>NC_141695.1:75026575-77912042 GCF_964263255.1 Lissotriton vulgaris
GATGGATCAAGCCCTGATCTTTGGACTGGGTAAGAGTGTCTGCTTAATTCAGACACTCTGTTCATCACCACCCACTTTTCTTGAATCGTTTTTTGGCCACTATAGGTGTGGCAGGGTATACTCAGACATGAGTCCCTTTCTCACTGCACCATCAGGATTCAAGCAAGCCGGGGCCGAAGACGGCTGAAATGCCAGAAACCGTCCCCGGTAGCTTGTCTCCTTTCTGGTGAAGAATTGGCTTGGTAGTTTAGTCTGCCCTGTTCCCATGATGCACTGGCCAGGGGACAGACTGATTTGCATATAGCCAGGTTCCTGAGCTGGGATGGTGCAGTGAGATAAATAACGGTGATGGATCAAGCCCTGATCTTTGGACTGGGTAAGAGTGGTCTGCTTAATTCAGACACTCTGTTCATCACCACCCACTTTTCTGAATCGTTTTTGGCCACTATAGGTGTGGCAGGGTATACTCAGACATGAGTCCCTTTCTCACTGCACCATCAGGATTCAAGCAAGCCGGGCCGAAGACGGCTGAAATGCCAGAAACCGGTCCCCGGTAGCTTGTCTCCTTTCTGGTGAAGAATTGGCTTGGTAGTTTAGTCTGCCCTGTTCCCATGATGCACTGGGCCAGGGACAGACTGATTTGCATATAGCCAGGTTCTGAGCTGGGATGGTGCAGTGAGATAAATAACGGTGATGGATCAAGCCCTGATCTTTGGACTGGGTAAGAGTGGTCTGCTTAATTCAGACACTCTGTTCATCACCACCCACTTTTCTGAATCGTTTTTGGCCACTATAGGTGTGGCAGGGTATACTCAGACATGAGTCCCCTTTCTCACTGCACCATCAGGATTCAAGCAAGCCGGGCCGAAGACGGCTGAAATGCCAGAAACCGGTCCCCGGTAGCTTGTCTCCTTTCTGGTGAAGAATTGGCTTGGTAGTTTAGTCTGCCCTGTTCCCATGATGCACTGGGCCAGGGACAGACTGATTTGCATATAGCCAGGTTCTGAGCTGGGATGGTGCAGTGAGATAAATAACGGTGATGGATCAAGCCCTGATCTTTGGACTGGGTAAGAGTGGTCTGCTTAATTCAGACACTCTGTTCATCACCACCCACTTTTCTGAATCGTTTTTGGCCACTATAGGTGTGGCAGGGTATACTCAGACATGAGTCCCTTTCTCACTGCACCATCAGGATTCAAGCAAGCCGGGCCGAAGACGGCTGAAATGCCAGAAACCGGTCCCCGGTAGCTTGTCTCCTTTCTGGTGAAGAATTGGCTTGGTAGTTTAGTCTGCCCTGTTCCCATGATGCACTGGGCCAGGGACAGACTGATTTGCATATAGCCAGGTTCTGAGCTGGGATGGTGCAGTGAGATAAATAACGGTGATGGATCAAGCCCTGATCTTTGGACTGGGTAAGAGTGGTCTGCTTAATTCAGACACTCTGTTCATCACCACCCACTTTTCTGAATCGTTTTTGGCCACTATAGGTGTGGCAGGGTATACTCAGACATGAGTCCCCTTTCTCACTGCACCATCAGGATTCAAGCAAGCCGGGCCGAAGACGGCTGAAATGCCAGAAACCGGTCCCCGGTAGCTTGTCTCCTTTCTGGTGAAGAATTGGCTTGGTAGTTTAGTCTGCCCTGTTCCCATGATGCACTGGGCCAGGGGACAGACTGATTTGCATATAGCCAGGTTCTGAGCTGGGATGGTGCAGTGAGATAAATAACGGTGATGGATCAAGCCCTGATCTTTGGACTGGGTAAGAGTGGTCTGCTTAATTCAGACACTCTGTTCATCACCACCCACTTTTCTGAATCGTTTTTGGCCACTATAGGTGTGGCAGGGTATACTCAGACATGAGTCCCCTTTCTCACTGCACCATCAGGATTCAAGCAAGCCGGGCCGAAGACGGCTGAAATGCCAGAAACCGGTCCCCGGTAGCTTGTCTCCTTTCTGGTGAAGAATTGGCTTGGTAGTTTAGTCTGCCCTGTTCCCATGATGCACTGGGCCAGGGACAGACTGATTTGCATATAGCCAGGTTCTGAGCTGGGATGGTGCAGTGAGATAAATAACGGTGATGGATCAAGCCCTGATCTTTGGACTGGGTAAGAGTGGTCTGCTTAATTCAGACACTCTGTTCATCACCACCCACTTTTCTGAATCGTTTTTGGCCACTATAGGTGTGGCAGGGTATACTCAGACATGAGTCCCTTTCTCACTGCACCATCAGGATTCAAGCAAGCCGGGCCGAAGACGGCTGAAATGCCAGAAACCGGTCCCCGGTAGCTTGTCTCCTTTCTGGTGAAGAATTGGCTTGGTAGTTTAGTCTGCCCTGTTCCCATGATGCACTGGGCCAGGGACAGACTGATTTGCATATAGCCAGGTTCTGAGCTGGGATGGTGCAGTGAGATAAATAACGGTGATGGATCAAGCCCTGATCTTTGGACTGGGTAAGAGTGGTCTGCTTAATTCAGACACTCTGTTCATCACCACCCACTTTTCTGAATCGTTTTTGGCCACTATAGGTGTGGCAGGGTATACTCAGACATGAGTCCCTTTCTCACTGCACCATCAGGATTCAAGCAAGCCGGGCCGAAGACGGCTGAAATGCCAGAAACCGGTCCCGGTAGCTTGTCTCCTTTCTGGTGAAGAATTGGCTTGGTAGTTTAGTCTGCCCTGTTCCCATGATGCACTGGGCCAGGGACAGACTGATTTGCATATAGCCAGGTTCTGAGCTGGGATGGTGCAGTGAGATAAATAACGGTGATGGATCAAGCCCTGATCTTTGGACTGGGTAAGAGTGGTCTGCTTAATTCAGACACTCTGTTCATCACCACCCACTTTTCTGAATCGTTTTTGGCCACTATAGGTGTGGCAGGGTATACTCAGACATGAGTCCCTTTCTCACTGCACCATCAGGATTCAAGCAAGCCGGGCCGAAGACGGCTGAAATGCCAGAAACCGGTCCCCGGTAGCTTGTCTCCTTTCTGGTGAAGAATTGGCTTGGTAGTTTAGTCTGCCCTGTTCCCATGATGCACTGGGCCAGGGACAGACTGATTTGCATATAGCCAGGTTCTGAGCTGGGATGGTGCAGTGAGATAAATAACGGTGATGGATCAAGCCCTGATCTTTGGACTGGGTAAGAGTGGTCTGCTTAATTCAGACACTCTGTTCATCACCACCCACTTTTCTGAATCGTTTTTGGCCACTATAGGTGTGGCAGGGTATACTCAGACATGAGTCCCTTTCTCACTGCACCATCAGGATTCAAGCAAGCCGGGCCGAAGACGGCTGAAATGCCAGAAACCGGTCCCCGGTAGCTTGTCTCCTTTCTGGTGAAGAATTGGCTTGGTAGTTTAGTCTGCCCTGTTCCCATGATGCACTGGGCCAGGGAGCCAGGGACAGACTGATTTGCATATAGCCAGGTTCTGAGCTGGGATGGTGCAGTGAGATAAATAACGGTGATGGATCAAGCCCTGATCTTTGGACTGGGTAAGAGTGGTCTGCTTAATTCAGACACTCTGTTCATCACCACCCACTTTTCTGAATCGTTTTTGGCCACTATAGGTGTGGCAGGGTATACTCAGACATGAGTCCCTTTCTCACTGCACCATCAGGATTCAAGCAAGCGGGCCGAAGACGGCTGAAATGCCAGAAACCGGTCCCCGGTAGCTTGTCTCCTTTCTGGTGAAGAATTGGCTTGGTAGTTTAGTCTGCCCTGTTCCCATGATGCACTGGGCCAGGGACAGACTGATTTGCATATAGCCAGGTTCTGAGCTGGGATGGTGCAGTGAGATAAATAACGGTGATGGATCAAGCCCTGATCTTTGGACTGGGTAAGAGTGGTCTGCTTAATTCAGACACTCTGTTCATCACCACCCACTTTTCTGAATCGTTTTTGGCCACTATAGGTGTGGCAGGGTATACTCAGACATGAGTCCCTTTCTCACTGCACCATCAGGATTCAAGCAAGCCGGGCCGAAGACGGCTGAAATGCCAGAAACCGGTCCCCGGTAGCTTGTCTCCTTTCTGGTGAAGAATTGGCTTGGTAGTTTAGTCTGCCCTGTTCCCATGATGCACTGGGCCAGGGACAGACTGATTTGCATATAGCCAGGTTCTGAGCTGGGATGGTGCAGTGAGAATAAATAACGGTGATGGATCAAGCCCTGATCTTTGGACTGGGTAAGAGTGGTCTGCTTAATTCAGACACTCTGTTCATCACCACCCACTTTTCTGAATCGTTTTTGGCCACTATAGGTGTGGCAGGGTATACTCAGACATGAGTCCCTTTCTCACTGCACCATCAGGATTCAAGCAAGCCGGGCCGAAGACGGCTGAAATGCCAGAAACCGGTCCCCGGTAGCTTGTCTCCTTTCTGGTGAAGAATTGGCTTGGTAGTTTAGTCTGCCCTGTTCCCATGATGCACTGGGCCAGGGACAGACTGATTTGCATATAGCCAGGTTCTGAGCTGGGATGGTGCAGTGAGATAAATAACGGTGATGGATCAAGCCCTGATCTTTGGACTGGGTAAGAGTGGTCTGCTTAACTCTGTTCATCACCACCCACTTTTCTGAATCGTTTTTGGCCACTATAGGTGTGGCAGGGTATACTCAGACATGAGTCCCTTTCTCACTGCACCATCAGGATTCAAGCAAGCCGGGCCGAAGACGGCTGAAATGCCAGAAACCGGTCCCCGGTAGCTTGTCTCCTTTCTGGTGAAGAATTGGCTTGGTAGTTTAGTCTGCCCTGTTCCCATGATGCACTGGGCCAGGGACAGACTGATTTGCATATAGCCAGGTTCTGAGCTGGGATGGTGCAGTGAGATAAATAACGGTGATGGATCAAGCCCTGATCTTTGGACTGGGTAAGAGTGGTCTGCTTAATTCAGACACTCTGTTCATCACCACCCACTTTTCTGAATCGTTTTTGGCCACTATAGGTGTGGCAGGGTATACTCAGACATGAGTCCCTTTCTCACTGCACCATCAGGATTCAAGCAAGCCGGGCCGAAGACGGCTGAAATGCCAGAAACTGGTCCCCGGTAGCTTGTCTCCTTTCTGGTGAAGAATTGGCTTGGTAGTTTAGTCTGCCCTGTTCCCATGATGCACTGGGCCAGGGACAGACTGATTTGCATATAGCCAGGTTCTGAGCTGGGATGGTGCAGTGAGATAAATAACGGTGATGGATCAAGCCCTGATCTTTGGACTGGGTAAGAGTGGTCTGCTTAATTCAGACACTCTGTTCATCACCACCCACTTTTCTGAATCGTTTTTGGCCACTATAGGTGTGGCAGGGTATACTCAGACATGAGTCCCTTTCTCACTGCACCATCAGGATTCAAGCAAGCCGGGCCGAAGACGGCTGAAATGCCAGAAACCGGTCCCCGGTAGCTTGTCTCCTTTCTGGTGAAGAATTGGCTTGGTAGTTTAGTCTGCCCTGTTCCCATGATGCACTGGGCCAGGGACAGACTGATTTGCATATAGCCAGGTTCTGAGCTGGGATGGTGCAGTGAGATAAATAACGGTGATGGATCAAGCCCTGATCTTTGGACTGGGTAAGAGTGGTCTGCTTAATTCAGACACTCTGTTCATCACCACCCACTTTTCTGAATCGTTTTTGGCCACTATAGGTGTGGCAGGGTATACTCAGACATGAGTCCCTTTCTCACTGCACCATCAGGATTCAAGCAAGCCGGGCCGAAGACGGCTGAAATGCCAGAAACCGGTCCCCGGTAGCTTGTCTCCTTTCTGGTGAAGAATTGGCTTGGTAGTTTAGTCTGCCCTGTTCCCATGATGCACTGGGCCAGGGACAGACTGATTTGCATATAGCCAGGTTCTGAGCTGGGATGGTGCAGTGAGATAAATAACGGTGATGGATCAAGCCCTGATCTTTGGACTGGGTAAGAGTGGTCTGCTTAATTCAGACACTCTGTTCATCACCACCCACTTTTCTGAATCGTTTTTGGCCACTATAGGTGTGGCAGGGTATACTCAGACATGAGTCCCTTTCTCACTGCACCATCAGGATTCAAGCAAGCCGGGCCGAAGACGGCTGAAATGCCAGAAACCGGTCCCCGGTAGCTTGTCTCCTTTCTGGTGAAGAATTGGCTTGGTAGTTTAGTCTGCCCTGTTCCCATGATGCACTGGGCCAGGGACAGACTGATTTGCATATAGCCAGGTTCTGAGCTGGGATGGTGCAGTGAGATAAATAACGGTGATGGATCAAGCCCTGATCTTTGGACTGGGTAAGAGTGGTCTGCTTAATTCAGACACTCTGTTCATCACCACCCACTTTTCTGAATCGTTTTTGGCCACTATAGGTGTGGCAGGGTATACTCAGACATGAGTCCCTTTCTCACTGCACCATCAGGATTCAAGCAAGCCGGGCCGAAGACGGCTGAAATGCCAGAAACCGGTCCCCGGTAGCTTGTCTCCTTTCTGGTGAAGAATTGGCTTGGTAGTTTAGTCTGCCCTGTTCCCATGATGCACTGGGCCAGGGACAGACTGATTTGCATATAGCCAGGTTCTGAGCTGGGATGGTGCAGTGAGATAAATAACGGTGATGGATCAAGCCCTGATCTTTGGACTGGGTAAGAGTGGTCTGCTTAATTCAGACACTCTGTTCATCACCACCCACTTTTCTGAATCGTTTTTGGCCACTATAGGTGTGGCAGGGTATACTCAGACATGAGTCCCTTTCTCACTGCACCATCAGGATTCAAGCAAGCCGGGCCGAAGACGGCTGAAATGCCAGAAACCGGTCCCCGGTACCTTGTCTCCTTTCTGGTGAAGAATTGGCTTGGTAGTTTAGTCTGCCCTGTTCCCATGATGCACTGGGCCAGGGACAGACTGATTTGCATATAGCCAGGTTCTGAGCTGGGATGGTGCAGTGAGATAAATAACGGTGATGGATCAAGCCCTGATCTTTGGACTGGGTAAGAGTGGTCTGCTTAATTCAGACACTCTGTTCATCACCACCCACTTTTCTGAATCGTTTTTGGCCACTATAGGTGTGGCAGGGTATACTCAGACATGAGTCCCTTTCTCACTGCACCATCAGGATTCAAGCAAGCCGGGCCGAAGACGGCTGAAATGCCAGAAACCGGTCCCCGGTAGCTTGTCTCCTTTCTGGTGAAGAATTGGCTTGGTAGTTTAGTCTGCCCTGTTCCCATGATGCACTGGGCCAGGGACAGACTGATTTGCATATAGCCAGGTTCTGAGCTGGGATGGTGCAGTGAGATAAATAACGGTGATGGATCAAGCCCTGATCTTTGGACTGGGTAAGAGTGGTCTGCTTAATTCAGACACTCTGTTCATCACCACCCACTTTTCTGAATCGTTTTTGGCCACTATAGGTGTGGCAGGGTATACTCAGACATGAGTCCCTTTCTCACTGCACCATCAGGATTCAAGCAAGCCGGGCCGAAGACGGCTGAAATGCCAGAAACCGGTCCCCGGTAGCTTGTCTCCTTTCTGGTGAAGAATTGGCTTGGTAGTTTAGTCTGCCCTGTTCCCATGATGCACTGGGCCAGGGACAGACTGATTTGCATATAGCCAGGTTCTGAGCTGGGATGGTGCAGTGAGATAAATAACGGTGATGGATCAAGCCCTGATCTTTGGACTGGGTAAGAGTGGTCTGCTTAATTCAGACACTCTGTTCATCACCACCCACTTTTCTGAATCGTTTTTGGCCACTATAGGTGTGGCAGGGTATACTCAGACATGAGTCCCTTTCTCACTGCACCATCAGGATTCAAGCAAGCCGGGCCGAAGACGGCTGAAATGCCAGAAACCGGTCCCCGGTAGCTTGTCTCCTTTCTGGTGAAGAATTGGCTTGGTAGTTTAGTCTGCCCTGTTCCCATGATGCACTGGGCCAGGGACAGACTGATTTGCATATAGCCAGGTTCTGAGCTGGGATGGTGCAGTGAGATAAATAACGGTGATGGATCAAGCCCTGATCTTTGGACTGGGTAAGAGTGGTCTGCTTAATTCAGACACTCTGTTCATCACCACCCACTTTTCTGAATCGTTTTTGGCCACTATAGGTGTGGCAGGGTATACTCAAACATGAGTCCCTTTCTCACTGCACCATCAGGATTCAAGCAAGCCGGGCCGAAGACGGCTGAAATGCCAGAAACCGGTCCCCGGTAGCTTGTCTCCTTTCTGGTGAAGAATTGGCTTGGTAGTTTAGTCTGCCCTGTTCCCATGATGCACTGGGCCAGGGACAGACTGATTTGCATATAGCCAGGTTCTGAGCTGGGATGGTGCAGTGAGATAAATAACGGTGATGGATCAAGCCCTGATCTTTGGACTGGGTAAGAGTGGTCTGCTTAATTCAGACACTCTGTTCATCACCACCCACTTTTCTGAATCGTTTTTGGCCACTATAGGTGTGGCAGGGTATACTCAGACATGAGTCCCTTTCTCACTGCACCATCAGGATTCAAGCAAGCCGGGCCGAAGACGGCTGAAATGCCAGAAACCGGTCCCCGGTAGCTTGTCTCCTTTCTGGTGAAGAATTGGCTTGGTAGTTTAGTCTGCCCTGTTCCCATGATGCACTGGGCCAGGGACAGACTGATTTGCATATAGCCAGGTTCTGAGCTGGGATGGTGCAGTGAGATAAATAACGGTGATGGATCAAGCCCTGATCTTTGGACTGGGTAAGAGTGGTCTGCTTAATTCAGACACTCTGTTCATCACCACCCACTTTTCTGAATCGTTTTTGGCCACTATAGGTGTGGCAGGGTATACTCAGACATGAGTCCCTTTCTCACTGCACCATCAGGATTCAAGCAAGCCGGGCCGAAGACGGCTGAAATGCCAGAAACCGGTCCCCGGTAGCTTGTCTCCTTTCTGGTGAAGAATTGGCTTGGTAGTTTAGTCTGCCCTGTTCCCATGATGCACTGGGCCAGGGACAGACTGATTTGCATATAGCCAGGTTCTGAGCTGGGATGGTGCAGTGAGATAAATAACGGTGATGGATCAAGCCCTGATCTTTGGACTGGGTAAGAGTGGTCTGCTTAATTCAGACACTCTGTTCATCACCACCCACTTTTCTGAATCGTTTTTGGCCACTATAGGTGTGGCAGGGTATACTCAGACATGAGTCCCTTTCTCACTGCACCATCAGGATTCAAGCAAGCCGGGCCGAAGACGGCTGAAATGCCAGAAACCGGTCCCCGGTAGCTTGTCTCCTTTCTGGTGAAGAATTGGCTTGGTAGTTTAGTCTGCCCTGTTCCCATGATGCACTGGGCCAGGGACAGACTGATTTGCATATAGCCAGGTTCTGAGCTGGGATGGTGCAGTGAGATAAATAACGGTGATGGATCAAGCCCTGATCTTTGGACTGGGTAAGAGTGGTCTGCTTAATTCAGACACTCTGTTCATCACCACCCACTTTTCTGAATCGTTTTTGGCCACTATAGGTGTGGCAGGGTATACTCAGACATGAGTCCCTTTCTCACTGCACCATCAGGATTCAAGCAAGCCGGGCCGAAGATGGCTGAAATGCCAGAAACCGGTCCCCGGTAGCTTGTCTCCTTTCTGGTGAAGAATTGGCTTGGTAGTTTAGTCTGCCCTGTTCCCATGATGCACTGGGCCAGGGACAGACTGATTTGCATATAGCCAGGTTCTGAGGATGGGATGGTGCAGTGAGATAAATAACGGTGATGGATCAAGCCCTGATCTTTGGACTGGGTAAGAGTGGTCTGCTTAATTCAGACACTCTGTTCATCACCACCCACTTTTCTGAATCGTTTTTGGCCACTATAGGTGTGGCAGGGTATACTCAGACATGAGTCCCTTTCTCACTGCACCATCAGGATTCAAGCAAGCCGGGCCGAAGACGGCTGAAATGCCAGAAACCGGTCCCCGGTAGCTTGTCTCCTTTCTGGTGAAGAATTGGCTTGGTAGTTTAGTCTGCCCTGTTCCCATGATGCACTGGGCAAGGGACAGACTGATTTGCATATAGCCAGGTTCTGAGCTGGGATGGTGCAGTGAGATAAATAACGGTGATGGATCAAGCCCTGATCTTTGGACTGGGTAAGAGTGGTCTGCTTAATTCAGACACTCTGTTCATCACCACCCACTTTTCTGAATCGTTTTTGGCCACTATAGGTGTGGCAGGGTATACTCAGACATGAGTCCCTTTCTCACTGCACCATCAGGATTCAAGCAAGCCGGGCCGAAGACGGCTGAAATGCCAGAAACCGGTCCCCGGTAGCTTGTCTCCTTTCTGGTGAAGAATTGGCTTGGTAGTTTAGTCTGCCCTGTTCCCATGATGCACTGGGCCAGGGACAGACTGATTTGCATATAGCCAGGTTCTGAGCTGGGATGGTGCAGTGAGATAAATAACGGTGATGGATCAAGCCCTGATCTTTGGACTGGGTAAGAGTGGTCTGCTTAATTCGGACACTCTGTTCATCACCACCCACTTTTCTGAATCGTTTTTGGCCACTATAGGTGTGGCAGGGTATACTCAGACATGAGTCCCTTTCTCACTGCACCATCAGGATTCAAGCAAGCCGGGCCGAAGACGGCTGAAATGCCAGAAACCGGTCCCCGGTAGCTTGTCTCCTTTCTGGTGAAGAATTGGCTTGGTAGTTTAGTCTGCCCTGTTCCCATGATGCACTGGGCCAGGGACAGACTGATTTGCATATAGCCAGGTTCTGAGCTGGGATGGTGCAGTGAGATAAATAACGGTGATGGATCAAGCCCTGATCTTTGGACTGGGTAAGAGTGGTCTGCTTAATTCAGACACTCTGTTCATCACCACCCACTTTTCTGAATCGTTTTTGGCCACTATAGGTGTGGCAGGGTATACTCAGACATGAGTCCCTTTCTCACTGCACCATCAGGATTCAAGCAAGCCGGGCCGAAGACGGCTGAAATGCCAGAAACCGGTCCCCGGTAGCTTGTCTCCTTTCTGGTGAAGAATTGGCTTGGTAGTTTAGTCTGCCCTGTTCCCATGATGCACTGGGCCAGGGACAGACTGATTTGCATATAGCCAGGTTCTGAGCTGGGATGGTGCAGTGAGATAAATAACGGTGATGGATCAAGCCCTGATCTTTGGACTGGGTAAGAGTGGTCTGCTTAATTCAGACACTCTGTTCATCACCACCCACTTTTCTGAATCGTTTTTGGCCACTATAGGTGTGGCAGGGTATACTCAGACATGAGTCCCTTTCTCACTGCACCATCAGGATTCAAGCAAGCCGGGCCGAAGACGGCTGAAATGCCAGAAACCGGTCCCCGGTAGCTTGTCTCCTTTCTGGTGAAGAATTGGCTTGGTAGTTTAGTCTGCCCTGTTCCCATGATGCACTGGGCCAGGGACAGACTGATTTGCATATAGCCAGGTTCTGAGCTGGGATGGTGCAGTGAGATAAATAACGGTGATGGATCAAGCCCTGATCTTTGGACTGGGTAAGAGTGGTCTGCTTAATTCAGACACTCTGTTCATCACCACCCACTTTTCTGAATCGTTTTTGGCCACTATAGGTGTGGCAGGGTATACTCAGACATGAGTCCCTTTCTCACTGCACCATCAGGATTCAAGCAAGCCGGGCCGAAGACGGCTGAAATGCCAGAAACCGGTCCCCGGTAGCTTGTCTCCTTTCTGGTGAAGAATTGGCTTGGTAGTTTAGTCTGCCCTGTTCCCATGATGCACTGGGCCAGGGACAGACTGATTTGCATATAGCCAGGTTCTGAGCTGGGATGGTGCAGTGAGATAAATAACGGTGATGGATCAAGCCCTGATCTTTGGACTGGGTAAGAGTGGTCTGCTTAATTCAGACACTCTGTTCATCACCACCCACTTTTCTGAATCGTTTTTGGCCACTATAGGTGTGGCAGGGTATACTCAGACATGAGTCCCTTTCTCACTGCACCATCAGGATTCAAGCAAGCCGGGCCAAAGACGGCTGAAATGCCAGAAACCGGTCCCCGGTAGCTTGTCTCCTTTCTGGTGAAGAATTGGCTTGGTAGTTTAGTCTGCCCTGTTCCCATGATGCACTGGGCCAGGGACAGACTGATTTGCATATAGCCAGGTTCTGAGCTGGGATGGTGCAGTGAGATAAATAACGGTGATGGATCAAGCCCTGATCTTTGGACTGGGTAAGAGTGGTCTGCTTAATTCAGACACTCTGCTCATCACCACCCACTTTTCTGAATCGTTTTTGGCCACTATAGGTGTGGCAGGGTATACTCAGACATGAGTCCCTTTCTCACTGCACCATCAGGATTCAAGCAAGCCGGGCCGAAGACGGCTGAAATGCCAGAAACCGGTCCCCGGTAGCTTGTCTCCTTTCTGGTGAAGAATTGGCTTGGTAGTTTAGTCTGCCCTGTTCCCATGATGCACTGGGCCAGGGACAGACTGATTTGCATATAGCCAGGTTCTGAGCTGGGATGGTGCAGTGAGATAAATAACGGTGATGGATCAAGCCCTGATCTTTGGACTGGGTAAGAGTGGTCTGCTTAATTCAGACACTCTGTTCATCACCACCCACTTTTCTGAATCTTTTTTGGCCACTATAGGTGTGGCAGGGTATACTCAGACATGAGTCCCTTTCTCACTGCACCATCAGGATTCAAGCAAGCCGGGCCGAAGACGGCTGAAATGCCAGAAACCGGTCCCCGGTAGCTTGTCTCCTTTCTGGTGAAGAATTGGCTTGGTAGTTTAGTCTGCCCTGTTCCCATGATGCACTGGGCCAGGGACAGACTGATTTGCATATAGCCAGGTTCTGAGCTGGGATGGTGCAGTGAGATAAATAACGGTGATGGATCAAGCCCTGATCTTTGGACTGGGTAAGAGTGGTCTGCTTAATTCAGACACTCTGTTCATCACCACCCACTTTTCTGAATCGTTTTTGGCCACTATAGGTGTGGCAGGGTATACTCAGACATGAGTCCCTTTCTCACTGCACCATCAGGATTCAAGCAAGCCGGGCCGAAGACGGCTGAAATGCCAGAAACCGGTCCCCGGTAGCTTGTCTCCTTTCTGGTGAAGAATTGGCTTGGTAGTTTAGTCTGCCCTGTTCCCATGATGCACTGGGCCAGGAACAGACTGATTTGCATATAGCCAGGTTCTGAGCTGGGATGGTGCAGTGAGATAAATAACGGTGATGGATCAAGCCCTGATCTTTGGACTGGGTAAGAGTGGTCTGCTTAATTCAGACACTCTGTTCATCACCACCCACTTTTCTGAATCGTTTTTGGCCACTATAGGTGTGGCAGGGTATACTCAGACATGAGTCCCTTTCTCACTGCACCAGCAGGATTCAAGCAAGCCGGGCCGAAGACGGCTGAAATGCCAGAAACCGGTCCCCGGTAGCTTGTCTCCTTTCTGGTGAAGAATTGGCTTGGTAGTTTAGTCTGCCCTGTTCCCATGATGCACTGGGCCAGGGACAGACTGATTTGCATATAGCCAGGTTCTGAGCTGGGATGGTGCAGTGAGATAAATAACGGTGATGGATCAAGCCCTGATCTTTGGACTGGGTAAGAGTGGTCTGCTTAATTCAGACACTCTGTTCATCACCACCCACTTTTCTGAATCGTTTTTGGCCACTATAGGTGTGGCAGGGTATACTCAGACATGAGTCCCTTTCTCACTGCACCATCAGGATTCAAGCAAGCCGGGCCGAAGACGGCTGAAATGCCAGAAACCGGTCCCCGGTAGCTTGTCTCCTTTCTGGTGAAGAATTGGCTTGGTAGTTTAGTCTGCCCTGTTCCCATGATGCACTGGGCCAGGGACAGACTGATTTGCATATAGCCAGGTTCTGAGCTGGGATGGTGCAGTGAGATAAATAACGGTGATGGATCAAGCCCTGATCTTTGGACTGGGTAAGAGTGGTCTGCTTAATTCAAACACTCTGTTCATCACCACCCACTTTTCTGAATCGTTGTTGGCCACTATAGGTGTGGCAGGGTATACTCAGACATGAGTCCCTTTCTCACTGCACCATCAGGATTCAAGCAAGCCGGGCCAAAGACGGCTGAAATGCCAGAAACCGGTCCCCGGTAGCTTGTCTCCTTTCTGGTGAAGAATTGGCTTGGTAGTTTAGTCTGCCCTGTTCCCATGATGCACTGGGCCAGGGACAGACTGATTTGCATATAGCCAGGTTCTGAGCTGGGATGGTGCAGTGAGATAAATAACGGTGATGGATCAAGCCCTGATCTTTGGACTGGGTAAGAGTGGTCTGCTTAATTCAGACACTCTGTTCATCACCACCCACTTTTCTGAATCGTTTTTGGCCACTATAGGTGTGGCAGGGTATACTCAGACATGAGTCCCTTTCTCACTGCACCATCAGGATTCAAGCAAGCCGGGCCGAAGACGGCTGAAATGCCAGAAACCGGTCCCCGGTAGCTTGTCTCCTTTCTGGTGAAGAATTGGCTTGGTAGTTTAGTCTGCCCTGTTCCCATGATGCACTGGGCCAGGGACAGACTGATTTGCATATAGCCAGGTTCTGAGCTGGGATGGTGCAGTGAGATAAATAACGGTGATGGATCAAGCCCTGATCTTTGGACTGGGTAAGAGTGGTCTGCTTAATTCAGACACTCTGTTCATCACCACCCACTTTTCTGAATCTTTTTTGGCCACTATAGGTGTGGCAGGGTATACTCAGACATGAGTCCCTTTCTCACTGCACCATCAGGATTCAAGCAAGCCGGGCCGAAGACGGCTGAAATGCCAGAAACCGGTCCCCGGTAGCTTGTCTCCTTTCTGGTGAAGAATTGGCTTGGTAGTTTAGTCTGCCCTGTTCCCATGATGCACTGGGCCAGGGACAGACTGATTTGCATATAGCCAGGTTCTGAGCTGGGATGGTGCAGTGAGATAAATAACGGTGATGGATCAAGCCCTGATCTTTGGACTGGGTAAGAGTGGTCTGCTTAATTCAGACACTCTGTTCATCACCACCCACTTTTCTGAATCGTTTTTGGCCACTATAGGTGTGGCAGGGTATACTCAGACATGAGTCCCTTTCTCACTGCACCATCAGGATTCAAGCAAGCCGGGCCGAAGACGGCTGAAATGCCAGAAACCGGTCCCCGTTAGCTTGCCTCCTTTCTGGTGAAGAATTGGCTTGGTAGTTTAGTCTGCCCTGTTCCCATGATGCACTGGGCCAGGGACAGACTGATTTGCATATAGCCAGGTTCTGAGCTGGGATGGTGCAGTGAGATAAATAACGGTGATGGATCAAGCCCTGATCTTTGGACTGGGTAAGAGTGGTCTGCTTAATTCAGACACTCTGTTCATCACCACCCACTTTTCTGAATCGTTTTTGGCCACTATAGGTGTGGCAGGGTATACTCAGACATGAGTCCCTTTCTCACTGCACCAGCAGGATTCAAGCAAGCCGGGCCGAAGACGGCTGAAATGCCAGAAACCGGTCCCCGGTAGCTTGTCTCCTTTCTGGTGAAGAATTGGCTTGGTAGTTTAGTCTGCCCTGTTCCCATGATGCACTGGGCCAGGGACAGACTGATTTGCATATAGCCAGGTTCTGAGCTGGGATGGTGCAGTGAGATAAATAACGGTGATGGATCAAGCCCTGATCTTTGGACTGGGTAAGAGTGGTCTGCTTAATTCAGACACTCTGTTCATCACCACCCACTTTTCTGAATCGTTTTTGGCCACTATAGGTGTGGCAGGGTATACTCAGACATGAGTCCCTTTCTCACTGCACCATCAGGATTCAAGCAAGCCGGGCCGAAGACGGCTGAAATGCCAGAAACCGGTCCCCGGTAGCTTGTCTCCTTTCTGGTGAAGAATTGGCTTGGTAGTTTAGTCTGCCCTGTTCCCATGATGCACTGGGCCAGGGACAGACTGATTTGCATATAGCCAGGTTCTGAGCTGGGATGGTGCAGTGAGATAAATAACGGTGATGGATCAAGCCCTGATCTTTGGACTGGGTAAGAGTGGTCTGCTTAATTCAGACACTCTGTTCATCACCACCCACTTTTCTGAATCGTTTTTGGCCACTATAGGTGTGGCAGGGTATACTCAGACATGAGTCCCTTTCTCACTGCACCATCAGGATTCAAGCAAGCCGGGCCGAAGACGGCTGAAATGCCAGAAACCGGTCCCCGGTAGCTTGTCTCCTTTCTGGTGAAGAATTGGCTTGGTAGTTTAGTCTGCCCTGTTCCCATGATGCACTGGGCCAGGGACAGACTGATTTGCATATAGCCAGGTTCTGAGCTGGGATGGTGCAGTGAGATAAATAACGGTGATGGATCAAGCCCTGATCTTTGGACTGGGTAAGAGTGGTCTGCTTAATTCAGACACTCTGTTCATCACCACCCACTTTTCTGAATCGTTTTTGGCCACTATAGGTGTGGCAGGGTATACTCAGACATGAGTCCCTTTCTCACTGCACCATCAGGATTCAAGCAAGCCGGGCCGAAGACGGCTGAAATGCCAGAAACCGGTCCCCGGTAGCTTGTCTCCTTTCTGGTGAAGAATTGGCTTGGTAGTTTAGTCTGCCCTGTTCCCATGATGCACTGGGCCAGGGACAGACTGATTTGCATATAGCCAGGTTCTGAGCTGGGATGGTGCAGTGAGATAAATAACGGTGATGGATCAAGCCCTGATCTTTGGACTGGGTAAGAGTGGTCTGCTTAATTCAGACACTCTGTTCATCACCACCCACTTTTCTAAACTAAAAGTACAGCTGCTGCTGCCTAGGGGAACTTTCCCGACCTGCTGACCTGCTACTTGGGCTGCGCTTGCCATCGCTCGGAACCACGAAGGGAGGGCCTTACCTGCCAGCTAATAGTCCCCCCCGCCGCCGTACCTTGGAACACCTGCGGCCGCAGAGCGGGGGGACTACACCTCCCATAAGGCATAGCGGGACTTCTCCGGCCGCACACGCCCACCTACGCGCCAGGAGGCGCACAAAAGACACCCACTCCCTACGCGTCGCGGGACGCGTGCAGGCGGCGCAGGGCTAAGCCCGGGCCAAGGGCGGGCCCGTTTAAGCCCGTTAAAGACCGTGCGAGACCGGACCGGGCCCACCCTCTAACTCCTGTTATATTTTGCGAACTGTATGTACATTCCACTTCCTTTTTAACTTACTTTGTTTTATAACAGTTTTGACTTGTGATTTAATACTGTGCATACCTTTTAGTATGTCCACACGAGGGAGTAGGAGTAAAACGGCTGCGGGGGGGGCTATGGTAACTGGCACTCTAGATAACTTTATTACTAGGGCAAATTCAGTTATAGACCAAGGTATCATCCTCATGGAACGTAGAGTGTCCCAAGATTTAGCTCAGGCGAAAAGATCATCCATGGGCCATTTTGCATCAGCTAGAACCCCGGAGCAGGCTAATGGAATAGGCTCCATAGAAGCTGTTGTATACGTACATAGTATGCCAAATGTGGTAGATCTGTCAACGTCACAAATCTTATCTGACACACAATTAAGTTTAGCACTAGAAAGGACCCCGGAGTTAGTTGTGAATATCACGCCAGATGAAACAAGTACAAGGCAGCTGCGGGGAGGGAGGGAGGGTGCCATACCAAAAAAATCAAAAGTATCAAAGGCTAAGGAGACCAGCGCGTTACCTAAAAAACAAGGGAAGGGACCAGTTTACACTTTACAGAAAGGGGATGAACAAATGCGTACAGATGTGTTAAATGAGATTCTGATCCCTTGTAGTGCAGAAGCTTCGGCCAGTATGGCCGGGGAAAGTAATATTGATGATGCTGATAGCCAGTTTTTAGCAAAAATAGGGAAGCTTTTTAAAACTCACCCGTCTTCAATAGAGATTAGATTAACTCACATTGAAAAGCAGTTAGCGGAACTGAACGCTCTTACCAATAATTCCTCCAATCTTGGCATACCAAAGGTAGGAGGAATCAAATCGAACAATAACAAACCTGTAAGTTTACCAGCTAAAAAAACACCAGCCCCAGTGGTAAACGCTAAATTGAAGACACCATTGGCCCAAGAAAAGAAACCCGTTGACAATCCCAAAGAACCCGTTGTGCATACTAGGCAGGAGGATATTCCATCTAGGGCCTTCGTTCAACACACTAAAGGGGGCTGGAACAGGAAACCTGCAGGGGGTAGATTCGCTGTTAACTTGCTTCCTGAGGCAAGCCCTTTTGTGGTGGTCATGACTGGGGTCCCGGAACTGGCAGAATTCACAGAGAAACCTAGTTGGTCATTAAAGAATAAAGTTCAGCATTGGCTCAACATTATTCAACCCTTACCGTCTCTCTGCTCGAGTTAGATCTTAATGGTGTAAATGTATAGGCATTTATATAGCGCACTACTTACCCGGAGGGTCCCAAGGCGCTTCGACCGCTGCGAAACCCTTCCTGGCTTCCCTGAGAGATGGTCCCTTAATGGGTATCTCCAGGGTGAGACCAGGCATCCCCGGTGGTCTGGTGGGGCCGTTAGTGAAGATGAGGCAAGCTAATGCCCAGAGTTGCCGAGTGTGATCGCTGATCAGAATGGGCACCGAGGCGAGAGAATTATCGAGTCCGCTGACCCTGGTCCAGAAACCTGGCGCGCCGGGAATCGAACCCTGGTCCCGGGCCGTCCTCTGCTCTCGGGTCTGCCGCCTCTAACCAGTGAGCCACACTACTTCACTTGGCTCACTGGTGCGCAGGGTGCCATGGGTGGGGCACTAGAAGAAAACAACTAAGGGCGATTGTGTCCTAGTTAAATTTGAGGACCCACGCACGGTCAATCATATATGCTCATGGAGAACGCAAAGCAGTAGTGAAGGCATAGAAACTAAACGACTCTCCTTTTTTAATCCACCTAGGAGACGTTTTGGCCCTGTTTATGAAGACGAGAATTGGTGTAGAGTAGGACGCCGGGACTGGGCAGGAGAGTGGGGGGAATGGGGAAGAAACCTTACCAGGGATATAGCATTCAAGGATAGTTAGAGAGGAATCCCGATTGAAAACAGGTATAGCTGTCTGGAGATGGTTGAATGACTGCCACCGACTATTGGGTCTTCGAACGGCTGTAGGGAGCGTAATTGCAAGCCCATTAGGAGAATTAACCAGATGACCCATCGTCATAAAAATAAAGTACCTGACAAATGGGATAAAGATGATGTTGAAGCCTCCACTATACCCTGCTCATCAGAAAAGGGAATAGGATTAGAGATAGCAGAGAATACTCATATCGGAGGAGGCGTAAAAAAGTGTGCTAGCCCAACTTAGGCCCTCAAGTGAAGTAATGGGGGTTGATGGACTAAGTATAGTACCTGTACTACAGTCAAACGGTAATTCTGATGTTGCTACGCTAAACACAGGCATTTTACCGATTGATCAAAGGGGTAGGTTGGCTTTACTATCCTGGAATATAGCGGGTTTGCCAAACAAGGTAAAGGACCCTATCTTCCTGGCATTCATAGACAACTTTAATGTAATTTGTCTTCAAGAATGCTGGGTACAGTCCGAGATTCATCTAAATGGTTACCGCACATATTTTACCGCAGTACAGCAGACTAGCAGGGGTTGGTGCTCTGGCGGGCTTTGCACATTTATATCTAATACAGCCCACATGACTGTTAAGTGCCTACCAAATGGGGGGAACAATTATTATCAGGCACTCTCACTTAAGGGGGGAGGAAATTTGCCAATCGTTCTGATTAATCTCTATAACAACATCCCAAGAGATGATCAAAATGTTATGTTCCAGGACAGAGGCCACTCTGTGATCCTGGTACTATTGGACCTGTCTGCGACATTTGACACCGTGTCACATAACATCTTGACTACCCAGCTAGCTAACATCAGCCTGGAACATAAGGCATTGGCATGGTTGAACAGTTTCTTATCAAACCGCACCCAAAGTGTGACCATGGGTGCATACTGCTCAGAGGAGGTGGAGATCTCCAAAGGGGTACCACAGGGCTCCTGTTGCGCCCCACGCTTTTTAACATCTATTTGGCACCCCTGGCCAACATCTTGAGAACCTATGGTTTCATCCCGGTATCATACGCGGATGATACCCACTCCTCTTTCCTTTAAAATCTCTTACCGCCGAGGTTAAGAACTTCTTTTCCCAGGGAATGAAAGCGGTGGCACATTGGATGTCGTCTAACTACTTGCAATGCAATGTTGGAAAGACTGAAGTCATGCTGTTCGGTGAAGCCAAACTCCTGTGGACTCCGGACTGATGGCCACTAGATCTTGGCCCAGTCCCTGAGCCCAAACAGGTAGTAAAAAACCTGGGAGTGCGTTCATATCAGGAGCTTTCATTGAAACAACATGGCAACCACGTGGTGAGTTCCTGCTTCCACATCATTGGCCTGCTACGGAAAGTGTTCCCACTGCTTCTGACTCTACTAGAAGGACTCTGGTACAGGTACTTGTCCTGGGCCGATTAGATTACTGTAATGGCCTGCTACTGTCTGCAAATGAAGGAGTAATGGCAAGACTCCAGGTGGCTCAGAACACCGCTGCCCACCTACTATTGAACGCCCCCTTCGAACCCCTTCTAAACACCTGCTGGCAAAATGACATTGGCTATCAGTCAAACAGAGGGCCAAATTCAAAATATGCTGCATAATACACAAAAGCCTAAATGGACTTGGGCCAGCATACTTGGCAAATAAATGTATCCCCTATGTCCCTACCCGCTCCCTTAAGTCAAGTGAGCAAGGCCTGCTCTGTGTACCCAGGGCTAAGAAAGCCAGACATGGGACCAGAGCTTTATCTGTGGCAGGACCCTCCTTATGGAACAGCCTCCCCAAGTCTCTCAGACAATGCAGAGAGCACTTCCCTTTCAGAAAGCAACTTAAAACTTTCCTATTTCAAAGTTAGAATGCTTCTCAGCTGGTTGTCCCCCTATTTATGGTGTGGCTGTCAAAGGCGCAGAGATACTCCTCCGGTAGTCGAGTCTAGCGCGGTACAAACTCGCAAATAAATAAATAAAAAAGGGTCTTGGATGAATTAGATAATGCTTTATGCAGTGGATCAGGACCAGAGCAGAAGGAAAGGTGCGTTATAGTGACAGGCAATTTTAATTGCCATATATGCCCCCATAGGAATCCAGATACATGCGGAATGGTTAATCGTAAGGGAGATCCTTGTACCCACTTGAGCATTCTATGCTTGGGAATTTTTTCAATAATTTACTATTTGAGTGGGACCCAGGATTTGTGAATGAACTTTGTAACTCTCAAGTGAATTTCCAACCCACCTTTAACGGGTGGGGTCTACGGTCTGTTATTGACTATTCTTTGGACACTACAAGTTATCACCGCAGCGTCCTGTCGTTCAAAACAGAGGATATTGCACTCAGCGATCTCTTTCCGATTAGTTTATTCTTTGATATAGGGTTGAGCAATAGACAAGCACCTAATGTGGCTGGAAATGTATACTGCCATGGGATCTCTCTATCTAGAACTAATGGCTATTCCATAAAATGGAACAGGGTCAACCCTACAAACTTTCTCAATAGTCTAGTAGCGGGTCAATTTAACAACTTTATGATCTGTCTCGCGGAAAATCCTGATCCAACCACGGTCATTGCAGCATTCCAGAAGATCACAGCACAAATTGGCAGCAAACTCCCAGGGACTATCCGAGAAGGTGCGAGGGACAAGGCCGAAGGTTGGTTCAACTCCGAGTGCAGCAAAGCGCACTCTTATTTAAAACGAACCCTAAAGAAGATACCTAAAAAGATATTAGGTCTGCCAGACTATCTTATAAACTTACTTTACAAAAGCAGAAAAACAAATTGAAGGAGGCTGCCTGGGAAACTCTGCTCAAGGCGTGCCCCCCAAGAGATAACACTGCTTTCTGGAGAGCGGTAAATGCCCCCTTCTTCGTTGATAGGAAATCTGACTTGGTAGAAATTGCCATAGATGAGATGGTATAGGTCGATCACTTTACCGAGCTGTACAAGAAAGATGACCTGGTTGGAACAGATAGCCATAGTGCTGGACAGTTGATAATTGCTGAGTCTGCCCCTTCTGATCTGTTTCCTTTGAAGATAGTCTTTTCCATATCCGCAGTGGAACTGGCAATCTTAGAAAGTACAAATAGCAAAGCGCCAGGGCCAGATGGTGTTCCTATAGACATTTACAAGGATAATATCCCCTTATGGGCACCGCTCCTGACAAATGCGCTCAAAAGCTGTAACTGTAAAGGTTTTCCACCCACTTGGCAGGAAGCGATAGTTGTGCCATTATTCAAAAAGGGCGATCGTAACGATTCTAAATGCTACAGGCCAATTTCATTACTCCACTCTTTAATGAAAGTGGCAGGTTGAATTATATTAAATAGATTACAGATATGGGTTAATGACGCAGGTGTTCTTTCTAAATTCCAGTATGGATTTAAGTCAGGCATAGGCACCGTTGAACAAGTACTAAATCTGGCTATGCTAACTAGCAAATATATGGTGGCAGAAAAGGGCAATGTTTTTTATGTGGTTTGTTGACCTTAGCTCAGCTTTCGACAGCTTGAGCCACAAAGTTCTATGGGGTACTCTATCAGGTCTCGGCATTGATACTAATATTCTTAACTTCCTCAAAGAATTGTATAGAGGGGCTGGGGCAAAGGTGCGCTACGGAAAGAGGGGTGAGTGTACACCAAAATTTTCAATATTGAAAGGTGTCCGTCAGGGTTGCATCCTGGCACCTCTACTTTTCAATTTGTACATCAACAGCGTGGCAGACCATTTAATTAAAGTAGACGCAGATTATCCCCAAATCGATGGTGCTGCAATGCCCATTTTATTGTACGCAGATGATGCGGTCATAATGGCGGGAACGCAAGTAGGCCTCCAGAGGGCGCTAACTAGTATCTCAGCATATATGGGAGCAAGGGGCCTAAAGATCAACATTGGGAAAACTTTTACCATGTGCTGCTCATCTAAAAGTAAGGTTTCCTGCAATACTTTTATAGATCAGTCAAAGATAGGATCCACTAGTACTTGGTCATAGCTAGGGCTTGTTTTTAACAAAAAAGGTACCTGGACTTCAGCTAATAATACCAGGAATTTCGCTTTTTCGCGTGCTATTGGCGCATTGAAACAGTTTGCAAATAAGTTGGGGGGGAGGCCCGTTCGCATTTTGCTTGATATTTATAAGGCCAAATGCGTGTCTACGGGCATATACGGGGCTGGCATTTGGGGGCTTGCAGACTGTCAGGAAATTCAAGTAAAGGAAAAAGCTTTCCTGCGTTATCTGTTAGCTGTACCCAAATCTACCTCCACCTATGTTTGCCACAAGGAACTTGTCTTGGTCCATATATCAGATCTAATCAGGATAAGTCCAGTGTTGCTCTGGTATAAGATATGGACCTCCTCTGCAATTGACTTCAATAGGGTGATCATCAAGGATTGCATTAAACTTGAGGGGTCTAAAAATATTCAGTGGCTTCCCTATGTTAAGGAATTCTTGACAAACTTAGGCTACCCTGAATTCTATAACATGCCCTCCTCACTATCCACTATTTCCAAAAAAGCACTAAAAGAATGTTGCCTTGCTTTCTTGGAAGACCAATGTTGGTGCGTAGAGGGGAAGAAGGATTCCGTTATCCAACATCACTCCTTATTGCAGGGTCAGGGCTTGCAGGTCTATTTGTCTCCCCAGCAGTCCAGTTATAACAAAATGTTACTAGCACGGTTGAGAACAGGTAGTTATTATAGGCTGGTTACCTTCCCAGTCACAAACAACTGGTCGAAAAATCTAACTAATTGCCCATGCGATGACTCCTCCTCGCAATCAACTATTCATTGTGTTTTTTTTTGTAAATTGTACGCGTGGGGAAGGAAGAGATATTTAATACCTCTGTTAAAGACTTGGCATGAGACAGTGCAGACCCGCCCTATTTAAAATACTACTATTGCAAGATGAAATGACCATAAATGCTGTATCAAAGTTCTTAAAATTTATAATCAGATACAGATCCACCATGGTTCCATCTTGACACGTGAACTGATTTGTTAAGAAAATGCCTCTAGAAGACTGTAATTCATCTATACAATAAAAATGCACTTAAATGCACTTTTAAGAGAATGTCCGAGCATGAACTATTTAAAAAAAATTATATTCTGATTGTATAATTGAGTTTTATTGTGCGCATGTATTTTATTGTGCTTTTATGATTTTAACATGAAATCGAATAAAGCTATCTTTGACTTGACTGTGTAATAGTATACAGCATCACCATTAAACATTAGCCAAAGAATTGGCTAGTGGAATAAAGGGTAAGTCTGACAAGCAGCAGTCCAAGTTGACCTTTGAAAGGAAAAGTCAGACCAAGGGCGCGAGTAGGCACTCTGACCCTGAACTGGAAGCGGAGACCGCGATGGGAAAAGTTATGGAGAATGTGCTCAAAGCCATACAGCAAAGTTTGCAAGATATAAACGGAAAACTAGACTCTCTTACCCAACAGGTTGATAACATGTCAGCAAAATTGGATAAGCAATGTGAACGACTGGAGGAGGCTGAGAATTGAATTGCTGCAGTGGAGGACGAATCACATGGCACAGTGAGTAAGTGCGCAGAAATGGAGAAATTGTTGGAGGTCATTAAAAACAAAGCTGAGCATTGGTCGCTCCCCCAGGCTCCCTGAAATCTGGGTATTGTAGCGCTTTGCATTTCTTCTGGATATCGTAGCGCTTTGTATTTATTTGCCACCAGCTGTGTTTAGGTTGGGCTCTGCACTCCGATAGCGCTAATCAGCTGTAAGCTCCGCCCACATCGCTCGAGTGACTCGCTATTTTGCCTGCTGCGTTTTTTAAGGGTTACTATAATTTCTAACTGCTGCTCACACATTTAGAGGTGCCTCTGCCCACTCTTGCAATAACTTTCCCCACTTGTGCTGTGACGATTTCGTGGTGCTAGCGCTGTGTTGTTGCGGCCATTTTCTTTGTTTGTTATTGTGCCTGCAAGCCCGCCCCCCTCCCCGATCACACCTCCCTGCGGCCCCTCCCTCCCACGGTTAACATAGAACGGACCCTCCTGATCGTCCGCTGTGACCAACCTGACCTCGCTCAGCATTGGTCGCTCCCCCAGGCTCCCTGAAATCTGGGTATTGTAGCGCTTTGCATTTCTTCTGGATATCGTAGCGCTTTGTATTTATTTGCCACCAGCTGTGTTTAGGTTGGGCTCTGCACTCCGATAGCGCTAATCAGCTGTAAGCTCCGCCCACATCGCTCGAGTGACTCGTTATTTTGCCTGCTGCGTTTTTTAAGGGTTACTATAATTTCTAACTGCTGCTCACACATTTAGAGGTGCCTCTGCCCACTCTTGCAATAACTTTCCCCACTTGTGCTGTGACGATTTCATGGTGCTAGCGCTGTGTTGTTGCGGCCATTTTCTTTGTTTGTTATTGTGCCTGCAAGCCCGCCCCCCTCCCCGATCACACCTCCCTGCGGCCCCTCCCTCGCTCCGCCCCCTCCTGTGTCCATTTATGACTAATGACCCAACGCGCAGCGTCCACGCGCTACGGCTGCGCCGAAGGTGCGCCAAAGGTAAGCCCGTCTACGCCCGTCCGCGCCTGGACCGCGCCCAGCGCCAGAGCCCCTGGTCCTCGTAAAGTCCACCCCTCCCGCATTACTTACGATGCCACCACCCTCCTAGCCCTCAACCCCGGCCGCTCCCTCAACTGCGTCCAAGCTGCTCCTGGACACACCCATGGACCCTTTTCCTGCTACTCCTGCAAGTTCGACGGTACCAAGAACAACTCCTCATCCACGAACACACAACAGATATCCGACCCCAACCACCTACAATGCATCCTGCTCAACACCCGCTCGGTCCACAGGCACGCCATTGACCTCTGGAATCTACTCGACACCATCTCTCCGGACGTCGCCTTCCTAACAGAAACATGGATGAACGCCTCTTCAGCCCCAGACATCACCATTGCCATCCCGGAAGGCTATAAGATCATTCGCAAGGACCGTACCGGCCACACAGGAGGAGGCATCGCTATCGTCCATAAGAAATCCATCCGCATCTCAACCAGCTCAGACGTCAACCTCGCCAACTCTGAACACCTTCACTTCCAGATCCACATCGACCCCAAGACCACACTCAGAGGCACCCTCCTTTACAGGCCACCAGGACCCCGCGCACAATTTAGTGAAGACATCACAGACTTCATCACTCCACACGCGCTCCCCTCCGAGGACTACATCCTTTTGGGAGACCTCAACTTTCACCTTGAAAAGAACAACGACCGCAACACCACCACCCTTTTGGACAACCTCGCAAACCTCGGACTGAAACAACTTGTCACTACCCCCACCCACATCGCAGGTCACACACTCGACCCTATCTTCACCTCCAGCAAGCATGTTTCCTTCAGCCACACCACAGCTCTCCTTTGGACTGACCACAGCTGCGTTCACTTCACCTACAACAAGCCCACATCCAACAACCACCCCCAACCAACTCTGCAAAGAAACTGGAACAAAATCACCATCGACCAGATCTCCTCATCACTTCTTCAAAAGCCCCCCGCCCACTCCTCAAACCCAGACCAAGCAGCCACCAACCTCACCCAATGGTTATCCAACAGCGCCGACATCCTAGCACCACTGAAAAAACGACAAATCAAACTAGGCAGCAAGAAGGCCTCCTGGTTCAACGATGACCTTAAGAAATCCAAGAAACTCTGTCGCTCCCTCGAGAAGGCCTGGAAAAAAGACCCAACCACCAGCACCAAGGACGCCTTCAAAAACGCCACCCGCATACACCACCAACTAATCCGAAATGCCAAGAAAGCAGCCTTCAAGGACCGTCTAGATAACAACGCCCACAACAGCAAGGAATTATTCAACATCGTCAAGGAATTTACCAACCCCTCAGCCAACTCCAACGACATCACCCCCTCTCAAACCCTCTGCGACTCCCTAGCCTCATTCTTCCACAACACAATTGCAGACATCCACAACAGCTTCGACAACCAACCCGGAGACCAACCCACACAATCCCCTGCAGAATCCCCACCCCCCCTGAACATCCTCAATGACTGGAAGCCAATCTCCACTGAGGACACCGTCCGTCTGATGAACTCTATCCACTCAGGATCCCCCACAGACCCTTGCCCTCACCACATCTTTAACAAAGCAGACTCCATTATTGCACCGCACCTCCGAGACGTCATCAACTGCTCCCTCAACTCTGCAACCTTCCCGGAAAGCTGGAAACATGCCGAACTCAGCGCCCTCCTGAAGAAACCCACAGCTGACCCCACCGAACTCAAAAACTATCGCCCTATCTCACTCCTTCCATTCCCGGCCAAAGTCATCGAGAAAGCTGTCAACAACCAGCTCGCCGCATTCCTCGAAACCAACAAATCCCTCGACTCCTCACAGTCCGGCTTCTGAGCCAAGCACAGCACCGAAACCGCCCTCATCGCAGCAACAGACGACATTCGAACTCTACTGGACAATGGAGACACAGTCGCCCTCATCCTCCTCGACCTCTCCGCAGCCTTCGACACAGTCTGCCATAGCACCCTTCTACAGCGCCTCAAAAACATCGGAATACAAGGAAAAGCACTGGAATGGATCACCTCGTTCCTCTCCGGAAGAACCCAGAGAGTCCGCCTTCCACCATTCAAGTCAGAGGCTACTGAAGTCATCTGCGGCGTACCTCAAGGGTCCTCACTCAGTCCCACCCTCTTCAACGTTTACATGAGCCCCCTCGCGGCCATCGCACGCCAACATAACCTCAACATCATCTCCTACGCCGACGACACTCAACTGATCCTATCACTCACCAGAGACCCTAACACGGCCAAAACCAACCTACACGAAGGAATGAAAGAAGTAGCCGAATGGATGAAGCACAGCCGTCTGAAACTGAACTCAGACAAAACAGAAGTCCTCATCTTAGGTACCTCCCCCTCCGCCTGGGACGACTCTTGGTGGCCAGAGGCCCTTGGAAAAGCACCCATCCCGACGGACCACGCACGGAACCTGGGCGTCATCCTGGATTCCTCACTCTCGATGAACAGACAAGTCAACGCTGTTTCTTCATCTTGCTTCAACATTCTTCGCATGCTCAAAAAAACATTTCGCTGGATCCCTACCGAAACTAGAAAAACAGTCACCCACGCTCTGGTCACGAGCCGACTGGACTACGGAAACACCCTCTACGCCGGCACCACCGCAAAACTCCAGAAAAAACTACAACGCATCCAGAACGCCTCAGCCAGGCTCATATTAGACATCCCGCGCAAAGAACACATCTCTGTTCACCTGAAAAACCTCCACTGGCTCCCCGTCAATAAGAGGATCACTTTCCGGCTCCTAACCCACGCACACAAAGCACTCTACGAAATCGGACCCGAATGCCTCAACACACGACTATCCTTCTACACCCCCTCCCGCCAGCTTCGATCCTCCAACCAAGCCCTTGCCACTGTACCTCGCATCAACAAAACCACCATGGGAGGTAGATCCTTCTCCTACCTAGCAGCTAAAACTTGGAACTCACTTCCCACTCACCTTCGCCTTACTCAGAACCACCTAGCATTCAGAAAGCAACTCAAAACGTGGATATTCGACAATTAACTCCCCACCCTTCTTCAAGCGCCTTGAGACCCTCTGGGTATGTAGCGCGCTATACAAATCTTTTGACTTGACTTGACTTGACTTGAAGCGAGATCCTGTCGCAATACCATAAGAATCGTAGGAATTCCAGAGTCCACAAACACAGGAAGGATAGAGACCTATGTGGAGGGTGTGCTTCGGGAAGTGTTTGGTGCTGATAATTTCTTATTGATCCTTATTGTAGAGGGGGCGCATAGATCCCTGGCACTGAGGCCACCGCCAGGTAACACTGCAAGGCTCATTGTCGCCCGCATCCTTAATTATAGGGACCGAGATGCTATTTTACGGCTGGTATGCGAAAATCAGGAAATACCTTACCAGGGAAACGCACTAGCATTTTACCCAGACTTTACGATGACTTTTCTGATGAGGTTACCACAGAGCACTCCCACAATCCCCCTTTTGCTCGACGCAGGTACCCGCCCAATCTGTGAGCAAGCTAAACTACGCCCTCTATTACTATGGTCCAGAATTTGGAATGTCCCCGAACTCCACAGCTACGCAGACGCCCTAAAAGATGTACTATCCTTACCTGGTTGGCACAAGGTCGCCTGGCTCAGGGAGGTCAAGAGGGTTCTGTACATGCTGGGTCTAGGAGCTGCGTGGGAAAATAAAACAGCACCTCCTAAACAAGAACTGAAGAAGGCCTATTGGTCATGGGTGGACAATGAGAGAGAAGGCAAAACAAATCATCCAAAATCTGTTACCACTTTCTTGATGGTCAAAGACATCCCCTTTAGAGAATCATATTTGGATGTGATCCACAGTTCAAACGACAGGGCATTGTATTTTAAATTCAGGGTCGGGGTTTTACCTTTATGCTTGTTTACTTCTACCTGGAAACCACCCCTCCAAACTGTACCCTATTGCCCATTCTGTGAGCTAAAAGTTGAATCTGTTGCACACTTGTTGTTTGAGTGTAGAGCCTATGTGGCCCCTAGACGGAGGTGGTTGAAGCCTCTTTGTAGGAGCCTGGGAACTCGCTCACATTTGGAAGCCATAAGAATACTGCTTTCAGATGCTAGACCTTTTTTTGCCATTTGTTTGGCAAAATTCCTAGGCTGGGCCTGGCGCATAAGAACTGCTAAACAACTGACGAACCAATAAAGTGTCCCCTCTTATCCTTATCTATTTAATGCTTTTCTTGTGTAAACGATGAGCTGTTTTTAACGATAAAATGAATTGTAAGTTGCTTTGCTTTGATTACTGCTAAATTGTTTTTATGCTATGATGTTTTGCTTTTATGATATGTTTTTATATCGAAATAAAGCTTATTACTTACTTACATTACATTTGAACGTCAATCTGGACTTCAAATTAACTGATCTAAATCTCTGATAATACCGTAAACTGACACAACGCACCCACACTCGACGGAGTTTCCATTAGAGTGGAAATCTGATCCAGTGAAATACCTCAGAGTCTGATATCATAGAGACCCAGAGGTTGTGCTCCGTACAAATTATTGTGGGGCAATTAGCGTAATGGAAGACAAAATAGGACGATGGATTCAGGTGCCGTTGTCATTGGCTGACCGACTGGCAATAGTAAAGATGGTTGTTTTGCCCAAATTTTTATATATGTTTAACAATATCCCGATAACACCACCAATAGCGGGTTTTCGCAGAATATCAGCAATGGGGACTCGCCTCATATCGGCAGGTAAAAGGGGCCCGCATTGAATTGCATGCCCTCACGCTACCTTACGCCCGGGGTGGGTTTAAAGTCCCGGATTTTGGGGTTTATTTTTTATGTCCACAGGCGAAATATGCGCATTATTGGTATCATCGGGTCTCTTTTCTCACGCATGTAGTGATAGAAGAAGTTGATGCGTTTCCCAATACCGTTGACTACTATCATAACGCATCGTCGACCTCCTCTTCAAGATTGGGATATAAACACTATAGATACAACAAACACTGCCTGGTACAAGATGGGTAAATTAGCGCGTATATTACCATTATACATTCCAGCGCTGCTGCTGAACCATCACCCAGAGCTAACAGTTACGCAGGAGGAGGTAGGCATGGGGCTACTGAAGCAGGTGGGCATTGATACCATGGGGGAACTGTACCAAAATAGCACATTCAAAACACTGAACAACCTTAAGTATATTAGTAATCAAACATTACTGTTTAGATTTACATATCATAGATTGCAGGGGGCGGTCAAGAAATTATTTCCCTCCTATCCTGAGGAGCCACCTCAACTGACAGCATTACAATTGATACTTACCACCCCCTGAAACACACATATGTTGTCTAAACATTACACTACACTGCAGGAGGACATATCACCTACCACGCACAAGACATTCAGAAAATCGAATACTGCATTAGAAGACGTGCTAACTGAGGAGGAATGGGCTATAACTTGTTCGCTAACTGGTATGTTAATGCCCAATGGGAAATTATGGGAATTACACTATAAGTATCTTCATCAAACCTACTATACGCCAGCCAGGCTTTGCAAGTATGGTTTGGGTACAGATTCTAAGTATCACCGCTTTAAGGCTGAATTAGCGGATTTTATACACCTAGCTTGGGCCTGCAAAACAGTGCATGAATTTTGGGTAAAGGTAACGGAGATGATAGGAGGCATGGTGGGCATTGATGTTGACTGTACTATCCGTACCTCCTTGTTGGGACTTATTCAAGATATACGCGCAACTTCTGCAGAACTGCTTTACTCCTTGCTAAGCGTAGAATTTCGATATACTGGGGCAGCAGAGAGAGTCCGACAGTGAAAATGTGGATTTGGGATACGATATATTGTAAAGATGCTCTGAAAATGTATGAGGAGGAATTGCCGACAGGTTCCAAGCCTAAAGACTACTGGAAGTACTTGATTGAATATCTGCAAACGTACAAAGTTGATTAACTGTGTATAGAAACGGTATTGTAGCGAGTGTTTGGATTTTTTTACTGGTAACATTATCAAATGGTTACGAACTGGATGATGAATGTTGTTGTACAGCGGTCTGTATTTTGTTCACTTGTTGGGACATTGAATTACTTTGAAAATGCTAATTAAAAAAAAGGGCATGTCTTGATTCACGAACAGCCCTACAACCAGGTCACCACCACGTCCCCAGATGGCCACCTTATCAGGGATGGATCTTCTACTCCTGGAAAAAAAAGGGTAAGATCAGTTATTTGGTCAGGAGACGCACTTTTTCCTTTGCAGCAAGTCCATCAATCAAATAAGGAACAAAGCTCATCGCCAATATCTATTTCAAGCGACGATTTTCCCATCAATCTAAGATCAACTTCACAGCAGGAGACCAACTTTCACATTACCGACATAGGTTCTCCTGGAAACAAGATAAACTCTACCCCTCAAGCTGCACAGTGAACCAGGACCTCCCCAGGTAACATCAAACCGCTAACGCCAACGACATTAATGTTCATGTTCAATGTCCCTTTCGCAGCGTATGGCGATGTGAGTTGTAAAAAACTGCAGTCTAAAAATGGAAATCAGCAACCTAAACAGTTGTTGAAGACTTCCCATGTACATAATCACACATAATAGTGTTTTTGCAGTGAAGTAATTATAGGATCCGAGCAGGTAAGCTCACAAAGTTGTAAAGAAAAAGCCAAGTAACAAACTCACTTGATAATGGTGTGCCTTGATCGCTCCAATTGCCGTCCAATCTCTCCAATTAATGCGGCTGCAATCTGAGAGATTGGACAGGAAACATAACGGGCAGGTTGCCTGCGTTCGGGAGCGATTCGGGCACACTGCAGAAAGGGGCATTGAACTTGGAATGCTTTGACCGTATTGCCTTGACCTTATCATGTGTAAACTATTCTTCACAAAATGTATGTTTTCCATGCATACTCGCTGAAAACATAGGAGCCTGGGCAACCACACGAGTGTTCCGAGCACTATCTTGAGAATCTAAGAAGCTTCATCATACTATATTTTTGACACACCATAGTTATTCTAGCCTTGAAAAAGTTATTTCAAGACGAAACACGTGTCAGCTATTCTAGTGCTGTCTCTACGTGTCAACATTGGAGAAGATCTAAGAATACAATTCTTGTTGTTTACATTACTGGAGTTGTGCTACTGTTGCTTACTGAATTGCTGACTCACTTGAGTCATTTTTGTAACTTTATTGTGTTGTGCTCTGTCAACCAATTGTTTGCCTTGTTCATATGGCGGTATCCCGCATATAGAGTAGCATTGTTGATGGCGCAGTGCTTGACATTGAGAAGGCTGGAGAATATCCTATTTATCTCATAACTTTGTGGCAAACACTTCCAGAGGTGCTCACGGCTGTGTACCACTGCCATCAAGTATTTTGTGACATGTTAGTTATATACCAGCAGTACCTTAAAGAAATAATGTAAACTCTTATGCTACTCTAAGAATGCACACAGAACTGTGTTTGTACTAATGTTTACTCTAGTCCCTACTGAGACATCAATAGAATGTAGGCTACCTCTTTTGTTTCCAGAAGGAAGAACCACCAGGATAACAAACATTTTATTGTGGTAGTGATATTTTTTTCAGTGTTGTACCTCGTTACTTAAGATTAACAGAACCTGTTAAATGTGCAGTAATAATTCAGATACTCACAAGCCCTAGTTTAAGGAATAATATGTATCTGGGCTGCTGCCAACATTTTAAAACAAAACAAAAATCAGGCTTTAGTGGACCCCTTAGGTCTCTGTACCTCGTTGCCACTGCACCTGCTGCACCAATGGAAGCGATTCCTGTGAATTTGCAGCAAACATCTATTTCTAGTGACAATTCACCAGATAAATACCTTCTTAACCCCTTCGATGCTCATGACGAGCTCAGCTCGTCATGAGGCATGGTGCTCGTGTGCTCATGACGAGCTGAGCTCGTCATGACCACACCCACTTCTATTATGGCCCAGCACCGGAGAAGAATATCTGCAGCATCGTTGAGGTTAAGAACTTTCAGCTCAAAAAAGAGGAGTTTCCATTATTGCTAAGCTCTAAAGAGGACATTGGAAAGTTTAAGTCAATGACACCATTTTGCCAGCTGCTTGAGGAACCATGAATGGGTGGTCTCTCAGAAACAACAGTGGTGATATTTCCAGTAAGGGTCAGTATTTTACAAATCAAGGACTGGCCTGATGCCTGATGTGAGGGCTATTGGATTTTCTACAGTGGACCAGCTGTACAGCAGTTTCCCCAGTACAGAAAGTCTCCTTTTTCCTTTTGACTTCCGAAAGCTGTGTATACCAGAGTCAATTTGCTGATGGAGTCTGACTGCAAGCCATCAAGCTCAGCCACCTGTAGTATTAACTACCCCATTGTTCCATGTTAGACCTGCCTATCATCAGAAAGAGGTGATAGTTTCCACTTTCTTCACCTTAAGTGCTACATGGTTGTGCTCTTATGTTGGCTTGTGCCTGCTCCGATAGGTGATGCTTTGGCTGGTGAGATAAAGGATGATATGATTGATTGATTTGATTTGATTGTGAGATTTATATAGCACATGAAAGCCCAAGGGTGTCTAGGCACTCTGCGGAGAAGAATGCCATGGTTCCAGTTGAGGATGGTTATGTTAGTTCTTTATTAGCTTTCTGAATCCGAGCAGAGTTGGTCAGTTTTTAATGTGTATTGGAAGCGAGTTCCATAGTTTCACTGTGCCCAGGACAAAGCTCCTTCCACCACAGTGGACTTATTTAAATTTTGGTGTCTGAAGGAGTTTGCTCTGTGCTGAGCGTAAGGGTCATGGAGGGTGGTACCAGGTGAGGTGTTGTTTTAGAAATGCTGGTCCATGTCCTTGGACAGGTTTGTAGACCAGACATATGGATTTGAAATCTATTCTTTTCTTCATGGGAAGCAAGTGGAGTTTTGTCTAGCAGTGTTCTGGTACACGCTTTTTGTGCGTGCTGTAGCTTGACCATGTGCTGTTTATGAAGGCCTAGATAAGGGGCGTTTCCATAGTCCAGTCTGGCCATTGCTAGAACCATCACTAGTGTTTTTAGGCTTTCAGGGGGAATGAAGGTGCAAACTTTCATTTCAAAGTTAGAAATGCCAAAGAGACAACTTTGTTGATCTGGTGTTGCAAGGACAGTTTGTTGTCGAAGCACTGGGGTAGGGTGAACTCCCATATTGGGGGGCCACCAGTTCTGTGACCAAAAGGAGGTATCCAGTCCCAATAGGAGGACATATGTTTTGGTTTTGTTAAGCTTTAGGCAGTTTGTCCCCACCCAATGGTTTATGGGGGACATGCATTGTCTAAAGCGATCTGTTATTTCTTCAGGGAAGCTTGAAATGGACACCACAATTTGGGTGTCATCCTCGTCGGATATTATTGTGAAGCCGACTTACTTGATGATATTAGCTAAAGGGGCCACATCAAGGTTGAACAGGATGGGGCTTAACGAGGAGCCCTGCGGTACCCCACATGGCAGCGTAAACTGATCTGAGTAGGAGTCACCGATCTTAATGTATTGGTATCTTTTGTTTCGATAGGATCCTGCCTCTTGGAGCCCTTTGATTAAAATGTTGTGGTTCACGGTGTCGAAAGCCGCCGATAGATCCAACAGGTTCAAGGCGGCCTTGACTCCCATGTCCAGTAATGCCCGGATCTCTTCTGCTGCCATGATTAGGGTAGTTTCTGTACCATGCCCTTGTCAGAAACCATACTGGGAGGAATCCAATAGGTCTGCAGAGGAGATAAAGGTTGTTAATTGGGAGTTGAGGATTTTTTCCTAGACCTTCGCTGGGAAGGGAATCCTTGCTATTGGTCTGTAAATGCAATTTCCACTGGGATGAAAGTTGTTTTTTTTCAGTAAAGGGAGAATCGACACCATTTTACAAGTATCTGAAAAGATTCCTGAGATGATAATTTCATTGAAGAGTATGCTAAGTTGGTCACTAATTATATCAGGTGCCATATGAAATATATTGGGTGGGCAGGGGTCCGAGGGAGCTCCGGATTTTATTGATTTGATTGTCTGCGAGATTTGTTTAATGCTGGGTGGGCCAAATGAGTCTAATACATTGATCAAGGAGCCTCAGAACTAAATGACTTATTTGCATTGGAACACAGTGTCACAGCGCAGCTATGAATGCCCTCTCATCTGGGATTTCCAGGTGTAATAAGCATATTTACTACATTTGTCACAGGAAGATGTATATATGAGTTTACTGCCAAACAGCTTGCAGCCTTTTATTCACTTCTTTTGGATGTCGACCTTCCCTCCCGCCTGTTGTATACCAATGCATGCATTTTGCCACTTGCCTCCCAGACAGAATTAGATATGTTAATATAGGCTAGGTTCTGCTATTCTGCAACAAAATAGCTGCCCTTAGAAAAATACTATTTAGACCTTAGTGAAATTCAACCCACCTCACCCCTGGACCAGGCCCACCCAAGGGGCATATACAAAACATACACGGGAGCCTGCGCTTGTTTTTTTCAGTTTTCTGACATAGTCACTGATCTGCTGCAAATGTGATAACAATAAATGTTTTTTTGCCCCTGCTGGGACCCTGTGGGACCCTAACATTAAACCTAGGGGGTCAGGGTATTCCTACCCTCATCCTATAGTTTTTTTGTAATTATTTTCTAGGACTCAGACAAGTCTAATTCCCAAGATGGCTGCCCACATTCCCTGGTTGAAGTGTTGGCAGCCAGTCTGAGCACTGCACAAGATTGGTAAGATTTAGCGAGGATCCACATTTCTAGATATACAAATTAGTTTTCCTTTAATTAAAACTTCTGAATGGGTTTGCACCAAATAACGAAAAGATCTCTTTCAGGACTAAAAGCTACCTTTCTGCCAAATATGGTGTAATTCCGTCTAGTGGTTTGGCTGTAGTCATTTTCAAAATACCTATGAGAAATTGCATGGAAAAAAGTATTACTGGGCCCCCTTTTCTCAGCCCCCACTTGACAAATAACCCAGAAACTTAAAAAATAGAAGTTGAACTGAGCGTTGTACTAATTTAGAAAAAGTTGTAAAGATACATCAAATGGTGCCAAAGTCACTGGCAATACAAAAAACACTTTTTGTATGGAAACTAAGTTCTAATTACTGTTGACAGACAGTGATATATATATATGTATATATTCACTGAAAAAAAAACTTGGTTTCAGGAGTGTTATAGTTAGCTGGACATTTCACTCACACAAAAGTATTGAAATTCTTCTGTTATAGTTAGTTGTAGTAACTGTATCTCACGTGCTTGCAATCCACTGCTGATGATTTCACATATTACATCATTCATGACATAGTCAGTGACATCACTGATGACGTCACTGATGACATCTCAAATGACATCACTGATGACATCATCCAGTGAATGTGGTTTGGTTTAAATACGTATTATATATATATAGCAATCTGCATTGAAGACTTAGTGGATGTATAAGTGTCTGGATGGAGGATTTACTAGCACTGTGATTGACTTTCTAAGTGGCTAATTTTTATTTTAAATCGCGGGATACGTATATGGTACGTGTACCCTGCCAATCCCCCCAAAAAATTAAGGCATCACTCTGCAAATGCGACCCCTTAAGTGTCTGCAGAGGGGAAAAAATTCCCCTTGAATACAATGGGTCCTTGAGGGCCAGGTAGCCCACCAAGAACCTCCAGCATGCACCAGGGGGCTGCTTTGCACAGAGGTGTAAAGAGGCCACACCCCTTTTTATACTTCTTTGCAGCGCAGCCCCCTGGCGCATACTGGAGGTTTTTGGTGGGCTAGTTGGCCCCCAGGGACCCCCAGTTTTAAAGGGGAATTAGTTCCTCCTCTGCATACTCGCCATGGGGCTGCCTTGCAGAGACGTGTAAAGAGGCCATGCCCCTTTTTTACACCTCTCTGCAACAGCCCCCTGGCACATACTGGAGGTTCCCGGTGGGCTAGTTGGCCCCCAAGGTCCCCCAGTATTCAAGGGGAGTTATTTCCCCCTCTGCAAACGTGCCGGAGGGCTGCCTTGCAAAGACGTGTAAAGAGGCCACGACCCTTTTTACACCTCTCTGCAAGGCAGCCCTCTGGCGCATACTGGAGGTTCCTGGTGGGCTTGTTGGCCCCCCAGGGACCCCCAGTATTCAAGGGGAATTATGTCCCCCTCTGCAAATGTGCAAGGGGGCTGCCTTGCAGAGACATGTACAGAAGCTACGCCCCTTTTTACACCTCTCTGCAAGGCATCCCCGTGGCACATACTTGAGGTTCCTGACTTCCTAGGCCTGCTCAGAGGGTCCCACAAGGACCCCCAAAGTCCCCCACAAACTTTTTACCCTGCCGATCCCCCCAAAAAAACATTAGGGCCCCACTCTGCAAACGCACCTCCTGGCGCGTTTGCCCACTATTGATCCTGAAAAGTAATTCTAACTTACTTACAGTAACTTGAATTTCCTTCCCTAGGCTAACATTGACTGGTTTCACTTGGAAATTATTATAAGTGTGGATTTTTGGAACTTTAAAAAATTCCTCTTAATTCAGCCGAACTACGAATTCCGATTTACTCACCTGTTATCAGGAGATACCTCAGTGCTGCATCATTCAGCTCACTACTGATCCTGAAAAGCAATTCTAAGCATACTAACAGTAACTTGCATTTCCTTTAATAGGCTTACATTGACTGGTTTCTTCTAAATGTGGAGTTTTGGAATTTAAAAAAAATCCTTTAAAATCAGTCAAACTACGAATTCCGATATACTCACCTGTTATCAGGAGAGACCTCAGTGCTGCATCTTTCAGCTCACTACTCTCCCTGAAAAGTAATTTTAACCATACTTACTAGCAACTTGAATTTCCTTACATAGAATATCATTGCCTGCTATATAAAATATATATAAATTAAAAAAATATTTAAAAAAAATATATATTACAATTTCAATATTTTTAAAATTATTATTTTTTTATTTATATGGAAAATATGTAATGTAATTAAAAAAATAAAATATCCCAAAATAAATACTTTAAAACAATGTAGTAAATAAGTATAAAAAAATAACAATTAAAACATTTAAAAATTATCAGTTACAAAACCGTTGAAATTCACTGAAAAAAACATCGATTTCCATCACGTTATAGTTAGGAATTAGCATTTAAAAAACCTTAGAAATTCACAGAAAAAAACATAGGTTTCAGCCACATTATGGTTAGTAATTAGCATTTAAAAAACCCTGCAACTTCATTGAAAAAACCATAGGTTTCACACATGTTATAGTTAGCTGGACATTTTACTCATGCAAAACCATTGAAATTCCCCCGTTATTGTTAGTTCAGCTAACAATAACTTGCGCGCCCGCAATGCACTGCTGATGACGTCACATATTACACCACTCATGACATGGTCAGTGACATCACTCATTACATCACTGATGACATTTCCAATGACATCACTGATGACATCATCCAGTGAACATGAGTCTTTCTGAAAAATAAATATTTATTATAAATGTATACCTAAAAGTCGATGGAAGAATAAATGGGTACATAACTGTCTAAATAGATGTTTTTTTTTAGAATTGATTGCATAGCTGACTTATTAAGTGTACTTTAGTGAATACATGTATTAGCGAGTAATGTTTAAATATGTAAATATCTGTATCAGTGTCTCACTTTGTGTATACTGACATCACCCACCACCTGATACACCTACACTGCCTCAATATCAACAAGAGGATCACCTTCAAGCTCCTCACCCTAGCTTACAAAATACTCTACAACACCAGACTAACCTACCTTAACAGCAGTAATCCTGAAAGGCCAAATTTTGTTCCTAAAATTTTGGCTTTAAAAATATTAGGTAAGAATTTGGTACTTCTTAAGGCAAACGTTGTTTAAAAACCAATTGACTATCATTACAATGTATCCAACCTTTCAGACACTTTACATAAACAGTGTAATGTCCTGATGTTGTAGAAGGTCCATCATGAAAAATAATTGCCACAGCTACAAAAGTTCTTCCTGATATTGAAACTTGACCAGCTACAAAAATTTGTATTAAAGTTTCTAATTTTCTTCCATCAGCTCTACAACGTTGCAGCATTAAAATTACATACTGTCCATATCATTGTATAAATAATGTTGATGACATTTGTGATTTATATTGTGTACACTCCATGTTTTGACTTGCTCCTCTAATACGATTGGTAAAAGACACTGATTCACAGTCAGGTAAAGTCAAATATATGAATCTTTCACTGTCAATATTACTGCTAAATGTAAACAAACAATTATAATATTCCCATTTATAAGAAAGGCCAAAAAGATTTTCAATATCTATACCTTAATCTTCCAATACAAAAAGCATATAAATTACAAATTCCTGACAATCTTGCTGAATATTCTGCATAAATTGAGTAGAACCAGAACATATGTCCAAAACATTTCAAACATCAGAAACACTTTGTATTTTACTTTTATCACTACTACATTTCTCATAAACAGAATACAACAAACAGAATCTTTCTTTCCGATTTTCAACATTTTGTTTCAAGAAAAAAAACAACATTAACAACTACATTAGCATAGCAGTTCACACCAGAACTATTTTTAAACTGATAACCAAAATTCTCTTCAACACTGTCCTTTTTCTTTTTGACCTATTATACGCTTTCACACAACTTGCATGTGTTCTTATCTTTGTCTCATCAAAATCAATCAAGTACAATCCAGATAAAGTTCTCACTCGAGACAAAGAAACATATGCCATACCCTCTTTGAACACAGTACTTCCAATATTCACTAAAGCACTATATACACTTAAACCTTGAGATTTATGAATGGTCACTGCATACACCAAACAAATAGGAAACTGTTTTCTGCGAACATACAAATCTTTTACAAGCAAAAACCAAGATGACCAACGACTAAATTGTTGTTTTTCTTCAATTTCATCAAATTTGATTTTCAAAAATTCTATACTATCTCTATATACGTAATTAACAAAATTAACTATTTTACCTATTGCTCCATTTACGAAACCTTTTTCCACATTCAAATTACGTCGTAAAATTACCCTACAGTTTACACATGCATATAAATTCTTTTCTAAACCAGCAGTTGTACTTATCGATTTCTCTAAAGAATCCAATTTCCTCTTCAACTTTTCAGTCAAAATAATAGTGATTCCTTTATGTTTTATTTTATCAATAGCTTCCAATTTTATACCTTCTTCATTTTCCAACTTTAACATTTCTTCATTGAATATAGAACATTGACGCAGTGCTGGCATTAAGCAGATTACAGATTTGTTTTCTGCAATTCTCATGTATATTTTCTCTGGGACAATATTTTCATTTGGAAACAAATTGGAAAGTAATTGTCTCTGAAAAGCGTCTTTGCCATGTATAGTCACTTTTCCAATTCTTATATCTTGATGAATAGTTCCATATTCAGCATCATTTGCCTCTTGCATATTTGTAATAAGTTCCTTATACTCAAAATATGACTAAATGTTTACATTTCCAATGCTCCCCATAGACTTTCTGGTATCTCCTTGCACCAGTATTTTAAACACTGGATGTCCTTTTACAGGAGTAAGTTGTAGAAGATCTCCAAAAACTATGACGTGTTTTCCTCCAAATAATACGTCACACTCTGTTTTAGGAATTTGCTGCATTCTTAAATGCACAAGGCAAGCATTACGTTTGATATCATGCTTTCCTCATCAATAATTAAAAGTTTAATTTTCCTCTAGACTCTTTTAACTTCGCAACAAGCTTCTCCAGATAGCTTGTGGTATTCTAATTTGTTTTCATGCTCTACTGGTAGCATTAATAAACAATGTAAAGTAATTCCTTTAATATTGTGTGCTGCCAATCCAGTTGGAGCAGTGACAACACAAGACAAATGCGACTCAGTTGTTTTCTGTAGAAAAGTTGTGATTACTTTAATTAAAAAAATTTTGCCTGTTCCAGCTTGTCCACTCAAGTACATTCGGATAGGATGAAATGATGAGCAAGAACACTTTTTCTTTTCATGAAGTAATCCATGGTCAATCTGTTCTCTCACTTGCTCATATATTTCTTTCTGCTCAAGATTTAGTTGTTCTTCCAATTTTCCTAACTTTGTTACGTCTTCTTGAGCTTGATAAATTGCTGTTTCCACCTCTTCCCTAGCAGTTGCTGCTTCATTTTGAACAATTGGTTCTCCTAGTGGGTCCTGACTCAAAGGAGCAGAAGTTTGACTGTCTTGAGAACTGTCTCTAGCAATCTCAGCTGCAATTTTAGCTTCTTGCTCAATTCGTCATTCAACATTTTTACATAATTAGCAAAAACAGGACCTTTTATACTATCTTTACTTGCGTTGAACAAATCTTCATAGTTCTGAAAATCTCCAAGTAATTCCAATTCTGAACGCCACGGCTTGAAAAGTTGCAAAAGAGCTAAATAGTAAAATTCCCTTATGTCAGGAGTTTCGCCGTTTCATTTAACCGTTTTTACCTCGAGCCGGACGGCTGTTTTAATTTTAAGTGTGTTGGAGATCTTTGTGCTGAATTACCCTTTGTGTCCGACCCCCTCCCCTGTTTTTATGACGGTGCCTGTATAGCGCGCTCGTAATTTGGAGCAGAGATAGACCATTGCTCACCCGACTTCTGAGGCATTGATACCTTGTGGGGGGCACACTCGAGCACGGACACTTCAGGCCGATTATAGTGCCATTACACGGCTCGGCCGAATTGACGGCGGCCATCTTAGGCAGGGCTACCCTCCCACGGCGCTCTAGTCGCCACTATAAAAACGTTCAGGCATGACTCCGCGCAGCGGACGCGTTCAGCGGGCGCGCCGGAATCGCGCCGGAGTCAAGCCTGAGTCCTGCCCGTCTGCTCCCGTCCGCGACCGGACGCGGCCCAGGGCCACCCCTCCTGTTCTCAGCTCTCTGGAGATATCAGGTAATATTACCTATTCGCGATCCCAACTTCGCCATCTTCGCCCCATTACACCAATAGGGTGCAATCACTCTCTCAATCCCGAACAGCTTCCTCTCACATGCGCGACATGTCTGTTTTCACCCCCTCTTGTTAATACCTCACAGAATGATACCGCCGTTTAAATGCTCCTACTGAACTGTCGCTCACTGCGTAAACATACTATTCAAATTTATGATTTGATCATAGATCATCAGCCTGAAGTATTTTTTTTAACGGAAACATGGTTAGACGAAACCTCCTCGCCTGAAATACTTGATGGCATCCCGACAGGATATTGTTTACTTAGACTAGATCGTGAGGATCAAAGAGGAGGCAGACTTGCGATCATTTATAGAGAGGACCTTAAATGTACCCTTGAACCTGTAAATATTACAAAATGTGAGGCTGGTGTTTTTTTCTATTATGATTTCCCCGAAATTCACCATAAATGGCTACTTGCTCTATAGACCACCAGGCCCTGCTGCAACTTTTTGCGACAGTTTATTAGATGCAATTATCCAACCAGCAGTTAGATATAACCATTTTCTCCTGCTGGGGGACTTAAATATCCACTTTGATAATACAGAGTGCATAGAAGCACAATCTCTCCTAGGGGCACTCAAATCCTTGATGCTAGAACTGCAATTTACCACGCCCACACATCAATCAGGTCACTTACTTGACCCGCTATTTGCTAACTGGAATTCTATTCTGACTGCCCCTCCCCTCACAATTCCTTGGTCAGACCATAAGCTTATTGCTTTCGAAATCTCTCACGTCTCTAACACTACGAAATTCCATAAATCCCTGTCCCATAGGCGCAGGAATTGGAAGAGATTTACGCAAGAAGCTTATAGGCAGGCCTTATTGGAAAGTCCCCCTCCCTTGAGCAATAATCTATTCAAAAGCTGGACGGCTTATGAAGAATGGATGGAAAAGGCATTGGATAAAATCGCACCGTGGACCACTAAAACCCCAGTAAGATGTAACAAAACGGCTCCTTGGTTTACTGACGAACTAAAAAGGGCTAAAGCCACATGCAAAAAATTGGAACGTCTCTGGAGGAGAGATTATAATATAGAGAGCAAACAACTTTACAAAACTGAACTAAGCAAATACTCTAAAATGATCAGAGCAGCAAAGAGTAAATGTTTTAACGACAGAATTTTGAATGCAAATATTCCTGCCAAAGAACTCTTTGCCATATATAAAGAAATTACGGTCCCCAACAGATTATTGGCTCAGGATATCCTGTCCAATGATCTATGCAATTCCATAGCAGATCACTTTATAAATAAAGTGGACACAATTCACGCCTCATTCACTATAATACCTGCGATTTCTATGCAGGTGAAGATGACAGACAGTTGCCCAGATAGAACTAGGTGCTTAAACAGTTTTGTGATGCCAGACCGCCAGTCTATGCTTCGCATTGTTAAAAGTGTGAAATCAGGTTCACCTAACGATGCTGTCCCACCTAAATGCTTCACTGACATCACAGATGTTTTAATAGATCACATAAGTCATCTCATCTCCCTTTCTTTCTTTGAAAAGCAGGTACCTGAACCTTGGAAAAGAGCTCAGGTTATTCCATTAAAAAAGAAAGCTAATTTGCACGTGTCTCATCTTCAGAATCTCCGCCCAATCTCTCTGTTGCCCTTCTGTATGAAAGTGGCAGAAAAAATTGTAAATATACAGCTTATGGAACATCGGGAGCAAGGGCGATTTCTTCACCCTACTCAATCTGGCTTCAGAGCTCAATACTCTACTGAATCGGCAGTCCTTTACTCAACAGAACTGCTGAGGCAAATAGCTGATAAAGGCCAGACAGCAGCGCTTGTGTTACTTGACTTAAGCGCAGCTTTTGATACTGTGTCACACTCTACTCTGCTGTCACGTCTTACAGAGATTGGAGTTGAAGGAGATGCATATGAGTGGCTAAAGTCATTTTTGGAAAATAGAAGTTTCCAAATTCATTGTCCGCCATTCAAGTCCACTCCCAGACAGCTGAAGCACGGGGTTCCACAGGGCTCAAGTTTGAGCCCTACCTTGTTCAACCTGTATATGGAACCCCTTGCACGTATAGTTGAGTCCTTCGGTGTTAATATTATAACTTACGCCGATGACACGCAACTAATAATTACACTCAGTCAAGATGGAGAAGAGACAGCTATCAACTTTTCAGCTTGTCTCTCAGCTGTAGCGAGCTGGATGAATAATAACTGTTTGCGTCTGAATGGAGACAAAACTGAGGTGTTGCTCATTGGTAAGGCTCCTTCAGCGTGGTCATCAGACTGGTGGCCAGCAGAACTTGGTCAGACCCCTGTTCCTACGGATTCAGCCAAGAATTTGGGAATGATACTAGACACCAAACTCTCGTATACGAAGCATATCGAAAAGGTTACTGGTAAATGTTACGCAGTTCTTAAAATCCTGCGTAAGGTCCTGGACCTAGTTCCGGTGAATACAAGGAAATCCCTTGTCCATGCCCTAGTCACCCCACATCTTGACTATGGCAATGCCCTACTTATAGGGCTGAGCCAAAAAGGTCTGAAACAACTTCAAAGAGTCCAGAATATGGCTGCCCGCCTAGTTCTCAACCTCCCACGCAGAGCTTCAGGAAAGGATGCTTTATCCAAATTGCACTGGCTTCCCATAAAGGAGCGTATACTTTTCAAGGCCATGTGCATTTCCCATCGAATTGCACAAGGGAAAGGACCCCCTTATCTAAACAAGCTCCTCAGTATCCACCGCCCAAAACGTCACTTAAGATCATCGGGCAGTATGTTGTTTTCAGTTCCTCGCATTTTTAAAGCCAAAATGGGCGGCCGCTCTTTTTGTTATTTAGCAGCCTCCCATTGGAATAAATTACCCCTTGAATTGCGGATGGAACCCTCCGAGAGGAGATTCCGCTTGAAACTTAAGACGCATCTCTTCCCTAAAGACTAGCAGTCTGTGTCTGGTTAGAGATTCTACTGATCTGGTTGGTCTGATGGTTTAATGATGGGGTTCGATAGCGCGGGGACACACTGTTCAGTGTAACCATGCGCTCAATAAATGGCTTTATTATTATTATTATTAAAATTCCCTTATGTCAGGAGTTTCGCAACTCAGTTTACAGTGATTAATCAAATGTCCTTTTCTTTGTTTCCCCAAACATCCTTCAGAACCAACCACAGCATATATACCAATATTGATGTTTTCTATAATATTCTGTTAAAAAAGAACGTTTTGAAGCACTTCATAGAGACACATGTTTTCAAGATGATGACTTTTATTTGGTACCTTCTGGCTCTTTTTAAGCTAAATATTCAAATTCTTGTACAGATTTAAGTACTTGATTTCGTGTGGCAGCAAGACCTAAATTCACCCAAATGATTCTTCTAGATTTGGAGTATAGACTAGCAGATGATAAGCAATATGAACATTTATGCGCTCCAATTTCTCGTTGAGATAACATCTTCAAACTATAACTATATGATTTCATACTTAGACTCTTCTCGTGGAAAATCTCTTCCCACATTTCCTTCAATTCTGTATTTTCTGATTTGGTTATGTAGGATGTTACATATCGCGCAACAGCAATGGAATTGTCTGCAACAAATTGAATATCCATGTTAGCATTCCACATGGACAAAATGACTAGGTTGTAGTCATTTATGTATTTTGACCCTTCATTTCTTTTTAAGTTGTAGGTATTTTTTGGAGACTTTCTTGTGATGGTATGTCGCAAAGATGACATAAAACTGTTCACTCTTCCTTTCGAAATTACAGGATGTGAAAATCCAAACCGACATTTGGTGTAGAACTTGTCCTTAGATAAGTACTTTCAACGACAGTATTTCCCACAATTATGGCTTTCGAATCGTAAGACTTGTTGTCCTGAGTCCTTATCTTGTGTACTTTTGGGTACATTACATGTAGCATATTCTTCAATAAAAGACAGCACAGTATCACCTGACTCATTTGCAAATTTGGGAGCATCTTTGATTAGTATTAGCATATGTATGTGAGGCGCACCTTTCGCTTGATACTCCTTTCTTCAAAAGAAATCCAGAACCTCTCCAAGAGGAGGATTTTTCTTATTAGTGATAAAAGACATCATAGCTTCAAATCTATGATTGAAATACCTGCATACATTAACTGGAGCCAAAGAGCACAATTCTCCAGTTGTCTTTTATTCAATATTTAGTATAATTGGATTTGGCCCTCGAAGAAATTGAAGAAAATCATCCCAAGCATATTCAGCACAGCTTAGAGTAAGAAGCCATGTAGGAGTTCCTAAGTTCCTTAGCATACATTTCAGTTCTCCATGACGATGGTACCAGTACTCATTAGTACCACGCTGACATGCCATGAGATTAATTAGCTGAGATTCCAAAACATTATCTTTCTGCAGTATTTTATCCATAAATTCCTTTGCTGAAACATTTTTCAGATCTACACCTGTTTTCAATATATGGTTCACTGCATAAGAAAGTCCAGACAAATCACTCTCAAACAAAAGATGAAACAAATACTGAATACATTGTCGAAATCTTGGATCTTCTGCATATAATCTTGATGTCCGGTATTCAGATGCAGGAATCTGCACAGGTCGGTCATCATATCGTCCTCCTTTTCCTGTGGGAAACAACTGAGGGAAACAACGAGCTAATTGGACTTCCTTTTGCTTCTTTCATTTGGAATAACTCTATAGTATTCCCCATCACTTCTTTAGAATGTAGTGGATGAACACTGGTATGTTCGTAGATTTCTTCAGTTCTAGACACATCCACTTTTTCAATTTGTCCAGATGGCAAGTCAGTATTTTCTTTTACTGTTATTTTTTCTTCTCTCACATACACATTTTTACAATATTGATTATTTTTTATCGAGTACAACGTTGCCTTTTTCACTTTCATAACATCCACTAATTCTTGCCAGATTTTATTACTCTTAGTAGGAACGCCATTAACAAGAATAACTAAAGGTTCATCCTCTCCATTTTCTACACCAAATGTTTCAATATTTTTCTTTAAATCTAGAGGCAAATATACAACTCTTCCCTTTAATCCTCTCTGTAACTTTGAAGGAGTCTGAAATGGATGCACACTTTGAATAAGAATAGATTCATAGGTCTTTAAATCTATCAGTTCTGAAGAAATATTTACCAATTCAAGATTATTATGCACAGCTCTAGCAGGCATTTTGTTCTCATCTAATTTGTCATAACAATATTTACAAATACGCTGATCAGAACCCAAATGAAAACAATTCTCTACCAACAAATAAGTTGCAAAATCCTTCTACTCAATATTATTTTCCTTATCACTTTTTAAATACAAATCAACAGTCTTGATCTGATTTGTATAATGAGTTCATCGACAACAGATACAAGCATAATTTGGCCTTTCACCTGAAATCACTTTAAACTTTGTAATTTCTTGCTCAAAATTTTCTGTACTACAATGTTGTACATTCTCTTCTACGTTTCCTGCAATTAATATCTCAATTTCTGCACTGTCTTCCTCAGGACCAAAGTAACGAACCTCAATTTCATCACAAACGTTCATTACATTTGATACAGATCCATGCAAAAGAGCGCTGTTTACCTTTTTTAACATTAGTGCCAGACTTTTTACATAATACAATCTTCTGACTAATTTCCTCATTTCAGAATGATGTACTGCTAACATCCTCAAATGGTGAATAACACTTCAACATACTTTTTTAGAAAGACAAGCCAGAGAATGACCTTGCAAACCAGCATTTTCTCTCACTATGCAAGGGTCCAGTCCTTCTAACATCTTAATCTTTTGTTTAACACTTTTCTTAGTATAGTTACGTAAGAAATTGCCGTACACTACACATACTACTACAATTCCAAGTGTACACTGGACACCTCTTCTGCATTTCTAGGAACAATGTTCTCTTTCTCAATAGGACAACTATTTCTAACCTCATAAGCACGACCACTAGTGTCAACCGCATGCAACAAATCATTACTCTGAAGATAACTTTCTTCATTAAAAAAATGCTCAGAACTTTAACAATGCTTCCATTCACCCAAAAGAAACTCACAAAAATGACTTCTGTTAATTACTCTTCTCCATATAGTTTTGGCCTTCATTAAATGGATTGGCTTATCTAGTGATCTAGTTCTATTGATTACTAAAATAAACAGTTTTGTTTTCAATTCGAAAGCAATCTCAACTACATCTTCTATAACATTCTACTTCTTATAAAATGCTGTTTTTTACATTCCTTAATTTCTTTCATTAAATTTGACACAACTCTATTATAAAACATTTTTTCCTAATTTCCATAAATTGGTTTTTCCTCCTTTTACTATACACTATTTTTTCAGCAGTTAATTTTCCATGATTGTTCTCTTTATTCTTCTTTTTCTTTTTGATTGCAGATACACCAATACTATCTTTCTCTTTCTGCACATTACTCTTTGGGGCATATTACCAACAAGTAGCGAAAAATATCGCTAAATAGGCTTAGCGATGATTTTTTTTATCGCTGAGCATCGCCGTAATTTATCGCTGAAATAACGTGCTATTAGCTACGTTGATCTCCAAAGCGATACATTCTCTGGTAATAGCGCGGAAATGCATGAATATCACTGAAAATACAGCGATATTCATGCATTAGCCACAAAATGCTCTTTGCCCGGTTATCCATCACGCATTGGATAACATGGCTAAGAACTGGTCTGGTCAAGTGTTAGTATTTGGAGATATTCGCACTTAACGTGAATATTTCCATCGCTACGCCTGCCTTTCTTATAGGCGATAGCGAGGTTAGTGACTGCTTTCAATTTGCATGTCATTAGTGATAATAATCGCTGACATGCAAAGCGGGCCCCAAATCACTTGCTATCGCCTAAAAGCTGTCTCTAACATCAGTTAGCAACAACTTGCTGATAGGGTGATAGAATTATCGCCGCTTAGCGGCCAAAAACGGCTGCTAAAGTGACGATATTTGCCTATCGCCACCCTTGGTAATGTGCCCCTTAGTCTTTAATATTTTCCTCAGAAAAGTGTTCCTTCTCTTACCAGTATTTTTTTTTTTTGTTAACACATTTTTTTTCATTTAAATCTGGTGGATGTCTTCACTTCAAATAAACACCTTTCTTTTGTTGTTTCCTCTTTTGACTTTCCGTAGGCATGCTAAAAAAAATTCAGTATTGATTAACAGAATCCATTATAAAAAAAATATAACATTACAAAAATAAATATATGAAATATTATATTATATTACTTATAAGAAGAGAGGGAGGATTATGAGGACAAACGTGGGACTATGAAAATAAAAGGACTTACAGCAAGAGAGGAAATGATGTAAAAGTGGAGTATAAAGAGACACTGCGAAATATAAGGGGATAAAGGGAGTATGAATAAACTGGAAAGTATGAATAGGTAAGGGAGAGTTTGAAGAGAAAGGTGGAAATATGAGGAGAGAAGAAAGAGTATAAGAAGAAAAAAACAGTGGGAGGACAGAGGGGGCACTATAAGAAGAGAGAGAAAGACTATAAAGAGAAAAGAAAGAATATGTGAAAAGACGCGCAACTATGAGAACAAAAAAGGAATATTAGCAAAGGACAGTGTGTATAAAGAGTGAGAGGACAGTACCAGAAGAGAGCACGGAGAATGTGAGGAAAAGAGGAGCATAAGGAAAAAAGGGTTGTAAAAGAACAGAGGATACAGTATAAGGAGAAAAGAAGGACTATAAACATATGGAGGATTCTGAAGAGTGAAAAGTGTATGACGAAAGAGGCACAAGTATGACAAGAGAAACAAATATAAAGAGAGAGGTCAGTATGAAAGATGGAGAATATGAGGAAAGTGCTGCAGAGTGTATGCAGGGATTCAGGAGGAGTAAGAGAAGAGAGGATGCAATATAAACAGATTTGAGAAGTATAAACAGAGAGGACAGAAAATGAAAATAGAAAAGAAATATGAAGAAAAAGAGGAAAATATGAACACAGAGAGAAGGACAAAGGGGAATATAAGAAAAACGCAGTAGTATGAAGAGACATGGAGAAGTAAGAGAAGAGAGAGTAGAATATGAAAACATGGGGAGTATAAGATCAGGGGGGGAAATGAGGAGATCAATGTGACAATAAGAAAAGATGGCAATATTAGTAGAGAGTGCAAAGTATAAGAAAAGAGAGGAGAAATGTGGGTACAGAGACAAGAGTATGAGAAGAAAAAGAAAAGTATGAGAAAACAATAGGGGGTACCTGCAAAGAACAGCGAAAATAAGAAGAAACAGAGAATATAAGAACAGAAGAGTATATATGAAGAAAGAGGAAGGAATGTAAAGAGACACAGAGACAGAATTGTGGAGAAAAGACAATATAAGGGAAGACTGAGCGTATAAGGAGAGATTGAGTACTATGAGGAGACAGTAAGAACTATGACGACAGTGGTGAATATAAAGACAAGAGAGAATATAAAGTGTAGGAGAAATATGCAATAAAAGTATGAAAAAAAGGTATAAAAAGAGAGCAGAATATAAGAAAAAGAAGATAGTATAATCAGAGAGGCAGGAGTAACACGAGAGAGGAGGGAGTATGACAAGAGAGTGTAGAAAATATGCAAAAAAGGGGGAATATAATTCCTTAATGTACACAGATGGAGAAGTGTGGCTCAGGGGTTAGAGGCGGCAGACCCGGAAGCTGAGATCGTCCCTGGACCAGGGTTCAATTCCCCGCCTGGGCGGGTCTTGGGCTAAATAATTCCACAGACTCCATAATTCTTGCTCCGGTGCCTTCTCGACTCACGGGTTCACACTCTGCGACTCTGGGCAATAGCTTGCTTAATCTCCACAACGGCCCCTCGCGGCGGGATGCCTGGCTTTCACCTTGTGGATACCCTGCTTGGGTTATCTCACAGGGGAATACCAGGACGGGTTCCCAAAGCATGCGCTTAGATACCGACCTCGGTCAGTGATTTGCGCTATACAAATACATGTACATTTACATTTACATTTACAGATGAACAGTGTGATATTACCCAAAAAATTATAAGACCATGCATTTTACCAAAACACATTTACTACTATAAAACGTTTCAAAAGGGATGAATATAATTCCTTAATGTACAAAGATGCACAGAGTGATATTAGACAAAAAAATATGACACCATGCATTTTACCAAAACACATTTACTACTGAAAAACGTTTAAGTGACTATACATATTACATGTATATAAATACTTCATTTCAGTTAACAACACTGACTCATTTTGCAAATACATATGCAATTTATTAAATTACTTTAGCCAACATTACATCAAAAAAACTGCCACAATAAAACAAAAAGACGCACAAGGAGCTTGTAAAATCTTCCCCAAACTATATGAAGAAGCACAGTGAAGAGTAAGAGGACAGATCAGGGAATATGAACAGAAAGATGAAGTATTAACAGAAAGGCAGAAAAATGAAGTGATAGAAGGAATATAAGGAGACACAGAAGAATACAACAACAAAACGTCAAAAAGGGCTTATAAATCTACCAAAACTGAATACAGCAGTGTATGTATACTGACTGCAAAATTGTACATGTAGAACACAAGCCTAATTCTAAAGAAGCAAAACTATTAACTACTCTACAACTGAAAAAGTAACTGCACATATTGTAATTTTTTACTACTGCACCTTATTACACAAAGATGACTCACTAAACAAATTAACTTACCAAATTATTTCACCACAAAAATTATCCAAATGCAGAGAATACATTACTCTAACTAAAAACAAAATAAACCACATACATTCCCATACAACTTATCAACTCACCTTTCAAATTGATATGTAGATTAAGAAGAATGCCACTCACACAGTAGATATTCTTATACAGAATTTCTCTAGTTCAGTGTTTGCAGCAGAACCACGAAATGAAACATTTTCCCTCTCATTTTACACATACATACATGTAAATAACAAATTTAAATCCTTCACTCGTTAATTCAAAACGAAACACACATGTCTATTGGTTCAACATTCCAAACATTTCCAACTGACATAACTTTCCACCCTACCCCCAACAGATCATGCAAAAGTCAACTGTCAACAGAGTTCAAAAGTTCAGCACTCTATAAAACACTCCTCCTCAACAAATTTAGACTATGCATAAGCACTAACTCATAAGTACCAATAAAGAGAAAAGGTCTCATTAGAAGCAACCAACATATAAACACATAAACGACTTTCAGAATTCGCACTGTACGCGTATAGTAAATATACCGTAAAAATAAATAAATAGCATCTATCACTAATTGTTTATAATCCCAGGGAACCCCATCCCCCCAGGGCTCAATTATAACGTTCAGGACCGTGGGAGGAGCCCCAAAACCCCCACGGTACCAGCCGGCTCCCTGCGTTCTTCGGGAGCTGGCATTGCTTTTTGTCAGAGACCAGCTTACATGCTGCTCTCTCAGAAGAAAAGCAATCTGCTTTCCTACTTGAAAGAGAACTCTTGCCCTACAATAGCAAACATCAGTGTCCAGGGGATAGGTACCCTGTAACACTACAGGCGCCGTACCTCAGAGGTGGTGCCCCCCAGGGGCATTAAAGGCTCAATTAGGGCCATCAAAGATTTTGACCATGGGGATCATTGTAAAACCCCTAAGCAGTCCTAGGGGGTCAGGAAGTCCTATAATAAATAGCAAACGTTTCCTGTCAATCTACACACTCAATCTACACACATATACAATTAAATAAACAATCACATTTATTCCCACATTAAATTTCTTGAACTTTTGCACCCTTTCCAACTGACAAAACTTTCAACCCTTCCCCATTCCACATTCTGCCAGTTACCATAGAAACACTTCAAACAAACACCTAACTGAGCTCACAGGTGAACAGTTCATCATACATTGTTGCAAATTAAAAGAGCAAGTGTGCTTGACTTAAGAATATACCAGCTTATCTTATGTAACGTTCTTTTCTATCAGTTTTTCTTAACCAATAAAAATCAGGCTTTTAAAGAACAGAAACGTGCATCCTAGCTTTGTGTAGAATGTTTTCAAACAACCAATCATTTATTTTCTTTTTTCAAAACTGCATGTTGTCCACCATTTTAGAAAACTCTTACTTTTCAAACTGCCATTTTATTTACAGAAACCATCAGAGTACATCCAGACATCTCTTCAAGATGCTTACAGTGTGGATTGTGGGACCCAGCTATATTTTCTGGAGCCAAAGGTTTGCAGAACAGAAAATAATTTACAAAGACCTACGTTTACCAAATGTAGACATTAAATGGATTGGACAGAGAGGATTATAGTGGCACCAATTGATGACCTTGGTGAAATCCTTTTTACATCTCCAACACCCTGACCTCATAATTGTGCACTGTGGTGGCAATGACCTAGACGCTTTGACAGGGGTAGGACTGGAAAAGCTTATGAAGGACACCTTTGCACAATTGATGACACTTTTCCCCAAAACTGCCTTTGTCTATTCTAATATATGCCAAAGGCAGAAATGGAACTGGTCCAACCACTATTGTCCGCAGATTGAGAAAGCTAGGAAACATGTGAATAAATCTGTTTCTGCCTTTCTCCAAGACTATAGAATGGGGTCCTTCTACCACAACAATCTGCGTTTCAATATGCATGACATCTATAGGAGAGACAGTGTACATTTTACAGATGAGGGTAACAGACTCTTCCTCTTGACTCTGCATTGGTACTTACTTGTAGGTACTAAAATCTCCCAATTAACACGAGGGCTTTTTTAGAGCCACCCAACATCTAAACACATACACTTCATAAATATCTGAAAAATACTTTTCTTTTTCTTCCTTAAGTACGCTTATGGGACGACTTCCAATCTTCGCACCATACGTCATCCATACGTGCTTGGTACGCTTACGATAATCTACCATAAAAAAAAGCCTTCATCACTAATTTGTTATAATCCCTGAGGACCCCATCCCACGGGGCTCAAATGTAACGTTGCGGACCGTGGGAAGAGCCCCAAGGCCTCCACAGTCCCAGCCGGCTCCCCACTTCCTGCGGGGGCCGGCATTGCTTTTTGTCACAGAGAGCAGCTTACATGCTTCCATTCTTCTTTCAAAGATGATTTCAACAGTTGTACATTTTAGAAAATAATATAATACTGCACGCTAAAGGAGAAAAGTCAGTACAATTATGATGGAATAGAAAACAGAAAAAAAACTCGTAAGCAGAGTACACAGTTTAATTTAAAAGCACCCTACCAGAACTAGTTTTTGAAACGCATTGTACAATAAAATGCGTCACAAAATAGGCTACATACATGGTGACTGTATCGTAACGTCACATAGAAACAAGAAAGCCACTCTTAGGCTACCAGGAAAACACAACAACAGTACAAGGCCCAAATTTCCATTGTAGTGATTTCTTAGTTGCAGGTCTAGTTGTCAGATCGACACACACACTCCCTCATTTCTGGTATACACCCACTCCACACCCATTCAGCATATTCGTCACTACACACGTGACCCTATGTATAAAAAAGACGGAGCGCACGTGTTGTACACCATTTTAGAGTTGTTCCCAAAGCACCGAACAAGGGGCCCAATACTACATGCGTTGCCTCTTTGGTCACTGAGTTAGTGGTGCCCGAAGCACTGAGCGGGTGAAGAACCTGCGATGATGATGATGGTAGCACAAGTATGTTGTTAGACAAAGAGGTATCAACACTCAGCACCATATATGACACTTCTTTGTTGGAGATCGGGACTACATCATGAAGAAAAGGTGAGCAGTGAGGCTTGAGTACTGATCGAAAGGAGTCAAAGGGTTGTAGCTGACTAGATACAAAAATGCGACTTAGTATTTTAGACGAACGCACTCCTATATAGAGTACTAATTTACATGCATACATTTTTTCCCAATAGCAGTAAGGTTTTTATAATCGCTGAAATGTCCGGAATGTTACCAATACAAACAGTTTGTAGAAATGTGAGAATGAACGTGTATAAAAGCGCAATGTTATCTAAGTCCTAATTAATATTTTAACAATTACCAATCATAACATCTTTCTTTTAATATCTTTTAGATGTACAGCTTCACAATGGATTATGTAACAAGGATGACGGCAATAGCACAAGGTGCGCAAAGAAGATTGTTTCTGAAACAATGACAAGAAATCTGTGAAACACACATTGGGCTAACGGGGCTTTAGCTACGATGACATAGCTTCCTCGGCCGACAAACAGTCACACTCGAGTACGTCACAGGTATTTTAAAGAAATTTTGCTTGTTAATTGATGTCCCCCCCCTGCTTACAGCCTCTGCAGCTCCACTCTTCTTTTTGCTTGAACTTAAGCTACCCCCAAGATTTTTTTTAGCACCCTCCCCCGATATTTTTGACTGTGGTTGCGCCTTTGGCTTCAGGAACCCCCACCCTGTCATGTCTGCCTCTCCCACGTTTTAATGTCCTTTTTTCTCTTTCTCTTTCTTACTCTTTCACATTGTTTCTCTTTCTTTTTTTAAAGTTTTGGACACTGCTATCTCCACTCTTCTGTATACAACATTATCTGAATTGAAGTGGTTAACTCTCTTGAATACAGTGAAGGCTTCTTCGACACTTAGAGCACCATCTTTCAATCACACCAATGGCACTAGGTGACAAATAATTTTGTTTCCTAAACAAAAACAAATTATTTGTGAAAGGAGAGAGTGGGTAATGTGCAGCAGCTTCACTGTGTAGAAATGTATAATTATCGCCGAGCAGTGACAACAGATAGGTTACAACAGTCTGAGAAACAGATCTACAAGCTTATTGCGCCACTCTTGTGTCACTTTCAACATGGGAAAAGTGGAGCAAGGAGCTGGTAAATCTGCGTCTGACTTTTCAACAAAAAATCTGAACTCCAGACACGGTGGCCGCAGTGTTTATACAAGGTAAGCACACGGGCTAGATATACAATGCCTCCATTGCAATGCATTAGAAATAAGTTGGTGTATTTACAATCCCATTGTGCCACTTTTGTGTCAGTAACGCAGTAGGCACTTCCATATAGACACCCCTTGAAGGCGTGACTATAACAGAAGTGAAATGTACTAGACACACTGCACACGTAAAATCGTAGTGTACCTTCACTTAGATAGGTTACAACAGTCTCACTGACAGATCTACAAGTTTATTGCGCCACTTTTGTGTCACTTTTAACATGGGAAAAGTGGCGCAAGGAGCTGGTCAATATGTGTCTGACTTTTCAAGAAAAAATCTCAACTCCAGACTCTGCGAGACAGTTTTAATGTTCTTTTCTCTCTCTTTCTCTCTCTCACTCTCTGTGACATCATGTGTCTTTCTCTTTTAAAGCTATCGACACAGCTGTCTACTTTGACGTGTAGAAGCACAGTTGAATTCAAGTTGTGAACCCCGGTGGCCGCAGTGCTTATACAAGATAAGCACAGCGGCCTATATATACAATCCCTCAATTGCAATGCATTAGAAATAGGTTGGCGTATTTACAATCCTGTTGTGCCACTTTTGTGTCAGTAGCGCAGTAGGCACTTCCATATAGACACCACTTGAACGCGGGACTAGAACAGAAGTGAAATGTACTAGGCACACTGCATACGTAAAATTGTACTGTTACCTTCACTTGTAATGCTTCACCTTATTTAGTCACATCTACATAACTTCAAACTCTTTTTTTCTTTTTTGTTTCACAGATTACCTACCCAACGTATTTTGGAGTCCACATCACAATTTGTTTATAATACTGTTTTATTAAAGTAATTTTTCTAGTTGTTTATTACATGATCTTTCAGTTGTGTTTACAGTTATTGTTGTTTTAACAAAAGTTAATAAAAAAACCTATATACTTGTTTTTTGGGGGGTTGGGGGGACGGTCCACAACAAAAATATTATTTATAATTTGAAATACTATAGTAAGATGTTTGACAGTAGGGTTGAAAAGTACTGGCTGTACAATAAGTTATATTTTATCTGGATGGACTACAACATAGAAAGGAAATCAAAGTAAAGCTAAAAAATGGGTACCACATATACAAATCCTCGTGCAACAATTTCACATGCAAACCTACCACCCTACAAAATTAACTGTGTGGGCCTCAATGACGCCCCTCAAACTACAAAATCGACCACCCCCGTAGATTACTATATTGTGTGAGGGAGGCTACGTGGCCCACCGCCTGATGCCCTGGACTCCGCCACACCCAGATCCACAACCACGCGTGACTGTCACAACAAATTCATTAGCAGGCAAATAGCTTTACCATGCATACTTTTACAACTAGTATACATTTACCACGCATAACAAAGCCATGAACATCCTAATGGCTTTGTGGTGACAGACACGCGTTGTAAAGTCTGTGGCTTACGTGCTTCAAATTACATTTTAGATATGCGTGTGGCCAAGTCTGATAACATCAGAATCCAAGGACAAACACCGTGATGTCTCTGGCAGGAAATATCATCAACAACAGAGAAGATAGGCAGAGGGTAAAATGAAACCAACAGGTATAATAAAAATAACACAAGAAAACTACTAAAATGGTGGTGGACGGAGAATGTAATCAACGTTTGCCGCCTCGACAATACGTTTCAAATAAATATAGATAGAATATGATTATTTGTTTATTGCAAAAGTATAGCAGCGGAAGACACACACGGCCCGGGAAAAGAAAACTGCAAATTTAATACCCGAAATGAGGACAGCTTTGTTTGGCAAACTTGATGATAAAGAAAGAAACATGGGCTTGGAAACGAGGCTGCGCATGTGTAGAGAGTACACCTGGTGCACAAAAAAACCCGAAAAATTTTACATACTATCATAGAATATAGCTCTTTTTTGGACCAGTAAAGTTACTTCTCAAAAAGAACTGGATATTTTTAGCCACATTGCCCCCACGTTCCCAGACTGCTCTCTGCATCCATACTTCAAAATAAAACCCCAGGGGGTGCCTTTCCCCGGGTCTCGGAGTGCCTTACAAGCCCCCCATTATGGAAAAAAATTGTCCCCGGGGCTAATTGAGAATGAAACGGTCTTCTAGTTTTTTTTCCTTTTCCACCACGTACGCGTACAATACACAAACCCGGCGATTTTTTAATTTAAAAAATAAACAAAATTTGGGCCTAAATATCTATGTGGGACCCCTGAGCATGCCTAGAGGGTCAACATGTTTCTACCCTGCCCCCTCTGATTATTTTTCAACTTTGTTTTACTGTTTTCTTGTGCCTCGGTTCTACCGAGGCACAAGATGGCTGTCAACACTTCCTGGTTTGGTGAGGTCGCCCCCACACACCGCTGCTCCTGCCCGTTGACTGCCTGTGCTCTGCTGCCTTAGTTTCTGGCCCCTGCCTTGTATTGTGCTGCCTTCGTTTTTTTCCCCCTGCCTGGTGTGCTGTTGCCTTCCTTTTTGTCCCTTTGCCTGTATTGCCTATTGTATTGTGCTGCCTTTGTTTTTTCCCCCTGCCTGGTGTGCTGTTGCATTTGTTTTTGTCCCTTTGCCTGTATTGCCTATTGTATTGTGCTGCCTTCATTTTTCCCTCCTGCCTGGTGTGCTGTTGCCGCCCCGCTCCCGCCACCCAGCTGCTCCTCCCTCCCGGCTCCTTACTTATGACGCCCCCAGAGCGACCGCACAGCAGACGCGCGCAGCGGGAGCACCGATTGAGCGCCGAAGGTGCGCCAAAGGTAAGCCTGTCTGCGCCCGTCTGCGCCTGGACCGCGCCCAGCGCCAGGATCCCTGGCCTCCACCGACGCAAGATGACCAGAAAGACCTACGACTCCGCCGCCCTCAACGCACTCAATCTCGGCCGGAACCCCACCTGCTGCTGTGCCGCCCGAAACGCTTCCACGGACCCTTCACCTGCACAACCTGCAAGTTTACCTGCCTCCGAACAGGCAACGCGCTCGCCAAGCCGAACCCCAGCAGCGACCTCAAGTGCATCGTGCTCAACACCCGCTCCGTCCACAGACATGCCCTCGAACTCTGGAACCTCCTTGACACAACCTCACCAGACGTCGCCTTCCTCACTGAAACATGGATGAACGCCTCCTCAGCCCCCGACATCGCCATCGCCATCCCGGACGGGTACAAGATCATCAGGAGGGAGCGCGTCAACCAGACCGGAGGAGGCATCGCCATCGTCCACAAGAACACCATCCGCATCACGACCGACTTCACCGACACATTCGCCGCCGCCGAGCACCTTCACTTCTAGATTCACACCGACCCAAAGACGACCCTCAGAGGCAACCTCATCTACAGACCCCCGGGACCACGCACAGAATTCAGCGAAGACATCGCCGACTTCATCAGCTCACACGCCCTCCCCTCCGCCGACTTCAACCTCCGAGGGGACCTCAACTTCCACTTGGAGAACAACAAGGACCGCAACACCGTCACCCTGCTGGACCATCAGGATTCAAGCAAGCCGGGCCGACGACGGCTGAAATGCCAGAAACCGGTCCCCGGAAGCTTGTTTCCTTCCCAGTATAAGAATTGGCTTGGTAGTTTGGTTTGCCCTGTTCTCATCATGCACTGGGACAGGAACAGACTAATTTGCATGTAGCCAGGTTCTGAGCTGGGATGGTGCAGTGAGCTAAAAAACGGTAATGGATCAAGCCCTGATCTTTGGACTGGGTAAGAGTGGTCTGCTTAATTCAGACACTCTGTTCATCACCACCCCCTTTTTAGAATCAACACAACCTCAACATCATCTCCTACGCCAACGACACCCAGCTGATCCTCTCCCTCACCAGAGACGCCGACACCGCCAGAACCAGCCTCCACGAAGGGATGAAAAGCATCGCCGAGTGGATGAAGAACAGCCGCTTGAAACTGAACTCAGACAAGATGGAAGTCCTCATCCTGGGACCTCCCTCTCCATGACCAGACAAGTCAACGCCGTCTCCTCTTCATGCTTTCACACCCTCCTCATGCTCCGCAAGATCTTCCGATGGATCCCGATCGAAACCAGGAAGACGGTCACCCGGGCCCTCGTCACCAGCCAGTTGGACTACGGAAACACCCTCTACGCCGGAACCACGGCCAAGCTACAGAAAAGACTACAACTCATCCAGAACGCCTCCGCCTGACTCATCCTAGACATCCCTTGACGCAGCCACATCTCCGGCCACCTGAGGAACCTGCACTGGCTCCCCATCAACAAGAGGATCACGTTCAGGCTCCTCACCCACGCACACAAGTCGCTCCACAACCTGGGCCCAAAGTACCTCAATGACCGCCTGACCTTCCACACGCCCACCCGCCAGCTACTATCCGCTAGCCTCGCCCTCGCTGCCGTACCACGCATCCGAAGAGCCACCGCCGGAGGCAGATCCTTCTCCTACCTGGCGGCCAAGACATGGAACTCACTCCCCATCCACCTTCGACTGACCCCGAACCACCTCGCCTTCAGGAGACAACTCAAGATCTGGCTGTTCGATTAGTAGCGGACCCCTTCCCCCAAGCGCCTTTAGACCCTTTCGGGTGAGTAGCACGCTATACAAGTTTTATGATTGATTGAGTGTTGACAGACAGTTGACATTCAATCAGCATGCAGCTCGTGCTCGTAATTGTACGGATTTCTGTACGCGTGCCGTACTTTGTCTCTAGAAATCACTATGATTTTACCTTTGATGTTCTCAGGAACTACTGAACGGATTTACACCAATTTAACAAAAAGCACAATCTGCGAACCAAACTCTACCACTCTGCCAAATTTTGTGTAATTCTATTTAGCCGTTCGGGCTGTAGCTCTGGCTAAAGGTCCCCATGGAAAATTGCATGGGGAAAACACGTTTTGGGACCCCTTAGTTTTTCTCGGCCCCCACTTGACAAATCACCCCCAAACTTTCAGGGAAGGAGCGGAGCAGAGCAGGCCATTTTCTTGGAGAAATTCGCAAATATTCGTCCACCAGTGCCAAAGTTATTCCAAATAGAATGTTGTGGATTTCCTATGGAAAGTAGGTCCTAACTATAACTCATCATCATACATTCTTTATTTCAGTAAAAATACCATAAAAGCACATGTTAAAACATATAAGAATTAGATGATTGTCACAGCATATACATAACAATTAATTATCACATATTACTTTAAATTTACCACAATAAATATGGTGCGATTAAAAAGAGAGCAAATTTGTTAATTTTGTTTACAACAGAACATGATTAAGCATTTAACTCATGTGCCCAACTTAACCCTTGAAACCAAAGTTTTTGCACAATGGGATTAGCCAGTGCTTCCTCGGTTTGTGGTAAGCAGAGCAAAAAAAGAGGACATGTGGCTCCGATTCGCTATCACAATCACACAGAGGGAAATTTTTCGAAGCAGACAATGTCCAATTACATGTGAATGTTCGTAACGGTAGTACTCCATGCCTCCATTGCATATACAATTTTCTTGCTACAACAGGGTGAATTATATCTAAAAAGCGTTCATAACAATATGAATTGTTTACCAAAAGAAAGGTAGCAGTTCTAGAGCTAATTTTTGGGATTGCACAGGGCCATATTCATGTTCTCAGCACTATATACCTCTGTGAGCATATTGGCCGAAATCTCTTTACAGCCTTGCTCCGGATCCGTCCATAGGATAGAGAGTCCCAGCCTGGTGAATTCCTTCCTAATATGAATGAGCCAGGGGATTTTGCATGTGTTCTTACAATTAAATATTTCTCTGAGCTCCTGCCTGTAATTAATCAGCTCCGGCGTAACTCAAAGCCGGCGCCAATACCTTAATGGTTTTAAGGCTAGCTCCTCATCAATTGGCATGATCCCCATATCAAGTCTTAATGGGAGGAGCGGGGTACAGGAGGAAGAGCTAGCAAGTTCCTTAAGAAGTTATTCTCAACCCTGGTGATTTGGGTTTTGTTACAGTGACCCTATAGCTCACCGCCATACATGCTTGCATCCCTGGCTTGTGATGTATATACCTCGATGGGTGGGCCAAGAGGTTTAATAGTTGACACATTGGATAGTCTAAGAATCCCACCCGATAGTTGAAAGTTTTAATTGGGATTTGGTTTGCTGGGGGTACCAGGACAAGCTCTCATTTATAGTGACCCCAAGGTAAAAAAAAGTGTTTACCCGTTACAATCTATTTTTGCCTAGAATGGGGTTATGTCCTGTGGTTCTGGGCGGGTTGAAGATCATAAATTTTGCTTTAAGTGAATTGACCTCCAATCCCCTAGCAGTACAAAATTCTCCAAAACCATCCAATGTTCGCTGAATGCCCATTGGCGATCTAGAAAGCAAGAGGGTATCATCGGCGAACATAATCGCTGGTACCCTATTCCCTGCTAGCTTGGGTGCGTCATTGTTCTGCACTCCATTTAGATGGATAATTACATAGAGGCAAAACAGGGTCGGTGCAAGCACACAGCCCTGCCCTACCCCCGGTCAACGGGTAATCTGGATTTCAGTTCGCCACTCTTCCCGCATCTAACTTGGACGAAATTAGCCTCATGTACCCTCATCAGGACTGAAAGGAGATGGATGAGAATACCCAACTCAATAAGGACACTCCTTAGTTTACCCCTGGGTACATGATCAACGCAGAGCGAAGGTCGACGAACACCACATAGAGGCTGCCTCCCTCTATGCGCACCGTTTTCCAGTGTAAGAGCACTAGCCGAAAGATTTGATCCACAGTGGAGGTGTTCTTCCTAAACCCTGCCTGGTAGGGACTGAGTATTGCAAACTCCTCTATCCAGTCCTGTAGTAGTTCCAAGATAAATATCGCAAAGATCTTCTGAGGGACATCAATGAGACTTATAGGTCTGTAGTTGGATGGGAGCAGAGGTGAGCCCTTTTAAAAAATAGGGACTATCTCTGCTCCCAGCCAAGTACTGGGGAGAGCCATACCTCTTAAGATTGCATTAAATACAATCCAGAGATAGGGACCCCAGACTTTCGGCTGGTGTTTAAAGAGATTGCCCGGAAGTTGATCCAGACCGGGTGATTTATGTGAGGCAAGTTTGTTAATGGCAGTACACACCTCGGCCACCGTTACTTCGCACTCCTCTGACTGAGTGGTGTATGGGTCAAGGGAAAAAGAATTGGAATTAGCAGATTCATCTGGGGGGTCCTCACTAGAATACAAAGCCCAGAAATGGACTTCTAAAACTTCTAGCGCTAGGTTGGGTTCTACACTGTTTTCGGATGACCTGTGCCGGTGTTAATAATGCACCAAATGTTTTATAATCTTTGGAATTTAGAGCAGAAGATAAACTAGTCAATTTTTCCTGGTCCCACTCTTCATTTGCACACTTGTTTAGCCTTTTATAATACGCCCTCCTTTCTTTAATAGTGTTCTATTGTTGTCTTTAAGGGCCAGCACTAGATCTGACTTAGCCCTCCTGCACGACTTATTGTACCAGGAAGAGCAAGGGACCCTATTACCCTTCATGGGCACCCTGGGATTCAGTACCTCTGCTAGACTAGTTACAAGATCCCCATGAAGAGTCTCTAGCTGTAAAAGAGATTCCACAGAGGATGGTCGATCAGCTAGTACTGCAACCTCGGAGAGAAAGGGAATTGCCAAATTGTACAATTTTGCTATCTTATTATTATTATCACCTTCACCCATCAAGGGAGCTCCGCTCCTAGCAATTCTAAAATTAAGGCGTTGTGGTCGCTGTCCACTCTAGTCATGACAGTAAGATCAATTATCATCGGCCAGAGCCTTGTTTCCAGCAAGATATAATCAAGATGTGACATTTGTCCCGATTTATTATATGTGCATTTGGCTGGGATGTCCGAGGGAGTACGGCCATTGCATGCTCGTAGGGAGTGAGTGATGGTTAGTGCCGTAACTTGTACCGCTAGTGGGGACCATGCCCTGGCAGGTGGGGCCTGGGTCATGGGAATTGACCAGTGGTCATCCCCTGCCTTTAGAGCACCTTTGTTGAGACCCTCTAGGGCGTCAAAATGGCAGTTCAGATTGCCCCCTACCACAATATGACAATCATTCGGGATAGTTGAGATGGAAGTAGGGAGATTATTGACAGTGCAGGACTCTCTGCCTATGCTAACAGGACGTGAATAGACATTAACCAATGCTAGCTTATAGGCATTTGGCCAGACAAGAACTACACATTGGATATCTCTAGAGTAAGTAATGAGTGCTGTAACTATAACTATAACTATACCTATAACTATAACTATAACTATACCCATAAATATATATATATATATATATATATATATATATATATATATATATATATATATATATATATTCACTGAAAAAAACATAGGTCTCACACCAGTTATAGTTAGCTGGAAATTTTACTGACATAGAACCATTGAAATTCCAACGTTATAGTTAGTTGGACTCACTATAACAAGCGCGCCTGCAATGCACTGCTGATGACGTCACATATTACATCACTCATGACATGGTCAGTGACATTACTCATGACATCACTGATAACACCATCCAGTGAATGTGTGTCTTTCTGTAAAATAAATGTTTTACAAATGTATTTGTAAAGGTCGATGGAAGAATACATTTTTAAATAAGTGTCTAAATGGATGTTTTTAAAAAAAAAAATGATTGGTTAACTGGTTTATTAAGTGTATCTTAGTGAATACATATATTAGCAAGTCATTTTTAAATATTTAAATATATGTATCAGTGTTTCACTTTGTGCATAAGTGGCTGCATGGGTTGGTGACTGTTTGTATGTGTTTTGAAGACAGCATATGTGCAGGACTGTATGGGTGGATGAGTGCGTATATGTGTGTGTTAGTGAGTGAATGCCTGCCTCACTAGTGTCTCTATAAGTAACTACATATGTTTTAATCTAGTATATGTGAGTATTGATGTATATAAGTGAGTATATTTGAGAGTGAGAGATTGAAAGAGTTCCTGTTTAAATAAGTATGTGTTTCTATAAGTGATTGTTTAAGAGAGTAAGTATGTGTAAGTTTCCTTAAAAGTAATGTGCTAGTGTGTGTATAGTTCTATATGCAAATAAATTGATGTTCAATAGTTTTTTTGCATGTGTGAGTATGTGTGTGAGTAACTTTTAGATGACTGTCGGTGTGTAACAGGATGTATATGTGTATCACTACATATGATGAGTGAGTATATAGATGGTGGAATTACTGAATTGGTTGTTGTATCTGTTATGGGTATCTCCTTTTTTTTAAAATTTTTATTTTCTATTTTTGAATATGTGTTTCAAGGGTTTCATTACACTGAAAGGAGACCTGTCAGTGTGTCACAAGGATGTTGTCATCAGTGATGTCATGAGTGATGTAACTGACCATGTCATGAGTGATGTATAATGTGACATAATCAGCAGTGCATTGCAGGCGCACTTGTTATAGTGAGTCCAACTAACTATAACGTTGGAATTTCAATGGTTTTATGTCAGTAAAATTTCTAGCTAACTATAACTGGTGTGAAACTTATGGTTTTTTTCAGTGAATTTCATAGGTTTTTTAAATGCTAATTCCTAACTATATATAGGGCCTCAAACCTGTGTTTTTTTCAGTGAATTTCAAAGGTTTTTTAATAGCAAATTTCTACAGCTATGAAATGTAATATTTTTTGTAATAAATCTTATTTTGTATATTTATGTAATACTATTTTATTTATGTTTATTGTTCATGGTTTTTTGCCCTGGAGTGCTCCCGGTGTGCGTACCGGTGAGCGCCCCGTAAAGCGCAGTCTTTTGTCGCGCCCTGGTGCACGTACCGGGGAGCGTCCCGTTAGCGCTATTGCCGCGTACGAAAACATCATTGTGACGTATCGCGTAGCCAAGTCCGCGTGATACGTACGGCGTAAGCACACCCGGAAGCACCAACCCTCATACGAACGCGCTACGTAAGCACCCCGGGGCGGGGCGCGTAGCATAAGCGCATCGGGTCATGTGACCTGAAAATAACACTTTTCATTGGTTCAGGACAGTTTTGTTTTCCAAATGATGAAAGCCCCGACCTTTTTTCCTTATTCTGACTTTGTCCTTTGACTGAGGAAGACCTGTTTGGAGATCTGTGAATAATATTTTGTACTTTAAAATGGCTTCAGTAGCAGCAGCAGCAGGAGCATCTCAGCCACCACCACCACCACCACCACCAAGAGGACCACCACAACACCACAGTGGTGGAGATGAAGAAGAGGAGGAGGAGGAGGAGGAGGAGGAGGTGGGAGGAGGAGCTGGCTGCCAGAAGATAACACCCCATATAGGCCAAAGCAGCACATTGTATGGGAGTTTTTTTCCATCCCAGAGGGCAAGAAGAAAGTGAATGCGCCAAAGGTGACTTGCCATCTGTGGCATTGAACTTTCAAGGGGAACCCTAATAAGAAATATTTATTTGGCAATAACACCATGATTCGACACATGCAGCGCAAGCATCCCAACAACTATGCTGCGGCAGAAAGCAAGCCACTCCATCTGGACCAGAGACAAGGGAGATGGTCCCAAACATACAACCAAAGTTTGGACAATACAAGATCACTTGTATTTTTTGTGGTAAAACCATCACCTATGGTGAGCAAAGCATAAAGCTCATCAAACGTGCTGGTGACAACCACAATTGCCCCAAAAAAACATAATTTTGTCCTGACTTTTTTTTGCTCCAGTTGAGCCGTTTACAATTCCCGGTTTTTTGTTTGTCCCCATAAAAATAACAAAAAAAATATAAAATTGTTCATAATAGCCAAAAAAAGTACAAAATGTTCAAAAAACAATAAAAAAAATATAAAACAACAAAAAGAAGAAAAAAACAGTTATTTTTAGAACTACCTCCAATTCATAAAAAAAGCAACTTTTTAAAAAAACTCTGTCTTTCTTTTTTTCCCATGGGACGCTCCCCGGTACGCTCCCCGGTGCGCATACCGGGCGTTCCCCCTGCGCCTTTTATGGCCCCCACATCAAACCTAGGGGGTCAGGGGGGTCTACTCTGCCCCCTTTTGATCATTTCCCCCTTTGTTTTTGCCAACTCTTGTGTCTTGATCCTACCGAGACACAAGATGGCGGCTGCTCCGGACTGTTTGGAATGATGACAGACACCCGAGAGCCAATCAGCTTTCCGCGCGCGAACTCGGGTAGCGCGCTGGTTCGCGCCCCGGTGCGCGTACCGGGGCGCACTTATATATATATTATATATATATATATATATATATATATATATAATTATATATATATACTTATATAAATATATAAGTATAATATATATAATAATTATATATATATATTTTTTTGAACCTAAATTAGTAAAAATCCATTGGAGCACATATCTTGAGACATAGCAAAGGCACATCGGGCTACCAGTCCCTACAATTTTGCGAAGTTTGTTGGAAATCCATTCAGCCGGGCTAAAAGTGAGTTTGACCGCCCTATGGAAATTAACATGGGAAAACATGTTTTGGGACCCCCCTTTTATCTAGGCCCCCGCTTGACGAATCCCCCCCAAACTTTCAGGAAAGGAGCAAAGCGCTGTGAGGCACATTTGAGGAAAACCGGCACCAAAGTTATTCCCAATAGAATGTTGCGAATTCCCTATACAAAATATTCCTAACTATAACTACCTACTGGCGACCGCCAGAAGGTAATATATATATATATATCCAACAAAAGAGTTCCTTGCTTGGGAGACGCCACTCAAATAAACAAGCAGGACCGCCTCGATGGAAAACAGAGTCCTTTATTTTAAGCAAAACCGGCATTTCATCCTCGGATTTTTTCTAAGAAAGCCCTACGCGTTTCGGTGCGCCTGCACCTTGGTCACGGGCTGGCACTTCATTATCCGGCAAGTTTTACGAGGTCATCTTGTCACCTGATATTAAAAAGCCTTCTTCTGCCTCCTGATAGGCTGGCCTCGGTGCTGTTCTTTCCACAGTATGCTGGGACTTGTAGTGTTACCTCGTAAGCTGGTAATGTCCCGTGGGTTTTGTGCCGGCAATGAACCTTTCGAGCATATTTTACTCCCTCCAGTGGGTTTTAGAGGAGGATTCCAGTTAAAATTGAAGCTGGCACTTGTTATTCCGCTATGCAGAGATTCCAGTATCTCGCAGCGGCCCATCATTATTTCGGTGGCGGTGCATCTCCCCGGCCTAGGAGGGGCCGTGTTTATGTCCAACAAAAGAGTTCCTTGCTTGGGAGACGCCACTCAAATAAACAAGCAGGACCCCCTCGATGTAAAACAGAGTCCTTTATTTTAAGCAAAACCGGCATTTCATCCTCGGATTTTTTCAAAGAAAGCCCTACGCGTTTCGGTGTGCCTGCACCTTGGTCACGGGCTGGCACTTCATTATCCGGCAAGTTTTACGAGGTCATCTTGTCACCTGATATTAAAAAGCCTTCTTCTGCCTCCTGATAGGCTGGCCTCAGTGCTGTTCTTTCCACAGTATGCTGGGACTTGTAGTGTTACCTCGTAAGCTGGTAATGTCCCGTGGGTTTTGTGCCGGCAATGAACCTTTCGTGCATATTGTACTCCCTCCAGTGGGTTTTAGAGGAGGATTCCAGTTAAAATTGAAGCTTGCACTTGTTATTCCACTATGCAGAGATTCCAGTATCTCGCAGCGGCCCATCATTATTTCGGTGGTGGTGCATCTCCCCGGCCTAGGAGGGGCCGTGTTTATGTCCAACAAAGGAGTTCCTTGCTTGGGAGACGCCACTCAAATAAACAAGCAGGACCCCCTCGATGGAAAACAGAGTCCTTTATTTTAAGCAAAACCGGCATTTCATCCTCGGATTTTTTCAAAGAAAGCCCTACGCGTTTCGGTGCGCCTGCACCTTGGTCACGGGCTGGCACTTCATTATCCGGCAAGTTTTACGAGGTCATCTTGTCACCTGATATTAAAAAGCCTTCTTTTGCCTCCTGATAGGCTGGCCTCGGTGCTGTTCTTTCCACAGTATGCTGGGACTTGTAGTGTTACCTCGTAAGCTGGTAATGTCCCGTGGGTTTTGTGCCGGCAATGAACCTTTCGTGCATATTGTACTCCCTCCAGTGGGTTTTAGAGGAGGATTCCAGTTAAAATTGAAGCTGGCACTTGTTATTCCGCTATGCAGAGAGTCCAGTATCTCGCAGCGGCCCATCATTATTTTGGTGGCGGTGCATCTCCCCGGCCTAGGAGGGGCCGTGTTTATGTCCAACAAAAGAGTTCCTTGCTTGGGAGACGCCACTCAAATAAACAAGCAGGACCCCCTCGATGGAAAACAGAGTCCTTTATTTTAAGCAAAACCGGCATTTCATCCTCGGATTTTTTCAAAGAAACCCCTACGCGTTTCGGTGCGCCTGCACCTTGGTCACGGGCTGGCACTTCATTATCCGGCAAGTTTTACGAGGTCATCTTGTCACCTGATATTAAAAAGCCTTCTTCTGCCTCCTGATAGGCTGGCCTCGGTGCTGTTCTTTCCACAGTATGCTGGGACTTGTAGTGTTACCTCGTAAGCTGGTAATGTCCCGTGGGTTTTGTGCCGGCAATGAACCTTTCGTGCATATTGTACTCCCTCCAGTGGGTTTTAGAGGAGGATTCCAGTTAAAATTGAAGCTTGCACTAGTTATTCCACTATGCAGAGATTCCAGTATCTCGCAGCGGCCCATCATTATTTCGGTGGCGGTGCATCTCCCCGGCCTAGGAGGGGCCGTGTTTATGTCCAACAAAAGAGTTCCTTGCTTGGGAGACGCCACTCAAATAAACAAGCAGGACCCCCTCGATGGAAAACAGAGTCCTTTATTTTAAGCAAAACCGGCATTTCATCCTCGGATTTTTTCAAAGAAAGCCCTACGCGTTTCGGTGCGCCTGCACCTTGGTCACGGGCTGGCACTTCATAATCCGGCAAGTTTTACGAGGTCATCTTGTCACCTGATATTAAAAAGCCTTCTTCTGCCTCCTGATAGGCTGGCCTCGGTGCTGTTCTTTCCACAGTATACTGGGACTTGTAATGTTACCTCGTAAGCTGGTAATGTCCCGTGGGTTTTGTGCTGGCAATGAACCTTTCGTGCATATTGTACTCCCTCCAGTGGGTTTTAGAGGAGGATTCCAGTTAAAATTGAAGCTGGCACTTGTTATTCCGCTATGCAGAGATTTCAGTATCTCGCAGCGGCCCATCATTATTTCGGTGGCGGTGCATCTCCCCGGCCTAGGAGGGGCCGTGTTTATGTCCAACAAAAGAGTTCCTTGCTTGGGAGACGCCACTCAAATAAACAAGCAGGACCCCCTCGATGGAAAACAGAGTCCTTTATTTTAAGCAAAACCGGCATTTCATCCTCGGATTTTTTCAAAGAAAGCCCTACGCGTTTTGGTGCGCCTGCACCTTGGTCACGGGCTGGCACTTCATTATCCGGCAAGTTTTACGAGGTCATCTTGTCACCTGATATTAAAAAGCCTTCTTTTGCCTCCTGATAGGCTGGCCTCGGTGCTGTTCTTTCCACAGTATGCTGGGACTTGGAGTGTTACCTCGTAAGCTGGTAATGTCCCGTGGGTTTTGTGCCGGCAATGAACCTTTCGTGCATATTGTACTCCCTCCAGTGGGTTTTAGAGGAGGATTCCAGTTAAAATTGAAGCTGGCACTTGTTATTCCGCTATGCAGAGATTCCAGTATCTCGCAGCGGCCCATCATTATTTCGGTGGCGGTGCATCTCCCCGGCCTAGGAGGGGCCGTGTTTATGTCCAACAAAAGAGTTCCTTGCTTGGGAGACGCCACTCAAATAAACAAGCAGGACCCCCTCGATGGAAAACAGAGTCCTTTATTTTAAGCAAAACCGGCATTTCATCCTCGGACTTTTTTCAAAGAAACCCCTACGCGTTTCGGTGCGCCTGCACCTTGGTCACGGGCTGGCACTTCATTATCCGGCAAGTTTTACGAGGTCATCTTGTCACCTGATATTAAAAAGCCTTCTTCTGCCTCCTGATAGGCTGGCCTCGGTGCTGTTCTTTCCACAGTATGCTGGGACTTGTAGTGTTACCTCTGAACAGGTGTTAAATCCATGCCCATCCAGGGCGAGATTTGGGTATTTCCCAATGTAATTTTGACCAATGGTGCGCTCTTGACACTATAGTATGAGTTATCGTGCTCTATTTTTAGCCCATTTATGCACCTTCAGAGTCTAGCTAAGGGCATAATATGACAGTATTGGGGTCGATAATGTGAATTATATTTCATAGTGTCTAGTATTATAATTTTTGCACCTTGTAATTGAATATAGCAGGTCTGTTCGGTGATGTGCCCATCCAGGGCGATATATTTGTGAGGGAGAAAGGCGGACTATTGCTGCCCATCAAGGGCTAAATTATCAGTGCAGTATTTTTATGTTATTATTTGTGGAGGCATGTAATATTGTAGCAATCTGTACTATTGTTTAACTGGATTTTTGGTTAAACTTATACTGAATCACACCATCTTAAGATGGCGGACCCTCCCGACAACTATTGTATAGTCCTTCCCTGTTCTCTACTTTGAATGTGGATGCATGACATTTTTTATTTAAATGAGTCGAGCGCCTCCGCTCTCTGCATATCTTGACGAAGCCCTTTGGCGAAACGCGTCGTATGCTGTAAAGTTCCCGAATAAAATCTTATCGTGGAACTACCCCCTGTGTGTGCTGCTTTCTTTACGGACAGATGGTCCGTGGATGTTTGGAGCCTTTATATATATATATATATATATATATATATATATATATATATATATATATATATATATATATATATATATATATATTGCTACACGTTTTCTGCATCCAGAAAAGAAAAGGCTGGCACACTGGTATCCGATTTTTTAAGATTTAATCACCAAAAACCCCTCTCACCCCCAGCAGACGCGTTTCGCCTTGACAGGCTTCGTCAGTGCAACGTTAGTGATAAGTTCAAATCACCATTTTAAAGCCATTGGTTCATTACACTTTTAGTCGATATGGAAGAGGGACATTTCCTCCACAATGTTATGGGGCCATCTTTAAACATGCAAATACTAGTGATTCAATGACTTTACAGGTGATATCGTGAAAGTGCATAGTGCTCATTTAAAAACAAGTAACGTTATTCCACATTTTATATATATATATATATTTTTTTTTTTCCCCAAAATTTACATATTCACAGTACGCAAAATTAATAAGCGAACAAATGAGGTATTTACATTAGCTCGTTTGTTGTTTCATTATTAAGCCCTGGATGGGCAATCATTATACAGTGCAAGACGGAAAAAGAAATGTAGGGCAAGAGTGGTAGTTTGGGAAGTAGAAATGTTCTTTTGTTCAGTTTTCTATTCTACTATGATTTCCGAGTAATTCAGCTGTTCACAAATGAACCCAAAGTTCTTCATTATTATTTAGCCCCCAAGGAGTGATGGTTTTGAGACCAATGATGTGTTTTGACTCTAGGATCCGTAGAGACTTATCTCTGTCCCCCCCTCGTTCTAGTTTGGGGGCCTGGTCTATGCAATAGAAGCTGAGTTTCTCCCACTTGCTCTGATGTTCTTGTGCAAAGTGTCGGGCTACTGGATAAGATTTATCGTTATTAGTAATAGCCCGCATGTGTTCGAGAATTCTAAGCTTTACAGGCTTGATGGTGCTGCCAATGTATCGCAGCTTACAAGGACAAGTGAGACAATACACCGTGTACTCCTAGTTGCAATTGAGCAACTGCTTGATTTTTACATTGGGTTTGCTATCGCCTGTGCGATTGGGGTATTCTGTTGTTTTTCGGCTGAATTTACATGCCTTACATTTAAGACAAGGAAAAAACCCTACTGACTGAGATAATTTGATGCGTTTTGCCAGGGATTTAAAATGGCTATGGACCAAGTGATCTGCCAAAGAGGGACATCTTTTATAGGTTATCAAAGGTTTCTTTGGCAAATCATTTTTCAGGACTCTGTCAGCAGTGAGTAGGTGCCAGTGTTTTTGAAAGATGTTAACCACTTCACCTGATTTAGTACTGAATTCAGTAATCATTCGGACTTCATCAGGGGCCTCTATTTTAGGTTTCGAAACAAGGAGGTCCCTCCTGTTTGTTTTCGAGGCTTTGGCACTGGCCTGTTTCAGGGTGTTGACATTATATCCCCTGCGCTCTAATCTAGTGTTAGCTTCCATTGCTGCTTGTTCATAGTCTTGTTCAAGAGAACAATTTCTCTTTAGGCGTAAAAATTCGCCGTAAGGTACATTTTTCACAAGACTCTTTGGATGATAAGACTTAGCATGCAGGACCGCGTTGCCTGCTGTGGGTTTTCTATACAGGCGTGTGTATATATATATATATATATATATATATATCCGAAAAAATGAACCTCTCCAGCAAGAAGACGTCAGCCCACACAGGTAAGTTCAAATGGACCTCCTTTATTGACAGGAAACAAACGGCATGATGCATTTCGGCATAGCGTGCCTTCTTCAGATGCCTAATGTTTTTAGAATTCACCTGCACACAACGGGTTCCACTAAGGGTAAGATGAATTTCAACCCGCAGCTACGAGTTGATTGGCTGCAGACACACTAGCGGAAGTCCTTGCCCCAGTGGGCCGTGTCCGCAGCTCTCCCAGGATTGTGGTCATTGTAGTGTGAGGGGGTCATCTGTCTTTACCTACACCCTACCAACAATACTGACAATGCACCAGATATATATATTACCTACTGGCGGTCGCCAGTATAGGTAATATATTAGGACCTAGTTACCAAACGAAATTTTGAACATTCTATTGGGAATAACTTTGGCGCCGATTGAGGGATCTGCCTGTAGTTTTCCTTAAACGTGCCTCGCTGCGCTCCGCTCCTTCCCTGAAAGTTTCGGGGGGATTCGTCAAGCGGGGGCCACGAAAAAAGGGGGGTCCCAAAACGTGTTTTCCCCATGTTAATTTCCATAGGGACATTCTGACAAGGCTACAGCTCGATCGGCTGAACGGAATTATACCAGATTTGGCAAAATGGTAGGGACTTGTATGCAGCAGTGCCTTTTGTATGTTTGGTGTAAATCCTTCCAGTAGTTCTTGAGAAAATTAAATTTGAAATTTTTCAAATGGGATCTTCTATGGGACCTTTAGACAGGGCTACAGCCCGAACGGCTCAACGGAAATACACCAAACTTGACATAATGGTAGGGACAGGTATGCAGTAGTGCCTTTTCTATATTTGGTGAAAATCCCTCCAGTAGTTGTTGAGAAAACGAATTTGAGCAAATTTTATAGCTATATGTGCTCAACATTCTATTGGGAATAACGTTGGCCCCAATTGAGGAATCTGTGTGTAATTTTCTTGAATTTTGGCCAGCTTTGCTCCGCTCCTTCCCTGAAAGTTTTGGGGGGATTCATCAAGTGGGAGCCGAAAGGGGGGTCCCAAAACGTGTTCTCCCCATGTTAATTTCCATAGGGACCTTTAGACACGGCTACTGCCCGAACGGCTGAATGGATTTACACCAAACTTGGCAAAATGGTAGGGCCTGGTATGCAGATGTGCCTCTGCTATGTTTCGTGAAAATCCCTCCAGTAGTTCTTGAGAAAATTGAATTTGAAATGTTTCGAATGGCATTTTCTATGGGACCTTTAGACACGGCTACAGCCCGAACGGCTGAACGGAATTACACCAAACTTGGCAAAATGGTAGGGACAGGTATGCAGTAGTGCCTTTTCTATATTTGGTGAAATCTCTCCATAGTTCTTGAGAAAATTGAATTTGATGACATTATATATCTATATGCGCTCAAGGTACGTGCACCGTACGCGTACGGTACGCGTACCGTACGCATACGTGCGCGTACCCTTACGTGCGCGAGCGAGTTTCTGATTGGCTGGCAGTTGACTATCAACATTCCAAACTGTCCAAACCAGGAAGTGTTGGCCACCATCTTGTTTTTCAGGAGAACTGAGGCACAAGTAGTGTGGCTCACTGGTTAGAGGCGGCAGACCCGAGAGCAGAGGACGGCCCGGGACCAGGGTTCGATTCCCGGCGCGGCAGGTTTCTGGACCAGGGTCAGCGGACTCGATAATTCTCTCGCCTCGGTGCCCACTCTGATCAGCGATCACACTCGGCAACTCTGGGCATTAGCTTGCCTCATCTTCACTAACGGCCCCACCAGACCGCCGGGGATGCCTGGTCTCACCCTGGAGATACCCATTAAGGGACCATCTCTCAGGGAAGCCAGGAAGGGTTTCGCAGCGGTCGAAGCGCCTTGGGACCCTACGGGTAAGTAGTGCGCTATATATATAAATGCCAATACAAGAGAGCCCAAAAGAAGAGTGGATACTACGAAAAGGGGACAGGGTAGAGACCCCCCAACCCTCTAGCCCTTCTCAGGGGGTCCCAAAAGGACCCCCAAGGGCAGAAAAAAAAATGATGATGACATCTCAAATGACATCACTGATGACATCACTGATGACAACATCCAGTGACTGTATATTTCTGTAAAGTTAAAATATGTCTTACATATTGAAGAATGAGTGGATGTATAAGTGTCTGGATGAAGGATTTAGTAGGTGCATGACTGACTGTATGAGTGAGTGATTAAATGTGTCTCACTGACTGCATGGGTTAGTGACTAAACTGTCTTAATTTGTGCATCATTAAGTCTGTTGTTCTGTAAACTGCTGCATGTGTTGATCAGTAGCTATATGAGTAACTATATGGGTTATTGATTGGTTGCCCAAGTATTTGTATGGGAGACTGAGTGTGTGTGTGGGTGGCTGGGAGGTGTATGACTCTGTGCATAGATGTGTGAGCAGTTGATTCACTAGATGTATGGGTTCAAAAGTGCATGTGGAAACAGCTGTATGGGCGGTTGACTGTGTGCATGAGTGTATTGGTGAGTGAATGGATATCTCAGTGCTACATGTCAAAGTAAGTACATATGTAAAACACAGTACATGTGAGAGTTGACATATATAAAAATCTGTGCATAAGAGCGAGTGAATGTGTGAGTGGCTGTATGGATCATTGTGAACTTGTATCAGGGATTGTATAAGAGAGTAAATATGTGTTAGTATATGTTTGAATAAGTAAGGTGTGTATAACTGTATAGTTGAGGAAATGGAGGTGTGATTGATTCTTTGCATGACTGACTAGGTGTGTGAGTAACTCCATGGATGAGTGACAGTCTGTGAGTGTCTGTTTACACTGAGTGTATCTTAGGTTATATTAGAGTCTGAAGAGGTTCATCGTATTATCACATGAATGATGTCATCAATGATGTGATCAGTAATGTCAAATGAGATGTCATCACTGATGTTATCAGTTATGTCATTTGAGATGTCATCAGTGATGTCATTTGAGATGTCATCAGTGATGTCATCAGTGATGTCATTTGATATGTCATCAGTGATGTCATCAGTGATGTCACTGACCATGTCATGAATGATGTAATATGTGACATGATCAGCAGTGGATTGCGGCTGCGCGATATATAGTTAGTGCAACTAACTATATATGCGAATTTCAATGGTTTTGTGCGAGTAAAATAAGGTTTTGTAAATGCTAATCCCTAACTATATATGGTCTATAACCTATGGTTTTTTCAGTGAATTTTCAAGGTTTTGTAAATACTAATCCCTAACTATATATGGTCTATAACCTTGAATATCAATGGTTTTTTAATAGCAAATATCAAAAGCTGTAAAATGTATTCCTATTCTAATTCAAAAATATATTTTATATTTTTGTAATATATATATATATTTTTTTATTTTTATTTTTGTTTTGCTGCCGGTCCGCGAACCGGGCAGCTTCCCGTTAGCTTCATTTTGTTCCGCGATCCGGTCCGCGAACCGGTAAACGTTCCGTTAGCGCAACTACCGCGTTAGAAATCAACATTGTGACGCGTCGCGTAAGCGCGACGTTTCACGTTACCGCGTAATGCGTCTTATGACGCGCCGCGTTAGCGCACCCGGAAGCGACTTGTTTATAAAACTTTTCATTGGTTCATTTTACTTTTGGTTTCCTAATGATGGAAGGCTTGGTGATATGACCTAAAAATAACACTTTTCATTGGTGTAGAACATTTTTTTTTCCCAAATGATGAAAGCCCCACCTTTTTTTTTCTCACTCTGACTTGTAAAGCAAAGGCCCCAGATGCATTTACAGTTAATCACTAACAATGTTCCAGGCTAATGTATTTTCCCGGGAAATTTACAACTGTCCTGCAAGTAAAATATTCCTATTTCGAGAAAAAGGGCGTTTCTTCGTCCCATGAGGGAGCCGTTGAGCAAAAGAGCCTCGGCCTGCTGTCTTAGTAGCTGATAGGCCTGAATATCGGATTCTTATCGATCACTTTATGTTGCAGGAGTGGAAAACACAACAGCCCTTGACCATTTAACTTTACAGCATTCCTGCGTATTATACCTTTTAACCGTCATGTAATCGGGCTGCTTTATTTCACTTGCCTTTTACTGATTCGAAAACAGTGGCTATTATTCAAAACTTTACCAATCTAGGTACTACTACCATGTTTTGTTTTAAAAACCTTTATTGTGAAAATGTCAGTATACAAATACGGGCCTATAACCACGTGGGCCGGCCACGGAGCAAACTGGAATCGTATATGATGAGGGGACATTTACACTGTAGAAGAACGTAACGGGCGGGCCATTAGGTTGCAAGAACTAAGGTGTCTAACAGTTGCGGAATCGGTGGACGTAAATTTTATAATTAAAGTACGACAGGGCCAGTTACAATAAAATTATCTAGATATACATTTGCGGGCAAGTACCATGGGTGACGTTAATTCGAACTTTCAATAGTACAGTAATCAATAACACATCAGAACTTAATATCAATAGGGATGTCCAAATGTTCAATCAGTACTCGTCCCGCCATGTGCTTCAAAACTGCATACGTATCTCGTGATATCAAGGCTGGGCAACCAGTACACAACAAGGAGTTGCGAGTCCCATTTATACCGGCGCCATTTTGGGCGAGGCCGGGCAGGTCCAGGATATAGTCAAAATGTCTCCACCAACCAGCGGTCGGACCAGAACCCCTTTCGACAGTCAAAAAAGGTTCCGTTAAGTGACAACAGAAGAGATAGGCAACACGAACCATCAGTCAAAAGAGGGGAGGGCAAGTTCTTCCCTACCGAGTCACGTTGGGGCTCCACCGGAACTGATCGAATTGGTAGTCTACAGTGTTTCTGGATGTTTCAGACTGAAGCTGGCGTCAGCATGAGAGCACCACCATCTTGTGGCTCCGTCGTGGCCATTCCGCAAGCAATAATGGCAGCCGCTCCCCACCGGAAGCCTGCGGGAGTCGGGGGCCCCGGTGACTTTTGTAGAATCTTCAAGGTTGAGGGGACGCTTTCGGGAATGGGGCCCATGCCCTAGCTGGCAAGCGTCCGAGTTCCAAGGTGTCCCAGGGCCATTTTAGTGGACCAGGCCCAAATCCGAAGAGCCGGCCGCCATTTTGAGAGTCCAGTGGCAGCCGCCTATCGCTGCACCGCAAGAGTGGGCGCAATTCAGCTGGATGGTGGGCGAGACGCTGTAGCCGCAAGAGCGGGCGCAACTCAGCTGGATGGCGGGTGAGGCACTGTGCCGCAAGAGCGGGCGCAACTCAGCTGGATGGCGGGTGAGGCACTGTGCCGCAAGAGCGGGCGCAACTCAGCTGGATGGCGGGTGTGGCACTGTGCCGCAAGAGCGGGCGCAACTCAGGTGGATAGCGAGTGAAACGCCAAGGGCCGCCCCACTGCAGCTGAGGAGCCTTCACCTGGGGAGGAGGGGGAGGCCCGTTCGTGCCGCCTCCCCCCCCGGGGCGCCCCACGCCGTCTTTCAGCGCAGCATTGTAGGATGGCCAGACCAGTGCGGCAACTTGCTGGACACCACCTCAGTACCGTCCGGATCTCGGCACGTTGTGTGGCCTTCAGCCTATTCGCACAACGGTCCGCTACTGACGCCGCCTCACAGGCCGACGGATTTTGTAGGCTTTTTATAGCCCAAAGCCGACTAAAAGACAGCCCAAAGCAGCCCATTGGTGCTACTCCGGGGAGGGAGGGGCAGGGACAGTGTCAAGCGGACGGTGAATGCTTTGAGATGGATGTTGCAGCAGGCTGCCATGTAAATAGTTGTTTAAAATTTTTTTTTTTTAACGTGTTTACTTTGTTGGAGCGTTGTATATATTTATAAGTTATTAAAGTGTTATAATCCTACTACTTTGTGGGAGTGCTATATATTTGTAATGTGGCAACGAGCACAAAGATGTTACTGTATAACCAGAAAAAGACATAGTCCAATTGTGCGTGATCTAGTCCAATCTGGTGACGCCGATAGTGGGTATCAGCAGACTTTCATTTGTATAGGGTTTGTTGGTTATTGGGCGGGGTGGGTGCAGGCATGCTTAGGCAGCGAGGGCGGCAGAACTACCTCGTGGCCATCACGACCGCGAGCTTGGCTCCTCCCCCTGGTTTCATACTTTTTGCGGAGGGCTATTTCCTGGTGTTTCTTGTTTTAGCAGGGTCAGAAAGGATCCTATCAGTGGCCTACTGTTTTTGTTCGATTCCTTTCGTTTTGCCACAATTTGCTAAGAAGGTACCGTGGCTAATCCGTATTTTATATATATGTCCTCTTTATTAGGGGTGTCCTCCGGTGGGGCCGGACGAGCTACCTCTAATAAATGGTCCGGGTAGAACCAATTACCAATCAGTGGGGAGAAGATAGGCATGACAGATTACAAAAGGGGGGACAAGGGTCCGCACTACCTATCTTTTCACTGCTTGCAAAGACTAGACGGAATATCTCTATTCCACGTTATTTGTAAGTAGAGAATACCTCCAAAGAACTAATATCAAACAACCAGTGTTCGGACAATCAAACAATCAAATGGTGATAAAGAGATAGGCACGGCGGGTTACAACGGGGGACAAAGGTCCGCATTACCTACCCTTCACTACCTGCAAAGGAAGAGAGAATCTTCGTATTCCTCTCCGTTTGTACACAGAGAATCTCCAAAGAGGACCAATGTATCAAGTAGCGACCAAGGCTAAACGAACCAATCAATCGAATAATACACACACCCTTACAGTGAGAATCCCCTCCCCAATCACAATACAGGATCGTTATCAGATAGTAGGAACAGCAGGACATTCCGCCGATTCCAGGAATGCGTGTGGTGTGACGGATCTCATGGGGTAGAGGCCTTGATCTATTATAACTCCTTTAAAGAGGGGTTATTCTTTACAGTTGGGGCCATAAACTACATCTGCAGGGCTAGCTGATAGCCTGGGACCGGCCTGGACAATCGGACACAGAGGAAGAGGAGTGTCAGAGGGTGCGGTAGTGAATAGGGTGAAAGGGAGGTGTCGGGCGGGCACGGGGTGTGATTCTCAGGGAAGAGCAGCGCAGATGGGGGGAGGATTATGGCCCATGCATGAGAGAGAGAGCGGGGGTGACCAGTGCGTGGGGGAGATGATTGCGAGGGTGGGGAGCCGTGCTGAGGATCGGTGGCGTGCAGAGAGTGGGTCTGGTCAAGGCATCTAAAATGGCTGCTGTGCACGACAAAAGTGTGGCATTGGAAAAAAGGCAAGATGGTGCAGACAATGTTTATCAATTCGGATTAATTAAACCAGATTTTAACACATAGACATGGAAGTGAAAACTGCACCATTGCTCCCCCCCCCCCGACTGACAGTAGGTAATATATATATATATATACATACACACCAAGGTGTATTTGAGAATGAGTGGGTGTATACGTGTCTGAATGGATGATTTAGCAGGTGCCATGACTTACTGTATAAGTGAGTAATTAATCGTGTCTTACTGAATGCATGGATTGGTGACTAAACTGTGTGAATGTCTGTATCAGTCTGCCAGTTGGTGTGAAAGCGGCTCAATGGGTTGTTGAATAGCTATAAGAGTGTTTATATGGGTTATTGATTGGTTGTCTTAGTATAGGTGCTTGAGTGTCTATGTGGGTGGGTGGTGGGTATGTGACTTTGTGCATAGATGTGTGAGTAGGTGATTCACTAGGTGTATAGGTTTAAGAGTGCATCTGTGAAAGGCTATATGGCTGGGTGAGTGTGTGTATGGGTGTGTTGGTAAATTCATTGATGTTTCAGTGGAACATGTGTGAGTAACTACATATGTGAAATGCAGTATATGTGAGTGTTGAGTATATACATGACTATATATGAGAGTGAGTGATTGTGAGAGTGGCTGTATGGATGAGTGTGTGCTTGTGTCAGTGATTGTAGAAGAGAGTAAGTATGTTTTAGTATCTGTATGAATGAGTGAAGTGATGTGTGTATAACTGTGTAGGTGAGTAAATGGGATTGTGATTGATTCTCTGCATGACTGACTATGTGTGTGAGTAACTCAATGGGTGAGTGGCTGATGTTTTAGTGTCTGTATAGGTATATGAGTGTATATGATAGTCCTGTATTGATGAGTGACTGCATGTATGAGTAACTGTATGAATGAATGAGTGGACATGTGTATAGACCTAGGAATCAGTGAGTGGGTATGTAGTAACTAGTGTTGGTGTGTCTATGGTTTAGAAAATGGTAGTCTGCATTTTACAGTGGGTCTATCAATGGTCATATTAGGGTGTGAGGAGGTGCATCAGATTATCACTTGGATGATGTCATCAGTGATGTCATTTGAGATGTCATCAGTGATGTAATCAGTGATGTCACTGACCATGTCATGAATGATGTAATATGTGATGTCATACGCAGTGCATTGTCGGGCGTGAGTTATAGTTAGCTTAACTAACTATAACGGCTGAATTTCTCTGATTTTGTACGAGTCAAATGTCCAACTAACTATAATGTTCGTGAAACCTATGTTTTTTTTCATTCATTTCTATGTTCCTTTAAATGCTAATTTATAACTATAACGTCCCAGAAACCTATGTTTTTTCTGTTAATTTCTATGTTTTTAAATGCTAATTTCTAACTATACCGTCCCTGAAATTTATGTTTTTTTTGTGAATTTCTAAGGTATTTTAAATATTATATTGTAAGTATAGTGTTTAAAAATATTTCTTTAGATTTAAAGATATTATAGAAATAATATTAGGTTTTCTCTTTTTTAAATTACAAATATCCTTTTGATATGAAAAAATTAATTTGCGCACCCATCATGGTCCTATCACGATAGGTGTGCAAATCTAAGTATCTTGCCGTCATATTGGCTAGGTCTTGTAGAATACATGTTTCATCACCGACTGCTGCGCAATTCCAGCCCGCATAACGTCACGTACTTGGCTCCGCTGGTCGTGCCGAGTGCGTGAATCCACCGCAAATCTTTAACTTTAAAAACTATATGTATATAACATTATAACAAATACTATACAAATACATGATTTAAGATAATTGCATATGCCATGTTACTGTTAGTGGAATAAAGATATATTATTGTTAAATGTATTTTTCGAAAATCTTGCTGGGGTCTCATACGTTGCACGCTGGTTGCACGAATCCCATGTGACTTCAAAAGAAAGACTTTCATTGGTTTTAACAGCTTTTTGAGTCTAGAACTTGAAGGGCACCACCCTTTTTTTTTCATTCTTTCTGGAGCACCTAAGGAGACATCTGTTTCTTAGAGCTCTGTTTTGCATCTGTTTGTTGTTTTTTGGGGGGTTTGCAGAAATGGCAGCTAGACCACCAACACAGCAGCTTCCACCAGAGGATGATGAAGATCTTGAAGAGCCCAGGAAGAAAAGATTTGAAAGTGTTGTCTGGGCATTTTTTACCTTCCCACCTAGTGAGAAAAAAGTTCATGCCAGGAAGGTTACCTGCACGATCTGCAAAGCTTTATTATCACATAGATCAATGAAAAAATACTCATGTGGAACCTCGTCAATGCTAAAGCGTCTGCAAACCATGCACCTTTGACGGCTTGCAAGAAAGCAACTACAACGCCAGCAGTAAAAGGATGCTGATGATAATAGAAGTGGTTGACCCAGTACCTCTTCTGATGCAAGAAAAACTTCTATCATCAACGTCCATCCACTTTTGTGTGGTGTGAAGCAGTGCTGCCTAAAGTGTGAACAACCATTGTGTATTAGGGAAAAGCCAGTTAATGCAATCCTTATTGCAATTGAGAACCACATGTGTTAGATTTATTTTTCTTTATGCAATGAGTTTTAATTGCATAATGTTTTCATTGTCATCATTGTTGGTTCTGTTTATTTATTTTTTAACAAAAAAAACAGTTTCAAATAGATTTTTAAAAATACAAACAAGTATAAAACAAAAAAAGAAAAATATTTTTTTTCAGAACTACCTATTTGGATTGAGAAATACATTTTTTTCAGATTTGTATGAACTGTTGTACGTGGAATATATGGATATGTGTATAATTAGAGCCACAAAACTGACTGAATGATTAGAGGACTGAAAGGATAGTGCATGGTGAATTTATAAGTGCTTGGGTATTGACAGACTAATTTGTTAAGTACTTGGTACTTAGCTGGGTGAATAGAAGAGTGTATGGTGTAGTGCACAGGTAATTGGAGCAGTACATAGTCAGTGCCTAGGTTATTGCATGAGTACATGGGTACTGCCTGTATTATTATAGGAATGCAAGGATAGTGCATGGTGAATTTTTAAGTGTGTGGGTATTGTCTGAGTAATTGGTTAAGTACATGATATTGGCTGGGTGATTGGAGGAGTGCATAGGTAGTGACAGGGTGATTGTTGGAGTGCATGGGTATTGCCTGCATAACTGAAGAAGTGAATGAGTAGTGTCTAGGTTATCAGAGGACTGCATTGGGTAGTGCACTGATGATTGGAGCAGTGCATGGGTAGTGCTTGGGTTATTGCATAAGTGCAAACGTAGTGCCTGGGTGACAGCAGGAGTACATGTGTAGTGCCTGCATGAATTTCTAAGTGTATGGGTATTTCTTGGTTGATTTTACAAGTGCATGCCTAATACCTGGGTAATTACATGAATTTATAAGTAATGTTGAGGTGATTGCTTGAATACATGGTTAGTGCCTGGGTCATTGTATGAGGACATGGGTACTGCCTGGATGATTGGAGCAGTGGAGGGATACCACATGGTGATTTCATAAGTGCTTAGGTATTGACAAAGTGATTGAATGAGTACATAGTACTGGCTTGGTGATTGGAGGAGTGCATGGGTAGTGACTGGGTGATTTCTGGAGTGCATGGGTAGGTCCTGGGTAATTGAGGGAGTGAATGAGCAGTGTCTAGGTGATTAGAGGACTGCATGGGTAGTGCACAGGTGATTATAGCAGTGCATGGTTAGTGCTTGGGTCATTGCATGAGTACATGGGTACTGACTGGATGATTAGAGTACTGCAAGGGTAGTGCATGTTGAATTTATAAGTGCTTGGTTATTGGCAGAGTGATTGGATAAATCATGGTACTGGCTGGGTGATTGGAGGAGTTCATGGGTAGTGACAGGGTGATTGAGGGAGTTCATGGGTAGGTCCTTGGTAATTGAAGAAGTGAATGAGCAGTGTCTAGGTGATTAGAGGACTGCACGGGTGGTGCACCAGTGATTGTAGCAGTGCATGGTTAGTTCTTGGTTCATGGCATGAGTACATGTGTACTGACTGGATGATATGAGTACTGCAAGGATAGTGCATGGTGAATTTATAAGTGGTTACATATTGGTGTAGTGATTGGACAAGTACATGGTACTGACTGGGTGATTGAAGGAGTGCATGGATAGTGAGTACATTGTTACTGCCTGGGTGATTGCATGAGTACATGGGCACTGACTGGATGATTACAGTCATGCAAGGAGAGTGCATTGTGAATGTATAAGTGCTTGGGTATTGGGGCAGTGATTGCATAAGTACATGGTACTGACTGGGTAATTGGTGGAGTGCATGGTGGGTGTCAGGGGAGTTGCTAGACTGCATGGGTACTACCTGGGTAATTGAAGGTCTGAATGAGTAGTGTCTAGGCGGTTAGAGGATTTTATGGGTACTGCACAGGTGATTGTAGCAGTGCATGCTTACTGCATGGGTCATTATCTAGGGATGGGCGTAGTTTGCGAAGTAGCGCTACACGTAGCTTCACGAAGTGCACTCCGCACTACGCAAGCTACGCGTAGCACTACGCAAACTGCGTAGTAGCATGTTCGCATTGTGCAAGATGTCATTTTCGATGATCGCACAGTGTGGACAAGCATCCGGCTCTGTGCAATCATTGAAAACTGCCTCTTGCACAGTGCGAGCTGTACTTTTCTGCAGCTTGAGTAGATTTTTACTTGAGCTGCAGCTTTCTCAATGCGGAGTGGTAGTTTCTCATCGCAAGTGGTGACGAGCATGTGCGACCACTCGCATTGAGAAACCTGATCTCTCACACATTGAGAATCTCACCAGGAGGTTTATTTTCAATGCATGCGATCAGCAACTTGATGTTGCTGATCGCGAACAAGGAAAATCTCTCACGAGGATGTCATTTTGCTTGCTCGCGGTTGCCAACTTTGAGGACCACGAGCAAGCAAAAAATGACCGCTGCACAACGCTACGCGTGTTTGCACTGTGCTCCGTGCAGTTCGCGTAGTGCAAAGTTGTGCAAACTACGCAAGATTAGCATAGTGGTTTGCCCAGGCCTACTCATTACATGAGTACATAAAAACTTACTGGATGATTAGAGTACTGCAAGGAGAGTGCATGGTTAATTTATAAGTGCTTGGGTATTGGCCCAGTGATTGGATAAGTACATGGTACTGGCTGGGTGATTGGAGGAGTGTATGTGAAGTGACAGAGGGATTGCTGGGATGCATGGCTACTACCTGGGTAATTGAAGGTGTGAATGAGCAGTGTCTAGGCAGATAGAGGATTTTATGGGTAATGCACAGGTGATTGTAGCAGTGCATGGATACTGCCTGGGTCATTGCATGAGTACATGGGTACTGACTGGAGGATTACAGTCATGCAAGGAGAGCTCATGGTTGATATATAAGTGTTTGGGTATTGGTGCAGTGATTGGATAAGTACAATGTACTGACTGGGTAATTGGTAGAGTGCATGGGGAGTGTCAGTGGGATTGCTGGAGTGCATGGCTACTACCTGGGTAATTGAAGGTGTGAATGAGCAGTGTCTAGGCAGATAGAGGATTTTATGGGTAATGCACAGGTAATTGTAGCAGTGCGTGGTTACTACCTGGGTCATTGCATGAGTACATGGGTACTGACTTTATGATTAGAGTACTGCAATGGTAGTGCATGGTGAATTTATAAGTGTGTTGGTACTGTAGGGGTGATTGGAGAAGTACATGATACTGGCTGTGTGACTGGAGGAGTGCATGGGGAGTGACAGGGTGATTGCTGGAGTGCATGGGTACTACCTGGGTAATTGAAGGAGTGAATGAGTAGTGTCTATTTGGTTAGAGGACTGCATGGGTAGTGCACAGGGGATTGTAGCAATGCATGTGTTAGGACTTGGGTCATTGCATGAGTACATGGCTACTCACTGAATGATTAGAGTACAGCAAGGGTAGTGCATTGTAAATGTATAAGTGCTTGGGTATTGGTGGAATGATTGGATAAGTACAAGGTACTGGCTGGGCGATTGGAGGAGTGCATGGGGATTGAAGGTGGGAATGAGCTATGTCTAGGTGGTTAGCTTATTGGATGAGAAGTGCACAGGTGATTGTAGCCATGCATGTTTACTGCCTGGGTCACTGCATGAGTACATGGGTACTGACTGGATGATTGGAGTCCTTTTTAGATAGCCTCATCAACCTATTTAATAGGTCACTGTCACAATCCGAGGTCCCAAAGACATGGAAAACCGTCAGTTAGGCTCATACTAAAAAAATCCCCAGCAGACCCTAAATTTTCTTGTAACTATCGTCCAATCTCGCTGCTCCCTCATTTTGGGAAGATGCTTGAGTTGCTAGTTAATCAACAGCTCATTGTCCATCTTGAGAGCCCGGGATTATTATTAGACCCCTTACAATCGGGTTTTAGTGCAACCCATAGCACCAAAGTAGCTTTGGTGAAAGTAACTGATAACATTATGTTGGCATTGGACAGAGGGCAGTCATCTATTATCATCCTGATAGATTTATCTGCAGCCTTTGACACCATCTCCCACAACATTCTTGAACGTCGGCTCTGGGAGATTGGTGTCAGGGGGAATGCCCTACAGTGGCTCAAGAGCTATTTAACTGACCAAGTTACAACAGTACAGGTGGGAAATACCGTTTCTTGTAGTAGATCAGTTAGGATGGGAGTGCCACAGGGCTCTATTCTGAGCCTGACACTTTTTAATCTATACGTGACCCCACTAGCCAAGGTGATAAGATCCTACGGTTTTGATGTTGTATCCTATACCGATTTACTCAAATCTTGATCACTCTTGGCCCAGCTCCAATGGAAACAAAGTCACGTTTTAAAGATTGCATGTCCCACATTGACAGGTGGATGAGCACAAATCACCTTCAATTAAATGGAGGTAAAACTGAGATCATGCTCTATGGCAAGACTCATGAACGTTGGTCATAAGATTGGTGGCCTCCAGATCTCGGCCTCTGCCCAACTCCTACACAGACAGTACGGAACTTAGGATTTCAAACTGATAAAAAATTATGAATGAAAAATCAGATCAATACGGTATTTAACTCCTATTTTGGTATCATGCGCAGTCTACACAAAGTTTTTTAATGGATTCCGATGGAGGCCAGAAAATCTTTAGGCAGGGGACTGATTATCAACCACATGAACTATGGAAATGCCTTGTTGGAATCAATAAATGAAGACTTTCTTTCAAGGCTGCAGGTTCTGCAGAAATCTGCAGCGAAATTAGTACTTACACTTCCGCCAGGATCCCCGTCGGCACCCAACTTGAGACTCCTGCATTGGTTGCCTGTCAGAAAACAAATACATTTTAAGATTCTTTGCTTAACGCACAACAATATATACGTAAGAGGTCCCGGCTATTGGGACAAAAAGGTAAGTTGGTACCAACATGTACTCACTCATATGATGAGTAAATGTATGAGTGACTATAAAGAACTGTTGGTGAATGAGTGGATGTGTATGTAGATGTTGGAATTACTGAATAGGCTGTTGTAACTGGTTTCGGGCGGATAGGGGGTGGATAGGGGGCGTTCTGGTGCAGGAACACCTCCTAAAAGTGCCTGAGTAAAATCCACAAAATGTAACTTTGTCACTTTTGAGCTCCTGCTGAATCAAAACCCTGCACTTCCTCCTACAATGCAACTCAAGCAATGCGCCGCCTTCACGGCACAGATACATTACATATGTGTGCAATTTTTGACCCATGGTGCACCACATTGTAAGTACGGTGCATCCATGGTGGTGATGTCATAGTGCTCAATAACTTCCATATCCCTGGGCATGTACCAGGTTTTGTATATATACCCATTAGTTTTTTAATGTAGTGAATGGATTACTACACACTGATCAATGAGTCACTACAAAACTATAACAGGAGTGACAGAGTGTTTGGGGGAAGTGTTAGGATAGAGACTGAGAAGTTGAAGGGATAACAGACAAGTTTACAGATGCATAGAAGACTGCATACATAGTCCATAGGGGTTTAAAGCAGTTCATGGCCTAAGGACGACTTTGCTCCATCAAAACTTGGCTAACGAGTGCATGATAATAGTTGTGCAAGGAGAGTGCCTGACTACATTTATGAGACCTTCAGTTTTAGCACAGTGCATAGATAAGGACTTTCTGCTGAAGGGCTCACTACAATACTGAAACAGTAGTGTAATAGTGTTTAGTGAAAGTGTAATAATACAGACTGGGTAATTAAAAGTATAAAAGGCAATTTTGCAGGTGCATAGAAGACTGCAAGTATAGTCTACAGAATTTTAAAGCAGTCCATGGCCTAAGGCTTACTTTGGTCTAAGTATGGGCGAAAAATTTGTTCCGCTTGCGGAATTTGTGGATTTTCCACGGTTTCGTGATCCGCGAATCGCGCAAAATCACGAGCGGGACACATTTTGCTCAGGAAGCACTTACAGGGTTACAGCAGGTGCCCAAGTTGAAGCTAATTTCTTTGTAACCATTTACAAAATGGTTACAAAGAAATTCACTTCAACTTGGGCACATGCTGTAACCCTGTAAGTGCTTCCTGAGCGGCACCTCGTTGCCTACTTGCAACTATTCTCTGACCTTGCTCTGACCCTTGAAGCAGGGTCAGAGAATAGTTACAAGTAGACAACGAGGCTCCGTGAACAGGAAGCACCTACAGAAATAGATAAAGCAGGTGCCTGAGTTGAAGGTCAAATTCAGTAACTCCTAAATCAGCCCTAAAAAATCGTGCGCCTTGTCGAGGCTGGGCAGGTGTATTTTTTCCCCATATCTACAGTCGTAAATTAGCTATTATGCTTGATGGAGGCCTCTGCATCCTTGACTTTCACGAGAGCAATCCCCGTGCAGTTCCTGTAACCAGTAGCTTCTTTCTCCTCATCTGCTGCTCTGATCTGTGCCTGACCTTTTATACACACAAGAAGAGGCATGTGAACTCTCAAAGAAGCCCCCCCTGTTTGCCCCCCCCACACACTAGCGGTGTGCACCATCTTCCCGCCCTTTACCCACTATGATGCACAGCTCACTCGAGGGACCCCGGCGCCCTTCGTCACAATGGCTAAGTTAATCAGCCTCAAAAAATTGTGTGCTTTGTCGAGGCTGGGCAGGTGTGCTTTCTCCCCATATCTACAGTCAAAAATTAGCTATGATGCTTGATGGAGGCCTTTGCATCCTTGACGTTCACGAGTTCAATCCCCGTGCAGTTCCTGTAACCAGTAGCTTCTTTCTCCCAATCTGCTGTTCTGATCGGGGCCTTACGTTTTATGCACACAAGAGGCATGTGAACTTGCAAAGAAGCCCCCCCCCCCCCGTTTGCCACCCCCAAAAACTAGCGGTGTGCACTGTCTTCCCTCCCTTTACCCTCTATGATGGACAGCTCACTTGAGGGACCACGGGGCCCTTCGGCGCGATGGCAACGTTAATCAGCCCCAAAAAATTGTGCGCTTTGTCGAGGCAGGGCAGGTGTGCTTTCTCCCCATGTCTACAGTCGAGAATTAGCTATGATGCTTGATGGAGGCCTCAGTATCCTTGACTTTCACGGGTGCAATCCCTGTGCAGTTCCTGTAACCAGTAGCTTCTTTCTCCTCATCTGCTGCTCTGATCTGTGCCTGACCTTCTATACACACAAGAGGCATGTGAAGTCGCAAAGAAGTCCCCCCGTTTGACCCCCCCCCACACACCCTAGCAGTGTGCACCGTCTTCCCACCCTTTACACACTATGATGGACAGCTCACTTCAGTGCGATGGCAAAGTTACACACACATGGTCACTGGAGGCAACTCTTCTGGCCCTACGCAGCTGTAGGGCAGGAAAAACACTATACATTTACGCAACGAGGTAGAACGTACTGATTAGCCAGTAGAAAGTACTCCAGTTAAGTATGTTGCAAAATCGCAAAAAAATCCACAATTTCACAGGGAAATTCATGAATTCATGGATTTTTTTGCGATTTCGGGTGAATTCGCGAACCGCTGATTCGCAAAATTCGCCCATACTTACTTTGCTCCATAATTACTTGGGTACTGACTAGATGATTACAGTTCTGCAAGGAGAGAGCCTGACTGAATTTATAAGAGCTTCATTTTTAGCACAGTGCATGGATATGGACATTCTGCTCAATAGCTGAGTACTATACTAAATCTGCAATCACAGAGTGTTTGCTAGAAGTGTAAGGATAAAGACGGGGGAATTGAAAGTATAAAAGACAAGTTTGCAGGTGCATGGAAGACTGCATGCGTAATCTGTACAGGTTTCAAACAGTGCATGCACTAAGGCCTGGTTTACTGCATGAGTTCTTCGGTACTGACTGAATGATTACAATTCTGCAAGGAGAATGTCTGGCTGAATGTATAGCAGATTCACTTTTACTACAGTGTATAGATGAGCACATAGTACTGTATGGCTCACTACAATACTGAAACAGAAGTGTCAACGTATTTAGTGGAATTGTAAGGATACAGACTGGGCAATTGAAGGTTTAAAAGGCAAGTTTGCAGGTGCATAGAAGAGTGCATGCATACTCTATAGGGATTTGAAATCGATTGTTTGCATTAGTGAGTAGGATGACTGCATATGTGAGTAGGATGTGTGCGTGTGTGTTATGTTGATATAGGTGTATAAGTGCATTTGATAGTGTTCTATTGATCAGTGACAGCTTATATGAGTGAATCTATAGGTAAGTGATTAGATGTGTGTGTTGATCTAGGAATCAGTGAGTGGGTTTTTAGAAACTTGTATTGCTGTGTCAATGGTTTGACCCCTTCCATGCTCATGACAAGGTCAGCTCGTCATGGGTGTTACCTGCGCTGTGCGTTTGACGAGGTGACCTTGTCATGAACAATGGGGTTCATCAAGGATCACCACAGGAGGGGAAAACCCCCTAGCAGCCAAGGTGTTAACAAATGGTACTTTATATTTTATAGTGAGTGATCAAAAGTTATACTACTGTGTGATGAGGTGTATAACATTGTCACAGGTATGATGTCATCAGTGATGTCATTTGAGATGTCATCAGTGATGTCATCAGTGATGTCACTAACCATGTCATGAATGATGTAATATGTGACATCATCAGCAGTGCATTGAGGACGCCTGAGTTATAGTAAGCAGAAGTAGCTATAACGGAGTAATCTCAATGGTTTTGTACGAGTGAAATGTTCCGGTAACTATAACACCCCTGAAACCTATGGCTTTTTCAGTGAATTTCCAAGGTTTTTTAAAATGCTAATTCCTAACTATAACATGTCTGAAACCTATTGTTTTTTCAGTGAACATATATACATACATATATAAACATATATATAATCTGCATATCTATATAAATACAAATATAAATGCATGCATACATATACATATACATATATGTATGCATATGCATGTTATGTATATGGGTGGGCGTAATTTGCGAAATTCACTTTCGCAAACTATCGCGAAAATTTTGAAAATCTCTGCGAGCATTCGGAAATATCGTGAAAAGACGTGGACGTTTTTTCCCACCCGTTCACGAGATTTTTTGCGGGATCACATTCAAAAATGTCCCGCCAACTTAGCCATGTGGTTGCTCATGGGTGCGGCCATCTTGTTTTCACTTGTCCCGCCTGCTCGCGGTGGAGAATGACGTGTTCGGGTTCTCTCGCTCCTTGTCGTGTTCGATATGACGTGTCCACGTCCTCCCTCTGTCGCTCGCAGTGGAGAATGACGTGTTCAAGTTCTCATACTCTCGCGGTGCATGATCGCGAGGCGAGTGACGTGATCGCACAACAAATGCCGTTAATGCGGGAGTGAACTCTCCTGAGATAGCACAAATCTCTACCAACAATCCAACATCTCGTGGAGAAGGCAACCGGATCAAGAAAACTTGTCGGCAAACGCAGGGATGCAGGTAAGGCGATCACGCACGTGCGATAATGTACTATTTTTACAGCGCGAGCAAGAACATTTTTCGGTACGATGCGGATTGTGTAAATTTTGACATTTTTGCGCCCTCCTCGGAACGCGAAAATGTCAAATTATCGCAATTTCCGCGGGCGGAATGGAATTTGACACCCAGGCCTAGTTATGTACATGAAAGCTAAAAAGCCACCTCATTACATAAAGAATTGCTTTAACTTAAACAAGGGTGATACCTATTACATTTTCAATGCTTGTTTACTTTGGTTCCATCAAGAAGGCATTCAGATGTGTCACACATTTGCCATAAATTCTGAATGTTAGCACTCTAGTTGCTCATTAGATCACTGTAATAAAGCTACTGCTCACCAGGGATGTCTGCTGCTGGTATTCAAAGTGCATATTTCAGTTTGCATGTCCGAATTTTTTAAGGAAATTGAAGAGGATTTGAGAAGTGAAAATGTGCCCTAATTTTTCTTTCTGCAGCACTAATCATAATTTCTATGGCAAAATTAACCCCCTCATTTTGTTCCTTTGCAAATTAAATGTATTAAGTGTTACCACTTTATTCCAATCAAGTTGGCTTTAGGTGTGCCATACTTTTGTCATAAGTAAGACTGTTAGCGCTCTAGTTGTTCTTTAGAACACTCTGGGACATTCTGTCATTGGGCTACACTTGGGCTACATCTGGGTGATATTTGTGCTACATTTGGGCTCGTTTGTCTCTGGTGGCCATCTTGGGAGACTTATTTTTTATCAAGTTTCCTAATTTCCTCATTTACTACAGTCTCCTCAGTAGGAAATACTTTCAGTTACTACTCAATCTCTACTACACACTCTATACTACTTGCTACTAATCTCTACTACTCTCTACTTCTACTCTCTAATACTCACTCTACTACTCACTCTATTACTCTCTACTACTCACTCTCTACTACTCTACTGCTCACTCTCTACTACTCTCTCTCTACTACTCTCTCTCTACTATTCATTTGATAACTTTATTTCGGTCTGGAGGACCATAAAAGTGAAGAAAAAATACATACAGAGCACAGACGATTTGAAAAAATAAATAGCAGTATTTAAAATAAAAATCAATTAAACACACAGTTATCAAAGACCAGGGAATATTCAATACATGATTTAAAACACAGGGGTTATACATAGCTTTTCCTTTGACGTCACATATCAAATAGAAAGCGGGATACAGCAAATACTATTGGGGAGAGGTGTCATACATTACAACCTCACAGGCCTGATTACAATGTCTAAACCCCATGTTCCTACATAGTGGAATCAGCCAGCATTTCCTTATTACATGATACGCTGGACAGAAGAACAGAAGGTGGGGGACACCTTCTTGTTTATAATTACAGCTGGGCATGTGGCGTTCTTCAAGTGTGCCCATTTTAAAGTAAATGCCCTGAGTGGTAGGCTACCATGCCTTAATTGTATATAAAGCTTCCTCGCTAACGGAGGTTGAATTTTATCTAAGAATTCCTCAAATCTCGATTCCATTTTTCCTAAGAGGAATTCTGCAGACAGCCTACCCAGGGTAGATAATCTTTGTAGGACTTCACAGTTATGGTGCTTCAAGAGATTTTTTATTTCCAGTCTAGATGTCCTCGGGCGTCTCGCCTTTGGGGTCTCCCAGAGGTCAGACAACCCTACCCGGGCGCTAAGGACCTTGATGTGGTTAAGCCAGGGGATGTTTTTGTTTTTTAAAAGGCCCCAGACCTCCAAGAATTCAGTTCTATAGGGGGCCAGCTCGGGAACCGACCAGACCCTCTTCCAGTATAGCAAAGGCTGTGCAACTACCACGCCCTCCATTGATTCCAGGCCCAAATCAAATCTTAGAGGGATGAGAGGTGTACTTTGTGGTAGACCCACCAAGTTCCTCATAAAACAATGTTCCACCCTCAAAAGATTTGATATGTTCTTATGTCCCCAAAGTTCGGCACCATATGTTGAGGCTGTTCTCGCCTGGAGTCGATACATTTCAAGCACCGGGCCAGCCGGTTTGAAATAAGATGTTCTATGGAGCTTACTAATACCCCCAACTATTTGTGTTAGCCTAAGTGCTGACTTAGAGATCTGACAACCCCAATCAAAATCTTCTGTCAAGGTGATACCCAAATAGACAAAAGTTTTAACACGTTCTAAAGGTTTACTATTGAGGACAGGGTTTGAGCGGGTCTGTCTCGGTGGATTAAATATCATATACTTGGTCTCCTCCAAGTTGACCTCCAATCCACACAGAGCACAGAACCTTGCAAAACTGTCCAAAATTTGCTGGATGCCCGATGTTGTTTAGGATAACAACAGAGTGTCATCCGCAAACATCAGAGCAGGCATCCTCCCAGTAGCCAACCTCGGGGCGTCATTGTCTAGTACCCCATTTAAATTTTCCACAAGCCCATTTATATAAATGCAGAACAGCGTGGGGGCCAGGACGCAACCCTGGCGTATACCCTTTAAGACTGGAAAAGGTGGTGAAAGTTCTCCATACCTCCCACATCGGACTCGGGCACAATTGCCAGTATGTAATCAATTTAAGATGTCCAATAGATAGGGCCGGAGGCCTAGTGATGCTAAGACTTGCCACAGCTTTTCCCTAGGGGCAATGTCAAAAGCTGCCCATTGATCAACAAAGAGAACATAGAGGCTACCTCCCTCCACCTTTGCTGTTTTCCAGAATAGGGTCTGGAGCCGGAATATCTGGTCCATGGTTGAGATACCTGTCGTAAACCCTGCCTGGAGTATGGAAAATATTTCGTTTATGTTTTCTTCCACCCACCCAAGTATCCTGTCCAGGATAATCCTGCCCATTAGTTTTTGAGTTGTATCAATAAGACTAATGGGCCTATAGTTAGATAGAATTAGCGGGCAGCCTTGCTTATAGATGGGACCGATCTCAGCTACCAACCAAGTGCCCGGTGGATCGTTCCCAGAGAGGATAGCATTAAATAGGACAACCAGATATGGTGCCCTTATTTTGGGTTTGGGAGCGAAATAAATCCCCAGGTAATTTATCAAGGCCGGGGGCTTTTATTGGGAGTAACCTGAGTAGTGCAAACTCGACCTCCTTCTGAGTAATGGTCTCGGCATTGCATAATGACACTCATCCTCTGCCTCACAAGTGCCCTGCCGCCGCTTGCCAGCCGGAGCCCAGGGCAATCGATACTCATGTCGGGGGTCCGGCACGGCGAGCGGTGGAGGAACCCTAGCTTTGCCCAGGGCCTGATCCATCGCACTCACCATACTCCGGTCCTGACATAGTTCAAAACCAGAGAGGGGCACAGATTCTGGCTCAGAAATGGCATATAATGAGCCAAAGTGAGCCTCCCAGGCTGAAGGTGCTATGTTCAGGGGTATGGCGAGAGTGCCCCCACCCACCCCTATTGTGATGATGGTCCAGAAGGATTTAGAGTCCTTAGATGAGAGAGCTAATCTAAGCTCTTCCCACCTTTTTTCCTCCTAATCCCTTTTTCCCATAGTGGTAGCCTTTTTATAGAGCCTTTTCTCCTCACGGCGACACACAGGTAGGAACAAAGCCATTGCCCTCATGGCGCTCAATGGACTCTGTCACCACAGCCCCCAGGAGCGTTCGGCGCTCCACGTTCTTAATGTAGTGCGCTGGTCCTCAGGGCAGCTGGGTAATGTAGTTTGTTGACCTGAACTACTGCCGTTTCCCTCACGGCGTGTGGAGTGTGGAGTATGGCAGGTCCTGCCTTTCCCCTCACGTCGACACACAAATATGAACAAAGCCATTGCCCTCACGGCGCTCAATGGACTCTGTCACCGCAGCCCCCACGAGCGTTCAGCGCTCCACGTTCTTAAAGCGCATCCGGGCGCGTTGGAAGCGTCACTGTAGCTCACCAATCCCCATGGCAGCAGGGTAATTTAGTTTGTTGACCTGAACTACTGCTGTTTCCCTCACGGCGTGTGGAGTGTGGAGTATGGCGGGTCCTGCCAGTCCCCCCACGGCGACACACAGGTGGGAACAAATCCGTTGGCCTCACGGCGCTCAATGGACTCTGTCACCACAGCCCCCAGGAGCGTTTGGCGCTCCAAGTTCTTAAAGCGCCTCCGGGCGCATAGGGAGCGTCACTGTAGCGTGCCGGTCCCCAGGGCAGCATGGTAATGTAGTTCGTTGACCTGAACTGCTGCCGTTTCCCTCACAGCGTGTGGAGTGTGGAGTATGGCGTGTCCTGCTGTTCCCCTCACGGAGACACACAGGTAGGAACAAAGCCGTTGCCCTCAATGGACTCTGTCACCACAGCCCCCACTCTCTACAACTCACTCTACTACTCTGCACTACTCACTCTCTACTACTCTCTCTCTACTACTCTCTCTCTACTATTCACTCTCTACTACTCACTCTCTTCTATTCACTCTCTACTACTCGCTCTCTATTACTTGCTCTCTACTAGTCTCTACCACTCATTCTCCACTACTCACTCTCTACTACCCACTCTACTACTCTCTACTATTCTCTCTCTACTACTCACTCTCCATTGCTCACTCTCTACTACTTGCTCTCTACTACTTGCTCTCTACTACTCTCTAAACTCATTGTCCACTACTCACTCTCTACTACTCTCTACTATTCACTCTCCACTACTCACTCTCTACTACTCTACTAGTCTCCACTACTCTCTCTACTACTCACACTCTACTAATCACTCTCTACTACTCACTCCCTACTAATCTACTACTCTCTCTACTACTCACTCTCTACTACTCTCTACTACTCTTTACCACTCACTCTCTACTTCTCTACTACTCACTCTCTAGTAATCTCTACTACTCTCTCTCTACTACACACTCTCTACTACTCTCTACTACTCGCTCTCTACTACTCGCTCTCTACTGCTCTCTACTACTCACTCTCTACTACTCTCTCTCTACTATTCACTCTCTACTACCCTCTACTATTCACTCTCTACTACTCGCTCTCTACTGCTCTCTCTCCACTACTCACTGTCTACTACTCGCTCTCTACTACTCTCTACTACTCACTCTCTACTACTCTCTACTAACCTCTCTACTACTCACTCTTTACTACTCTCTCCACTACTCACTCTCTACTACTCTCTACTACACACTCTCTACTACACACTCTCTACTACCTGCTCTCTACTACTCGCTCTCTACTAGTCTCTACTTCTCTCTACTACTCCCCCCTCTCTACTACTCCATATTACTCACTCTACTACTCACTTGCTACTACTCTCTGCTACTCACTCTCTACTACTCCACAACAGAAGAATGGATCACCTAAAGCCATTCACACCTCTAGAAACCACCAATAGATTTGATATATTTAGTGGACTAGATGAGTGTGATTGATGCCATATGTTACTGGGGGGCAAGGGAAAAGAAACAACAAATGACAACGTTGAGGGGTGGGGGGTGTGGAAAATGAAATGAGTGTATTGTGTAATGGGGATATTACCAATGAATTAGAATCCTTGGGAAATACAGGATCCCTATCGCTGGCTGTATTAACAACAATGGATAGTCTTACATCGAATGGAAGTGTTATATATCCAAATGTTTTGTTGACTCCTCAGGCCAACTTGATTGGTTTAGATGGTTCCCCGGTTGTGCAACAGGAGGTTCTCAACAATTGTATGGAGGCTGAAAAGATACCTATGGAAATGGACCCTGTAATAAGTCGGTCACTTAAACTGGTCTCCTGGAACATAGGGGGAGTCACAAAAAATCTGAGGGACCCAGAATGGGCGAATTATATTGATTCCTTCGACTTCTGCATGCTACAGGAGACTTGGTCAGTTGAAATTCCACATAGACTTGGGTACAAAACCTATGGAATTGGTGCTATTCCATCCAGGTGTGGAAGGCCTTCGGGTGGTTTAATAACCTGGGTGAAAGTAAATCTAAAAGTGAATATTGAGGTAGTGGATGCTAACTCTACCGATATATTGGCCTTAAAAGTTTCTGCACGAGAAGGGAAAAACCTATTTCTAGTAAACATTTATAACAGGCCATCACCAATGGCAAGAAAATCCCCAACGTTATCCCACCTAGATTTCTTTTTAAGCAATCTGGACACTAGGGAGAACTTTGTTATTGTGGCTGGCGATTTAAATTGTAACTACGAGCCAATTGTGGGTCTTTGTGATATCTTTGAAGAAGAAGATCAGGCCAATAGAATACCTGCCTTAGAAAATGTTAAATCAGTTGAATGTTCAACCTTGGCCCTTCAAATAACTAAAATATGTGCAGAATATTGTCTTAGGGCTTGTAACGGACAGTTACCGTCGGATAGTCTGAAGAAGCCTACCTTCTGCAGGAGGAATTGCAAAAGTAATATAGATTTTGTCATTGTTTCCATATCAACCTGGGAATACCTCCTTGACATCGAGGTAATAGAAAGACTAGAAAGTGACCATTTCTCTTTAGATCTCAAAATGGAAGCCTCATTGTTAGAAATTACACCTCCCACTATGTTCTTAGAGGGGAACAATGGCGACAACAATGAGACCCACATCAGTAACAATAGGCGATCTTTAAAATGGCCACTTATATTGGACAATGGCGAAATTTTGGCAGAAATATATACACTTTTTGCATGTACATTTGACCCTTATCTAAACTGTCCACTAGATGTGGAAAACAGCACCCACTTTAAGACCCTACATCAAAAAAATGTTGATGCTCTTAAGCTATTAGTCACCAAAATGCCCAAGAAGAGCCAGCAAAAGACAAACAACCTGTCTCATAGCAAACCCTGGTACAACAAAGCCTGTAGGGAGTCCAAAAGGGCACTTTTAACAGCTATCAAATCTAAGATATCCTTAGATATCAAAACAGCTAGGAACAATTATAAGTCGGTACAAAAGGCTTCAAAAATAGTTTGGGAAGAAGAAAAATGGGCTGACATGCTGCTGGCCGCAAAATCACGCGACAATGTAGCTTTCTGGAGGCTAGTAGCTAATGGAAACCATGCAGGGAGAGTGGTTAAGGACATCTACCTGGATGAACAAACCTGGGTTAACCACTTTACTAACCTGTACAAAAAATACGAAGATCTCCCCATTGATAGTATTGTCCCAAACAACCCTTTTCCAACAGACCATCTAGATTTTACTTTAAGTGAAACAGAGATGGCAATAAGCCAAATAAAATCTGGCAAAGCACCTGGGCTAGATAAGATCCCGGGAGACTTATATAAACACGATTTGAAAGTATGGGTACCTTATATCAATTACCTGTGCAATAAGTTATCCAGTAACCTAGATTTCCCAGAGAGTTGGAAGGGAGCCGAAATTGTTTTAATTTTTAAAAAAGGAGACAGGATGGAACCCTCAAATTACCGGCCAATCAGCCTAATGGACATATTACAGAAAATCTATGCACGACACATCCTATTTCGTGTTAATGACTGGCTGGATGAAAACGCAATTTTAACTAGATATCAAGCTGGATTTAGACCCAAAGTAAGTACAATAGACCAAATTTTCCGATTCTGTTGCCTTTACTGGAAATACGTTAAGATTAAAAAAGGGCCAACTATATGTCGCATTTGTCGACCTAAGGGCAGCGTTCGATTTAGTGCCTCGCAAGTTACTATGGGAAGTATAAGGGCCAACTATATGTCGCATTTGTCGACCTAAGGGCAGCGTTCGATTTAGTGCCTCGCAAGTTACTATGGGAAGTATTGAGTGTAGCAGGGATGCCAATTAACTTAAAAACACAGATCAAAGAGCTCCATAGAGACAACTTTGCGAGAATCCGCTGGGTTCCTAATGGAGAACTAACCTCAAAAATCCCCATCGAGCGTGGTGCTCGTCAGGGGTGTGTCCTGGCCCCTACACTCTTTTCACTTTTTGTAAATGACATCCCCTCATATCTAGAGGGATGTGAAAACGACTCTCCCAAATTGAATGGTGAAAAGGTAACTTCCCTATTATTTGCTGACGACACTATCTTGATTTCCCAGACCAAAAGAGGTCTCCAGGCTCTTTTGAATACTTTCAGCGAGTATTGCAGTAAAAAGGGACTGGAGATAAACGGGAAAAAAACAAATGTATGGCCCTTAATCCTTCCAAATCAGATAAAGGCTTCTTAACCTTAAAAGGTTTAAATCTAGAGTCGGTGCCCCATTTTGTCTGTTTAGGGGTGACATTGGATTCCAAATTTTCGTGGAAAGCCCAACTAGAAAAAAGTAAGATGACATTTTCCCAGAATGCTAAACCTATTCTCAGGGAACAAAGCCTGAGCACTAGCAAAGCCGTGTCTCCGGCCGTTGAACTTTTTAAATTCAAAGTACAGCCAGCAGTGCTTTATGGCTCAGAAATCTGGGGCCCCGGGTCCAAGGGCACCTTCACTGTCCTGGACAATAATTTCATGAGAAGTTTGGTAAGGGCTCCGAGAAGCACTCCCTTAGTGCCCCTCCAATTGGACCTGAACTTTAAAAGAACGGACCACGACATTATATTACGCCCATTATTGCTATGGGTTAGGTTATGGCGGGTACCAGAATTAAAAGACTATAGGGATGGGCTAAAAGAAGTTATGAAACTTGACACCTTTAAAATTATTCCGTGGTTCAAACAAGTCAAAATTTGGCTTACCAACCTAGGTTTGAAACATTTTTGGGAGAACCCGGACCTATTACCATCTACCTCGAAACATTTATTAAAAAGGGCCTTCTGGACTTACATTACAAACATGATCAAAAGTGCCTCAAATGGTGGGACCTTAGCAACAAAGTTCCTTATTTTCAAAGACGAGCCACTTTTTGAGACTTTTTTGGATGAAATAGAACCGCCACTCGCAAAAACCCTATTTTTAAAATTTAGATATGGGAATCTCCAAATAGCCTCAACCCTGGCTCGCTGGACCAATGGTCCAAATACTTTAAATCTAGCAAAAGACGAACTTTGCCCCATGTGTGGAGGCCCCCCAAAAGAAAATGAGCAACACATCCTATTTTTCTGTCCAGTATATGCACAGGCCAGGAAAAGATGGATAAAACCGATATGCCTTGCGCTAGGCGTGAGATCATGTACACAGGCCCTGAGAATCCTATCCACTAACACAACTCAACCCATAGTATTTAGTGTTAGTGGATTTTTGCACTGCATCTTTTTCCAAAGAAAAAAACTGGGATATCATCTGTAAATGGGATCAACTCCAGAAACAGAATTGAAAAAATTCTTTTTTTTTTTTAAGCAATTAGTGGGGGGACACTGTTTCTATTTCTATTTCTATTTAAAATTATTTGTACAGCGCACGTACACCAGCGGTTTCTTGGCGCTAATAACTGAAAGAGGTCAGAGAAGAAGTTCCGGGGTAGGCGAAAAAAAAGAGACTAAGGAATTAGTTAAAGGACTTGGCAAAAAGGTGTGCCTTGAGATGTTTTCGAAATAACAGATATGAGGTTGAAGCTCTGAGTTCTGCCGGCAGAGAGTTCCAAACGGTCGGGGCGAGGGTCGCAAACTTCGAGCCTCCCCATTTCTTTCTTCGAAACCGTGGGACAGTGAGGAGGGATTGGGAAGATGACCTTAGTTCCCTAGATGGAACATAAGGGATGATCTCTGAGGAGATGAAGGCTGGCGCCGTGCCCAGTCGTGCTTGGAAGGTGATAGATGCAAGCTTAAACTGGACACGGGCCCAGACGGGAAGCCAATGTAGAGCTTTCAAAAGGGGAGTGGTATGGGAGGATTTGGGGAGTTTGAACACCAGGCGTGCCGCCTGGTTCTGGATCTGCTGCAAACGCCGAAGACTATATGCAGGGATACCTGCATATAGGGCGTTGCCATAATCCAGGCGGGATACGACCATGGCAAGGGTAATAAGTTTTAGTGCATCAGAAGAAAAAAAACGGGACACCTTTCGAATGGTGCGAAGAGCCAGAAAGGAGGAAGAAACCACAGAACTCACCTGGGAGTGAAGGGTAAGTTGTGAGTTGAGCTTGATGCCAAGGGTTTTAACCGAAGTGGAGGGAACAGGTGGGGCACCGAGGGAAGGGGGCCAGAAAATGGGGGACCAGGGGCTGGATGAACCACCCGTCAACACCAGCTCGGTCTTATCTGGGTTGAGCTTAAGATGGTTGTGGTTCATCCAGTCTCGGATGTGCATCATGATAGTTTGAAAGTTGGAGACAGAATCGGGGGAAGAGGAGAGGTTGAACACAAGCTGGAGGTCATCCGCATAATTAAATACGGTGACCTCCATTTGTTGCAATGAAAAGATAAGAGGGGAGATGTAGAGATTGAATAAGAGGGGGGAAAGGGAGGAACCTTGGGGAACCCCGCACTGAACGTCACGGAAGTCTGCAGTGAAGTCACCCAGGCGAACAGCCTGGGTGCGGTCCCTCAGGAAGGAGGATAACCAAACCAACGCGGTACCTCCGATCCCCGCCGCCCTGACACGGGAAAGTAAGATGGAGTGGTCCACCGTGTCAATGGCGGCTGAGAGATCGAGGAGAACCAGGGCCTGAGGTTGGTTGGTATCCATTCCCTCCCTGAGGTTATCAAGGACCGAAAGCACTACAGACTCCGTGGAGTGCGCGGGGCGAAACCCGGCCTGGCGGGGGGCAAGAGCCCCGTTCTTCTCCACGAAAGAACTCAGAGCGTAGGTGACGTGACGCTCGAGTACTTTCGCCAGGAAAGGTAGGAGAGAGATGGGACGGAAATTGGCTGGGATAGAGGGATCGGCACCAGGTTTTTTCAAGATGGGGACTATTACAGCAGATTTAAGTGAGTTGGGTACCACACCCTGGGATAAGGAACTGTTGAGAAGGTGGAGGGGGGGATCTGGGCAATTAGAGAAGATATGACGGAGGATATGAGCCGGGCAGGGATCTAGCGGGGACCCTGATTTAACAAGTGGGATTATGGCATTTATTGATTCCTTAGTTAGAGGTGGGAGGGTGGTGAGATGGTCCTTGGGAGGAGGACACTGGGGGTCCACAAAGGTAGGGGAAGGAGGGGGAATATTGGTTTTAATGGTTTCGATTTTTTGAATAAAGAAATTATTTAGGGAGTGACAAAGTTCCAGAGAAGGGGTGGGTTTGAGGGAGGTTCGGTCCGAGAACGCTAGATTGTGAACAATCGAAAAGATTTCCTTCGATTTGCTTTCGGCTGCGAGGATTTTGGAGGAAAAGTAGATGGTTTTTGCCTCAAGGATGTTTTTCTTATATAGGGTCAAGATGTTTATAAACTCTAAGCGTAAGGATGGGCAGTAATTTTTCCTCCAGGCCCGCTCAGCACGCCGCACCGCCAGTTTAGTGGCTTTGAGATCTTGATTAAACCACTGGTTGGCGTCTTTCTCTCGTTTGGTTGAGACCCGCTTCAGAGGAGCAATGGTATCACAGCCTGCAGAGAGCCATTGATCAATGGCCGTGACCTGAGAGCGGGTAGATAGATCTTGGAGGAGGGGAGCGGAGGAAGTGAGTGAGGAGGATAGGCTGTCAAGGTCTACTCGGCCCCATGCTCGGACCCAGGTGTTTTTGGGGAGCGGGGGCTTGATCGGGGGGTAAATAGGAAGAGAAAAGGAAATCAGGTGATGATCGGACCAGGTGCAGGGTGAGATTGAAAGGGATTCAACGGGACAATTAGCGGACCAAATCTGGTCGAGAGTATGACCTTTGACGTGGGTGGGAGAGTGAATGTGGGAAGTAAAGTTAAGTGAGGAAAGGGTGTCTGAGAACTCCTTGGAAGATGGGCATTCGGCATGGTCAGAAGGCCAAAAATTGAAATCACCCAAAAGTAAAATGGAAGAGTTGTTGACTATGATAGTAGCCAAAACGTCCAAGAAATCCGGAAGGAACAATAAGGGAGATTGGGGGGGGCGATAGATGAGAATACAGGTAAGAGGGGGCGTGGTGGAGGTGGTACGGATAGCTAAAAACTCAGTAGTAGCGATAGCAGGAAGGGACAAAGGCTGAAAGGGGAGATCGGTTCGGGCGATGACCGCTACCCCACCTCCAGCTTTACCATTAGGCCGATCGGCACGGATAGCGTAGTATGGAGCAGGTAGAGTAGCCAATAAGGTGGGGAGGGAGTCATCACGGAACCAAGTTTCTGTTAAAAAAAGGAGGTCGGGGGCATGGAGGTCCAGCAGGACCGACAGTTCGTGGGCGTGGGCAACTGCAGACCTAGTATTTAGATAAAAAGCCGTAAGAGATCTAGGAGCCGCTGGAGAAGTGCTACCGCTGGAGGGAGTCGGGGGCACAGGTTGAGGCCAAGGTATTATCAGAGGGGCAGGAGGAGCTAAGCCAAGAGACGAAATGTGGGAGCAGGTGGAGGCAGATAGCGGCCATGGGCCCCGAAGGCAGCGCAGTAGGGCAGGCGAGTAGGTAATAACGCGAGCAGAGTGACGTGCCCCTTGCCCCGTACGATCGCGGACGAGCGCAGACGAGCTTGCCTTAAGCGCGCCTTCGGCGCGCAATCGTCGCGCCCGCTGCGCTCGTCCGCTGCGCTTCCTGCCAAGGCACATAGTTTTATGTTGATTGGCCGGGGCGTTGGAGGGGGCGTGGCCAACCGAGGTGGGCGTGTCTCGTGGCTCGCCTCGCCGTCAGGAATGGCGACCAAGATGTGAATAAGCGTTGCAGCGCGAGGCGCGCTGTTCAGGAGAAGCAAGGTTCAAGCAGCAATTAAAAGGTACATGAATTACAACAATTTTAAAAAGATGTCTTTCGCTCTCCCGGCTTCCGCCTCAGGAGTCTCTGTCAGTGTCGCGCTTAGGAAGCTGCGCGCACTTTTTATAGGTTTTGGTGAGGGGGCGTGGCCAACCGAGGTGGGCGTGTCTCGTGGCTCGCCTCGCCGTCAGGAATGGCGACCAAGATGTGAATAAGCGTTGCAGCGCGAGGCGCGCTGTTCAGGAGAAGCAAGGTTCAAGCAGCAATTAAAAGGTACATGAATTACAACAATTTTAAAAAGATGTCTTTCGCTCTCCCGGCTTCCGCCTCAGGAGTCTCTGTCAGTGTCGCGCTTAGGAAGCTGCGCGCACTTTTTATAGGTTTTGGTGAGGGGGCGTGGCCAACCGAGGTGGGCGTGTCTCGTGGCTCGCCTCGCGGTCAGGAATGGCGACCAAGATGTGAATAAGCGTTGCAGCGCGAGGCGCGCTGTTCAGGAGAAGCAAGGTTCAAGCAGCAATTAAAAGGTACATGAATTACAACAATTTTAAAAAGATGTCTTTCGCTCTCCCGGCTTCCGCCTCAGGAGTCTCTGTCAGTGTCGCGCTTAGGAAGCTGCGCGCACTTTTTATAGGTTTTGGTGAGGGGGCGTGGCCAACCGAGGTGGGCGTGTCTCGTGGCTCGCCTCGCCGTCAGGAATGGCGACCAAGATGTGAATAAGCGTTGCAGCGCGAGGCGCGCTGTTCAGGAGAAGCAAGGTTCAAGCAGCAATTAAAAGGTACATGAATTACAACAATTTTAAAAAGATGTCTTTCGCTCTCCCGGCTTCCGCCTCAGGAGTCTCTGTCAGTGTCGCGCTTAGGAAGCTGCGCGCACTTTTTATAGGTTTTGGTGAGGGGGCGTGGCCAACCGAGGTGGGCGTGTCTCGTGGCTCGCCTCGCCGTCAGGAATGGCGACCAAGATGTGAATAAGCGTTGCAGCGCGAGGCGCGCTGTTCAGGAGAAGCAAGGTTCAAGCAGCAATTAAAAGGTACATGAATTACAACAATTTTAAAAAGATGTCTTTCGCTCTCCCGGCTTCCGCCTCAGGAGTCTCTGTCAGTGTCGCGCTTAGGAAGCTGCGCGCACTTTTTATAGGTTTTGGTGAGGGGGCGTGGCCAACCGAGGTGGGCGTGTCTCGTGGCTCGCCTCGCCGTCAGGAATGGCGACCAAGATGTGAATAAGCGTTGCAGCGCGAGGCGCGCTGTTCAGGAGAAGCAAGGTTCAAGCAGCAATTAAAAGGTACATGAATTACAACAATTTTAAAAAGATGTCTTTCGCTCTCCCGGCTTCCGCCTCAGGAGTCTCTGTCAGTGTCGCGCTTAGGAAGCTGCGCGCACTTTTTATAGGTTTTGGTGAGGGGGCGTGGCCAACCGAGGTGGGCGTGTCTCGTGGCTCGCCTCGCCGTCAGGAATGGCGACCAAGATGTGAATAAGCGTTGCAGCGCGAGGCGCAGAATCTGCAGAATCCTATTGTTGTTGTGCATACTTGTCTCCATTACAAATGAATTCTCTTAACTAATGATTTTTATGTTCCATGCCGTTTATTTTTTATGCCGTTTTATTGTATGTATTGAATAATTTCTTTTATGGCAATAAAGCCGAAATAAAGAATTGAATTGAATTACTCCACTACTCTTTACTAACTCTCTACTACTCGCTCACTACTACTCCCTACTTCTTTCTCTCTACTACTCACTCTACTACTCACTCTCTACTACTCTCTTCTACTCACTATCTACTACTCCACTACTCTCTACTAACTCTCTACTATACTACTCCATACTACTCTCTCTCTATTACTCACTCTCTACTACTCACTCTATACTACTCTCTACTACTCACTCTCTACTACTCTCTCTAATACTCTCTCTCTACTACTCACTCCCTACTACTCACTCTATACTACTCTTTACTACTCACTCTCTACTACTCTCTCTCTACTACGCTCTACTTCTCACTCTACTACTAGTCTCTATACTTCTCACACTCTACTACTCTCTCTCTACTACTCTGTATTAATCACTCTACTAATCAATCTCTACTACTCTCTCTCTGCTACCCACTCTCTACTACTCTCTACTACTCACTCTCTACTACTCACTCTATACTACCCACTTTACTACTCTCTACTACTCACTCTCTACCATTCTCTACTACTCACTCTCCACTACTTACTCTTTACTACTCGCTCTACTACTATCTACTACTCACTCTCTGTTCCTTTGGAAATTAAATGTTTTAAGTGTTATCACTTTATTCCAATCAAGATGGCTTCAGGTGTGGCATACTTTTGTCATAAGTAAGACTGTTAGCGCTCTAGTTGTTCTTTAGAACATTCTGGGACATTCTGTCATTGGGCTATACTTGGGCTCCATCTGGGTGATATTTGGGCTACTTTTGTCTCTGGTGGCCATCTTGGGAGACTGCATGTCAGAATGTTTTAATGAAATAGATGAGGATTTGAGAAGTCACTCACAATGTACCCTAATTTTTCTTTCTGCAGCACTAATCGTACTTTCTATTGCAAAATGAACCCACTCATTGTGTTCCTTTTTAAATTGAATGTTTTAAGAGTTACCACTTTATTCCAATCAAGATGGCTTCAGGTGTTCCATACCTTTGTCATAAGTAGGACTGTTAGCGCTCTATTTGTTCTTTAGAACACTCTGGGAAGCTGCAGTAGAACACAAAGGAATCAACTGACAGTCTCTGCCCTTGTTGGATGTACATGTTTTACTGAGAATGTAAGACTTCATTCTCACATGACAGAGAAAGATAATGTGAATTTACAGAACATTTTCTCTCAGTTTAGCTTTTAGATCCCCTTCCAAACCACTGTGGGAAAAGCATGAGATAATAGTTTTCTTTCAAACATGAATATGATATCCCATCAGAAGGCTTTTTCACATGGTAAAATCACCTTAGAACACACCACAATTCCTAAAATGGGTATGGTACCATCAACAAATGATTTATAATGTAACTAACGTCTTAAAACATTCTATTGACCGCAATCCTTTTTAATGAGGTGCTATCATGCATACTGGTCCCAAGATGGCTGCCAACACTTCTTGGATGAAGTGCTGACAGCCAATCAGATCTCACGATGAGTTGTGTGGTTAGGCTCTGCGAAGATATATATGTACTTTTTCCTTTAATATCTAAAAAACTGCTGAACGGATTTACACCATTTAAACAAAAGGCACAAGTCTGAACTAAGGACTACCTCTTCGCCAAATTTGGTGTATTTCCATTCAGCAGTACGAGCTGTAGCTGTGGCTAAAGGTCCCTATGGAAAATTGCATGGGGAAAACACATTTTGGGACCCCCCTTTTTTCTCGGCCCCCGCTTGACGAATCACCCCGAGACTTTCAGGATAGAGGCGGACCTGAGCTGGCCAATAGTTTTGAAAATTTCGCGAAGATTTGTCAACCGGCGTCAAAGTTATTATAAATAGAATGTTGCGGATTTCCTATGGATAATATATTCGGCAAAAGGACGTCCTTGCAGTGGTCTGGCAGCAAAAGGAAGACGAGGCAAACCCAGTAACAGTGCTCAGCAGTTTATTATGCTCTTCACCACTCCACCACGACGCGTTTCGGTGCTCGAAGCACCTTGATCACATGACAACGTCTTGGGGCATTTGTGCTCTATTTAAAGTGATACAAGCTATTTCCATGCCGATTGTCATACAACATACTACTGTTTTGTCTACCTTACTGCATAATGTAGTCTAATACAATTTGTCCATAGATAATACATGTGATTTGGGTCCATATTGTGCCATGGTATACTAATTACGTTCAATAATTTTTGCATAATGCAATCAATAAATACATTGGTATGAATACGAATACACATGCAGGTAATTTTCTCCATGTACCAACAAAGCACCAATTGCAAAAAGGGGGAGAGAATGTCCAAACCATGCAATAAATATATACATATATAAATAAATACATAAATACACCAATATATATATATATATATATATATATATATATATATATATATATATATATATATATATATATATATATATATATATATATATTACCTACTGGCAGTCGCCAGTAGGTATATATAGTTAGCATTTTTTCTCTATGGAACTTTTGAAAATTCTATGTCTAATAACTTTGGCGTTTGTGGACGGAATCAGCTGAAATTTTCAGGACAATGGCACATTTTGTTTCTGAGCAGCCCCTAAAAAATTTAGGGGGGTTCCGTCACGGGGGGGCCGAGAAAAAAGGGGGGTCCCAAAACGCGTTTTTCCCATTCATTTTTCCATAGGGCCTTTGGCCTCACTTTTAGCTCGAACGGCTGAATGGATTTACACGAAACTTGGCAAAATTATAGGGACTGTTAGCCTGATGTGCCTTTGCTGGGTCTCAATATATGTGCTCCAGTGGATTTTGTGAAATTAACGTTTAAAAAAACAGATATATCTGTGACAGCGTCCTAGATAGCGCTCCAGATCGCGTACTTTTCGCGTAACGGAGCTTTGCGTAGCGAAGCTGGTTGGCTCTCCGGTGTCTGTCAACATTCTAAACAGTCCGGTGCGGCCGCCATCTTGTCGCTCGGTAGGATCGAGAGACAAGAGGAGGAGAAAAACGAAGGGGGAATTTAATGAAAGGGGGCAAGGTAGACCCCTCTTGACCCCCTAGGAATGATGTTGGGGTTATTAAAGGGTCCCGTGGGGCAAATAATAAAAATTTGATTTTTCGCGGTAGAAGCGCTTCTCGGTTCGCGAACCGGGCCGCAAACTGGTAGCGAAACGTGAATTCGCCATTTTGTGTTTCGATTTAATTAAATTACTAGGTATAAGGGGGTACGGGAGATGTATCCTGACCCCTTATGTTTTCTGAGGGTGGCTGAGGAGGCTCATATATGTTGATACATGTCTTCCAGCGGCTGTGCGTGAGCGTTTTTTTTTTTTTGCTGCGTGACGTCTGTTAACGTTCGATTCGATGGAAATTAGGAACGACCACGACGGAGCCACGAGATGGTGGTGCTCTCATGCTGACGCCAGCTTCAGTCTGAAACATCCAGAAACAAGGTGGGGCTTTCATCGTTTGGGAAAAAAAAAATGTTTTAATCCAATGAAAAGTGTTATTTTTAGGTCATATGATCAAGCCTTCCATCATTAGGAAACCAAAAGTAAAATGAACCAATGAAAAGTTTTATAAACAAGTCACATGACCTGTTATGCTTACGTTACGCGCTGCTATAAAAAGCGTAGAAAATCCGTTGGCACGTGAGGAGGCGTCAGTAGCGGACCGATGTGCGAATAGGTCGAAGGCAGCACAACGCGCCAAGATCCGGATGGCACCGAGGTGGTGTTCAGCAAGTTGCCGCACTGGTGTGGCCATCCTACAATGCTGCGCCGAAAGTCGGCCTGGGGCGCCCCGTTGGCCTGTGAGGTCGCGTCAGTCAGTGGGGGCTGTTTGAGGATCTGACTGCATTGGAAAGCAATGTGATGCTGTGCGTCGCCCCCAAGATGGAGGCTCCTCGGCTGCAGTGGGGCGCCCCTTGGTGTTTCACTCGCTATCCAGCTGAGTTGCGTCCGCACTTGCGGCTACAGTAGGCCGAAGGCAGCACAACGCGCCGAGATCTGGATGGCACGGAGGTGGTGTCTAGCAAGTTGCCGCACTGGTGTGGCCATCCTACAATGTTGCGCCGAAAGTCGGCGTGGGGTGCCCCGTTGGCCTATGAGGTGCTGTCAGTAGCGGACCGATGTGTGAATAGGCCGGAACCAGCACAAGGCGCCAAGATCCGGATGGCACGGAGATGGTGTCATAGTTGAGAGTTCTGAGCAGCGCTTGTAACACTGTCTGAAGATTATTTGCACCTGCTGCAGCTTCACTATTGCCCTGGTGTGGCCAAAGATCGCCCATGACATAGGCGGCCGGCTCCCGGGGTCCGGCGGAACTTTTTTCCTTTTCCTTTCTGCATCTTGTCCCACAATCCGTTTGACCTGAAGACACGACCAGGTCCCTGAATGTGTGCAGGGGGACGCTATTGATTGAATCAAAATGGCGGCTTCACACAAAGCTGACTCAAGCTTTGCTGCTGATGCTATACAGACAAAAACTGGTTTTCAGTTTGTAGATTCTTTAGGATTTTTCAATTCAAGGCTGGTTGAGAGTTTGTATAACAATGGCTTCAGATCTTGCCCTACCCTCTTTTGACTGATGGTTCTTGTTGCCTATCTCTTCTGTTGTCATTTAACTGAACCTTTTTTGACTGCCGAAAGGGGTTCTGGTCCGACCGCTGGTTGGTGGAGACATTTTGACTATATCCTGGACCTGCCCGGCCTCGCCCAAAATGGCGCCGGTATAAATGGGACTCGTAACTCCTTGTTGTGTACTGGTTGCTCAACCTTGATATCACGAGATACGTATGCAGTTTTGAAGCACATGGTGGGCGGGGACGAGAATTGATTGAATATTTCAACATCCTTATTGATATTAAGTTCTGATGTGTTATTGATTACTGTACTATTGAAAGTTCGAATTAACGTCACCCATGGTACTTGCCCGCAAATGTATATCTAGAAAATGTGATTGTAAGTGGCCCTGTCGTATTTTAATTACAAAATATACGTCCACCGATTCCGCAACTGTTAGACACCTTAGTTCTTGCAACCTAATGGCCCGCTCGTTACGTTCCTCTACATTGTAAATGTCTCCTCATCCTATACAATTCCAGTTTGCTCTGTGGCCGGCCCACGTGGTTATAGGCCCGTATTTGTATACTGACATTTTCACAATAAAGGTTTTTAAAACAAAACATGGTAGTAGTATTTACATTGGTAAAGTTTTTAATTTTAGTCACTGTTTTCGAATCAGAAAAAGGCAAGTGAAATAAAGCAGTCCAATTACATGACGGATAAAAGGTATAATACGCAGGAACGCAGTAAAGATAAATGGTCAAGGGCTGTTGTGTTTTCTACTCCTGCAACATAAAGTGATCGATAAGAATCTGATATTCAGGCGTATCGGCGACTAAGACAGCAGGCCGAGCATCTTTTGCTCAACGGCTCCGTCATGGGACGAAGAAATGCCCTTTTGCTAGAACAAGGAATATATTTTACTTGCAGGACAGTTGTAAATTTTCCGGGAAAGTACATTAGCCTGGAACATTATAACATATATGTTTAAGAAAAAATAATGTTCGAAAGCAATAAAAAGCGTAATTTTTAGGTCATATGACCAAGCCTTTCATCATTAGAATAACAAAAGTAAAATGAACCAATGAAAAGTTTTATTAACAAGTCACATGACCGGTTATGCTTACGTTACGTGCTGCGCGCCTCGCCCCGGATCGCTTCCGGGTGCGCTAACGTGGCGTGTCATATAACGCATTACGCGACAACGTAGGTCCAGAATATAGTCAAAATGTCTCCACCAACCAGCGGTCGGAACACAACCCCTTTCAGCAGTCTAAAAAGTTCTGTTAAATGAGAACAGAAGGGACAGGCAACAAGAACCATCAGTCAAAGAGGGGAGGGCAAGTTCTTCCCTACCGGGTCACGTTGGGGCGCTACCAGAACTGATCGAATTGGTAGTCTACAGTATTTCTGGATGTTTCAGACTGAAGCTGGCGTCAGCATGTTGTAACTGTTATAATTGCTATTATGCACAGCATGAGAGCACCACCATCTCGTAGCTCAGTCGTGGCCATTCCACGAGCAATCATGGCAGCCGCTCCCCACCAGAAGCCTGCGGGAGTCGGGGGCCCCCAAGACTTTTGTAGAATCTTCAAGGCTCAGTGGACGCTTTCGAGAATGGGGCCCAAGCCCTAGCAGACAAGCGTCCGAGTTCAAAGGTGTCCCAGGGCCATTTTAGTGGACCACGCCCAAATCTGAAGAGCCGGCCGCCATTTTGAGAGTCCTGTGGCAGCCGCCTATCTCTGCATCGCAAGAGTGGGAGCAACTCAACTACATGGTGAGCGAGACGCTGTAGTCGCAAGAGCGGGCGGTAAACAGCTGAATGGCGGAAGAGGCACAGTGTAGCAAAAGCGGGCGGAATGGCAACTGAAACGGTAAAGGGGCGCCCTACTACAGCGTGTCTTCAGGTCAAACGGATTGTGGGACAAGGTCCAGAATGGAAGAGTCATCAAAAGGCAAAAAGTTCCGCCGGACCCCGGGAGTCGGCCGCCTATGTCGGGGGCGATCTTAGGCCACACCAGGGCAACACGACTTGGGGAGGGGGCAGGAGCCAAGCGCCCCCTCCCAGTCCGCGCCACCACACCGTATGTTGAAAATCTGAAGCCATCGTTCTACAAACTCTCAACCAGCCTTGGATGGAAGAATCTTGAAGAATGTACAAACTGAAAACCAGTTTTTGTCTGCATAGCATCAGCAGCAACGCTTGCTATCAGAGTGCATGAGTTCCATGCTCGATCGATTGAGCTAGCCGGATCAGGCAACAAAAAGTATAAAATAGTTATGTAAATAGTTATTTAATAAAATGTTTTACCCTGTTACTTTGCTGGTGTGTTGTATATATTTATAATATTTGCATAGAGTTTATCGTTATTTTGGGCGGGGTGGGTGGCGGAGCCGAGCTGTCTTGCAGCCATCATGGTGTGGAGCTCAGTTCATCTCACTAGGGTTGTTCCTAATGTTTCTATTTTAGCGAGGTCAAAAAGAGATCCCATTAGTGGCCTACTGATTTTGCTTGATTACTTTTGTTTTTTTACACGATTTTTCACTATCTGCAAAGCTAAACAGAGTATTGCGACTTTGTGCTTGTTTGTAAATAGATAATGAACCAAAGAGAATCAATTCTAAAACAGTAAATGCTTGGATAACAATCAATCAAATGGAGAGACAAGCAGGCACAACGGATTACAACGGGGCAAAGGCCTGCGTTAACTACCCTTCACTATCTGCAAAGAGAGAGTACTACTAAGAGAAAAGAGGGGGGGCAGCGTTCAAAGCACATCAGCGTGCATAAACACGAAAATGTTTTTACCTATCACGTACTTGACATTTGACAGCTTTTGATATTTGCTATTAAAAAACCATTGAAATTCACTGAAAAAAACATAGGTTTTAGCCCATATATAGTTAGGGATTAGCATTTACAAAACCTTAATTTACTCGCACAAAACCATAGAAATTCGCATATATAGTTAGATGCAATAACTATATATCGCGCACCCGCAACCCACTGCTGATGATGTCACATATTACATCATTCATGACATGGTCAGTGACATCACTGATGACATCACCGATGACATCTCAAATGACATCACTGATTACATCTCAAATGACATCACTGATAACATTACTGATAAAATCACTGATAACATCTCATTTGTCATTACTGATCACATCACTGATGATATCATTCATGTGATAATACGATCAACCTCTTCAGACTCTAATATAACCTTAGATACAATCAGTGTAAACAGACTCTCACAGACTGTCACTCATCCATGGAGTTACTCACACACCTAGTCACTCATGCAAAGAATCAATCACACCTCCATTTCCTCAAATATACAGTTATACACACCTTACTTAATCAAACATATACTAACACATATTTACTCTCTTATACAATCCCTGATACAAGTTCACAATGATCCATACAGCCACTCACACATTCACTGGCTCTTATGCACAGTTATTTATATATGTCAACTCTTACATGTACTGTGTTTTACATATGTACTTACTTTGACATGTAGCACTGAGAAATCCAATTACTCACCAATGTACTCATGCAGATAGTCAACCGCCCATACAGCTGTTTCCACATGCACTTTTGAACCCGTACATCTACTGAATCAACTGCTCACACATCTATGCACAGAGTCACACACCTCCCAGCCACCCCTACACACACACTCACTCTCCCATACAAATATTTGGGCAACCAATCAATAACCCATATAGTTACTCATATAGCTACTGGTCAACACATGCAGCAGTTTACAGAACTACAGTAATAATGATGCACAAATTAAGACAGTTTAGTCACTAACCCATGCACTCAGTGACACACATTTAATCATTCTCTCATACAGTCAGTCATGCACCTACTAAATCCTTTATCCAAACAATTATACATCCACTCATTCTTCAATATGTAAGACATATTTTATCTTTACAGAAACATACAGTCACTGGATGTTGTCATTCGAGATGTCATTAGTGATGTCATTTGAGATGTCATCAGTGATGTCATTTGAGATGTCATCAGTGATGCCATCAGTGATGTCACTGACCATGTCATGAATGATGTAATATGTGACATCATCAGCAGTGGGTTGCGGGTGCGCGATATATAGTTATTGCATCTAACTATATATGCAAATTTCTATGGTTTTGTGCGAGTAAATTAAGGTTTTGTAAATGCTAATCCCTAACTATATATGGGCTAAAACCTATGTTTTTTTCAGTGAATATACATATATATATATATATATATATATATATATATATATATATATATATATATATAAACAAAATTTATTGTCTATATATATATATATATTCACTGAAAAAACCATAGGTTTGACACATGTTATAGTTAGCTGGACATTTCACTCATATAAAACTAATGAAATTCCCCCGTTATAGTTGCTTCAGCTAACTATAACTCGCGGGCCCGCAATGCACTGCTGATGACTTCACATATCACATCACTCATGACATCATCTATTAAATGGGTTAGTTCTGAAAATTACATTTATTTTATATATGTAGATCTGAAGGTTGGTTGAACAAGAATTTAGTATATAAGTGTATAAACAGTTGCATTTTTGGTGAAAAATAGATTGTATAACTGAGTACATGGGTTACTGAGTAATGTTTAAATATATACTTATCTGTGTCAGTATATCAGTTTCTGTTTTAGTGGCTGAATGTGTTGATGAGTAGCTATATGACTGATACATTATGTCTATGTAGGTTATTGTTTCTTTATTATTAGTAAGAGTGTCTCAGTGTCTAAGTGTTAATATTCTACATTAGGAGATTTTACATATTGCATACATGCAAGAATGAGTGACATACTATTCCATTATGTTGTAGGCAGCATATGTCAGATGTTAGATGTTATCAGTGATGTCATGAGTGATGTCACTGACCATGTGATGAGTGATTTAATATATGAAGTCATCAGCAGTGCATTGCGGGCGCGTGAGTTATAGTTAGCTGAAGTAACTATAACGGGGGAATTTCATTGGTTTTATATGAGTGAAATGTCCAGCTAACTATAACATGTGTCATACCTATGGTTTTTTCAGTGAATTTCATAGGTTTTGTAAATGCTACTTCCTAACTATAACATGTGTAAAACCTATGGTTTTTTCAGTGAATTTTATAGGTTTTTTAAATGCAACTTCCTAACTATAACGTGTTTAAAACCTATGGTTTTTTCAGTGAATTTCATAGGTTTTTTGAATGCTACTTCCTAACTATAACGGGTTTAAAACCAATGGTTTTTTCAGTGAATTTCATAGGTTTTTAAAATGCTAATTATTAATTATATCGTGATTACAGCTTATACTTTCATCAATGAATTTCAGTAAATGTTTTTATCGGAAAAAAAACAGTTTTGTTGATTTGCAGAGTTGTTTAGGGACTCCTTTTAAAGCTCTAGTGGATTAGGGAGTGTCTACCTTGCCTTTTTTTGAAGGTTTTGAAATTTGTCAGTATTTGAAGGAGATCGCCTTTGTAAACTTTCGAGCGCGACCGGGTGCGCGCACCGCGCTATGTATTTCCGGAAAACATTGCAGTTTCGACCCATCAAATTTCTTCATAGACACCCCAGAGAAGTTATAATAGGTCAAGGAGACTGTACCTTGCCTTCTTTTTAACGTTTTGAAACTTTTGACTAAATCGAACTCGACTCCTTTTTCAACTTTCGTGCGCGACCGGGTATGTGCACCCCAGGGCAGAAACATAAAAAGTTTTATACTTTCACATTTTTGAACTTGGATCCTCTGAGAAGATGTACAAGATCAGGCTGTGTTTAGCTTTCCTACTTTTTACGTTTTGAAACTTGAAACAGTGAATTAGACCGATACTTCCAAATGACGTACGTAACCAGGGAAATGTCATTGCGTACACGTCCTAATGCGCGCATGTCAAGTCATGTGACTCGAAAACAACACTTCCATTGATTCTTAGTAGTTTCTGTTCTGCAATTTTCTCGGACCCCACCCACTTCCCTCACTATCTTCTTTACTCTCAAGAGAGAAGAACGTTTTACATCTTTCCGAAGACTTTGGTGAAATGGCTGCCGCACAGAATTCATCGTCAGAATCTGAAGAAAATTATCGGCTACCTTTAACAAAAAGGAAGGAATCATTCATCTGGCATTTTTTACTTTTCCTAAGGAACAAAAAAAGGTGAATGCGCCCAAAGTCACTTGCCCAATTTGTGATGCAGTTCTTTCAAGAGGAAGTCCTTCGAAAAAGTATTCGTTTTCAATACATACGATGATGAGGCATGTGAGACAAGTGCATCCTGAGAAATTTGCACAGGTATTGACAAGAGCTCTGGCAACACAACTACCATCAGCTGTGGCCAGCACATCTTCTGGTGGACGACCTGCATCTCCATCCAGTGCAGAGATGGACTTGAGACCATATTTGTCAAAGGTGCATATGAAATGCCTCTTGTGTGGAGAAATTATTGTGTACAGAGAGCAGAGCCTCACTCTTATTGAAATTAGAATTAATAATCATCAATGCTTCGACAGAAGATGATTTTTCTCATTTCATTTTGATCCAGTTTCACAGTTTTAAAGTTCAAAATATTGGTTCCAGTTTTAAAAATCAAAAACAATATAACACTTGTTAAAAAAAAAAAAGAAAGTTCTTTTCAGAACTAACTCATTGTACCAAAAAGAGCTCTATTCACAAGTTGAAGTATCGACGATTTTTTTCGGGACAGTTATGCAAAAAAGCGACGATACTTGGGGCATATTATGAAGGAGACGTAATACATTATCATCGGTTTCATCGACAGGACACTGCCGATAAAACGACGATAATAGCCTTCATAGTAAGTTCTAAGAATTGCAACCGAAACCTGCGTTAGTTGTCTTTACATCTAACATTAGGTTCGATTGCAATTCATAGAGCATATTATCAAGGCCGTTATCGCCGCTATATCTGCACTTTTCTGCCGATAGAAGCGACGTTTATGTTTTACCTATCCTTGAAAATATTCTCCAGCACCTTCTTGAAAACGGCATTACATTGCCTGCCGTAACACCACTTTGCATATGTTGCACACAGTAAGTTAATGACATGCAAAGTGGGCGTAGGTCAAAGCACATGCAAAATGTGGTTGGAGGGGAAAACACCCTATCACGAAAAGAGGTGTTGCGAGAAAAAGAGGTGGAATAAACTTGTTTATCGCAGGACTGTTAAAGCCTGCTCTAATCAAGCATTCGGCAGCGTTAACATGAGGGTGTGGAAAATAAAACTAAATCCACCCCATCCCCTAATTACAAGGCACACATTACTGCATGAAAATGTTTGTTTTCACCCGGTAATGTTAAGTACCGCCAGCTGTTACAGGATTTAATATCACATATGTGTTCCCATTGATAATAAAGCACTAACACTGCGGAAAATTCCGCCGGTAGCGTCGATATTTAGAACACCGAGCAGCGGCGATTTTTATCACTTACGAGCCTTGCTATTATGAAGGTTTATTTCCTAAGTCTCTGATTCTCAAACTATGCACCGCGGCTCCCCTGTGCACCGTAATGAGGTGTCAGGGGTGCCGCGCACACTCTAGAGTGACTAACCGTCCATAAATTCCACGGACACCCATACCCTGTTATCTGCAATTGTGGCCATCAGAAGGAGCTGCACTGCTCCCCTCTGAGAAGCCTCACTCCCACTGCTGGAGCCGCCTTGCACTCCTCCAGGAGCACAGGAGCAGCCCCTCCCGCCCATTGAAGTTGTGTATCGGTCTCATTGCCACTTACTGAATGAAAATGGGGCACTGAAGGATGTTCAAGTATGTAGCGCTCCTCCTGCTACAGCGTACAGAAGGGATTGTGTTAGGTATAAAAAAGTTAAACACCCACGCTACAATGATATAGAACACTTCCTTTAAAGAAGCCTGTGAAATAAGTTTAAAAGATCAGGTTAACCTTCTTTTACTCTCTCATCATTCTTGAACATAAATATTTACAATACTATATTCAACAATGCCATGGTTGCTGCTTTTTTATTTTAAGAAATTAGCAATCATTGACAAAGCCAATAGTCATGGTTTCTTTTTCGTGAGAAAATACTTGCTATATTATATATATGCATAGAATGACAGAAACAACATAACACCAGTCGTGCGCAACACTATGCTAAGCGCAGATTTTTAGCCTATGTGTTTTAAACTGCCCTCTGAATTACAACCAACACTCTCTTTGAAGAGACCCCCCAATTTTTTTAACACCTCTTAAAGCCCTGGAAACAACACCATTTAACATTTAACATCATTTACCTCCAATGTTTTCATATATTAGCGTTGCTGAACTAACTCAGTGAAATGTCGCTGATTTCATAAAATCACTTTTAAGGCGCTCCTTATGACAGTGCACCAAATCATGCGTGGAAGTGCTCACATAAAACATGACACTGGTATGACCAAGATAGACAAAGAAATAACACAGAGATGGAAAAGTTTCTTTCTTTTTTATACTTACCTAAGAAATAGATCCTTCGCTCAGCAACGGCTAATCATTTTGTGATCCCTAAAATTAAGCTGTCGCGCATGGGTGGCAAATCCTTTTTGTTTCTTGGACCCTCACTATGGAACACTCTACCACATACATTACGGAATGAGCTGAGTTACATGAAATTCAGGAAAGCCTTAAAAACCTGGCTGTTCGACATCTAAAAGACCTGCTTCAAATCACACTACTGGATCCTTGGCGCCTGGAAACCCTTTGTTGGGTAGCTGTTGCGCTATATAAATCAACTAAATAAATACATAAATAAATAGTAACAAAGTAAAACTAAATTTCTTTAAAAAACATAGTATCTGTGGAAGAAAAGTAAAAATAAGGTTATACTGTACATTTCATAAAACAAAAAAAAGTAGGAGTGAATGAAACAGAAAGTGAAAGAAAAAAGACTGAGGGAGAGTAAGAGACAGAGACAGAATGTGTAGTATATAAATCAATGAGTAAGATAATTAATTGAAAGAGATAATAGCACTGAAGGAATGAGTGTCTACACGAAAGTAAAGTGAGAGAGAAAATAAGAGTATGATCAGTGATAATACACAAAATAAACAGTCTCTTAAAGACACACAGTAAGAGTACAGGAATATCTTAAGGAGATAGATAAAATAAAGGAAAAACAGTAAGAGAAACAGAGTGAAAAAGGGTGAGTAACAGAAGATGAACGGAGTAGAAATAGACAAGGACTGTAAGACACAGATAAGAATTTAGATTTAAGTTTAAGAATTGAGCATAATTAATGAAAGCAGAGTAAGGGAACAAATATTAAGGTACAGTAAGACAAACAAATTAAGATTCTAGAAACAACGGTGATACAAGGTCAATAAAGGTGAGTCACCATGAGACAACGGAAGAAACAAACTGAAGAGATAGATAGACTGAATAAAATAGTGACAGAAAAGATGTTAGAGAAACAGGAGAGAAAATTAAACAATGCAAAATGTGGATGAGTTAAACGGAATAAGCGTGACTGAACAGTACTGACAAAGGAAGGGGATGAAAAGAATAAGGATAAGAGAGAGGCAGAGGAAAGTCTCGGATGTTATTAGTTGTACTTACCTTATAAATGTAATATCTGAGGAAGACAATAAAAAAATCTGTTATAATACATATTTCTAAATCCAATGTAAGATAATAACTTAAACAACATATTACATGGTTTATTTTTGCTGTCCTCAGAATATATTGATTTTCACTATAAACAGTGATTTCAATAGTAATCATGATGTAACAGCGGGGAAAAAAAAACACAATCAAAATGATTGTGTTTAAAAAACCCGTACAAGACCTCTATACATAATATAAATACCTGAAAAAACATGTCTTAAATGATTTTCTCTAATTCTTGAGTAAGCACAGTACATCTTCCACAGTTACAAACTAATTAAACCATACCACTTATTTTTAAATACGTCTCAACAAAGCTCCGTGCAAGTATGTTCTTAAAACATTTATCTTAAGTACAAATTTTCTTCTCTCATACCTTTCCGCGTGGCCAAATAGTATAAGTTAACTCGTTATTTTTTAAATACCTCTCAACAAACTTCTGTTGAAATATGTTCTAAAAACATTTATCTCAAGTACATATTTTGTTGTCTCATATGTTTCCGCGTGGCCAAATAGTATGAGTTAAGTAGTTATTTTCTCAAATTACTTAACCTTAGTGTTATCCATTCTTTTCTCAACCTTTCAAATAAAAATTCTAACGTGTTCTGTACCATCAAACATTAAGTAAACTTGTACCTGATGCTATCACTATGCCAAATATAAATTTAATTTCTAGATTTGCACACCCTCAGTCACATGATATTTCTAAACAACAGAGTTTCATATCTTTACAGTATTAATCTTCCTACACCAAGTAATTTTACTGAAATTTGGGTTGCAAAAATAGCAGATAAGAATTACTTAAGTCAAAAGGCAAACGTTTCTTAAAAGTCAATTGACTATCATTGCAGAGCGTCCAGCCTGTTGGAGACTTCAAATAAGCTGTGTAATGTCCTGATGATTTTGAAGGCCCTTCATGAAAAATAATGGCTACAGTTACAAATGTTCTTCTAGAAATAAATACTTGAGAAGCCACAAAATGTTTAATTAAAGTTGACAATTTACTCCCATCAGCTCTGCATCGTTGAAACATTAAAATTACATATTGTCCATTTCTGTGGATAAATAATGTTGATAACATTTCCGAGTTACATTGAGAGCAGACCATGTTCTGATGCGCATCTTTAACTAGTTTATTAAAGGACACTTCTTTACAGTCTGGTAATGTTAAATATATAAATCTTTCAGTGTGTATATCAGTAGTATTTGAAAATGAACAATTATCACAATTATGTTGCCATTTATAAGAAAGTCCAAAAAGACTATCAATATCTACACCTTCATCTTCCAAAACTGTAAGCATATACATAATACATTCCTGACAATCTTGCTGAATATTCTGAGAAAATTGATTTAATCCTGCACATATGTCTAAAATATTCCTTAGCTCTGAAACACTTCTTACTTCACTATTACCACTGCTACATTTTTCAAATACAGAATTTAATGAACAACAAAATGTTTGCTCCCGATTTTGTACAATCTGTTGCTGAATTTTTTTAGAAAAAAAACAACATTAACTACTACATTTGCATAGCAGTTGACACCAGACCTGTTTTCAAACTGAAATCCAACAATCTGTTCAATACTAACCTTTTTTTCTTTGTTTCTCTACTACTTCGGTACATTTTTCCTCATTTCTCCTTTTCTGACCAACCATACACTTTTCAATTAAAGGATATTGAGGTAAACTTGGAGCATATTCTCTTCTTAACCTATTATACTCCTTCACACAATTTTAATCTGAACTAATCTTTGTCTCATCAAAATCAATTAGATAAAGTCCACATAAAGTTCTAACTCAAGATAAAGCAACATACGCCATACCCTCTTTGAATACAGTGCTTCCAATATTTACCAAAGCACAATCTACACTTAAACCTTGAGATTTGTGAATAGTCACTGTATATGCCAAATAAATTGGAAATTGCTTCCGACGGACATGTAAGTCTTTCACAAGCAAAAAATGAATTGAACAGCGACTGAATTGTTGAACTTCCTCAATTCCATCAAATTTGCTTCTTAAAAATTCAATCTCATCTCTATTTGAGTAATTGACAAAACCAACAACATTACCCATTGCTCCATTTACCAAACCTCTTTCCACATGTAAATTTCTTCGTAAAATAATCCTACAATTTAAACATACATACAGATTTTTTTCTAAGCCAGCAGTTTTAGATATAGATTTCTGAAGAGAATCCAATTTTAACTTCAACTTTTCAGACAAAACAATAGTACTACCTTCATGCTCTACTCTATCTTTACCTTCCCGTTTCTTAATTTCTTTATTTTCTAACTTCAAAATTTTTTCATTAAAAACCGAACATTCTTTGACAGTTGGCATCAAGCATATGACTGACTTATCTGCTACCTCTTTACTATATATTTTCTCAGGTACATTATCTTCATTAGGAAACAGCTTGGAAAGTAATCGTGTTCGTAGAGTTTCTTTTGCATCTTCAGTTAGTTTTCCAATCCATATATCTTGAAGAATATTTCCATATTTAGTATCCTTTGCCTGTCGCATATTTTGAATCAATTCAGTATATTTGAAATGTGACCATATATTAACATTTCCAATACTGCCCAGGCACTTTCTAGTCTCTTCATGCGTAACAGTTTCAAATACAGGTTGTCCTTTCACAGGAGTTAGCTGCAGTAGGTCTCCAAAAACTATGGCATGTTTACCCCCAAATAACACATCATACTCTGTCTTAAGTATCTGTTGCATTCTTAAATGCACAAAAGCAAGCATTAAATTGAATACCATGCTTACCTCATCAATAATGAGAAGTTTCATTTTTTAAGGACTCTAGAAACTTCAAAACAAGCTTCTCCAGATAGCTTGTGATATTGTAATTTATTTTCATGTTCAACTGGCAGCATCAGTAAACGATGTAAAGTAATACCTTTAATATTATGTGCTGCCAATCCAGTTGGGGCACTAACAACACAAGACAGTGTTGACTGAGTTCTTTGCTGTAGATATGTAGTAATTCCTTTAATTCGGAAACTTTTACCAGTTCCAGCTTCTCCACTAACATATAGTCGAATAGGTTCAAATGACATACATGATCATTCTTTTTTCTCATGACGAAAGCCATGCTCAATGTGGTCTGTCACTTCATCATATATCTGTCTTTGCTCAAGATTAAATTGCTTCTCCAATTCTTCTAAGTTTATTACTTCCTCTTGACCTTGCTGCATTGCTCTTTCCACCTCATCCATGGCAGTGGCTGCTTCATTTTGGATAATTGGTTGTCCCAGTGGATCTTGACTTAATGAAGCCGAACTTTGACTATCTTGTGAACTATCTCTAGCAATCTCCGCTGCAATTGTTGCTTCTTGCTCTATTTCATCATTCAACATTTGGAGATAATTACTAAAAACAGGACATTCAATACTACTTTTAGATGCGTTAAATGAATCTTCATAACAATCAAATTCACCAAGTAGTTCCTCTTCTGTACGCCATGGTTTAAAGAGTTGCAGAAGAGCTAAATAGTAAAATTCTCTTTTGTCAGGTGTTTCGCAACTCAGTTTTCGGTGATTAATCAAGTGTCCTTTTCTTTGTTTCACCAGACATCCTTCATGTCCAATTACAGCGTGTACACCTTTATCAATATGCTCTGTAATATTCCTTTTAAAACTGTAGTTTTGAAGTATTTCATACAGACAAATGTTTTCAAGCAGAGTACTTCTATTTGGATAGTATGTATCCAAAATATTTGTTTTCAGAATGTCTGTACTGTTTGGTTCTTCCTGTGCTAAATATTCAATTTCTTGCACAGGTTTCAGTACACGGTTTCGTGTTTCTGCAAGACCCAAACTCACCCACAGGATAGTTCTTGATTTTGCATAACGACTTGCTAATGATAAGCGATCACAACATTCATATGCTCCAATTTCTCGATGAGACAACATCTTCAAACTGTACGTATACAATTTCTTGCTTAGGCTCTTTTCATGAGAAATGTCTTCCCACATCTCCTTCAGTTCCGTCTTTTCAGATTTCGTGATGTAAGACGTTACATATCGAGCCACAGCAATAGAGTTGTCTGCAACTTAGTGTATGTCCATGTTAGCATTCCACATGGACAAAATGACTGGGTTATAGTCATTTATATATTAGGACTCTTCACCTCTTTTTAAATTGTACGTATTTTTAGGTGACCTTCTTGTGATATTATGTCGCAAAGATGACATAAAATTGTTGACTCTTCCTTTTGAAAGTACCGGTTGTGCAAATCCAAAACGACATTTGGTGTAGAATTTACTCTTTGATTTGAATTTTCGCCTACAATATTTTCCACAACGATGACTTTGAAAGCGTAACACTTTTCCTCTTAAGACCTTATCAGTTGTACTATTAGGTATGTCACAAGTGGCTTATTGTTACATAAAAGACAGTACAGTCTCATCCGAGTCTGTCCCAAATTTAGGAGCTTCCTTGATCCATAACAGCATATGAATATGAGGAGCACCTCTTGCTTGATATTTTTTTCTCCAAAAGAAATCCAGTACTTTACCAAGAGGTGGATTTTTCTTGTTTGTAATAAAAGACATCATAGCTTCAAATCTATGATTAAAATATCCGCAAACATTAACCGGTTCCAACGAACACAGTTCTCCAGGTGTCTTGTAGTTTATATTTTCCATGTTTGCATTCGCCTCCCGAAGAAATTCAAGTAAATCTTCCCAAGCATACTCTGCACAGCTTAGAGTTAAAAACCATGTTGGTGCTCCTAAGTTTCTAAGCATGCATTTCAAATCTCCATGACGAAGGTACCAATACTCATTAGTACCACGCTGACAAGCCATTAAATTAATTAGGTGTGAATCCAAAACACTATCTTTCTTTTGCACTATAATCCATAAATTCCTTTGCTGAAACATTTTGCAGATGCACTCCACTTTTTAAGATATGGTTTACTGCATAAGAAAGACCAGATAAGTCACTCTCAAACAGAAGATGAAACAAATATGGAATGCATTGGCGAAACCTCGGATCTTCTGCATATAATCTTGTTGTCCGGTACTCAGATGCAGGAATCTGCATAGGTCGATCATCATATCGTGTACCTTCACCTGTAGGGAATAACTGTGGGAAACAACGACCTTCCAAACTTTCTTCCCATACACTAATAGGATTTCCTTTTGATTTTTTCATCTGAAATAATTCAATAGCATTCCCTATTGCTTCTTTTAAAATGCAGTGGATGAACACTGTAATGCTCATAAATTTCTTCACTTCTGAATAAGTCAACTTTTTCAATTTGTCCAATAGACAAATCATTGTCCTCTTCTTCACTTACTTCTTCTTCTACGTATACATTTTTATAGTATTTATTGTTTTTGACAAAATACAACGTTGCTTTTTTGACTTTTCTAACATCCACTAAATCTTGCCAGATTTTCTTACTCTTTGTAGGTACACCATTAACTAGAATAACTAGAGGTTCCTCTTCTACATTTTCAACACCAATTGTTTCCATATTTTTTTTAAATCAAGTGGCAAATATACAACTCTACCCTTTAATCCTCTTTGTAAATCTGAAGGATTTAATTTGCCAGTCTTAGGCTCCATACGAACAATATCCTGAAAAGGATGTACACATTGAATCAGAATATTCTCATAAGTATTTAAATCCATCAGTTCCGATGGTAAATTATTCAACTCAAGATTATTATGTACAGCTCTAGCAGGCATTCTATTTTCATTTAATTTATTATAACAATACTTACAAATACGTTGCTCAAAACCCAAATCAAAATAGTTTTCTACCAACACATAAGTTGCAAAATCTTTCCATTGACTATTATTTTCATGTTCACTTTTTAAATGTAAATCAACTAACCTAGTTTGACTTTTGTAATGAATGCGTCGACAACACACACAAGGAAAATTTGGTTTCTCACCTGCAATGACCTTAAACTTTGTTATTTCCTGTTCAAAATTTTCAGTATGAAAATTTCCAACATTTTCTAACACATTTCCTTCTATAACTATATCAGTTTCTGCATTGTCTTCATCGGGACCAAAATAACTTACCTCAATTTCTGCACAAATCTTCTTAACATCTAATTCACATCCATGCAAAAGAGCACTATTTAACTGTTTAAGTTTAAGTGCTGGACTTTTTGCATAATACAACTTTCTCACTAATTTTCTCATTTTCGTATGATGCACTGCTAACATCATTAAGTGATGAAACACACTCTGGCATATTTTTTTAGAAAGACAAGCCAGAGAATGGCCTTGCAGACCTATTTTTTCTCGCACTCTGCAATGGTCTAATTCTTGCAACATTACACATTTTTTTTTAAGACTTTCCTTAGTGTGCTTACGTAAGAAATTGTGAAAGAAATCAATTGAATCCTGTCGTACATTGCAAATGCTACTAGAATTCCAACTGTAAACAGGAACATTAGGATGTCCCTGTAAAACTTCTCCAGCTATCACCTCTTCTGCATTTCTAACCACAATTTTCTCTTTCTCAATTGCAGAACCATCCTTCACCTCATATGCTCGACCACTGGTGTCAACTGCATGCAACAAATCATTACTTTGAAAGTAACTCTCTTCATTAAAAAATGGCTCAGAAGTTGAAGTATGCATCCACTTCCCAGAAAACACTTTACAAAAATTACTTCTATGTATGTGTCTCTTCCATTTACTCTTAGCTTTTAAAACTCTGATTGCCTTATTTAGTGTATTTATTCTATTAATTACTAAAATAAATAATTTTCTTTTTGTCTCAAACGCGTGCTCAACAACATCCTCTATATGTTTTTTCTTCTTATAAAAAGCAGATCTTCTTTTACAAACTTTCTCCTTTTTTAATAAATTCGAAACTACTCTGTTATAAAACATACGCTTCCTGATTTCCGTAAACTGATTCGTACGTGTTTTACTGTATATATTTTCCTCTCTGCTGATTTGAGAAACATTTTGCTTTTTTGTAGCATTTGTCCTTCTAGATACTGATAACTGTTTTTCCTTTTGAAGATTATCCTTTACATTTTTCCTATGATATAATCTTTTTAAAAAATCTTTGCTTTTCTTACCAGGAGCACTCTTCTTTTTATCCGTCCTTTGTTGTTTTGATAATTCTTCTAATTCTTTCCTCTTCAAATGGTATGTCCATTTATACAGCTTTCTTTTTTCATTTCTGGTCGGCATACTAATTTATGTTTCTGGTGAAAATGACAATCTGTAAAGAACAAACATAACAAATATTATAGTTGGCTACTAGCATATAATATACAAATTAAAACCACAGATTCATTTTATAAGTAGAATAAAGACAAAGAAACAGTCTCTGAACAGAGTAGGCAATCCTGTAGTGAATGTTGGTTTTAAATTTATGACAGTCCATAGCTGTGTCAACATTATAGACGTATTTTCTGATTCTAATTTTTAAAGCATACAAACAGTACACTGTTTTTCAAGAACTGTCGATGATCCTAGTGCTTTTATTTATTTTTTCTATAATCTCTTTTACACTTCATGAGAACATGTATTGTCACTCTCATAAAGCAGATCAACGATGATAGTACAAGAAAACTGTCTTCAAGAATGCTTTACTATCCAAAATAATTTTATTTATTTAAAAGTTCATAATCTAAAATAACTTGAAGCATTATTTCATCGGGTACTTCTTCCGATTGATCACCCTCATCCTCCAAACTCTGCTCTTCCCCTTCCACCATCTCTAAATAGGCACTGTCCAATGTTTTATCCATAAAGTCCTCATTTTCAAAGTTATTTTCGTCCTCAAAAACTCCATCTAGTAACCCCTCCAGCAGATCATTTGCGATTTCAACATTTAATTGACTTTTTTCAGAATAATTCTCCATTTCTCTCATTTTTTTTCTTTCTTCTGTATCCTTTTAAAAAAAATATAAAGACTAAATTATATCTTTTTCATAAATAGATAACTTAAAAGTACCTTTACTAATTTTTAAACTACATACATTTTTATACTTTCTAGCTCATTAACTACATATATTAAGATAGCACCTTCCTCTTGTTTTGAAAACAAATTGACACTATGAGCCTAGACATTAACACTGTTCCTTTTTTTAATTAAATAATTACTGCTGTAAAAAGACATCTTACTGTAAAATTTGTTTTTAGATTTTCTGGATATCACAACTATTGATAAACTTTATAATTGATTTTTAGGGACCCATTTTCTGACTTCACCACTACAAACTGCTATTTAAACTATATACAGTCTGAAGGGGAGGCTCACATTGTACAAACCATAACATTCACTTAACAGATTACTACTTCCCACAGAGACAGTTGCTTTTATGTTTCAACAGCATACTCAGCATGTGAATTTCATAGCATGTACAAAATGTCATGCTAACCATGAGGAACCACATCATAATAAAGCTCTGCAAATGTATGTAAAACAGTGCACACAGATAGTACAGTGACAGATAAGCAGAAAAGATGCCCATCACACCAAGAGCCATATCATAATACACCTCTGTAAATGAAGAAAAAAGACTGCCAAAGATAATACAGCATGAGTTTGAGAAATAATGATTACTTAGCAAGAATTATTCCATGGAAACCGTAAAGAAATATAGTCAAAGGATAGATGAACCAGAACTGCATCGAAAAGAACACATGCACCAGGCCCATAAAAAGATAGTATCAACTGTCAGTGGATAAATATCTCAAAATACATATCTACTATAACCAGATACAGACATGGCAAAAATAGAAGATAAAATCATGCTCCAAACCGAAGCTTTGCAAATATTCTAAAAAATCTTGCTTATTATTTTAACGTGAACCCCAAAAAATTCCTTTCGAAAATACCAACTCACCTGAAAAAATGAATAGTATTCCTGAAAACTCTGTAACGTAGAAGGCAGGTTGTTGCTGTTCAGCACCAAACACTATAAAAAAGAGAAATATTGAAATTTAATGAACATATTACAGACATATTTATTACACAACATAGAGCCATTGTAGAAAACAACAAGCCTAACAGATAAATTACCTAAGATTCTCTACCATTAGATATCCTAATGCCTAACTAAGTTCAATAATTGTTTTTTGAACACATCAAATAACTAAATATTACATAAAATATTAAATATAGAGTAGAAAAGAGACACAAGACAGAAGAGATACAGACTACAGGAGAGAGAGAGACAGTAGCAGGGAGAGGAACATACAGAGACAGACCCACATTCAAAGCACAAATGGAGAGACAGAAAAATAACAGCAGCACTGAAAAGTCAAGAAAGAAAGGGAAGGTACAATAAAGAAAAAGATGACCATGGAGAGGGAGTAGAAATAACAGACAGAGCACAAAGAAGACAAAAGACAGGAGGCACAGGGACCGAGAGGACAGCAGGCAAACACTACAATAGGGTGAGAGAGAGCAGAAGGAACACAGAGATGGACAAACAAAGCAGAAGAGAGAGAAAGATGGAGAGAAGAAGAGTGAATAAGAGGGAAAGAGCTATACACCACCATACAGGCAATGTATGTGGAAGACTGAGAACAGGACACAGAGAAAGATACAAAACGAGCACGAGAAAGAGAGAGATATCACAAGGGACAGTGAAGGTAAGAGTGCTTTCAGGCCAGAAAAGAAAAGAATGACAGAAATGAATAAATATAGTGAAAAGAACAACAAAGAAAGAGAGAACAAGAGAAACAAAAAGAATAGGACACAAAGGGCCTCATTTATGAAAGCCTTGCGCCACAGATGCGTTACTTTTTCCCATGTTAAAAGTGACGCACTGCCGGCGCAAGGCCTTCATAAATAAAGCCCCATGTGAGGGAGAACAACAACTGGCTAGAGAGAAAATGTATCAGAGACAGGAACGGTAGAAATCAGAGGATAGGCAACATGGAGAAAAACTACACAGTAGACAGAGATATAGAGGGCGAGCCAGACACACTAAAATATATGAAGTAAGCAGCACAAAAACAGTATGTTGAGAAAACGAAAACAGCAACACAGATATATGTATACTGACTCCACTAACTTAGTGCAAGAATGTATCTGTTACAGGAACTTCTGCATAATCTTAACTCACAACTCTTTGTTTCTCTTTAGCCCCAACCCTTTCCCCTCTTACACCAACCTCACCACCCGACCCACCCAGTCCTCGATTCAGGTAATTACCAGTCTAAGAAACAATAATCCCCCACGCAGACCCCCTAGACCCCCGATCTCCCTCATCACCATTTCCACCGAACCTACAAAAAAAGACCCCCCCGGGACCAACTGCCTGCTCATAAACTGCAGATCGGCCACCAAACACTCCACAGAGCTAGCAGAGACCATCCTCAACCACAACACAGACATAGCATTCATCACGGAAGCATGGCTCAATGACTCTACATCACCTACCCTAGACATGATTGTCCCACCAGGCTACTCCATCATCAACAAAGACAGAAAGAACCATAAAAAAGGTGGAGGCGTGGCAATCATCCACAAGAACGACCTCTCGGTGGCTGAAGTTAACGCCTTTGACTACAACTCATTTGAATGCCTGACAACTAACATCAAAACCAGCGACAACCATTTAACGCAATGCCACCTACTATATCATCCCCCAGGTAACAGCGCCACATTCACGGAGCAACTTTCAAACCTGATCGCCAACTGTTCTCTCAAAGAGTCCAACACCCTCATTCTGGGGGATCTTAATCTACACTGGAACAATAAGAACAATACCACTATTAAATCCATAAACGATCTTCTGCACTCCAACAACCTCTCCCAACACTGCACAGAAGAGACTCACTACAAAGGGGCGATCCTAGACGCCATCATCGCCCGCCATGATGCAATCTCCATCGACCACATCCTCCCGGTAGACTGGTCGGACCACCACCTAATCCTATTTCAACTTTCCCAAGGGATTCAGTCTTCTCCCCCCACCGAAACCCCCCCCACATGGTCCAGAAACCTATCACAAATTAACACCTCGGAACTAGAAGAAAGAATAGCCTCCACCCTACCTATCTCCACAGTAGGACTATCAGCTACCGAACTCCAACTGGCACCCCTTAAACGGAAAAAACAAAGGAACATCCCATCAAGAACTTGGTTTAACAGGGACATCAACAAGGAGAGGAGGCTGCTCAGAGCCACATAGCGACACTGGAGAAAGAACCCCTCCACCATCCATCGCAGGGAACTTAGGGAAGTTCGAAGAAGGTACAAAAACCGTATCAACAACGAAAAAACAAACTTCTTCTGCAATGCGCTGGACAAGGCTAAAAATAGACCCAGATAACTCTTTGACATCATCAAAAAACAAACATCCAAGCCACCAATTGCCCTTGTACAGCCCTCCAAAACTCTATGTGACAACTTCGTCACCTTCTTCAATGATAAAATAACCAGGATCGAACTATCACTAGACACCAGCCCTCCCTTATCTACCAGCATCATTCCAACAACTACAGAATCCACCTCCACTGACCCCAACGCTAACACCTGGTCTTCCTTCGACCGTGTCCATGAAACTGAGATCCTCAATCTAATCTAATCCTCCAAACCCTCCTCCCACAACCTCGATCCCATCCCCTCCCAAATGGCCAAAGACCTCAAACGCACTGTCGCGCCACTCCGGTGTGAAATCATCAACAGCTCCCTAAAGACTGGCACCATCCCGGACTGCCTCAAAGTCGGCCAGGTGACTCCCCTCCTGAAGAAACCAGGCTTAGACCCCAACGACCTCAACAACTTCAGACCACTCTCAAGTCTGCCTTTTCTAGCCAAAATCCTAGAAAAATGTGTACTACGCCAACTCAACAACCAGCTTGATAACATCAACCTCCTGGACCATAATCAATCTGGCTTCAGAAAAGGATATAGTACTGAAACCGCAATCCTGAACATAGTAGACGACATACGCAACTCTCTTGACGCAGACCAGTGCTGCCTACTCATTCTCCTTGACCTGTCAGCGGCATTCGACACGGTTGACCACAAGCTCCTCATCAAATCCCTCAAGGAAAGAGTAGGTGCAAACGATATGGTCCTGCAATGGTTTGAATCCTTCTTCCAGAACCGCTTCCAAAGAGTCAAAATAAAATCCTTCCCATCCGACCCCCTCCCCGTCACCAGAGGGGTTCCCCAAGGATCCGTCCTCTCCCCGCAACTGTTCAACATATACATGGTTCCCCTCACCATCATACTGAAGAAAGCAAACATCCCCTTCCATCTTTATGCAGATGACACACAGATCTACATAGAAACCACCTCCTTCAACGACATTCTAAAGCTCAATAACACGCTCAAAGAAATCCAAGCCTGGCTAGGGAAAAAACATCTCAAACTCAATCAAGGAAAAACCGAACTCCTCCTCATCTCCAACAAGGATGACAACCCTCAAATCACAGAATGGATGAAAGCTATTGATGCTCTCAGTGGGAATCTCACTCTGACCAACTCAGTAAAGTCTCTCGGAATCACCCTTGACCATAAACTTTCAATGACAAACCACATCAAGAACTCCGCAAAGAGCGCCTTCCTCAATCTGAAACTCCTCAACAAAATCAAACCTCACATCCCGCAGAGGGATCTCCAAATAGCCACCCAATCTTTGGTGCTATCTAGACTAGACTATGGGATCGCAGCCTTAGCAGGCACAGCCCTATCACACCTAGCGCCAATGAAAACAACCCTCGATGCAGCCGCCAGAATGGTCTCAGGGGCAAAGAAATTCGACCACATTTCCCCAGCACTCAAAGACTTAAAATGGCTCCCAATGGAAATGCACACCAGCTTCAGAACAGCTTGTCTTACACACAAAGCCTTGCACACAGTAAACCGGAATACCTAGCCTCCAAGCTCAGGAAAGCGGGCCAGTCCAGAAACCTCAGAAGCTCGAACACCCTACTACTCATCCCCATGAAAACCCGGAAACAAAAAACCGCAACGCGCTCGTTTGCCGGCAACGCCCCAAAAATCTGGAACTCCATCCCAGTTGACATCAGGACTACGACTTCATTTCAAGATTTCAAGAGACGCCTCAAAATCCTCTACCTCAACCGTGCATTCCCGAACTCTACCTCAGCAGCTCACCCTGAAACTATGATTACCTCTAACCCACTACCTCAAACTCGCCCCTCTGGTGCCAATTAACAATTAACAATGTTGATCCTTGAACTTACATGAATCTCTCTTCCTTGATATACTATTATGCAACCGTTCCCTCCAGCTCGATTGTAAAGCGCTCCGATACCCTCGGGTCTGGCCAGCGCTATAGAAAACTCCAAAAATAAATAAAAAATAAAATAAATACTAATACCTTTGACACAGATTCATAGCTGCACAAGTTAACTAAAAAGTCTGCCTACGCCAGGGCTCAAAAGTGCAGCCCGATAGACAGCAAGCCTACCTTTAAGAAACTGCCTGTGCTGAGACCCGAACAGACCTGGCCAACTGAAAGCCCTGAAACTATCTTAATTTTCTCCTCTCTCTTTAAACCTTTACATTTCATTTTCAAACCACGTTTGCTTTCCATGACACACGTTTTTTTTTCAGTGTTCCACATTCAACGCCTAGACACTTTTCCCTTTTTAGTATCCGAAGCCGCAACTGCAACATGGCTAATGCATAAATTAATTAGTCTACCTTTCGCGTTTTTTCAGTGTTCAAATTCTATAAATTTCTTCACAGAAATAGATACCAGCGGCTCAGTACTTCCTACAGTCATAAAACCAAGTTGCTCCCTTTCCCTTACAAATGCCTTGGAGACAGCAAAAAAATGTTGGGCAGATTTACAAGCCCCTTATGCCACTTTAGCTCCACTTTTAACATAGGACAAGTGAAGCAAAAGTGCCGCACGGAGCATGTTAATCTGCCCCTATATCTGTGTAGATGATGAGTGTACTGAAACATGTGATTAGTCGTTCACATCCAGGCACTTTCAATTACATGACTTATTTAACTAGAAGCGCTGTAATGTTGCATGTCTTTTCAAAGATACACCAGTGCCTGCTATAATGCCGACTTTTTCCTTATTCTTCAACAGTGGTTATTTTTTTTTTCATGTAATGAGAATTATTATGAGTTTTTAAATGACAAAGCTTACGCGGTAATAGTCACTCTGCATATGCTTCCCTGTAAGAATGTAGTTTATCCACCCCCGCATGGGAACCTTGATGTTTCCATCTGGCTACGAATTCCGGCCTTGAATTCAAAGTTGAATCACAAGACATGAACAAGAGCCTTATTGTCACAAAAACAAGTTACTCTACAATCTGTTCACAAACATATCTCTTTCACTTAGCTAATTTTCACAGAGAAGTGCATTCCTTATCAAATAGTGACCTTCCTTTACAATTTGCTGAGGTGACTCCCATAATCTTTAACGCATCCTCCACTTCAAGGCAGGCTTATGTTTTTTTATAACTACTAAGCAATGGTTTAGTGACTTCTTTTTCCAGAAATTATTTGAAGTCATTCTGCTACTCTTCACTCCATAGTCGCCGACCTATTTTTCTGGACTACCTGTTCTACTACCAGTGGCTTCGACTTTTGTGTTCCTATTTTGTTTATGACAAAATGGATGTCCGTCCTGTCTTCGCAAACGAGCCGGAGCACTTAGAACTATTTCGCCAGAGGATGCTTGAATACTATGGCATCCTGCCACTCGCGACTTTGAGTGCATCATATCGATTATCATTTCGATTTTCCTATTTCACCTGTGTGCAGCCTGTATTTCATTGCCTGAACTGTGATTTCATATGGGCCCTGGACTTATGTCTCTGCAACTTGGTATCTCCTGAAGTGAATTACAATCATCTCATTAATCCGTTAATTGATCATGAACAGCTTTGTTCCGAATGAGGGATTATGGCCTTTGCAGCGATACATGGAGTTCTGGGTCATTGGAATATATTCGCAGCGGCGCAAGATTTCTTGGCACACAGCTACATAGAAAAAACACTGAGTTGTCCTCTGATGGTACTAGATGCTCCGGTAATTCAAGAGCATGTATGTTCTTTTCGTCTTTTCAATTGGATGGCTGACATGTTTTCGGATGATAACAGTGACTTCCTTTTAGAAGCGGAAGCTGCTTATTTCGCCTACTCAGTTGTTGGATGACTCTTAGGCAAGCCATTGACGTCTACATTTTGTTTTCCCTCCCTATCTTTTTCACATTTTCTTGGACTTTTTTTTTATATGAACAGACCTATTGACTTTACTAACAGTGGACATTACAATTTTGTGCTGGTCAGATTTTTGTGTTTTATGTGGACTACATTTTTTTTCCTCACCTACTCGATTTCGAACTAAACTTTTTATTGAACTCTAATTTCAACAATTCAGTTGCATATCTTATCTTATCTTCTTTCAAACGTACTCGGAGCAAAGCAGGGTTATATATGCTACATGTGCCCTGATTAATGTGTAAAGTTAGCACGAGTTTTTTATAAGTTTAAACATCATTTCCCCTTTCAGCTGCTTATTTGCGCCTCACACACCTCTGCTGCTTTAGTTTTCCATGTACTGAAATATTTTAAACTCATACGAGAAAAATATGTTCTTACACTAATATTTGCATTACTTTTTCGAGCTGTATTTGAGATGGAGTACTGAAACCTTCAAAAGATATGTCAATACAGTAGCTCTTCTCGACACTGATTTTCGAACGTTCCAACAGATAACATACATGCAGCTCCAGCCAACTTGTCGCTTTTGGAGCGTTTATTTTCCTTCCACAATAGCATAACACAAACTTGATAGTGCTTCGCATGCAGAGAGCTGATTGTTAATGAGCTGATGTCTAACCACTAGCATTTTCATGTATCTTTGCTAAACCTAAAGGCAAGACACCTTCTTATATTTAATAAAATGTAATGTACTTCCTCAGAACGGTGTAGAATAAATTTTGCTAAACCGTATTCTTTTTACATCAACTATACCGTTTGTATTCTATGGACTAGTGATTATGCCGATTACTTTGTTTCTTACAATATCTGTACTCGTATTAGATAAGAAACTTGCCTTGAAATCAGTGCATTACTGAATAAACATTTCAAATATACACGTTCTCTCTTTTAATCCATATTCTCAACTGAAATGATTGTATACTGAAAGAGTATTCATGTGTTCCACGTAACCTCAGCTGTACTAAGTTCATGTTTTCTTTTGTCGACCTGAGTTACTCATACTGCAACCCGCGGGCCTATGACGGTCCGTCAAGCCTTTCTTAGCGGGTCGTGGACCATGCAAACAGTCGTACCTCTGGTAAGAAAATAATGTATCACTGTTACCAAGCACTGCCGCAGTTCCGCTTCACTCACAGTGTTAATCAGTGCTTCCCCGCTTCTACAGACCAGACGCTATGTCGTATTTCACTACTAATCACGGTTTCATCTCTACTATAACAAACACTTCTCCGCCAGCCACCAGAGAACAGAGTGCAGATGCAGAGGCACTAAGAAGTCAAATACGACATACCCTCTGCTCTGTGGAGCCAACCGAGCGGTAATTGTGAAAGTAGACATTCTCTAGCGCTTCAAAAAAGCATCTCAATTATATAAATAGTTTTTTGAAAAACAACCGAGTACTTTGATGCGACTATCTGTGTCTGCCTGCAGAGCAAACTTCCTCATCCCGGACTGGAGGCAGACACAGACAGACACACACACACTAAGATAACACAGGGCAACGGAGACGGAAAACAGGAGGGAGATAAAGATGGAGTCAAACGGCAGGAGGGAGAGAGATCTTTGTATTCTCGGTCTGCTACCTTAATGTATGAAGCCATGTACTGCACAAACCTGTATACAACCTCATAATCACAAGTTTTTATTTTATTTTACTCGGCCACCTCCCCCTCTCACCCCACCCCCACCAGTGCAGCCCGCGGCCACAAACCACACTGTAATTTTGTCGTCTGACAGAAAGTTTATGAATACCTTAAGCATTAGCACTTTTTGATGATGGTTTCACATGTGTACTGCACGAACCTGTATACAACCTCATGATCACAAGTTTTCATTTTATTTTACTCGGCCACCTCCCCCTCTCACCCCACCCCCACCAGTGCAGCCCGCGGTCACAAACCACACTGTAATTTTGTCGTCTGACAGAAAGTTTAGGTATACCTTAAGCATTAGCACTTTTTGACGATGGTATCACATGTAATGTACCATGTCTCTCTCTATCTACATTATCTGTGTCTCTGCTAATACCATTTTTCATCTCAAAACCAACTTCTCTGATTATATGTAAACGCTTCAAAATCACACAAATAAGTACTGTCTATATTAAACATATTTTATATTCCATTTTTTGCTGTACACCAAAATTATATACAAAACTATAATTTACACTTGAAAGAATGTGAAGAAAAGGCGCGCAACCCACATTAATTGCACAGGACTTCAGGCCCCCACCCCCCTCCCGTCTGGTGTGGCAGCCCAAGGCAACATATATATTCCAGATACACACAGAGCCGCACCTAAACGTTTCACATCTCTGTAAACATCCATTTGAATGTTAATTAGGACTTGCAGTTGTTTTACCCCTTCTAAAAGCCCCTGCAGCTTTACTCTGCCTACTAATTAAACATTCATGTACGCCTAACAACATTTTTTAAATTTCCCCCCCCCAAATTTCGTTCCAGTTTCTTCTCTAACTGACAGTGAATTAAAAAAAGTAACAGTAAAAGATTACATAAGAACATGACTGAAGACCATTCAGCTTTTTGAAATGTATTATTCAAAATTTTAAACTAATAATTGCAAACAAATAATGTCATTAAAGAGTGATAAAACGAAATGGAAAAATAGTTTTAAAAATACAAGACATTGTCACAGTCAAAAATGAGGTTACTCAGAGACTGTGAGGGAAATGAACCAATTATAGTGACTAAACCACATTTTACGGTACATGACAAAACAAACAGTTACAGACTTACCTTTACCAATGCTTTGTACGATGTAGAACAGTGACAGTCACAAAACAGATATTCGTTTCACGGAACTTTCAATAATGCTTCTATCACTGCAATCAAAATTCAATGGCACAGATATCCTGTCAATACAGACTCATATATGTTTCTTCAACCAATCATATTTGTTCCCGCACAATTATAAAATCAAATTAACATTTCAGTTGGTTATCCCTTACAATATTTTCAATGTCACATAAAGGTCACCCATCATCCACTGCCTTCTCTGGCTGTTTCCATGGTAACACCACATTCTGCACCTGGCTGAAGGCACAGGTCAAAAGTTCATATCTCAACGTTCTACATCAAACAAAGAATGCTTTTAGAAGTGGTAGCTGCCTATTTCGCCTACTCAGTTGCTGGATGACTCTTATGCAAGCCATTGACGTCTACATTTTGTTTTCCCTCCCTATCTTTTTCACGTTTTCTTGGACTATTTTTTTTATATGAACAGACCTATTGGCTTTACTAACAGTGGACATTACAATTTCGTGCTGGTCAGATTTTCGTGTTTTATATGGACACATTTTTTTTCCTCACCTACTCGATTTCGAACTAAACTTTTTATTGAACTCTAATTTCAACAATTCAGTTGCATATATTATCTTATCTTCTTTCAAACGTACTCGGAGCAAAGCAGGGTAATATAAGCTACATGTGCCCTGATTAATGTGTAAAGTTAGCACAAGTTTTTTATAAGTTTAAACGTCATTTCCCCTTTCAGCTGCTTATTTGCGCCTCACACACCTCTGCTGCTTTAGTTTTCCATGTACTGAAATATTTTAAATTCATACGAGAAAAATATGTTCTTACACTAATATTTGCATTACTTTTCGAGCTGTATTTCAGATGGAGTACTGAAACCTTCAAAAGATATGTCAATACAGTAGTTCTTCTCAACACTGATTTTCGAACGTTCCAACAGATAACATACATGCAGCTCCAGCCAACTTGTCGCTTTTGGAGCGTTTTTTTTTCCTTCCACAATAGCATAACACAAACTTGATAGTGCTTCGCATGCAGAGAGCTGATTGTTAATGAGCAGATGTCTAATCACTAGCATTTTCATGTATCGTTGCTAAACCTAAAGGCAAGACACCTTCTTAGATTTAATAAAATGTAATGTACTTCCTCAGAACGGTGTAGAATAAATTTTGCTAAACCGTATTCATTTTACATCAACTATACCGTTTGTATTCTATGGACAAGTGAATATGCCGATTACTTTGTTTCTTACAATATCTGTACTCGTATTAGATTAGAAACTTGCCTTGAAATCAGTGCATTACTGAATAAACATTTCAAATATACACGTTCTCTCTTTTAATCCATATTCTCAACTGAAATGATTGTATACTGAAAGAGTATTCATGTGTTCCACGTAACCTCAGCTGTACTAAGTTCATGTTTTCTTTTGTCGACCTGAGTTACTCATACTGCAACCCACGGGCCTATGACGGTTCGTCAAGCCTTTCTTAGCGGGTCGCGGACCATGCAAACAGTCGTACCTCTGGTAAGAAAATAATTTATTACTGTTACCAAGCACCGCCGCAGTTCCGCTTCACTCACAGTGTTAATCACTGCTCCCCTGCTTCTACAGACCAGACGCTATGTCGTATTTCACTACTTATCACGCTTTCATCTCCACTATAACAAAGACTTCTCCGCCAGCCACCAGAGAACAGAGTGCAGATGCAGAGGCACTAAGAAGTCAAATATGACATACCCTCTGCTCTGTGGAGCCAGCCGAGCAGTAATTGTGAAAGTAGACATTCACTAGCGCTTCAAAAAAGCATCTCAATTATATAAATAGTTTTTTGAAAAACAACCGAGTACTTTGATGCGACTATCTGTGTCTGCCTGCAGAGCAAACTTCCTCATCCCGGACTGAAGGCAGACACAGACAGACACACACACACTAAGATAACACAGGGCAACGGAGACGGAAAACAGGAGGGAGGAGGGAGAGAGATCTTTGTATTCTCGGTCTGCTACCTCAATGTATGAAGCCATGTACTGCACAAACCTGTATACAACCTTACAATCACAAGGTTTTATTTATTTTACTCGGCCACCTCCTCCTCTCACCCCGCCCCCCACCAGTGCAGCCCGCGGCCACAAACCACACTGTAATTTTGTCGTCTGACAGAAAGTTTATGAATACCTTAAGCATTAGCACTTTTTGATGACGGTTTCACATGTGTACTGCACGAACCAGTATACAACCTCATGATCACAAGTTTTCATTTTATTTTACTCGGCCAACTCCCCCTCTCACCCCACCCCCACCAGTGCAGCCCGTGGTCACAAACCACACTGTAATTTTGTTGTCTGACAGAAAGTTTAGGTATACCTTAAGCATTAGCACTTTTTGACGACGGTATCACATGTAATGTACCATGTCTCTCTCTATCTGCATTATCTGTGTCTCTGCTAATACCATTTTTTCATCTCAAAACCAACTTCTCTGATTATATGTAAACGCTTCAAAATCACACAAATAAGTACTGTCTATATTAAACATATTTTATATTAAATTTTTTGCTGTACACCAAAATTATATACAAAGCTATAATTTACACTTGAAAGAATGTGAAGAAAAGGCGCGCAACCCCCATTAATTTCACAGGACTTCAGGCCCCCACCCCCCTCCCGTCTGGTCTGGCAGCCCAAGGTAACATATATATTCCACATACACACAGAGCCGCACCTGAACGTTTCACATCTCTGTAAACATCCATTTGAATGTTAATTAGGCCTTGCAATTGTTTTACCCCTTCTAAAAGCCCCTGCAGCTTTACTCTGCCTACTAATTAAACATTCATGTACGCCTAACAACATTTTTTAAATTTCCCCCCCAAAATTTCGTTCCAGTTTCTTCTCTAACTGACAGTGAATTAAAAAAAGTAACAGTAAAAGATTACATAAGAACATGACTGAAGACCATTCAGCTTATTGAAATTTAGTATTCAAAATTTTAAACTAATAATTGCAAACAAATAATGTTGTTAAAGAGTGATAAAACGAAATGGAAAAATAGTTTTAAAAATACAAGACATTGTTACAGTCAAAAATGAGGTTACTCAGAGACTGTGAGGCATATGAACCAATTATAGTTACTAAACCACATTTTACGGTACATGCGAAAACAAACAGTTACAGACTTACCTTTACCAATGCTTTGTACGATGTAGAACAGTGACAGTCACAAAACAGATATTCGTTTCACGGAACTCTCAATAATGCTTCTATCACTGCAACCAAAATTCAATGGCACAGATATCCTGTCAATACAGACTCATATATGTCTCTTCAACCAATCATATTTGTTCCCGCACGATTTTAAAATCAAATTAACATTTCAGTTGGTTATCCCTTACAATATTTTCAATGTCATATAAAGGTCACCCATCACCCACTGCCTTCTCTGGCTGTTTCCATGGTAACACCACATTATGCTCCTGGCTGAAGGCACAGGTCAAAAGTTCATATCTCAACGTTCAAACCAAGAATGCTGATTTCCCTCCAAAAACACCTGCCTATCAACTGCTCTGTTACATGTCATTTTTTTGACACCCAATAGTACTTTTCGTTTTACATAAACATTGACATGCAACGTAGTCTTCAATCTTGAGGTATTAGAATCAACCAATCATTTTTAGTTTTTCAACCACACCAAGCCTCATCCATTTTTTTATCCTGACTTCCAGTTTCTGACTGCCATTCCACTTCCAGAACCCATCGAAGTACTACTGCATCTGCCTTGAAAATGAAGGTTTGGCTTTTAGGACACAGCTATATTCACTGGATTGGAAAATATGCAGAAAACAGAAGAATTTCCACCCTTGATTTACCAAATGTGCAGATAACGTGGATTGGCCAGAGAGGATTGAGATGTCACCAATTGATACCATTGGTGAAAACGTTTATGCACCTCCCAGAACCTGATCTTATAATTGTGCACTGTGGTGGGAACGATCTAGGCACATTGACTGGGGTAGGTCTGGAAATGCTTCTAAAAGACACCTTTCGGCAATTGATGACACGTTTTCCTCGAATTGCCTTGGTATATTCCAATATATGCCAAAGACAGAAATGGAATTGGTCCAATCAACATTGTCCACAAATTGAGAAAGCAAGGAAACATGTAAATAAATCCTTTTCTGCTTTCCTCAGAGATTATAGCATGGGTTCTATTTACCACAACAACTTGCTTTACAACATGCAAGGCATCTATAGGAGAGATGGTGTTCATTTCACGGATGAGGGAAACAGAATTTTTATCTGTAACATGAGACTCTGCATCGGTACTTACTTATAAATGCAGAAAAAACTCAATTAACACAAGGGCTCTTTTCAGAGTCACCTTATATCTAAGCACTCAAACTTCTGATTAATCTCCATTTTCACACTCTTGTAAATAGGTGTGCGCGACCGAGTGAGCTCACCCCGCAACTTTTATTTAAAAATATATATATATATTTTCGCGTGCAGGGGCCTTACTGCACCCCCTGAGAAAACCTACGCGGCCAGACTATCTCTACCTTGTCCCCCTTCCATGTTCCAACGCTTTGAAATGTACAATATATTCACTCACACTAACAAAATGGCGGTCAACACTTCCTGATTTCCTTCGAATCAAACGTTCACTGACGTCACACAGCAAAACAAAAATTCCGCTCGAGCACAACCGCATTATTGCGCTCACCCGAGTGCGCTTATAGATATATAATTGACTTCAACTTTAATTTTCTCAGCAACAACTGAACAGATTTACACCATTCAAACAAAAGCGTATCCTGCGACCCGTACTCTACCTTTTTGCCAAATTTCTTATAAATCCATTCAGCCGTTCGAGCTGTAGCTGTGTCTAAACGTCCTATGTAAAATAACATGGAGAAAACACGTTTTGGGACCCCCTTTTATCTCAGCCCCCACTTGACGAATCCCCCCAAAACTTTCAGGGAAGGAGCGCAGCGGACCGAGCCATCTTCTTTGAGAAATTTGCAAAGATTCGTTCACCGGGGCCAAAGTTAATCCAAATAGAATGTTGAGGATTTCCTTTGGAAACTAGGTCCTAACTATAACTACCTACTGGCGACCGCCAGTAGGTAATATAAAATCAGATATGAAAATATATTTTATATGTAAAAATGAAGTTCAATCTAAACCTTCCCCTTCACTTCTAGTGTTACTACTGCTTTATTTTTGGGACCGTCTCATGCTTGCAGATAGTCATGGACCAAAATCCTTTCATAAAGCACCCCAGTAGGCCGTGCGAATGAGTGGACACTTGTGCAAAATCGGCAAATAAATAATGGCTAAAAAAGAGAGAAGTTTTGTGATACCCAGTGTGAAAAATTAAGTGAACTAAGTTTCAGCTGAAAAATTATCATTATATATGGAAGAGACAGCTACCATGTTACTGAATATACCGAAGATGTTAACAATTTGCATATAACTTTAGAGATAGGTGTGACAATCTTCCCCAGCATTCAGCCCATTAGGAGTCTTGGTATCTAGTAAGATTATATGACGTTTTTCCAGCCTTCTTAGTATTTGTTCCTGATCACCTCCCCTCTTCTGTGGTGGGACAGTATCAATATATATATATATATATGTATATATATATATATATATATATATATATATATATATATATATATATATATATATATATTCACTGAAAAAACCGTAGGTTATAGACCATATATAGTTAGGAATTAGCATTTACAAAACCTTATTTTACTCACACAAAACCATTGAAATTCCATATATAGTTAGTTGCACTAACTATATATCGCGCACCCGCAATCCACTGCTGATGATGTCACATATTACATCATTCATGACATGGTCAGTGACATCACTGATGACATCACTGATGACATCTCAAATGACATCACTGATGACATCTCAAATGACATCACTGATGACATCACTGATGACATCTCATTTGACATTACTGATCACATCACTGATGACATCATTCATGTGATAATACGATGAACCTCTTCAGACTCTAATATAACCTTAGATACAATCAGTGTAAACAGACACTCACAGACTGTCACTCATCCATGGAGTTACTCACACACCTAGTCAGTCAATCAAAGAATCCGTCACATCTCCATTTCCTCAACTATACAGTTATACAAACTTTACTTATTCAAACATATACTAACACATATTAACTCTCTTATACAATCCCTGATACAAGTTCACAATGATCCATACAGCCACTCACACATTCACTGGCTCTTATGCACAGTTATTTATATATGTCAACTCTCACATGTACTGTGTTTTACATATGTACTTCCTTTGACATGTAGCACTGAGATATCCATTCACTCACCAATACACTCATGCACACAGTCAACCGCCCATACAGCTGTTTCCACATGCACTTTTGAAACCATACATCTAGTGAATCAACTGCTCACACATCTATGCACAGAGTCATACACCTCCCAGCCACCCACACACACACTCAGTATCCCGTACAAATACTTGGGCAACCAATCAATAACCCATATAGTTACTCATATAGCTACTTATCAACACATGCAACAGTTTACAGAACAACAGACATAATGATGCACAAATTAAGACAGTTTAGTCACTAACCCATGCACTCAGTGAGACACATTTAATCACTCACTCATACAGTCAGTCATGCACCTACTAAATCCTTCATCCAGACACTTATACATCCACTCATTCTTCAATATGTAAGACATATTTTAACTTTACAGAAACATACAGTCACTGGATGTTGTCATCAGTGATGTCATCAGTGATGTCATTTGAGATGTCATCAGTGATGTCATCAGTGATGTCACTGACCATGTCATGAATGATGTAATATGTGACATCATCAGCAGTGGATTGCGGGTGCGCGATATATAGTTAGTGCAACTAACTATATATGGAATTTCAATGGTTTTGTGTGAGTAAAATAAGGTTTTGTAAATGCGAATTCCTAACTATATATGGTCTATAACCTATGGTTTTTTCAGTGAATTTTCAAGGTTTTGTAAATGCTAATTCCTAACTATATATGGTCTATAACCTACGGTTTTTTCAGTGAATTTTCAAGGTTTTGTAAATGCTAATTCCTAACTATATATGGTCTATAGCCTATGGTTTTTTCAGTGAATATATATATATATACATACATATATAAACATATATCATCTGTATATCTACATATAAATACAAACATAAATGCATGCATACATATACTTATATGCATTTTAGGGTTGTTAGGGCGTTTTCGTGTGTATTATGTTGCTTTTTTAGGGCTTTTGGGTCAATTAAGTAGGGTTCCCGGAGCCTTGGGCTGAGGGGCGGGTTCAGTTTCGTGCGTATTGGTGTTGGCAAGGTTTTGAGGGATTTTGGCGGTTTTTGGTCGAGATTTGGCTGTTTTATGGCTTTTTTTTGTGTTTGCGGGGGGCGCGTATTCGGGTTGAAATTCGTCCCCGTTCCAGTGGATGGATTGAGCTGATTTTTGGTGAGATGTTAGGGAATCGCTGGAACTAGTGTCCAGCCAAGTTTGAAGCGGATCGGAGCAATGGAAGTGCTTTAAAGAGCAATTTTTGTGCAGAGTAGCGAATTGTCATGTTATTCAATGGGAGTTTTTGGTGCGCATGGAGAAGGTGAATTTAGGATGTTCCAGTTGCGCTAGAGGGACGGGGCTTGGGTGAGCTGTAGGGAGAGTGGATCGGCAGGTGTGCCGAATTTTTGGGATTTGTTGGCCGAAGGGAAGGGTGTGCTTGGGCAAAGTCGATTTGGTGAAAACGGTGCGTTATTTACATGAAAGTTGAAAAAACACTAATAAAAGCAAAGCTAAAAAGCCACCTCATTACAAACAGAATGGCTTTAACTTAAATGAGGGCGAGATCTATTGCATTTTCAATGCTTGTTTACTTTGGTTCCATCAAGAAGGCATTCAGATGTGTCACACATTTGCCATAAATTCTGAATGTTAGCACTCTAGTTGCACATTAGATCACTGTAGTAAAGCTACTGCTCACCAGGGACGTCTGCTGCTGGTATTCAAAGTGCATGTTTCAGTCTGCATGTCAGAATTTTTTTAATGAAATAGAAGAGGATTTGAGAAGTCACTCAAAATGATCCCTAATTTTTCTTTCTGAAGCACTAATCATACTTTCTATGGCAAAATTAACCCCCTCATGTTGTTCCTTTTTAAATTGAGTGTTTTCAGACTTACCACTTCAATCCAATCAAGATGGCTTCTGGTGTGCCATACTTTTGTCATAAGTAAGACTGTTAGCGCTCTAGTTGTTCTTTAGAACACTCTGGGACATTCTGTCATTGGGCTATACTTGGGGTACATCTGGGTGATATTTGGGCTACATTTAGGCTCTTTTGTCTCTGGTGGCCATCTTGCGAGACTATGTCAGAATTTTTTAATGAAATTGAAGAGGGTTTGAGAAGTCACTCAAAATGTGCCCTAATTTTTCTTTCTGCAGCACTAATAATACCTTCTATTGCATAATATACCCCCTCATTTTGTTCCTTTTTAAATTAAATGTCTTAAGAGTTACCACTTTATTCCCATCACGATGGCTCCAGGTGTGCTATACCTTTGTAATAAGTAGGACTGTTAGCGCTCTAGTTGTTCTTTAGAACACTCTGGGACATTCTGTCATTGGGCTATACTTGGGCTACATCTGGGTGATATTTGGGCTACATTTGGGCTCTTTTGTCTCTGGTGGCCATTTTGAGAGACTGCATGTCAGAATGTTTTAATGAAATAGAAAAGGATTTGAGAAGTCACTCAAAATGTGCCCTAATTTTTCATTCTGCAGCACTAATCATACTTTCTATGGCAAAATATACCCCCTCATGTTGTTTCTTTTTAAATTAAATGTTTTAAGAGTTACCACTTTATTCCAATCAAGATGGCTTCAGGTGTGCCATACCTTTGTAATAAGTAGGACTGTTAGCGCTCTAGTTGTTCTTTAGAACACTCTGGGACATTCTGTCATTGGGCTATACTTGGGCTACATCTGGGTGATATTTGGGCTACATTTGGGCTCTTTTGTCTCTGGTGGCCATTTTAGGAGACTGCATGTCAGAATGTTTTAATGAAATAGAAAAGGATTTGAGAAGTCACTCAAAATGTGCCCTAATTTTTCATTCTGCAGCACTAATCATACTTTCTATGGCAAAATATACCCCTTCATGTTGTTTCTTTTTAAATTAAATGTTTTAAGAGTTACCACTTTATTCCAATCAAGATGGCTTCAGGTGTGCCATACCTTTGTAATAAGTAGGACTGTTAGCGCTCTAGTTGTTCTTTAGAACACTCTAGGAGGCTGCAGTAGAACACAAAGGAATCAACTGACAGTCTCTGTCCTTGTTGGATGTACATGTTTTACTGAGAATGTCAGACTTCATTTTCACATGACTGAGAAAGATAATGTGAATTTACAGAAAATATGCTTTCAGTTTAGCTTATAGATCCCCTTCCAAACCACTGTGGGAAAATCATGAGATATTAGTTTTCTTTCAAACAATATTCATGATATCACAGCAGAAGGTTTTTTCACATGGTAAAATCACCTTAGAACCCACCACAATTCCTAAAACGAGTATGGTACCATCAACAAATGATTTATAATGTAACTAAAGTCCTAAAACCCTCTATTAACTACAATGCTTTTTAATGAGGTGGAGTTCTGGACTTTTTGGTTCCGTCCAGAGGTGTCAGGGTACAACACCCAAAGACCCCGGAGTCCCACCTGCCTTGGTGCACAAATGAACAGAAACACGGGCTTCTCGATGGTGGCGTCAAAGACCAAAGGTTTATTACTGCAGGGACACAGAAGTCACAGAATCTACACACGGGCAGAATCTAGGAGACTGTTCGATTTGTACAAAGTGGGTTGCTCCTTATATACTAAAAATTGTGCTCTAGGCAAATATTTCACATGTCGGTACATTCCCAAACCTTTGTGTCTCTAAACAATAAATATTTGGCGTTACACAGGAACTGTCGATAATATCTGATACCAAACATCACGAAGAGGGGTTCCCACCAGTTCATCACAATCCCTTGTCAATATTGCATTCAAGACCCGGACCGCCTCATCGTAAAGTTCGCTACCTCCCCCTAATAAAGGCCCAGAAGAAAAGGAGCAGAGCCAGGTGCAGAAGATAGAAAAGCGGGATAAGAGATGTTTGTGGGTTGTAAATGGGCAAGGCTACCGGCTTCGGCCGCCTAATCATGATCAGGTACAATGGACAGGAAAACCAGTTCAGGTGGGCTGGCCTCGGGCAGAGGAGGCAGCCTTTGTCGAGTCATGCAGCTTCAGCGTGATCTGGTTTAAGGTGCACGTGTCATGTAAGAGGTGAATCTCCGGCTAAGGCTACGTGTCCTTAATCAAAGTGAAGTGAATGAAATGATCAGAGGCTATTGCATATGTGAGGGCAAGGAAACACAAAATGGCGGTCATGATCTAAGATGGATGCCGTGTGTATATCAGAAATGTGTCAGTGGAAGGAGTGCTCTTGCTCGTAGCGTAGCGAAAACACTAGGATATACTAAATGGATCATTTGCGGTTCGCTGATACTAATTTTATGTATTTCCGACAAACTTGAAAACACGGGTTCAAGTCGTCACGGAACCGTCACGGAACCTCAGACCCTCCTTTTGCCCTTACATAGGCAATTACTCAATCTATGTCTGAATCTAGTTCTATGCTCATCAGGTCAGTGACATGCTGTTGTATCATCATCCTTTCTCGTGTCTTTTCTCCAAATGCAGGTGGTTTCCTAAAACAGGTTGTAGCACAAAGACTACACAGAGCAGGACCACACTGGATAATCAGACAACATGAGAATAGTAATATTAAGATGACACCAATGACCATTAGAACCTTCCATCCCCACGCTGAGATCAGAGTCCAAACCCACTCCATAAAGGACCAGTTTCCCTCATCTACATGTATGGAGTCCGAAATCTTGTGCAACTTAGAGATCGCCTCGTAAACTGTTGGAGCATTATTAGGAATAAAGACACAGCAGCTCGATTGGATCATTCTGCATACCCCACCTCGATCTGCAAGTATAACATCTAGAACCATACGGTTCTGCAATGTCATGAGCCTATCCGCCTGAAGCTCAGCTGTCAGATTGCTAAGGGCACCAGCAGTTTCGGTAATAGTAGATTCAACTACCCGTGTTAGCTGACGTATGTTTCTACTATTGGCCATAGGCCCCCAGAACGGAAGGAAGCCTTTGAAGAAGTCTCCAGCTTCCTGACCAGCTGTATCTTCCTTGCTGAAGACACCTCTCGCTACTCTTGTTCTGTGGTAATCAGGTGAAGCAGTGTATGTCGGAGGCAATAATCGAGCAATATAACATGATCCTGAGAAGTCGGCAGGCAACCATGTATAAGCTCTGTCTCGACAAATGAAATAGGTACCCCTAGCAGTAAGAAAGGCAGGGGAAGAGTTAGCCGGAAACACATAAGTCTCTACGCACTCACTCCTCCCTAGCTGAGCTCTCGGATTTCTCCCATTACCTTGCAAACAGACCTGACCTCGGTGAGGTACGACCCAGATTGGAGTTGAGCTTTTACGCTTGCTTTCTCCTAAACTAAGGCGATACTCTGAAGTATTCCAACTTAAATATACTCGCAATTCGTCTCTAGGGTATGATGGAGTATTATTGACGTCTTTGACCATGTCAATAATTCCCTGGACTAAAGCTTTGTTGGCAGAGTTATATTTAGTGGAGCGTGGTGGACGTGGAGGATAGGTCTCAAGAGCATAAGCAAAGATGGTTTGAAGGGCCTGAAATGATCCATTGTAGCTGAAAGGCAAAACCAGATAGGGAATACCTTTATCCATAGTGTGGGGTATCAAGCCACACACCCAACAGTCTGTCGTGTTAACTACCAGTTGGTGTTGGTGCAAGAGCTGTACAAAAGTATTATTAATGAATTCTGAGCGTCGAGCTTGCTCATGTTCCGGAAACGAGTGAAAAGAGTGTATAGAAGAAACAGTAGAAATAGCAGGATCAAGGGGAGGTACTGTAGATACTGGCACAAAAATCAAATTTATGCTAAAGACAATTCCACCCACCAGTGTTGCTAAAACAATCAAAAATGTAATGGCACATTGCATCAAGAAACATTTGCTATGAAGAATTCTATTTAGTCTGTTTCTGCGAACGTAAATCACATTTTCTCGTTGCAGCGCAGGAAGTTCCATCTTCTACAATCCGCTCGCGACCACTGATGATGTGTACGTAGATGAAAATGCCTCTGTCAGCCCTGGGAGTTCCCAGTACTAACAGAAAGATCGACCTTGTGTCAGACCCCTGCAAATTCAAACTAGGCACACAGCCACGACCCTACGGCTACCCAGACGGCAAGGCAATTTTAAAAACAATAAACAATAACAAACTTCCTGGCTGAAGGCAAAAGTTCAAAATATATATATATATATCAAAATCACAGTATGCAGTTGCCTGCTTTATTAGTCCTTTTTATGGCTTCTAAGGTTGTATCTTTTCTTCGCTGGTACTGTTTGATCGGAAAATAGTGTATCACTAGCAGCTGTTGCAGAGTTTACGTTCGCAGATGGCAAAGTTTCTTCTGATGCTGGAGACAAATTTTCAATGTTCAAAGCAGTCTTTTCAAGAGGAGAGTCACGTTTCAAAGTGTCAGAAATCAAATCGGCATCGCTGAAAGGGACAAATTTTGGAGTTATTTCAGATTCGGAGGCACCAATTCCCTTCTTCACCCAGTCGTCGTAGGGCAGCGGCAGTGGAACACGCTTTACGTGAGAAGCGTGGATCCAGTGCTTGCGACCAGCAACACGTACAGCTGTCCTCGTCGCCAGCAGGATTTGGAAGGGGCCGATGTAGCGAGGCTGAAGATTCTTTGTCCTCGCAAAATTTCTGACCACCACGTGGTCGCCGGGTTTCAGCTGATGCCCTGGACTCTCCGGAGGTTTTGGCAAAGCATCAAAGACCTGTTGATGAATAAGACTTAATTTAGCAGTCAAGTCGTAAAGATAGTCTATCAACATAGGATATTCAATGGAGCAGAATTGTTTAGGCCTTGGCACACCCCAGACATTTGCCGGGCGGCCAAATACAATCTCATATGGAGAAAGCCCTATTCTAGAATGCACTGTTGCTCTCGTTGATAACAAGGCCAAAGGAAGTGCGTCTGGCCAAGCCAAACCTGTGGATGCTTGAATTTTGGCTATTTTAAGCTTGAGGGTGCCATTGTAACCCTCGACTAAACCAGCAGACTGGGGATGGTTCGCACTATGAAATTTTTGTTTCAATCCTAGACCAGCACACACACTCTGCATAACTTTCCCTATAAACTCACTTCCGTTATCTGACCATACAATCCGTGGCATTCCAAACCTAGGGAAAAATTCTTTGAGAAGAATTTTGGCAGTTGATAAAGCAGTGTTGTCCTTTAGTGGGTATGCTTCTATCCACCTGGAAAAAGCACAAACCACCACCAGGACGTATTTTAAATTGTTGCAGCGTTCCATGTGAATGAAGTCTAACTGTATTACTTCAAAGGGACAGGAAGGAGGAGCAAAATGACCAGCTGGAGTTGGAGTTCCCTTGCCAGGATTATGCATCAAGCACACCATACAATTTTTCACCACTCTCTCTGCACACTTACTGATTCCCTCATTCTTCCAAACCGGAGCTAACATCTTACATATCCCTTTAGAACTTATGTGCGCCACTCCATGCGCCATCGTCACTACTGCAAGCACATACGCATCAGGCAACATCCAACGCTGCTGTTCTGTCAAATCGATCCAACATCCATTCGAGTCCAATTTGCCCGTACTTTCTCTCCATACGCGTTTCTCTTCCTCAGTCGCTTCTTTCTGAATCTCTTTCACACTTTCCATTGTGTCTTCACACATTCCAGACTCAGCAATCCATCTTGCAGACGTAGCAACATACATTCTACTCATCATGTCTCTAGCTGTCTGTTTAGCGGTTTCATCAGCAAAGGCATTTCCCCGACCAACATCATCCGTGATTGCTTTATGAGCACTGCACTTCACAATCGCAACTTCAGTCGGTAAGGTTAGAGATTCTAACAAGTCGTTAACTAGCTGACCATGTTGAATCTTAGTCCCATGGGACGTAATGAAACCCCTTTCTCTCCACAACCGGCCAAAACTATGGGCCACGCCAAATGCGTACTGACTATCTGTAAACACATTCACTCTCTTTCCCTCAGCTAAAACACACGCTCTCGTAAGAGCTATTAACTCTGCAGCTTGGGCAGAATTCTGACTCACTCTTGCAGTCTCCACAATCGTCTTCAAAGTCGTTACCGCGTAGGCAGCAGTCACATCACCATTCTCCAATTTAAAACATGACCCGTCCACATACAGCGTACCATCTGGGTCGGATAGAGGAGTATCTCTCAAGTCGATACGACCTTTTGTCTCTTCCTCCGTTTTGAAATAACAGTCATGTGGCTCAGAATCACTCGACTCTTGATCAGTCGGCAACAATGTTGCTGGGTTCAATACATTGCATCTTTTGATCTGAATATGACTCGCTAATAACGTCAGCTCGTAACCAGATAATCTCGCACTAGTAAGGTGTTGTGTCTTCGTTCGGTTCATGAGTGTGTCCACTGCATGAGGAACCATGACCACTAGCATATTGTTCATCACCAAACCAGCAGATTGTCGAATGGAAGCTGCAGCTGCCGCTGTAGCCCTCAAACAACTAGGCAATGCTCTAGCTACCGGATCTAATGTTGATGAGAAATACGCACAAGGGCGTTGTTTGTCACCAAACTTCTGTGTCAAGACACTCAACGCGCAACCTTCTCTTTCGTGAACGTAGAGCGTGAATGGCTTACTGTAATCAGGTGTACCCAATACAGGAGCTGAACACAAAGCTTTTCGTAATTCAGCAAAACTCTCTTGACATTCATCAGACCATGGCACCGGACTCGGAACATTTTTCCCAGTCAAAGCTACCAACGGTTTTGCTAAAAGTGAAAAATTTGGGATCCATTGCCTACAGTAAGAGGTAATACCTAGAAAGGCACGTACTTCCCTCTGTGTGCGTGGAACACTCATTTGCATAATTGCTTTTATTCTTTCTGGGGTCAACTTCCTTCCCTCCTTTGACAAGAGATGACCTAAGTAGGTTACTTCTTGGCAGCAATATTGCATTTTGGAAGGTGACACCTTATGATTCAAATTAGACAAATGATGCAATAGTGAAATTGTAGCTGCTTTGCAAGTTTCCTTGTCATCGGCAGCCACCAAAAGATCGTCTACGTACTGTACTAGGGCAGAGCCTGGAGGAAGGACAAAAGAATCTAGCTGACTTTTTAAAGCTTGACTGTAAATAGATGGACTTTCACAGTAGCCTTGTGGAGCGCGTTTAAATCTGAAACTGCGACCTCCTAAACAGAAGCCAAAAATATCTCTGCTTTCCTCGGCTATCGGAATGCTGAAAAAGGCATTCTTCAAGTCGATGACTGAGAACCATGTAGCTGTAGCAGGAATCAATGTTAACAAAGCAGTAATGTCTGGCACTACAGGAAACTGCGGAATTACAATCTTATTAACTTCTCTAAGGTCTATGACAAACCTATAGACTGGAGGCTTTGTAGGATCTGTTCGTTTCAAAATCGGCAATACAGGACTATTACAAACATTTCCTCGCGTTTCTTCAACCACACCTTTTTTAATCAAATCTTGCACAATCAATAAGAGTGCACGCTCACCTTCATTCGATATTTTATATTGAGGAATTCTTGGAAATTTCACATTCGCTTTCAAAGTTACTACATACGGTGGAATCTCTAGTAGACCTACATCATTGGGACCAGTCGCCCAAAGAGAATCAGGGAGTGAACGTAGCTCCGGCGGGAGTTTGTCCATTGACAAGTACATCGGAGAGGTGAGTCTTTTACCCAAAGTAAGCTGTACTCCTTCCGGAGAACAGTACAATGTCGCATATAGTCGTTTTAACAAATCTAAACCAAGCAGATTTTCATTACAACCTGTCGTCAAAATTAAGGGTGCTTTCAATTGACACGGTCCAACAGAAATAGACAAAGGACCAGATATCGGGTTGTACACAGGGGCGCCTGAAAAACCTACGGAAACATTTGTTGAGCCAGACAAAGGTGCGCCAGGGAGTTTCGCATGCATGATAGAACTTTTTGCGGCACCAGTATCCAACAGAAACGGTTCGACTACACCTGATGTTGCTACTGCGACATAAGGCCCACTCTGATCCACTGGAACTGATACTACTCCCTCTCTCTGTCTATGGCTGTCCTAGTACCCATTTTGTTGAAATCCCTCTTCAACTTCACAATAATCTTCAACAAGATATTGCTGAGATCTATTCTGTTGAGCTGACTGTACATTTCGCTGATCAAAGTGATTAGAAGGACGATCATTAGTTTGTGGAGGCATAGCACCTCGTCCCCGACCTCTAGAATTCTGTGCAAAACCACCACGACCTCTCTGAGCTGCTGCCGCATTATTTTGCGCTAAAATCTGACAATCATTTTTATAGTGACCCTCTTTCTTACAGTACGCACACTGATTCCACTGGTATTGAGGCCTGGTCGAATTATAATCTGTCTTTTGATACGAATTCTGTTGCATATTAGTCTGATTCGTGCGAGGCGGATACGCCTGCTGTAAAAGAACTTTAGTCTTTAAATCTTTCGTTTTCTTCTCTGATTTCTCCTTTTCCTCTTTATCCCTATTTTCGTAGTACTGTGCAGTCGCAAGTATTTGCGCTGTCGTAGATACAGCCCACGCACTTTCTGAGTCTTTCAATTTATTGCATAATTCGGGTAACAAATTATGCACAAATTTATCGACAAACAATCTCTGTCCTCCTTCAGTGCTCATATCCTGACCACTATGGTCTACAAAAGTCTCTTCGAACCTCGTGAAGAAGTCGGAGACACTTTCGTCTTTCTTCTGCTTGCATGCGGATAATTTATCCCAATTAACACGCAATGCTGGCATCAGAGTCTTCATTAAATCTATTATTCTGCCTGGCAGATTAGCAATTAGGGGTTCGGGTTTCGCACCACCTGTTTGTTGAGCATCTGCTGCAGTGATAGCTGCCCAATCACCACCTAAAGCAGCCTGATGATCCTCTCTACGAATTTTAGCCCACACTGGTTGTGGAACTACATTACCAAACAACATATCAATGTCGGCTAAGTTCATTATACAAGCCTCAACTGTCTGTGTCAATTCCTTGTAATATCCGGCTGGATTCTTACGTGGATCTGGCAAGGCCTGTTTCACTGCTAACACTTCTGCTCGCTTCCACGGAATATGTATCCATACTCTTTGGAACTGTGCTGGAGCAGCTGCAATACCCGCATTATCATCACGTTGTACTGCTTCGCGCCAAATTGGAGGAACTTCCCTCATAGGATATTGGTGACTTAGCTTCATTCTACCTTTCTCTAAATCTCTCGGCGAACGAAGAGATGGATCATTCCTAAAACTCAAAATAAGTTCCATCGCTTCCTTTATATTATCGCCCACTATCATTCCAGCAGCAAACTCTTTTTGAATCTTAATTAAATCTTCCAAATCTGATTCGACATCGTCTTCTTCTATTTCCTCACGCAACAACGAGCACATCTCGTCGAAGACGTATCGCTGTGTTGGCTCTCCCCATTGCATAAATGTCTCTAACACATCTTTCGTACTATATCTTCTAACTTTTGTAATCCATCTGAGAGCCGTGGAGTCTAAAACTCCCCGTTCCTCAGTACTTGGAAGCTGACTCCGTCTCTGAACAGAGTCAGGAGTAGGAGTCTTAATCAAGGTTTTATATATAGGAGACAGCATATTAGTAACAGAATCAGTAATTCTTCGACGAACAGAAAGTGGAGTTAGTACACTCGCAGACATAGAGAACGCAGTAGAGGTAGGAATAGATGACGAAACAGTAGGAGTATCGAGGAAAATAGTTTGAGGACCAATAGGTACAGTGGTAGGTATAGGAGCGGGCAGTGCAGGAAGAGGAGGAGCTGTAGGAACATTTACATTCACCACAGGAGGTATAGGAACTTGATTCTGAGGAACAAGAACACCAGGTTGTCCAGCAACCGGCAATTGAACATCCGGTATAAGTGGAGCCGCAGCACCTTGTGCATACGGTGGAGGCGACCGTAACAGATAAGATAGCAGAGGATCGTTTTCGGAATCCTCCAGTATCTTAGCCATTTTCGATGGCAAGGCAGGATAGCACTTGTCAATCGCTAAGTTACGCTCTCTAATGGCTACATCTATGGCTTTCTCACACTCGTTAGCCTGCAACTGCTTAGTCGCTTGCTCTAGAGTTAACTCTTCTAGTTCTTTTTGCTCTTTTTTCAACCTTTTCATTTCTCTCTGTTTGGATTCTTTCCGCCAATAACAAAAAGAGTCAAACATTGCCGGCCGGGCTTTCTTCCTAAACAATTTCGTTTCTAAATTGTCGAGAATCTCTTGTTCAAAACTACCATGCAGTGGCCAACTAAGGACACCATCCTTCTTACAATAACGGACCCATATCTCATTATAAGTTATAGGACCCACACCATACTTACAATATAGGTCATATAGGGGAGTCCCAATCGGAGGAACCAGACAGGAATCCTCTAATTGTGAGTCACTGTTGCAACTAAAACAAGACAACATTTTCCGACTTACCATTCTCAGTCCGGAACACAAAACAAACAAAACACGAAACAAATTGTGCACTTGAACCAAGAACTTAGGCCTACCAAAACGAACTGATGTATCGATACCCAAAACTGAACCAAATAGATTATCGTAACCAGAACAACCAGTGATAATCTTACAAAACCAAACCAAACCAAGAACCGATCAAGGATTTTTAACAATCCTCACAAAAGTAACCAGCTAGCTATCACTAAATACTTAACTGAGGCACTGAAGACGTCACCAAGGAGAAACCCGTCACGTTTCGCCGTACTAAGGACTGCACCACTTCGGGTCCAAGACAGGGCGACGGTCAAGGCAACGGCCCACTGCAGCCGTCCTGAACGGGAACCCTCGTGGAAGAGAACTTCAGGGCCACTTTTGCGATATGCCGGGATCGATGAAGTGGGGCGCCTCCCTCAGGAATCTTCACACGAAGCTTCTCGAACTCTTCAGGCTTTTGGACCGGTACCGAATGACGTCGCCCCACGTTGGGCGCCAATTGGAGTTCTGGACTTTTTGGTTCCGTCCAGAGGTGTCAGGGTACAACACCCAAAGACCCCGGAGTCCCACCTGCCTTGGTGCACAAATGAACAGAAACACGGGCTTCTCGATGGTGGCGTCAAAGACCAAAGGTTTATTACTGCAGGGACACAGAAGTCACAGAATCTACACACGGGCAGAATCTAGGAGACTGTTCGATTTGTACAAAGTGGGTTGCTCCTTATATACTAAAAATTGTGCTCTAGGCAAATATTTCACATGTCGGTACATTCCCAAACCTTTGTGTCTCTAAACAATAAATATTTGGCGTTACACAGGAACTGTCGATAATATCTGATACCAAACATCACGAAGAGGGGTTCCCACCAGTTCATCACAATCCCTTGTCAATATTGCATTCAAGACCCGGACCGCCTCATCGTAAAGTTCGCTACCTCCCCCTAATAAAGGCCCAGAAGAAAAGGAGCAGAGCCAGGTGCAGAAGATAGAAAAGCGGGATAAGAGATGTTTGTGGGTTGTAAATGGGCAAGGCTACCGGCTTCGGCCGCCTAATCATGATCAGGTACAATGGACAGGAAAACCAGTTCAGGTGGGCTGGCCTCGGGCAGAGGAGGCAGCCTTTGTCGAGTCATGCAGCTTCAGCGTGATCTGGTTTAAGGTGCACGTGTCATGTAAGAGGTGAATCTCCGGCTAAGGCTACGTGTCCTTAATCAAAGTGAAGTGAATGAAATGATCAGAGGCTATTGCATATGTGAGGGCAAGGAAACACAAAATGGCGGTCATGATCTAAGATGGATGCCGTGTGTATATCAGAAATGTGTCAGTGGAAGGAGTGCTCTTGCTCGTAGCGTAGCGAAAACACTAGGATATACTAAATGGATCATTTGCGGTTCGCTGATACTAATTTTATGTATTTCCGACAAACTTGAAAACACGGGTTCAAGTCGTCACGGAACCGTCACGGAACCTCAGAGGTGCTATCATGTATATTGGTCCCAAGATGGCTGCCAACACTTCTTGGATGAAGTGCTGACAGCCAATCAGATCAGATGTGTGGTTAGGCTCCGCCCAGATATATATATTTTTTTGAACCTAAATTACTCAAAATCCACTGGAGCACATATATTGAGACCTAGCAAAGGCACATCAGGCTAACAGTCCCTACAATTTTGCCAAGTTTCGTGCAAATCCATTCAGCCGTTCGAGCTAAAAGTGAGGCCAACCGCCCTATGGAAATTAACATGGGAAAAATGCGTTTTGGGACCCCCCTTTTTTCTCGGCCCCCCCTTGATGAAACCCCCCCAAATTCTCAGGGGCTGCTCAGAAACAAAATGTTCCATTTTCCTGAAAATTTCAGCCAATTCCGTCCACAAACGCCAAAGTTATTAGACATAGAATTTTCAAAAATCCCATAGAGAAAAAATCCTAACTATATATACCTACTGGCGACCGCCAGTAGGTAATATATATATATATATATATATATATATATATATATATATATATATATATATATATATATATATATATATATATATATATATATATATATATATATAAAACCTACTGGCAGTGCCAGTAGGTAGTTATAGTTAAAACCTAGTTTCCATAGGAAATCTGCAACATTCTATTTGAAATAACTTTAGGGCCGGTGGACGAATCTTCGCAAATTACTTCAAGAAGATGGCCTGCTCCGCTCCGCTCTTTCCTTGAAAGTTTGGGGGTGGTTCGTGAAGCGGGGGCTGAGAAAAAATGGGGTCACAAAATGTGTTTTACCCATGCAATTTTCCTTTGGACATTTAGCCGGGGCTACAGCCCGAACGGCTGAACAGAATTACACCAAACTTGGCAAAAGGGTAAAGTTCTGTTCGCAGATGGGTCTTTTTGGTAAATGGTGTAAATCCGTTCAGTAGTTCCTGAGAAAATAAAAAGTAGAATCATAGATATATATATTGGAGGTGTTACAGTAAGCTTATGTAAGCTTACTGTACTCTGTACCTTCCCGAGCATGAGCTGAATGCTAATTGGCTGTAACTGTGAAGTAGTGTGGCTCACTGGTTAGAGGCGGCAGACCCGAGAGCAGAGGACGGCCCGGGACCAGGGTTCGATTCCCGGCGCGGCAGGTTTCTGGACCAGGGTCAGCGGACTCGATAATTCTCTCGCCTCGGTGCCCACTCTGATCAGCGATCACACTCGGCAACTCTGGGCATTAGCTTGCCTCATCTTCACTAACGGCCCCACCAGACCGCCGGGGATGCCTGGTCTCACCCTGGAGATACCCATTAAGGGACCATCTCTCAGGGAAGCCAGGAAGGGTTTCGCAGCGGTCGAAGCGCCTTGGGACCCTACGGGTAAGTAGTGCGCTATATAAATGCCTATACATTTACATACATTTACATTTACATTTACATTTACATACATTTACATTACATTTACATTTACATTTACATTTACATTTACATTACATTTACATTTACATTAACTGTCTGTCAACACTTCAAACCAGAAAGTGTTGGCAGCCATCTTGTGCCTCGGTAGACTGAGGTACAAGAAAGCAGGGAAACAAAGGTGGAAAACACGCAAAAGAGGCAGGGTAGAAACACTCTGACCCCCTAGGCCTGCTCAGGGCCCCCCAAATTATTTTTTGGGACAAAAATCACGGGGTACGAGTACCGTACGAGTACGGTAAGCTTACTGTAAGCTTACTGTACTCTGTACCTTCCCGAGCGCGAGCTGAATGCTAATTGGCTATCAACTGTCTATCAACACTCCAAACCAGAAAGTGTTGGCAGCCATCTTGTGCCTCGGTAGACTGAGGCACAAGAAAGTAGAAAAACAAACGTGTAGAACGCAAAAGGGGGCAGGGTATAAACACCCTGACCCCCTAGGCCAGCTCAGGGCGGCCCACAAGGACCCCTAAGGCCCCCCCCCAATTTTTTTTTTTTACAAAAATTGCGGGGTATGAGTACCGTACGAGTACCGTACGCGTACCTTTCCGAGTACGAGCTGTATGCTCATTGGCTGTGAAAACTCCAAACCAGTAAGTGTTGGCAGCCATCTTGTGCTCGGTAGACCGAGGCACAAGAAAGCAGAAAAACAAATGTGTAGAACGCAAAAAGGGGACAGTGTAGAAACATCTTGTTCCCCTAGGCCTGCTCTGGTGGTCCCACAAGGACCCCCAATCCCCCATTTTTTTTTTTAAAACCTGGTCTGCAGGGGGACCATTTCCCAGGGGCATAGTTAAAAAGAAGTGTGGGGGGGCCCCCAATCCCCCCCACAATGCCCCGGGGACCACAACCCCGGGGTAAAGCAACGCAGCCCCAGGCGTATACTGTATGTTCCAGGTAGGCTAGTTGGCCCCCATGGACCCACAGTATGCAAGTGGAATTGGTTCCCCCTCTGCAAACATGCCAGGGGGCTGCGTTGCAGAGAGGTGTAAAAAGGAGGGTGGCCTCATTACACCTCTCTGCAATGCAGCCCCCTGGTGCATACTGGAGGTTCCTGGTGGTCTAGTTGGCCCCCAGGTACCCACAGTATGCAAGGGGAATTAGTTCCCCCTCTGCAAACGCGCCCTGGGGCTGCGTTACAGAGAGGTTTAAAAAGGGGCATGGCCTCATTACATGTCTCTGCAATGCAGCCTCCTGGCGCATACTGGAGGTTCCTGGTGGGCTAGTTGGCCCCCAGGGACCCCAAGTATGCAAGGGGACTTAATCCGCCAACTTAGAACACTCTACAGGGCGCGTTAGCACAGTGATGAATGTAGGGGGCGGGGCTTGAGGTGATGTGAGTGCAAACATGCCCTGAGGCTCGTTTTAAGGTGGGGAATTTATTCCTTTTCAATCCAGAGGTCCCCTAGGGGGCAACTAGTCCAACAGGTCTCTCCAGTAAGCGCCACGGAGCTGTGTTGTAGAGTGCTGTAAAACGGGGCGTGCCCTTTAAAAGACTCTCCGCAACACAGCTGCCTGGCGCATACTGGAGGTACCTGGTGGGCTTGTTGGCTCACAGGCGACCTCAGGATTGAAGAAGAATTAATTCCCCAATCTAGCTCACTACTTTTCCTGTAAAGTAAATTTAACTGAACTTAACTGTAACTTGAATTTCCTTCCATAGGATATCATTGCCTGCTATATATACATTAAAAAAATATTAAATAAAAAAATAAATATTACAAGTTCAATATTTTTTAAAACATTTTTTTCAATTTATATAAAAAATGTGTAATGTAATTTAAAAAATAAAATATCAAAAAATAAATAGTTTAAAATAATGTAGTAAATCAGTATAAAAAATACTACAATTAATACATTTAAAAATGATCATTTACAAAACATGTGAAATTCACTGAAAAAACCATAGGTTTTACACACGTTATAGTTAAAAATTAGCATTTGAAAAAACTTAGAAATTCACTGAAAAAACCATAGGTTTCACACGTGTTATAGTTAGCTGGACATTTCACTAATACAAAACCATTTAAATTCCACCGTTATAGTTAACTATAACTCGCGCGCCCACAATGCACTGCTGATGACATCACATATTACATCACTCATGACATCTCAAATGACATCACGGGTGACATCACTCATGACATTATCCTGTAAATGTGTATTTCTCTAAAGTTTAAATATTTTGCATATATATCTATGCTAAGGTGTATTGAAGAATGAGTGCATCTACAAGTGCCTGAATGGATTATTTAGTAGGTGCGTGACTGTCTGGATAAGTGATTGATTGAAAGTGTCTTACTGAATGCATGGATTAGTGACTAATCTGTGTGAAAGTCTGTATTTTTCTCTCAGTTGGTATGTAAGTGGCAGCATGGATTTGTGAGTAGCTACATGAGTGTGTATATGGGTTATTAGTCTGTTTTTTGAGTATCAGTAAGAGTGTCTGTATGGTTCAGTAGGGGACATTACTTAGCATATAGATGCATGAGTGAGTGAATCACTGTTTGTATGTGTTTTGAAGACAGCATGTGTGCAGGCCTGTATGGGTGAATGAGTATGTGTATGGGTGTGTTAGTGAGTGAATGACTCTCTCAATAGTGTCTATATGAGTAACTACATATGTTTAAAACTAGTATATGTGAGTATTGATGTATATAAGTGATTATATGTGAGAGTGAGAGATTGGAAGAGTTCCCGTTTAAATAGGCATGTGTTCCTATAAGTGATTGTTTAAGAGAATACGTATGTATACGTTTCTGTAAAAGTAAGTGTAGTGGTATGTGTATAACTGTATATGCAAATAAATGGATGGTTGATAGTTTATTTGCATGTGTGAATATGTGTGTGAGTAACTCTATGGATGAGTGTCGGTGTCAAACAGGATGAATAGGTGTATGAGGTACATGCGATGAGTGAGTACATGTATGAGTGACTATATAGAACTGTTGGTGAATGAGTGATTGTGTATGTAGATTTTGGAATTACTGAATATGTTGTTCTAACTGGTATTGGTATCTAAATTTTTTTGAACATTTGAGTTTCTATTTTTGAATGTTTGTATCAAGGATTATATTTGGGTGAGAGGAGGTCTGACACTCTTTCATTTTTTTTGTCATTTGAGATGTCATCAGTGATGTCATCAGTGATGTCACTGACCAAGTCATGAGTAATGTAATATGTGACATCATCAGCAGTGCATTGCGGGCGCGCGAGTTATAGTTAACTATGACGGGGGAATTTCAATGGTTTTGTATGAGTGAAATGTCCAGTTAACTATAACACGTGTGAAACCAACAGTTTTTTCAGTGAATTTCTAAGGTTTTTTAAATGCTAATTTTTAAGTATAATGTGTGTGAAACCTATGTTTTTTTCAGGTAATATATATATATATATATATACATATATAATATAAAATTAAAAAAATAGGATTGAGGTACATTAGACTTACACATTTTCATTTAAAAGACCTTTGAAATGCACTGAAAAAAACATAGGTTTCAGGCAAGTTATAGTAAAAACTGAGTGAGTGGGTTCAAAGCAGTTTTCAGTGTGTAAAAGTCCATAGGAGGTACACCAGTCTGTAAGTGTCCAAATGAGCAGAGTGCCTGGCATCATGCAGCATCCAGGCCTGGATGGGTGCAGACCGGCTTGCTTTTGGCGCTCTTCAGCACACCGGCGGCACGTGTCAGTGCTGTGACTGAACTGAAATGGCTCGGGGGCACAACTGGCTCCTCCCGACCTTGCATCTGATTGGGCAAGGCCACCCAATCAGTGTAGGCAGTGCTGCAGGTAGAGTTTAGCCTAAATGAGCACAAACAACAGTAGCAGCAAAGTGCAGTGAAATTTAAAAGCAGATTTCAAAAACGGGACATTAGACTGCAACAATGAACACTAGCATGCGCTTCAATCAGGTAATACAAGATTACGGCGTCCGCGCTTCGACCGGCCTGAAATGGCCTAGAGGCAGAACTGGCTCCTCCCGACCATGCTTCTGATTGGGCAAAGCCACCCAATCAGTGTAGGCAGTGCCACAGGCAGAGTTCAGCTCAAGAAATCAGACCCTAACTATAACATCTATGTAACATTTGCGTTTTCAGTGAATATATATGTACATCGTAAAGGCGTACGTGTGGGAAAGACTTGAGTTGCAAAGGCAATGCATGGATAAGTCATTGTGTGTTAAAGGCATGCATGCACAAGGTATTCAGTCAGTCAAGCAGGCTTTATTCAACAATTGTCATAAAAGCAGAAGAGATGCAATTCATTCTTAAAATTAGATAGAAATAAAAAATACTTAAACAATATGAATCAAAATTCAATTAATCTAAGCTTTTAAAAAGAACTTTTGTTCATGACCAAAGTGATTATAATACATGCGAGTGAAAATAAAATTCATCTCAGCTATTAAAAGGAGTAAAATTCATAATCAAAGCAATAATAATACATTATGTACAACAAATTATTACAGTACTCATGCAAATAACTTAACCCTTCATCACTTTGCTCCTAATGATCCAAGACCATCCTAAGAATTTTGCCACTGCAATGTATACAAAAGGGATAGTGCTTGTACGAATGATTCTAATAGCTACTACTCCATTCCTGGTGCACAATAATTTGCACATTGGGCGCAACCAGGCTCTACAAGGAGCGTAGTACGCAGAGCATCCAAACAACACATGACCTATTGATTCCAGGGGCGCCGGACAGCATGGAAATGAGGCGTTCCCGCCACTTAACCACCTAGATTTGAAGGCTCTAATAGGTAAACTGCCAATTCTTATTTGAAAATAGAGCTTTCTATCTAGTGGATTTGTTAAGTCGTCCCAAAATGTCTCAAAAAATGGCTCGTCCTAAAATTCCAGAAAAACCCCCATAAGTGAAAGTGGAGCAGTGGATCTAAAAACTCTTAGGGATATCATACTCCAATATAGGCTTTTAAGAACCTTTTTTGAAGGGAACATAGCATTAAGCGGGTCCTCCCATATCTCAACCAGCCCCAGCTCTTTGAGAATCCTACCAATATCAGAGAGCCATTTGATTCGGTGGAAAGTATCACTTTTAATTATATCCAAGAGTCCTGCAGCAAATATTTTTAGTTCGGGGTTGACCATAAACGCCTCGAGTACAATACAGGTCGCAAATTAGCAATTAAATCTATTGGTCTCATACCCAAATCATAAAAAACAGTGCCCGTCGGGGTGCTCTGGGGACGGCTAGCAAGTTTTCCTAAAAACCTATTTTCGGAACATACCAACTTATTTAGGTTCCCAAACCCCCAGATCTCTACGCCATAAAGTGCAGCGCTCACTGCCTATGCTTTGTACACAGCGATGGCCAGAGCCACATGTTTTGTCAAATATTTGGCATGCTCTTTGCTCAATGCACCAGCCAATTGTTGATGCTTGAGTGTTGCCAAGTCTATCTGTTCATTCCACTGCAAGTCATTTTGTATGGTAACAACCAAATAACTAAATGATTTAACTTGCTCCAGGGGTAAATTATTCATGGACACATTGCCCTTATATGATTTATGTTGATTAAAAGACATGAACTTGGATTTTAAAACATATACTTCCAGACCACTATTGGTGCAAAAATCTTCGAAAATACCCAGTGCTTTTTGCAATCCACTTGGGGTCTTGGAGATAATGAGACAATCGTCGGTGAACATTAAAATCAGTACCTTCGCACTGGCTAGGGTCGGGGCATCAATATTTGCTTCAATCAGTGCATAGGTCAGATTATTGATATACAGGGAAAACAGGGTCGGGGCTAACACACAGCCTTGCTGTACCCCCCTTTCTACTGGAAACTGCCTGGTAATATTTCCAGGTGAACCCCATCGAATCTGCAAAGTTGTGTTCATGGAGTTTCACAATTAAAGAAAGAAGGGCAGGAGGCATACCCATATTGTTTAAAACAAACCAAAAGTTTGAGCGAAGAACAAGATCGAAACTGCCCTTAGATCAATGAAGGCAGCATATAAGCTACCCCCACCTAATTGTACAGTCTTCCAGTAAAGCATAGCAAAATGCAATACTTGGTCGACCATGCTAATACAAGCTCTAAATCCTGCTTGAAGATGTGATAGGATGTTCTTTTCACGCTCCCAATCCTGGACTTTGTTTAGGACCAGTATTCCGAAGATCTTCTGAATAGTATCGATCAAACTGAATGGGTGGTAATTACCAGGAAGTCACTTATCACCCTTCTTAAAAACTGGTATAATTTCCGCACCATTCCACGATTAAGGTATAGGTGCCTCTTTTGCTATTATGTTTGCCAACAAAAGTATGTACCTCCCCCAGATTTCCTGTTGTATAAAAATATATCAGAAGGAATGCCAACTATGCCCAGCACCCTCCCAGATATTACAGAATCAAGGGCACACTCTATATCCCCAATATTAAAAGCATCTTCTAGGTAAGGAGTATATATGACCTCTGCCCTGGTATCAATACTTGGTTCCTTGCCTTTGGCATATTGGGGCTTAAAATAAGCCACCCAGTCATCTTGAGGTACCCAGTTTTGCGGCTTGTCAGGTTGGCCCTCACATCCCCACTTGAGTATACTCCAGAAATGTTTAGAGTTCTTTGCGGCAATAGCTTGTTTGAGCTCGTGCCACTTCTTCTCATTCCAGGCACGCTTGGATTTTAATATTACAGATTTGTAGGCTGCCTTTGCAAGACGTACAGTAATGCTGGAACCAGATTTTATAGCCTGCCCCAAATCAAGGCGTGCTTTTCTACATTCCTTTGCGTACCAGCCAGGAGTATTCTCAATTGGAGCCTTGTTTGGCTTATGTGGGCTGAAAAATAATCCTTTTAATTGGGCAAACAACCTTTCATGTATCATGGTACCATTTTCTCTGTCTATTTCTGTGGCTTCAGCACTGGTAAAGGAGCACAACTCCCTAGTCGCATGTTCTAGCTTGCTTGAAATAAAATCAATATTTTCCTGGTATTCAATCAATTTTCGCCATTTTACATGGCGCATATCATGGGCAAGAACTATACATTGGGGGGATTTAGCACTCACTCCCTTCGCAACCGTGGGCGCTGAGGTTCTGTAAATTACGAACTTGCTCGTACTCAGCCTCCATTTTGTGATCGCCGCCATTTTATGTTGCCCTCACTCAGGCAGCTTGGCGAACCAATCAATCAATCAGTGACACTTATAAAGCGCGCTACATACCCGTGGGGTCTCAAGGCGCTGGGGGGGGGGGAGCCGCTACTGCTCGAACAGCCAGGTCTTCAGCTTCTTCCTGAAGGAGAGGTGGTCTTGGGTCAGGCGCAGGTCGGTCGGGAGGGAGTTCCAGGTCTTGGCGGCCAGGTGGGAGAAGGACCTTCCTCCTGTAGTCGCTCTTCGGATGCGGGGGACGGCGGCGAGGGCGTGGTTGGCTGATCGGAGGTGGCGTTTGGGAGCGTAGAAGTTGACTCGGCTGTTGAGGTAGCTCGGGCCTTGGTCGTGTAGGGCTTTGTGTGCGTGGGTGAGGAGGCGGAAGGTGATTCTTTTGTTGACGGGGAGCCAGTGAAGGTCTCGCAGATGTCCGGAGATGTGGCTGGTTCGTGGGATGTCGAGGATGAGTCTGGCTGAGGCGTTCTGGATCCGCTGGAGTCTCTTCTGGAGCTTGGCAGTGGTCCCGGCGTAGAGGGCGTTGCCGTAGTCCAGTCGGCTGGTGACGAGGGCCTGGGTGACGGTCTTCCTGGTCTCGGTGGGGATCCACCAGAAGATCTTCCGTAGCATGCGTAGGATGTTGAAGCATGCCGAGGAGACGTTGTTGACTTGCCTGGTCATGGAGAGGGAGGAGTCCAGGATGAAGCCCAGGTTGCGTGCATGGTCTGTCGGTTTGGGTGCGGTGCCCAGGGCGGGAGGCCACCAGGAGTCGTCCCAGGCGGAGGGAGAGGAGCCCAGGATGAGGACCTCCGTCTTGTCCGAGTTCAGTTTCAGGCGGCTGGTCGTCATCCACTCGGCTACCTCTTTCATCCCTTCGTGCAGGTTGGCTCTGGCGGCGGCGGGGTCGTTGGTCAGGGAGAGGATCAGCTGGGTGTCGTCGGCGTAGGAGATTATGCTGAGGTTGTGTTTGCGTACGATGGCCGCGAGGGGGCTCATGTAGACGTTGAAGAGGGTGGGGCTCAGAGATGATCCTTGGGGGACGCCGCAGATGACTTCGGTGGCCTCTGACTTGTACGGTGGTAGGCGGACTCTCTGTGTTCTCCCGTCGAGGAAGGAGGTGATCCACTCCAGCGCCTTGTCCTGGATTCCGACGTTGCAGAGGCGCCGTACTAGGGTGCGGTGGCAGACCGTGTCGAATGCCGCGGAGAGGTCTAGGAGGATGAGGGCCGCTGTTTCTCGAACGCGATGTTTTTGTCATTTTTGCCTCTGCGTGTCAGGTGGCTCATTTGCTTATGTTTACTAACGAGTGTCAGGGATTGGCCGAGTACACTAATTCCTGTGTGAGCTGATTAATCCCTGTCCGGACTACATGTTGGTTCACACCATTGTTTCCTTTAAGCTATCTTATCTGCTGTCCTTTGCTACATGTCTCATGCATTCTCCTGTTTCACGACTGTCCTTCTACAACATGCAGCTGTGTTTTTCTCTGCTTGTAAATTGAATTGTGTGTATTCATTTGTGATTTACTTAAGGGGTCGAGTGACAAACAGAACCGGGAATTTGAGTTGCTGAGGTTTTAAAACATTGTCTATAATGTTTGCCTATAGCTCATGCTCTTGTGTGATTGCATTTTGAATTGTATTGTATTGTATATAAACCTGTGCGCCACGGAGTTAAGTGGCCGTCTCTTTTGAACCTCGTTATACTGACGACTTCTAAGACCACTGTACTAGCTGCAGCTAATATATATCATCTTCTACGCCAGGCGAAGAGTCCGTGTCTCTGTTTTTGACAAGGCAGGTGAATCCCGGGGATTTTAGGCGTACCCTGCGCCGCCAGGCCTTAAACGTCCGGTTCTCCAGCGCATCCCAGTAGGTCAGGGACATGCACAGTGGGTTGTGATCACTCTCGATACGATCTATGACCACCATATCCTCTAGGTGGTTCCACATTTCAAGATTGACTAATATGTAGTCAATTCTACTTTCTCAAGGCCCACTTTTAAACGTGACAGCACCCTCCTTGTCTTTTGGAGTCCGGCCATTGGCCGCCCTTAACCCTTTATTTAGACAAAATGAATTAATTTGAATCGCCAGTTCTGTCCATTTCTTTACTTGCTCTAGCTCTATTTTAGGGACACTCCACTGTTTATCTTGTTCCTCTATGAAGTTCCAATTGCTACTTAACAGGGGTTCAACGGTTGTGTTAAAATCTCCTTCAACAATTATGTGAGATTGGGCAGAATATCTATCTATAAGCTCCTCACGAGCAGTAAATGCTCCAGATTTCTTTCCCCCTGTACTTCTAGCGTACACCTTGTAAATATCTACAGATTTGGCCTGATTGAACTTAAGTGTTACAATCTGTATGTCTTTATGATTTGTTGGTAGCACTTTTACAGTGATTCCTAGATGCTGCCTAATCCAGATTGTTAAACCTCCAGATGGCCGGCCTCTTTCACTTTTTTCTGCGGGTACACTATAGTTTAAAAACCCAGTGAGATGCTGAGGTTCAAGTAACAAAGTTTCTTGAAATATACATATATTATGCAAATTAGGAAACAAAGCCCATTCCGGGCTTTAGATCTTAGTACTAAGACCAGCAATATTCCATGACACGATAAGACCAGATTTTCCGAGCCCATCTAACAAATTAGTATTTACATTTAAGCTTGGATTTGCTGGTGGACAAGTTAGAGTGGATATTGCATGCCCTTCCAAGACCCTCTGGTTAACTGATGTACATAAAATCCTTGAATTAGTGTCTGGGTGCATACTTGGGGTCTCTACTACAGTACTAACTGGCCGGCCTAGCTCGTCACCCTCAGTTGCCAGTCAATCGTTGGCCTCCAGGCCCGACCCACGCTGTCCTCTTCCTGATACTCGCTTACCCATTTCAGCCATCCACTGTTGGGGGGGAGATTTAATTTGTTTAAAGGAGTAATCAGGGGAACAACTTCTAAATTCTAATAATATCAAGCTTTGTGCCAGGTATTCCTCTTTAAAGGGTAATTCGATACAATCGGTCTTACCCCCTTTGTGTGTGAGCCTTTGAGCCCTGGAGATGTCATCCCTAATCACAGATCGACATCCCCTTATATGTCTGATCCAATGAATGTCTTTGTTTGTTAGGTAGTCACTTGTTTCTGTAACCCTCCCGGGGCCCAATTTTGGAACATTCACCATAAAAACTTTCACCATGTCATCCGAGTGGGGACTGGGTTGTTGAATACCACTATCTATTTGTGTGCTTTTAAGCTGTCTTAGCATACTTGGCATGCTGGATCTAGTACTAGATCTTTTACTCGATTTAAAATCAGCAATTTCTTCGCCAGATTTTACATTAGAATACTTAGCAGATTTCACAAGAGGGGCCTGTGATAACCCGTTCCTCTTTCCAGCTACTTCACTATATAAAGTACTGTTCTGTCTCAGCAGGCTATCTCTGCATTTATTAGATACAGTATGTTGTGCTATCACCTTCCGTCCATCTGGGGATACACCGCTTGGTTGTTTCTTGGCCAAACAACAAGTAAGGCATGAGCCAGAGCTAGTTGTGACATTATTTACTTTGGCAGTTAAAGCTTCAATCGTGGCTTGCATCCCTTCGATAAGCTTACATAGTTGGTTGACCACACCAAGCAAAGTAGTATTATCACACCCAGTGGGAAGGAAGGAAACAGGAGATTCAGCAAAAAATCCCTCTGCATTAGTTCACTAACTCCTTGTGGGACATCTTGTGTAGTTGGATGGGTTTTAGAGCCCTCAATCACTGGATCAGAACAATCAATATTCGCTAATACAGAAAACCTGTTTACACAGTGTACAATCGGATCGACTACAGTGGAATGGGTAACTCCAGTCTCAATTTCAATATCAACATTCTCGTTAACCCCAGAATTTTCTATGCCTTCATCGCAGTTATGGTCATTTTGTTTTTTCCCTAGGAACATCTTGGGGGCGACTACCAAACCCTGTTTGCTACACTACCTTACTGCATCAGCCGCTTCCCCAGTAACTCCCACCTGCGTTCCAATTAGGGGGATGTTCAGATGTAAGTAAAGCTTCACAGTCCTCTATCAGTTCATCAATACAGGTCATTATGCAATTTTCCCTGCATGCTTTACAACTTTCTTGAGCCTCCTGGATGTTTTCCTTTTAACCAGCATGCTTGCACCCTCTATCCCACCCTCCATACTTTTTCTTTTCCCCTTTAGTCAAAAGTCAGGTGGCAACAGTACCTTTGTAATTCAGTGAAGGAGTTAGAGGGGTGGCCCAGCCCAGCCTCTTTCAGCCCCTGACGGCTTAGCCCATGTGCATCCCGCGTGGCGGGAGGAGTACCGCGTTCTTATGGCGCCTCCAAACGCAGCAGGAGCATCAGAGGGGCGCCGGTCCCTTGGGGCAGCTGGGAGTAGTGGTCCGAGGTGTCAGTGCGGCCGCTTTCCTCATGGCAGGAAAAGCGCCGGTGGTACCAGCAGGGCGGCCGTTGCCCTCACGCCCTCCGGGATGTGTGTGTTCTGCCCTGTGTCACTCGGGGGACGATCGGGCCACCGCGTTCTTATGGCGCCTCCATGGCGCAGCAGGAGCGTCAGAGGTGCACAAGGTATTCATCGTAATGTTATGCAACCTAATTTGATTCATTGTCAGTGCACAGGTACTAGACTTCCCAGCACATCCATTTCTTCAAAATTTAACATCTTGAAGAATTTTAAAGGGGGACAATGGAGGCTTGAAGGCTACATTATGGAGACTTGGTTAATGCAACAGTGTAGTCTTCTTTTCAGACTATTCATACAAAATGGCTCCTATCAGAGTAAATATTTTGTCCACCAATGACTGAAAGGTTTTACTCTGCACAAGGAGAAGATTATAAATCACATTCCCATGCACACTTTCTGCTGTTACTGAAGGCCTTTTATTAAAATCGCCACATCTTCCACTTTTTCAACAAATCCTGGACTAAATTAAATTGGGTGAGGCGATAGAAGTAAAAGGAAAAAATTGGATGAGTACCTTATTATTGAATTTTTCTTTGTTAATGGGACACGTTTAATGAAGAAACACCTCTCTACCACCTAACATATAGACACATTTTAATTGTAAAGACTACAGCACACAAAAGAGACAGCGCCGTGAAAAACATCACAGAGAATGGGGCTCTTTCTTGGCCCTCATGTAATTGACAGGGATTGCTGTTTTGTATAACTCTACTTAGATGACTGAGCTACGCTTTCAGAGTCACAATGACTTGCTCTCATGATGACTGGCTGCACACTGTGGCCATCAATCGTCTTATGTGCATTTTATGATTGTTGAAGCCTTCAAACTAGGCTCAATCATGTTTGCAACCTATGTCATATAACAGACAGAATCCTGGTATTTTTAAGCCTCTAAGCTTCTGTGCGCCTCTAGTTTAACAGGGATTCCTGAAAGAGAAGACTTGGTGGCTGAACAGTTTATATCTAAAATGTTGTAAGGCATGCAAAATTAGGAAAATAGAAATTAAACAACTTAACAAGTAACAAAAAGCTAGATGATGTAGAAAACTGTATACTTTGTTTACATTTTGTAAAACATCTAAATCCCAACTTTTTATTTCACTGAGATCTTTTTATTCCTGATTTAACATAATAATGTTACTTTTATAAACATATCTGCAACCACTCCTCTTGTGAAACAGTACTGCAATTACATGGTTGTGTCTTTTGAAATCCTTTATTCAATAAGCCTTCTTCTAAAAACACTTGCAACAAGACTGTACTTTGGAAAAACATAAACAGTTTGGGATCAATACATCAGTGAAGGAAATTGTATTACAATAGTACTTTAGAAAATGACTTTCTTTTTTATTGCTTTAGCACTTTGAAATTATGCAGCGTAATTGCAGTATCATAATTAATGATGCTTTCTTTGATTTCCTCAAACCTTTTTTAAACTCAGTATTTTTCAAGCAGTATATAATTGGATTACATAGTGGAGTAACAGCGACATATGACAAAGACATTATCTTGTTGTTCTTAGTTGAATAGGTGGACGTCGGCTGCATGTACATAGAACAGAGCGATGCATAGAATAAAACAACCACAGTGAGGTGGGAGGCACATGTGGACAAGGCCTTGTCCTTCCCACTCTTGGATTTGATTTTCATATTTGAAGCAGCAACTTTGCTATAGGATATGATGATTAAAATGAATGACGTAATTCCTATTACAACTCCACTGATGTAAATGAGTGTCTCATTGTGGAAAGTGCCACTGCATGAAATCTTTAACAGGGCCGTCAAATCACAGAAAAAGTGGTTAATTGTGTGGGAATTGCAGAACGAGAGCTTGGACACAAGCACAATATGTGGAACTGCATTCATAAGACCAGCTCCCCAGTTTCCAGCAGCAAACCAGATGCACACAGCCTTGTTCATGATGGTAATGTAACGCAGGGGATTGCAGATAGCGACATACCGATCATAAGCCATGACTGTAAGAAAGAGAACTTCAACCGTTACCATGCCTAGGAAAAAAAAATGCTGTAGCAGACATTCAGTAAAAGATACCTTTATGCCCGCCAGAAAGAAGTGGGCTAGCATCTGTGGCAAAAGGACTGTGACATAACAGATATAAAGAAAGGACAAATGTGTCAAGAAGAAGTACATAGGTGTGTGCAGATGTGAGCTTGAGTAAGTTGTTGTAAGGATCAGAAGATTTCCTACTACAGTTACCAGATAAACTATTAAAAATGCAACAAAAAGTGGAATTTGCAACTGTGGAATATCTGAAAATCCGACAATTAAAAAGTATTCAGGAGAGCTCAGATTTTCTCTATTCATTTATCAAGCAATGCAGCAATGGCAGAAATTGAAGATATCCTGTGGATAAAATAAATTGAAGTTAATTGATTTGATTGATTCCTACTAGGCATTAACAACAAATAAAACTTTCCTATCCCCGAGAGTAGACATTAAATAACGTTATATCAAGGCCTTTTGGTGATCTAACCCTTATGGCCATGATGTCGGGACTGTCTATAGATAACTCATTCACCCTTATCCCTTCAAATTGTCTCAACCAGCAGGTCTTCCCCTGGGACTTCTTATTGTGGCTTTTGAGAAATTTAGGTAGCCTGTGTAGTAGACTCCATCTATAGACCATGTCGCCTGGAATAACCACACATCAGTTTCCTCAATATATGATGACCGTTCTGTAGACCTTGTTTTCGTTGAAATTCCCGCAATATTCCAGGAGGATAGAATCATGCATAGTTTTGGGGAATTAGTACCTGCTTCCTCTATATTAGTAAGTTGCTCCACATCGTTGAATTTATCAATTATTAGCAAACCTTCATTCTGGGTGCTGGAAGAGGAGTAGGCACGTACTTCTGATCTTGCGGGAATCATAGGCACTACACTAAGATGAAAGTTGCTAAGTTTTATAGGCGGTTTGCAACCTATGCCTATATGCCTTACACCATCTACCTTTGTTTCGCTTGAGGGTACAGCCTGACTAGCCAACAGAGCTCTGGTGCAAACTTCCAGGTTCCCACCCACCTCCTCTGTGACACTAAACCCTTCTGATTCAGACCATAATCGGTTTTTACTCACTCCCAGTCAGGCAATATCTTCGAGGGATGAACGTAGATCAAAGCGATTACTGATTTGGACTGGATTGTCAAACGAATTGTGTGCCCCATTGGGATCCTGCTGAACCTTGTACCTAGGCATCTTCCACAGGTTATAAAATTAGTCCAAGGGGAGTATTTTAATATCATCTACTGCAGGGGTATGATAACCAAAATGTGGTGTACCAGTAGTGGTGATCTAAAGCTAAGTACCACACAATCACCTACCATGGACTTCCATGATTGACCTATCCAGTTAATTTTTCATACCATTTTAAATTCCTTAAAGAACTGATCTCTAATGCCTGTCTTTTTGTCCAAGAAATGTAGAGCCTTATTTGTGAGCGTCGACCCGTGCTCCTGGGTGCCTAAGGGGAGCATGGGCACATTAGCTAGAACCACTGTATATGGCTTGGCCTCTGGAGGAAGGTGAAGACTGGGATGTGAGTTGGTGTCACCTTCAATACCTAACTCGACCTTCTAATGCCTTCAACCCCCTGCTGCTGCGTCAAAATTGTGGAAGAACCATTACTTAAACTTGAGGTAGGGTTACAATCGGTACTTGACACAGATAATGCTGGTGCAGAACTTATGCGAACATTATCCGGATTAACCTGTTGCACAACATATTCGGCCCTTGAATATTACTTGGCACCCCCCCCCATTCCCATGTACAATAGGTTGAACTGGGTTCCTTTGGTTACTGCAGGTAAGACTTTGTTCAATCTTTTTTAGTCTTTCATCAACTGAATCCAATCTTTTGAATATGGGATCTATAATTGCTGCTATTTGCTCTCTTAATAGGGAACACAATTCCTTCTGGTTAAGCTGGATACTTGGACAGACAATGCAGGTATTTACAGCAGCCTGCTCTATTGGTAGCCCTATGCAATTCAAAGTTGCGTTTGCGGCAGATTTAACAACCGGAGTAGTACATCCTGTCTTCCCAAAGATGGCTGCTCTACGAGGTTCTTTACTGGGGGCCGCAGTGTTGTGCTTTACTGTGCCTCAGCCTTTCCTTTTTTTGAAGGTGGTTCCACCCCTGTTTCCCCTGTAACTTTCTTCCCCCTGGTTTTTACCATTACAGGGCTTATTGGACTTCACCGATCTTGGGAAGTTCCTGAAGTTGGGGACACTATCTCATTACATTCCAAGTGAGGAGATGTTCTATGACTACCATGATCAGATTCATTTCCTAACAATATTTGGGATAACTGAGCTATGGGCACACAACTGCCCTGAGAAGATACTGGTTCCAATGAGAGCCTATGCTCTGTTAACTGGATTTCGTGCATCAGCACAGATTCTGCTCTACTTAAGAAAGCATCAAGTGTATCTACGACCCCTTCCCCATCTTTCTTTTGCTCATTATTAGATGACCCCAGAGCCACACAGATAACAGGTAACTGAGGTTCGGTGAGAATCGGAACGATTTGGGCTTGTTCAGATATGGATGAGTTGGGTATCTACGAACCGTAAATGACGAGATTAGTAGATGTACGTGTTTTCGCTACACTACTTGGAAGGGTTCGTCTTATTTACTGGTTTTTCATCTGAACCTTCGGGTTCCATTTTAGATATGGCATCCATTTTGTTTCTTGCCCTCACGTAGCCGGCGAACGGACAATGTCCGCTTGATGACCCTGGGATTCCCAAGCTCTTGCAGAAGATGCATATTCCTTTGAGTGTGTCTTTATGACTAGGGAAGCGACACGGCGAAAGCAGATGGCTCCGCTCGAGGCTCATCTTGCCGTGCCGGTCTATTGTTTCAGCCTTGCATGCGTTAGGCTCGAATCCTTTGATCCTGTGATCATGCTTCCGATATTGCCCCCACACTCTTTTCAATCTGTTGTCTGTCTTTGTTTCTCTGCACCTGTTTCTGTCCCTTCTCTTAGGACGTTTATAACTAGAATGGAATGTGCCTAATGGTGGGATAGCGTGCTTTTACAGTTGGGAACCGACATGTTTCTGTAATTATGTTCCGGGCTTCTGAAAACATGAATGAGATCCTTTTGAAGTTTACTGTGGGAACTGAGTTGTAACCTTTTGTTCGTTATGTTGTGCAATGGCGAAAATGTGTATAAAAGGAGCAATCCACTTTTTCAATTCGAAGCAGACTCTCTGAACCTACACTCTGTTGTACTTCTAGCGATTTCTGTGTCCCTGCAGTAAATAAACGCTGATCTTTGACGCCGAAGGAAGTGTCCCGTGTCTCTGTAATTTGTACGCCGGAACAGGTATCTCCACGAAGGTTTCAGGTGTTGTCCCCTGGCACCGCTGGGCCTTAAATTAGCCCAGTCCTTCAGTTGGTGCCCAACGTGGGGCGACATCATGCGGTACCGGTCCAAAGCCTGACGATCGTGAGGAACTTCGTGTGAAATCTCCGAGGGAAGGTGCACCCCGCTTCATCGATCCTGTTGTCGAAATAAGTGGTCCGAAGATTTTTTCCGCGAAGATTCCCACTTCCCGACGGCTGCGACGGACTGATGCCCTGACTGTCGACCTGTGTTGGCGCCTGGCGTAGTCCTTTGTACGGCGAGACGATAGACGGGCCTTCCTGGTGACGCCATTGTTCTTTCAGTTAAGTATTTGTGGGTCGCTCTCAGTTAGCTCTTTGGTTCCGAAAGCTTGGCATTTGCTTGACATTTGCTTCGTACTTTGAAACTTGGTTGTTGTTGTTGAAACTTGGTTGATTGCATGGTTCCATTGCATTTTTTGATTCTTAGTTGTTGGGTTTCTCTTTGACAATTGCAATTGCCAAAAACCGAGGGTCTCGTATTTTTGCGAGGATATCGTAATTCGATAACCCTTGAAGTTTGAAACTCGGTTAGTGTGCATGATGCCTGGCCGTAGTATTTTGTTTGGTTTCCTTAGATGTTGCAGCACGGATTCCCGGTTGGAGGACTCGTGTCCGATACCTCCAGTTGGAACTCCGATTTATGAGCTCTATAGTCGACATGGAGTGGGCCCCATTATATATAACCCATTTTGGATTCATTATACGAGAAAAGATGGTGTCCTTAGTTGGCCTCCCCATGGTAGCTTTGAAACTGAGATTTTAGATAATCTCGAAGCAAAATTGTTTAAAAAGAAAGCTAGGCCAGCAATGTTTGATTCCTTTCGGTTATGGCGCAAAGAGGCCAGACAGAAAGAAATCAAGCTGACTAAGAAAATTAAGAGAAAGGGTATCATTTCGATAATGCAAGGTGCAGAACAGCATCAGCGAGACAAGGCAGAGAAGGAAAGGGAAGTTTCTATCAGACAGCATAGCATGGCGGTGGATAAATGTTATCCAGTTTTACCGTTGAGTTCTGAAAAGAAGGAAGAAGAATTGAAAGAGGAACCTTTGTTATCTTATTTACTAAAGTCACCACCCCCTTATGTACAGGGTGCTATAGCCCCTATAGTTCCTCCTGTTCTTCCGCCTGTCATTCCGGCGGCTGCTGGTCAGCCTGTAGTTGGTCCTGTTCCTCCGAATCCCCTTGTTCCTCAAGTGGGCCCTGCTCCTTTACCACCTATTCTTCTTACTGCTCCTCTGCCCGTAACTTCTCAGTCTACTGCTACTACTACTCCTGTTATCTTGGCTACTCCCACTGCCCCTACGTTTAGTCCTAATATTGTTGCTCCCGTTCTTCTTTCCTCTTCTCCTTCTGTTCGTAAACTTATACCTAATTCTGTTGCTAATCTCTATTCTTCACTTTTCGGATCGTTATTTGAATCCGATGCCTCGGAAATCTCTCAGACACAAAGTCAAACGCCTGGTGTAAGGGAAATTGAGATGTTAGTATCTATGGCGCATAGGTGGATTAGACATCCTGCTAAGTACACTTCGCTCATAGTTTTCGATACACTCTCTCAGTTTAATGAGCCCACACAGAGATTCGTGTTTGAAGAGATGTGCAAATCATTGAGAGAAGAGTGGGATAATGACGAGCTAGATATCGTACCGCCTGATATGACTGAACTTCAGAGTCAGTTTTCGAACGGTATGATTGTAGGTGGTGATGTACTGCGTGCATTAGAGCGATTGTTAGCTTTTAGGTCCACAGTGCCTTCACGAGTGTCGTTTGACGACGACTCCGATGATCCGAAAGCGAAATCTGGTCAGTATCCAATGCGAGAGGTTCCCCCAGTGTGGATGCCAGGTGATGCTACTGTCAATCCTCCAATTTTGCCACACTTCCAGAGAGTTTGGATACACCTCCCATGGAAGCGAACAGAAGTCTTGCAGGTGAAACAATCCTTGCCTGACCCACGGAAGAATCCAGCAGGTTATTACAAGGAGTTATCCCAATTTGTGGATGCTTCTATTATGAGCCTTGCTGATATCGACATGTTGTTTTGTACTGTTGTACCGCAACCGATCTGGGCGAATATTCGTCACGAAAATCATGCAGTTGAGTTAGGTGGTGATTGGGCTGCAATTGTAGCGGCCGACGGACAGCAAGTTGGTGGGGCCAAGCCTGAACAGCTAATTACGGATCTGCCCCAAAGAATCATTACGCTCATGAAAACACTCATGCCAGCGATGAGGGTGAACTGGGATAAATTGTCTGCTTGCAAACAAAAGAAAGACGAGAGTGTCTCCGATTTCTTTACTAGGTTTGAGGAGGCATTTATCAATCATAGTGATCAGGACATGAGTACTGAGGGAGGTCAGCGTGAGGAAAAGCAGTACAGATTACAACCGATGCCCAGGCTGCTGGCGCAAGACGCCTCTTAGTTCCCATCTTGAACGGTTACAAAATAAAGAGATGGGCGCTGGAAGCAGGAACACAAGAACAGAGCTTTATTTCTCATGGGGAGAGCCTGTCATTTCGGACACGCACACAGTGTCTTCGGGAGGTGCTCTAAAAGTTTTACTGAGGCTTCGTCTTTTATACACAGGTTTATGATGCACAAACATTCCTTATTGCAATAAAAGACACTTTGAAGTACAAAAAGGCATGTTTGGAATCCTAGCTTCAGGCCTATTCCCATACCCTTCCTCGGATATCGCTCCCCCTCCTAAATGTAACAAGTGATTTTAATCTTGCAGCCGGACATTCCAACAGGACACGAGGGCAGGAAGGGGCGGTCAGATCTAAGGTTGGACAGGCGATAAGATCGGGCACTTCAGTTGGTGTATCACGTTTTGCTATGCGGGGCTAAAAAGGGGGGGGGTGGTACATCCACGAGGCTTGGTCTTATGACTTGGGACCGGGTCGAGGGATCAGGCGTGGCCGGGAGGGGGGGATCATCAGCAGAGGGGAAGGGTGTTCCTGAGGGGAAATGCAGGGGGTGTGGGCCAGGCGGGGGGGTGTCATTTCCAGAGTAGGGTCGCGCAGAGGAAGAGGGTTTTATGGTCTATGCATGAGAGAGCGGGGGGTGTTGAATGCACGGGGGGGGGGTGCTGGGGATTTAACAAACGGGCAGCGAGGCCATGCTGCCTAAAAGGGCTGTCGCGTACGTGCGTGCATGGGCCTACGCTGGCGGGATGATGCAGTCAATGCTTTGCGGTATTCGTTCTGCTTACAGAGAGGGGTATGGTGAACACTCGAATGCTGCTTATATACATATACATGGTCATTTTCCACAGTCGCCGCTTTTTAACATAAGTTAGTTCATTTCCGTGACTATCATAACTGACGGGGTGTACATATAGCCATGTGTGGTCAAAGGAATAACGTTTGTCAATACTGGCGGATTGCATATAACCATGTGCAGTCGAAGCGATAGACGAGGTGCAGTACATATGAATTTACATTTGTTGTGTTATACATACGAGTCTAGAGATCGGTGTACTACTCAGTCGGGGTCAATCAAGGAAATGTTCCGACACATTATAGAACCATGTTCTGACTCTCTCTCCGGTGGTATCAATGTACAGTTAAAAGTGACCGACAAAACATTTTGAAAGCAATACAAAGTGGTTGAGGAGGGGGGGATTCAGTTCTCTACAAGCAATTAGTCAAGGGGGGGGGTAGAATGTTAAAAAAAGGGGGGATCTTCGCCACAGTGTCTTTTTAGCAGCGAGCCATCACTGGTAGGCTCAAGTAGTCCGTCTTCTTCCGTTGGCGCTGTTGAGCACCGGCGGTGGAACTATAGGTCCAGCTCAGATCCAACCTTACGCGTCGCAGGGTGCGATCTGTCCTCTGCTGTTAGACCACAGGCCTGTTTCCTAACTAATCCTTTTAGGGGTGCCTCATGCTGGGCACCTGCATTTCTTTCTCCTTCCGTGGCAAAACCCTATTCTACCTAAATGCTGTTCTTCTTTTCTGAGTCAAAATCCATGTGGAAAAGGGGGGTGTTGCTGGATAACCGAGGGAAGAGAGGGCGGTGTGGGATCAGATCCTTGAAACCAACCAAGGGAGCAAAGGATAACGAGCAGGCAGGCCCATCAATCGGGCTCAAAGGGGCGGGGACTTCTGGCACGAGTGGGTCAGCAAACAGAGGGCTTCAAGGCAGCCCTTCATCCTTTCATTTTCCGTGTTTGTGAGTGGTGCCTCGTCCCACGTCTCGTTGCTCTGCGGCTCCACCTTTGGTCGAGGTCACATGTACTTTGTGATCTGTGGCCAGGCTGTGCGTCACGTCCGGCCCCTCTCCTCCGGTGATTGGGTATCTTTGAATGGGTACAAAACAAACTTTAGAGAACTGGTAGGAGAAGACATTTATACATTTCAATTCCGTCCCCAATCCTTAAGTAGTTGGGGATACGTTCATCGGTCACGGTCAGGAGTATGTATGTGAGACTAAGTCTATCTGGCGTTCATTCATGACGTATATGGAGATTGGTCAGACTCCTATCAACTGCGTATTCTATCAAACTTGAAATCGGATCCTTCGGTAGAGACTCGTCTTTCCAACCTGAGTCCTGACAATCTTACGTTTTCCTTCAGAGTCGGCTAACTCTTGCGAACAGGGGGGGGGGGGTGCTAACATCATGAGAGAGGGACAGAGGCTAAACATTCTTTTCTCGGAGAGCAACGGTTAATCAGGGTCATCAGTTATACTTCGGGGACAGTAGATATGGAGCTGGGGTTAATCTGGAGAAGCGAGGACGCTTTGGACACCCGTACTTGGGTGCGGAGGGGTGGGGAAATCTGGGCATTGGGGATTGTGTTTCTAACGAACTGAAAAACAGAAGGCCACTGACATATAGTCCCCCCTATAAAAGGGCCAGATTAGGGGACATCAGTTGTCTTACCTGTCCTTTCCTTCTTAGCCAATTCAAGTTCCTTAATTTTGCAGAAAGGAGAGGTAGTAATATGGCAATTTACAATCGTTTTTCCCGAACACCTTTGTGTTCACAAACCAATTAGGCTTGTACCGGCGGGGCACAACATTACCACACAAAGGAAGAGGGAACAGGGGGGACCCTCAGATAGAGAGAGAGTCGTCCGCATTCTAAATGAACCATTCGGTACACGTACGACATGGAGAGAGAGAGAGAGAGAGAGAGAGAGAGACGTGTACAATAATAGGCCATTTAGTGCACACACAACACAGAACAGCAGGGGTCAAGTTATATAGAAACACAGGCTGAGGGACGACGTAGATCCATGCATTACGTACACACGAATTCAGGCGGGGGAGATAGTACATGTATTACATACAAAAATCCAAGACAAAACATAGAACAGTTTCTAGCCAAAAAGATTTCTTCCTGCATGATGGGCATCCTTAGTATCCTACTTAATTCGTCTGGGGGCTGAGCTTTTTACCTTTTTCTTCTTTCTTTTCGTTGGCTGCCTTTGCCGGTGGCCTCGGTTGCAAATACTTACACTTTTGTCAATTGGTCGGGAACTAACCTGGTCAGGCTAATACTCACGGTGGGATCTTCGAATCGTTTTTAGTGAATGGGTTTCCAGGCTGAGGCAACAGAGGGTATCAGTCGGGAGAACAATGGGGCAGCTTTGAGTTTTATGTCTATGAGGGTGCAAGAAGAAGGTGGTAAATCTTAAACATTGACTACATTCCTAGTCTTTCAGGCGGAGGGTACTTGGGTAGACCTCACCCCAGAATATTCCTTAACCTTTCCCTACTTAGTTAAAGTTTAAATTTACTTATTGGTGCACGTCATTCTTGGTTGCATTATTTGGGGTGCCGGTTGGGGTCATATTTTGTCATACTGTAATAACCCGTCAAGTTTCTGCTTCGCCCTCCCAGTCGCTGTGTTCAGAGAGAGAGAGAGAGAGAGTCATTTCTAAGTAAGGGAGTGCTATATCTTTGTTTGTTTATCGTGTATAGGCACCATGTTCAGACCCCTTTTTCCCCATTCCATCAATCATTCGATCATCACTTAAGTCATACACAAAACATTTCTTTTATCAATCCACACATGTGCAACGTGTATTCAGTCGCGCTATACACATCAGGGCATGCACGCGTGCATTCATATCGCACAAATTCGTCACGTTCTCAGGGGCAGTCCCCATAGGTAATATATAATTTTCACAGTGCTAGCCCGATTTCCGCGCGGGACCATGCGTGCTGCTTAGGTCTTCTTCATACTTTAGTCGACGTTCCGATGTGACCTGCAGAAGGAGGGGAAAAAGAAGGGGTGGGGGCAGCGTTTTAAAACACATCAGCGCGCATAGACCCGAAAATGTTTTTACTTACCACATACTCGACCTGTCTCCGCGGGATGCAGTCCCTACCATCTTGGTGTTTAAGCCCAGAGGGACCGGTAGTGCGGGAGAGATAATTATTGATGGCCTGTGTATAGCATAGATCGCCCAAGTGTGGCATTACGGATCGTGTGCAGGGGAGGGTCAAAACAAAGGGCAGTCGGTGTAGAGTGGGGGGGGTTGAGCTCGTGCTCTCCTTTGAGGAAGAGGGATGGTCTACAATGGTACAGGGTCGTTTTCGTTCGTCAGGCACGGAAACTAGAGGGCTAGGTGGCAATCCTTCGGAGTGGCTTAGGGCATCTAAAACAACTTCCCTGATACATGTGGCATATAAAGTAAAGGCTAAATACCGGGATCTGTATCAATTGCTTTACGTTGCACAAAAATGAAAAACACATACAAAAACCTGGACCATTCATATTTGTAATATCTCTGTGTACTATACTTTTTATCCTTTAACTTAATCGAGCTGTTTCATTTCACCTGTATTTTACTTATATCGGAGACAGTGGCCATTTATTCGAAACTTGCCAATCTAAGCGTTATAACTATGTTTGCTTTTCAAAAAAACTTTATTTAAAAATGTTGGCGCACAAATACGGGCCTACAACCACGTGGGCCGGCCACAGAGCAGACTGGAACTGTACATGAGGGGATATTTATTTGTGGTAAACATAACGGAGTCGGCGGTCGGTGATTTCATAATAAAAGTGCGACAAGTGCGATAAAATCGTATCGAATATTCATTGCGGGCAAGTACCATAAGTGTCGAAAATTCGAACTTTCAATAATACGGTAATCAATGATGCGTCAGAACTTAATATCAATTCATTGTCCGAACGTTTAATCAGTACCCATCTCCTCCCGCCATGTGCTTCAAAAACTGCATACATATCTCATGATATCAAGGCTGAGCAACCGGACCACAACAAGGAGCTGCGAGTTTCATTTGTACCGGCGCCATTTTGGGTGTGGTCAGGCAGGTCCAAGTATAGTCAAAATGTCTCCACCAACTCGTGGTTGGACCAGAACCTCTTTCGGCAGTCCAAAAGTTTTCGTTAAAGGGTAGCAAAAGGGACTGGCGAAATGAACCATCAGTCAAAATAGGGGGGAGGCAACAATCTTTCCTACCGGGTCATACTGGAGTCCCACCGGAACTTGATCAAATTGGTAGTCCGCAGGATTTTGGTCATTTGAACTGAGGCTGGCGCCAGCATGGGAGCGCCAACGTCTTGTGGCTACGTCTTGGTCGTTCCGTGGGTGATCATGGCAGTCATTCCCCATCGGGGGGCCCGCGGGGAGGGTTGGGGCCCCCCGCGGTTCTCAGAAAATCTTCAAAGTCGAGGGGAACGCTTCTGGACGTGGGACTCATTTTCTAGCTGACAAGCGACCGGGCCATCCCCTCACACCGGGCCCAATCCTGCAGAGTTGACCGCCCACTTCATGAACTAGGCTGGTTCGGGCGAAGCTTCATTGCACCGCAACAGTGGACGAGACCCCGCTGGGTGAGTGGAGCGCCGCTGCACCGCAAGAGTAGACGAACCCCTGTCGGGTGAGTGGAGCGCCGCTGCATCGCAAGAGTGGACGAACCCTTGTCGGGTGTGTGGAGCGTTGGGGGTGCAGCTGGGGGCCTCCACCTGGGGAGGTGGGAGAGGCCCGTCCACGCCGCCTCTCCCTCCCAGCACAGCCCACGCCGTTTCCCGGCACGGGCATTCGTGATGGCCGGACCAGGCGATAAGAGGGGGGGGGTCGGAGGCATAAGCAAGACATCCCCCCCCTGTGGCCTGCAAGGCGCCAGAAGAGGATGGGAGGACCAGTACATTCCGGGCCGACCATCCCACGACTTCTCAAGCCGATGGCCTCGTCTTCCGGATGGACGTAACCGCGGACCTGTTGCACTTCGGGAGATTCCGGAATGGGGGTAGGTATCTGCTGACTTGTATCTATCTCATGTTGCCATTATTGGGCGTGGCGGGCGGTGGGACAGACATGTTTGGAGCAGTGAGGGGCGGCAGAGCCTAGCTACCTCGTGGCTGCCGTGATGTCAAGCTTGGCTTCTCTCACCACTTTCGTGTTTCTTATTGCGGGCTGTTTATAACGTTTCTCATTTCTAGCGAAGTCAAAAAACTCATAAGTGGCCTACTGATTTTGCTCAATTTCTGTTTCCTTCCTTTTCTAGTGTGTTTCATGCTAAAGTTTCTGTTAACAGGATACGGTGATTACTTCGTATTTTACATATGTCCTTTTTATTAGGAGTGCCCTCCGGTTGAGCCAGATGATCTACCTCTAATAAATGATCCGGGTGGAACTAGTTTACCAATCAGTGGGGAGTAGATAGGCATGACAGATTACAACGGGGGACAAAGGTCCGCATTACCTACCATTCACTACTTGCAAAGACTAGACAGAATATTTCTATTCCACGTTATTTGCAGACAGAGAATACCTCAAAAGAACTATTCCTTGAACAATAAATGTCCAGACAATCAATCAATCAGTGGGGAGAAAAACAGGTATGACGGATTACAACGGGGGACAAAAGTCTGCATTACCTATCCTTCGCTATCTGCAAAGGGAGACAGAATATTCCTATTCTTTTCTGTTTGTAGACAGGGAATATCTCAAAAGAGCGATAATCGATAAAAATCGATAACAAACAATCAGTGGGGAGAAAGATAGGCATGACGGATTACAATGGGGGACAAAAGTCTGCATTACCTATCCTTCCCTATTTGCAAAGAGAGAGAAACGTTCCTATTCGTCGCTGTTTGCAAACAGAGAATGTCTCAAAGAGAACCAATACTTCAAGTAGCAACCAAGGCTAAATGAACCAATCAATGAAAAATACCAGTATTTAAATACCGATTCCAATACAAACAATCAATCAATCAGATGGATAAAGCCATCCTATCAATCAGACGTAAAGACGTCCTACTTAACCTTACCCGGACCGGACCGTGTCGACAGTTCTTCGCCTTCCCTTTCAAGCGCCCGATCGTTCTCTTACTCCATGTTTTTACCGCAGCATTCCTGTGGGATTCCAGTCAGGACAGTAGGTCGCTTGAGAGAGGTCCGTTCGGAATCAGTGAAGTTCATTCAATCGGCAGCCGGGCGAGGGCCCTCTCAAGGCAGGTATACTCCAATCATTTAGATGTTCACCCCATCATCTGGACCTCTCTTACCGGACCTTATGTCGCTGATGGACCCTGCGTTGGGACGCCAATTGAGGAAAAGCAGTCCAGATTACAACCGATGCCCAGGCTGCTGGCGCAAGACGCCTCTTAGTTCCCATCTTGAATGGTTACAAAATAAAGAGACGGGCGCTGGAAGCAGGAACACAAGAACAGAGTTTTATTTCTCATGAGGAGAGCCTGTCATTTCGGACACGCTCACAGTGTCTTCAGGAGGTGCTCTAAAAGTTTTACTGAGGCTTCGTCTTTTATACACAGGTTTATGATGCACAAACATTCCTTATTACAATAAAAGACACTTTGAAGTACGAAAAGGCATGTTTGGAATCCCAGCTTCAGGCATATTCCCATACCCTTCCTCGGATATCGCTCCCCCTCCTAAATGTAACAAGTGATTGTAATCTTGCAGCCGGACATTCCAACAGGACACGAGGGCAGGAAGGGGCGGTCAGATCTAAGGTTGGAAAGGCGATAAGATCGGGCACTTCAGTTTGTGTATCACGTTTTGCTATGCGGGGCTAAAAAGGGGGGGGTGGTACATCCACGAGGCTTGGTCTTATGACTTGGGACCGGGTCGAGGGATCAGGCGTGGCCGGGAGGGGGGGGATCATCAGAAGAGGGGAAGGGTGTTCCTGAGGGGAAATGCAGGGGGTGTGGGCCAGGAGGGGGGGGTGTCATTTCCAGAGTAGGGTCGCGCAGAGGAAGAGGGTTTTATGGTCTATGCATGAGAGAGCGGGGGTGTTCAATGCACGGGGGGGTGCTGGGGATTCAACAAACGGGCAGAGAGGCCATGGTGCCTAAAATGGTTGTCGCGTACGTGCGTGCATGGGCCTACACTGGCGGGATGATGCAGTCAATGCTTCGCGGTATTCGTTCTGCTTACAGAGAGGGGTATGGTGAACACAAATGAACGCCGCTTATGTACATATACATGGTCATTTTCCACAAGCGATTGTTTGTAAGCATGGGCGAATTTTGCGAATCTCGCGTTCGCGAATTTTGCGGATTTGCGAACTCGCAATCCGCAAAATCCGCGAATTCTCGCGAATTTGCGGATTTTTTTTTTTTTGTGTTTGCGCGGGTTTCTGCCAGTTTGCGAGGGTTTTGTACAATTTCGCAAATTGCGAACTTACCTGTCGGGTCGCAAGTTTCGCGAACTTGCTGTTTCTACGTGTCCAGCCTGTTTGGGACACTCTTCTTCATCACTGCCATTCTCTGTCACCACTGCCACTCTCTGACTACTCATGCCACCCTCTGGCCCACCCATGCCACCCTCTGTTTCATCACAGCACCCTCTGGTTGTCCAGTCAGTGTACATTATTGTGGCAACGCAAGCACACCTTCCCTGCCTCAAGTGACCTGAATTAATTTGGGGCTGATTAATGTGTCACAGAATATTTTTTTAGCTGGCACCTGCTTCCTTAGTGCTTCCTGATTAGTGATCTTTTGCACTTGCTAAGTGCTTTCATTGTTGCAAAATTAGTTACAACACCTGCCCTGCCCCAACTGACAATAATGAATTAGGGGCTGATTAATGGATTTGAACTTCCAGCCTGGCTCCTGCTTGTCTCCCTTAGCTGTAATTCAGGACCTTTGTGGCATATGTGTAACTATTCTGAGGTTCAGAGCAGGGTCACATAATAGTTGCAACTGGCAACTGAACTCTGGAGGGGCCCCTCAGGAAGCACTACAGGAAATGGCTACTAATGATGGCATTGGCTTAACATCTTATGCCGACGACACACAGCTGGTCCTGGAGATACACAAAAACGGTGAAGCAGTGGCAGCGAACTTTCAGGAGGGCATGAAGGCCATTGGCTCATGGATGAACCGGAATTGCTTAAAGCTAAATTCCGACAAGACGGAGGTGATGGTTTTTGGCGAACTGACTCCGTCTTGGTCTCCGATCTGGTGGCCCTCGGAATTGGGAGCTCCCCCATCACCTGTAACCAAGGTGAAAAACTTGGGCGTGCTTTTTGATAACAAGCTCACGTTTTTAAGCCATGCCAACGCGGTGGTGTCAGCCTCCTTCTTTACCCTGAGAATGGTGAAGAAACTGCTCCCTTTTCTTCCCCCAACCGCAGGCAAAACCTTAATGTCCTCCCTGGTGTTATCTAGGGTTGATTATTGCAATGGTCTATTGCTTAACGCACAAGAGCAAGTTCTGAGCAAATTACAGCTTGTCCAGAACGCTGCTGCAAGAATTCTCATGGGTATACCTAAGCACGCTTCTATTTCTCCCACAATTCGTGAGCTCCACTGGTTACCAATAAGAAGCCGGATAAAGTTTAAGGCCATGTGTATCATTCACAAGGCCTTAAACAATAATGGACCTGATTTTTTCAAAAGTGCATTCAAACTGTATAAACCCAGTCGAACACTACGCTCTTCTTTGGCCCAACAGCTCCAAATCCCACGCACAAAAAAAGTATCTTGGGGAGATAGACGCTTTGTAGTGGCAGCATCAAAATTATGGAATCAGATCCCCTCCTCTGTTAAAAATCAACCGTCATTACTTTCATTTCGCAAACACCTCAAGACCTGGCTCTTTAACCAGTAAGACGTCAGTGGAACCCCTGCAATCTGCAAACTCCAGCGCCGAGACACCGAAAGGTATTTGCGCGCTTTAGAAATTTTAAAAATAAATAAATAAATAAATGAGCCTGAACTTTTGAACCTGGTAAGTAGTTTCAGTTTTGCTAAGATCGTATTTCTGCAATTTTGCACTTATTCGCGGGGCGCGAAGTTGTACTGGGAAGCCGCGAACTCACGCGAACAGTGCGAGCAGTGCGAGCAAAATCCGCTGCTCGCGGATTTGCGGATTTTGCGGGAGATTCGCGAATCTCGCGGATTGCAAATTTCCCGAAAATCCGCAAAATCCGCGAGCGAAACGGATTTTCCGCCCATGCTTAATTGTTTGTCGATAAGTTTGTGTTCAATCTGTTGCCTGAGTTATGCAACAAATTGAAAAATTCAACCACAGCTCAAATATTAGCAACGGCTCAATATTATGAGAATAGAGAAAAAGAGGAGAATGATCGTGCAGAAAAGAAAACTAAGGAGCTAAAAACTAAGGTCTTGTTGCAGCAAGCGTATCCTCCGCGCTCGAATCAGAATGACTCGCAACTGCAGCATGTGCAGTATCGACCACAGGCGCAGTCTTCTAGGATGCAGTCGTGCTCTGAATACTCTGCCTCCAGATCTATGCTTGGGAGTAATCAGTGTGCATATTGTAAGGGTGAGGGCCATTATAAGTTTAATTGCCCTGTTTTACGTGACCGAACGAATGGTGTCTCGGTTCGAGGTGGTCGTGGTGGTCATCAGCAAGCCTCTCGAGGTAGAGGTCGTGGCACCTCTCAAAATCAAAATGAGCGTTCTGCTCCTCCATCGAACACGAACAATTGTTTTGATCAGCGAAATACATTGTCTGGTAGATCTGCACAGTATCATGTGGATGGCTATTATGTTGAGCATGAGATTGGTGCAGACAACGATTATTAGGACAGCCATAGACAAAGAGAGGGAGTAGTATCAGTTCCGGTTGATCAGAGAGGGCCTTACGTCGCAGTTGCCACATCGGGCGTAGTTGAGCCTTTTTTGTTGGACACTGGTGCCGCAAAAAGTTCCATCATGCATTCGAAACTCCCTGGCGCACCTTTGTCTGGCTTAACAAATGTTTCTGTTGGATTCTCTGGCGCCCCGGTTAGCAATCCAGTTTCTAGCCCTTTGTCCCTTACGATCGGGACACGTGAGCTAGAGGCTCCTTTGATTTTAACTACTGGTTGTGGTGAGAATCTTTTGGGTCTGGATTTGTTAAAGCGGTTATATACGACTTTGTATTGCTCTCCTTCGGGAGTGGAGCTTACATTAGGTCAGAGAGTCATCTCTCCTATGTACTTGTCAACTGATAAGCTCCTGCCGGAATTGAGTTCCCTTCCTGAGTCTTTATGGGCAACAGGTCCCAATGATGTGGGCCTACTGGACATACCACCGTATGTAGTCCAATTGAAATCACATGTAAGATTACCACGTATCCCCCAGTATCGTATCTCTCTTGATGGCGAACAAGCGCTATTAGCGATCATTTATGACTTGATCGAAAAGGATGTTATTGAAGAAACTAGGGGAAATGTGTGTAATAGTCCGGTGTTACCTATTTTGAAATGAACTGACCCGTCCAAGCCTCCTGTGTACCGTTTTGTAATTGATTTGAGAGAAGTGAATAAAATCGTGATTCCACAGTTTCCAGTGGTGCCTGACATTACAGCTTTGCTGACCCTGATTCCAGCCTCTGCCTCCTGGTTTTCGGTGATAGACCTAAAGAATGCTTTCTTTAGTATTCCGATTGCTGAGGAAAGCAGAGATCTATTCGGCTTCTCATTAGGTGGTCGCAGTTTTAGGTTTAAACGCGCACCACAGGGCTACTGCGAGAGTCCATCGATCTACAGTCAGGCCCTTAAGAGTCAACTTGATGCATTTGTGTTACCTGCTGGTGCGCCCTTGATTCAGTATGTCGATGATCTGTTGGTGGCTGCCGATACTGAGCAAATTTGTAAAACTGCTACGGTATCGTTGTTAAAGCATTTATGTGACTTACATCACAAGGTGTCGCCTTCTAAGCTACAGTATTGTTGTCAAGAAGTAACCTATTTAGGTCACTTATTGTCAAAGGAGGGAAGAAGGTTGACCCCAGAAAGAATTGCAGCGATCGCTCGAATGACTGTGCCAACAACTCAGAGAGACGTACGTGCCTTTCTAGGTATCACGTCATACTGCAGACAATGGATTCCAAACTTCTCATTGTTAGCGAAGCCATTGTTAGCTCTCACGTGCAAGGATGTTCCAACTCCTTTGCCATGGACTGAAGATTGTCAGAAAAGTTTTTCTGAATTGCGTGATGCGTTGTGTTCGGCTCCTGTGTTAGGTACTCCTGATTACAGTAAGCCGTTTACACTATACGTTCACGAGAGAGAAGGTTGTGCGTTAAGTGTTTTGACGCAACAATTTGGCGGCAAACAGCGTCCATGTGCATATTTTTCTTCGACTTTAGACCCAGTAGCTAGAGCATTGCCGAGTTGTCTAAGGGCGACAGCGGCAGCTGCGGTGTCCATTCGACAGTCCGCAGGTCTGGTCATGGATAATATGCTTACAGTGATGGTTCCGCATGCAGTTGACACTCTCTTGAATCGAACAAAGACTCAACACTTGACGAGTGCAATGAGTTGACACTTTTGGCAAGTCATATACAGATAAAACGTTGTAATGTGTTGAATCCAGCGACATTGTTGCCGATTCATATGGAATCAGGTGATGTTGCACCACATGACTGTTACTTAAGAACTGAAGAAGAGACGAAGGGTCGTATTGACCTGATAAACACTCCATTGGAAGATCCCGATGGTACTTTGTATGTAGATGGTTCATGCTTCAAGTTGCCGAATGGTGATGTGACGACTGCGTATGCTGTAGTGACGTTGAGTACGGTTCTGGAAACTGCGAGATTGAGTCAGAATTCAGCACAAGCGGCAGAGTTGATTGCTTTAACGAGAGCGTGTGTTTTGTCTAAAGGAAAGCGAGTGAATGTGTTCACTGACAGTCAGTATGCGTTTGGCGTAGCGCATAGTTTTGGTCGATTGTGGAGAGAGAGAGGATTCATGACGTCTCATGGCACGAAGATTCAACACGGACAGCTCGTGAACGATCTTTTGGATGCACTTACATTGTCTAAGCAAGTGGCAATCATTAAATGCAGTGCACATCGAAAGGTTGTAGATGATGTTGGTCGTGGTAACGCGTTTGCAGATGAGATTGCTAAGGAAACGGCCAAGAATCTGACAAACCGAATGTATGTTACGAGTTCAGTGAGATGGCCGGCGGAGACTTGTATGTGTAAGGACACAGTTGAGAGTGTGAAAGCTATTCAGAATGAGGCCACCAAAACTGAAAAGGCTAAGTGGAAAGAAAGCACGGGGAAGTTAGACATGAATGGATGTTGGGTTGATTTGTCAGAGTATCAGAGATGGATGTTACCGGATGCGTATGTGCTTGCCGTTGTTACTATGGCCCATGGCATGTCACATATTAGCGCGAAAGGTATATGTAAATTGTTGTCTCCCGTATGGAAGAATGATGGGATTGCTAAATGTGCTGAGAGAGTGGTCAAGAACTGTATGGTATGTTTGATGCATAATCCTGGCAAGGGCACCCCCCCTCCACCTGGTCATTTTGCTCCTCCTACATGCCCCTTTGAAGTTATCCAATTGGACTTCATCCATATGGAGAGATGCAATAACTTGAAATATGTATTGGTTGTGGTTTGTGCGTTCTCCAGATGGATTGAGGCCTACCCTCTTAAGGATAATACTGCCCTGTCCACAGCAAAAGTTCTACTCAAAGAATATTTCCCAAGATATAGAATTCCACGGATCGTATGGTCGGATAATGGTAGTGAGTTCGTGGGAAGTGTGATGAAGAGTGTGTGTGCGGGTTTGGGTATTCGCCAAAAATTTCATAGTGCTAACCATCCTCAATCGGCGGGTTTGGTGGAAGGGTACAATGGTACTCTGAAACTGAAACTTGCCAAAATCCAAGCAACGACTGGGTTATCATGGCCTGATGCATTGCCTCTAGCTCTCCTGTCGACCAGGGCGACTGTGCACTCTTGAGTAGGGCTTAGCCCATATGAGATTGTGTTCGGCCGTCCTGCGAACATTTGGGGAGTTCCAAGGCCTAAGGAATTTAGCAGAATTGAATATCCAATATTGATTGACTATCTTTACGATCTGACTGCTAAATTGAGTTTGATTCATCAACAGGTTTTTGAAGCTCTACCGGCACAAACAGAAGGACCTGGACATCGACTCCAACCTGAAGAGTGGGTGCTAGTCCGCAATTTTGGGAGAAAACAAAATCTCGAGCCAAGGTTCGTGGGACCTACCAAGTCTTGTTGGCAACGAGGACTGCAGTTTGGTTGGACGGCAGGAAGCATTGGGTGCACGCCACCCACATGAAGAGAGTACCGTTCCCATTGCCAGCAAATAATTGGATAAGGAAAGGGTTTGCCCCGACTGAAACCGATGTCATCCCAAAGTATGTGCCATTTAGTGATGCTCAACCTGTGGAGATCGATCCAGCTCAGCCAGATACGTCTGTTGAATCATCTGGAACTGTACCTTTGTCCTCAGCATTGGAGAATTCAAGTTCTGAACAGTCACCTGAACAATCGAACTCTGTTTTGCCACCTGAACCATTGTTTGAAGAACAAACTCGACCTGGAAAATGTCGATATTTTCTTCGATCGCGTGATTAAGGACAAATAAAAAATTCCCTTTTTGTTTTTGAATTACATTACCCCCTTTCTGTTGCTATGAACATTGTAAATATTTGCATTTTTCCTGATCTTGAGTTCTTTCATTTTGTTTTACATATCACGTGTGTTCCTTTTCTGTGCAGCTAGGAGACTTATATGAAATTGAATGCTTAATTGATTAAACCTACCATCTGGGTTGGCCGTAGGGCCGTACGGGTACCTACTTCTGTTTGGCAGGTTTCTGACACTAGGTCGGTTACTTTTGTCAGTTTCTGTGAACTCCTGGGAATTGAAAATCGCCACTCAGAATCAGGTGCGCCAAGAACGTTACGGACGGTCTTTAGAGGATGGAGTTCTCTAAGCTGTCAGAAAGAGAGATGATGTCGGCGCAAAGATCTAAGTTGCGTAAGATTTTTCAAACAAAGTGTTTTCTGTTTCAGATTTTCATGTCTATGTTATTGGTGGGTGGAGTGTATTTTGGGATTCAGTCACTTTTGCCTTCCACTTCACCTACTTCCCCCTCTCATGATCTGAATTCTGTTCTCGTTCCCACTATCTCTCCACATTCCTTTCATCTTCTGCCCCAACATGAACAGGTCAGACGTGCGGAATTTATGAACAACTCCTTTGTCCAACTTTTGCATCAGCATCAGTTGGTGATGAACACTACCAACTGTTGGGTGTGTGGGTTAATGCCACATACCATGGATAAGGGTATTCCGTATTTGGTTCTTCCCTACAGCTCCCAGGGGTCAGCTCGGGCGTTCCAAACAATGTTCCGTAGTGCACTAGATTCCTACCCCCGTCGAGAGCCACGTTCCGCAGACCTTGGTTCTGGCCCGTACCACAAGTCTTTGGCGATAGCGATTGCTGATCTGGATAGAGATATTTTTGATGCATCGCTTATTCCAGAGGAAGAGGTGCAAGCCTACAAGGATCTGAGTGAGGCTGAGTATAGTACTTCAGTAGGTGATAGACAGCTTAAGAGCTCGTCTCCAATCTGGATTGTACCCCACCTAGGTCATTTTTGTCTGCAAGGTCTTGGTCGAAATCCAAGAGCTCAGCTTGGGAAGAGTGCTTGTACTGAGACATACGTTTTACCAATGCTCTCTTCCCCTGTATTTCTGACTGCCAAGGGTACCTATTTTGTGTGCTATGATCGCGCTTATACGTGGTTGCCCCGTGACTTCTCGGGTACCTGTTATATCGCGAATCTTTTGCCACCGACTTTTACAGTTGCCTCGGACTATCACAAGACAAGAGTTATCAGAGGCGTTATTAGCAAAGAGGACACTGTCGGTCAAGAAGCAGGAGACTTCTTTAAGGGTTTCCTACCGTTTTGGGGACCTATGGTTAATAGTAGGAACCTGAGACAGTTGACTTGCGTGGTAGAATCAACTGCTAACATAACTGCAAGTGCTCTTGGTAACCTGACGGCAGAGCTTCAAGACTGATGGATAGACTGATGACATTACAGAACCGTATGGTTCTAGATGTTGTACTCGCAGATAGAGGTGGTGTGTGCAAGGTGATCCATTCGAGCTGCTGTATTTTCATACCTGATAATGCTCCAACTGTTTATCAAGCCATCTCGAAGTTGCATAAAATCTCCGAGTCCATACACGTGGACGAAGGTGATTGGACGCTTCTAGGATGGTTTTGGGGTCTGATGTCGACTTGGGGTTGGAAGATTCTGATGATTGTAGGGGTTGTTGCGACGTTACTGTTCACGTGTTGTCTTTGTGTACAGTGTGGTCCAACCTTATGTAGCCTTTGTGCTACAACGTGTATAAGAAGGCCATCTGTTACCAGAGAGACATTGATGGATAGAATAATGTTCCAGCACCATCTAAACGATCTGATGAATATCGATATTGATTCTGATATCGACTAGTGCTTGCCTACATGAGGGCAAAAGGAGCGTCTGAGGTTCGGTGAGAATCGGAACGACGATTTGGGCTTGTTCGGATATGGATGAGTTTGGTATCTACGAACCGTAAATGACGAGATTAGTAGATGTACGTGTTTTCGCTACACTGCTTGGAAGGGTTTGTCTTATTTATGGGTTTTTCATCTGAACCTTCGGGTTCCATTTTAGATATGGCATCCATTTTGTTTCTTGCCCTCACGTAGCCGGCGAATGGACAATGTCCGCTTGATGACCCTGGGATTCCCAAGCTCTTGCGGAAGATGCATATTCCTTTGATTGTGTCTTTATGACTAGGGAAGCGATACGGCGAAAGCAGATGGCTCGGCTCGAGGCTCATCTTGCCGTGCCGGTCTATTGTTTCAGCCTTGCATGCGTTAGGCTCGAATCCTTTGATCCTTTGATCACGCTTCCGATATTGCCCCCACACTCTTTTCAATCTGTTGTCTGTCTTTGTTTGTCTGCACCTGTTTCTGTCCCTTCTCTTAGGTCGTTTATAACTAGAATGGAATGTGCCTAATGGTGGGATAGCGTGCTTTTACAGTTGAGAACCGACATGTTTCTGTAATTATGTTACGGGCTTCTGAAAACATGAATGCGATCCTTTTGAAGTTTACTGTGGGAACTGAGTTGTAACCTTTTGCTCGTTATGTTGTGCAATGGCGAAAATGTGTATAAAAGGACCGATCCACTTTTTCAATTCGAAGCAGACTCTCTGAACCTACAATATGTTGTACTTCTAGCGATTTCTGTGTCCCTGCAGTAAATAAACGCTGATCTTTGACGCCGAAGGAAGTGTCCCGTGTCTCTGTAATTTGTACGCCGGAACAGGTATCTCCACGAAGGTTTCAGGTGTTGTCCCCTGGCACCGCTGGGCCTTAAATTAGCCCAGTCCTTCATAACACACTGGCTATTTAAAACTAAGCAATTTAGTGCTTACAGTACAGCGCAGCAACTGTCAATGGTGTGGCCCAGCCCGGTCCCCTCTGGGCTCTAATGGGCGCATATGGGAGCCCTCGAGTGTTTATAAAGCGCCTCCTGGCGCTTGGCTCTGATGCGGTGTTGAGCGCCACAGGAGGATGTTGAGGGATGTAGTCCCCATCCAGCAAGAGTTATGCAAGGGACCCCTACCTTACTCTCAAGTTGGAAGTGATCAAAGATCCCTGCAGCAGTAGTTTCCTGTCAACGAGGAAAGAGGGTAGGCCCAGCCTCTTCCTGCGGGGCCCGCAAGTGCTTTTCTGCACCTCCCAGCATGGAAAACTAGCGTTGGCGCCTCCTGGTGCAGCACCCAGGTCTCTTGGGGGTTGGAGCCCTCAGGCAAGGCAACAACCAGCAGCAAGCGGCTCCCCAAGGACTCAAAACTGGTGCTTAGCTGTTGGGGGCTAAAACACCCAGCAAACTGGTGTTCTGCTCTCTATGGGAGGAAGTGGGGGGCTGATGTGCGGCTGCGCTGCTCCTGGCACTCCCTGCTTGCGGCCTGTGGCTCCAATGGACTATAATGGGGCTTATTTTGGGCTTATCTTGGGCACCCCCAATGTGTGGAAGCAAGCGGGGCGAGGGACTGCCCACATCTCCCTTGCTCTGCCCCGCTCAGCTCCGTCGTAGTTCAGCTCCCCGCGGTGTGGAGATCAGCAGGGTCGCGGGGCAAACGGCATCCTCCTGGCAGCGTCCTCCTCGTGGCTTCCTTGCTCCGATCTCATCCGGTCAGCACGAAAACACGGCTGGAGTCAATACCCCCTCCTGCAGAACGTTGATAGATAATAAGTGTTTCCCAATCAGCCAAGTGGTCTATTAAGAAAAATGCCTCTGAGGTGGACATTTGATTATTTGATCAGGATATGACTAACTTAAAAGAGATATTGAATGGAAACTAAATATATCTTTGAAAACCCTAAACCTGGATTCTCGGACATAAATGTGAGGACCATCCTATGCTCCCCAGTTCAGAATGAGTAATAACTAGCTTCTCCTTGCATTTTTTCACCCGAAAATGACTCTTGTAGGAGACATTTTAGTTGTTGGCTCAAAGTATTAAAAATCGAGAATATTGATTAATGTTTTTTTATTACCATGAAGAAGCACACTCTTGAGCACAAGGTGATGGAAGACAGGGTGCGCATCGTTGGGAATTTCTGGAAGTTATCTTGAGTTACACTGAATGCTAAAGGAAAGCTTGCAGCTGGGCACAAGTAAAGCGGCCCTGCATCATGGGCCATTCCACGGCGCAGCATTAGCAAAAGCATAATTCAAGGGAGCCATTGCATAACCTATTTCTTCTGTTCAACAAATGTAATTTGTAGTCCTAAGGGACCAGATCGAGCGACAAGCTGTTCTGAATACGCACAGACCGAATACTTTCCGTGGCAAACTGTCCCTGACAATGAAGAGGCAGACAAACGTAGGATAAAAGTTTGATTCATGGGCATTAGCATACATTGACTAGCTTTTAATATTTTAGGTAGCTGCTGGTTCATTCTCTGTCTTACTAGGAAAGCCTGAGCCTCGGGTTGCACTATTAACAGCGAGAATAGAATTAGAAATCTGCATGGACTACTCTTCGAAGCCCATTGCGCCCTGCTTCCTGCATTAACCTGTCTGTCTGATTTAAGCAAAAATGTGGCTGAAATGAGGTTTGATTTAGCTTATGCAGAGATTCGAGACTGACTAGACTTCCCTGACATCATAGACAGTTGAATGACCAGTCGCGGTTCCCGCTCTAATACTCGCGCGGGGGGCTGGGGGGGGTTGAAGGCGCAGCGTGGGGAAGGTTAAAATTAAGCACCATTATTATATTAAGAAAACGAAACTTACCGGATCCGCGTCACCACTGCGAGTCCTCCTGAACCGGGGCCAGACTCCCGCGTTTGCGCCTTAACAAGTAATGCCTGCTCTCAGCCAATCCAGACGCTACTTTAGCAGCAGCGCCTTGATTGGCTTGAGCAGTAATGCGCATGTTCTGTTAAAAGGGCTTAACATGTTTTGCGATCAGCCCAAACATGCACACTAGGCTGCTCATTAGAAGAGCGGCATGGAACAAACTGCACTCTTCTAATGAGCAGCCTAGTGTGCGCATGTTCAGGGCTGGTCGCAAAATGTTTAAGCCCTAAACAGATAGGGGGTGTGGGGTGCACACCATTTCTCAAAAATTTCATCCAATGCTAACAATGCTCCTCGTTTGCGTGCTCATCGGTATGATGCCAAACGCAAATGGCACCATTGACAAAGTAGATAGAGGGGGCAACTTGATGCTCCAACCGGCCGCACAGTTGCGTTGCGCCATTCTAGCAGGCAGTTTCTTTGCCTTGACATTTTAACCGACATTTTTCACTGTAAACCATTCTTGGTACGTTTATCAAAATATTCAACCTTTACGTCAGTCCACACACGGGATATTATGCTATTTTCAAATTTCTAGTGTAAATGCTGTGCCAATCCGGGCCTCTTGCTTAAACATGACAGATGCAGGGGCTCATCCAAAACAGCGTTTATTATAAAAACCAATGCATTTCGAGCATCAAGTGCTCTTCATCAGGGTACGCTGGAATCAATACAAAAACACATATTCATTTCATCCTCGCAATACTTGGTGTATAACATCTTCATACCATGTCAATACCTAATGCATAATATCTCATTTATTCCCTGCCTCACATTCATTACGTTCGAAATAACCTTTTCCAAAACACTTTCTGAAATCATCGCAAACTGATCTCTGTTTTTAATGAGTTGACAACAACTGAAACAAAACCCCTCATCTAAATGTGGTCTCTACTTTAACATTTTTCATTACTCTCCTCCTGTTCTCAAAATTGCCCCCCAATGCATTATACAATCCCACTCTCTATGGGCGCCCGCCTTGTTCCTTACATTCTTTACTCACCCTGCTCTTGTTAAACTAGAGACCACATTTAGATGAGGGGTTTTGTTTTTAGTTGTTGTCAACTCGTTAAAAAAAGAGATCAGTTTGAGATGATTTCAGAGAGTGTTTTTTAAAAGGTTTTTTTACTAAGCCCTAAACAGGACATGCACACTCTTGCTGTGCGCTCCGCCGACAACCATGTGCTGTGATACGTTATGGTGGATGTCAATCACCTGAACTTGCAGCTGAACGCCTCTCCTGTAGTGCTGCCCGCCCCAACAAAGCTGATTGCTTCCGGCTATGGCGGCCTGGGATACAGGGGTTTCTGGAAGAGTTAGAGAGTGACGGCAACACTCAGTGGGCCAATCCACAAGCGCCCTAATGGAGGCACCGTCCCTGTATTTGAGCATTGATTACTAGAGTAAGTAGAAACGTTTCCCTCAAAGAATCAGAATAATAAGTAACTTAAGCAGTGACTCCTTTCATCTCTCTTCTGCAGTCTCTAACACTTGCTTCAACAACAGTTCCTAAATTTCATGTATTAAAGAGAGCTAAACCACAATGTAAAATCATCCTGGAAGCTGATCCCACTGAAAAATGTCTCTCAGTTGTACAAATCTGTGTGCTATGACTCTTCAATAAAACACAGATCGTGAATGAGGTTTGAACTCTGCCGTAAAGGGGTGGCCCTCCTGCTCACCACACTGGCGGTTCCCTGACCTATAAAGGATGACTGTGAACTGGTGGCACATTTGTTCTGCACACGGGTACTGCCAACGATGCATGGATAGATCTGCAAGGCATGGTGACAACAAACTCCTGCATATGTTTTTAGATATGAAAAAGAGTGCCAAGAGTAATGCAATAATGGAGCAGTTTTGCTGAACTTACATCTGCAGCAACATCAGAGCAACCTTTTGTCAAACAATCCATCCACCGTAAAGAGTAGCATCTGATCTAACTGGCATGAGTAACTCTCTAGCAGAAAGCAGTAACTTCGTAAGCACCACCTATTAGGAGGTTTGTAAGAGTCTATTCATTTATTTACTGAGAAGATTCCCTCGACAGCTGCTGCCAGAATCACATTTTCTGCCCCAAGGGCTCGTTTAAAATCTGCTTCCGGCTCCTGCAGTGCCGGAGCTGGTTTTTACTACAAGGAGGGGGTAGACTACAAGCCGAACATTTCTTGCGGCAACCGCCACCAGCCTCATGTTTCCCACACCCAGATACACATTTAAAGTCTGCGTCGGGCTCCCGCAGCATGAGAGCTGCTTTGTGCTACAAGGAGGGAGTGGACTACAAGCCCCAGCATTTCCAGTGGCAGCATGGCCGGACTGGGAACTGAAAGCAGACCTGGCAAATTTTGCCGGACCAGCCCCCGTGTGGCGCATAGCGAGCGAGCGCTGTGAGCTAGCCCAACCACTACTAGGGAGGTTTGGGGGGTTCCCCCCAAGAAAAGTTTGGAAAAAGACGGACCAAAATGGTGAATTTCACAGCACATTTTTCATTACATATTCAATTGTATCAACTTTAGAAGCACAGTAAATAGTAGATGATGTACTTAAAGAGCACCAGGTTATCCACCCAGTCATATCTACCCATAGACATTCTTTCAGAGAGCACCAAAAATAGACACAAGTAGTGAATATGGAGAGAAAAATTTAAAGTGAGCCAGACCCCACATGGTGCGTACTGAGCAAGCGCAGTGAGGAGTTTTGGGTGTTCTCAAACCAAGAAAAGTATGGAGACAGAAAGGCCAAAGCAAAGCATTTTTCAACACATTTTTCATTACATATTAAATTGTATTAACTTTTAAAGCATAGTTATGGAGTCCACGATTTGCACTCCACCGCACGATGTGCACACACCTACAGTAGATGACACGTACACACTTATAGTGACCAAGCTGCATGCACATACCTATATTGGACAAAATGTACATATCTACAGTGCACAAAGTGAACACACCTACAGTTCATGACATACACACACCTACAGTGCACAACATGCACGCACCTATAGTGCAAAACATGCACACTCATAGTGCACACCATGCAGACACCAATCATACATGACATGTAATCACTTACCATACATAACATACACATACCTACAGTGCACAACATTCACATACCTACAATGCACGACATGCACAAACCTATAGTGCACAACATACACACACCTACCATACATGACCTGCACACACACATATAGTGCGCAACATGCACACACCAATACTTCACGACAAGCGAAACCTATATTGCACAACATGCATACACATACTGAGCATGAGATGCACACACATACAGTGCACAACATGCACACACACCTATACTACACAACAGGTAGACACCTATATACATGCATTCACCACTTGGGTGTGACATCCAGATATCATTGCACGACCTTTAACGCACAGCATGCAGACACTTGCGGAGGCTCATCCGTGCACACTGTTGTGATGGTGCTCAGCTGACACACTGGTGCTCACAGCCCAGGTCTGTTTAGCTGAGCTGAGGAGCACATATAGTTGGGCCGCAGGCGCGGCCAAAAGAATAGGTACTGTGGGACACAGACACGGTGTATTAAGTTATCAGCATCACTATCATGATCTCCCTGACCCTGCCTGCTCAGCCATGACTTTTATTGCTTACTTAAGGACCACGTGATGTGATATATGGGAAGACACCAAATAACAAATAATAAGACCCTCCCTAAAATGGGTCAGGGCCACAGTAGCGAGTACGAGTTACATAAGTAGGAGAACGAAGCAGCCTGCATTACCTTCATTCTCCTACTTTAATCACAGCCCGGCTGCCCGCACCATGCAGTTGCTCTGCGTGCATCGAATAAAAATTTTTAATCATGATGATTGTCACGGTCCCTGACGGTGACAATCATCATGATTACATTTTTTCATTTATTGCCTGCAGCCAGTGACGGCCCATAACGGTGCGCAACTCAAGTCACCTGGCCTTGCTCCGCCCTGCCCGGTCGAGACACCTGCCTGCCCAGTGCCCACTGACCAAGATGATTGATGCTGAGTCGACAGACAAACTCACCTGCTGCGTGTGGCAGTCTGCAGACAGCTGAGGGGGGCTATAAATAAATAAATTATGGCTGCAACGGTGCCTCTCTATCTCATTTGTCTCTGGGATGCCTCACCAGGCAGTCACGTGCACTTTTAATTGCATTAGCCCCAACGCGCATGCGGCATCACCCACCCGTTCCACCCTAAGGGTGAACTTAAGAGTGGCGCGTAGACGCAGCAGTGGCAGAGATATCTGCACGCTGTGCGCCAGCACCTCCTCCTGATTATTAAATTCACCTGGCTGCACCGGGTCTTGGACCACTGCAGTTGTGCTTTTCCCCTGCACCACGGAGTGGAGCACAGAAAAAAAACCATGTTACAGTAAGGGTGGGGCGCACAGTAATGAAGGAGGTGCCATGGCACATGTCCTCTGCAGCCCAGTACTGATTGCTGGTTTTAGTGGAGAAGTGTGGCTCACTGGTTAGAGCGGCAGACTCTGCAGCAGAGATCAGGCCCGGGACCAGGGTTCAAGTCCTGACGCGGCAGGGTCTTGGGCTCAATTTCCCCGGACTAGATAATTCTCGCCTCAGCGCCTACTCTAATCATGGGTCCCACACTGCAACTCTGGGCAATAGCTTGCTTAATCTCCACAATGGCCCCTACAACACTGGGATTCCTGGCTTCACCTTGGGGGTGCCCAGGAGGGGCATCTCACAGGGAGAGCCAGGAAGGGTTCCACAGCATTATACAGCACCGGGACGCCCCGTTGCTGGGGCAGCTGTGCGCTTTACAAGTATACTACATTTACATTTACATTTACTAACCAGATTTTGGTGTGGGAAGAAAGAGGAGGCTGTTTATATATGGGGCCAGTTACGCGAGAAATGTGGGGCAGATGGAGCATGGGTAGAGGTGTGTTTAGCATCCATCACAAACAGAAGCCATACCCCACACACCAAGGAATACATTTACCGGTTCATAGGCAAACCCAGCTGCAGTGCAGCAGATACAGAGGTACCTGTGCCCAATGAACCCAATGTATGGCTGTATTTTACAACCTTGTGGACGGGCTGGTGGTTGGGTAGCAATTATATTTTTTTGCTTACACAAGGGCCCTAACTGCCTTGCTATAATACTCATCTTGAGGTATGTCAGTAAAAAACTGATTTTACCAGGCATTGGAAATTGAACCCCAACGTAACTAGGTAAGAGTAAACTAAACCAGGAACTATGCACCATGCCAAAAAAGAGAGAACGGAGTTAAGAAAACATTTAGCACGAAAGTAGAGGAAAAACAACTCCACAAAATCAAACAAGCAGATAAAATGCATGCAAGCAAAACTAGTTATTTTACCACTAAACAAATGAACTCACAAGCCGTCATCCACTTCCTTTTAAATGAATTACCAGTCCCACCTGATAACCATCCGTTTCACAGAACAATCCCCAACTCGTTCCAAGTGAGGCCTATTCATTGTTCCTTAATGGAGACTGACGGCTAACATCGAGCTTTAAACAGATAGCGTCATATGCAGGGCATCCAGGGCCTGCAGGTAAAATATGGGGCAGAGCAGGTGGTCACAGCAGCGACAGCCTCGACTAGGTATTAGCGTGGGAGCGTGGGTATCCTTTCAATGTGTTGATGTTTATGTTTAGCTTGGTGGACTACATCAAATACTTTCTAGGTGGCCAGAGCTGAGAAACAGTCAGTCTTGGCCGGAGAACACATTCCACTTTGTTCCAAGTACTTGGTCTTCACTGTACCAAGAGTTCTTTAAACTTAATGATGCATTTCAGGAGTTTTAGTCTCGGGTCGCTTCGGTTGAGCCAATTGTGCTAGTGCTTCATTTCACAACTGTTTTGGACATGACTGGGCAGGGTTCACAGTGGATATTACCGCTGCCAGGGCAGCGCGCGCCTCTGTACATTTAATACGTGTTTGCCCAATCATGACAGTACAACATTACAACCTTTATAACTTACTTTAGTTCATAGTGCGGGGTTTGGTGGGGGTCGTGTGGGCAGACTTGAAGCCTGCTCAGGACTTTACTGCGTCTCAAGGAGAACATGCGCCTTACTACCTACTTTGCTGCAATGTCGGAGGGGGCGTGGCTAATTGGTCCGTGATCTGCACACCGTCCCCAAGTTCACCCTATACGTGCAATGTCATTGGCGGGGGGCGTTCTAGTCCTCGATGGTCTGGTGCACTGCCTACATCACAGCTTTCCAAACTTTTCATGTTCGTGCCACACCCTTTTGTGAAAAATCTTTTAGGGACACAGTAACGCGAGGAAGGGCAGCGAGTGAGCCCGAACTACCTACGGTGGGTTTGGGCGCCACACTCCACACACACACACACCCCACCCCACACACAAACCCACACACACCACCCCACAGACACACCCCACACACACAACCCTACACTGACCTCTCGAGGCCGGGTCACCCCCTTGCCCCCTCACCTGCTCGCATGCTTATCCTGCCTGCCTGCCGCCTCGCCTGCTTATCCTGCCTGCCGACTCCGTCGCCCCCCAGCACCCCCGAGCGGCCCAGCCACAGCTGAGCCGGCCGTTCGCCACTTTTTCCCGCCGCTCACCACTTTTTCCCGCCACTGGCCCCCTGCGGCCCCGCCCACCACCGGCTCATTGGCCCAGCCGCTCGCCCAGCCCAGCAGACCCGCCCTCCCATCCCCCTTCTTAAGGGGAGAGCCTAGTAGCCACGGGAGTGACCACTGTGCCTCTTGAGGCCGGGTCACCCCCTTGCCCCATCACCTGCTCGCCTGCTGAGCCTGCCTGCCTGCCGCCTCGCCTGCTGATCCTGTCTGCCGACTCTGTCGCCCCCCAGCACCCCCGAGCGGCCCAGCCACAGCTGAGCCGGCCGCTCGCCACTTTTTCCCGCCACTCGCCACTTTTCCCGCCGCTGGCCCCCTGCGGCCCCGCCCACCACCGGCCCATTGGCCCAGCCGCTCGCCCAGCCCAGCAGACCCGCCCTCCCGTCCCCCTTCTTATGACGCCCACTGAGCGACCGCGCAGCGGACGCGCGCAGCGGGAGCGCCGACTGAGCGCCGAAGGAGCGCCAAAGGTAAGCCCGTCTGCGCCTGTCCGTGCCTGGACCGCGCCCAGTGCCAGGACCCCTGGCCCCCGAGGACCCCAGCCCACCCGCCGGACGTACGACGCCGCCACCCTCAGCGCACTCAACACCGGCCGAATCCCGGGATGCTACCGAGCCACCCCGAGACGAACCCACGGAACCTTCAGCTGTCACGCCTGCAAGTTCTCCTGCATCCGGACCTGCCCCGCACCAGCACCCGCCAAGCGGATCACCAGCATCAACCACCTCAAGTGCATCCTACTCAACACCCGCTCCGTCCACAGACACATCATCGAACTCTGGCACCTCCTCGACACCACAGATCCTGACGTCACCTTCTTTACGGAAACCTGGATGAACGACTCCTTAGCGCCCAACATCGCCATCGCCATACCAGAGGGCTACAAGATCACCCGAAGAGACCGAGGCAACCAGACGGGAGGAGTCATCGCCATCTTCTACAGGGACACCATCCGCATCACGACCAACACCGACGACACCCTGACAACCGCCGAACACCTGCACTTCCGGATCCACACGGACCCCAGAACCACCCTCAGAGGCACCCTCATCTACCGACCCCCGGGACCACGCACACAATTCAGCGAAGACATGGCCGACTTCATCAGCCCGCACGCCCTCCCATCCGCTGACTACATCCTCCTGGGGGACATCAACTTCCACCTGGAGAACAACAACGATCGCAACACCACCACCCTGCTTGACAACCTCGCCAACCTCGGACTCAAGCAGCTGGTGACCACCCCCACCCACCTCGTCAGACACACACTCGACGCTGTCTTCTCATCCAGCAAGGACATCGTCTTCAGCCAAGCCACCGGACTCCACTGGACGGACCACAGCTGCGTCCACTTCACTTTCAGAAGATCCACGATCCACCACCAACAGCAACAGGTTGCTCGAAGAAACTGGAACAAGATCACAGCAGACCAGCTTGCCGCTTCCCTGAGCCAGCACCCTCCCGCCAGCTCAGCGAACCCCAGCCAGGCCGCCGACAACCTCACAAAGTGGATCAGCAACTGCGCAGACGTCCTCGCCCCACTGAGGACCCCGCCTAGCAGACCCAGCAGCAAGAAGGCCCCATGGTTCACCGACGAACTCAAGAGCTCCAAGAAGAACTGCCGAGCCCTCGAGAAAGCCTGGAGAAGGGAGCCAACACCGGGCAACATGACCACCCTCAAGCTCGCCACCCGGAAGCACCATCAACTGATCCGCACCACCAAGAAAACAGCATTCAAGGACCGGCTGGACAACAACGCACACAACTGCAAGGAACTTTTCAACATTGTGAAAGAGCTCTCCAACCCCAACGCCGGAAACAACAACATCACCCCGTCGCAAGACCTCTGCAACTCCCTCGCCTCCTACTTCCACAACAAGATCGCGGACATACACAACAGCTTCAGCCCACAAACAATGCTCCCAACGACCGCACCAACGCCCCCCACCACCACCCTCAGCGCCTGGACCCAGATCAACACAGAAGACACCATCCGCACGATGAACTCTATCCACTCCGGATCCCCGACCGACCCGTGCCCCCACCACGTCTTCAACAAGGCCGACGCTGTCATCGCACCCCACCTGCGGGACATCATCAACTCCTCCTTCGACACCGCCACCTTCCCTGATAGCTGGAAGCACGCCGAACTCAGCGCTCTACTAAAGAAACCAACAGCGGACCCCACCGAACTCAAGAATTACCGCCCCATCTCGCTCCTCCCGTTCCCAGCCAAAGTCATCCAGAAGACCGTCAACAAGCAGCTGGCCGCCTTCCTCGAGACGAATGGATCCCTCAACCCCTCACAGTCTGGCTTCCGAGTCAACCACAGCACTGAGACCGCCCTCATCGCTGCCACCGATGACATCCAAACCCTGCTGGACAACGGTGAAACAGCGGCCCTCATCCTCCTAGACCTCTCCGCGGCGTTCGACACTGTCTGCCACTGCACCCTAGTGCAGCGCCTCAGCAACACCGGAATCCAGGAGAAGGCACTGGAGTGGATCATCTCCTTCCTCGCTGGAAGGACACAGAGAGTCCGCCTACCACCGTTCAGATCTGCAGCCACGGAAGTCATTGCGGCGTTCCACAGGGCTCCTCGCTCAGCCCCACCCTCTTCAACGTCTACATGAGCCGCCTTGCGGCCATCGCACGCCAACACAACCTCAACATCATCTCCTACGCCGACGACACCCAGCTGATCCTCTCCCTGACCAACGACCCCGCCGCCGCCAGAACCAACCTCCACGAAGGGATGAAAGACGTAGCAGAGTGGATGACGACCAGCCGCCTGAAACTGAACTCAGACAAGACGGAAGTCCTCATCCTGGGCTCCTCGCCCTCCGCCTGGGATGACTCCTGGTGGCCCCCCGCCCTGGGCACCGCACCCAAACCGACAGACCACGCACGCAACCTGGGCTTCATCCTGGACTCCTCCCTCTCCATGACCAGACAAGTCAACGCCGTCTCCTCGTCGTGCTTCAACATCCTGCGCATGCTACGGAAGATCTTCCGGTGGATCCCCACCGAGACCAGGAAGACGGTCACCCAGGCCCTCGTCACCAGCCGACTGGACTACGGCAACGCCCTCTACGCCGGAACCACCGCCAAGCTCCAGAAGAGACTCCAGCGGATCCAGAACGCCTCAGCCAGACTCATCCTTGACATCCCCCGGAGCAGCCACATCTCCGGACATCTGAGAGACCTGCACTGGCTCCCCGTCAACAAGAGAATCACCTTCCGTCTCCTCACCCACGCACACAAAGCCCTACACGACCAAGGCTCGAGCTACCTCAACAACCGCCTCAACTTCTACGCTCCCAAACGCCACCTCCGATCGACCAACCATGCCCTCGCCGCCGTCCCCCGCATCCGAAGAGAGACAACAGGAGGAAGGTCCTTCTCCTACCTGGCCACCAAGACCTGGAACACCCTCCCAACCGACCTTCGCCTGACCCAAGACCACCTCTCCTTCAGGAAGAAACTCAAGACCTGGATGTTCGAGCAGTAGCGGCACCCCAACCCCCCCCCCCAAGCGCCTTGAGACCCTCCGGGTAAGTAGTGCGCTCTATAAATGCCTTGATTGATTGATTGATTACACACCCAACACTTAACCCCCCCACACACACACACACCCCACACACCCCACCACCCCCCCACACACACACCCCACACACACACACACACCCCACACACACACCCCACACACAGAGGTCCCGATTCACAGAACTAACTTAAGACAAAATCCTAAACCTACTACTTTTGGTATTCACAGAAGTTAGGATTTTGTCTTAAGACCGACTTAAGACAGACTTAAGTTCGGATTTTGTCTTAAGTCTGTCTTAAGTCTGTCTTAAGTTTGTCTTAAAACAAACTTAAGACAAAATCCTAACTTCTGTGAACACCAAAAGTAGTAGGTTTAGGATTTTGTCTTAAGTTTGTTCTGTGAATCGGCCCCAGAGACTTGAGGGGTACTGTTAAAGGGTACTAGTGAGGGAATCAGTGGCGGAGGTGGCCTTTCCCTCCAACTGTCTCCCTCCATCTGTCTCCCTCCCTCTCTATCTCCCTCCCTCTCTGTCTCCCTCCCTATCTGTCTCACTCCCTTTCTGTCTCTCTCCCTCTCTAGCTCACTCCCTCTCTAGCTCACTCCCTCTCTGGCTCACTCCCTCTGACTGTCTCTCTCTCTCGATCCCTCTGTCTCCCTCTCTCTTTCACTCTTTGTCTCTCTCCCTGTCTGTCTCCCACTTTCTCACTCTCTCTCTCTGTCATCCTCCCGCTCTGTCTCCCTCCCTCACTCTGTCTCACTCCCTCCCTCTCTGGCTCACACCTTCCTTCTCCCCCGATGCAGTTAAGAGCAAGGTTTTCCTAATTGCAAGGAAGATTTTGTTCCTCTGACGAGGCCCTGAGCTGGATAAAGGTTTTTTGGGTGCTGTATGCAGACATGGCCTTTTATCATGGCATGAATCAATCAATCAATCAAGGGCATTTATAGAGCGCACTACTTACCCGTTGGGTCTCAAGGCGCATAGGGGGGGGGGTGCCGTTACTGCTCGAACAGCCAGGTCTTGAGCTTCTTCCTGAAGGAGAGGTGGTCTTGGGTCAGGCGCAGGTCGGCCGGGAGGGAGTTCCAGGTCTTGGCGGCCAGGTAGGAGAAGGACCTTCCTCCTGTTGTCGCTCTCCGGATGCGTGGGACGGTGGCGAGGGCGCGGCTGGCTGATCGGAGGTGGCGTTTGGGAGCGGAGAAGTTGATTCGGTTGTTGAGGTAGCTCGGGCCTTGATCGTGTAGGGCTTTGTGTGCGTGGGTGAGGAGACGGAAGGTGATTCTTTTGTTGACAGGGAGCCAATGCAGGTCTCTCAGGTGTCCGGAGCTGTTTCGTGGGATGTCGAGGATGAGTCTGGCTGAGGCGTTCTGTATCCGCTCGAGTCTCTTCTGGAGCTTGGGGGTGGTTCCGGCGTAGAGGGCGTTGCCATAGTCCAGTCGGCTGGTGACGAGGGCCTGGGTGACGGTCTTCCTGGTCTCCGTGGGGATCCACCAGAAGATCTTCCGTAGCATGCGCAGGATGTTGAAGCACGCCGAGGAGACGGCGTTGACTTGTCTGGTCATGGAGAGGGAGGAGTCCAGGATGAAGCCCAGGTTGCGTGCCTGGTTCGTCGGTTTGGGTGCGGTGCCCAGGGCGGGGGGCCACCAGGAGTCGTCCCAGGCAGTGGGTGTGGAGCCCAGGATGAGGACCTCCGTCTTGTCTGAGTTCAGTTTCAGGCGGCTGGTCGTCATCCACTCGGCTACCTCCTTCATCCCTTCGTGCAGGTTGGCTCTGGCGGCAGCGGGGTCGTTGGTCAGGGAGAGGATCAGCTGGGTGTCGTCGGCGTAGGAGATTATGTTGAGGTTGTGTTGGCGTGTGATGGCCGCGAGGGGGCTCATGTAGACGTTGAAGAGGGTAGGGCTCAGCGAGGATCCTTGAGGGACGCCGCAGATGACTTCGGTGGCCTCTGACTTGTACGGTGGCAGGCGGACTCTCTGTGTTCTTCCGTCGAGGAAGGAGACGATCCATTCCAGTGCCTTCTCCTGGATTCCGACATAGTTGAGGCGTTGCACTAGGGTGCGGTGGCAGACAGTGTCGAAGGCCGCGGAGAGGTCTAGGAGGATGAGGGCCGCTGTTTCTCCGTTGTCCATCAGGGCTCGGATGTCGTCGGTGGCAGCGATGAGGGCGGTCTCAGTGCTGTAGTTGGCTCGGAAGCCGGACTGCGAGGGGTCGAGGGATCCGTTTGTCTCGAGGAAGGCGGCCAGCTGTTTGTTGACGGTCTTCTCGATGACTTTGGCTGGAAACGGGAGTAGCGAGATGGGGCGGTAATTCTTGAGTTCGGTGGGGTCTGCTGTAGGTTTCTTGAGTAGAGCGCTGAGTTCGGCGTGCTTCCAGCTCTCGGGGAAGGTGGCGGTGTCGAAGGAGGTGTTGATAATGTCCCGCAGGTGGGGTGCGATGACAGCGTCGGCCTTGTTGAAGACGTGGTGAGGGCAGGGGTCGGTCGGAGATCCGGAGTGGACGGAGTTCATCATGCGGACGGTGTCTTCGGTGCTGATCGGGGTCCAGGCTCGGAGGGTGGTGGTGGGCGGCGTTGCTGTGGTTGTGGCGTGCGTCGGTTGGGTGCTGAAGCTGTTGTGTATGTCCGCGATCTTGTTATGGAAGTAGGAGGCGAGGGAGTTGCAGAGGTCTTGCGAAGGGGTGATGTCATTGTTTCCGGCGTTGGGGTTGGAGAGCTCTTTCACAATGTTGAAGAGTTCCTTGCAGTTGTGTGCGTTGTTGTCCAGCCGGTCCTTGAATGCAGTTTTCTTGGCGGCGCGGATCAGTTGGTGGTGCTTCCGGGTGGCGAGTTTGAGGGCGGTCATGTTGTCCGGTGTAGGTTCCTTTCTCCAGACTTTCTCGAGGGCTCGGCAGTTCTTCTTGGAGCTCTTGAGTTCGTCGGTGAACCATGGGGCTTTCTTGCTGCCGGGCGGGGTCCTCAGAGGGGCGAGTTCGTCCGCGCAGTTGCTGATCCACTTCGTGAGGTTGTCGGCGGCCTGGCTGGGGTTCGCTGAGCTGGCAGGAGGGTGCTGGCTCAGGGAAGCGGCGAGCTGGTCGGCTGTGATCTTGTTCCAGCTTCTTCTAGCAACCTGTTGCTGGTGGTGGTGGATTGTCGTTCTTCTGAAGCTGAAGTGGACGCAGCTGTGGTCCGTCCAGTGGAGTTCTGTGGCGTGGCTGAAGGCGATGTCTTTGCTGGATGAGAAGACGGCGTCGAGTGTGTGTCCGGCGAGGTGGGTGGGGGTGCTCACCAGTTGCTTGAGTCCAAGGTTGGCGAGGTTGTCGAGCAGGGTGCTGGTGTTGCGGTCGTTGTTGTTCTCCAGGTGGAAGTTGAGGTCCCCCAGGAGGATGTAGTCAGCGGAGGGGAGGGCATGCGGGCTGACGAAGTCGGCGATGTCCTCGCTGAATTGAGTGCGATAGCGAAGAGGTGATAGCCACTGGTAGGACAAGGTCCTTAATGTAAAGACACGATGTGGACTGAAGGTAGTACTGTGAAAACATTGTACTCGTGCTAAAAAAAATAGAGCAAACACATTTTGCTACTTTTTCCACATATGATAGTGATGTGCGATGTTGCAAACCGTGGAAGTGCAACCTTTCACTTATCCAGTCCCAGATGGGAGGCAGTCATCCACAAACAAACTTAAATCAAATTAATTTCCCACTGCAAAGTTGGGGCGCATGAAATTTGATAATCGTGAAGCAGTAGGAACCAGGGTGAAAAGCAAACCTGTGACCCCAACTCATAAAAGAAAGGTTTGGTTGAGTGAGGGAGTGGTTGTTTCTTGCACAAAAGGAACCATAGCACTGAATGTAGTCTATTCCCAGCCCAGAGCAGAAAATAAACAAACACTACCCAGTGCTTCTTATGCTGGTGTTTGCCAACCCATGCCTGTATATACAATGGAAACACTGCACCTCATCTCATTTCATCTCAACTTTTTCACGAAAGGTTGATGAGAAACGTAGTCATTTCATTATACTTTGATAAAACTAAACATCAGTTGCAACACTCCAGAAGGTGGTGCTATTTGATTACGCTACTCCACAACAACTGCATTATCTCATGCAATTGGGACGAGAAATATGTTGATGTAAAATACAGTAATACATAAACTAAATACGTTTAACAGCTTGCATTGGCTCACTAAAATCTAGTCAGTCAAAGGATTGCTGGCGTTACTTACTATGAACAGAGGATCATCAAAGTATGTCCCTAAGAAGCATGAATCTCCATTCACCCATTTTAGTTGAACCTGTAAATAAATTACTGTGGTGTGGAGGAAAGGTGAGGCAGGCTTGCACTTATTAGTGTAAGATTGAGTGAAACATTTTACACCCGGACGCTGTTGTGAAACCCGGACATCCCCCCCCTCGTGTGTGGCAGCCCAGGCCCGCTCACAGCCGCATCCAAGCACTTCACAGCTCGTTAAAGACCGTGTGCATGTGAATGAGGCTTTGTTGTTGCTTCAGCCCTTTTAAAAGCCCCTGCAGCTCCACTCTGCCAATTTCCGGCAGAAGTCATTTTATCTCATACCGCGACACACTTATGACTGGGGCGCGACACAGTAATGTGTCGCGCCACACAGTTTGGAAAGCTGTGGCCTACATGATGCGCCGAGAGTGTAAGCAGCGGACACTGCACACGCACTACTAAATTCACACAACAGTGCACTGTTGTTTGAAATTATTAGTGTGTGTGCGCGATGTGAACTCTATGCGGTGAGTGAAGAGAAGCTTGTTGCCAGAGTGCAGAGAAATAGACTGTCGTGGACGGTGGCCTTCTGATGTTGTAACTGGGGGCTGTTTTGGTAAAAACAGCCTCTGTGACAAAACCGGCCCCCCCACCCTTCCGGCCTATCGGGGGATTGCCCGGTGCCCGGCATCACCAGTCCAGCCCTGCACGGCAGACATTGCCAGGATCACCTTTCTCACACCCCGAGGTGAGTTTAAAGTCTGCTTTGGGCTCCCGCAGCATGGGGAATGCCCGGCACAGCCCATGCCAAGGTTGGGCCTGACTATGCCCGTCAGTGCCTGTATAAGGCTGGGCTGGGTCTACTCCTTTGGTTGGTGCTTAGATGATGGAGACTGGATTCCTGGACAACTCCACCTCTAATATGAAATGAAGAGGCTGATTAAAGGCCAGACACATTGGTTTACCAGTGAGTACATTTTCATTTGGCAGGTTTCCTGGGGGACCCGCACATTCTCTTTATAGCTGCACACTTCCAAGTCATTTTGGGCATGTGGACTGGCCCTGATCCACCCCCCCTAGTCTAATGGGGAAAGGGAAGGTACAGTCTCCCACAGGTCAGTCCTGTTTTACCATGGACACATTCCTGGCAAAGACGGTAGGAACCATCCATAAGGAGATCGACCAGGCGAGGGGCGGGCCTCAGCTGATATGGGAAGTATGGGATTGTGTATCTTCCCTGCCCTTCCACACACACCAAAGGCTGTTCGACCTCTAGCTCCATCCCCCTAGCCCATATACCTGGCACCAGCTGGGCCATCTTTCCCAGAGACTTTTGCCCCCGGCCTTTCCCCCTCTCGTCTACTTCACCGACGGATCTAATAACTCCTCCTGAACCTGGCCCCCAAACGGCAGCAGAAGGCTATGAAGGGGAAGGAAGCTCCTGTGGCTACAGCCAAGCACGGCTCCTAGGTCCAATGTTGAGGAATCGGCTAACCAGCTGGCGACCGCTCCGCTCAAACTCAAGGCAACGCTGAGCAACCTTTAATCAATGGTTTTGAACAGATTGGACAAACTGGAGTCAACCTTCAGGGACTTGGGAAGTAAAGTGGATACTGTTTTATCTGTTTGGGCAAAGTCCCCATCGACTCAATTGCCAGTGACCCCCCATTGGTGGATGCTACTCCAGTTTGTAATTCTGTAAATAACAGTGGTACCCCGTATGTGAATGCTCCTCCAAAGTCCAAGGGGTGATGGCTCAGTCTATAGGACAAGAGAGCTGCTGATCACGCTTGGAGGGTGGTGGAGCACCCCTTTTTACCAGTCCTACCTGGGCCCTAGGCATGGCAGGCGAGTTCCACTTGGGGGTGCATCCTTTGAAGGTTTTACAGCTCCCAGTGATTGACCTCCCACCAGCATGCGCTCCCTATACTGTGGCTTTGTGAGGGGTACCGCGTTTGGATGCTCACAAGGAGGAACCCGCCACTCAATTGATCAATAAAACTGTGCACTGGTTCAACAAGCATTCCGGGTTTTCCAACAGGGATTACCACAACATATTGATGGCACGGAGGGTGGCTTGGATAGGCCCCTCAATGAAAATATTTGAAGGATACTGTATTATTATCTCAATAAAACACCCATATTTAGCATGGAAAATCTTCCTTGGAGAATCTAAAATATTTTCCCCCGGAACATGAATTAAAGTATCACTGCTGGGCTTTTTGTTATAGACCCCCGTTGAGTAACCTGGATAAGGAACCCCACAGGGGGGAGGGCGCGCTAAATGAGGTACGGGAGGCCACTGCCATTCTCGAATCCCTCTGTACCCCTAGCGGCCTTGAACGAGCTGGGCTGACCTCAGGAGTCGGAGGCGAGACCTATTGAGCCGCCTTACCCTTCATGCCCCCTGTCCCAGGGATTGGATGTAGACAGCACCCCTCCAGCATCAAGCCCAATTATGATTCTATCTGCCCCCTTTCCATTGTGCCTTCCATGTCCAACGACGATGACTGACAAGAGTGTACATATTCCCCCTTCTCCGGCCCCCACCTTGGTCACTTACCACAACCCAGTCGCAAATTTAGCTTAATTTCCTGGAATGTGGCAAGCATGCCCTCCAAGTTTTTCGACGATAGTCGGTTATAATCTATCAGGTCACATAAAGTCATATGCCTACAGGAAACTTGGGAGACAGAGAATAACTTTATAAGAGGATTTTCTCCCAAGCTTATCATGTTTGCTGATTTAGAACTATGCAAGGAGTTACTTATTAATAGGTGGGATGGGCAGGTGTTTTAAATCATAAAAATGCCATGAGGGGAACTCCCCCAATTGCTATAATACATTTTTATAAATCTAAGAGAGGGAAACGCCCCATGTCCAATTTGCACGCCTTAAGCTGCGCCCTAGTCCTAAAGTCGGTCAGCGATGGTGAGGTGTGGCGGGGGAGGGTGTTCCACTTTATTGCAGAGCAGAGCCCACTCCTCCCCCCTGTAGTAATGTCTGTCCTGTAAAAGAGGCTGACATTGTTGTCTGGACAGCGCTATAATGTGAATGAATGCTCCCTGTGGTCCTGAGAGCCAGGAAACGTAAACGTGTTGTGCACGACTGTGAATTGTACAAAGATCACTTTACTCATGTAAGTGGGAGTCCATGGCAGAGGTTTGTTTGCTGGTAAATAAAACTATTTCGTGAGCGTCATATGATTAACAATACATGGGTCATACTGGGGTGCAGATGAAGCCCTGACTGAGTGATAATATGGAACCAGCTACAGAATATAAAATATTATATTGAGAAAATTAAGTAAAATAAAATAGAATACATACAATTAAATAAAATAGAAATATTTCCAACTTCGCTTTCCTCCTCAAACACCTGTTGTGTTCATGATAAGCCACAGGCACCAGTGGGAGTTTGTACCTGTTGCTGTCCCAGTGGTCTTGCTATTATTTTGTCCGAGTTTAATTTGAAGGATAAAGGCAAGAGCACAGCTGAGCCAAATCTTTTCCTGTTCTACGTTTCCTTTGAACCTGTCTACTTACCTTCAATAAAACCCACAACACAAGTCGCACCTGAAAGGGCAGAATCATAAACGCTGCAAAGTTTTATCGTTACAGAAAGACATGTGGTGAGCTGCGACAGAGGTGTAGTGGGGCAACATCTGGCTTCACTGACAAAGCAGGACCGCAGGGCAGGACCTTAGCATTTCTTCCCAAATAAAATGTGGAGGCCAGAGCCGAGGTGGAGCAAACTTGAGCCATCTGGGCAGAGAGGACTCACTGTGGCACAAGGAGGTCTGTTACCTACTCCATGCTTTTATAAAGCACCACTACTCTTTCCTTAGCTGCTGGCCTCCCTTAGGGCATGGTCCCCAAAGCCTAGTGTGCGCCGCAGCTGTAGAGCTAATAAGCACAATTTATTCATTCCAAGTGATGCATTTTGGTCTGGAAAAAATCATATCGTAAAAAGAAGGGCTCTGAAAATAAAGGATTGTATGAAAAAAGAATGTCTTTCAAATATTAAAAGGGAGAATGTAGAATGAAATACTTAGAGGTTCAAGAAGTTGTGAATTTTATGCATTTCTAGGTAAAAAAATAAACCATCTAGATGGAAAAATGCTACCACTCTTGCCCTTTACTATTACTATTATGTTTCCTTTCCTGAACCCTGACCTTTTGCTCCTACCTTAACCGTAAACTGAGCCTTTTACTTGTAGTTTGTCCTCTTTCAAGCTCATCTCTAAACACATCATACTATACCCTTGTTCTAAGCCTTTCCACATCCCTTCGCCCTTCCATGTTAACAAGCCTTACCTGGTCACGATCCTTCATCATAACCATGAACCGTATCGTAGCACTTAGGACTTTGTATCGATGTGTTATATTTAATTTGATTTAACTTAGGTCCAGATATACAAATATTTTGAGCTATGTTTGCATAAAATGTTTTTTTATTTTATTTTCAGTGCAAACCTTGTTTAGCGCTGGAAAGTTTCCTACAACTAACACAAAATAGCATGAAGCACTGCTTTGCATTACTTAACGTTAAAGGGCTATACCTGGGTGGTACATGGGCATTCCCATGCAACCCCCCATGCTTTTTACACAAAAGCCTATCAACCAGAAATGTGAGACAAGGTTGTGCTTCCAAACTTAAAGTCACTTGTAAGAAGATGGTAAAAAGAGTCTTATGTTCATTTCTTATCTCTTTTCTGACTTTGCATGTGTGCTGCACTGTACATATACATACAAAGTAGGAAATGTTAAAACAAAGGGGCAGATTTATGAAGGCCTTGCGCCGCCGGTGCGTCATTTTTAACATGGGAAAAAGTGACGCACCGGCGGCGCAAGTCCTTCATAAATCTGCCCCAAAATCTCTAGGCATAGTATTTTGTACTGGAAGAGAACCCTTCTAGTACAAACCCTATGCTAGGCTCATGCACATACCCTTGCATTATGGCACAAATGTGCATGCGTGGTGCTCAGCATCAACATTCTGCACCGAGGCTAGAGAGAGGGGAGATTGAGATATCTCTGTAGATATGACATTCTCCTGCTCTCTCCTTCTCACACGACTCAGCAGCGCATTTTTGCTGCTGTACTTTATTGGGTGAGAATTTTGTAAATCTGGCCCTAAACGCACATAAAAAAGGCATTTATTTTGATAAAAATTCTTACCTTTTTTAAATATGCCTTTAAAAAGAATATGTTTTGAAACAACCTTTAGGGCCAGATTTTCACGCAATGCAGTGCAGCAGCCAAATATGCTCTACAGATATAAAATATCTACAGAGATATGGCTCACTCCACTCTCCATAGCTCAGGTGCAGAATTTTGCAGCCGAACGCCATGCCCACCCCTTTGCTCCAGAGTGCAATGGTGTGTGTATGAGTCTAGCACATGTTTGCACTGGAAGGGATCCCCAACTGTTCAAAATACAACTTCTAAAAGGTTTCCTCCTTTGTGTGTGCGCTCTACAGTGCAGCATACATGCAAAGTTGGAAAAGAGAGAAGAAATACAAAAAAAATCTCCTTTTAACTCCTCCTTTCAAGTGACGTTTATTTATGCTGCAAAACCCTGGCTCAATTTTTTGGCAGACAGGCTTTGGAGTAAAAAAGCCCAAGCTACAGAGACTACTTGATAATTTTAGGAATCACTGCAGAATGAAAGGTCCTCGAAATAAATGCCAGTGAGATCAAATATATGGCCATTAGACCACATCAAAGTTTTAAGCAATTGATTGAAACCCGTCTGGATCATGTATCTAGTTTTAGTAACTTGGTAGAACAGTTTACTCAAAACTGGCATGGAAACCTCATATTAATAAGACAAAGATAGTCCTGTTTTAAAACACCATACCAAATATTAAAAAGCAACAAGATACTGAGTCCAAGGTGGTCTCCCAAGCTTTGGAATTGTATAGATATAGAGCTCAAATAGCAGCCCTATATGGGGCGGAACTATGAGGTAGGGAGAATCTGAACCCAATAGTTACAGGAGAAAACAAATTAATTTGAATACTAACATGGCTCCCACAAAGTTTACCTTTGATTCCACTGTTTTATGACACTGGTATCAAGAGACTGGAAAATCTACCAGGATCGAGACCTCTATTATATTGCATACAAATTTGCATCACAGAAGAACTAAACCCCCACGGATAAATACCTAGGGAGCTACTGGAACTAGACAGACAGCTTAGTACACAGTTCCATTGTGCCTGGGTTTGAGGACCAGGACATTTTCAGAGGCCCTGACAATTTTAAAAACATATAGCTCACAATTAATTGTATTTGGTGTCAGCAGATTTTTGCTTGCTGTGAGTCATAAATGAAGAAAGAGAGGACTGTCATTTTAACACTTGTAGAGTAAATTATGTTTTTATTGTCTTGCAGCCCCTCTGGCATCACACAATGATGAATTGCAAACAAAACGTTATTGGAGAATCCTCTTTCCCTGAAACTTTGTGTCATGTTGTTTTGTTTATCAAGAAAGTCTTCCTCTGTGCCGCAATATCTATGTGCTGTCAAAAACTAACCATACAATATACTACTGATGAGTGAAGTTTGTTGATGGCTGCAAGCATGCAGCATGCTGTTACCCGCAGACTCTTTTCTGAACAGAGAAGTGGTCAGTTTGTTTTAACTGATGGTAATAGCCACATCCAGAAATTCACAATATGTATTACTGATCGTGTGGATGAAGCTGAAATTCAAAGTGTTTTGTGATAAGATGTCAATAAATTCAAGAGCTATATCTTCTTAGCCATCCTAAATCAGAGAAAGACCATCAATTTATCTGATCCATAAGGGTACATGTTCAGTGTATTTCTCATTAGCATCGACTGAGAACTAGACCACCTGCTCCTCCCATCAGCCCAGGAATATATTCGCTAGGCTAGGGTCGATGCAGTTGCCCATTGTCGCCCCAGATTTTTGTCTATATACAATTTGTAGAAATGAAAAATAATTTGCTCAAATCAGTATAACATCATGGTTTTCAACATATTAGTGTGAACTAACATGTATAAAGGCTTACCCTGAAAGAAATACATGCATGCATCTACCCCTTACTTTTGGACAATTCACATGTAGAGAGAGGAGACATCCAAAGATGTCATTAGGCAAGTATTTTTCCACTTTTTGTCATGTATCCTCCTTAGAAAATACATACTGTCTCGTCAGTATGATCTTAAATTTGTTATGAAAGGTGCCAACAAATTATCAAGGAAATTGATACTGTGGCCCCAGGACGAAACAGACGACCAAACAAATCCAGTATGAGGCAAGTAGGACTTTTAATAAGGCAAACTCAGCAGCAAAAGCGAACTGACGCGTTTCGGGCAGATGCGCTTGATCACAGTCAAATGTTTACCCCGTGTTAGACCTGACATCAGTGGCTTGAGTCTCTCCTCCATTTTTTCTGTTTACCTCCTCTGTTTACGATGTTTTTGCTGGTATATCGCTCTGGGCGCTGTGCCACTGCTAATCAGTGCCGCGGTGCAAGTGCTCCCTATGTTAAATTACTGTATTGATTGAATTCCATGTTTGGCTTATTTAGTTTACTGTCAGTCCCTAGTCTAGTGCACCAGGAGTGCCATGGCTTGTAAATACAAATGCTGCTCGTGGGCTTGCAGCACATGTTGTGCCACCCACAAGAGCGGCCTAGTAAAAGTAGGTCTGAAGGTCTGCCATTGCTAGACCTATGTGCAGTAGGTGTACTTGCGCTGACGGCGCAAGTACACCTACTTGCCAGTCCCTACACCTTCCCTTAACTTCATGTTAGTCACCCCTATCGTAGGCCCGAGGTCCGGGTGCATTGTAAGTATAAGGTAGGACAAGCCTGACCAAGTTGGCATGTCCTAATAGTGAATTACAGCCATTTCGTTTTTCACTATTGTGAGGTAACCTGCTCTCCATTAGTTAGAATGGGCTGCCGGGGTTATTTATGCTATAATCCTAGCTGGCTCGGGGAGCATGGTGCAATGTCGAGTTTGGTATCCCTGAACTCGTGGTTTAATCGTTGGTGTGGATGGGTTTTGGACTCTGGGTTTGAAAATAGCCCTTTTTAGAAGGTGGCTATTTTCTTGTCTAACTATTTCTGGTTTCTGCTGGTTTGGTGTGTGTGTGACAGGGGCTGGGTGGCTCCAGAGTTCTGAATGAGTCAGTGGGGGATGAGTGGTGCATCTGCATTGAGAGTAGGGGAAGAGTAGCTCCTGATAGCCTGCCCTGCCTGATACAATGCTGGCTCCACCTCCTGCTGGGCGTCTGAGGACCCAGCCCTGCACCGTGAAGCGGCCAGTTGTCACCACCTGGCTACACCCACCACAGACCCGGAATGAGGGGGACTTCCCCTGCATAAACAAAGGGATCAAAGCCGAAAAGGGGTATAAGAGAAGGACCCCTGAACCAAGATTTTAGATCAATTCTGACAAGGAACCGGAACCAAGCCCAAGAAGCCTGCTGATCCAAGGACTTGCCTACCCCTTCTGCCAGTGTGCTGTTTGCTGGGGGTAATCCTGCAGTTGCTTCTTTATTTTTGCCAAGGAACCAGGAGAGAGGAACTGAGTGTGTACTCTCGAACTTTGCTAAGGAAATCTCCAAGGGCTGGTAGAGTGCCAGCCTCCTGTTGAAGTCATAGGGCTAAAGGACTTCATCTGCTAAAAGTGCTTGTTCCTGGAACTTGTGAATCCAGCACCTCAGAGAGAATCCAGCAATCTCGACGCCGACGGACACCGCCGAATCCAGCTCGACATCGTGAGTATCAGCTCCAGTGTCCTGCTTCCTCGATGCCGGCCGCTGGGCCCGATCGACGCCAGAAGCAACGCCAGTGAGTAGTGAGTTCGGCTCCAGCTCCAAGTGACCTCGTGTCTGCACCGCTGCTGATCGCATCGACTTCGAACCCTCTCGACGCCATGAGCGCTGCTCACGTTTGCAACACCATCATCGACAGCGACGACTACTGAGGCCTGACCGACACCGAAGACGTGACGCCGGATTGCTCGACGCCGCTGATCATCGTGAGCTTCATTTTCCTAAGGTACTGTGTTGTTGGGGGTCCGTGTGACTCCGAGCTCGACGTAGCGCTCCTCGTGGTCGACGCCGAACTTTTGGATTAACTTTTGCCTCGACGTCGTGTGACTCCCGTGTGGGTTACATTGTTGCCAAGAACTGTGATCTCAAGAAGAAGAGTTGCTTTTGATACTAAAGACTTTGTGCTAGGAAGAAACTACACTTGAACTATTATTCCTTTTTTCCTTCCAAGAGTATTTATTAAGATTGTGGTATATTTTTGTCGTTACTTGGTCTTGTGCTAAGCCTTATATAAACATTCAGATTTTTATAATACTACTGTGTCGTGTCCATTTGTAGTGTCTTCACTTTATTACTGCATGTGGTCGTAAATGCTTAACGCACTGCCTCTGAGATAAGCCTATCTGCTTTGCCAAGCTACCGAGGGGGTGAGCAGGGGTTATCTAAGTGTGTGATCCCCTTGCCCTGACTAGAGGAGGTGAGTCCCTATTTGTCAGAAGTGTATACCTCTGCCAACTAGAGACAGCCGAGTCTAACACCCATCATGCCTGAATTTTTAAAGTGCTAGTGCACACCATGTGATTATATTAAACATGGAAAAAATACTACTACGTTTCAAAGGCACATCAGACAATACAGGTGGGTAATAGCCAATTTCAATATTTTATGTCACCCGAATGCAAATCAATAACTGAATAAATTCATCTATGTTGGCAAGAATGTTTCTGCATAAATGCTTAAATATGGTTAACACAGTATTATATTGTTAATAGACGTCTGATGAAAACTAATGAAAGTTTGTAAACATTTAATTTAGTACATACAGACAAATTGGTTGAAAAGTATAATATAAATACTTAAAAACACTTTATATACAATGTCAATTATTGTTCTAAAACTTGTCCTATATTAATGTGCAAACCTACGCAATGTAAACATTACCTTATGTACAAAAGACGCCAATAAATACTGTACTTTAAAAACCATATAAACTAGTTACAAACTTGCGGGGACATCTAAAATGGATGGCAACCCCTACTGGTAATAATGCTACGGGGACATCTGATAATGATGGCAACCCCTCTGATCTCGGGTGTAAAGCCTACGTCTGGTAACAATCTCCATGCAACTATAAGTGCCCTTAACACCTGTACTAATGAGTGAAAATACATAATGTAGACTAGTAAATCAATTCCTATCTACATTCTCTACAGTTCAAAATGAAAAATAAGGGTGAGTGACGAAAAAATTAAAATTAAACAGCAAAGAAAATAATCTTTGGGCGAGGAAAACAGATGTAATGATATAAGAGCGGTCTTCAACAGATAATAGTAAATCAATTCAGTGGGTAAGGGTAGGGTGCAGAGACTGTATACTGTTCATGTCGATTAAGTAATGCAACCTTATAGGAAATGATACAATTCTTCTGTGGTGTTAAGGCCATTCGGCACCTTAGTGTCAAGTTCAAGTATCATTTTGGACTCGAGTTGACGCAGCATCTTATCTCTGTCCCCTCCCCTACGTGGTTGGGGGACAGATGTCAACACAAAGTAGCTGAGACACTCCAAGTTGTTGTTGTGCACACTTCTGAAGTGTCTTGCCACTGGGTAAGAGTTGTCATTGTTTACAATTGCTCGAAGATGCTGTAATATTCTGGCGTGCACCGCAAGCCGAGTACTCCCAACGTACCTCAAGCCGCAAGTACACGCCAGGACATAAAAAGCATATTCTGTCCTGCAGTTGTAATTACCCTTAATCTGTATTGGCACTGGACTGAATGGGGTCTTATAGGTGCTGGTGTTAACACCAAATTTGCACGCTCGGCAACTTGAGCATTTGAAAAATCCTCGACGTTGCGGAAACCAGATTTTTGCTTGAGTAGTTCAGGGAATTAATTGGTTACATGGTTGCGTAAAGAAGGTCCTCTCCTGAATGTGATTTTGGAATTGTCAGGGAGTTCGGCCGCTAGGACACCATCAGTTTGAAGGATAGGCCAACTTTTCGTTAGAATAGATCTTATCTTTCTATTTTGGCAACTGTACGGTGTTATAAATCTAATGGCTGAACTTTCAGGATCTTCACTGATCACAGTGGTTTCACTTTTCTGCTCTAATAGAGAGTCTCTGGATCTTTGTTTCACTTTATTGACTGCCCTTTTGAGAGTATTATCATGGTACCCTCTTGCTTTAAATCTAGTGAGGGCTTCCATTGTACATTTATCCAATTCTTCCGCACAGGCGGAGCAGTTCCCCATAGGGGATATTTTCAATTGTATGGTGCGGGTGAGCACTGCTGGCGTGCAAGGTGGAATTGCCCGCGTTGGCCTTTCTATGGAGGGTGGTTGCCAAGCTGCCTGTTTTAGGGAAAACCTTGACGTCCAAAAATCAACTGATTTATTGCTAATGTGATGAGTGAACTTCAAGTTAAACTCATTGACGTTAAGTTTGAACAAGGTCAAGGTGCACCACTTCAATGTTAGCAGAAACTGTTAACTTTGATAAAGTTAACAGAAATAATCACATTAGTTGTTACTTGTATTCTTTAAAAGTTCTTTTATTCAATTCAGTCGAAAGTGAAAAGCACACACAGGAGCTACAGCCGACGCGTTTCGTCCTCTTGGGACTTCTTCAGGGCCAAATCAATCTTAAGATAATGTTCTTATGTCTTCTCCCTTGGTTATTGGGTACGTGGGTATATCCGCGACATTCTACTATGCTGAATGGGGCATATCAAGGTGTGGATGATAGTCCAAATAGTGCTGGAACCAAGGTAGTAAGCATGGAGTGAAGGTACTGTCTGTCTTAATAAAGTGAGCTAAAGCATCCCCTGGTTCCTAGGTCAGCATGCAGAAAAGACGTCCTCCTCCGTCAGGTACCGGTAGGGAAAACCTTGACGTCCAAAAATCAACTGATTTATTGCTAATGTGATGAGTGAACTTCAAGTTAAACTCATTGACGTTAAGTCTTTTAACAAAATTGATGGCACTGATTTCATCCCACCTTCAAATTAAAAACACATCATCTATAAATCGTGTCCACATTTGCACATGTTCTGAAACAATGTCTTGGTGTTCCCCCATGAGGACCTGCCTCTCCCAATAGCCCACGTGCAAGCACGCATAGCTAGGGGAAAAGCAGGCCCCCATGGCTACACCCCTCTTTTGTAGGTAAATGTCTTTGCCAAACAAAAAATAATTGTGATTCAGGATCCATGAAACCAACTCAACCAGCATTTTATTGTGATTATAGCAGTCTGCTGGTCTGGTACTCAGGAAGTATTCAAAAGCCCTAAGTCCAGTTGTGTGTTCTATGCTTGTATACAGAGCCTCGATGTCTAGCGTTATCAACAAAGAGTTATCATTCCATGTGGTATTTTTGATTTTTTCCAAGAAATGTCCCATATCCTTGATGTATTTGGGCAGCCCGGTAACCAGGGGTTCAATATATTGAGCAAGATGTCCCCAACACTACTGATGGCCGATCATCAGCAGTGCATTGCGGGCGCGCGAGTTATAGTAGATGAACTAACTAAAACAGAGGAATTTCAAAGGTTTTGTATGAGAGAAATGTCCAGCTAACTATAACAAGGATGAAACTTATGTTTTTTTCAGTGAATTTCTAAGGTTTTTTAAATGCCAATTCCTACCTATACCGTGGCTGAAACCTATGGTTTTTTCACTGAATTTCTAAGGTTTTTTAAATACTAATTCCTAACTATAACGTGCCTGAAACCTATGGTTTTTTCAGTGAATTCCAAAGGTTTTGTAAATAATATTTATAAATGTATTAATTATTATGTCTTTCTTTTTACACTAATTTCTTATATTTTTAATATAAAGATTTATATTTATTTTATTTTTTAGATTATATTTCATATTCTTATTATAAAATAATAAAAAAACTAAATTCCAAAGTAATTTTGGGATTAATTATTGCTTGACTTCGGTTGCAAGTATAACACAGCTCCAGCAATGCTCTTGGGACTCTATGCTCACAATGCTGTATCAATCCTTACACCTGCTTCAAGCATGTGCAAGGTTTTGACACAGCATAAGCTCAAAAGTGACTGAATGAAACGTTATACATTTCACTCACGATTCAGAAAAGGGGGTGGTGATGAACAGAGTGTCTGAATTGAGCAGACCACTCTTACCCAGTCCAAATATCAGGGCTTGATCCATCACCGTTTTTTAGCTCACTGCACCATCCCAGCTCAGAACCTGGCTATATGCAAATTAGTCTGTTCCTGTCCCAGTGCATGATGGAAACAGGGCAAACCAAACTACCAAGCCAATTCTTATACTGGGAAGGAAACAAGCTACCGGGGACCGGTTTCTGGCATTTCAGCCGTCGTCGGCCCGGCTTGCTTGAATCCTGATGGTGCAATGAGCAAGGGACTCACATCTGAGTATACCCTTCCACGCTTATGGTGGACAAAATGATTCAGAAAAGGGGGTGGTGATGAACAGAGTGTCTGAATTGAGCAGACCACTCTTACCCAGTCCAAAGATCAGGGCTTGATCCATCACCGTTATTTATCTCACTGCCCCATCCCAGCTCAGAACCTGGCTATATGCAAATCAGTCTGTCCCTGGCCCAGTGCATCATGGGAACAGGGCAGACTAAACTACCAAGCCAATTCTTCACCAGAAAGGAGACAAGCTACCGGGGACCGGTTTCTGGCATTTCAGCCGTCTTCGGCCCGGCTTGCTTGAATCCTGATGGAGCAGTGAGAAAGGGACTCATGTCTGAGTATACCCTGCCACACCTATAGTGGCCAAAAACGATTCAGAAAAGGGGGTGGTGATGAACAGAGTGTCTGAATTGAGCAGACCACTCTTACCCAGTCCAAAGATCAGGGCTTGATCCATCACCGTTATTTATCTCACTGCCCCATCCCAGCTCAGAACCTGGCTATATGCAAATCAGTCTGTCCCTGGCCCAGTGCATCATGGGAACAGGGCAGACTAAACTACCAAGCCAATTCTTCACCAGAAAGGAGACAAGCTACCGGGGACCGGTTTCTGGCATTTCAGCCGTCTTCGGCCCGGCTTGCTTGAATCCTGATGGAGCAGTGAGAAAGGGACTCATGTCTGAGTATACCCTGCCACACCTATAGTGGCCAAAAACGATTCAGAAAAGGGGGTGGTGATGAACAGAGTGTCTGAATTGAGCAGACCACTCTTACCCAGTCCAAAGATCAGGGCTTGATCCATCACCGTTATTTATCTCACTGCCCCATCCCAGCTCAGAACCTGGCTATATGCAAATCAGTCTGTCCCTGGCCCAGTGCATCATGGGAACAGGGCAGACTAAACTACCAAGCCAATTCTTCACCAGAAAGGAGACAAGCTACCGGGGACCGGTTTCTGGCATTTCAGCCGTCTTCGGCCCGGCTTGCTTGAATCCTGATGGAGCAGTGAGAAAGGGACTCATGTCTGAGTATACCCTGCCACACCTATAGTGGCCAAAAACGATTCAGAAAAGGGGGTGGTGATGAACAGAGTGTCTGAATTGAGCAGACCACTCTTACCCAGTCCAAAGATCAGGGCTTGATCCATCACCGTTATTTATTTCACTGCCCCATCCCAGCTCAGAACCTGGCTATATGCAAATCAGTCTGTCCCTGGCCCAGTGCATCATGGGAACAGGGCAGACTAAACTACCAAGCCAATTCTTCACCAGAAAGGAGACAAGCTACCGGGCACCGGTTTCTGGCATTTCAGCCGTCTTCGGCCCAGCTTGCTTGAATCCTGATGGAGCAGTGAGAAAGGGACTCATGTCTGAGTATACCCTGCCACACCTATAGTGGCCAAAAACGATTCAGAAAAGGGGGTGGTGATGAACAGAGTGTCTGAATTGAGCAGACCACTCTTACCCAGTCCAAAGATCAGGGCTTGATCCATCACCGTTGTTTATCTCACTGCCCCATCCCAGCTCAGAACCTGGCTATATGCAAATCAGTCTGTCCCTGGCCCAGTGCATCATGGGAACAGGGCAGACTAAACTACCAAGCCAATTCTTCACCAGAAAGGAGACAAGCTACCGGGGACCGGTTTCTGGCATTTCAACCGTCTTCGGCCCGGCTTGCTTGAATCCTGATGGAGCAGTGAGAAAGGGACTCATGTCTGAGTATACCCTGCCACACCTATAGTGGCCAAAAACGATTCAGAAAAGGGGGTGGTGATGAACAGAGTGTCTGAATTGAGCAGACCACTCTTACCCAGTCCAAAGATCAGGGCTTGATCCATCACCGTTATTTATCTCACTGCCCCGTCCCAGCTCAGAACCTGGCTATATGCAAATCAGTCTGTCCCTGGCCCAGTGCATCATGGGAACAGGGCAGACTAAACTACCAAGCCAATTCTTCACCAGAAAGGAGACAAGCTACCGGGGACCGGTTTCTGGCATTTCAGCCGTCTTCGGCCCGGCTTGCTTGAATCCTGATGGAGCAGTGAGAAAGGGACTCATGTCTGAGTATACCCTGCCACACCTATAGTGGCCAAAAACGATTCAGAAAAGGAGGTGGTGATGAACAGAGTGTCTGAATTGAGCAGACCACTCTTACCCAGTCCAAAGATCAGGGCTTGATCCATCACCGTTATATCTCACTGCCCCATCCCAGCTCAGAACCTGGCTATATGCAAATCAGTCTGTCCCTGGCCCAGTGCATCATGGGAACAGGGCAGACTAAACTACCAAGCCAATTCTTCACCAGAAAGGAGACAAGCTACCGGGGACCGGTTTCTGGCATTTCAGCCGTCTTCGGCCCGGCTTGCTTGAATCCTGATGGAGCAGTGAGAAAGGGACTCATGTCTGAGTATACCCTGCCACACCTATAGTGGCCAAAAACGATTCAGAAAAGGGGGTGGTGATGAACAGAGTGTCTGAATTGAGCAGACCACTCTTACCCAGTCCAAATATCAGGGCTTGATCCATCACCGTTATTTATCTCACTGCCCCATCCCAGCTCAGAACCTGGCTATATGCAAATCAGTCTGTCCCTGGCCCAGTGCATCATGGGAACAGGGCAGACTAAACTACCAAGCCAATTCTTCACCAGAAAGGAGACAAGCTACCGGGGACCGGTTTCTGGCATTTCAGCCGTCTTCGGCCCGGCTTGCTTGAATCCTGATGGAGCAGTGAGAAAGGGACTCATGTATGAGTATACCCTGCCACACCTATAGTGGCCAAAAACGATTCAGAAAAGGGGGTGGTGATGAACAGAGTGTCTGAATTGAGCAGACCACTCTTACCCAGTCCAAAGATCAGGGCTTGATCCATCACCGTTATTTATCTCACTGCCCCATCCCAGCTCAGAACCTGGCTATATGCAAATCAGTCTGTCCCTGGCCCAGTGCATCATGGGAACAGGGCAGACTAAACTACCAAGCCAATTCTTCACCAGAAAGGAGACAAGCTACCGGGGACCGGTTTCTGGCATTTCAGCCGTCTTCGGCCCGGCTTGCTTGAATCCTGAGGGAGCAGTGAGAAAGGGACTCATGTCTGAGTATACCCTGCCACACCTATAGTGGCCAAAAACGATTAAGAAAAGGGGGTGGTGGCGCTTCCTAAGCGTGGAAGGGTATTCTCAGATGTGAGACCCTTGCTCATTGCACCATCAGGATTCAAGCAAACCGGGCTGAAGACGGCTGTAATGCCAGAAACCGGTCCCCGGGAGCTTGTTTCCTTCTCAGTGTAAGAATTGGCTTTTGTAGTTTGGTTTGCCCTGTTCCCATCATGCACTGGGACAGGAACAGACTAATTTGCATACAGCCAGGTTCTGAAACTGGGATGGTGCAGTGAGCTAAAAAACGGTGTTGGATCTAGCCCTGATCTCTTGACTGGGTGAGAGCTTTCTGCTTAATTCAGAGACTCTGTCCCTCACCACCCCTTGTTGTAAATACATTTCACTCAGTCACTTTTAGGAGGCGTTGCTGCACCCCCTTCTGCACAGGAAAGCCTCTTCTGGTGCCGGACTTTACAATGTAATACACCTTCCAGATGCATCACATTGTTAATAGCACACACCATGGTACATCTTTTGCACCACCGCTGTCTCACAAAAGTGATGCAACGGCTGTGTAAAAGAGGCACAAGGGGATTATAAATCCGCCCCTAACACATACAAATTCACCCAGGCAGTTTCACCAGCAGCGCAAATTGAAGCATACACTTCTAACATATTCATGTACATATATTACATTAAGTGCTTTGGACATACTAAAGTATACTATAGGTAAACACCTTATAGATTGATGCTGTAGCACTTCCTTATACTTCTGCACTTTCAAATTCTCCATAAACTAGTAATATATTCATTCATTCATTTATCAAGTACACATTCATTCTGACAAATCTTTACACACTAACATAGAAATATAATTCTTTCTTTCACCATTGAAGGTAGTTCTAAAAAGAACAGTTTTTTTCTTGTTTTTTTAGGTTTTTTTCTGTGTTTTATAAACAAATTCCCACCGGAACAAAAGAATAAAAAAAAAACAACTAATGTCGAGAACTTTAGCAAAGTCAGAATCAATTTGTGGGTGTGGGCTGCTTGCTGAAAATGCTGCTGCAGCAGTTGATGCGCTTGGTGTAGCAGCTGGTAGGTTCTCATGCAACATGCGCCTTGCAGCTGGAACAAAGTTGTTGGGGTGCAAGTGCTTCACGTGTCGCACCATATTTGATGTCCCAAAGGAGTATTTTTTACATGGATCACCCCTTGAAAGAGTTGTTTCGCAAATTTTACAGTTACTTTTGGAGCATTACCCTTTTTTGTCCTTCTGGAAAAGTAAAAAACTTCCAAATTAGAGCTTCTTCCCTCTTCATTGGAGGATCTTCAGGAATAAAATCTCCCTCTGAAGAACTACTAGAACATGAGTCCATCGCTACTAGAACATGAGTCCATTGCTCTTACTATTGTGATCTTCCTTCTATTTGAGACTCAAAGTAGAATAATAATAATGGGACGGAACTTTCAACAGTCACAATAGGAAAAGTTACGGAACAGTCAAATCTCTACTTTTAAAGTCATATAACTTTACGTACGTGTATGATGCGCTTGCGCAGCTCTTTCAATTAGAGTATGCACCATGTTCTACCGCAATTTTGTGTATTTGTTTTTAAAAGTAATATACGATTATGAAGTATTAAAAAAAATCATAGTTATCCCAAATGTCTGCCCTTAGTATGTACATTAAATACATAAATAAATGTTTTAAAGCAGGTAGAAACATTGACGCCTTTCCCGTACAGAACACCGTACATGACGTCACAATGAAGCTTTAATGCAAAACGCAACATCAAAGCATATTCGTACCGAATGCGCGGGTACACGCTGAGTATGATACACATTACAAACTATGGAGCGATCACCCTCTCAGTGACAAATCAGACCTCAGGGCGCGCTAAGGACAATGATTAACAACAACATCACTCCCTCGCAAGACCTCTGCAACTCACTTGCCTCGTTCTTCCACCGCAAGATCGCCGACATACACAACAGCTTCGATGCACAGACCACACACCCTACCACCGAACCAACGCCCGCCACCACCACCCTCTGCAACTGGACCCCAATCAGCACCGAAGACACCACCCGCACGATGAACTCCATCCACTCCGGATCACCAACCGACCCATGCCCACACCACATCTTCAACAAAGCCGACGCCATCATCGCACCCCATCTCCGAGACATCATCAACTCCTCCTTCCACACCGCCCTCCTGAAGAAGCCAACGGCGGACCCCACCGACCTCAAGAACTACAGTCCCATCTCGCTCCTTCTTTTTCCGGCCAAAGTCATCGAGAAGACCATCAACAGACAGCTTGCCGCCTTCCTCGAGACGAACGGATCCCTCGACCCCTCGCAGTCCGGGTTCCGGGCCAACCACAGCACCGAGACCGCCCTCATCGCAGCCACTGACGACATCAGAACCCTGATCTCAACGGTAAAACAGCGGCCCTCATCCTCCTGGACCTCTCTGCGGCGTTCGAAACCCTAGTGAAGTGCCTCAGCAACATCGGAATCCAAGAGAAAGCACTGGAGTGGATCATCTCGTTCCTCGCCGGAAGAACCCAGAGAGTCCGCCTCCCTCTGTTCAGATCCAAGGCCACCGAAGTCATCTGCGATGTACCACAAGGATCTTCACTCAGTCAACCCTCTTTAACGTCTACATGAGCCCCCTCACAGCCATCGCACGCCAACACAACCTCAACATCATCTCCTATGCCGACGACACCCAGCTGATCCTCTCCCTCACCAACGACCCCACCACTGCCAGAGCCAACCTACACAAAGGGATGAAAGACGTTGCCGACTGGATGAGGAACAGCCGCCCTAAACTGAACTCAGACAAGACGTAAGTCCTCATCCTGGGATCATCACCCTCTGCCTGGGATGACTCCTGGTGGCCCCCACCCCTGGGCACCGCTCCCAAACCAACGGACCACGCACGCAACCTGGGCTTCATCCTGGACTCCTCCCTGTCAATGACCAGACAAGTCAATGCCGTCTCATCTTCATGCTTCAACACCCTGCACATGCTCCACAAAATCTTCAGATGGATCCCCACTGAAACCAGGAAGACCGTCACCCAGGCACTCGTCACCAGCCGTCTGGACTACGGGAACACCCTCTACGCCGGAACCACAGCCAAACTTAAAAAAAGAGTCCAACGCATCCAGAACGCCTCCGCACGACTCATCCTGAACATCCCCCGACACAGCCACATCACCGGACACCTGAGAGACCTACACTGGCTCCCCGTCAGCAAGAGAATCACGTTCAGACTCCTCACCCATGCACACAAGGCTCTCCATGACCTGGGCCCCAAGTACCTCAACGACCGCATGACCTTCTACACGCCCACCTGCCAGCTACGATCGACCAGCCACGCCCTCGCCACCGTACCACACATCCGCAGAGCCACCGCCGGAGGAAGATCCTTTTTCTACCTGGCAGCCAAGACTTGTAACTCCCTCCCCACCCACCTTCGGCGAACCCAAGACCATCTCTCCTTCAGGAAGCAGCTCAAGACCTGGCTGTTCGAGCAGTGATATACCCCCCTCCCCCAGCGCCTTGAGACCCTCCCGGGTGAGTAGAGCACTTTACAAATGCCGTGATTGAATGATTGATTGATTGATTGATTGATTAGAAGTGCTGACTCATTGCAGATCCGATTCTGGGCCTGCCTCTGCATACCTTATTAAACCACCCCCATCTCTTTCTGTTGTTAATTGTTAGTGCACACACTCATACTTGCACATGTGTGCTGCACGTCCGCCCACACTACCCACATGCCACCACCTAGCATGCTTCCTATCACTAACCCTGCAAACTAATACATTAGCCAATGAGATGTTCCCAGGGACCGTCATTCTTGCAGACCGAGAAAACGCTACCAATCACGTCTCTCGGCTTGATTTGGTCAGCCCCTGCTGTTACCATATAATGCGGGCACTGACGTGAGCACGCCATCTTTTGCCTGCCTGTGCTGCCACGACAAACACAGTGTCATTATCAACTTTACTACGAACTGTTTGCTCAAGCGGAGGAGGACTCCTGACACTCGACGTGGTGTCACTGCTGCTGCCGCCGCATAGCCACAATACCATAGGCGCGGAGTCGGCGCCGCCCGCATGCAAAACACCCAGGACTCAGAGAAACCACAGCCTTTGAAGACACGACAAAAGACGTCACAACATCAGCCTCCACTGTAAATTGTATATCCATAATACTATTTTTTCTCCTTCATATGGCTTTCCTACCCCTCAATGGTTTTAAATTGAATGCACATAGTTTAAAAAAAAATGTCTGCGTCACAAGGCCCTCCCGAGCCTGTATTCTTATTGATCCTCCTTTGTTGATCCTAATATTTCCTTCTGTGTCACGGAGCACTCCCACTCCTCTTTTTTTTATAAACTAAGCTTGCATGAATTTGTGTGTCGTATTTTTGAAGAGTCTCACGTGCTTTGGAATCTCTTCTTTTTATTGTATGTACATGATGGTATTCTTTTCTACATCACGTCACCCTCCTACCCCTCAACGGTTTCAAAGTGTGGTTACATAATTGAAATATTTCTTTATAAGTCACAAGGTCCTATACACCTCAAATTTTTATAAATTGTGCGTCCATACATTTCTGTGTCGTATTTCTGTACTACGCCACGTGCTCAAGCCTCCATTTTTAATTCTGCGTGCATGATGATATTTTTTTTTCTGCATCACGAGGCCCTCCGGAGCCTGTATTCTTATTAATCTTCCTTTGTTGATCCTAATATTTCCTTCTGTGTCACGGAGCACTCCCAGTCCTGTTTTTATTTATAAACTAAGCGTGAATGAATTTCTGTGTCATATTTTTGAAGAGTCTCACGTGCTTTGGAATCTGTTCTTTTTTTTGTATGTACATGATGGTATTCTTTTCTACCTCACGTGACCCTCCTACCCCTCAACGGTTTCAAAGTGTGATTACGTAATTGAAATATTTCTTTATAAGTCACAAGGTCCTATACACCTCTAATTTTTATAATTTGTGCGTCCATACATTTCTGTGTCGTATTTCTATAGTACGCCACGTGCTCAGGCCTCCATTATTAATTTTGCGTGCATGATGGTATTTTTTTTCTGCGTCATGAGGCCCTTCCGAGCCTGTATTCTTATTGATCTTCCTTTGTTGATCCTAATATTTCCTTCTGTGTCACACAGCACTCCCATTCCTGTGTTTTTTTATAAACTGAGCGTCCATGAATTTCTGTGTCATATTTTTGAGAGTCTCACGTGCTTTGGAATAATAATAATAATACAGCATTTTATAAAGCGCAAACAGCTACCTCGATAGGAGGTGTCCCGGCGCTAGGAGAACACAATTGACCTGGAGGCGAGAAGTAAGGGAGTTAGCGAGGTTGAGTGAAGATCCACATCTTCAGCAGTCTGTTCTTTTTATTGTGTGCACATGATGGTATTCTTTTCTACATCACGTGACCGTCCTGTCCCTCAACGGTTTCAAAGTGTGATTACATAATTGAAATATTTCTTTATAAGTCACGAGGTCCTATAGACCTCTAATTTTTATAAATTGTGCGTTCATACATTTCTGTGTCGTATTTCTGTACTACGCCACGTGCTCAGGCCTCCATTATTAATTCAGCGTGCATGATGGTATGTTTTTTTTTTTTGCGTCACGAGGACCTCCCGGGGCTGTCTTCTTTTTGATCTTCCTTTGTTGATCCTAATATTTCCTTCTGTGTCATGGAGCACTCCCAGCCCTCTTTTTTTCATAAACTGACCGTGCATGAATCGTATTTATGAATTCTGTCAGGCGCTTTAGTATGTGTTCTTTTTATTTTACATTCATGATGATATTCTTTTCTCCATCACATGGCCCTCCTACCCCTCAACGATTTTAATTTGTATATACATAGTATAAATGTTTCTTTCTGCGTCACGAGGTCCTCCAGACCTCTAATTGTAAAAATTCTCCGTGCATAAATTTCAGTTTTGTATTTTTAAAATATCACGTGCTTTAGCCTGTATTGATACAAATTGCGCGTTCATAATAGTATTGTTTTTTTTCATTCCATCACGTGGCCCTCCTAGCTCTGTTTAGCTTCATTTTTGTGGAATATATACTTGCAAGTTTATCGTATTTGCCCTCTCTTAATTTTCCCATTAGTTTTAATATTTGTCGCTGCGTCACGTGACACTCCCAAACCTGTATTCTTTAAAATCATGCCTACATGCTTGTAATAGTTACTGCTACCTTATATGGCCCTCTCAGACCTCTATTTTAATTATTGTTTAAGAGTAGAATCGAGTAACGTTTAGAAGACTATGACAAATGTAAGATATTTTTTTAAGTTTTTCTAAGAAACTATGTTCCTTTCAAAAATATATATTTATTAATATTCACTTTTTCCAATACTTATAACTCTAAACGAATGTAATTCGGTTGTAATGTAAACCTATTAATGATTGCATTTTACCTCTACAGGTACCTTTTCTGAAAATTGACATTCTTCTCACTCCAACAAATACTGCCTGTCATTGGATACTTCTGGTAAGTACAAGTTTTTCAACATTTATTACTCCGTTTTCAAAGTTATTCTTGGAAAATATAACTAGTTGGAATAATTTAAACTATCTAAATGTATTTAATCAAATAATTTAAAGGGTAATCTTTTTAAATACTTTTGTAATATATCTAATGGAGACATCTGTACCGTAAAATGTAAACTCTCCACACTAAAAATCATATTCCTACAATATTTTCTATACACTTCCAAACCTTTAAGAAATGGGTCATGATTTACGGAGTAACAAAATTCAGACCTACCATTACATTTTAGGTATCTTTTCCCTAAAAAACAATGTACCTTATCTCTTTGTTATTTATTATATTGCACAAATATAAAATTGCCAATATCATTTCTCTTTATAAAATAAAAAAAGCAAACTATTGAACATAACCATTCGTATCTCTCTAAAAGCTTTCCCTACAACAATTGAATCCTCACAACTATGACCAATGGCAGTAACTTATCCTAATAATTTACTTCTATAAAATACACGTCAATAGCAAAGAGGATTTTTAAGGCTAACTTTTATGAACGTCTACCAAACGAATCTATAGTGCCCGTCGGAACCATATTGCTCTTTGCACATCATTTTGTCTCACCACTACTATGGTCCTAAAACAGTTGCTATCAAACCTACGATTGGTTTTCAACCCCAATACGAATAGTTGTTTTGAATAGTTGCCACAGTCCCATTGCGTTGATTTCAATACACTTGCAACATGTACAATAATTTGCAAATCAACTTTCCAATGCTTAGCATTGCTATTATGATGCCCTTATATACATCTTTTTTACATTTACAGTCTGTTGAAAAGTCTTGTGCTGTCTACAACCAAAAAGTTTCCGCAATTTCTACAGAAAACTTTATGGTAAGAATCTTTTCTGAGTTGCCTTCACTATATTCGAAAGCTGCCTATGCACCGGTAGGAATGTGGAATTCCTATAGCCCAGGGGTCTCCAACCAGTGGCTCAGGAGCTACTGGTACGATCCGGGGGCAGAGACAGCACAAGCGCCGGGAACTCCCTACACGCTGTCTGGGACCAGAGAGTCCCGTTGCCACCTGACTGGAGCTTTATTCAGCAAATACATTAGAAATTCCTGAAAAGGCGAGAATTCGATATATAACGTTACTACACAAATAGTGCAAGTAAACTTTTTTGTTGTTTGTATTTGTGTACTTGTCCTGACGAATGCTCCGTAGACCCGGCTGGGCGATATGGAGCAGAAACATGTTGACGCTATCATAAAGGTATAAAGAGATCCAATAACTCGGTCTCCCATTATACCGCAATCTATTTTTATTAGCAATACTTCACCTCCCCTTTTAATAAAACTTTCACCGGTGTAGTATTAGTTTTTAACTTCCTTCATTTTTTTGGGTGCCCTACCTCCCTTATCTCTGGACACTGCCACTTATGCCAGAGGTTGCCTCGGGTTGAGGCTAGGCATACAGCACGTCATTGGTGCACTCGATGATAAATGCCATAACGCGTGTGAGGGGCGGAAGAAAAACATACACCGCACGAATAACACCGCGTTTATGAGAGTGTCCAATTTTAACCAATGGTTAAAGTGGTAACAAGTGTCCATTCTTCTTTTTGATTACCTAATAGCTTACCAGCACCCTCATAGTGGCTCTCAAAGGTGCAGCAAAGCAAGCCAAGACCTGGTCAGCAGAGCGCAGATTTCTTTTGGGGGTGTAGAAGGACATTATTTGTTGAGATATTGAGGTCCGGTGTTGTGGAGACCTTTATAGGTGTGTGTCAGCAGCTTGAAAATGGTGGGTAATGTGGTCTTGTAATGGAATACTGAGCATGAGTCTAGCTGCGGCCTTCTGGACAGTCAAAAGTTTGTAGAGTAGAGATTTGTTGATTCCGGCATGGAGAGTGTTCCCATAGTCCAGCCTTCTGATAATGGGTGCATAGGTGACGCTCTTCCTGGATTTGGGGAGTGGGTCCATTTGAAAGTCTTGCTGAGTAAGCGGAGGGGGTTGAAGCATGTGGAAGATGCAGTATTTGCCTATGGGTCTGCCACATGAACCATCTTTATCCACTTTAAAACTACCTAAAAAGAGATTGGCCATATTATCTACGGCTCCATCAGTAGCACGGTATGTGACATCAAAGAATAGTAACAGTAACCAGGGATGACCCACCAAAGGGTGTGACTTGAAGAACTAAAGTGAAAATATATTAGTTGGGAGCATGGTCAACCAAAGAGCCGAAGAGAACAGAGCATGCATCCAGAGCAGGGGAAATTAAAAACGTCTCATTCATTTTTGTGTGGGTGTGTGATATTGTGTCCTTCCTAAATAAACAGTGTGCATTCCTTAAAACTACTCCTAGCGTCAAGGACTACCAAATATATATGCTGGTCTCCATCATAAGAGTATTATCTCTGATGCAATTGTGCCCATTCATGTCTAATTGTGCCATAGCTATAATATGTTTGTCCTTGACTATTTTGGGCACATAAGTAGAGTAATTACATACTTGCTGCCATCACTGACATATTAAGAGCATGACTGATCTGCTTTTAGCCATTCCTGACAGAGTGCCAGCATCTTCTCCCATAATAATGGCCATAACTAATATATATTGGGCATCCACCTGTGGCACAGTGGTAGCCCTGGTTTAGTGGTGGGCATTATTAGCATAACAGAGGCATTCTTAGTGTTATGGTGAAGAACCATGGCCTTGGATTCCAATACCTGGGTATTTGAAACATACTTTGTCCATGAGAGGCATTTTTACATGACGGTACTCTATGAAAAGTAAAAGCTCATGTTTAAGTACTGTGTATTCTCTAACAATGAAAACTGATTTGATTTTTAAAAGATTAAATTATGCTTTTTTTAAAAAGGTTTTTCTTCTGGAAAATTGAGTTTGATTGCTCGAAGCTGAAAGGGATTTTAATAGAAAACTATGCGTATTTTCAAAAACTAATATGCGAATGAAAACATAATATTGCAATTCTAAAACACGTTTAAAGTTGTTAGCTGAATGATAATACAATTTGAGTTAGAGAGACTTACTGCTCTAGTACTACCCTTTCTGGCACACAGCATATGAAGATTTGAATTTTACTTCATTACACGCATTTAATATTGATAAACGTTTTCCTAGCAATCTGCTGATAACTTCACCTGACATTTTTGAGGGGGTTACTAAAGATAACTGTGCTTAGGGTGGTCATAGTGTAATGTTAATACATATCATCGGCATTTTACAGTGATAAAATATGCTGGTAGCTCAGCAGGACTTTCCTTCATCAGAATTAGCTCTTACTACAGAAAAGGTTGAAGACCCCTGCTATAGCCCAACGCACAGGACATATTGGTTGAGATCAAGGACAACAAGTTTTCATGTGTATTATATCCTTGAAACAAGTAGGCCCAACTCCCAGCAGCACAAACCCTTTCCCTATCACTTAGCAGTACCACATAATAGGTCAGGGAAGGGCAATGTCCGCAGTTAAGGTAATATGTTTGCCCATATGTTAATACTTTTCAAACCTGTATTCATGCTTCAATATTTCAATGCCTTTATTATTCAGCCGGACACTCTAAGTAAATGTTGTAAGCTCTCACTGCACTACTATCAGTGCCTGCAGTATACAAAAGCATACAGCTCTGAAACACGTCTGACCTATGTATACTTATCAGGAACTCTTCCACCTCTCAATGATCACCATGATATATTTATTGGGGGCAGGGCTATAAAAAAAAAACATTTACTTTATCTTTGGAACAAGCAGTCCCATCCCCTGAAGCACAAATCCTTCAACTGCCAATTTTCAATAATACGTTCCGGAACAGGAATGGGAACTGTCTGCTGCCGAGGTAATATTTGTATCCATATGTTAATGACCTTCCACAACATTGATCCAAAGTCATTATTATTAGAGTGAGTGTTCAAAATAAATGTTGTAAGCTGAAACTACACTACTGACAGCTTTTCTAGAAAAAAAAGTGTACACACATTTGAAAACATTACTACTATGAGGCTATGTTTCCTGCTCCCAGAATGCTCTGCGATTTTATGGAAATAATTGCAGAAGCTTAACAGCAAGATTGATGATTCTTTCCTTTCAAACTAAAATGTTCCTTATAAAGAGAAAGCAGGAAAAAAAACATTTTGCTAAACTACTATAAAATTTCACTTGCCATTTTTTTTGCAGAATGATTTAGTAACGTGTTCATCCATACAATTTTTTAAAAATTTCATTATGGAAAATCTCTGTAACTAGTTTCAAAAACAGTATGGAAAACAAAATGAAACAAACATTGGCAAAGACCGTAAATCTAAAATTGATGGTCAGTTTTTTAGTTTTGTCATTGCGTGACTTCTTTTGCCATCGTGTTTCTAAAATGTTATTGCAGTGGAAGCTGCTGTGCCCTCACCATTATAACAAACTTTGGCAAAACTAAAAAAAGAAATGGTTTTAAAAAGCACAAACTTCCACAGTAGTCACTGGCACTGAACACAACTACTTTGTGTGCCGATATCCAGGTTATGATATCGCATATTCTGACCCTGGAACTATGTTTACCATATAAATACTTATAACATTTTTATTTCAACAACCTATTCATCTTTAAACCATGCAATATTAATTACAACTTACTTTTCACTTTCTTTTCAACAGGCCCAATGTTTCGAATGCAGCAGATGATCACCTTCAATCCATAAAAGGAAATATACATTATACTTACCTGTTACTGCCTATATACGTAAAAAAAAAAAAAATTGTTTACTCTATACACACCTTTTCCATTAGAACTATGAAATAGTGCTGTAAAAATATCATTCATTCTATTGTCAGATATCTACCTTGGTGACAGTAAAATTTTCACTACTTTTTAGACTACCATCCAACAATATTGTGTAGATGAGCAGTGTTGCTTCTTGACCTTCAAAGAGGAACATGTAACTGTATATTTCAACAGGGACAGAAAATGATAGCTGAATATCAAAAAAGAAAATTAAGTACCAATGTTACAGGAACTCTGCTCAAACTCTAAAAAGATTAGTATCTCAAGCTTTTACAATCCTGAATACTACATTTTCTCTGAGACGATGCCCATGCAAAACCATGCTACGTTTAGGGGGATTCAACCACCAAAGCATCCCAGTTGGCAAAAATAGGATCGAGAAGATGTCCATGCCTGTGTGTAGGGGATTCCGATGGTAATATTATTTGAAGTGTCGCTAAGTCCTGGCGCAGCTCTTGTGCCCCTGCATTAAGTGCATCATCCAGGAGCAAATTCAGGTCTCCCAACAACAATAGTTTATCATACCTTAGAGCCGGTTTCACCAGATAATCAGTTAAACTATGGGAAAAACTGCTGTGGGGCCCCGGAGGGCGGTAAACCAATTAGCCTTTAGTAAGATAATTAGTGGCCGTTCTAATTCTAAATAGTCCTGATTCACTGTCCTCAATTGCAACTGACTCGAAAGAGTCTTGAATGGAGTGTTAGTGTGTAATAGCAATGCCCCCTCCTCTGCCTGATAGTCTATCCAATCTCATTATCCCGTATCCTATAGGAAGAGCCTCCAGTATATCTGGTGCAGAGTTCGTGTCAAGCCAAGTATCAGTGACAAATAGAACATCTATTCGCCCTTCCATGAGTTGATTGTGTATCTCAAACAGTATGGCATTCACAATCTGCTAGTGCTTGATAGTTTAGGCCAGAAATTAACAGTGGATATGAGCAGACTCATAATAAATGGTTCTAAGATGAGCAGTTAGAAATTGGGTTTTTGCTTGCCAGAGGTATGCACCCTGTCCAAGCAGGAACCACAATCCTAGTCAGGGTATGCACCATAAATTAACCTGTGAGCACCCGCTGGAAGCTTGGCACAAAATAGGCAGGCTTACCTTAAGAGGCAATGTGTAAAATATTGTGCAACACTTCAAACAGCATCAATGTGAAAGTACCACAAAAGATTCCACATCAGCTTAGAAAAATAGATTATGATTTAAAAAAAAATGCAAGGGGAAAATATGTTTTGGAACCCCCCTTTTTTCTCGGTCCCCGCTTGACAAATCACCTCCAGATTTCTAGGATAGGAGCGGACGGGAGCTGGCCAAAAGTTTTGAAAAATTTGCCAAAATTCGTCAACCAGAGCCAACGTTATTGGGAATAGAATGCTGCAGATTTCCTGTGGAAAATAGGTCCTAACTATAACTACCTATAGTGACCGCCAGTAGATAATATATAACAAGCGGATCTAGTGTGAACACAGCTAGTAACGGTAGAGAATCCAACATGGTATTTTTAAGTTTGGAAGAGGAGGTTGATTTTTTGGTGGAAGCCCGGATGAAAACCCTGAGGCCGCGGAACAACAAAAATCAGGTCAGAAAAGGCGGGACACCATCAGGCGGACAAAGCGCAGGAAACGCAAGCGGGAAGCCCAAAAGAAAACTAAATTATTGGCGCAGGAAATGAGAGCTGATGAACAGACCATTGTAAATTTAACAACAATGACATTAACCAAAGCGGAGGAGCAACTCTTAGCTTTAGGTATAAACTACTGTCCAAACTCCAACTTCAACTATGCCACAATATGCATTGACCTTTTTTGTTTTATAAGGAAATTAATATTAAAGAAATTCTTTGCTTTAAGAGAAACGAGATAAAGGAACTACTGAAGCTGGCTCCAATTTACAAGCTTCAGAGGTTCCCACTTTATGGGCCATGCACAAACTCGATAAAGAGGGATTGAATACCTCACAAATGTGCTCACAAACTAGATTGAAAGAAATGGACTTGTTACAGAAAGGCACAGGGGAGAGTCAGTTTAAACCGAAATCCTCCTTTATTCCCTTAATGCCAAAAGACGCGATAGACGTATTTCATGACAGAGTTATTGAAGAAATTAAAAAATTGAATTGTCAAGTCAATTTTAAGAAACAACGAGCAAGCCAGAGTCAAGTTGAATTCAATAACCTTAAGGAGAGAATTAATAATAATCCAGAAATAATTGTGAAAAAATCCGACAAAGGCGGAAACATTGTTTTGTGGCCTAAAGACCAATATGAAAAAGAGGCTTTGCGACAGCTAGACAATATAGATTGTTATGAAAGGACAACTATGAAGGCCTACATTAAATCAAAAGACACTATAAAGAAGGAATTACAAAATTGGAAACAGGAGGGTCTCATTACAACTGAAGAGTACAACTTCATGTTCAATATTCACCCGGAGATGCCCTTCCTGTACCTATTACCCAAAATCCACAAAGGAAAAGTTCCAATCCCAGGGCGACCGATAATATCTGCCATAAACAGCATGAAGGAGCAAGTGCGCCAATATATTGACTTTTATTTACAAGACCTGGTCAAGACAATGCCGTCATATATTAAAGATACAGGAGACTTTCTAAGAAAAATAGATGATATCATCTGGACTAATGACTCGATATTATTGACTCTTGATATCGAGTCATTATACACTAGTATTCAACATGATTGTGGCTTGAGGGGAGTTGAATATTTTTTAAATACTAGACCAGCAGAATATGTGTTGCACAATAAGATGCTACTGTCTTTGATCACATGGTGCTTCAACAACAACTTCTTCTCATTTGGCAAGGAAATGTTCAGACAGAAACAGGGTGTCGCCATTTATTTATTTTATTTATTTATTTTATTTTACCGATTTGTAGAGTGCATGGCTGCCCATGAGCGTCCCAGCACTAAAATGACAGAGAACGAGAAGAGGATGCCCAGAAGTAGATAGTGCCTTATGGGAACAGCCAAGTTTTGAGTGCCCTGCGGAATGAGAGAAGATTGGGTTGGGCTCTGATGTCTGGGGGTAGTGTGTTCCATAGTTTGGAAGCATTATATGCGAACAGTCGGCCGCCAGAGCGGGCTTTCTTAATTCTAGGAACAGAGGCGAGATTGCAGTTTGAGGATCGAAGCATTCTTTTGGTGGTGTGAGGTGTGATGAGGTTTTGTAAGATTGGTGGGGCCTTACCATGTAGGATTTTGTATGTTGTGCAGAGAGCTTTGAATTGTATTCTCTCCTGAACGGGTAGCCAGTGCAAGGCATTCAACGCGGGTTTGGCTGAACAATGGCGGTGAGTTCCTGTGAGAAGGCGTGCTGCGGTATATTGAACTGTCTGGAGTTTTGACAGTGCTTTTTTGGGAGCTCCCAAATATAGGGCATTGCCATAGTCCAGACGGGACAGCACGAGACCATGTATAAGGAGTTTTTGCGATTGTGCAGGGAGTAGGGGCAGAATTTTCCTAGCTGATCGCAGGAGACTGTGACAGATGCCAGCCGTTTTCTGAGCTTGGACAGAGAAATGAAGGCCTTCATCGAGCCATATTCCTAGGCTCTTTATTTCCTGTTTCGGAACAGGTGGAGTACCCATGCAAGATGGCCATAGGGAGATGGGATGGTAGAGTGCTTTATTGCCCAGTATCATTATCTCTGTCTTGTCGTTGTTTAATTTGAGGTGGGAGAGATTAATCTTTTGGTTATTTCAATTAGACAGGTTTGAAGGTATGGGAGGGAGTGGTCTGGCTGACTTAAGGACACCACCAATTGGGTGTCGTCGGCGTAGGTCAGGAGCTTGATCCCAAAAGGGGTGACGATTTTCCCAAGGGGGGACATGTAAACATTAAAAAGGGTCAGAATGTGAAGTAATTCTCAATTTGCTAATCGCAATTTGAGAATCACAAATTGAGAATATTTTCAAGGGTGCAATGGTGTCATAAGGACACCCTGATGCACCCCTGAAATGAACATGTGTGCGCAGTATTTCGTCTATGCATAGCTTCAGCATGGCGAGACAAGCTCCCTCCCACCATGCAGCAATGGTTGGCCAGGCTTTTGTATATATACAACATGGAAAAAGCGCTATATACCAGAAAAGGAAAGAAGGGCAGATCCCTTGGTCTGCAGATCTGGAAACCAATAACAGATTGGAAGAATAGGGTGGCAGGAAACATAGAAACTCCATAGGGTCTCAAGGCGGGTGTGTAATGTAAATCAGGAATATTATTCAAGCTGTATGCATGGGTTTATGTTTAGATGTTTGCCCTTCAAGGGGTTTTTACCAGCTGTTTTTGACTGATGGTCTAGCTTACCCAGTATAATTTGCCAGGCTGAATTATTATAACTTGAGATATAGTAATGTCGTGGAAAAAACAAAACTTGATTGTATTTTTTTGCTTTTTTTTCATGTCCTGTGCAGGGAGGGGGAGGAGTTAGGGGAATAAACGTTGTAAAAATTTTTTTTGAATACAAATATAATAAAAAAAAAAAAAAGAAATACTTTCCCATTCATTTCTATGGTCCAGGAGGCCCATAGGAATGAATGTGAAGTAATTCTCAATTTGCTATTCGCAATTTGAGAATCGCAAATTGAGAATAATTTCGAGGGTGCAAGGGTGTCATAAGGACACCCTGATGCACCCCTGAAATGAACATGTGTGCGCATATGGCGCAAATATATGCCCTAAGGGCACCATATGGCACCTTTACAAATGCCAAAAAGTGCATTTGAGAATTAAATCGCAAATTACCACCAACTTAAAGGTGGTGGTAATCTGTGATTTCTTAAGGAGAAATCGCAAAAATGTTGTGATTCCTCAATTTTACGATGCGATTTCCCTACTTCATAGCGTTTTGTGAATTTTTACTCGCAAACGCTGCTTTTTTGCGACTCGTTGATACATCTGCCTCTATGTTCCTTGTGGTGCTGGTAACAAGAATTCATATCGTATTTTCTTTTTTGTGACTGATAAACATACTAGATACAATACATCCACGGACTGCCAATGAATATATTGACAGTCCGTGTAAAAATTCACAATACAAAACGAATGGACAAAATGTGGTCCAGTCAAAGAAAATGTAAACACAAAGACAACTGGCTGTTTTCAGAGATAGTGAGTGACATTGCAGCTACTGAACGCAAAGAGGGTGGCTTAGTATAGTTGGTGTGAATAAGTGGGGTTGGAGATAACCAGATAAGAATATTGATAAATATTGTGTTTTGGACCTGACTATTGGTTCATGGTATGGTGAGTGGTACGATTATGAGGCTTTGGGTGTTTTATTTGAAATGTGTGTATTTTTGTATTTTTCAAAATCAATTGGAAAATCATTGTTAATGCACCAGAAGAAATTAGGGTAAAATATTTTATTGTTCTTGAATTTTATGACATTTGTTCCACCAACAAAAACGATTATAAATATATATACATATCTAAACTGACTGCGCATTGTAACAGATGTAAGGTTATTTCTCCCCAACCAGAGTGTGTTTGGAAAGGATATACTTAAATTACTTTCGAAAATATGTTTTTCATAATTTAAAATATGTAGTTGTGTAAGAAGTTTTGAAGAGTGCCGGAGCCTGTAGAGGTAGATGAACTACTTCACTATTACTATAAAGATGATCACTTGTTTTAGCATGCAGAGAAAACACTGAGCAGAAGAATAGACAAGAACACATTTTTTGTTCAAGAGAAGCTAGAGAATCAATTACCAGCATGTATTGTAATAGAAGTCATTAGAGAAGCTCTGCACTGGAGCAATGCTCAAGCTAAGATGCCATATTTGCCAGCAAGCATTGTTCCATCCACCTGAGGTGTTTCTTACCTCTTTCTTCTGAACCACTGGTGAGGGGGTAAGCTAAGCATTAGATTTTCCCATTGTTTGTTAAATTTAGGAAATAAATACGGGGGCAGATTTACAAGGCCCTTGCAACACTTTTGTGCTGCTGTTGCTTCACTTTTTTGACGATGCAGCAATGTAAACAATGCAGCCAATTTACAACGTGATGCATCTAGAGAGATGCGTCAAGTTGTAACGCCCTGTGTCGCATTATACATGCGTCATGTACAATGTATGCAGGGTGGGTGTTCCCACGCAAGAAAGCCTTGTAGAAGTGACGCAGGGAAATCTACAAGATTTCACTGTGCAACTTCTAGGATGCCACTGCATCAAAACCTTACGCCTGCTTGAAGCAGGCATAAAGAGTGACACATACAATGAGTATAGGGCTCCCAAGGCATTGCTGGAGTTGCACCAGAATATCAAATGCATCTGTCAATCTGCATTGTAAATAAGGCGCATCCATGGTGGCACAAGGGTATCGCAGGCTGGTGCAGGGAAACGGACGCATCTCTATAGATGCAACAGTTTCTTGTAAATCTGCCCCAGGGTTTGTATTTTCTGGTGATGGTTTCTTCAAACAGTTGCTTCATGAGGAGATGCCCCTCTCCACAGTGCTTAGATGAGGAGCTGGCGTGGCAGGACTTTAGATCTGATGCATCATTATTGGATTGCATAAAGTGACAACCATCCTTTTATCGTGTGCAGCAGGGCTTATTTGAGCTGGTGATTTCTGGTGCTCAACACCGGCTTTCAATTATCAACACCAGTGCTTTTTATCAGCACCAGTTAAGGACAAATTCATTTATGACACAGGCGATTAAGTCATTTGCCCAGAATCGCATGATGTTGAACCGATGCAAAGGCTCAAACCTGGTTCCCCAGCTCCGAGGTCGGTTGCATTTCAGGGTAGCTTCATAGCCAGATAACACTGTCTGGCAAGTAAGGTCACATTGGTTGTAGCAATCTACCTCCAGGAACACTACCAACCAACAGCAAACATAGGTGTGTGCTGCGTGACCCTGCTGCTACTGCAGCTTTATATTTTCATATTCTACAACTTTATCCCAAGAAGCACAAATGCTGACAATGCTCGATGTATTCCTATTAAGAGGCAAATTTAAAATGTACTGAAGAAATATGTGTCCTCAAAGCCTTGTTGGTTCTGACAACATTGAATAAAGTCAAGTAAAGCTTCACTAGGAGTGTACATTATATTCACATTTTCCCTACCCTAATAAGTGCAAAAGAGCATTAAATCAGACTTATTGTTGTATTATACAAATGTACAGTAGTTTAAGAATTTGACAATTACTCTATGGTTTCATTTCACTTATAAGACAACTGAGATGGCTGAAAATGATATAACGCACCATGAGAGTACATAGTAAATTTATAGAATGAAAAGCGCTATACAGCTTAATTTAAGACATAGGGCCCAAATTGGAGTTTTATGGTTTCTGGACATGCTATTCTGCAACAAGGTGGTTATGCTATCTCTTCACCTAACGGAAAGTTCACCCGCTCTCTTGAGGTCTCCAATTAAAAGATAATTACTCCTACATCTTGGAGGGTGTGGGGGGAATTAATCTTTTATTATTTTTAAATTACAATCTCTATCCGATTTGGAAGTTTGTCTTTAAAAAACAAATAGGTTTGAGGTGTGACCACCTGAAAAATGTGCCCCAATTGGCAATATCTTCAGAGAAATCACTGTGACGAGGGTCATCTGTAGTCAAATAGATCACCACTAGGTCAGCGGTGATATCCATGTATGGCAGTCTTATGTCCATAAGGGTGGCAGCTGTATATCCTCCACCTCATTGTAGCTCAGATGTGAATTTACCTTAAGGACCTAAAAAGACAACCAGAGTTTGGAAAAACAGGAAGACGTTGGTTTAATTAAACACAGCAGACACAAGAGTGTTCGACATTTTGTGAGGTACAATAAAACCATTTCTGCAGAAAGAAATGATCCTCAAGCAACTGTTTGTCTGCAGTTGGTAAGAAAAGATTTTATCTAGGTTTAAGCAGTGGAGGAAATGCTGCACCTTTTCATTCAGGACAGAAGATCAAAAGCGGCTGACAGATCTAATAAGATCAATACCACATTTTTGCCTGTATCTAAGGTTAGTTTCAATGTATCTACCATTTCTAGTAATGAATATTTGGTTGAGTGCTTAGGCCCAAAGCCAGATTGGCAGGGGTGCAATATCTTGGCTACCTCAAGGAAATTAGTAAGCTGTCTATTGAGCAGTCGCTCTGCAATTTTCCCAAAAATGGATAATAGGAAAATGGGCCGGAGGTTAGAGAGTGTGGTTTAACCACTACCAATTTCCATTCTGCAGGTACTGTTGCTGTGGCTAGGGATGAATGATGAATGCATCTATGATCTCATGAAGTACAGTAGGACGACATGCATCAAAGGGCGATGCCGATTTACAAGCAATGATTACTTGGCATGATTGATCCAGTGAGATATTATCAAAACCATGGAGAGACAGTCCTGTGTAGTTGGGATCAAGCTCTAAATCTAGAGGATGCATGTTTAAAGTGCTGAATTCTTTTTGAATGTTAAAAACATTTTATTCGAAGAAAGTGGAAATCTAATCGCATAACATCTGATACTGGGGAATTTCCTTGACTAGGATTTTTGAATTTGTAAAGAATTTTGCAGTTGTCAAGATAATTTTCTGATCATGTTGAGCATCTAGTAATACTCTTTTGTTGCTAGCTTGATTTGTAAATAATAATTTGTCCTACTTATTTTGAAGAGGTTTAATTCTTCTGTAATATCCCTTCTAAGGTAGGTTTAGTGCCTGGTCACTCATTGTTGAATCTACTTGTGAACACTCTTCCCCTTAGTATTACAAGTTAGACAAGACAGGGATGAAAGATTCTCATTGCCCTTGACACCAAAAAGGCATTTGACCATGTGGAGTAGTCATACTTGTTTAGAGTAATTATAATGCTGGGTTTATTGTCAAAGTCCGATGGCGATACAGTGCACCCACAGCTTCAGTGACTTGCGGGGGCTTCTCATACTAATTCTTAGACATTCGCTGCCCGCTCGCCTACCTATTATTTTTTATAGCACTGAACCACTAGTAGCAACAAATCTTTCATGGGATAAAGAAAGCATTCTATTATGCAGATGGCATACTCCTTCTTCTGTTCAACCCATCAGAGTCTATACCAGCCTCATAAGGTACTCTTTCAGCTTTTTGGGCTAAAAAAGTCTGAGGCCATGCCGATGACATTTCATACTACCAAAGCATCACTAGGAGCCGCACCAATTACTTGGAAGCATAGGTGCCTCAAATACCATGGCGTGTATTTGAACATCATCGACATCATCGAAAAAGTCAAAATGGATTTCACAAACTGCTCTAAACTTCAATTGTCACTATGAGGCAAAGCTCATATCATAACAATGAATTTAATGCTGAGATTTGATTACATCTTTGGCATGCTGCCACTGAGAATCTCCCATGCTTTGGTACGGGAGATTGACATACTCATTAGGAAATTTGTATGAAGAGGCCATAGACAGCGTCTCAAGGCTTCCAATGTCTATGCCAGAGTCACTGCAGGAGAGCTATGACTTGCACGTACAAAACTGTATTGTTTGGCTTACCAATTAGTGCATGCTGCAAATATTGTGAAGACCCACAGAGAAACTCCTACATGGTTTCCCATGGAAAAGCTCACTCTGCAAACAATAGGCACTCAAACAACATTTTACCGTGGCCATGCTCAATCCAGCCCCAACTGCATCCCTATAATACATGCTTCACAATTCACTTGGCAACTGGCTCATACATTTCTTCTCTCTCAAGACTCTTTCTACCTATATGCTCCAGTGTGGAGAATTAGGAATAATGACAATGAGTCCTGATGAAAATAAATGGTCCCTGAGTAGATACAAATGAATAAAGCACTGTGAGGACTTGATGCATGACAGTGACCTAATCTCATTTGACCTGTCTCACACAAATATGGCCTTCCACCCTCACAACAATGGAAATATCATCAACTCAATCACAATTTACAAAAAACTGTGGGTGCAATGGCTTATGCGTTAGAGACCAATCCATTATTACACTACATTGTAACATGGGAGTATTACTGAGGGCCCATGTCAGGGATCTATAGCACATTGGAAGATATTCATTTTTTGTAGAAAAGCACACACAGCCTCTACCGCTGATGGGAAGCAAGAATAGATCTTTCAATTTCAGGGGATTATTGGCTTACTACTCTTGATCACCATGACAAAACACAGAGGGAAGCTAGACTTAAATTCAGTTACTTTATGGTCCTCTAGCTAAGTTCCATGGGGCATACATGCAAACTGACTTTAAGTGCTCGAGGTGTTCTACTCCAGATTGCAACATAGTGGACCTCCTCCTGGAATATATAGCTCTCTTACATTATTGGTGATTGATTTGGGGCATGGTAAAGGGTGAACTTGAGATATCGTCTCCGCAGACGAGCCAGCTGACTTTACTCCATGACACTACCATCTGTTCCCAATCATGTACAATGACGGCTCTCTAGGGCTTCTGGGGTTTCAAAAGTGTAGACCTTACACCCCTGGAAAATCACCACTCCACTCTTTTATTGAATGTGGCTTTCAGATATGTACACAATGGCCTCAAATAAAATATTATATACAAACTCACTGATCAAATTCAGAAATTTGAGGAGGTTTGTGTGACTTTACTATACTTATGTATTTCTGACACAAGACAGGTTGCTTGGGCTTGGATACAGTCCTGACTGGTGCAACAATTGGAGACAGCCATAGGGATACTGCATTGGTGAGTCTCACACCTTACTTAATCAATGGTCTGCTATTGATATTAGTATATCCACCTCTGAGATGATGGTAGACTGACATTATGATACAACCTTGGGCCAGGTGTCACAAGAACGACTGGTGCCCTTGCAGTTAAACATGTGGAGGACCATGAAGGGCAGATGACACGGGAAGATATGATAATTCATAAAACCATTGGGCATACTATCAATGAGACTCTAATCATTCTCCATAAATTCCTTTACCAGATATAGCTGTTATTACTCTCATAGGGAGAGGAGTATTCATGTGTTTGTTCATTTTGAGTTCACTTGCTATTCTTTTTCTCTTCCTCTGCTAGAAGGTTTATCATTTCTGTTATGGTAATGAGTGCTAGGTTTGAGCACAGTGTTTTTCCAGTGCTTCGTATGTGATACAGGGCACATACTGTGAGAAAAACTGAGTAACACAATTTGAGTGCAAATTTCAAGGATAAATGAAAATATCCTACCTTGAGGAGTCAAGTTCAGCTGCAGCATCCAGCTCTGCCCCCTGGAAGGATTCAGAGTTGAGAAGACATTTCTAACACCCAAAGTAAAAGTGGTTGCCAGGTACAAATGGCTAGTTTTTACCTGACCATTGCTTTGGTTTGAAAATGGTCCAGCTTCAGGTCTGCTGCACTCTTTATTAAAGCAGTGTTGGCAACTGGTTTTTTAGTCATGATAAGGAGGTACTTACTACTACTAATAGGGCCACAATCACAATAAAAGGTACTGTCATGGTCTCAATAAAGTATTCCCTTGCTCCACCCTTGTTAGCTGGCAATGAGCAGGCAAGCGTGATATAGGAGTCAGCATTTATACCAGCAATGCATTAAATAAGTAAGACGCAACAGAAAATAAAAATCCAATACCAATGTTTATAAATAACTTATATTTTTATGAGTAAATTGACACCAAAAAGACAAAGATCTAATGTAGGAAACCAGAAATTTGAATTTGTAAAGATTAAAAGTCAAACTAGTCATTAGAACAAATAGTGTTCAAAGGGTTTAAAAAGGTATGCTGGAACGGGACACAGTCAAGAGATCTTTACACATACTTCCAGAAGTGTTTCTTGATGCAGGGATGTAGTCTACTGCACTAGCAGAGGGTTCAGATGCTCTTGTTTGCCTCTTGGGGTCTGGGACTCCGAATTCCAACAATGCACCTGGTCATCTTTTGAAGCTTTTTACAAATGTTGCTCCAAACTTCTTTAACTTCTACCAGAAGTTCTCCTTGAGGGTCAAAGTGTCCACAACACCAATACAAGGGTCCAGAATCTCTGAGATGGTTCTTGTAATGCTGGGGCTACAATGCCAAAATGCACCAAGCCCTTAAACGTCCACTGGACGCACTCCAGGATGAGGACTTCTTGGTGGATATGATCCAGGTGGGATCTGTTAACCTGTAACAAAATCTTTAGGGCTCTAGTCCCAGTATGGGAAGCAGGTGCATTCCTTCAGAGGGCAGACCTTTGGGTGGAGATCAGGTTTCAAGCACAGCAGTCCTTCTTCTCCTTGTAATCTCAGCCAGAAGACCTGAGGAGCTATGCAGCTCTCCCATATTTATTCACAGTTTCTGGGTGTTAAGCAGGGCGGATCCTTGACCAATCGGATGTAGGGCACCAAGCAGGTGTATGGCTACTTCCGCCAAAGTGTGGCATATTCTTTTCCCAGAATGCACTATTCTCTCAAAATCAAACATGGACAAAATCTCTAATTTGGTGTTAGATCTGGCCAAGCCAACTCACTGGTGTGGCTACGTTTCACTAACACACCCCTTCCAACACTCTGACTAATTCAATTACTGATGCTTCTACTTGGCTGGGGGTGCAGTATGTGGGGGGCTGGTACAAGCCTGCCATTCTCGCTTTGAGACAGTTTGGCTCCCCCACCCTCTTCATGACAGGACACTTCACACCACATCAAGTAGCTCTAGCTCAGCCAGGAAAAGGCTGGCTAATCAGGTTCCGCTGCAAAGCTGGATTTTGGCTCACAGAAAAGAACATTTAAAAACCTATTTTCTGCAATAGTGAAAATAAATCTAATAGTGGCAACTTGTTGGTTGACACATCATTATCATTTTAAGTCTTTAAATGAAAGTTTTAACTCTTTCCTATCAATATTCATCCTTGAATAAAGTATTCTAAAGTTAGCCTATGGAGCTAATTATATGGAGAAAAACGAATGTGGCAGTTTTTCCCTTCACCAGGTCTATTAAACATCTTCTATAATGTCCCTACTTATTGTTACAAGGCCCCCTTCCCCTGGCACACCTAGTGGATACCTTGTGGGTGACTTATATCTACAAACAAGGTAGATTACTACTTTGGAAATACCTTTAATTCTGAAGTGAAATGTGTGCACAATTATAATTTAAACACAGCTTGCAGGGCTGGCATTTGAAAGGACAACACAGTAGTGCACACTCTACTGCTTGCAATCAACTGGGCCTCTAAACCTCCCTGCCCTATTATATACTATGGACTTATAGGTTTGAATCTACCTTGCCCTATTATATACAAGGAACTTACAGGGGTCTGTCATTGCTAATTATAATTTTACCTAACCATGTACTTTAAATCAGAGCACAGGCCCCAGACCTGATTAGCAGAGCCCAGGGCAAAGTCAGAGTCAGAAAACCAGAACCTAGCAGTCTACATGGGGGCTAAAAGTGCAGGTCCTGGTTTCCCACAAGCAGTGAGCTTTAGTTTTTCCATTGTTTTTAATGTACACCTTTTGCTTTTCTTTAAAAAACCTTGTACGCCTTATCTTCTTTTTGATTTTTTGGTGCTATTTTATCATTACATTATAATATTCTTTACAAACTTTTCTTTAATGTTATCTTTATTGGTATTTAAATTAGGATGGTAGTAATATTACCTAAGCACATTATCTAAGAGAAGACAAATATGTGTTTCACTCCCTCCTGCAGCCATCTTAAAGAAACATAACATAAATCCCATAAATTGGGCATATCACTTTTGCATATACAATGTTGTGACTAAAGTGGGCCTGGATTATATGCACACGCACTTTAAATTCCATGGCACAAACCAATGATTATTTAAGACTTCCAGTAAGATGATTGATCATGTTTTTGTATACATTAGTTTTTTAAACCATCCTTTTAGAATAACTGTTTTTTAACCTGACAGCCACAAGATTTAATAACTTTTTAACACTGTATTTTTACTTGGTTAGTGTTTATAACGATTTTGTTTAATGATGTAAGAGGATGTATATTTTTGCTTTTATGACATGCTGTCGAATAAAGCTTTCAGAAATTGAAAAAAAATTGACTAAAGCAAGCAAAACGTACTGTAATGTACATTACATGAATATATTTTAACTGGGATACAAAGGTAGGAACTAGATACATTCATTTCCCTAATCATTTCATATATTGATTTTCTTTTGTGGCATAAAACTAAAAGAGATTTTATCATAAAAGTCCAAGTTCACATCTAAGAAAAAGCTCAAATAAAAACATCTAACTGTAGACTACTGGAGATAATGTAATGAAAAATAGAACAAACTGATTTTCTTTTGGTTATTTCATATTTATCATGTTGAAGAAGTTAATGCTATATTCACTATAGTTGCTTTTCTTCCACAGCTTTAGAGATTTCCTCCACATTAGCTGGATTGGACATTGGAAGATACTATTAACAGTGAAAATCCAAGCTGTAAGATCTCCAAACAAATGTGAGCAATGCAAATGTATCAATGGTGCTGGATTCATTGTCAATGCACAGCTACTAGATTTCTCAGAACAGCCAGAACATCCAACCATTGTCTTGGAGTCTTTGAAATAGGTGCGATGGAGGCTGAAATGGCCTCTATTGGTGCCTAGTTCAGCCATGACATTCCATTGTATTAATCTGTTCAGACTGTTGGCATGCAATGGCTTCCTTCAGAGTAAATATATTGTTCTGCCAATTACTTAAAGACTTTACAAAGCACAATAAGCATATTTGCCAGCAAATTCACAACTGAACCATTCCGTTGTTTTTGCAGGCATTTTGTACCAAGGCCATATTTTCCCCTTTTTCATGTGAATACGGTGCTAAATTAATTGGGTGAGTGGTTAGTGCTAAAAGGAAATGAAGAGGTCAGTATCTGTTACTAAATTTCGCATTAGCAAAGAAATTCATTTTATTGCAGAGAAACATCTATACTGGTTAAAAAGATCAAATAAAATGTAATACATGCTCTTATACATTACACAAAAGAGACAACATTGCAAAAATAAAAGAGGATGGGGCACTTTCCTGGACCAAATATAATTGACAGGGTTTATTGTTTTATATAACTCTATAACAATGATCTATGTGTGCTAGTTCACAATGAATCCCTTTCACAATGACTTGCTCTCATCAGGAGTGTTCGGAACACCATTAAATCTTCAATCTCTTAAAGTATGTTTAGAGTATATTTCTTCCATGCTTACAAATATCTCCTAACTCCAGTTATGCTAAAACCACCAAACCAGCACTAAAAAAATATTCTGGTTATTTTATACTAAAAAAGATTTTAATGTGCCCCCCAATAAACATATATTTACCATACCTCATATACCTCAACAAATAGGTTACTCCTTTTCTATTCTAACTTTTTGTATTGTTAACACTTAAATCTATAAACCACTTAATACATATTGACACTTTTAATTTGCCTTTGACTTGTTCTCGCCATACTGCATTACTTACTGATTTCCTGCACCCCTACTCCTTCTATGCGTTAAAGTATTCAAACAGCCTCTGAGCTGATAATAAGCTAGCCCCATGGAATCTTAGAAATTCTTTAGTTCACCTATGTCAGAGAAAAAACTGATGTTGGGTGTTTCCAGCACCTCCATTTTAACAGTGGAAAAATATATGCATATTTTTGGAAATTATATACAACACAAATATTCTTATATTGACTTATTTAGATGTCCTTCTGTAAAGTCATATCTGCAGTTATAACAGTTAAACAGATCAAATACATCCCACTCCTTTATTTTAAACTGCATTTTGTCAAACAATATTTTTTTCTGGCACATACATCAAAAGCATTCTTCTGAAACATAAGCAACAACATTGCACTCTAAAAAATACATTACAGAGAGATTGGGATTAATTCATCAGAGAATATAACACAACAAAAAGATTGAATAACGATTTTATTTTTGAGTATTAATTTGATCAGCCGTCATTGAAATTACAGTAATATTACAGTAAAATTACATAATATTACAGGGCATATTATCGAGGGTGGCGATAGGGAGTTTTCGCCGTTCTAGCGCCCATTTTCGGCCGCTAAGCTGCGATAATCCTATCGCCCTATTAGCAAGCTTTTAGGTGATAGCGAGCGATTTGGGGCGCGCTTTGCATGTCAGAGATATTTATCGCTAATGACATGTAAAGTGGGCGTACCCAAACTGTTAGCGACTGAAAACTGTCGCTAACATCGCTATTGCCTATTAGCAAGGCAGGTGTAGCGATGGAAATATTTGCGCTGAGCGCGAATATCTCCAAAAACTAACGCCTGCTCAGACCAGTTCTTAGCCATGTTATCCAATGGGAGGTGGATAGCATGGCTAAGAGCATTTAGTCGCTAATGCGTGAATATCACTGTATTCTCAGCGATATTCACGCATTTCGCCGCTATCGCCGGTCAATTTATCGCTTTGGAGATAAACGTTGCTAATAGCATGTTATCTCAGCGATAAATTCCGGCGATGCTCAGCAATAAAATAATTGTCGCTAAGCCTATTTAGCGATGAATATCGCTACTTGTTGGTAATAAGCCCCTGCATTCTTTATCTTTCACAGAGCATTTTAAACACTGCATATTTCAAACGGTATATAACTGGGTTACACAGTGGAGTAATACCAGCATATGACAAAGATAATATTACGTAGACCAGAGAGATGAATAGAATAAAATTACTTCAGTTAGGTGGGAGGCACTTGTGGAAGCACCTTTGTGTTTCCCACTCTTTGATTTGATTTTCTGAATTGACACTGTGATTTGACTATAAGATATGATGATAAAAATAAATTACATAATTACTATTACAACTCTATTGATGCAAATATATGTCGTTGTCACTTCACAAACTCTTCAACAAGGAAGTCAATTCACAGAAAAAGTGGTTAATTATGTGGGAATTGCAGAACGAGAGCTTGGTCAATAGCACAACCTGTGGAATTGCATTTAGAAGACCAACTCCCCATAACTCAATCACATGCACACATCCTTCTTTATGAAGGTTGTGTAATGGAGGGGATGACAGATCACCACACATGCTCAAAAGCCATGACTGTGAGGAAAAGGAACTCAACTGTTACAATGACCAGGAAAAGAAAAGATGTAGCAGGCTTCTATAAGAGATACTTGTCGGCCCCCCAGAAATATGTAAGACAGAAGCTTTGTAAAAAAGACTGAGATGTGGCAGATATAGATAAAGGATACATTTGCAAGGAAGAAAGACATTTGAATATGCAAATGTGGGTTTGAGGACTTGTAATACTGATTCAGGTATTAGGACTAGGGCAACAATTATCCCCGCAGCAAACTACAGATGCTTGTGAAGCAGAGTGAATATTGAAAAAAATATTGATGGACTAAATTAAAATCATAATTCACACCTAACAATACATAAATATTAGCCCTGATGAAGCTCACGACAGCTGGAACGAAATGTGTTGGCTGGATTTTAATAAAGCAGAATTTTGTCTAATGGACCTAAAGACTCATTAATGTGTTTATGTTTGTACCATTCTATCCTTTGTTCTGTATAAGTTCATCGTGAGGAAGGACAGCCCAGACTCGGAGACGAAGATTCTTATTTAGTCTTGAGTGCCAGGTACATGCTACAGGGGTTCCAAATGTCCAGAGGGTGAGAGTTGACTGGCTGCAGCACCCAGCACTCCTCCAGCCTTTCTGGACAATAAGTAAAATCTTGTCCCATCTCTCCATTGTGGGGCTGCTGCATCCTTCAGAGTTTGTTTATTTATTTTATTTATTTATTTCAAAGGTTTTATATAGCGCTACTGGACCCAAGAGTATCAGAGCATTTTACAAGGCATTTGAAACAGAAATGAGATAAACTTAAAAATTAAGCGAGAACAAGTTACAAAATTATAGTACATTCAGCAGGGCTAATGGGGTCAGAGAAACATAGAGATAAAAAAATTAAACGGAAATGGATAATGAAAAATAGGAGAGAGAGGTGTATCTCACATAGCACAACAACACCCCGGGAAGTGATCTGGGCACAGAGCACAAGCTCTCCCCATGCAGTTGAGAATTGCAATCCAATACTCCTATGCCACTGCCGCATGAGCACAGCACCTCTGGGTCCAAACCCATCTTGTACAGGCCAGTGCTGGGTGTGTAGTATACACAATAGACAACGTTAGCAGGTATTATCCTCATTCTGTAGTTTGGCAATATCATACACATTTGGGAGCAGCAATATCTCAGTTTCTCTGCTGTAAGGTATTTCCCAAGGCCACCTACCACTTCACCAGCGCTCTTGGGTTTAATGACTGGAGCCTTGTTCTGCATAGTGAAGTAGGGGGGCATGGGTGCATCAAGGATACAGTCCAAGGCATGCAGGTCCTGGGGCTCATGAACAAAAGAGATGTGTGCTCCCCTGCAGGTGCTACGCAGTCGGTAACAGGAAGGTATCTATAGGTGTGCAGTAGCCTGGCCTTGCAATTCTCTGAAGGGTAGAAATGTTCCTCCCAGGTACAAGACCCCTATAGTTACTAGGCCCGTCCAATGTATCTGTCCTTGTGCAAGCTAGTCTCCAGTGGGAGGGCAGCAAAGAGGCATTAGCAGCTTTTGTCCACTAAAAGTGATAAAGCTAATATATTTGTTGTTGTTCCAAGTCCCTTAACAAACCCAGTTTGATTCAGAGGTAATATCTTATTATCCATTGCCCATTCTGTAAGATTTATAAGTAAGATCCCTGTAAACAACTTAGCATCTGTGTCTGGTAATGTTATTAACCGGTAATTTTCAGGATATGCCCAGTTTCCTTTTTTATAGATAGGGGATATTAACAACCCTTTTCAGGATTCCGGTATATTTCCTGTCCGTACTATTTCTTTAAACACCTCCGTAAGGTATTCTGACCATAAAGTTGTTTTTTCTTTGTAGAGGGTAAACAGAATTCCATTAGGTCCTGGAGCACCATTTTTCTGTTTAGCGATTAATTTAGTTACTTGGGATTTTGAAATGTCAATTTGACTGTAATTGTTGTAATTTGTTATGTTTATCCTACTCTGGGTATCTATCTTTATTTTTATTTTCAGATCAGAAATTAAATGTTTTTCAAGAAAGGTAACCCATTCTTTTTACGATAGAGGAGATGACACCACTAACGTATTCGGTCTCACTAACACATTTATTGTTTTACAAAATTCCCTTGAATTTGTTTGATTGCTTGTATAGAAATGTTTTTACCAGAAGTCTTGCTTAGCATGATTTCTTTCATTCCATATCAATGTCCTCAAATTCTGATTTAAGGTTTTTAGTAATAAGTCAGTATTATGCGGAAAATGTATAACCTGCCTTCTTAAGTTATTATGAGTTATTTTCAATTTTTCTATTCTGTACGGTAGATTAATATATGATTTCCTTTTCTCTCCTTGTGTGATTTCATTCTTCTTAGCTTCAGATATAGGAACCTGAGGTTTAAAAAAGTTTACAAGTAAAGTTTATCCATTGTTCAATTGGTGAAGTCAAGCTCTTATCTTTAAAACAATCTTTAATGAGTTGTTGCACCAATTCATTGGTCCCCTCTTTGTTATGTACTGTCCAGATTAGTTTCCTATAGTTGATCGTTCCTGTCTGACCATGCATGGTCAGGTACGTTTGATGCTTTTTACTGTTGGCTATGATAACAATCTAGAACCTTCTTCAATTGGTATGAAGAAATATTGCTAAATATATTAAGTGATGCAATTGTATAATCAATCCTTGTCTTTGCATTATAGGACTGGAAAGTAAACGCTGGTGGAAAAATCTAAGATAAATCTCCCATTTAGTATTCATAGTACCAGTGCTTCTATGTCCTTTACAAATTGTGTTCTAATTTTACTTCGAGTAGGATTTGTCTCTATTTCTAGTGCCTGGTGGGGGATAGCCCATTGATGATCTTGTGACTGTGTGATGTCATCTCTGGTAAATGATATTAGAAAATGTAGATTAAAATCCCCTGTAAGTATCAAATCAACAAATGGGTCAATCAACATTTGTTCCAGCAAAACACTATTAAGGGTAGCATACATGTTGTCCCTTATACTTTGCGTTCGGTGTATATATACATTAATCAAAAATAAGGTCTTTAATTTATCTTGATCACTTGCTTTGTATTTCAACTTTACCGATAGAATATTAGGACTAATTGTATCTAGTTCCTCATGATCCACTCTCAGTCAATTGATATAAATGTTGCTAATCCCCCGCTTGAACAGCCATATTTATGTGTTTTGTTTGCAGTCTCAAAGTAGCCTTTGTATTCCTGTAGTATGATTGGGTTGATTTCTCATGTTTCTTGCAGCAAGATAATTTGGTACGAGATAGAGATAGAATTTAAGTGAGCATTGTTAACTTTACTTCCTACCCCATTTATATTCCATGAGCACATCATGAGTTTTTCAGTGACCTTTTTTTCTTCCCTGGTTGAGACAATAGCCTGCCATAGGTCTTTATTACTGTGTAATGCCAAGCTATCCATTTTTCATTTATTCCCTTTGACTTTTCTATTTTGTTTCGGGCCAGTATTACCTCAATATCCTGATTCTGATCTTCTCGGCAATAGAAGCACATTAGTCAGCTTACCAGTTGAATCTGACTTAAACCAACTTGAACGTCTGAAAAAGAAACTCGTGAGGACTGAACTCCACGCGAAATTTCTAACAGACTGCCTCAGTGCAAATATCATCCCAACTGGGCTCCAGATCCGTAACATTCCCATCATTTTCATAGATGATGGAGACTTCAAAATAGGCTTCAGCCACACCGCCAACAAATGCTCACGCACCTGGATGGTGCTGAGTATAGAGACGGCCTTTAAGCAAATAAAACTCTTGCTTAAAGAAATTGAGATTTTGGAAAATAAAATCAACAGTGATTCCACTGTAACTAATGCCAAAACTCTTTTGGACAAAGTAGCACTTACCATCAAAGAATTCGAAGAGTTCCACTATTTGAAAAAAACTGACAAACTACAAAAAGACATTCGTGGGTACAACAAAGAGAAAACGTACCCCTACCTGCACAAAGATTTCTATCAGCCGCAAAACAACTCTCGCAACCCCAATCATAATCAACAACAACACAAAAGAGTCACTTTTTCTGACACTGGTTCAGAATCCGACGGGGATCAAATTTCGACTGCCCAATATAGACTAACATACGATCAACAACCATCAACCTCACGACAAGTTTTTTTAGGACAGGACGGGAGGGGATCACGTCCCCCTCGGAGAACAAGGGGAGCAAGACGAGGCTGGTACAGAAATCAATACACTCCCGGTCAACGCCAGACCCGAAACCAGCACTACGAATGGTAAACAGTTCATCTTTGATACCCATTTTTAATCTTTCGAAACACACTTTGTCATCAGCTGAAATTTCTGTGTTAACATCAGGTCTATCCTTTGTACCTACTTACAGAAATAACAAGTTTCAAACTAAATTAGAACTGTACAAATTCTTTCGTACAGTACGCCTCAAAAAATTTTTTGCATCAAAACCTGACACAAGGATAATGAACTTCACAGGCCTTACTCCACCATCAACGTTTTTCCCTTTGAATAACATGGTAGCCAAAAACATACCTACCTTTGAAAATGTTGTCTTGATTGAAATTGAAAAACTGTTCCAAGAAACAATTTTCAGCAAAAACAATCTTAACAAAGAGGAACACCAGGCACTTAAAAATCTTGAATCACTGCCAGATACGCTAATCAAACCAGCGGACAAGGGAGGGGGGTTAGTACTCTGGGACCGCAATGCATATAGACAGGTAAGGTTTAAAACAACTTTCTGTCCCTGAAAATTACAAACTTTTGAGATCCGACCCGACTAAAAGATTGGAAGCAGAAATAATAGCTCTGAGTTGTAGAGGAAAGGAAGGAGGTTGGCTAAGCGACAAAGAGGCAGCTTTTCTAATAAACAAAACCCCTACTGTTCCCGCAATCTACATCCTTCCCAAGGTTCATAAACACGCCACTGAACCACCAGGGAGACCAATTGTATCGGGTTGTAACTCCATTCTCAAACCACTTGCTCAGTACTCTGACTTTTTCATTAGACCCTTTGTCCTAGAATCAAAAACATACACTAAAGACACTACCTCAGTCATCAATAAACTTGAAAATCACATCTTTGACCCTCAAGAGGAACATCTAGTGACTATGGATATCACGAGCCTATACACCAACATCCCTCAAGATGAGGCTCTTACCATTCTCAACAGCACCTTAGAAGGTAGAGAGAGACCACATAATGTACCCACAGATTTCATTATTGACTGTATTCGTCTCTCTATGTGTGAGAATTTTTTCCTCTTTGAAAAAGACTATTACCAGCAGCTCAAAGGAGTAGCAATGGGGGCAGTCTATGCCCCCAACATAGCTAACATCTATGTCTCAAACTTTGAGCAAAACTCAATCTACCATCCACTAAATCCATTCTCAGCCAACATATCCTGTTGGATCAGGTATATTGACGATGTGTTTTTAATTTGGAAAGGCAACATTGATCTTCTCACTCAATTCCATAAATGAATTAATAACATCAATCCGAATCTACAATTCACTCTGGAACATAACAACAGGGAGATGAATTTTCTCGATATCACCATCAGGTTGGATAATTGTTATTGTTATTGTTATTGTTAGTGAGTTTTTGTATCGCGCCTAATCACCTGCAGGTATCTAAGCGCCTGGAAAGATGGTAACAGACAATAACTTAGCAAGATGAAAGCTGAGGTCATAGCTGATTATACTGTGCTCATGCTTTTGCGGAACAGAAATGTTTTTAGACTCTTCCTGAATCGTAATAGATTCCCTTCCCGGCGCAGCACCTCCGGCAACCTGTTCCATAGCTGAGGAACTTGCACTGAAAAGGCTCTCCCTCCCTTGGTCACTAACCTGTAGCGAGGACAGACCAGTAATTTGGAGTCTGAAGATCGAAGTGTTCTCATAGGGCAATAAAGTTGCAGACGATCTTTGATGTAGGTTGGGGCTTTGCCATAGATAATGACAACACAATTTATACCACTCTTTATACCAAACCAACAGCGAGAAATACCTTGCTCAAATACAATAGTCACCACCCGAAAGCACTGCGAGACGGGCTTCCTTTTGGCTAATTCCTACGGATTCGTAGAAATTGTGCCAAATGGGCGGACTATTTTCAAGAGGCCAGAATTTTAAAAATAAAACTGGCTGAGAGAGGCTATCCCAACAAGCTCCTCAAGAATTCACTCAAACGGGCATGGTATAATAATTGAGAATCTCTTTTGGCAAGTAAGCCGAAGAAATTAGAAACTCCCTTGGTATGTGTCACGACTTTTGGAACCATGAGTCAACAGGTCAAAAAGATAGTAACCAAAAATTGGCCCCTATTAGAAGAGCTCCCAGAACTGAGACAAAAACCTTTGTTCACATTCAAACGTGGACCGAATCTGAGAGATCGCCTTGTACATGCCTATGACAAACCAAACTTAGATACTGTCGACAACATGAGACAGTTAGTGCCAATCAAAGGTAATTTTAAATGCAATGGTTGCATAGCTTGTAATACCACCAACAACATCAAGTCCTTTGAGATCAATGGTAAAACCACCTTGATCAATCACTTCTCAAATTGTCGAACTACAAATGTCATATACTGCATCAGGTGCCCCTGCCACCAACTGTATATTGGCAAAACAACACAGATGATCAAACAGAGGATCCTCCAACATCAATCACGTATCCGCTGTAAAGTAGACAATGCTCCGTTGGTAGACCATTACCTCCAACGTCAACACTCAGCTCAAGAAATGACCTGGTGGGTCATTGAAGTGGTGAAACCCACAATTAGGCAGAAAAATTTCGATAATACTCTCACTGTCAAAGAAAACAGATGGATTGAATTCGCAGACAGCGTTAGGAAGGGCATGAATTCATCAACAGAGTGGCATTCCTTAGCATGCCTCTCCTAAACTTTCATTTATCCACTGGTTAAATATATACTCTCTCTAACCACTGGTTAAACTGACACTTTCCATCACCATTGGTAGTAGACTCTATTGTGTATAATAAAATGAAAACATGGCGGTATATCAAAACTGTGAGCGCCTGTGCGACAGGTCGACAATAGCAGTTCTGCTATCGGATAAGTCAAGCTAACTGTTAAAACTTGTGTAAACTCCAGTTTTCATGATTAGACACTGTTTTTACTGTGACTGTGCACAACAATTGATGATGATTTCCTGCTCTATTCATTCATTCAAACATTGACAGTAACAGTTATACAAAACACACCGTCCTGTATTATCAAGATTGTACACGCAAATTAATGCGTCAGTCCCCCTTTTTGAAAGAAAGTCTTCAACATGTTTTTAATATGGCCTGTAAGTGAGTTAACATTGCTGGTCCTTGACACGATTATATCGTTCCATACCAGAATGTACGCGCAATGCGCCAGGGTTCTCTCTTTTTCTTTTAATTCAGGTGTTAAACAAATATGAATTTTTCATTCACAATAATTGTTGCCTTGTGACACAACCACGTGGCTTATTTAGCTTTCTTCCCGAGTCACATTGAGTATCAACCAAGTTCTATACGTTCCAACATGGCAGCCAAATCAATTCTCTTGTCTGAATATACAGCGTAGTCTCGCGAGACTAGCCGCATTGACATAAATAACGGACAATACGGAAGCAGCTTTCATCAGCTGTTCCCGATTGCTGACGCCGCCACCATGGACTGAGAGGAGCATCTCTCCACGCTGTTTGAGCAACAAGACTCTCTGCCTTACTTTTTAAAAGTTTCAAGTAAGTTCTTAGCCAGAAATACTCTGCACTACTGACCGGCTAATTATTCACCCCCTGTCCTTTAACACCGGCATAGCGCATTTAACTACCCCCTCTCTTTTTTGACACAATATCAATGTGCCTTGAACATTGATCTAGTATGTCTACCTATTGTTTAAAGGCTTCTAGATATGGAACACCAGCCAACATGCACTTTAATCCGGTAAAATGGTGTTTCCCAAACTGTTTTTCTAAGCAATTGTATAGCACGCATTGGATATTAACCAGACCCAGCCTTATATAAGCTAGTTTAAAAGGTCCAGTAAGACCGTCACAATTACTCATATGTTAGTTGGTCCAATCACCATCAACATATGAATCGCTTCACGAATGCAACCATAAGAAATAAGCGCGCTGCCACAACCAAATATGCGTTGTCAGTTTCTAACTCGATGTCGGTAACATGCAATTCCTCACAAGCCGTTGCGCGCCCTTTCATTTGTACAGACCGCGAGAAAATCAACACCAACTAACAGAGAAGCTCTGAACGTCTTGCATACACCAGAAGACCCGAGTGTGGCTTAAGGTATAAATTGCGTTTACACAATATAAACATCTCCAATACAATTCTTTATTCATGCGTGCATACTGATGGAACTTTCTACACTTTGCAGTATTGCCGCCCATAAAGGTCGTTTTTCAATCACCAGCGATATCTTTTGTTTGGCATCACAAGATAGCCATTTACAATCTGGCTACAAGTAAGTAGTCCTTACTTCATCAAATATTTTCCCATTCAATCTAGATTAAAGTGAATAGCTTAAACAGGACTTTCGTCCTTCTACTCTTGATCAATTGACTTTGCTCTTGATACCTGAACTCATGTAACATAGATTAATGAAGACAGTTCAAGCAGGATTCCTTTCCTTAGACATCGCTATTAATTGACTTTATCCCTGATATCTGAATCCATTGATTTTGTTCTTAGGTTAAATACTATACCTATACCAACAAATAATATGATACCCTGTGTCCTCACCCAGATTGATGGTCGCCACACCGACTGTTGACATGTGAATTTTTTATGTTTGAAAATTCAGACGTGAATTAACAGGACACCAATCATGCAGAAGAGATAAATTCTCTATTTGAACATTAAATATACAGTAACAATTTTTGATTACAACAACCTGGTTTTTGTATTATTACTTTTTCATTTCTCTTAATGTTAGTGTGGTAACATTATAGATTTATAGTGATAATTGAATCTTCCAGTCATAATCAAAGAAGAGTGTGAGCACACAATCAATTTAGGTCTGCACATACTGGTTCCCAACCATAGTAATATATAAAAAAAATCCCTTGCTGGCCCAATCTATTACTTATTCTGATTTTCCAAGGGCATTTTTAAGTACAGAGCGAACTTGCTTATTGTTCTTTCCCTTCTGTACCATACCTTCATCATTAATGAGAGGGGTTGGATTTACCTGTGGAACTGGCTTACTGATTATTATACCCCAACTGTTGAATATTTGTTGTTCATTTAGGTCTTGTTCTACAACTGACACAGAATTAACAGTAATCAAGGTCGGATGGTTGGGTACCCTCAATATTTGATATGAATCCTATTGATTCAAAATCCTTACTCGTTACTTTTGCTAGAGACGGGATTGCTTTAAAAAGGAGACGGATGTTTCCTCTGTTCAGTGTGTCTTGATTACCTCTCGAGTCAAATTCTGGTTTAAAGATCAACTGCACCTTCTCATTATTTGCCGGATCTTTATTCCTATCTTCTTCTATGTTTTGTAGGACCCTATTTGTAACTTGTTTCTCCCCACCATATCTTTCAATGACCAGATGAACCCAGTTTGGTTATCACCTTGTAATTTCAGCGTGTCCTATTATATTATTTTTTCCCTCAATGATTGGAGTTAATTTCTTTTGCTTTTCTATATTTTGCCCAATTTGTTGATTCTCTGGTTGGGTTATATTTAAATTTGTACTATGGGGTATGTTATAATCCCAAACCCGAGGCCTATGTACTATCGGGAAGGTATAGGCTTCTTTCTCGTCTTTTTCTTCTACTCTATCTTTAGATTTAAGAGGAGTGGGTACGGTATTAAACTTCACTAACTCTTCCGGTAGTTCACTATTTATATGCTCTGGTGCCTGATCTACGATGCACCCATTTCCCTGTGGCTTCAGGTTCTTCTCCCTCATACAATCCTCCGTTATTTCCAATTCATTCCTAGTTTGTTCTATATTGTCTATTGTTGTAGGTATACTTTTCTGAAAACTCATTTGGTCGGTCAATAGTTTGTTCTTTTTTGAATATGGTGAAATACATATTATTCTTGTTCTTTGTTATAGGAGACCACTTTTTGTTCCAGATTTTTTCTTCTTTCCTAGATGTTTCCTTCCATAAATCGCTCCCTTGACTATCTACATCTGATGATGCTTTACCTTCAGACTGTGTTACTGCATTATCTGTCTGTTTCGCCTTTTTTCTCACTTTACGTAGCTCTTTGACTTCTTGATCATCTATTGTATTTTCCTTTCGAGCAGTCGAAGATATTGTACCTATCACTTTTTCCCTTTCCTGGTCCCTGGTCTTCATTTTTGTCGGTAATATTATTAATGGTTGACTTGTTACAAAATCTGCAATTTTCTAGGGGTTATTTGATCCGGGTCATCCACATCTTCTAGGCGACTAATATGCACCCTATCGGTAACCATAGTGGAATTATTCCTTTCTTTTATTCTGCCACTGACCTTCTTTTTTCCCCTCAAAATTGTCATTTTGACATTTTCTAGTATGGTGTTAAACACCTCCGGTTTTGTGGCTAGTTTGTCTATTATAGGTGCACAAGTACAATCGGTCCTTATTTTGGGACTTTCGCTTTGAGCTCTAACTATCAAGCCATTCAGCTGGGCAAGTATTTGATCAATTCCAGCAACTGAATTTGCCATCATTCTAAGTAGATCCATTTGTATGTCCATTTTGTTTGATTGATATGTTAGTGCTTCTAATGTTAGTGATGCGGTTTGGTAGAAGATATCCCAGATCGACCCCATATCCTGGTTATCTATAGTGTCGCAGGGATTCCGTGCTCAGACAGAACTGTGCATAGAGGCTTGGAACCTCAGTGAATTAGGGTGTGCCAAAACTCACCTTAGTACCCAAAAATCCCCTACCTGACTAGCAATCAGTGTCTTATTGGTCATCATATACTCCCAATGCTTAGACACACCTGAACATGGACTTAGTACACCTCAGGTAACGTGGAACACTCTTTCATTATACAATCATTTCAATGCAGAACAAGGAGTAAAAGAGGACACATGCATATTTAAAATGTTTATTCACTAATGCAGTGTTCTCAAATGCAGTATCTTAGCTAATACAAGCAAACATATTATAAGAAACAAAGTAATCAGCATAGTCACAAGTCCATAGGACACAAACGGTGAAAGCATGGTATTATGCTAAAATGAATAGGGTTTAAAAAAAACTAATTCTCACCCTCCCTAGCTAGTATAATATATTATATCTAAGAAAGTCTCTTTGGGTTTAAGCAGAGCGGCCCCATACCTCAAGATCCTAGTGGTAAGGGATCACAGCATCAGCAACCAGCTCTTCTGCATGCGAATCACCATCAAGTGTGTTGGTATGCTCTTGTGCAAAGCAATATAAAACGCGCCTAAAGCCAGAACTTGGCTGCAGCTGCATGTATGTTATGTCTAGGAACGTGCGAAGATCAGTGCTCACAACAACCACTGTGTTGAGATATCCTTTAAGGTTTCTGCACTCACTGTACAGACACAGCTCGCCAAACAAGACTGATATCAGAGTAACAACATATTATTCTCGCATGAATCAAAAACATTCTACTAGGCTCAAAGCTAAAGCAACAGCTATGTGTTGTGTGCAAAAGTAGCAGAAAGGTAAAATTGCGTTTAAACTCCTAAAAAGCTCATGCTAACTTAACACAGCATACAGGCTATATATATCTATATGACAATAGCTTGTGTCTTTTTTTTCATTGAATTGTTCGTGGGCAGTATTAGTAGTACCTTTGAGTTGGATACTCGGGTTTTCTTGTACTACAGTTATTTTAGGTAAGTTATCTATATCACTATGTTTGCTGAGATCTTGCTCTTGGCCATTATGTTGCATTTTACTTTTATTTCTGCTATTTTTAATACTATTTCTGCTTTTATTCTGAAATTTTCAGTTAATCTCAGTGTTGCTAACTTGCATAGGTTCTACCCTTTGCTCTTCATTGGTCACTGGATTTTCGTACCCCTTCATGTCTTTATTTGTTATTTTTGTATTGATTCATCCATTTCGTTTTATTGTTGGGGTGGTCTCCAAGTGTTGGTTAGCCTTTTTTCCACCTTTTGATAGACCTGAGTAGTTTCAATTATCCCCATGCCACGCATGTGGTTGAGTAACTGGCTATGCATTGGGATATCATCAGTTGTTTGTATTATTTTCCGTATTTCTACGTTCACTTCTAATGGTAACATGGACCTTGGGGTCAGCTTTCCATGAAACGCTTCTCCCTGATATGTCTCATCCTGCAGTTTTCCTGTCATATCCATGTCCATATCTTTTTGACTTGTATTGGTTGGTGATGTTATATTTAGCATTTACTGGTCAGTAATTTGAGATTCGTTGTCAGCAGTGTGGTATGTCTTATCTTGTAATTGTCTCTCCTCCTATTGTTGGCTGATTTTTATGCTTTGTATGTTTTGTATCTCATTACTAATTGGTTTAATTGGAGTTTGTAATTTATTTTTTCTGATTCTATTTGCATTGTAATTAGGGCTCCAGACTGATCTTTCATCAAATCAAATTTATCTGGGACTTTTGTAGATTTTTCAAACATCTGTGCTATCGGTAAGATTAATGATTGATTCAATCCTATTGAATTAGCTTTAGCCTTTTTTAATACTTTTGGTATTTGTATTTTCTTTGTACATCTTGTGGAGGGACCTGTTACCCTCTCTTTGGATGAGTGGTGTGGCTCACTGGTTAGAGGCGGCAGACCCTGAAGCAGAGGTTGACCCGGGACCAGGGTTTGATTCCCGACGCGGCAGGGTCTTGGGCCAAGGTCAGAGGACTCGATAATTCTCGCCTCTGTGCCGACTCTAACCATGGGTCCCACTCAGCAACTCTTGGCAGTAGCTTGCTTAATCTCCACTAACGGCCCCATCAGCACCGGGGCTCTTTTCATCACCTTGAGATGCCCAGGAGGGACCATCTCACAGGGAAAGCCAGGATGGGTTCCCCAGCGGTATACAGCGCCGGGATGCCCCTTTGCTGGGGCAGCTGTGCGCTTTACAAGTATACAACATACGACATTTGCCTGAATGCATAATTCTCTCTTTATTTAATGAAATAGTAGACCACCGGCCGTCCTTCTTATACTCGTGTAGGACTCAACAGAAACAAAAACTGACTTCTCCCTCAGCAGGGGATGATCCGGCTGGTGCGGGTGAAGTAGCAGGCAGAGTGATGACCTTTCCCTGCCAGTTCCGTGACTGAAAACACTCCGCGCTTATCAGCAACAGCACTGGCACAGCACCAGTACAGCAGGCGGGTGAGCAGACGGACGGTTGAAGGAGCAAGCGAGCAGGCAAGCAACGGTGTCTACCACCTCACCAGTTTTGCTCGAGCTCAAGCTCCGTATCGAGTACTCCGTACCTGTATCCGTGCCCGCTCTTCCACCCCTCCGCACCCACATTGCGTTGTGCTCCTTCTAGTACTGCTGCAGTGTTTCAAAGTGTTTCCGGATATTTCCAGGTCAGTATTCACTTTATTTCCATCTCAAGGTTCCGTGGATTGGAAGGTAGCTTCAAGGGGACCTTCAAAATGAGAGAATTTATCAATTTGGCTGTTTAATGTTATCTCTATCTCCTAACAGCTCTCCCCAAAAGTCCCCCCAAATTCACTGTGAGGGAGTATACAGCTTCACCAAGGCAGGCTGTCTACTGTTGACCCCGTTCTGTCCCCCTCTGCCCCTTTCTGTGCCCCTACACGTGGCTCTGGGATGTTGCAGGCTCTGGGAGGTCAGGAGCACTCTGGGGGGTCTAGTATGCTCTAGGACTCCTGTTGCTATGCACAGCCCAAAGCACAACCCAAACCTCTGTGCTCTCAGTTCTACAGCAGGCTTCCAATGTGAGCATCTACCGAAGCACGGGTTAGGGCAGTGCAGGTGAGAAAGCAAGGTACACAAAAGGGAGAAAGAGTCCGTGCTATGAGCCGCTAGACTCCTGTACTTTCAACCTGTCGCTTACCCGCTTCTTCCTCAAGGTCCTTGTCCTTGTTAACAGTTTTGTCAGAGGCTTTTTATGGGCCCCGCGGCTTCCTGCAGAACCATCTCCCCTGCTTGCCGCCTGCCTCCTGCCTCCGAGGAATCTCACCCGCAGCTCCCGCTGCACAGCACGGCTGCCTACCTCCGGTAGATCCGGGAGATCAAGGGGGTGGGGAGGGTCAGAGAAAGAATATCCCCAGCTCCTGCATGTACACAACTCAGAACGACTGCTGATTGCTGGAGGAGAACACTCACAGCTCCCCTCCACACGGCTATGTTCGTTTCAGCTCTGCTCTGCCGGTTGCGCATCACGTGCAAGTTTCCTGCTCCTCCTGGGCGTTTGTCTCCAGGACAGTGTCACACAGCAATTACCATTCGGTTTTCCTGCTAGACATGCAACACTGAGGGGCTTATTTATAAGAGCCCTGTGTCACTTTTGCACCACGTAATGTGGTACATGTGTGAGCCCGGGCTCTCATACAGATTTATAAAGCCAAGCAAAGCCACCCAGCATGGCTTTGAGTGGCATCATAAATCTTGAGTAAGGCAAGGCAGCACAAATTACTGTGTGAAACTTATTCTGCTCCAAGGAGACATCCATGGGGGTATGCACCTGTTACAACGCATTTTTTACTCCGCACTACCACTACAACGCAGGCATTACAACGCATACCGTTACAACGCATTGCGCTGGGGGGCGCTCTAGGATAAGAGGTAAGTTTAATTTACTATCCAACACCTTCCCTAGGGTCCACGGGGACTGGAGTTAGAATAGTAAATTATACTTACCACTATCCAGCACCCCAAAGCGCTATGCGTTGTAGCGGTATGCGTTGTAAATACCGCGTTGTAATGGTATGCGGAGTAAAAGTATGCGTTGTAACGACATACATCCATCCATGGGCATTGCGGTAGGTGTTCACACACAACACCCCTGGTGGTGTCGCTGCCCTAGATGTACAAAGTGATGTAAACCTGGGGAAGCACCAAATCCATATACCTCCAGAGATGAGGCATAATGTGGACAAATATGTTTATTTCTCTTTGTTTCTTCCTCTTGTCATGTTTGCTGCATTCGCAGATCCCCAGTCACACATTTCAATACGTTATAATATTTCTCTTCTATATGTATACTAATATTTTGGTCTACAGTGTACCCTTAAATTGATGTGTCTTTATGTCACTTCTTTCATCTTCATTTTCAGTCGTATTGATTAAGATCAGAAGTATATGTTCTTACTCAATTTCCATCAACAGCACAAATAAGCACATAGGTTAATCACTTCAACTTCAGTATCGACAGGGTGTACTGTAAACTAGGAAACTGCTTTTAGGACTGGATGCCTATGCACTGAAAGCTTGTATATCAATATTTAAGAAATGTTTTCAAATATGCACACAATTATTCTAAAACATAGAACACCCACTGGGAAGGGTTGGCCTGCTTACTACTCTCCATGCACAGTCCAATTGAGAGAGAAGGTTTGAACATTTTTGCCAAGGTTGATTTTGGTTCCTAGTCAAGCTCTGTGAAATGCAGACAGTTTATAAGTTGAGAGCAGAGAATGGAACTGATATTGTGGTGAGGTGCATTAAATGTACCATTTTCGGTGTCATAGCTAGGATACAATAGGCCCTTGTGCTAACAGTATAACTGCCCTCCCTCACTAGGGTGACATCTCTGTCAGATGCCCCTGACACTCCACAGAATCCTTTGACAGAATCTGCATCTGCCATATCAAAACACACTAGTATTCCAATACACACACTATTGTATTTTACACTTTCTGCCTTGCATTTTCTGCAAATTAAAGTCAAAGCCATAAAAAGCATTACCAAAGCAAATAGGTTTAGTCCTTGTGAAGTTCATGTTCACAAATACATAACAGACAGGAACCTCACACTCACACTGCTGCCCTCACACAGGCAGATTCCTCATGCTGCACTCACACAGGCATATGCCTCACTCTGCACTCGCTCATGGACAACTTTCAAATTGTAAACTACTTAGGGGCCGATTACGATATTGTTAAGAAGGGCTCAGGATGGGATTCGGAATTGCCGAATCTGATTCGGTACCCTTGTTTCCTACCAAATCGTAAGTTTTTTCCACTGATAGATTACGATGCCCGGAAACCATTTGAGTAGACCGAATCGGCTTTGTAAGGCACCCAGACAGCAGTTCGGAACGTAATCTTACACGGTTTCCGAATGAGCGATTGCGATGACCGATTCAGACAGCCGTTCTGAACAGGTTTGTCCAAGATAAAACAGCTTTCGGAATCAGTCTTTGAGGGTCCGTTGAGGGATCCCCTTCACCCAGAGGCATCAGAATGTGTCCTGTGGGGGTACCCAAGTGACCCCTCTTCCCAACCATGCAAAATGTAGTAAACACAGGGTGCAAGGTTTTCCCCAACGACCCCTTTTTTTAAATTGGAGCCTGTGTTCAAGTTTGGTTACTTGCAAAATAGGGGATGTACAGAGAAATATCCATTTTACCAGTAGCAAACGTCCCAATGGGCCATTTGCGACTGATAACATGCATTTTACATATGACCCTAAATGAGGTAGGAGAATGCAGGCAAAAATCAAACAATTTTATTTAAAAAATGGCTGAGGTCCCTCTGGAGCCTGTAGGTCCCCATGGGAGTCCGGCTATAAATGTAAAATCAAACAAATGCAATAAACCAATGTTTGTTTCAATACTGGTACCATGGGTATCCGCTATGCAGACAAAAACATTGTTGTATAATTACTGATGAACCTCCAGAACCTGTGGAACACCTAAGGAAAGCAATAGGAGTCATGCAGATTTAGAATACATTGAATATATAATTGCTGATGTCCCCTCTCATACCCTGAGGATCCCATGGGAGGCAGAAAAATTGAGTACATTCATTAACTAATTGCAGGACACAAGGGGAGACAGGCAACAATTAAAAGAATTTATAAATTATTGCTCATGTTCCAATAGGGTGTATAGGAACTTTTGGGAAGATTGGGGGGAACAGATGATACTCAAATAAATTCATCAAATTTTAACCGTATCCCCCAAGGGCTCATGGGCATACCATAGGAGGTAGATGAAAGCAGGCAAAATAGGAGTGAATCAATCATTGCAGGTGCCCCAACAGACCCCTGAATGCCCTTTAGTAGCAGGAGGCAATAGGCAAAAATCAGGTACATTAATGAAATGTATGCTTGTGTCCCTTTACAGTGGAAGCAGGGCAATTAGAGGCAGGTGAAATCAAATAAAATAAATATTTGCAGATACCCTCCATGGCACATGCGACCCTTTAGGTAGACAATATAAGGCAGGCAAAAAATATTTAAATATTTGCTAGTGTCACTATAGGGCTCCTGGGGACCCCAATGGAAGCCAGTGGGAAGAAATCAACATTTGAATAATTAATAAAATAAATGAGGGTTTCCCTCCAGAACCCATCAGGCCTTGTGCAGGACAGAGAGAGGGAGGCAAATTAGCTAAATCCTTGTTGACATCCTTTAGGCCCATAGGAGCCTATAATTGCCTGTGTGAGGCAGGGAAAAAACAAATAGCTGCAATTGTCGACCAGTACAAATGGGACCCTAAAGAAGACATGGATGCAGCGAAACATGGGAACAATTAAATAATTGCTAGGGCACCTCTAAGGTCTATGGGGCATATTTGGGAGGAAAGGGAAGGAATACATGAAGTTATTTAGCTATATTCTCACTCTGGGAGTAATGGAGACCATAAGGGAGGCAGGCAAAAATCTAATTTGAATACTTTAATTAGGTGCTGGTGATCCTCCATAGTCCACGGGGGCACCAGGAGAATCGCATGAATGAATCAAATAATGATTGGTGTTCTAGTTAGGCCCTTAGAAATGGGAGGCAGGCAAAGGTTGAGGAGTTAAACCAAATGAACGATTGTGTTCATCCAGGGCCAAGGGACATCTCTTGGAAATAGGGAGGCAGGCAGAAACCAAATACTTTTACTCAATAATAGCTGGTATCTCTCAGGGCCCTATGGAAGACACAGGGAGCAGTGAAAAATAGAATAAATGAATAACAAAATTGTTGCTATCCCTCCAGGGACCATGGGACACCTTTGGGAGGCATTTAATAAAATATTTGTTGGTGTTCTGCCGGGTGCTTGGGGAACACTATGAGAAGCAGTGACTATCAAATAAATTATTGTATTAATTGCTTGTGTCCCTCTAGGGTCCAAGGGATACATTTAGGAGGCTGGGGATGCAGGCCTATATTGAATATATCATTGAAATACCTGCTGCTGTCCCTACATTTATGAGAATCCCATGGCAATCAGTGCTAGGTAGTCAAAATTCCATACTTAAATTTAATAATTGCTGGTGTTCCTCTAAGGTACATGGAGCATTTTTGAAGACACGGGGAGGCAGGTAAAAATTACAAATTAATTTAATTATAGCTGGTGTGCCTCACGGGGACATAGGAACTTATTGTAGTAAAGGTGAGGCAGGGAAAAGTCATAAATATTATTCAAATAATTGCTGGTGTCCCTCCAGGGTACACAAAATACCTTTTGATGCATACGGAGGTGGGCAAACATCAAATACATGACTTATATAACTTTTGTTGTCCATCCAGGACTCATGATATCATAATGCAAGGCAGACAGAGAAAGGACATAGAGGAGTAAATCCATTAAATAAATGCTGGTTCACTCCAGGGCCCATGGGGGTAACATGTGAGGAAGGTGGTAGAAAGGCACAATTAAATAATCTAATTAAAGAATAACTGATATCATTCAAGGCCCAAGGGAGACCTATAAAACACATGGACATCTAAGCAAAAACGGAACAAAATAATTACATTATTGCTGTTGTCCTCCCAGGGTCCATGGAGACAGTATTGGAGGCAGACAACAATTGTAAAAATGTGAAAGATGAATGCAGGTGATTCTGCAATGCAGTGCTGAATTTTATTAGATCGGCCCTTGTGATTAGAAACCAATATTAAATATAAAAAGGGAATAGGATATTAGGTAAGGGGAATTTTTCCTGTCAATGAAATGAGCCCAGTGATGATTCTCTTCCTACCAGACTAATGTTTTTTAATATATCTTGTTTTAACTGTAGATATCAACTGTGAATGTTGTTTAAATTTTTTTATTATGCATGTATACTTTTATGACTCCTGCTTGGAATCGAAAGAAAGTTGTTTGAATAGAATAGATTCTGCAGGGCCATAAGACACCTTTGAGAGGCAGGCAAAATTCAAAGAAATCAAATATTGGTACCCATTTAGGGGCCATTGTCATCCCTTAGGAGGAAAGTCTAGGCAGACAGAAAAAGAAAGACACAATGAGATAATTGCTGGTGTCCTTCCAGAGAACTATGTGGGTCAGAGAGAGACAGGCAAATATTGATTTCAGTGATAAAATCATGTTGGTGCTTCTCTATGTCCCATGGAACACCACTAAAAGGCAAGGAGAAGCATAAGAACATGAATTGAACAAACAAATGAATTGAATATTAGCTGGTGACTAGCCATTGCTTATGGGGGCACTATAGAAGGCAGAGGAGGTTGGCAAGAATAACACAAATCTATTAATTGCTGGTATCTCAGTGGCTCAATGAGAGGGCAGGGTAAGATGGTAAACATAGAATAAATTAATTACATTATTGAAGGTGTCTTTTCAAGGACATGGTGATGTTAATGGAGACAGTGTGAACACCTAAAAATGTAATAGGTTAACAAATACTTGATGGAGTCTCTCCTGGGTTATGTCATACTTTTAGAAGTAAAGGGGTAAAATGGTAAAAATGAAAAAAGATGATTGCTGGCATCCCTCTCGGACACTCCGGAACCCTTTGGAAGCAGGGGCACACACAACAAAATCAATCACTTGATTGAACAAATGCTGGTGTGTCCCCCCAGTGCCAATTGGGAAGACTTTGGGAGTCAAAGGGAGGGATATAAATACGGAATGAAGTAATTGAATAGTGGCCGGTGTCTCAGTGCCACTGAGGACCCTATGGACAGCAGGTAAACATTTAATAAATAAATCATTGCTGGTGTTCCTGCATGTCCATGGGGACCCTATTGGAGGCAGTAATAAGCATGACAAATCAAATCATTTAAATAAAAAAGTGCTTGTGTTTTGCTTATGGCATTGGTAACCCTATGAGAGGTAAGCAAAATTTGAATCAAATACCTGAATAGTAACCAGATTCACTCCAGGGCCTATGGGGACCCTATTGGAAACAAGGGGAGGCAGGGAAAAAAATCAAATACATTAATTAAATAATTGTTGGTGTGCCTTCGGGGCTCATGCTAACATACAGGGGGCAGAGGTAGGTAGACACAAATTGAGTAAACCAAATAAATATTAGCGTATTTCCTACTTGGGCCCAAGGGGAACCTATGGGTGCATGGGAAGGCGGGGGCAAGATGGCGGACTGCGAGTCCGAGTGAGGAGATGCTGATCTGGAGCTCTCGTGTGGCTCCGCTTCGCACATCGATATTTTTTAAAAAACTTAAGGAAACCTGAGCTGCTACTTGCAGGAGATTACTACTATCTCATTGCTGTTATTATTGCTACTTACGTTGGCTGGAGTTTACGGTGAGAACACACGGCTACGGAGAGTGTGCACAGCTGCACGGTTATGCGCCTGGATCTTTGGAAGAGCTACACCCGTACTCTTCATTCGGCGTGGCTACGCCCAACTCCTTTACTTTCACCATCTTCGCCTCTCTCATCCAGGGATTCGCCGGGTGCGAATTAACTGGCTTTCTGTGGCACACGCCGGACCAATCTCGGAAGGAGCGCTCGCATCAGGTGGAGCACGCTTTGCAGCCACGAAAGAAACATCTTGGGCATATTGTATCGCCGTCTGGAATCGTTCCTGCTTTAATGGCACCAAAGAACCTAACCGGAGCACAGCGGCAGCAAAAGCCGAAAACGAGAGCAGACACCGCGGCTGCACAGGAGACGATCCAGCCTGCGGGGGTAGTTTCTGTGACTGACCTTTCTCATACTACTACTACTGTGAGTACGAACACTCTTTTGAATTCAAATCCAGATGCTGTACCTAATAATTTGACTGAAGGCCATTTACACACTACTCCACAGTCTACTCCTTCTGAATTACAAATAACAGCTCCTACTATCACTAGCGGTGAAAATACGAACTTGATGAATTCTGGGAGTTGTAGGCTAGGAGCCATACCGAAAATTCCAGTCATGTTTAGGAAAAAAGTGGCCAACCCAGATCTTAATCAAAAAAGCTTAGATAAACAGCTCAACACCACCGAAGGATCTGTTAAGGGGGTAACCACCATTGAGCAAAGTTGTGATCCAATACAAAAGACACTGGTAGCTGCTGAAACCCGAGGTGAAGATACAGAATCTATAGACTCAGCTGTCAATTTCTATTCTATGACTGACCTTTAACAAGCGCTAGATTCTGACAGCACAGAGGATTTGGCGCGAGATGGGGGTTCATTGCAGGAGCATGAAAAATCCTTCTCAGATCCAGGACAAGAGGAGCTTAGCAATCTTGAAGACACGGATCTTGAGGAGTCCCCTAACAGACCTGAATGGGGGGAGGAAGAAGATGAGGAGAATTCTAATATCACCATGCAGGGCCCTAACAGGTCTATCTCACCTCCTACCTCCACTACACCAGAAATTAATAAACCGTCTAATGAATCACCCGAAATAACATTGGAAGTTTTATATCGAGTAATGCTACATCATAGAGAGGAAACTAAAACCGAAAATCTTCGAACTCAGGGAGCTGTGAAAAAACTACAAAATAACCTGAGAAAAGTGATGAAAATTTCTAATGATACGGTTATTAGAGTTACTGAGACAGAAAATAGAATCTCGCAAATAGAATATTCAATGGTTCAACAGAGCTCTCAATTAAAATCAATGGAGGGTTTGAAAGAAGAGATCAACAGGAAACTCGTGGATTTAGAAAATAGGTCACGCCGTAATAATCTCCGAGTCTTAGGTGTGCCTGAAGGGAAGGAAGATTCAAATCCACGTCAGTTTGTGATAGAGTTATTTTCAGATGCCTTCCCAGAGTTAACTCAGTGGAAATTGGGGACTGAGATTCAAAGGGCACACAGATTCCCGTTTCAGATAATGCGACAAGGCTCGGCTCTTAAACCACGAGCTATTTTGATCTCATTAAACAACTTCTTAGCTAGAGAAGCTCTCTACGATCTGGCAAGACCTAATAAAAAGCGTAAGGCTAAAGATGTGGAATTCTTCGTGCACCTGGATTATTGCCATGTTACCGTCCAACTACGATGGCAGCTTCGACAGCTCATCTCTCTATTCCAAGCGAAAGGAGCGCAGGCATTTCTTTTAAATCCTGCCAAACTGAAAGTAATACACAAGGAACGCTCCTTTTTCTTCACTTCAGAGGGAGCAGCCAAAGAATTTCTAACGTCTATATGAGAGAGGGGGAAAAAATACAATGATTACTCTTAGCTATCCTTGAGGAAAAAAAAAAGTTTTTTTCTCTTTATTCTTTCTTTGAATAATTATGGATTATAGCGGCTCACTGCTTCATTGCTTTAAGAGTGTATTAAGAACTCAATGCAGTGCAAGTTCTTTTCTTTGTTTTCCTTTCTGTGATTCTACAGGCTGGTAGAAATGCAAAAAAGGTTCAGCAAATGAATGATAAAGTCTGCTTAGATATCTTCTTTTTTTTCTTCTTCTTCTTTTTCTTTCACTTAATATATTGAATAATATTCTTGCACATGCTGGATCTGAAATGGCTATCAGACAGGAACAATAATTATGGAATAGAGCCATACGATGAGAACCACTTAGCGCTCATCACATCATCAATGCGAGGGACTATCAAGTCCCTCTGCCCTGATAGCTTTGGGGGGGTGGTTCGGCTCAGGTTGAGTCTGGGGAGGGTTGGGGGGGAAAACGTAGTTGCAAGTATAAGCAGAAGGTCTTTTTTTTGGCTATATGTGATTATTTCTCTAGTTTTCATTTCATTCTTAAAGCTCTTTGGCATGGTGAAATATTGGAGCTATTGTTTGATTGTATATACTTATATGTTGTATTGCCTGTTCTTTCATTTACGAAGTGTGGGGGGAAAAAATGTCTTCAATTCAAATGGGAAAACTACGCATTTGGTCATGGAATATATGTGGCTTGAATAATAAAAAAAAGAGGGGGATTGCGGCACAAATCATACAGTCTATAAAACCTGATATACTGTGTATCCAGGAATCACACATAATGTGGAAAGAAATACATTTATACAAAGATTTAGGCATGAATCTAGCTGTATGTACATCTCAAGGCTCAACAACAAAAGGAGTTGCAATTCTATTTAGGAAGGATTTGGGCACTCTGATCCGGCACAAGGCAGACCAATATGGTAGATGGGCAATTACAGAGTTTAGAATTAACAACATAGTCTGGACTGTTTGTGCTGTCTATGCCTCAAATGTAGATGATCCATCTATCTTGGACCTTTTGAATTTGGAATTAGCTAACTGGTCCTCATCACTCATACTATGTGGGGATTTTAATATCCATTTAGATTCTAATATGCATATATGCGACTTCTTTTGTTATCAAGGGTCAAAAAAGAAATCATTTAAAGCTTTACGTTCTTTGGTTTTGGATCATGGTTTAGTTGATGTAGTTTATGAGAAAAAATTACCATCTCCCGGGTTCACATTTTTCTCCTATCCCCATAAAAAGTTAGTGCGTTTGGACTATTTCTTTATTAAAAAATCATTGATTTATGATACTAAATTCGATTTATTTCCACGCATAATTTTGGACCATAACCCAATACTGATTGAAATTAAAACTGATACATCAATTCCTCAATTAAAGCCCTGGACTTTTGATCGTAAATTACTGTATGATTCGGAATACTTAGATTTGATGACCTTATGGATAAAAGAATTCTTTGACATTAATAGAGGAACAGCCTCAGCTCAAATAGTCTGGGATACGTTTAAATCAGGGATAAGGGGTGAATCGCTGTCATATGTTATATAAAAACAGAAAATTATACGTGGAAAAAATGAAAAAGCATTTGAAAAAGTATTATTTTGGGAAAAGAAATTAATAACAGCAATCGTACAAAAACAACCACTATCTGATATAGAATCGAGCCTAGCGATCTATAAAGCTTTTTGTTACGAATCCTTTGCAAATAAGGCAGCACAACAGATGGCACCTTTTAAATCTCAGTTATATGAGATAGGTGAAAATGCTGGGAAAATATTGGCAAAAAGAATTAGGCAAAAAGAAGCTTATAACACTATTAATGTAATACAAGACGAAACAGGCCAATTACATATTAAACCGGAAGCAATTCTGGAAGTTTTTCACCAATTTTACCGTAAACTTTATAAACAAGAGAATGACTACTATTCGTCAGAAGCATGTATACATTTTGTTATGGAAAATGTCTTGCCATCTCTTTCTTATGATCAAATAGTTTTTATAGATTCAGCAATCACCTGGGAAGAAATAGAAAATGCACTAAATTCATTAGCAATAGGCAAAGCAACTGGACCCGATCTTATTCCATTAGAATTTTATAAGATTTTCAGAAATAACATAAAACATGATATGCTCATTACCTTTTTAGAAACTCAGAAAGGAATACCATCAGAATCTTGGGCCCTATCAGTAATCATGACTTTCTTAAAAAAGGATAAGGATCCAACTAATCCAGCATCTTACAGGCCAATATCTTTAATTAATGCCGACAGCAAAATATATTCTAAAATATTAGCCACTCGACTGTCAAAAATAATATCCACAATAGTATCCCGAGGGCAACATGGATTCATTCCAAACAGAGATACAGCAGATCACATACGAAGAGTTATTGCCATGATGGATTGGGCGGAATCATCTAATACACCAATAGGGATTACCCTTCTGGATGCTGAAAAAGCATTTGATAGGGTGGCATGGCCCTATCTCTGGGATTTGCTGTCTATGAAAGGTTTTGGTCCAGGAATAATAAACGCATTTAAAGCTCTATATAAAAACCCGGTATCAGCTGTAAAAATAGGACCCACTAAATCTGCACTATTTCCTATTCAGCGAGGAACACGTCAGGGATGCCCATCTTCCCCTCTTCTTTTTGCCATATATATCGATATTTTTCTTAATCAATTGAATCGTGATGAGAATATATTACCGGTACAGCTAGGAGGTATCTCTTACAGAGCCCTTGCCTATGCAGATGATTTGGTAGTGGTCACTAAAGATATTGAAAGAGCTTTCTTGAGGATCGAAGAACTAGCTGATTTATTTGGATCCTTTTCAGGATATAAACTAAATCTATCCAAAACACAAATTCTTTTTATAGGTCCTAATCCACCCCCTATTAGAAACGTAGTTTCTGAAGCGGTTTACTTAGGAATCAAATTAACCACACCAATCTCGAAAATACCTAGCTTAAACTATACTCCGATCCTTAAGAAAGTCAACTCAACTCTGGAAAGAATAAATCATCTACATCTATCTCTTCATGGCAGAAATAATGTATTAAAGATGTTAATACTACCGAAATTTATTTACCTATTTAGAACAATTCCTTTGGAATTTCCGTTAGGCTTTTTTCGAGAACTTGAAAAAATTTCAGTAAGATTTTTGTGGGGATATAGAGGTATGAGGAGAGCTTATAAGAAGATGATTATACCAAGAGATAGAGGGGGTTGGGCCGTACCACACTTTTTATTTTACTACCTAGCAGCTGTATTCCAATATATATCCCCTCTGATTGCTGGTAATAAAATCCCCACTTCAATAGCACATTATCCAACTATATATGAATTTGCATTAGGCACTGAAGCTAATCATCATTTTTTTAAAATAATAGAACCAAGCTACTATGAAAAAACAAAATTCAAGATTATAGTGGCAGCATACAAAGTATGGAGAATCATTAAAAATTTGGTCGGCATCAGAAAAATTACAATATACACCCTATTAAATTGCTTTCCCCCCATATTTAGAGATCATGTGATGAAGAAGTGGAATACTAAAGGTATTTGCTATCTTTCTGATCTATTTACAACTAACTCTGCTTCCTTACTTTCTTTTGTTGATCTCCAGAATAAGCATAAAATCCCTTCTCAAGATTAGTTTAAATATTTACAGATTCATAGTTTCTTACACTCATTTTCTAATGATGAGAGACAAGGTTTAAAACTAATTTTGCTTATGGACAGTTTGGCCATTAAAAAAAAATAGGTTATTATTATAATATATTTATGACCTACCTCCCTGATGACTTCAATAATATGTGTTATAAATGGGAAGAGAAATTAGGAACGAAGGATTTATTGTTAAAAGAATCAATCAAAGTGGCTAATTCTATCTTATTCTCAGGGCGAACTCGAACTCAACATTATATGGTTATGTTTGATCTCTATTACACACCCACCAAGGTCTTGAAATGGGGGGCTACTGTTGGAATAAACTGTAATCGGTGTAATATGAGAGGAGCTGACACAATACATATGTTTTACTCTTGTATAAAGCTTGCAAGTTTAATTTCTGATATTCAAAAATGTATTGAAAAAATTATAGGCAAAACAATGATCTTATCACCTGAGTTAATATTATTTGGTATATCTAAAGACTCTACAGAACTGGAACAACACAATTTATTATTTATAATGATGTCTGAACTGCGTGCATGCATCACACAGGAATGGATAAGCCCGGAACCACCGTCGTTTTCAATATGGAGGGGTCGATTATTAGCTAGATACAAACTTGAACTAGCAATCTATGCAACAAAAGGAAGAAAAAGGAAGCAACTAGGCATAAAAATCTGGACTCCAATACAACAATTGGTTGATGGGGAAACGACCCAATAAGACCTACATATGTTCTTTTTATTATAACTCCTATTCTCATTGCATTTCGTTTTTTTTTTTATGTTCTTTGCAGAATGTATGTCTATATTTTGAACATCTGAACAATATGACATAATCTGTTTAACTTGCAACAAAAAATCAATAAAAAAAAAATGGGTGCATGGGAAGGCAAACAAATTGATTCAATAATAGTTGAGATTTCTCTGAAGATCAGGGAGACCCTATCAGGTGGAGAGTTAAAAAAATGCTGTCCCACTACATACTAAAAGCACCTTTGTAAGCAAGGGAAGGCAGGCAACATTTTAAACATCTCAATTAAGTTCCTATTTGTGTGCCTCCACAGCCCATGGGAATTTTATGGGAGATGGGTATGCATGCTAAAATAGAAAGAAATACGTCTATAAATGATAGTATACATCCTGAGCCCTAGGTGGATTGATGTGAGGGGAGGGAACAATCAATCAATTAGAGGAATTGTAGAGAACTTACTGTCACCAGCGAGAGCATCCAGGTGCTGGCAGGGTGTAGTTGATGAATTGAATAGCCAAGTGTTCTGAAAGAGATGGGGTGGTCCGTAGATGAAAGGTAGCTCATTACATATTTTCTCTGCTACATAGGAGATGGAGTGACATCCGCATTTGCTACATTGGATGAAGTGGGTGATGGTTTGAGAAAAGGAAGTGGAGTGGAGGTGTCTGGTGGGCTGGTGGAATATCAGAGATGGGTCAAGTAGGTGCGTCCGAAGTTGTGTAGGGCCTTGTATGCATGAGTCTGGAGCTTGAACTTGCATCTTTCCTGGAGAGGGAGCCTTTGGATTTCATTGAGGCAGGTGAATATGTGGATTTGTCAAAGGAGATGTAGAACAAGTCTGGCTATGGCATTCTGTATGGTCTGTAGTCATTGTCGGAAGCTGCAAGCTGGAGCTGCGATTCCTTCATAGAGAACAATGCCATAGTCCAGTTGGCTTGTGAAGCATGCAGAGGATGAAGAAGCTGGATGAGGAGTCAGAGTTGACCTGAGTCATCATGGTTAGCTTTTTGTCCAGAATGATGCCTAGGTACCTGGTGTGGTCAGTAGGGATGGGAATAGGTCTGAGTTCTCAGGGCCACCAGGATGTGTCCCATGGGGAGCTTTTGTTCCTGAAAATCAGTACCTCTGTCTTGTCCATATTGAGCTTTAGGCAGTTGTCCTTCATCCAATTGGTGACGTCGGTCATGCAGATGTGGAAGTTGGTCTTGGTGGTGTCTTCGGAGAGGCAAAGGATGTTGTGTGTCGTCCGTTCAGGATATGATGTTGAGTCCATGGGTATTGGTGATTTTTGCCAGAGGGGTCATATAAATGTTAAAGAGGGTGGTGCTGAGTGGGGAACATTGGGTTACTCCACAGATGGTTTTCTTGGTTTAGGAGGCAAAGGGGGAAAGCATACATGTTGCATAATTTCAGTGCAGAAAGTGGAGATCCATCTCAGATCATCTCCTTGGATGCCTATGTGGTGCAGCCTCTTGATGCGTGTGTGGTGGAAGACCATATCAAAGTCTGCCAAGAGGTCTAAGAGGATCAGAACCACAGTCTTTCCTCAGTTGAGTTGGACTTAAATGTCATTTTTAGCTGGGATGGGGATTGTCTTGGTGCTGTGGTTGCTGCAGAATCTGGATTGGAAGGAGTTGAGGAGGAGGCTCTGTTCCAGATGTGAGGAGAGTTGTTGGTTGATGGGTTTTTCTAATACTTTGGCTGGTAACGGGAGCAGGGAGATTAATCAGTAGTTATTGAGTTCATGGGGTCTGTCGATGGTTACTTTACTAGGGAATTAACTTCTGCTTGTTTCCTGTCCTCGGGGAAGATGGCTGAGGCAATTGAGATGTTGAATAAAGAGGTAAGTATGCAGCAGATTCTGACTTCCCCTAGGTTGGATATGTGGTGAGGGTATGGGTCTGCTGGGGCCACTGACTGGACCATGTTCCTGATGGAGGTGATGTTCTGTGTGGCTCTATTCAGTTAGTCAGATGTCTGTGATGGTAGTGGGGTCTGGATGTTGCTTGAAGAACCCGGGCCTTGGGCCCGGGTTCGAAGTTTCTGTACATGTTGGCGATCTTATGGTGGAAGAAGTTTGCAAGGCTGTTCCTGTGAGTGGATAATGTTGTTTGTTGCAGTTGAGGGGTTGGAAAGTTATTTGACGATGTTGAAGAGTTCTCTGCTGTTACTGGAGCTTGATTCAATACATTAGGCTAAGGCCTTTTTCTTCTATTCTTTCAACTCTGTGATAGAGGTTGAGGGCTGGCTTGAACATGGTCTTCTCTGCCATGTCCTTGCTGGTGTGCCATTTCATTCCTAGTTGTTTACATTGCTGTTTAGTGGTTCAGAGGTCTTCAATTCACTAGCTAGCCTGCATGATGGACCTTGTGTGGTTGTTTTAGCAGATGGGAGTGACGCTTTTGGTTCAAGTTGTGATCCAATTGTTGAGGTTTATGACATTTTGGTCTAGGTTGTTGGAGGAAATGGGATGGATGGTGTTGAAGGCATTGATCCATGCTTTGTTTGGCACTTTCTTTGAGCTGTGTTGGGGGTGTTAGGCAGACTGGGGGTGGTAATGGTACCCCTGATGGAGGTTGGGGTGATGTCGTAATTTATGGTGGTGCATTAGATGGATTCCTTCTGTATGATGGTGATCCCTCCGCCTGGCTTGTTGATGCAGTTGTGGTGGGTGATGTATCCTTCAGGTATTTACGTGCTAATTTTTGGCTCACAAATGGGGTTGAGCCAGGTCTCAGTGAGGAATATGATGTTGGGTGTGAGGGTGGAAATTAGGTCCCAAATCTCTGTCATGTGTTTGCATAGTGAGTGTGTGTTGAAATGGGAGCATTGTTCAGTTGGTCTCTGTGCTGTGCTCAGGTTGGGGCTGATCGGTGGACTAGTGTGTGTGCTGTAGCAGGTGAAGTGGGTGTGGGTGCAGGTGAAAGGTGGAATGTGGGCCGGCAAAGAACTAGTAAATTAATTTAGAAACTGCTAATGTCCTTCTAGGATCAAAGGAGACCCAATCAACAACTGTTCTCCCGCCTACAGGTCCTACAAAATCAGGCAGCTAAACTGGTCGGTCTGTAATAAAGGCAAGCGAGACTCAGCATCCGCATGCCTCATGAAACTTCACTGGCTTCCGATGCGCCAGAGGGCTACTTTCAAAATACTCCGCCACGCGCACAGAGCTCTTCATAAAACTGGCCCCACTATCCTCCAAGGGAAAATTGAATTCTATGTCCCCAACAGGAACCTAAGATCGAATCACTCAGCTCTTGCCAAATCCAAGCGCATCCACAAGGCAAGGACAGGCGGACGCGCCTTCTCGTACCTGGCAGCCAAAAGGTGGAATGAGTTACCAGTAGACCTCAGACATACCATAAACTACCTTCAGTTCCGCCAAAAACTAAAAACTCACCTTTTCCCCAAAAACTAATCCCCCAGCACAGTCCTCAGCAGTCTCCTTTGTTTTACAGCGCCGTGATATCCCATGGGATGAGTGTCGCGCTTTACAAATACCAGAAATAAATAAAAAATGTGGATGTAGGTAACAATAATAAAAAAAAATTGCTAGTGTACCTTTAAGGCTCATGGGACATCATTTGGAAGCATGGGGAGTTAGGCAAAATTCTGAAAAATTGTTGAACTATATGCTCCTGTTTCTCCAGGCCCATGGGGAACATATGGAAGGCAGATTTATGTAGACATGTATATGCATAATTAATTAAATACTATTGTCACTCCAGGGCTTTGGGGGCCCTATGGGAGGCAAGGAGAGACAGGCCAAAATATACTAAATGAATTAATACTTTAAATATTACTAATTTTATAAAATAATTATTGGGGTCTCTTCAGGCACAAGCGGACCGTAAGCAGACTGTAGGGTATACACTGTTTGTCCCCCATTTTAACTGGAAATATTTGGCTTGTGAGAGGAGACAGGCAGAAATTTATCAAATTTATAAAGGAATTGCTTTTCTCCTACCTGGGCTTATGAAGACACTTTGGGAGTCAAGCAAAGTTTAATAACCTAATTAAAATGGTTAGTGGCCCTTCAGGGATCATGGGGACCATTTGGGTTGTTAGAGGAGGAACCACAAATTGAGTATATTAACGAAATACTTGCTGGTCACTCTCCAGGGTTCTTGAGAGCCCCTTGGGATACCACGAGGAGGCAAACAAACATAAAACACATCAATTATTTTTTGGGGAACGCAGAGGGAGGCAGCCAAAAACAGAATAAATTAATGAAGCATTTGCTGGTGTTCCTCCAGAGCCCATCGGCAGGAAGAAATAAAACATTAATTAAAACATTTGTAGTGTCCCTACAGGGCTCAAAAGGCCCTATGAGATGAGGAAGGAACACATAAGTAACTCAATTAAATAATTGGTGGTGTCCTTCAAGGCCCATGAGTACCCTGTGGAGGCAGACAAAAAGTGCATACATTTATTAAAAAGTTGCTGGGGACCCTCCGGAGCCCGTATATGAAACATGCTTCATATGTCATAATATTACTTCAGCTTTTATGTCTAGAGTCCATTAAAAAGTTCACCCACCCAAAATCACACATTTAAAAATCACTTTGATAAATCCAATCCAATTCTTGAGCATTCTCAAGAATCTCATCCAATATTTTTTTTTTATATATGATTGTGATGTCACCCTGCAATTTATGAACACTTTTATGTCATTTCTATCCACATTACCTGTCTTTATGTAAAACTCAGTGTTCATCATCACCAAAACCCCCAACTATGTCCGTCATTGAAAAAAGCCAATGTATTTGTTGGTTGCCAGCAATTACAGTACCTCCCATGACAGTCCTTTTTTTGTCAAGTTTTCAGGCCATTTCTTAGCATAGTAAAAAGATTTCATATCTTTTGTGGTTTTCAACATTATTTAATGTTTGATGTGAAATAGGCTGAAGAACATTTATTTTCAACCTGAACTCTCAGTAACAATGTCACTGTATTTTTTGGTGTTACCATTAAGGATTGAACGAAAATATTTTAATCTTAATCTCCTCATGATTTTGTAAATTAGTGTTTCGGTTTTCAGAGGTTTAAAACTATGGGGCATATTACCAAGGCTATGCGATAATCATCGCAAGTTGCGTTTAGAGCGATTTACATTATCGCTGGATTACATCGCTGTGTTATCGACGTATCATCAACGTTTTGATAACAGGTGATGTAATTCCAGCGATTGAGGCCAAATAACATTAGCATGTGAAATCCAGTAAGGATTTTACAGCACTCATGAAATGCTTGATAATAAGGGAATGTGGACCTAACCAGACGATCCACCTCCCATACAAAAGATGCCTAAAGTCAGGTTTTAATAGGAAAGTAGTTTTTACACATAAATCATAATTCAAAAACCAATTAAACATGGATAAATCATAACATCAATGGTTTGCATGACCATTACATACATAAACATGAATTTGAATCATTAAAAAGGTACACCAGAATTTTCAAAGATCAGTCTCTTGTCATGATTCCTTTTGTAAATTTTTAAGACTGACACACTATGGGCATCTGGTTTATTAAAGGTTCAAGAACGTCCTGCAACGTTGCAGGACGTTCTTGAACCTTTAATAAACCAGATGCCCATTATGTGTAAACACTACTTTAGGTCGTGTTACAACCTCTTACTGCAAATGTATAAGTAAGATAAACACTTGAAATTAGTTAATTAAGAATGAGTCTCTAAAACTATATAAAGAGCTCACACTTGCTGATAAATAGTAAACAGCGTTGAACCCGAGACCAGGCAATCTTTTTTTCCTATTATGAACTTGTCCTGCCTGGTCCTGTAGGACAAAACCCCTCTAGCGAATAAAGTCAGGTTTTAAGCAGACGTAAGAAGCCAGCAATAACAGCGGTTAGCGCAGATTTTAATATTGCTTCGCGGTTCCTTGCCTGCGTTGTTAATACCGCAATGACGTGTTTCCGACTTTGTTCATGTTGCTTGAAGAAGGAACGCCTATTTTGCATCTAATTAGCGATGTATATCGCTAAGATGGGAAGCGTTACGAAAACGGCAGCTAACATGCGCTGATGCATGTTAGCGCTGCCTTGATGATTGTCCGATATAAAAATCGCAGCCTTTTCGGCGCTATGTGACAAAAAAGCGGCGATATGTGTGTTGATATTATGCCCCTATGTGTACCAAAAGATGTGCCCTTGTTGAGTCCGAAATCATGATGTTTATTGAAAGGAACTGTTCAGGGTTCAACGGGGCACTGGGGTGGTAGCTGAGGGTATCTATTTTTTCCCTCAGTGCCTCATCTGTAAACCCACCTGTATGAACACCTCATTCATAGCAAACCTGCTGTAGCTTAGAGAGGTTTCTATTTACCACAGCCCAATGGTTAATTTGTAAAAAAAATACGTGCCAGGGCTCTCGTCAGGAGGCACCAGCACATTTCTCCTGTTAGCACTGTGTAGTGAGACTCCTTACACAAGGTAGGTTGAAACTCCTTTATTCTCTAACCAACTCGTTGCAGGACCATCAGCTCAGGCAGAACTGTAAACTGTATTTCCTGTCAATGCACAAAACACACATTTAAACAAAAGTGTTACGTAGAAAAGATTCCAAACTTCTCTTGTGGAAGCCTCCACGAGAGGAGAAGGAATAGGAGAAACACTACACACCGCCTAAAACAGAATTTTGAACTAAGGATGAAAGTGGGGAGATGATGTGGCATATTGGCCAGAGCTGCCGATCTTAGAGCTGGGGAACCAGGCTTCGGTCTCTGTATTGGCTCAAAAATTCCTGGCAAATCACTTAATCACCCCGTAAATGAATGTGTCCTTAACTGGTGCTCATGAAATGCACCAGTGTTGATGATTAAGTGCCAGTGCTCAGCCCCTGAAAACACTCACATCTGGCTGCCACGTGTACATGTGCAGAATGGCAATGGGCCACCTGGACGAGTTTGACATCTGAGCCCCTCCTGAGAACTGACCATGGGTTGTACAGAGATGATGGAACTGCACTGTGATAGGTCGGGCGGGGATGGGCAGGGGACAAGGGAGAATAAACAGTTTGGTGCAACTGATGCCCTAGGTCAGGGGTCTCCAAACCGGTCCTGGAGGGCCGGATCCATGCCAGATTTTTTGGATATCCCCATTGAGATACATGTAGTTATTTTAAAAATCTGGCATGGATCCGGCCCTCCAGGACCGGTTTGGGGACCCCTGCCCTAGGTGGTCTGCTGATGTTACCTGGACATTTATCAGTGCCTTTAGGCTTCAAAGGGCATTTTTGCATGACACCTTGGGCCATATTATCCTTCACATCTAACATGAGCTTCGATGGAATTCCATAGAGCATATTATCAAGCCCATTATCGTCACTTTAGCGGCACTTTCCTGCTGATAAACTGGCGATAATTTTATCGCCTTGGCTTGATAATATGCCCCCGTGATTTTGGGATTTAAGCAGCCCACAGTGGTGTCGGGCGGGGAATTATGGGGGGCGAGTCAAGGTAAAAACAGCAATTGATCTCTACTGACTCCTATATTCATTCATGATATTAATGTTGCAAGTAAAAACACTTTTTTTATTACATTATTTGCAAGAACCATAAAGGTAATGCAAGTCATTGGGGTACTCCCTACTACATTTCACTCGTTTGACTTGTTGTTTGGTATATGTAATCATGTTTGTTTATTTTTCCAAGATGTGTTTTAGTATTTTTTTTTTTTGCAGATTGTCTTGTGGGGTATATCACACATCTTTGAGGGAAGTTCAGGGTGTGGAAAGTGTCCACTATGGGGCAAAATTGAGCTCTCCAAAGTTGGGTCAAAAGCAATGTAGGTTTCTCCCACTGCCTCTCACCATACCATAAAGGTGTTCAGACAGCATGTTCATCCAATCGTTGGCCTCTCTGCAGAGCACAGAGCTAAGTTTTCATTTGTGCTGTTTGGAATTATGATTTTAGGTGAGGGTGCAGGTAGGGGTAACAGTAGTTCTTAATCAGAAATATTAGTAGGCATTATTTTAGAAGCAGAGGAGGCCAAAGTTGAGATACCTTATCAGACCTGAGGGGATTGCCTTGGCACAGCTGAGTGTGTTCGTCTGTACTGGGATGGAAGCTGGTGCTACTGCTTGTTCAGTACTTAATTACAAGCTGAACTTTAATGAGATGCAATGGTAAAGGTATTTGAAGATCATAGCACTGGAACAAGAGTCAGAGTAACCAGGCACAGAGCATCTGGAATGTGGAGAGGGAGGTCAGAAACAAAATGGTCTTATATAGCACACCTGCACTGCTTAATATTATGGTGCTTTATTGCAAACTAATCTTTGTCTCTGAGAAAGGCTATACAACTGAACCAGTTTAAAAGAAACAACAATTGAAAACAAAATAACCTGGACACTGAAGTCATTTAAAAGCATCACTTTTTGACATACATTCATTTTACACAATGTGTGCGGCATGTGGACAGTTTATACATATGACCTAATTACAAGTTTGGTAGTTTGGGAGCAGACTGCAATGCGGTCGGCCTGCTCCTACACCACCAAACCTGTGGCCAGGCTGTCTGCCAGGTTATAAGTATTTCTCGTGTCTGGTGTGATTTTTTGGGCATTCCCATGTTGGTGCCTCTGAAAATGGGCACCGCAATGGGAACGCCAAACACAGTTCCACCGTGGCATGGACTGAAAAGTACATGCTGTGTAGGAACTGGGGTGCATGCACACAGGGGGGCAAAACAGGGGGCTTTGGAGGGTCCTTTTTGTTTCCTCTCCACCACAATTATCATGGAGGAGGAAGCGCCATGGAAACCGTGGAAGATAGGAAACTCATAATATTTTTGGCAGGACCGTGGCTGCCCTTCCAAGCATATTGCTGCCTCTACCCCTTTGAGCCACCGCTAGGGAGAAGTGTTACCCTGGTGGCATTGGTGGTTCCATAGTGGTCCGACTGCCTTAGATGTAATATGGCAGTGGAAGTGCAGGTGCGGCAGTGGCTGGACTGCAAGTGCCACATCCCCACAAGTCTGCTGGTCCTCGGACCTCCAGACTCATTATTAGGCCATAAGTGAGGCAACAACTACATTATATAAATACACTTTGATGTGAGCAAAGTCTTCTGCCTTGGGCTACAACATACAATTCCATCGAGGTCATGATGCATCCTTTTTTTCTGGAACAGATGTATAAAATGCATGTGTGCAATAGGAGGTGGTCCATTAGACCATCGCCTGTCCTTAGAGAGAGTTCAGGAATCACGCATCAGGAAAGTTCTAGACGAATGCTTCTCCCATATTTTAGGATCCAGGAACCAGACCCTTGCTGCAGAAAAAAATAGGTGTACTTGTTACCAGTGGATGTTCCGCGAGCATTTGCCTATTCTATGGAAGATGAGGAAAGCACAATTCTGCTCCGAAGAGAGTACGAAGGTTTGAAGGATATGCCACTCTTCTCTGTAAATAGGAAGTCTGTTCTTCTTGAATGCTTCTCTTTTCAATTATTGTTCTGGAAAACAGTACCCAGATGAGACAGGCTCATACATTACATAGTCTGTGTAAGTATCGTGTTTATATCAAAGCTCTGTTATGGTTCTGTTGTATCCAGAGTGATTTTAGAATTCTTCTGGAGGGCAGTTACCAGGGCAATTGTTTGCATGCTGTCCTGGTTGTACAGTGCTGTACCAATACAAATATTTTTTTATAAACCCAGCTTTGGATTTAACAAATGGCGAAAAGGATGGGATCCAAAGCCATGAGTCCTTTACGCAAAATGAAATGTAGAAAAGGTTTGCAGATATTTAGAAAGAACTGTAAGCATATATATGGGTCATATAACACTTCCTGAACTATGCGCAGGGGAGAAGGTTCATTCTGAAGACTGACCATGGGATTTTTTTCACCAGGTGGCAGAGTGACTGCTGCTGCAAGTATAGCTAGATTTGAATCCAGGTTGCAGGAATATAACTTCAGTGTGGTGAATATACCAGACAACAAATATAATGGCATGCTTCATCATCGGGAATCCTCCCAGCACCTTTAAGCCTAGTCAAGGTGTGGGCTACAACCCTGTTGGGTTTACATGCGCGTGTATATGCTCGCATGCGCGTGTATATGCTCGCGCATGCATCTGGTGTACCTTGTGCATTTATTGTTATTTGAATATGCCTGTCTTGCTACTCAGCACAGTGTATCATTTGAATATACCTGTCTCGCTACACAGCACTGCGTATTACTGTACATTTTATGTCATACAGTTATGGTGTAGTCAGTTACCGCTTACTCTTCTGAGCCTTCAGACATGTTCCAGGGAGTGCTTCTTTATTACCAATAAACTTACATTTATCATCATTTCATCTGTGATAATTGATTCTACAATTTGGCGACGAGGGACGGAGCATCTACGAACCATTCAGAAGCATTTCCTGGTTTATTTTACGTTTTAAACTCATTTTCAATGAGCATCGGTAAACGTTTTTATTGAAGACAGAAGGAATTTTCGGCGCCTACAAGTCAAACTGAGATACTTTATTGAGGTTTGGAATCTATTTACTCACTCTTTTCTTCAAACTCTGGAAAGACTTTTCCCGGCTCCCCGCCCTGCGTTGTGTGCGCGAACACCGTCTCTTTGATCCCTGTGATGACGCGTGAATGATTTTGGGCGGAAGCAGTTCAAGTACTTCCTTGGAGACGCTACTCTCCGTTGATTGTGAATGAAAAGGAAAGAGGTGACTTTAAATTCTCCGTTTGGAAACGAAAAAAAATCAGCTTACTAACTACGAAGTAGGAATGGAAAGAGGTGACTTTTATTATTTTATTTTCTTGATTCAATTACAATAAGTAGTGAAAACGGAAAAGCGTCCTACTTATTCAAGGATCGTGTGACTGTTTATTCTTTGCTACAGCCATCTACAAGTACCTCATTACTTTCTTCACAAGTACTTTATTTCTTCATTGAAATTGCTCAAAGAAAATTACTCAACGAATACTGATGAACATATATTTAATGTATTTTTATTTATTTATTTATTAGAGTACTAGATATACAGAGTGTAATATTAAGTGTAATTCAATTTTCACATTTTCTTCGCTATGTGTGCACAGGGTTATACTCTTGCTCCACCACAAAGTTATTGGCCAGCAGGTAGTTCTCCTTGTATGCCTTGGATTGAATGGAAGGCTTACTTCTTAAACTATATTGAAACTTTAGATGCCAATGGGAAGATGAAAGCTCCAGAAAAGAAAGGTATTTTTTTGCATTGCTTAGGACCTGAAGGTCTAAAGGCCTTCAATCAATTACCTATATCGCAAGCCAGTGGTGATATGAATGTTTTTGATAAGGCTGTATACGATTTTGATAAGTATTGTTCTCCTAAGGTGTGTATAGGAATATCTAGGTATAAGTTTTTCCAGAGGAAACAGTTAAGTGAGGAGTCTGTTGACAATTTTGTTTCTTCTTTATAAACTCTAGCATTAGATTGTAAATTTGGAAATTTACAAGAAGACCTTATTAGAGATCAAGTTGTGATGCACTCCAGAAATGAAACTATACAAGAACGGTTATGGATCAATGGTGATGAGAATCTAGATTTTGTTATATCAATTGTAAGAAAAGCGGAACTTTCATGCAGAAGTGCACAACAGGTTAAAGGGAAAGAAGTCTCTATTAGTAAAGATGTTGTTTCAAAGATTAATCCTAAATATGATAATAAGAATAAGGATTCTTCAAAAAAGAAACAGACATTTTCACCAAAGAGTAATTCTGAAGACTTCAAGAATAACCTAAAATGTTTCAGATGCAACAGCAAATCACATTTGGCAAATAACAAAGTCTGCCCTGGTTTAAAACAAAAATGCTCAAATTGTGGTCTAATGGGACATTTTACTTCTGCATGCAGAAGGGGCAAAATTAACCAGAAGGTGAAATGTATTGAGCAAAGTGATAATAGTGATGATGAAGCTTTCACAGATGACTCTAACAACTGTTCCTTTGTTTTAAATGTAAAAGAGTCTGTGGTTCTGAATGTAAATGATACCAGCATTAAGAAAAAGCCATTATGTGATATGGTTACTGGAGGTGTAAAAATCAACATGTATGCTGATTCTGGATCACCTTATTCTATTGTGTGTGAATCTGTCTGGAAGAAGCTATTTGTGCAAAGATTAGGTAGCCACTTAGAGAAAAGTGACATCAATCCTGAAGGGTACTCTGGTGGAAGGATAGACATTTTAGGATTCAGATCTTTAGTCTTCAGATTTAAAAACAGAAAGTGTATTGCAAAGTTGTACATTTCAAAAAAAGGCCCTTCAGTACTTAGCTGGTTTGACCAGGCAAAACTTGATATTATATTGAATCCTAACAGTCCCAATCCTGTAATGTTAATTGATGAACAGAATGGGATTTCTTCTCTGATGTTAAAAAAATTCCCTAATGTTTTTTCAAAGGGCATTGGGAGGTTAACCAATTTTAAACACGAAATTCGTTTAAAAGAAAATGCTTGTCCTAAGGTGCATAAAGCAAGGAATATTCCCTTTGCTGTTAGAGAAGAAGTAAAAAATGAATTAGATGCTTTAGTGGAAGGTGGCATAATAGAAAGGATCGAATTGTCCGAATGGGTTTCGCCCATAGTGGTTGCCAGACGGGCCAATGGCAAGGTAAGACTCTGTATTGACCTTCGCCATCTCAACAATAATATTGTTGTGGATCAATTTCCCCTTCCCCGCATTTCTGAAATGTTATCTGTGGTTGGTGGTTCAAAGTTTTTTTCAACCATCGATTTATCTGCTGCTTTCCACCAGATAGAGCTAAATGAGAAAAGTAAGGATCTAACTGCATTTATTACACCATTTGGGTGTTTCAGATTCAATAGGATGCCTTTTGGTTTGGCGTCTGCAGCTGCAATTTTTCAGAGGGTTATGCAGGACATTCTAAAGGATTGTAAAAATGCAATCTGTTTTCAAGATGACATTTTGGTGTTCAATGATGACAAAGACAATCACATTGCTGCTCTAGAAGAAGTTTAAGGCGCACTAAATGTACATAGCCTTACCATTAAGTATGAGAAATGCAAATTTGGTGTTCATTCTGTAAAATATTTAGGCCATGAACTTTGTGAAGAAGGTATCAAACCAAAACCCTCTCTTTTAGAAGCCATTGAGTCTGCTCCTCATCCTCAGTCTAAAGATAATGTAAGATCCTTCTTAGGACTAGTAGAGTTTTATGCCAGGTATATACCTGATTTTTCATGTAGAACATATAATATTAGACAGTTGATTAAGAATAGAGTTACTTTTGAATGGTCAAATGAATGTGAGAAGGAATTTTGTGATGTGAAGAGTGCTATCTGTTCTGCGAATGCACTTTCTTGTTTTGATCCATCTTTACAAAATGTCATTACCACTGATGCTAGCTCAAAAGGGCTGGGGGCTGTGTTTACTCAAAGAACTAAGGAAGGAAAAGAAGTCATCATTGCACATGCTTCCAGGGCTCTTACTCCTGCTGAGGAAAAATATTCCACGATAGAAAGGGAGACTTTAGCGTGCATTTGGGCTTTGGAACATTTCAGGGTGTTTGTTTGGGGTAAGGAATGTATACTGAGGAGTGATCATAAACCGTTAGTACGTCTTCTCACTACTGAAGGGATGTTAAGAGCTCCAGCCCGCATTGCACGCATGTCTATGCGTTTACAGGATTTTATTTATGATATACAATATGTACCTGGTAGGGAAAATGTATCTGCTGATTTTCTATCAAGGATGCCCTTACCCATTCAGGAAGACTTGCACAATGAATGGGATGATTTTCAGATTGCCATGATTCATGATGAGGGTCCCATTTCAATTGATCAGACTCTTTGGAGGGACAAATTTGAAGACGATGAGGTTTTAAAGAATGTGGCTAGTTACATCACTGGTGTTTGGCCTGATAAGAAGTATCTTAATTCAGAATTGAAGAGTTTCTGGGAGGTGAGAGCAGAGCTTTCTTGTTGTGAAAATGTCATTAAAAGAGGTGAACGCATTGTTCCGCCAGTGGGTGTGAGGAAGATTATAGTTTTACAAATCCATGAGGGTCATAGTGGTATGGTCAGGACTAAACAACAAGTTAAGCATTTGTTTTGGTGGCCAGGCATGGATGTGTTCATTGAACGATTAGTTAGGAACTGTGTTGTCTGTGCGAATTCTGACAAGTCATTAGTTACTCTTAAACCAAATATGGGAGTGCATACCATTCCTAACAATCCATGGGAGACCATTGCTATAGACATTATGGGTCCCATTGGTTGTGATTTTAAGTACATCATTGCAGCTATTGACATTTTCTCTAAATGGCCCATTATCAAAATTGTTCATAAAATAGATACTGATTCTGTTCTGGGTTTTCTTGATAAAGTTTTTATTGAAGAAGGGCTACCAGTAAGGATTATATCAGACAATGGAGTTCAATTCAATTCAAAAAAGGCCAATGATTATTTTTCAAGGCTTGGCATAGTCCATTCTACCACTTCTTTATATAACCCGAGTGGGAATGGAGTAATAGAGAGGTTCAATAGAGTTTTGAAGGGTGCTATACAATCTGTTGGTAATGATGACAAGAAATGGGAAGTTGAAATTTTTAAGAAAGTCTGGATGTACAGAACGACCATGAATTCAATGACTGGATATTCTCCTTTTGAAATCATGAGGGGAAGAATTCCTAGAACTAAGGTGAATCCTTCATGGTTAGTGAAGTCAACTTCTTCTAATGTGGATTTGGGAAAGGTTAAAGAGAATCTTACTCGTACCCATTGTACCAATAAGAAGTATTTTGATGGAAAATTTGGTTCTAAAGTGGATCCTAAAGTGGAAATTGGCATGATGGTTAAGGTTAAAAAACCCTGGAAGGTCAAGAAAGGAGAAAGTTCATTTATGGGTCCTTTTGAAGTCATTGAGATCTTAAAAAACTCAGTGAGATTATCAGATAATAAAGTTTGGAATCTCAGTAGGATCGCTATTCTCAAGGCGGATAAGGGTGTTTATTGTAAGGAATCTACTTTAAAACATTCTGATTTTTCATATTTGGATGAAGACGTAAGTGGAAACGTTGTCTGTAGTGACATGGCCGCAGATGTAAGTGGAAACGTTGTCTGTAGTGAGATGGCTGCTACCCCTTGTTGTTCCAGTAGTAGTAACTTCAATCAGGATATGGGTGTCCAATCTCTTCCCCAATCCCAATCTATCCATAGTCATAATGTTCCTTTACAGAGAAGAGCTACTAGGAAACCAAAGTGGTTGTCAGATTTTGTTGCTTACATGATAGGAAATTTGTAAGTTTTTTTTTTTTCTTTTGTTTTTGTTTTTTTTTCTCCCTCAATTGTTTCATTTTATAAGGGAGGAAGGTGTGTTGTGTTTACATGCGCGTGTATATGCTTGCATGCGCGTGTATATGCTCGCGCATGCATCTGGTGTACCTCGTGCATTTATTGTTATTTGAATATGCCTGTCTCGCTACTCAGCACAGTGTATCATTTGAATATACCTGTCTCGCTACACAGCACAGCGTATTACTGTACATTCTATGTCATACAGTTATGGTGTAGTCAGTTACCGCTTACTCTTCTGAGCCTTCAGACATGTTCCAGGGAGTGCTTCTTTATTACCAATAAACTTACATTTATCATCATTTCATCTGTGATAATTGATTCTACAAACCCCCCTCTCTGCGAGGGAGGAGCTCAGGCATGTTTTAATGGAGGGGTTGTTACTAAAACCCAATGTTAGCTACTTAGGTGTCGTGAGGTGTGCAGTGCAAGTGAAAAGCAGAAGTAAAACTAACTACAAGGTTCACCATATAGACTTTATTCTGACTGCCCTGTGATAGGATTAAAAACACAAATGTACGATTGAAATCATTAGATTCAGTCGTCCTGATTAATGATCAACTTGTTTCAGCCTAAGTGTGGGTCAGAACAATTCACAGAGTGAATGTTGTAGCAACAACCGGCGCACACAGGAGGAAATTAGCAAGAGGTAGAATGACATGCTGGGGATGGTATATTCCCTGGCCTCCAAGCATCACCTGGAGGCCAACAGGACAGGTGGTGGTTCTCCAACCCCAATACAACTCTGCCTAGGGCAAAGACGGTCTTGCAGATCCTACATACTGAAGGCATGACATTGGCAACTCAGCTATTGCCAATGTGTTCCCCACATATTTTATTAACATAGAAACCTTAAAGTATCAGCATCAGATAATTTGGATTGTTTGTGTGAATATGTTGTGTTGTATATAAGATTAAAGGTGTCACTGTCAATCTCCGTTACATGTCACATGATGTATTGGTGCCTGTAAGTGTTAGAACACAAAATAACCCATTACCCATATGTATGTCAAATTGTAAGTGACTGCCCCATTTCAACTGCATTTCTTCCACAGTTATGTTCCTCTAACCATGTTGCAATTGTTGGGAAGTTGTTTTTGAAATGGCTACAACTACCATGATGCCCTGTTTCTGTTTTATCAAAAGAATATTGCTATGCCATATTGCTTGTTCTCTTTTGTCTAACATGTTTCCACATATGGCAAACTATCATATAGTGATCTATCCCTATGAAAATGCTATGTGTTGTTACCTGAATGTAGCCCTATACTTCTTAACCAATTGAATTGATGTCATGAGTTTCACAAATAAAAGTGTGTTGACCCAAACATTGTAAGGTATGAAAATTACTATGCTGCATATAAGTGGGATTTGCTAAATGTGACTCTGCACTATTCATATGATGACTAATGCAAAACATCTATCCAAATTGTGTAAAGTCTGTTTTGAAAGTCAGCTAGGGCTTGCAATTGCATCTGTGTTGAGTTGAATGCTTACAAGGTGTTCATGACACCTTATATAACCTGCTTATTTGAAGCTGTACTCTTTGAAATTGCAAAATGTCACGCAATATGTTCAATACCACTGAAAGGTACTATCATAATAATCTCTACTATTTTTTATTCTAGGAATCTAGGTATCTACATTGTTTGTCTCAAAAGATGTGGATGTATAATACCACTTTTACAAATAAAAATTTTGTCAATCTCTCTCCGCACCCAGCATGCGGAGCTTCTGGAGTGGCTGAGATGCCACAACTACGCAGAGCATACGGCCACAACTCATGCCAGAGCAGACATGGTGGGCCGCCTACTGGCCTGGCTGATAAAGCAAGAAGGACGCAGTGTTCCGATAGGAGCCCTCCGCACAGCGGGTGGAGGGATGGTGTACACACAGCACGAAATACACCGTGCCCTAACAGACCACTATTCACAGTCATACAGGGCCCAGGGCATTGGCCCCAGGCGCATTTTAGGGGAGTTCTTAAATTCTATCCATCTGCCCACGGTCTCCGAGGAACTGAAGGAGACGCTAAATGCGCCTCTCTCACTAGAGGAAGTTGGGGAGGCGATTCAGTCCCTGGCATCCGGGAAGACCCCAGGGCTGGACGGCTTGCTCGCCTAATACTGTAAAGCATATCGGGAAACTGTGACGCCACTACTCCATAAGTTATATACGGAAGCGGTGGAGGAAGGCTCCCTGTCCCCTTCCATGCTGGATGAGTTCCTGGTCTCCTTGTCCAAACCGGACTGGGACCCCACAGCTTTGGGCTCATACAGGTCCCTGGCGATGCTTAACGTGGACTACAAAATCTTCGCTAAAATGCTGGCGGAAAGGTTGGCGCCTGTGGTCCCCCAGTTAATCCATACTGACCAGAACGGGTTTGTCCCTGCGAGATTCACTTCACTGAACCTCAGGAGATACTTTAGGGTAGCAGCTGAAGCCACGCAGGAGTGGCCCAGGGCGGGGTGCCTGATCCAAGATCTGGAGAAGGAGTTTGATTGCCTAAAAGGGGGCTATTTGTCGGCGGTGCTGGTACGCTACGAACTGGACGAAGGGTTCCTTCATATGGTTGGCCTATTATATAAAGACCCCATAGTCCGCGTGCGGTTGGGCCCTTACATTTTGGAGGCGGTGGCGGTAGGCCGAGGCACCCGGCAGGGGTGCCCTCTGTCCCGGTTCCTGTTCACGCTGGCAATTGAGCCCCTAGCCGTGGTTATACGTAAGACTCTCGGCGACAGCATTCCGATGGGGGACGCAGTTCATCAGGCATCTCTATACGCCGATGATCTGCTGGTGTTTGTGAGGGATATGGGGCGAATGCCCGAGCAGCTGGACCAGCTGCTGCACACTTTTATAACATCTCGGGACTCTGTATGAATGCGGTAAATCCTGCCTTTAAGCCTGCAGTGCAGTGCAGTTCAGTATAGATATACCGCAACCCGGCTGACCTGCTCGATGGAAACCTTGGGAAGGCGGTTGCAGCACTTAGGTTGCAGATATGCTTCTGGACCAAACTCCCACTGACGACCACGGGTAAAGTGGCGCATGCTAAAATGGTCATGCCTCCCCGCCTCCTGTATTACTTTGTCAACTTACCGCTATTTATTCCGGTGTCCTTTTTCACTATGCTCAGTAAGATTCTGTGGGACTTTGTCTGGGGCACCTCAAGGCATAGGCTGACATTAATGAAGGTATACTCGCCGACAGACCAGGAGGCGTGACTGTGCCCTGTATTGAGCACTACTACCTTACCGCGAAGCTACAATGGGTCACTCGTAGGTTGACGGATAGAGGCAGAGACGATACGGCTACAGCAATGCCACCTTACTCACTGGCGGTACAAAAGAGGGTGGTGATGGACGGAGCATCTGAATCAATCAAACACTCACACCCAGTCAAAGGATCTGGGTTTAATCCATCACCGTTCTTTAGCCCACTCTGCCACCCCAGTTCAGACATGGCTATATGCAAATCAGTCTGACCCTGTGCCTCATGGGAACAGTCCAGCCCGAACTGCCAAGCCATGTCTTCCCTGGACCGGAAACAAGCTTCCGAGGACCGGTTTCTGGCATTCCACCCGTATTCAGCCCGGCTTGCTTGAATCCAGTGGCAAAGTGAGCAAGGACTCACGTCTGAGCATACCCTGCCACACTTATGGCGGCCAAAAGAGGTACAAAAGGGGTGGTGATGGACGGAGCATCTGAATCAATCAAACACTCACACCCAGTCAAAAGATCTGGGTTTAATACATCACCGCTCTTTAGCCCACTCTGCCACCCCAGTTCAGACATGGCTATATGCAAATCAGTCTGACCCTGTGCCTCATGGGAACAGTCCAGCCCGAACTGCCAAGCCATGTCTTCCCTGGACCAGAAACAAGCATCCGAGGACCGGTTTCTGGCATTCCAGCCGTCTTCAGCCCGGCTTGCTTGAATCCAGTGGCAAAGTGAGCAAGGGACTCACGTCTGAGCATACCCTGCCACACTTATGGCAAACAAAAAAGGGTTCAAAAGGGGGTGGAGATGGACGGAGCATCTGAATCAATCAAACACTCACACCCAGTCAAAAGATCTGGGTTTATTCCATCACCGTTCTTTAGCCCACTCTGCCACCCCAGTTCAGACATGGCTATATGCAAATCAGTCTGACCCTGTGCCTCATGTGAACAGTCAAGCCCGAACTGCCGAGCCATGTCTTCCCTGGACCGGAAACAAGCTTCCGAGGACCGGTTTCTGGCATTCCAGCCGTCTTCAGCCCGGCTTGCTTGAATCCAGTAGCAAAGTGAGCAAGGGACTCACGTCTGAGCATACCCTGCCACACTTATGGCAAACAAAAAAGGGTTCAAAAGGGGGTGGAGATGGATGGAGCATCTGAATCAATCAAACACTCACACCCAGTCAAAATATCTGGATTTATTCCATCACCATTCTTTAGCCCACTCTGCCACCCCAGTTCAGACATGGCTAAATGCAAATCAGTCTGACCCTGTGCCTCATGGGAGCAGTCCAGCCCAAACTGCCAAGCCATGTCTTCCCGGGACCAGAAATAAGCTTCCGAGCATACCCTGCCACACTTATGGAGGCCAAAAGCGGTACAAAAGGGGGTGGTGATGGACGGAGCATCTGAATCAATCAAACACTCACACCCATTCAAAAGATCTGGGTTTAATCCATCAACGTTCTTTAGCCCACTCTGCCACCTCAGTTCAGACATGGCTATATGCAAATCAGTCTGACCCTGTACTTCATGGGAACAGTCCATCCCGAACTGCCAAGCCATGTCTTCCCTGGACCGGAAACAAGCTTCCGAGGACCGGTTTCTGGCATTCCAGCCGTCTTCAGCCCGGCTTGCTTGAATCCAGTGGCAAAGTGAGCAAGGGACTCACGTCTGAGCATACCCTGCCACACTTATGGAGGCCAAAAGCGGTACAAAAGGGGGTGGTGATGGACGGAGCATCTGAATCAATCAAACACTCACACCCAGTCAAAATATCTGGGTTTAATCCATCAGCGTTCTTTAGCCCACTCTGCCACCCCAGTTCAGACATGGCTATATGTAAATTAAGCATGGGCGGAAAATCCGTTCCGCTCGCGGATTTTGCGGATTTTCGGTAAATTCGCAATCCACGAACGCGCGCAAATTTACCGAAAATCCGCAAATTCGCACGCAGCGGATTTTTTTTTCTTGGTGATAAAAGTTTTGCGGCGTGCGGCGTTCACTTACCGTCATTCAGCGTTTGCCGAGTTGTTTTTCTCAATATTTTGCGAGTGCTGCGCCATTTTGGATCTTGCTGCGGGATCCCGAGGGAGTTTGGCGACGCATCGCAAGAGTTTGCAATTGCGAACATGTAGGTGCGGTGGGCAGCAACAATCTCGCACTCGCGAAATTACAAAATTTGCAATTCTGCACAAGAAATCCACTAGCAAGCAGCATAGACCTTCTGAAAATGATTATTTTTATCAAAATAACTCCTCTGGTTGACATTTGCCTGCACTTTTTTGGATTTGAGACCTTTTGACTTTCTTAGGATCACTTTTGGATTAAAAATCAACTTTCACAAGTAAGTTTGTTTGGGGCATTACAGTTGCTGTTCTACAGAAAAACGAGTTTTGCAAAACAAAAAGCACTCAGCAGGTGCAAAAGTTCACTCATCATTAGTAACCATTCCCTGTAGTACTTCCTGAGGGGCCCCTCCAGAGTTCAGTTGCCTATGTTTGTTTGGGGCATTACAGTTGCTGTTCTGCAGAAAAACAAATTTTGCAAAATTGAAAGCACTCAGCAGGTGCAAAAGTTCAAACTAATCATTAGTAATAGTAACCATTCCCTGTAGTGCCTCCTGACTGGGGCCCCTCCAGAGTTCAGTTGCTAGTTGCAACAATTGTATGACCCTGCTCTGACCCTCACAGCAGGCTCATAGAATAGTACAAGTAGGCCACAAAGGTCCTGGAAAAAAAAATTGCACTGCAACAGAAAGCAAATTACAGATAAGGAAGCAGGTGCCAGACTGGATTTTTAGAACAGTGACACATTAATAAATCAACCCCAAATTAATGCATGTCAGTTGAAGCAGGGCAGGTGTGCTTGCTTTCCCCCCCCATAATCTACAGTGATGATGAACCAGAGGGTGGCATTGATGTACCAGAGGGTGGCATGGGTGAAACAGAGGGTGGCAGTGGTGAAACAGAGGGTGCTGGGAACCTGTGATGATGAACCAGACGTAGAAAAAACATAGTCGCGACCATTGCGAGCCGACAAGTACGTTCGCAATTGCGAACTGGTACAAAACCCTCGCGAACTGGCAGAAACCCTTGCGAACACAAAAAAAAATAATCCTCACATTTGCGAGAATTCGCGGATTTTGCGGATTGCGAGTTCGCAAATACGCAAATTCGCGAACGCCAGATTCGCAAAATTCGCCCATGCTTAATGTAAATCAGTCTGACCCTGGGCCTCATGGGAACAGTCCAGCCCGAACTGCCAAGCCATGTCTTCCCTGGACCGGAAACAAGCTTCCGAGGACCGGTTTCTGGCATTCCAGCCGTCTTCAGCCCGGTTTGCTTGAAGCCAGTGTCAAAGTGAGCAAGGGACTCACGTCTGAGCATACCCATCCACACTTATGGTGGCCAAAAGCGGTAAAAAAGGGGGTGGCGATGGACGGAGCATCTGAATCAATCAAACACTCACACCCAGTCAAAAGATCTAGGTTTAATCCATCACCGTTCTTTAGCTCACTCTGCCACCCCCTCCTTTTCTGGCTGTGCGAATTCTAAGGGGGGGTAAGCAAGGATGCATTGCATGATCTGAGCACCCGGCTAGGCTGGTACCAGTATAGTTTTTTGGACCATTATTTTGGCCCTCTTCCATACATATGCTTATGTATCAGACAGAGGAACTTAAAAAAAATTGCTTTTTTACTGGAAGCCAATGTAGTGATCTTAAACAAGGAGCAGAAGAGGATCTGGGCGGAAGATCAAGAACCAGCCTAGCTGCTGTGTTCTGCAACATTTGAAGTCTTTTCAAAAGGTTTTCATTGATTGAGAACAGTAGAGCATTTCCATAGTCCATTCGGTTTATTATTAATCACTGGACTAGTGGTTTCCTGGCCTCAATAGAGATTCATTTGAAAACCTTTTGTAGGCTACGCATCACTCCAAAGTAACTACCTGTGATGTGGTTGATCTGACTTTTCATAGACAGTTGATTGTCCATGTAGACACCTAGATTTTGTACTGTTGATTTGGGTGTTTGGTAGGGGCCTAGAATGGAAGGCCACCAGTTGTGAGACCAATGCTCCTGGGCCTTACCAAAAAGCATAATCTCTGACTTTCCTCCATTCAATTCGGAGGCAGTTGGAACGCATCCACCTGTCAATATGAGACATGCATTTTTTTAAACGCTGTTTTGTTTCTGAAGGGTCTGGGCCAATGGTGATCAGAATCTGCGTGTCATCGGCGTATGATATGACATCAAAGCCGTAGAATCTGATCACCTTGGCCAGTGGCATCATGTACAGACTAAAGAGGATTGGGCTCAGAATAGAGCCCTGTGCTACCCCCAACGCAACTGTTCTCTCACCTGAAACATTTTTGCCCATTTGGACTGCGGTTACCAGTTTGCAAAGTCCGAGCGTGTTCATATTTGAGATCAATTGATCAGTATCTGAGTTTGATAAAATCTCAGCATGATAGTTGAAGTCTCCGATTAGGAGAAATTTGTCAGAGGACAGTATATGGGGAGCAATGGTCTCTAACAATTTTTCAGAAAAGTCCTCTTTAGGTCCAGGGGGTCTATAGATTAAGGCCCCTTTCCAGTAGCTGTTGGATAGGCCATCTATCTTGAAGATACACAGTTCTATGTGGCGTGAGATCATGGTTTCTAAGGTGGTGATATTCAGATCCTCAGTGAAGGCTACTAATAGGCCTCCACCTCTTTTCTCTTTCCTATCCATTCTAGTTATCTTATACTGGGACGGAAAGGCGGTGTACACATCAGGGGATGCATCTTCATGCAGCCAAGTCTCTGTGATAAAACAGATATCAGGAGGTACAAGGTCTAGGAGACTCCAAATCTCTAGCAAGTGTTTTGGGACAGAGCGAGCATTCAAATAGACATCACTGACTTGCTTGGAAGCAGTAGATTGGTCAGGACTGGGGGCATTTAGGGGTTGGTTTAGATTAATGGTTCAAATTAGACATGAGATGTCTGTATTTCTTTTTATTTCATCTATTTGTCTTTCAGTAGGTTCTAGATGAGGTTTGTTTAAGCTTTTTATTTTGATAGTAGAAGATTTTAAAAGTACCATGATACCCTTGTATTCGTAGAGTTTCTGTAAAGTTGATGGTGATTGAATCTCGGAGTAAACGGGCAGGGGTCCTGGCGACTGGCGACGGTCAGGCGCGGTCAGGCACGGACGGGCGCAGACGGGCTTGCCTTTTGCAAGCCTTCGGCGTGCCACCAGTGCGCCACTGCGCTGCTTGGAGTAGGGAATGGTGGCAGGCGAGGGCTGGAATGCTAACAGCAGCTTCCGGCCAGTGTACCGGAAGTTGAATAGTTGCTGAGGCTACTCTCAGTTCAAGCGGCACAAGCCGTGACAGACCGATGTCTGAGGCAGTTGGCATGGTCTTTAATGGGCAGAATCAAGAAGGTACACACAGGAACATTCCAATACACTCTTCCAGTATCTGGTGGAATGTCAAAACCAAGTTTCAGTGGTATGCCACAAGATGTATGTCCAAGAGACACATCAAAAGTTACAAATACTTTGCACACAATGAGGAATTTGAAAATGTGAAGGGAAATTAGCTTAATTTTACCCTACTACAACATGTGGTTTGAGATAATGATGGCACACATATTGCCTTAGTGCCAACACACAACAAAAAACTACACCAATTTAATCTTCAAGTCTTCCATTCTATTACAGTGCAAGTTGCCTTGGTACCTGATTTGTACACCGATAGTCTGTGTCTGTCTTTCCAGTTCCCTTTGTACTTTGAAGCCGTACCACATACCTGCAAATGTCATAACCCTGAAATGTAATGTCCAATGAGGATGACATGGTGAAGGATCCTAAAATAGATCAAAACATAAGCATTACCAAGCACATAATAGACACATTACAAAGTCGACTTTTTTGGAGGACACAGTTTCACAAAACAGTAACCAATGTATCAAAACATTATTCAGCAAACACCTTTGGAATGAATATCCCTGAACTTGCCCTTCCTGAAAAATTTCCACCACATCCTTCACTCATCATCACATCAATAGTTGGTGTTACAGTGATAGTGATAACATGAAAATATATACTTCCACTCATGAGAAGTTGTAATGACATCTTGACTTAAGTCAGCTCCTTCCTCTTCACCACCAGCATCCTCATTTAGCATTTCTGGATCTTCAAGGTCCCCATCCTCTGCGATGTAAGGGATGTTCCATCGCAGGGCGATGTTGTGGAACATGCAACAGGCCAGGGTTATTTGGCACACCTTATCATGTGAATAGAGGAGACTCCATAAGTTTTGGCCAGACAATAAAATCTGGCCTTTAGGAGCCCGAAAGCCCGCTCCACTGGCCACTTTGTTCTGCAATGAGCCGCATTGAAGCAGAATTTCCCTGGCGTTGTTGGATTCTTCTGTGGTGCCAACAACAATGGTTGGTTGAGATAAGCTGAGTCTCCTAGAAAGAAGAAAAAAAGTACCACAAATTGTAACACAATTTCAGATTGTTGTCATAGATATTGCACAAAAAAATAATATGAAATATTGTACTGACCAACACACCAAGCCCTCTCAGGTTCAAGTTGTCACATTTGCAATATTGAGCTTTTCCGTAGTACAAAAGAAGTATGGGCAGAGGTAGGGAAATGTGCACAGATGCTTATTATGTACACATCTGGTAAGCAGACATCTTGGACGTTGATTGAATGGAAGTGTTTCCGAGTATGGTAGAGCTGTTCTCTGGAGTGTAGTGACACTATGTGTTCCATCAATTGCTCCAATCACTTGTAGTAGGCAACCCAAAATGTAAAAGTCCCCCTTCATATTGAATCCTGCTACAGTGGAAACCGGATGTAGCTATTGATGTGCTTCATCATTGAAGATGGAACTTCTTGTAGCAAACCACGGCAACATGGTTGTGATATTCCACCAGATACTGCCACAGCATATTGGAATGATCCTGTGGCTAGAAAATAAAGTACTGCCATGAGATTGACAATTGGTGTAATATATGTGGGATTTCTGTTGTGAGGCAGAATATATGGCTCCAGCTGATGACATGAATACAGTATAGTGTGCCTATTCACCCTTTCTTCCCAGGTAGCAAGGCCTGGAAATGGGTAGTACACCTGAGGCTATAGTCTCCTCAGCCTCCAAGGGTTCATATGTCTGCAATGGGAAAACATGTGAACATGCTTAGCATTTTCCAGAGCAACATGTTTGATAACTGGCACTAAATTCATGCAATTCTATTAAATATGTATGGTTTTAATACATATTTTAATTAAACATTTGCTTTTTGCTTGTTATTCTTCACAAATGCCATGTAAAGTAAGGGTGGGCGTAAAATCCGTTTCGCGGGCGGTTTTGCGGATTTTCCGCGATTTCGCGATCCGCGAATCTCGCGAAATCGCGGTAAAATCCGCGATCAGCGGGGACGAATTTTCAGCCAAGCAAGGGTTACAGCAGCAGGTGCAAAAGTTGAACCTAATTTCTTTGTAACCTTTTAAAAAGGGTTACAAACAAATTAACTTCAACTTGGACACCTGCTGCTAATTGCTTCCTGGCGCCTCATTGCCTACTTGCAACTATTCTCTGACCCTGCTCTGACCCTTGAAGCAGGGTCAGAGAATAGTTACAAGTAGGCAACGAGGCACCTGTCCAAGGAATTAAACCTCATCAGGAAGCACTTACAGATATAAAAAACAGGAAGAAGGGAGAGGATGGCAAATACACCCATTTTGAGTTGTCAGGAGGGGTTAAACTAAAAGAGACCTTTACAGCACAATTTTCATATGCATTTTGCTAAAAATAAAAAGCTGTATGTTCTGTAGGGGCAACTCAGTAATCTGGCAATTCAGAGATCCGGCCTCTCTTTCTTTCTCTCATTCTCTCTCTCCCTCTCTCTTTCCCTCTCTTTCTCTCTCAATCTATCTATATATCTATCTCTCTCTCTCTCTCTCTCTCCCATAAATGACTGCATGGGTAACTTCGCTATGCTCGCGAAGACGCAAAAAGCCCTGCGAACACGCAAAAAACCCCTCGAACACGCAAAAAACCCCGCGAACACGCACAAAAACAAAAATCCCCAAATTCGCACAAATTTGCGAATTTTGCAGATTGCGAATTCGCAAATCCGCAAATTCGCGGATCGCGAATTCGCAAAATTCGCCCATACTTAATGTAAAGCCTTAAATAATAAAAAAAATGTAAAACTATGTAAATAATACATCTCATTTGTATTATTACTCAGATGTTTTCCTCCAAAAATACTGTCAACATAGGTGTAAACAACACAGTGCAAATATTGCATTTCAGCACAATAATGCACTACATTTAAATGTTTATTTGTTAAAAATGAATGTCTATCTAAGTTTGATCATGTGAACAAAGTAGTCCCCATTTTGAATGTGGTTAATGCACTTAACAGTCACAAACACACTATTTAGCTCTTCTAAAATGGAGGGTGCCTGTCCTCCCTGATGAGATATTTGCAATCATATGTATGCAGCAGATGTTGACCGCATAGTGGGCAGTAAACTCCACAACAGTCAAAGTCATAGGCTATCATTGGCGAAAGCAACATACAAAGATCAATGGCTGTGTCTGTCTCCACTGAAGATTGTGTATGTTGTGTACATGTAGGCGGAGGTTGGAAAAAGAGTTCACTTGCCTCCTAACACTGCTGTCATCAAGACCTTCTCCATGTTTGCTGCTGTTTGTCACCTCTGGGAGCAATGATGCCAGAAAGAGCAGATGACAGGCACCCTGCCTTTTTGCCAGAGGAGCTGGAGTTGCTAGCAGAGGAGTACCGTCCCTGTACAGTCAGCTCTATGGCTCACCAGAAGAACAGGTACATTTTTGAAATGTGTATGTGAATCTGTCTAACCGGTTTTGTCCCCATTAACACAGGCTACTATGTCCCTTTGAGTTCCTGAGTGAAGTGTAGGGTTATGAGTGAAGTGTCATATATCATTTACCACACATAGGACAAATATGTTGTGGATTTGACAGCAGTTTACCTTTTTTTTAACACAACAGTATGTGTTGTGTGTCTAAAGCCCTTGATTCCAATGGTGTGTTTGTGGAGCGAAATCTATGTATATATTAATACAACAAGTGACAATTAGACAATTAGAAAATACACATCTTGTTAAATGGAAAGTACATAATATTGTATTTATAACTTTAAAAAGATACATATATTTAACAAACCAAATTGACATGATGTTTGCTATGTGTATCGTCCCACTCAGCCTAGTTCAGGGGTCTCTAACTAGTCAATTGTGAGCTACCAGAAGCTTCCAGATCCCTTCGGAGAAGCTCACAACTAAACCTGGGCGGAGATCATCCCTGACCACTCGCTTTGAGAAATACGACCGCCCGCGTTGAGAAATCTCGCCAGGGGGTGACTTTCCTTGCTTGTCAACTTAATGTTGATGACCGCAAATGAGTAAAAAATCTCGCCGGATTTTCCCCGCTTGTGCTCACCAAATTGACATGAATATATCTCTATTGAAATATGATTCCTTGGCAAATCACAATAGAGCTGTGAGCATTCAAACTACCCTTGAATGCTTTGCAATGGAGGACAGTTGAAATGGAGAGTTAGGTACCCTGTTGAGCTAACATTTCATTCCAGGTTTCTACTATTTTAAAGTGTTGAGTTGAATATTTCTCTGCAATTCAAAATGTTTCCAGTGCAAAAGGAAATGTAATTGTCTGTTTGTCTCATCCATGTGATAGTGCCACATATGTCAAAAGGTGTGTCTTGTGCTAAAAGTACATACCACACAGACTCAGTCACTCAGAGTTGTATATCCCATTGATACATTCACATGTTCATACATCCTCTCACTGACGCACATGGCAGCCTTGTCATAGCACCCTTAGTCATAGTATGTAGTTTAAACCATAGTATCTGCCCCTATGGATACTAGACATCAAGTCAATGAAGCTGACCTGGATCGTGTCTGATACCAATGTGTAAACTGTTTAGCCTTCAGTAGTTAACAATGGCTTGCACTGATCTGAAGTAGCTCGCAACACGTAAAAACTGTAGGAGATCGCTGTATGGTAAAGTATGAGACATGCTTTTGCTAGATGTAGTAGCATTTTGTGACATCAGTACTGACAAACTAAAAGTCACAACACCATTGTTTTTTCTTTCATTTCTTGGATACATGTAAATGCCCATCAGAAACTGGATACACGGAAAGCCTTTGCAAAGAAAGGTCAGACCCCAGGGGTCCACAGGCAGTGCAGCTATCATTGTCGCAAGAGATGAGAGGACCTATGATGCTGGACCCAAAAGTCACTTGAAGTCCGGGTGGAACTTAGCACTTTCTATCACTATTTTGATCTTTAAACTTCGAAAATTGGTATCTCTGTTTTTTCATATTGAGTTGTTGTTGTGTTGATGTCTTTTTGAACGTTGCTCAGTTTTTCTAGTTTGATTTGAAATATTTGTTGTGTTGTGTTTTAAATTTTAATATTGATCTGTCTTGGAATTTCATAAATATTTTACACATTGGTTCTGTGCCTTTGCTACCAGGGGAGACCTCAAGTTTATTTGGGGAGTTTAGAGTTTCATCATAACAAGGATTGTAGTTATTACTTGCGGTGGGTATCTAACACCTAAACTAATACCCCAATTTCTTGCAGTGTGTGTATTTATTTCACATATGTATCAATTCTGTATTATGGAGAGAGCATCATATCTAAACACAAATTTCTATTGGCTATGGGCCTGATTTATATCATGCCGGTATAGGTACTCTGTTGCACTTGCAATGGTGATAGAATACCTATAAGAAAATTGTCTGCCTGCGGATTATGATGCAGAAACAAAACGTTTGGCTATGGCGATGACTGCTCTGTCACCACCATGGGCCAAGTGGACTACAATTGAAGGAGGGTAATATTAACCCCATCCCCACATCAAGTGAACCACATCTGGGGTCTGGGATGTCACGTTAAATAACTAATGGATACCATTTTGGACACGCCATATGTGTATTTCTTTGAATAAATTTAAGGCTGCCTTTGCTCTGTTTTAGTCCTGAGGAAGACCCGCCATGATGTATATTGAATAACAATTGATCACAGTGTCAAAACGTTGACGCCATTACGTTATGTTTTATGTCAGCTATCATTCGAATATGTAAAGAAGATATAAGGATACACTGAACAAAATATTTTTGGGACATTTTGATTATTTGTGGTTCCTAGGTCTCATGTTTGTGTATGTGATCATAGGGAGATTTGTGATTTTCACTATGTATATGTGAAGGTGATGTATTGTTCTTTATGTTCTCTGGACATCAGTTGAAAAGAGAAATATGAAAAGAGTTAGCTATACATGTTTTGATATATAATAAATAAAATATTTAAAACGAGTTAACGGTTGTGTTGCGTCAGTGGTATTTGTAAATGATTTTTCTTTAAAGATTTTAGTAGTTGCGGAGCGGTGACGTGGGGAGGGGGAGGTGCAGGATGGGGGGTGGTAAACTATGGGTTATGGAACATTTCAGGTAAGTAAACATATAAATGAATAAAATGATTTAGTGGCCTGCACTGCACCGCATTTGTGGATGCAGTGGGCGCAACGAAATTCATCTTATTTATTTTTATGTTTACTTACCTGCAATCCTCCGTAATCCATAGTAGGATATAGCAAAAGTAAAGAAATAGAAAAAAATTCTATTTCTTTATTTTTGCTATAATCTCGACAACCACGCTTTACTTTTATTATTAAAAGTAAAGTGAGGGTGCCGCGATTATAGCAAAAGTAAATTAATTGAAGTTTTTTTCTATTTCTTTACTTGGCACCCATGCTTTACTTGAACAGTTTCCTTTAGTGGGAGCTCTCCATCACATCTCTAAGAATACAATGAAAGAAAGCATATGAGGCTGTCATTTTAAAATGCAACACAGGTCTGCCCTATTATTAACTTTTGACGGTGAAGTAATGGCGTCGTCTGTGGTCCAGATGAATTAAACAGGCTCTTGTTGCCAAGGACAACATTGGTTGCTTGACACAGCCAGACACAGACACCCTTCTGTTTAAGCACTGCTAAAGGACAGAGTGAGGATGTTCGCAGCCAAACCCAGCCCTTTGGCCCAGTGGAAGCACTGATGATACCTTGGAGAGGATATGGCTTCGGATTTTGTGCAACTTTTACCACTTTTAATGTGTATGAAACACAGCTCTGGAGGTTGGATATTTGGGGTTTTTGTGGCCATGTATTTGTTTTGGTTTTCTCATTAGAACTGTTTCCATAGATATGAACAGAACACACGCTCATGATGATGGTTAATTTGCTTTACTATAACACAATATTTTAGTGTGCAGTATTTTCTGCTGTTGTCCTGTTATATGTATTTGCTGGGCGCAGACTTTCTAACCCATCAATGGGATGACAGCATTGTAAATATGAGATCATATCTTCTCTTCTTTGCTGTGTTTTTGTTGCTTTGGAGAGAGTGTATTGCTTTCTAGAACTTTATCCACACATAAGTACTAACAGGTTTTAGTAGGTGTGTTTCAAATTCATACTGCATGTTATTGAAGTTGTTGACCAATTCATGTATTCATTCATCCTTATGTACATTTTGCTTACCTTGCTGCACTCATGTTATGTTGAGTGAGATTTGAACAGTATTGCATTGCCATATACATATAGCTTTGCAGCACTGATGGATTTCTACCTACTCGTCACGATCTGAAGGTTTCTGTTATAGATTGGAGTATTTACTGACTTTATTTGTCCTTCCCATTCCTAGTTCCTTTTTGTTCTTCTGTATGAAGTAAGATTCTTTAGTTGTGTATCAGAGGTGGTTCTGCAAGAGGTAATACTAGCCACATAGAGGGTTACAAACAGGGTGGCACCACGTAGACCCCAGGAGCATCAAGAGTTGTCCAGGAAGCATATTGTTGAAATGTCACTTTACCCGTGTTCAAAACATTCACTTTGGCAATGCCTTTTTGCACATTATTGCTCCCTCCAGCCATACTATTGAAGTTATGAATGAATGAATGAATGAAGCCTGATTTATATAGCGCTACTTAGCCCAACGGGCGTCAAGGCATGTTGATTGAGACAAACATGATGCTGCCCATTTCATCTGACATGTGTGCACTCATCTATGCTCCACAATTTTCATTTTAAAGACCATTTTTAGAAACTGATGGGGTTTTCCATTTTACTTTTTTTAAATGTACTCTTGCTACATTTGTAAAACTTTTTTAGTTTTTGCCTAAAATAGCTCATGTGCTGTCGCTTGAAGAAACATTGTTTACTACTAACAGGGGCTTGGAGCTCACCCATTGCTTACCACTTGTTGGCTTCATCATCCTTTTTGTTGCCTCCTAATTGGCCAGGGTGTACCAGTACCACTTCCTCTTCTTTCATGTGGAGCACAAACCAACTACTGATTGCTTTGCTTGATTAGTGTCCTTCTACTGCTCGCTCTGTGATTCAGGTATTTTTTTTTCTTTGTTGTCCGTGTTGCTTCTTCCCTCCCACCTGTCGCTGACCATGTTGCATCTTCCCTCCCACATGCCTTGTCATTGTTGATTTTTTCCTCCTACCTCCCGCCCTCCAATTGTCTGTGTTGCTCTCCAACTACCATAAGAGAAAAAGAACCATTGCGTGGCCAGTGATGGGGATGTCATAGCGCTAGTTGTCCATGTAGCTTCTTCCACCACAGCGTCACTCAGTACCACCACAGCATCACTCAGCACCACCGCAGCATCACTCAAGGCTACCACAGCATCACTCAGGGCCAGCACAGCATCACTCAGAACCACCACAGCATCACTCAGGGTCACCACAGCAAGCAACACTCAGGGCCACCACAGCAACACTCTGGGCCAACACAGCATCACTCAACACCAACACAGCATCACTCAGCACCACCACAGCATCACTCAGGGCCACAATAATATCATTCAGCACCACCACAGCATCACTCAGCATCACCACAACATCGCTCAACACCACATCAGTATCACTCAGCATCGCCTTTGCAATAGTACTCCACCACATCATCCTCACTCAGCAAGACATAAGTATCATTCAGCGTCACCTCAGCACCAGTCACCACCACCACCACCACCACTATCACCTCAACGTCACTCAACACCACCTCAGGCTGCTCTCAGAATCTGCCATTTGTTGATTCTCCCCTAGCGTCTGGCAGCTGCTAGTCTTATAATACAGGTACTAGTTCATAACCTTCAACCTCCAATTGTTTATGTCCCCTCAAAAAAAAAAAGTTTAACAAACCACCATTAAGAATAGGCAAAAACAAGTTCCCAGCATTGCAAGAACAAAAGAAAATTGAGGATTTTTTTTTATTATACATACAGTTTTTAAAATGGTCGTTCTGTTGGACATAATGCCTTCTTGCTCATATATAAGTTAACAAAAATGCTTCTGCCACTTTTTTATTACAACTTTTCAGCATGCTGCACAGCAGCCACACTTCTCTACAGCACATCTTAAACACATTGGCAAAGTCAATAGCTCTGCCTAAACACTTATGAGTCCCAAAGGCGAGACCTTTTGGCTATGCCAATGCTTGTTATTATTTTTTATTACAATGGTTCAGGAAACTTATTGTCACTCTACACGTTCACATTCTCAAACACCAGTTGCTCAAGCAGAGCTACCAAACACAAGTGCAGCAGTCCTCACAAATCCTGCTTTTGCTTGATGCTAGATTTCTTGTAACTTTGACCCAGCTTGACCATAACTCACATCAAGACTCAGATGGCTTTCCTTCATGATTATCAATACAGTTTCCTACAGCTGTTTTCGGAAGAATGTAATTGCCTGTTTTGGACAGTACCATCATGTATCGGAAGAGGGGTGCAACACCTACTGAGGATATATCACAGAAGGCTTGCTGAAGCAAAACTAACAGGGCAAACCAACTTTGATCTTAAGTGGTAGATGTGAGAAAGTGGCACTATATATATATATACAGTGTGTATAGAGTCCACAAACCCCAGAGGTATAACGGAGTTTAAAGTCAGGTCTGACCTTTCTGTCTAAAGTGGTAGCTTGGTCGAGCAGTAAGGCAGTACCAGAGGACAGTGTTAAGCATTTGTTGTACACACTCAGTCAGCAAAAGGTTTCCCACACTCAAGAACTGAACTCTAGGCCAATTGTTTTTACATCCAAAGATATAGTTGGTATATTTTTAGAACCAACAGGTATCAAAATATACTTTCCTCAATATGAGTACTCTCAGGTAATTACTTTGCAAAAGAGGTGATAAACATTGTTAACACAATAGGTACAGTGGATGCAGTAAGCAACACAATTCTAATCACAATTTATCATTGAGCTCAATGGGTTTTTCTACATAAATGCAGCTTATTACTTTGTAGATTACTTTGGTACTCAGGACTGGATCCTAGATTCAGTCCTGAGTTCTAAGCTGAAAACAGTTGAAGAAAAAACGTTTTAGTTATTGCTGTGATTTTTAAAGAATATAAAGGTATTTTAAAAGTTGACACTTACAAACATTTCGGAGAAAAACTAGCAATGTTATCCTATGGAAGGAAAATTAAGTCACATGTAAAGTAGGTTCTCGTTACTTTTGTAATCCAGTACTGTGCTCCTAGGTCCAGCACTGGGATCACTACGTAAGACAGGTAAGTAATTGTGTTTCAGTAGTTGGTACGATTTTTAAGGAATATTTGTATTTGTAATTTGCAAAAGTAGACAGAAGAAATTTTACAACAAAACAGTCAATGGATTCCTATGGAAAAAAATTCAGGTTATGGGTAAGTACGGTTATAGTTACTTTTGCGACTCAGTACTGAGCTGAAAGGTGTAGTACTGACTTCTTTCCTGCTTCCAGGTGAGCATTTCAAAATTCGCTACTCAGCTGATTTTATAGGAATATTTTAGAGTTTCAAAACTTCACACAAAAGATTTTTCGAGTCAAACCAGTCAATGTTATCCTATTGCAGGAAAGTGGGTTCTCAGTTTCTAGGTGAATACTCGACTAATGAAGTTAATGTTCTGGGACTAGACTCAGGGGTTCCCCAGGGTAAGCTAGGTACAATTGGTACACCGTCAGCGGCACAGGGGCAGCCGGGTGCAGAGGTAGTTAGGTCCAATGTTATCCAATGGGAGGCAGGGGGCCTTCGGTTGGTGGCTGCTCTTGCTAGCAGGCCTCTCCGCTGTGGGAGCTAGGCTCCTGGTCACTTGCTCAGGGCAAATGGCGAAGTAGGTTAGGACACAAGAGGCACTGCCAGAGGCACTCGGGCAGCTGGGTGCAGGGTGCTTTTGAGCCGTCGGGCGCTCAATGTTATTCAATATGAAAGGTAAAAAGGGAACAAAGGCTGCAGAATAGGGGATGGTGATTCTTCAGGTGCGACCACCACTTCGAGAGGTAAGTTGGGATCTTGGGAAAAAGGTAGGTACCCCAAAGGAGGGCACATGGGGCCGCAGGGCACCGGGTGCAGGGGTGTCTTTGGGCGTCGGGAAATTTTACCCTCAGCTGGTCGGTTGGGGGGGTCTCTGGTTCTGAGGCTGCAGGCGTCGTCTGGTTCGTCGAGGAGGGTCTTTGGGCACTGGACTTTGGGTCCCAGTCGCAGGGGGAACGTTCTTGTGTTCTTGGATCACTCAGCTTGGGCTGGGCTCGGCGGGTCCAGAGTGGGCTGGTCTTGTGCTTCCTGGCTGGCAACAGGGGTATGGTTGCTGAAGCAGAGCCTCTGCTTATGGGAGTCCCAGTCTTTAAGAGAGTCAAGGCCGGCAGGTCCTCCGGGATTAAGCAGGAGCAGGTTCCAGAATCGACAGGCCGGTAGGGCTGGGGCCAAGTCAGTTGGTGTCATCCTGTTGTGAGCAGCTGCGCGGAGGGTCTTCTTCTTCTTGATCTTCTTTCTGAGGAAGGAAGGTTCAGGGAGCCCCTCAATTCTGATTTTAGGGTCGTTACAGGTAGGGCAAGGGTAGGGACCAATAAGTCCCTGTCCTGGGGTGGGTACACCCCCTAGTCTGCTCCTCTCCAGTGGGAGGAGGCAGCAGCCTACCTGGGATTGGGCAGGGCTCCCCATCTTCATGATGGCCGGAGCCCTGGGTCGTGCTTCACCTCGCCTGCCACACCTGAGGGGTGGGGTTGGCACAGGCTGGCCCTTCCTGACGTAGGGTTTCCAGCCAGTCTTCCCACCAGAGTGGAGGTCATAATTGGTGGGGGCCAGTTGCTGGGTACAGTAAATGGTCTGGAGAAGCTCACAGAGGCGCATGCCTTTGAAGCTTCCCCCTGCCCCTCCTGGGGGAGGAGACCTAGCACCTCACCCAGGATGTGCATTGCTGCAGGCCCAGGAAAGCGGGGGCTTTTCAACCCAGGGGTCCAGCAACATGTCTGCTGTGTGGCAGCCTAGGCAGCCTCTCAGTCCAGATGTTGATTGCAGGTTAGGTTTCAGGGGCATCTCTAAGATGTCCTCTGGTGCATTTTACATTAAATCTCACACTGGCATCAGTGCGGGTTTAATGAGCTGAGAAGTTTGATAGCAAACTTCTCAGTCTTCAGTGAAGCCATCATGGTGCTGTGGAGTTCGTAATGATGACCTCCCAGCACCATATACTCTTAATAGCAGCACTGCAGGAATGGCCCTGGGAACTGTAGGGGCACAGGGCTCCTGCACTTGTGCTCACACCACTGGCATAGAGCACCCAGCTAGAGGTGTGGCTGATGTATGCCAGGGCAGTGGGTTTGTGGGCATGGCAAACAAGGATGTGTGCCATGTCGACTCTCTGTTTAGTTCTGTACTTAGACACTCAGCCTGCAAATGCAGTGTGTGGGTGTCAGGGTACAGGTCCCCTAAGGGTGGCACAATAAGTGCTGCAGCCCTTAGGCGTCTTCTCTGGTCACCATGCCCTGGGTACCTAGGGTACCATTTACTAGGGGCAGATAGGTGGCCAGAGATGCCAATTGGTTTTAGTTTCAACACAGTTTTAGGGAAGGAACACAGGCCCTTGGCACCTGGTTGGCAGGAGCCCAGGGCACACTCAGTCAAAGCACATCAGCAGTTTAGAAAAACGTGGGGGGCATACCAATGCACGAAAGATGGCACTTTCTCACAGTAGAGAATGGAGCAAATAGTTATGCATGTTAAAGCAAATATTCCATATTTGTGTCATGATTTGCTTCCTGGAATAATCTTTGGCCAACATTTATGATCAATACAAACATGCAAGAGCATTTTGCGGTTGCCGAGCATATGATTAGCAAAAGCATTGTTTTTTCCTATTTTTGACCTCAATTCAAATATTTTTTATTAAATGTTGACACGCTCTATTGACCCTCATCTAGAAATGTTGTGGATCAAACAAAATAGCGCTGTTATTCAAGTAAAACTCTTGTAATCAAGTGGATCTGTCAAGATGCAAATGTGTGTGAAATATGTTTGTGCATACGTTAATAGAAGGACTGCTAAGGAGCAGTGACACAAGACAAGATCAACACAAAACATAAAAGAAAGCACAAACAAAACATGACACAAAAATAACTGTCTACCACAACAATACATCACAAGAACACATCAAAAAGATACAAACATCACAATTGGATAGCAGCCTGCCAACATTACACACTATAAAAGCAAAATAATATAGCAGCACAAAACATTAAACAATGGGAAAAATACAACTATAGAAGTGTGCTGTGCTTTGAGTGCTATTGTGTCAGACTTAGCTGTGCTTTTGAGTTCTGATAATGTGTTGGTGTTATGATGTGTTCTTGTGTTGTGATTTTTACTGTATTATGCATGTGTGTGTTCCTTTGGGATTGGGGTGTTTTATTGTACAATTCTATGTTGTTGAATTGGGCGTTGAGCTGCATTTTGTAATTCCATTACATGTTTTATATACTGTGTTTTATCATTGTTGTGCAATGTAGTTGTTTATTTCATTCTGTGTATTGTGCTCTCTAGGTATTTTAGTGTCACTATTTTGTTCTGTTGTGTGCTGCATTGTTTTTATCAGATCCCGTGTTGCTTTGTGTTTTAATATTGTGTCTTATTTTTCAAGGTTGTGTTATGAGTTTTTGTGTTTTTTTGTATTATGCTTGTACAGAATGTTATGTTGTTGCACTGGTGTTGTACTGTGTTGTTTATTGTTGGCTTTTGCATTGTTCAATTGGTTTTGTGTTGCATTATGGTATATTATCACTGATATTGCTAGGTAGCCTGTTACTGTATTGCCATTGTGTTGCAATTGTTTTCATGCATATTCTTGTGGTTGTGGTGGTTTTCTTTTGTCGCACTGTGTACTTTTTTATTGTTTGTTGTATTGTTGGGTTCTGTTTTGTTTGCAGATCCTTTACAGACTTTAATGTTTGTTGCTAGTTTACAGTTATAGGTTGACAGAGTGACCACAACAAGTGATTATTCAAATGGCCCAATCAGGCCAGAGTGGACGTGGCCATGCATGTGACAAAATGTGACCAGGATCAGTATTTGCCTTGTGGAAAAGCTGTGCCTCCCATTACAGGTATCACTGATGTGAGAAGCACTGAAGGCAGCGTGAGTCGGGGAGAGGCCCCCCAGAACTGAGGAGCATAGGGGGCGTTGCCCACCTCCCATTAAAGGTGCAGTACAGTTTGTGCATGGTGCTCTGCCCGAGGGAAACAAAGTAGCGCCCTCCCAGCCCTGACTGCGTGCAGCAGAAATTATACAAGGGAAGAATCCCTTCTACTGATATTATAGGCCATTACAAACTAAACGCTTCTTGACAGGAAGCCAGTGAAGCTTCGATGCAAATGATGGAATTCCTTTGACTCTGCGCCCGTGCCATATTACAGACATGGGCGCAGAGTCAAAGAAGCCCTCGGGAGGCGCACTGACAGTGCTCCATTTAAAAAGGGGCGCACAGTCAGTGCACCTCCTGAGAGCATCCCTCTGTAGGGGGTAAAGGGGGTTCCATGGACCCCCTAGACATCCCCTTGCAGGCGGGTACAGTCACTGACTAAACCCGACTGCAAGGGGATCACTAATCCCCTTTGAAAATGAAAACACAAAGCAGCTGCTCTGTGTTTTCCCATGAATGCATTGCCCCGATCACAGCGCAAGTTTGCGGCTGCCCCCGGGGCAGTGAATTCACCATAATAGGGGACATTGGCATTATTTGCACCCAGCGCAACTTTCTAAAGGTGCGTCATGCGCAAACAATGCATAATAAGGCCCAGGTCCAGCCTGAAAATGGAAAAGCCAGCTGGAATTTCTGAGCAGCCTCCACCCAAGTTGCCATTATAAATGCCCAGTCAATAGACTGGGAGTTGAGAAAATCAGCAACTTCAATCACATTTTTACTAATGATTTAGCATTGATGAGGGCACAGTGGCAGTTACAGGGATTTTTAGCTTCCTTTTTTACAGGAGTTCTACAGGGATTCAATGCCTTAATTTTGACATTAGATGGTGAGCACTTGCAAATCCCAAAATCCCCAAGGGGAGTAAATCAGGCAGGGGGCTGGAGCTGGTTTAACAAAAAGAATCTTCTCACAAGGACATAAAATGACAAGTGCCCAAACAGGGTCCTTGGGTTGCGTCACAGCAAGGAAACTTGAGGGCAAACAAAATAGGCAAGAAATGATAAGCGGTGGGTGGACACAGCACTTCCAGCCCAGGCATGGCCACAGGGCTAGGAAAGCCTGGACACCATGACCCACTGTTTCAAGTAATTGACAGAAAAAGAGCTGTCACTGCAGTTGCCAAACAATGATTTTTCACAACCATTCAAAAGATATATTGACTGTACGGATGATGCATTGCAAGTTATAAGAAAGAAGGTTATTAATATGCAATAAAGTTAAGAGTGTACACTGTAGGAATCAAACAGCAATTACATTAATAAAATATTTGCTAGTGTGTACTAAGGGCCATTGAGGTAGTGGGAAGCTAAAAACATATATTAATGAGTTAATTGCTGATGGGACACCTTTGTGAGGCAAGCGTGGTAGGAAGAAATAAATAAAGTATTTGAATACATGCTAGTTTCCCTCCATGGCTCATGGGACACCTTTGGGAGGAAAGAAGAGGCAGAAAAAAAAATATTGAATAATAGATGGGGTCCCTCCAGGCCCAGGAGAATCCTATGGGAGGCAGACAGAATTTGAACAATTCATTAACTAAATGGTAGCCCCCTTCAGGGCCCATCTGATTGGCAGTGGGAGGCATTCCAAAATCAACTTTAATATTTTAATTATAATTGGTGTCCCTCCAGGTCCCAGGGCAAGCCTAAAGAAGTTAGGGTGAGGCAGGTGAAAATTGAATACTTAATTAAGTAATTTCTGGTTTTCCTCTTGAGTGCATGTTACACCTTTTGGAGGCAAGCAAAAAGCACATACATTGCCTGTATATTAGCTTGTGCCCTTGAATGACTAATGAACACTATATGGAAGGCAATTAAATTAAATAAATGATTTAAGTAATTACTGGTGCACCTAAAGGGCCAATGGTACCCTTTTGGGAGGTAAGGGCAGTTAGGTAAAAATACATATGACAAAAGGAGGCATGAATAAATCAAAAGAGCTAATTAGATTATTGGTGGTATACCTCCCGGGTCTATTGGACACCTTTGGGAGTGAAGGGGAGGCACAAAAAACGTAATTGAATAATAGCTGGGGACCAAACGGATATAATGGAATGCAGAATGAGCAGGCAAAATGAAAATATATAAGTAAAAAAGTTGCTGATGTACATCCAGGGCCTAAAGACACCTTAAAAGTGGAAGGGGATGGCAGCCAAAACATGAATAAATAACATCATATGTGTTGTTGCCAATGCAGAAGCCATGGAACCCCTTTGCTAGGCAGCGGGATACACATCTAGAAAATTAGCTGTATGATAGCAGGTTCCTTCTAGGACCAATGAAGTCCCTATAGGATGTTAGGATATATTCAATACATGTATTAAATAATTGCTAGTGTCCCCCCAGAGTCCATGTCAATACTATAGTAAGCAGATGGACGCAGGCAAATCTAAATAACATAATTACATACTTGTTGGTGGCCCTCCAGGGTACCTGAGACTCCTTTGTGAGGCATGACGAGGCAGGAACGAAACAAATAAAGTTATAAAAAAATGCAAGATGTTCCTTCTGGGCCCATGGAAATCTTATGGGTGGAAGGAGGAGTCAGGAAAAGATATGTTAAATAGTTGGTGGTGTCACTTCATGATCCCTGCCCACCCTATGGGATATTGTCAATGTAATGTTAGCTGGTCTTCATCCAGGGCTCAGGGGGGACCTATAGAAGTGAGGTTAATTTCTGGAGCCATAAAGTGTACATGGGACATCATTAGATGCAAGCAAAGGCAAGTAAAAATCAAGCATATTTACACCAATATTTATCAAGGTTTTGCATTGCCATTGCACCATGCAAGGATATGTGAAGGTGATTCAAAACCTGAATGAGGTTTATCAAGTCACACAAGGTCAGCTTGCATGTTAGTGAGTGGCCTGATAAATCTAAAGTAAAATAAGGCAGCCCAAATCATTGCCATGTGTTACTCTGTGGCAGGAAGGTGTGCCATGGGTGGAGCATTAGCATTTACACATATCCACCCATGGAGTTTGTCACATTCCCAGATTTGTTTCACACATTATGCAGGGGTAAGAGGCAAATCTCTCCACTTCAGCCTTCCCAATCATGTAGCACTAACACATCAGGAGGAGTTGCGAGCAGTGTTGAAAAAGTGGCGCATGCTCTGTCAGAAAATACTGCCCTCACTCACAAAGTTGTCACATGCTTCATCATTGGGCTTCCTTACAATGCACCCTGCACAGATCAACGCCTGGGGTGGAGCGTAATGGAGGGGAAGACAATACACACATAAAAAAGAAATGATATCTCAATATGCTTTGAGATCACCGAAAGAAAGTGTAGTAAAGATATAAAACTGGCTTGGTGGTGTTTTGTGCAACAATTCATTTCTAGACCCACCGTCTAGGTCTAAACATGTGAAGGATGGTTTTAGGAGAAGTATTTAGAGTCCCTTCACCCCTCCTTACTGGCAAAGTGTTGACATGTTTCAGCCATGTTTAAATTGCCGACAATGTTGGTTTACACTGGCATTCTTCAAAACAAATCAGATCCCAAGTATTATATTTACCCTCTCTACCAAGTAGGTAGTGTTAGGAAACTGGGATTTCCAAGCGTAGGGTATCCCTAAAGTATAATTGGTTATCTGTAGGGGAAAGTACAACAATTAATAATGATAGGCATAGGGTTAGTCGTGCTGAGATAGCTCATACATAACTATTTTTAGGCCTTCGTGATGCCTTTTCATTGTATGGGTTTACAGACTTACCATAGTGTCGCCTACATATACTTTACTATTCATAAACCAAGTGGTTGTTCATGAGTATCAATATGTCCCCAAAAATATATATATTTTTTAAAACATGCCACATAGTAATGGGAAGATGAAAAACAGATGTACGCAGATAATTGTACTTTGAATGACGGACATAAGATGTACTAGTGTTGCGCACATACATGCTGCGCAGTGAACAAACAACTCACCGAGTTACATCAAGATCAATGCCTAAAATGGCGAGTTTATGGCAGAGGTCCCCTGTAGTCAAACTCTGAAGAGACAAATGGAAACATTGATGATGTTCAATAGTAACATATACTTTCATCATGAAAAGTGCCTAATAAATCACAAGGTGAGGGGGCCCCCGGGGGTAGGATGTGAGGCAGATCTGCGAGGGAAAAAACAATAAATTACATGAAGGAGAAGGTAGATCTGCCCCGTATTTAATCAGGTATAGGCTCAGTTAGAGTCCAGAATTTTCAAAAGTCACCCATTTTAGCGCTCACCAATAACTCAGAACCGTATACAATTTAAACAGAAGCACTTTTGTAGAAAATATATAATTTTTATTCCTGATTAGTTCATATATTTTTATACATAACACAATTATACAAACTTGTTTTTTTGAAACATTTCATGATTATAAGGTAAAAACATCTATATATATACACAACCCGTCATCCTTCCAGCATTCAAACTTCAACAAATTCATACATCACAACCAATCATACTTATACAAGGCTCATTCAAACATTCTGCTCAGATGGAATTAGAGGTAAATTGCTCTGAGAACATCCTGAATATTCCTCTCAGCCATAGGCCGGGGATAGATCGTACAATGTTCAGGGTAGATGGTTTCAACGCCGACGCGCGTTTCGGTACCAGGCCCCAAGATAGGCCACACCTTCGTCAGGGCAAGAAGGGGGAAGGAGGGGTTGTATTCAACAGTAAAATAGATCTGATATCCAGGCGCTCTTGGATTCAGAAACCCCTCAGCGTATAGTCAGCTGTGGAGAAATGATGACCAGTCTACTTCAATAAGTGGTACGTTTTCGGCGCCTTCCTGGGATCCAATGTATATGTTTAAAGTGGATGAGATATGCCGAGTATGGAGATAAGTTTGAATCAATGGTCGCGTTCTTCTAGGTAGCGTTTTATGGTTTAGATGATACCATAGTTTGAAATCCTCTATGAGACAAGGTGCTCGGGCACTGGATAGATCATATTCCGCATCCGCATTCTCATACAGGGACAGCCCAGACGGCGGTTTCACCAGGAGGTGCCGTCAAAATACGGGCGGTGTGGTAAAGATTCCTCCTCGTTTCACATCCGGCAACCATCATGAAAAGTGCACCACTGTAATGTGCAGCGAGGCAAATCCAGTATGAATCCTTTCAAAGACAACCGAGATAAATGTTTTGATAAAGCACTATTAGATTGAAAACATTGTTGACTTTCGTATTTCGCCTCGTTGAACCTGCGGGTTGTGGTCTTCTGAGTAAGAGACCCCCGTATGCCACCAATCTCATGTTTTTGAGGCCTCATCCAGTGGAGCTCTCCCCTACCCATCTCCTTACTTCATGAAGGGTTGTCCTCTGCGGTGGACAGTTTCTGCGGCTCGCCTTGAAGGTGGCGATGTGCAGGTTTGCATCTTCCTCTCATAGTAAGGAATTCTGGACACGTGACGTGCTGCATCCTGTGGCAGCGTCACATGGTTCTGGGTTGTTGCCGCCTTTCCAGATTTAACAGCAGTGTTAGACCTGGTAATGTGTCAGAACATTACGCCTTTCTGCTAGGGGCACAACAAGGAAAAATACCTTTATTTCTCCTTGTTGTTACTTTTGTTTAAGTGTGGCTTGCTTATTGCATTGGTTGTAAACTTGATAAATATGCATCACACTGTATATAGCTGGTGTACCACCAGGTTCAATAAACACCCTGTGTTTTCTGTATGATGTGAGGGGTGAAGCCAGAGAGCCAGAGAGGAGTGAGCCAGAGAACCAAACAGCTCGCGCCCCCAGCAGCCTGCGACATTTGAGCCGAGACCCACGACCCGCTCTCTGAAATCTGAACCATGTGCTATTCTAGCGAGTCACACATTGTGCGGCCGCTGCCAAAACTCCCAGCTTTAGCTGGTGCACAGATGAGGACGAGTGCAGCCGCTGATAGTTGGCAGCCACAGAGCGTGACACAGGCGGTCCGCGGAGGTGTCCCGACTAGGCTTGGGTGCAGCCTGCGTTCTTGTCTGCTGGGTCTCACTTGTCAGTCCACCAGGATCATCCAGGAAAATTACCCAGTTGACACCTGAAGTCACCCACTCAGCGAGAGCATAGGTAATCAATGCTCCAGTTCTCGGAAGTGTTCTGAAGCAGACGTGCACTGTGCACTGTGCGCTGTGGAACTACAGCTGTAGACCTTCTCAGGTGGTGGCCGGCTGGTGCAAGAGTGCAAGAGCGAATTCTTGCGCTGATAAAAATCAGTAATTGAGTTTACAGAACATGCAAAGAAAGTGAGACCTGAGATGCGAGATGCAAGGAGTTCTGAGATGTGATCAGCCTTTCAAAAAGGGGAAGGTGAGGAAGCTGATTGCAGAGTGCATAGTGGTCATCTGTGAAGAGCAAAAGCCAGGCCCCTCCAAAGAGATGGCCCAGCTAGGACTGGACGCGGTTTGTGGGATGGCCTGGTGAGTTTCACTCAGTCACGGTTCACGTGTGCGCGTCTGCTTGTTGGCACATTTGCTCACCTGTTTACTTGCTATTACTTGCTGAACTACTTAACCGCTTACCTGCTTACCTCTTCATCACCGACGAGCCTACTTTTATCTCCTTTTTTATTTTTTGTAATTGGTGCTGGACTGTACATGGGGCCTATATAATTTTCCCTGTTGAATGTGCCTTCTTCACATGCTATTACATGCTATTATGTGTTATTACATGTTATTAGTGATCCTCAGCAACTTCTAGGGTTCTCTATTGTGATCCTTGTGTCCTGCCACTTTTTCTCTTCTCTGAGGGTCTGCAAGCCCACAAACTAACAACATTCACTGGTGACGCCCTCCAGGTGCCTGCGTTCATGGCGACAGGGCGCTCAACCGGGCCAGCTTGTTGTTCCTCTGTTCCCACTAGCCCCATCAAGTTACAAAAAAAGTCAAGTGAAAAAAAACCTGGGGTCATTTATTACACCTGAAAGTCCACCCCACGGTGTTGTCTATGTTCTTGAAAGGAATGATGAGCACAGTGATAGAGGATAAGGATTCGGTGGCGGCCCCTGTTGTAGTTAGTGAGGATGAGGTGCGTGCTTGCTCGGTTCAGTCTGGTCGGTTCAGTCTGAGCTGACTGTTCCACACTACCCAAAGTTCACTTATTAGAACTCAGGGGGGATAACTCCACTAACTCGGGCCACCAATGAATGCACCTTAATGAATGTAGTGGTAGATACAGATTTGGAAATGGGCATGGTTAATGAAGAAACCAAGGGCCAAACTTCAATACATTTTGCAGATACATCATTGTCCATATCTGTGGGTTCGGGCTCCTCAGTCGTTAAAACTGGCCCTTTGAATGCTGCAGAGATATCAACCAGCAATCTCTCCCTTTAAATGTTCCCCCAAATACAATCAGGCTCGCAACACCCATTGGGCTCACCGGGCTTCAGCCCCCCTCTCCCGTCGTTTGTGTCAGCCAGGGCTGACACAGTTTCGTACAGCCGCACTAGAGTACTTAACAGGTCTTTAAACAACCATGTACTTGCAAATGAGGCTTTTGTTGTGTTTGTATCCCTTTTACAGCCGCTCTGGTTACGGCTGGAAGAATTAGCCCCCCCAAAATCTTTTTCAGCCCCCCCCCCCAAATTTGGCTCTAGTTGCGCGCCTGAATACAACATACTGTTGATTGCAGCCTCAAACCTGTGGACTTGGTGGACTTGCAGGATTACACTGCCCGGCATGGAGCAAGATAAGTCAGTGTAGGGATGCAGGAAAGGAATAGCCGCTGTCAAGGGTGTTGGACCGGATAGGCATCCAAAGGCGCAACCAAGCCGCTTCCAAGTGGAGGAATTAAGGGGATTGGCGGGAGAATTAAACTCACGTAGGACAAGTGAAGTGTCCGGGACCTCAGCCAAGCATACTCAGAGTGGGCTTGGCTGAGGTCCTGGATGCTTCACTCATCCTGTGTGAGTTTAATTCAGCGATTCCTTTCCTACACACCTATGCTGATTCATCTTGCTTCACGCCGGGCAGCATTCTCTCCAGCACCTAGGTCGAGCCTGCATCCTACATCCTGCCTCCCATTGGCGACCCCCAGGATCCATTTACTGCTCCCCCACAGAGTGTATTCAGTTACCCTCTTGCCAGAAGGCCACATCCTTCAACAATGCCATCTGGATTTTCCTCTCAGCACTATCTATGATTTAGTAACCATCGTCCTGAAGATGACCTGATATCGAACAGGTCGAAACTTCGTCAACTACTCAGCGCAAATTGCGGTTTCCTCAGGTCAATCAACTCTGCCTAAATCATAATACTTGACTTATGTTGATCTGTCTTGTATCATTGACCCTAGTACTACTTTCACACTGTTTTCTTAATCTTTTTGTGTCACTGTGCCATTCACTCACACTAGCACGTTCAGTGCACACCTGGTTGTTATAGTTACTTTAAGTTGAATTGTACTGTAGTGCTGATATAATTACGTACAAATACCAACATATATTCTACAATTCTGCTTTTGGCCTCCCCTCCTTTTTTTCCCTTCTTCAAGTGATTTATACACTTCTTGTTATTGTCTTTGCTAATGATTACCGATTGAGACACTGTGGTTTATGCTATAATATCCTTATGGAGGCATGGGAAGGCAGGCAAACGATTGAACCATTAATCAAACAATAGATTAGATGTCTCTATTGATCAAGGAGACCCTATCAGAGGGAGTAGGAGGCTGAAAAAATTGAACAAATAATTAAAAAAATTCCTGGCATACCAGCAAATCCCATATTTACCTTTGGGAGACAAGAGAGGGCAGGTACAAAATGAGAAAACTGATTAAATACCTGTTTGTGTGCTTCCAGTACCCATGGAAACCCTATGGGAGACAGAGGTATTCATGCTGAAAATCCCAAATGGTTTTATATAAATATTAGTATACATACTGGGCACAAGGGGTTTAGATGTGAGGAAAGGGGACATAGGTACGCATCTACTAAATTATTTAAAGAACTGCTGGTGTCCTTCTAAGGCCCAAGTAGGCCTAATGGTAGGCAGGTGGAGGTAGCTAAACACTGAATAATGGAACTAAGTAATTGCTAGTGTTACTCCAAAGCAAAGGAAGGCAGACAAAACTCACATAAATTGACTAAATAATTGCTGTTGTCTCTCCAGGCCACAGAGAGCTCATGGAAGCCAAATGGATGCAGGCCCTCTAGTTGTTTAATTAACTAAATGCTGGTGTCATTCTAGGGATTTGGGATCCTATGAGAGGCAAGGGGAGACAGGAAACAATATACTAAATTCATTAAACAATTAATGATGTTTCTTCAGGGCACATGTGGACTCTATGGTAGGCAAGAGCAGGCTCTCAAAATAGTCTAATTTGCTGGTGTCCCTCCAAGGTCCATAGGATACATTTGGCAGGCAGGCAACAATTGAATACATCAACTGAATACATACTAGTGTCCCACCAGTGAAAACAGAATAGGAGGCAGCCATGTTAGCTAAATAAGGCAGCCAATTGATTAATTAATTACTGGTAATGCTCCAATGCCTATGGGGACCCCATTGCTGGCAGACAGATGCATGACGGGGGATTACGCGGGATTACAAGCGTACTCTGCGTCGTTCCGCAAACGCGTCATGACGTCGGCCTGTTTGTTGGTAATACACTCTATTATGAGTTGAATCCCACAGCGAGCGCCATCGTGAGGCACCAAATTAACTAGAATAGTTGAATCACTCAGAATAACAAGTTTTACATAGATATGGAAACCATTGCCCAACTATTCACTTTGTTTTAATGATTATATGTTAGGCAGGTACGCCCTATAATGTGGCCGATTTCGGGATCTGAACATATTTTAGAATGTTAGCACAAAGTGGTGTGACCATGTTACGATAAGGTAACAACACAGATCTATATCGTGAGTAGTTGTTCTTCTTCTAACCCTTGCTGCCAGACTCGCAGAGGCATCTCACCTCCCACATCAGCGTCCGGGCTTGGCTCCGCCATTTGTTCGCTGAAATCGACCGGCCGGGCTTGGCTCCGCCGGTCGTACTACAATCCCCAGCATCCCTCGGGGGGAATTGACGATGCCAGTAACCAGCGCGCCAGAAGGCGCATAAAGCACTGGCAGGTCCCTCGTCCCGTGAGGACGCGCGCGGGCGCGCCGGACGAAACCCGGACAAAGGGCGGACAGTCTAACACAGTCCGAGACTGGCAGAGACTGGACTGGGCCAGTTACTCTGTCCGTAACCTCAAGGTGAGACTTTGTCATTGATCGAGGCCCAACTTGGACACTATATGTTATATACTTTGTATGAACTGTGGCTAATTTGTATTGAGGGTCTGTGACATACACTGTTCACGCATTTACACAGTGTATTTGGGAGTGTATTGTACACTGGTGAGCTATGTCTAGTAAAAAGCTATCCCCGGCAAAAAATACCATGGACGACTACCTAGTCCAGGTAGTAGCTAAAATCAATAGCGAGAGGAGATCCTCACTAGGGTTGGGTGTATCCCCTAAATCACCTAAATCCGCCTTGCCGGCCCCTAATCTGGCCCAACTCCCTGATTTAGACAACAGTAGTAGCATTGTCTCAATATTTGACCCTGCTGACAAGGCCATTTCGGCTCAGATTAACTGTGTAGCAGAAGATAGTGATAATGGGGAGGAGGTCGAACTACACCCAATTGAGGAAAAAGCCCCAACCCCAGTGTCTGCACCGCGGACCACCAGAGGAGTTAGAAAGGGCCTGCCTAAGCGCGGAGGGCTACGATCAAGACGGATAAGGCCTGCTTCTCCACCTAGCAATATTATTGTGGTGGAGGAAGAAGGGTCAATTGATGAAGTTTGCATGTCTTTAACTAATGAGCAATTTAAGAAGCTGTTGGGTATGATAGATTCAAAGATTAAGGGCATTGTAAAGCCTTTGGTTGGCAGGATTGAGAAGCTTACTGATGAGGTAAACAGATTAGGGGATCTATTGAATAAAACTCTAGTTGAAGTACACAAATTGCCTGACGAAGTTGCAACTAGAGTGGAGCTAAAGAAGGGATCCTCTAGATCTGAGGGTGGTGGTGGAGTTATTCCTTTGTTCAATCAACCGGCGGCTCCTCAGGTTGCCATAGCGGATGGTGTGCCAGGGGAAGATGCCCCTCCAGTTGTATCTACTGCTCCGAAACCCGTGAAAGGCTCAGTTGAGCTTATTGTTGAGGCTTCCCCTCTAGTCCTTGTTTTAGCTAACGTCCCCACATTGGCTCCAGGACAGGATGAAACTACCTCATCCCTGCTGTCCAAGGCCCTACACTGGCTGACTAACAATATGGTGATAACTCCCTGGGGTAAGCAACAGTTGGCAGAAGAATTAGTTATGGCCAGGAGGGTAGAGTGGATTGGAAGTAGTCCAAAAAGATTTAGGGGTGATTGTGTTGTTTTGAATTTTTCAGACCCAGATGTATTAACCAACATACTGCCCAACCTTTTACCACCACAGCGAAGATCCACCAACATTATTCCACTCACCTTAGACTTTTTCTACTACCGGAGTGGGAGGGGTCCTAACCAGTGCACACTAAGGACAAAATGGAATGTGGTGTCAACCAAGGGGAGGAGGGTTGCCCAATCTACTGAGTGGGGACTAAATCTTGAGAACAGGTTCTCAGCTCTCTCTAATTTGAATGAATGTGATTGACTTCTTGGGGGCAAACGTTCCGCACTATTAGCTTCAACCGATCAGAGTATAGGCAGCTTGCCTGCCCAGAAGGGCAATTGTTATAGAAATACGATGGTGCCTAGGATTAGGGCCCTTCTGGCCGGGTTCGGCCAGACGGATCCTCAAACGGGCACGGCCTTATCCTCTGAATGCTGTGATTTTGTAGTTGGCTTGCAGGGGGCGGGTAATAGTGATGTCATAAGCAGTGTAGACCAGGCAAGTCCTGCAGTGATAGTAGCGGGTGAGCCTAGTAACTCGAACCCTACTCCTAAAGTGTTAGCTGGTTCTTCGATTAGGACGGGAAACCTAATCTCCTGGAATCTGGCCGGGCTGTGTTCTAAATTAGATTGTGGGGACTGGCTTGGCTTTGTTAGTTTATTCGATGTATGTATATTTCAGGAGACTTGGGCATGTGAACCTGTTTTTGTGCTGGGATATTTACATTTTTCTGTTCCAGCAATAAAGGGTCCAAAAGGGAGACCAAAGCGGGGTCTCACAATTTGGGTCCGACAGTCCCTTAGATTAACATTTAAAAGTATAGTGACTAGCCATAATGATATTCAGCTGATCAGGATAACTAATGATATTTCAGGGTCACTCGATATCTATAATATATATGCCAGAAGTGCTAAGGTTGATCGATATGAAGTTTTAATTGCCCTGGGTAATTTTCTTGTCACATATTCGCACGACAATAATATTGTTATAGCAGGTGACCTTAATCGGACTTTTGAGCCTTTGGTCATGAGCGAGGCCTTCCTTGGAGCAGAAGAGGACTCCCACTGGGGTATCCCAGAGCTAGAACTGAAACCAGTCACACGTTGGACCGAGGACATAATAGAACTGAACGCCATGTGTCTCGAAAAAGGTCTGAGAGCTTTGAATGGAAGAACAGCATTGGATAAAAAAGGCTCCATGACCTTTGGTAACGGGAGACATAAAAGCAAAATAGACTATGTAATGTGTAGCATGATGCTATGGCCATCTGTCTGTGACATGGAGGTTGTTGTGAGACCCGAGAGTGACCACAATCCCCTATGTGTGGAGCACAAATGGTGGCCTGCTGGGACTGATTCAACTAGCCCGAATGCTCTTGTTCCACCTTTGATCATTCCAGAAAATAATATGCGCAGGCTCAGATGGGCTAGCGCAGTGACCAACCAACAGGCCATCGACAACATTAACCACGAAACTGATAGAGCTATACTAGCCATGGAATCGAGAAGCGTTTCTCCCTCTGGCTTGGGGGATGTGGTCAACATCCATGATACCCTCTTTGTCAAGATCAAAAATCACTTTTTGAAACCTGCTAAGCGTAATGGGGCAAGAGCTTGCAAAAGTGCAAAATGGTATAATGCGGAATGTAGGGCGGCACGACTTGCTCTGGGTCATGCCATTAAGATGAGGGAGCCCGAGACCATCAGCCTAGCCAGAAAGGGTTACAAAGCCTGTATAGCAAAAGCTAAGAGAGCCTAGGACGAGCAACATTGGAGTGACCACTGCGCCTCCTGGCCTGGTCACCCCCACGCTCCTGTGCCTTCCTGCTCAGCCCCAGCCTCCGAGGACCGTCGAGCACACCAGCCTCCCGCCACCCCAACCACCCGAGGGCCGCCGAGGCCGCGCCAGATTTTCCCGCCGCCCTAGCCCCGCCACCCCGCCAGCCGATTGGCTCCCGCTTCCGCCCCCCGCAGACCCTCCCGACCAGCTCTCTTTTTATGACGTCCCCAGAGCGACCGCGCAGCAGACGCGCGCAGCGGGAGCGCCGATTGAGCGCCGATTGAGCGCCGAAGGCGCGCCAAAGGTAAGCCCGTCTGCGCCTGGACCGCGCCCAGTACCAGGACCCCTGGCCCTCGCAGACCCCAGCCCACCCGCCGGACGTACGACGCCGCCACCCTCAACGCACTCAACATCGGCCGAATCCCGGGATGCTACCGAGCCACCCCGAGACGAACCCACGGACCCTTCAGCTGCCACGCCTGCAAGTTCACCTGCATCCGGACCTGCCCCGCACCAGCACCCGCCAAGCCGAACACCAGCAGCAACCACCTCAAGTGCATCCTACTCAACACCCGCTCCGTCCACAGACACGCCATCGAACTCTGGAACCTCCTCGACACCACAGCTCCTGACGTCGCCTTCCTCGCGGAAACCTGGATGAACGACTCCTCAGCGCCCGACATCGCTATCGCCATCCCAGAGGGCTACAAGATCACCCGAAGAGACCGCGGCAACCATACTGGAGGAGGCATCGCCATCATCTACAGAGACACCATCCGCATCGCGACCAACACCGACAACACCCTGACAACCGCCGAACACCTGCACTTCCAGATCCACACAGACCCCAACACCACCCTCAGAGGCACCCTCATCTACCGACCCCCGGGACCATGCACACAATTCAGCGAAGACATCGCCGACTTCATCAGCCCGCACGCCCTCCCCTCCGCTGACTTCATCCTCCTGGGGGACATCAACTACCACCTGGAGAACAACAACGACCGCAACAGCACCACCCTGCTTGACAACCTCGCCATCCTCGGACTCAAGCAGCTGGTGACCACCCCCACCCACCTCGCCAGACACACACTCGACGCTGTCTTCTCATCCAGCAAGGACATCGTCTTCAGCCACGCCACCAGACTCCACTGGACGGACCACAGCTGCGTCCACTTCACCTTCAGAAGATCCACGATCCACCACCACCAGCAACAGGTTGCTCGAAGAAACTGGAACAAGATCACAGCAGACCAGCTCGCCGCTTCCCTGAGCCAGCACCCTCCCGCCTGCTCAGCGAACCCCAGCCATGCCACCGACAACCTCACGAAGTGGATCAGCAACTGCGCAGACGACCTCGCCCCACTGAGGACCCCGTCTAGCAGACCCGGCAGCAAGAAGGCCCCATGGCTCACCGACGAATTCAAGAGCTCCAAGAAGAACTGCCGAGCCCTTGAGAAAGCCTGGAGAAGGGAGCCAACACCGGACAACATGACCACCCTCAAGCTCGCCACCCGGAAGCACCATCAACTGATCCGCGCCACCAAGAAAACAGCATTCAAGGACCGGCTGGACAACAACGCACACAACTGCAAGGAACTCTTCAACATCATGAAAGAGCTCTCCAACCCCAACGCCGGAATCAACGACATCACCTCGTCGCAAGACCTCTGCAACTCCTTCGCCTCCTACTTCCACAACAAGATTGCTGACATACACAACAGCTTCAGCCCACAAACAACGCTCCCCACGACCGCACCAACGCCCCCTACCACCACCCTCAGCGCCTGGACCCAGATCAACACAGAAGACTCCATCTGCACGATGAACTCTATCCACTCCGGATCTCCGACCGACCCCTGCCCTCACCACATCTTCAACAAGGCCGACGCTGTCATCGCACCCCACCTGCGGGACATCATCAACACCTCCTTCGACACCGCCACCTTCCCTGAGAGCTGGAAGCACACCGAACTCAGCGCTCTACTAAAGAAACCAACAGCGGACCCCACCGAACTCAAGAATTACCGCCTCATCTCGCTCCTCCCGTTTCCAGCCAAAGTCATCGAGTAGACCGTCAACAAGCAGCTGGCCGCCTTCCTCGAGACAAATGGATCCCTCGACCCCTCACAGTCTGGCTTCCGAGCCAACCACAGCACCGAGACCGCCCTCATCGCTGCCACCGATGACATCCGAGCCCTGCTGGACAACGGTGAAACAGCGGCCCTCATCCTCCTAGACCTCTCCGCGACGTTCGACACTGTTTGCCACCGCACCCTAGTGCAGCGCCTCAGCAACATCGGAATCCAGGAAAAGGCCCTGGAGTGGATCATCTCCGTCCTCGCTGGAAGGACACAGAGAGTACGCCTACCACCGTTCAGATCTGCAGCCACGGAAGTCATCTGCGGCGTTCCCCAGGGCTCCTCACTCAGCCCCACCCTCTTCAACGTCTACATGAGCCCCCTTGCGGCCATCGCACGCCAACACAACCTCAACATCATCTCCTACGCTGACGACACCCAGCTGATCCTCTCCCTGACCAACGACCCCGCCGCCGCCAGAACCAACCTCCACGAAGGGATGAAAGACGTAGCCGAGTGGATGACGATCAGCCGCCTGAAGCTGAACTCAGACAAGACGGAAGTCCTCATCCTGGGCTCCTCGCCCTCCGCCTGGGACGACTCCTGGTGGCCCCTCGCCCTGGGCACCGCACCCAAACCGACAGACCACGCACGCAACCTGGGCTTCATCCTGGACTCCTCCCTCTCCATGACCAGACAAGTCAACGCCGTCTCTGCGTCCTGTTTCAACATCCTGCGCCTGCTGCGGAAGATCTTCCGGTGGATCCCCACCGAGACCAGGAAGACGGTCACCCAGGCCCTCGTCACCAGCCGACTGGACTACGGCAACGCCCTCTACGCCGGAACCACCGCCAAGCTCCAGAAGAGACTCCAGCGGATCCAGAACGCCTCAGCCAGACTCATCCTCGACATCCCCCGACGCAGCCACATCTCCGGACATCTGAGAGACCTACACTTGCTCCCCGTCAACAAGAGAATCACCTTCCGTCTCCTCACCCACGCACACAAAGTCCTACATGGCCAAGGCCCGAGCTACCTCAACAACCGCCTCAACTTCTACGCTCCCAAACGCCACCTCCGATCGACCAACCACGCCCTCGCCGCCGTCCCCCGCATCCGAAGAGCGAAAACAGGAGGAAGGTCCTTCTCCTACCTTGCCGCCAAGACCTGGAACACCCTCCCGACCGACCTTCGCCTGACCCAAGACCACCTCTCCTTCAGGAAGAAGCTCAAGACCTGGCTGTTCGAGCAGTAGCGCCCCCCCACCCCCACCCACCCAAGCGCCTCGAGACCCTCCGGGTGAGTAGGGCGCTCTATAAATGCCTTGATTGATTGATTGATTGTAAACTGAAAAAAGCTAGTGATAGAAAGGATTCCAGAGTGTTCTGGAACATCGTTAAATGGGGCAGTGAGAGAGTCGAGGAACGCCCTAATAACAATGTACCACAAGAGGACTGGGTACAATTTTTTAGCTCACAGTATGCTGTTAATATTCAGTTTACAGGTGAGGACAGTATTACCATGTCTTTTTCCCAAGGTAATCTTTTTACCTACAAAGAGATTATGTCTGCCCTAAATACAGTGAACTGAGGGCGTGCTCCTGGTTTAGATGGCGTCCCTGCCGATATCTTTTTAAATGATAAAGAGCGATGGTGTAAATATATTCACTTACTTATTAACTTCATCGCTAAAGGTGCTGAGGTCCCGGCATCATGGAGGGGTGCTGTGATCATCCCAGTGTTTAAAAAGGGAGACCGTGCGCAGCCAGGCAATTATAGGCCAATAAGCCTTATCGACACCGTTCAAAAAATAGTTGGTCGTGTGGTCGTTAACAGACTCCTTGACTGGGCAGAGGACAATAACATCTTATCACCCTTCCAAGCTGGATTTCGAAGGGCAACAAGCACGGTGGACCAAGTATTCCGCTTTCAACTGCTGCAATGGAAGACTGTGGTGCTGGGAGGAGGTAGCCTATATGCGGCTTTTGTCGACCTAAGGGCTGCCTTCGACCTGGTGCCACGGGTTAAATTGTGGCAAGTCTTACAGAGTTTGGGGGTCCCTGTGGAACTACTGACCTTGATAATGCCCCTTCACGAGCTTACCTTTGCTAAAATTCAGTGGGGCGGTCATGGGATGGTCACAGCTGACTTTGCTGTTGAGCGAGGGGTTCGACAAGGGTGTTCAATGGCCCCAACCTTGTTCACTTTGTACATAAATGGTGTTGTCCCCCGTATGGTATCAGAGTCAGTAGATGCTCCCTCACTTTCAGGTCTAAAAATCCCTATTTTAATGTTTGCGGAAGACACGCTTATTTTATCTAAAACTCCCAGTGGTTTGCAGCGTGCTCTGTCCATTTTTGAAAATTTCTGTGGGGAACATGGTCTAGAGGTGAATGCTACTAAAACTAAACTCATGATTTTTAAACCGCACCGCAGTTTTAAGTAAAAAATTGTCATGTGTGGACGGCCTCTTGAGGTGGTAAATTCATTTACGTACTTGGGTATTCATATTGCAGATAATAACAGGTGGTGTCAGCACATAAACATTGCTACTCTGCGACACAAGCAATTAGCAGGTGCCATCAATTCGGAACACAGAAAGTCTTTGACCAAACCCGTCAAGCCAGCATTGCTGGTTTACGAAGCAAAGGCAATTGGGTCTGCACTTTATGGTACGGAGATGTGGGGATTTGAAAATTTGAATACCCTACAAGCCTCAGAGAACAAACTCCTACGGTTACTCACTGGTACCCCAAAAAGCACTCAATTGTTGCCTTTAAGATATGATCTTGGTAGGGAAACAAATCATGGATCTAGCTAGACTACGACCAATCTTGTATTGGCGAAGGCTCTGGACTCCTCCCGAGCTTTCTCACTATGCTGAAGGTTTTATTGATGTCATTAAGGCGGACTGCTTTCATAAAATTAGCTGGCTCAAATCACTGAAAGTAATATTGTTTGAGCTTGGGTTAAGCTCGATATGGTTAGATCCAGCAGGTGCAACATTTCCCACTAAGTCTGTCTTAAAAAATATATTTTGGCAAAACGTTGCTAGTAGGAGTCTGTGTAGATCTAGCAATGGGCCCATGACTGCGGGTTTTCTTGAGGTCAAACTGTATCCCGCTTTAGAGTCGTACTGGGATATTATTTCAAAGCCGGGAGACAGAAAGCTCCTATTCCAACTGAGAGCTGGAGCCCTCCTCATAAGATCTTTGACATCTAAATGGGGAACAGGGGGGTGTGACACCTGCCCAGCTTGTGGAACGGGGATGGAAACACTTGGTCATTTTTTGTTTTCTTGTAAAGCTTACTGTGCTCCAAGACGTGTCTGGTTAGCACCTATGTGCAGGAACCTTGGGACCACCTGTAGTTCTGTTGCCCTGCGTATCATATGTTCAAGCCCACTTACATGGATATTAATAGCCACAGCAAAATATATTGGATGGGCATGGCGATCAGACAGAGACTGCTAGTTAATTACCTATTCTCTGTCTGTAAAATCTGTCTCCATGAAACTGTTCTTATTGTTTTTTAGACTATTAATGTTTTTACAACTTTGCTACTTTTATCAATGTATTCATCTCTTTTTAATTATTCAACAAATACTGTGAGAAACTTTTTAATTGAGCGTATTTTATGGATTTAATAATGCACTGTCTTTGTGATTGACTGTAAATTTAATTGTATTTTAACATTTTGTGTATGTCTTGCTTTTATGAGTAATCACTCGAATAAAGCACTATTTGACTTGACTTGAGTAGTTGTGATGGTGGATAGCTAAACTTAAAAAAACCTTTTACAAAAAACATGCCAATATCAGAACAATGCAACTGATGTGTAGCATTCATCACAACTTCCTACCTAAATAGCAGAGTGACAAAAAAGTGATGGAATAAAGGCATGCATCTGCAACATGAGTCATTTGGAAATAGAGCGCTATACTCTAAAGAAATGCCAGATGAATTCGAGCATCACAGCGATTTAGTAGATGTTTAATGTACCTCACAGTTTATAACATAGATATAAGGGCCCAATTATGTGTGTACAGAACATCTGATGTGGTTATATCTTATACCAAAGCCATCCGTGTGTGGCTCCCACATGAGTGTAGGAGATTTGACCCACCGACAGCCCCAAATAAACTTTTGTATAGGGGTAAACGAGTTAGCCCCAAATCCCTATACCCTGGGTGCTAATGATCTATATAAACACAGGTCTTAAAGGATGTGGTTTACGTCTTAAGGCTTCAACAATGGTATTCCATTCACAAAGGGTCATTATAACAGCACTCAAGTCAACTGCTGTCATGTCGGAGTCAAAGCACATTACCAGTCGTATAGATACTAACATTTAGCAAACCATAATACAACATGAGATTTCATTTTTGTGATATGTTCCAGATAATTTCTTCATTGAGCCCTTCTTTTACAGTGTTTAAAGAGAAGATCCATAAGGTTTTCCTCTGTTTATGGATCTGTTCTGTGGTTGTACCTACTTTAGATCTTACCTTCCCTAATATGCACCATTTTAAATCTGTGTCAGAATGATTCTTGTCAGAGCAAAGTTGTACAATGGGAGCACTCATATAACCTGTGCGAATTGCAGACTTGTGTTTGCTGCACCTCTCGCAAAATTCTCTACCAGTATCCCCAATGTACCCCAAATTGCATGGGCACAGTAAGATGCCAATTATCTTCTTGCTTCTGCAATTAGTCATGTCTTTAAGTTATCTCTTAAGTTTCTATATTTCCACCAATCAGTTACCATGGCTGTATCACATGCATATCAGGAGCCGCTGAGTACTCTTAGTGTCATATTTGACCCTAGTGTGCACTAGCACATCTTTAAGATTGCGGTTTCTTCAATATGCTACTCTTAGGAATTGTATCCGTTCCTCATCATCATGGACATTCAGGATTTTCCCATTTTTGTTCAAGATGCTTTTAATTCTGAAATTCAATTGTGAGTGCTTGATGACACACCATATCTGGTCACTAGGTTCTTCAGTTGTCCCTTTTAGCAATGCATCCCTGTTATAATATTTAGTCTGTTTGAAAGATATTTTGACTAACCAGTGGGGATACCCTCGATCTAACAGGTGTTTATTCAGCGATTCTCATTGCCTGTTGAAATCCTTTATAATCGTACGATTCCTGTAAATTTGTTAGAATTCACCAAATGGGATCAAATCTTTTTGGCTCGGAGGGTGAAAGCTTTGATTTTGGAGAATTGTTTTTTTAGCCGTCAGGTTCCTAAAGAAGCCTATCTGCAAGTCACCTGTTTGACCAGAAATGAGTATGTCTAAAAACTCCACTTCTAAGGTACTGAATTTGGCTGCAAACTTCAGGTTGGTATCACTAGCATTCACCCATGCAATGTATTCTTGTAGCATGACAATATCTCCACTCCATATGAAGAAAATATAATCAATAAAACGCCTCCACGTTTTGACGTTTTCATAGAATGGTGCTGCCTTGGTGAAGACATTCTTCACCGCAGGTTCGCCCCCGGCGTCCCCCTACTGCTCATTTTCCCGCTGTTGCCCACCTGTGAATTGTGCTTTTTTCCTCGAAATTGTTGTTTCATGCTCCGTCTTCCTGCTGTTGCCCACCTGTGACTTATGCTCTAATCTTTATCTTTTTGTTCCTGTTATTGCGTAGTTGTTGGTATCCCTGAACTCTGTGTGTTCCCCCCGCTCTCTGCTTCCCGCCGCTGCTCCCTCCCGGCCCGCCCCTTTTTCCTGTAACCCCTGCCCATTGGCCTCCCGCTCCCGCCTCCCAGCTGCTCCTTCCTCCCACTTGGCCTCATATGGAGGCCGCATGGCGCAGGTGAGTGTGACCTGACCCCAGGCCACCCCCCACGCAGTGCGGCTCCTCCACAGTGACCGCGTCTTTGCCCCTGGTGTCCCCCTACTGCTCGTTTTCCCGCTGTTGCCCACCTATGAATCATGCTTTTTTCTTCTAAATTGTTGTTTCATGCTCCGACTTCCTGCTGTTGCCCACCTGTGACTTATGCTCTAATCTTTATCTTTTTGTTCCTGTTATTGCGTAGTTGTTGGTATCCCTGACCTCTGTGTTTTCCCCCGCTCACTGCTTTCCACCGCTGCTCCCTCACAGCCAGCCCCTTTTTCCTGTAACCCCTGCCCCTTGGCCGCCCCACTCCCGCCTCCCAGCTGCTCCTCCCTCCCACTTTGCCTCATATGGAGGCCGCACGGCAGATGCGCAGTGGGTGCGCCGATGGCACGCAGACGGCGTGCCTAAGGCAAGCCCGTCTGCAGCCGTCCGTGCCAGGACCGCGCCCAGCGCCAGGACCCCTGGCCCTCGGCTTTGCCAGCCAAACCGACGGACTTACGACACCGCCACCCTCCATGCACTCAACACCGGCCGGAACCTCACCTGCTACCGAGCATACCCGAAACATACCCACGGACCCTTCACCTGCCAAGCCTGCAAATTCACCTGCCTCCAAACCTGCACCGCACCCGCCAAGCCAGCCACCAGCAACAATCACCTCATGTCATCCTGCTCAAAACCCACTCCGTCAACAGGCACGCCATCGAGCTCTGGAACCTCCTCGACACTACATCACCAGACGTGGCCTTCCTCACAAAACCTGGATGAACGCCTCCTCCGCCCCCGACATTGCCATAGCCAGCCCAGATGGCTACAAGATCACCCGGAGGGACCGCGCCAACCAAACCGGAGGAGGCATCGCCATCATCCACAGAAACACCATCCGAATCACAACCAACTCCGACGACACCCTCACCGCCGCCGAGCACGTTCACTTCCAGATACACACCGACCCCAAGACCACCCTCAGAGGCACTCTCATCTACAGACTCCTGGGACGATGCACACAATCCAGCGAAGCCATCGCAGACTTCGTCAGCCCGCACGCCTTAACCTCCTCAGACTACATCCTCCTAGGAGGTCTCAACTTCCACTTGGAGAACAACAATGACAGCAACACCGCCGCCCTGCTGGACAACCTCGCCAACCTCCGACTTAAGCAACTGGTGAATACCCCGACCCACTACGCCGGCCACACTCTTGACCCCATCTTCTCCTCCAGCAAGCACATCTCCTTCTGCCACTCTACCAGACTACACTGGACAGATCACAGCTGCGTCGACTTCAACTTCAGGAGAACCACGACCCACCACCACCCGCAATAGTTTCCCCGCAGAAACTGGAGCAAGATCACAGCCGACCAGCTCACCACCTCCCTCAGCCAGAACCCTCCCACCAACACGGCCCCCAACGAAGCAGCCCGCAACCTCACACAGTGGCTCACCAACTGCGCCGATGCCCTTGCACCACCCCCAACATACACGGCAGCAAGAAAGCCTCCTGGTTCACCAACCACCTCAAAAACTCCAAGAAAACTTGACGCACCCTCGATAAAGCCTGGCGCCATGACCAGACAACAAGAAACATGACAGCCCTCAAAAACGCCACCCGCAAACACCACCAGCTGATCCGCACCACCAAAAGGACAGCATTCAAAGAACGACTGGACAACAACTCCCACAACATTTGATACCATTGAATGGCCTACCTCTTTGCAGTTCTTGAACGCTGGGTTTAGACCCGAAATATCTGGCATGGCTCAGACTGTTATATGCAGAACCTTTGGCACAGGTGGAGGTAAACGTCCATTCATCGAGTACGTTTCCTCTCAGACGAGGCACACAACAGGGCTTCCCCCTGTCATCACAAAATGTTGCCCTAATATTGGAACCTTTGGCAACCTGGGTCAGAGGAGAACCGTTGATCTGGGTACTGCACTTGATGGAGGGATGGTAGAATACCCCTATATACAGACAACAGGCTTCTATATGTTGCATCATTATGTGGTGGTGAGCGTCAGCAAGGCCTACCAGTGCAAGGGATTCACGCTTCTCTGCACAGAGTCCTCAGGCCAATAGGAAGAAGTTGGCACAGAAACTGGAATAGAAAAGACAGTTTATTAAACCTCATGAAGTGGAACTACATTCACACAACACCTTTCGGCAATGTTTGAAGTAGCACACTGACTGGAAGGAGCTTGGTACTTTTATACCCACACAGGGGCTCAAATAAAGGCGGTACAAGTACAGAATGCTGGTTTTAAATACGTACAAGGTCATACAGAGAGTGTGCTGGCAACATGTGGGAGGGGCTGACAGTTAGCTAATTCTGGTGGACACATCCTGAGAGTTACAAGTCGGGGACAGCTGTAAGCTCAACTGAGCATGTGCGAAGCAGAAGAGGCTAAATATATCTCGTCTCTAGGCAGATTTCAAGAGCGGTTGACAGGAAGGTAGGACAGAGCACATGGTGAGCACATGGCAAACAAAATGGCTGCCAGAAATAAAAAATGGATTCCTCACAGTGTACAAGATAGTCTCTAAATACAAGAAGTCTTCTGTTAATGCTTAACCTAATCGCTGCTAAATTACAACAATTACACACCTCTATTAATAGAGTACTGCAAATATTCACAGGCTTCCAAAGGTACTCAGGCTATACCATCAACTGGTCCAAATCCATTATATTCATTATATGCAACCCAACTCCACAACTACCACAGGTCTGCAAAGTAATGGTAGTAATAGATGGTTTCTGTTGTCTGGGTATCTTTGCTACAGCAGACGCAGAACTCTTCCACAAGCACAACCTATTAGGTCCCTTAACGTGACTACAAAGTGACGTACAACACTGAAGATCGCTGCTGTTATCCTTGCTTGGCTGTGTGGCCGCCCTTTTCAAAATTATGGTGTTGCCGCGATTCCCATATTCCCTGCAGAACATTTCATTCAGGATTCCTGAAGCCTACTTTAATGCCATAGAGAGGGAGATAAGGACTCTACTCTGGGATTGGATACCCCCATGAATAGCAATAAAGAAACTCACAAGGGGCTGGTATAATGGTGGGATTGCACTACCTGATATCCAATCAGCTGATGGTCCCATGAACTGGACACTTTGCCTACCCCACCCTTAACCGAAAAATCTAAGGTGTTGTTTTTGACACCAAGCTCTCTTTCAGATACCACATTAACGGTATTTCCTCCTCCACCTGCCTATATATTCGGGAGACTCTTCAAAAGTTTTCTCTGCTCTCATCCTGTCCAGGTTGGATTATTTCAACACCCTCTTTGTTGAACTTCAGAAGGGGCTGTTGTCTAGATCCAGGTTCTACAAAGGCAGCTTCCCAACTACTGTTAAAAATTCCCAGAAGGCAGTCCACTAAACCATCGCTTGCTTATGTTGACTGGTAAACTATGCAGGTAAGGATCAATTTTAATGCACATGTAATGTGCTACTATACTTTACATGGAAAGTACCTAAACATATCACCAGTGGTGCTTATGGACGTCATTCAGGTGTTGGTAGTAGTATGAAAAAAACTTTACATTCAAATATAATATTGCTAAGGAGACAACGGTAAATATGAAGCACACAAGAAACAGTTTTTTTTTAAAAAATTAACAAAATGTTATATTTATTATGTATATATACTCAAGTTAAAAACATTAAAATTGATAACATAAAATGAAAGAAAATACAACATCTAATCAAATATACACAACGACATTATTAATTCATTAAAACAGTGGTGGACAATAATAGTCCTCTTCTCGACGCGCGTTTCGGCGTTTTCACAAGAACGCCTTCTTCAGGAGCCACATGTACAATCTGAAAAATGCAGGGAAAGGATTGTCCTCTGTGGAAGTAGCTGCAATTGCTTGAGTTCTTCTGATTGAAGTCAATCAACGGCTCAGAGTACTAAACCTAATTGTCTATTTTACGACGGGTGCGGATTATTCTCTAGAGGGCACCGTCCTGTATTCTCTAGGTGCTGATTTGTTTCCAACCCGGTCGTTTCAAAGGTCCACGTATTTTATTGTTGCTTTTTTAAAAAAGGGTGGCGCTCGTTCCTGATGTTGAGCTGCACAGTGATTATCATATAGCTGGATGAAGCTCACGTTTAGTGTGATGTATTACACGATTCCATGTTACACAGGGAGAATGCTCCTAAGCCGACTTCGATATAATTGATCAAATTCGAGCGGCGCAGGGGTCACGGAGGTACCTCTGCAACGTGGATGGCAAATCTCCAAAGATTAGGGCATCCGCAGTAACATCAACCTGCGGGCGTCACGACCGATGTGTCGAGTGGCGTCCCGCAGCCGTTGGAAAGAAAGGTCCAGGTGTCGCAGTCTTTCCCCTTGTGACCCCTGCCACCTAATTTGCAACTCCTGGCCTCTGAGGTGGTGAAATCAGTGCCAGGAACACAGGCAGAGTAATACAAATGGAGTACATTTAGATGGAATATGGCAGCTGACGTAAGTAAAAAATATTTTTAAACATTTGTTGTGTGCTTGCGTGCAGGTGAGTGTGTCATTATGTGTGAGAGAGCTTGTGGATATGTGATTGTATGTAGTGAAAGGTCACATTTTGTATTACGTCACTTCCACTAACCCTGGCCTTTTGGTGAATTGAGGTTAATGGTGGTGATCCTCTTGGCATGGACAGTAGTAGTCCATCTCACCAGTGCTGCTCACTTCACATAAAACAGTACCACCACTCCCCAGGAGATCTGCTGCACTTTTTTGGGGTCAACAAAAGTGAGCTCATTACTTTGCTTCGCCTTCTTCAGGGCCAACATGAAACTGGACAATAGACAGGTGCATATATACTGTTAAAACCAGGGGGTTCTCATTATCTGTGTCTTTGATGACACTATCTAGACACTTTTAGCGGTATTGAGCTTCTGGGCGCTTATTTTCTGACTCTCTTTATGGATAATAATCCTACGGCCGATGTCACTGCCACTGACCATCAGTGGCAGTGACATCGGCCGTAGGCGGCCCTGGAGACGAGCTACATCCCTGCTCACAGGTCCATGAAGTAGTAACGACCGACCAGTTGGAGCTACAGAAAAAACATTACAGTTAGACATTCAAAACACAGATGCACATTGTGGACCAATAACTCTGGGGATTTATTATTCCAATGAGAACCCCCTGGTTTTAACAGTATGTATGCACCTGTCTGTTGTCCAGTTTCATGTTGGCCCTGAAGAAGGTGAAGCAAAGTAATGACATCACCGAAACGTACGTAGGCCGTACGCATCAGAGACCCTCACATTAAATTGAAATCAAACTCCGAAGAAAGAAAGGAAATGATTACTAAAGACTATTAACCCTCAAAACAAAAAGGAAGACTTAATACTACGGGTTCTAGTCATATTCTGAGGAGTCTACCAGAGGACACGTTATATGTTTTTCACAGTTTTTTGTTGTATTAGTAATGTCAGGACAACCAGTATGAAAGTTTAAGCATGTATGAATGATGGTATTAGTGAGAGTCACCTTATATGTATTGTTTAGGCGTTTCTGTCAAGACATGATTTAACCTTGCATTTTTTAAACTTATTTGTACATATGTTACCATGTCACTCTTTTGTAATTTTGATAAAACAATCACTAGAAAATAAGAAAAATAAAACTGTTATGAAAATGATATAAAATAAATGAAAGAAATTAAATACAAATTCTAAGTCTAAATGAATTACTTCATGTTTTGTGTAGCATCCTGTATGTAATTTTGAGGAGACTTCAATGCTCAGGTGTAAAGTAATATAGGTCAGTATAGAGGTCCCCCCCTTTTCTTGTTGTTGGTTTGTCACTCCCTCCTCTAGACCTGAAAGTATTGTAGGGAGTTCCCTGTTCACCCATGCAAATGCATTGCCATATCCTGACCCAAAAAGTCCTTCATAATGAGGTGCGTTAAGGGTATGTCCTCATTCAACCATAATTTCAACCAACAGGTCAGGGGACGCAGAGAAAACAAGTCACCCAAATAACGCGTCCCCAGCTCCTCATGGACAACAAAATTGGACGTGCCAGTAGGGACACACAGGAGACGCTTCAGAAATTGATTCTCAGCAATCTGTAGTTGCTCCCCACCAACATACCCCCAAATTTCGCTGCCATAAATTGCAGTTGCCACAGACTTTGCATTGTACAGTTTCAACATGGCACAAGTGGGTTTTTTCCCTAATTTAGCAGCAAAATAAAAAATGGAAGCATTAACCCTCACTAGTTCTCCTTTCTTTTTTACAAGTTGAGGGATCCAGTTTAATTTAGTGTCAAATAGAACCCCTAAGTAAGAGAAGGTTGTTGTTGAGGGAATTACTGCTTCACCAATCTTAAATATGAAAGACCTTTTTGGTTGCTGACCTACTTGCATGACAAAAGACTTAGTATTATTGACCATAAGATCTCTCTCCGTCATAAATAAATTAAATGCATTCAAGAGGGATTGGAGACCCTTCTCTGTTCTTGAAATTAAAACCGCATCATCTGCGTAAAGTAGTATAGGAATTCCCCTCCTACCTACTCTAGGACAATCAGCCTGCACCTTCTGTAACACGCCATCTAGCTCATTAATATAAAAGTTAAAAAGGAAGGGGGCCAGGATGCAACCCTGCCGTACACCCTTACCAATACTAAAATTGTCAGTGACACTCAGATCTTGTGAGTATCTCACGTTGGCCCTGGTGTTGTTATGCAAATCAACCAGGAAGTCAACCACCCCGCTGTCTACCCCCTTCGCCCTCATGGACTGGCACAGCTTTCCCCTGTTTACACAGTCGAAAGCAGAGAACAAGTCCATGAAGGCGAGATGGATGGTACCCTTTTGCACTACAGCATATTTACTTAGTATTAAAAAGAGGTTGAGGCACTGAGTTAGTGTAGAACGGCCTCTGCAGAAACCATACTGAGAGATGGACAAAATATTGATTTCCTCCGCCCAAACAGTAAGTCTCTGCAGTACAATTCTTCCTACAATTTTGACCATAGAGTCTATTAGAGAAATGGGTCTGTAACAGAGTGGGCTACCCCTGTCCCCCTTCTTAAAAACTGGGACAATTGTAGACACACCCCAAGATTGTGGACACCCTTCTTTCACAGCAGCATTAAAAACAGACTCTAGGATGGGTGCCCAAAAACTAGGGTCAGACTTATATAAGTCAGGGGGGATCCCATCGGGCCCTGGCGTTTTCTGCAATCACTTTTTTCTGTAACACCGTGAAAATATTCAATATTACAGACACACAAGGAGGGAGAACCAGAGCAGGAGGCATCAGTTTAATTTACATTGAACATTTTATTGATTAATGTCTGATGTTGTGAAAAGTTTAGTCTGCATAAATAAGTTACACCTGCATAGTTCACTGGCATATGTTCATGAAGCTTCTTACAACAGGTGACTCATATCTGTTTTTCCAACCCCTTTCTTGCACACCATACTTAGGGCTAGAACGTTAATGACATTCCTGATCTACCTTTTGAGCACCATATTTCTTTCAATTGTAATTATGCATGCAAAACACAACACTTCCTCCACACTCCATGGGAAAAAGGGGATTAATTGGAGGAAGGTCATGCAACATGAACTGCACTTATGCGTATTACGTTTAGTTGTAAACTCTAAATGTATAGTTAACTTGGATTCATCATTTAGTCATAACTGACTTGGTGTTAAACAGATGTGCATAGAATGTCCCTTACCTTTTTTCTCATTCACCCTTAGGTTACCAGATAGTATACAGAGCGCCATGAAACCGTTGGTGAACGTGCGCGGTATAAATGTTTTTAACGTAACGTTAACGTAACGTATTTTGGGTATAATGTCTGGTATGTGCTTTGGGAGAGAGGTCTAAAGTATGAACATAACATTTGTAGATTTTCTATAGACTAGTATCCAAATGATTTGAATTGAATTGTACTGTTGCAAAGTTACACATGAGCTAAAGAAAAGGGATGGAATAGAAATTTAAATCAGCACTGGCAGCATTCTTCAAAATCGCCCACATGGCACTCTGCCCTCAAGAATAAGTTGTTTCTTTCCTTGGGTTAAGTTCCAATTTTATCCTCTCACATCCAACTAGAGTCCAGGATGGATGAGATTGCACAAACATTATATCAAACAAAGGAAGACTTACATAGCCTTATACGTCTCACAATTAAGGTGACTAGCTACTATGAGATAAGTACAAATATCGAATCACTCCTAATATCATACAACCCTCTTCACCTAGATAGCATTGATAATCAGAGTCAAATCCAATCTATCTCTGCAATCTACAACAGAGATGTTAAACCCAAACACAGAATGATAAATACCCATAACCTCAAGAGAGTTACTATTACCCAGACTTCTAAGGACATCCCCAAATCCTTTCTGAAATGCATTATTCTCAATTGTATATTGGCTGTTAGACATGCAGCAGACCTCGCAGATCTCATCCTAGCGCAGTATCTAGACCTCTTGATACTAACAGAAACTTGGCTAAATGCATCTATCCTCGACATTCAAGTCCCTTCGAGTTACGAAACCATTAAACTAGATAGACCGTTCAGACTAGCTGGAGGAATTGCCTTTCAGATAGACAATGCCAGTCCCCTGCTCTTTCATCATGTGAAAATATGTGTATTGAGACAACCTGCAATAACATTCCCCTCTGCAAATCGCTCATATTCTATCATCCACCTGATGATAATCTCTACTTTGTAGAGCAATTCAGGGGTATCACCACAACAAACACTGGTCAACATGGCACTTAAATCTTCCTCAGGGACTTTAACCTCCACTAGAGTGAACTGAATGACCCTAAAGTTAAAAGCCACTTCTTCAGAAACCAACTGGACCAAGCCAAACACTGTTCACAAAAGCCACTCGATTTGACCAAGCATCAATCTGAGGGCCTGCCCAATTTCTATCTGGTAATATGGACTTTCTGTCTGTTTGTTGGCGCCTTGATGCCCCTTGGGGCTAAGTTTTTGCGCGGTATAAAAATGCCATTCATTCATTCATTTCTCCACAAAGGGATCCAGTCTACTACCCAATTGTGAAGAGTTTGCCACCTTCTTCGTTGAAAAGACAGACAATTTGAAAGTTGACATTTACGCATCACAACAGCAATATCCTCACGCACTAGACACTGGAATCTCCTTCAATTTGATAACTGAACCCACTTACCTTCCAGAGCGCATCCTCAAAAATAAGGCCTCCGAAACAATTGAGCAAAACACAATACTCAAAATTCTGGCAGACTGAAACCCTCAAACCACTTTATTGATTCATTTCCCTTACCCTTTTCAATTAAATCAAAACGTCTATACTCTCACTCCGCACTAATATTGTAATTGCTTCACTACGACAGGGAAAAATACCTGACTGCCTAAAATCCAAGAAGGTAACCCCATCCTAAAAAAAAATGGCTGATTCACCCAAGCTTAACAATATCCACCCCATTTCCAACATCCCATGCTGGAAAAGGTTCTAGAAAAATGTGTTCATGCCCAACTTTGTAACCACATTGACCGATTATGTCTCTTTGATCGTCACCAATCTCGTTTCGGCTCAGGACATAGCACTGAACCGGCCCTTACACATATAGTGGAATATGCGCTAAAATAATCCTGTTGGACCTTTTCTTGGCGTATGATACGGTTGAGCATGACTACCTTCTCGATGTACTAGAGCGTAGAATGGGAATATCAGGGTCTGTCTTACTTTGGTTGACTTCATTTCTACAAACCAGAATGCAAAAACTCAAGGTTAATCAATCCCTTTCTAAGACAGCTCTGATCACACTTGGTGTCCCACAAACCTCCTCTCTTTCACCCACTATCTTCAACCAATTCAAGGAGCCCCTAACAGAAATTCTACGGTCTTCTAATATTCACGATCATCTGTACACTCATGATATCCAACTGTACTTGACAACGTCATCCCCTGAAGACATAGGATCTCTTAGTCCTATTCTTCCAAATACCCAAACTTGGCTGTCAGTCAACCACCTCAAACACTCATTCCTCCTAATCACCCCACCCAATCAGATACACAATACTAATGATTGGATGAAACAATTAACAACATTCAATTGCATGCCACAAATTATTGAGTCAGTAAGATCGCTAGGTAAAATACTTGACAAAAACCTTAATATGCAGGAGCATATTAGTGCCACCACTAAAGGAGTAAACCTCCAAATCAGCATACTAAGGAAAATACAACTTTTCCTCCGTCAAAACGACTTCAAGCCTGCTGTGCAAGCACTTGTGATTTATAGATTGGAATATGGAAGCACTACCCTCTCAGACCTGCCCAGATCCATAAGAATCCCATCCAGTGCCTAATTTAACTCTGTGGCAAGCCTCATCACGACATCAAAAAGGAACAACCACATCTCCCCTGACTTGAAAGCCTTTAACTGGCTCCCATATAAAGGAAGAATTCAACTATAAATTGCATGTATGATGCAGAAAGCTCTGCACTTCAGCACGCCAAGTTATCATGCTAATAAGCGTGAGCTATTGGGAGCCTCAAGATCCTCTAGAAGCAGTACCACCCTATTGTTAAAGCCACACAGTTTTGGCAGGAGGAAAACCTGCAACAGAGCGTTCTCTGACAGCACTCCATGAATCTGGAACTCTTTCCAACCGGAAATAAGATAGACCCCCTTCACTGCCTCCTTTAGGAAAAAAGTCAAACTTGTATTTATGAACAAGTTTCTTGAATAGATCATCAGAATTCTTCTTCATGAGCTTACTGTTCTCTTATCATGTATGTACATTTACTATGTTTATTGATGTGTATGCCCTTGCCTCATTTACTAACCTCTAATACCCACAAGGGTCACGTTTGTGCTATATAAACATTTTCAAATAAATGAAAAAAGTTCGGGGTTTTTGTACAGACTTTGCATTTGAGCAGACTTGATCATCTTTGATGGTACAAATCCTTTAAATACATTGTTTTTCAATAATAATTATGTCTAAAGTTTAATTTAATATGTGGTTGCAATTGGATGCATTTATGGAGGCATAATCCAGTCCAGAAATGCACTCATATTACCATATGCATATGTGAATGAACATTTACAGTAGGTACTGAAATAATGTTGGTTGTGGTTTCAACAAACATAAAAAGGCAAGTCTGAATACAAATAATTTTTAAAAGAAATGTTGAGGTCGAGAGCACATTGCTTTATTGGTGCTCTAGAGTTTAAGGGCCAGATGTAGGTGCGCCAATACCGGTCGGTAACGGCCGGAAATACCGATTCTTGGCCGTTACCGACCGGTATCGAGCCATCGGGATGTAGGAGTCCGAAATCCATCCGATTCGGTAAATTTACCGAATCGGTAAAGTTACCGAATCGGTAAAATACAGAATCTGAAAAAACACAGAATCGGTAAATTTACCGAATCGGTAACATACCGAATCGGTAAATATACCGAATCAGTATATTTACCGAATCGGAAGAGTTACCGAATCGGTAAAATACCGAATCTGTGTTTTTTCAGATTCGGTATTTTACCGGCAAAAACTGTGTTTGAGATGTAGGGAAGCACAGAAATACCGAATTAGCCTCAAAATCGGTATTTAAGAGTCGGTATTTACCATGGATTGGAATCAGGTGGTAACCAACTGCAACCTATAAAAAAGGACCCAAAATGCAATTCTACTTGCAGTATGGCGGCATTGTATGTCATTGCAAGACGGCTACGGCTACAGCAGGAAGGAGAGAGGAATTGGCAGAGAGAGGAGCAGGTCTACAGACAGAGGATCACCCTGTTCATGCTCACAGAGGCAGAGATCCTCCAGAGGTACAGGCTGGACTCAGACACCATTTTGGATCTCATCAGGGACCTCCAACCACTGTTGGAGCACACCACCCCAAGGGCACACGCTATCCCACCGCACGTGCAGGTGCTATGCAGCCTACACCTGCTTGCGTCTGGCAGCTATCAGAGTGTGGTTGCTGCGGTAGGTGGGGTGAGCAGCCTGTCAAGGTTTTTCCACAAATTCCTTGACGCCATGTTACAGAGGATGGACCAATACATTTCTTTTCCTGCAACCCATGCGGAATTGGTACAAACAAAAGCAGACTTCTACCAGATGGCACGCTTCCCCCATATCATTGGATGCGTTGATGGGACGCACATTCCCATTTGTCCCCCTGCTGCCACCGAATACATATACCGCAATAGGAAGTCAACGCACACTATCAATGTGCAGGTGATTTGCAATGCAAAGTATGCCATCACTGACCTGGTGGCAAAATTCCCTGGGAGTACCCACGACTCCTACATATTTCAAAACAGCGGCATCTATGCACGGCTGACGGCAGGGGAATTTGGTGAAGGATACCTCCTAGGTGAGACACATTGTCAGACCCCCATAATAACAATAGCAGTGTGAAGTAGATGTATGCATGTGAGTAATGTTACCTCTTATCCTTCTAGGAGACAGTGCATATGCCCTCCGCTCATTCATACTGACCCCCTACCTCAACCCCTCAACACCCAGGCAGAGGAGGTATAACCGAGCCCACAGAAGCACAAGGAATGTGGTTGAACGCACCTTTGGCATATGGAAAAGCAAATTCAGATGCTTGCACAAGAGTGGAGGTGCAAGGCAGTATACCCCCATCACCTGCTGTAAGATCATTGCTGCTTGTGCCATGTTGCACAACCTTGCGGTGAAGAAGAGCACTGAGGTGGAGTTGTCAGACTACGAGGATCATGACGACGACATTGCTGTGCCAGAAACACAACCTGCTGGAGTGTCAACACCAAGTGATGGCAGATACAGACGTGAGGAGATTACATACAACTATTTCTGAGTGAGTAAAGATACACCGACAGTTAATGAGTGTGAAAAATTAAATTTAATGTTGCCACAAAGTTCAGGCAACATTAATTTAAAGGTGGGGACTGGTAATGCCCCGGGTTGTCTCACCCACACTGTCAATGTCATTTTCGGCTGCGCTTCCCAGTGCCACTGGGATGCTGCTCACTCCCTTTAGCATGGCCTGCAGGCTCTGCAGAGCGCCTGGTGCTCCTGCGTGGCTCTACAACAGCGCTAGCCAGGCTGCTGCGGCTACTGCTGTCCTCTGCCTCAGCCACGTCCAGAGCAGGATTGACAGCAGTATTAGATATGATCATGGCCTCCAGAGCACTGGTGATCCTGGCCATGCCCCGGTCACCTCCGCGGTGTTTTGCGTTAGGCTCTCCTGCATGTTCACACCTCTGCAGCATAGCTGGGAAGTTGCCGTGGCCAGCTGGTTCATTACCCTGTTGTGCACACGCGCATCCCTGCGCCTTGTGTGCTCGATGTTTTCCATTTTGGCACACAGCTGGTTGATGGCGGTGGTCATGTTTTGCATTCCAGAAGCAATGTCACTGTTGGTTTTTGCAACCTCCCTGTTGCTTTCCACTAACTCACATATGCCCTTGCCCATTTCTCCCATTTGCAGATTGAGGGCTCGGAATTGGCGGTGGCAGGCCTGAATGGATTTGCCCTGCATGCGCTGGATGCGCACCATGCTCCCCCCAAGGCCAGGGAACACAGTGCCCTCTTCTGGTGGACCTGCAGTGCTGGGAGTGCCTTTTCGGCGGCGAGTGGTGCTGGGCTGCTGGGTGGACTGCTGTGCAGCAGGAGTGACTGGTGTGGGTGCTGGTGCCTCACCCTCAGCTCCCGCCATGACTCTCATTGGGGCCACAATTCTCCTCCTGGCTGGTGAGGTAGCAGGTGCTGGCAGGGACCGTGACGGGGAGTTCTCCGGTGAGAACACCATTGGGGGGAATTGAGATAGTTGTGGGGAGTGGGGAAACACGAGGGTATGAACAGGGTCGTCCTCATGGAAGATGCCAGTGCTGTCTTCCTCCTCCTGCGAGGCATCTATGGTGCTTGGCCCTGCCACCACACTCTCCTAACTCGCTGGTGCTGTCCCTTGTGAAGCAGATGCTCCACTGCCTGATGTTGCCCCTAGGGATAAAGAAGCATATGTACAGTGATTGCAAATGTCTCTTCAATAAAAGCATTGCACATTTCACTTTCATTACTCTCATTTGCTTTCAGTGCCTTGCTGATTTCTGTGCTTAGACAATTGGTCCTACATTAGCTGACTACATTTCCCATAATGCATTGCTCATGTATGGTGCTAGCAGTACTGGACTGGGGTCGGCCTGTACACAAAGGCTAAAGGGGAGCTGTTTGCTTGGGTGTGTCATGCTGCGCAAGCCTCTTACCTTTTGTAGTAGCTATGGCTGAGCTGTCCACATCTCCTACTCCCACAACACTGTCTGGCTCAATGGTTGAGGCCACAAGTTCCTCCAAGTCAGTCAGGGGGGGCGCTGGGTTCCTGCCTCCACCGGTGACACCAGCCTGCTTGTGGATCTCTGCCATTTTTTTTTTTGGTGAGGCTCCTGATGTCGTAGAACCTCTTCTTAAGGTCCTCTATGCTCCTGGGGGTCACACCCACAGCATTCACGTTCTCCCCTATGGCAGTCCACAGCTTTCTTTTGGCTGACTCTGGAACAGTGAGGGACTGCCTCCCAAAGAGCTGTCTGTGGACCCTCACCACTTCCTCCACCAGTACTTGCAGCTCCATGCTGCTAAACTTAATTTTTCATTTCCTTTCTGCCTTCTGGCTCTCTGTGCTGCTTGCCATTATCCCAGTTTTTAAATTCACACAAAACTCTCCCTGCTGCTCTGTCTCTCTGCTCAGCTCTGACTGCCTCTCCAGAACCTTCTAATGAGTTGCAGCTGCCTGGGTTGCCACTCCCTGGTAAGGTGGAGGAGGGTGGTTCCACCTGATTGGCTGTTTTCATTAGTTTCACTTTTACTTGCTTGCCGATTCCGTAGTTACCGATTCGGTATTTAACGAATCGTTATTTTCCGATTCGGTATTTACCGATTCGGTATTTCCAATGCATTCCTTTGGCCCATAGGGTTGTATAGCCATTACCGAATCGGTAATTACCGATTCAGTAAATACCGATTCGGTAAATACCGAAAGTCCGATACCGAATTTTTCCGAATCTGTATTTTTTACCGATTTTTTTCCTACATCTCATTTACCGATTTTTGATACCGAATCGGTAAAATTCGGTATTTAAAAATTGGTAAATGACTTTTACCTACATCTGGCCCTTTTTTCTCTAAGGCACAGTAGAATAAAAGGCATTTTTAAATTGTGGCTTTGTGCAAACCATTATTTACACAGGTAGTGCAATTACGAAAGGGGCCGCTTTTTTTTTATCTCTGAGTTTTCCGTAGGTAAAAACCAGAAGACAACAACTGCTGACATTTAACAAAGGAGAAACATTCTGGAAATCATAGCTACTGCCCCAAATTCTGCATCTAATTTTGCATTATCACAGGAAATCTCGAAACTGACATAATTTATCACATCTAATAAAAGCTGCTTTGCAGGGTCTTTATTTATCGGAGATGGGGGATAATTAGTAATTTATTTCAAGTACTAAATGTTAAGAATTGGGACTGCATCATGAACAATGATAGATTTGGAAAAAAGTGATTTGAGCCATCCTAGGGGCACATGGTCAGTTGTATTTCTGTGATGTATGTGCCCACTCACATTCTCCACCCACGTGCAGGTGCAGAAGAGGTCCATATGCTATTCTTTGCTGAAATTCTATTGTCTTAGTTGAAAAATCTATTTAAACAATCGATTTCTCTGTGTTTTCCAATTGTACTGCTTGCAGCCCACACACAAATCCTTAGATTTTCAGTGTTATTGTATGTGCAGTATACAGCACAATGTTGGCTACTATGTGCTGGTCCCCTGCTTTGTATATATATGGACAATGATACAGCCCCGGTTTGGGATCAGGACCTCTGGGGTGTTTAGCTTCGATGCACAATTTACATTTCTCATCAGCTAGTGTTCATGTTATGACGCTGCTTCGAACTGTATTTGTGAAAAGAGCAGAACTAGTTGTTTTGCTTTTTTGCTATTTGATTTACCTTTATAAATGCCAATTTTTGCAGTACAGACTCTAGGAGGGGTAAGGAGAAATGTATTATTGGACCTTAATAGCCTGCGAGGCTGGTACCAGCGGAGTCTCTTTGTCAAGTAGCTTTGGCACCTACCGTACATAATCTTGTGTTGCTAGGCAGAGAGTTTTGAACCTGGTTCTCTTCCTTGCAGGGAGCCAGTGAAGGAGTTTTAATCTGTGTGCTGAGGGTGATCCAGACGGGAGATTCAACACTAGCCTGGCCGCGGTGTTTTGCAGAACCTGTAGCCTGGACAGCAGATCTACATTTATTGGTGTCAGCAAGGCGTTCCCATAATCCATCCAGCTGATGATCTATCCCTGTACTAGAGGTTTCCTTGCTTCTATTGGGATCCATTTAAAGATTTTGTGCAAACTGCAAATGATGTCAAAGCAGGTGCCTATCGTTTCGTTAACCTGGTTCTTCATTGGTAGTTGGTCATCAATTAGAATACCAAGATTACGCACTGCCTGTCTAGGAAATAGACACAGGCCCACTTTGGGAGGCCACCAGGCTTTTGACCGGTGCTCATGTGCGTTCCCAAAGAGTATTACCTTGGTCTTGTTACCATTAAGTTGCAAAGGATTAGTGCTCATCCATCTGTCAATGTGCAGCATGCAATTACTAAAGCATGTTTTTGTATCTATGGGGTCAAGACCGAGGGTCATCAGAATCTGAGTGTCATCGGCGTATGACACTACATCAACATCAGCTTTTGGTCTCCCCTAGGACCCGACTCCCAAAGTTATAAATGGCGCAATACGCAGATGTGAATCATTAAAGATTAGTTGCTTACTTGAACCGGTTTTCCTTCATCTCAAAAGGTGTCTTAAATGCAGCACATGATCAAATCATATCCAAGATTTTTCTTCGGAATGTTTGTTGACTGTCATTGAAGCATTCTGAGGTTCCTGCTTTTTGCGGTTCACCAATAACAGCAATATTTTAGGACTGCAGAAAGTGTACAGGAGGATTTGTTAGACTAACACAGTCTCTGCTGTTTTTGGGATGTTGGCTTATATGGACGGAAGTGGTTGATGTCTGTGCTACTTTAAAACTTTTATTGAGGACTTCGGTCATCAAAGATCATCTTGACCAGAGGTTCAAGGAACAATTGTAGCATCTGTAGAGTGTAAGGCAACACTACACTGGTGGACATGTCCACGGTGTCTAAATGTAGGAAGAGTAGAAGCAGGCTTGGCAAACCTGGTTGGTTTACTGTGCAACCTCCTGCATGTGTGGCTTACAGCAGAGCCTGCTGCATGGGATGAGTTGCTACAGATTTTGTCTGTGGTATACAAGTAGCATCCACCACTTGTTGCGGCAGCTGGTACCTTCATCAATGGAATCAAAGCCACCTGAAACACACCTGCATTGAGATCAGAGTCCGTTGTAACTAATAATGAACATCAAAATTCCACCTTATAACAGAGCTTATTATCCGTTCAAGTGTCTGGTCAGTTTCCAACGGGTGAGTTCTCAAATGCAGAAGAGCCTAAAGTGTCACCTTCTTTCCCATCAAATTCCCACAGAATCACTTTTGAGTCCTGTGGCATTACACTTTGATGATGGTGTTGATGATCAAAAGATAAGATGTGTTCCTACCTGAGGTTTTAGAACGTGTACTTATTGTGTAGATTATGTTTGTGAGATGTGTGGGATCTCAGTGGTTAGAAAGTGCAAGTGCCGTACATCCGCCTATGGCAGCACCATTCAGGCAATACGCACTTTGTTTGCATTGTTCAATATCACTCTTTCCCTTTATACCCAACAAACAATGGCACTTTTGAATTAATTTGGCATGGTTGCAATTTGGAATTATTGAGTGCTGAATGAGGAGATGCACCTTGCCGTCAAGAACAGTGGCATGTAAGAAGCCCCAGACCATTGTTGGCACTTTATCAATGCATGTCCATATGACAGCAGGCTTCCACCAACCCACAATCAGGAGCAAGCTGGCACATAACCCATATCAATTACATGAATAGTGTACTACTGCAAATAAACTTACTTGTGCCTTGACAACTGCCAGCAACCGAGGCAGAGTTGTTGCAGGGCATAAGGAGCAAGCCAGTGTTAGGACAGCCCACACTTAAAAAATGTTTTGAGTGTTGTCAAAATACCACCAACAGCATTATTTAGCATTGGCACTCAATTCTACCAAAACAATACTGCTGCCTAATACCTTCTGCCTTAGTTGTTTGTAAAAACCAATGGTTTTTAGGATACCTGATGGTAGACACTGCAACCACACTAGCAGATTACAAGTCAACTTGATTTTTCAGGCCAGGCAAAACCTAACTTAAATTATACAGTCATGCAGTTCTTGTGCTGTGAAGGGCCTTGGATGGATCGGTGCATATGGAGGGCCACTTCAACACGATATGAGAACAATAGGTCAAAGTAAATAGTTCATGGATACTGCTATGCAGCACAGTCACAGCTTCTGCTCTAATGGAAGGCAAAATGAGAACATGGTATTCACCAACAAGCCATTTAGTGAATGCAGGTTCAAGATGGTAAAATCCAGAGATGAGCTGACCAGCTGGAGCAGAAAGAAGATGTGCTAGGAATGTGACCAAAGGCCTGAGTTAGGGTTTCCTGGTCATTAGTCAACTGACTTGTGAAAAAAGTGCTAAATGCTCAGCTGGATGATTTGGCAAAATGATGTGTCAAAATTCAATAAAAAAAGATAGAAACAAGTTAGTCCAATAAATGTGGCAACACCCAACAAAAATCAGCATCCTTATATCTTTCCGTAAAATTAGAAAGTATTGTTTCCTTAACAATACAAATTAGTCTTTAATTACTGAAAAAATACAAACTGCAGCAACGTATTCCCTCCCTTAGCAAAAACAATAAATACAAATTAATAAAATTAGCTTTTGATAACAAAAATAACACTACAAATGCAAAGGACCTCCACTAATATATAAGACTCATTACAAAATACATTTCGCTAAAACAAAATAAAAATAATGACTAAAAACATCTTTTATCCCAAGGTTTCCTTCTCAAAATCGCCCAAATTCTCCCACATTTTGGTCACTCTCTCTCAGTGAAACCACATCCAGTAAATACACTAGAAAAGGCTGTGTGGCTTACATAATGTTGATCTAACTCTTGTGAAATTCTAAACCTTACAAACGTTTATGAGACATTAATGACACCACAGAAAGTTCAGACATTGACATTCTTCCTCAGTCATTAATGAACTGATATACATCTACATAGAAAGCCTGGGGCAGTTTCATATCACTTTTGGGTAAGTTCACTTAGGCCTAATTTTAAGGAACATGAAAAGCTTATGTGTCTATTTTTGTTTCCATGTTTATATTTAGTTGGTTGTGAATGAATTCTTTCAGCTAATTGCTTTAATGAATTGTACATTAAGGGGGAAATCTGTGCCACAGCAAAGTTTACCCCTACTTGGGCCTGGAGAAATCATGTAGGTATCCATCCGTAGGTAAACATGTACCCAAGAGTAGGTCCACAGCCACAATCATCATAACTGCACTGCTGCTTATGGCACTTGGAGAAATGTCATATTTCCCTGGTTCAGCTCATCACCAGATTCAAGGCTTTTTCCTCCCTACTGGGAGTTATTTACTCTGCTCTCCAGTAGAAGCAACAGTGGCCTCCATACACATAAGAGCCATGTGTGAGTGCTTGGGCTTGTCCCTGGGAAAGGAGAATGTGAAGCACCTGCATGTGCTAACTAGCTCTTCATTTAGCATCTGGCCTGAAAATACTGAGCCCGACAGGAGCAAAGAAGGACAGCCTCTGGGTTCAAACACAGGAGGGTCCTCCCTTTGATATATTTCCGTGAAACTGTGTCTGTTGGGGGCAGGGATGAGTCTCTCAGGGATGGTCTTTCTCTGGACCACTTCAAACCTCAATGCCCCTTAATGCAGTGTAGGGGGGTTAGAGCAGGGGTAGAGTGATGATGTGGCACCAGAGGATTAGGCAGAGGTGGAAACCTTCTAAAATGTTTCACCCACTCTTAAAAAATGCTGCGCAAAGAAGAGACTGTGACACCGTAAGTGGTGATGCCAGAGGAATCAATAGCGGGAAGGAGAAACCACCAGACTCCACTGCAAGAATGGACGTAAGGATTTTTAGCTTCAGCTTGAGGGCCAGTGGTGCGGCCCCCTTATTGCCTCTGAGGGACAGTAGAGGGATGCTTGGTGGAGACCTTATGATCTTCCTTGGATCGGCTGTGCACTGGTACTGCAGGTGGGATACCAACCATCATGAGGGGGCCACCAACTGCTGACACATAGGGGTCCTGTAGGACAGCCGAAGCTATGAAGCCTCTAGTGTGTGGCAAGGAGGGTGGTCTTCTAGAGGGGTGCAGAGGGGCAGTTGTAGGGATCCCCTGGTGAAGGAAGGTACCAGAAGTCCAGAAAAAGGATAAGTCCCACAGCAGGAGTGTAGAAAACAGGCTCTAGAAAGAAAAGTAAAGTTTAGAGCTTAGAAAGCCAGCAGAGAAGCCCACTATGAGCAAATCATAAAAATATGCGTCAGGAATGGGAGCAATAGGTCTGATTTGCATATGGCTTGGTCCAAACTGGGGTGGTGTGGTGAGCAAAAGAATGATGCATTAAACCCAGATCCTTGTGACTGGGGGGGGGGGGGGGTTGTTTGCATTGTCCAGCATTCGGGCCATCAATTTTTTCTTTTGCACATGATTTAAGGAATCGGCAATGAATTTCCAATTTCTTAAATCAGACCTATTGCTCTCATTCCTGACGCAAATTTTGACGTCTTTTTTCTTGGACCATTTGGCTGCATAGGAACCATTGTCTTCTCAAAACACGTATTCACCCCAGGTTCTAATATTGGGGTTCCCTTGTCTACCATACTACCATGAGCAAAATGACACAGACATGGGCCTATGAAGTTTAGTACCTTGTGAATGGTCTTGGGCCCTGGGGATGCATAATCATGTTTAAATCTGAGGTGATATTTATAGGCCCCCTCCTAAAAAGAAGCTCTATGACCCTAGGACCCTACCCCCCAGGTCCAACACATGGAAAACGTACCCGGGCCCCCACCTCCCTGGAACAGAGGCATGAGCAGATGAGTGTCATTGTGCTCCTCTACTGTGATGTGCATTCCCATTTCCTATACCCATGTCTTGGTGGTGGAAGGCACACACCTCTTGGCTGGAAGCTCATTGAGGGGAGGGCAGGGGAAAACAAATGCGTACTCCTGTGCCAGCACAAGAGCAATATCTACCTAGTGAAAAGCTACCTGAGCAGCACTGGAGCGGGCTCCTACCACTGCCTGCCACCTCCACATGCCAGATGCCCCAAATGGGGGCAGGAGCCACAAGTCCCCAAAAAATGTAAAGGCACCTTACCAGGTTACATGGTAATCGAAAAATACAAAAGGCATTTAGGAATGGGAAAGCAACTCTAGAATACATACAGCTCTCTGGCTAAGGGAAACCACCAGAATAACGTGTGGCACATGCATTTATGGATATGGTGGTGCCTTGGAAAGTGCAAAAAATGATGGATTTAGGCCCAGATCTCTGTACTGGGGTGAATGTATGACATTGTTCTGCATTCTGTCCATCAACTGTGGTTTTTGCATTTGTCACCCCGAGTGGGATGGGTATGCTCAGACGTGAGTCCCATGCTCTCCACACCACTGGATTCAAGCAAGCCGGGCTGAAGACGGCTGGAATGTCAGAAACCGGTCCTCGGAAGCTTGTGTCCGGTCCAGGGAAGGCATGGCTTGGCAGTTCGGGCTGGACTGTTCCCATGAGGCACAGGGTCAGACTGATTTGCATATGGCCATGTCTGAACTGGGGTTGTGTGGAGTGCAAAAAAACGATGGATTTAGGCCCAGATCTCTGTACTGGGGTGAATGTAGGACATTGTTCTGCATTCTGTCCATCAACTGTGGTTTTTGCATTTGTCACCCCGAGTGGGATGGGTATGCTCAGACGTGAGTCCCATGCTCTCCACACCACTGGATTCAAGCAAGCCGGGCTGAAGACGGCTGGAATGTCAGAAACCGGTCCTCGGAAGCTTGTTTCCGGTCCAGGGAAGGCATGGCTTGGCAGTTCGGGCTGGACTGTTCCCATGAGGCACAGGGTCAGACTGATTTGCATATGGCCATGTCTGAACTGGGGTGGTGTGGAGTGCAAAAAAACGATGGATTTAGGCCCAGATCTCTGTACTGGGGTGAATGTAGGACATTGTTCTGCATTCTGTCCATCAACTCTGGTTTTTGCATGTGTCACCCCTAGTGGGATGGGTATGCTCAGACGTAAGTCCCATGCTCTCCACACCACTGGATTCAAGCAAGCCGGGTGGTTGACGGCTGGAATGCCAGAAACCGGTCCTCGGAAGCTTGTTTCCGGTCCAGGGAAGGCATGGCTTGGCAGTTTGGGCTGGACTGTTCCCATGAGGCACAGGGTCAGACTGATTTGCATATGGCCATGTCTGAACTGGGGTGGTGTGGAGTGCAAAAAAACGATGGATTTAGGCCCAGATCTCTGTACTGGGGTGAATGTATGACATTGTTCTGTATTCTGTCCATCAACTGTGGTTTTTGCAATTGGAAAGTGCAGGGGCACCAATAACCCTTTTATGGAATGCTCTATCGGCATCCAGGTGTGCAGTACCCCTACCACCAAAGGTTACCCAATGATTCCGTAGTTCACCCAGGGGGTTATATTTAAGGCCTTTGATAGAGGTTTCTAACAATTTCAGGCACTATTGGAGCTTTTGCTGTTATACATTAGCTCTGGAATGCACGAACATCTGTTGATTGATCCAAAAGCTTCAGTGCAGCATAATGATGTATGCACAAATTAAATTGATTTGACAATGCTTTGTTAACAATGACAATATTGACAATGCAATGTATATGATGTAATCGAAGTCATGAAAAAGGTTGTATTGACAATTACATAGTCAATCATTCCATTTTGATGATGGTCATTGATACACTTTGAAATGCTTTTTTGACAACCTCAAGGTTAAAACTGACATGCTTAATGAATGTCATTGTAGAAACAACCTCATTGATTTGCACTTTGTTGCAATTTTTTATTAAGTCATATTTCAGTTTTATTAATGTGGTGATAACCGGACAAAGCCAGTAGCCTTAGCTTTTTGTTAACAACACCCTATTAGATTGTGTCTGGTGTGGGTGCTAGTGTTTTTAGTTCCCTAGGGGTGTAACGTGTTATGAGATTGTTAACATAGGCATTTCCTTCTTGCTATTTGTAGCTATGTGTATGCTGATGTGAAGTATTTTTCCTTTTTATGAAAAAAAGTCACTGACTGGACAATGGTTTATTGAATGCTGTTTGTTGTGTAACAGGGAGCTGAGTTACTAGCCCCCACTACCTCCGTTGAGCTAGCCTTGGAATGCTCTGCTTTGCTGAAAGTCAAACACTACAATGGGGAACTTGGTTTGTAGTAAACTTAATATTGTGTTTTTATATTACTTGTAAAGGATTCACATGCTTTGCAATGAACGGCCCGCATCCTTAAAAGATGTTCATCCAGGTATGAAGCCAGCAAGTTACAACTGTGAGGAGATTATTTGGCTTATAGTAATTTGAGGCACAATATATTTTATATGGGCTAAAAATAGTTAAGACGGAAGATGTTTACTTAACTTCAGCATCCCTTTCCACATCTGTTTATTCATCCAAGCCATCTTTTCAGTCACTTAACTGTTCCATATTTTAAAAAAGTAAAGATTTTGGTAGACAAACGGTGCACAGTTATGGCAGGGTGCCCACAAAGGGGTTTAGAAAGTACGTAGGGGTAGATTTCCCAAGTAAGTGATTCAGTGCAAGCAGCAGACCATTTGGCTGTACTGCACTGAGTCACTTTCAAAGCACAGGAATGCAACATATTTACAACAATTAGATGCATATCTGTGCTTCCCCCTGTGCTGGCGCAGAAACTGCTGCCATGCGCTGGTGCAGGCACCCTTGCACGATGGTGCAAGAATGCCTGTGTTGTGGGGAGATTGTTTATGCGCAGGAAGGGTTCCTATCCTGCACATAAAGAATCTGAAATGGCCTTTATCAAATTCTATGTATGCTGCATTAGCACACATAGAACTTGCAAAAGGTCATTGTTTTACCGATTGTGAGCCGGAAGGGACACCTTACTGTACTTAAACAATCACCAGAGATGATTTCCTCTTTCTATATGTGCTGCAGAATGCAGCATGTATAGAACGAGGAAAAAAAGGAGGAGAAATGAATACATTTCTGCTTGTTGCGCCTCACTATGCCTCCCCTGGGGAGGCGTAACCTTCAGACGCATTTCCAGGTTTACGATTTATCTGGAAATGTGTCTGGTCCAATGGGTGTTGCATGGAAACACCCACAGTAAACACCCATGGAATGCCATTTTCACGCAAAGTGCTGTATGCAAAGGGGCCATATTTACAAGTACAGGAAAAGTCACTTAGGGTGGCAGTAAAATGTGCCGCTGGTGCGTCACAAAAAGTGACGCACTGGTGGCACAAGGAACTTGTAAATCTGCCCCTTAGTGGACAACCCCACTCCACATGGCCAAAGGCTTGCACTGAGCATGGATTTGCTGCTTTTTGCGAGTTGGTTGCAGAACCTGGATTTGAGTACAACCCACATTGTGCACCGCCAAAGGGTGTATGCAGCACAGGTTGGGTGCAGGCAGAGAGTTGAGCACAGGACTTGACCTTGTGGCCAAGCACCGCCGCCGAACCATGCTGCATATGGTCCAAGCCCTACATAATAGGGATTTACCAATCACAGATGGTTTCAGAGCAGGGCGAATTTAGAATATGATTGAAAATCCACATAAATTAACTGAAAAAACAAAGACTAAAGTGAATTCATTGTGAGGTGTTGAAAGGAGAAACAAAGTAATGTTAAAAAATAACTATAGCTCGCACCCCCATCATGCACTGCTTATCACCTCAAATATTAGAATGCTCAAAACATGATCAAGGAAAACCTTGATGATGTAACTCATTAGATTTAAAGACAACATTTTTGTTTTATTTTATTACATATGAGTGTGGTGATACCCAAGGCATTATGTGAGATTTTAAATGTTCAGACAATGAGTAGGGGTCATAGCTTTCCTCCTTAGATACACTGTGGCATTACTCTTATCAGCATATCATTTACACCACAGCAGAGTGTGAAGAAGAAGTAGTGGGCGGGCTTTTCAACTCTGGGCAGCATCAATGCTCCATTTTGTATTCAGCAATGCAATAGTAGGAGAAATATTTAAATTCAACATGGTGTGGATGGACAGCCAAGGATGCAGGATTTTGGAGACGACACTTGGGGGTCGGAAATCTCCACAGCAGAGGCCAGCAGCAAGATCCAAAAAAAGGCCAATTAGAACTGGTCAGCCTGTAGGTGGGAAAAACATCTAGCCACTCCCTAAACAATGGGAGACAAGTTCCTGGGAGTGAGCGAACACACTTTTGTAGCATTCCTTGCGTGCTCTACTGAAAACAATCCTGAAGCACCCTTGTCTACCTAAAGCCAAGATGGCAGAAATGTTCTTACCTGTGTAGAGCTAACGTGCCCACCCTGGAGGTGTGGCCAGGGAAATGAGTAACCTCTCTACTGTGGTTACTCAAAAATGGTTCCTGGTGCCTACCTGACTAGAGGGACTAAGGACTAAACAGGCTCTGGTGTTACTTACAAGACAGCCCCCCACACCCAAGAGGGCTACTCTGCCCTTGGTGAGAGGAAGAGCTCATATAAATGGGCATCTAGAGGATTTAGGCACGGAAAAGTTAACTTTTTAAAAGTACCTTTTCAAAAAGATTTATTACAAATCCAAATATAACATTTGCAGTTGCTTCCTTGCTGGACATAACAAAATTACATGTAATATTGTATACCAATGATGCAAACTCTGCTTCAGTGGAAACAGCTTTCAGGGCCTTTTGACTTTAAGGACATGATTAACTTTAAACTTTTAATGCTGTACCTTTAAATATCATGCACCCTGGTTTACAAGCAGTAAGGCCTACTTAGATCCTCAGAATTTTAGCTGAATATTTGGAACAGTACAGAATTGTATTTTTTGCATCGGTGGTGTGTTGTGTTGGCTTACGTTATGTTAAGTTGTTTTTTGCATTGCAGTACGGGATCATATTATTGAAAGGACTAGTTCTACTATTGTTATTGTCTTGCCACTGTGTTCCTATTGTTTTCCTGTGTTTTCAAGTGGTTGTTTTTTTATATTATGATTTGTCAGTGTGTTGTTTTTTGTTATTATTTTCTGTTGTGTTGGTAGTTGCTGGTTTGCCATTAAAAGTAATTAATTTCAGTGAATAAGATTCAATTTCAGCTGATAAAAGTGGATATGTCACTGCCTCTAGACTTAAGTTTCAAATTACTCCAGTCAGTCTAAAGGAATGGCACAGATCATGTTCAAACATATCTTTTCCATCCTCATGTTGAACGATCAGGCCCAAGAAGGTTTCTCATCACAGAATTAAAAAAAAATAAAATGACAAACTATGAAAAAACGGTGAAAATGTTATGTGATGATTAAAGGAGGTGTACGTAGAACGGTGTACTTTTCAAAAATATTTTCATTTCACAATCAAATAATGTACTACCTGCAAAAACGAACATGTAAAATGCAGAATAATTCCCAACTTTTGTTCCAAATTATTTGTGTCAATGGGTCAGATAGAATGCTTTGTTACTTTATCTAATCCCTGGCCTGGGCAAAGATATTTACAACTTATTTCTGTAAACAATTAGTTCTTCATAACAGAATTGTAATGCTAAAAAAAACACTGCCCACATTGTGTGATACATTAAATATGGCAAACAATATACAAAACAGTACTGCAAAAGAAATTAAACATACTTGGGCATTTGAATTAGCTTTGTAACCATTCAAATCATGCACTTTTCTCTCGGCTTAAGAATCATGCTATATTCTTTGCCTTCTTCAAGGCATTTTTAAATTCAGCATTTTTCAGACTGTATATAATGGGGTTACATAGGGGTGTAACAGCAACATATGACAAAGACATTATCTTGGTTTCTATCATTGAATATGTTGATTTTGGTCGTGCATACGTAGACAAGATAGACATATAGAATAAAACAACCACACTCATGTGCGAGGCACATGTGGAGAAAGCTTTTTCCTTTCCAGTCTTGGACTTGATTTTCAGAATGGAAGAAGCAATTTTGCAATAAGACATAATGATAATAATAAAGGAGGGCATTGTCACTAATGAACCCTCCAGGTAGTTGAGAGTCTCAGTGATGCTAGTGCTGCTGCAAGAAATCTTCAACAGTGCTGTCATATCACAGAAAATGTGGTTAATGATGTGGGACTCACAGAAGGAGAACCTTGATATTAGAATATTATGTGGTATTCCAAGAAGAAGTCCTGCTGTCCAGCTTCCAGTAGCTAACTTCAAGCACGTGGCCTTATTCATGACGGCCATGTAGCGGAGGGGATCACAGATGGCCACATAACGATCATAAGCCATGACGTTCAAGAGAAGGAGTTCTACACATGCCAAGGACATGAAAAAGTACAGCTGCAGGAGGCATTTGTTGAGAGAAACCTCAATGCCCTTTGAAAAGAAATGGACCAACAGTTGTGGAACTATGACTGACGTGAAACTGATGTCAACAAATGACAAATGAGTAAGGAAAAAATACATAGCTGTATGTAGAATTGAGTTTGAGTGAATTATTGTCAGGATCAAAAGGTTTCCTATTACAGTCATGAAGTAAACCAATAAAAGGGCAACAAAGAGTGGAATTCGCAAATGTGGAAAATCCGAAAATCCGATGATTAGGAAACCTGCAGATGAGCTCATATTTGATGTATTCATTTATCTAGCAATGCAACAAGGTCTTTATCTGTAGACTCCCTGTAAATAAATGGACAATTGATATGAATTTAACTATTGGCAAAATGATCAATTCAGTAAGTATTGGAATGCGAGATATATGTGACATTTCCAAAACTGTCAAAGCTACTAAAGGAATTGTGAGCTTGCATATATACTTTTTACTTTGACGTTTATTGTAATGCTCTTTTCAAAGGTACCTATGTATTATTTAAGCTTATGCATACAATAAACACCAAGGGCCTTTTTGATATTCAGGCGGGCAGACGGCTATTCCCCCTATGGGGATGAAATAAATTACTCTGTCCCCACGATGGAGAGACACTCCACAAAATGTAAAATGACCACCAAGGAGGCAATCATTTATAAAGAAATCGGCAAGAATCGCAGCCATGGAGGTTCCTGTCAATGGGCCCGATTCACAGAACTAACTTAAGACAAAATCCTAAACTTACTACCATTTTCGTATTCACAGAAGGCACTTACTCCTTTTGGTATTCACAGAAGACACCTACTCATTTCGGTATTCACAGAAGTTAGGAGTCCTAACTTTAGGATTCCTAAATGCCTTCTGTGAATACCGAAAGTCTTAAAGTTAGGATTTTTCTCAATTTAGTAGTAGTAAAATTAGGACTCCTAACTTTCGGACTCCTAAATACCGAAATGAATAAGTGCCTTCTGTGAATACCAAAATGAGTAAGTGCCTTCTGTGAATACCAAAATGAGTAAGTGCCTTCTGTGAATACCAAAATGGTAGTAAGTTTAGGATTTTGTCTTAAATTAGTTCTGTGAATCGGGCCCCCTGCATTTAACTTTTTGCTGCAGGGCCCGTCGTAATGACACAGCCCTGATGCAGCCAACAGTATCATAAAAAATAAAAAAAATAATGCTTCACGCGCCATGGCACGTTTCTCACATGGAGAGGGGTGCATTATGTTGGTTCTACTTCTAATTAGCACCAGGTTGAACTTGAAAATAAGGAAATGTAAAAAATGAGTACATGTCCGTACATCTAAATTGAGTGGGCGGAAGTGTAGCTATTGCTCTGACTGCCCTTACACCCCAGGGCTGTTGGAGAAGTTTGATCACATCACAAGCAGAGAAGTCTCCACTGTGGCCAAATGTAAAGTCCACCTGCAGTTACATTTTTCTTGTGGATCATTATATTGGTGGTGAGGGAACTCCGTCTCCATTGCGATTGAGTACCCTCACTGTCAATATATAAACCAAGATATTTCTCTCACATGGAACAAATTGGCCCAATTATCAAAAACAGGCTATCTTAACATTTTCGAAGGCCAAATTTACACGTGTTATAAGTTTCATATGTTTGAGGTATTCACTAACAATCCTTTCATGATAGTGGTAGCTTTCAAGTATGAAATTACCTAAAAACAATATTGACTGTACATTTGTGTGTTTTGCACTAATCTGGTGTAGTTTTACTACTACTAAATTGAGAAAAAATCCTAATTTTAAGACTTTCGGTATTCACAGAAGGCATTTAGGAGTCCTAAAGTTAGGAGTCCTAACTTTACTACTACTAAATCTAGAAAAATCGTAATTTTAGGAATTTCTGTATTCACAGAAGGCATTTAGGAGTCCTAAAGTTAGTAGTCCTAACTTTACTACTACTAAATTGAGAAAAATCGTAATTTTAGGACTTTCGGTATTCACAGAAGGCATTTAGGAGTCTTAAAGTTAGTAGTCCTAACTTCTGTGAATACCGAAATGAGTAAGTTCATTCTGTGAATACCAAAAGTAGTAAGTGCATTCTGTGAATGCCAAAAGTAGTAAGTTCATTCTGTGAATCGGGCCCCTAGTGTCCCTTCCACCAAGTACATTACTCAGCCCCTTTAAACAGGACATGGGCATTAAACCAGTCAAGGACCTAGCAAAGGTATGCCCGCTTCTATTTTGGCGGAGGCTAGTATCCACTCCAGAACTGTCCCCGTACACACTTGCCTCCAAAGAACTTTGGGGTCCATTAGGATGGTGGGCGGAAAAAGTCCGCCTGCCACCCTAACGGAGATCGGAACCGCCCGCCTAAAGGGCGGGGGTCCCAACATTGGCATTAGGATGCGCCCGCATTCCTCAATTTAACATTGTGGCGGGCGGTGCTCACTGCACCGCCTGCCCCAATATTATACACAAATGCACACATTTGCATAATCGTAGCGGCAGGCACCGCGCGGTGCCTGCCGCTGCGATTATGCAAATGCAGGGGGGTACCACAGGTACCCCCCCTGTGCCACCCCCCTTTGGCCGTCACTCTGGGGGCCCACAGGGCCCCCCCAGAGTGAACACCGCATGCCTTTCCGGGGCGGCATTGCCGCCACGGAAAGGCATCGAAAAATGCCTATTCTAATATGGCTGGCGGTGTCTGATAGACACCGCCACCATGTTATCCCTTTTCCGCCCCGGTCGCAAGGCGACCGGGGCGGAAAACAGGCGGGCGGTGTTTCCCACCATTGCGGTCCCCTCTGCCATTGTAATATGGCGGGGGGAATGCAGGGAAGGATGTCGGGCGGATTGCCTCCGCCTGGGTGGCGGTGGCCACCGCTACCCTGGCGGAGGCAATCCACCCGACATCCTAATGGGCCCCTTAGTTCATTAGACCCATCGAAGAAAATAGGCTGGATTAGAAATATTAGAAACCTTATTACTAGCATTGCGGTCTGGGAACATATTATCTGCCCGGAACCACTAACTAAGAAACAAATTAAAGTAATGTATTGGGGCTGGGTAACGGAGAACGAAATCCGGGATAGCAGACGGGGTAGACTAACCAAGGAATTTACAGATTTTAAGCTAACCCTGAAAGGATACCTTGACCTTATCCAGTGGCCGGCCAATAGGAAACTATACATCCAAATCAGGCACAGCTCTCTGCCTATAAATTCATTCATAAACTCCTGGTCATGTAGCACTGCCCGAGATAAAGGCTGCCCTTGTTGCTCTGCTCCACTGAACCAAGTGGCCATGTCCTTTTTGCTTGCCCTGCACACATCAGTCCTAGGGCGAAATGGCTAGTTCCTGTCTGTAAACTGCTTGGAACCTGTGACTCTGGGGCAGCTTTGCGGATACTAAAATCAGGCAGTAGACCATTATTTGTGTGCTCAATTGCAAGGGTCCTGGGCCACATGTGGGGAATCAGAAGAAAGGCCCGGAGTTTAACTTTACCACCACCTTAACAGGCATATAATATGATTAAGGCTCTATGTTTTCTGTTTTTATGGCTTTTTACAGATAAATACAGACAGAACACAGTGTGTTTCCTGTCTGCATTTGTTTTTAAAGGTGGACAAATACAAAAAATGGTACTCCATTAGGTGAATCTCTGTGCTGTCTTTCATGAATAATAGCCCAACAGCTGAGCAGATGGACAGCATGGGAAATGAAAAAACAGTATGACATTTCTTTAAATAAAGGCACCTGTCAATATACACATGTGGTATAGTGCTAATATCTACCAGTGGATGTATTGTTATGTAATATTTGGCAGCTTAAATACCTAAAACACAACAGACTTCAAAGTGTGAATGTGTGTCAATCAGGTAAATAAATATTTACTACATTTTTACACAAAACACACAATAAATATGGATAAATACAGATAAAATGGCCAAAAATAAATATGGATAAATACAGACAAAAATGCTAGAAAATTAAACACCATAAAACCGGAAGCCCGAAATATGATATATCCCTGCACGTTTGTTGGTGGTGGAACTCACGCCTAATTACGATGGAGTTCAGCCACTGAGCAATTATTCAGGTCTTAATTTTAATGTGCTTTGTGCTAGCAGAAGTCTAGCGGAAGTACTACTGGAACAGCCTATGCATATCATTCCTAGCAATACAGTTTGAATAATCTAGTACACTTATGTATTGGGTATCTCAAATTGACTAGTTAGCCATTTCTTACAAAGTAATCATTATACAGTTTTAGACTTTATTGAAAGATTATATTTTTTAAAGATAATTTGTGTTGTATCTATGTCTTATGAAGGTCTTTTAATATATTTAAATTGTTATTGGGCTGTACATATGCACTTTGTACATTTATGGTCTGATGGCTGGATATCGTTTATTGAATTGATTGGATATGTGGATGGGACATTTCGGTGAAAGACTGGATGAGAGAAAGTAAAAGCTTAAATCATGGTGGCTATCAATGGGTGAATATAGAAGAATGAAAGGATTACTGAATAATTGCTTGGATGAAAAAACAAAGGAGCTTTTCTAGAGAGGGGTATGATTACCTACTTCACTTAATTGGTTTTTATCAAACCTATGGTTCAAAGTTGGGGGTGTTTTGATGTTTGGTCTACACCCTTGACTCACCTACTGTATTTGTTAAATGAGGCTGATGTGTATCTCACCCATCATCATTCATCACTTCTCTCCCTGCCCATGGCATTTTACCACCCATGACCTAAGTACAGCATTATGATTGCAGTACTGGCTTAGTAAAGTGTATCTGCTTCATTTAATGTACCATTTACAAAGTTTTCAATGCATTGCAAACCAAGCACAAGGTGACTGAATAAGCTAAAGCATAGGCTAATAATAATTATGAATGACACCAAACCTTTCTATAGCAAAAGCTCTACCTACCCAGCTTAATCACTCCCCGCAGTAGAGTAAGTTGAGTTTACGTTTGTTACAGCCCAGCAAAGTAATTTGCTAGACATCATTTGCATTGAGCATGAGTCCAGGGAGTAAAGTGGAACAAAGTGCCTGATTTCAAGCATGGTAGATGTGATACTCTGTGATCAATCAATCAATCAATCAATCAAAGACATTTATAGAGCGCACTACCTACCCGTAGGGTCTCAAGGCGCTAAAGGGGGGGGGGTGCCATTACTGCTCGAACAGCCAGGTCTTGAGCTTCTTCCTGAAGGAGAGGTGGTCTTGGGTCAGGCGCAGGTCGGCAGGGAGGGAGTTCCAGGTCTTGGCGGCCAGGTAGGAGAAGGACCTTCCTCCTGTGGATGCGTGGGACGGCGGCGAGGGCGTGGCTGGCAGAACGGAGGTGGCGTTTGGGAGCGTAGAAGTTGATTCGGTTGTTGAGGTAGCTCGGGCCTTGATCGTGTAGGGCTTTGTGTGCGTGGGTGAGGAGCCGGAAGGTGATTCTTTTGTTGACGGGGAGCCAGTGCAGGTCTCTCAGGTGTGCGGAGATGTGGCTGTTCCGTGGGATGTCGAGGATGAGTCTGGCTGAGGCGTTCTGGATCCGCTGGAGTCTCTTCTGGAGCTTGGCGGTGGTTCCTGCGTAGAGTGCGTTGCCGTAGTCCAGTCGGCTGGTGACGAGGGCCTGGGTGACGGTCTTCCTGGTCTCCGTGGGGATCCACCAGAAGATCTTCCGAAGCATGCGCAGGATGTTGAAGCACGACGAGGAGACGGCGTTGACTTGCCTGGTCATGGAGAGGGAGGAGTCCAGGATGAAGCCCAGGTTGCGTGCGTGGTTCGTCGGCTTGGGTGCGGTGCCCAGGGCGGGGGGCCACCAGGAGTCATCCCAGGCGGAGGGCGAGGAGCCTAGGATGAGGACCTCCGTCTTGTCTGAGTTCAGTTTCAGGCGGCTCGTCGTCATCCACTCGGCTACCTCTTTCATCCCTTCATGCAGGTTGGCTCTGGCGGCGGCGGGGTCGTTGGTCAGGGAGAGGATCAGCTGGGTGTCGTCAGCGTAGGAGATAATGTTGAGATTGTGTTGGCGTGCGATGGCCGCGAGGGGGCTCATGTAGACGTTGAAGAGTGTAGGGCTCAGCGAGGATCCTTGAGGGACGCCGCAGATGACTTCGGTGGCCTCTGACTTGTACGGTGGTAGGCGGACCCTCTGTGTTCTTCCGTCGAGGAAGGAGGCGATCCATTCCAGTGCCTTCTCCTGGATTCAGACGTTGCCGAGGCGCTGTACTAGGGTGCGGTGGCAGACTGTGTCGAAAGCCGCGGAGAGGTCTAGGAGGATGAGGGCCGCTGTTTCTCCATTGTCCATCAGGGCTCGAATGTCGTCGGTGGCGGCGATGAGGGCGGTCTCGGTGCTGTGGTTGGCACGGAATCCGGACTGCGATGGGTCGAGGGATCCATTCATCTCGAGGAAGGCGGCCAGCTGTTTGTTGACGGTTTTCTCGATTACTTTGGCTGGAAACGGGAGTAGAGAGATGGGGCGGTAATTCTTGAGTTCGGTGGGGTCTGCCGTAGGTTTCTTGAGTAGAGCGCTTTGTTCGGCGTGTTTCCAGCTCTCGGGGAAGGTGGCGGTGTCGAATGAGGTGTTGATAATGTCCCGCAGGTGGGGTGCGATGACAGTGTTGGCCCTGTTGAAGACGTGGTGAGGGAAGGGGTCGGTCGGAGATCCGGAGTGGACGGAGTTCATCACGCGGACGGTGTCTTCGGTGCTGATCGGGGTCCAGGCTCGGAGGGTGGTGGTGGGCGGCGTTGCTGTGGTCGTGGCGTGGGTCGGAAGGGTGCTGAAGCTGTTGTGTATGTCCACGATCTTGTTGTGGAAGTAGGAGGCGAGGGAGTTGCAAAGGTCTTGCGATGGGGTGATGTCGTTGTTTCCGGCGTTGGGGTTGGAGAGCTCCTTCACGATGTTGAAGAGTTCCTTGCAGTTGTGTGCGTTGTTGTCCAGTCGGTTCTTGAAAGCCGTTTTCTTGGCGGTGCGGATCAGTTGGTGGTGTTTCCGGGTGGCGAGCTTGAGGGTGGTCCTGTTGTCCGGTGTGGGTTCCTTTCTCCAGACTTTCTCGAGGGCTCGGCAGTTCTTCTTGGAGCTCTTGAGTTCGTCGGTGAACCATGGGGCTTTCTTACTGCCGAGTCTGCTGGGCGGGGTCCTCAGAGGGGCGAGTTCGTCTGCGCATTTGCTGATCCACTTCGTGAAGTTGTCGGCGGCCTGGCTGGGGTTTGCTGAGCTGGCCGGAGGGTGCTGGCTCAGGGAGGCGGCGAGCTGGTCGGCTGTGATCTTGGTCCAGCTTCTACGAGCAACCTGTTGCTGGTGGTGGTGGATCGTCGTTCTTCTGAAGGTGAAGTTGCTGCATCTGTGGTCCGTCCAGTGGAGTTCTGTGGCGTGGCTGAAGTCAATGTCTTTGCTGGATGAGAAGATGGCGTCGAGTGTGTGTCCGGCGAGGTGGGTGGGGGTGCTCACCAGTTGCTTGAGTCCAAGGTTGGCGAGGTTGTCGAGCAGGGTGCTGGTGTTGCAGTCGTTGTTGTTCTCCAGGTGGAAGTTGAAGTCCCCCAGGAGGATGTAGTCAGCGGAGGGGAGGGCATGCGGGCTGACGAAGTCGGCGATGTCCTCGCTGAATTGAGTGCGTGGTCCCGGAGGTCGGTAGATCAGGGTGCCTCTGAGGGTGGTGTTCGGGTCGGTGTGGATCTGGAAATGCAGGTGTTCGGCGGAGGGTGGGGCGTTGTCGGTGCTGGTCGTGATGCGGATAGTGTTCCTGTGGATGATGGCGATGCCTCCTCCCACCTGGTTGGCGTTGCGGTCCCTCCGGGTGATCTTGTAGCCCTCTGGGATGGCGATGGTGATGTCGGGCGCTGAGGAGGCGTTCATCCAGGTCTCCGTGACGAAGGCAACGTCGGGGGCTGTGGCGTCTAGGAGGTTCCAGAGTTCGATGGCGTGTCTGTGGACGGAGCGGGTGTTGAGCAGGATGCAGTTGAGGTGGTTGCTGCTGGTGTTCGGCTTGGCGGGTGCAGGTGTCGGGCAGGTCCGGATGCAGGAGAACTTGCAGGCGTGGCAGCTGAAGGGTCCGTGGGTGCGTCGTGGGGTGGCTCGGTAGCATCCCGGGGTTCGGCCGGTGTTGAGTGCGATGAGGGCGGCGGCGGTGTATGTCAGTCGGGTCGGTCGGGGTCCTCGTGGTCCAGGGGTACTGGCACTGGGCGCGGTCCAGGCGCGGACGGGAGCAGACGGGCTTACCTTTGGTGCGCCTTCGGCGCACAATCGGCGCGCCTGCTGCGCGTGACCGCTGCGCGTTCGCACGGTCGCCATATATGGCGAAGTGCGCGGGTGGGCGGAGCAGCTGGGAGGCGGTAGAGGGGAGGGAACAGAAAGAAAAAAGGGGCGGGGTCAGCGGTGGTGGCGGGAAGCGGGGAGGGAAGACAGAGGGCGGCTACAGGCGGCAAAACGGGCGAAACAGCGGGAAAGAAGCAGCAATAGACACAATACAATACCAAATACAGACAGTAAACGGGCAATCAACAGGACAGATACAGCACTTTTAGAAAGATATTTAAACAAAATATACGCCAGGGGCACAGGGAGAGAGGCGGCGACCGCGGACCACGCTGCGAGATGGAGGGGGTGTGGTCACGAGGAGGCAGCCGGTTAGCGAGGCAGTAAAGGCGGGGGGCACACGCAGCAGCTGGTGGCCGTGCGGCGCGGGGGTGTCCTACAACTAGGTCACACTCACCTGCGCCGCACGGTAGCCATATATGGCCAAGTGCGCGGGTGGGCGGAGCAGCTGGGAGGCGGTAGCGGGGAGGGAACAGAAAGAAAAAAGGGGCGGGGTCAGAGGTGGTGGCGGGAAGCGGGGAGGGAAGACAGAGGGCGGCTACAGGCGGCAAAACGGGCGAAACAGCGGGAAAGAAGCAGCAATAGACACAATACAATACCAAATACAGACAGTAAACGGGAAATCAACAGGACAGATACAGCACTTTTAGAACGATATTTAAACAAAATATACGCCAGGGTCACAGGGAGAGAGGCGGCGACCGCGGATCACGCTGCGAGATGGAGGGGGCGTGGTCACGAGGCGGCAGCCGGTTAGCGAGGCAGTAAAGGCGGGGGGCACACGCAGCAGCTGGTGGCCGTGCGGCGCGGGGGTGTCCTACAACTAGGTCACACTCACCTGCGCCGCACGGTCGCCATATATGGCCAAGTGCGTGGGTGGGCGGAGCAGCTGGGAGGCGGTAGCGGGGAGGGAACAGAAAGAAAAAAGGGGCGGGGTCAGCGGTGGTGGCGGGAAGCGGGGAGGGAAGACAGAGGGCGGCTACAGGCGGCAAAACGGGCGAAACAGCGGGAAAGAAGCAGCAATAGACTCAATACAATACCAAATACAGACAGTAAACGGGCAATCAACAGGACAGATACAGCACTTTTAGAACGATATTTAAACAAAATATACGCCAGGGGCACAGGGAGAGAGGCGGCGACCGCGGACCACGCTGCGAGATGGAGGGGGCATGGTCACGAGGCGGCAGCTGGTTAGCGAGGCAGTATCGGCGGGGGGCACATGCAGCAGCTGGTGGCCGTGCGGCGCGGGGGTGTCCTACAACTAGGTCACCTAGTTGTAGGATAAACATGCTGTTGTGTGATAAACATGCCAAATACAAATCTATATTTTTTTCCCTGTAGTGCGGTGCATTGTTTTTCCCACTGTCTACTTATGACAGACAGGAGATCCGCATTTATTTGTGATGTGTTTTGTGTATTATCTTATTTATTATTCATCTGCCTCTTTGGAGTCAGTGTAGAATTTGAAAGGTGTTTGGACAAGAGCAGGGTCATTGGAATTAAAGTAAGATAACTGTCTATTACAGCTGCCCCAGTTGCAGACTGTGAGTAGCAAAGTAAGCGGGGGCTGAAAATCCGTTACGCTCGCGGAATTTGTGAATTTTTGGCAATTTTGCGAATCGCTCCAAATTGTCAAAAAATTTGCAATTCGCAAGCTTGCGGATTTTTTTGCTTGGTTGTGCTTCAAAAATACAATCTCGCGCTTGCGGCGTTGACTTACCGTGATTCTGAGTCCTCCGAATTGTTTTTCCTCCCGGTTTGCGTGCGCAAGACTTTGACCGCAAGTACGTCATAGCGGCCCGCCATCTTGCACTGCGAGAGTTTGAGAACGCGACTACGTCATAAAGGCCCGCGATCACGTATCATGGAAGTAAACAATTGCGACGCGCAGCTGACTTCCGGTGGGAGATTTGAACAGCTCGCTTTAACGAACTTGCAAAAATTGCAATTCTGCGCAAGAAATGTACTGCAGGCAGCATACACCTTCTGAAAATGATGATTTGGATCAGAATAACTTCGCAGATTGACATTTGGCTGCACTTTTTTGTGCAAGGAGTCCATTTTTGGAAAGGTGGGAGGAAGGAAGTGCCCCAGAGTCTCCAACTTCCTGTTCCTGTCCAGCAGGCTCGTCCCAGTGCTTTGCCCATGTCCTGGTCACTTTTGATTTGGATCTGGAGCTGGAAGGATTACTTTTTGCGGCTGCTGCTGGATATTTGTATTTGAGGACTTTTTCTTTGGATTACTTTTGGATTTGATATTTTACAAGTAAGTTGGTGTTGTTTGATTGGGGCATTACAGTTGCTGCAACTACAATTTTTAAACTTTTTCACAACTTTAAAAAAAAATGTTGTGGGTAGGCACAGTATCCAGTAGGTCCAGGGTTAGTCATGGGTGCATGATAAAACTGTTTCTGTGAGTTTTGTTGAACTTAAATATCATTTATGCCATGAAATTGAATAGCTCACTGATATATGTGGTTTTTTTTAAATGTCGGGTGTGTTTAAAGCCCAGTAGGCCCAGGGGTAGTCAGTAGTGCATGGACCAAGTCTTTCTGTGGGGTGTCTTGAATTTAAACATCATTTAGGGCATGGATGGCACTGGATTGGGGTGTTTTTTTGTGTTTTTCGATTTTTGGGGGTGTTGTTGGGGCCTGGCCATGTGGGTGGGGGCCATTTTCAGGCCTGGTACAGGCAGGACCTGGCCATGTGGCTGGGGGTCAAGGGGCCATTTTTAAGCCAGGCAGTGTGCTTTGTGCCATAGGCCTGCACCCAGTATGCCTTGCTTTCATACATTATGTCGAGGGGTAGTCAGTGGTGCATTGACCAAGTCTTTCTGTGGGGTGTCTTGAATTTAAACATCATTTAGGGCATGGATGGCATTGGATTGGTGTGATTTTATGTGTGTTTTTTCGATTTTTTGAGGTTTTGTTGGAGCCTGGCCATGTGGGTGGGGGCCATTTTGAGGCCTGGTCCAGGCAGGACCGGACCATGTGGCTGGGGGTCAAGGGGCCATTTTGAAGCCAGACAGTGTGCTTTGTGCCATAGGCCTATCAAAAACAACAAGGGCGCCCAAACGAGTCAGCACAGGACCTCGGGGAACATATTTCTCAAACAACAATGGTCCCATGCACAATTGAGATCAAGGAAAAATAAATATAGACACAGTGGACCTATATTAAGTAAGGTGATTTGTCCAGCTGGACAGGGATCACAAATCTTTACTGTATAATAAAGCAATCAAAACAATACCTTACATTCAAAAGAGTGAGACACAAGCCTGTGCCCTCACGCTTACGAATTGGCAAAGTGATAGGGTAGTAAAGAGACAGAGAGAGGTGTTTTTTAGGCAAAGAGTGAACGATTTCCAAAATGAAAAAATGACAGAAATTCAATTACACCATTATACGCATATCACATTTGGTATACATTTAAATATATGGTGTTTCAACAAGTCGACGGCAATTCGATCCCTTTAACATAATTCATGGGATCATCATCAGGACAAGAATTTTGCCTAAAGGGTATTGGACACAATAGCCTAAAGAAAAAAGAGGGGAGGCATAGAGAAATATTTATAAGGAATTCCATCAAGGAAAAATATTGCAGCAACAAGTGAAGGTGACATCCAATGAGTGTGAATTAAAAGTTGCACAGGGGAAGCGGTGTTCTATCTACATACAGAGTACTGTAAGTTGGAATCATCTACCAGACGAGTGTCTAAGAAGTTGCAAGGACCACATAAACCATCTCTCGTCACATGCAAGAATTTATTTCATAAAACCGGCGTGCACGGGTCATCTAGGTGATACGCGAAAACGTGCAGCATAGGTGGAACGGTGGAAAATTCCAGCGGGCAACGGCAAGGGTATAGCCTAGTAGGACTGTATCTAACAGTGAGCTCAGTGGACTAGGAGGTTCAAATACAAGTGATCAAACAGTGATAATAAAGGAAAAGTGATGGTCTAAGAAGCCGGCACGACTTGTACAAAAACGAGCTACCTGGTAGAGAGAAAGTAGCAGTCGCGTGGAGCAGGGTGAGGGTAATATTTCACAGCATCTAGGGTGAAAATGACAGAGGTATAAGCCGTATGCAAAAGTTGCAAGTTTGGAAGCTCGCATAAATAGGGAAGGGAGGCTTACCAACCACAGTGGGTTGCCGTATTGTCGGTACCAGGGTGGGGCTGAAAGTTGCCGAGTCACAAGTGATCAGGACGTCTCTAGGGGGGAATTAGGCGAACAGATATTAATACTACTGCGATTGCACGTGATGGAAAATAAGCGGAGCAGCAACCTGGGGCTTACCCGTTTGAAGTGTGGCAGATAAAGACTCGGCCCGCAATGGTTTTTTTTTTATTTCTGGTGCGTCAGCACTTCGGGGAAGCCAGAAGCTTACCCGTGGGGACCGCAGTAATCCGTTTTAGAGTCCGCAGTGGGGAATTGGATCGAGCGCCAACAATGAGACACGATCCCACGAGCCTAGAGTAGGAAGGTAAACAGGAAACATGGGGTCCGGTAGGCAAGCTGGAAAAGAGGCAAACGAGGCAAACGCCAGCGTTTGTAGCACTTAAAGGCAATGAAGGCTTTGTGTGTGCACCCTGGCAATGGCAGTGATTCACACGGGAACAGGAAGTTAAGGCGAGAGCCGGTCAGGGGAGTGGAAGCTAATAGGTAAATTGGAACAGCAACCAAGGGCATGAGAATAAGTGTAGGACAAGCGGCGGCCATCTTAAGTGAGTGTAAACATGCAGAAAGAGACCTGCAGAAGCGCAGTATAGAGTAAATGAAAGTGCAAGCACATAAACAGATATCTCAAAGCAGAATTATGGCAGACCCATTTACAGTAGACTAGTCCAGTCTTCTTGTAAGTTAAGCCCAGTGTTCAAACTGTCAGTCCTTAATATCCATTTCAGTTCTTCTTTATTAAGCATCCTAGATAAGTCACCTCCTCTAGATGGTAGAGTAACTTGGCTGATCACAGTCCATTTGAGTTGGTTCTCCGAATGTCCTTTTTCCAAAAAATGTTCAACGAGGGGAGCATTTGCAGTTCTGCACCTGATTCGGCTCCGATGTTGGGATATCCTTAGTTTGATCTTTTGTTTCGTTTGTCCCACGTAGATCATGTCACATGGGCACAGAATTGCATAAATTAGATTGCAGCTGTTACAGTTAGTGAAAGTTTTAAGAACATTGCTGGTATCTTTAAAGACAAATTCCTTACTCTCAATGTAAAAATCACACACCACACATGAGCCACATTTAGAGTGGCCCCTTAAAGGGGGAAGTGATCAAAGATCATGCAAGGTAGTGTTTGTCATTTTAGATGGGGGCAAGGCTGCTCTCACAAGCTGGTCCCTTAAGTTTTTATTGCGTTTGAAACAAATAATGGTGTTTCTAAGGACAAGTTTCCGGAGTTAATGATATGCCAATTCTTTTTAATACTTTTCCTTATCTTGCTAGACACAGGGGAAAAAGTAGTCACACAAACCAGCTTATCAGATTCTTTTTTAGCTTTGGGTTCAAGTAATGTCTCTCAGGGGCAATACCATGCCCTATTCATGGCATTCCTAACCAAGCGTCTAGGGTATCCTCTGAGTCTAAGTTTATTAGCAAGGGTATTAGCCTCAAGAAAGTAGTCAGTTTTTTGGAAACAGTTTCTTCTCAGTCTTAAAAAATGTGAATAGGGAAGACTGTCTCTAAGGGCTTAGGGGTGGCAGCTACTGTAACTGAGTAGTGTATTTCTTTCAGTTGGTTTGCGAAACAAAGAGGTGAACAATAGTCCATCTTTGTGTTGGATACACAGGTCCAAGAACGGAATGCTAGCTTTGCTATGGTCTAAAGAGAAAGTGAGCCCGTTGCAATTGCTGTTCAACCAATGTACAAAGGTAGGAAGGATTTCGACAGGGCCACCCCAAATCATAAAGATGTCGTCAATGTAGCGTTTCCACATGTGGACGTCATGATGAAAAGGATTAGTAACTGGGAGGATGGTTTCACATTCCAGCCAATCCATGTAGAGAATGGCTAGGGTGGGAGCAAAAATTGCCCCCATGGAAGTACCCTTGTTTTGTTGGTAGTAATCATTTCCAAACATAAAATAGTTTCTGGTGAGGCAAATTTCTAACAGCTGAATGATGAACAAGGTGGGTACTGGGTGTGGACGGGGACGTTTATTCAATATTTCTTCCATAACCAATAGGGAGTCTCTTTGAGGAATATTCGTGTAAAGCGATTCAATGTCTAATGTACACAAGGTTTCAAATTCAGGATCAACAGGGTGGTTTTCAATGGGATTTATCATACACATACTATCCCTAACATAGCAAGTTGTAATAGGTACAAAGTCTTTCAGAAAGAAGTTGACGTAATGACCAAAAACACCTCTCTCTGTCTCTTTACTACCCTATCACTTTGCCAATTTGTAAGCGTGAGGGCACAGGCTTGTGTCTCACTCTTTTGAATGTATGGTATTGTTTTGATTGCTTTATTATACAGTAAAGATTTGTGATCCCTGTCTGGCTGGACAAATCACCTTACTTAATATAGGTCCACTGTGTCTATATTTATTTTTCCTTGAAATCAATTGTGCATGGGACCATTGTTGTTTGAGAAATTGTGCCATAGGCCTGCACCCATTATGCCTTGCTTTCATCCATTATTCCCAGGGGTAGTCAGTGTTGCATGGACCAAATCTTTCTGTGGGGTGTCTCTTCTATTAATGTAAACATCCATTTTGATTAGAAATAATTGCAATTTTTTTTGGGGGCTTTCTGTTTTTGGGTGTGTTGTAATATTAATAAATGTCTAGTTGTAAATATTAATGGAAGCATGACACATGCAACATTTTATTTTAACTGATGTTCCTCTGACTTCCTTTTCTTTTAGGTGCACAAAGAGAATTAGGAATCAAGATCATCGCTCATCATCAGTGCCAGGAAGAAATCCTGTTGCGGTGTGAGCAGCACAACAGCATGTGACGTCACGTGTGGCCATAGACGACTCTGCAACTCGTGCAACTGTGGTCTGCTGTTCTGACATCTAAAGCAGATGGGCCCAAAGAAAGGTGGCCATAGCTCTTCTACCAAGAAAGTTGCCAGTGCCACTGCCAAGTAAGAAGGAGCAGAAGAAGCAAGTGGCGCCACTTACCAAGGAGACTGGTGTGCCCACAGACACTTTTTTTGGGAAAAAGAAAACTACGCCTGCAGCAGCGGAGTCCGCCGAGGTCCAATCTGGGAGCAGCGCCTCCGCTTCATTGGGCTCAGTGCCACCACGCCAAGTTAGGCCCAAGGCCATGAGTGCCGCAGAGGTAGCCACTTTAATTGCTCCATCACCATCGACCAGTGATGTTGCCATTGACTCATCGCAAGAAAGTAGCATTCAATCAACGCAGGGTGTAACTCATGTGACGAGTGTTCAACCACAGCCGCAACGACAACCACAGGTGCAACAAGGAGAGGCGCAAGGAGAGGTGCAAGTAGAGACGCAAGGAGTGGAAAAAAGTAGTAGAGGCGCATGGAAAGGCACATGGAGAGGCGCATGGAGAGGCGCAAGTAGAGGCACAACTGTCCACAATGCTTGTTCCTCCAGAAGTAGGGGCACATCAGGAAATCGAGATTCAAGTGGAGGTATCATCCGAGCAAGCAACTCCTCCTGATGATCCATTGTCCTCCAGAAGATCCCCAGCAAGATGATCTAGATCTTGATTGGAACCCACCAATGCATTCTGAGAGTAAGGCATGCCATGAGCCGACAAAGGTAGCTAAGCCTAAAAGGACGGTTCCCGCAAGGCTTTCACTTATGGGTGATGACGACGAACAGTCTGACGACGACCCAGTCATCACAGTCATCACTCCAGACCCAGCGGGCAGGCAGCAGACAGACATTTTTTTCCCTATCACAAATTGCTGCTGAGCGGGATTTGGGCGGTGTGGCACTGGTACCACCACCAACACAGGTAACTACTTCACCAACACGACTTACAGCTGCCATATTTTCTCTTCAGAAGGGCCGGTAGGGACCTCCTCCCAGCTCGACCTCCATTACCATAAGTAGTGGTGCTGTAACTGTAGGGGCACATCAGAGTCAAATTCGGGCCATGCCCATTCATCTGGCATTGGATGTAGCACCTCCACCACCACTACCACCAGAAATCTCAACACCCCAGTTTGGGACTTCTTTAGTATTAGCAAAAAGGCGGAAAACCTAGTAATTTTCTCGATTTGTAAATCAGTAGTTAGTCGGGGTAAGCTTGGTACCAACTATGGTACCGGAGGCCAGAGAGGTCATCTCCAATAACACCACATCATCCAGTGGGAGGCACACCTAAGTAAGATCTGGAAAGCCAAAAGTACAAATCCAAATGTAGCCATTGATATTGCATCTGATTCTGAAGTCGATTAGCAGATCGTGCAGGGGGACGTGAAGATTAAAAAGCGAGCGAAATTTTTTCGAGTACACACATTACCCCTGGCAGCAGCACTGCAGTGGTAGCGCCCACACTCTCTACCCCAGCAACATCAAGGTGGCAGAGTAAGAGTGTGGTAGAGACACCAATGCGAAAAAGTACATCAATGAGCAGAACTGGGTTGACGAAGTCTGGATCATCATCACATGTGAAAAAAATGGTCCAGACCACCATTAAAAGCATGTTTTGGTCGGAGGCACCATTTGAACGCAACCACCCAACGGCACGTCTTTATAATGCAATGCTGGCTAAAATGTTAGCGATGGACCTTCTACCTTTTTCTTTCGTGGAAGGGAAGGTTCCTAGCCGGTCCTATTTTGCCAGAGTTGAGGTTCAAGCACTACATCACCATGTGCTGGAGGTGATTGGGGCAGCTTTGCAGAAGAGTGCTGTTCACACTATCCACCTGACAATAGACATGTGGACCAGTTGCCAAGTCGTTGATTACATGTGCATCACTGCACACTGGGTCTCTTTTGCGGGGGTTAGAGACAAGATAGCTGCAGTTATTGACAGTGTCACAATTTTTCAAGCTACTCAGAAACATGCAACAGTACCAATGTTTGCCATGGAGAAATCTAATACTGCAGTAAACATTTTGGAGGAGTTTAACAGTAAGGTCTTTCAATGGCTGCAGCCAAGAAAGCGCATGATTGGCTATGTTTCCACGGATAATTGCAGTAATATATTTAGGGCCATGCATGATGGAGGCTATTTCAGAGTGCTATGTTTGTCGCACAGTGTTAACATTGTTGTTCAAGATTTCTTGAAAAAAGAAAAACACAGTCAGCAAGTTACTGACCACCTGCCGAAGAATCTGCACACATTTCAGCCATTCTTTTAAGGCCCAGTAGCAGCTGAGGGTCATTCAACATAACCGTAGAGTGCCAGTCAGAGGACTCATTCAGGAGGTGGCAACTCGTTGGAACTCAACCTTCGACATGTTTGAGCATCTGTTTTAGCAGTACTTGGTAATCAATGAGTATGTCTTTAATGCATGGGGTGCTTCTATAAAAGACATGAGGCTAGAGGTGGATGAATGGGACCTAGTTAAAAGCCTGACAGACATGCTTCGTCCTTTTGAGGTGTTCACGCGTGAAGTCAGCAGGGAGGACTGTTCTTTGGGAAAAACTATCCCATTGTTGCGCATGCTAGAGCACCAACTGAAGGTGGTGTCTTCAACGTTCTGAGTTGATGCTGAAAAACTACATGCATATCATCTGTCGGAGAGCTTATTAAGGTGCCTCGTTGACAATGAAAGGCTTAAAAAAAACACATTCAGAACAACATTACATTTGTGCCACTATTCTGGATCCACAGTACAAAAAGGCACTGGCCAGCAATACATTGATTCATTTTTCTGAAGCAGATGTTTCCAAGTACAAACATTGGCTTGCTCTCTCAGCCACTCAGTTCGAAAAAGAGCAGCAGGAAATTGAAGGAACCACCACAAGTACTACTGAAGCAGCAGGCCATCCGGTGTCAAGGTCCACTTCTGTGGCTGAAGGCAGTCACTTTCCCTCACAGCCGTTACCGTCAGCAACAACCATATCATCATCAGAACCTGCACCAGGCCCAGCCATAATATTGTCGGAAGCGGATTGGATAACTCATCATGGGTTTGCTCGTTCCAGTGTTGATGCAAAGGCAACAGATGGTACGCAAAGTGGAGCACCCATGGTGGACCTTCAGTGGATGGTGCAGGCCTATCTGGATGACCCAAAAGAGGTCCTCTTTGATCACAACCCATTGGTGTATTGGTATGGGAAAAGGCCTCAATGGCCACTGATCACCAAGCTGGCTATAAATTATTTGGCTTGCACAAAATCCCTTCCTTTTTTATTTTTGCCTCTGGGGGTGGGGAAGAGCTTCCCCAACATCCTGAGGAATTTTTTTCTTTCAATGTAATGACAATCACACGCATGGAACGCTGATGTCAATTCAGTGAGAATGAAACTGAAACTTAGTTTCAGTTTCATTGTTTCAGTGCTCATGGGGCTATCTCAGCCCCCAAGCACCAAATTAAATGGGAGAGGTATCGCTGGAAAGGTGAGAATCTCCCCTTTCTAATTATGCCCTTCCCTATTGGATCCCTGCTTGGGGATCGTCCCAGGAGGGAGATCCCCAAGTAGGGATCCACCAACTAGGCACCAGGGTTGGGGGAGGGGCCCCTTGGACAAGGGCCTTTGCTACACCGTAAAAACTGGCATGATCAGATGGAGGCAGTAGCCCCCAATATACCCCACTGATGGGGAGAGAAAGCACCCTAGATGCCAGGGATTCGTTTTTTAGGCCAGGGGCTGGGGCTGCCCAGCATGGCCATGGCAATGATCCCACCCTTCCCCCCAATAAACACAAAAGTATTTCTGCCCCCAGGAGAGAGATAGGGGCAGTAGCCCCTAATCTGCCCCCAGAGGGACAGAAAGACCACTAGGCACAAGCAATTAGCTGTTTTTATTTATACCTGGGCTGCTGCCCAGAATGGGCCTGTTAATGCCTGCCAAAGCCCCACCCCAGCAACAATTGCCATTGTCTTTCTGCCCCCCACAAGGCAGAGGGGGTCAAAGGCTCATCATCTGCCTCCTTGGGGGCAGAAAGACCACTAGGCACCAGGGATTTGTTTTTTGCAAAATTAAGGGGTGGGGACCGCCCAGAATGGAAATGTCAGTGCCCTCACCCCCCAAAAATAATGCCACAGTCTTTCTGACCCCAGGAGGCAGATGGGACAGTAGCCTCTGATCTGCCTACAGCGAGGGGGGGCAGAAAGCCCACTAGGCACCAGGGAACATTTTTATTCAAAGTTCAGGGGTGGCGGCTGCCCAGAATGTGTATGCCAATGCCTACACCCCAACAATAAAACGTCATTTCCAAACATTATAGAGTGAAGTTGTATATTTAACAATGCATCTGTTTTATTCCATCATAACTTAACAGTGGCAAACATAAACATATTTTTAAACTCAGAAGATTTGCAATTAAGTATTTTTTTTTTCAAGTTCCCAAATATGACTCCCAATATTATCATTCCATTCGAATAAAGCTTGTGTTGACTTGACTTGACTATCATTCCATTCAAACAATAAATAATGTTTAATCCATTAGACCAATATTTGTCTGTCAATTTTACATTTCACTAATCTTGCCAAAATGGACGAAGGGGATATATCCAAAGCAATCAAATTGAATAGGCAAATTATTATTGACTCATATCATGAGCTGTAGCCATATCCCCTGGGTCACATGAGGAGTCTCACATCAATTACACCAATGGAGAAAAATATGGAAGTACTACATTTTGTATACATAGGATCATTCCAATCCACTATTTTAGTATTTGGTGGAATGCCACAACTAAGTTACAGTGTGTCCAACAAGAAGTATGTCCTCCAATGATGAGACACATAAACAGCTACATACATTTTACCTACAATGAGGATTTTGCCAATGTGAAGGAAGATGACCATGATTTGGCTTCTCTACCACATATTGCTCGATCTAATGAAGGCGCACACAGAGGCTTAGTGCTCAACATACAACAGAGAACAAGTCCAACGTAACGTTCAGATCCTCCATTTAAATCACAGTGCAATCTGCCTTGGAACACGCTTTGTACAACCAAAACCTGTGTTTCCCAGTATCAACCAGTTTCCCTTTGTACTTTGATACCTACAAGTGTCACAACTCTGAAATATCCACATGAAGATGACATTGTGAAAGAACTTAAAAAGAGATCAAAAGTTAAAGATTACCAATGAAACATAACATGATGGAGACATAACAAAGCCAACTTTTGAAGGACACAGTTGCACAAACTAATATGAGAGATACACTGTAACTGAACACAGTTGTTAATGTGTTTAAACTTTAAACAACAATCAGCTTGGTCTGAATTTTCCTGAACTTGCCCTTTCTAACAATTGCCCACCACATACTTCTCTCATCATCATAGGGATAGTTGGTTGGATGGTGAAAGTGATAACACATACAGGTGTACTTACACTCATGAGAAGTTGTCAATGACATCTTGACATAGGCCAAATCCTTGCTCTTCACCACTATCATCTTCATTTTTCCATTTCAGTATCCTAACCCATTGACTCTTCATTGTTTCCATCCACTGCCATGTAAGGAAATGTTCTGTCACAGGGCAAAATTGCAAAGCATGCAAGAGGGCACGTTAATTTGGCACACCATAGCAGGTGAGCAGAGGAGGGCTCCACCAGATTTCCCCAAACAATGGAATATGCCCGACACCCGCTTCATTGGCTGCAATGTTCTTCCATGGGCATCATTGAAATTGACTTTCCCTTGTGCTGTTGGATTCCTAAGCAGACAACTTGCACATTGATTGAATGTAAGTGTTTCTGATCAGGTTGTCCCTGTTCTATGGCATGAAGTGGCACTAAGGCAGCAACATATGTGCAATCAATTGCTCCAAACACATGTGGTAGGTGATCGAAACGGTTGCGGTCCCTCTTCACAGACGCCACATCCTGATGCTGCGGGAAGTGGATGAAGCTGTTGATGTGTCTCATCATTGAAGAAAGTACTTCATGTAGCACACAACTGAACGTTGGTTTTGACCTTCCACCAGATACTACCACTGTGTACTGAAAGGATCCTGTGGCACAACATGAAGTGCTGGCATGAGTTTCACAATTGGTGCAATAGATGAGGGAGTTCTGTTGTGAAACAAAAAATCTGGCTCAAGCTGATGACACAAATCAACTATTTCTTGCTGATTCAATCAGAACTTTTTTTATTATATGCAATTCCTCCTTGTTGGTAAGGTCTGGAAATTGGTGGAACACCTGAGGGTGTCGTCTCTTTGTTCTTGCAGGATTTATATGTCTACATTGGAGAATAAAATGCAGATGTGTAATATTTTCCACTAGAACATTGGAGATAATTAACACTAATGTAATGTAAATCTACTAAATGGAGATGTTGTTACTATAAAAGTAAATAAAACATTTGTTTTTTGCTATTCATTCTTAAACATTTCATCAATAGCCTAAAATAATAATCTAGTTAATGAAATGTGTATATAACACCTTTCAACTTTATAATTTACACATATTTCTATTTTATGATGTTTTCCGCCATCAAGGGAGGTGTAAAATATCACAGTGCAAATATCAATTTTCAGCACTGTAACACAATACGTCTAAACATAATTTTTATATAAATTAGTGCCCAATGAATAAACAGATTAGCCCCGATTTTTTGAGTGGTGAAAACATATTCAACAGTCACAAACACACATTTTAGAGCAACTAAAATTGCTTATAGCACATTTGGGAGCACATGGGCGTGGTAGGAGACCATGTACTGGGCGGAATACTCCCCAATGGACACATCCATAGGCTAACGTTGATGAAAGCAATGTATGAAAGCCAATGGCTGTATCTGTCTCCGCTGAGGATCGCATACGTTGTGTACATGTATGCAGCAGCTGGGTAAGAAAGCTCACTTGCCTCCTAACACTGATGCTATCAAAACCTCCTCCGCGTTTGCTTCTGCGTCTCACCTCTGGGAGCAACCAGTCCAGGTTGAAGTGTTGAGAGGGCCCTTGTCTTCATGCTGGAGGAGCTGGACTTGCTGGCAAAGGAGGTCCTTTCCCTGTATGGCCAGCACTGTGACTCTGAATAAACCAGGATGTTGTAGCTTCCTTGACACAGAGTGCTCAACACTTTTGGCCCGTAGGCAAAGAATAAACAAGTTTCCAATTTTTTAACTAAAAATGTCTCGTACACTGATCGTGGATGTTCCAAAACTAAACTTTTTAAGTCTATACACACTTGTGACTGTAATATTCTCTTATAAACAATCAAAGACAACAGTCAACATTGTTGGTTAACTGTGGTAAAATTTGAAAAAAACTACTGCAGATGTAATTTGCACATACATTTAAACAAATAAGTCTCTGTTTCCAAAGCATTGGTATGATATGTGGATACAAAGGAAGTCCCTTTAATAATCACTGCCACTTCAAGGGAACAGTTGGATCAAAGATATGTTGATGAGTACATTTTCAACTGGCTCCTTAAAGTCAGTTTTTCGGTTTCAATTTTTTTGCACTTCCACCTCCTCTCTTATTTGTTGTCAGTGTTCCCTGGAGCTTTCCTGGTGATTGATTGGATGCTTGAATGTTCAATGGTCATATGGCCTTTGGGGTCATTGTTGACATTGCTAAGTTAGCATGAGCTCTGCTGCCATAATGCTGCTTTTGTGCAAATTACTACCAGGCTTTTATTTTGCAAGACTTTGTTTGTGCAATTCACATGAGAACTGTCGGCTTTCTGCATTCTCTGCCTGTTTCTGGAGTTTAGTCTGAACATGGAGTGCAAGGTCGATAAACAATGTCCCTTTTTATTCTGTTCTGGTCAGTCCCTAGCACTAAGACAAAACATGCTACACAGCTGCGGCTGCTGGAAACTCGTGCTTTGTTATTATGGGGATGCATGTTGGTTTAACACACACTTGGAGAGGGACCTTTCCAGGAAGAAGAGCTGTACAGGTCCTATGATGTAAATCTACCATCTAGGCACTAAGGTATAGGGTCTGCTGACAAAGCCCAGAGATCGTCCTTTATATAATTTCTTCTTTCCAAGGGGAGGGTGGTTAGGGTTTATAGTCCTTTATCCACTGTCTATATATAATGACATCCCCTTTCATAGTCTATGGACTTGCTACAATGTTAACTGTTTTAGGTTTATGCGTTTTGTTGCTGGTAGTGGCTTGTATACTGCATTATAGAGCATTATAGTTAAAATAAAAATGTTGAACTATAACAGTGACTCTGTCAATGCTTACTGTGGGCAAGTATGAGTGAGTGAGCAAAATGGTAAGTCGTGCTACCACTATACCTGTGAGAGTCTGGAGTGTTGTATTCTGGGTTGTTTAATCATTTGTAGCTTTGGGAGCAAGAAGGTGTCTGTGTGATACCCTGCCTCACCGCCACCCGTGGCACGAGTCCACTCGTCCGTCTGCTATGCGGCCTGACTTGGAGACGCTGTTGTGCTGGGATCAGTCTGTGCTGGTCAGCAGCTACAGGTGCAGATGTGGATACGTTCGCTCCCCGCTAAGAGCACTGAGAACACCAAGAAACCTGACAGCTCTGGGAGAAGGCCTGCGATGCAGGCGCTGCAAGCACGGAGCTTCCCCTTGAAATTTAGAGCCCGGACTATATTCCTTTTCCCCCCTGGACGATGGAGCAAGCCTGTTTACCCCCTAAGAACAAAGGTACCCGTTATTGTTTAATTTGTCGGTCTGGGAGAAAAGGGAAAACAGAAATATGAATATATACATGCAGGAAAGCACCTCCCACTCAACCAACTCTGAGTCAGATATGGCTAATTAAAGCTCCATTGGGCTATCCCTAAGCTTTGGAAGCAAGAGGTAATATGTGTTTTTTTGTAAAGTGTTACAAACTCCATAAACTCTCTTCTTTTTTCATTTATACAATATACGAATTGAATAGCGCAACATTGTTATATTCCTTGAAACAATAAATACATACAAAGTATCAAAATTGAACTTGTCCCCCTGGTAATTTGGCATGTTCAATCTCGTCTCATGCAATCATTACATACCAGAAATACTCATACACACTACATACTACACAACTCATACTATGAATTCCAGCTACAGAGTGGTTTAGCAGTTAAGAAACTCATGGGGAAATTTCTTCCTTAATTTCCATGATTTCGCCACCAGCTGGAAAGGGATCGTGGCCTGTTTACCTTCTTGGGTTTTTCGCTGTCTGGCTGCTCTCTTTGGTGGCTCGGCATCTTCCCTCATGGAACTTACGGGATCTGACTGGGCTGCTGGTTGTTTCCTTCATGGCTGAGAGGAGCATGGCATCCCATGGTGTTCGGGCACAAAAGGCAAAATACCTAATCCCGGCTCCGGCCCCTCTAATGCAGCCCCCTCTTGATGTTGAATAATTACCTAAAAACAGGCGAGAGGCTGGGGGCCTTAAAAAAGCAATAAACAAATCTGCTGGAGGAGTGCCCTCCCAAGGATGGGGGTAGCTCACAGCCTTCCGTAGCTAAACTGTTCTCAGTAGCCAGGACGGTGGCTAACTCTGGACTTAGCAGCGGGGCAAGAGTCACAAATGGTCCTGAAGACGATAGAAAAGTGGCATAATAAATGCAACCCTGTCCATCGTAGACCAGCTCAATGTTATGCAGACAGATTCACAGTCTGCTCTACCTTTATCTGGCTTACTTGGTTCAGAGACCGGTATTGTCGCTCAAGGACAAGGGTCCCTAATAGCCGATAATCAGCTTTAATAAAAATACGGAAGACTTAGCTCCCACTAAGGAGATAGAATTGCTGACTTTTGATGGATCCAGCTGACTTTTGATGTATCCAGCCTAATTCCAGTTGTAAGTGATCTCCGGGAGCACAAAATCTGGGGCCCTTCTGCTATTGATGCAAAAGGTACTGGTACACGATGGTCACAAAACCGAGTGTCCACACATTCTGTGGGGGAGCACTTTTTTTCGGTCTCAGATGGATCTAACTCCCTGTTTGAGGGAAGCTCTTCTTCATCAAGTGATGGCAAATTCTCTGAAACCAATTTTAGTAATGTTTCTAAAGGGAAAAGCATGGTTCAGAGACAGAAGACCATCGCAGCTAAAAATGGGACTACTCAGAGTCTCACCTTTCCTTTTTCCCCAGAGGCGAACCCATCGAGATAGCCTGTGCTTTACAAGGTCAGCCGTCGCTGGCCGCTATATTGGCTTCAATCAAATAATTCCAGGAAGAGGTTTGTGTGGATAGCCAACATGCTAAAGGTGCTGCCAAAAAATTGCAAGGGGGTCTCAGAAAACTCAATAAAACATGCTCCGACATTAGTGAAAGAGTGACTATGGGGGAAGGTCGTACTGAAAGCCTTGAAACGGATGTCTCCCTGCTCAAAAGCCAGTGTACTTCCCATGGTGATCTCATGACGGATGTCATGTGGAAGTTGAAAGAGCAGGGCAATAGGCAGCGCCAAAATAGCCTCGGCCTTCTTGGGATTCCCAAAGGGGTTGAGGGGAAAGATCCACAGCTCTACCTTATAAAACTCCTGAGGGAGTCCTTCCCAGAGCAGACTGAATGGATTTTGGAACACGAAGTCCAACAAGCCCACCTTTTTCCCTTTACATTAAAAAAGTAATCTGGCAACACTAACGAAGCCGCAAAGCCTTGAGCCTTCCTGGTGTTCTTTGGGAAATTTTTATTAAGACAGTTGATCTTCGACCATGGTGCATAGCCTTATATGCTGTTTGATGGTCACCACACTTGTGGTATTATTAATGGTTTTCTTTTTTTTTTGGTGGGCTAAGATGGTGGCCTAAGAGGGAAGGGGGCAAAATCTTTAGACAGGGATTTGTCACTACTGAATTATTCGATAGTAATGTGGCTAGGGTAGCTCTTAGGAAAAAATCTGGTTTACCCCCAGTAAGGGCCTAGCTGATCGAGAGATTCGAGATAGGGGCTGTGTTGAACCTTTCTTTCATTCCCTCTTTTTTTCTTCTTTCTCGTTTTTCTTCTGGTCTCTTTTCTCTCTTATTTTTTCTTTTTTTCGTTTCTGTTTCTACATTCTTTTCTGTATTGGCTCGCAATTGCCTGATGTGCTAATGCCTGCTGTATTTTGAACATGGATTTGACCTACATGGCAGAGAACAGGTGGTGGGGTGTTACTATAGGCAACCATCATTCATGGTTTCCCTGATTGCTCACTTTTGGGAGGGGGGTGGAGGTAAGGGCAGGGACAGGGGAAGGGTGGTGGTGGGTTGAGCCTAAAAAATATGTTTTTGCTTTCTTTATGTGCCAAATGTTTAAAATTAATGAGCAAACCTCTGCTAAAAGTATACCTAGAATGTATTATAGTCTGATATGAGTCATTCAACTGATCATGCTGGGCAGTTTTCATTGTGTCTTATTTTTATCTCAGGTGGTAGGGCTATTGGCCCTTACCTGTTTTTTTAAAAAATGGTTTTAGAATGCAACAGAGTGTTTGGCACACAATTACCTACAGAGTTTTATTGTTTTGGATTTTTTTCGTGAAAAACTTTTATTTATTTTTTTATTTTTTTTCGAGATTTTTATTGCGCATACAAATACCCGAAGGTGTCTCGGCGCATATGGAGGCTAAAAACGATCAGACAGCAACTTACTGGTTAAACAGCCATGTTTTTAAGAGACTACGAAAGCTCATCAGATTGGGGTCAGTTTTAATCGCCAATGGCAATAGATTCCACAGTTTGGGTGTAGCCACCAGAAAGAGACTGTCTCCCCAGGTAGCGGTTCTTGTGCGAGGCACTGGAAGGAGGCAGGTGTTGGCGGATCTAAGCTGCCTCTTGGGGGTGTACAGCTGAAATGCTTCTGTCAGAAACTTAGGTCCGACGCCATGCACTGCCTTATAGGCAATACAGAGGGCCTTAAATTTAATTCGGTTCTCTACTTTTAGCCAATGCAGATGACGAATGGCGGGAGTAGTGGACTGGCGACAGGGGATGTCAAGAAGAATCCTTACAGCCGCATTCTGTATGGACTGCAGCTTCGATAGGACAAGTTTCTGAGTATTTAGAAAGAGGGCGTTCCTGTAGTCAATTTTTGAAAATACTAGGGTGGAAACCAGGGTCTTCCCAGCTGAGGTAGGGAGGTAAGGCAGTAATTTTTTGATTTTCTTTAAAATAAAGAACGCAGATGACACAACCTAGTTGACGTGAAGGCTGAATGACAACTTGCTATCAAAAATAACTCCCAGGTTTCTAGCCTTTTCTACCGGGACGGGTGGAGAACCCAGCTGGTCAGGCCACCAGATGGAGGACCATTCCGGGGAAAGCTTACCGAAAGTCATGATCTCGGTTTTGTCCGAGTTAAGCCTCAGACAATTGGAGGCCATCCAAGTGCTAACAGCAAGCATGGCCTTTTGGAAGTTAGCTGCCACCACTGGGCCGTCCTTGTGGATTGCCAGGACCAGTTGGGTGTCATCTGCGTAGGATGTAAGTCGCAGTCCATGGGCCTTTATTACCCTCGCTAAGTCCGCTACATAGATATTAAATAGCGTGGGACTTAGCGAAGAGCCCTGTTGGACTCCACAAGGGAGTGCAGAGACAGGAGAGTAGAAATCACCCAACTTCACTGTCTGGGTACGGTTGGCCAGGAAAGATGAAATAAGATCCCTGGCCATACCGTTTATCCCCAGTGCTGCGACACGGTCGACCAAAATAGCATGGTCGACCTTGTCAAAGGCTGCAGACAGATCCAGGAGAATCAGGACGGCCACACCTCCCTGATCCATGATGGCTCTGATCTCATCTGAGGCCTTTATTAAGGCAGTCTCGGTCCCATGCCCTTTCCTGAAACCAAACTGCGTTTCGTCGAGAAGTTGGTGAGTGTCGACGAACTCCGAGAGTTGTTTGTTCATCAAAGATTCGCATATTTTGGCAGGAAAGGGGAGACACGCAATAGGTCTATAGCTTGCCACAGCTGTGGGATCCAGGGAGGGTTTTTTCAAAAGGGGTTTAATCACCGCCTTCTTCCATGAGGTTGGATATTGACCAGTTTGAAATGCGGTGTTGCAAATTTCCATAACTGGTCGCGAGATCACTTCGCTAAGGTTAGCCATCACAGAGGGAGGGCAAGGGTCCAAGGGGGAGCCAGACTTAATAGTAGAAATGAATCTGCTGATATGGTCTTGCATGATGGGGGCAAAAGAGGAGTACAATATGAGTACAATAAATCTTAAAATTGTTTCTCTGAACATCTGTGGGCTGAATGACAACCAAAAAGGCAGAAGATAGCTCAGAGTTTACGGTTGATGGGGGCTAACATTGTCTGCCTCCTAGATACTATGGAAACTTCACAAGGGATACGAAAGAGGGGTGTTGCCATCTTAGCACGCCATATTTGCTTAAGTCAACCTACCCAAGATAAATATGATCCCCAAGGACAATGGGTGCTTGCAGAGTGTCGTCTAACTCCTGCCTGTTCTTTCACCCTATGCTCTATATACAGGAGCGTCCTGGATGATCCGGGAGTGATAGATTGGGTCTCTGCGGAACTAGCACACTGGCCCCTCCCTGTCATTATATGCGGGGACCTTAATATCAATCTATCTTGCAACTGGGGGCCGAACTTACAATTAGGGTTGCCTACCCGTAAACCCAAGGTGCTATAAGCCATTAAATATCTTTTACATATACATGGTCTTGTGGATGCCTGGTCTTACTTAAATCCAACCCAGCCAGGCTCTACATTTTTCTCTGCATCCCATCAATCTTTCACATGCCTAGACTTCATTCTGGTCTCTTCCTCTCTGATCCATAACAGTGAAATTGATATTCTTCCCCGCATTTTATCAGATCATAACCCATTAAGCTTTAATATCCGGGGTCTGATTACCCAAAATGAAATCTCATCCTAGAGCTTTGAGAGAGCACTCTTGTTAGACGAGGGCTATCAGAATTATATGAAACAGTGGATTCAATCGTTTCTAGATAATAACCTTGGCTCAGCTCCCGTGATGGTATTTTGGGACACGCTAAAAGCTTGTGTTCGGGGTGAAACTTTACAATTTTCAGTGAGGAAAAATAGGCAGGAGAAGGCCCAGCTGATGGAGTCACACTCAAAATTAACGAAAGCCGAGTAAAACGTTATCACCGCAGTCCAGTCCAGGGGGGAGATAGATTCAGCACAACTGGCAGTGGCTGAATCCAGGGCCGAGATCTGTTCAATTTTGGCCGAGAAAGCTGCTTCCGAGTGGGATGCCGCTCGTGAAAAAGCATACAAATGCAGCGTAAAGATTGGCCACCAGCTGGCAATGAGAAGCAGGCAACGACCACCATTGATCAAATTGCCAGTATTAGAACTTCCTCTGGGGCCATTACCAGCAATACGGAAGATATGTGCACCGCCTTGTGCAAATTGTATCAGTGCTTATATTCTGAGGAAGATACAGAATCTCAAGTAGATGGGCAATCTGCCCTCAATAACTACTTGGACCCAATTTTGCTGTCACTCCTCAGTAAAGAGGAGCAGGAAGAACTTGAGGACCCCCCACATGGGATGAAATTGTTAAGGCTTTGACTAATCTACCCAGCATTCCAGTTGAATTTTATAAGGTTTTTCTCTGCCAAATCAAAGGTTCCAATTTTTTAGCAAAAAAATGCTTTGTACACTACTCGTGGATGTTCCAAAATTGAACCTTTTATGTATATACACACTTGTGACAGTAATATTCTCAATAAACAATCAAATCACAGTTGAAAGAAACAATTGATATGAAGACAAAAACTCAAATGTTATCTTTTTCAGTTCAATCTCAATCCAATGTATTCGGGGGACTCTGAAAAAATAATCATTAAATATATTCACTAAGGGCCCGATTCACAAAACTACCTTAAGACAAAATCCTAAACTTACTACCATTTTGGTATTCACAGAAGGCACTTACTCATTTTGGTATTCACAGAAGTTAGGAGACCTAACTTTAGGACTCCTAAATACCTTCTGTGAATACCGAAAGTCTTAAAGTTAGGATTTTTCTCAGTTTAGGAGTAGTTAAGGCAGAAGTCAATTTAGATTGCTTAGATCCCTTATGGTGTCCTTGGTCTGGGCGGGCAGACAAACGCATGCGTCGTGGGACCTGCTGACACTCCCACTGTGGCAGGGAGGACAGGGAGCCCCTGACATGCAGCTGTATGCATGGTTGCTCAAGCTCAATTTGTGCAATATTGGGTACATCCGACTCCATTCCAGCCTTATGTGGCTGTGGATACAGACGCTGCCACGCCTGTCCCACTGCAGGTAGTGCTATATCAGCCCTATAGACACCCCATGATGGCATAGACATAGTTGAGACTTCGCGCTGGGCGTGGAATGAGCTGTGGAAAAGAGCTGGTGCCCCTGTACTGTATGCTCCCTCCATACCTCAGGCTCATAATCCCATGCTGCCAAATGTAGGTGACGGCATCAGTAAAGCTGTAGCACTAAGACTAAAACTGCACACTTTTGCAGATCTTTACATTGGGGAGATGTACCGGCTGCCCCCGGTCCCAGAGGAGGTCGGCACAGTGTCATTCTCTGACCTTTTTGTATACTATAAACTCTGCGCCGTCTGCCGCTGCCTACATGACACGTTCCCAAACCCCCGGCAGCATTACCTGCACTAGAAAATGTGCTTAAAACAGCTTCCTCTAGTACATTGATCACACATATCTATACACATATGCAGAACTCAGCACCTGTGTCACAACCCCGGGCAGTCCTGGCATGGAATGCGGACCTTCCTTGTCCACTTACGGATGATCAATGGAATTATTGCTGAGTACAACTCACAGCACTGTCCCCTAACTACAAACTTCGGGTAATACAGTTTACATTTTTGCATACATTTTACAGGACACCATTAGGGTTGCACGGCATGGGATGGAAAGACGATGACAGCAGTTGGAAATGTGGCACACCTGCAACCACTTTTCTGGACATATCCCAGAGTTGTCCCCCTCTGACATCATATTGGTCCAGTGTACTCACTGCCATCCATCAGATAATTGACACTTCCGCTGATCCTGATCCCCTGCTGGGATATGTAGTGGGTACCCCGGTCAAGGTCCGAAAGTTGCACGTCATGCTCCTAATATTTGCTAAACGCCAAATTGCCATACACTGGGGGCAGAGGAGGACTCCTTCTCTAAATGAATTGATCAGGGGTGTCACATATGGCCATTCACAAGTCCACTTTCTGGGAACTTAGGCCCTCCACGTCCTGACCTAGGGACATATTGGAACCAGTTGTAACGTGGGCCCATGCGGAGACATGATAGTAGGTCTACCTAGATCTAAAGAATCAAAAGATACATGCCACCTAACTAATGAACCAGGGAGAAAATCTGATCCACCTGTACAGAGGAGTAATAGTCTTTTAGTCTGGAATATAAAAGCAAAGAGAAAGGAGGGGTAGAAAGAGAACCATGAGAATAATAACTCGAGTGCAGTTAAGAAAAACTGAAGTGTTACAAGGAAAAAAGGGGGTAGAAAAAGAATCGATCGATCGATTACCACTCAGCCGGTGATAATTCCAACCCGGCTGGGCTAAACAATTTCAGCAGTGTTTACTATCTCCAAGAATGCCCCAGGACGAATAAAAAAAAATATCAAGAGAAAAATGTACCTCTATGTGTAAAGCCAGGTTGGACATTAGTAGAGGTATCAAGAATAGGTAGATAGTCTCTATTCAGTCCTGTCAAGTATCACGCATCGGGTGTGACACTTACGCATTTCAGTGCGGTGTTCCGCATCACCGCACTGAAATGCGTTGACACGCATTTGGGACTCGCCAGGTCGTGCCACCAGCAGCGCCTGTGCACTGCTCCTGCTGCGAGAGACGTGCTGCCAGTGCAAGGAGGGAATTGTTAATAGTGGCTGAGTCAGTGAGAGCGCGGCAGCGCTAGGCGGCTACATTTAGAATGGAACAAGTGGCTCCATGCTGGCACTGCAATTATTCCTGCTGCACCACGCGGCTTAAGTACTTTGACACAGTTGCTGCCAATTAAGAGGGGGCGGGCCGCCCTGTAAACATGATGCTGTAACTGCTCTGCTGCCAGGCACTCACCAGGGGTGCCCTGATGTTCTAATTATCCGGATGTGAGACACCACACTTGCCGTCACCTCCGGAGTAGGAAGTCAGATGAACGGAAGTAATGAGCCATGGCGGGGGACTCAAATCGAGACAGGAGTCCTCCCCACGCCATGGAATCCTGTACTGCTGACAGATAAGTGCCTCTCAGAGCCCCAGTCCTGAGGCCAGAGGCAGGGAGTGACTTTCCGCCTCTGAGAAAGTTCGAGACATAATTAGCACTTAGAAGGAGTGTACTGCCAATCGCCCACGGTCACTCGCGCGCAATGGGCTGTGATCCGTCCGTACCTCGATGGTCTCCCCAGGCGAATCCTCATCTTATCTCACCAGAAACTTCTCACCTGCAGCAGGGGCCCACACATGTGCAGTGCTGCCGGGGACTGCAGCTCTGGTAAAGTGAGTTCACTGCCAGGCAAGTATGGAGCGCTTAGAGAGGAACGACTGTGCAGGTCAGCACTTGTTTTTCTGTGTAAGCGGCAGCTAATGCTACCTTCAATATGCGTTTTTTTGTGTAAGTCAAGTAGCAGAGCGTTATCAGCTGCTTGTAGTATTGGTGAAGTTCTGCCCAGGGCATGGCTGCAGGCTGGAGGCTGCCGGTGGACCGCAACCAAGTGTGCTGCCTTACAGAGCCTGAGGCTGCCTTGCCCAAAATGCCCAGGGGCGCGTGCTGCTGTCAGCTGCCGTATGTTTTCACTTCACCCTCGGCCAGCCAACAGCTCTGACTGTCCTTTACTTTCAGCAGCAGTGCTAAAACATGCAAGGATTGCTGGAAATACTCATGTTCTGTTGTACCTGTGACGTGTTTAAGAAAAATCAATGAAACCTATTAAACCAAACACGTTCCTGGGGGCGTGGCTTGCGCGCCGCTGCGTGATAGCGGTGGTTGCTTGAGCTCCGGGGCAACGACGGCTGTCGGGACGATTTTGGGATCCCTGTAGACGTCGCTTGCATCCCGGAATCAGCACACGAGTGGCGGAATGTGCTGTGAACACTTTGCCAGCTGAATTTCTCGACGGAGATGACACAAACTTGTTTTTCCTCCATCTGACAGTCCAGTGCATTGGATTTCGTGAGCGGCCGCCATTTTGTTTTCTGGTGGCGCCGCTCGTGTTTCTCTCCTCAGAACTGGTGGCAGTTCAACGAAACCTGCGCATTATGCTACCCTGAGGTGACATTTTACCTATTTTCACTTCTATGGGCTCAAAGGTGCCTCTTCTTGCTACAAGGTACCTATATGTGGCTCTGTGGTCTTTGTGATGCTGTGATTGACATTTTTTACCTCTTATTGCTACCTTACTATGGACCTCTGACCAAATATAACGCTTGAGCTGCTTCATTTGTTATATCTCTCCTTGGGGGAGTGGCAAGTTTCTTTTATTTCAAGGCTCCTGCGAACTTCTACATGGCTTCATTGTCCTCATTGATATCTATTCACCTACGTGTGTTTTAATGCCATGCTTTTGGTCAGTGCCTGCTATTCTTAAATTATTTCACAAATTTATGTGTCCTTGCGAGCCCTCACTTGCATTTTTGATATTTTTTGGCCCTCTTTTGTTCTGTATTTTTTTACAAATTGTGATATTGGGCTTTTATTGCGGTGTCAACTTATGGCTGACAACATGGGTCCCCCTCCCACTATTAAAGACTCTAAAGGTGCTCTGAAGAGGTCCAAGCAAACCTCTCCTACCCCAGAGTCATCTCAGAAGGACCCCGCTACTACGTTGGACACTATTTTATCTCGGCTCAATACTGTGCATGATATTGCACAATCTACCAAGACTAACACAGATTTATTGCAAGTTGAGGTGGCAGCTGTCAGAAATGATTTTAAAGCTTTATCTATTTGTGTCACCACTGCAGAGACTCGTATTATTGGTTTTAAAGACACTGCGCATCAGCATTCTAAATCTCTTCAGCAAATGGAACGCTCTTTGGCGGCTCTGCGGAAAGACCTTACTGAGCAGGAAGATCGCAACCGTAGGAGCAATCTGCAATTTTTTGGTCTACGTGAAGATGCTGAGAGGTCGGCCTCCTCAATGATTGACATTTTATATCAATGGATTCCCTCTACCTTTCTAATTTCATTTCAGAAAGATTTTGAAATTGAAAGAGCTCATTGAGTGCCTAATTTTCGACCTAAGTCTTCAGCTCATCCGAGGGCGGTCATTTTCAAACCGCTGCGTCATCAACATTCAGAACAAATATTGGCCCATATGTGGAAGATCAAGGCGGTTCATTGGGAAGGTCATCGCATTGTTATCTCGCAAGACTTTGCCAGAGACACTGTTATTCGAAGAAAAGGCTTCCTCAACTTGCAAAAACGTCTGGTTGACATGAATATTCCTTTTTCCTCTGCTGGGCCCTCGAAATTTCGTATCATTTTTAAGGGTAGTTCTCGTATTGTTGATAAACCTTCTGATCTTTCTACTTTTCTAGATAATCAGTCTGAATCTCATATGGATTCCTCCCCTGTTCCTGGTTCCTCTGGTTCTTGAGCTCTGATGTGATTTTCTTCATGAAATTTTACTTCCTCTGAATAGTTGGTGGAATAGTTGTCAGATAAACCTGTTAGTTTTTCTCTGCTATTTACAGTTTTTAAGATGTTTTCTTTAATTTGATATGCTGTTTGATATATGTCTAGGTTCCTACTTTTCTTTTTCTTCTCTTGTATTCCTTCATATTCTTTCCTCTTTCATGTTATTTATTTTATCTTATATGTTTTTTAGCGATTTTTAATGTCTGTTTGTGTAGGTGTTTCTCCTTTCCTTTCTTTTCACTTCTTCTTCTTTATTTGTCTCTTGTATGTATCTGATCTTTTTGTTTGCAATCACTTGGCTTTGCTTATTCTTTGTTATCTATATTTATTCCTTCTATTGTGTGGTTCTATATCTTGTTATATTTCTGCTAGATCAATGTCGTCAGCGCTGTTTAATTGGTGGCTTTTCTCTTTTGCACTTCGGCGTGCTTTAGAGGTCAGTAGTTCTTTCTTTCTTTTCCGATCACGTGTTCTTTTGTTTTACTTTGTTTATATTTCTCTTGTTCATATATTTAATTCTGTCTCCTTTTCTTTTCCCCTGTGATTACCATATATGTTATATTTATACTCTTTACTCATAATTGAATGTTTTACTCTCTTTTGTTACGAGTTTATTTATTGCTATTTATTGCTCGTGTTTATTTATGGTGTTTCTAATACACTTCTGACTAGTTAATAAGCATAATTAGTTTACAGATTTATTCATATTGTTCATATTGCAGTATTTATTGTGTATTAATTGTGCTTATTTCTTCTGTATGATTAGTTTACTCAATCTGTTTCTATTCTATGTATATAGCTCATTGTTTTTTCTTCTCCATTGATGAATTCTTTATATTGTTAGTTTCTGGTTCATATTTATTCATGCTGTTTTCATTACAGTATTTATTGAACAATAATTCCTCATGTTTAATATACAGGCCCCATTTACATGATATATGCTTACTATTTACAGATAGCTGTCTGCCTACTCTTTAGATTGACTTGTATTTATTATCATTGCTTGTTCATATATATTCATAATGTCTGTATTTCAATAGGTTTTGCGCCTTTGTATTCCCGTTCCTATTTAGTTCAGAGTTTTTTTAAGGTTCTTCCCTTCTATCTGGTTCTAAATTTTGCATTACACTGCTTCTTTTATTACCTTTTGTGCCTATCATCTACTTTCTTGTCCATTATAGGGTTGTTAATTTTATTATTGTCTGGTCCCTGACGGTCCCCTTGCTTGTCCCATCCATGTCCCTCCTGGTATGAATTTGGTCCTCCATAGACCTCCCCTGGTGGGTCTTTTTCTTTTGCTCTTTCTATTCTATTTTCTTGCTTCTCTTTCTCTTTTTCTTTTCCTCTTCTCTTCCTTCTCCTTCTTTCTCTTTTTCTTCTTGGATCCTCGGGTAGTGCTTTTTTGTTGTGTTGTTGGCTGTTGGTTTTTTTGTGAGAGCTTTGCTTGATATCTTGCTCCCTCTACCATGTTTTTTGCTCGGATTTTATTTTTGTGATAGACTGTGTCTGGTTTGAATGTTGTCTCCCTTAATGTTAAGGGATTAAATCATCCGGTTAAGAGGGCTACAGTTCTTGACTATTGTAAATCTCTATCTTCGGATTTAGTACTCTTACAAGAAACGAAAGTTTCCTATAAAGAGCCGTTGTTATTACGGAAAGAGTTGGTTCTTGATGTAATGTGTTCGGACGCCCTTGGCAAAAAGAACGGGGTCATAACACTTATCTCTAAAAAAACTGGCCTATCTGTGATTTCTGCTGAACATGATTCTGAGGGACGCTGGTTGTTATCCAGATTTTCTGATGGTACTGCTGATCTTTAAGTTCTGTAAACAACAACACAAATGTCAGTGCTGGACTCCAATTAATGCTTTTTATGTCAAACAATGGTACGAATAAAACATACCAGTCCGCTTTCACTTACGTCACTAGTTTATTTTAGTCATTTATAATCACTAGTTCAAATATTTTCTTTCTTTTTCAAAAACAGTATTTTTGTGCATATATACATTATATACAAACACATACAGTTTTCCTAATTACACACAAATATTTTTACAAATATACAAAATAACAACCCATCCACATAATCCTTTCTCTCTACATTCATTCGACTTCCATACCCATTCATACACTCTAAACCTCTTGAAATGTGGCCCTTTACCAAAAAATGGCTTCCTCATATAGAGTCTTAAATCATGTTTGTCTAGTCATGGAATTAATATAGTTAAGACAAGGTCAATCAGGTTTTAATCCTACCAGGGCATGTAAAACATAGAATGCACCTGCCCTATGGGATACCTAGGACCTACCTTAGCCGTGACATATTTGCAAAAAAAGGGAAGTTTAAGGCTTGACAAGGAGGTTATATTGCAAAGTTGAATTGACAGTTTTCAATTGCACTCAGGCTGCAATAGCAGGCTTGGTACTTGTTTTAAAGGGCTACTTAAGTGGTTGGCAACATAAGTGCTGCGGGCCCACTAGTAGCACTTGATTTACAGGCCCTGGCTTTATTGTATACCATTTTAAAAGTGGTGTATATGAAAATTAAGCATGCCATTCCATTGTAAACCATTCTTACTATATTTGAGGGAGTGAGCACAGGCATGTTAGCACTAGTTAGCAGTGGTAAAGTGCACAGAGTACTAATCCCAAGAAAAATGACTTTTAGCAAACATGAAGGGAGACAGGAAAAACATTGGAGGGACAAAAACACTAAGACTGAGAGGTCAAGCAGTAGGGTACATTTATCTCAACATGCTGCTGAGGTCTCAGACCCCGGCTACTAAGACAAGGGGGATCAATGAGTGCATATGAATATTATTAAGTATCTATCATTAGCTATTTTATATCTTGCATCCCTGTATGAGATTCTCAGTCCACGGTTAAGTATGGATAGTAGTGAACTATTTGTAGTTCTGGTATGCTGTTCCATGTGGTACACAGTGCATGGCAGCTGTGCTACTCATGGCTGCAAATCCTATTAAAAAAACAATACACTGAAACAGGTGTTATCAAAAGCAGAAAGGGATATACCTGACTAAATCAGGCTTGGCAGAAGAGAGAAGAGTTTACCTTTAATACCACTCGGTCACCTTTGTGAGTGTGTCTCATATTCAGTGAGGGGATGCTGGCAAGGGTTCACAGTGCATCTTTTGAATCTCTGATTTTTTACAGGATGCACTATGTGTGTGTGAAAATGTGTCATATCAATATTATTAGCAAAATGGGAGTTGAAGTCCCCAATTGTAATTATGGGTGCTACAGCGGAAAATCACGGAATGAGCCTTCTTGGCTTAGGGGCATATTTATCAAAGGATGGCATTGCTTTTGCACCACGCAACAGGGCATAAAAGTGACGCAATGTTTAAGTATGATTTATCAAGCCATGCAAGGCCATCTTTCGTGGCCTGAGTGACTTTAAAAATCTGGAGTAATGGAGAGCAAATTGCAATGTTGTGTTTTGCTTCTCCAGGGTGGCATTCCGTGGGTGGTGCGTGGGTGTTCCCAGGAAACACCTGTGAATTCTGGTGCAATCCCAGATTTACCATAATTGGTAGACCTGAGAAAGCTTCAATACTGCTATGCATCCTCAATAGAGGCGTAACGAGGAGAAATACCTTTACGACTCCTCATTTTTTCACTCTCTGTGTGTGCTTCATTGAAGAAAATGCCTCAAGGGATTGTTTTGTGCAGGAAGGTGTACTTCCTGCACAAACATATTCCTGCTTACAACACAGGCACCCTTGCACCATCTGTGCCTGCATTGACGCTACCCAGCACATTGAGCTCTAGTGTGGGAAAAGGTAAGAATGCATCAGATATTATTAAATATGGGACATTCCTGCCCTTTCACTGTCACAGCTCAGCAAGATGACTTGCTGTAATGCATTGCACTGTGTTGTTGATACATATGACCACCCACTGTCTTTTTGAGTGGCTGCTCCATAGCTCTTGAACATGTTCCCAAACACTCTCCATGTGTCTAAGAGTTTTTATGATTGTTTGTGAAGGCAATGGTATGTCATCAGAATTGCTAAATACAGAGGTATTTATGCCCTCATGTTGTAGTCCCCTAGATCCCTCTTACAGTCTATGTATGCACTAATCTCAAATCATGTAGGTGTATTTGTCAGAGGACTGTAGACGTAAATAGGGTGAAGGAAGTGAGGAAAAAGGGTCTCCTAGAAAGTGGATTGGGGTTCAGTAATTTTTTAAGTTCAAAAGAATTTTATTTGATAGTAATAAAAAGAGAAAATCAGGTGTCAAACAAAATACAATGGAATACAAAGTTAAAGACTCTTAAGCAATAAAAAAAAAAAGAACATAAGTATATGAATGCATTTGTAATGAGAAATAAATCAGTAATTTAAACCTTAGCTCAACCCCTTGCAAGGCAACAAGCACACAACATGCTTATCTTAAGAAAATGTGTAAACCATTTAGAAGTACTAAAACCATTAAAAACTGTAAAACACAACACAATACAAAACCCACTCCAGTTTAACAAATAGAGAAAAGTTTAATAAACAAAATAACAAAAATCCAATAAGGGGTACCAGTGATATGAATTTTCAATTTTGTAAACAAAAACAGCACAAAGAAGTGCAAAGCACTAGCCGAGGTTAACTGGTCGCGATCGACTGGAATACAGCCAAAAGTTGAGGCCGACTGTGATAGATTGCACGTTAGATTTTGGGGCTGGGTTTGGTCTCCTATTTAGAAAAATATCTGAATTGAAGTGAACCAAATATGGCATGAAATTAAATTTTTACTGATTGAAGTGCCCTTAGTTTGATCTAAATCCATTCATTAGTTTGTAAGAAACTAACATCATAAACATATGTTTCATAGGCCTCAATCTTAGCCATTCTGTCCATCAAACCTAAAAAGATACAGAAATCTTAACAGATATAAATTATTTGTCTATAACGAAATTCAGCAGATTCTTAACATGTTTAGATTACTCTTTGATTTTTTCCGTATGTGAAGGTTCATTAAGGGGCCACAGTTAATAAAAAAGGGGTCAATATATTACAATAGTTATAACTGTGGTATCATTTAATGAATCCATATGAAATCTGTGAGTATGGCAAGTTTTGCCTGATAAAAAAAGGAGGGACAAAGTTTAGAGGAGCACAAACAATATCAGATGCTTTGGTGCTGTTTAATGTATTCCCATGAGATTTGACAGGGTGTTAATTTTTTTGAACAAAACACACTATGGTATTGAAACAGACTATAACTGTCATAATTAATTAAACATTCATTAAACAAGAAACAACATAGACACCTGTCTATGGCATGTGGAAGCGGATTGGTGAAATTTGAGGATTGAAACTCACATCAACTTCCGTTTATCATAGGATACAAACGTGTTTCAGCCTGCAAGGAAATCCAAATTCAGCTTGTTTTTCTTCAGTTGAACCTCTCCACTGCTAATTGTGGTTGTTCATATTTCAACAACATGTGTACCAGTGATGCTATATCATTGGCAGGGAATCTAGGTAGTAAGAAAACACTGACCAGGTTCTAAGATTTTTGGGTGTTTGACTGAAAAAGATGAAAAGGACTTTGTACAATTTCATGCCATACATATGTCACTTACTCTACTGTGCAGTAAGAGTATCAAAGGCCTCAAACTACAATAGAACCTTTGGCAGTGATTGAGCTTGTTCCTGCAAAAGGAACGGGTGTAGATAGAATCTGCATGTGCTAATTGGCTCTTTATTTCACACATGGCCAGCGAATACTCACTCTCACAAAAACACTGGGGAACAGCAAAAACTTTGAAGGTAAATACAAGTATGTCCCCCTTTGAAGTTTTGGTGGGATGGGTCAGCTGTGTCAGTTGCGGTCGGGGCTGAGACTATCAGGAAATGTCTTGCCATGGACCACTTCAAGCCACCATTTTTAAATGTCCCATGTTGCTGTGCAGGTGAGTTTGGGCATGGGTGGGATGATGCTGTTGGAACCAAGCATTGCGCAGAGGTGCTTAGCTTCAATAACGTTCTACCCGCTTTTGAAGCACCTGCAGAAGGGAGAGACTGTTGAAAAACCTGGAAGAGAAAATGCCAGAGGAGTGCCCAGCTGAAGGGAGAATCCACCTGACTCCTCTGAAAGAATGCATATACCAGTCAATGAGGGGCTAGGAGCATTTCTCCAGGACCAGTGGTGCTGCCCCCTTTACACCCTCTGAATGAGAATAGAGCAATAGATCTGCTTGGGGGGGGGGGGTCCTAGAGGGTTCTCCTGTTTCTACTTTCAATCAATCAATCAATCACTGCATTTATAAAGCACGCTACTCACCTGGGAGGGTCTCAAGGCGCTGGGGGAGAGGGGTATGTTACTGCTCGAACAGCCAGGTCTTGAGCTGCTTCCTGAAGGAGAGATGGTCTTGGGTTCGCCGAAGGTGGGTGGGGAGGGAGTTCCAAGTCTTGGCTGCAAGGTAGGAGAAGGATCTTCCTCCGGCGATGGCTCTGCGGATGCGTGGTATGGTGGCGAGTGAGTGGCTGGTCGATCATAGCTGGCGGGCGGGCATGTAGAAGGTCAAGCGGTCGTTGAGGTACTTGGGGCCCAGGTCGTGGATAGCCTTGTGTGCGTGGGTGAGGAGTCTGATCGTGATTCTCTTGCTGACGGGGAGCCAGTGCAGGTCTCTCAGGTGTCCGGTGATGTGGCTGTGTCGGGGGATGTCCAGGATGAGTCGTGCGGAGGCGTTCTGGATGCGTTGGAGTATTTTTTGAAGTTTGGCTGTGGTTCCGGCGTAGAGCGTGTTCCCGTAGTCCAGTGGGCTGGTGACGAGTGCCTGGGTCACGGTCTTCCTGGTTTCAGTGGGGATCCCTCTGAAGATCTTGCGGAGCATGCGCAGGGTGTTGAAGCACGAAGATGAGACGGCATTGACTTGTCTGGTCATTGACAGGGAGGAGTCCAGGATGAAGCCCGGGCTGCGTGCGTGGTCCGTTGGTTTGGGGGCGGTGCCCAGGGCCGGGGGCCACCAGGAGTCATCCCAGGCGGAGGGTGATGATCCCAGGATGAGGACTTCCATCTTGTCTGAGTTCAGTTTAAGGTGGCTGATCCTCATCCAGTCGGCGACGTCTTTCATCCCTTCGTGTAGATTGGTTCTGGCGGTGGTGGGGTCGATGGTGAGGGAGAGGATCAGCTGGGTGTCGTCGGCGTATGAGAGGATGTTGAGGTTGTGTTGGCGTGCGATGGCTGCGAGGGGGCTCATGTAGACGTTGAAGAGGGTTGGACTGAGTGAAGATCCTTGTGGTACGCCGCAGATGACTTCGGTGGCCTCGGATCTGAACGGAGGGAGGCGGACTCTGGACTTGGCCTGCAGAAGGGAGACCCCTGTTATAAAGTAGGCTTTTAAGTCCGCTGCCAACATACTTGTGCCCTATAAGATGGATGAAGCCATGAAATCTGTGGGGTGTGGCTGGGAGTGTGCTCTCCTAGTAAATGCTGGTACCAAGAGCCCAAACAGAGGTCAAGTCCTGCATCAGAAGTCGAGAAACTGGGATCCAGGAAGTTTTGTTCAGACACCAGGAGAAATAAAAATAATGTTCTGGTTGAACACAGCTAGCCACTAGGAGCAATGTGCCACACAAAAATAATGAAAATTGCCCTAATGGGGCCAGAGAAATGGTCTTATGAATTTTGGGGCCCAGGTGAGGGGGGCGGGACAAAGAAACAAAGCTCATAGCACTCAGCCAAAGATTCTAAAAACACTCCCCAGGTGGGCAATGGCCCTGGAATTGGCTTAACCATCGTTAAATGGAAAGGGATATGCCTTCTCCTCAAAGAAGATCCTCAGCCCTGGGTATCCCATTCCCCAGGGCCTGACACATTAAAATATGTCTAAGGGGCCGCCATCTCCCTGGGATAGAGGCAAATGTTGATGGGCGCCTCCCCATTCTCCTACTGCAGTGTGTGCTGCACACTCTCCTTGCACTGTCTGGGGGTGCAAGACACATATCTTAGCCCATGATGATGAAGGTGGGAGAAAAGAGATGTTGGCTCCCATAATGGCACAAGAGCATTGTCGGCTGGATGGGGAGCCAGACAGACAGCGTTGGAGTGGGCTCCCCACGCTGCTATGATATGAATGCATGTGTAATGGTGAAAGAGGAAACCTCTGTAGTTCACAGACAATTTGTGATTTTGGCTTCAGTGGTGCATCAGGGGCACCACCAAAATGTTATAGAGTGGTTCATGGGCTGCCAGACGTTGAGCAACCTCACCACCAAAGGGTCTCCGGATGCCATCCTAAATCTCCAAAGCAGTTTATATTTATGGCCCTGTAGAGGTTTCTTACAATTTAGAACAGTACTGGAGCTTGTAATGTTGCTCCTATGCTCTGGGGTGTAGGAACTTCTACTGGTTGGTTGGTTCCACAGCATTAGTAATAGCATAATACAAGGAGTTTAAAGATTCATGCAGATTCATGCACAAATTGAAATGAATGGCTAATGCAATATTTACAATTTGTTATTGACAGTGCAGTGTTATAAGGATTGCCAAGGCCATACAAAGTTTGTATTGGCAAGTATATTGTGAACAGTCATCTATTAAATGTTTTAATGATAGTCATTGACATATTTTGAAATACTGTATCGACAACCCCAATATTAACAGTAAGTCATATTAGCCCTTAATGAATGTCATTGTAGGACCATCCCCATTGATCTCAGTGTTGCTGTATTGGCTCAAATAATGCAGTATTTCTGCTTATATTACAGTGGTTGTGACACACTGACAGAGCCAGTAGTCTTGCTTTTTAATACCATCACCCCCTTATATTGTGTCTTGTATAGGTGAGTGTATTGTAGCTGTGTTACCATGGGCATTGTGCCAGTTTGTAGATAGTTGTAAATTAAAGTAAATGTTTTGAGTTTTTCTCTTTTTTTTTTTTTTTCCTTTTTAGATGGGAGTGTGGTGGGCTTTCTGGAACTAGCGCCGGGATACTCTGAGTAGCTGTGCGCTCTACAAATTTAATATAACATAACATAACATAACATTCAGTTTTGTGTGTGTCTGTAATAGCCACATTTTCCTGTGTATTAGAAAAATCTCTCGACAATCATTTGCTGAATGTTGCTAATCTGACCGTCTGCTGCTGAGGATCGAGGGCTCTCCTGGTCTCCTAATTTGCTTTACAACTTGCGGGTCCCGCTGCGCACCTAAGTCACTGGGAAGCCTGACTGTGCTGCGTGTGCTGGACTAGGGCTGCGAGCGTTCGGGGCAGGACTTCCAAGACCAGAAGCCTCTGTACACCGCGCCTCTCGACACCTGGCCGCTCTCCCTGTCCACCACGCCCCACCTGCAATCCTTCAAAGGTTCGACTGGAGAAACCAACGTGGGACACCATTGTAATCTGACCGTCTGCTGCTGAGGATCGAGGGCTCTCCTGGACCCCCAATTTGCTTTACAACTTGCGGAACCCGCTTCGCGGGTCCCGCTGCACACCTAAGTCACTGGGAAGCCTGACTGTGCTGCGTGTGCTGGACTAGGGCTGCGAGCATGCGGGGCAGGACTTCCAAGACCAGAAGCCTCTGCACACCGCGCCTCTCGACACCTGGCCGCTCTCCCTGTCCACCACGCCCCGCCTGCAATCCTTCAAAGGTTCGACTGGAGAAACCAACTTGGGACACTATTGTAATCTGACCGTCTGCTGCTGAGGATCGAGGGCTCTCCTGGACCCCTAATTTGCTTTACAACTTGCGGAACCCGCTTCGCGGGTCCCGCTGCGCACCTAAGTCACTGGGAAGCCTGACTGTGCTGCGTGTGCTGGACTAGGGCTGCGAGCGTGCGGGGCAGGACTTTCAAGACCAGAAGCCTCTGCACACCGCGCCTCTCGACACCTGGCCGCTCTCCCTGTCCACCACGCCCCGCCTGCAATCCTTCAAAGGTTCGACTGGAGAAACCAACGTGGGACACCATTGTAATCTGACCGTCTGCTGCTGAGGATCGAGGGCTCTCCTGGACCCCTAATTTGCTTTACAACTTGCAGAACCCGCTTCGCGGGTCCCGCTGCGCACCTAAGTCACTGGGAAGCCTGACTGTGCTGCGTGTGCTGGACTAGGGCTGCGAGCGTACGGGGCAGGACTTCCAAGACCAGAAGCCTCTGCACACCGCGCCTCTCGACACCTGGCCGCTCTCCCTGTCCACCACGCCCCGCCTGCAATCCAACAGTCTACCTATTTAAGGCAAGGCCATTACCCGCTAAGCGGGAGCGTGCGGGAGCGTCCCGGGAGAAGCCCGGGACAAGGGCGGGACCGTCTGTGGCCGTCCGGGGCCGTAGGAGGCCGGGCAGGGCCAGGTTACTGTCTTTTGTTTTTATTCATTGTCCATTGTTCAATAGTCTGTCAGTAGTGTACTAAGAGCGTAATCTGGGCCAGATAGTATAGTTAGTACTGTTTAGACATGAGCCATTCCGCACCCCCAGGCGTGGGTGTTTCTGTACTCGGCCCACTCGATACATTTTTTAAGAAATCTTCCAAGGAAGTAGATATGGATCTTCTCCTTGCCGAGAGAAGAGCTGAGTGCCGACGCTCAATTGAGCATCTAAAGAAAATTCCGCTGCCCACCCTATCAGACCTAAACTTCACCCAAGAAACGGCTGCCCAAGGGTTGAGCTCCATTGAAGATGATGCCACTGATATTAATCAAATCCCCAGTATATTTAGGTTTCCAATTATTTCCCCACCGTGTGTTAGTGCTATCAGCGGAGGCCATCTAGATTGTCCCCCTATTGATCATTCTAGCCTCATTGATTTACACAACCCTGATATCCAGATTATGGAATCCGAGTCTCGCCCTATGTTGTCCAACCAGTCATTGGTATGCATAGATCCTGGCGAGAACCTGCTTCCAACGAGTGTGTGTGATGCTGGAACCAAGCCTGACAAGGCTAAGAGGGTTGTGCGTTCCCCACCTAGAAAAAAAAGGAGAAAGGGCGGGGTAAAAAGGAAAGGCCAAAGTCGACAATCACCTCCCCCGTCTCTACTCAAACCAAACTCTGAGCCACCGGTCCCACCCAATGCTGAGTTACCGTTGGTCGACCTACACGATCTGGTTACCCCTGAGACTGTTATTGAAGGGCTTAATGAGGTGTCCTATGCCATCATAGAGAAACTTATCAAATCATATATGTTACCTTTGCTGGAGCGTGTTAGGATAATGGGCGACAAAATGGATCGCCTACTGGCGCACGCTGAGCTAACACATCCCCCTAGCTCTGATAAGGACTCGGGACTATCCATTAAACCATATGGTACAACCCATGTTGCTGGCAATATTAATACTAATACTATCTCCTCCCAACAACCCAAAAGTTCAACTAATGTAGGCACTACTTCAATTAAAACACCGGCTTTGGCTGTTAAACCCCCCAGTGCAGCTAGCTCTGCCAAAGCGAATCCCGGGGTGGTCGCTAACAAACCACCTACCAAGGGAGTAATGCCTCAGGTAAAGAATGGGGTGGGCAAATCCGCAATCACTAACAATAAATACCACAAATCCCTACCACGGAGGTATAATGTAGATTTGCCTCCGGATTCTATGAACTATGTTATTGTAATGACGGGTGTGCCACCAGTTTTGGAGGGGGATCGGGAAAATAATGAAAGCCTAAAAAACAAAGTCATCTTCTGGCTGAAAACAAATAGACCCCTTCCTGCACACCTTAATGGGGATATTGTTTCGGTCAGAAGATGTCAGTGGGTGGGGGTACGCCCCAAGGATATAGAGGGGGATATAGTAATCATCAACTTTAGAGACCACAGAGTAGTATCCCATCTCTCAGATTGGTATGTGGGAAGAAATGAGGGAGGGATCTCCACGAGGAACCTCAGTTATTTTTATCCTGAGATCCTGATTAATCCAACTGATCAACCCCCTGCCAAAAATACTAAAAGTTCCCTCAAATGGTCCAACTTTACATCTAGTTTTCATGGATCTCAATTCAACCCTGAGGCACGGTACCGCTCCTACACACAATCTAGCTATAATAGTTCCTTACGAACACCGGGTTGGGCTAAGGTGAAGCCCCAGCCTCTTGGTTGCCCAGCCTTATCGGACTTCTCACTCCATAATAAGACTCTGCACCCTTTGGTTCCCCCCACCCCTGTCTTTCCACAGTTTCAACAGCCCCCAAGTTTTTACCCAGCATATCATTATCTTAATAGGTTCACTCAGCCCAACGAGTATTGGAACACCCTGCTGAGGAACCTTTATGACCCACTATCAGGGCTGTCGTCTAATGACTGACCAGCTTTTTCAACAAGGGACGATGAGTCTAACTCTGATTGTATGGGTGTTGGAGCTGTTCTGGGTAATCCATTAAGCACTGTGAAAGGTTGTGAAAACCAACTTCATTATTGTGTGAAAGGGTGTATGGTTTATTCAAGAAAGCCTGATATATTGGCTATGGTACCCACTTCAATGTCTTCCATGGACGTTACCACTGTGAGTGTTAATTTAGAGCCAATCGCCCAGGTTGGGTCAATGTGTATGCAAATGGAAGGTACGAATACAGTTCCCCCCGAGCTTGAAGATCCCCTTCCCCGGTCCAACGAATACCACCCTCTAGACATAAATAAATCGTGTGATCGAGTATGTATAAAGGGCACTACTTTGGGATGTTGGAATATAGCGGGAATTGAATCTCGTATTTGTATTCCTGATTGGGTTGATTTCATTTGTCAAGGCGATGTTTGGTCTTTTCAGGAGACCTGGGCAACCTCACCAGTGTTTCTTTCAGGTTTCTTGAACTTTAACAAACCAGCCATTGGTGGCCATAGAGGCCGGGCCATGGGTGGCCTCACAATCTGGGTTCGCCAATTTGAAGGTGTGTCTGTTAAGGAAATATTTATTGACTGTCCAGATATATTGATAGTTAGTATCAAAACAAAAAGTGGGATGGACATACTGCTGATTAATGTGTATGCTAGAGGAATCATGGGTGGCAGAGTTTCAACCACCCTTCTCTGTTTGGACGACTTCCTAAGTTCTACCTCAAAAGCTGGTCATGTGGTTGTTATGGGTGACCTAAACACTTGTTTTGAACCCCTAAGTAAAGACGATGGTTTATTACCGAAGCAGAGGATCTGGTTTGGGGGGTTCCTCAACTTGATATACCCCCGATCAATAAGTGGTCCCAAGCAGCCACATATATTAAAGGTCTCTGTCTGAACTGGGGCTTACGTGCCCTTAACGGACGAGTAAGCTCGGACAGGATGGGTAAACACACATTTTTCAATGGTAGACATAGCAGTCGCATTGACTACATCCTAGTAGATATTAAAATGTGGCCTGTGGTTTCAGACATGGTAGTTAAGCCACGTCCAGAAAGTGACCACGAACCTCTGGTAGCGGAACTGAAGGATTTTAGTTTTGCAGGGCCGGTTGAACGACAGCTTAACCCCGTACAGGAGGCTGTCGTACTTACAAATAACATGAAGAGGGTTCGCTGGCCAAAGGTTTCTGTGGATGTGGTAGCACGTAAAAAGATCAGAGCCCTGGTTACCAACTCTCTGATAGAAATTGATAAGTGTGAAAATCAGGAAATGATCAACACAAATATCACAGACATTCATGCTAGCTTGTTTTTGTCTCTTAAATCACTGTTTATTAAGTATGTTGCCAATAAGGGTAGAGGGAAGGTTAGGAAACCCGCTAATTGGTTCAACGACGCTTGCCGACAGACCCATGCGGATCTGTTTAAAGCTTTAAATTCAAAGAACCCAGCCCTAATCAAAGCAAGTAGGAAGGCTTTCAACGATGCTAAACGCTCTGCTAAAGCCGCCTGGGATGACGATCGTTGGACATCACTAGCTGAGGCCTGTGGCTCTAGGAACCTACAGCAGTTTTGGCATCTTCTCAGATGGGGTCTGTCACAGGATGATCGCCCTAGCCCCGCATCCGTTGAACAACAGAAATAGGTGTCCCACTTTGAGGAACAATTTAGATGCCGCAGCAATACGCAAGATTCCATCAGTTGGCCAGTATCGCTAGATTCACTTGTGTTCTCAGCCCGAGAAGTCGAAACAGTCCTGAAAGCTGGGTGACCTACTTGTAGGACACCCCCGCGCCGCACGGCCACCAGCTGCTGCGTGTGCCCCCCTGCCCCGACTGCCTCGCTGCCGCTGACCGCGCCCCCTCCTTCAAGCGGCGTGGTCCGCGAGCGCCAGCCGGTTCTCTTGCCTGTTTTTTGCATTGTTTTGTATCTTCCTTCCTTTGTGCCTGTTTCTTTTAATTCTGTGCCCGTTATTGTGGTTTTCCTTCCTGTTTGCCCGCTGCCTCGCCGCCCTCCGCTCTCCCTCCCCACTTCCCGCCACTGCCGATAACCCCGCCCCTTTTTTCCCTTCTGTACCCTCCCCGCTCCCGCCCCCCAGCTGCTCCGCCCACCCGCGCACTTGGCCTTATATGGCGACCGTGCGACGCAGGTGAGTGTGACCTACTTGTAGGACACCCCCGCGCCGCACGGCCACCAGCTGCTGCGTGTGCCCCCCTGCCCCGACTGACTCGCTGCCTGCCTCGCTGCCGCTGACCGCGCCCCCTCCTTCGAGCGGCGTGGTCCGCGAGCACCAGCCGGTTCTCTTGCCTGTTTTTTGCATTGTTTTGTATCTTCCTTCCTTTGTGCTTGTTTCTTTTAATTCTGTGCCCGTTATTGTGGTTTTCCTTCCTGTTTGCCCGCTGCCTCGCCGCCCTCCGCTCTCCCTCCCCGCTTCCCGCCACCGCCGATAACCCCGCCCCTTTTTTCCCTTCTGTACCCTCCCCGCTCCCGCCCCCCAGCTGCTCCGCCCACCCGCGCACTTCGCCTTATATGGCGACTGTGCGAACGTGCAGCGGTCACGCGCAGCGGGCGCGCCGATTGTGCGCCGAAGGCGCGCCAAAGGTAAGCCCGTCCACGCCCGTCCGCGCCTGAACCGCGCCCAGTGCCAGGACCCCTGGCCCACGAGGACCCCGACCGACCCGCCTGACGTACACCGCCGCCACCCTCAGCGCTCTCAACACCGGCCGAACCCCAGGATGCTACCGAGCCACCCCACGACGCGTCCACGGACCCTTCAGCTGCAACACCTGCAAGTTCACCTGCATCCGGACCTGCCCGACACCAGCACCTGCCAAGCCGAACACCAGCAGCAACCACCTCAAGTGCATCCTGCTCAACACCCGCTCCGTCCACAGACACGCCATCGAACTCTGGAACCTCCTAGACGCCGCATCCCCTGACGTTGCCTTCATCACGGAGACCTGGATGAACGCCTCCTCAGCACCCGACATCGCCATCGCCATCCCAGAAGGCTACAAGATCACCCAGAGGGACCGCAACGCCAACCAGGTGGGAGGAGGCATCGCCATCATCCACAAGAACACCATCCGCATCACGACCAGCACCAACAACACCCCACCCTCCGCCGAACACCTGCATTTCCAGATCCACACCGACCCGAAGACCACCCTCAGAGGCACCCTGATCTACCGACCTCCGGGACCACGCACTCAATTCAGCGAGGACATCGCCGACTTCGTCAGCCCGCACGCCCTCCCATCCGCTGACTACATCCTCCTGGGGGACTTCAACTTCCACCTGGAGAACAACAACGACTGCAACACCAGCAACCTACTCGACAACCTCGCCAACCTTGGACTCAAGCAGCTGGTGTCCACCCCCACCCACCTCGCCGGACACACACTCGACGCCATCTTCTCATCCAGCAAAGACATCGCCTTCAGCCACGCCACAGAACTCCACTGGACGGACCACAGATGCATCCACTTCACCTTCAGAAGAACGACGATCCACCACCACCAGCAACAGGTTGCCCAAAGAAGCTGGAACAAGATCACAGCAGACCAGCTCGCCGCTTCCCTGAGCCAGCACCCTCCGGCCAGCTCAGCGAACCCCAGCCAGGCCGCCGACAACCTCTCGAAATGGATCAGCAAATGCGCAGACGAACTCGCCCCTCTGAGGATCCCGCCCAGCAGACCCGGCAATAAGAGAGCCCCATGGTTCACCGACGAACTCAAGAGCTCCAAGAAGAACTGCAGAGCCCTCGAGAAAGCCTGGAGAAAGGAACCCACCCCGGACAACAGGACCACCCTCAAGCTCGCCACCAGGAAACACCACCAACTGATCCGCACCGCCAAGAAAACGGCTTTCAAGAACCGACTGGACGACAACGCACACAACTGCAAGGAACTCTTCAACATCGTGAAAGAGCTCTCCAACCCCAACGCCGGAAACAACGACATCACCCCATCGCAAGACCTCTGCAACTCCCTCGCCTCCTACTTCCACAACAAGATCGCGGACATACACAACAGCTTCAGCACCCAACCGACGCACGCCACGACCGCAGCAACGCCACCCACCACCACCCTCCGCGCCTGGACCCCGGTCAACACCGAAGACACCGTCCACATGATGAACTCCGTCCACTCCGGATCTCCGACCGACCCCTGCCCTCACCACGTCTTCAACAAAGCCGACGCTGTCATCGCACCCCACCTGCGGGACATCATCAACACCTCATTCGACACCGCCACCTTCCCCGAGAGCTGGAAGCACGCCGAACTCAGCGCTCTACTCAAGAAACCTACAGCAGACCCCACCGAACTCAAGAATTACCGCCCCATCTCTCTTCTCCCATTTCCAGCCAAAGTCATCGAAAAGACCGTCAACAAACAGCTGGCCGCCTTCCTCGAGACGAATGGATCCCTCGACCCATCGCAGTCCGGATTCCGCGCCAACCACAGCACCGAGACCGCCCTCATCGCCGCCACTGACGACATCCGAGCCCTGATGGACAATGGAGAAACAGCGGCCCTCATCCTCCTAGACCTCTCCGCGGCTTTCGACACGGTCTGCCACCGCACCCTAGTGCAGCGCCTCAGCAAAGTCGGAATCCAGGAGAAGGCACTGGAATGGATCGTCTCCTTCCTCGACGGAAGAACACAAAGAGTCCGCCTACCACCGTACAAGTCAGAGGCCACCGAAGTCACCTGCGGCGTCCCTCAAGGATCCTCGCTGAGCCCTACTCTCTTCAACGTCTACATGAGCCCCCTCGCGGCCATCGCACGCCAACACAGCCTCAACATAATCTCCTACGCCGACGACACCCAGCTGATCCTCTCCCTGACCAACGACCCCGCCGCCGCCAGAGCCAACCTGCACGAAGGGATGAAAGAGGTAGCCGAGTGGATGACGACGAGCCGCCTGAAACTGAACTCAGATAAGATGGAGGTCCTCATCCTTGGCTCCTCGCCCTCCGCCTGGGACGACTCCTGGTGGCCCCGCGCCCTGGGCACCGCACCCAAACCAACGGACCACGCACGCAACCTGGGTTTCATCCTGGACTCCTCCCTCTCCATGACCAGACAAGTCAACGCCGTCTCCTCGTCGTGCTTCAACATCCTGCGCATGCTGCGGAAGATCTTCTGGTGGATCCCCACAGAGACCAGGAAGACCGTCACCCAGGCCCTCGTCACCAGCCGACTGGACTACGGCAACGCACTCTACGCCGGAACCACCGCCAAGATCCAGAAGAGACTCCAGCGCATCCAGAACGCCTCAGCCAGACTCATCCTCGACATCCCACGACACAGCCACATCTCCGGACACCTAAGAGACCTGCACTGGCTCCCGGTCAACAAGAGAATCACCTTCCGCCTCCTTACCCACGCACACAAAGCTCTCCACGATCAAGGCCCGAGCTACCTCAACAACCGCATCAACTTCTACGCTCCCAAACGCCACCTCCGATCTGCCAGCCACGCCCTCGCCGCCGTCCCACGCATCCGCAGAGCCACCACAGGAGGAAGGTCCTTCTCCTACCTGGCCGCCAAGACCTGGAACTCCCTCCCGGCCGACCTGCGCCTGACCCAAGACCACCTCTCCTTCAGGAAGAAGCTCAAGACCTGGCTATTCGAGCAGTAGCGGCACCCCCCCCCCCCAAGCGCCTCGAGACCCTACGGGTAGGTAGTGCGCTCTATAAATATCTTTGATTGATTGATCCCTAGGGGAAAAGCACCTGGTTCCGACTGTATACCAGCGGACATATTTCAACAGGACCTTGATCTATGGGTACCATATTTAGTGCGATTGGTAAATGCACTGGCCACGGGTGCTAGGGTACCTGATTCCTGGGCAGGTGCTGAAATATTGCCTATTTTTAAGAAGGGTGACCGGTCGGTTCCATCCAACTACCGGCCGATCAGTCTAATTGACGCGGTACAGAAGATCATAACCCGTCTTGTTCTTTCCAGGATCCAGGCATGGATAGAGGAGCATGACATCCTTACTCCTCTTCAAGCTGGGTTTAGACCCCACGTGAGCACCCTGGATCAGGCATTCCGTTTCATGCTTTTGCATTGGAAGACGGTCACCTTGGGCAAAGGCAACCTATACGCGGCCTTCGTGGATTTAAGGTCAGCATTTGACCTTGTCCCGAGGGCCGGGTTATGGAAATGTCTATTAGATATGGGCATGCCCCCCACCTTAGTACGACTTATAGTGAACCTACATACACATAGCTTTGCTTTTGTGCGCTGGGGTAAACCGGGTGAGGTGACAGAGAATTTTCCAGTGGCCAAAGGTGTCAGGCAAGGTTACGTGCTGGCACCCACCCTGTTTTCTCTATATATAAACAGAGTTACCAAGTATTATGACAACTTTTCCACGGATGCCCCAAGTCTGGCTGGAATGAAAATCCCCTTGCTCATGTTCGCTGACGATACACTCTTGATCTCACGAACCAGACAGGGTTTGCAGAAAGCCCTGTCGAGGTTCGAGAGTTTCTGCAGCGAACATGAGCTAGAGGTTAACGTGTCCAAAACCAAATTTATGGTTCTAAGAGGGCATAAACAAATAAATGCCAGGGTTTCCATGGGGGATATCCCCCTGGAGCAGACAAAGCATTTCACCTACTTGGGGGTTACCTTTAGTGAGACCTTGAGCTGGTCCCATCAGGTTGAGCTCATGTCCTTGAAGCACCAGCAGCTGGGTGGGGCACTGATTAAGGAACATAAAGGTTCATTTACCAGGCCAATGTCCCCGCTTATTAAGATATATGGCGGTAAGGTTTTACCAGCAGTCCTATATGGAGCAGAACCCTGGGGTGGTAGCAATTTGGACCCGTTAAGACATGCACAAAATAAATTTTTAAGAATGGCAACAGGTCTGCCTCAGTCATCACCACTAATTCCCCTTTTTTATGACATAGGGTGCAAACCGGTGGAGGACCAAGCAAGATTTCGCCCTCTAACATTCTGGCGTCGTCTATGGACAACGCCGGAACTTTACCACTATGCAAAAGCCTGTTTGGAGGTCAGAAACAGCTTTGGTGCCTCAAACATTGGCTGGTTTAGAGACCTTAAGGCTACCCTAATAGGTCTGGGGTATGGAGACCTGTGGTCCTCCCCCGAGTCAGCCAATTTCCCTTCTAAAAAGGAATTCAAACAGTGTTATTGGGAATGGGTGACACATAACAGGCATTCAAAAATGAGCTTGAGTAGCCTTACTGGTCTGTTCATTGTTTACAAGGATACGCCCAAGTTGGAAAGGTATTGGGATATTATAACAAAGCCCATGGACCGCAATCTATTCTTTCAATTCAGATGCGGCTCACTTCCTCTTGGGGATTTTACTAAAAAGTGGGGTGCTGAAAGGACGGGGCACTGACCCAAGTGCCAAGGTATTGGGGAAAGCTTGAATCACTTCTTGTATGTGTGTCCATTATACTATGCCCCAAGAGCCAAATGGCTTAGGCCGGTATGTAGAAATTTAGGTACCAGGGCGGCTGGGGAAGCAAGTAAAATGTTAAAGACCAATTTGGACCCTCTAATTGTTGTGGGGGTTGCTAAATTTTTGGGGTGGGCCTGGTTGCTTAGAATCAGGTTCATTAAAAGCAATTTAACGGGGACCTAAAAGATGTGATTGTTTTACAACTAGGCCCAGTATTCTGCTGAAATATGTTTGTATCTGAGCGTTACTGTAAATTTTTGTAAATAAGTACAAGAAGCTGATTAGCTTGTCAATGATTTAATACTTGTTTTAATTGCTCTTATATGTATAAATTGTATTTTATGTCTTTTATGATGAACTAATCGAATAAAGACTTCTTGAACTTGACTTGACTTGAATGTTGCTTGTTTTGTAGAAGCAAACTGGGATATTAGCCCACTCCACCTCTTCTGACTAGGCCTTAGACTGCTCTTTTTGTCTACCCTGAGAGAGTGAAGCTCCACAAATGGGCTACTTGGTTCCAAGTAAATCCGAAATATGTGTAGAAATTACTTGTGAATTAATTCATTTCCTTTGCAATTAATAACCCACTTTCTTAGAATATGTTAATGCAGGGGTGAAGCCAGACGGTCAATAATGTGAGGGTAAGTATAGTATAATATATATTTTAAAGGGACTAAACATTGTTGAAGTGGGAGAATCTGCATAAGTACTGGATCACTTTCCATATCTCTTTACTCACCCAACCCATTTTCTCAGTTGCTTAACAGTTTGCTAACTTTAAAATAGTAAAACGTTTGGAATGCAAACTGTGCCCAGTGGTTTAACGCTTCCTTGTACACAAGGCCCCCTTTCACGCTATGTTTATCCTGAAAGGGGCGTGCAGTGGGTGTTGTGGTGGGCGTTCCACCGCAACACTCATTGTATTTGACGCTGCCCTTATGTACAAGGGTGGCGTACATAGGAGGCAGCAGCAAAATTAGGACCAGGAAAACCCTGGTCTTAAGGTGGCGAAACGAGGAGAAATGCAATATTATCCTTCGTTATTGCTTGTTCCATGTGTGCTGCCTTGTGCTGCTTCATGCAGCACACATGAAACTTTCACGTGTGCTGCATGAAGCAGCACACATGAAAGTTACAAAATGGCATTTTAGGATTATTTATGTGCAGGAAGGGATACCTTCCTACACATAACAAATCTTCCCCTGCACACAGACACCCTTGCACTCTAGTGCAAGGGTGCCTGCGTTGGTGCTAAATTGTGAAACGTAGCACCATCGCAGGGGGAAACGCAAGACTGCACCACATGCTTGTAAATATGGTGCAGCCTTGCGTTTACCAAGTGGCGTAGCGTGTTGTTAAGCCCAGGAGGCTAACCACACGCTCTGACACTTGGTCGTGCATATGGCCCTGACTACTTTGGTGCATTTTGGTACATGTCTGTCTCTCTACAGAGCACAGAGTAATCGAGCACATATAACTGCCACATGCATGATTCAGAAAAGTAAAAAGTTAACCAGAGAATTTCATTCGTTTCTGGTTTCCAAAGTTACCACTATATTTCCATGGGTACCACTAGAGTAGCATCTCACAACCTCCATCCCCTTCCTCTGTGTCCCTTAATGTTTGAGGCTGCCATGTATGTTGGTGCAGTGCACACTACAAAAAGCATGTTATGTAAAGAAACCCAGCAGGGAATAAGTTGTTTCTTTCCTCAGTTTACGTTGTTTAAATTGCACAAAATTTAGATTTTAACTGCCTTAAACTCATGAAATTATATTTCTCTAAACATCTCTGATGGTGTGTGTCCTTATCATAAATTATGATCCAATCAACTTTTTTCGATAATTTAGCTTAAGAATTGGTGGCAATAGGATGTGTTTTTGGAAACAATCAATTAAAAAAATTAACTTGTATTACAGTTAGCAAACGTAAATCAACTATCACCGCAGGTAATGCAACATTGTTGGGATGGTGTTCAATAGACATAAAATAAAAATTGAAGTCTGGATACACTTTTTTCCAGAGACTTTTGAGGTCGAAGGAATATTAGTTCTTTCAGGTGTTGGGTCTATAAGGCCACAAAAATAAGGGGCATTTTTTTTATTGTGGCAGCATTGGAAACCACTGTTTACAGCATTGGCGCTGGCGCACTTTTAAGAGTTGCACCGCTGCCCTTAATGTTATATAACTCGAGTCTTAGGGATTGTGAAAAATCTGTGCATTACACAAAAATAGGTTTATCAAAGCTGCCACGCCCATTCAGCAGGTCAGTGGTAAAGGTGTGTGCAGTATGTTACAGGGGTTGCATTCTGGAACACTGGTGAGGTAATGCTGCCATTTACAGAAAAAACATTGTTTGCTGTAAGGGCCACTACATTTATATAGTCATGCAGTTGTACTGATAAAACTATATCGTGCACAAAAACAATAATGTGTGGAAATCAGGTTTCAACAAACATTTATTATTGCGCAGCACCAAGTAAAGTGTTTTGAGTCTATTACAATATTTCCATCACTCTTTAGATTTACAAAATTGCAAAAAGTGCTTTCCTAAGTGCTGACATATTTTTGAAACAAGTATAGTTCATGCATGGGTATTTAAAGTTTGTTGTGTTTGAATAACATTACACCCTACAATCTTTCCTTTGACTCCCCACTGATTTTCAAAATCCTCTCACTCTGCAGTCAGAGAAAGAAAAGTAAGCAGCAGTGTTATTGTTAAAAGAATACACAGCAATTGATAAAGCCATAGCCTGGCATGTCACATTGATCTTTCAACATTCAGATCCTGTCAGAAGATAGACACCATTTAAAGTCATCCTTAGTGCTCATTCACCTTCTGAACTCCAACATGCTTTTTTTGGGCTGCTGCATGACTCCCAGCATCCCTACGCCCAGTGTCTATGGTTTGCACAGGTATTACAGTTACAAATGAGTGTTCTACAGGTAAATACCAAAAACCTGAACCTGCCAATATTTACTGGGAGAAAAATTCTGGTAAATACCAAGCACTGGTAGATTTTGGTGTACTAAGCACCAAAATCTGCTTGTCATTCTGCATTATCACAGAAAATCTAACCATGTATCACATCCAATAAAGAGTTTCATTATGTATTTGAGGGGATAAGTAACATATCAATATCGAATACGAAATGTTGCACACTTGGACTGCATCATTAATTTTAAAAGATTTCGAAAAAAGGTTGCTTGAGCATCTCCGGCATCCAAGCATCCTTTGCGTTTTCCTAAGCGTCTCCGATTAACATATTTCTGGCCCCTACAGGCCGCCTTAGATATTAGCTTTTGACCTGTAACTTTCATTCAAATGGAGAGTTTTCAAAAGCAATATCTGTGCTGCTGCAAAGAGTTTTAGTGGAGGTTTACTGTGCAGTACTTTTTTATAAAAGTGGTAGAGAAAAAGGACTCGCCGTTAACCCCTTGCGTGCTGATGACAGCTCCCGTTCGTCATGCGCCACGGTGGGCGTGTGCTAATGACGGCTGGGAGCCGTCATGACCATGCCCGCGATCAGAATGTGCCGCACAGGAGCAGAATTCCGGTAGCGGGCAAGGGGTAAAGCTGCAGCAGTATGTTGACAAGTACCGGCTCGAGCGGTCTCTGTGAGTACCAAGCCCCGATCTGCATTTCTCTAAAGCACTTTGCACCGTTGCACTGCCTGATCTCTTCTCTTTCATTGTTTGGGGAAGAGAGTTGCAGAGTTTGTCTGCACTGAAGCCAAAGGATTGTCCTCCACTGCTTGCCCTTCTAATGGAGGAAACTCAAGCCCATCGCGTTGGAGGGTCTGAGGGCTCTCTCGGGGGTGTATGGGGCAAGGAGCTGCCGAAGCAAATAGTTCTGGCATTTGTTTAGTGAACGCGTTTCTGTTCCTTAATTTACACACACTCTTGCATAGCAGGCACGCCAGGGGATGGTGGAGATGCATTTCTGATACGAGATCTGAATATTTGGACGTAGTCGTGGTTCACAGCTCTGACACTGGTGCAGAACTGCATGAAGTCGAGCTCACTGTCAGAATAAACACAGACGAGGGACTTCGTTAGAATGAAAGTTCACAATGTGGCCTACATTACTGTAACCGTAATGCTGAAAGAAATTCACAATTTTAACGTGAAAAAGCTTTTATTGTTCAATTAATTAAAATCATTACAATATGCTAACATTCTAAAATAATTATCTAAAAACCAATAGGTTAAAACCCCTGATTATTGCCACAGTCTAATTTGACCTAATGCATTCATTATATTATCATATTCTAGCAATACAGTTTTAGAACAAAGTGCGTTTGTTTTTAAGACAAAGGTGTGTCCACCTCTCCCCTCCTTCCAGTTCTACAGATTTATTTCTGCGGCTAAACGTTTGCGGACAGTCCTGCACAGATTAGGTCTGTAAATTTCCCCAGCCGTGCTGCTATTTGACTTTCTGTAGACGAAAAACACAAGTCCGAGATTTCGCTGCATCGCTTGAGGCTCTGAACTCTGTATATTGGGATGACCAAGCGATGCCTCTCACTGGCTAACTTTGGGCAGCAACACAGCAAATGATACCAGGATTCCTGATGGTAGTCAAAAAGTCTGCATGCTACTAAATTCACAATTTAAACCGGTAGGACTGGCAAACTAGGAGTATCATGTAAGCTGGAGCTATATAAGGCCTGGCCAACATGTACACTGCAGCATCGCATTCTTTTGTATTCAAAATGTTGTTGTTAAACTCTGTGGTGGGAGCTATGCTTGCTAGACACGGCATCTTGTACACGCAACCAGTGGCGTCACTAGGGGATGCGGGGGCTGTGGACTGCCCGGGGGTGACACCATGAGTTATCGCACTGGGTGACACCAATCCTAGTGACGCCGCTGGGTTCACCACATTTCTGTGGTGCGTGCGCCTATTTGCTGGCATTCTCCACCCATGTGTAGGAACAGAAGAGGTCAATGTGCTAATGTTTACTGAAATCGTGCTGTCTGCAGTGCATAAATGATTATGGCAAACTGATTACTCTGTGTTTCTCAGTAGTGTTGTCTGCACCTTACACATTAATCTTATGTTTTTCAAAGAAGACAGCGCAATATTGGCAAAATATGTGCTTCCCCCATCTTCAGTATACATGTGAACTAAGGTGGTCACGATAACCCCCGTTTGGGCAGAGGACCTACATTTTCATCAATTTCCCCTATTAGTGCTCATTAGTGCAACTGAGAATATAGTGAATAGAGCAATTGTTTAGCTGTCTCACAGACAACTTTATGAAAGGCACACTAAGAAACAAATGCACTGATGTGCCCTCATGCATGGGATTTTGTCTAAGGCAGGGCAGCAAGTCAGCTTTCTACACTGCCCTGTGCCAAAATGAAAGGACAGAAATGCACTCAATTTATGCAACACAGTGGAGTCCTGTCCTTCCTCCCTGCGCTGGCGCTGTTTCTGGTAGCATTTCGCAAACTTAGGCATCCTTGCACCATGGTTCAAAGGTGCAGAAATTGCACGCAGGATTTTTGTTGCCCAGGAATTGGCTATTTCCAGTACTGAAACAATCTTAAGTTGTGTTTTCCTCTTTCTATGTGAAAGAAAAACAAATGAGGAGAAATAAAGATATTTTTCCTCTTTACGCTTCACCCTGGAAGGAGTAAGGATTGGCGCTTCCCTAGGTTTTCAAGATTTTGCAAATATGAGGCAGCATCAAAATCCATGGGCGCTGCCTGGAAACACCCAGTGGAACTACCACGGAACGCCGCCCGAGCGCATGGTCATGCGACGCAGCGATGTGTGCTGAGTTACGTTACTCAAGATTTATGAGGCTGCTCTAAGCCATGCAGGGAAGCTGTGCGTGGCTTCATAAATCAGATTCAGAGCCCTGCGTCACGCATGTACCACTTTACGTGCTGCAAGGGTGAAGCAAGGCTCCCATAAATAACCCCCTTGGTGTGCAGAAAAGAGAGCTAAGAGGCAGTGCCTAGAAGCAGGTACTTTTATGTTGTAATATGAACAATCCTTAATCGGTGCTTTGATACAGTGTGTCCTAATTATTATTTACAATTATGTGAGCCCACTGCATACAATTATAAAGCATCGGCACCCAGCGACACTTTTAAGCAATATTTACAACACAAGATTTGAATCAGACGATATTTTTGTTAATATTCTGACCTAAAACTGAGTGCCCACTTTTCATTGGTCTGTTGTTCGTCAGTATCCATTTGTCAGTACTCATTCGTTGCTTTCCTTTATTACTCCCTGTGGGTACTGCCCAGTTTTCCTGTGTTTTTCTGTTCACAACAACAATCCTAAAGTTAGCAGTTACCTGCTCTTTCTACAAAACAGTGACACACCGTTAATGTAAACTAGGGGGCAGATTATCAAGAACAGTGTTAAAATTATCACCGATTTAGCGGCAGGAAACTGCTGCTAAAGCGATGATAATAGGCTTGATAATATGCCCTTGCAAATTCCCATAGAAGCCCATGTTCACACCAGAACCAGATCAGTTACTGACCATTGAGATGCCGTGTTAATTGATTTACGGGGCTGAAGCTGTCCCCGTGAGATAGCTTCCTCTTTGGGAATTGTGTTACCGGACTTGGGGTGAAGCAGAGAGTGACCAAGAGGACCACTGGTTCTTCTCCCAATTTCTTACTTCCTTTCTTTCTTTTTTTTTTAGAACAGCACCTGTCCATTTTAGAGACTTGAGATGCTTTCATAAAACTGTTTCCAGTTGGAAAAAGCAAATGAAGAAACGCAGGTCTGCAGTCCCTGGCCGGCTTCCATCCTAACATTTTCACCAAACCCAGTAGCGACCTTCCAAATTAATGTTCATTAGGCAGATCATTAACCATGCACAATTTCTGCTAGTGCACGTGCAGCATCAGATACCTCATTCCAACCCAGGCAGTTTGCATATTGCACGTCACTGGTTTGTGAATTGAAATCAAACATCAACCTTATATTGGCAACAATTTCTCTTTGGCCTGTGATGCACAACCCTTGAAGAGATTTCATGACAGTCAGATAAATTATCTTCCTACCCAATCAGGTGATTATGTTCATATTCATTGCATATTAAATTCATATATCACAATCAATGCATCAGTTTCATAATTATAAATCTGCCTAAACTAATAGTATATATAAGGAAAAGATAGGAGTGTCATATTAGACAAGAAAACTAAAACTGTGACTTTAAGGGGCAGAGAAACCTGCCATAAAATGAGACACATTTAAGTCAGTCTAATAGATCCATCTTTTTCTGGTCCTTAAAAAACAACTGATTCAGTTTAAAATGTAGGCATGTGTTTGTTTCTGCTCAGTGGGTACTCACCTTTGCTATTACATTTTCAAAAGCTACACCGTCTGTAGAATCACAGGGAAAAGGCACCTCCTTCAAAAGATAATGATACAAAAACACACAAGTGAGGCTGAGATGGGTCTAAAGTCAGTGGAGGAGAGCACAACTAGATTCAAAAGAATGGAGAAACCTATGATAGAATAAGCAGTGACTCACAACGCATCTTCTGACACTCTTTTATTACACCGCTGAAGGCTCTCAGCATCAGATTGTGTCTCCCATAGGACCTGGCTCCCACACCTGTAGATGGCAAAGTAGGCAGGTGTGCATCATTAAAGTTTTGTTGTTTATTAGAATCTGTTGTTTCTCGGGCCCAAAATGTGCCTGAAATCCAGCACAAAAATATACAGACACTGTTGATGTACATTGAGGAACAGGTTTTGATAGTAAGGAGAGTTTTTTATGAAAATGTTTCTTGTCTGCTAGCCTTCGAACACACAGGCCTGTTTCTGCTATTTGTTGTTCGTCAACAAACGTTAGGGCAACATACTGCTTGCAGGGTAATTTTTTAGACCCTAAAACATTCTTGCTTCTGCAGTTTCTCAGCTGTCTTCGGAAAGTGTGCTTTGTTGCACGAAAATGCTGCTTTTAAAATTGTAATGTTTTCAGAAGACAAGGGAACCCGCAAGGTGGGAAGGACCCTGGGTATCAGCTAATTATTGGGAACAGTGGGTCCTTCAGTAAATAGTGCTAAAAAATAATAAATATAGACCGGAATCAGTACTATATAGATTCACTTATGTCCAGCCGGACATAGTTTAATTTAATAGATGCAAAAATTCGGTATTAGAGTTCAAGACAGAGCGTCATAGAGTGGGACACAATCCTGTATCCTTACAAGGTTCAAAACATAAAGACAATAACAGTTACACAAAGCATTTTCAGACACGAAAAGGAGCTCATCACCAATACATGAATCGTGAGGGTAAGCTTTGTAGAGAAGTAAACAATAATGCACAAGTTTTAACGAATGTGTTTAACATGCATTCTGTCTAAAGGAGTGAACGACGTTTCGATCTACACCGAGATACATGGATCATCATCAGGACGGGAATTTAACACACACCTGAAAATTAACACTGCCTGTGAATAGTAGAACAGGGAGGGAGGCAGGAAGCAAAATGCCAAGCATTAGAATAGAGATAGACACATGAGACTTCCATGACTGAAAACATTGCGGCGTCAGACGTCAGAAATGAAAGAGTGCATAATGAAGTCATACTGAAGATGTGCGAGGAGTTGAGTGAGCAGGAAACATTTGCTAAAAACAAGGTGGTACATTGACATTAAGGTATTGTAGTCACTAAATTGTAAAACTAAGATGGTACTTGGACATTAAGGTACTTTAAATACCATGTGAAGTTATCAGACTATATTTTTGTGAACAAATAGACACAAAAAAGACAAACATCATATGTAGGGAGCCAGAGAGCTTAAGGGCCCGATTCCGATCCGGCTGGGAAACTGTTTGGACAGATACCACTACACTGCACTGAGACATACACTCACAACCCACTCACCACACAACCTGTACACTACTAGCCCATATAAAATACCACACTCATAAACACACACCTTTCCTCATACTCACTCACCCTCACTGTCACACTCACCCACACATGGAATGGAATGGAATGGAATGACAATTCGTAAAGCGCGATGGCTACCCAAGGGCGTCCCAGCACTGTAGAAACACTGATGGGTTGGGCTGAAAGAGTGGGAGTGTGGGGAGCAGAGGAAAGGATTAAGTGTGGGATTTATCAAAAAGCCAAGTTTTTAAAAGTTTTCGGAAAGTAAGCAGGTTAGGTTCTGATCTAATTAAGAGGGGGAGAGAGTTCCAGATCTTGGCCAGGTTGTAGGAGAGCAAGCGGCCTCCGCATCTGGCTCTTCTTATGCCTGGTACAGAGGTAAAGTAGGAGGTCGCAGATCTGAGTGCCCGAGGGGGACGGTAGGCTCCCACCAGAAGATGATTTATGGCATCCATCTCCACCACCACCCATCACCATGCCCCCAAAGAAGAAACCAAAGTTCACAGACAGTGAGTTGGAAGTCATGGTAGAGTAGAGCCACAGTTATTTGGCACATTCGTCCAATAGACCTGACTGTCCCAGAAAACCAAAACGTGGGAGAGGATTGTCAACAAGGTGAACGTACAAGCACCTTGCCTATGCACAATACACAACATCAGGAACAGTTACTATGATGTGCGAAGGAGGGTCAAGAAGCTGATTGGCAAAGACCATGCCCTGAGCCAGCGGACCAGCTGTGGCCCTCCTTCAAAACCTACGCACTTCACTTCCTGGGAGGAGAAGGTGCGGGCCATCCTTCCACAGGAGGGCATCCATGGATTATCAGGAATACCAGAACCTTGTGAGTACATAACCAACTAGCCAACTAACTAACTAGAAAAAACATACCGACAGACATCACTGTCAAGAGGTCAGCGATACCAATCACTGTTAGCCAAGCCATATCAGCATAAAGCAAATGATCCTGTGATGTGTTTACCAGTTAGACAAACAAAATCCATGCAATCTTAGAGTAATATGTAACTATGTCATAACATGTACAAACGTACTAACAAACACAGCAAGGCTTTGTCCACCAACCACCACTGTCAGCCATCTTACCAGCACTGTTACACTACCTCACATGGTAGCTGAGTCACAGGAAGGACGTTTGGGTGTGCTGGGAAAGTGGGTGTACCCAAAAGCATGATGGGAGTCATAGCTAACAATCCTCCTCCCTCATGTTCATCAAACCCACCTTCAACTGTGCACATCTCACAGGGAGTGAAAAAGTACTGCAAGATGGCTGACAATGGGCCCTGCTGTGGAGACCAGAAGGCCCTTATGGGAGTAGTGCTCAAACAAACACCAGCCACCCACTGTCAGACATCTTGCCAGCACTGTTTCACTCACTCACAGGAAGGCTGAGTCTCAGGAAGGAAAGTAGGGTTAGCTGAGAAGGTGGGTGTAACCAAAAGCATGATGGTAGTCGTAGTCACAGCTAACAATCCTTCTCCCTCATGGCCCATTAAGCCCACCTTGAACTATGCCCATCTCACAGGAAGTGAAAAAGTACTGCCAAGATGGCTGACACTGGGCTCTGCTGTGGGGAGCAAAATGCCCTGTTCGGAGCTGTGCTCAAACAAACACTAGTCCACTGCTGTCAGACAACCTGAAGGTAAACCTTTAATCACTGTCATGGAAGCATGGTTCATGGTGGCCTTTTTGGTCAGGGTGAGGAGGAGGGCTATCTCTGACTACATCTACCAGCAGGCCCTGTCACACATACACCCCTCCCACAAACACCAAACACCACACTTGGGACTATGCACAACCTAAGAGTCAAGGTAACTCTACTTCAAATATTCCTAACACCGGGCCCTGGCGTGAGTTGCACCAGTCCATGATGGGATATGTGTCCAAATATAAATTGTGACCAACGACATACCTAAAATGTAACAGGAAAGCTCACCATGTAACAATATTTACAACTAGGCAGTAACTCACAGCAAGGCAATGGGATTCAAACACCAGTCACATACAGCAGCTATCTTGTTTGCTTACATTTATTCCCAGGAATTCTGAGTCACAGAAATAGAGGTTGGGTTTGCTGGGAAGGTTGGTGTAGCCAAATGCATGATGGGAGTTATATTCACAGCTGACAATCCTCCTACCACATGGCCCATCAAGCCCACCTTGAACTATGCTCATCTCACAGGGAGTTGAAAAGTACTGGCTAGATCTCAGCCTCTGGGCTCTGGAGTGGGGAGCAAAAGGCCCTGTTGGAAGTTGTGCACAAACAAAACACCAGGCCCCACTGCCTGAAATCTTGAGCGTAAAGTTTGACTCACTGTCATGGAAGCATGGTTCATGGTGGCCTACCTGAGCTGTGGGGGAGGAGGAGTGCTAGCTCTGACTACATCTATCAGCAGGCCCTCTCTCACATACACTCCTCCCACCAACACAAAAGAAAACACCTGTGACTATGCTCTTAGTGACAGTGACAGAAAATCTACTCCCAAGATGCCTGAGTCTGGCCTCTGGTGTGGGCAGCACAAGTCCATGATGGGATATGTGACCCAAAAAAAAGTCTTAAGAACTGCATACCATCTATTCAACTGGGGAGGTCACCATTCACATGGATGAACTAACTTTGCACTAACCCACAGCAAGCCAATGTGATCCAAACACCAGTCATGTGTAGCAGCCATCTTGTTTTCACACATTCACCTACCGGAAAGCAAATTCATAGGAAGGGAAGTTGTGAATACTGGGAAGGAGGGTGTAGCTGAAAGCATGATGGGAGTCGTAGTCACAGATAACAACCCTTCTCCATTATGGCCCATGAATCCCACCTTGAACTATGCTCATGTCACAGGGATTAGAAAAATACTGACAAGATGGCTGGCACTGGGCTCGTGTGAAGATCACAAGGCCCTGTTGGGAGTTGTGCTCACACAAACACCAGCACACAAATGTCAGACATCTTGAATTTAAACTTTGACTACCTGTAATGGAAGCATGGTTCATGGTGCCCTACCTGGGTTGTGAGAGGAGGAGGGCCCTCAATAACTTCAACTACTATCAAGGCCTGCCCTACACACACCTTCTCATTCAGAAAAAATAGCACTTTTAGGACTAGTCAGTCCATGACAGTGAATGCAAATGTAATAGCAAGATGGCTGACACATGCGCCTTAAGTATGAATTTGCCACAAGTCGCACCTAGGCTCAGGACCTCTCGCACGCGTTCATACTTTCAACCATCTTAACTTTACATTTCCACTTACTGTCTGGTGATGCATTGTCATAGGGTTTCCCCCTTGGCTGGCTGTGAAGGTGTGTGGAGTACAGGACATGTGGTGAGATGCAGACATACCACACATTAATACACACACACAAATTACCATATACATTATTGACAAGGGATACCTGACAATGACTGGAATGGCCACAGCAAGATAGCTGACACTGTTGCATGGTGTCATTTACACCAAGCGCTGTTGTGAGCTGCTTTCAACTCCTACATCATGAAGCGTTGTCAGCATCCTTGGCACTACACTCCCCTCACTGTCATTGACACTTTCAACATGAGGGGTAATCTGGACTGGGTGGGAGGAGGGACACAACTTACAGCAGCATCACCCAAGCACAAAAACCTCTGGACCTCACAGTTATGAGCATGTAAAAGCAAGAAAGCAGCCTTTGGTAACCTATCTGTCCATGGAGGACAATGACAATATGAGTAACATTATCACGCACACAACTCAGCAATAACACCATTTGCTACAGAAACACAATCACATGTGTGCAATGAGATGAGAACTAGGAACAGAAATGAAAAAATAGTAGCTCACAAATAATCACATACATACAGGACTGTGACAATGTTGTTAGACACACCAGTGTGACTTCAATAAACATGTACTACTGCCAGCACACATGCACAAATCTTGCAACACATCGTAAGAGTAAGTGCATGTATGTCATCATAAAAGCACAAATGTGGTAAAGAACAACACACCTGCATCAGGCACAGGGTGGCACTTGAGTTTCAAAATGTATGTACGGTCAAAAAATCAATAAATGAGCTGTTAGTGCACCAAGCACTACCTGCTAAGCAAAATGCATTGAGTTCAAATTACAAAGTCCTTAACCAATATAGGCCTCTGTCTGTGACAATTGCAGACAATCGCGATGTACATACACTCATCCTGATCTACAATAGTAAATGTAATGTGTGGGATCCGTTGACGTGTGCAAAACCACAACAAACATTGTGTGTTTTCTCCTACCAACATGGCCTGCTAGGGACACTGCAGGAACAGAACAATAATCACAGTCCCAGACTCTTGTTGACCCTGAGCTCTCCATTGTGGATATCTCTCAGTCCTTTTTGGACAACAATAAATGACCTAGCCCCTCCGGTGTGGATCAGCATGCACACCAGCAGCTATAACTCTTGCCCCCCCTGCAACCATTCACGCAACATCTGCCAACACCCAGATCCCCTCTACCAACACGGACAGACCAAGGCAAGAAAACACCGATGTCCTAGTAACACAGGGCACTCTAGAGATGGCAGACAACAACAGGAGTGACAACCATAAAGGAGGCTCAGTGTTTTCTGTGTATGCAACGTCAGGTCCTGCTCGTGTGGGTAGGGGGGTGTGAGGGTCCACGGGGTGAGGTCACATCCTGAATATGGTGCTGCTAATCAGGCTGACCCAAAGTTAGGGTGCATTCTAAATGCATACTGAGAATGCACCGGAGACGTTGGCCAGGTAGTTAGGATCCTCAAGGATATGCAACATCAGCAGGCTGCCCAGTATGACAACATGGACTACCACATGTCCAAAATAGACTCCTGCATGTCCAGGGTGGAGACCCACATGTCCAGGATGGAGACCCCCGTGTCCAAGATGGATTCTAAAATGGATAAAATTGATGAGCTCACTGCAGTGCACAAGGACATACTCGCATGCTTCCGCGAGATTGCTGTCAACATGACCACGCCTCCCTGTATGCCAACCACATCTTTTGCCACTACATTTGCAACTGCCACAGGGAGGGATGAGGACTCTGACAGAGAGTCCCCTGCACTGCAGCAGCCTGTAGCTTAGGGTCCCCCTCAAAAGAAGAAGAGAGGTCGTTCGAAGAAGGACACATGAAAGACAGATGGAAATGCATACCCCCAGGAAGTGAAAACCTGCTCCTAATATCCTCCATTGAGTGGCAAGCGTTCACCTTGTTGACTGTCACTGAACTCTCCCACATGGGATGGAGGGTCTATGTTGGAACAATGACTAGAATTACTATGGACTTGGCTCTGAAAATGTAATCTACGAACACTAACAACTCCTCTGTGAACTTTGGAGTTCTATCACTCTGTACAGCACTATCAATTATGTGTACTGTTTCAAACATGCCTCTTAATTAAATCATAATCACACAATACTTGCCGATGCTGTGAATTAAACACTGTTTGTGACATAGAGAGTATGACTTGCAAAACAAAAACTTTGTAGGAAAATAAGTACAGCAATTAAAACACAGTCTTGTGAGCAGAACCCTGCAACTCCTGAGGCGGAAGCCGGGAGACCACTGAATTTTTAAAAACTGTATTTTTCTCTTGTGTCACCAACTGCTAAATATTTTGCATTTTAAAGCGCACTCACCCATCTGGCACCACCATAGCAGGCTTGAGAAACGCCTAAACAGCGACCCCTTCGCTGCAACGAACTAATCCAAAACAAACAATTTTGCCGCCATTGACGGCGAGGATTCGAGGCCACGCCTACCCTAGGCCACGCCCACCCGCCCCCTTTCCCATCTTATAAGGATGTGCAATCACCGGACGCGCAGCGGACGGGCGCAGCGGGCGCGCCGTCAGCGCGCCGAAGGCGCGCCAAAGGCAAGCCCGTCTGGGCCCGTCCGGGCCCAGGTCCAGCCCCTCTGCCCTCTGCAGCCCGTAACGACATGACCTACACTCGCGCAGACTTATTAGCCTTAAACCCCAACAAACAACCCTCCTGCTCGCGCATCTTGAATGGAGACACCCAATTCTCCGGTTGTGACCTCTGCGACCCCGCCAATCAGAACACGGCACCCAAGGGCTTGCACCTAGGCCTACTTAACTGCAGGTCGCTCGTGAAACACTCACACAAAGTGAATCTCTTAATCACAAACAATGCCTTAGACATTCTGTTTTTAACAGAAACCTGGCTTACCCCCAGCAGTGGCCCAGACATCGTTCTAGCACTCCCCCCCGGGTACGTCATGTGCTCACTGAACAGACCAGAGTGAAGGGGAGGTGGACTAGCGATAATTCTTAAAGACACCCTCACCTGTAGAACATCCGATGGCAACATCAAGGGATATGAAAGCTGCCACTATACAATACAAATCTCCCCTGTCACCTCGTTGTCGGGAACGCTGGTATATCGTCCGCCAGGCAACCTAGGAGACTTTCCGAACAAAATTATTGACCAGACCTCCATCAAATGCACGTCCACTACTAACTACCTACTACTAGGAGACCTAAATGTACATTTCTTGGACCCGGATGACAAGCAGGCCAGTGAACTACTCCAGGATTTCACCTCAATGGGCCTTGACCTTAAAAATCCACAGGCCACCCATGAAAGAGGGCAACTACTTGATCCTATTCTCTCCAACATTCCCAACCTGAGAACCCTTGACCATATCCCCCTTCCCTGGACGGACCACTTTTTGGTCCCCCTAGTATGGGACATCATCACTCCGCCCCCTCCACCCCCAAAAACCAGAACGTATACCAGACGATGGCAGAAACTGGAACCAGACGTCTGGGCAGCCAAACTCAGAGAAAACGTTCCCCACTCCCCCCACGACACCTTAGTAGGGGACAAAGAATTCAGTACCTGGATTACCCAATCGCTCAACGCCATTCTGCCTAAAACCCACTCTCTGAGACACACCAAGAGAGTCAACCCCTCACCCTGGTATACCCCGGAACTCAACCTGCTGCGTAAGGCTTGCAAAAGGAATGAACGTATCTGGAGGAAGGAAAAAACCGAGGAACAAAAAGAATCATTCCGCACCTCCGTAAAATCCTACAAAAAAGAGCTCCGCAACATCAAAACTAGCTTCTACGAGAACAGAATTAAAAACGCTGCCAGCTCGGCCCATGAAACCTATTCAGTTCTTAAAGAACTCCTCCACCCCCCTGATCCCCCACTCAAACCCCTCGATCCCAAAGAAGCTGAAATTAAATGTAACAAATTAGCCACCTTCTTTGACGAGAAGATTCAAAAAATTCTTCTTACCATACCCCCCCCCGAACAGGCCCACACACAGCAGGATCTCACCACCATTACCACCAATCCTCCTCTGCTGCCAGCCCTCCCCCAACCCTCCCTGGACGCTTTTGGCCCCATAACAACGGAAGAAGTAGGAGCAACGCTGGCCTCAATCAAAAGTGGCTCCCCCCTCGACCCTGCACCCCTCCGCTTCCTAAAAAAAGTGTCGAGTACCATCATCCCTCCCCTCACAGCCCTGATCAACTCCTCTCTCTTGGAGGGCATAGTCCCCCCCAGCTGGAAAGCGGCAGCAGTCAAAGGTCTATTGAAAAGACCCTCCTTAGACCCACAGGACTTCGCCAACTATAGGCCCATATCCCTTCTCCCTGGAAACAGCAAGATCGCAGAGAAGCTGGTAAACAAGCAATTATCGCTTTACCTAGAAAGCAACAACCTCTTAGCGGTCTCCCAGACAGGGTTCCGTCCAGGTCAGGGCACGGACATCGCCCTCCTGGCAGCGGTGGAGAAGGCCAGAAGCATTCTGGACACTGGAGGATCAGTGGCCCCATCCGATCTCCACAGCTGCCTCTCCGAAGTCCACCGATGGATGAATCTCTCCTCACTGAAACTGAATGGGTCCAAGACTGAGATCCTCTTGATGGGCCACAAGGGGCCCTCTCTGCCACCTCACCTTTGGCCTACTTGCCTAGGTGACCCTCCCGCACCCAAGGAAGAGGTCAAGAGCCTTGGTGTGTGGATCGAGAAGGACTTGAGCTTTAAAACACAGGCTAAAAGAACGGCAGGGACATGTTTTGGGCTACTCAGAGCCTGCAGGAAGATCTTCCCCCTGCTCCCCGATACCGCAAGGAGGCTCCTTATTCAGGGTCTAATCCTGGCAAGATTAGACTACTGTAACGCTATCTACTTGGGAGCCCCTGAAGCCACCTTGAACTCGCTGCAGAAAGTCCAAAACGCCGCCGCCCGCCTTCTTACGGGCACACCAGGAAGATCCTCCGCCAGGCCGGCTCTTAAATCCCTCCACTGGCTCCCAGTCAGAGAAAGGGTCGTCTTCAAAGCCCTTTGTCTGGCCCATAAAACCCTCAACAATAACGCCCCCCCCTTCTTAAAGAACTCCTAATCCCATACAAAGCGGAGAGAGACCTCCGGTCTAACGTAGAAAATCTTATCGTAGTCCCTAGAGTCAGAAAAGCCAAGACCGGTGGCCGTCGCTTCTCGGTTCACACGGCCAAATGTTGGAACCATCTACCACGAAGACTCAGGACAGAACCGAACTACCTCCAGTTCAGAAAAACCTTAAAAACCCTCCTTTTCCCGCAGATATAATTTTATCAGACGGCTGAAACCCTTGGAGAAGCAGGTTAGCGCTGGGATGCTCTTTGAGTTACTACGCGCTTTATAAAACAATTAAATAAATAAATAAATAAATAAATAACAATTGTGATGTGACACATATGAGAGATACACACAACAAGGTCAACACAACACAAATATCACATGACATACATACTCATTGCCTCCACTATTGTAAACTTAAAAGACACTTAAATGCACAAACACTAAACTAATTCAGATAAAGTGGAAATCAGGCCACAAGTACAGTATTGAAATGAATGTAGGATGTATGTATACAGACGAGGCACACCTCAATTTGGAGCACAGGTTTATTACACAGTCACAATATGTTGCCTCCACAACAGATGCAAGCTAACCACACAGTAACAATGAGCATAAAGTAACCAAGATGGTCCAAAATGTTAGTTATTGGATGTGTGGCACCGCTTCATGTTTCAAAGCACTCTGTAACAGCGTTGTTTGTTTTGGAGGTCGAACGTCACCAGACAACAGCCAAGAGACCCTGTGAAATAGAGCAGTCTTTAACTAGCTACATTTCTGCATAAATCTCCAATAGACATTCCATACACAAGTCTTATGATTTGTGAACACAACCTAGAACATACTAACTCAATCGACAAATAAATACAAGGATTATGTTAAGTAGCATGGACCCGTATGTATGCATAGACATTGCAGTACAGCCACAAAGTATGCAAAGAAAAATCTTAGTCAACTCATCACTGTTTACTCACAATCATGTGAAAAAGTTTTTCATGAGCTGTCTCCGAACAGCCTCCTCCCCCTCATCATCACTGGCAACATGACTCAGGGCAGGATCCTCCCCGGCTGGAAGCTGCTGGTCACCGTCATCTTGGATGAGAGGTACCTCATTTCTCACTGCTAGTTTGTGTAGCACACAACACACAATGAAGATCTTACACACCTTTTCTGGTGCATATTGGAGGGCCCCTCCTGTCCGGTCCAGGCAGCGAAATCTGCTTTTCAGTAGTCCAAATGTGCACTCTATCACTCGCCTGGTCCGCCCATGTGCCTCATTAAAACGTATCTCAACAGGGGTGACAGGGTCCAGGAGAGGTGTCAGCAACAATGGCATGTTGGGATATCCAGAGTCACCTACATTGAAAGAAAAACTTGTAATGTATCTGAATAGAGGGTGCAATCCGACCTACAAACAGAACACAACATAAATAGACAACACACCGACAAGCCAGGCACATTGGGTTGACAGCTGTGACATCATCTGTGGGATTCTACTATTCCTCATGATATACGCGTCATTTGCGGAACAATGTGCACAGACATGTGAGATTGTCATGTTAGGCAGACATACCACCAGGGCATTGATGGAGTGAAAGTGCTTCCTATTGCTGTATGTCTTTGGATGTATGACGTTACAATGCATGCTTTTACGACGCATGCCTTTACAACGCGGTTTTTACATCGCAATCCATTACAACGCATAGCGCTTTGGGGTGCTGGATAGTGAAAAGTTTAATTTACTATTCCAACACCAGTCCCCGTGGACACTAGGGAAGGTGTTGGATAGTTAATTAAACGTATTCCCTATCCTAGAGCGCCCCGCAGCGCAATGCGTTGTAATGGTTTGCGTTGTAAATACCACGTTGTAAAGGTACTGCGTTGTAAAAGTTTTGTTGTAACGGTTGTTCACCATGTCTTTTCATGTGCTTGTGGTGGGACCAAAGTTGCATGTGTACCTTCTATGGGGCCAATGACATGTGGCATTCTTCCCAAAGCATAAAAGTCACTCTTGATGTCAGCAAATTGTCGTGGTGTTAGGAATTTGATGTAACGGTTCAGCAAATGCAAAATTCCCTCCAGAAAATCAATAAGCACACGCTAAACATTGTCTGTGACATAACACCAGCAGTAGCCACATTGTACTGGAAGGTTCCCTTGGCAAAGACATGTAGGTCTGCCATCACCTTCACCTAGGGGGTCAGTGCAGATGAATATGGGCATACAGGTTGCAAATGTGGGGCCAACTTCTCTGCCAAATCCTCAATGAGTTTGACGACTGGATCCTGGCAGCAGCAAATTGCGTCGCACCTGAACAAATTGTGATGGCTAAAAGGCAGCCGTTAACGTCACCTTGGTATGGCCCTGAACTCAAATGCCTAAAAGTAAATTGCAGGGGATGTGAGCCACTTTGGAGAGCGGATTACAGTAGAGAGAGTAAACTGGCATACAATGTGGCACAGCAACAGTACAAGGAAGGAACTGTTGTACCCAAACGTGAGTTTTAGACAACAAAGATTGAGGAGGCTGGGAGCTCCTCAAAGGAACTCTTTAAATTTATTAAACTGCTGACCAAACTGCCGCAGGCAAGTTTGTTTAAACCAGACCAAACATTTTGTAACTAGCTTGCCACTTTCTTTCAGAACAAGGTTCAACTAATTTATGATAACCTTCTTAGTATGTCGGCTGTCATAGATAACGGCAGCCAACTACATTTTAAGGAAAATATAGACCAGTGCCAGTTGGCCTGCTTTCAACTATTCCCGAAGGACAAGGTAAATAATCTCCTCCTTTCTATAAAATCTGGATCACCCAATGAGCCCTGCCCCCTTCCATTGTGCGGTACAAAAGAGGGTGGTAATGGACAGAGCATCTGAACCAATCAAACACTCAAAAGATCTGGGTTTAATCCACCACCATTCTTTAGCCCACTCTGCCACCCCAGTTCAGACATGGCTATATGCAAATCAGTCTGACCCTGCGCCTCATGGGAACAGTCTAGCCCGAATTGCCAAGCCAAGCCTTCCCTGGACCGGAAACAAGCTTCCGAGGACCGGTTTCTGGCATTCCAGCCATCTTCAGCCCAGCTTGCTTGAATCCAGTAGCAAAGTGAGCAAGGGACTCACGTCTGAGCATACCCTGCCACAAATATGGCGGCCAAAAGCGGTACAAAAGAGGGTGGTAATCGACGGAGCATCTGAACCAATCAAACACTCACACCCAGTCTAAAGGTCTGGGTTTAAACCATCACCGTTCTTTAGCCCACTCTGCCACCCCAGTTCAGACATGGCTATATGTAAATGTAAATGTAAATGTAAATGTAAATGTAGGTGTACTTATATAGCGCAACCTGTCACCCAAAGGGCATCCTGGCGCTTGCTTAGGGAACCCGTCCTGGTATTCCCCTGTGAGAGGCCCCTGCAGGGTGTCCACAGGGTGAAAGCCAGGCATCCCGCCGCGAGGGGCCGTCGTGGAGATTAAGCAAGCTATTGCTCAGAGTTGCAGACTGAGACCCCGTGAATCGAGTAGGCACCGGAGCGAGAATTGAGCCCGAGACCCGCTGAGGCGGGGAATCGAACCCTGGTCCACGGTCGATCCCAGCTTCCGGGTCTGCCGCCTCTAACCACTGAGCCACACTTCTCCACTATATGCAAATTAGTCTGACCCTGTGCCTCATGGGAACAGTCCAGCCCGAACTGCCAAGCCATGCCTTCCCTGGACCGGAAACAAGCTTCCGAGGACCGGTTTCTGGCATTCCAGCTGTCTTCAGCCCGGCTTGCTTGAATCCAGTGGCAAAGTGAGCAAGGGACTCACGTCTGAGCATACCCTGCCACACATATGGCGGCCAAAAGCTGTACAAAAGAGGGTGGTAATGGACGGAGCATCTGAACCAATCAAACACCCACACCCAGTCAAAAGATCTGGGTTTAATCCATCACCGTTCTTTAGCCCACTCGGAAGTTTCCTATACTGTCTGATAGTCTTATTGATTGATGTAGGGCACCTGAGCCTCAGCCACAATAGTGTGGATTGCATCCTTTGGCTGTTGACTGTAATGGGGACAGATGCTGGTGATTATTCAAATGACGTGGCGTACACTTCAAGACCAAGCCAGCCGCACATATTGGTTATTGGTCATCAGGGGTACACACTCCGGTGAATATTCGCAGCGTACACTTCAAGATCAAGCTGAAAGCACGCATTGGCTATTGGTCCTCAGGGGTTGAGACATGGGTGATTATTCAAAAGACACAACAAACACTTCAAGACCAAGCAAGATGCACGCATTGGCTAATTGGCTTCAGGGGTATAGACAGGGTGTTTATTTAAAAGACGTTTATAACACTTCAAGACCAAGTCGGATGCACACATTGACCATTGGTCATGGCGACAAACGTGTTTTTGTAGTGTGTACATATCGCATGCAAACACATTTGATTGGATATCAACAACAATGTATCAAACTCAATAGTGTAGATGTGTCCAAGGGTTGGAATGTGATGGTTTGGACAAATTTGGCTAATGCAAACGTCTCTGACCTATCTCTTTGGACCCATGGAACAGAATCTGCCTCTACAGCACAGATATAAGGCTGACTGTTCCCTAGGGACTTCACTTGCCTGCACTACATGCTACTTGCCTACATCTCAACATACCACTGCTGTTGTCTCCGCATTCTCTGAGATCTACAATGGCACACACTGTGGAGAGGGCACCAACTTTCACAGAGGAGGAAAACCAGGCCCTGCTGGACAGCCTCCTTCCACAGTACAGGAAGCTGTATGGGAAACCAGGGGAGAAGGTGAGTGTTGATGCAACTGACTTCTCAATACACCATGTTTCATAACAGGTACTACTAGTATTGTGATCCTAAGGACATGCATGCACACATAATTATTGTAAGTCTCGCAGTGTGTAGATTCATGTTCTGGACAGGTATAGTGATTAAAAGAGTATCTAGTGCAATTTATTTGTATGCACTGTACTCATGTTGTTAAGGCAGCTTTGCACACACTGCCTCTGCTGATACTTGAACTGCCTCAATACATTATCCGCCCTTTTACCAATGAACTATATGTCAACGTGTGTGATGAACAAATATGTAGCATGTGTAGAAATTGTGTGTCACTATGTCATCCTTACATGTTGATGCCCATCAGAAACAGGAAATTTGGCTGATCATCGCAAAGGCTGTGAGATTTGTAGGGGTCTTCAAACACTGTATACGCCACTGCCAGAAGAGGTGGCAAGACCTCTGTGGCTGGACCCATAGGATTACAAGAGTCCAGCTGAAGCTGTCACCTCCTCGACAATGGTGTTGATGACGGACCCTGACCCCCCACATGCTCTGGATACTCACTAGATTGACCTAGTGAGCTGACCTGCTTTCAGGTCAGGTCACCCCCTGCGGCCGGACAGCTCCACCAGCTAAGTGCTGCTCCTGTGTGACGCGTGTCTTCTCCAGCTGCCTGCCTCGGATCACCGACGTGACCCAGGTCAGATCCTGTGCTCCGCTCTGTTTCCTTGACTCTGCTTTCTCATTCTCTGTCCTCTGTATCGTTTGCGCCTTCTTTTGCCCCTTTGATTCCTTGACTTTACTTTCTGACTCTCTGTTTTGTGGATAGTTTTTGTGCCTTTTTTTTGCCCTCTGTCTCTTGTATAGTTTGTGCCTCATTTTGCCCCATTCTCGCTCTCGTAACCACCCACTTTCTATTGGTTTTAGTCCTTCTTCTTCCTCGCCGCTGCCCCTGAGGCCCCGCCCCCTCTCTGCCCTGCTCCCACCTCCCAGCTGCTCCTCCCCCCTCCACTCCCTACATGGTGGCCGCTGATCGGAAGCGCAGCGGACGCGCGCAACGGACGCACACAGTGGACGCGCGCAGCCGGTGCGCCGATTGCGCGCCGCAGATGCGCCAAAGACAAGCCCATCTGCGCCTGGACCGCGCCCAGTGCCAGACCCCCTGGATCCCGCATACTTTACAACGCCAGACGCCAATACAACGCCAACACCCTCAACGCTCTCAACACTGGCCGGGACCACTGCTGCTTCCAGGCTGCCCCAAAACGCACCCACGGACTCTTCTCCTGCCACACCTGCAACTTCACCTTCGACAAAACAACCAAACCCCCAATGATCGGACCCAATCACCTCCTTTGCATACTCCTCAACACCCACTCTGCAAGCAAATACGCAGTCGAGCTCTGGGACCTGCTTGATACCGCCTCCCCTGACTTTGCCTTCCTGACCGAGACCTGGTGGAACGACTCCTCGGCACCGGACATCGCCATAGCCATCTCAGACGGCTACAAGATCTCCCACAAGGACCACACCAATGGAATCGGAGGAGGAATAGCCATCGTCCACAAATCCACCCTCCAGGTCCACACCCTAGCAGACGACTCACTCTACTCCGCCGAACATCTCCATTTCCGGATCCACACCGATCCCAAAACCACCCTCAGAGGAGCTCTCGTCTACAGACCCCCGGGCCCTGTTCAGCGACTCCATCGCCGACATTGCCAGCACCCACGCCCTCACCTCCACGGACTACATCCTTCTCAGGGACCTAAACTTCCACCTCAAGAACAACAACAATGCCAATTCTGCCACCCTGATCGCCAACCTTGCCAACCTCAGGCTCTGACAACTCGTCACCGAACCCACCCACGCCGCCGGCCACGTGCTCAACCCCATCTTCTCCTCAAGCACCCACGTCTCCTTCAACAACACCACCGAACTCCGCTGGACCGACCATCGCTGCATCCATTTCACCTTCAAGAAACCAACAACACACCACCGCACCCAACAGCTGCCTCACCGCTGCAGGAGCAAAGTCACCGAGGACCAGCTGACCTCCACCCTCACCCAGAACCCACCCACCGACCCCACCGAACCAGACACTGCCGCCCGTAACCTCAAACAGTGGATCAAAGACTGCACTGACACCCTCGCCCCGCTAAAGAAACTCTCCATCAACCACCCCAGCAAGAAAGCCGCCTGGTTCACTGAAGAACTCCTGACCTCCAAACGTACATGTCAGAAGGTGGAGAACAAATAGCTCCACAACCGCACACCAGACAGCCACGCAGCCCACAAGGACGCCATCCGCAGACATCACCACCTCATCTGAACAGCCAAGAGGTCTTCCTTCAAAACCTGCCTAGATAACAATGCTCACGGCAGCAAAGAGCTTTTTAACATAGTGAAGGAACTTTCCAACCCCAGCGCCAAAACCAACGACATCCCACCCTCGCAAGATATATTCGACTCACTGGCCACCTTCTTCCATCGCAAGATCGCCGACATCCACGACAGTTTCAACACCCTGTCTGCTCCGACCACGACAGACCCCACTTTGAACGCCACCTGCACCAACCAGCTGACCTCCTGGTCCCACATCAACGATGACGAGACACGCAAGGTCATGAACTCCATCCACTCAGGATCTCTGTCAGACCCGTGCCTGCACCATGTTTTCAACAAAGCAGAAACAACCATCTCACCCAAACTACGGAAGGTCATCAACATCTCCTTCGACACAGCAACATTCCCAGAAGACTGGAAGCATGCCGAAATCAACACCCACCTCAAGAAGCCCAAGGCGGACCCCAAGGACCTCAAGAACTTCCAGCCCATCTCCCTGCTCCCTTTCCCGGTGAAGGTCATCAAGAAAATCGCCAAGACACAGCTGACCCGCCACCTCGAGGACAACAACATCCTAGACCCATCCCAGTCCAGATTCAGATGAAACCACAGCACCGAGACAGCCCTCATCACCGCCACAGACGACATCCGGCACCAACTAGACAATGGCGAAACTTCAGCCCTCATATTCCTGGACATGTCAGCCGCCTTTGACACGGTCTGCCACCGCACACTAAGAACACGCCTCCAAGAAGCCTGAATCCAGGAGAAGGCCCTGGACTGGACCACGAGCTTCCTCTCTGGCAGATCCCAGAGAGTCCGCCTCCCACCCTTCCGACCAGAAGCCACTGACCTCATCAGCGGTGTTCCACAGGGCTCATCCCTTAGCCCGACACTGTTCAACGTCTACATGGCCCCCCTCACACAAGTGGCACGCCAGCACGACCTGAACATCATCTCCTACGCCGACGACACCCAGCTCATGCTCTCCCTCACCAAGGACCCGCACACCGCCAAAACCAACCTCCCCGAGGGATTGAAGGCCGTTGCCGAGTGGATGAGGAGCAGCCGCCTAAAACTGAACTCCGACAAGACTTAAGTCCTCATTCTCAGCCCCACTCCCTCTGCCTGGAATGACTTCTGGTGGCCGACCACACTGGGAACAGCACCAACACCCACCGACCATGCACGCAATCTAGGATTCATCCTCGAATCCTGCCTCTCCATGTTAAAGAAGGTCAACGCCGTCTCCTTCATCGCTACAACACCCTCCGCATGCTTCGCTGGATCTACAAAAGGATCCCGACGAAACAAGAAGAATGGTGACCCAAGCTCTCATCAGCAGCAGACTGGACTACAGCAACGCACCCTATGCAGGAATCCCGGCCTAACACCTACAACGGCTGCAACGCATCCAGAATACCTCCACCCGCCTGATCCTCAACACCCCTCGACGCAGCCGCATCACCTCCCACCTAGGAGACCTGCACTGGCTCCCCGTCAACAAGAGGATCACCTTTAAGCTCCTCACCCACGCACACAAAGCACTCCACAACACCGGACTAGTGTACCTGAACAACAGACTCAACTTCTACCCCCCCGCCCGCCAGCACCACTCCACCAGCCTCGCCCTCGCCGCCATCCCGCGCATCCCACAAACTACCTCTGGCGGCAGATCCTTCTCCTTCCTCACCGCTAAGACCGGGAACACCCTCCCCACCCACCAGCGGCAGATTCAGGACCTGCTCACTTCCAGGAAGCTCCTCAAAACCTGGCTTTTCGAGCAGTAGCAGCAACCCCTCCCCTCAGTGCCTTGAGACCCTCATCTGTAAGTAGTGCGCTTCACAAATTCACTGATTGATTGATTGACTGATTGATTGACTGTGGTCTTCCCTGACCAGGATGGGCAGTTGAAGGCCAGACAATGGCAAGGAGGGGGTGTGCTTGTGCCATTTAGCTGAACTATGTCTGACATTCATGTTGCACTCCGTCAGTCTGGTAATACTTTCATAGGTTGCTGAGACAACACTTATGTGCCAACATGTAAAGATGGCCCAATCTCATCTGATACCCGGGGGTGTCCCTTTCCATTTGTGACATGTGTCACTAGTCTCCTGTGTATTTGCTGTAGTCCAAAGTTACTATGTACAGTACCATATACAACAGGTGCATTGAGTTGACCATCATGAGTGATGTGATTGTCTGACATGTGTCAGTAACTTGACAGAAATATGACCTGCACTCTGTGTGGTATATGCCTAAATGTACGATTAGCTGATCTGGGTAAACACAGGTTTGTTTGAATAATACTAAACACACGTGCATCAGGAAAGACCAATATTGATGCCTCAGACAAATGAACTGGATAAGCTTTCAAAATGCATATTATCCGGCCTCTTGCTCCCACTAATCCAATGTTTCGCATGGACCAAGGACAGGTATGCCAACTCAGGTCATCTGAGACACTGTAACATCCTATTTTTGTGTGTCAGGTAACACTGTAACCATTGCAAATGTAGATTCATGTGTCTGACTCTGTGTCAGTGTGTACAGGCCAAGCTATTTTGATTACACATGTGGAACATTTATAGGATATGGACAGACAATCTCATGTATAGAAATTGGCTCAGATATACAGGACTAAACATGTGTGTGTGTTATCCCCTGACTGTGCATAATGGTGGCTTCAACATCTACTCCAATGTCTCAGTAGAACAACGTGAGCTTGTCAAAGTGTTCGAATTGTATGTAGCACTTAGTGGACATGTATACTTGAGCACTACAGATGTTACATGAACAGTGTTTACATGAGTGTGATCCGGTGCTTACTGTAAAATCATGGTTCACTGCCCCAGTAACAATAGCCAGAAAAGAATGTTTGTGGCCACATGAACATTTTTTAATATGCAATATTTGTACTTGTCAGTTGTCCTGCACACAGACAATTTTAGCATTGGAGTTCAAGACATGAGCCCATCATTGTTACTGGGATGGAAGTATGTTCATCATTTCAACTTAGGAATTTGTCCATCCCATTTGCGTGCCCACTCCCTTGCATGAGATTGGACATGTTTGTGGTAAGCCCTGACACTCAGGAGCACTACAGATTAAACAACAGGCAAAACAGTGCCCTGTTGGCCATTTATTTATTTTGAAATGAGATACATCTAACATATGTTTCCATTGCCATGATGTGTTTGGTAACCATGATTCACTGGCAGACTGACAAGTGACATGTTTATATATGTGTGATGAAAATTAATAGTAGCTTTGACATTATGCAAGGCCTTGCTCTGTGATGTGTTGTGAAAAGAAATCATGTGTCGAGTCTATGCAGATGACTGCTGTGAATCTTTTTCTCTTCCTTGTTCATCATCATCTACAGCAACTGGAGGACAAAGTTCCACGGACAGGAGGAAGTGACTAGCCAGACGGGGTCCACTGTGGAAGAGGATGAATGTCCTAGTGGCACAGAGGGTGAGGGGATTCACACTGAGGGCCGTTCAGGAACATCAACATCAGCTGATGAGCCATCCAGCTACAGTGATGAATCCCTTGTGGTGGTGGGTGTTACCATAGCAAAGGCTGCACCCACAGAGTCTATCCTATAATGAATGGCTGAGTAGGATCGGGATGACTCATTTTTGGTGCAGATGTGAACAATGTCTTAAGGTCATTAAAAGCTTTCTCTTCTGTTTCTGTCCATTCAAATTTCACACCTTTGCGTAGAAGTTTAGGAATAGGTGTAATTGTTTGGGAGAAATTTTGAATAAACCGCCGATAGAAATTGGCGAAGCCTAAAAAGCTTTGCACTGTTTTTACAGACGTTGGACTAGGCCAATTGCTTACTGCTTCCACTTTTTTCGGGTCCATTTCAATTCCTGAAGGACTAATGACATATCCAAAAAACTCTACTTTGGATTCATGAAACTTGCTTTTTTCTAATTTGACATATAGAGTTTTGAAGCAATTTTTTAAAGCATGGTGGGTACCGTTTTATATGTTCTTCTTCGGACTTCGAGTATATCAATATGTTGTCGATATATACGACACAACAGACATCCAAGAACTCATGCAATACCTAATTTATAAAATATTGGAAAGCAGCAGGAGCATTACAGAGATCGAAGGGCATTACTTGATATTCATAAAGGTCAAATTTGGTGCGAAACGCCGTTTTCTATTCATCGCACTCTCGAACTCTCACAAGATGGTAAGCTCCGCGCAAATCCAATTTAGTATTTGCTTGTTTGATTTGATCCAATAATGAGTGAAGCTCCTCTCCTTTCTTTAATATAAAAAAATAAAGGGGAGGAGACTGGGCATTTGGAATGTCTGATAAACCCATTAGCAAGATATTCATCTAAATAGGTTCTCAAATGCTCATTTTATTTTTCTGTTAATGCATAAATCGTACTGCACGGCAAGGTTTCTCTGGGTATTCAATCAATTTGACAGTCAAAGTCTCTATGTGGGGCAAGGTGTAAGACTTTTTTTTATCAAACACGTCAAGTAAATCTGAATACTCAGATGGCACACCATCTATAAGTAGAATACTTAGTGATTCCTTTGGGAAGTCAAATACTTGCATTATATCCTCTTTTACCTGAATATGAAAACACTTTGAGTGACATTGAGCTGAATTAAACGTCACTGTTTTCTGAATCCAGTCAATATGAGGATTGTGATATACTAACCAGGGTATTCCCAAAATTAGCCTAAATTGTGGTGCGTCTATGATATCAAAACTAATCTGCACGCTGTGAACAGGAGAACATTGCACATTTATAACTTTGGTTAGTTTTTGTATAAGGCCTGAAGTAAGTTCTTTACCATCACCTGCACAAACCACTTCCCAATGATCCTTAGTTGTAGTGTTTAATCCTAGTGTCTTTGCAAAACAAGTATCAATAAAATTGCCTGTGGCTCCTGTATCTATCAATGCACTAACCATCCAAGAACTTGTGGGATTGTTAATAGCAGTGAATTTTACTTGAATACTCAGGTTTCTACAAACTATGGTTGGAACAGTAGAGGCCAAATTAGAACAAGCACCTGACAAACTGACCTTGTTGTTTATCGAGTGTTCTAGTTTTCCGTTTGTGGATCAACTGCAGCCACTTCTGATGCTTTATTTTTTAATTTATTGGGTTGGTTAGGACATTCCTTTATGAAAGGTCCCGCTTTGCCACAATAAAGACATTGATTAAGTTTTCGTCTTTTTTCCTTCTCCTCCTTAGTCAAAGGGCTCCGAATAGTACAAATCTGCATAGGTTCTACTGGATCTACGTTATTAGCCACTTACATTCCTTTCTTTGAATACTAATCGCTTGTGATCTGATTTCCCTTTTTCTCCTTTTCGTTCAGATAAACTGTGATTTAATTTCACCACCAAATCAATTAATTCTCTAATGTCATCTGGAGGCTCCAGAATCTGCAGCACCATATTGTTTAAATCATCCTTTAGACCTCTATAAAAAAGAGATACTCTTTTGTCATGAGGCCCATTAGCTTTTAACACTAAGCGATTAAATACTGAGATACAGTGAAATAAGTCAGATGTTTCCTGCTTCAAATTTAACAGCTCATCATCCGCTGACTGTACAAACACATGTCTGGCGAATAGATTGTTTGAATCTATCAAAGTTGTATAAAATAGGATCATCATTTTCCACTATTGGAACTGACCAAAGAGCTACATCACCTCCTAAATAAGATAGCACCAAGCTAGGCACGTAATCCTGACAACGTGGGGGTCAAGAATTTCTATAGCAGAAGGCAGAAGCCAGATCCAGAGAAAGTCCAGTTGAAACTGGTCAGCTGGGGATTTGGAGAAAACATATTGGGGCTTGGAAGACCCATGTAGCTTGAACCCGAGACCAAGATGGAGAGCAGGACAATGCTTCAGGGTACATAGCCCACAAGCCCAGTACTCTTATTTTCTTTCACAGGTACAGAAAGTGTCAGGAGGACCGTAAATGGGGTGTCACATTTATTCTGAGAAACTGGTGTGTAAACGGGAGAAACATCTAGCCACTCCCTAAACAATGGTAGAAACATTCCAGGGGGTGACCTTTGACACTTTTGTAGCATTCCCTGTGTGATCCACTGAAAACAATCCTAAGGTATCCTTGTCTACGTAAAGCCAAGAAGGCAGAACCGTTCTTACTTGTGTAGAGCTCATTTGCCCACCCTGGAGGTAATGCCAGGGACATGAGTAACCCTCCTGTGTGGTCACTCAAAAATAGTTCCTTATTCCTACCTGACTAAAGGGACAAAAAGAGGCAGCAGGCCCTGGTTGTAGTTACAGGACAGCTCTCCACACCCACGAGGGCTACTCAGGTCTTGGTGAGAAGAAGAGCTCATATATATGGGCCTCAGGGGAGATTTAGGGAGGGAAAAATTAACTTTCTAAAAGAACCTTCTTCAAAATATTTATTACAAATCCAAATATGAAACTTGCAGTTGTTTCTTCGCTGGAGATAACATAATTACATGTAATATTGTATATTAATGCCGCAAACTCTCCATCAGTGAAAATAGCTTAAAGGGCCTTTACACTTTAACGAAATGGTTAAATTAAACTTGTGCATGTTGCACCTTTAATTACCATTGACCTTCGTTTACAAGCAGTAAGGACTACTTAGACTCTCAGAATTGTAGCTGAATATTTGGACTGAGTTTTACATTTGGAAAAGAACAGAATTGTATTGTGTTGCATTGATGGTGTGGTGTGTTGTGTTGGCTTAAGTCATGTTTAGTTGTTTTCTGCACTGCATTATGGCATTATGGGATCAAAAAATATTGATATGGCTAGATTTACAATTGTTATTGTAATGCAAATGTGTTTCTATGGTAGTGCTTTGTTTGGATGTGGTTGTTTTCAGGAATTCTGTTTGTCATTGTGTTGTGCATTGTTAGTATTTTCTGTTTTCTTGTAGTTCTTTTACATACTTTACCACATGTTGCTAGTTCACCATTAAAAGTAAATAATTTCTGCCAAATTTCAGTGAATAAGATTCGATTTCAGCTGATAAAGGTGGAAAATGTCACTGGCCTTAGACTTCAGTTTCAAAGGACTCCAGTTAGTCTAAAAGCATGATGATGTTCAAACTTACCTTTTTCATCCTCATTTTATATGATCAGGCCAGAGAAAGTTTTCTCATGACAGAATTAGGCAATTAAGAAAAAATAAAATAACAAACCATGAGACAACTGTGAAAATGTTATGTGATGTTGGAAGGAGCTTGTTATGTGTACGTAGAACTCTGCACTTTTCAAAAATATTTTCTTTTCACACCTAAGAAAAAACAAACAAACATGCCTGTAAATAATGTACGACCTGCAAAAAGGAACATGTAAAATGATGAAATCATTCCCACTCCTATGTTCCAAATGAATTGTGTCAATGGGTCAGCTAGAATGTTTTTGTTAATTTATCAAATGCCCTGCCTGGGCAAAGACATTGACAACTTATCTCTGTAAACAAGTAGTTCTTCATAACAGCATGGTAATGCTGAAAAAGACACTGCCCACAGTGTGTGATCAATTAAATATGGCAAACAATATACAAAGCAGTACTGCAACATTAATTAAAAATACTTGGGCATTTAAATGTTCTTTGCAACCACTGAAGTCATGCACTTTTCTCTTGGCTAATGAATTATGCTATGATCTTTGTCTTCTTCAAAGCTTTTTTAAATTCTGCATTTTTCAGACTGTATATGATGGGGTTACAAAGGGGTGTAACAGCGACATATAACAAGGACATTATCTTGTTTTCAATCATTGAATATGTTGATTTTGGTCGCACATATGTAGACAAGAGAGATACATTGAATAAGAGAACCACAGTGATGTGTGAGGCACATGTGGAGAAAGCTTTTTCCTTTCCAGTCTTGGACTTGATTTTCAGGATCGACGAAACAATTTTGCAATAAGAAATAATGATAATAATAAAGGTTGTCGTTGTCACTAATGAACCCTCCACAAAGTTGAGAGTCTCAGTGATGCTAGTGCTGCTGCAAGACAATTTCAACAGTGCTGTCATATCACAGAAAATGTGGTTAATTATGTGAGACTCACAGAAGTGGAACCTTGACATTAGAACATTCTGTGGTATTACAAGAAGAAATCCAGCTGTCCAGCTTCCAGCAGCTAACTTCATGCACACAGCCTTATTCATGATGATCATGTAGCGGAGGGGTTCACAGATGGCCACATAACGATCATAAGCCATGACAGCCAAGACCAGGAGTTCTATAGTTGCCATGGCCATAAAAATGTACAATTGCAGTATGCAGTTGGTGAGAGAAACCTGTATGCCATTTGCAAAGAAATGGACAAGCAGTTGTGGAACTATGACTGACGTGGACAAGATGTCGACAAATGCCAAATGAGTAAGGAAGAAATACATAGCTGTATGCAAATTTGAGTTTGAGTGAATTATTGTCACGATCAACATGTTTCCTATTATAGTTATGAAGTAAATCAATAAAAGGGCAACAAAGATTGGTATTTGAAAATGTAGAAAGTCCGAAAATCCGACGATTAGGAAGCCTGCAGATGAGTTCAGATTTGGTTTATTCATTTATCTAGCAGTGCAACACAGCTTGAATCTGAAGCCTCCCTGTAAATAAATACACAATTATACAAATTTAATTATTTACAAAAGGATCAATTGGGTACGTATGGGAATGAGAGTTTTGCAGGACTTTTCCAAAACTATCACAGCTACTAAAGGTGAGCTTGCATATATACCTTTTACTTTGAAGTTTAATATAACACTCTTATCAAATGCACATATGAATTATTGGAGCTTTTGCAGGCGGAAATTAAAAGGACCTGCATTATATTTAGGCCGGCAGCTGGCCATTACGCCCTGGGGAAGAAATAATTACTCTGTACCCATGATGGAGAGACACTCCACCTAATTTAAAATAACCTCCAAGTAGGCAGTCATTTATAAAGGCATTGCCAAGAGCCGTAGCCATAGAGGCTCCTGTCAAAGCATTAAACGCATTGAGTGCGCGGGTCAGCCAACAACGGTCGAAAGCATTACCTAGGTCAGTTGGCCGACGCGGCCCCGCCCACTCAATAGAACTCCCACACCGCAGCAGAATTTGTGCAGCGGTTAAGGAGTTGACTTTTGCAGCAAGGCTGCAACGGAAGGTAACAGCCCTCCTTCAGCCAACTGTATTCTTTTTTTTTCTAAAAATAAAATCTTAAACAGGACTTTAAAAAAAAAAAAATAATAATACTTCCTGAGTTATGGGAGGCTTCTCACACAGCGCATGGAGCATAAGGATTATTTTACTGGTCCTTACTGCGAGGTACTGTTCCTGCATTGAATTCAGGATTGTTGTCATGCAGCAAGGAGCACATTCCTGCATAAAACGAAGCCTCTGTGGCATATTCTTCTATCTATATTTTCTGCAGTATGCAGCACAAATAGAAAGAGGAAGTAACAAGGATAAATGAAGATATTTCTTGTTGTTAACCTCCCACGGGAAAACACATCTTGTTTGACATTTCCAGGTCTATCAATGGTGGTAAATCTGTGAATGTGTCAAAATCCATGCGATTTGCGCGGCATACCCGAGCAATATCCAGGGAATGCCTTCCCAGGGCCAAGTAATACTGCCCAGTGATGTTGGCTGAGTTGCATTACTCATTTATCAAGCCACCATGGGCCATGCACAGTGGCCTTGTGCAGCTTGATAAATTGCATTTTAGGGTTTGATTTGCACAAGCACTGTCGCAAGGATTCCGTGCTCAGACAGAACTTTGCATAGAGGCTTGGAACCTCAGTGAATTAGGGTGTGCCAAAACTCACCTTAGTACCCAAAAATCCCCTACCAGACTAGCAATCAGTGTCTCATTGGTTATCATAAACTCCCAATGCTTAGACAAACCAGAACATGGACTTAGTACACCGCAGGTAACGTGGAACACATGAACACTCTTTCGTTATGCAATCATTTCAATCCAGAACAAGGAGTAAAAGAGGACACGTGCATATTTGAAATGTTTATTCACTAATGCAGTGTTTTCAAACGCAGTATCTTAGCTAATACAAGCAAACATATTATAAGAAACAAAGTAATCACCATAGTCACTAGTCCATAGAACACAAACGGTGAAAGCATGGTATTATGCTAAAATGAATAGGGTTTAACAAAACCTAATTCTCACCCTCCCTAGCTAGTATATTATATTATATCTAAGAAGGTCTCTATGGGTTTTAGCAGAGCGGCCTCATACCTCAAGATCCTAGTGGTAAGGGATCACATCATCAGCCACCATCTCTATGCATGGGAAGCACCATCAAGTGTGTTTGTATGCTCTTGTGCAAAGCAATATAAAACCTGCATAAAGTCAGAACTTGGCTGCAGCTGCATGTATGTTATGTCTAGGAACGTGCGAAGATCAGTGCTCACAACAACCACTGTGTTGAGATATCCTTGAAGGTTTTCCTTACTCACTGTACAGACACAGCTCGCCAAACAAGACTGATATCAGAGTAACAACATATTATTCTCGCATGAATCAAATACATTCTACTAGGCTCAGAGCTAAAGTAACAGCTATGTGTTGTGTGCAAAAGCAGCAGAAAGGTAAAATGGCGTTTAAACTCCTAAAAAGCTCATGCTAACTTAACACAGCATACAGGATATATATATCTATATGACACCCTCCCTTGATCTGAGCATGTATCAGATAAGATAAGATAATATAAGGGACTCAATATTGAAAGCAGAGTTCAATAAAATATTCAGTTCGAAATCAAGTAGGTGAGGAAAAATATTGTAGTCCGCCCAAAAATCCAAAATTTCACCAGCATGACAATGTAATGTCCACTGTTATTAAAGCCAATAGGTCTGATATTTAAAAAAAATGTCCATCATAATTCTGAAAAAAATTTGAGAGGGAGAAAAAATCATGACATTAAAGGCCTCAATAGGAGTCAGCCTAAAACTGAGTATGCGAAATAGGCAGCAACCGCTTCCAAAAGGAAGTCACTGTTATCATCGAAAATAACTCAGCCATCCAATTCAATAGTGAGAAAGAACATACATGCTTTTCAATTACCGGAGCCTCTAGTACCATCAGAGGACAATTCGGTGGGTTCTCAATGAAGCTGTGTGCCAAGAAATCTTGCGCTGCTGCAAATATATTCCAACAACCCAGAACTCCATTCATCGCTGCAAAGGCCATAATCCCTCCGTCAGAACAAAAACAATTCATGAGTAACTAAGGGACTCACGAGATGAATAAAATCCACTTCAGGAGACACCAAATTGCAGAGACACAAATCCAGGGCCCAGTCGAAATCGCAGCTCAGGCAATGAAACACAGGCTGGACACAGGTAAAAAAAGAAAAGGGAAACGATAATCCATACGATGCAATTAAGGTGGCAAGGGGCAGCACACCATAGTATTCAAGCATCCTGTTGCGAAACAGTGCAAACTGCTCCTGCTCGTCTGCGAACACAGGACGGGCATCCATTTTGAATAAAACAAAATAGCAACAAAAAGCCAGCAGCCAGCACCAGTAAAACGGGAAATCCACCAAATAGGCTGGAAAAGATCGAATGGAAGAAAGCAGGAATGACTCCAAATATCTTTTGGAAAGAAGTCACTAGTCCACTGCTCACTACTTTAAAAAAAATGAGCCTGCCCCGAAGTGGAGGACGCGTTAAAGATTGTATGAATCAGCTCACCGAAATGTAAAGGAAGGTCAGTATTTAATAAAGCATGCACTTCTGTGCGGGTGTTAGCTACATGAAGGACAAATTTTTCGTGAGCAGATGTCAGGGCAACTTTTTTATGTGACAAGGTTCCTATGCGTGGGTGGATACAACACATTTTTACAGCAAACCACACACTCACTGACTGTTACAACATAAGCTATGCCTTTCAATAACCCACAGCAATCTTCATTATTTAAAAGTAAATAACTCCTGTTTGCTAATAAAGTAAAAGTCGGGACAATAGCGGGCACAGGTGTACCTTTCAAAACACATGCTAAATTAGGGCGTTCCTGATTACAAGAACCATGCAATTGTATATGTGTCTACACATTAATGAGTGATCTGGTGTTTCCGTACACTCCTACCCTTTCCATCCCTAAGGCATCTGTAAGTGAAAGGGAGTGACCAGGCTTCAATGTAAATAGGAGCTGCCAAGTGGCTTGTATCTACCAATGGCAAAATATTTCATGCAATTTGTAAACTAAAAAAGCGCAAAAGGTAAAGTTATTAACCCGTGGATAAGCCACGTTGCAGCAGTGGCCTCTGCCTCTGAAAAGGGCAAAGACTCCAAGCGTTCAATATATAACATGGAAAAAGAACCATCTCTCATTGAAAGCAAACGTTGTTTTTCAGTTAAATTAAAAGGGGCAAACAGAGACGTGACACTAATGTAATTCCAAGGCACTTTTTCTTTTTTTAATGTCTGCAGGGTCCATGCAAACTGCATAATAGAACGCAATTGATTTTGACCATGGTACAAAACAGACACTTCATCCTGTACAATTTCAACAACAGATGACACAATATTATCCAATGTGTAAATGCGGGAGGAAAGGCTGTTATCCACAACTGCAAGCACTTTTTCCAAATTAGCTTCATCAATAGCCCTAAGGCGGGTAGCCGCTTCAATCTGTGATGTTTTCCAGAGATCATTATAAACGGCATAGATCCATCTTTTAGATCTACCTTTAGCCGGGCCCTTTATGAAATCATTAAAGTCAACCTCGTCAGTCAGTTTAGACAAATGCAATTTTACTGACGCCAATGTAGAGTGTTTGAGCCAATTCTGACACAATTTGCCTACTGAATAAGTGGTTACAGAATGGTCACTCCCAAAACGGGGTTCTACTCTGACCTGTGTAAAACCCTCAGCCAGGCCCAAAAAACCATGCTGGCATGAATCTGCACTTATGTACCACATCAACCAGCCCTTGGGATCCAAACTGGATATGTTAAAGGATGAATTTAGCAAAAGCGTCTGCAACTCTCTAATTGAAAATTTAGCTGAATTTTCCCAACCCGAATATTCTTCCAAATCCGGGAAGGAAGGAGCATATCATTTTTTAGAAGTAGCCAATCTAAAGCATGTTGTCTGTCAGATAGTAGAATTCAAAAACAACATATGATTTGGGATGAGACATGTACGGTGCAAAGCCTCAGTGCCTCGTACCTGCCAATTTTTAGAAGCCCAAACTGATTTAAGGTCAATAGTTTCCTTCCACAACTCGTAGCCACCAACAGCTAGCTGGTTTAGAAAGGACTTTGAATACAATAACTTAGTATCGGTAAGTCTAACCTTGGACATGGATTTACCTGTCATTTTAAAATAAAATGAAGCGGGATTGGACTGATTAAAGTCAGTAAAATAAGTGTATTTTTTCAAAAATGTTTTTGAGCTGCCTCTTAAACGAGCTGGGCAATGTTCCCATTTGGGTATAATTCACAGTACCTCTCCTAGAATTAGTTTTATGCAGGAAGTGATTGCCAAAATGTTGGAAGCAAAACAAATCACCATAATTAGCAGATTCTAAATATAAATCTTCAGCATCAAAGGCAGCATAATACTTCAAATCAGCAAACAAAGCCTCTACGGCCTGCACATCCCAATCATCAGAACGTATGTTTTGTTGAACCACATCCCCCATGTTAATTCTAAGCACATTTGGAGCATTAATAACTTCAGTCGGGCCATGGATTTAAAATGTAACTGCATCCCAGACTATTCCATCCAGGACAGGCCACGCGGTGATGTTAACAAAGGCGAAGTCTCTTTTCAATCTCTGGGCTGAATGTGATGAGGAGTGGGGAGCCAATGCTCCATTCAGATGTCTAATAAATTGTCTCTCCTCGACATAATGTCCATTGATAAATCGAAAAAAATGAAACACAAAACCAATTGACATATAAAGATAGAGAGCAAAAAGCCCCAGCCAAATATAAGTCTAAGGGGGAATCAAAAAATGTTTTTTAAACAAAGTCGAGTAGGCCCTTAGCCTCGTGGGCTTCCCTGAAGTATGTGAAACAGTGTCAAATGAAAATCCGGATTCTGTGGCTAAACGAGTTTGCAAATCAGGCATCGATAAGTCAGTGGGGTAGGTGTAGTCCGTATCATCATAGTGAATACCAGGCAAAGCACTCACTAAATGACTTGAAACTGCAGGCATCTCAAGGACCACCTCCGGTGCACGATCCGAAGCATTGGCCAAAAACAGAATTTCTCACTATCGAACGACATGAGACTGCCGGTGTCATGCTTAGAAGAATCGGCCACTCTGTGTATTTTGACATTGTCAATGGAGATATACCTGTTCTCTTTACGACCTGAAAGTGGTGGTAAAATGACTGTTCTTGTCCCCTTTACTCCAAGCACAGGAACCGGAGCATGGTATGAGGGACCAAATTCCTTTTTTTTATCGATCTTCTCCCGAACCAGTTCTCCAACTTGGGGTAGCCAGCCAACTACCGGGATCTGCAACGCATCATCCGAGGTGGAGGGCAAATGTTCCTTTGCAAGACTGTCTCTCGTCTCTTGTAGAGTCTGTAAAACATTGCAATGTTCATCTATGTCAAAGGAGGCAGCCGAACCAACCGTGTCTAGACGGTCAAGGTCTGGGACATACATCTTGATACCAAAGAGCATTTCGTATGGTGTCCGCCCACCCAGAGACCTTCTAGGGAGATTATTAAGAGCACACTGCATACCATTAAGATGGGCCAGCCAGTTTCTGCCAGTGCCTATAACTCGAGCTGTCAGCGATTGCTTTATGTCACGGTTCATTCGTTCCACAACACTATTACCCTCAGGTCGGTATGGTGACGAAAACTTGACTTGGACCCCCATCGAAGCCTTGGCAACCCTATACGCCTTAGAGGTGAAAGCAGGACCCTGATCTGAATGGAAGGTACCACAGGCAAAAATCCCTACAAAGACACGCAAATCCCTGATGACAGTCCGTGAATCAGCGCTGCGATGAGGCCAGACCCATACAAAGAGTGTGCATGAATCAACTGCTACTAAGATGTACCTATACGCAGTTTCAGAAGAAAAAGGACCGCAGTGATCCAAATAAACACAACCAAACGGTTTATTAGAAATGAACAACTGTGTTTGGGGCGGACGCATAGCACTTGAAGGCTTAATCTGCTTGAAAATGTCACATTGAAGGACATAGTCACGCGTCTGTTTGTACAGTACCCGCAACCAAAAATGTTGTTGCAACTGAGACACAGTAGCTGAAACGCCCGCACGCGCAGATGCAACCCCTTCATGGGCCGCTGTGATCAGTGAATGTCTGCGATCTGAGTTGGGAATCAACCTCTCCCCAACTTCAGGTATTTTTACATGAGGAACCTTATCGGGACTTAAGTGGCATGTGTACAAGGTGAACACCGTAGGCTATTTACTTCCATTCTCAGTGGCAGCAAAAGCCACCAAGATATCATCATCAATCTCACTTTTGGACCGTGTGACTGCTGCAACTAAATATGTCGATACCGCTGATTTTGCTGCTTCATCAGCAATCGAGTTGCCAACAGCGTGGACTCCCACGCGCTGGTGACCGAGAGTATGAATTACAAACACGAGTGGCAACTGATCTTTAAGCTCAGCCACTCGGACCCAGATCATTTTATGTTTTATTGTGCTACCCTTGGAATCACGAAAATCATTCTGAATCCAAAAGAACAAGTTCTCATTGTAAAACTAGACACAATAGTAAGAATCACTTACGATAAGTGTTGTCACATTAGGATCAGCGTACTCTTCAATGCAAGCATCAGAGCACGAAGCTCTGCCAATTGTACGGTGCAGTCCCCTGGAGTCTGCGTGTGCACGACTCTGGACTTGAATCATCGTTCACCATGGGACTTACCACAATGGCGCATGCGGAAACTTAGGCATGATTAGAACCATGCGCAACCTGCGCCGAACCATCAGTGTATATGATGCAATAGAAATCTTCCAAAGGCCGCATATCCACAGGTGCAGGATGAACAAACTCATATTGCAAAAACTCCTGCGACCGTAAGGAGGCATCAAAAATGAACATGACATCCGGAGACGTCAATGATTCAGCCCATTGTATCCACCGAGGGTGCAAAGCTTTAGAATTTGGTACACTGGCTTTCGTAACTGCTTCCAAAGCAGGACACGGGGTAACAACCAACATGCGTTTTCCCTGTGACAGAGTGTGTTCCTTTAGAATCGCCATCTGCACAGCCGTCAAAACTTTCTCCACAGTGGAAAATCGCCTTTCAGCCAAACTGTACAAGTGTGACTTGTAAGTAATAGGTACTGTATCTCCTTCGTTAAAAGTAAGGTATGTGAAACCCACTGTTCCAGGGATTATTCTTATCACCAGGATGGTTTGATTATCACGAGTCAATAAGTATTTAGAAGCGAGCAGATCAGCCTGCAAAGATTGCAGTACAGCCGAGTGCTCAGGCAACCAGTTTGATTTTGTAAAATGTTGTTGTATCAAAGCTTACAAGGGCTTGATACGCTGGGCATACTCAGGTATGTATGTCCTTCCAAAATTCAAAAATCCCAGCAAGGACTGTAATTTTTTCAGAGTTGTCGGAGCGCCCAATTGTGCGCATTTCTCCAAGAAGTGAGGAGCCAATCCTCGTCCTTCATTGTTGAGCTTGTAGCCCTGGGCACCACGCTGGACGCTACGGTGGAGCTCCACGCCTCCACGTAGCCTGAGCTCCGGTTCCTGACTCCTCCCCCGCCTCGAGGTCAATGGCGTCTGCTGCTGCTGCTTCGGCGTGCCGTGCTGAGTGCCTACGTGGTTTCTAAGGAATACCTGAAATTGCTGAGGGGGATTAAGCCTCTACGGCGGACAGAAGCCTTCCGCAATTGAAAATCGGCTTTATAAAGAAATGCAAATGGAGCGAGGTGAGCGGCGCTTTAATTCCAATGGGCACTGTTTTTGACGAGAGATACAATGTGTCCGGATAGAACAACCTCGGCTGCGCAATAACGCTGTGCTCGCTTCAAGTATCTCTTCATTTGCTGCCTGCCTGTTGCTTTGATTTACTACTGCTACAGGCATTGACACTGAAATTGCATTCAATTTGGAAACGGCCGTAGTGTGGGTGTATACACCCTGTCTCCACTTTTCTTGTATATATCAACTTTTGAGCAAGCACCTTGAGGAAATTTGATCAGTGCGCTATAATACGTTTAAAAAAGAAAAAAAATGTGAAATCTGCCTGAACTCTGCCTGATCGGTGTGCAAGCTGCGCGCTGGGATTTCTGACATGAGTCCACTGTCATCACACGGTTAATTGAGCAAACAGACACTGCTGCCGGAGAAGTCAAGGACATGGATCGCTAATCGCCTTGGAAGGTACACGCACGCTTGCTGCTGAGCCACCTGGGAGGCGTGTGCTGTTTATTTCACTGAGGACACATGCTGTTGTTTCGCTGAGGATACATTCCCCTTAACTACCGGAGGCTGCAGAAGTGCTTGTAGTGCATCATAGCATATCATCTAAAGGGGTGGAATAAACGGCGACTTTGCTAGGAAGAAGCGTGGAGCCTGGTTTAGAACACGCAGTGCTTGGCTTTTTTCTTTGGCAGGGCCCTGGAAGAATGCTTTCCAATTAAAGACTCAAATACTATTCAGAGCCTTTTTTTTTTTTTTTTTTTTTTGCGACCCCAATCCAGCCTAGTGTGAGCACAATGGGGAAACTGCTTAACGCTCGTCTCAAAGCCAAACAACGGCGACAGCAGGCAAAGGAGGCAGCTGTTAAATTAACAGAAGGAAACTCTCTGAAGGATGATGACTCAGTACATTCATCTGATAACTCTGAGGTCGAGGATTTGTAAACAGACAGTCAGTCGCAAATGGGAGATAATTTGACTGAAGCTCCCCTTGATGATGTATCTCATACCCATGACTCATCTCATCCACCTCCACCTCTGCCGCCTCCGCCTATTCCTTCGGCGGCTAAGCAGTTCTCCCTTTTCACAAAAAAAATCTCGCCTCTTTCACCTAATTTGATCCCCCCAAAGAATTTAACAAACATAGATGCTATACAAAATCATTCAACTGGCATAATCTCTGCAAAGGATCCGTGTATAGCAGCGACCCCTTCAAACTTGGTATCTCTCACTAATTCTGCTCATGACTCAAAGCAAGCATTCGATACCTCTACCTCTAAAGACAAAACGATAGATACATTAAGTGCAGCAACGGTGCCACTTCAAGATTTCGATATGGAAGCAGGAGGGGGGGCAAAAGGGGGAGCGGCGGACCACCTTGGGCCCTTGCTTGAGATGAATACGGAAACAGAGGGAGAGATGCGAATGTCTGTGAAGGATATGCTCAACCTGATTCTCGATGAAGTTAGAGGAATAAAAAGGTCGCAAAATGCAGAACTTTCGGCAATCCACCAGAGACTGGATAAAATGGACAAAATCGAGGAATTAGTATCTACTTTCCCAGCCCGCTTAGTGGAAGTAGAAGAACGGATTTCAACACTGGAGGATCAAATGGTCGAAGTTAAAAAAGACACTAAAGGGACTATAAAAACCACAAGGGCTCTTGAACTAAAGCTTGATGAGTTGGAAAACTATAATAGGAGGTCCAACCTACGTATCGTAGGAGTTCCGGAAGGAATTGAGGGGTCAGATACATTGGCATGGGTAACCTCTTTTCTTCAACAAGGGGTGATACCGGAATATAAAGGAGATCTCACTATAACAAGAGCCCACAGAGTTCCTGCTTGACCATTTCCAAACTCTACCCTCCCGCGTACTATTGTACTAAATTTTGCAGACGTTAGGGTAAAGGAACAAATATTGTCTAGGGCTATCAAACAAAGACAATTTCCTGTGAATGCTACGGTGAAATGCCGAATATTCTCAGATATGTCAGCCATTGCGGCCAGACGCAGGAAAGAATTTGTAAAGATGCTCCAACTGTTTAAGGCTCAAGGGGCTCAGGCGATGATAGCACAACAATCTAAACTTAGAGTTCTGATTAAGGGTAAATTCTATCTACTATCCGATATTGAGGAAGCACAGGATTTGCTGCACGAAATACAAAGTGTATAATAGTGATAGAACAGTTTAATTTTTTACTTCTCTTTTGTTACTCTTAAACGCCATTATGGCTATACTCTTTGGTTTTGGGAGGGGAGGGAGGAGCACGGGTCCAGGGGTTAGGGGGTGTTCTATCACTACACCCCAGGGTTAAAAGAAAGGGTGCTGTGGCAAGCGTGGGGGGAATGGATAGTGAGTTAGGAGGGGGCCACAGGCAAGGGGGGGTAGGGGGGAAAAAAACTTTTTAAAAAAGTGTTCTTGGTGGAGAGACGTTGCATTGTGCTATTTTTGTTTGATGATTAATATATTTTGTAAGCACAGTGTGGATGGTTCTAAGAAGTTTGGGGAAATAAGGGCTGAAATGCACGCTATGCACTTTAATTATATGTTTGAACTATGTCTAAGTTGGGTCTGAAAATTATTTCTTTTAATGTTAACGGTCTCAATAATAAGAAGAAAATGAGGGCAATAGAGGCATGGATTCTAACAGAGAACCCTGCAGTCATTATGATACAAGAGACTCATATTGCAATTTCTAAGGCAGATACATTTTCCATGTTTAAAGGATGGGCCGACAATCGAGGTTTCTCTTTCTTTTCAGAGTCCCAGCGGGGGGTTGCACTATTCTTTAGTAAGAAATTAGAGGCAGAAATAATTCTTACCGAAGCAGATACACAGGGCCGTTGGTGCTGGGCTAACTGTAAACTTAAGAATAGACCATCTCCCATTACTTTTGTGAACTTCTATGCTCCCATTAACGATTGTCCTTTAATATATGAAGAAATGTTTCAATCTCTCCTTATGGTCAACGGAGATATAGTTATTGGAGGGGACTTTAATATATTGATGAACCCACAATTTGATTCAACTCTGGGCGGAAAAAAGCAGTCTAAACCTAAATCTTATCAGATTATTCTTAACAATATTAGGACTTTAGATCTAGCTGAGTGTTGGCGGTTAGCAAACCCTCATAAAAGAGAATATACATGCTGGTCGGGGAGGCACAAGTCATTTTCTCGTATAGATTTTTTTCTAATTTCCTCAATACTTACTAGTCGAGATCATACGTTTTTACATAATGGCTTCTCCGATCACGCAATGCTTGTCCTTGAAATTGAGCTAGATGCAAGGACTAATGTGGTGAAACGCTGGGTCTTTAATAAATCCTATTTGAATGATGAACCTTGGGTTATGTCTGTCCAGGTAGAGATTAAGGATTTTGTAGAACGAAATATGGGGACAGCACCAATTCATATTATATGGGACACCTTGAAGGCGTATATCCGGGGCATTATTATTAGTAGGGACGCAAGGGAGGCAGCTATATATTGTGATACAAAAAGCCAGCTACAGCAAAAAATACAAGCCTTAATACATCAAAAATATTATAATCCCTCCGTAGAGTTAAAAAACCTATTAAATGCAGCAAAACGTGAACTGAGTGCTCACTATTTCTTAAAAAGTGAGGAAATCTTTTATAGGCAAGCGCAGAAATCCTATGAGAATAGCAACTTTACTGGAAATTTTTTGGCATGGCAAGTAAAAGAACAAGCCGCAGCCAATCTGATTCGTTCTCTAAAATCGCCTACCACTGGAGAAGATACCTCAGATCAGGCGGAAATAGGAGCAATTATGTTAACCCATTACGAAAATATCTACTCTTCTTCCCATATTTTGGATCAAATTAGTTTAAATGTATTTCTAGATAAATACTCTCTTCCATCACTTTCCAATATGGATCAAGAAGTAATGGCTTCTCTTTTCTCTATTAGAGAATTGGAGCAGGTAGTTAAAAACTTGCCACATGGTAAGGCTTGCGGCCCAGATGGTTTTCCAGCCGAATTTTTTGTCACCTTTTTTGGCTCTCTTTCAGAAATACTTCTTTTATTAGTAAATTCAATGCTTCAGGGAGGACCAATCCCGACATCTTTCTATGATGGTACAGTGGTTAGTTTTGTGAAAAAAGGAAAAGATGCAAAAGACCCAAATTCCTATAGACCTATAACTTTATTAAACTCGGATTACAAAATCATTACAAAATTGCTTTCTATTCGTTTCAATAAGGTTGCGTCACAGTTAATTCATACAGATCAGAATGGATTTATAACTGGCCGCCAACTGCTCACTAACACACATTATTTAGCAGAAGCACTAGATTTTTTTGAAACTCGTAAGGTATCAGCTTTAATTCTTCTTTTAGACGCAGAAAAAGCTTTTGATTTAGTAGTTTGGGACACTCTTTTTTTATTTTATATCGATTTGGTATACCTTCTCAAGTCATCACTTTGATTAGAAATTTGTACCAGGGAGCAAAAGCCCATATTCTAATCAATAAATTGATGGTTGGGTCTATTCCTGTTCAAAGAGGAACGAGACAAGGTTGCCCTCTCTCCCCCACTCTTTTTGCTTTTTTTATCGAGCCTCTAGCATCTGCAATAAGAAAAAATAAAAATATTTCTCCACCGATAGATGGTATGGATAAGATCAAACTGTACGCAGATGATATTATGCTTCTGTTGAAATCCGATATGCAGTCACAAGAACAAGCCTTTCTCATTTTTTCACAATTTGAAGCATTGGGGGGGTATCGCATTAATAAGCGGAAAACTGAGATTATTATCAGCGGGAATAACAACCCGGACCTGCATCCAGATATTCGGAGATGTATAACTAATAAACCCAAAAGATACCTAGGGGTTTATTTTTCATCTACAGTACGTGATCTATACACGCTTAATTTTGAACCCTTGATTAGCAAAGTCCGTGCTATGTTCCTAAGATGGGATACACTTCCTTTATCTATCTTGGGCCGAGTAGCATTAATTAAGATGTCAATACTCCCACTTTTCAACTTTTTGTTTTCAACCATTTCTTGTTCCCTTCCTGGCCTTTTTTTTTCCAAGATTGAATCTCTTTTTTCAGCCTTCATTTGGGCAAAAAAGACTCCAAGATTAGCTATAGAAACCTTATGTGTAGATAAGGATCACGGTGGATTGGGCCTACCAAATTTAAAAGACTATTACTATGCATATTTTGTGCAGTATCTTTCGAGATTTAAATATCCAGCACTTGGAGATGTATTGTTTATTAATTTCTTTTTTGACTTAATCTGCAAAGAATCCAAAATACCTTCTCCTCTCGCGATTTTTAAATCCCCCAAATTAGTCAGATACAAGACTTTGCGTTGGTTTCTTAAAAAGCGAGATGTTATGCTGAAAAGGTACTCACTCTCTCTCCTGTCCCTAGTAACTCCATTAAGAGAGGCTGTTTTTGGATTAGGGACCAGATTAGAATTGGACATCACACTTACCTGGGCAAGATATGGGTTCATTAACTTATCAAATGTTATTAAATTTGGAGTCTGGTTGACTCCCGATGAGATGGCAGTGTTAATAAGCGGTAATTTTCTTCTTATGGGCTCATATGTAGCGCTGTATAGGTTACTGAGTATTATTGATATAACACAATTAAGCCAGATTTCTAATTTAAGAAACGATATCTTTTGGTCCCCAGTATTCAAGAGGGCGGGAACATGGAGGAAAAGTTTGGCAGAAAATAGGGAGGAGGATCTGAGTGCCAAAGCGATAAATAAATGGCAGAAACATGAAAACTTCAATTTAAAGGAAATAAACTAGACAACACTAAATAAATTAAACTTCACGGTCCTTAGAGGGGCAAACTGGAGACGTATGCTTTTCTTTAGCAAATGGCTATTGTATTATACACCGGCAACGATGTCCAAAATGTATAGTAATGCAACGTCTAATTGTTTTAGATGCACTCAACATGATGTGGCTAATTGGTCCCATATTATTGCCTTTTGTCCCAAAATCAAGGTTTTCTGGGAAAATATGTTTTTTATATTGTCTCAATATTTACATTTTAAGATCGATAACTATAATAATTTGATTATACTTGGGGTTGATCCAGAGCTTAATTTGAAAGATTCCTTGGTGAAGCTTTTGTACATCATTGTTGCAATTGCCAGATCTCTTATTCTTAAATATTGGAAATCAGAAATAATTCCAACTGCAGAGGAATGTTTTCAAAAAATCAAGAGAGTTAGAAATAGTGAATTGAGGTATGCAAAAAGGATTGGAGCTTTACGTAAATTTACTAAAATCTGGAAAGACTACTTTGACTGAGAAAAGCGTATAACGCTGGATATCCGGGATCTGGGACAGTATGTTTTTGTTTAAATACAATCTTTTGTTTGATCTGTAACTATCTCGGGCGATTTCAGTGTATTTTCAGTTTAGTATGTTTAGATTTACATGTCGGATATTTGGTAATCATTATGTCATTGATTCTCTGCCAAGAACTTAATAAAAATATGTTAAAAAAAAAAGAGCTTGTAGCTCTGGAACAACACTGTGTACTCTGCAATGTGCGATTTCACAAAGTTGAATTTGGAACCAAAGTCCGCAAACCTACAAATTAAGCAGTCAACGCGACACATATGCTTCTACAGTTCATCATCTGTGAGATAAATGTCATCCACATATGAACAAGCATCTGGGTCAAGTCTCTCTAAGAGAGAGAATATGCGGGCAGCAAACACTCCAGGACTATATGTAGCCCATCGGTAAACGTTTGAAATGTTTTTTGACACCGCCGCAAGTAAAGTAGGTCCATTGGGAACTAAGACCATCCAAATGGTGGGCATAAAAACCATTGGAAATGTCAAGCGTGGTTTTAAACCTCTTACGCATGAGACTATCCACTAAAGCAGAGCCGTGAGTATTCTGTACTGCACAGGTACGGCAATGCGAGTTTAAATGCCGGTAATCCAATACCAAACGATATGAACGGTCAGGCTTGGTTACAGTAAAAAGAGGGTTATTCATTGGTGACAGACAAGTTTCAATAACACCCTGATATTCCAATTGCTCAAGGATTTCTGCAACGGAAGCCTTTGCTTCGCGCTTTATGGGATATTGAGGTTGAGGCTGTGGCATAGATTGCAAAGGAATTTCGTGGTGTGGGGAAAATGTATCCCATCCACAGTGTGTACGATACAGAGCCGGCGCAAGGGCCTTAGCCCACTCTTCTGCAAAACTCAGGGCATGCTCCTTCGAGACCGTGTGCGTGAAACTAGGGAGGATTACCTCCTCCCCTCTCGGAGCTGCGAGCACAAAAGGTGGGGGCCAGTCAGCCTCCTCTAACAAAATGTCATAGGTAGTCATAAGATTCTCCAAAAGTACCCCTTCTATGGTACGTTGAATGTCACCTTCAATGAATAATACTATTTCATAGAGTCTGTCAGGGGGAGCTACACTAGTGTCAGCTGTCTCCACAACAACATAACGGTCAGTCGCTGTCACCTTCAGTATTGGATGCAGGGCCTCTCGCACTATGGTAATCTCCGCCGCGCTGTCCAGCAAGGTCAGAGCCCATGTCTGATTCCGAAGCTGGGTTCTCACTATCTGTGGCATATCTGTGTGCTGTTAAAGCAGCGAATTTCTGTTTCTGAAACTGGGGTCTCTGCGGTGTAGACTCATCCTGCTTGCCTTTACCGTCTTTCGGGCGGGGCTGGTCGCCTCCTTGCTGGACCACCCCGACCCCTGCTGCCTCCTCCACCACCGGACGAAAAGGCCGATGACTCCTGAAAAGAATGAGAAGAGCATTGGTCAGAAATCTGAAAACGATCAGGTGATTTTATCATTGTGCGATCGCGCAAGTCATAAACACGTTCTGTGGGCGCAGGCAATGGAGATGCAGGACGAGAATCCTGTTTCTGTTGTTGTTGTTGCTTTCTCTGTTTTTGTTTTTTAGGCCAATTTTGTTTTTTGGTCTTGGGCTGGTCGTCGGTTTCTGACTTCTGCCCTTGGGGTTGTTTTTTTCTCTTTAGTAGAAAAAGGCTTGAGACCCCTACTATTGCGGCCCACGGTTTTATAAGCCACCACAATAATCCTCACCAACTGTCGGGTTTTTCGGCATCGGGAATCGCCTGCAAAGCATTGGCAACCTGAAATTTCACCGTATCCCCCTTGACATTAGCAAGTATGAGATCGGAAACCACATCAAACGTGCCATTGAGACACATTCCCAATTCAACCGCAGCCTCCGGTCTGTGTTCATCCTGAACACGTTTAAGGACCGTCAGCAAGACAGTCATAGACGGAGTGCCGTAACACCTCGCATAGACCGCCGCAAATGTCTTTCCCCAGGTCTCACAGTCACCAATTTCGGGGGTCAAGTCTTTCGGGTAAGCTAATTGTCAGAATCCATTGTTTTTCACCAGGAGACGTGTTAGGAAATACTGCTTCCAATTGGTCAAACTTTTCAGCAAGCCAGAAAGGAAATTCATTTTGTTCTTGGGGACGCTTTCCCATCACAGCGTTGACCATAACTGGACTGAGCTTCATTCAGCCCTGTCCGGCAGAAAGCGCCGCACCACCCGGTGCCCCACCGGGAGATTACGGGTTATGTATTGCACCAACGACCGAATAACGCTAATTGCAACTACATGTAGTTGTTTTAATTCAGCCACGGTACATGCTCCGTGCTGAGGATGAGGCGCAAATCCAGCCAAAACAGGCCAAGTTGCGCCTGCAATGGACAAAGGACCTAACCTCAGAGCTAATAATGAATGGGGTAGGGCGCCATTAGACCAAACTCGATGCTGCCAAGTATCAATAGGAAACTCCTGTGCCCTATACGGTGCATATTCTGCAGGCACAGCCATGGGAGTATATGTGAATTTGTATTCAAAGCCGGGAAGGTCACCCATGAGTAGAAGAACTCATACGGGTAAGCCACCTTTGCACTCACTACCAAGATCACAGCCATACCATCTTTGGGTACATTATAAGTCTGTAAATGATTGCACACCCCAATGCGGCTATGTTGCGCAATGTCCACTGCAGCCATAGTGACACAGAGAGAAAAAAGTGGCAAAGGAAACTTTGTAGCACAACTGGATAGTAACTCAATGAAACTGTTTTAGAAAGATTCAAGCTTGAAAGGACCTATACGAATACAGGTAGGTTTGTCCGACTCTACCATTAACCGGAAACAATAGTGAAGGGGTTAAGGACCGAATTATGTTCTACTCAAGTATCATGCAATAAGACCGCACTACATTGGACGCCATGTCGTAGGGATTCCGTGCTCAGACAGAACTGTGCATAGAGGCTTAGAACCTCAGTGAATTAGGGTGTGCCAAAACTCACCTTAGTACCCAAAAATCCCATACCAGACTAGCAATCAGTGTCTCGTTGGTTATCATAAACTCCCAATGCTTAGACAAACCAGAACATGGACTTAGTACACCTCAGGTAACGTGGAACACATGAACACTCTTTCGTTATACAATCATTTCAATCCAGAACAAGGAGTAAAAGAGGACATGTGCATATTTGAAATGTTTATTCACTAATGCAGTGTTCTCAAATGCAGTATCTTAGCTAATACAAGCAAACATATTATAAGAAACAAAGTAATCAGCATAGTCACTAGTCCATAGAACGGTGAAAGCATGGTATTATGCTAAAATGAATAGGGTTTAACAAAACCTAATTCTCACCCTCCCTAGCTAGTATATTATATTATATCTAAGAAGGTCTCTTTGGGTTTTAGCAGGGCGGCCCCATACCTCAAGATCCTAGTGGTAAGGGATCACATCATCTGCCACCAGCTCTCTGCATGCGAAGCACCATCAAGTGTTTTTGTATGCTCTTGTGCAAAGCAATATAAAACGCACCTAAAGCCAGAACTTGGCTGCAGCTGCATGTATGTTGTGTCTAGGAACGTGCGAAGATCAGTGCTCACAACAACCACTGTGTTGAAATATCCTTTAATGTTTCTGCACTCACTGTACAGACACAGCTCGCCAAACAAGACTGATATCAGAGTAACAACATATTATTCTCACATGAATCAAAAACATTCTACTAGGCTCTAAGCTAAAGCAACAGCTGTGTGTCGTGTGCAAAAGCAGCAGAAAGGTAAAATGGCGTTTAAACTCCTAAAAAGCACATGCTAACTTAACACAGCATACATGCTATATATATCTATAATACAGCACCATGTTGGAAGTTGCAAACACTAAGCACCCTTACCCTTGACCAATGGGGTGCTGTGTGCCACCCTGGTGTATGACTACTTCCTTCAAAGTGTGGCATATTCTTGCCTAAGAAAGCACTATTCTCCCAAAATTCAAAATGGAGAAATATTCTCTTGAAGGTCAGGCTAAGTCATTCCACTGGTTTGGCTAAATTTCCCTAACATTACCCTTCCAGCCCGCTTACTAATCTAATTACTGGGATGCCCTTGACACTATTTGGAGGGGCAAACTACCGGCCCCGTAGGCGTCTGCAGCCTTTGTCACCTACATGCTTGGCTTTACGAGCCCAGAGGTGCTTAAAAACCTGGCTGGGGCTCCCCATGCGTAGGACGCGCGTGTTCACATGCGTGTGCGAAGACCGCACAAAGAGTGGGTTCTGTGCCTATCAGCGGCTGAAAGAGTCCAAGCCTGGCCATCCCTGTTGGCCATGTATTGGAGTTTTCCTGAAATAATTTATCTACCCATTTGCTTGTGATATTGCTGGAAGCACAGGTAAGAATAATGGGCAAGAGAAAGTCTGATATTCCTGCTGCAAAGGAGCACCCTCTGGCAGGTTCAATAACCAGCTTCTTGACTACGTCAATGGGGGCTAATAACAAGATTGAATGTGTAGAAGAAAGGCTGAGGGTTACAAAAAGGCTCTGTCAAAGAGCCCTCATGCAGAAACTTTTAATGCTACTGCTACTGCCTGCTCACCCTTTGCAGAGGACAATAACCTAATAGAGGATGTCAGCTGGCTGATTGATGCATAGTGATGTTCCCCTCACCTTCATTCTAAGGAGTTGACCTAATCATGTCCTCTTCTATCTGCAACTCAGCAGACAAAGTTTCATAACTGAACTTTAAGAATGACGGGTTGATGTTAAAGGCAAAAAACAGGATGGAAGGAGAAAGGATAGGTGAAATGTATCTAATATTTCAGTGAAAGGATACATGGGTGAAATGATGCCTATAGGTGGGTCATGATTGATGATAGGAATTAATCTGCATGGCTGAGTGAAGGATTGATGAAAGGGTATAAATGGGGAAACTGGAAGAATAAACGCCTCAGTCAGTGAAAAAAATCAGGATGGGTGAATGGAATTGGAAAAAGCAAGGATTCATGGGTGGGTACATGGATGTTGGTGAAAGGTTTGTGTCAAGCTATGTTTGGATGGTTTAATAATTGATAGGATAATGATGACTAGTTTTCTATGGTGAAAGAGTGGATGAGAAAATGTAAAGCTTAATTGATGCATATCAAAGCAAAGGGGGAAGATCAATAATATTAAAAGAACAATCAAATGCTGAATTAACAACAACTGACTGTGCTGCAGTACATCACATTTCCCACTGTCTACTTGCGGCAGATAGAATGTCCACATGATTGATTTATTTTATAAGCAATGTGTATCATTCATATCATTCTTCTGCCTTGTAGTCTCGGTAAAATAAAAAGGCATTGGAGAAGAGCATGGACATTGGGATTAAGAAAAGGTCTGTTATAGATGCAATAGCTGCTGACTGCAGAGACTACCAGTACAATGATGGTGCCAGCTGAGACTTACCATCACAGCAAGAGGGAGAATACTTGTACTCCACAGTGTACAATGCCTTTTCTCATTAATGAGAGGTAATGTTTTTTAATTTTTTATTTAAAAAACAAAGTGTCTATTGTTTAGTTACCTTTTAGTTGAGAAGCAAATTCACAATACATGTGCATTAAATAAGTAAAAGATGGGCACTTTGTTGTAGCACCATAGGAAAATAATAATGCCTACATATAGCAATTCAATATCCTGCAGGGCATCTTAATCAAAAGGATGTCGTTTATCTATACTAATATAATAAAGAGAGAGCCCAAACATTTGAGGCGGGTAATCTCAGGAACCACAGCACCAATCACAACATCCAAAACAGCGTTGGAAAAGGCAGTTGCAGCAGAAGGACATAGGCTATGCAGATGCCAACCATATACATTTAAAAGGTAAAAGAACTGTGCCAGCAAAGTAGTCCCTTGTGGGCATGTCTGCGTTGTGCAGTGGGCGTGTTCTGGGGACGTGACACACGCTGGGGGCGTGTGGTATGTTCCGCCCCTTATGCCATGTCTCATATCATGTGCTGTGGGCGTGTGCTGGGGGCGTGGGCGTGTGTGGGGCATGGGATTACGGGGAAAAAAACAAGCGTTTGTAGGAAGGTGGATCTCAGACTATGGTTACCCCCAAACTATTTGCCTGGTGTTTAGCTGGTTTTTTACATAGTTGGCCTGGGATCCTGCTATTCAGGGCCCTAGGCTGATTGCTCTCTCCTTAAAATGGACTCCATGTACCTTAGGTGCATACCCAATTGGAACTGGTTCACCTTATTGGCCCCTGTAACAGTGTACCCTAGGTACCCAGGGCATAGGTGTTTCCAAGGCCTACCAGGGGCTGCAGCATGTATTGTGCCACCCCTGGCCTGGCCTCCATATTTGACACAACTGGCTGATCACTCAGCTGGGGTAAGTTGGTGTAATCACCTCTTACTTAGATATAGTATCGCTATATCTAACCTTAACTGGACACATATGTTCCTATCAGCCACTCCTATGGAAGGCCTCATCAATCCTGGAGGCAGAGTGCTTGGAAATATGTGAGATGGTGCTCTAGCATGAGCTGAGCCTGTCTGCAGCTGTCGGGAACCCCTCCCTTAGCTGTTCCGGGATATTGCCATACCATATACTCTTAAGTGCATTATAATCCTCGCAGTTATATGCTAACTTTGGTTTGGCTTTATCAAAACATGTCGAGTGAGGTGTCATACGATTTGGAATACTATCCCCTCGACAGTTCTGTCGACGGGGATAGCATTCCACCCTTCTAGAGGGACACGACATGTGTGTAGCCTTAACCCCCGGTTAAAGTTAACCAGCGCCTCAGCATCACAAAATGGACGCTGCCACCACAGACAAAAGTCTGACCTCCTGCACTGCACCTGAGTCCCGCGGGCCTTTCCCGACTTAGTCACTGCTAGTCCCGAACAGCTCCAGCGATTGCCAAGGCCCTAGGCCTGTTTCCTTTTAGAATGGTTTCTCTTATACCATGTTCTTAGTATATGGTTTAGGTGGCCCCCAGTGCTCATCCATATTGTGCAACTTTTGTGTATTTTAAACTGTGTTTTGTTTAACGCTTGTGCTTCTGTGCTCATAAAGAGTTCAGGAGATATTTGTAGTTAATAAATATATATATATTTTCAATATAGATCTGTGTTGGGTCCTTTCATTTGGTATTCAAGGGGGTTGTGTATGGTAATACAGCTGGCTTCACATGCCTTTCAGAGTTTAGCCTAAGACTGCTTTGTCCACGTTACCACTAGGATAACTGGTCTATAAGGTTGACTTACAACCGATCATCATAAGGGTTGCTTGGCATAATACAAGGTGATCAATAGAATTAGTGAGCATCACATATCAGGCCAACTTCTCACAGTGTTGTGCCCAATATTTAAATGTTTTTTCTTCCTAGGTTCTGTACATTCCAGCTCCGGGTGCCCGCGCTGCCATTGACATGCACCCGCTTTACTGTATGGAGGTCAGGCATGGCGCTATTCCCAAGGGCTGGAAGGAGCGCAAACAGGGGCCATTGTGCAGGAAATGTAATCTTGCCTTAACTTCCGGTGACGCCTGAAGAGCCCACTGGAGATTTTCCACTTCTGTTGCGCACAGGCCTCGCGCCACGCACATCCGGACACATGGACCGTCCTCCAAGGAAATAGCGAAAATGGGACTATCCCTCCCCCGGGAATATGTGATGATATTCCGCAAACCAACATCGCGCATACCATCACTCCGCAATTTTTAGAACACAGGACTATTACTCCGCAAAGACATAATTTCTAAAACTTTTACAACGCATATGACTTTATCACGCATGCCATTATAACGCAAATGCATGTGTGGTAAACTCATATACATTGTAAAAGTACATTATTAAAACATCAAATATATGTTTGTACATGTGAGCAAGGGCACTGAGTTGCCCGAAACGCGTCATGGTGGTGGTGCAGGGCGAAATGAAATAAACACATATCTGCACCTGAATCTGGGTCTGCGTCAGTCCTTTTGTGCATCGGATACTGCAAGTGGAACATCCAGCATATATATATATATATTAATACATGTTTTTAATTTAATTAAAACATGTATTCTTTTAAATGGCATTATTTATATTATTTTTATTTATTATTTTATTTTATTACCCTTTACACCCTAAAAATTAATCCCACCCTGCTCCCTTTAAATACCCCTGCACCCCATAATCATAACTCACCCTTACTCCTTAAAATACCCCAAGACTCTAAAACACTAACCCATCTTAACCCTATGAATATACCCTGTACCCCAAAACCCAAACCTAGCCCTGAACCCTATAAATATCCCTGTACCTAAAAACCCAAACCTACCCCTGAACCCTAAAATATCCCTGTACCCCAAAACCCAAACCTAGCCCTGATCCCTTTAAATACCCTGCACCCCAAAACCCAAACCTACCCCTGAACCCTAAAAATACCCCTGTACCCCAAACCCCAAACAAAGCCCTGAACCCTAAAAATACCCCTGTACCCCAAAACCCAAACCTACCCCTGAACCCTAAAATACCCCTGTACCCCAAAACCCAAACCTAGCCCTGATCCCTTTAAATACCCTGTACCCCAAAACGCAAACCTACCCCTGAAACCTAAAAATACCCCTGTACCCCAAAACCCAAACCTAGCCCTGAACCCTAAAAATAACCCTGTACCCCAAAACCCAAACCTACCCCTGAACCCTAAAATACCCCTGTACCCCAAAACACAAACCTAGCCCTGAACCCTATAAATACCCCTGTACCCCAAAACCCAAACCTATCCCTAAACCCTAAAACTACCCCTGTACCCCATAACCCAAAACTATATCTGAACCCTTAAAATACCCAAACACCTCAAAACATATACCTCAGTACTCAAAAAGATATACCCCTATACCCATACACACCTTATCCAAACATTAAAAAAACATGCTTTTACCATTTATGCATTTACACCGAAATTCGTAAGCGTGGTAAAATCATATAAAATGTAATGCCATGCGTTATAATGGCATTGCAGAGTCATGGTACTTTCATAATGAAAGTATGTGGAGTGATGATATGCGAAAAGAAAGTTCCGGAATAATGGGTAAGTACATTGGTGGCACGGCAGCCCACATCTCCAGCAACATACTCATATGTTTTCACCACCCATTTAAAAAATGCACAAGTCTCTCTCATTGATGACCAGCACCGACATACACTTTTAGACACACCTCCCGCCACAAGTTCTAGAATTGCGAACTTTAGAGCTGGGGAGCTACGTTTGAATCTCGGCATCAGCTCAACATCCTGTGATTCCAGGCAAATCGTTTTGTCTCCCTGTGCCTACCACAAATGAATGTGTTCTTCTGTAATGTAAATTGTGCCATGTTGTCGAGTTGCGCTATATAATATTGCAAGGAAAAATAAAGTAGGGAAACTCGAGTTCACACACTACTGAACACACACTCTTAAGTGCATCAGCAGTGCACTGTGAATCGGAGCGTTTCACAGGCCTGTCACAGATAAGAAATGCTATCAAAACGAAATCCTATAAAACAGTATACTACTGGCCGGCAGCAATTCATACCCGGACATCATCGGGACGGGCTGCTAGTAGCTGATAAAGTCAAAGGTTAACTAGGCCTGAGGTGATAACAACATTTTCATGCACACAGCAACACAAGGATTCCTGTTTATCAATCCCTTTTGACAGCTTGTATGACCAGCTATTTCAGAGAAAATCAAAATACCTTGACACAAGTTCCAACAGGCCTTCAAAACCTTGCAGAGACAAAGGTCCAATCACTTTAGACAGTTTGTAGTGGACTGATCTCCTATGAGAAAAATGCAAATAAAAATGTCAGATTAGAGATGCTAAAAGAAATTTCAAGCTGTCTTGTACCTGAATCATTATTGTAGCTAAAACCAGAACATTCATCAGTAAATGGGCCCAAATTGTGAATCCCCAAACCATCAAAGCACTTTACTAGGAAATCCTTTAAAAGTGAAAAAAACTGCAGCCTTACTTCCTTTCAGGGCTACTTGGAGCCCTAAATATCTTCTTAGAAGAAAGCCAACAAGCCTTTGCAACTGCAAGTTTGAATAGTTCACATGGGTTCAGTTATTGCAGCCCCAAGGAGGGATACTGGCCTCAAACTTGGTGAGAGGGCAGGGCAGGCCTCGAGAGCTGTGGAGAATCACCACCTGTGTTGGTGAATCTTCAGAGTCTGTAGGAGCTCAAGATCAGCAAACCGGTTGACTTAGTTGCGATGCCTGCGAATGCAGTGAAGTGACTCCTTCAATTTAGGGGAGATTCCTTCAGGTGTCTTTAATGCCCACAGGCCCTAGAGAATCCTGTATGGTGCATAGGCACAGATGATGCAGCATACTGTAAGGGACATGAAGTTGAGCCCAAACGAACTCCAGGGAAGTCCAGAGGGCCCGACTGAAGAAGAAGAAGTGGTGTCTAATTTGAATCTTGTCCCCTGACGAATCTAGGGACCTACACCAAGGTAAGCCCTTAATTACTGCAGAGGAAAGAGTTGGAACAATTCAGGGGACCCTCCGGGTGAGGTTCTGGGCAGAGCTGGTTTGAACTGGACTATGCAAGGAGGCACCAAATGTGCCCCTCATGCAGACTGAGTGGTGCTGGCAAGTGCACTTACCCAGCCCCAATACACTAAAACCTGTCTGGGAGGTAGTAATGACAGGATGCATATTGTTCTACCTTCCCCTGCTCAGCAGCAGAAGGGCAGAATCATTGTCTTTGGTCAGCACCATCCACGTTGTGCTGACAGGGACTGGAAGACTGGTAATGGGAGCACTGAGGACCCAGCGTAGCCCATAATTACAAACTGGGAGAATGGAGTCCTTAGGCTTCAGGGGTGTCCTGCTTATGCAGGAGCACCCTCACACTTAGAACCAAGCACCCTGCCTTCAGGATTGATAAGGCCTGCTATAGGGTTGACTTATAGGTTTTAAGTGCAGTGATCCCAAATACAGGAAACCTATATCTGTAGTATTTGGTACTAGCACCAACGTACACAGGCTGCAATGACAGGCCTGTAGTTCCATTTTTAATGGTCTCCTAAGGGTGGCATAATGCTTCAGCCCATATAGGGCATCTGGGGTACCTATGCCCTGTGTACCTGAGTACCATATATAGGGGCTGATAAGGGTACCGCAGTATCCAGTCTGGGATGGACCTAAGTACGGAACATTCCAATTTAAGGGAGAAAGCAGATACACTGGGGTCCTGATTGGCAGAATCCCAGTCAGACTAGTCAATAGCAGCTTAGTAGGGATTACCATAAATGCAGATCATACTTTCCTACAGAAAGGGATATGATTTCTCCTCAAAAAAGATCCTCAACCCTGGGGATTCCATACCCCAGGGCCTGAGCATGAAAAACTGTCTAAGGGGTCCCTATATCCCAAGGACAGAGGCAAATGCACGAGTGCTACAACATTCTTCTACTGCAGTGTGTGTTGCCCACTCTCCATGCACTGTCTGGGGGATGCAAGGCACACACCTCAGCACCACAAACCTATGATGATGCAGGTGGGGGAAAAAAGATGCTGACTCCCATGCAGGCTTAGGAGAATGTGAGCTGGGTGGGGAGCCAGCCAGACAGCTCTTCAGTTTGCTCCCCACCCTGCAATGCTATTAATTCCGGCTTACTGGCATATGGGGAATCCAAGAATCCTCTTTAGTCATCAGACAAATTGCATTTTTGACTTCAGTGTTGTATCAGAGAGGGCAGGGGCACCATCAACCATGTTAACAAATGCTACATGGGCTGCCAGATGTTCAGCAGCCCTACCACCAAATATTCTCTGGATGTCAACTCAAATCTCCAAAGGGGATTATATTTATGGCCCTGAGAAATGTCTTTTACAATTTTAAACTCTGGAGCTTGTACTGTTGCACCTATGCTATGGGATGTAGGTTGGTTCTACAGCATTAGTAAAACCATAAGACCAGTAGTAGAAAGATTTGGGCACACATTTAATTAGATTGCTAATGCATTATTAACAATTACAGTACTGACTGTACAGTGTTGTAAGTATTGTCAAGGTCATAAAAAGTTGTGATTGGCAAGTATGTTGTGAACAGTCATTTATTACATGTGTTAATGATATTCATTGACACATTTTAAAATATTTATGACAACTTCAAGAATAACATTAAGCCATGTTTGCTCTTAATGAATGCCATTATAAGACCATTCCTACTGATCTCAGTGTTGCTGTATTGCTTCTCAATATGCTATGATTCTGCTTACTTTACTGTGGAGACACCAGACAGAGCCAGTAGTCTTGCCTTTTAAGTACCAACACCCCCTGATATTGTGTCTAGTATATGTGGGGGTATTGTGGCTGTAGGACTCACTGGAGATGTAACATGTTAGGAGAGTGTTACTGTAGGTATTCCATGTGCATGTTTGTAGATATTTGTAGATTAAAGTGCAATATGCAGTAGTGTGAGTGTGTGTGTGATATCAAACGTTTCCTATTTATTAGAAATATCATAGGACAATCATTTATTGGATGTCCCTTGTGTAGATACAAGCTGTGATATTAGCCCACGCCACCTCTTCTGGACAGGCCTTAGACTGCTCTGCTTCTCTACCCTGAGAGACTGAAGCTCAACAATGGGGTACTTGAGTCCCAGTAAACCGAAAGTTGTTGACAAATTAATTGTGAACTCATTCATTTCTTTTTCAATTACTAACCCACTTTCTTGAAATATTTTAATGCAGGTGTGAAGCCAATTATGGCTTCACACCTGCATTCTGACCAATTATTTTTGATCTCATAAAGTGCAAAAATTGTGGGCATATATGTCTGTATGTAACAACTTTGATTGCAATGGTTTAAAAGAATTTTATGTTTGGCCAGGTACTCAATACGGCAAGAATTATATGTCCGTTATTGCTTGAAAAATAATGTGAACTTACCTTGATTACTACTGTGAATTCCTTTTCCTTCTCATTCACTCAACACTCTAATCACTCCTTTTCTTTGCATGCTCTAATTGGGCAACCGCTTGTTTTTACCTATTTGAAATAACACATTTTTTATATAAAAAATGAATTTGAAAAGATGAAACAATTAATTAAATACATTGTATCGTTTGCCTCTGGTCGTAGTGGCTGTTTATCACTTTGTATAAAGATTATTGATTAAATTAGAGCAGATTTGATTGTGGTGCTCTGTACTGTTAGAAATTCAGAAATAATAATTGATTGAGTCAACTTATGCAATCAATAGGTCTAGGACCATTGTTTATTCATATCACATCATCCTACACCTTCAGCAGGTGGCTAAAGAAATAGCATTCAGCGGTCAATCAATCACTCGACCAATATACAAGATTATTGGATGAAAGGAAGGAGGTGAATAGAAAAAAATGATAACAAATAAAATACAAATCGTCTGGAGCACTCAACCTCCCATCCAAAAGTATTTGCTTCATATTAAATTTCCTCGCCTACTGCAAAGATTTCCAATAGTTTATAAGCCAATTTATGTAGTCACTTGCCATGTAATAACAAGCATTTACAATGCAACGGTCTCGCCCTTTGTAAAAGTTAGAGCTGTTGGCATTGTAAATGACACATTTTTCTGTATGTGTTGTTTTTGAAAACAGATAAAAAAATTGCATTGCCTTTTACAATGACAATAGCTTAATCTCTCGCAAATGTGATTAGTGAAAAGTTGTAGTAGTAGATAGAACGAGTAATATAGTGATTTGAGAGTAGAGAGTAGTAGAGAATGAGTAGTAGAGTAGTAAAGAGTAGTAGAGCAAGTAGTATAGAGTTAGTAGAGTTGTAGATAGTGAGTAGTCGATAATAGAGAGTGATTAGTAGAGAATGAGTAGAATAGAGAGTAGTAGAAAGTGAGTAGTAGAGTAAGTAGTAGAGAGTGAGTAGTAGAGTGAGTAATAGTGAAAAGTAGAGTGATTAGTAGAGAGCGCGTAGTAAAGGAGTAGAGAGTGTGTTGTAGAATATTGGAGTTAGCACTAGAGAGTAATAGAGCTATTAATAGAGAGTGAGTAATAGTGAGTAGTAGAGAGTTGTAGAGTACTATAGTAAGTAGTGAGTATTGTGATTAGTGGAGTGTGAGTAGATAGTAGTAGAGTGAGTAGAAGAGAGTAGTAGAGAGTGAGTAGTAGAGTGAGTAGGGAGTATTAGAGGGTTGTAGAGTAAGTAGTAGAGTACTAGAGGGAGTAGTAGAGAGAGAATTAGAGAGTGAGTAGTAAATAGTGAGTAGTAAAGAGTGAGTAGTAAAGTGTGAGTAGTAAAATTTGAGTAGTAAAGATGTATTAGTGAAGAGCGAGTAGTAAAGAGTGAGTAGTAAAGAGTAAGTAGTGGAGTGAGCAATAGTGAGTAGTAGAGAGTGTGTAGTAGAGAGTGTGTAGTAGAGAGTGCGTATTATAGTGTGTAGTAGAGTATTAGAGTGAGTACTAGAGAGTAGTCGAGATTGAGTAGTAGAGTGAGTAGGGAGTATTAGAGACTTGTAGAGTAAGTAGTAGAGTAGTAGAGTGAGTAAGAGTGTGTAGTAGAGAGTGAGTAGTTGAGAGTGAGTAGTAGCGAGTGCATAGTAGAGTATTAGAGTGAGTACAATAGAGTAATAGAGTTATTAACAGAGTGAGTAGTAGAGAGTTGTACAGAGTACTACTGTGAGTAGTAGTGAGTATTGTAAGTAGCAGAGAGTGAGTAGCAAGTAGTAGAGTGAGTACTAGAGAGTAGTCGAGATTGAGTAACAGAGTGAGTAGGGAGTATTAGAGAGTTGTAGAGTACGTAGTAGAGTAGTAGAGTGAGTAGTGAGAGAGTAGTAGAGAGTAGTAGAGTTGAATAGTAGAGAGTGAGTAGTAGAGGGTAGTAGAGAGTAGTAGAGAGAGTAGTAGAGAGTGAGTAGTAGAGAGTAGTAGATAGTGAGAAGTAGAGAGTGAGTAGTAGAGAGTAGAGAGTGAGTATTAGAGAGTAGTAGAGAGAGTAGTAGAGAGAGTAGCAGAGAGAGTAGCAGGGTAGAGTAGTGGAGGGTGGAGGGTAGGGTGAGGGTGGAGTTTTATGGTGAGGGTGGAGTTGGTAGGTGGAGTTGAAGGGTGGAGTTGAAGGGTGGAGTTGGAGGGTGGATTTGGAGTTGGAGGGTGGAGTCTGAGTTGGAGGGTGGAGTTGGAGTTGTAGGGTGGAGTTTGAGTTGGAGGGTGGAGTTTGAGTTGGAGGTGGAGTAGGAGGGTGGAGTTGGAGGGTGAAGTTGGAGGGTGGAATTTGAGTTGGAGGGTGGAGTTGGAGGGTGGAGTTGGAGGGTGAAGTTGGATTTAGAGGGTGGAGTTTGAGTTGGAGGGTGGAGTTTGAGTTGGAGGTGGAGTTGGAGTTGGAGGGTGGAGTTGGAGTTGGAGAGTGGAGTTGGAGCGTGAAGTTTGAGTTGAACAGTGGAGTTTGAGTTGGCGGGTGGAGTTGGAGTTGGAGGGTGGAGTTTGAGTTGGAGGGTGGAGTTGGTGGGTGAGGTTTGAGTTGGAGGGTGGAGTATGAGTTGGAGGGTGGAGTTTGAGTTGGAGGGTGGGGTTTGAGTTAGAGGGTGGAGTTGGAGGGTGGAGTTGGATTTGGAGGCTGGAGTTGGAGGTTGCAGTTGGAGTTGGAGGTGGAGTTGGAGTTGGAGGGTAGAGTTGGAGGGTGGAGTTGAAGGGTGGAGTTGGAGGGTGGAGTTTGAGTTGGAGGGTGGAGTTGAAGGGTGGAGGGTGGAGTTTGAGTTGGAGGGTGGAGCTGTTGGGTGGAGTTTGAGTTGGAGGGTGGAGTTTGAGTTGGAGTGTGGAGTTGGAGGGTGGAGTTGGATTTGGAGGGTGGAGTTAGATTTGGAGGGTGGAGTTGGAGTTGGAGGGTGAAGTTGGAGGGTGGAGCTTGAGTTGGAGGTGGAGTTTGAGTTGGAGGGTGGAGCTGGAGGGTGGAATAGGAGTTGGAGGGTGGAGTTTGAGTTGGAGGTTGGAGTTTGAGTTGGAGGGTGGAATTGGAGAGTGGAGTTGAAGGGTGGAGTTGGAGTGTGGAGTTTGAGTTGGAGGGTGGAGTTTAAGTTGAAGGGTAGAGTTTGAGTTAGAGGGTGGAGTTGGAGGTTGGAGTTTGAGTTGGAGGATGGAGTTTGAGTTGGAGGGTGGAGTTAGAGAGTTATTATATTAAAGATATATATTGACATTGCGGCCCCTGGGGTTTCGTGGCCCTGTGCAGGTGCACAGCTTGCACATGCCTAAGGCCGGCCCTCATCCCAACACCATAATTGATTCCAAAATGGGAAGGCTCTCTGCAAGGCAGCCAAACACCAATTGAACCCATTTCCCTGACCGCTTCCATACCCACCATCAAATCAAGCAACCTTAGCCACCACTTCATTATTAAAAGGAGAGCAAGAGGCACAAAATGAACTTCAGAACATCTACTATAACTACCAACATGTGGTCTTCCCCCCTTCAACACTAGCTGGCTCAGATTTAAACCATCTCTCGCCATGCACCCTGAAAGCAGAACAAACCAGATTCTGAAAAAACGCTCTTGTGAGGACAATTCCATGCACTCCTTCTTGGCAAATTGCTTGCTCCAGGCAGACATACTTACCGAGCATTTTCAATCCCTCTCTTTACAGGGGCAAACTCCAACTATGGTAAAGAAATCTCTTGCCTGTATAAGCTTATGTTTAACCTGGAGAAACTTCTACCACACACTTTGCCCACTTACCCTTTAGTAGCAACATTTTTTCATGGAGCTGTGACCACCAAACTACAGCACCACAACACCCAACCCAACCGCAACAAATGCAACATTCAGTGATCTTAGAATCTCCTCACTGCATGAAGCCAGTTCCTGCTCTCAATAATCTCCCTCTCCCCTTCTAGACGTCATTTCCCAGAGTGCAAATCTGGTAGAAATGAAGTTTTTCCTTCATATTATATTCCAGGATCCATGCTCTCTAATGAAATCCTCTCCAACCACCTTGACATCCAGTGGCTGAACTCGGCCTCTAAGTGAATGTGTGTTTCCTCATGTCTCCATTAAGTGTCCTCACCTAGAATGAGTCTGTCCTTATAGTTGGATGCTAATTTCCTGCCCAGATCCATCCTAGGCTCTCCAACCCCAGAGTAGGGCTTCTCCACCTCTCTCCCAAAGTGTGTAAAGTCACAAGGATTCCAGGAGGATTTTAAGCTGTCGATCAAGGCACTTGTGAGCCTTTCATCGCTGCTCCCTAAATTGGCTGGTATACCCGCAGAATGCACACGCTGCACACTTCCATATTCATTTCACATGTCTAAAGAGCTCAAATGGCTGCCAGACACCTATGTGGAGTTTTAGGTCGCCAAGATAGCACTCCATTGTGTACAAAATCTCATGATCAATTTTACTACTATGATATTTACAAACGATCCCACGTTAAAGTCTTCAGATGCATCAGCGCGTAAGCCATTTTATGGCATCTCAGTGTCCACCTCTGCACTACCCAGTAATTGGTGATCTTCATCTTTAGGTGTCAGTCTCAAAGCTTTAAACTCACTTCCGGAAATGCTTCAAGTGGAAGAAGAGAGAACCCTATTGTAAACATACATTTTTCAAGCTCTATTTACTGTCCGTCATCGCTCTGGTAATGATATATCAGAGGAAAGTTTCCTGCTTCAGGTGGGTTGACACTTGGCAGCACATTAGTGACTGAGGGTCAGATGTATTAACTTTACATTTTGTGAGTCTATAATATCAAATTTTACTGATTCGCTATTATGGACTCACAAAATGCAATGTATGTAGGAATCTGCTAATATTTTGTGATTCCTACGCATTCCCTAATTGCGACTCACAAATTGTGAGTCGCAAATAAGGAATGGCTTCCCATTAAGAGGCCCAAAGGAATGAATAGGAATTGCATGTGCAATTTGCGAGTACCCAATAGGTACTCGCAAATTGCGCAAGCAATTTCAAGGAAGCAAGGGTTCCAAAACGACACCCTGTTGGACTCTTGAAATGTTCATGTGTGCACATGTGGTGGTCATACATGCGAGCCACATTGCACTTTGAAAAATGCAAAAAAGTGAGTTTTTATAGGAAATCACAAATTACCACCAACTTTTAGTAGCTGGTAATTTGTGATTCCTTAAAGCAATATCGCAATTTGCGATGGCTACTTGAATAGCATTTAGGGAATGGCAAATTGCGATTCACTAAATGCATGCACAAAATAGAGAATCGCAAATTTTGCGATTCCTTATTTTGCGAGTAGGTTTTTTCTCCCTACATTGCACACTACGATTTTGCAATCGCCAACTGTGAAATTCTGCGAATTACACCATCTGCAATCACAATTTTGCTTGCTACATCTGGCCCATAATACAGTAATGTCAGTCCTGCCTGCGTCTAGTGGGTCAAGCTGTGCCCAGCAGTCCAACTGGATGGCAATTTTGAAAACACAAATCACTGTGAGACCCAACTTCACATCAGGACAAACTATAGCCACAGGCAAAATATGATATTACAAGAAAACATGTTAACAACCCAAACAGTGACAACACCAGCATGTGATAGGTGGCACAGAGTCCTATTTATGTATAGAGCAGAGTTTCAGGGCAGTATTATCTGTGAGGAAGGGGCAAGGTGGATGATCTGGAAAAGTGAGCAAAAAGGTCAGGCTGTAATACATTTGGAAGATATCTGTATATTACTGATGGAGATGTATTCTCACTGGTGTTTCTACTTCCTCCTGATAATAGACATTGATAGGGTGATTGCATGTTGGTGCAGCGAAGAGAGTAATCGAGCCCATTTAACTGTTGCATGCATGATGAAGAAAAGGAAAAAAAGCTAACCAGAGAATCTCTTTAGTGTCTAAATTCCAAGGGTACCACTAAAGGTCCAGGGTTACCACTAGAGTAGCATCTGACAACCCCCCTACCCATCCTCTGTGTCCCCTTAATGTTTGAGGCTTCCATGCATGTTGGTGCAATCTACTCCACAAAAAACATGTTATTTAAAGAAAATCAGCAGGGACTCAGTCGTTTCTTTCCCCGAGTTCTTAAATTGCACAAAGTTTAGATTTCAACTGCATTGAACTCATAACATTATTGTTCTCAACACCTCTTTGATGGTCCATAAATGATGATGCAATCAAATTTTTATGATAAAGTAATAGGTTGGCGATTTGCGTTTTTTAGAGATAATCAATTACATGTTTTTTCTTGTATTAAATTTAGCAAACGGAAATGAACTATCACCGCAGGTGCTGCAAAATTGTTGGTTATAGGTTTAAATAGACATAAATTAAAAATTGATGTCTGGATACTCCTTTTTTTCCGGAGAATTTTGAGGTTGAAGGGATATTAGTTCTTTCAGGTGTCGGTTCTATAAAGCCAAAAGAATAAGTGCCATTTTAAATTGTGGCAGTGGTGGTGGCATACCTTTAAGAGTGAGGTAGCTGTTCTTAATGTTAGGTCACTCAGGTCATAGGCATTGTGAACAATCCATGCATTACACAAAAATAAGTTTAGCAAGTCTGCCACGCCCATTCAGCAGGCCAGTGGTAAAGGTGTGTGCAGTATGTAGCTGGGGATGCATGTTAGAGCACTGGTGAGGTAAAGCTGTTATTTACGGACAACACAGTTGTACTGATAAAACTATAGTGTGCACAAAAAAACAATAATGTGTGGAAAACAGGTTTCAACAAACATTTATCATTTGCCCATCACCAAGTAAAGTGTTTTCATTCTATTAAAATCATTTTTTCCATCACTCTTTAGATATTCAAAATTCCAAACATGGCTGTCCTAATTGCTAAAGTATTTTTAAACATGTATAGTTCATGCATGGGTATTTAAAGTTTTTTGTGTTTGAATACCATTACATCCTTCAATCTTTCCTTTGACTCCCCGCTGATTTTCAAAACCCTCTCACTTTGCAGTCAGAGAAAGAAAAGTAAGCAACCGTTTTATTGTTAAAAGAATACACAGCAATGGGTAAAGAAATAGCCTGACCTTTCACCTTTGTCTTCTTTTGACATACAGAACCTGTCAGAAGATAGACACAATTTAACGTCATCCTCAGAGCTGAACTTTAGGGTCCTGCTGCCTGACTCCCAGCATCCCTACTTCCAGTGTCTGTGGTTTTCACAGGTATTAACATTGCAAAGGCGGGCTCTGCAGGAAAATACCAGAAACCTCAACCTGCCAATATTTACTGGGAGGAAAGAATTCTAGTAAATACCAAGCACTGGTAGATGTTGGTGTAGTGAGCACCACATTCTGCATGTTGTTCTGCATTATCACAGAAGATCGAATAACCATTTATCACACCCAATAAAGATCTTTAGAGTTTCATTGTGTATCCGAGAGGATAAGTAACATATCAATATCGAATACGAAATCTTGAGCAATGGGACTGTATCATGAATAATAAAAGAAGTCGAAAAAGTTGCTGGAGCTTCTCCAACTGCTCCGGTTCACCACATTTCTGGGGTGTATGTGCCTGTTTGCTGGCGTTCTCCCCCCATGTGTAGGAACAGAAGAGGTCAACGTGCTAATGTTTACTGAAATCGAGCTGTCTGCAGTGTATAAATGATTATGAAAAACGGATTACTCTGTGTTTCCCAGTAGTGTTGTCTGCACTTTCCACATTTATATTATGTTTTCCAAAGAAGTCAGCGCAATATTGACAAAATATGTGCTTTCCCCATCTTCCGTGTGCGTGCGAACTAAGGTGGTCACAATAGCCCCAGTTTGGGCAGAGGACCTATATTTTCATCAGTTGGCTCTATTAGTGCAACTGAGAATGTAGTGAAAGAGCAATTGTTTATCTGTCTCACAGAAACGTTATAAAAGGCACACTCAGAAACAAAAGCACTGATGTGCCCTCATTCATGGGATGTTGTCTCAGGCAGGGCAGCAAGTCAGCTGTCTACACTGCCCTGTGCCAAAATGAAAGGACAGGAAGGCACTGAATTCATGCCACACGGTGCAGTCCTGTCCTTCCTCCCTGCGCTGGCGCTGGTTCTGGCAGCATTTCACCAACGACGCGTCCTTGCACCATGGTTCACAGGTGCATCCATTGCACGCAGGATTTATGTTACGCAGGAAGGGGCAGATTTATGTTAACTGGCGCATCCCCAGGGATGCGCCAGTTAACATGCGCCACAGTGCGCCACAGCTCCGCCAGCCATGGTGCGCCGCATTTATAATGCGGCGCACCATGGTGCAAAAACGGCACAGATGCGTGACGCATCTGTGCCGGAAATGTGGCGCATTGCTGGAGTTGCGTCGCAAGCGCGACGCAGCTCCAGCAAGGCTCGGGGGTGCCCCATTTTAACAATGCTGCGTCAAGACCTACGCCTGCTTTAAGCAGGCGCAGGCTTTGACGCAGCATTGGCTTAAAAGTGACTGAGTGAAATCTCATAGATTTCACTCAGCCACTTTTGCGAGGCGCACCTGCTCCGGAACGCCCACCCTGCGCCGGAACGCCCACAAGCGGCGCAGGGCTTTACAACGTGACGCATCTGCCTAGATGCGTCACGTTGTAAATCGTTCGTAGGGATGCGCCACGTTTACGCCGCCTTGCGTGACGCAACATCGGCGTAAACGTGGCGCAAGGGCCTCATAAATCTGCCCCGAAGTGCTTCTCTCCAGCTCTGAAACAATCCGAAGTGGCTTTTTCCTCTTTCTATGTGAAAGAGAAACAAATGAGGAGAAATAAAGATATTTTTCCTCTTTACGCCTCACCCTGGAAGGAGTAAGGATTGGCGCTTCCCTGGGTTTGCAAGATTTTTAAAATCTGAGGCAGCATCAAAATCCATGGGCGCTTCCTGGAAACACCCAGCGCAATCCCCATGGAGCGCCGCCCAAGCACATGGTAATGCGACGCAGCGATGTGTGCTGAGTTACGTTACTCAAGATTTATGAGGCCGCTCAAAGCCATGCAGGGAGGCTGTGCGTGGCTTCATAAATCTGATTCAGAGCCCTGCGTCATGCGTGTACCATGTTACGTGCTGCAAGGGTGAAGCAAGGCTCCCATTTATAACCACCTTGGTGTGCAGGAAAGAGAGCTAAGAGGCAGTGCCTAGAAGCAGGTACTTTTATGTTGTATTATGAACAATCCTTAATCGGCGCTTTGATACATTGTGTCCTAATTATTATTTACAATAATGTGAGCCCACTGCATACAATTATAAAGCATCTACACCCAGCGACACTTTTAAGCAATATTTACAACACAAGATTTAAAACAGACGATATTTTTGTTAATATTCTGACCTAAAACCGAGAGCTCACTTCTCATTGGTCTGTTGTTCATCAGTATCCACGTGCCACTACTCATTCATTGCTTTCCTCTATTACTCCCTGTGGGTACTGCTCAGTTTCCCTGTGTTTTCTGTTCACACAACACTCCTAAAGTTAGCAGTTACCTGCTCTTTCTACAATGCAACGTCTTGCTGTTAATGTAAACTGTGCTCCTGCATAGAGAGCTGTGATTGTCAATCTCTGCTGGTCGCATGCGAGGAGCCTTGTAATGCAGCCTACACTTCTAAGGGAGAGGGACAGAAAGGCAAAGAAAAAACATCAATCCATGGGTCAAATGCAACCTACACTTCTGTGGTCACAAACCCTGTGATTCACAAACCTTGTCTGTTGCGACTACAAAGTGACTTTGCACAAACTACAAAAGCCTGAAGAGTCTGACGAACGTTCTTACTCCAAAAAGGATCTTTCAGCCCTTTACAAATTGAAAATATGAGGGAAGTAAAAGGGAGGTACAAGCTGTTAATCAGTTGCCATTGAACAGTTACTGTCCATTGAGATGGCGTGGTAATTGATTTGCAGGGCTGAAGCTGCCCCCATGAGACAGCTCCCCCCTTGGGAATTGTGTTACCGGACTTGGGGTGAAGCAGAGAGCGCCCACATCCTTTCTTCAATATTTTTGTTCAGAACAGCACCTGTCCATTTCAGAGACTTGAGATGCTTTCATAAAATTGTTTCCAGTTGGAGAAAGCAAATGAAAAAACGCAGGTCTGCAGTCCCTGGCAGGCTTCCATCCTTACATTTGCACCAAACCCAGTAGCGCCCTTCCAAATTAATGTTCATTAGCAGATCATTAAGCATACTCGTGTGGATGCACAGTTAGTGCTAGTGCACGTGCAGCATCAGATACCTCATTCCAAGCCAGGCAGTTTGCATAGTGCACATCACCGGTTTGTGAATTGAAATCAAACATCAACCTTATATTGGCAACAATTCCTCGTTGGCCTGTGATGCGCAACCCTTGCAGAGATATCATGACAGTCAGCTGCATAAAATAAAATATCTCCCTACCCAAGCACGTGATTATGTTCATATTCATTGCATATTAGATTCATGTATCACAATCAATGCATCAGTTTCATAATTATAAATCTGCCTAAACGAATAGTGTATATAAGGGAAAGATAGGAGTGGCATATTAGCCAAGAAAGCTAAAACTGTGACTTAAAGGAGCAAGGAAACCTGCCATAAAATGGGACAGAGTTAAGTCAGTCTAATAGATCCATCTTTTTCTGGTCCTTAAAACACACCTGGATCAGTTTAATATTTAGGCGTGTGTTTATTTCTGATCAGTGGGTACTCACCTTTGCTATTACATTTTAAAAAGCTAGACAGTCTGCAGAATCACAGGAAAAAGGCACCACCTTCAAAAGATAACGATACAAAAACACACAAGTGAGGCTGAGATGGGTCTAAAGTCAGTGGAGGACAGCACAACTCGATTCAGAAGAATGGAGAAACCTTTGGTAGAATAAGCAGTGACTCACAACACATCTGCTGACACTCTTTTATTATACTGCTGAAGGCGCTCACATCAGGTAGTGTCTCCCCTAGGACTTGGCTCCCAGACCTGTAGATGGCAAAGTAGGCAGGTGTGCATCATTAAAGTTTTGTTGTTTGTTAGAAACTTTTGTTTCTCCGGCCCGAAATGTGTCTGAAATCCAGCACAAAAATATACAGACACTATTGATGTACATTGAGGAACAGGTTTTGATAATAAAGAGGGTTTTTATGAAAATGTTTCTTGTCTGCTATTAAAGTCTGCTAACCTTCTAAGACACAGGCCTGTTTCTGCTCTGTGTTGTTTGTAAACAAATGTTAGGGCACCATACATCTTGAGGGGTAATTCCTTAGATCCTAAAACATTCTTGCTTCGGCAGCTTCTCAGCTGTCTTGGGAAGTGTGCTTTGATGCACGAAAGTGCAGCTTTTAAATTTGTAATGAGCATGGAAGCTACTGAGCTCAGCCTTCAAGAGTATCTTGACCAGAGCTTCACAGAACAACAGTAACATCTATCTGAGGCAGCAATAAACTAATTTACATGTCTGCAGTGTCTAGATATGGAATGAGTAGTGAGATGAAGATGAAGTGGTTTATTAATCGGTGAGGATTGAGGTCCACCACAAGTAATAAAGTAATTATTGTGTAAAGCCCCATAAATGGTTTCAGGAATTTAAACCTATGGTCAAACCTTGGTAGCTATGGCACAGAGCAGACAGGCTTAACTCAGAGAAAATGTGAGAGCATTTGGGGGCATATTACCAAGGAGTTGCGATAAATATCGCAAAGCGCGCTTAGAGCTGGTATTTTCATCGCCGGCTATCGCTGGATTTAATCGCCAAGATAGCGTTGTATTATCACGCTTATCTCAAAATCAATAGGAAATTCAGCGATAGCGGAGTTTTCCATGGAACATCGCTGGTTTTCCAGCGATGTTCAATGGAAAACGGCGATAGGCTTGATAATAAGGCCCTGTGGCCTTAGCCGCACAATCAACCCCCATGTTAGGTATACCTTAGTCAGGAAATTAACAGAAGTTAAATTCCTGTGTTACGGCAGAGTTAGCGTGATTAAAATTATCGCTGACACTCTTTGGTAATATCGCAAATCTGCCTTTGCGATATTTACCTGTGTTGTTTCGACAGACACGCCTACTTTGCATCTCATTAGCGATGCGATGGTAGGCATGCGGGAAACGGGCGCTAAGTAAGGAAAACATGCGCTAGCATGTCCTTGATGATATTGCGATATAATTATCGCCGCTTTTTGCCTGAAAACAGACGCTAAAACGGCGATAATTATATTGCCAGTCCTTGATAATATTCCCCCAAGTTCTACCAAAGTAGAACTCCAAAATCACAACCCCCAAAACATATGTGTCTAACATATGAAAATAGTGACTAATATAATGAGCAAAATGACACCAAATCAACAAAAATTCAATAAGGGGATTTGTGGATAGAAATTTTAGAGGATTAAGGTAAAAATAGTGTAAGACAGTACCAAGCGCCAATGCTAGTCAGCTGGTTGCAGTAGACTGGGACCAAGGCGCAATTTTAGGCCAACCCCAAAGGAGTGCAGGTTGCATACAGCAACTAGGTTTGACCCGGTTGAAGATGTTACTTTGAGATTTGGAGCCTGGTTTATATCACGGCTGTCTGTACTCTGTGAAGGAGGTTTCAAACTTGCTGCCAAGCGTGAAGAGTATCTCCTGCCTGATTTACATCTTTGACGGGAGAAGGTGTTCAGCCGTGACAGAGGTATTACAGTGCTTCCAGCAGTTCCTCTCCATCGCCAGACCTACTCTGTTGCCAGTGTTGTGGTGTGTAAAAATGAGTCATTAGTTATGTGACCTGCACAAGAAATGGGTCTACATTTGTCCTCAACTGGGAAACAAACAACGCTGTAGTGCTTGACTCGCGTAGGGTAGTGAAGCGGAGCAGTCCAAGGCCTTCTCAAGGGCAGTGGTGTGGGCTAGTAATCACCTTTCACAGATACACAATAATGACCCTCAATAATTGATTGTCCAGTCTGTGATTTTTGTGCATTTATTATAAACAGCACTACTCAATACTATGCAGAAATTTACAAATATACCCAATTTCGTAATCATTCAATATTCTTACCACTCCCAAAAAGTGGAGGTTTAGTACTACAACTCACTTGCGTAAACATTATCTTGTCCTTAAATTCAAGGATTGAACATAACTTGGAGTAAGCACTTCTCCATAGGTCAAATGTATACGTTGCCTTAAGAGGTTTTTCAACAGCCTTATATAAGGTAGACTGGACCTTACTGCAGAAAAAATTACATAAAATGGGAGTGCCTACGCCCCTGTTACCATTAATTATTGCCCTATTCTCACAAACATAGTGCCAGGTGCTAATTGGAGGAAATCAAGGCTTATATACTGTAAATTCCACAGAAAATGGACCGAAACAAGGCTTTCTGTTAGCACTGCTACTCTTTTCCTTGTATGCAGCAGATCCACCTGAATACTTTTTTTCATTTAGAGGGAGATGTCCGAAGATACGCGGCCGTCCTTTTGCATGCCCTAACCACTAATCAGCTGAATAAAAAGCTGATAACATTACAGAACTATATGATAGCACAATTTTTGAAGATTAATGTTTCTAAAAGTAAAGTTTTGATTATGAAAGGTAATAGAAGCAGAAAATTACGTAACTTTTATTGGAAAATTGGTCCTGAAAATCCAGAGCTGGTAGATTCTTCCCTCTATTGTGGGAAAGTAATAACGGGCAATACAAAGAATAAGCCACATATCGAACATAGCTCTTGTAAAGCTGTATCCCTCCTTCTTTGCTATATGCTATTGAATCAATCGTAGTAAAGGACTGGAGTTTCCTAGATAAGATTAAAGGCCAGATTTACTGAAAATTATGTACTGTTAACACATTGGTCCCAATACTGCTATTAGATTGGAATTTGGGTTGATAATCTCTTTTAAATCAAGGTTTAGCCAGGATATTACGTTGGGGATATCAGTTAAAGAATATTGAGTCATGCCCACTAAGGGGCATATTCACAAGGAGCCATCGCTGAATTGACTGCACTTTATCGCAGCCAAAGTCGTGAAAAATGTACCCCCCCCATTCACAAGCTGGTGCTAACAGCCCCCAGCCACACCTGAAGACAAACAGATGCCATGGAGCAACTGAACATGCAGCACGGACACCCAAGAGGGCCACAACACCCACCAACACCACCCCCAGGACCACCCCTCCCTGGCACCCGCCCCGACCAAAGACAAGCCACATCAGCTACTCCTGAACATGTACGAAGTGATCCGCCTGATGTCGCACAATAACAACCGGTGACATGCATGTGTCGTCACAGAAATGAGCATCACACATTCACTTTCGAAGCAAACAATGAAACTTTATTGAAATGAACACTGAAATGAAATGAAGACACATGGCGGCACCCCTCGGGACAATCCGTAGGTCACAGCCTGAAAGACAAAAAACATGATGAGAATGAGTGTCCTGCATACATCAAAGGATAGAGAGAGAGCGCAGGCGAGAGAGAGAGAAGAAGAGAGGGGGAGAGAGAGAGAGAAGAAGAGAGGGAGAGAGAGAGAAAAAAGAGAGGGTAAGAGAGAGAAGAAGAGAGGGGGAGACAGAGTAAGAAGAAGAGTGGGGTAGAGATAAAGTGAGAAGAAGAGTGGGGCAGAGAGAGAGAAGAAGAGGGGGAGAGAGAGAGAAGAAGAGAGGAGTAGGGAGAGAGAGAGAGAGAGAAGAGTGCCCAGGTTCAAATTGGCTAGAATTGGAGGAAGATCCTTTTCTTATTTGGGGCCTACCCTTTGGAATTCTCTTCCCCCCCATATCCGCAAGGAAGAACATTTCTCCAGCTTCAGGAAAAGCAATAAGACCTGGCTTTTTGACAAATAACTGTCAGTTTGTCCTCCACTCTTCAAAGGTGCAGCTCAGTATCACAGTCTCGGTGCCGGGAAACCCTTTGTGGGTATCTGTGCGCCTTACAAATGTAAAAAATAAAATAAATAAAATAATAAAAAGAAGAGAGGGGGAGAGGGAGTGAGAGTGCCGCCCTTGCACACCCAGGCCACACTGCTCACCTGCTGCCACCGGTGTGTCTCCAAACACTTGCCGGTATGTATAGCAGTACACCAGGTCAGACATCTAAGTAAGAGCCGTCATCTGAAACATAGTCCAGATAAATGACTGGCACAGTACACACACTTGCACAAGAAAACATCACCCGCCCACTAATGCACACCCAGGCAGAGGCATCCCAGCCCCTCCCGCTGCCCATTGGAGGATGCCTACCCATGCACACCCGGGCCTCACTGCTCACCTTCTGCCACCAGCATGTAGACAGCAGGTCCCACCTCCTGCCGCTGAAAGCCACAAGCCCAGGGCCCACGAACATGGCACCCTTCACACCATGCAGCCACACTGCGCAGTCCACTAGGTCTCACGTCTGGTGCTGGGCCTTGATTACACCATGGCATAGGGCATACCAGGGCACCAGGCAACATTGCAGCCTGCAAAGCCGCTCAGCCCAATGGGTGGCACTAACTCTGTCATCCCGGAAGTGAGGCCACATGGCGGTAGGCCTGCGCAGCCCGCTGACTCGGCCTAAACTGCGGTCAAGCAAGGCACACAAATCCTGAGCAGTCCAGACCGCCGGTACGGGGCATCATCGCTGAATGCACACCCGCTCAGCAGCTTAAGGTGCAAATGACTCAGTGCACCCAAAGTCACCATCCTTTGGCAGTGTGCCTGTGCCATCTGCAATACAGCGTGTGCCACAAACCCTGTTCAACCCCAGTCAGCGTCCCATGGCGGGGTGACTATGCCACCCGCAATACCGTGTGTGCCACAAACCCTGTTCAACCCCAGGCAGCGTCCCGTAGCGGGGTGCCTGTGCCGCCCGCAATGCAGCGTTTGCCACAAACCCTGTTCAACCACAGTCTGCGCCACATGGTGGTAGGCTGATGCTGGCCTCAAGGCCTCAGGTCCGTCATCCAGTCACCACTGGCAGAGGGGTATGTGACGTAGTCGGCTTCTTACATTTGGGGGGTCACATGGCCTGTGCCGGATGGGTGTGATGAGTGTGCAAACCTGTCCTCAGGGAGTGGCTGTGACATGCTGACAACTAGACCAGTGACCTGCACTCGACCAGCGGGTACGCCTGCGACGGGTAGTGTGAGAAGTTGGCCTGGTATATAATGCTCACTAATTCTTAGTGATCACTTTGTACCATGCCAAGCAACCCTTATGATGATGGTTGTAATTCAACCTTGTAGACCAGTTATCCTAGTGGTAACGTGGACAAAGCAGTCTTAGGCTAAACTCTGAAAGGCATGTGAAGCCAGCTGTTATACCATACACAACCCCCTTGAATACCAAAGGAAAGGGACACCACACAGATATATATTGAAAATATATATTGATTTATTAACTATTAAAATCCCCTGGACTCTTTATGAGCACAGAAGCACAAGCGTTAAATCACAAGACAGTTTAAAACACACAAAAGTTGCAGAATATGGATGAGCCCTAGGGGCCACCTAAACCATATACTAAAAAAGTGGTATAAGAGATACCAGGAGGAAAGTGAAGAGGCCTAGGGCCTTGGGAATCGCTGGGGCTATTCGAGACTGGCAATGACTAAGTCGGGAAAGGCCCACGGGACTCGGGTGCAGTGTTCAAAGTGCACGCACTTCTCAATACAAAGTCTATGGTGCGTAAAAAGCACAAAGTTAGAAAGTTAGGAACCTTCCGAGTGACCTACGGAGCTGAAACTTAAAACACAGGCCCTTGGGATGTGTACCAGTGCAGGAGCACCGGCGGAGCTGAGTTACCTCACCCACAGGAAGCGGGTGCACAGGGTCGAAGTTGTGTTGGGTTTCGTCACGCTGGTCGATGGTGCTTGGAGCTGAAGATGCTGCAGGCGGCTCGATGAGAAGAGTTCCGGTGGATCCAAGGGTGGATCTGAAGATGTGAAGACCTGAAAACAGAGGGGACAGTGTTCAAAGTCACTAGCCAGTGACTACCGTGGAACCAGATTGGAACCAGGCGATGTCGGGTGCAAACAGGCGTTGTCGGGTAGCTTCTTTCTGCAGCCACGTGGATACCCGGGGTCGAGGACGTCCAGGAGTCGGTCACGAGCTGTCCCACGTAGGCTTCTCGCTGTTGGCGGTGTCGGCGACCTGATCGGAGCAAACAGGCCTTGGCAAATGCAAGTCACGCGGAAGTTGAAAGATGCTGTACACTCGGACCAGCAAGGTCAGAGCGGGTGCTCCTTTTCACAGGAGCTTGGGTAGGTCTGGAGCAACCAGACCTGCTGTGTAAATCTTCGGTTTCGTTGCCAAGATGGCCGCTGACCACGTGGCTAGTGGCCGGGATGGCGCGTCGAGTGGCACAATGCAAAAGGGCCCCACGCAGATCGTGGAGATGCTGGAGGGCTGATCTTCGGTGCAAGGGCTGCTCGGTGGTGGGGGTTCTCAATCCCCGAAGCACAACGTCGAGGATGCCTCAGAAGCTGCGCAGTCAGCTTTTCGAGTGTCTTCCAAGAGGTCCGGTCCCACGTCACTCGGTGCCTCCACGGGTCCCTTCTTTGCAGGGACTGTGGATCGGGCTCTGAGAGGTCTGGGAGTCTGGTTCTTGTCGGGCTCTGGGCTCGGTCTCTGGCGGGAGGCGGCGGCAAAGCAGACGTCGAGTTGCTGGTTGGTACCTGTGTTCACAGGGTGGCCACTCCTAGGCCACAAGGGAGATTCTCTTCAGTCTTCTGTGCAGCAGAATGTCGAAGTCCAGTCTTCTTCTTGTTTAAAGTTGATTTCAGGATGATCTGCTGTGCAATGGCACTGCTCCCCCTCTTATTCCCAAACTGGGGGTGGATCACCTACTAGGTCCCTCCTCTGGGAGGAACCAGGAAGGGGGGCGGTTACACCCCCTTTCCTTTGTCCAGCTCCGCGCCAGGACTGGGGCTGGAAGGCCCCAGAACCGGTTTGGACTGGCCTATGCACGGGGACACCTTGTGTGCCCCGGGCATGTCTGATTCTATTCAGCCCTGTCCTACCCAATACACAAAATCCTGTCTGGGGTGGTGCTCGCACCTCCCAAGGCAGGAAACCCTTTGTCCAGGCCACCATCTGCCGAGTTTCGGTCAGCAGCAGGAGGCCAGACTTGTGTCTGTGGTGGCAGCGTCCATTTTGTGAAGCTGAGGCTCTGTTTAACTTTAACCGGGGTTAAGGCTACACACATGTCGTGTCCCTCTAGAAGGGTGGAATGCTATCCCCGTCGCCAGAATTGGCGAGGGGATAGTATTCCAATTCGTATGACACCTTACTCGACATGTTTTGATAAAGCCAAACCAAAGATAGCATTTAACCGCGAGGATTATAATGCACTTAAGAGTATATGGTATTGCAATATCCCGGAACAGCTTAGGGAGTTGTTCCCGACAGCTGCAGACAGGCTCAGCTCATGCTAGAGCACCATCTCACATATTTCCAAGCGCTCTGCCTCCAGGATTGATGAGGCCTTCCATAGGAGTGGCTGATAGGAACATATGTGTCCAGTTTAGGGTTAGGCACAGACATACTGTACCTAAGTAAGAGGTGATTACACCAACTTACCCCAGCTGAGTGATCAGCCAGTTGTGTCAAATATGGAGGCCAGGCCAGGGGTGGCACAATACATGCTGCAGCCCCTGGCAGGCCTTGGCTACACCTATGCCCTGGGTACCTATGGTACACTGTTACAGGGGCCTATAAGGTGAACCAATTCCAATTGTGTTATGCACCTAAGGTACATGGAGTCCATTTTAAGGAGAGAGCAATCAGCCTGGGGCCCTGAATAGCAGGATCCCAGGCCAACTAAGTCAAAAACCAGCTAAACACCAGGCAAAAAGTTTGGGGGTAACCATAGTCAGATATCCACCTTCCTACATAACCCCCCCCCCCAAACGAAAGGAGATAAGGCTATCCTTGACCAGGTAAGCCTATATTGCCTAAGTGGCCATATAAGGAAGTACCAGCTCTGGCTTGGTAACCCCCTGTCTCATGGCCCACTAAACAATCCCTCACCCTAAGGGTATCTGAGGGTCTCCACCATAGGGAATCTCTACCTGTGGTGTGTCTTTGCAAAGTCAAAGGCTGGTGTTGAGATGGAGTACTGAAGTGAGTCCCCTCTGTAGGGCTCAGCTTCCTCCAATCAGTCTCCACCATGTGTGCCTTTCTTTCTTTGACTGAGTTGCACTGTGCTCTTAGGCTCATCCTCTGGCTACCTAAAGCTGGAGGCTGAGTCCCTCTGTTTGGCTTACTGGAGGGACAGTTCAGGTTTGGGCCCTTAGGGTCCCAGGTTTGGCTGTGCCCAACAATATCCATCTGGGGGAGGTCCCTAACTACTTTTAAGGGGGATCCCTCAGGAGTTTTTAAAGCTTGCACCTGACTAGGGCTACTAGTTTCGGTGCCCCTAATCTGCTGATGGGGGTGCTTTATTTGACAGGGGGCCCTTTGGGTCTCACTGTCCTTCTTGTCCTCTGCAGCCCTGGGCTGAGTAAGGCAAGGTAGAGAGGGGCAGGTTACCTGCTCCAGACTGGGTCCCACCTGAGAAGGGTCCACTGCCATCAGAGGCTCTGTCAGGCCAGGCCTAACAACCTCTGGGACAGTTCCTTCATCAGGGGTAAGATCAGTTCCCTGAGGAGGCTGATCCTTTCCTAAAGTCTGGTGAGGGGGAGATTTCTCTTCCTCCTCCATGCTCTCAGTTTGGGTGGAGTGATCCATCATTTCAGGCTTCACTACCCATGTATCTGTTTGAGTTTGGGCTGTGGCCATCACAGCCCCACCAACCTTTTCAGGGGGAGACTCAGTTTGGGTATGGGCTGTTACTAGTACAGCCCTGCTACTCTTTTCAGGAGGGAGGTTATCTAAAGATGGGGCTGAGGTTTGCTCAGCCCTCCCAACCTTTTCAGGAAGGACATCTTGGATTGGGGCTGTAGCCATCACAGCCCCACTAACCTTTCCATGGAGATTTACCATTCTAGAATGGGTTTGCTGTTCAACCTCAGCCCAGGCTGAGATTTCCAAATCATTACCCAGTAGGCAATCAACAGGCAAGTTTGCTGCCACTGCCACTCTCTTTGGGCCAGTGACACCTCCCCAGCTAAGATTGACTACTGCCATGGGATGATTGGTTTCTATGCCATCAATGTTTGTCACCTGATATCTGGCATCAGGTAAAAGTTGCCTTGAGGGGACTAGACATTCAGCCACCATGGTGATGCTAGCCCCTGTGTCTCTGAAGGCCTCAACTTTCAAGCCATTGATGAGGGGCTCCTGTCTATACTTGCTCAAAGTGTTTGGGCAAGCTGTGAAATTGGCAAACCCCATGCCAGTCTCATAGACAAGAGTATCTGAGTTAGGGGACCTGGATAGGCCAGAGTCCACCTGTCCTCCAAAAGTAAACCCACCCAAATTCTTGGGGGTGCTCCCACCACCTGGGGGACCACTGCTAACAGTGACAGGAGGTGTTGGAGCCTTACCTGGAGGTATATTCTCCTTATTGCCATTCTTGGGACAACAGCTATCTGTTTTGTAATGCCCCACCTGTTTACAGGTATGACAATAAGGCTTTTTCTGGGATGTAGAAGTGTCTTGGGACCCACCCCCATTCTTGGAGTTTTGGGGCCCTGGGGAAGTCTTTTCCTTACTTTTATCCCCACCCTTCTCTTGAGGCTTGGTAGTCTCTTTCTTTTGGTCACCACCCTGGTTCTTAGACCTGATCCTGGTTCTGACCCATTTGTCTGCCCTCCTACCCAATTCTTGTGGGGAGGTCAGATCAGAGTCAACCAGGTGCTGATGTAGAAGCTGATTTTGACAATTACTTAAGATTTGCTCTCTCATAATTAAATTATACAATCCTGTATAGTCAGTAACCTTACTTCCCAGCAACCAGCCCTCCAGAGCCTTAGTGGCACACTCAACAAATTCAGACCAGTCCTGAGTCTGTGTCTTCTGGGTATCTCTGAACATTAACCTGTACTGTTCAGTGGTTAAGCCTAACCCATCAATCAGAGCACTCTTCAGGACCATGTAGTTTCTAGAATCCTCATCACTAACTGTGAGGAGTCTGTCTCTGCCTCTACCTTCAAAGGAGAGCCACAAGATTGCTGCCCACTGCTCCTGAGGGATCTGCTGTACTCTGCAGGCTCTCTCCATTGCAGTAATCCATTTATGGATATCATCCCCAGCTTTTTTAGGGGGGCACAATCTTACTCAGGTTTCTATTATCAAAAGACCTGTCTTCATCCTTGTGGATATTGCTGCCACCAGTGGGTTCTATTACCCCACTCTCTCTAGGCTGTCTTGCTCTAGCAAGTTTCTCCTTAGCCAGGGCAACCTCTAACTCTTGCCTCTGGATCCTAAGCTCAGCCTCTCTCATCTTGGCCTCATGTTCCCTTCTCTGAGGGCTAGTCATCTCCTTTCTGGAGTGACCATGAGAGCCTCTAGAGACATGGGAGGTATTGGATTCACCTGAGTGATGCCTCCTCCTCCTATGGCCCTGGTTAAGTCCACCTGGGGGTCTGAATGGGTTGTTACCTGATTCATTCCCAAGTTGACTTAAGTTAGCCTGGTTCAGTCTACTGACCAGCACCTGACTATCTCTGTCATCATCTGACTCACTGCTTTCCACCTCCTCCTCTTCCTCCTCTTCCTCTACATCTACCTGAGGAGCTCCAGTGGTGGAGGCTTCCTCATCTACCAGGATGATAGGGGCAGGGGTGTCTACAGTGTCATCCTCTGAAGGATGGCCTCCTTCAGCATCCCCTGTGGGGTTTGCTTTAGAGGTCTTTAGAGCCTCAGACTGATCCAAGAGCTCTCTTAGGTGGTCTGTAGTAGGGGAAGGCCCTGTCTTCAGACCCCTTTAGACACAAAGCTGTCTTAATTCCTTAAAGGGAAAAATAGCAAATTTGGATGGTGCCCTTGGAGGGTCACTCTCAACAGGAGTAAGTCCACTGGACCCCTCTGCTCCAGACATTGCTCTAGTGTGGGTGGATGTGTTGCAATCTACCTACACTGGTGTTTACCTACTAAACCTATCTAGTAGTTGTAGCTAGGGTGTGCTACTCCCTTTACTCTACAACAACTAAGTTCAGTAGAACTTAAGTATACTAGTCTTGTTTTATATGTACCTAGCAGGTACCTGTATGATCTTTCAAATAATAATCTCAAAGATTGTAATGGTAAAACAACAGCAAGCTCAGATCCCAATCCGCTGCTCACCAATGTGAGAAGTTGGCCTGGTATATAATGCTCACTAAGTCTTAGTGATCACTTTGTGCCATGCCAAGCAACCCTTATGATGATGGTTGTAATTCAACCTTGTAGACCAGTTATCCTAGTGGTAACGTGGACAAAGCAGTCTTAGGCTAAACTCTGAAAGGCATGTGAAGCCAGCTGTTATACCATACACAACCCCCTTGAATACCAAAGGAAAGGGACACCACACAGATATATATTGAAAATATATATTGATTTATTAACTATTAAAATCCCCTGGACTCTTTATGAGCACAGAAGCACAAGCGTTAAATCACAAGACAGTTTAAAACACACAAAAGTTGCACAATATGGATGAGCCCTAGGGGCCACCTAAACCATATACTAAAAAAGTGGTATAAGAGATACCAGGAGGAAAGTGAAGAGGCCTAGGGCCTTGGGAATCGCTGGGGCTATTTGAGACTGGCAATGACTAAGTCGGGAAAGGCCCACGGGACTCGGGTGCAGTGTTCAAAGTGCACGCACTTCTCAATACAAAGTCTATGGTGCGTAAAAAGCACAAAGTTAGAAAGTTAGGAACCTTCCGAGTGACCTACGGAGCTGAAACTTAAAACACAGGCCCTTGGGATGTGTACCAGTGCAGGAGCACCGGCGGAGCTGAGTTACCTCACCCACAGGAAGCGGGTGCACAGGGTCGAAGTTGTGTCGGGTTTCGTCACGCTGGTCGATGGTGCTTGGAGCTGAAGATGCTGCAGGCGGCTCGATGAGAAGAGTTCCGGTGGATCCAAGGGTGGATCTGAAGATGTGAAGACCTGAAAGCAGAGGGGACAGTGTTCAAAGTCACTAGCCAGTGACTACCGTGGAACCAGATTGGAACCAGGCGATGTCGGGTGCAAACAGGCGTTGTCGGGTAGCTTCTTTCTGCAGCCACGTGGATACCCGGGGTCGAGGACGTCGAGGAGTCGGTCACGAGCTGTCCCACGTAGGCTTCTCGCTGTTGGCGATGTCGGCGACCTGATCGGAGCAAACAGGCCTTGGCAAATGCAAGCCACGCAGAAGTTGAAAGATGCTGTACACTCGGACCAGCAAGGTCAGAGCGGGTGCTCCTTTTCACAGGAGCTTGGGTAGGTCTGGAGCAACTAGACCTGCTGTGTAAATCTTCGGTTTCGTCGCCAAGATGGCCGCTGACCACGTGGCTAGTGGCCGGGATGGCGCGTCGAGTGGCACAATGCAAAAGGGCCCCACGCAGATCGTGGAGATGCTGGAGGGCTGATCTTCGGTGCAAGGGCTGATCGGTGGTGGGGGTTCTCAATCCCCGAAGCACAACGTCGAGGATGCCTCAGAAGCTGCGCAGTCAGCTTTTTGAGTGTCTTCCAAGAGGTCCGGTCCCACGTCACTCGGTGCCTCCACGGGTCCCTTCTTTGCAGGGACTGTGGATCGGGCTCTGAGAGGTCTGGGAGTCTGGTTCTTGTCGGGCTCTGGGCTCGGTCTCCGGCGGGAGGCGGCGGCAAAGCAGACGTCGAGTTGCTGGTTGGTACCTGTGTTCACAGGGTGGCCACTCCTAGGCCACAAGGGAGATTCTCTTCAGTCTTCTGTGCAGCAGAATGTCGAAGTCCAGTCTTCTTCTTGTTTAAAGTTGATTTCAGGATGATCTGCTGTGCAATGGCACTGCTCCCCCTCTTATTCCCAAACTGGGGGTGGATCACCTACTAGGTCCCTCCTCTGGGAGGAACCAGGAAGGGGGGCGGTTACACCCCCTTTCCTTTGTCCAGCTCCGCGCCAGGACTGGGGCTGGAAGGCCCCAGAACCGGTTTGGACTGGCCTATGCACGGGGACACCTTGTGTGCCCCGGGCATGTCTGATTCTATTCAGCCCTGTCCTACCCAATACACAAAATCCTGTCTGGGGTGGTGCTCGCACCTCCCAAGGCAGGAAACCCTTTGTCCAGGCCACCATCTGCCGAGTTTCGGTCAGCAGCAGGAGGCCAGACTTGTGTCTGTGGTGGCAGCGTCCATTTTGTGAAGCTGAGGCTCTGTTTAACTTTAACCGGGGTTAAGGTTACACACATGTCGTGTCCCTCTAGAAGGGTGGAATGCTATCCCCGTCGCCAGAATTGGCGAGGGGATAGTATTCCAATTCGTATGACACCTTACTCGACATGTTTTGATAAAGCCAAACCAAAGATAGCATTTAACCGCGAGGATTATAATGCACTTAAGAGTATATGGTATGGCAATATCCCGGAACAGCTTAGGGAGTTGTTCCCGACAGCTGAAGACAGGCTCAGCTCATGCTAGAGCACCATCTCACATATTTCCAAGCACTCTGCCTCCAGGATTGATGAGGCCTTCCATAGGAGTGGCTGATAGGAACATATGTGTCCAGTTTAGGGTTAGGCACAGACATACTGTACCTAAGTAAGAGGTGATTACACCAACTTACCCCAGCTGAGTGATCAGCCAGTTGTGTCAAATATGGAGGCCAGGCCAGGGGTGGCACAATACATGCTGCAGCCCCTGGCAGGCCTTGGCTACACCTATGCCCTGGGTACCTATGGTACACTGTTACAGGGGCCTATAAGGTGAACCAATTCCAATTGTGTTATGCACCTAAGGTACATGGAGTCCATTTTAAGGAGAGAGCAATCAGCCTGGGGCCCTGAATAGCAGGATCCCAGGCCAACTAAGTCAAAAACCAGCTAAACACCAGGCAAAAAGTTTGGGGGTAACCATAGTCAGATATCCACCTTCCTACAGGTAGCAATGAGGCCCCCTCTGGGAACCCTAGCAGAGTGGTCTGGCCTGCCATATACCAGAACAGTGCAGGGCTTGTAAAACTGACTTATGGGCACTGAGTGTGGTTCAGTCCATGTCTGGACTAGGAAGTGGCTGATGTATGTGTCCCTGTTGTGCTGTCCATGGGACCCGTGACACAAATTGCTTTGTAGCACCCTCTGACTGGCATCCCACAGAATGAGCATCATTGACGCAAGATAAATCACTGTCCCTACATTCATCCAAACATACATACATGAATGATGATAGACATGACACAGCACTTCGTCACTTGTTGTTTATTACACATCCAGTGCAATTCTGCAGCTGGAGCGGTAAAGGGCAATGCCGAACACACTACAAAATATGGGGCTGTGGAGGGCCAGCCAGACTCCATCACGGGATGACAAGTAATGCGGAAGAGGTAGGGTACAGCCCACAGACTGGTCACCATGGTATTGGTCATAAAACAGGATGGAACTGTCCATGTCGTTGTCCAAGTTGAGTGCATCTGAGTGAATCGGGGGTCAGTGGAAGGTCAGGAGGCCATGTGTTGGACCAAGCAGGAACAGACCAGGTGGCGGAAATGAATGCTACTGAGTCCTTCTGATCACAGGTACATCCTCGTCCTCTGCCCCAGATGAGTTATCTGCCCCACCTATGGGTGTTGCTGTACGGGCTGTGGCACTGTGTGCCACTGACACTTCAGGGGCTGGAGGCGTATTGTTGGCTGCACTGTATGCCACTGACACTTCAGAGGCCGGAGGTGTATTGTTGTTCACACTGTGTGCCACAGACACACCAGTGAACTCCTAGGTGAAATGCTCGCTCTTTGGCTCAATCTTCTGTTCCATTCCGAAGTTAATCTCTCGACCTCTAAGGTCTCAGCCCAAAGTCACAAACGGAGACCCCTCAGATGAGCAGCGCCTTCTCTGCATTCCAGCAGTGTAGCTATAAGATCCCAGCACGTCTGTATACCCTGCACAACCTGGTGATTTTTAATAACCGTATATAGCACTGGCAAAGATTCACAACAGGAGTAAATTAGAGACACAAATCAACAGCCTATGTCTTTTTTTAACTCAAGGATGAAGGATCAGTGAATGGATGGATGAAAGGGTGGATGGATGGATGAAAGATAGGTGGATGGATGAAAGATATGTATATGTATGAAAGGGTGGGTGGATGAATGATGGGTGGATGGATGGATGTGTGAAAATGTGGGTGGATGGATGGATGAAAGGGTGGATGGATGGAGGATGTATGGATAGATGGGTGAAAGGGTGGGTGGATGAATGATGGGTGGATGGATGTGTGTAAAGGTGGGTGGATGAATGATGGATGAAAGGGTGGATGGAGGGAGGATGTATGGATGGACGGGTGAAAGGGTGGGTGGATGAATGAATGGATGAAAGGGTGGATGGATGAAGGATGTATGGATGGACGGGTGAAAGGCTGGGTGGATTAATGGATAAATGAAAGGATGGATGTATGAAGGATGGCTGGCTGGATGTGTGGAAAGGTGGGTGGATGAATGGAACATTCCATCCAGGGAGTTGGCATAACGGCTAGGGTGCTCGACCTCGGACCTGGGGATCTGGGATCGAGTCTCGGTAATGATGCAAAAAAACATCCTGTGATTCTGGGCAAATCACTTACTCTTCCCGTGCCTAACAAAAATGAATGTATGTCCTTATGTAACGTAACTGGTGCTATGTACAGCGCTCTGATACCTGATTCGGGTCAAGTTCGTGCTACATGAAACTCCGCAAAAAAAAAAGAGGCCAGGAAGTATAGGACAAATGTTTATTACTAATCTGTATGCTCTCCTCGTGCAAAATCCAGATATTTTTTAATTCCTGCATCGTTCCTCACACGAAATGTAAAATGCGGGGAAGTCCATTCTGGAATTAGTGGCACCTTGTTCATGAACGCACTTCAGACTCATGAGACTAATAAACATTACTTGACATTATGTTAAACAAAAGCAAACAAACACAAATTGCCAGAAGTGGATAGATTAGTGAAAATAGTAGAAAGCGGAGAGATTAGTGTGTATATTTGTAATAAGAAAAGGTCAGGGCGCATATTTGCTTCTTTTTCGCTTAAAACAGGTTTGTTGTCCATGGACTCTTCTGCCAGGTCATGTCTGTGTGGGCCTGGCCCACCTGCTAGAACCAGTCCTGGGCCTGTCTCTGTGGCTGAGGGGAACCCCTTCGGAGTTAAAGTTTATAACCTCCCCTTGAGTGGAGGTTTATACCTCGAACTCTGCTGCTGAGGTGATCCAAGTTTGATAACCTCATCTTTGCTGCTAAGGCATCCAATTTTTTTAGCACTGGGGGGCATCGCATTTGGTCTGAGGGAATCCCCTTCCCCTGATAGCACACGCGTATAACATTTGAGGGCATCCTCTCTACTACTGAGAGAATCACTTCCCTCAGAGCTGAAGTGTATTACCTCTGAGCGCGACTTCTATGATGCAGGAGGAATCCAAGCTTTATAACCGAGTGAGGACCTACACAGCAATGACATTTGGTGACGTGGGGTCCGATTGTTCAGAAACAAATGTACACTTCATGAAATTGCCTGTCATGCTGCATTTCAAAAAAATGATTTCATAGTTTAACGTTGGCATTTTTGCACTACTTCGGTACTGCTATTAAAAAACAAAAACGCAGCACACAAAGCCCTGGTTTCACTGAAGCCGCATTCCAGGGACTTTGCAAGCTCCAAAGAGAACACAGTCGCGACGTAATGGTGTGCGATTTGTCTGTATGCCATCTGGTGGCATTGCCTTTAGGGTAAACAACATTGCAGTTGAAACGGCATGCGTTGTGAAAACCTGCGAAGGGATAGTCTTGGCGATGTGGGGACTGCGTGCTGAAAGCATGCGTTGTAAAGGTGTGCGATGTACCATCATACATTCCTATGAGGTGGCAGTGCCACTGTGCAGATAGGCTCTGGAAGATCTGGAGAAGAGCTCAGACCACAACCACCCGATGTAGCCACCATGCTAACCATACTGGCTCTTGTGTACAGGGATCAGAACAAATAAAAGGAGGCAACAGATCTCCTGAATGATGCCCTAGAAATTCGTAAAAAGATGTTGGGCGTAGACCATCCTGCATGCTCTGGACTGCTGTCACTCTTCTCCAGCTTCCAACTCTCTGCCGGCTCAGCAAGCCGATGTTGTCCAACTGGGAAAGATCTTGCGGAGTCTGAGTAAGCTGAATGCTGATGCAGGCATCTCGTAGCTGACATTCTGATGTCGCTGCTTCATGCTACGAGGATTTTGGAGACTAGTAGGGCACCTTGGTGGGTCTTTTCAGTCTTTTCAGCCTTGGATTTGGGAACTTGCTCCCGACGGAATGGCACCACAGAGATGGTGTGCTCTCCGGGGGCGAGGAGCCTGTAGAGCTGCTATGGGGTGCATTTTGGAGGCCCAGGAGCAGGAGTGTAACCAGGAGGGTGAGGCTAGCGTACAGGTAGGTCTATCCCTCGCAAAGCTACGTGTTGGGTGCCTCATCCTAAAATTGCTGCAGTGTGGAAGAGCAAAGGATTGCTTGCAACTGGCAGCCAAAGAACAGCCAGTTTTTAGCAAATCTCCTCTAGTTGAGGCAATAATGGCAGCAGCCATGGTCTGAGGGAATAGAGCAGCATCCTTGAGTACCACAGACTTTGCAAGCAATGGCAGTACCTGTGTAACGGACCCTACGGACTCTGTGTACCTACCTGCTCTCCGTCAGGCTATCAGCTCCCAGACCCTGACTTAAAGAGGGCAGCCAAGCTACATATCCTCTCAAGCCTCCCACGAACTCATGCAACATTTTTTGTTTACTGTACCTTTACTATGCTCTTGTAACTGACATAACTTGCAATGCAACGATCCCCTAGTAAAGTGCTCTGTTACCTCCGGGTCTAACTGTCTCTCACCCAGCCGGGCTTCGGACACAGTTACTTCCTCGTCTCCTTACTGTGTCTCCTACCCCCTCACTCACCTCTTCACTCCTTCATTCTTTGCTTGCCTCCCCTATTCCTTTCCTCTCTCCCCTGAATCTCTCTCCCCCTACCTGCTTTGTTTATCCTTGTCCCTATGCTCCTGTTAATCTCCTTCCCGTCGCCCTTTTACATTGCCCCTTACCCTTCACATCATCTGTACTGCACACCGGCTTCACGCTCAATAGGGGTGGAAAGCTGATATATACCGTCCAAAAGTTAAGAAGGGGCCAGTCTGAGGCTACAGTCAACGCTAAGCCACAGAGATGGAGGGGCCAATAAAGAGACCAAAGGGTATCAGTAAGAGAGGCTTTATGGCCAGCAGGAGGAAGAACACCCACTCTCACGCTAGGGGCTTCAGGCAACAACTGGAACATCATAACAGGAAAAACCTGCCACACACAAGGGGCGCAACGCTGGAGGGGAAAGTAAGGAGGGCGGTAAAGAGAGTAGTTTGACGAGGGTGGAAGCACCGGTGAGACGATATTGAGTGCCCTCACCGCTGCGCTCCTACAGTGTGAGTGCACGGCGACATACTCCAACGGTGAAGCCCCCCAACGACCCCCCCCACCAGCCCATCAGTCCAGGGATCTAAACAGGGAAGGGAGGAGCACCAATGTTCCAATTTGTTCTGCATCTCACTCATCAATTGCGGGTTTCTCACTGACGCTAAGTGAACACCTACCAAGGAAGAGAGAACAGAGCAGATAAACCCAATGTCTGTCTCTCAAATCTCTCCTGTCAGGTCTTGGTTTTCTTCCCTTCTTTGCTCTGTCTCTCATCTTACTTTATTGCCCTGCCCTCACTTGCTCTCTCCTGCCATTTCAATATCTTCCATCGATCTCTTCCAACTGATCAACATTCCTCTCTCCTTTTTCTGTCACTTGAACATTTGTCACGGACCCTCAAACATCTCTATTTAACAACTGTCTCTTTCTCGTAGTCTGTCTTCTCATCACCTTGCTGTACTTATCACATAACTCCCTCAGCTATAGGTTGCCTACTTCTCAACTGTGTTCCTATTTCATACTCCTCATTTTGCTCTATGGCTTCTTTTTCACTTTTTTCTCTTAGCTGTCTCTTTCTCATCTGTCTCTTTATCAACTCTCACATCTCATTTGCTCTCAGCTATGTCACATGTCTTCATCTCTTTATCACATCCCTTTTACCTTCTCACCCTCAGCTCTCTCTTGATCATCTACTCCACACACATGCACCCGCCCTACTTTCCCAGATGTTTCTTCATAACCAGATAGTCTCTTTATCACCTCTCACTTTCTCACCTCTCCTTTTCTCTCTGACATATTTCCTCTCAATGTCTGTCTTTTTGTCACCTCTCTTTAACCTGCCTCCTACTCTCCATCTCTGACTCTCCAAATGGTCTCTCTTTCGGCTGTCTCTTACCTATAATATATCTCTTAGATCCATAAAGCTCCCTTGTACTAATCTCATCTGTCTCGCTCTCACTTCTGTCTCATGAGTTTTCCATGCCTTGCTCATCCCTGCAAATGTCTGTTTTTCACCTCTGGCTGTCTCTATATCAAGTACATCTCACCTGCCCACACTTCCCACTTTTCACCCAGTTCTAACCTGTCTATTGTCCCTCTCAAATTCCCTAAGCGCTCTCCTACGAGTCTTTTTTATCGCTTGTGTTATTTTTTTCTCCTATTCTCTGCTTCTGAATATTCTCTTGCTCTCCTTCCTATGCCATACGGGAAAGCCTCGAAGAAGAGACTTAGTGAAATCTACAAGACTAGGATGCCACTGCGTCTAAACCCTACGCCTGCTCCAAGCAGGCGTGAGGAGTGATGCAGTGTATTAGGAATAGGCCTCCAGATGCATTGTTGGAGTCTTTTCATGCTTGCGACATGACCTCAGAAATGGGTGACTTTTGCGCCAGCTAATGTGTCAGATTTTCTGACGCATATGTCAATCGTTGCGCCATGGTATGCTGATTTGTAAATATGGTACAAAAGGGGTTGGTGATGGACGGAGCATCTGAACCATTCAAACACTCACCCCCAGTCAACAGATCTGGGTTTAAATCCATCACCGTTCTTTAGCCCACTCTGCCACCCCAGTTCAGACATCGCCATATGCAAATTAGTCTGACCCTGTGCCTCATGGGAACAGTCCAGCCCGAACTGCCAAGCCATGCCTTCCCTGGACCGGAACCAAGCTTCTGAGGACCGGTTTCTGACATTTCAGCCGTCTTCAGCCCGGCTTGCTTGAATCCAGTGGCAAAGTGAGTAAGGGACTCACGTCTGAGCATACCCTGCCAAACTTATGGCGAACAAAGTGGTACAAAAGGGGGTGGTGATGGACGATGAACTGGGGTGGCAGAGTGGGCTAAAGAACGGTGATGGATTAAACCCAGATCTGTTGACTGGGTGTGAGTGTTTGATTGGTTCAGATGCTCCGTCCATCACCACCCCCTTTTGTACCGATTTGTAAATATGGTGCATCCATGGTAGCTCAAGGGGTTTAAAAGCTGGCGCAGGGAATCTAATACATGTAAACAGTCAGTTTCTTATAAATAAGCCCCTTAGTGTGTTGAGTACAATGTATTATAACATTATATTTTGACTTTATGGGCAAGATATTAGGTTCATGTGATAGGGGCAATGTAAATTAATTCGATTTGTAACACACTGACCCAACATCCTATTAGTTTATCAGGGGCAAGTTATATGAATACTTATTTCATTATATTTAAATCATGTATTCAAAGATTAAGGAGTGATGGTGACAGTCTTAGCAAGTAGCCTTCCTATAGGGTAGAATGAAACCATTGTATAAAACATTAGGTTGTACAACTGGGTTATTGGTTCAAGGGGGGGAAAATCTCTTCCCAAGCAACACACTCAATTCTTATCAGGGTAAACCCCAATGTCACTTAAATAACCTCTGCTCAACCTGCTGGTTGCCTGGATCAAAAGCAATCAGGCTTAAATTTCATGCACGCTCATAAGTAATCATGCAACATACAAACAATTAAGTGAGAACACAACACAGGTATGATTGTATACCGATTTTGATAAATAGAGAAAAAAACATTTCTAAAATTAAAGGTCAACAAAAAAATCTGCAAATAAAGTGCACCCGAAAGCACAATGTGCTTTATTTAGGTATGAGGGTATGCTAGACTATGGGAAATGTGACAAGTTCAGGCCACCAGTGATGTTGTGTTACCCATATACTTAGACCAGGTTGGTCCTACTAACAAAGTTACCTTTTCAAAGTCATGTGTGCAGAAATGACAAATTCAGAAATTCCCAGGAAGATCTCAACTGATGCTTGACAGGATTAAGGACCTGGGGTGGCACCGCTTGGTCAGGAACTCACTCCAGCAGTACACAGCATGGCTCACAGAAGTCTAAGTGCAGGTCCAGGCATGGCCAGTTGCATCAGGACAGCTGGGCAATTGCGGGAGGCCTCATAAACCTGTTGAGTCTCTATAGCTCAGGACAGAATGGCAGACAGCTGAACCTTGCAGAGGTTCTAGGTTCAAAAAAATTGTCCCCTTGCCTTAAAGCAGGAGAGCATCCCATTGGAGTACAAGTCAGGCCTTCGGTTGTATCCTCAGGTGCAGGAGTGTACAGAATAGTTTGTCTGATGGTCCACTATTTAAACATGGTACCAGATTTGACCTGGAAGTAACATCTTGAATTGTTTTAACACCCTGATGGTTCTGAAATATTCTTACTCCTTCTCCAGGTCTACAGATGTGTAGAATGGTGTACAGCTTGGTGTACAGTTAATTGTGCATAGGCTAGGGCAGTGTGTTTGAAATGTAAGTAGGGCAGGACACTGCTCTTCCACTCACATGCTGGCTGGATTGCCCCCTCTCAGTTGCAAAGAGGTCCATTTATTATTATTATTATTATATATACTTTTTTTCTGCATCAGAACAATACCATAAAAGTGCAGATTATAAAAACATTCAAATGACACAGGTATCACAATAAAATGGACCCAACCAAAAAATATATATACAAAACATTTGCTGATGAAGCCCGTTCTCTAATATCATTCTTGTACTAGGGAATAGAAAATGTTGTGTATTAAAACAAGGAATTGGCTTCATTATTTAAAATATAAACACGTGCAAGATACAGCCTCCTAACAGGTAGCACAATAAATAGGCATTTCTTTCAAAGGTATCCTCACCCACACAATTCATTGACAGGACCTTTAGCTTAGTGATATTAAAATCAGTGTAATCACTCTTCTCCTCTGGCATTGCCGACCTTAAAAAGGTCAATTTATGCAATGTCTCAGCCCAATATGCATTACTGATAGGGAGCAGTTAAAAGGCTCAGGCATCTCTAAATTAGTAGATGGTGTTGAAGAATATATTGCATTCTGCATTGTTCAACCATAGCACTTTCTTAAGTTTTGGAACTCCACACTAAATCATGGTATCTAGTACTGATATTGCATTTTTGCACTCATGAAGTTTGAATATAATCTTACCACATGCACTTTTGTACTAGATCTTCTTGCTTATATTTCTTTAGAATTCCACAACATGATAAATAAATAAAATTGTAAACTAGAAGTCACCAGAAACTTATAAGAAAATGCCCACTTACTAAAAGTGACATTTTTTAAAATGTGTGCCACATTTCAACTTTGACATTAAAGTGGATCTAAAATAAATAACATTTAATTTGAGTCCACACTGGACATTTATGAATGCTCCCAACCAAAACGTACCATTTAATAATTCTTGTAATGTATCACAATTTTGTCCTATATGAGAGGTGGAAGTCACAGTCGATTAAATATGTAAAAGTTATTTCAGTACCAGCACACTACCCTAATGTAAAACATAGAATCCTTCTCAGGGGACACACTGATACTTGGTCATTTTAAACCAACAAAGAATAAATTGCCACAGAAGCTGAAATATAAAAGTAACATATTTATTAACCTCAAATGAGGGAGACTATGTTACACAGAAACGTTAGCAACTGAATGAGGCAGTCTGAGGAGTACAGAAAACTGGGGCCTTATATATGCTTAGGGTTACAAAGTCAGCATAAGGCCAAGGAGCAGTCCTGCCACACGTAAGCATGCAAAATGCCTATTATGGGCCTGCAGGATCTGCTTGCTCAACAAAGTGGGAGGAGGGTTACTTCTCCATACAACAGCAAAAATAGCCTGACAGTTCTACAAGATGAGCAGTTCCATTCTACTAGCTAGGCCCTTCTGAGCATGTGTGGAGGTGGAAAATGCTAAATATAGTTATTTTCCAGGCATATTACAAGAGCAGTCAACACTGAGGGAGGACAGAGCACATGGCAAACACATGGCAGCACATGGCAAACAAGATGACTGCCAGAAATACAAAATGGCTTTCAGCTCATGCTAACAAATCCTTGCAATATTGGAAAGGGGCGACCACTCGGTCCCCCCGAACGTATGGTAGGGTGCCCGGATCCCCCCGGGAAGCCATTTTGGGCGGGGGGTGTGTCTCGGCTGGTATGCCCGAAGCGGCGTAGCCGGGGTGTGCCTTTTCCCGCCCAAGAAGGGTTGTCCTAGACACCTACACCGTTGGCCACGCCCCGTAGGCGTATCGGAGGAGGGTACACACCCTCCCGAAGAGGAATAAAAGAGCAGCAATCCGAAGAAGCATCCTCTTGTTCCTGTGCTTGGAAGCTGCACCCTCTTGTTGCACGTGAGCCCTCGACGGAACAAGGAGCAATTTTGAGAACTTGTAATTTTTGTGTTTCTCTTTCAGGACTTCGAGCCTTAGGGGCCAGGACCATGTTGAGCAACAGGGATCGATTATCCGTTAACAATGCCTGGCAGGAAGGCGGGAAAGAAGTCTGGGACTGATCAGATGCTTCGCATGCTGATAAAGGATATGGCGAGTATGAAAAAGCAAATGGCGGCGATGAATAACGTGGGTAACCCGAAGAAGGTGATAGGCCCGGCCTTGCCGGGAGTTGTCCCCACGGGGAGGGGAAAAAGGGTCAGGAATAGGATGGCTGGGGAGGGGGTCCCGGTTCCCCGAGTTACCCCCGGCAAGCCCGGTCATCCCAGTCGAGGTCCCGGTACCGATCCCAGACGCGGGCCAACCGATTCCGGTTGTTGTTACGCCCGCCAGCGAGGAGGACATGCCTCCCGAATTAGCCGCCCAGTTAGCCGCATGGCTTGGCAGAAAGACAGGGGGTGCTACGGCGCCGGGGGACACGGCCGAAGAGGCCAAGTTACTAATGCAGCAGTTGCGGCAGTCACGCGATGCCGCGAAGGCGAATCTCCCTCTTGTCCCCCCACAGGTGACCTCGGAAGGACCGGCAGCTGGTGTCGAAAAAACGGCGGGAACAGAAAAAGAGCCGGGTAAGCAAGCATTGCCAATGGCAAGGGAGGGGTCTTTGCCCTCAAGAAGGGAAAAGGTGGTCCAGAATATACCGTTGGCTACTAAAGAATTGATATGGGCTGATAAGTACGTGAACATGTTTTCCCTGCTAACTGACCATCGCGAGATGGAGTATGTTAAGACGCAGAAGGATTTGTGGCACCCGAGTGTATGGCGAGCGAAAATGGCGGGATTCAGGGTTGATGAGACAATCTCTAATTGGGCCAAGGCCTTTGCGATGTTTTCTGCAATTATTGGGGAACGTAAGCCCGAGGTTTTGTCCGAATTGTCTTGCTATCAGGCACGAATAATGGATTTTTATGAGACATATGAGGGCGATGAATGGATGGGTTACGATATGAAATTTCGTAAGGCCAAGGAGTACGATTCATCTCTGACGTGGGATTGTCTCGACTCGATCTCTTGGCAGAAGCAGCTGCTGCCGGGCGCGACGAAGTCGTCCTCGCTTGGCAGGAATGGGTCGGGGTCTTCCCGCCATCAGCCTGTGGCGCCCTTTCGAGCGGGCCCCGCTGGCGACCAACAACCTCGGAATAGTGGGAATGGGGGTAAGAAAAGGGTCTTTTGGAATTTTAACAGGGGCAAGTGCACAAGGCCACAAGGGACATGTAAGTTCAGACATGAGTGTGCAGGTTGCGGAAATTCGTCACACCCGAGAGTTCGTGCAGAGCCAAGAATGGTGAGACGGGGGGTAGAGGGGGGCCAAACAGGTCTGAGGGGCACCATCGTATACCGCTACCTACCCCCGTAGATATCATGGCAATGATCCCCAGGCTAAACGAATACCCTGATCATGTCTCCGCTGGGGTGTTGAGGAACGGCTTCTTATATGGTTTCCACATCCCGGCGGGGGACTTTCGAGGGGAATCACTTTGTAGAAACCAACTGTCGGCTCAGCATAATCCAGTGGTGGTTGAGAGGAAGATTTCAAAAGAGGTTGCCCTTGGCCGGGTTGCTGGCCCATTTAAACACCCGCCAGTAGCTAATTTCATCTGTTCCCCGTTGGGAGTAGTCCCCAAGAAGGACCCGGGGGAATTTAGGCTGATCCATAACTTGTCAGCTCCGAGGGGTCTTTCGGTGAACGATGCGATTGACCCGGGAGTTTGTTCGGTGCGGTACGCATCCTTCGATGATGCCGTCGCCATGTTGAATCGCCTGGGGCCCGGAGCACTGATGGCGAAGTCAGATATCGAGTCAGCGTTCCGGTTGCTCCCGGTACACCCATGTGATCAGCGTCTGTTAGGCTTTGTGTTCCAAGGAAGTTTCTACATGGATAGATGTATGCCGATGGGTTGTTCCATCTCTTGTGCTCATTTTGAGAAATTCAGTTGTTTTCTGCAATGGGCGTTCACCAAAGCCACTGGCCATACCCAGGTTATGCATTACCTAGATGACTTTTTGTTCTTGGGGGGAGCCGGTGACACACAATGTGCGCAGGCGGTACAGGAATTTTGCACTCTCATGAAGAGGTTCGGGGTGCCGTTGGCACCAGGTAAGACCATCTACTTCACTCGAGTTTCTGGGAATTGAGCTCGATTCGGTGGAGGGATGTTTCCGTTTGCCTGTGGGGAAAGTAGCAAAGTTCAGGGCTTTCTTGGAGTTGTGCATTGGCAAAGAAAAAGTCACGCTCCATCAGTTACAACAAGCAGTGGGTCAGCTTAACTTTGCCCTCAGAGTGATACCAATGGCCCGCCCCTTTTCCCGCTCTATTGCGCAAGCCATGGTTGGTCTCAAAGAAGGACACCATTGCACAAGACTGTCTGCAGAGGTTCGCCAGGACATGCGCATTTGGGTGGCATTTCTGGCGGATTTCAACGGTCGATTGGTGTGGAACAAACCGCCAGCGTCCTCGGACGAGCTGGGTTTGTGGACCGACTCTGCGGGGAGCGTGGGATTCGGCGCCATCTTTGGTAATCGATGGTCGGCGCAGACATGGCCGACGTGGTGGCACACCAGCGGTCTCACAGGTAACATTGGGTTTCTCAAGTTGTTCCCCATTTTCGTGGCTCTGATGGCATGGCCGGATGAGTTCAGAGATCGCTCTGTCGTGTTTTGGTCCGACAATATGACTGTCGTTGAATGTATAAATAATCAGGCAGCACGCTGCAAGTGGATATTGAGATTGCTGAAGGAAATTGTACTACTTTGCATGAAACTGAACGTACAATTCAGGGCGAAGCATGTGCCAGGTGTACTGAACCAGGTGGCTGATGCACTCTCTCGTTCACACATGCAGGCTTTCAGGGGTTATCTACCTTCCGCGGACCTAGCGGCGGCACCATTTCCCGAAGCACTTTGGCTACTCGGTGCCCCGGATTACAAGACCTTGTGGCAGCAAGCCTAGCCCCCAGGACAAGGAAGGCATTCGAAGGAGCGTTTCGTTCCTATTGTGCATTTTTGGGTCCGGCAGGGGGGGTCAATTGGGGTCAGGAGGAGTATGTCCTGAAGTTGCTCGTAGCACTACACAGTGCAGGCCGATCAGCGGCAACGGCCAATAGGCACCGGGCCGCCATTTCATTCATGGCGCAGGCACATGGCATCAAGGACCCCACATCGTCCTTTTTGGTAAGGAAGGCCCTTCGTGGTTGGCAACGCCTTGAGGGTCGTAGAATAGACGAAAGGCGCCCGATTGGGTTAGAAAGGTTGTCCTTGCTGATGTTGATACTCCCCGCGACATGTTCCTCCCAGTTCGAGGCAGTGCTGTTCCGGGCCGCTTTCGCATTAGCATTCCATGGGGCTATGCGGGTGAGCGAGCTGGTAGCCAGAAATAAGAAAGATGTAGAGGGAGGTCTGTGTCGGGATCACATTCTGATCAAGGGTGATTCAATGGTGGTCACAATAGCCAGGTCCAAGACCGACCAGGGTGCTATGGGAGACAGTATTGTTGTCCAGCGCATGCGAGGGTCCCCCATGTGCCCGGTGAAGTGCGTTGAGGAATATTTGGCGCAAAGGGCGGATGCATGGGGGGGGAGCTTGCTGAGACACATCGACGCCACCCCACTGACAAGGTTTCAGTTTCAGCGGGTGCTAACGATGGCAATCGCAGCAGCGGGCTTGGACCCGGGCGATTTCGGGACCCATTCCTTTAGGATAGGGGCTGCTACAGAGGCTACAGCCAGGGGTCAGAGTGTTGAGAAAGTGAAACAACTGGGACGATGGTCCTCGAACTGTTATAAAAGGTATGTGCGGTTGCACATGTTGTGAAGCCAATGTCATGCACTCACGCTTCTTGTCTTTTGTTTGGTTTACAGTTTCGCGAACATGCTATGCGGGGCGGACTGTGCAGTTGACCCAGCACCTGGGGTCCAGCGGTCAGAGATCACCGGCTGAGGACAGAGTGGTGTGGGTCGTGGGCCACTCATACGTGAGGCGGGCCGGGGACGTATTCAAAGCAGGTGACATGATTCACGCAGCTGGGGAATACGGGTACAGGGTGACCTTCCACGGAAGGTGCGGGCTCTGTATTGACCGGTTTCAATGTTTTGTCGAGGAACTGTTAGGGCGGACAAGGTCACCGCCGTCTGTAATCATAGTACACTTGGGAGGTAATGACTTGGTGACACTCGGTCGGCGAGTACTACTCGAGCGAGTTCTATCTACAGTTAGCTGGCTGGCGAGAAGGATCCCGGGGTGCACGATAGCATGGTCCCACATGATTCCCAGAAAGGTGTGGCGGGGGGCCCTCTCTGTGTCAGCACTGAACCATTCAGTAAAAAAGGTCAATAACAAACTTGGTAGGTTGTTTCGCTCGGCGCAGTTACAGTGTATTCCGCATGGATGTATTCGGGGGGATCACATGTATCTCGAGGATGGGGTCCATTTATCCCGGGAGGGGAATGTCTTACTCATAGGAGACTTCGTAGCATGGTTAAGGGGTTTATAAAAGCATGACCTTTAGTAGGAGTTTGTGGCCGGGCCGGATAGCCGGTCAACTATCCGGCCTGTGGCAGTAAGGTCATGATCGGTGAGCAGTAATTTCAAGGTCCCTAGAGGGGGGGCGCCACCCATTACGGATGGGAGCGCCCGGGGGGAGGCGGCCATTGGCCCCTCACACGGGGAGGCGGCACCCACTAAGTATGGGGTCGCCGAAGGGAAGGCGGTCATAGGCCCCTTCCAGGGGAGGAGGTGGCTAGATGCCCCTCCTATGAATTTCCCGGGGCCCGGATATCCGCGACGGCGGATGTGGTAAACAGTGTGGGGTGGGAGGGGGGTCCACGCTACCTTCTAGACACCTCACACGAGTCCTCGGACGACCATTAAGATGGCGTCGAGTAAATAGGGGGCCCCCGCAAAGACAAGGGAAATTGGAGTTGGCACAGAGGTACAGTCCTCTGCGCGCCCGCCCTCACACCGTGAGGGGGGAGTTCTGGTAGTAGGGATCTGACACCGGTTGCGACCTTGCCGTTGGCCCGTAATGCTAGGATGTACAATTTTAATTTAAAAAGTATGCATTTGCAGAATGTTAGACTCGGCTAGGAAAACCTTTGTACTAGAGATTTGTTAAGGTTAGCCAATGAACGTGTCTTCATCGTAATGTAATAAATGAAAATTGTACATGATATGAAACTTTTATTTTAATGTTTTAATTTTGTTTCATATTTTAATAAATACGGCCGGGAGGGTAACTCCCTCCCGCCTTCCAAAAGTTCAGAACTGTGTCCGTCTTCCCATCCTTGGGGATTGTGTTGGGAGGGGGTGACAGGCATCCCGGCCATATGGAAAGGGGCGACCACTTGGTCCCCCCGAACGTATGGTAGGGTGCCCGGATCCCCCCGGGAAGCCATTTTGGGCGGGGGCGTGTCTCGGCTGGTATGCCCGAAGCGGCGTAGCCGGGGCGCGCCTTTTCCCGCCCAAGAAGAGTAGTCCTAGACACCTACACCGTTGGCCACGCCCCGTATGCGTATCGGAGGAGGGTACACGCCCTCCCGAAGAGGAATAAAAGAGCAGCAATCCGAAGAAGCATCCTCTTGTTCCTGTGCTTGGAAGCTGCACCCTCTCGTTGCACGTGAGCCCTCGACGGAACAAGGAGCAATTTTGACCCACCCACCAGCCCCTTATGGCAATGTTAGTACTGCAATAAACTGATTTGCTTTGATAATTTCCTTTTTCTCCTGGTTTAGTGGTTAATAAAATGTCAATGTTGATACTGCAATAAAGAATGATTTGCTTCATAACATTTTCTTCCTTAGGGAGTGGAGTATAACAGTCTAGTTGAAGGATGTGTTGAATACATAAGTAACAGGATAAAGATGTCAATGTATGGTTGATTTTCTTTCTTAGTAGGTAAACAAACGTCGTATTTATTTTTTGGTCGGGCGGTAAGGTCATGATCGGTGAGCAGTAATTTCAAGGTCCCTAGAGGGGGGGCGCCACCCATTACGGATGGGAGCGCCCGGGGGGAGGCGGCCATTGGCCCCTCACACGGGGAGGCGGCACCCACTAAGTAGGGGGTCGCCGAAGGGAAGGCGGTCATAGGCCCCTTCCAGGGGAGGAGGCGGCTAGATGCCCCTCCTATGAATTTCCCGGGGCCCGGATATCCGCGACAGCGGATGTGGTAAACAGTGTGGGGTGGCAGGGGGGTCCACGCTACCTTCTAGACACCTCACACGAGTCCTCGAACGACCATTAAGATGGCGCCGAGTAAATAGGGGGCCCCCGCAAAGACAAGGGAAATTGGAGTTGGCACAGAGGTACAGTCCTCTGCGTGCCCGCCCTCACACCGTGAGGGGGGAGTTCTGGTAGTAGGGATCTGACACCGGTTGCGACCTTGCTGTTGGCCCGTAATGCTAGGATGTACAATTTTAATTTAAAAAGTATGCATTTGCAGGATGTTAGACTCGGCTAGGAAAACCTTTGTACTAGAGATTTGTTAAGGTTAGCCAATGAACGTGTCTTCATCGTAATGTAATAAATGAAAATTGTACATGATATGAAACTTTTATTTTAATGTTTTAATTTTGTTTCATATTTTAATAAATACGGCCGGGAGGGTAACTCCCTCCCGCCTTCCAAAAGTTCAGAACTGTGTCCGTCTTCCCATCCTTGGGGATTGTGTTGGGAGGGGGTGACAGGCATCCCGGCCATAATAACAGATCGTCCTTTTAGCATGAGCTAAAGACATTCCTATGATCCAGTAGGAACATAGAAAATATGTGCACATTAATTTTCATAATTTTATCAATTTCCTAATTCTTTGCTAGGTGGGCATTTTCCACTCTAAACATTTCAATAAGCGGGTATATATAAAGTATAAGCACAACTACAAAGGGAAAAAAGCATTAGGTCATACACAACATACAGACAGTAGGAGAGAGTAATGACCACTATTACAAACAGAATTATCATATTTCTAGTCCTAAGCAAAAGCAAATCCTAAATACATCTAGTAAACATTTTCACTAGTCCATTTTTCTTTTTTGAGGGCTAGAACTTCAATTATATTTTGGACCAGGAGGATCACACAGGGCCATAAAAATTAGAACGTAGAGCTGCAAAGGGCTGCTCCTCCTTAAAAACTGGACAATTAAATGGATACATTATTGACAAAAAAAGAAGAAGTTCTTGTGGGAATTGAAGCTGCTGTACAACCAAGCCAGATAGGAGTCTTCTCCCTGTGTCCATTTGAGCCTCACAGGCAGGCTCTTGTTGTTTCCATGGTGGAGCTGCACAACTCGCAACTCAAGAATCACAGCCAAGTTTCAAGGAAAAAGCCTCATCTTTCAGGATAGGGCAGTCGCCCACCAGGGCAAATGCTCTTAAGGATCCTGTCCAGTGTATCGGGCAGTGCACCAGTTTTCTTCACTTCATTCTAACAGGCACCAGAGACACAGCACCTGTTCCCTAAACTCAAGCCCTTCTCTAACTCTTGTATTGCTCTGCTGTTCCACTGCTTATTCGTTTGGGCCACACATTGCATCCAGTGTGCTCAGGTATCTCTTGACCAACAAACAAAGAAGCAAACTTGTATATTCACTTTGGGACCAGGATTCAGAGGCCTGATGCTAGGATCTCTGAAGCAACTCTTGTTTCAAAAGGGGTCACCTCAAGCAAAGCCTCCTCGCCATTCAGGTCGGTCAGTGACTCTCAGCTGGGCATCAAAACTTAATCCAAAATTTCTCCTTTCTGATTTGTGACCCCGTCTTACGCCAAATACAGTGGCAGGGGTACACACTTTTTTACAGGGCTTCCGCCTTCATTGAGGACCTAGTTGCCAGGAATGCCTGTGCTGGTTATCTTCACTTTGGCTTCAAGCTAGACTGGTGCTGACGCTTACTCCCCAGGCTGAATCTGATGTCGGGGCCCCTCTGGCAATGGTTGTAAGGCAGCAAGTATCTATTGGTGGATGGAACAAAAAGTCTTTAGACAAGGCACAGAAACAGTCTATCAACAGAGAGGATAATGTCAAAATACTTTCTAGTCTTGGGACGCCCCATATATTAGCAAGGTACCCAAGAATCACTTTTATCTATCTATGGGAGAGTAAAAAAACTCTTTGGTGAACTGACAAGAGTAATACATCACCCAATCCCAAACAGCCAAGGAAGTATTTATTAATTTACTAAATTGTGAGGAAAAGAGAAAAACAACACAGACATACTCTAAATCCTTACATTGGTGTATTCCTGTGTACTAATTTGAAAACCCTCAAAAAAAGGAAATGTTCTACACTTTTACTTATAGATTTTAAACTACTTGTACAGGACTGCAGACACTTCTAAAATGATTCTTCTTAATGAAAGCACCTACATTGTATGCTTAGGACCATGCTCTCATGTTATAGGAGCAGCAGGAAAGTCAAAAACTGCTAATTTAACAGGGTTTCTTATCTATAAATCAATATTTCCTTCAAAACATTTTTTGCAAAGGATCACATGGGCATCTTCCCTGCGTTCTACTTTTCGTGATCCAAACTATGCTGAATCAGCTCTAATATTGACTGTCAGTTTATTTACACAGACTAGCTAATAAAAAACTAGCAATGCCCTTGCAAAACTATGTAGCACGGAATAACATACAATAATGGTGTTAGACTCGTAGAACAAAAACTACTCACATCTAGTTCCCCTTAAAGATCAAAATAAGGGAACAACAATCGAGCCTACTGATCCTGTCATAATTTCATCAAACAGGATGGGCAGTAACATAACAAATATATTTATTCATTTGATTAATGCTAACAATGTTTAAAACAGTATTAGCCAATTAAATGTCTCATTGCTATTTCACAGACAACTTAGACAGGCTAAAAAGAGAAAGCAACATACATATTACTTAGCCTTAATTTGTAGAGGAGCTAGCCTCCTTCCTCCATTTTGATAGTAGGAAACCTGAAACAGGTTTCACTTCTGTTAACACTATCAACCCCTATTTGTACCAAATGGCCATAAACAAAGTTATAGGAGGTACATAGCACTTTTGAGGAGAACTAAAAAACATGAAAACCCAAACCCCAATCCTTTTAGCAAATGTACAAATGTAACATGAGGGCGAATTAATTCAAATTAAATTTCATTCCCACAGCTATTAAGCATTAGTGCTGTATAAATATGGCAAAGCTTATCTGTTAATCAAAGTTTACATATACCATTATATAGTTTTCTATCATATGAATACATAAAGTCCTTGCTTTTGCCAAAAAAGTAAAACTTCTCCTTATCTTCCCTGTCGTCTTTCAAAAAGTTTCAGAGGTCAAAATGTCAAAGCAAACTTTACTCTGGGAGCCATGCTATTCTTCTAAATATAGAACTGACATTTAACTCTTCCCAGCTGTCCTATTCTGTGTGTGAATGCAGCCCCATCCCCCTGTTTGTCAGTTTAGGGTTAAGAAAATAACTTCTGCTCGTTTTTGATACATATTTTCAATTATAAGCAGTGTGCAGTATACTTGTCTAACAATATAGAAGTCAGTTGTTTGTATCATACCTAAATGTATGCATTTACTGAAGTCTAAATCATTTTAAAAGCTGCTCTGAATGCAGAATTTGTTTTTAAATTAGTGAATTTTGCCCAATTTCGACTTTGATATTTGGAGCACCTAAAAATGAATATCCTACAAGTCATCGTCAGAATGTTCTCTACATAGCCCAGGAATTGGAAATTAAAAATAATCATATATACCCTTATTTAAAAGAGTTTTTTTTATGCCAGAGAGGAGTTATATTTCATATGCAAATTACCTCATTATGTGGTACAACACAACTTAAATTTAATTGTAATGCTAGGAGGTCACAGTATGAGTATTAAGCTTTATAAATATTAAAAAATGAATTTAAAAGCACTTATTTTTTTAAAGTAATGTTTTCATAGTTTTTTTTTATAAAACCAATAATTTTTGATAATTCCACATATGAAAAGCAAGCTGCATATCTTGCCTATCATATTTAGACAAATTCATTCATAAGCCTAAGCACAGAAGCCTAACTTGAAAAATGAAAAGCTTTGCGCCACTTTTAAAAAGGAGAATTATTTAACATCAGAACCAAGAATATGCTTATAAAAAAAGGCTTTAAGAAAGGAAATCCTTACTTTAAATGTTTTCTGTTATCCAAAATAATGAACCTGATTTTTGTAACTTTTTAAAAACGCAGTCTGAAATGTAGGATTTTACCCCGTGTTTAACTGACAAAATCCTGGCTGAGTCAACATTCCTGTCTCTCCGTGGCCTACAATCAAAACAACAGCTGCTGCTAAGCAGCAGTTAAAACACAGCTGTTATAAAGCTTTTTTTAGTGTTGAAATGGTAGCATAGTAACTGTCTATTTAAAACTTAGGCATTTCTAGTTCTAAAATGTGTCTGTAGTTCTGCAACATCCAATTTACTCAGATGTTGTGTTTGCCTGTTAATATCTAATACAATGTGTCTAAGGAAAATGTTGTAACCTTTTTCAGAATTGTTTGTTTATTGCAAAACACACAATTTCGTTTATTGAGGCCTTTTTTATTCCTATTCAATGTGAATTCTAATTTTATCTTTTAAGCATTTGCAGTTTGTACATCTGCATAGTTGTTTACTCTTATCATTCTAATAGTACCATGTAGATATTTAGCATATCATATGGTTAATTTCTGGCGTTTTATTTATTTTTATTTAATAATAATTAAATTACATTTTGCATAACAGACTGATGACAGCAAGAAAAAACCCACAAACAAACACATTGACCTCATTCCCGACATATACGGAAGGGGGTAAAACACACAAGGACACACAATACAGCACGCTAAAGGCTAGCAATCCTTACACAAAGAGCGCAATCGCTATTTACTCACAGAAGTTGCAATGTAAAACCACAAACCACATAGACATTTAAACACACATTTTACCCATAGATCAACACTTAGGACAGAAACAAAGGACGGCCCAGAGACTGTACTTAAACAAAACCATTTGTAAATACTAGTTGTAAGTCATATTTACAAGAAGCGCTTCCCAATAGTATTCCAAAAGACTGCAAATTAAATAGCCCAACTAACTGTTTTATTTTCAAGAAGCCAAAATACACTCAATTAACTAGCTTTGACTGGCAGAACACCAAAAATATGCTTTGCATATCTCCATGTATAAACGAGCACAGAAAAGGATCCTTGTTTGTATTATTATCATGTTTGATTTCACTGGGGATAAGTCACCAAGGAAGAAATATGTTTTAATACCTAAACCTATTTAGGTATTCCCTCAGGGGAGCCAGCTAATTTAATTCAAATCTCACTATGATACCTCCAAAAAGCAACACATTCTTCGATGTGTGCTTCAACCAGACATGCCAAAAATATAGCAAAATATGCAAATATTGTAACAAAAGTAGCGCTTAAGGTACTCTTCGTATGTTGCACTGTTCAAACAAATTCAAAACAGAAAAATCTCCTCATTACCTGCCTACATAAATTGCAATTTACATATTACATACATACAAATACAAATATTGGCCAATCATACTAATCCAAAGCCAAAGTAAGCGTTACTAAACTACTTTACCAATCCAAGGAATCAAAAACCAACAGCAAGCGCCGCAGAACAACTCTTACCAAACAAATGGTTGTCCAAATTCTAACTGCCAAGTTCTAAATGACCTAACGGTCATTTTTAGAATACTCACGCCTAAAAGGTTCTCAGTCAGGAGTGATATCATGTGGAGGATCAAAATCAGGAAGATCAGAAATATACTGGGCTGCAGAGACAGAAAATCCCCAGAATCTCCGTGCACAGAGTACCTCCTGTCCTCCTCAGTATATTTCTGTCTCCTGACAAGATCACTCCCTTAGATAGCGACTTCTCTGATAAGGTCCACGCTGGAGCGCCATTGTAGAACATAGAAACCTTCTCAGGGGTCCCACTGATACTTGGTCCTTTTAAACCAACAAAGAAGAAATTGGCCCAGAAGCTGAAATATAAAAGTATCATCTTTATTAACCTCAAATGAAATGAGGGAGACTACGTCACACAGAAACATTAGCAACTGAATGAGGCAGTCTGAGGAGTACAGAAAAAAGGGGCCTTATATATGCTTAGGGTTACATAGTCAGCATAAGACCAAGGGGCAGTCCTGGCACATTTAAGCATGCAAAATGCCTAATATGAGCCTGCAAGATCTGCTTGCTCAACAAAGTGGGAGGAGAGTTACTTCTCCATACAGCAGCAAAAATAGCCTGACAGTTCTACAAGATGAGCAGGTGCTTTCTACTAGCTAGGTCCGTCTGAGCATGTGATGGGATATAAATACGATAAATACATGTTGTTGGCCTAATATTTACAATATAACCCTACAACGGCATATTAGCCTTGCATTATTCACGCTGTATTATTATTGCAAGAAACGAATCACTTCAGTGATGTCGAAACCTATTGGTATAACCAGAGCCAACTTGTTTCGATTCTCTGTGTTAAGTACAGTTTCCCTGAAAACATGTGCTTAGGCTTTCTACACAAAACCATGATGGCAGACTTGGTTGTCTGCTCCACTAGCTAGCTTGTAGCCCAGGAAAACCCAAGGTCACACCTGCCCTTCTTGTGGAATGCGCACATTCTAGCAGAGCCTGTTCTTGCACTCCCCGAGCTACAGATAGAAAGGAAGGCGTCTCGCTGACCTGCCCCCGGAATAGCTTAGGCTTAGCTACCAGTAATCAAGTGTGCCTTATATGGGTTTTCCTGCTGGCTCACTGACAAGTTGTATATTTCCTAGTAAGGTTATATTGTACTGTGTGTGAAACGTATATTTTCTTTGCTCTGTTTGTACGTAGTGAGTCTTCTCTGCGCACCTCCGAGGGTTGTGTGGACTGAGGCTCCCCTGTCAGGGCCTGTATCTGCAGAATAAACGATTGAACCTTCTCCATTGCCGACTGACTTATTATTTCTGAATAAGCTATATGGGCTATTGATGAGTATAGTCCATTAGTGTAATATTTTGGTTCCTTTACATGTGCGAATGTGGAAGATGCTAAATATAGTTCATTTCTAGGCAGATTACAAGAGCAGTCAACACTGAGGGAATACAGAGCACATGGCGAGCAAGTGGCAGCACATGGCAAACAAGATGGCTTCCAGAAATACAAAATGGTTTTCAGCTCATGCTAACAAATACCTGCAATATTTAACACTAATGGCTTGCTAAAACTTGGGTCTCTGGTTGGCAGAATTATGCATCCTGTCCAAGCTCAAATCACAATCATAGTCAGGCTACGTCAGATACACACTATACGTTAACCTGTGATCACCCTCTGGAAGATTGGCACAGAGCAGGTAGACTTAACCTAAGAGGCAATGTGTAAAGTATTTGTGCTACACAGTCAAAAACACCATAAAAAGACACCACACCAGTTTAAAAAAAAATCTTATATTTCTATGAAAACCAAAACAACAAATTGAATTTTTACCTGGCCTGGCCCTTTGAAAAATGTGTTGGCATCCAAAACGTAGGATTGCAGTTGATGCCTTGTTATTGATCCGTGCAAATTGGATGTAGGTGAAGAATCAGATCACTGGCATGCCTGCGGCTCCCACAACTCTGCTGGGCCTGTTGAGCTATGTAAAAGGCACATCCTTTAAGGTTTGAAAATTGCATGTATTGCTTCTCCTTTTTGCCAAACACCAAATTGCCGTACATTGGGTGAAGAAGAGGGTGCCTTCCATTAAGGAGTGGATCAGAGATGCTGCGTAAGGAAACTCCCAATTGACCACCTTCTGGGAACTAATGCCTCCCTCCTCCAGACCCAGAGACATTTGGGAACCATTTATCACTTGGGCATGGGAGAGACAGGGGATGGATGGGGATACATTGATTGACGCCGGGATTGTGGGGTAGATCAGGAGGGGCAGAGTTGTTGTGTTTCTTTTCAGCGAATTAACCTGTTTTGCATAATGGGGTGCTGTCCTGGATTTTTGACTATACTATCACATGTTCTTCTCCTGATTGGAATTGCTAAGTGGTGACTACCTTCTTTGCCCTGTATCTATGAGTGGGCTGGGTATGCGCAAAATGCTATCTGAATTGTATTGGGGGTGCAATCTTGTTTATGATTATGTGCTGATTGTCTGCTGGCTAGCTGTTCACTGTGTTTCTTTTTGAAATACCAATAAAAATATTAAAACAAAAAAGGAATGGGAGGCAATGAGTCATGCAAGTGGTATGAGAGGTCCATGCAGCAGTGGTGATACATCGGCAGCGGGGAAATGCACCAGTTACGATGGAATGTCATTGATGAGTGGAATATAGCCTCTTCCAAGGGCCCAGGACTGGATTTGGAATATTGCAAACTAAGAGTTGCAGCAAGCAAAGTTCAGGTGCTGTTGCCGGTCGATGAAAAGTATTTTATGTCCCTGCTGGGACTTAGAACAGGGGGGAAACCTGCATGCTTTTTGACTCTGAGGTCAAGTGAGAGGAGTCCAGTTCTTCCTCAGCAGTGCAGAGCGTAGCGGGAAGCTGGGCAGCACAGCAGGAAAGCAGTTCTTCCAGAACAGCAGTCCAGCAGATTGGCAGTCCTTGTAGCAGCATAGCAGTCCTTCCTCCAGGCAAAGTTCCAGTAGTGTTTTGTTCGGTGGTGTCAGAGACTCAGTACTTATACCCAGTTGTTCCTTAATAATGGAGGGGACTTGAAGTCCACAAAGGTCCTCCTCCAGACTCACTCCAAGTGGTATGCATCCCTTTTTGATGGGCTATGACACACACTATTCAGGTGTAGGTGTAAGATCCTCCCTCCCATACCGCTCAGGATGGCCAATCAGGATGTGGATGGCCCCTCAATCACACCCTAGCTCTCTTTGTGCATGGCTGTTTAGAATGAATGACAATGTGCAGCTGTCACCCACACCAGACGTGCATTGAAGATAGGCTTCAGGCACACAGAGCTAAGAGAAGCAAAAAGTACTCTTTATAAAAGTGGCTTTTTTAAAAGGATAGTGACAAATTCATCTTTACCAGTAAAGGGGATGTATCATTACCATTCCATTGATACGGAACTCCTTCTCAATCAGAAAGTGTAATAAGGAATTCCCAATGTAAACCTATGCAAGAGGTTGGACTCACTGTAGAAAAAATTAATTTGGTTGTTTTTCACTACCACGCCATGCACAACTTAAAAGTACCTTTTGAATTCACAGCCCCCTACCCTATGTAATACCTACTGCCTATCCTAGGGGTGACTTGTATGTAAAAAATGGGGCGTGTAAAGCTTGGCAGTGGTTATATATGCCATGTTGACATGAAAGTGTGAACTACACACACAGACTCTACAGTGGCAGGCCTTAGACATTTTTTAAGTGTTTAAAGTGTATGGGTGGCATAATCAGTCCTGCAGGCCCACTAATAGCATTCAATGTTCAGGCCCTGGGCATAGGCAGTGCAACTGGTGCACAGACAAAATATTGACTCCAAAATATTGAATAGACAAAATATCGAGTTAAAAATATCGACAATAATAAAATATCGAGAACAAAAATATCGTTGGTCAAAATATCGATTAAAATAATGATAAAAAAATATCGATTACAAAAATATCGACTCAAAAAAATTGACAAGACAAAATATCTATAAATAGTCAAAGTAAAAAATGTCGATAATATGTAGAAAAAAGGTTAAAAAAATTAAAAAATTGTATTAATGGTAATATAAATTGTAGTTAATGTTTAGGAGCGGGATGTTGGGTTAATAGGGGATAAGGGTGGGGAGTAATTTAATAATAAATAATTCATTAATATATGTTTGTAAATATTTTTAATTAATAATTAATTGGTAATTAATTAATATTAATTAGTTAATTAATTAATACAATGTTGTACATATTTTTAATTAGTAATTAATTGGTAATTAAATAATATTAATTAGTTAATTACATTAATTAGAGTAATTTATTTATATATATATAATTTTTAGTTATTGTTAATTAATTAATTGGGACAAAATAATATTCATTATTAATTATTAAATGTAATTCAAATTAATTACAGCTAATGTGCTAATATATTTACTTTATTGTTATTGTTAATTAATAATTAATTGGTAAATAAATAATATTAATTAATTTTGGGTAAAGGAGTATTTTTAGGGTTCAGGGTCAGTTTTCAGTTTTTGGGTAAAGGGGTATTTTTAGGGTTCAGGGTCAGTTTTCAGTTTTTGGGTAAAGGGGTATTTTTAGGGTTCAGGGTCAGTTTTCAGTTTTTGGGTAAAGGGGTATTTTTAGGTTCAAGGTCAGTTTTCAGTTTTTGGGTAAAGGGGTATTTTTAGGGTTCAGGGTCAGTTTTCAGTTCTTGGGTAAAGGGGTATTTTTTGGGTTTAGGGTCAGTTTTCAGTTTTTGGGTAAAGGGGTATTTTTAGGGTTCAGGGTCAGTTTTGGGTTTTTGGGTAAAGGGGTATTTTTAGGGTTCAGGGTCAGTTTTCAGTTTTTGGGTAAAGGGGTATTTTTTGGGTTCAGGGTCAGTTTTCCCTACTGTTGCACCCACTGGAGTGGGAATAGTAATTTTAACCCCTACGCTATCCAACGCTTTCCCTACGCTTGCACTCTTTGGAGTGGGAATAGTATTTTTTACACTTCTGGTATCGTACGGTAATATAATAGTATCTTATTTAATTATAGTATGTTACTATATATATATGTTTTAACAAATAAGATTGTAAAAAATTATTTTTATTATTTTTATTATTTTCATTTATTATTTAATTATTATAAGTTAATTTAAGTATTTTTAAGTATATTTTAGTAATTAAATTTGAATATTAATTTAATTTAACACTGTTTTTAATAAAGTCGATATTTTTTACAACTATATTATTGTAAACGATATTTTGTACTCGATATTTTTGTACTTACCTGTTTGTAGATACAAACTCGATATTTTGACTGTCGATATTTTGTCCACGATATTTTGGCAAGTCGATATTTTGTCCCTCGATATTATTTCAGTGATCCGTGCAACTACTAGGGAATTATAGATACATTAAATATGACAATTATGGATAAATCAATCAAACCATGATTTAGGGGAGAAGCAATACACTTTAACAAAAATAATTCGGCAAAATTGGAGGCAGCAGGCACAACGTTTGGGGAAGATCACCCGTAGGATGTCGGGTCTAACAGGCCAATTTTCAGACTAGCCTCGGTGTACCCTTGCAAAAAGTTTACTTTTGCAGGTCAAATCGGCAGTTTTAAAATGCACTACATGCTGCAATGGCAGCCCTGAGACATGTTTTAAAAGCCTACTTAAATGGATGTCTCAAAAAGCGCTGCAGGTCCACTAGTAGCATTTTTCTTACAAGCCCTGGGTAAAAGGTGTGACACATTACTAGGAACTTGAAAGTAAATTAACTGTGTTATTTGTGTGTTAGCCAATTTGACCGTGTTTGAAGAAGAGAGCACACCCATTTGAGACACGTTAGTAGTGATATAGTAAATAGGGCTTTATCTATGAGGTTTTTCCATAGGGCAGTGCCACAGGCCTTACTGCTGCACTGCACTACGGTAATAGAAAAGTGCAGGCATGCACTATATTTATCAAATAGAGCGCATTCCTGTCCTTTTTCCCTGCACCGGTGTACAATGGGCACTATGCACCATGGTGCCTGCATTGCTGGGATGATTATTTTGGTGCAGGAAGGGAACATTTCCTGCTCAGAAACAATCAGAAGAGGCTTTTTCCTTTGTCTACGTTTGCTGCATACTGTCATATTTGTAATGAATTGTGTTTGCCATGCATTTGCAAAGGATTTAGGTTAAGCACTCAAATGTGGAATTTGATTATGTTTTTTAAAACCATACTCCAGAGCTGGTAAAGGAGACTTTGAGCAAGAATTTGGGGAATTGGACATTTGCTGGGAGTCAGAAACTATTTACACCAAAACCGAGAAACCCACTGGCACAGATGGTGATGGGGCTGTAGAGGAGGCCACAATATCTCCAGATTCGGAGTCCTCCAATGACCAGACTGAAGTGGTGGTAGGCCATAGAGCATCTACAACTGTTCCAACTTTGTTCACCCCAGTAACATCAGTATCCGCCTTCTTGTCCCCCGAGTAATGCCCAACGGTCAACACCCAGCCCCTAAAAATGCTGGGGTCACCATTGTCGAATGTGTTGCTGCTCCTGCCTGTAATCACCCATCAGTGATGTCTGAGGAGGATGTGGTTGTGTTGAGATGCATCTCTATTTTCCAGACTGCAGTGTGGTGTTCTATTCAGGGGGTCTGTTAACAATTGTTGACACAAATATTGGCCTTCTGGATGCCATTAACAGGTCAGTATGTGCCCTAGAGAGAAGCATCGAAAGAAAAAACAAGAGAACCCTACTCACTGAGGAACCAGGGTGCGTAATTTATATAAGAAACAACGGTTCCAGTGGAATAATATACTTACTTAGTATAGTAAAGCATAATAGCCCATGTAGTATAAGGGTTATGTGTGATGTCAGAAAAAGAAGTGCAAAAAACACAGTTGATGGACAGAATGTAGAACAATGTCATACATTCACCCTAGTACAGAGATCTGGGCCTAAATCCATCGTTTTTCTGCACTCCACACCACCACAGTTCAGACATGGCCATATGCAACTCAGTCTGACCCTGTGCCTCATTGGAACAGTCCAGCCTAAACTGCCAAGCCATGCCTTCCCTGGACCGGAAACAAGCTTCTGAGGACCGGTTTCTGGCATTCCAGCCGTCTCCAGCCCGGCTTGCTTGAATCCAGTGGTGTGGAGTGCATGGAACTCACATCTGAGCCTACCCATCCCACTCGGGGTGACAAATGCAAAAACCACAGTTAATGGACAGAATGCAGAACAATGTCATGCATTCACCCCAGTACAGAGATCTGGGCCTAAATCCATCGTTTTTTGCACTCCACACCACCCCAGTACAGACAATGACTTATGCAAATCAGTCTGACCCTGTGCCTCATGGGAACAGTCCAGCTGGAACTGACAAGCCATGCCTTCCCTGGACCGGAACAAGCTTCCGAAGACCGGTTTCTGGCATTCCAGCCGTCTTCAGCCCGGCTTGCTTGAATCCAGTGGTGTGGAGTGCATGGGACTCACGTCTGAGCATACCTATCCCACTCGGGGTGACAAATGCAAAAACCACAGTTGATGGACAGAATGCAGAACAAAGTCATACATTCACCTCAGTACAGAGATCTGGGCCTAAATCCATCGTTTTTTTGCACTCCACACCACCCCAGTTCAGACATGGCCATATGCAAATCAGTCTGACCCTGAGCCTCAAGGGAACAGTCCAGCCCGAACGGCCGAGCCATGCCTTCCCTGGACCGGAAACAAGCTTCCGAGGACCAGTTTCTGGCATTCCAGCCGTCTTCAGCCCGGCTTGCTTGAATCCAGTGGTGTGGAGTGCATGGGACTCACGTCTGAGCATACCCATCCCACTCGGGGTGACGAATGCAAAAACCAAAGTTGATGGACAGAATGCAGAAGAATGTCATACATTCACCCCAGTACTTAGATCTGGGCCTAAATCCATCGTTTTTTTGCATTCCACACCACCCCAGTTCAGACATGGCCATATGCAATTCAGTCTGACCCTGTGCCTCATGGGAACAGTCCAGCCCGAACTGCCAAGCCATGCCTTCCCTGGACCGGAAACAAGCTTCCGAGGACCAGTTTCTGGCATTCCAGCCGTCTTCAGCCCGGCTTGCTTGAATCCAGTGGTGTGGAGTGCATGGGACTCACGTCTGAGCATACCCATCCTACTCGGGGTGACAAATGCAAAAACCACAGTTGATGGACAGAATGCCGAACAATGTCATACATTCACCCCAGTACAGAGATCTGGGCCTAAATCCATCGTTTTTTTGCACTCCACACCACCCCAGTTCAGACATGGCCATATGCAAATCAGTCTGACCCTGTGCCTCATGGGAACTGTCCAGCCTGAACTGCCAAGCCATGCCTTCCCTGGACCGAAACAAGCTTCCGAGGACCGGTTTCTGGCATTCCAGACGTCTTCAGCCGGGCTTGCTTGAATCCAGTGGTGTGGAGTGCATGGGACTCACGTCTGAGCATACCCATCCCACTCGGGGTGACAAATGCAAAAACCACAGTTGATGGACAGAATGCTAAACAATGTCATACATTCAGCCCAGTACAGAGATCTGGGCCTAAATCCATCGATTTTTTGCACTCCAAACCACCCCAGCTCAGACATGGCCATATGCAAATCAGTCTGACCCTGTGCCTCATGGGAATAGTCCAGCCCGAACTGCCAAGCCATGCCTTTCCTGGACTGGAAACAAGCTTCCGAGGACCGGTTTCTGGCATTCCAGCCGTCTTCAGCCCGGCTTGCTTGAATCCAGTGGTGTGGAGTGCATGGGACTCACGTCTGCGCACGCCCTACAGGACATACGGTAATCCAGCGAGGACGCCGTTCATTGCGCTATGACACAGGAACAGACAGATTGATTCAAGCTGTTCCGTAGCCATCAAGCTGTTTACACAAGGTCAGTCACCTATCAGTAGATCCTCCCCTTCGCAACCCTAACCATTGAGGTGGAACTTAACATTTTATTCCCCTCGCTCAGGTATCAACCTTGGTAACGCCCGCCCTCCAGAGGGCCACATCGATACTTTCGCGAAGCATCAATGCGCTCCAACAAGAATGCGCTATACACCAGAATCCACTGAGTGCCCAGTCACATACACTAGTGGTAAGTTACCCCACACAGTGACCACCGGTATGTTTGGTAATCTGTCTGTTAAGTCCAGTACTAGTTCTCACCCCCATGCCTCTCTCTCTCTCTCCCCCACCTCCCGTGACTGCCAAGAACCCACCTGGGTTCACTGTGAGTAATTCCTTTTATTCATTGGCACCTCACTCCACACGTGACTTAGCACTGCTGTATCCAGGTAAATCCAAAAAGATAAAAGGATTATGATTCAACCATGAATTATATTATAGTGTTAGGCCCAATACGGGGTAGGATTGCCCAACTAGCAATACAAGTTACTGCTTTTAGTGACCATGCTATCCTTTCCACTTCTTTAATGAGAAATCTAAGGGGGGAGATTTGGACCTAAAAATTGAGAAACCTACTTTAGCTCGAAATAATGGCTACCAGCTGAAGTGGGCACAAATAGACAAGTTGAAAGTAATACCACAATTCTTAGTTGAGACTATGGAGCTTGTCTTAAAATGCCTAGAGTGTGATGGCAGTACATCCCTTTTCTCCTCTTCTTTTGAGACCCTACTGAAAAAAGTAAAGCTGGCCCTGACAAGAACTAAAACTCCATCAAAAACACAGGAGAAACGGTGGTTTGATTGAGCTTGTTCAAAAGTTCTTTGGAATTTGCATAAGGCCCTAAAAGAACAACCAAAAGACAGGAATCAGATCAAGCTGTTTTGTACGGCATATGTGGTGGCCAGAAAGGATAGACAAAAGGCTATAAGAGAAGAAGCATGGGAACATTTGGAGATAGCGGAAGCCTTAAAGAATTCGAAGGACTTTTGGAGAGTGATTAACGCTCAATACTTTTAAAAAACAGTGACCCTTTTCTAGATCCTCATGTAAGTGAAGATCAATGGGTAGCCCATTTTCGAAGAGATGTTTGATTCTAATAACATTTCTTGGTCTAAAGGTCCTGATCTTGAAAGACCATTAAATGAATATCTGACCTTTTCTGTACAGGAGGTTACTAGGTACTAGGGGCCTTGGCAAGTGTACGAGCGGAAAGGATCCAGGCCCCGAAGGGGTCCCCATAGACTTTTTTCGTGACCACCAGGACTTATTGGCTCCTTTACTAACTAATGTTCTTAACGAAATTTCTAAAATCACCCCACTAGCCTCATGGAACACTAGTTTTATCGTTCCTATATGTAAAAACAGTCCATTTCATTACTGAATACTACAGCTAAGTTAATGGGATGCTTTCTAATAAATAGGTTAGAAGAGTGGGCAAAGGAGAATAAGATCATGATGCAGGCACACTATGGTTTTCAGGCTGGTAGAAGCACTATAAACCAGTGCCTCAACCTAGCTATGATAACTGATAAATATACCAGAGCAAAACAAGAGCAGATATTTTTCAGTTTTATGCACCTAAGTTCTGCCTTTGATTGCGTAAACCATTCCTGCTTGTGGGAGATAATGGAGGAAATGGGGGTGGACCCAGAACTAACCAGTTTTATTTGGCAGCTGTACTCAGATGCGACTGCCAGTGTCAGTTACGGGAAGGACAGGGAGTGCACCCGCTCATTTAAGATCGCAACGGGTGTTAGGCAGGGGTGCCTTCTCACTACCTAGGTGTCCATTTTGACACAAAACAGTCCTAAGCTAATTTAGTGGAAAATAGAGCATTGGGGACGGAAAGGACAATGTAAGCTATACATACTTTCACTACCAGTCTGGGCACAAAGCCACTAGCCGTTATAAAGACAATATACCAGGCAAAGTTACTCTCCACAGCCACATATGGGGCAGGTATATGGGGAACGGTCCCGGCAATGCAACTCCAAAATCTGGAGGACCGATTTTTTTAAGAAAGTACTTTCTCTCCCCAGATCATGTTTGAATTACATTTGCCACATGGCTACCGTATATACCAGATATTATCAAGATAGCCCAATATTTTTGTGGCACTCAATACGGCTCAGAGATACTGTAGATTTTACGCAGCTTATAAATAAAATTGGCATTGATTTAGAAAATGCATGTGAATTCCCTTGGCTTCAGTATGTGAGGGTAAACCTAACGGCCTTAGGTTTAGAGGAATAGTTCACTTGTGCAGAATAACTTTGAAGCACAAACTGAAGGATATTTTTCTCTCAAAGGCAGCATATGAACACCAGGAAGGAAATCAGCAGGAGTAATCAGTGATGCTATATCTTCAATTACCACCTATAATTGTGGAGGATTTCTCTTACTTACATAACAATGGAAGTAGACAACACATAATCATTTTGCTGAGATTCCGCTTAAACTTAATTACATTGATGTTAGGTTATCCTTCAAGAAGGTATAGGGGCTATGACTTGTCGGCATGCCCATGTGAAGGGGAGCCGGTGCTGGCAGACCTTCATACCTTTTTTTCTGTGAGCTCTACAAGAAGGAAAGTGATAGATTTATCCTCCCAATCCTAAAGAAGCTAAAGTTTAGGTAATGCCGTCCCGCATTATTTTATATAAAACAACTCTAGGATTCAAATATCTGTTTTGCAACAGCCTCTTTTTTACCACCCTGCCTAAGACTAAGGAAAAAGATGCTCTCAGTGCACATGAAATATGTTTCAATAGTTATTTTGTAATGACTAATTATTTTGGTCTATTTTATGAATATATGCAAATGATTGATCGTCACATTGTTTTTATTATTGACATTGTTATTTAATATGTTCAGATATCTTCAAGTGGCTTTCAAAGGACTTAGATAATCTTGTGATCTTTTTACCTTGATTAATTAGTTTGTCAGTTTCTAACTGACCTTGATTTATTTAACTTAATGTGGGTTTCATTGTATTTTTATCCTTTTGTACTTTTATGATCTTCAGATTACAAAACAGACCGAATGAATTAAACCTAAATCTAAAAAAAATGACACAATTTGCTTTGTGGCTTTTTCTTATGACAGTTCTCTGTCATTGAAGTGTTAGCATTCTAGGGTTCGAGAAACATTTTTTGACAACAGAGCGCGTGCAGGATGATTTGTTAGACTCTAACCCATACTCCCTTCTTCAGCTTTTCAGCTGTCTATGGGGGGTTTGCTTTTAGAGACAGAAGTGGTTGATGTCTGTGCTGCTTTCAAAATGTTATTGAGTAGAGAAGATTCTGAGCTTAGATCATCAAAGAGCATCTTAACCTAATATTCAAGAAACAACTGTAGCATCTGTAATGTGAAATGCAACAATAAACTAGTTGACGTGTCCTTTATAAGGCATCATTAGACAACTGGATACCAAAATCTTATGATCACAGGGGACTTTAATGCACACCTTTGTGGGTGCAGCAAAATCTCACTGAGCACGTGAAATTTTGTGTGCTTGCTGAAATTTATTGCAGTTTCGCAGAATTTTTAGTAAGGCAACTCTGCAAATTCCCCCCAACCCAACTACGACCCTGCCTGGCTTTACAGTTTGTTCCACTGTAAGCTCAAGAGACGAAGACTTCCATGAGTAGACCGAGGGTTGGAACTGGATCAAGCCAGAGACATTGACATGAATCCGGCCTGTAGAGGAGTGTTTCTTGACATCAAAAGAAAAGCCTCTAGAAACTGTTGCTAAGTGTGAAGGTAAAATATTGACCGAGTCCTCCCACTTAGTGTATCCGACCAGGACTCCATTGCAGTCAGCCTGAAATGTTGAATTTGGCGCAGTCAAGCACAACCTTATGTCCCAAGTTGGTGCTTTTGATTTTTAAGCACTAGAAAGTGTTTACTATTTAAAAATAATATATCTCCGGTTCCCTGAGTTAGATTTTTGTTGTTTTAGTGTTATTTTAAAGATAAAAATATTACTATTCTTATAAATTAGTGCTGGATTTTTATTATGTGTTGTGTCTTATTTCATGTATTGATGGTTTTAAATGGTTTACATACCTGTATCCTGTAACCTAACTACTAATTTCCATCTACCAAGGATGGGGCAAGAGATTAATACATTGAGATCATAACTGAACCTTTTATTGTGTTGGTGGCCTTCTGACTAGTGGTAGGTCACTGTTTAGCACTAATATTAAACCGCTTTCCAACAGTGCCATGCAAGGCTATATGGCAATCCAAAAACCTTGGAACTGAAAAGCAACTCTAGAATATATACATGCCTCTAGGCTAAAGGAAAGTACCAGAATCCTTTTGGTAGTGCCTCTTAAAGTGCAGGGTCACCACCAACCCTTTAATGGAATACTTTACGGGCTTCCAGGTGTGCACCAGCCCTGTTGGCTTCCAAATATGCACAAGCCCTGCTAACAAAGGTTCACAGATGACTCCCTAGTTTACCCTAGGCATTATATTTTTTTGAACTTGAGAGAAGTTCCTCAGAATTTCAAACACTCCTGGAGCTTTTGCTGTTACACATTATCTCTGGAATACAGGTTTGTTGGCACGAAAGCTTTAGTGGCATGATGTTAATGTAGAGTAATGAGTTATGCACAATTTGATTTGATTTCACAATATTTTGTTAACTGTGACAATGTTTCATCAAGATCATTAAAAAGGTTGTGTTGAAAGAACATAGTCAATCATTAATTTTAATGGTGGTCATTGACACATTTTGGAATGCTTTTTGACAACCTCAAGGTTGTCACTGACATGCCTTAATGAATGTCTGGGAGGAACATGCGTATTGATTTTAAATGTGTTGAATTGGATTATTATGCCAATTATTCTGTTTCTAATAATGTGGTGATACACATACAAAGCCAGTAGCCTTAGCTTTTGATGACAACACCCTCTTAGAATGCGTGGGGGTGTGTGGTTATAGGGTTCAGGTTTCGCTAGAGGTGTACCATGTTCTGAGAGTGTCACAATAGGTATTTCCTTCTGCCTATTTGTAGATTGTGTTCGTTGATGTGTAGTACTCAGTAGTATATATAATAAATAATTTTTCCTTTTTTATGAGAAAAACCACTGACTGGGTAATGATTTATTCAAGGTTGTTTTTTGCTTAACAGCTTACACCACCTCCTTTGAGATAGTCTTAGACAGCCCTGCTTTTCCACCTGAGAAGGTAAAGTGAAAAATCAAGTACTTGGTTCCCAGTAAACTAAATATTGTGTATTTTATTACTTGTGATGGTCCCACATGCTTTTCAATTAACAACCTCCTTTCTTACCAGATGTTCATAACAGTGAAACCAACAGGTTACAATTATGAGGAGATGTGTGGGTTTTTCTTGACATGATAAATTACATTATTGATGATGTCATTTATTAGTCTTGAATACAATATTGTTAAAATTGCTAATGCGTACAGTGGTACCCAAGGTATTATGTGAGACATTAAATGTTTAGACAATCAATATGAGTCACTGCTTTTCTTCTTAGATACACTTTGGCATACCTCTTTCCCTTGAATCATTTACACAACAGCAGAATGTGAAGAAAATCTAGGGGGTGGGCCAGACAACTCTGGGCAGCACTAATGCTCTATTTTGTATTCATCATCCCAAAAGTAAAGTAAGTAAAAGATTGGGATTCATCAATGTGTGGAGAGCCAGCCAAGGGCCTATGATATTGGGAACATCACGTGTGGGTCAGCAATCTCTAAGGCAGAGGCTAGCAGCAAGAGTAAGGGAAAGTCCAGTTGAAATCGGTCAGTTGGAGAAAATACCCTAATGTAGCATGTTGTGTCCCTGTAGCATGAACAGGTCACATTATAACTATTTGAGGCCATTTATTTTTCCACTCATTGGGTACAAGATGAAGAGGAGGTTCAAGCTTTGGAGTACACAGACAGCGGACCCAGCCCTCTTATGTTCTTCCAAAGATACATAATATATTATAAGTAGGCTGTGGGGTTTTAGGTTTAAACCTATAATAACTGATAAAACCCCACTGATAGAAAAATAGCTCTCACCGGTGAAAACATATAAACACTGAAAACACACCTGGACAACCACAAACTAAATGCCATTCCAAGAAAGGAAAAAGAGAGTAAAAGAGTCATTTTTTTCTTCTTGAAGGGGTCAATACAATGTAACTTTGTTATACAAGCTAGCAGAAAGAAAGACTGGGCTAACATTATTCTGCTTGAGTTTTGTTCTTTAGGGATGCCACTAAAGTATTGTTTCTTCTTCCTTTTACTTTTTCAGTTTTGTGGCCTTTGGTCTAAAGATGCAGGGTTTAGTTTCATGTTTTAGGTCTAGTTTAATTATTTTATAAACTATAGAGAATCAGGAAATATCAAACTCATATTTGATATTTTGGCTGCATTTGATTCTTTCACTGATAGGTAAAATGGCTGGTTTTATAAACATCTTTCCTAATATGTGTCATCACATTTACCCACAAAATGGGTAAAAACCCTTAATACATCAGACCATAGTTTCTAGTGAGTCAGTATTGATAGTAGGTGAATTGCCAACACCTCAGGCTTTAAACATTCAATGCAAGGTATAGTGACAAGTATATATGGGATAGTGGTGAAAACATGGCACCAGACTTGTGGAAAACATGGAACGCAGTGTCACTTGTAGTGCTCTTTCCAAGTTCAACAAAGATTGGAGTGATATTGTTTGTATTTGCAGGGATTCAGCTACGTATATAAAAAAGTTGTGTGATGACCTGTCAAAATTGATACCCGAGCTGAAGGTATTCCCTGTAGTAGATCCTTGCCACTTGTTAGATGGTATGCTGAAAGCATCTTTACAATCTTAAGAGTTAATGAGGGATGCTATTGACTTTTTAGTCCATTCTGGTGCACTGTATGCACAGGAACTAAAATGCAAATATTTATAATTTCAAGCTTTATGTGGCATCAAAGAAAGAGTCATCCAAACTATGTCCCCTAGCTGATGGTTCTCAGCCCAATTGGCTTTGAATGCTGAGAGAGCCTTTTCACAGAAGGTTGCATGGGAAGGAAAGAGCGAGCGCACATGACTCAAAGACACACTGAAGAAGTATTGTATGGTGTACTACAATAAGATTAATTTGCAAAAATCTAATTGGACCTCATATACACTATAAGTACACTGTCTATATACCATGTTCTTTCAGCGCAGAAAGCATTCAATAATAAAAGTAAAATGTTCCATAAACACCGGAAAAACACTTTTTCTGTTGATTTTAGTGGCGCGAAAATGTGTAACCACTGATAACAACTGTTTTTTACGATATTGAAAACACTGAAAAAACCCCACCAGAATTTACCAAAAATAGAAACTGAAAACAGGAAAGCCTAATTATAAGGAGGGTACTGTGGGTGTGATATTAATACTGGGCACCAGCCCGTAGGTGGGTGAACTATCTATCCACGTCCTAACCTTTGGGGGTCAAGTTCTTAGGGGTGACCCTGTTCTTTTTTTCTTCCGTGCTCTACTGAAAACAATCTTGAACCACTCTTCTCTACCTAAAACCAAGATGGCAGAGCCGTTCTTACCCGGGCAGTGCTCCTCCTTGAGGACCGTTACTTACAGTATAGCTCCCCACACCCAAGAGGAATAGTCTATTCAGGTGAGAGTAAGAGCTCATTTAAATAGTCTTCTGTAGGATTTAGGCAGGGAAAAGTAAATTTTCTAAAAGTACCTTTTCAAAAATATTTATTATAAATCCAAATATGAAATTTGCAGTTGCTTTCTCATTGGAGATACCAAAATTAAAGTCCAGTTGAAATTGGTCAGCTGGTCAATTGGAGAAAATACCTTGTGTAGCTTGTTGTGTTCCTGTAGCTTGAAAAGGTCACATTATAACTACTGGAGGCCACTTAGTTTTCCACTCCTTGTGTACAAGATGAAGAGAAGGTTCAAGCTTCGGAGTACACAGACAGCAGACTCAGCCCTCTTATGTTCTTCCAAAGATACATAATATAATAGAAGGAGGGTACTGTGGGTGTGATATTAATACTGGTTACCAGCCCGTATCTATGTCTATCTATCCACTTCCTAACCTTTGGGGGTCAAGTTCTTAGGGGTGACCCTGTACTTTTTTCCTCCGTGCTCTACTGAAAACAATCTTGACCCACTCTTCTCTACATAAAACAAGATGGCAGAGCCGTTCTTACCTGGGCAGTGCTCCTTCTTGAGTCCCGTCCAGGAAAATGAGTAACTCCTCCTCTGTGGTCATTCAAAAATGCCTGCCTTACTAGTGGGACAAAGGAGGCAACAGGCCCAGTTGTTACTTACAGGACAACTCCCCACTCCCAAGAGGACTAGTCTATTCTTGGGGAGAGTAAGAGCTCATATAAAAAGGCTTCTGTATGATTTAGGCAGGGAAAAGTTAATTTTCTAAAAGTACCTTTTCAAAAATATTTATTATAAATCCAAAGATGAAATTTGCAGTTGCTTTCTCACTGGAGATAACAAAATTAAATGTATTATTCTATCCCAGTGCTTTCCTATTAAGATACAAACTCTGCTTCAGTGAAAACAGCTTTAATGGCCTTTTCATTTTAAGGACATGTTCAATATTACATGTCCTACCTTTAAATACCAAGCACTCTGGTTTACAAGCAGTAAGGCCTACCTAGGCCCTAAGATCTTATAGCTGAATATTTTGGACTGAATTTTAGATTGGGAAATGTACAGAATTGTATGTTATTGCATTGGTGGTGTGTTGTCTTGCTTACATTATGGTTAGTTGTTTTTTGCATTCAATCAAATGATCATGTTATTGATATGGCTAGTTCTCCTCTTGGTAATGTATTGCCATTGTGATGTTATGGTAGTTCAGCTTTTTCTTTTAGTTCTTTTTTTGTATTGTGGCTTGTCATTTTGTTTTGTTATTGTTTTCTTTTTACTTTGTAGTACCTTTACAGAATGTAACAAATGGTGCTAGTGTACTGTTGAAAGTAATTATTTATGTCAAATTTCAGTGAATAAGAATCAATTTCTGCTGAAAAAGATGGTAAAAGTTCTCTGCCACTTGACTTCAGTTTCAAATTACTTCAGTCGATCTAAATCATGTTCAACATTACTTTTTCCAACCTCATTTTATATCATCTGGTTCAAGAATGTTTGTCACCACAGAATAAGGAAATTAGGAAAAAATAAAATAAAATTGAACATGTTTTCATTTCACACCAAAAAAAATCTCATCACAAGCATGCCCATACATAATTTAACACCTGCAAAAACACACATGTAAAATGCTGAAATTCTTCCCTCTGTTTGTTACAAATTGTTTGTATCAATACATCAGATGAACCTTTCTGAAAAAACATTGTGACCCTTACCGCCTCTACAGACGCCGCCACCTGCTGTCCTGGGATCGGGACACTGCTTGGGATACTGCCCGCCCGCCTCCCGTCGCCTGACTCCTTCAGCCACCTCGGGGTCTGGCCGCCGAGCGGAGCGTGGGCGCGGCACAGGACCACAACCCCCAGCAGTCTTTGCGGCACACACCGCGAGTTTTGCACGCCAGGAGGCGCATAAATCCTGCATCACCCCGGTCAAGGGGGTGAACCTTTCTGAAAAAACATTGTGACCCTTACCGCCTCTACAGACGCCGCCACCTGCAGTCCTGGGATCGAGACACTGCTTGGGATACTGCCCGCCCACCTCCCGCCGCCTGACTCCTCCAGCCATCTCGGGGTCTGGCCGCCGAGGGGAGCGTGGGCGCGGCACAGGACCACAACCCCCAGCAGTCTTTGCGGCACACACCGAGAGTTTTGCGTGCCAGGAGGCGCATAAATCCTGCATCACCCCCGTCTCGCGGGACGCCGGGCGAAGCCCGGGCAAAGGGCGGGCCCTCTGAGGCCCTCGGAGGACGAGGAGGTCGGGTTGGGTACACCCCCCTAACATTATCACTTCGCTACTTTGCAGGTAAAACTTGTCTATCCATTTTGCTTGTGAACGCTGTGATTAGATACTTTCTAATCTCTAGAGGGTAAAAACTATTTTGATATTGGACTGCCTTGCTTTGAGCTCATTAGAGTCACTCGAACTTTCCCACTCTAGACTATCTATGCGTATACTGTGATGTCTACCAGGGGAAGCAGAAGCAAGACTGCTGCAGCAAGCATATCCATTATTGGTCCTATTGATAGTTTCATTACAAGAACAAATGACGTTATTGATCTCAGCATTTCACTCCTTGAACGCAGAGTCTCACAAGACCTAGAAGTTGCCAAGCGCAGGGTCTCACAAGAACTATTAAAAACTAAACGTTCCTCTCTTGGCAACATTTTGCTGGTAAAAACCCCAGCAAAACATAACGACCTACAAGCGGGCTGCTCTCGAGAAATACGACCCGATCTCCATACTATTCCCAATGAGATTAATCTATCAGCAACAGACCCATTAATCGATTGCGACTCTGACACGAGTAATGAATTAGAAAAGACACCAGATCTAAATATAAATCATACTCCGGAAATCACAGAAGAGAATAGTGTTTCACCAATAAGACCCAGCCAAGAGGGTGCTATTCGCAAACGGATTCAACAACCAACGATATCTATTCTTCCTGCTGAAAAACAACGTAACATAACAAAAGTTCCATCTAGAAAAGGTACAACCAAACATCCCACTGCAAGTGGAATAACAATACATACAGGGACGCGACTGACGATATCCAGGGGAATACTCAGGTGCATGTGGATAATCTTGACGCACCTACAAAAAACACAAAAAATGATCAACTAATAGAAAGAGTTGGTGACCTTTTGGCCATCTTTATGTCACCAATTGAATCTAGATTGGCCCGTATTGAAAAACAACTAGAGGAACTTATCGCTGTTAACAAAAAGGCTCCTAGAGACATCGTAATTACTAATACAGCGGCAAAAAAAAAAACAACTATTAGTAAACCTACCACTACCAAACAGCTAGCAAACGCTACTTCTGCAGACACAGCGACAAAATTACAACTAAAACCAGTCCCTTCTACAAGCAGAGAAATCCTTTAAATAATTCTGGTACAGGAAGTGGTTCTACTCCGAGCATAACTACCAACACCCAGGCTGTAATTGAAAACACAGGAAAGAAGACAGTACCATCTCATGACCTAACAAAGACACATAATCAATCAAACTCTTCTTTTGCAACTTCTCAAAAACCTCGGCCAACACATGATCCACCATATAACTCAAGACAGATTCCTTCACAAATCAATCTTCCACCTGAATGTGGTGCTTACGTATTGGTCCTGGTTAACGTTCCTAAACTTAGACATGATCAGGAGGAAACTTTTTCCTCTCTGAAAAATAATATCCTGCATTGGCTGATAGCAAACTGTAATTTCCCGATAGAATGCACAGGAGAAATAAATAATGTACAGAGAGTAGGATGGATAGGCTCCTGAAGAAAAAATTTGAAGGTGACTGTATATCCATAAGCTTTAAGAACCCGCAATGGGCTGAGAAAACCTTGGCAAGGGCTCCTTCACCTTCAGTTTGGGAATTTAATACCACTCTTCTCCCGGTGGGATATTTTTATAGACATCTGATTACAAATTCAACAACTATGGGATCTAACCTAGCCACTCCTTTTTTCGATCAATATCCCTTTTTACATCAGTATCCCAAATTCACTTATTCGAATGTTCACACACAAAGACATCAACCACAGATACATTCTCATTTTACGTCTCACCCTTATTTGTCCACAATGCCGAATAAAGAATATAGGGACCCTCGTTGGCATCAAGTTGCCGCTGCACCAGGCAATCTCTATAGTATTCCGATCCAAAACAGGTTTACTGCACTTTCTACTCTTGACTTTAATGATTGACAAAAAAATGACCATCTTGAAGGGATAACTATCCATACATTAACTTCAGAGGGGCAGGTGATAGATAGTGTTTTAGATAGAGAAGAAAAGGATACAGCAAATCTTTCCGATAAACATATTCAAATTCCTCTCACCCAAATAGGATTAAACGATGAGACTAACTCACTACAACTAAAAATTAGTCCTGTATCATCGGAAAATTTACTAATTAAAACCACTTTCCCTAGTTATAATAGCAGTACCTCTTTAATACATCTAACATTCTGTAATATAGCAGGCTTGCTGGCTAAAGGGACGAATCCCAAATTCCTAAATCAAGTTAACGCGAGTAGTGTTATCTGTCTTCAGGAAACTTGGGCCATTGACCCAATACATATAATTGGGTACAAGACCTTTATTTCCCAGGCAAAAAAACCTCGATCTGGAAGAAACAGTGGTGGCCTAATTATTTATATAGCAAATACCTTATGCAATAAGGAAATTGTTCCTCTTAAATTAAATGAGAACTATCAGATAATTATTCTAAAGAGAACCAAACAGAGGATATATATCATAGTAAATTTTTATAATAACAAGAAACTAGACGATTTGACCAACCTCCTCTCAGAGATTTCTCTAATCTTACAAGATTTAAAAGAGAAATATGCTAATAAAACATGTATTATACTCTGGGGCGGCGATTTTAATCTCCATTTTTGTGAGAATAACAATACTGATAAATGTGGAATCGAGGAAGATGACGGCAATAGGTTAACTCATATTACACACTCATCTGAGGGTGAAAAAATGAATGAGGTCTTAACAGAATTAGAACTGGGCTTTGCAAATGAAATAAAGCCTTTTCGAGTACGCTTTACACCAACCTTTAATGGAAGGGGACTGACGAGTCTGATAGACTACGTTCTGATCTCAATATATAAAGGCCCAAATATAGAACTATTTGAAGTAGCCAAAAACCCTCTAAGCGATCACTTCCCGATTATAATCGCCCTAAGTGATCAAAAGAATCAAAAAGATCCTGATACATTGATATTATTAGATCAACAAAATCTTGAGTTGGGTTCTCTGAATGGCTACACCTTAAAGTGGGGAAACATCGATCAAAAAAGCAATTACTACAGGAATAGTCACAGGAATAGTCACAGAATGTAAAAAGGAGATATTAACTTGCCTAGGGTGTGAGACAAAATGTAGTGACGTAATAACTAGCTTTAATATCATCTCACACAATATCAAAAAGGCACTTACCAGATCTTGTAAACAAAAAAAACAGGCGAAGAAAGGCTGGTTTAATCCAGCCTGCACCAAAGCACACTCAAAATTAAAAAAAAGCGCTCGGTAGGGAAAAAAGAGATAGAGAGGAAATCATCACTCTAAGAAGAGAGTATGCCCTAGTGCTGAAAAACAGAAAAAAGAGATAAAAGCTGATTTATGGGAGAATCTTAAGAAAAGCTCGGAACTTAAAGATAGCGCAGAGTTCTGGCAAATAGTAAGGTCACCATATCTCACAGGCAAAGAGGTTTTACCATCCATTGATATTGCAATCACCAACAATGAATGGGTAAATCACTATTCTAATGTTTTTGGTTTGGGGACATCACATAGTATGGATTGTCTGGATCCATTGAATCAAGTCACCAATCCACTAAGCTTGTATTTCACACATGATGAGGTAAAGAAAGCATTAAAGTCCTCAAAAATAGGTAAGGCCCCGGGGCCAGACAGGGTTCCTGTTGACATTTTTAAACATGAGGAAGAACTTTGGTCTCCGCTCTTGACGAACGTATTAAATGCCATTGCAGAAGAAGGCCTGTTAAAATCATGGAAAACATCTGTACTTGTCCCGATCTTTAAAAAGGGAGACCGAAACCTACCAACCTGTTACAGGCCTATCTCACTCCTGGACTCTTTTGGGAAGGTCGCTGGTCGGATCATTCTCGAGAGACTCCAGGAGTGGTCAGCTACACAAAACATCATATCAGATATACAGTACGGATTCCGTGAGGGGTTAGGTTCTGTAGATCAAGCGTTAAACCTGTCCTTATTGGCAGGAAAATACCTAGAGGCTTAGGGCACTGTCTTCCATATGGTGTATGTAGATCTATCCGCAGCCTTTGACTGTGTTATACACTCAAGGCTGTGGAGGATCATTCTTACAATGGGAGTTGATCCTCCTATTGTTGACTTCCTCCAAGAACTCTACACCGGAACAACTGGTAGAGTGCGATTTGGGACAAAGGGCCAACTGACAGAAAGTTTTAGAGTGGAAAAGGGGGTCAGACAGGGATGTGGGCCGCCATGCTGGAAGGAAGTAAAGATCTCCCCTCAGTTGGTCGTCGGCAGATACCTGCTTTGTTATATGCTGATGACGCTGTCATCCTAGCCAGAACCTCGGTGGAACTACAGCGAGCATTGGATAAATATTGTGACTTTATGCTGAGTTTGAACTTGCTTTTAAACGTGAAAAAAACTTTTACTATGCATGCGGGGAAAAAGAGTGCAAAACGTAAAAAACTATTCGTGAAAGGAGAAGCGTTGGAGAGAACATCAACTTATCAATACTTGGGAATCGTAATTGATGACAAATTCAAGTGGAAGGCAGCTATCAATGCCAGGAAATTATCTTTTCTAAGAGCAATAATGGCATTGAGGTCATTTGCACAAAAATCAGGGCATAAGCCACCTTTAGAAATGCTAAAAATATATCATGCCAAATGTGTCAGTACCGCTACTTATGGGGCAGGGATATGGGGCTTCGCAAATGTGACTGAACTACAAAAAATAGAAAATTCTTTTTTAAGATCCCTACTTGGCCTACCAAAAAATTCCTCCACATATGCTTGCCATGTAGAGCTGGGCATAGACTACTTAGAGGATATCTTAAAAGCCCAGCCTGTAATGCTATGGCGTCGAATCTGGGTTACTGAACAATGCCATCTAACCAGATCCAATATCTCCAAACTAGAGTTGAGAAAAGCATGCCTTTCACATTTGCGTCAGGTACGCATGTTAAAAGAAATCCATAAACCTTCTGTTCAACAGAGTTTACTGGTACAAACTGTGCTGTCCGTTGAACCCTATCTGATGTATAAAGTAACCCAATTTGAAAAACTGCTCTTGACACGTTTTAGGTTCAACACGTTCCACTTAATGGTCTCCTTTCCCATACAGAATGACTGGTCATCAAGACTCCTACCGTGCCCCTGCGATTCCCAATCGCTACAGTCAACCATACATACAACATTATTTTGCAAATTTTTTGTGGCACCCCGCAGACATTGGCTACTGCCCATATTGAAACATTGGGGCTTACGCCAATGTCGTCCAGCATACTTGGCGTTACAATATCTTGAAAATGAACTAATAGCAAAAGCAATTGCACGCTTTCTGAAATATTGTATACGTCATCGCTCTAATCTTTGATATTGTAAAGAATGAACTGAGCACAAAGAATATAAGTAAAAGTCAAGTCATTATTAATATTGTGTTTTTTATAAATTGCTTTTTTAAAAATTCCAGTTTCTTAACTGTTTTTACAAATTGAGTAAATGTGTAAAAAAAAATGTATTTTTCTGAACTTTTATGGTGTTTCTACCATTATGAAAAACCGAATAAAGTTTTATTTGATTTGATTTGATTTGTTCAACATTACTTTTTCCAACCTCATTTTATATCATCTGGTTCAATAATGTGTGTCACCACAGAATAAGGAAATTAGGAAAAAATAAAATACCATTGAACATGTTTTCATTTCACACCAAAAAAAAACTCATAACAAGCATGCCCATACATAATTTAACACCTGCAAAAACACACATGTAAAATGCTGAAATTCTTCCCTCTGTTTGTTACACATTGTTTGTATCAATACATCAGATTTGTTTGGGTAATTTTATAATGTATTAATGCTGTACATTGTCATTTGTTCAACAGCTTAAATTCTTGGAAAAATAAAATGTATCAAATCACTGGCCTGGGTATACACATTCACAACCTATTTCTGTAAACAAGTAATTCTTCATAACAGCATTGTAATGCTGAGATAGACACTTTCCACAGTGTGTGATAAACTAAATAGTTCAAACAATATATAAGACAGTACTATAACTAATTAAAATGCTTAGGCTTTTAGATTTGCTTTGCAGTCAATGGCATCATGCGTTTGGCTAATGAATTATGCCATGTTCTTTGCCTTCTTCAAAGCTTTTTTAAACTCTGTATTTTTCAGACTGTATATAATGGGGTTACATAGGGGAGTGAAAGCAACATATGACAAAGACATTATCTTATTTTCTTTTATTGAATATGATGATATTGGTCGCACGTATGTAGACAAGATAGACATATAGAATAAAACAACCACAGTAATGTGTGAGGCACACGTGGAGAAAGCTTTTTCCTTTCCAGTCTTAGACTTGATTTTCAGGATGGAAGAAGTGATTTTGCAATAAGACATAATGATAATAATAAATGATGTCATTGTCACTAATGAACCATCAACGTAGTTAAGAATTTCAATGGTGCTAGTGCTGCTGCAAGAAATCTTCAACAGTGCTGTTGCATCACAAAAAATGTGGTTAATGATGTGGGACTCACAGAAGGAGAACCTTGACATTAGTACAGGATGTGGTACTCCCAGTAGAAGTCCCACTGTCCAGCTTCCAGCAGCCAACTGCATGCACATCGCTTTATTCATGATGGTCGTGTATCGGAGGGGAACACAGATGGCGACATACCGATCATAAGCCATGACTGTCAAGAGAAGGAGCTCTGCACTTACCAGGGCAATGAAAAAATACAGCTGGAGAAGGCATTCAGTGAGAGAAACCTCAATGTCCTTTGCAAAGAAGTGGACCAGCAGTTGTGGAAAAATGACTGACGTGAAAATGATGTCGACAAATGACAACTGTGTAAGGAAGAAATACATAGCTGTATGCAAATTTGAGTTTAAGTGAATTATTATCAAGATCAAAAAGTTTCCCATTAGAGTTATGAGGTAAATCGATAAAAAGGCAAAAAAGAGTGGAATTTTCAACTGTGGAAAATCTGAAAATCCGACAATTAGGAACCCTGCAGTTGTACTCATATTTGATTCTTTCATTTATGTAGCAATGCAACACAGCTTGTTTCAGAAGACACCCTGTAAATAAATACAAAATTCACATGAATGTATTTATTGGCAAAAGGAACAGAGGGGTAAGTATGGGAATGTGATTTTTGTGTGACATTTCCAAAAATATCACATCTACTAAAGTAAACATTGTGAGCTTTCATATAATACTTTTTACTTTTAAGCTTATGATAATGCTCTTATAAAATGTACCTATGTGTTATTTGGGATTCTGCTGACAATGAAAAACACAAAAAAGTCCAACCTTTACCTACAAACATTTTACTATCCTTCTTTTTTCAGTATTAGAGAAAGCTGGTCAGTTTTCCTAAGTTTGTATAGGAAAATGACACTGTTTTGTTAAAATAACCCTCACCCACTTCATCATTGGGTTCTTCCCACCCCACTGCGGGATTGGGCGACAATGATGATGGAGCACTTGTTAGTGAAGTGATGCTATGTGTGATGTGGGAGTGGTAGGGTCCGAGTGGATATAGTGGGATTAAAAAATACCTGGCTATGTGGAAACTAAATTTGGCTGATAGATTGTAGTTCATTTACAGAGGGCTATAAGTCTTTCTTGGTCCCGCCTACACCTCAATGGCTGGAAGAGCTAGGGGTGGTCTAGTCTCATTGGATTGTCAGATTCAGGTTTTTTTTGTTTGTTTTGCTTTTGTGGGTATTTATAGAGCGCAGACATTCGCTCCGAAAGGAGCATCTTGGCGCTAGGCTTGCGTGCAGTAGGTACGTGGAAGATGGTGCGTGATGAAAAAACTGGGACTAGATGGCTGTCAATACAGAGGTGTCTGGTTGTTGGTACACCCATGTCTTTAGGAGTTTTCTAAAAAGGCTCTCCTTTTCAGTTAATCTAAGATTGACCGGTAGGTTGTTCCATGCCCTAGCTGCCAGAACGGTGAAGGTTTTCCCACCCCTAGTTTTGTACTTAAATCTTGGAATAGTGATGAGATTTGTACCAGAGGATCTCAGACATCGCGAGGGGTTGTAGCGTGTGAAGCGCTTTGCAAAGTAATGGGGCCCTGTGTTTTTCATGGTTTTGAAAACAGTAAGAAGAAGTTTAAAAAGAATCCTTTTGTGTAATGGTAGCCAGTGGAGGGTGTTCAGCGCCGTTGAAGCTGATGACCTTCTGGGAAGTCCCAGCACCAATCTAGCAGCTGCATGTTGTATGCTCTGCAGCTTTTTAAGGGTGGACTTTTTCACTCCAGCCATTAATCCATTGCAGTAGTCAAGTCGGGAGAGTATTAAAGCTACCGTGACTGATTTTCGAGCTGCAATGGGGAGGAGATCAAAGAATTTTTTTAAAGATTTAATAAGTCCAAAACAACGTCCAGCAGTGATCCTGACGTGGTCATCGAAAGAAAGGGATGAATCGAATTGCACGCCCAGGTTCCGTGCTGAAGGTACAGCGCTGGGTGGGGCCTCAGATCCTATGGGCCACCAATCTTTCGGGCAGAAAGATAGATCTTTGCCCAGCGGTATGATTTCAGTCTTGGCACTGTTGCATCTTAAATGGTTTTTGTTAAGCCACTGGAAAACATCGGAGAGACAATTTTGGAAACGCAAATCTGCGTCCGTACACTTTTTGTCAATCGTGACGACAAGTTGTGTGTCGTCAGCGTATGACGTGACGAGGATCCCATGAGATTCTATCACAGCGAGAAGAGGAGCCATGTAGATGTTAAAAAAGAGAGGACTTAATATGGACCCCTGGGGAACTCCTGATGTAATAGGTTTCTCGCTGGATAGATAGGGACCCAATGACACAGTTTGGGACCTATTAGATAGGAAAGATTTAACCCATGCCAGGACTGTGTCTGTCACGCCGATCTCTCGCAGTCTGTTGATCAGGATGACATGCGAGATAGTGTCGAACGCTGCTGTTAGGTCAAGCAGGATGAGGACGGCTTGCCTACCCTCATCCTGCAAGAACTTGATGGAGTCAGCTAGTTCGATCAAGGCTGTTTCGGTGCAATGACCGGAACGAAATCCCGACTGTTGCGGATGCAGGATGTTACGAGTCTCTACAAATGTTTTTAGCTCTCCGTGTACTAACTGTTCTGTGATCTTACCAAGGACAGGTAGTAATGAAATGGGGCGCACGTTGGTAAGATCAGTAGGGGATTTGTTCTGCTTCTTCATCAGGGGCTTCACAATAGCCTTCTTCCAGTCATTGGGCACTATCCCGGACTCAAGAGATTCATTAATGATGGTGTTAATATGAGGATTAACTGTATCGATCAAATGGTGCAGGATGCTGGGAGGACAGGAGTCGGTGGGGGCTCCTGATTTGCATGCCAAAATTGCCTTGCGTGTTTGTTGAAGGGAGACAGGTTTGAAACTAGAAAGCGGGAGGTAGTTATCTGTTGCCTCATAAGAGGTGGTCAAAGGAGAAGGGAAGTCATTCTGGATATTAGCAATTTTATCTACAAAAAAGTCTGCGATTTGATTGCATAGCCTTACAGATGGTGGGATTTCGGGCACAAGAGTTTTGGGATGGGTGAAGGACTTAACTATAGTGAAGATAGTTTTTTGTTTTTGGTGGGCATCATTTATGGCTTTAGTAAAATATTCCTTTTTTGCCACTTTTATGTTGGAGAGATATGATTTCCTTTGTTGAACATAAAGTGCTCTTGCAGCCTCATCATACGTTTTTCTCCATTTTCTTTCTAGTCTCCAACAGAGAAGATGGCTATTGGATAGGGTCTGGGTGAACCAAGGTGCGTTAGGTTTTCTTTTATGCTGTTTCGCATGCTGGCTTTTAGGTTCGGAGTTATCCGAAACAATTTGATCCATCCAAGCATGGAAATTGTGGGAGTCAACTGTCACGTCTCCAGTTGTTTTTGGGGATTTAGGTAAGGGTTGAGAATCCAGCTTAATGCGTTCCGTCACTTTCCTCCAATTGATTGTAAAGGAGGGGTGGGAGCGTTTCTTGCTGGGTAAGGCAGGGGCTTGTATCTCGATATCAAAAGGAATAAAAAAATGATCAGTCCAAATTTGAGGTATCGGGAGGGACGTGGTCAAAGTTGTGAGATTAGAACAGATACCGTCGAGGGTGTGTCCCGCAAAATGAGTAGCAGCAGCGACAAGTTGGGATAATCCAAAAATATTTAACGAATGTTGAAAAGAAATGGCGTGGGGGTCAACACAAGACTCCAAATGCAAGTTCATATCTCCTAATAAGGTGAAGTTGGGATAATGTAGTGTAAGTGCTCCCAGGACCTCATCTAGAGAGTCAAGAAAGGGAGTGGCATTGCCAGGAGGACGGTATATTAGTCCCCCCGAAAAGGAGGTAGAGGCATTAATTTTGATTGAAAAACCTATGCCCTCACTGTCTTTAAGGTAGCCTAGATCAAATATATATTTACAACAAGGGGTGGTGAGGGACAGAGTCTCTGAATTAAGCAGAAAGCTCTCACCCAGTCAAGAGATCAGGGCTAGATCCAACACCGTTTTTTAGCTCACTGCACCATCCCAGTTTCAGAACCTGGCTGTATGCAAATTAGTCTGTTCCTGTCCCAGTGCATGATGGGAACAGGGCAAACCAAACTACAAAAGCCAATTCTTACACTGGGAAGGAAACAAGCTCCCGGGGACCGGTTTCTGGCATTACAGCCGTCTTCGGCCCGGTTTGCTTGAATCCTGATGGTGCAATGAGCAAGGGTCTCACATCTGAGAATACCCTTCCACGCTTAGGGTGGACAAAAATATTTACAACAAGGGGTGGTGAGGGACAGAGTCTCTGAATTAAGCAGAAAGCTCTCACCCAGTCAAGAGATCAGGGCTAGATCCAACACCGTTTTTTAGCTCACTGCACCATCCCAGTTTCAGAACCTGGCTGTATGCAAATTAGTCTGTTCCTGTCCCAGTGCATGATGGGAACAGGGCAAACCAAACTACAAAAGCCAATTCTTACACTGGGAAGGAAACAAGCTCCCGGGGACCGGTTTCTGGCATTACAGCCGTCTTCGGCCCGGTTTGCTTGAATCCTGATGGTGCAATGAGCAAGGGTCTCACATCTGAGAATACCCTTCCACGCTTAGGGTGGACAAAAATATTTACAACAAGGGGTGGTGAGGGACAGAGTCTCTGAATTAAGCAGAAAGCTCTCACCCAGTCAAGAGATCAGGGCTAGATCCAACACCGTTTTTTAGCTCACTGCACCATCCCAGTTTCAGAACCTGGCTGTATGCAAATTAGTCTGTTCCTGTCCCAGTGCATGATGGGAACAGGGCAAACCAAACTACAAAAGCCAATTCTTACACTGGGAAGGAAACAAGCTCCCGGGGACCGGTTTCTGGCATTACAGCCGTCTTCGGCCCGGTTTGCTTGAATCCTGATGGTGCAATGAGCAAGGGTCTCACATCTGAGAATACCCTTCCACGCTTAGGGTGGACAAAAATATTTACAACAAGGGGTGGTGAGGGACAGAGTCTCTGAATTAAGCAGAAAGCTCTCACCCAGTCAAGAGATCAGGGCTAGATCCAACACCGTTTTTTAGCTCACTGCACCATCCCAGTTTCAGAACCTGGCTGTATGCAAATTAGTCTGTTCCTGTCCCAGTGCATGATGGGAACAGGGCAAACCAAACTACAAAAGCCAATTCTTACACTGGGAAGGAAACAAGCTCCCGGGGACCGGTTTCTGGCATTACAGCCGTCTTCGGCCCGGTTTGCTTGAATCCTGATGGTGCAATGAGCAAGGGTCTCACATCTGAGAATACCCTTCCACGCTTAGGGTGGACAAAAATATTTACAACAAGGGGTGGTGAGGGACAGAGTCTCTGAATTAAGCAGAAAGCTCTCACCCAGTCAAGAGATCAGGGCTAGATCCAACACCGTTTTTTAGCTCACTGCACCATCCCAGTTTCAGAACCTGGCTGTATGCAAATTAGTCTGTTCCTGTCCCAGTGCATGATGGGAACAGGGCAAACCAAACTACAAAAGCCAATTCTTACACTGGGAAGGAAACAAGCTCCCGGGGACCGGTTTCTGGCATTACAGCCGTCTTCGGCCCGGTTTGCTTGAATCCTGATGGTGCAATGAGCAAGGGTCTCACATCTGAGAATACCCTTCCACGCTTAGGGTGGACAAAAATATTTACAACAAGGGGTGGTGAGGGACAGAGTCTCTGAATTAAGCAGAAAGCTCTCACCCAGTCAAGAGATCAGGGCTAGATCCAACACCGTTTTTTAGCTCACTGCACCATCCCAGTTTCAGAACCTGGCTGTATGCAAATTAGTCTGTTCCTGTCCCAGTGCATGATGGGAACAGGGCAAACCAAACTACAAAAGCCAATTCTTACACTGGGAAGGAAACAAGCTCCCGGGGACCGGTTTCTGGCATTACAGCCGTCTTCGGCCCGGTTTGCTTGAATCCTGATGGTGCAATGAGCAAGGGTCTCACATCTGAGAATACCCTTCCACGCTTAGGGTGGACAAAAATATTTACAACAAGGGGTGGTGAGGGACAGAGTCTCTGAATTAAGCAGAAAGCTCTCACCCAGTCAAGAGATCAGGGCTAGATCCAACACCGTTTTTTAGCTCACTGCACCATCCCAGTTTCAGAACCTGGCTGTATGCAAATTAGTCTGTTCCTGTCCCAGTGCATGATGGGAACAGGGCAAACCAAACTACAAAAGCCAATTCTTACACTGGGAAGGAAACAAGCTCCCGGGGACCGGTTTCTGGCATTACAGCCGTCTTCGGCCCGGTTTGCTTGAATCCTGATGGTGCAATGAGCAAGGGTCTCACATCTGAGAATACCCTTCCACGCTTAGGGTGGACAAAAATATTTACAACAAGGGGTGGTGAGGGACAGAGTCTCTGAATTAAGCAGAAAGCTCTCACCCAGTCAAGAGATCAGGGCTAGATCCAACACCGTTTTTTAGCTCACTGCACCATCCCAGTTTCAGAACCTGGCTGTATGCAAATTAGTCTGTTCCTGTCCCAGTGCATGATGGGAACAGGGCAAACCAAACTACAAAAGCCAATTCTTACACTGGGAAGGAAACAAGCTCCCGGGGACCGGTTTCTGGCATTACAGCCGTCTTCGGCCCGGTTTGCTTGAATCCTGATGGTGCAATGAGCAAGGGTCTCACATCTGAGAATACCCTTCCACGCTTAGGGTGGACAAAAATATTTACAACAAGGGGTGGTGAGGGACAGAGTCTCTGAATTAAGCAGAAAGCTCTCACCCAGTCAAGAGATCAGGGCTAGATCCAACACCGTTTTTTAGCTCACTGCACCATCCCAGTTTCAGAACCTGGCTGTATGCAAATTAGTCTGTTCCTGTCCCAGTGCATGATGGGAACAGGGCAAACCAAACTACAAAAGCCAATTCTTACACTGGGAAGGAAACAAGCTCCCGGGGACCGGTTTCTGGCATTACAGCCGTCTTCGGCCCGGTTTGCTTGAATCCTGATGGTGCAATGAGCAAGGGTCTCACATCTGAGAATACCCTTCCACGCTTAGGGTGGACAAAAATATTTACAACAAGGGGTGGTGAGGGACAGAGTCTCTGAATTAAGCAGAAAGCTCTCACCCAGTCAAGAGATCAGGGCTAGATCCAACACCGTTTTTTAGCTCACTGCACCATCCCAGTTTCAGAACCTGGCTGTATGCAAATTAGTCTGTTCCTGTCCCAGTGCATGATGGGAACAGGGCAAACCAAACTACAAAAGCCAATTCTTACACTGGGAAGGAAACAAGCTCCCGGGGACCGGTTTCTGGCATTACAGCCGTCTTCGGCCCGGTTTGCTTGAATCCTGATGGTGCAATGAGCAAGGGTCTCACATCTGAGAATACCCTTCCACGCTTAGGGTGGACAAAAATATTTACAACAAGGGGTGGTGAGGGACAGAGTCTCTGAATTAAGCAGAAAGCTCTCACCCAGTCAAGAGATCAGGGCTAGATCCAACACCGTTTTTTAGCTCACTGCACCATCCCAGTTTCAGAACCTGGCTGTATGCAAATGAGCTGGGATGGGGCAGTGAGATAAATAACGGTGATGGATCAAGCCCTGATCTTTGGACTGGGTAAGAGTGGTCTGTTTAACTCAGACACTCTGTTCATCACCACCCCCTTTTCTAAATCGTTTTTGGCCACTATAGGTGTGGCAGGGTATACTCAGACATGAGTCCCTTTCTCACTGCTCCATCAGGATTCAAGCAAGCCGGGCCGAAGAAGGCTGAAATGCCAGAAACCGGTCCCCGGTAGCTTGTCTCCTTTCTGGTGAAGAATTGGCTTGGTAGTTTAGTCTGCCCTGTTCCCATGATGCACTGGGCCAGGGACAGACTGATTTGCATATAGCCAGGTTCTGAGCTGGGATGGGGCAGTGAGATAAATAACGGTGATGGATCAAGCCCTGATCTTTGGACTGGGTAAGAGTGGTCTGTTTAACTCAGACACTCTGTTCATCACCACCCCCTTTTCTAAATCGTTTTTGGCCACTATAGGTGTGGCAGGGTATACTCAGACATGAGTCCCTTTCTCACTGCTCCATCAGGATTCAAGCAAGCCGGGCCGAAGAAGGCTGAAATGCCAGAAACTGGTCCCCGGTAGCTTGTCTCCTTTCTGGTGAAGAATTGGCTTGGTAGTTTAGTCTGCCCTGTTCCCATGATGCACTGGGCCAGGGACAGACTGATTTGCATATAGCCAGGTTCTGAGCTGGGATGGGGCAGTGAGATAAATAACGGTGATGGATCAAGCCCTGATCTTTGGACTGGGTAAGAGTGGTCTGTTTAACTCAGACACTCTGTTCATCACCACCCCCTTTTCTAAATCGTTTTTGGCCACTATAGGTGTGGCAGGGTATACTCAGACATGAGTCCCTTTCTCACTGCTCCATCAGGATTCAAGCAAGCCGGGCCGAAGAAGGCTGAAATGCCAGAAACCGGTCCCCGGTAGCTTGTCTCCTTTCTGGTGAAGAATTGGCTTGGTAGTTTAGTCTGCCCTGTTCCCATGATGCACTGGGCCAGGGACAGACTGATTTGCATATAGCCAGGTTCTGAGCTGGGATGGGGCAGTGAGATAAATAACGGTGATGGATCAAGCCCTGATCTTTGGACTGGGTAAGAGTGGTCTGTTTAACTCAGACACTCTGTTCATCACCACCCCCTTTTCTAAATCGTTTTTGGCCACTATAGGTGTGGCAGGGTATACTCAGACATGAGTCCCTTTCTCACTGCTCCATCAGGATTCAAGCAAGCCGGGCCGAAGAAGGCTGAAATGCCAGAAACCGGTCCCCGGTAGCTTGTCTCCTTTCTGGTGAAGAATTGGCTTGGTAGTTTAGTCTGCCCTGTTCCCATGATGCACTGGGCCAGGGACAGACTGATTTGCATATAGCCAGGTTCTGAGCTGGGATGGGGCAGTGAGATAAATAACGGTGATGGATCAAGCCCTGATCTTTGGACTGGGTAAGAGTGGTCTGTTTAACTCAGACACTCTGTTCATCACCACCCCCTTTTCTAAATCGTTTTTGGCCACTATAGGTGTGGCAGGGTATACTCAGACATGAGTCCCTTTCTCACTGCTCCATCAGGATTCAAGCAAGCCGGGCCGAAGAAGGCTGAAATGCCAGAAACCGGTCCCCGGTAGCTTGTCTCCTTTCTGGTGAAGAATTAGCTTGGTAGTTTAGTCTGCCCTGTTCCCATGATGCACTGGGCCAGGGACAGACTGATTTGCATATAGCCAGGTTCTGAGCTGGGATGGGGCAGTGAGATAAATAACGGTGATGGATCAAGCCCTGATCTTTGGACTGGGTAAGAGTGGTCTGTTTAACTCAGACACTCTGTTCATCACCACCCCCTTTTCTAAATCGTTTTTGGCCACTATAGGTGTGGCAGGGTATACTCAGACATGAGTCCCTTTCTCACTGCTCCATCAGGATTCAAGCAAGCCGGGCCGAAGAAGGCTGAAATGCCAGAAACTGGTCCCCGGTAGCTTGTCTCCTTTCTGGTGAAGAATTGGCTTGGTAGTTTAGTCTGCCCTGTTCCCATGATGCACTGGGCCAGGGACAGACTGATTTGCATATAGCCAGGTTCTGAGCTGGGATGGGGCAGTGAGATAAATAACGGTGATGGATCAAGCCCTGATCTTTGGACTGGGTAAGAGTGGTCTGTTTAACTCAGACACTCTGTTCATCACCACCCCCTTTTCTAAATCGTTTTTGGCCACTATAGGTGTGGCAGGGTATACTCAGACATGAGTCCCTTTCTCACTGCTCCATCAGGATTCAAGCAAGCCGGGCCGAAGAAGGCTGAAATGCCAGAAACCGGTCCCCGGTAGCTTGTCTCCTTTCTGGTGAAGAATTGGCTTGGTAGTTTAGTCTGCCCTGTTCCCATGATGCACTGGGCCAGGGACAGACTGATTTGCATATAGCCAGGTTCTGAGCTGGGATGGGGCAGTGAGATAAATAACGGTGATGGATCAAGCCCTGATCTTTGGACTGGGTAAGAGTGGTCTGTTTAACTCAGACACTCTGTTCATCACCACCCCCTTTTCTAAATCGTTTTTGGCCACTATAGGTGTGGCAGGGTATACTCAGACATGAGTCCCTTTCTCACTGCTCCATCAGGATTCAAGCAAGCCGGGCCGAAGAAGGCTGAAATGCCAGAAACCGGTCCCCGGTAGCTTGTCTCCTTTCTGGTGAAGAATTGGCTTGGTAGTTTAGTCTGCCCTGTTCCCATGATGCACTGGGCCAGGGACAGACTGATTTGCATATAGCCAGGTTCTGAGCTGGGATGGGGCAGTGAGATAAATAACGGTGATGGATCAAGCCCTGATCTTTGGACTGGGTAAGAGTGGTCTGTTTAACTCAGACACTCTGTTCATCACCACCCCCTTTTCTAAATCGTTTTTGGCCACTATAGGTGTGGCAGGGTATACTCAGACATGAGTCCCTTTCTCACTGCTCCATCAGGATTCAAGCAAGCCGGGCCGAAGAAGGCTGAAATGCCAGAAACCGGTCCCCGGTAGCTTGTCTCCTTTCTGGTGAAGAATTAGCTTGGTAGTTTAGTCTGCCCTGTTCCCATGATGCACTGGGCCAGGGACAGACTGATTTGCATATAGCCAGGTTCTGAGCTGGGATGGGGCAGTGAGATAAATAACGGTGATGGATCAAGCCCTGATCTTTGGACTGGGTAAGAGTGGTCTGTTTAACTCAGACACTCTGTTCATCACCACCCCCTTTTCTAAATCGTTTTTGGCCACTATAGGTGTGGCAGGGTATACTCAGACATGAGTCCCTTTCTCACTGCTCCATCAGGATTCAAGCAAGCCGGGCCGAAGAAGGCTGAAATGCCAGAAACCGGTCCCCGGTAGCTTGTCTCCTTTCTGGTGAAGAATTGGCTTGGTAGTTTAGTCTGCCCTGTTCCCATGATGCACTGGGCCAGGGACAGACTGATTTGCATATAGCCAGGTTCTGAGCTGGGATGGGGCAGTGAGATAAATAACGGTGATGGATCAAGCCCTGATCTTTGGACTGGGTAAGAGTGGTCTGTTTAACTCAGACACTCTGTTCATCACCACCCCCTTTTCTAAATCGTTTTTGGCCACTATAGGTGTGGCAGGGTATACTCAGACATGAGTCCCTTTCTCACTGCTCCATCAGGATTCAAGCAAGCCGGGCCGAAGAAGGCTGAAATGCCAGAAACCGGTCCCCGGTAGCTTGTCTCCTTTCTGGTGAAGAATTGGCTTGGTAGTTTAGTCTGCCCTGTTCCCATGATGCACTGGGCCAGGGACAGACTGATTTGCATATAGCCAGGTTCTGAGCTGGGATGGGGCAGTGAGATAAATAACGGTGATGGATCAAGCCCTGATCTTTGGACTGGGTAAGAGTGGTCTGTTTAACTCAGACACTCTGTTCATCACCACCCCCTTTTCTAAATCGTTTTTGGCCACTATAGGTGTGGCAGGGTATACTCAGACATGAGTCCCTTTGTCACTGCTCCATCAGGATTCAAGCAAGCCGGGCCGAAGAAGGCTGAAATGCCAGAAACCGGTCCCCGGTAGCTTGTCTCCTTTCTGGTGAAGAATTGGCTTGGTAGTTTAGTCTGCCCTGTTCCCATGATGCACTGGGCCAGGGACAGACTGATTTGCATATAGCCAGGTTCTGAGCTGGGATGGGGCAGTGAGATAAATAACGGTGATGGATCAAGCCCTGATCTTTGGACTGGGTAAGAGTGGTCTGTTTAACTCAGACACTCTGTTCATCACCACCCCCTTTTCTAAATCGTTTTTGGCCACTATAGGTGTGGCAGGGTATACTCAGACATGAGTCCCTTTCTCACTGCTCCATCAGGATTCAAGCAAGCCGGGCCGAAGAAGGCTGAAATGCCAGAAACCGGTCCCCGGTAGCTTGTCTCCTTTCTGGTGAAGAATTGGCTTGGTAGTTTAGTCTGCCCTGTTCCCATGATGCACTGGGCCAGGGACAGACTGATTTGCATATAGCCAGGTTCTGAGCTGGGATGGGGCAGTGAGATAAATAACGGTGATGGATCAAGCCCTGATCTTTGGACTGGGTAAGAGTGGTCTGTTTAACTCAGACACTCTGTTCATCACCACCCCCTTTTCTAAATCGTTTTTGGCCACTATAGGTGTGGCAGGGTATACTCAGACATGAGTCCCTTTCTCACTGCTCCATCAGGATTCAAGCAAGCCGGGCCGAAGAAGGCTGAAATGCCAGAAACCGGTCCCCGGTAGCTTGTCTCCTTTCTGGTGAAGAATTGGCTTGGTAGTTTAGTCTGCCCTGTTCCCATGATGCACTGGGCCAGGGACAGACTGATTTGCATATAGCCAGGTTCTGAGCTGGGATGGGGCAGTGAGATAAATAACGGTGATGGATCAAGCCCTGATCTTTGGACTGGGTAAGAGTGGTCTGTTTAACTCAGACACTCTGTTCATCACCACCCCCTTTTCTAAATCGTTTTTGGCCACTATAGGTGTGGCAGGGTATACTCAGACATGAGTCCCTTTCTCACTGCTCCATCAGGATTCAAGCAAGCCGGGCCGAAGAAGGCTGAAATGCCAGAAACCGGTCCCCGGTAGCTTGTCTCCTTTCTGGTGAAGAATTGGCTTGGTAGTTTAGTCTGCCCTGTTCCCATGATGCACTGGGCCAGGGACAGACTGATTTGCATATAGCCAGGTTCTGAGCTGGGATGGGGCAGTGAGATAAATAACGGTGATGGATCAAGCCCTGATCTTTGGACTGGGTAAGAGTGGTCTGTTTAACTCAGACACTCTGTTCATCACCACCCCCTTTTCTAAATCGTTTTTGGCCACTATAGGTGTGGCAGGGTATACTCAGACATGAGTCCCTTTCTCACTGCTCCATCAGGATTCAAGCAAGCCGGGCCGAAGAAGGCTGAAATGCCAGAAACCGGTCCCCGGTAGCTTGTCTCCTTTCTGGTGAAGAATTGGCTTGGTAGTTTAGTCTGCCCTGTTCCCATGATGCACTGGGCCAGGGACAGACTGATTTACATATAGCCAGGTTCTGAGCTGGGATGGGGCAGTGAGATAAATAACGGTGATGGATCAAGCCCTGATCTTTGGACTGGGTAAGAGTGGTCTGTTTAACTCAGACACTCTGTTCATCACCCCCCCCTTTTCTAAATCGTTTTTGGCCACTATAGGTGTGGCAGGGTATACTCAGACATGAGTCCCTTTCTCACTGCTCCATCAGGATTCAAGCAAGCCGGGCCGAAGAAGGCTGAAATGCCAGAAACCGGTCCCCGGTAGCTTGTCTCCTTTCTGGTGAAGAATTGGCTTGGTAGTTTAGTCTGCCCTGTTCCCATGATGCACTGGGCCAGGGACAGACTGATTTGCATATAGCCAGGTTCTGAGCTGGGATGGGGCAGTGAGATAAATAACGGTGATGGATCAAGCCCTGATCTTTGGACTGGGTAAGAGTGGTCTGTTTAACTCAGACACTCTGTTCATCACCACCCCCTTTTCTAAATCGTTTTTGGCCACTATAGGTGTGGCAGGGTATACTCAGACATGAGTCCCTTTCTCACTGCTCCATCAGGATTCAAGCAAGCCGGGCCGAAGAAGGCTGAAATGCCAGAAACCGGTCCCCGGTAGCTTGTCTCCTTTCTGGTGAAGAATTGGCTTGGTAGTTTAGTCTGCCCTGTTCCCATGATGCACTGGGCCAGGGACAGACTGATTTGCATATAGCCAGGTTCTGAGCTGGGATGGGGCAGTGAGATAAATAACGGTGATGGATCAAGCCCTGATCTTTGGACTGGGTAAGAGTGGTCTGTTTAACTCAGACACTCTGTTCATCACCACCCCCTTTTCTAAATCGTTTTTGGCCACTATAGGTGTGGCAGGGTATACTCAGACATGAGTCCCTTTCTCACTGCTCCATCAGGATTCAAGCAAGCCGGGCCGAAGAAGGCTGAAATGCCAGAAACCGGTCCCCGGTAGCTTGTCTCCTTTCTGGTGAAGAATTGGCTTGGTAGTTTAGTCTGCCCTGTTCCCATGATGCACTGGGCCAGGGACAGACTGATTTGCATATAGCCAGGTTCTGAGCTGGGATGGGGCAGTGAGATAAATAACGGTGATGGATCAAGCCCTGATCTTTGGACTGGGTAAGAGTGGTCTGTTTAACTCAGACACTCTGTTCATCACCACCCCCTTTTCTAAATCGTTTTTGGCCACTATAGGTGTGGCAGGGTATACTCAGACATGAGTCCCTTTCTCACTGCTCCATCAGGATTCAAGCAAGCCGGGCCGAAGAAGGCTGAAATGCCAGAAACCGGTCCCCGGTAGCTTGTCTCCTTTCTGGTGAAGAATTGGCTTGGTAGTTTAGTCTGCCCTGTTCCCATGATGCACTGGGCCAGGGACAGACTGATTTGCATATAGCCAGGTTCTGAGCTGGGATGGGGCAGTGAGATAAATAACGGTGATGGATCAAGCCCTGATCTTTGGACTGGGTAAGAGTGGTCTGTTTAACTCAGACACTCTGTTCATCACCACCCCCTTTTCTAAATCGTTTTTGGCCACTATAGGTGTGGCAGGGTATACTCAGACATGAGTCCCTTTCTCACTGCTCCATCAGGATTCAAGCAAGCCGGGCCGAAGAAGGCTGAAATGCCAGAAACCGGTCCCCGGTAGCTTGTCTCCTTTCTGGTGAAGAATTGGCTTGGTAGTTTAGTCTGCCCTGTTCCCATGATGCACTGGGCCAGGGACAGACTGATTTGCATATAGCCAGGTTCTGAGCTGGGATGGGGCAGTGAGATAAATAACGGTGATGGATCAAGCCCTGATCTTTGGACTGGGTAAGAGTGGTCTGTTTAACTCAGACACTCTGTTCATCACCACCCCTTTTCTAAATCGTTTTTGGCCACTATAGGTGTGGCAGGGTATACTCAGACATGAGTCCCTTTCTCACTGCTCCATCAGGATTCAAGCAAGCCGGGCCGAAGAAGGCTGAAATGCCAGAAACCGGTCCCCGGTAGCTTGTCTCCTTTCTGGTGAAGAATTGGCTTGGTAGTTTAGTCTGCCCTGTTCCCATGATGCACTGGGCCAGGGACAGACTGATTTGCATATAGCCAGGTTCTGAGCTGGGATGGGGCAGTGAGATAAATAACGGTGATGGATCAAGCCCTGATCTTTGGACTGGGTAAGAGTGGTCTGTTTAACTCAGACACTCTGTTCATCACCACCCCCTTTTCTAAATCGTTTTTGGCCACTATAGGTGTGGCAGGGTATACTCAGACATGAGTCCCTTTCTCACTGCTCCATCAGGATTCAAGCAAGCCGGGCCGAAGAAGGCTGAAATGCCAGAAACCGGTCCCCGGTAGCTTGTCTCCTTTCTGGTGAAGAATTGGCTTGGTAGTTTAGTCTGCCCTGTTCCCATGATGCACTGGGCCAGGGACAGACTGATTTGCATATAGCCAGGTTCTGAGCTGGGATGGGGCAGTGAGATAAATAACGGTGATGGATCAAGCCCTGATCTTTGGACTGGGTAAGAGTGGTCTGTTTAACTCAGACACTCTGTTCATCACCACCCCCTTTTCTAAATCGTTTTTGGCCACTATAGGTGTGGCAGGGTATACTCAGACATGAGTCCCTTTCTCACTGCTCCATCAGGATTCAAGCAAGCTGGGCCGAAGAAGGCTGAAATGCCAGAAACCGGTCCCCGGTAGCTTGTCTCCTTTCTGGTGAAGAATTGGCTTGGTAGTTTAGTCTGCCCTGTTCCCATGATGCACTGGGCCAGGGACAGACTGATTTGCATATAGCCAGGTTCTGAGCTGGGATGGGGCAGTGAGATAAATAACGGTGATGGATCAAGCCCTGATCTTTGGACTGGGTAAGAGTGGTCTGTTTAACTCAGACACTCTGTTCATCACCACCCCCTTTTCTAAATCGTTTTTGGCCACTATAGGTGTGGCAGGGTATACTCAGACATGAGTCCCTTTCTCACTGCTCCATCAGGATTCAAGCAAGCCGGGCCGAAGAAGGCTGAAATGCCAGAAACCGGTCCCCGGTAGCTTGTCTCCTTTCTGGTGAAGAATTGGCTTGGTAGTTTAGTCTGCCCTGTTCCCATGATGCACTGGGCCAGGGACAGACTGATTTGCATATAGCCAGGTTCTGAGCTGGGATGGGGCAGTGAGATAAATAACGGTGATGGATCAAGCCCTTATCTTTGGACTGGGTAAGAGTGGTCTGTTTAACTCAGACACTCTGTTCATCACCACCCCCTTTTCTAAATCGTTTTTGGCCACTATAGGTGTGGCAGGGTATACTCAGACATGAGTCCCTTTCTCACTGCTCCATCAGGATTCAAGCAAGCCGGGCCGAAGAAGGCTGAAATGCCAGAAACCGGTCCCCGGTAGCTTGTCTCCTTTCTGGTGAAGAATTGGCTTGGTAGTTTAGTCTGCCCTGTTCCCATGATGCACTGGGCCAGGGACAGACTGATTTGCATATAGCCAGGTTCTGAGCTGGGATGGGGCAGTGAGATAAATAACGGTGATGGATCAAGCCCTGATCTTTGGACTGGGTAAGAGTGGTCTGTTTAACTCAGACACTCTGTTCATCACCACCCCCTTTTCTAGATCAAATATATGGCAGGGGAGGATTTTTTTAATGGCGAGTGCTACCCCACCACCACGCCCAAGAGGTCTGTACCGCCTAAAAATTGTAAAATCAGAAGGAAGGCAGTAGCCAGATCAGGATTGGACGAGTCATTGAGCCAGGTTTCGGTAATAAAAAGACCATCTAAGTCGTGGCCTGATATTAAATCATGTATGTCTTGGCTGTGACAGGCTAGGGATCTAGCGTTAATAAGACCTCCCTTAAAGAGGTTCCACCCTCACATAGTGCCTGTATACAACACCTGATTCTAAGAAAGCAATCCAGCAAACTGGGCCTTTTTAATTTCTATAATTCAGTATTAAAGTATGTCTGGTGAGTGTGATAGTATCCTTTTGGGCTCCTTTATAAGGTATCATTGTACAACTGAATTCCAAAATCCTATGATCACAGGGGACTTTAATGCACACCTTTGTGGAGATCCCATGTTGACCAGACTGGGTTATTTAGGTTGCCCTTGGGTGAGAGGGCTGCATTTTGAGCATACCGCTCAAGGGGACGCCATGAACAAACTCCTTCATGAATCTCTCCTTTCATTAGGTGACCCCTGTAGCAAGGCAGCCATTCCTTCCTTCAAAGCAAGAGGGTGTGCTACAATTATTGATTTTAAGATAATTTCAACATTCTTGAATCTCCAATTCAGGGTTTCTTTAAACAAGAAAGTGCCTACAGTGGCCATAACCCATTGTGCGTTGAACTACGAAATCCAATAATGCTATATAAAGGGGTATTGTGGAAAAGGGGTTATGTAGACTAACAGATGGTAAATGGGGTCTGAATGGGGAGCTAATGGCGACCGACCAGGGTAACAGGCTGAGATGGTCCAATCTGGATATCGACGCCTTTTATGAAGCACTAATGGCAGATAAAGATCACCGTGTAGGGAGGTGCCTATATCGCGAAATAACAGGGGTTGATCTAGTCAAGGCCCATGAAGGGGTAACATCGCATATAGACAGGCTCCTCAGAGTCAAGCCCAGGAAAAAAGGACCGAGGGAACATGGGTGGTTCGATCAGGCCTTTTTCCAAGGCTCTGAGAGAGTTGAAATTGGCACTGAAAACTCGCCCTAGGGATAAAACCAGGACTATGGTGTGGCGAGGCTTATATAAGGATGCACTAAAGTACAGCAAATCCTCCCTGCAGCAGCAGGCCTGGGAGAACCTTAGGGAGGCAGTGGACACCAAAAATAGGACAGCATTTTGGAAGATCATAAATAACCCATGTTTCCAAGACAGGGACAAACCCAAGATTGTAAATCACATCTTGGCGGAGACATGGTTTGAGCACTTTAACGGTCTATACAACCTTAGTACTCATGGGGATTGCCTAGTGACTAAGAAAGGGCCAGGAAGAGAGAAACTTATAATGTTCTCGCTAAATGAGATTAAGGCTGGCGTGGAAGGATTGACCAGAAACAAAACGCCGGGACCAGACGGTGTCCCTCTGGACTTGTTCCTGGCTCATGCAGAGTTGTGGGCTCCTATTTTGACCAGGGCTATAAATGCAGCAGTGTATACGGGCATGCCTGAATCCTGGTCGACAGCCACAATTGTTCCAATTTTCCAAAAAGGTGACAGGGAGAGCCCGTCCTGTTACCAACCCATTTCCCTGATTGACGTGTCCGTGAAAGTTCTTGGCAGGGCTATACTTAACCGCCTATTAGACTGGGCAGAAGTACATAAGATCATCACGGACACGCAGTATGGTTTCAGGGCCGGTCGTTCTACAACAGACCAATTTTTAAATCTGTATCTCCTGACGGCCAAGTACACGATAGCGATTCAAGGTACAGTGTACTTGCCGTTTATGGATCTTACAGCGGCATTCGACCGGGTGAACATGAACAAACTATGGGAACTCATGGAGGGACTGGGAGTGGACCGGGGCCTAGTACACATTTTGAGATCCCTACACAGGAACACCCGTGCCCAGGTTCCGTATAACGAGGAGGGTAGTATGACAGATCAGTTTCCCTGTACGAGGGGAGTCAGACAGGGCTGTATTCTGGCTCCCTTCTTATTTACCCTCTATATTAACGGCCTAGAGAAAGCTTTGGCTGGGCTGAGAGTGGACTCACCTAAGATAGGTCATAGGGGGTTCAGGTTCTGCTTTACGCAGATGATGCAGTACTTCTGGCCTACAAATACTGTTAGATGGGTCTATCCACTTCATGGAGAGCCTGGACTTGTCAGCAAATCTTGCCAAATCCTATATAATGGAGGTAGGGAAGATGCCCTCAAAGAAATATAATATATGATTGGAGCACATCATATAGAAAAAGTCCAGTCCTTCTCATACTTGGGGATATTGGTTGACTCCAGGCTCAACTTTAAACCGCTGCTGGAGGATAAGTATTGCACCCTTATCAAAAGCATGGGGGCGATTATGAACTATGCACATAGACTGGGTCGCTGAGCCCCTGACCAGATCCTGATCCTCTATAACTCAATATGCTCCACCAAAGTACTCTATGGCAGTGAGGTCTGGGGCTTTGTGGATGCTAAGTCACTCAATATTGAAGAGAACAAACTTTTAATAAGACTACTGAAAGTGCCACAAAGTACCCCGGGCTTCATTTTACATGAGGAATTGGGTGTTCCTTACATCAAGGACAGGATAAAATTGAAACCGGTCAGTTGCTGGGTTAAAATTTGGACAGATCCAGAGGCCAACCTGACAAGAGACATCATTCAGGATTGCCTGGCACGGGATAAGGGGATGAATATTCCATGGCTCAAATACGTCAGAGAATCTCTAGAGGCCATGGGTCGTCTGGAACTTTTCACTCACCCCACAAAATTAATGGCAAAGGATAAAATCATTGTGAAGGGGGAGAATTTGAAATTATTGGGGTCCAGTAGAGAAGACCAAGAGATACTAAAATCCGCAGTGAGAAGGCATATGCTGACAAAATCTTGCCCTGGTATTGAACCCTACTTGTATCTTATTCACAGTGCTCAAGATAGGTTCCTTATAACGCATTTCAGGTTGAATTGCATACATCATATCTTAGCGGTGCCTGCTTGTTTTACTAAAACGGTGGAGCAGAAGGGTCCCTGCGGCTGCAATCTTCGATCTACGCAGGACACCCTTTACTTTGTGTTGTTATGCCCGTACTACATGCACCCAAGGAAACACTTTTTAAAAAGAGTCTTAAAAAAAAGAGGGTTTAGGCAGGCTAAGGTGGCCCTTCTGTATTTAAAACTTTCTGCAGATTTTTTAACTTTGCACTGTACTGTAAACTTTTTAAGAGTGGCATTGCGCCTCAGGAACACCAGAGGGGATGTGTGAACTGTGTATCAGGAACTGTTTTAAAAGTAGATTGTGTACTGTAAAGTTCCAGGGAGGGCCACAGGGCCTCAGGAATATCAGGGGCCAGAGGCAATTTCCACACATACAATGTTTTTTAAGTATATGTTTTAAGATGCTGCTTTCTTCAATAAAAGCCCCCTTGCTGCTTATGTATTGCACTTGCACTTTACAGACTAATATATTTTTACCTGGATTAAATTGGAGCACTTTATTTACTTCTGCTGTTAATATATTGTATAAGCACTTTTTTTTATAATGTAAAAATTGTACTCTCCTTTTTAACAAATGGTATGCACTGTATTTTTAGTTGTGTTTTTATGGGTGTTGAAGCCGAAATAAAGATCGTTGATTGATTGATTGATTGTTTAATTCTTTGTAATGGATTTTGCATTGTAAACAATGCATTGTAAAGGTATGCGTTGTAAAAGTATGCGTTGTAACATCATACATTCATTTGGGAGCATCATTATTAGCCCGTTCCTTGAAAGTGTTGAAGGAAGCGCTATATGCGCACACATCCCGGAGGACGAATGCGTGTCTCATTTTAATGTTATGTTTGAGAGCACCTCTGCGCTGATTTGTGAGCCTTGTCAGTAATTATTTTCCACTACATTGACCTTTGGACTGGGGGATATAGAGGAAGGTATTGCAGGGCTGACAAGCAATAAAGCGCCAGGCCCTGACGGTATTCCCCCGGATTTTTTTAAATCTGACCCCTAGTTTTGGGCCCCAGTACTCACTGCCTTATTTAATGCGGCAGCCAGGACTGGTTGTCCTGAGTCCTGGGCCACCTCGACCATCATGCCAGTCTTTAACAAGCATTTACAATGCAATGGTCTCGGCACCATTAAAGGTAGAGCTATTGGCATTGCTCATGACATTTCTTTTTTTTTCTTTAAATCATAAATAAATGGCATTGTCATTTACATTGCCAATACACAGCACTCCACTCAACAGCACACAGCACTCTGCACTCAACAGCACCCAGCACTCTGCACTCAACAGCACACACCACTCTGTACCTGCACTCACTGCTCTGCACACTCACTCTGCACTCACTACTCTGCACTCTGCACTCACTACTCTTCACTCAGCACTCACTACTCTGCACTCACTACTCTGCACTCACTACTCTGCACTCACTACTCTGACAACTTAGGGATAAAAGTACATCAAAGATGACCTTTTCCAGACACAACACCAGTTTGGGTTCAAATAAATAGGGCACCTTTGAGAAATAAGGATCAATGATATTCGTTGCACAAGGCAATTCTCTGAGGTTTAAAAGATGCTGACAGCATAATGACCCATCCTCCTAAGAAAATGTAGAGAGGACAATTGCAACTGGTGAGCTCAGTAATCCACGGTCAGCCGGCAGGGCCAGCTTCAACGCAAGAAGAGGTTCTAGCTGTGCTTTAGGAGCTACTTGGGGTTGCCTGGTGAAGTGGAGAACCTTGGCACTAGAGTCCTGCGGCCTGCCTACTCGCAGGCAACTATAATGTCTACCCATGATAACGCTGCGGCTGGGGTATGCTAGAAAAAGGAGTACGAAAAAAAAAAAAAACAAGAAGCTTTAACTTCAGAAAGAAAAAAATTAAAATCACGAAAAAACTGTTGCTTCGCGGAAAGAAATTACTCGGGATGCCCAATACCTTGAACCAGATGGATTGGGGAAAGAGGCATGTGACTCACTGGATCGCAGACTGGGGAGGGGTGTCTGCAGCTGCACAGTAAGAAGAAGGGAAAAGAAACAAACATGCGGAGAATGACGGATGGGCTATGGGCAGTTCTCCAACATGGTACACAGGGAAAGGTCGTGCCGATGTGCCCTGGTGGTTGAAGTGAACAGGGCGTGACTCGCCAACCCATGCATCTTTTTTCCACGGGTGACTGTACCTGAGCAGTTGATCCCTTTGCCGCCCTTGCCTGCTATCTAGAGGCGAACCATGTGTCCACAACAACCGTTTCCCTAGCCGCTACACTGCCTCTAGGAGCTAGGTGCAGCGCTTAAATGCCACTAACCCCGGGACTTCTAGCTGTTCCTTCCAGTCTGGATCGGAAGGTCGAGTACACACAGCAAGAGAAGAAAGGTCGACTGTGTGCCTGTAATATGCCAAGCGCAGGTACGGGGTGGGAGTGATGTCGGCATGGCGTGTACAACTCTCATCAGCCCAGCCAACGCTGCTTCCTGGAATGGTGCACTCAAGGCTGTTGACGAGTCTGACACAGGCTTTCATTTCCAATCCCGTGAAAGGCTCCCAGGCCAAAAGTTGAGTTTCAGGCACTATACCTCACCCTGGCATTCCAGCCGTTTTAATCAAAGGTGTTGTGGCATTCGTTGTTGGGCGCCAGGCGGATGGACACGCAGGACACGGCCAGCACCAGAAGCACCCAGGTGAGGCACAGCGGTGCCTCCGCCATGGCGGCCCGGAGGTTGGGGCGGGGCTGTGGGCCTGGGGTCTCAAGCTGAGCACAGAGCGCCACTGCCTGTCTCCTCCTGCACAGGGTGGACCTCCAGTATGCCCGGCCCACCCAACGTCCTGTGTCCAGGTCTGCCCTCAGCACCCAGTGCCTCTCAAGGGTCTTGTGGTGCGCCGCAGCTGCAGATTTCCTGTCCCGGTCTGGGAGCCGAGGTTTGGGACGCAGAGTCCTGGCACCGCTTTGATACTGTCACAGTGAGCGAGTGCAAATGAGCTGAATTCCCAAACTCTTGTTTTTGCCGCCCTCTCCCTTCTGCCGCCCTAGGCGACCGCCTAGTGTGGCCTAATGGTGGAAACAGCCCGTGCTTTGAAGTGGTAAAATAAAACCAGCCTCACAGAACACCCACGCAGGTACATATAATATGAGTGGCTTGAACAACATTAACCACACAGACCTGATCGGCGAGAACATGCACATGCGGAAGACAGGCACCACCCAAGTCTGTCTCTGAGATAAAATGAACTTATGTTCCGCTGAAATGCAAAAAGGAGGAATCCTCAAGGAGAAGTGGACGCACTATCTAGTGTAGCCCCAAAAGTGAGAAAAAGACCAGTGGGGTTACTACAATGGAGTATCAAAAGAAAGCACATTATTTTCACATGTAAATAGATTTTTAATACATTCAGAGCGCTTTACATAGCACCAATTACGTTACACAAGGACACACATTCATTTTGTGAGGCACGGGGATTTGCCCAGAATCACAGGAGGTTTTCACGATATTCCCAAGACTCGAACCGTGATCCCCAGGTCCGAGGTCGAGCGCCCTAGCCGTAAGGCCAACTCCTCTCTTCTTACCACTGAATGCAGGAGCAGGTTAACTGAGTCATGCCTTTCCTTGCAGAAGCAGCATGTACTATCTATGTTTGGGTGATGCTACAATGACCCATGCTTATCACATGTGGTGTACTTGTAGGAAGAGAAAATAAGCTTAAGCACTTTCCCTCCCTCGATGCTTCGATGCACCAGAAATGCTTTAATATCAACGGGAGGCAGGCGAGCGTGGGTGAAATAAAAGAACCAGCGTTTGTCAGGCGATCCGCCCATCCTGCATAAAGAGAAGACTGCGACCTGTGTACTTTTGAGAAGAGGGAGGAACACTACAAGCTGCTCTACCAAGTCGCACAGATGAGAGAGTGTGTGCCCTGGGAGCAGGCGTGAGCACGAGCAGCGTTCTGAGTTGTGGGAGGCTGCTTTCCAGGAGGACAGCACCTGGCCACTGCGAGCATGTTCGCGCGTGCATGGCCGGCGCAAATCGCCTCCTTCGGCAGAAATGCGCGCAGCCAGGTGCTGTCCTCCTCGGAAGCTGAGCCGATAACTATAGGTCTCTGGCGAGAGCGAGCTTCGCTCGCTTCTAGCTGAGACCTAAAAAGGAGATGACAACAACACACACTGTTATAGACCAATATCTCTGTTGGATTTGGTGTTTAAGGTGGTGAGTCGTGTGCTCTTGGATAGAATGACTGGATGGGCAGAGGAACACAATATCCTATCAAATGTTCAATATGGGTTCCGCCCAGGCCGGTCCACTGTGGCCTATTGTCTTAACCTCACCCTGATAATTTGCAAGTACACATTTGCTCGCCCTGGTACCATCTACCTAGCTTTCATGGACTTACCTTTCACGTTTGATCGAGTGAACAGGTCCAAACTGTGGCAGACCATGAAAGATATAGGGGTAGATGGCAACACTGTTTACTTTCTAGAGGATCTTCATCGTGCAACTAAGGCTAAGGTCAGGTTTTTGCAAGATCTGCGTCTGTCCAAGACTTTGATATTAAAAGAGGCATTTACCAAGGTTGTATTAGAGCCCCTTTCCTGTTCAATTTATATATTAATTATCTAAACAAAGTTCTTCTGTTTACCTGGGTGGATTACCCGTATGTAGGCAGACGTGGCCTCACTGTAATACTTTAAGCGAACGACGCAGTCCTTATTTCGAGTACTGCGAGGGGGCTACAATCCAAAGCTGATGCTTTTTCCATCTTTATGGCAGATCAGGATTTATCTATTCACAATTCTTAATCCTACGTCATTCAAAAGGGGATCCGCCAGAAAAAACAGTTTCAATTCAGGGTTGGCCTGGCAAAGGTGCAGCGAACTGATGTCTTCTCTTATCTGGGGGTCGTTTTAGATATGCGTGGAAAATGTGGGCCACTTAAACAAAGAAGGGGGATCTGATGCGGTGAACGCTACTGTTTTTAATTTTGCATCCAAGCAAGGTAAGAGACCTATTGCAGCCTTGTTGAAGAGCTACCTGGCAAGGGGTGTTGCTACTGCCTTCTATGGAAGCAAACTGTGGGGGCATATCCCCTTAGATGACACCCCGGTAGTAGCGAACAGTTTACTGAAACGCCTATTGGGTGTTCCTCGTGGCACACCAAATATGGTGGTCCACGAGGAACTTAAGGTGCCTTCCCTAAATGATACACTGTCCTCCACTCCTTAACGATTTGGTTAAAAACCTGGTTAAATAAGGACCGAACCATGAGTCATATGATTTTAAAGGAGTGTATGACCATTGACCGTGCGCTTAGAATCCCATGGATCAAATACATCAAGGAAAGCTTTGAAAGCTTTGAAAGGTTGGACCGAGGTGAATTTTATACCAACCCTGTCTCAATAACTAAACAGGATGTGGGGACAATAAAAGAGTCCTTTGGCAACCTCTGGAGATTGGAAAGGGAAGCGCTGGAACTGTGTAAACCCAACGTATGTAAATGTATAATGTTAAAGACTACATTATCAATCAAGCCTTACCTCCTGGGACCTTTTAGCACTTATGCTTGACAGTTTTTATTGTCAAGGTTTGATTGGAACTTTTACTCCTCCTGCTCTCTGTACCTAGGGGGAGTAGTAGAGGGCAAGTGTTAGCACCCTGTGGCTGAGACGGAGAGTCTCCACAGGATCTGCTACACTTTGTTTTATTTTGTAGTTTTTAAGTGGTTTCTATGAAGTTTTTTATCATGCCAAAGGAGGAGTATATCCCTTTTGTTCTTGGGTACCTGAAATTTGTGCTAAAATCCAAGGCCTGTCTTGATTGAATAGTAACTGTTGTCAATGGTCGAGGTTGTTTTTAAATGTAGTTATAGGTACGGGACGGTGAAATCACGTTGCTTGATAATTAACTTACTGCCTATGCCCAGTGATAGATTAATTTTGTAGTTGTATCCCATTTATTGATTTTGTTTAAGGAATGTTATGGAATGTGTTTTATTTGTAACAGGTAAAAATATGTGATTTTATGTAATTAATATGTGAAGATAATTTTTATGGTTTTATACTCCTGAAACCGAATAAAGTTCAATTGAATTAAATTGAATCATGGAATTGGAAATGATAAAAATAAGTGCCCATTTTTCCACGCCCAAAAATATTTCTTCATAAACCTGGGTTCTGGGCAATTCCTTCTATGAGGGTAATCAAATCTTTCACTAGATTGTCCTTTTAATTTTGGACTGATCAAAGTGACCAGCTATGTGTTGCAAACATTTTAAAATTTCCTTAAAGTTGGGAGCAAATTATTTGTGACAAAGCAGCTCCAATAAGGTGTTTTCGCACATTGTATGCATCCATATGTAAAATGAACATATATCGTATACATGTTCAGTAACCTCTTAGTATCTATCTTTCATTTTTAGATGCCAGCTTTAGATGTTTGATATCTTGATATATGCATGCTTCTGTTTGACTCTTTCTAGTTGTCTAGAAGATGCATATATTTTGGTCCCGATGTTTATTCATGATTTCTGTTTTTTGATGCACAGAGGTCCTTGAATATGATTAGCTTGCATAGCTAGAACATTGATGTTGTATGTTTATTTACTTAGATTCTGGTCCAAGGTGGTGGCACTAACTGTATTTTGTTTTTGGACAAACCATGTCATTTGTGATGTTAATATTTACATATATTTCCATTACTTTGCCCTGGTGTAGCAAATGCACCTTTTGTACATGGTCAACCCTAAATGTTCAGATTTCCTGGCCCCTATTTCAGCAGTTTTTTAATTTTTTCAATTGGTTTTGGCTAATTGGTCTATTTAACTTTACTTCCAGACTGTTGGTTATGGAGAAACAATAAACATATATGTGGGATGCAGTCTCCATTTACACCACAAATAAATGTATATGCCTCCCAAGACCAACACTGTCCTCTGGCTATGCTGCAGTTTTAGTGCATTACAATGATAGATGACAATTAAAAGGGCCATTACCATGTAGGTAAAGCCTATTTCTATATATTTATGAGCCAACCTCAGAGAGTGATTTGTATGTCCACTGGGCAGTCTCTTAATATATAAACATGGGGCAAACTACATAGATAGCCCGTTCACAGTCGCTATAGGGGAGATAACCAGTTTTAACCTGTTATGTATGAGGAGGGTTCATCTAGATAGGGAAATCTCTAGAGAGGAGAAGAAAAGACTGCCTGGTGGAAACTTGAGCCTGTCATCCTCAAACTGGGACATAGTTAGGTTTGAGTGGTAGAATACCTCAAGTCATTTACTCTGCACAGGGTATATGTAGCACTGAAGAAGGATCTGCTGGAATATGACTCCTGCTGAAAACAGATGACTCACTAACAGACTCAAGGACTCCTGAATCCTTCACTCACCCAGGGACTGAAACTTGTCTTCGAGGGCTAAATGGTTGGTCTCCTATTTGTCAATGTAGTATACTTGTAAAGCGCACAGCTGCCCATCACCGGGGCGTCCCGGCGCTGAATAACGCTGTGGAACCCTTCCTGGCTCTCCCTGTGAGATGCCCCTTCCTGGGCACCCCCAAGGTGAAGCCAGGCATCCCATAGTGTCAGGGCCGTTGTGGAGATTAAGCAAGCTATTTCCCAGAGTTGCAGCGTGGGACCCATGATTAGACTAGGCGCCCAGGCGAGAATTATCGAGTCCGGAGACATGGAGCCCAAGACCCTGCCGCGTCGTGAATTGAACCCTGGTCCCGGGCCTGATCTCTGCTTCAGGGTCTGCCTCTTCTAAGCAGTGAGCCACACTTCTCCACTGCCGTCAAGAAGGCCAAGCTGACCACTAAGGACTTGCCCCTGCAGAAGATTGGCCTTCCCTGAAGGACTGACAAGGAAAATAATTTCCAACACTTGTAAAAATGTGGGACTGATTACATCTCTGTAGGCCTAAGACTATGCACGATGCACTATGTGGAGTGGTGTGGCTCACTGGTTAGAGTCGGCAGACCCAGAAGCAGAGGACGGCCTGGGACCAGGGTTCGATTCCCGACGCGGCAGGATCTTGGACCAGGGTCAGCGGACTCGATAATTCTCACCTCGGTGCCTACTCTAACCAGGAATCACACTCGGCAACTCTGGGCATTAGCTTGCCTCCTCTCTACAACGGCCCCCCACATTCTCCAGGGATGCCTTGTTTCACCTTAGAGATATCCAGTAGGGACCATCTCACAGGGAAAGCCAGGATGGATTCCCCAGCGGTCTACAGTGTGGAGATACCCCATGTGGGGTGATTCATGCGCTTTACAAGACATCATTACATTACATTACATTACACTGAAGCTTGCCCAAGATAACCAGATTCACTCCACTCTGAGTTTTATGCTAAACTCAAAAGTGCTGTTGTGGGACCTCGCTAGTGGGACCAGCTTTGGCCTCTAGTCTTTCCAAAAGTGACTACGTCTAAAGGTGAAACCTTGAGGATGTGACAAATATATTTCTCTTGAACCGAAAAAATTGCCCCTTTCTCAATAACAGGCTTATCTTAAACCCCTTCAGTGCTGATGACAAAGCCAGCTCGTCATGGGCTTTACCTGCCCTGTGCTTATGACGAGCTGGCTTTGTCACAAACAATGGGATCTTGGAGGATCCAGCACCCAGCGGGAAAACCCCTAGCAGCCAAGGTGTTAAAATTCGCCTTGGTCACATTTATATCTGTTCTTAAAGTTCACATGTTTGGGGAATTTAGTAACATTCCTTTCATGCAGGGGTAACTTTCAAGTATGAAATAACTAAAAAAAAAAACAATGACTGTTTTCATAGCCCCAATAGTGTGTGTTGCAAACAGATACATTATAACAGATTACGTTTAGGAAATGTCCACATGGGTAAACTATTGTTAGATGTTGTTATATGTGGGGGTCAGTTCCATACTTTTGTAGCAGTTCCATCTGGACCTCCCATTTGCAAGTTAAATATGTAGTGTGGAAAATGCAATTAAACATGTTTGTGAATATCAAGCATTAGGCCAGTAAAGTAAAATATTTTTCCACATAATCATAAGGATGCTCAGATTTCCTTCTGATGAGAATAGCTTAATTTTCTTTTCACAGGAAATTTCATAATGCACCTGTAATATGGAAAAATGTCAGAAGACGCTTGTCATAACCTATAATTGGCGACGTTCGGCGTAACGTTTCACTCACATCCACAGCCCCATTTTACCTCTACCAGCTGCTGACAAGAAAACAGCTGCAATAAAAACAGACATTCTTGTCAGCTTAAGAAAACAAGCCACACGGTTAATTTAAATAGATTAACTGAAGTAGCCGAGAGACAGAGAATTCTCTCTGACAAGGTTCACCTCAGGAAGACTCAACTGTTCTGAATATTACAAACAAGACTGCTACATACACGTTTAGGACAAGTGCTGCACGGCCCACCCAGCAACAATACTTTAAAGCTGTGATTAGATCATTAAGAAAAGCACCTGGTAAACTCCTTTCTGCATTATTTACGTTTCCACTACATTATAGAGGCCGTCTTTTTTTAGGTCGAGCCTAGAGCCAGTGAGAATGCGCTGCAATGCGAGACTTGTTGTAGTGAAGTAGGGAATAGAAGCCCCACCCACTCTCCAGCAAGTTTTAGCTATTGGCATTGTAAATGACAATGCCTTTTATTTATGTTTTGGTTTTCAAAACATAAATAAAAACATTATTTCCAAGACAATAGCTTAAACTTGCGTAAATTCAAGACCTATTGCATTGAAAATGCTTGTGTTACTAATTGCGGGTGCGCCTACTTCTGTTGTGAAGAGACCGACACTGCTTGCAGCCACACCTCCGGCTCCTCCTATATGCATTCCGAACTACAGCTGCTCTGGGAGGAGCCGGGGGCATAACAGATCTGTCTGCGGGCTCTCAGAACCGAGCCAGTACCTGCACCATGAAGAGCAAGTCTGGTTCATGCCAAGTGGGTGGAAGGCGGAGGGGGCACCTCCTTGTTGCCAGTTGTTCCCTTAGTGAACCTTCCCCTTGCAATGTACCATCCCCGATACTAACTGTGTTTAACCTAACCTTGCTGCCACTACTACACCCCCATACATCCTCTAACAGCCTGAAGGACCAGGCCTTTGTAGTGATCAAAATAAATACATATCCTTATGTTTCTACCCGCCACTTTTTTGCCGTATGTAATGATCGTAGCTAGCAACTGCTTGCAACTTTGCATCTTTTGTAAAAAAACATGTGTTAATAAAAAGTCCTCTGATACCTCCCATTCTACATAAAAATGCAAAATAAACAAATAAATATGTTTAGCAAGTGAGGGTTATTGCTATGAGTTATATATTGATTGAAGGACAATGTATAGCACTCCGAGTCGCGTGACAACTAACTATACAGAGGCACATGGCATTATTATGGTATCTGCATGCATTAATATACCGCAAAGGGACGTCACACCCGTGAAAGAGTAAGATTCATCGATTATAAACCAGAGGCAGCCCGCCATCCATGTATTTACTTATAATCAGAGCACGATTGTGACCTTGTCGTTTTTTTCCTATAATTGTGGAATGCCACATTTACCATATAACCCACCACCTGCTGTGTAATGTGCAGGATTGCAGCAAATTGTATTCAGAAGGGTAAAGTAGTGAGATGATGTCTCAGAATGTGCTGCATAATGTACATGTAACAGTGTAATATTCTGAATAATGTGCTGTCTCTTGAAGCATAGTGCGGCCAGTCCTAGTGCCTACCTGTCCTTTTGTTACAACATCAGTGTAGGGGGTCTTCAGAACCCCCACACAGACACCACTTATTGTAAAATGGAAATGTCCCATCATGCACTTGTTATCTTGTAAGCAGCTAACATTAAGCTCTGACAATATGTGATGGCATCTTAAGCCTAGCTACATAGACCTACAGCGCAATGACGTGTCTAACATCCCATAAGACCCCACCCACACAGGTAACACTGTCTAGCATCATCAAAGACATTAACCAGCATTTGGCATGAGACTGCCCCATGCTGGAAACACTTATAATCTCTGCATGCCTAGCATCAATTGAAGCATGCCCATTAACTTCTGACAAACACTGCGATATGTTATGTTATGTTATATGTTATGTTATATGCAGTTTTGTAGCGCGCTCAATTACTACCTGAGTATCCTGGCGCTGATAAATGCAAAGGGCCATAACAAAAGAAAAGAACAGCCTAGAAAACAAGTTTGAACAAATACGTTTTCAAAGCTTTTTTAAAGAGAGCAAAATTCGAATTAGACCGAAGGGTTAAAGGATGAGAATTCCAAGCAATCGCTGCTTTAACCGCAATTGACTGGCCCCCCAGCCGAGAGCGCCGGAATTGTGGAATCAGCAGCAAATGCTGAGAGGCAGAACGCAAAGGATGATTAGGAAGATAACGGGTAAACCGTTTCATCAGATAAGTAGGGCCTTGGCCATGAATGGTTTTCTGAGCAAAGGTGAGCATTTTAAAGATGATACGCTATTCTATTATTCTTTTAAAAATATTTATACCGCGCACTATCACCATCGGTTTCTTGGCGCTCCTTGATAAAAATAGCATTGATCCAGGGAGGGGATTTAGTCATATGCCGCTTGAAAAAGCAGAGTTTTTAGGAGTGTACGGAAACTGTCATACTTTGGACAGAGACGGAGAGAGAGGGGTAGGGAGTTCCAGGTGACGGGAGCCAGGGCAGAGAAGCTCAGGCCACCGTGCTTTTTTCTTTTAAAACTGGGGACCTCAAGGAGATTTAAAGATGCTGAGCGAAGAGCTCTGGCAGGAGTGTGACGGGACAAGGCCGATGAGATGAACCTGGGAGCTGCGTCCTCGAGGGCCTTATAGGTGGTACATGCCAGTTTGAAGGTGCAGCGTTTGGAAACAGGGAGCCAATGCAGACTACGGAGGAGGGGGGTGACGTGCTGGTGTTTGGGCTGGCAGAAAATCAGGCGGGCAGCCTGATTCTGCACCAACTGAAGTTGGTGAAGGTGACATGCAGGGATTCCTGCGTACAAAATGTTGGCGTAGTCAAGCCTGGAGGTGATGAGCGCAATGACAACCTGGGTCAGGGCTTCTTTATTAAGAAACCTGCTGATCTTGCAAATGCGCCTGAGATGGAAAAAACAGGCAGAAGTGACCGCGTTGATGTGAGGTCTCATTGATAGATCTTGGGAGATGATCACCCCCAGGCTTTTGACTGAGCTCACAGGAGTGGGTGCAGTCCCCAGAGATGTAGGCCAGAAAGAGGCATTCCATGGGTGATTGGGGCCACCCACCAGGACGAGCTCGGTCTTGGTGGGGTTCAACTTTAAGTGGCTGTGATACATCCACTCCGCAATGGTTAGCATAGTGGACTGGAAGTTGGTGCGGGAGGAGGGGAGGGAGTCCATAGGGAAAATTAACTGCAGATCGTCGGCATAATTATAGATTGTGACCGGGAAGTTACGGAGGGTGGCTAAAAGTGGTTGGAGATATAAATTAAAAAGGAGAGGGGATAGTGCCGAACCTTGTGGGACACCGCAGTGAAGGGGGGTGTAGGGTGCGGAAAAAGTGGAGAGGTGGACGGACTGTGAGCGCTGGTGAAGGAAGGATCTGAGCCAGTCAAGGGCCACTCCCTGGATGCCGGCATTATGGACACGGTCGATCAAGATGGTATGATCGACCGTGTCGAATGCCGCTAAGAGATCCAGTAGGACAAGGGCTTGAGAGATGTTTTTATCGGCTCCTTTCCTGAGGGTGTCCATGACTGCCACTATGACTGCCTCGGTGGAATGGAGGGGTCTGAATCCTGCTTGTTGAGGATCTAGAAAAGATGATTGCTCTATGAAAGAGCTCAGGCAGCGGGTCACGTGAGTTTCCAGGATCTTACCTAAGTAGGGGAGGAGAGAAATGGGTCTGTAGTTGCTGAGTATTGTAGGGTCTGCATTGGGTTTCTTTAAGATTGGTAAAACGGCTGCTTGCTTGAAGGAAGATGGGACCACTCCGGTAGCAAGAGAGTTGTTGAGTAATGCTAGCGGGGGACCAGGGCAAGCAAGAAGGGCTCCTTTAAGAACCTGCGGGGGGCAGCAGTCATTGGGGGATCCCGAGCTGACTTTCTGAAGAAGTGATGAAAACTCTTGTAGGGATATAGGTGGAAGTTCAGTCAAGATGCTAGTATTTGGGGGGGCAGAGGAGGAGGCGTGGGAGATGTCGGGGTAGGGATATTATGTTTTATTGTTGTGATTTTTTTCTATGAAATAAGAATTGAGTGAGTCGCAAAGGATTTGTGTTGGCTGAGGTTGGGGGGTGACTCGGTCTGGAAGGGAGAGCTCATTTACAATTGAAAAGATGTCTTTCATTTTGTTATTCGAGTTCAGAATTTTTTGTGAAAAATAGGCCGTCTTGGCTTCCAAGATGGATTGTTTATAGGCTTTTAAGATCTCAATGTATACGAGTTTAAGCTGAGGGTCGTAGTGTCGACGCCAACGGCGTTCTGTTTGCCGCAGAGCGAGTTTGTCTGCTTTGAGTTGGTCCGTATACCACGGTTGAGCGTCGTGAGGGCGCATTGCTTTGATTATTTTCAGGGGGGCAGCTTTGTCGCTGGCCTGGCGTAACCATTCATCGAGTTTCTCAGCCTGATTCTCTAATGAGGATGGCAGCGAGGGTGCAGTGGAAGCCAGTGAAGCATGGAAGTCAGGAAGATTAGCCCTTTTCCAATTGCGAGCCATCTTGTTCTTAGTATGGGTGGGAAGACACAAGGTGTGTAGATGAAGGTGAAAGGAGATGAAGTAGTGGTCGGACCAGGAGCATGGGAGGACTGAGGGGGGTGAGATGTCGAGGTTAGACGTCCAGACCTGGTCAAGTGTATGACCTTTCAGGTGGGTGGGGGTGTGAATATGTTGAGAGAGGTTCATGCCTTTGAGCAGTTCAGTGAATTCTACTGATAAATGGCTTTCGTGGACATCGGCTGGCCAATAATTGAAGTCCCCGATTACCATGATATTAGCGTGGTTGATAGTCAGTAGAGCGATAGCGTCGCTGAAGAGTTTGGGGAAGAGAGGCATAGGATCAGGGGGTCTATAGACGATGACACAGACAAAAGATGATTTAGAGGAGGTGAATTGAAGTGCCAAATGTTCTGTTTTTGGAATAGGGGTCATCGTAATCTCGGAGAAGGTGTGTTTAGAGCGAATGATAGCCGCCACTCCGCCACCGGTCTTCCCAACAGGCCGGTTGGCGTGCATGATATAGTATCCCATTGGGATTGCAGCAAGAATATCGGGGGCAGAGTCTTCAGTAATCCAAGTTTCTGCTAAGAGAAGGATATCGATAGAGCTTTGATGCAGTAATTGAAAGAGTTCAAGCTGATGCCGAATGAGGGAACGGGTGTTAAGGTAATAGATCGATAGGGAGGTGGTGGTCTGGGGTGCAGGGGGGGTTGGGTCATGAGGGTCGCCCAGTGCCGGGAAGTCAGATGGGACGAGAATGCCACATGTCAGGGCCGCTTTAGCGGCACGGGCGGGAATGGATCCAAAGTGATTAAGACTCATTAGGTCGGCAGGGGAATATGAGTAAAAATCGGCATTACGACAGGGCCCTGGGCCTGGTCGGCCGCGGACGGGCGCAGACGGGCTTGACTTGTGCGCGACTTCCAGCGACGGCTCGTGGAGGGAGTTACGGTGGGGCAGGAGGGTGGGGAGGGGGAGGGGCAGGGTGGAGGTTGCTAAAAACTGGCATATGGATAATTGCAGGTAAGTAAACAATTTAATTAATAAAACGAATTTCGTAGTGCGCCTTGCATCGCAAAATGCAATGCAGTGCGAGCTACGAAATTAGTTTTATTAATTAAATTGTTTACTTACCTGCAATTATCCATATGCCGGTTTTTAGCAACCTCCACCCTGCCCCTCCCCCTCCCCACCCTCCTGCCTCACCGTAACTCCCTCCACGAGCCGCCGCTGGCGACTTCGGCGCGAAGTCGGCGCTCCCGCTGCGCTCGTCCGCTGCGCTTCCGCCATGCCGCCATTAAATACTGAAGGGGAGGGAGCACTAGACCGCTAACCTGCAAGGATTCTGTGCAGGGCGGAAATGATGTCACTGCCAGGAAGTGCCGCGCCTCGACCTGACCCTCCGCGCAAACGGCACAAGCCGGGGCGGAACGGGGCCACGAGGGAGTTAAGAGGCAGGTAAGAGTACCTTACAATAGCTCAAGAAGCAATGTGCAGTGTGAAAAGAATAATAAATTGTCGACGTGCTTTTAAAATCAGCAAATGTAGCAACAGTGAAAATCACATTACAATTTTTAAAAAAGTTTGACCAGCGTGCTGGTAAATCAGCAGCGAAATTTACAAGTTCAGAGCAGGAACACAGCACAGCCTACTGCCACAGCCTAGATCGCCGCGTTTTATCAGTGAGGCTAGGAGCTAAAGACAGGTTTTAAATAGTGGGAAGGCTCGGCAGCACTAGACCGCTAACCTGCAAGGATTCTGTGCAGGGCGGAAGTGATGTCACTGCCAGGAAGTGCCGCGCCTCGACCTGACCCTCCGCGCAAACGGCACAAGCCGGGGCGGAACGGGGCCACGAGGGAGTTAAGAGGCAGGTAAGAGTACCTTACAATAGCTCAAGAAGCAATGTGCAGTGTGAAAAGAATAATAAATTGTCGACATGCTTTTAAAATCAGCAAATGTAGCAACAGTGAAAATCACATTACAATTTTTAGAAAAGTTTGACCAGCGTGCTGGTAAATCAGCAGCGAAATTTACAAGTTCAGAGCAGGAACACAGCACAGCCTACTGCCGCAGCCTAGATCGCCGCGTTTTATCAGTGGAAGCCAATATGTCTACCATCATTTATTCATCCACTTATATAGTGCATGGATACCGAATGGGCCCCCAAAACTGGTAATAAAACTCTACTACATACTTTTTTGCATGTCTAATGATTAAATTAGGTAGGATTTCAACTTTTTCCTGAATCTAATTTCTGATTTGTCCAGGCTGATGTGTGTTGGGAGAGGAATTCCAAAGCTTGGGTACCCTAAATGCAAAGCAACTACCTCCGCATCTTGTTCTCTTGATCCTTGGGGCCTCTAAGAGTTTGTGACCCTCTGATCTCAGTATTCTTTTTGATGTGTGAGAGGTCATAAGGGGTTGATTGAGCTGGGAGCCTTTTTAGGTTGAGCCCGGGCAGGGCATGCGCTGTTCTACGAGGCATGTGGTGTTCAGGTATGAACATGAAGTTCTGCCCACTCTCCACCCATATTCTTCATAGGCTTGTGTCATTGTCCATTTTAAACTGTGGCTTTTCATTGGTAGTAGGCTTTGTAGTCCCTCCTTAGTGCTGCCTTTTCCCATTTTGTAATCTCCCATTAGGGCACCCCCTGTTACGTGTGTTGTTGGTCTGTAGGCTTTAATTAAAGCCTCTGAACACAATTTTCTCAATTTGATTTGTCCTGCCTGCTCTTGCAGGAATGAAAAGGCAGGACACGCTCTCTCTTAATGCCAAACACATTTGCTATGCAATAGGTCTTCCATTTGTGAGAGTTTAGCTATTGGCATTGTAAATGGCAATACGTTTCATTTAACTGTTTTAGAAATTACACATCAATAGAAGGCATTGCCATTTACAATACCAATAGCTCAAACTCTCATAAATGCGGGACCTATTGCATTGCAAATGACCAAGACCCCTCAAGCTTTGCTTTAAAGCAGTGAACAAAGTGTGGCTCAATGTTTAGAGCGGCAGACCTTGATGCAGAAGTCTGGCCTGGGACCAGGGGTCAATTCCCGCCTCGGCAGGTCTTGGGCTCAATTTCCTCGGACCTGCTAATTCTCACCTCAGTGCCTATTCTAATCATGAGTCCTACTCTGCAACTCTGGGAAATAGCTTGCTTAATCTCCACAACAGCCCTAAAAACACTGGGATGCCTGGCTTCACATTGGGGTGCCCAGGAGTGGGCACTTCACAGGGAAAGGCTAGGAAGGGTTCTTCAGCTGTATTCGTACAAGCTCTGAGATGCCTCTGGGTAGTCGTGCGCTATACAATTACATTTAAATTGTAAATGGCAATACTTTTTATTTAACTGTTTTAAAATTTACACATCAATAGAAGGCATTGTCATTTACAATGCCAATAGCTCAAAATCCCATAAATGCGAGACCTATTGCATTGCAAATGACCAAGACCCCTCAAGCATTGCTTTAAAGCAGAGATCAATCGGCATCAGAATAAACACAGGGAAAAGGCCTGTCTTAGCTTCCTCTTTATACAATTTGACTGGGAATAATTGACACTGCAAAATAAATCACTGCTGACTTCTGCCTTCAGAAGGAGGTTAAACCACTTTCCGTAGCACTGGAGTGACATAGTGGATAGAGAAAAACAAAACATTAAGCACCAAAAGCTGAATAACTAAGTTGACAGACGCCTTTTAGGTGAACTGAAGAACACGTGTGGTGAAAAATGTTTTTCCCAAAGATCATTTAAGAGCAGTATTAACCATTTTTTGCCACAACAATCACTACCCGTAGATTCATGACACCAACACAGACACAACAAACAACTTCATAAAAGAACAACAAAACAAAAACACAATAAAAAACAACTACTGATATTACCCTTTTACAAACAATGCTCACAGAAATGGGAAACATTGAAGAAATCCCACACACCAAATTGGATAACATATTAGCAATAGTCATACAAGCAGTAATGAAAAGATGAGAATGAATATTGACCACATACTTATGCATTCTACACAGCATAGATCACTACTTAAAACCCCAAATGTCACAAAATAATATACAGAAATAGCAAAGAGTTACCACTCACCAAACAATCACTCTCAAAGAAACTTAAATTCTTGAAAAAATAAGGAAAAGTAAATCAAACAAATAAGGCAGAATTACTTACCTATAATGGCACACAAAACCTTTACACTTCAGGCACTCTTTCCATAGACATACCAACACGTTTGTTAAACCCACTGTTCACAATCTCACACAAGAAAAATATGAGATACATTGGGGAAGATGTAACACTAAAAACAGTGGAGACAAGTAAATAATGGACAAAAGTATAAGTACTTAGAAACGGAAACCAGATCAGGGGGAAATACCAAAAAGATACAACAAATAAAACAAAGAATGTACAGCACACAATATACACTTGACAGTACCCCATGACAGCTTACCTGACATACATAAGCCACAAGCAACTCTCCATGTTAAATGATTATTTACCCTTCTACTTGGCATGATCTGATCAAGTGATTGAGAATAGGAGGTGGAGTAGAGAGGACAAGGATTTCGGATCCCGCAGCAGCGGGTCGGTTTGGATTTGAGTTTTGCATAGCTGCAACAAACTACTGATTGCCTGAGATGGGGATTTTGACTGCTGCTGTTGGGCTGTTACATCAGACATGACTGTGGGCCAACTTTTACTTTTGGGCCTGAATTAAGGGTTGGAATCGAACCTGGATCAAGGAACTTTTCCACCTCTTTGGGGACCACAAAAGTGGCTTAAGCACCGCAAGTAGCCTTGACTAGGTGTGTCCTGCCCTTCAAAGCTCTTGAAGCCAAGAGTGGTAGAAAGTTCCCCATGGCAGAGGTCACTTCTCCCTCATGAAACAGCTATTTCTCAGAGTGACAGCAGCGTAGGATACTTGTGAGTCAATTTTGGCACCAGGGTGGTTGCGGCCTCTGCTTATGCAGCTGGAAGGTGTGGTGGATGAAGGAGGTTTAGTGTGGTGTGTTCCTACCAAGTTTGGGCGTGATGGGTTCTTCATTTGTTCTTCATTTGCTTCACACGTGGGGAGAATTTTATTGTAAGTGTTAGATGATAAACACTCATAATACAAAATAGACCAGAGCCAAAACAAAACTCTGAAAGTGCAATCAGGCTCTCAAAGGAGCAACTGGGGCAAACACATCCTTAAAGAAATATTGAATAAGTGCAGCAACAATCTCAACCAGAGCAAAACTGCATCCTGAAAAGTATTATCACAGTAAAGGAGAAATTGAATATAGGAAACCTGAAAACAAAAAGAAATGAGTAGCAAATAATTTACTTGTGCAATGTTGAATGTAATATCAATGTAATTGCCTCCAAAATCATTATTAAAATTTGACAAACTAACTTGGAATGAAAGGAAGTGCAGATCACAATGTGGAACAGATACTAATATCCCATGGTAACTCCCATCATGATCGAAAATTAGAATCTGATTTGAAAACAGCAGAAGCCAAAGGAGATGGTTTAAATAACACAAGGAGCACATAAACAGTTGAGGATGCAAAAGCAAGTGCGCAATGAAAATCCCATTCATCAGTTACCTAGCTCGCGGATTGCAAAAACGCAGGCTGGAAACTGTAACAAGTAATTTATCAGATAGTGGTAACCTCAAAAAGGTTCTAAATTGGACCACAGGACAGTTTTGTGGACAATGTGATGAGTTGAGGAAATTGAAAAAAAAACAACTTTGGAGATCAAGCAGGACAATTGAGATTTCAGAAAACTAACAAAGAGGAGTACACAAATAATTCGGATATGCCCAAACATGCACCATGGCTAAAATCTAGGAGGAATGGGGAAACCAATACAGGTGTATCACATATTCTGTCACGCATTGCATCTAACTATTTAGCTTTGGAAGCAGTGAAAAGGAGTTTAGTGAAATACTGAAAAGTTAAAAGGTTAGAGATGAGTCAATTTGGTGCTTTTTACAAACCAGATAGTTAACTAGTCTTGAGGAACTGCAGAGCTTAGACTGCTCCTAGATGGTCAATGGGAGTCTTTGAGAGATTCAGGAAACAACCAATACACTAGGAGAGCCCCAAACTAAATGACTGCTCTTTTAACAGTGGGGATGCGCTGAATATGTTAATCCCTAAAAATGGATAAACAAATTGACATACATTGAGGGATAGCAATGCAATTTCAAGAATTTGACAACAACCTACCAGTGGCAAGGTCTGAGGAAACAAAGATCCATGATAATATGTCTTTCACAAACCATTGCATCAGCTGAGAAATACTTGACAAAAATGGGAACATTACCTAGTATATTAGATACAATGATAGCTGCATGGACACAGAGTGAAAAGGAGTTGAGAAATAAAGTCATATTTAGGACTTCAATAGAAATGACTAATTGAGCAATGGAAATTAACAAACAAAGTAATGGCAGCATGTTTTACAGTTAGGCAATACACTGTGTGAAAATAAATGGCCAAATCAATCACTAGATAAAGAAAATATAAGCACTCAATCTAATTAGAAAGAAGTAGCACGGACAACTTTCCTCCTGACATCTCTTAATAAACCCTAACATAACGACAAAGTTATACCTGAAATGGTCCAAAGTTTAATTTCAGCTCCACAGCTGAATGATCATTATGAAACAACCACAGAGTGGGCAACTGAATGAACCTTTTCAAGCTTATCTAGAATTTTTTTTTTCTTTAAATGAACGTTTTCAATAAAAACACAATTTAAACTAAGATTGACCAAATCAAATATCACTCAGCACCTGGAATTGGCTCAGCCAGCTAGGGAGAAATGTATGTTTGGAAGTGAGCAAATTCAAAAGCACCCTACTCAGGCTCCAGTAATGTACAGATTAGACCAAAGGAGGGTGCTTAAGAACATTTATGATGTTACTCCAAGCTTGGGGTGATAATTAAGTCTGTATGCAGTTTCGATTTGAGGGTGACCACATCAGGGAATTTTAAACGAATGCAAACCATTAATTTTTAGAAAATCCCAACAAGAGCAAGAAAATTTAATATGAAGATATGCAAAGATAATTTCTCCCCCCAACAACATAGAATAAAACATTTAGGGCCCAATGTAGGTAATCACATATTACCAATTCTTAAATACCGAATCATACCGATTCGGTATTTAAGGACTGGCAATCGGGATGTGGATATTTTTACCGAATGCAATACCGAATCGGTAAGTTTCGGTATTTACCGATTCGGTAATTACCAAATCGGTATTTGCCATTGATTCCTAAGGGCCTTGAAGCCCATAGGAATCATTGGCAAATACCGATTCGGTATTTTACAGAATCTGTAAAATACCGAATTGCCAAGGGGGACAGGGTGTCACTTTGACACCCTGTTGCACCCCTGTTTCTGGCTTGTGTGCCATGTGACACACATACATGCCCTTAGGGGCCCTTAGGGCATGTATGTGTGCCACATGGACATACATGCCCTTAGGGCATGTATGTGTGCCACATGGCACAGGTGTACATGCACAGATGTGCATGTACACAGAAATTCTTAATTTACCACCCACTAGTATTAAGTGGTAAATTAAGAATTCCTAAGGGCCTGTGGCACTGCAAACTGGCCCACCTACATATGGATTTACAGAATCTGTATATTTACCTATTCGGAAAAATACCGAAGCGGTAAATTTACCAATTGGTATTGGGCGACCTACATCGGGCCCTAAATGCGATCTTCGTCAGGTAACTACTTTGAACGTGGATCATCTCAAAGGTAACACAACAATCATCTAGGATTCAACCCAGGGTATCTCTGATATTCAACCTGATAAGTGATAATATATATATAGAGCAAACCTGAGGGCACATATTATCCCCTTAGAGATGTTACTATAGCAAAGGAACTAACTCTGGATAATATTAACTTGAGTCAGAGAGATGAAGGAAGTGCAACTTTATTTAATCAAATTTGCCAAGTTCAAATAGAACACAACGTTCCTAACCCAAGCAGAAACATGACAAAGATCTAGGAGGACCACAAACTGAGAATAGGGTAGAGAACCTCCCTGCACTCTCTGTAATGTTTTTGCCACATTACAATAGAGAGGTCAGCATGACAAATTGAATTGGGGAATGGTTTTATGGGTTTTTGTGGTGATTGCTTCACTAACCAACATCATGTCAAGTGATGAATGTGAGACTGTTATTGAGGATAATAACTTGTCTGGCACCAACCATAAAAAAGGCCCAAAATGAGTTGCTATGAAAATTAAATGCAAACTGGATAAAGTCATGTAAGGCAATATTGCCCGATTAGTTCTTTCAGTTGTCGGTTCTCTAAAGCCCAAAGAATGAGTGCCATTTTTAAACTGTGGCATCGGTGGAAATCACCGTTTATATCAGTGGTGCTGGCATACTCTTTAGAGAAGGGAGCTGCTCTAAAGGTCATAGGAATTGTGAAAAATCCATTCAATATGCAAAAACAAGATTAGCAAACGTGTCACGCCCATTGAGCAGGACAGTGGTAAGGGTGTCAGTAGTATGTAGCAGGTGGTGCATTTTGGGCCATTGGTGAGGTAACACGCTGGTATTTACAGGCATCACATTTTCCAGTGAAACAGCCTCTACATTTGCATAATTATCTAGTTTTTCTCTTTAACCTATATTGTGCACAAAATCAATAACGTGTGGAAATCATGTTTCAACAAACATTTATCATTTGCGCATCACCAAGTAAAGTGTTATGATAATATTAAAATCTTTGTTTCCATCACGCTTTAGAATTACAAAGTAGCAAAAACGTGCCTTCGTAATTGCTAATATATTTTAAAACATATATAGTTCATGCATGGGTATTTAAAGTTTTCTGTGTTTGAGTAATATTACACCCTGCAACATTTCCTTTGACTCCCTGTACCCCAGCTGATTTTCCACATCCGCACTTTCCAGTCGGAGAAAGAAAAGCAAACACCAGTTGTATCGTTTAAAGAATAAACAGCAATTGATAAAGACATAGCCTGACCTTTCACCTTTGTCTTTGAACATCCAGAATATGTCAATAGATAGACACCATTTAAAGCCATCCTTAGTGCTCATTCACCTTCTGAACTCCAGCATGTTTATTTTAGGGCTGCTATATGACACCCAGTATCTCTACTTCCAGAAGCGTTTTCTGAATTGGAGATAGTCAGAGCATTGTCTCAGATGGATGGGGAGCTGGTTCCAATAAAGGGGAGCGAGGTAGGAAAAAGTTTTCCCGCCCAACCTTGATTTCCTGACCCCAGTGACCAAGAGAAGAGATTTGGTTCCTGAGCGAAGAGTCCTGGAGGGGACATAGTGATTACATTTCTCAGTGAGACAATTAACACAATAATTTTGAATACAGAATGTAGAGAATTTGGACTGCATGATGAATAATGATAGCGTTTGAAAAAAGATTTCCTTTAGCTCCTCCACCTACTCAGGTTCACCACATTTCTATGATGTATTTTCCTATTTGCTGGCATTCTCCCCCATGTGTAGGCGCAGAAGAGGTCAATGTGCAAATGTTTGCTAAAATCTAGGGGCATATTATCAAGGAGCGGTGTTAAAATTATCGCCACTTTAGTGACAGGAAAATGCCACTAAAGCGGCGATAATGGGCTTGATTATATGCCCTTGACAATTCCAATAGAAGCCCATGTTCTGGTGTGAACATGGGCTTCTATTGGAATTCTCTACGGCATATTATCAAGCTCATTATCGCCGTTTTAGCGACAGTTTCCTGCTGCTAAAACAGCAATAATTTTAACGTTGTTCCTTGATAATATGATATGCCCCATAGAGGGTAGAAATGAATATGGAAAATTGATGACTCTGTGTTTCCCAGTGTTTTCACAATCAATTTATCAGCAGAAGACAGCACAATACTGGCACAATATGTGCTGCTCTCATCTTATGTATGAATGGACACAAAGATGGTGACGATACAGCCCCAGTTTTGGCCAAGGACTCCCATTTCATGAATAAGTGCTCATTTTATGAGTTTGTTCCGATCTGAGAATGTAGTGAAAATGGCAACTTTTAAGTGGTTTAGTAAAAACGTTATAATAGGCACACTAAGAAACAAAAAATATATGTTGAGCATCTGTAATCATACCAAAACAGTGAAACCAGATGCCACAGAAATTCATTTGCACATGTGTAAATGAAAGTGCACACACCAATCTTTGCACATTGTTCATGATAAAGCCCCAGGTCATTTAAAAAAGGGCTAGATATAGTGGAAACCTTGAGGCAAGTGTACACTGGTTTGCCTCCATTGCTAGTTTGCAGAACCCAGAGCTTAGAGGTAGTGCTTAGAAGCAGGTATTTTAGGTTGCATTATAAAGCAGCCTTCTATCTTTGACACATTGTGTCCTAATTATAGTTTACAAACATATAAACCAACTGCATATATTAATTTGTATCAGGCAATATTTTTGCTTACAATATTCTGGCATAAAACCAAGTGCCCTCTTCTCATTTGTCTCTTGTTCATCATTATCCACTTGTCACTTACATTTTGTAACATCAGGTGTCTCCAGGTTCTGTTCTTACTACCTGTAGTTACTGCCCAAATTTGCTGTGGATTTTCCGGTCACAACAACACTCCTAAAGTTAGCAGTTATTCGATCCTTCTACAATGCAGGCTTGTTATGAATATGAACCTTTTTCCTGCACATAGAAGGCTAAGAGCTTTTGATTGCCAAATCTATGTTGGTAGACTTCGAGAACATTGTAATACCAGCCTAAACTTCTAACACAGAGGTACTGACATTTCCATTAACATGAGCAGATCTGTTGGGCAAATTTAAACTGTAGTTATCTGGTCAGAAACCCTCTGAGTCACAAAACCTCACGCTCATGCTTTTCGATCCAAAGTGTCTATGTACAAATGACAAAAGCCCTTTTTAAGAGCTTAAGCAACCTTTCTGACTCATACAAGGGTCTTTTCAAACCTTTACAATTATGAGGGAGTCTAAAAGGGGTGGTTGCAAACCATTGATCAGTTACAGACCACTGAGATCACGTTGTAACTGATTTGCAAAGCTGAAACTGTCCCCAAGAGACATCTTCCCCTTTGGAAAATAAGTTACCAACTTTAGATTGAAGCAGAGAGTGTTCCACAGGATCACTGGTTTCTCCTTCAATTTAATTCTTTTTTTTTGTCGAGAAAACAGTGTCGGTCCATTTTATAGTTTTTGGGATGCGGTGATGGAGGTCTGCAGTCCCTGGCAGGCTTCCATCCTTACATTTGTAGCTAAACATAGGTGCAACCGGCCAAAATAATGTTGATTCAGCTGATCATTTTGCATGCCTTTGTGAATGATCAATTTGTGATAGTACATGTGCAGCATCAGAGATCACATTCCTATTTGGAAAGCCAGGCAGTATGCAATTTTCACATCACTGGTGTGTGAATTGCAATCAAACATCAACCTTATATTGGCAATAATTCCTCTTCGGCCAGTGATGCACAACCCTTGCAGAGATTTCATGACAGTCAGCTGCATAAAATAAAGTATCTCCCTACCCATGCTGGTGATTATGTTCATATTCATTACATAATACTTTCATGAATAAATATCAAGCCATCAGTTGCATAATTAAACACCTCCCTAAACCAATAACTATTATAAGGGAGAGATAAGCATGTCATATTGCCAAGAAAGATAAAACTCAGATTTTAAGGGGCAGGGAACTGTTCAATAAATAAGGGACTATCTAGAACTCTATCTTCTAGATCCATCTTTTTGTGGTCCAAACAAAACATGTAGAATCAGTTTAATTTTTAGGCATGTGTTTCTTTCTAATCAGGGGTTACTTACCTTTGCAGAATCACAAAATATAAGAAAATGGCATCACATTCGAAACATAACAATATAAAAACACATAAGTGAGGCTGAACTGTGCCTGAAGTCAGTGGAGGAGAGCACAACTCGCTTCAGAAGAATAGAGAAGCATATGACCAGCTTGGAAGTGAGATCTGCAGGGAACCAGTAAAATAAGAAGTGACTCAGAACACCTCTTCTGGCACTCTTTTTATTATAAAGCTGAAGACGCTCAGCATCAGATATTGTCTCCCCTAAGACTTGACTCCCAAAGCTGTAGATGGCAAAGTAGGCAGGTGTTCATCATTAAAGATTTGCTGTTTATTAGAATCGGTTGTACTTTGGCCTAAAATGTGTCTGAAATCCAGCACAAAATTGAACAGACATTTTTTATGTACATTGCTGAACAGGATTACAAAGTACATTGGGTTTTTATGAAAATGTTTCTTGATTGCTATTAAAGTCTGCTAGCTTTCTAAGGCAAAGGCCCACTTCTGCTCTTCTTTGTTCATCAAGACTAGGAGTGGGCGGAATTTTCTAAATTGACTTTAGCAAATCATCGCAAAAATGTCGAAAATCTCTGCAAACGAAGACTTTTTTTTCCGCTTGTTGCAATATTTTCTGCGTAATCGCGTTAGAAATGTCTCACCAACTTGCACATGGTCGCATATGGATGCTACCATCTTGTTTTCCCTTGTCCCGCCCGATGCTCACCCCCATTCGCAATACGTATTTCCTATTCGCAAATGCTTTTACGTGTTTGCAACGCTTTTTGCGTGTTCAGTGGGAAAATATTGCACAAACTTGCCCACGTGGTGGCAATGGGCGTGGCCATCTTGTTTTTCACTCTATTGCTATGGTTCTGGGGCCTGCTTTTGAATCCTCCCTCTATCTTTTCAAACCTTTGTTTATAGAATCTTTTTTTTAATCTTTTTTATTTATTATCTCCAAGACTATTTTTCTGCTTCTATATTTTTGTTTCTTGTCTACTTTTTGTGTGTTTTTAACTACTTTTCACTCTTTTTCCATTGCCTTCTCTTTTCATTTCTTTTACTTAATTTTTAAATGTTTTTACCTTTTCTTTCCAGCCTCGTCTTCCCCAGAACCATGTCAAAAGGACACATGGCTCGATACATGAGCCAGAGCAGCGACCGCCTTCCTTGAGGAAAGCGGTGCCCACAAGGGGTGCAGGCACGGGCACTATTTGGGGAGGTGGAGTTGGCTGCACAGGTTTTCTTTGTGCAGCGCCACCTCCCCTTAACCCTGGCAGCAGGTGGCAGGCCTGGATCCGGGTACGGGATCTGGGAGCATCAGCAGCGGTGGGAAAAGGTGTGCCGGGCAATGTTTCGCTACTCTGGGGTCCGGCACACCCAGAACCAATTGACGCACCGGTGGTCCGATATCCTGGATGGGTAGCAGGACCCGCTGGACCTGCTAGGCGTGGAGGTCTCGGATCTTGGTGAGCAACTATTTAATTATTACTACTTTGTGTCTGTTCTTCTGCTCTGTGGTATATATTGTGGATATCTTTATTTCCAACCAGTTAGAATGCTGCTGCTTGCATTACAGATAAATTACGTTTAGAAGTCTTCTGTGATTGTTATGACACAGGTGCTCTTCTGCGCTACTAATCTTACTAGTTTGCAACTTTGCGTTTGCCCTCGCTTAGCGTGATTATGTAAGAGTTAGGGGCGGATTGATACTTAGGTTTAGTCACTTTGTATGAGTTTGTAATTTTTTAGTTGTATGCGTGATGCCCCCTCTGTTATACCACATGCTGCCTATAGTACCCCAGTCTTTGGTAGAACCTTTTCTGGTTTGTTCAATGAGTGGTAATAGGCTTAGTCCTAGCAGAACATCAGCATCAATCAATGAACCAAAAATGTGGTGTATACAAAAATGTAGTCATGTGTCCTCCATTTGACCATTTATGCATTGCTGAGGACTAAAAGAAGTGGAAATGCATACTTAATGTGCAATTGGCACACCTGGGTTAGGTGGGCTAGGTCAGGTGGTACACACTACTTAGGCTTAATTAGTATTCTGGAATCAGAATGGAACACTGGATTAGTGTTGATAAATAGTAAGTAGTCGATCCTTGAATCTCCCAATACTTCTGGTTGATCAGATGAGATTGGTCAATTTATTTATTGCAATCGTAAGTATGATCATAAATCCCGTATTGATTATTTTTTGGTGGACCAGAGGATGGATGATTTAGTTGCGCAGGTAGGGCATATTGGAGTACATCTTTCTGATCACTCAGCTATTTCCCTTCAGTTGACAATAGGGGACTGCACTTTAGCCTCAATCTGGAGGTTGGACAGAAGGATACTCTCTGAACAAGAGGCATCGGAGGCGAGGAGACGAGTCGGTTAAGACTGAGATCGTTTGGGATGCCTACAAGGCATTTTTGCAAGGGAGACTAGGAGCTGTGGCAGCTAGGAAAAGAAGACTATTTAACAACAGGGTCTCAGATGTTGAGGAGAAGATTTGCAAGCTGGAGGTGGGTCTGGTAAATGTAGGAGGGGCTGGTGATAAGGACCTACAAGATCTAATTGATTTCAAGGCAGATTTAGCAGGAATCCTGATAGCTAGAGTCAAAGAGAAGTGGGATGCTAGCCAGCTTGCTCATCTCTAAGTTCTCTAACCTCAACCTCTAATGCAATTGTTCGGCTACTCAAGTCATCAATCTTCTTCTCTAGCAAGCCAAAGGCCGCCTTGATACATTCCTTGTTAGACCTGGAATCGGTTAGGACTCAAATTTGTGGACCAACCTCTGTCTCGACCACTAGGACTTATGGGCCCCTTCACTACCTAAAGTTTTTAACAAAATTGCTAAAACTACCATACTAGCCTCATGGAACACTAGTATTATCGTTCCTATATATAAAAAGGGCGACAAACAAAAACCACAGAACTACAGACCCATTTCATTACTGGATACTACAGCTAAACTAATGGGATGCTTTCTATAAAAAAAGTTAGAAGAGTGGGCAAAGGAGAATAAGATCATGATGCAGGCGCAATATGGTTTTTAGGCTGGTAGAAGCACTATAGACCAGTGCCTCAACCTAGACATGATAACTGATAAATATACCAGAGCAAAACAAGGGCAGATATTTTTCGGTTCTATGGACCTAAGTTCTGCCTTTGATTGCGTAAACCATTCCCACTTGTGGGAGATAATGGAGAAAATGGGGGTGGACCCTGAACTCACCCGTTTCATTCGGCAGCTGTTCTCAAATGCGACTGCCAGTGTCAAGTACAGTACAGGGAGTGCACCCGCTCATTTGAGATCGCAAGGGGTGTTAGGCAGGGGTGCGTTCTCATCCCCTTCCTCTTTTCTTTATACACAAGCACGATTGGTGCCGCATTGACCGGAGATATATTAGATGTGCCCACTTTTGACTCCCAAACTATTCCGATTAACGCATACGCGGATGACGCAGTATATTAAATGACTTTTCAATGACTGATAACTGCTCATGCTTCCCATATGGCTTCAGTGGGTCTAAAAGTAAATGAAGCAAAGTCCTTAGTTCTTATAGTAGGTACTCCTGTGGTAAAGAGATTACATTCTTTTGCCCTAGGCCTAATGAGACTAGAGGTGATTGACTCTTTTTCATACCTAGGGGTCCATTTTGACAAAAAACAGTCCTGGGCTAATATAGTGGAAAATAGAGCATTGTGGATGGAAAGGAGCATGTAAGCTATAAATTATTTTGCTAGAAGTCTGGGCACGAAACCACTAGCCGTTATAAAGTCGATACATCATCAAAGTCACCCTCAGCAGCCACATATGGGGCAGGTATATGGGGAACGGTCCCAGCAATGCAACTCTAAAATCTGGAGGACCGATTTTTTTTCAAGAAAGTACTTTCTCTCCCCAGATCATGTCCGAATTCCATTTGCCACATGGAAGCAGGACTACCGTATAGAGAAGATATTAACAAGATCAACCAATACTTTTGTGGCACTCAATATGGCTCAGAGATACTGTAGATTTAACACAGCTTATAAATAAAAATGGCATTGCTTTAAAAACGCATGTTAATTCCCTTGGCTTCAGTATGTGAAGGTAAACCTAACTGCCTCAGGTTTAGAGGAATTGTTCCCTTGTCTTAACTTGTGTAGAATAACTTCAAAGCACAAACTGAAGGAAATGTTCTTCTCAAAGGCGGTATATGAGCACCAGGAGGGAAATCGGCAGAAGAAATCAGTGATGCTATATCTTCAATAACCATCTATAATTGTGGGGGATTTCTCTTACTTATATAACATTGGACAACACATATTTATTTTGCTGAGATTCCGCTTAAACTTAATTACATTGATGTTAGGTTATCCTGACTTGTTGGCATGCACAAGGGATGGGGAGTCGGTGCTGTCAGACCTTCATACCTTTTTTTCTGAGGGCTCTACTAGTAGGAAAGAGATAGATTTATCCTCCCAATCCTAAAGAAGCTAAAGTTTGGGTAATGCCATCCGGAATTATTATATATATATAAAACAACTTGAGGATTCAAATATCTGTTTTGCAACAGCCTCTTTTTTACTAGCCTGCCTAAGAATAATTAACAAGATGGCTCTTACTGCACATGAAATATGTTAAGATAGTTATGTTGTAATGACTAACTATTTTGGGTCTATTTTATTATTATATGTGAATGATTGATCCTCACACTCTTTTATTTATTGAAATTGTTATTTATTATGTTCATATATGTTAAAGTGGCTTTTAAAGGACTTAGATGATCTTGTGACTAATTAGTTTGTCAGATTCTCACTGACCTCAATTTATTTAACTTAATATGGTTTTTATTGTATTTATATCCTTTTGTACTTTTATGATCTGTAGATTACAAAACAGACCGAATGAATTAATCCTAAATCTAAAAAAATGACATGATTTTCTTTGTGAATCAGGATCTGAGTAAAAGGTTGTTTTATCAAAAATAGTTTTTTCCTCCATGTCTGGAATCTATCAATTGAGGCACAATACAAAGATTACCAATTCATTGCAAACATGTCAAAAGTGATCTCAACTGATGAATCCCTGTGGGTTCCATATAACATCAAATATATTTGTGTTAGAGGTTTGTAGTGTAGTTCCTATTTTCCCTACAGGCCCTGCGCATTGGAATAACATAAACAGTAGTATAGACGTAGAAGTGCGGTCTTCCAGGTCTCTACTGACTATGCTAAACTTAATTGGGTTTGTACCAACTAGCTCAGAGGTCACTGGAAACTTTCTTGACTGAATAGGAAGTGATCAGCTTCCCTGGTACAGACAAGAAGGGATTCAGTTTTCCAACAACCGCATAAACATGACAACTTTGCTCCTTAGAATAAGAGTCAATCTCTAGAGTCGTGTGAAACAATAGACAGTTATTTTACTCAGTCAGTTGTGCAGATTACTTTCACCAAGATGCAGAGAATAGAGAGACGGGCGTTTTCAATAAAAAGGTATTATTTATTGAACAGTCTTTCTTCTCATGCAAGAGAAATGAATTGCCACAATTGCAAGACTAGTTATTATAGAAAGTGTGTACAGTAAAATGAGGATTGCGAAATAATACTGTAAGAGCATTGATAGGGTTTCTTAGCCATACAATGGTTAAAATGAATAAAATATATACATTCATATACACATTCAGCTAACGTACTCAACTAGTGCTTCTAACTATGCCTATCCCAGTGTACCTGACCTAAGCCTAATACTTGGGAGGGAGTAAGTAAGTAGCAGTTTTAGTTAAGTTGGTTTTGCCAAGGTTTGCTTCAAGAATTCTCACTAAGGGTTTAGTCAACACCCTACCTCTGAAATAGAATGTTGGAGGTCTTGTATCTCCTTCCAGGACTCGATATCCCAGTCACTCGCAAGAGTAGGCTGGAAACGCCGGAGCTGGATTTTCTCGGCAGGAGAAAAGACAGCGTCTCTCTCAGCGCGTCGAGGAGGAGGAGGGGCAGCGTCCGTGGGCAGCTTGCATCTGCTGGGCTCTGCAATGGACAGCTGTTCTGCTCCTGTGTTCACCACACCATCGCTATCATCGATGTCGTTGAGGCAGCGTTTGCTTAAGGCAACGTTGGTAATATTTCTACCTGAAAGCTGCCTTGTTTGACGTAAGTTTTTGGACATAAGATGTCAATAAAGATGTCACTAGGAAGTGATCGTCTCTCAGTGCTCATTAGAGTTCTATTACTAATCAAAACATAGCAAGCGTGGTTTTCCCAGGTTGCTGAGTTTTTATCTTGTTGAAGAACTAGTAGTGTAATCTAGGAATCTTAGTTAGTGGCTTCTGCTGTGTCATTTGCTCTAATGAGCTGCAGAGGAAGAGATTCTGAAATGTGGCTCTGATCATGTTAGGCCAGAGACGAGTTTCTGAAATATCACTCTTGATCGTTCATGCCATTATAGGGATATAAATGGATTATAGCTGTATAGGGGCATAAGGTCACAGTATTGATCGGGGTCCTAGATTAGAACGCGACAGGTTGTAATACATGTATCCACAATTAGCTTACATCCACTTACGCAAATATAGGTAAATTGATACCAAAGGTGGAGAATTCAAAACTTGTGTCTTTCGAATAATATTAACATGTAGAAGATACCAATCCTCCCTGAATTACTGGCCACTGTTTAAAACATCCCTGTTAAATCTCCACAAAAAAGCACCTGGAAATAGAAATCCAATAAAAATATGTTCTCGTAGAACAAAAAGAACCATGGATAATAATTAATAACTCAAATTAGGCCATTACATAACAGAATGTTTGACTAACCCCAGGGGGAAGGAAAATGGGGTGAAAAGAAACAGATGTTGCAAGGCGTTTTACAGTATGCACTGCTTCTGTATTCTGGTCTACGAAAGAATATATAACTTATCATTGTTTTGCATACTACTATAAGCTAAATTCAATATGTGCAAAGCAGACATAGGGCCTAATTACAAGTCTAGCTATCGATGTACCACCAGACATATGGGGGCATGGTGGTCTTCTGACCACACAATTACGATTGGGGCAGTCACATCGCCACTGCCTCCCCCACAGCCACCAGGGAGCCACCATTCCCTGGCAGTGCTAAGGTGGACATGAGGCCGCAATATGCTAAGATAGACTGGAGCGGTCTTTTTTAAGCATATTATGAGTTTCCTCTCCACCACAGTTTTCATGACAGCTCCTCATCCATGACAACCATGGCAGGAAAGGAACAAAGGTGCCCCGACAGTGCATGCACCACAATTACTACAAGGCATGAACTTTGCAGTCTTTGCTGTGCAGGGACTGTTTTTGACATTCCCAATGAGTGTCAATGTTTATGGCTCCACCGTGGAAACATAAATAAAAATCCCACCAGACATGAGAAACTAAATTCTAATGGGTGGCCCGATCACTGGTTTGTCGGTGCAATGCCAGGGCAGTCAAGGCACTGCACCGCCATACCCATAATCAGGCCCTTATAGTTGACTCATGCAAGGTTTTAATTATGCCAATGCAATAGGAGTCATTTCAGTAATTTCCTATTACTCTTGCAATGCAAAATAACAGAAAATTGTGCAAATACACCTGCTTGCAGGATTTAGATTAATGCAGTGAAAAAATGCTGACTGTAAGAGCGGGGGACCAGAGCACAAGCAGCTGCTTACTGATGCTGTTTGTGCTCTGTTGCAGGAAGCTCCTGGGCAACATTTTAGTTGGAGTAATTTTGGTAATATTGTTTTCCTTTTTTGAAGCAAAATGACCAATTAGTACTTGGTCCACAAAACACAGGATCAATGAATTTAGCAAGTGTCAGTGGTTCATGGCTCTCCTGTTTGTGTCGTGTTGCATTTAGCACTATAATATTGAAGCAAAATGCATCCTTTGGCCCATTTTGAACGCATTATGGATGCATTTTTCTTTTGTAGCAGATAGCACTAAATTCTGGATTATGCTTCTTGCGTAATTCCATGTGATCTTGTGTAATTTTGTTGTAATTTTCCAAAATTGCAGTGAAGCAAATTATGCAGGTTACCACCAGCGTTATCTCTATTCCTGATTCACCAGCCCCTCTTTTGAAACTACTCTTCTCAAATTTTTTATCACACAAATGTTTCTCTATAAAAAAAATCACAGAGATTCCTAATGATGCTGCCATTCTCTATAGAAAATAATGTATGCCAGAAAATCTAACACCACTTCTAATGCTTTCTAGAACAATAAATCAAATATCAGTGTATCATAGGAATTAAGTTACAGCATTCATAACTTTTTAAAGTTCACAAGATTATTGTAGAGAAAGCTAAGTCTTTGATAAGCTTGGATCTGATACAATCATGCATAGTTCAGCAATGTTCATATTGTAGGGTGCACGTGAATCCTTCAAAAAAGTCATACAAGTCTATGGGTGAAGTTACAAACTCCAACCAGACTCCCAAGACCAGTAGGAAACAGGCATCCAATCCAACATAGAGAGGAAAGACTCCAGAGGTAAGTGCGGGAAGGGATTTTATTCTCTTTACTTTTACCTTGTTATCTCAAGATTCAATATGACCACCACCAAACAATATTACATGAGATTAGATTTCTTATTCTTGTTATTTTGTTTTTATATTCACTTTCTTATTGTGGCGTTCTTGTCCATAGCTCCTGCCATCTTGGGTGAGGCATCTCTGCAAACTGACTCCTGCATGGATGAGTGTTAAGGAATTTAACAGTGAGATTAATTTCTTTACAGGCCATGAGCCCACTTCAGTTTCCCTCTTTGAACTTGTCTTAGATCACAGCACACAACTAGATTTCAGGCTTGTCCCCACTCAGCCTATTTATTTACTCTGCTGGCCAGCAGCATGTCCAAAGGCCTCCCCAGTCAATAGTGCCATTTACAGTGCTTGACCTAGTTTCTTCGTAATGAAGGGTTGCAGAAGAAAGCTGCATAAGTTAATTAAGTCCTCACTGTGCCTGATCTGGGCAAGCGCAAGCTAACATAAATAATTGAGGCAGGCCAAACCTTTGGTGCCAAACACACAATTGAAGATTTGCTTGGAAGGGATAAGGCAGTTGTGTCAGTTGGAGATGGGGCTGAGAGTCCCAATGTTGGGTTGAGAATCCCAGGGAAGGTATTTTCAGAAATGCTTGAAGTCACCATTTTAAAATGTCCCAGAATGCTGTGTATGATGGTTACGACAGGGATGGTATGATAATGTGCACCCAAGGAATGGCCAGAACTGACTGGTTTCCAGAACTTTCCAACCCTGCTTAGAAACCCTAGCATAAGGGAGAGACACTTGACAAGACACTGGACCTGTGGGTGGAAAATGTGCAATACTTGTTCTTACTTGTCCACAAGGTATTAACCTTTCTTTGTGACATGCAGAGCTCACCAGAGACTATTGCATATAGCCCTACCCAAGAACGTCCCCACAAACTTCAGAAAGAGTTCAAAACATCGAAAGCTGTATGTGCACACCACTTGCTAAACGCATCTACATCATTTTTATACTACTCTGGCAGTGCAGTTCTCATCCTACACTGGGTAGTTACTTAAACTTTCAATTATTACGCTGTGGTACTATTTTCCTGCACAAAGAAGGCAAATACATTTTGATTGCCATATCTGTCCTGTTAGCCTGCCAGAAATATTGTAATAACAGCCTAAAACATTGATAAAGTGTAACTGCAATTCACATAAACAAATGACTTTAAGAGCAGTGGGCTAAATGACAAATGCCCTTTTCTGGTCATGAAACCTATGATTCACAAGACCACACGGTTTCTCTATCATAAAAGACCCTATTCAAACCTTAATGAAGTTTTAAGATCTGGGTTCATTGAAGGGGAGGTTGAAAGCAATGTTCAGTTGATAAACTCTGAAATGAAGTGATAACTAACTTGAAAAGTCAAAGCTGTCTTCATGAGAGAGCTTCACATTTGCGAATTGTATCAGTGGCCTTGGATGAAGCAGCCGGTGGTCCAGGTGAACACTGATCCTTCCATCACTTTTTAAACAAGAGAGATAGTTTTTGTTTAAGAACAGCACCTGCCTGTTTCAGGTACATAAGCTGCTTTTCATAAATTGTTTCAATTTCGGAAAATACAGGGACAGAGGTCTGCTGACCCGTGCAGGTCTCCATCCCTGCATTTGTACCCACACAAAATTGCAACTTTCTTCATTTATGTTCATTAGGCAAATAATTCTTCAGCTCCCAATGATTGGATACCTTGTATTATTGTATATATCAAATTGAAAATTAAATTCCCATTTGAACAATCAGTCAGTATTATTTGTGAATGGAAGTACTCTAATGGGCCCTATATTCCCAAAATTGTCTTTTGGGCAAAGATAAAAAAACCCTGCAGAGTTTTAAGGGCAGTCAGCTTCTGAAAATAAACAGTCTCTCTGCCCAAGCAGGTGGTTATGTTCGTAATAATTGCATAATCATTTCTTGTCCCCGTATCAAAGAATCAGTCAGGTTCATCATTTTTAAAACTAATATTTTATAGAATGAGTGATAAAGGGCCATGTTGGCCAAGGAAGTCAAAGCTATCATTTTAACTAGGCAATGAAATGTGCAGTGAAAAATGGAAACAGGTACGTCTGTCTTCATGATCTGCCTTTCTCTGGTTCATAATAAAACAAGTGTCGGCGGTATTTACCTCTGCATTGACATTAAGAAAAGCCATGTAGGCATCAAAATCATAAAACATGGCAAAATGCCACTATTTCAAAAAGAAAACAGACCATCAGACTGAAAAGCTAAGGTGAGTAGCACCTGAATTTTGTGAAAAAGAGTAAAACCCACCTCAGAAGAATAGAGAAAAATATGCCCAAAGTGCTACCAAAATATATCACCCTGGCATGCATCTAAGAGAGATATACAGTTGCACAGACAGAATTAGCAGTGACTCTGGCACTGTTTTATTATGAGACGGAATACGGTCAGCATTAGCTATTGTTCTCCTCTAAGACCTGACCCACAAAGCTGGAAATGGCAGAGTATTCAGGTTTACATTAAAGGTCAGTTGATTAGTAGAGTCTGTTTTCACTTCTACCCGAAAGGTGTCTGAAATGCAGCATAGACATTTTTAATGAGCACTGAAGAATATGATCAAATAACAGCTGGGCTTTATCTTAAGACAGTTGTCTGTCATTGTAGTCTGTTAGCTTTCTAGGGCTCGAGGAACATGTTTTGACAACAGATAGGGTGCAGGAGGATTTGTTAGACTCTAACCCATACTTGCTTCTTCATCTTCTCAGCTGTCTTTGGGAGGTTTGCTATGAGAGACGGAAGTGGTTGATGTTTCTGCTGCTTTCAAAATGTTATTGAGTAGAGAAGCTTCTGGGCTTAGATCATCAAGGAGCATTTTGACCAAATATTCAAGGAACAACTGCAGCATCTGTAATGTGAAAGGCAACAATACATATTTGACATGTCTGTAGTGTCTAAAGATAGTAAGAGTACAGAAGGCTTGTCAATCCTGGTTGGTTTACTCTCCGCAGCCTCCTGCATGAGCAGCTTATCACAGAGTCTGCTGCATGGGATGGGAAGCTACAGATTGTGTCTATGGTATACAACTGGCATCCACCACTGGATGTGGCAGCTGGTACCTTCATCCATGGAACCACAGCTACCTGAAACACACCTGCACTGAGATCATAGTCTGGTATAACTAAGAATCAATATCAAAATTCCACATTGTCACAGAGCTGGTTATCTGTTCAAGTGTCTGATCGGGTTCAATGAGTGAATTCTCAAGTTCATAAGAGCCTAGAGTGCCACTTTCTTTCACATCTAATTCCCCCACAGTAGTATTTGAGTCCAGCGGCATAATACGTTGATGATAGTGATGATGATCAAAAGGTTAGGTAGGTTCCTACCTGGGGTGATAGGACATGTACCTATTGTGTAGATCCTGTTTGTGAGATTTGTGAAGTCTATGTGGTTGGAAAGTGCACGTGCAGCACACTGGCCTATGACAGCACCAGTCAGGCAATACGTGCTTTGCTTGCATTGCTCAGCATCATATTTGTATTCTTTGCCTTTATTCCAAACAACAATGTCACTTTGACTCAATCTAGCATGTTTGCAATGTGGAAATATTGAGTGCTGAATGGAAAGATGCACCTTGCCCTCTATCATCTTGTCTTTACTGTGGCATGTGAGAAGCCCACGACCCTGCAGCTCCATATGATAGCTGGCACATTACCATACCACAAGCTTGAATAGTGTTCTTCTGCACACTAAACTGCATGTGCCTTGACCTCTGTCAGCAACCAAGGCAGGTTCGTTGCAGGGTATAAAGAGCTGGGCACATTTAGGACAGCCTAAACGTAAACAAATCTGTTGAGTGCTGTGAAAACACCCCCAACAGCATTCTTTAGCATGTGTACTTAATGCCGCACTAGCAATACAGCCTTCTAATACCTTCTGCTTCAGCTGTTTGTAGAAAACAATGTTTTTAGGGATACTGGATGGTAGACACTGCAACCACCCTAGTAGATTAAAAGTCAACTTGATTCCGCAGGCCAGGCAAAATCTTACTAACATTATACAGTCATGCAGTTCTTGTGCTGGGAAGGGCCTTGGATGGATCTGCTTGTATGGAGGCCCACTTCAACAAGATATGAGAACAATAGGACAAAGTAAATAGTTTATGGATACTGCTATGCTGCAGCATCACTTCTTTTTCTCTAATGGAAGGCAACATGAGAACATAATATTCACCAACAAGCCAGTTAGTGAATGCAGGGTCAAAATAGTAAAACCAGGTCATTAGTCATCTGACTTGCAAAAGAAATGCTAAATGCTCAGGTGGATGATTTGGTAAGATAATGTGTCAACATTGCACAATTAAACTTGTTAGTCCATCAATGTGCCAACACCCAACAAAATCGATATAATATTACCTTTCCAGTCCAGGCCATAAACAAACATTGAAAAGAATTGTTTCCTTAAACAATACAAAATAGGCTGTAATTACTGAAAAAACACAAACTGCAGCAACATTCGCACTCCCCAAGCAACAAAAGTAAAACATGTAGGCAAAAATTAGGTTTTGCTTACATAAATTAAAAAACACAGTTACACAGGACCTCCTCATATAAAAGATTCAGTCAAAAATTATTTTTCAGTAAGAAAAAAAAAAATCCCAAAAATGTTTTAGGCCCATGTTTCCTCCCTAAAACTTTCCAAAGTCTCCCACATTTTGGTCACTCTCCTGATTTGAAACCACACCCAGTAAGGAAACTAAAGAAGGCTGTGTGGCTTACATAATGTCAAACTTACCCAACTCTTGTGAAACTTAACCCTTGCAAATGTTTCTGAGACTTGCCAAGACACCTCTAAAGGTCAGGCACTGAAACTCACTCTCAGTCTTAACTGATCTCAGATACATCTGCGCAGATAGTCCGTGCCAGTTTCATGTCACTTTTCAATACCTGCACTTAGGACTAATTTAAAGACACATGAAAAGCGTATGTGTCCAGTTTTGTTCTAATGCTTACATTTAGTTGGTGGTACATGAAATCTTTCAGCTAATTGCTTTCCTCATTTGTATGTTATGGGAGAAATCTGTGCCACAGTACAGTTTACAATAACTTGAGAAGAGAGATACCATACAGGTATCAATCCTAAGTTAAACATGTATCCCAACAGTAATTACACAGTCACATTCATAATAACTGCACTGCTTATGGCACATGGAGATTTTTCACATTTCCCTGGTTCATCTCATAATCAGATTCAAGATCATCTTGACTGCTGCTGGGAGTTATTTACTCTGCTCTCCAGTAGGTAGAAGCATCAATGGCCTCCATATGCAGTAGTGCCATTTGTAAGTAACTGGGCTTGTTCCTGTGAGAGAAGAATGTGGAGACAGCATGTGCATGAGCTAATTAGCTTTTCATATTGCACCTGGCCTGATAATGCTCAGTCCGGCAGGAGCAAAGGAAGAAAGCCTTGCAGGGTTGAAGAACTCAGGGATTATCTTTCTTTAGACAACTTTGTCCCATCATTTTTAAATATCCATTAATGTAGTGTGGGAGGGTTGGGGCAGGTTCAGAGTGATGATGCGCAAGTCTAGGACTGGGCAAAGGTAGATATCTTCTAGAACTTTCCAAACCTATTACAAAATCGTGCACAAGGAAGATACCTGAAGCAACAATGCACAGCTGGAAGGAGAAACCACCAGACTGCGCTGTATGGGCAATAACATTTTTAGTTTCAGTTAGCACATAGAATGTAGAGAGTTTTGTGAGGGCCAGTGGTACAGCCCCTTATGTCCTCAGTAGGACAGTAGGGGGTTGCTTGGTGGAGACCCTTGAGATTTTCCCTGGAATTTCTGTGCACCAGTGCTGTAGATGGGATACCAGCCACCAGCTCCACTGCTGATTTGCTATGGACTCTTTTGAGTGTGGCGGTGAGGATGCTCTCTAGTGCAGAAGCAAAAGGCAGGATGGTGCTGAAGTTTGCCAAACTGGTCTTCAAAGTGAGAATTACACTTTGGTGCAGCACAGGCTTACACTCACATGTTGCCACCCCTAGCCACACAGGAGTCCCTGTATTTAGGTAAGTGAAGGGGCTGGAAGGGGTGGGTTAGGGAATCCTAATCATGCCTGTAGTTTGGCTTAGTCAGATCTAATCCTCAAGGTGAGAGTTTCTCGATTGTGTATTTTGGAAGGAAAGTGCTTTCTGAGACAAGCATATGCCACACTTTGGAGCAAGTAGGCATACACCTGTGTGGCACCGTGCATCCCATTGAACAAGGAACCCACCCCCCCTGCTTGACACCAAGGAAAACTGAATAAATATGGAAGAGTTTCCTGAAACTACATGGGGAAAAAGGACTGCCCTGCTGGAACACTGATCTGTACCTAAATGACTGCACATGAAGGACTGTATCTGCTGCACAATCTGGTACTATAGCCCTAATGACTTTGCCTGGCTTCACAAATAATAATAAGTGGACTCCCTGCAAGCTACATGTTAACATAGCCCACCTGCATTATCTAAACTAAGAAATCCCCAACCTGTAGTGTGTCCAGTGGACTTTTAAGGATTTGCCAGGTGCAATATGAGAATTGTAGTCTGAATATAGCAAGGACCATCTCAGAGTTTCTGGACCCTTGGATTGTTGTTGTGGACACATTGAACACACAAGACGAACTTCAGAAAGAAGTTCCAGAAGTTTGAATCAACTTTGGGAAAAAAACTCCGAGTTAACCGACTCGACGTCTGGAGTCAAGCGGACTACCTTGAACCACGACCAGGCCTAGGTGTCAAGTTTGTTCCACTCTAAGCTCCAGAGCTGAAGACTTCCAGGAGTTGGCCAAGGGTTAGAACTGGATCAAGCACAAGAGGTTGAGGTGAACCCGGCCTGTGTTGGAGCATCGCTTGACATCAAGAGAAAATCCTCTAGAAATTGTTTCTAAGTGTGAAGGTAAAATATTGACCGAGTCCTCCCAGGGCTCCATTGCGTTCAGCCTGAAACTTTGACTTTGTCGCAGTCAAGCACAGTCATATGTCTCAAGTTGGTGCTTTTGATTTTCCAGCACTAGAAAGTGTTTACTCTTTAAAAAATATATATATCTCTGGTTCCCTGCATTACATTTTTGTTGTTTTAGATTTATTTTAAAGATAAAAATATTACCATTTGTATAGATTGGTGCTGTATTTTAATTATGTGTTGTGTCTTATTTAATGTATTGATGGTTTTAAATGCTTTGCATACCTGTATCCTAAGTTAAGCCCGCTCATTGCCATCTACCAAGGATGGAGCAAGGGATTAATAAATTGAGACCAAAACTGATCCTTTTATTGTGTTGGTGGCCTTCTGACTAGTCGTAAGTCACTGCTTCGCAGTAATATTGAACCTCCTTCCAAAAGGGCCATGCACGCCTATATGGTAATCAAAAAATTTTGGAACAGGAAAGCAGCTCTAGAATATATACATGCCTCTAGGCTAAAGGAAACTATGAGAATCCTCTGCGGCACTCAAAAGATGCACTTATGGTTTTTCTGGTGCCTCGGAAAGTGCAGGGTCACCACCAACCCTTTAATGGAATACTTTACAGGCTTCTTTGTGTGCACCAGCCATGATGGCTTCCAGGTTTGCACCAGCCCTGCTACCAAAGGTTCACAGAGGACTCCCTAGTTCATCCAGGATACTATGTTTTTGACCTTGAGAGAAGTTCCTCAGAATTGCAAACACTCCTCGAGATTTTGCTGTTACACATTAGCTCTGGAATGTAGGTTTGTTGGTACTAAAAGCTTCAGTGGCACGATGTTAATGTAGACTAAAGAGTTATGCACAAATTGAATTGATTTGACAATGCTTTGTTAACCATGACAATGTTTCATCAAGGTCATTAAAAAGGTTGTGTTGAAAGAACATAGTCAATCATTAATTTTGATGACGGTCATTGACACATTTTGAAATGCTTTTTCACAACCTCAAGGTTATCACTGACATGGCTTAAGGAATGTCTTGGAGGAACATCCTTCTTGATTTCAAATGTGTTGAATTGGATTATTATGCCAATTATTCTGTTTATAATACTGTGGTGATACCCATACAAAGACAGTAGCCTTAGCTTTTGATAATAACACCCTCTTAAATTGTTCTAGTGTGGGGGGATTGTGGTTATAGGCTTCAAGTTTCGCTAGAGGTGTAACGTGTTCTGAGAGTGTCACAACAGGTATTTCCTTCTGCCTATGTGTAGATGTGTGTATGTTGATGTGTAGTACTCAATAGTATGTATAATAAATAATTTTTCATTTTTTTATAAGAAAAAGCACTGACTGGGAGATTATTTAGTCAAGGTTGTTTTTTCGTTAACAGTGAGCTGAGTTACTAGCCTACACCACCTCCTTTAAGATAGACTGCCCTGCTTTGCCACCTGAGAAGGTAATGTGAAAAATCAGGTACTTGGTTCACAGTTAAATACATATTGTGTCTTTTATTACTTGTGATGGACTCACATGCTTTGCAATTAACACCCTCCTTTCTTACAAGATGTTCATACAGGTATGAAACCAACAGGTTACAATTTTGAGAAGAGGTGTGGGCTTTTCTTGTAATTTGAGGCACAAAATATTTAATAAGGGCTAATAATAGTGATAAAGAGAGAGACATTTGCATAACTGCAACATCCATTTCCCTATCTGTTTACTCACTCAGACAATCTTTTCAGTAACTTAACTGTTCTATAATTTTAAAATAGTAAAGATTTCAGGATGCAAACCATGCATAATTATGACTGGGGCCCGCAGAAGGAATCAACAGAGAATTTGTCAAAGACCCAGTAGCCAAACACACTCCACATCGCCAGAGGTGGTGCTCAGAAAAACGATCTGTTCACAAGCATATCCATACATAATTTAACACTTGCAAAAACACACATGTAAAGTGGTGAAATACTTCCCACTTTTTGTTCCAAATTGTTTGTATTAGTAGGTCAGATAGATTTTTTTTGGTAATTTTATAATTTATTAATGCTGTACATTGTCATATGTTCAACAGCTTAAAATCTTGAAAAATAAAATACAATGTATCAAATCACTGTCCTGGGTATACACATTTACAACTTATTTCTGTAAACAAGTAGTTCTTCATAACAGCATTGTAATGCTAAAAAAGACACTTTCCCACAGTGTGTGATAAACTAAATATTTCAAACAATATATAAGACATTACTATAACTAATTAAAATGCTCAGAGTTTTAAATTTGCTTTTTGAAATTGTGCTTTTTTCTATTGACTAATGAATTATGCTATGCTCTTTGCCTTTTTCAAAGCTTTTGTAAACTCTGTATTTTTCAGACTGTATATAATGGGGTTACATAGGGGAGTAACAGCAACATATGACAAAGACATTATCTTATTTTCTTTCATTGAATATGTTGATATTGGTCGCACGTATGTAGACAAGATAGACATATAGAATAAAATAACCACAGTGATGTGTGAGGCACACATGGAGAAAGCTTTTTCCTTCCCAGTCTTCGACTTGATTTTCAGGATGGAAGAAGTGATTTTGCAATAAGACACGATGATAATAATAAATGATGTCATTGTCACTAATGAACCATCAATGTAGTTAAGAGTCTCAATAGTGCTAGTGCTGCTGCAAGAAATCTTCAACAGTGCTGTTACATCACAAAAAATGTGGTTAATGATGTGGGACTCACAGAAGGAGAACCTTGACATTAGTACAGGATGTGATACTGCAAGTAGAAGTCCCACTGTCCAGCTTCCAGCAGCCAACCGCATGCACACCGCTTTATTCATGATGGTCGTGTAGCGGAGGGGAACACAGATGGCGACATACCGATCATAAGCCATGACTGTCAAAAGAAGGAGCTCTGCACTTATCAGGGCAATGAAAAAATACAGCTGGAGTAGGCATTCAGTGAGAGAAACCTCCATGTCCTTTGCAAAGAAGTGGACCAGCAGTTGTGGAAAAATGACTGACGTGAAAATGATGTCGACAAATGCCAACTGTGTAATGAAGAAATACATAGCTGTATGCAAATTTGAGTTTAAGTGAATTATTATCAAGATCAAAATGTTTCCAATTAGAGTCATGAGGTAAATCGATAAAAGGCCAAAAAAGAGTGTCATTTTCAACTGTGGGAAATCTGAAAATCCAACAATTAGGAACCCTGCAGTTGTACTCATATTTGATTCATTCATTTATCTAGCAATGCAACAAGGTTTGTATCTGAAGACACCCTGTAAATAAATAAAAAAATTCACATGAATGTAATTATTGGCAAAAGGATCCAAGGGGTAAGTATGGGAATGTGATTTTTGTGTGAAATTTCCAAAAATATAACATCTACTAAAGGAAACAATGTGATCTTTCATATAATACTTTTTACTTTTAAGCTTAGTATAATGCTCTAGTAAAATGTACCTATGTATTATTTGGGATTCTGCTGACAAAGAAAAACCAAACAAAGTCCAACCTTTAGCTACAAAAATGTTACTATCCTTCTTTCTTCAGTATTAGAGAAAGCTGGTTAGTTTTATTAAGTTTGTATAGAAAACACACACTGTTTTGTTAAAATAACTCTCACCCACCAAAAGGTCCCTTGGTGGCATGCTTACCACTGCTATAAGTGTTTGATAGGATTTACCTATAATTCCCTGTCCGGTAGTAACAAAAAACATAGACAGAATCTCGGATGGAATATTTAGCTCTAATAATCCCCGGCCGTGAATAAAATAATCCCTCACCTGTAAATACTTGAAGAAGTGAGTTTGTGACAGACCCAGGGGCATATTACCAAGCAATAGCGATAATTATCGCTATTGCTTGGTTAGAGACAAAAATTTATCGCCGACTTTCGGCGATTTTTACTGCAAATAAACCTTGGTATTACCAAGGTTGATCGCAAATGGAATAAAAATCGGCCGCAATGCATGAATATCGCTGAAAGGTCCGCGATATTCATGCATTACCGAGCTAATGCTCTTAGCCATGTTATCCACCTCCCATTGGATAACATGGCTAAGAACTGCTCAGGGCAGGTGTTAGCTTTTGGAGATATTTGCGCTTAGTGCGAATATCTCCAAAAGTTGGTAATAGAAGATAGAGATGTTAGCGACTGTTTCCAGTCACTAACATCTTGGCACGCCCACTTTGCATGTCATTAGTGATAAATTTCTCTGACATGCAAAGTGGGGCCCAAGATGGTCGCTATCTCCTACTAGCTGTCGTTAACTGGTGTTAGCGACAGCTTGGTAATAGGGAGATAATTGTATCTCCGCTTTCTTGGCTTTTAAAGCAGATAATTCCCCTTGATAATATGCCCCCCAATTCTTCTTTCAGAGATGTAAAAGATCTAAATCCCTACCCTTCATATAAATGACCCAGCCGCATTATGCCTTTACCTTGCCATTCCTGCCCAACACGGTCATGAAATACACTTTACGTATTTCATGCCAAATATTAGTATCATCCCTATTTACCTTAAATCTTACTCGCTTGTAGTAATTGTGGTGATGTTTTATACAATAAAAACCCAGTATTTTGCCCATCAGCCAGTCAATAAAGCCGCCGGCTATCGTCATTTGCAGGTCCTCTAAGTCGGCTCTGTATTCGCCCAATAAATGCAGCCCTAAAGTACAATTTAAAGTCTGGGAGTTTAAAACCACTTTGCTTATACAATAGTTTTAAATAACAAATAGCTCTCCTGGTCCACCGGTTTCCCCAGACAAAACTACAGACGGTGCTGTACAGACGTTTAAAAAAAGTTAATGGGATTTTCAATGGAATTGTGCGGAAAAAATACCAAAACTTTGGAAGGATGTTCATTTTGATAATGTTGCATCTCCCATATATCGTAAGGGGTAACTGATGCCAAATATGCAATTTTGTCACTACTTTCATCAATAGTGGTTCATAGCTTAATGCAATAATAATATCCTTCATTTGACTACTAAGACATACTCCTAGATGAATTGCCATATTAACACCCCATTGTCCATTTCTTTTTTACCACCCAGCCCTCCTTCCTGTTGTTTGGGCCTTCTCCCCCACCCGCCTTTCCTCCCTCCCACCTCCCTCCGTTGATGCCTACCATTTGCAATGCAATAGGTCCTGCATTTAAGCAAGTTTTAGCTATTGGCATTGGAAATGACAATGCCTTTTATTTATGTTTTGGTTTTCAAAACATAAATAAAACAAATTGTTATTTACAATGCCAATATCTTAAACTTGCATAAATTCAAGACCTATTGCATTGAAAATGCTTGTGTTACTAATTGAGGCCGCGTCTACTTCCATTGTGAAGAGACCGAGACTGCTTGCAGCCACACCTCGGGCTCCTCCTAGTTGCAAACAGAACTACAGCTGCTCAGGGAGGAGCTGGGAGCATAACAGATCTGTCTGCAGGCTCTCAGAACCGAGCCAGTACCTGCACCATGAAGAGCAAGTCTGGTTCATGCCAAGTGGGTGGAAGGCGAAGGGGGCACCTCCTTGTTAGCAGTTGTTCCCTTAGCCATCCTACCCCTGGCATTGTACCCTCCCATATACTAACTGCACTACCTGTGTTTAACCTAACCTTGCTGCCACTACCTACACCCCCCTACATCTTCTAACAGTCTGCAGGACCAGGCCTTTGAGTGATCAAAATGAATACATATCCTTATGTTTCTACCCCTCACATTGTGCTGTACGTAATGATCATAGCTAGCAACTTCTTTTTTTTTTTGTCCTCATTAGCCACTTAGGTTTCAGGAAAAGGTCAAGGTAGTGACATATTGTCTCAGTTTATAGAAAACTGGCAGGGATATATCGACGTGGGCTTCCACCATCCCACAACATTAGCGCATTCCGACATGACCCCTACAAGAAACCTCTCAGGGTAGTAATTCAACCAGGCGGAAATTACGGCCAGTAGGGTCCGGACTGATAACCGGGTAATGGCACTTCCCAAGGTTTGTATCATAGTAGAATAATCATCGGACCCGGGGAAAAAATAAAAATAAAACCCCGATCGAATCAATAAGCCCAGTTAATCAAATGCCAGAATGCTCTTTTATTCAAGTTTCCGGACCTTGCCAAGTCTAACCTAGAGACCTGCAACGTTGATGCATTTCCAATTGCTAATAGTGCTAGGTGCCCTTCTGGCAAGTAATATGGAGTAAAACACCAAACTCTTTGCAGGACTTTGAACCCCTTTTAAAATACTGAAGATCGCAAGAGGGAGGTCGATAATTACTTGGACACCCATAGATGATGAAAGGGACTTACTTATAGCATCCCAAAATGTTGACAAGCATGGGCATTCGAAGAACATGTGGGCATCGGAAGCTGTCGGCAAGCCGCATTTTGGAGATAGCACTGAGGACTCCTCATTGAATTTCAAGAGTCTAACGAAGAGCTCCAAAGATCTTGCATGTTACATCCATTCAAGAGTGGACCCCAAAGTTCATCTGGCAGCAGAAATTCCACATCGGTTTCCTCCAAAATCAGGTTGTACCATGTAGATATTTCCTTCTTGGCAGGAGGTTTATCAACCATCAACGATACCAGGTAACTATGCCCACCTAGTGAAAATATGTTCGCTCAAGAGGGCCGAGAGGTGTAAGCATGTGCCCAACAAGCAATTTGCATATATTTAAACCTAGATAGGTTCAGACCAATTTTGTTCTTCAAGCATTCCCAAGGGAGAAAATCCCCATCCATAAACAAGTCACCCCAAACTTCCACCCCAGCTTGCTTTAACAGGGCAGCTAGTCTATCTCCCAGCCACGTGGGACCATCAGGAAGATCCCATAGGGGAGTCCTACTGCAAATATACCCAATCTTTATCGATTTTGTTAACTAGGCCCAAATTTTCATCATTCCCTGCAAGATCTTTAACTTAATTTTCTTAAAAAACTTGGGATCCCCAAATGTAAACAAAAAGCCTGATTGATTTACTCTCGCTCCCATAAGCAAAGTTGAAAACAAAATCCCAACACTAGAGGCCAATGATGTTTTTAACAACATTCTAGCGCGGGACAACTGAAATGCCCAAGCATACATCTGTAAGTCTGGAGCAGCAAGACCTCCCTTCTCTCTGCGCCTCCTAAGCATTTTCCAAGCAATCCTTGGAAGGTGATCATTCCAAATAAATGTGGTAATTTCCGCTTGTAGTTTCTTTATTAAAAGTGGGTCAAAATATAAAGGGATAGTATTAAACTAAAATGACATTTTCGGAAGAATAGTCATTTTAATCAAGTTGACCCTTCCTAATAAAGATAATGGAAGTTGTGCCCATGAATTCATTAATTTACGACAATCTTTTGCAACTGCCGTAAAATTCATTGTTGCAATCTGAATGATGTCCTTGGTGATGTTAAGACCCAAATAGCGCAAACTAGACCCTGCCTGAATGGTGGTATCTGGCTGAACATCGTTCCAGACAAGCATCTCAGTCTTAGAGGCATTTGATTTTGTATCCAGAAACCTCTCCAAAATCGGAAGAAGCCTTAAGAACTGCAGGGAGCGCTGTATGGACGTCTGATGAAAAGACAAGGACGTTGTCGGCATACAGGGCCACCTTTCTCTGCCATCTCCCAAAAACAAACGGCTTGATGTTAATGTCCTCCCTTAAACACTAGGCAAAAGGTTTGATATATATATCGAAAAGGAGAGGGGAGAGAGGGCAGCCCTGCCGCGTTCCTCTTGAGATGTCAAATGGATCCGTCAAGATACCATTTACCAGAACCCGTGCACTCGGGCTCTGATACAAGAGACCGACCCCCTGACGAAAGCCCTCACCAACGTTGAACATGGCCAACGCCTCCAACAGGTACAACTAGTTAACCCTGTCGAAGGCCTTGGTTGCGTCCAATGTAAGAACGGCTAGGGGTAGAGACTCAACAGATGCCGGATCATTGGCCCCAACTGGATCAAACGTCAGCTCAAATAATTGCCGCCCCTTCACGAAGCCCTTTTGGTCAGAGTTCAACAAATCCGAAGCCACCCGAGCCAGTCTCTTAGCCAAAATAGTAGTAAAGATTTTGTATTCTACAATGAGAATTGAAATCGGTCTATACGACCCACAGGATGTTGCTGGTTTTCCTGGCTTTAAAACTAAAGAGATAGAGGCGCTATCCCAGGATATTGGGGGACACTGACCTTCCTCCAAGATTTGATTAAATAATATTATAAGGAAGGACACCAATTCTTGTGCTAGTGTGAGTGCTGTGTTGCTTGTCCTGAGGCGGAAGCCGGGACCAATGCCAGTAACTTTTGCGAGTGCTGCTAACTGTTGCTGTAAATTGTTTTAAAAATCGTTCTTGTTTACTCATTGTTTAAAAAACGCTACTGCTTATTTTGCACATAAGTCCCACCTTACTGAATTGGAGACTTCTCCCCCCGTGGGTCCCGCCATCTTGGGTGAGGAGCCGGCCGAGCAGACTAGTGCTCGGCTCCTCCTGCCCCTTCTCACATAAAAACCCGAGATCTAGACGCACCCCGCTGATTGCTAGTGTGAGTGCTGTGTTGCTTGTCCTGAGGCAGAAGCCAGGACCAATGTCAGTAACTTTTGCGAGTGCTGCTAACTGTTGCTGTAAATTGTTTTAAAAATCGTTCTTATTTACTCTTTGTTTTAAAAACGCTACTGCTTATTTTGCACATAAGTCCCACCTTACTGAATTGGAGACTTCTACCCCCGCAGATCCCGCCATCTTGGGTGAGGAGCCGGGCGAGCAGACTAGTGCTCCGCTCCTCCCGCTCCTTCTCACTTAAAAACCCGAGATCTAGACGCACCCCGCTGATTGCTAGTGTGAGTGCTGTGTTGCTTGTCCTGAGGCAGAAGCCAGGACCAATGCCAGTAACTTTTGCGAGTGCTGCTAACTGTTGTTGTAAATTGTTTTAAAAATCGTTCTTGTTTACTCATTGTTTTAAAAACGCAACTGCTTATTTTGCACATAAGTCCCACCTTACTGAATTGGAGACTTCTCCCCCGTGGGTCCCGCAATCTTGGATGAGGAGCCGGCCGAGCAGACTAGTGCTCCGCTCCTCCAGCCCCTTCTCACATAAAAACCCGAGATCTAGACGCACCCCGCTGATTGCTAGTGTGAATGCTGCGTTGCTTGTCCTGAGGCGGAAGCCGGGACCAATGCCAGTAACTTTTGCCAGTGCTGCTACCTGTTGCTGTAAATTGTTTTAAAAATCGTTCTTGTTTACTCATTGTTTTAAAAACGCTACTGCTTATTTTGCAGATAAGTCCCACCTTACTGAATTGGAGACTTCTCCCCCGTGGGTCCCGCCATCTTGGGTGAGGAGCCGGCCGAGCAGACTAGTGCTCCGCTCCTCCTGCCCCTTCTCACATAAAAACCCGAGATCTAGACGCACCCCGCTGATTGCTAGTGTGAGTGCTGTGTTGCTTGTCCTGAGGCGGAAGCCGGGACCAATGTCAGTAACTTTTGCGAGTGCTGCTAACTGTTGCTGTAAATTGTTTTGAAAATCGTTCTTGTTTACTCATTGTTTTAAAAACGCTACTGCTTATTTTGCACATAAGTCCCACCTTACTGAATTGGAGACTTCTACCCCCGTGGATCCCGCCATCTTGGGTGAGGAGCCGGCCGAGCAGACTAGTGCTCCGCTCCTCCCGCTCCTTCTCACTTAAAAACCCGAGATCTAGACGCACCCCGCTGATTGCTAGTGTGAGTGCTGCGTTGCTTGTCCTGAGGCGGAAGCCGGGACCAATGCCAGTAACTTTTGCCAGTGCTGCTACCTGTTGCTGTAAATTGTTTTAAAAATCGTTCTTGTTTACTCATTGTTTTAAAAACGCTACTGCTTATTTTGCAGATAAGTCCCACCTTACTGAATTGGAGACTTCTCCCCCGTGGGTCCCGCCATCTTGGGTGAGGAGCCGGCCGAGCAGACTAGTGCTCCGCTCCTCCTGCCCCTTCTCACATAAAAACCCGAGATCTAGACGCACCCCGCTGATTGCTAGTGTGAGTGCTGTGTTGCTTGTCCTGAGGCGGAAGCCGGGACCAATGTCAGTAACTTTTGCGAGTGCTGCTAACTGTTGCTGTAAATTGTTTTGAAAATCGTTCTTGTTTACTCATTGTTTTAAAAACGCTACTGCTTATTTTGCACATAAGTCCCACCTTACTGAATTGGAGACTTCTACCCCCGTGGATCCCGCCATCTTGGGTGAGGAGCCGGCCGAGCAGACTAGTGCTCCGCTCCTCCCGCTCCTTCTCACTTAAAAACCCGAGATCTAGACGCACCCCGCTGATTGCTAGTGTGAGTGCTGTGTTGCTTGTCCTGAGGTGGAAGTCGGGACCATTGCCAGTAACTTTTGCGAGTGCTGCTAACTGTTGCTGTAAATTGTTTTAAAAATCGTTCCTGTTTACTCATTGTTTTAAAAACGCTACTGCTTATTTTGCACATAAGTCCCACCTTACTGAATTGGAGACTTCTCCCCCCGTGGGTCCCGCCATCTTGGATGAAGAGCCGGCCGAGCAGACTAGTGCTCCGCTCCTCCCGCCCCTTCTCACATAAAAACCTGAGATCTAGACGCACCCCGCTGATTGCTAGTGTGAGTGCTGTGTTGCTTGTCCAGAGGCAGAAGCCGGGACCAATGCCAGTAACTTTTGCGAGTGCTGCTAGCTGTTGCTGTAAATTGTTTAAAAAATAATTCTTGTTTATTCATTGTTTTAAAAACGCTACTGCTTATTTTGCACAGAAGTCCCACCTTACTGAATCGGAGACTTCTCCCCTCGTGGGTCCCGCCATCTTGTGTGAGGAGCCGGCCGAGCAGACTAGTGCTCCGCTCCTCCCGCTCCTTCTCACTTAAAAACCCGAGATCTAGACGCACCCCGCTAATTGCTAGTGTGAGTGTTGTGTTGCTTGTCCTGAGGCGGAAGCCGGGACTAATGCCTGTAACATTTGCGAGTGCTGCTAACTGTTGCTGCAAATTGTTTTAAAAATCGTTCCTGTTTACTCATTGTTTTAAAAACACTACTGCTTATTTTGCACATAAGTCCCACCTTACTGAATTGGAGACTTCTCCCCCTGTGGGTCCCGCAATCTTGGGTGAGGAGCCGGCCAGGCAGACTAGTGCTCCGCTCCTCTCACCCCTTCTCACATAAAATGGAACCCCCACCTAGGAAGCGCAGCGGATGTGCGCAGCGGGGGCGCCGGCGGCGGGCCGAAGGTTCGCCAAAGGCGAGCCCATCTGCGCCCGTCCGCGTCCGGCTGGGGCCAGGGGCCACAATCCCTGTATCTCTCATAGGAAATGTCAGGAGCTATACCTCCACTGATCTAAGAGAGATAAGGATACAAGCGAAAACCTTCTGTGTACATAAGTATCTTCCTCTAGATATACCTATACAGTGTGGGTACTGTAATGCACTGCTCAAACCAATGACCCAGGTAGATAAACAACAACTATTTAAAATGTACCTTTTAAACTGCAGGTCCATGCCAATGCATTGTACAGAAATGTCTCTGTTACTTGATGAGGTTAAACCAGACGTACTTTTTCTTACTGAAACGTGGTTGACAGCGTATTCCGAACCTGAGGTAGTACAAACCTTGGGGCAAGGCTATCAGATTGTAAGACATGATCGATCCAATGAGAGGGGAGGTGGGTTAGCAATCATTTTCAGGGATTGTTTTAACTGTCCTAGCCTCCCCAACCCCTTTACTGACTGCAAAAGCTTGTCTTTCTGTCTGGAATTCTCCCCTAACACAAGTTTTACTGGAGCGCTCATATATCGTCCTCCGGGCCCAGCCAAACAGTTCCATGAATCATTGCCCCCCCTGGTGGCAGACCTTGCCTTCTCCCCCTCCAACTATACGCTCTTAGGTGACTTGAATATCCATTTTGATGACGCGACCGATAACATCGCCAAAAAATTCATTGGAGATTTCTCCGCTCTACAGATGCCTCCGCTTGTCCTATCCCCTACACATACCAAAGGTCACCTGTTAGATCCGGTGTTCAGTAATTATTTCAACTTGAAGGTATGTCCCCCAATAGCATTCCCTTGGACAGATCACGCGTTAATTCCCCTAGTATGGGAGACTAGTAAATCTTCGGTCCTCGCACCCACAGCGCGAGACACACAAAATTGGTCTAAGCTCCCGCTGGAACAGTGAACACATGAGCTACGATTGGTCAGAACCCAACGCTAGCCAATGAGACATTCAATGAATGGATAAAAAACTCTCTCAATGCCACTCTTCCTACCAAGAAAACTGTTCTAAAACGATCTAGGGTTTCTGCCCCCTGGTATTCAGCTGAGCTCTGGGAGAAAAAGTGTTACTGCAAAAGACTTGAAAGGAAATGGCGGTTGGGGTATGTTGAGTTGGATAAAACCATCTATCGAGAGGCTATCAGAGCCTATAAAAATGACATAATGCTCAATCCTTATATTACACCCATAAAATCTCTGACGCCGGTTCAAGCACTAAAGAGATCCATCAAATTATAAAAAGTCTCATTCAGCTTCCAACACCGCCACTAATTGATCATAATCCTCTGCCCCAATGTGAGGATTTGGCAGAATTCTTTTTCCGTAAAGTTGATCTTATATACTCCTCCTTCCCACCTATAGACCTGATCATTCCGAAGGAGTCACCTCTTCGTCCTTCGCAAGAAGCTAAATCTAACTGTCCGTCTTCACTGGCTGAATTTCCCCTGCTGAATGTGGACCTACTCACCTCCCTCATGCTGCAGGTGAATTCGGGCTCCCCCAGTGATCCTGCACCTCCCCGTATCTTAGTCTCTGCTGCTCATACCCGTCTTCCTACTTTGTTAGAAGTACTTAACACCTCTATTTCTACAAGTATTGTCCCAGTGGCTTGGAAACGGGCCATGGTGCGGGCTCTTGTCAAAAAACCTAACCTGTCCACCAAGAATTTTAATAACTTTTGCCCGATCTCCCTGCTTCCCTGGGTTGCCAAAATCCTAGAGAAGTACATAAATGGACTATTAACAGCCTTTCTTGAAAGTAACCAGCTGTTCGACCCCTCACAGACGGGTTTCCGACCCAAGCATGGGACGGAGACCACTCTACTGGTGGTCACGGAAGAATCCAGGAACATTTTAGATCAAGGGGGATCGGTGGCAGTCATCCTTCTCGATCTGAGCGCTGCATTTGATACCGTTAATCACGGTATCCTTCTGCAGTGTCTCCTGGACACTGGAATATCTGGCAGAGATCTGGATTGGTTCAGTTCATATCTGAGCAACAGAGCCTTCCAGGTTTATGAGGACAATGCCATCTCTACCAGTAAGCCTCTGGGCTGTGGAGTCCCGCAGGGATCTTCGTTGAGCCCAACGTTATTTAACGTCTATATGAGACCACTGGCTGGGATTGTCCGCCCATATGGGATCAAGATCATTACCTATGCGGACGATACTCAGCTGGTGGTCTCTCTGGCTCAAGCGGGTGGCTCCTTGCCGTTGGTGGATCTTGCAGGTTGTCTGGAGAGGGTCAAGAGCTGGATGACCAAGTCTTGTCTCAAACTCAATGGAGACAAGACTGAGCTCATGTTACTGGGTCGGCTCGCATCAGCTTCCATCGATGCGCTTTGGCCAGCCAGTCTGGGCCCTTCTCCAGCACCCAAGGATACCATCAAGAGCCTTTGCATCTGGTTAGATAGGTCTCTGTCATTTGATCATCAGGCAACTAGATTATCTGCCATTTGCTTTGGCATCCTTAGAGGTATCAGAAAGATCCTTCCTCTGCTATCTTTTGAAGCAAAAAAGACCGTGATAAGGGCCCTGATTCCCGTTTGGTTTTTGAGAATGCCCTGTATCTGGGAGCACCTGACTTTACCCTGCGGAATTTACAAATAATACAGAACTGTGCTACCCGGACGTTTGTGCAAATCCCTCGTAGGTCATCTGTCAAGTCTGGGCTAATAAGCGTACACTGGCTCCCCGTTAGGGAGAGAGTCAGTTTTAAATCCCTATGTATTGCTCACCAGGCTTTCTGGTCCATGGGCCCAGCAATCAATCTCTCCCTTATCACTCCCTACCACCCTGCCAGACAGTTGCGCTCAACTCATGCCACTCTGGCAATAGTACCCAAAATAAAGAGAACTAGAGCGGGAGGCAGCTCATTCTTCTTTAATGTGGCCAAGATGTGGAATGCTCTCCCCCAACATCTAAGGTCTAACCCAGATATCACTTCGTTCCGTAAGCAGCTGAAAACGTTCCTGTTCAACAAACAGTAGTTGTAATGGATATATCTTCATGGCAATCGCACTCTCAGCTTCAATCTCAGCGCTTGGACGCCTCAGGGCAGCTATGTGCGCTCTATAAAATTCATTCTCATTTCATTTCATTTCAACATTCTATAAATCTCAGCTGGGAGCCCATCTGGCCCGCTGCCTTCCACTTCCCACTGTTCTGGATGGCTTTCCTGAGTTTATCCTTGGTAATTTTGCATTCGAGAAATAGTCGCTGTTCTGAGGAAAGAGCCAGGAGGGCAAATTGGCTCAACCATCGCTTAACATACTCAATATCGGTCTGCCCATTCTCCTTATAAATGGATTGAAAAAAGCCTCTAAAAGCTTGTCTGATAACATCGTCAGAGGTAAGTGTGATGTTATTTAAAACGATTGAGTCAATGTTGTTACGCACCTGATCCGTCTTGGCTTTCCACTCCAGTATTTTCCCTGCCCCTTCACCATATTGAAAGTGGACTAACTTACTGGCCTCCCACCTCTCCTGGATTCTTTGATTTAGCACTGAGCCCAATTGGCCCTTCAGAGAGAGTAATTTACTCTGAAGTAACGTTAAAGTTGGCTCTGGGGATGCAAGGTTGGAATCAATATCCTACAAAGTTACTTCTTGTAACTTTGCATCTTTTGTAACATAACATGTGTTATTAGAAATCGCTCAGATACCTTCAGGTAATGTCCGTTCTACATACAAATGCAAAATAAACTAATAACTATATTTAGCAAGTGAGGGTTAGTGCTATGAGTTATCTATTGATTGAAGAACAATGTAGTCCTCTGTGTCGCGTGACAACTAGCTATACAGCAGCACAGTGCAATATTATGGTATCTGCATGCATTATTGTACAGCAAAGTGACGTCACACCTGTGAAAGAGTAAGATTCATCTCTTATCAACTGGAGACTGCCCACCATCCATTTATTTACTCATAATCAGAGCTTTTTGAGTTCCACGATTGTGCCCTTGTTGCTTTTTTCCCTTAATTGTGGAATGCCACATTTACCACATAACCCACCATCTAATGCTTAAGTTGCAGGTTTGCAGCAAAATTGCATTCAGAAAGTTAAAGTAGTGAGATGATGTCCCAGAATGTGCTGCATAATATACTTGTAACAGTATAATATTACGAATAATGTGCTGTCTCTTGAAGCATATTAAAGCCAGTCCTAGTGCCTACCTGTCCTTCAGTGTAGGGGGTCTTTAGAACCAACACACTGACTCCACTTACTGTATAATGAAAAAATGTCCCATCATGCACCTGTTATCTTGTAACCAGCTAACATTCAGCTCTGACAATATGTGATGGCACCTTAAGCCAACTGTAGTAAAACAGATGATAGCATTAAAAAATCTTTCTGACAACTCGGCGATAACGGTAAAGCCGGAGGACAAAGGAGGGGGAATTTTCCTGTGGGATACTTCAAAATATGATCGAGAAGTCAACAACCAACTGTTCAATTTACAACATTACAGACCATTAGAAAATGCTCGTACCCCTAGACTTAAAGTATGGTTATGTAAAAATGAATTTGATTTTTTGAATAGTGACAAAAAGAAAATCCCCAACATCTATGTACTTCCTAAAGTACACAAGTCCCTTACCAACCCACCAGGTAGACCTATTGTGGCATCTGTGATTCTAGAGCCACTAGCACAATATGTAGACATCTTTTTACTTCCTTTAGTCAAGGAAACATCAGGATTTATCCGTGACACAATGGATTTGATATCAAAGGTGGAAGGGTTAGTATATAACCCAGAGAAACAACTACTCACCACCTTTTATATCGAATCGTTATACACTAACATACCTCAGGATGAGGCACTAGGAGTAATGGAGCATGTCCTATATTTGAGAGATGGCCCACACCAAGCCCTTGCCAAATTGTGTCTTAAGAATAATTTCTTTAACTTTAAAAACAATCTGTTCCTCCAAATATCTGGAGTGGCAATGGGGTGCAGTTTTTCACCAGAAATAGCCAATCTGGTTATGTCACAATTTGAACTGAAGTGGATATACAGCGACACCAACCCATTTAAACATCATGTGGAATTTTGGTGTTGCTATATAGATGATATTTTCATGATTTGGAAGGAGATAATTCTCAGCTAACAGAATTTCATAGTTGGCTCAATTGTAGAACACAGGAATTTAATTTTACAATCACAAGTGACCAGGAAAAAAGTTAATTTTCTGGATGTATACATCCAACATGAAGAGGGCAAGTTATGTGTCAGTTTATATTCCAAGCCTTCTGATCGTAACACTTTGTTACATTTCACGAGATGCCACCCACGCACTCTGAAAGAGAATTTACCATATGGCCAATTCCTTCGGGTCAGGAGGAATTGTAGCAGTAAAGATAACTACTTTTACAATGCAGAAAAGTTAAAAGACAAACTTTTTAATCGGGGATACCCAAAAAAATTTGTAAAAACAGCTCTGAAAAGAGCCTGGTAAACCTCGAGGGAGACACTTTTGGTACCAAAAAACAAGGATATGGACACTCCCCTGACATGTATGTTGACCTTTGACCCAATAACTAACAAAATCAAACAAATATTTAAAAAAACTGGAAAATAATAGAAGAACTTGGCATACCTAAACCTTTTTTTGCTTTTTAAAAAAGGAAAAAACATTCGGAATCAATTAGTGAGACCAACTATCAAAAAACTGCCACCCCCCAAAGGGACTAGAGAGCTCCTAGGACTACCCCCAGTAACTGGACACTATAGCTGTCAAAATTGTTTGGCTTGTGAATTAACCAAAGACACCAAAGAAATCTTGATAAACGGTATCACACATACCCAAAGAGCCTTTTCGAATTGCAATTCGAAGAACTTAATTTACTGTATAAGGTGTCCGTGTAATAAATGTTACATTAGTCAAACGACTCAAACAATAAAAACAAGAATTGTACAACATAAATCGAGAGTAAAATGCAAAACACCAGGGGCTCCCTTAGTAAGTCATTTCTTAATGTACAACCACTCAGAAAGAGACATTGAATGGTCTGTGCTGTGTAATGTGATCAATGCTAGCAAAGGAGAGATAGAAATTAAATTGATTCGTTTGGAGGCATGAATTATAGAGAAATATCAAACATCCAAAACAGGCCTGAATGATAGGGATGAGATTTGGGCCCTGTTGCTATGACAATGTATACTATGTCATGAAAAATGTTATTTGGCTTGATGTCATAAATTCTGTGGTTCAGTTTTTCATAATTAAGAAACATTTACATGTTTTACAGGGTACTAGTAGCTGAAAGATTGTAAGAGGTTGGCAGCAGATGGGGTTGTAAGGTCCAAAGAATATGTATTCGCATTAAAAACGTTTGAATATTTATTTGGTTATTTGATACATTATGATTATTTTTTGTAGCTGGATTTACTATTTTGGCTTTTTACCCAGTTTTATTTTACAACTGGGTTTATGTATTTCATATAAAAAAATGTTTTTAACTTAAACTATTATAGGAATGGACAGAAATATTCTGTATCCGTTTTTCTTTATTAAGCTACATATATTTTAAGCTTAATAGGGAAGGACAGCATTGCCTAAACTTAGGCTTATATAAGTCCGTCCTTCGGTGTTTACTTGTTTCTCTACTAAAGGGTGATTCTCCATTGGTGCTGTTATTCTCCCTTGTCCGTCCTTTGTATCCTACACGAAAGTATCCTGTGAGGGTGGTCATGTTGCAAGAGCCTTGGTGTATCTCATGTGACCGACTGGGTGGTTTCTTGGGGAGTGGCTCTCGTTTGGACAGAGACTCCCGATAGTCCGTCTCTTGTTTCTATCACGGAGGTTCCTCAGTCAGACTTTAAAAACAACAGGAAGGGGTGCAATGCGACTCCCGCGATTGGATTTGAGCGGATAGGAATTACCACCTGTGTAATTAAGGTGAGAACTGCTTTAACTACTTAGTGTCTCGCCTTATGTGACCACCGAGAGCTTTCCACAGGAGTGTTTGTACTTACTAGTGCCTTCTGATTCCTTAGAAACCTGTTAGCTGATTATAAGAGCGAGGGTCTCCCGATGAGAAGCTGCGGGTAAGCACTTAGGTAATTGAAGTTAATCTGCCCATTAATCCCGCCCGTTATATATTAAATTCCAACTATGGGCGAGAAAATGTCTCTGATTTATTTTCGATTTTGTATTCTCTCCCTCAGTGTTATCTAACCTGCGAAGACAGAAATTGGATTGAATAACGTACTCAGGGAGAGATGGCATGAAGGTATGTCGTAATAGACGTCGGTGGACATATTGGTAGGAAATCACAAGCGCATGAGACCTTGAAAGAACTATGGGACTCCACAGGGTGAATTTTTACTACACTTTCCCTTATTCACATAATTGCTTGTGCTTTAGTTAATAGGTTTTTCACATTTGGGTGCTATATTTGGTTGCCATACACCTCGAGGTATTAGACACTACTACTATTGCTGTATATAAGCATGGCTCTGGTTATGTTGTATGTGTTTGTGTAATTATGTAAATAATAGCAGTATAATTAATTAGGTATATTTAATTCTGTAGGAAGTACTTATTTGAATTGCCCTAAGTCCTGAAAAGGCCTAGAGTAAAAGATACGCTGAAACGCATTTAATGCTTGTTTACAGCATCAACATAAGATAATTGATATTAAACATTTGAAAATATAGAAAAGGAGCTTGATATTAATAGAGAGAGAAATGACTAGACCTTCATAAGCTCCGCTATACTTATTGTTGGTGACCTTAGTACAGGGAATGTTTTGACATAACGATAGGGTAACATCCCTCATTTGAATTGATTGTGGGCATTTGAACCAGAAATAAGGTTCTTGTTTTACTTTTGATTTGTTTCTATGTTTGTAATGTGTGATTTTGTATAAATATTGTATATATGTCTATATATATTTGTTAAATGTTTGTATATATATATATGTGTTTTCTAAATAAGACAAAAGGAGAAAGATGAACATAATATACAAATTAATTTTTTGAATTCTTTCTGAGTCATTAACTTGATGGATATATATGTATATGAATAAAGTTCATTTAAAATGCGAGATTGATTTAAGTCTGAAGATAACTTAGTGTGTCAAGGAAAGATAATTAGTAGTATCTGTCCTTCAATTAATATACAAAAAAACTGCACTGTGGGTATCATTGTTCCTACTTATAACTAGCTATACAGCAGGACAGTGCAATATTATGGCATCAGCATGCATTATTGTACAGCAAAGTGACGTCACACTTGTGAAGGAGTAAGATTCATCTCTTATAAACTGGAGACGGCCCACCATCCATTTATTTACTTATAATCAGAGCTTCTTGAGTTCCATGATTGTGCCCTTGTAGTTTTTTTCCCTTAATTGTGGAATGCCACATTTACCACATAACCCACCATCTGCTGCTTAAGGTGCAGGTTTGCAGCAAATTGTATTCAGAAAGTTAAAGTAGTGAGATGATGTCTCAGAATGTTATGTTATGTTATGTTAATTAAACTTCTATAGCGCGCAGCTGCCCCAGCGAAGGGGCCTCCCGGCGCTTTGACCAACAGAGAAGCCAGCTACCAGCGGAAGTAAAGGGCAGCAGAAACAGTAGCACGGGCAGTAGCAGAAATTAGATCCTGGATGGAAAAAGGTGCGTCTTGAGCACCCTCCTAAACAAAAGAAGGTCATTAAGAGCACGGGTATGGACTGGTAATGAGTGCCAGAGTTTTGCCGCTAAATAGCGGAAGGAGCGCCCTCCAGTTCTACAATGTTTAAAACGCGGTACCGTGACCAGGCCTTGTCCTTTAGACCTCAGAGAGTGTGAAGGGACATAGGGGGTCAACAGGTTCTCAAGGATTTTGGGAGTGTCCTGTTTGAGAATTTTAAAGGATAGGCACAGTGTCTTGAATTGCATCTTTTGGGCCATTGGGAGCCAGTGCAGTTTCCGGATGGTTTCCCTCGCCGAACAAAATGTGCTGCATAATGTACTTGTAACAGTATAATATTACGAATAATGTGCTGTCTCTGGAAGCATAGTAAAGCCAGTCCTAGTGCCTACCTGTCCTTTCATTACAACATCAGTGTTTGGGGTCTTTAGAACCAACACACTGACTCCACTTACTGTATAATGGACATGTCCCATCATGCACATGTTATCGTGTAACCAGCTAACATTCAGCTCTGACAATATGTGATGCCACAGACATCTACAGCGCTGTAATGTGTCTAACATCCCATGAGACCCCACCCACACAGGTAACACTGTCTAGCATCAGCAAATACATGACTGTTAACCAGCGCAGTGGCATGAAACCGCCCCATTAACCTCTGACTAACTTTGTGATATGTCTACCATCATTCATTCATCCATTTATATAGTGCATAGCTACCCAACGGGCCTCCCAACACTGGTAATATAACTCTAATACATACTTTTTTGCATGTCTAATTATTACATAAGGTAGGATTTTGGCTTTTTCCTGAAGCTAATTTCTGATTTGTCCAGAGTGATGTGTTTTGGGAGAGGCATTCCAAAGCAACTACCTCTGCATCTTGTTCTTTTGATCCTTGGGGCCTCTAAGAGTTTGTGGCCCTCTGATCTCATTATTCTTTTTGATGTGTGAGAGATCATAAGGCATTGATTGAGCTGGGAGTCTCTTTAGGTCGAGCCCGGGCAGGGCATGAGGTGTTCTACGAGGCATGCTTTGTTCAGGTATGTACATGAAGTTCTGCCCACTCTCCACCCATAATTTTCATAGGCTTGTGTTATTTTCCATTTTAAACTGTGGCTTTTCATTGGTACTTGGCTTTGTAGTCCCTCCTTAGTGCTGCCTTTTCCCATTTTGTAATCTCCCATTAGGGCACCCCCTGTTACGTGTGTTGTTGGTCTGTAGGTTTTAATTAAAGCCTCTGAACACAATTTTCTCAATTTGATTTGTCCTGCCTGCTCTTGCAGGCAGGAAAAGGCAGGACACACTCACTCTTAATACCAAACTCATTTGCATTTGTGAGAGTTTAGCTATTTGCATTGTAAATTGCAATACCTTCTATTTAACTGTTTTAAAAAGGTACACATCAATAAAAGGCATTGTCATTTACAATGCCAATAGCTCCAACTCTCATAAATGTGAGACCTATTGCATTGCAAATGACCAAGACCCCTCACGCATTGCTTTAGAGCAGAGATCAGCCGGGTATCAGAATAAACACAGGGAAAAAGACTGTCTTTGCTTCTTCGCTATAAAATACAAAACAGGCAAGTTGACTGGGAATAGGTGACACTGCAAAATAAATCACTGCTGACTCATGCCTGCAGAAGGAGGTGAAACCAGTTTATGTAGCACTGGAGTGACAAAGTGGATAGAGAAAAACAAAACATTAAGCACCAAAAGCTGGATAACTAAGTTGACAGACACATTATAGGTGAACGGAAGAACATGTGTGGTGAAAATTGTTAGATCAGTTAAGAGCAGTATTAACAATTTTTTGCCACAACAATCAATACCAGTAGATTCATGATGCCAACACAAACACAACAAACAACTTCTTAAAAGAACAACAAAACAAAAACCAAAAAAAACAACTACTGATATTACCTCTTACCAAACAGTCCTCACAGAAATGGGAAACATTGACAAAATCATTCACACCAAATTACATGACATATTAGCAATAGTCATACAAGCAGTAATGAAAAGATGAGAATGAATATTGACCACATACTAAAGCAAGCTACACAGCATAGAGCACTACTTAAAACCCCAAATATCACAAAATAATATATAGAAATAGTAAAGCGTTCCCACTCACAAAACAATCACTCTCAGAAAAACTTAAATTCTTGAAAAATAAGGAAAAGTAATCAATCAGTATAAAGGATTTGTATGCCACTTCAGGCACTCTTTCCATAGACATACCAACAAGTTTGTAAACTCACTATTCACAATCTAACAAAAGAACAATATGACATACATTGGGAAAGATATAACACTAAAAACAGTGGAGACAAGTAAATAGTGGACAAAAGTATAAGAAACCAGATCAGGGGAATATACCAAAAAGATGCAACAAATAAAACCAAGAATGTACAGCAGACAATATAAACTAGACAGAGACACATCACAGCTTACCTGACATACATAAGCCACAAGCAACTCTCCATGTCAACTGATTATTTACCCTTCTACTTGGCATGATGTAATCAAGTGATTGCAAATAGGAGGTGGACTAGAGAGGACACGGATGCTGGATGCCGCACCAGCAGGTCGGTTTGGATTTGAGTTGCAAGAAACCACTGGTTGCCTGAGATGGGATTTTGACTGCTGCTGTTGGGCTGCTGTTGGGCTGTTACATCGGACATGACTGTAGGCTAGCTTTGGCTTCTGGGCCTGAATCAAGTCCTGAAATCGAGCCTCTATCAAATAATATATCTGACCCTTTGGGGACCACAGAAGTGTCTTGAGTGCCGCAAGTAGCCTTGCCTGGGTGTGTCCTGCCCTTCAAAGCTCTTGAAGCCAAGGACGGTAGAAAGTTCCCCACGGCAGCAGTCACTACTCCCTCACGACACAGCTATTTCCTGAAGTCACAGAAGCGTAGGGTACTTGTGAGTGAAGTTTGGCACCATGGTGGGGGTTTCATCTGCTTATGCTGCTGGAAGGGGTGGGTGGATCAAGGAGGTTTCGTGTGGTGTGTGCCTAACAAGTTTGGGTGAGATGGGTTCTTCATTTGATCTTCATTTGCTTCACACTTGGGGAGAATTTAATTTTATGTGTTAAATGATAAACACCTATAATACAAAATTGACCAGAGCCAACACAAAGCTCTAAAAGTGCAGTCTGGCTCTCAAAGGAGCAACTGAGGCAAACACCTCCTTTTAGAATTATTGAATAAGTGCAGCAACAATCTCAACCAGAGCAAAACTGCATCCTGGAAGGTATTATCACAATAAAGGAGAAATTGAATATAGGAAACCTGGAAACAAAAAGAAAGGAGTAGGAATTAATTTACTGGTGCAATGATGAAGGAGCTGGTTTAAACAACACAAGGAACACATAAGCAGTTGAGGATGCAAGTGCGCAATGAAAATCCCATTCATCAGTTACCTAGCTCGTGGATTGCAAAATCCAGGCTGTAACACTGGACTACTCCTAGACGTACAATGGGAGTCTCTGGGAGATTCAGGAAACAGCCAATACTCTAGCAGAACCCTGAACTAAATGACTATTCTTTTAACACTGGGGATGAACTGAATAGGTTAATCCCTAAAAATGGATACAAAAATTGACATACATTGAGGGATAGCAATGCAATTTCAAGAATTTAAAAGCAACATACCAGGGGCAAGGTCTGAGGAAACAAAGATCCATGATAATATGTCTTTCACAAACCATTGCATCAGCTGAGAAACACTTGAATAAAATGGGAACATTACCTAGTATATTCCATACAATGATAGCTGCATGGATACAGAGTGAAAAGGAGTTGAGAAATCAAGTCATATGTAGGACTTCGATAGATATGACTAATTAAGCAATGGAAATTAACGATCAAAGTAATGGCAGCATTTTTTACAGTGGGGCAATACACTGTGTGAAAATAAATGACCAAATAGATCACTAGATAAAGAAAATATAAGCACTAAATCTAATTAGAAAGAAGCTGTACATACAACTATCCTCCTGACATCTCTTATAAAACCCCAACATAAGGACAAAGTTATACCTGAAATGGTCCAAAGTTAAATTTTAGCTCCACAGCTGAATGATGATTATGAAACAACCACAGAGGAGAACGAGTGGGCAACTTAATGTACCTTTTCAAGCTTATGTAGAAAAAATATTAAAACATGTTAAAGTTTTCAATAAAAACACAACTTAAACTAAGATTGATTGATTTTTTTACCACCAAATCAAATATCACTCAGCACATTGTGGCTCAATGATTGAGAAGTGTGGCTCAATGATTAGAGCGTCAGACCCTGATGCAGAGGTCTAGCCCGGGACCAGGGTTCAATTCCCCGCCTTGGCTGGTCTTGGGCTCAAAATTCCACAAACCTGATAATTCTCGCCTCGGTGCCTATTCCAATCATGGAGTCCCACTCTGCAACTCTAGGCAATAGCTTGCTTAATCTCCACAACGGCCCCCACAACGCTAAGGATGCCTGGCCTCCACCTTGAGGGTGTCCAGGAGTGGACGCCTCACAGGGAAAGCCAGGATGGGTTCCACAGCGGTATTCGTACAAGCGCCTTGAGACCCTTGCAGGTGAGTAGTGCGCTATACAAGTATCAATTTACATTTACATCTACCTGGAATCGGCTCAGTCAGCTAAACAAAAATGCATGTTTGAAAGTGAGCACATTCAAAATTATCCTACTCAGGCCCCATTAATGAACTGATTAGGCCAAATGAGGGTGCTTAAGAACAGCTCTGATGTTACTCCAAGCTCGGGGTGATAATTAGTCTGTATGTAGTTTGGATTCAAGTGTGACCACGTCAGGAGATCTTAAAAAAATGCTGACCATTATTTTTTAGAAAATCCCAAAAAGAGCAAGGACACTTAATATGAAGATATGCAAAGAGAACTTCACCCCCCAACAATTCAGAATACAAAATTAAATGCGGTCTTCGTCAGGTAAATACTTTGAACTTGGATCAGCTCACTGGTAACAAAACAATCATCTAGGATTCAACCCAGGCATCTCTGATAATGAACATGTTAATATATATAGAGCAAACCTTAGGGCACATATAACCTCTTTAGAGATGTTACTATGGCAAAGCAACTAACTCTGGATAATATATACTTGAGTCAGAGAGAAGAAGGAGGTGCAACTTCATTTAATCAAATTTGCCAAGTTCAAATAGAACACACCGTTGCTAACCCAAGCAGAAAAATGTCAAACATCTAACTCTGGATAATATAAACTTGAGTCAGAGAGATGAAGGAAGTGCAACTTCATTTAATCAAATTTGCCAAGTTCAAATGGGAACACAATGTCCCTAACCAAGCAGAAAAATGACAGAAGTATAAAATAGGGTACAGAACCTCCCTGCACTCTCTGTAATGTTTTTTTTCACATTACAAGAGAGAGGGTCACCATGACAAATTAAACTGGGGTATGGTTTTGTGGGTATTTGCGGTGATTGCTTCACTATCCAACATCATGTCAGAGATGAATGTGTGACTTTTATTGATGATGATAATTTTTCCAGCATCAACCATAAAGAAAGGACCAAAATGAGTTCCTATGAAAATGTAATAGCAAACCGGATAATGTCATACAAGGAAATCTTTCTTGATTGGGCTATTGAAATTATTTTAAAGTCAAGGCTAAATATCAGACACCAATAAGAATGCTTAGCGATAAGCAGAGTGAGATTCACCCATAACATAACCTACTGAAATGCCTTGGCTCGAGAAGCACATAATGAACCCAGTAAAGAATAAAGGAGTAAGTGCCAGATATACTACCCTTGCAATTGCTGCATAAGTTTTTTTTTTCTCCAGGGGCGTTGTCACTTGGCAGCACATTAGGCTGCAGTGATGTCAGTCCTATACATCCCTAGTGGGTCACACTGTGCCCAGCAGCCCTCCTGGATGACAATGTTGAAAACACAGATCACTGTGAGACCCAACTTCACATCAGGACAAACTATAGCAACAGGCAAAATATTCCATTACAAGGAAACATACTAAGAGCAAACAGTGACAATAAAGATAGAAATGTAACATACAGTATATGATAAGTGACACAGTATTATGTATGTTTACAGCAGAGTTTCAGGACAAGATTATCTGCGAGGAAGATGACAATGAAGGGGAAAGGTGGATCATTGGGGAAAAAGAGCAAAAAGGTCAGCCTGCAGTATTTTTGGAAGATATCCATATGTAACCGATTGACATATTTAACAGTTGACATCTTAGAGAGATGCATGTATTTTCACTGGTGTTTCTTTTTCCTACTGATAATAGGCACTGATTACTTTAGTGCATTTTGGGATATGTTTGGCTCTGTACAGAACAAGGAGTAATGGAGCAGACATATAACTGATGCATGCATGGTGAAAAGCAAAAAGTTAGCTAGAGCATCTCATTAGTGTCTAAATTCCAAGGGTACCACTATTGGTCGATGGTTACCTCTAGAGTAGCACCTCGCAATCTTCCTCCCTTTCCTCTGAGTCCCTTACTGTTCGAGGTGAAATGCATGTTGGTGCAATGCACACCACAAAAAGCATTTTAATTGAAGAAAATTAGCAGGGAATCAGTTATTTCTTTTCACAGTTTATGCTTTTAAATTGGGCACGTTTAGAATGTATCTCCCTTGAATTCATAACATTAAATTTCCAAAAGAAATCTTTGATGGTGTATGCCCTTTGAATAATATGAATATTTGAATAATTTAACATTTGGTAGAAATTAGGTGTATTTTTGGAGACATAATCAAGTCAAGAATTGTACCGGTATTACAGTTTGCAAATGTAATTGAACTATCAACGCAGGTGCAGCAAAACTGTTAGTTGTAGTTTTCAGTACACATAAAATAAAACTTAAAATCTGCAAACACATTTTTTTCCAGAGAATTTGGAGGTTGAAGGAATATTGCTCGATTAGTTATTTCAGTTTTCGGTTCTACAAAGCCCAAAGAAAGAGTGCCATTTTTAAACTGTGGCATCGTTGGAAACCACCGTTTATATCAGTGATGCTGGCGTACTCTTTAGGGAGGGGATGCTGCCTAAAGGTCATAGGTATTGTGAAAAATCCATTCAATATGGAAAAACAAGATTACCAAACGTGTGACGCCCATTGAGCAGGACCGTGTTAAGGGTGTCTGTAGTATGTAGCAGGTGGTGCATTTTGGAGCATTGGTGGGGTAACACGCCGGTATTTACAGGCATCACATTTTCCATTGAATGGGACTCTAAGGGGCAGATTTATGTTAACTGGCGCATCCCGAGGGATGCGCCAGTTAACATGCGCCACAGTGCGCCCCAGCTACGCCACCCATGGTGGGCCGCATTTATGATGCGGCGCACCATGGGGCAAAAACGGCACAGATGTGTCACGCATCTGTGCCGTAAAAGTGACGCATTGCTGGAGTTCTCCTAGATGCGTCACGTTGTAAATAGGGCGCAGGGATGCGCCACGTTTCCGCGCCGTTGCGTCACGCAACGGCGGCGTAAACGTGGCGCAAGCCCTTCATAAATCTGCCCCTAAATTTGCAGTTTTTCTCTTAAACTTATATTGTGCACAAAAACAATAATGTTTGGAAATCAGGTTTCAACAAACATTTATCATTTGTACATCACCAAGTAAAGTATTTTGATAGTGTTATACCTTTGTTTCCATCGTGCTTTAGAATTACAAAATAGCAAAAATGTGCCTTCCTAATTGCTAATATATTTTGAAACAGGTATAGTTCATGCATGGGTATTTAAAGTTTGTTGTGTTTGAGTAACATTACACCCTGCAACATTTCCTTTGACTCCCTGTACCCCAGCTGATTTTCCACATCCGCACTTTGCAGTCCGAGAAAGAAAAGCAAACACCAGTTGTATTGTTTAAAGAATAAACAGCCATTGGTAAAGACATAGCCTGACCTTTCACCTTTGTCTTTGAACATGCAGATCCTGTCAGAAGATAAACACCATTAAAAGCCATCCTTAGGGCTCATTCACCTTCTGAACTCCAGCATGTTTCTTTTAGGGCTGCTGCATGACTCCCAGCATCCTTACTTCCAGTGTCTGTGGTCTGAACAGATATTACAATTACAGATGCTGCTCTGCAAGTAAATACCAGAAAGTCAAACCTGCCAATATTTCTTGGGAGGTACAATTCTGGTGAATATAAGTAATGGTAGATTTTGGTGTAGGAAGCACAACATACAGCATATTATCACAGAAAATCTAATAGTCATTAATCACATCCAATAAAGATCTTCAGAGTATCATTTATTTATTTATAGGTTTTGTATAGCGCCGTTAACAGCCCCGAATGGGTATCTCTGTGCTTCGAACAGTGCTGCAGGAAGGCTGACGGGGCAGTTTTCAGAAGAAAGCGGTCTTGAGAAGCGTTTTCTGAATTGGAGATAATTGGAACATTGTCTCAGATGGATGGGGAGCTGGTTCCAATAAAGGGAGCGAGGTAGGAACAGGTTTTCCCACCCAGCCTTGATTTCCTGACCCCAGGGACCTAGAGAAGAGATTTGGTCGCTGAGCGAAGAGTCCTAGAGGGGACATAGTGATTACATTTCTCAGTGAGATAATGAACACAAAAATTTTGAATACAGAATGTAGAGAATTTGGACTGCATGATGAATAATGTTAGCATTTGAAAAAAGATTTCCTTGAGATCCTCCAACTGCTCAGGTTCACCACATTTCTATGATGCATTTTCCTATTTGCTGTCATTCTCCCCCATGTGTAGGCTCAGAAGAGGTCAATGTGCAAATGTTTGCTAAAATCTAGGGGCATATTATCAAGGAGCGGTGTTAAAATTATCGCCACTTTAGCGACAGGAAAATGCCACTAAACCGGCGATAATGGGCTTGATTATATGCCCTTGACAATTCCAATAGAAGCCCATGTTCTGGTGTGAACATGGGCTTCTATTGGAATTCACTACGGCATAATGTCAAGCTCATTATCGCCGCTTTAGCGACAGTTTCCTGCCGCTAAAGCGGCAATAATTTTAACGCCGTTCCTTGATAATATGATATGCCCCATAGAGTGTAGAAATGAATATGGAAAATTGATGACTTTGTGCTTCCCAGTGTTTTCACAATCAATTTATCAGCAGAAGACAGCACAATATTGGCACGATATGTGCTGCTCTCATCTTATGTATGAATGGGCACAAAGATGGTGACGATACAGCCCCGGTTTTGGCCAAGGACTCCCATTTCATGAATTAGTGCTCATTTTATGAGTTTGTTCCGATCTGAGAATGTAGTGAAAATGGAAACTTTTAAGTGGTTTAATAAAAATGTTATAATAGGCACACTTAGAAACAAAAAATATATTATGAGCATCTGTAATCATACCAAAATAGTGAAACCAGATGCCAGAGAAATTCAATTGCACATGTGTAAATGAAAGTGCACACACCAATCTTTGCACATTGTTCATGATAAAGCCCCAGGTCATTTAAAAAAGGGGCTAGATATAGTGAAAACCTTGAGGCAAGTATACACTGGTTTACCTCCAATGCTAGTTTGCAGAACACAGAGCTTAGAGGCAGTGCTTAGAAGCAGGTATTTTAGGTTGCATTATGAACTAGCCTTATATCTTTGACACATTGTGCCCTAATTAATGTTTACACAAATATAAACCCACTGCATATAATAATAGAACATATGCACACAGTGACATCTTTAAAGTTAAATTTGGGACACAAAATGTATATCAGGCAATATTTTTGCTTAAAATATTCTGGCATAAAACCAAGTGCCCTCTTCTCATTTGTCTCTTGTTCATCATTATCCACTTGTCACTTGCATTTTGTAACATCACGTCTCTCCAGGTTCTGTTCTTACTACTTGTAGTTACTGCCCAAATTTGATGTGTTTTTTTCCGGTCACAACAACACTCCTAAAGTTAGCAGTTATCCGATCCGTCTACAATGCAGGCTTGTTATGAATATGAACCTTTTTTCTGCACATAGAAGGCTAGGAGCTTTTGATTGCCAAATCTATGTTGGTAGACTTCTAGAACATTGTAACACCAGCCTAAACTTCTAACACAGAGGTACTGACATTCCCATTAACATGATCAGATCAGTTGGGCAAATTTAAACTGTACTTATCTGGTCACAAACCCCCTGAGTCACAAAATCTCACGCTCATGCTTTTCAATCAAAAGTGTCTATGTACAAATGACAAAAGCCCTTTTAAGAGCTTAAACGACCTTTCTCACTCATAGAAGGATCTTTTCAAACCTTTACAAATATGAGGGAGCCTAAAAGGGGTGGTTGCAAACCATTGATCAGTTACAGACCACTGAGATGACGTTGTAACTGATTTGCAAAGCTGAAACTGTCCCCAAGAGACATCATCCCCTTTGGGAAACAAGTTACCAACTTTAGATTGAAGCAGAGAGTGTTCCAGGGGATCACTGGTTTCTCCTTCAATTTCATTCTTTTTTTTGTCGAGAAAACAGTGTCGGTCCATTTTATAGTTTTTGGGATGCGGAGATGGAGGTCTGCAGTCCCTGGCAGGCTTCCATTGTTACATTTGTAGCTAAACATAGTTGCAACCGGCCAAAATAATGTTGATTCAGCTGATCATTGTGCATGCCTTCGTGAATGATCAATTTGTGATAGTACATGTGCAGCATCAGAGATCACATTCCTATTTGGAAAGCCAGGCAGTTTGCAAATTTCACATCACTGGTGTGTGAATTGCAATCAAACATCAACCTTATATAGGCAAAAATTTCTCTTTGGCCAATGATGCACAACCCTTGCAGAGATTTCATGACAGTCAGCTGCATAAAATAAAGTATCTCCCTACCCAAGCTGGTGATTATGTTAATATTCATTAGATAATACTTTCATGAATAAATATAAAACCATCAGTTGCATAATTAAACACCTCCCTAAACCTATAACTATTAATAGGGAGAGATAAGCGTGACATATTGGCGAAGAAAGATAAAACTCTGATTTTAAGAGGCAGGGAACCGTGCAATAAATAAGGGACGCAGATAAGTCTATCTTCTAGATCCATCTTTTTGTGGTACAAACAAAACATGTTGAATCAGTTTAATTTTTAGGCATGTATTGCTTTCTAATCAGGGGTTACTTACCTTTGCAGAATCACAAAATATAAGAAAATGGCATCACATTCGAAACATAACAATATAAAAACACATAAGTGAGGCTGAGCCGCGCCTGAGGTCAGTGGAGGAGAGTACAACTCGCTTCAGAAGAATAGAGAAACCTATGGCCAGCTTGGAAGTGAGATCTGCAGGGAACCAGTAAAATAAGAAGTGGCTCGCAACACCTCTTCTGGCACTCTTTTTATTATAAAGCTGAAGACGCTCAGCATCAGATATTGTCTCCCCAAAGACTTGACTCCCAAAGCTGTAGATGGCAAAGTAGGCAGGTGTTTATCATTAAAGATGTGTTGTTTATTAGAATCTGTTGTACTTTGGCCTAAAATGAGTCTGAAATCCAGCACAATATTGAACAGACATTGTTTATGTACATTGCTGAACAGAATTACAAAATACACTGTTTTTTTATGAAAATGCTTCTTGACAGTTATTGAAGTCCGCCAGCTTTCTAAGGCACAAGGCCCATTTCTGCTCTTCTTTGTTCATCAACACTAGGGGTGGTCGGAATTTGCGAAATTGACTTTCACAAATTATCGTGAAAATGTTAAAATCTCAGCAAACGAAGAAGTGTTTTTTTTTCCCTGTTCCGATATTCTCTGCGTAATCGCGTTGGAAATGTCTCGCCAACCTGCACATGGTCGCATATGGGCGCGGCCATCTTGTTTTCACTTGTCCTGCCTGCCTGCGATGCTTATTTCCTGTTCCGGGTCTCGCAATGCATGTTCGTGCCCATTCGCAATACGTATTTCCTGTTCGGGAAAGCTTTTACGTGTTTGCGACGCTCTTTGCATGTTCGGGGCGAAAATATTGCATGAACTTGCCCTCGCGGTCTCAATGGGTGCAACCATCTTGTTTTTCACTCTATTGCTATGGTTCTGGGGCCTGCTTTTGAATCCTCCCTCTATCTTTACAATACTTTGTTTCTAGAAACTTTTTTTGATCTTTTTTTTATTTATTATCTTCAAGACTATTTTCCTGCTACTATATTTTTGGTTTTTGTATACTTTTTGAGTGTTTTTACTACTTTTTCACTTTTTTTCTATTGCCTGCTCTTTTTATTTCCTTTACTTACTTTTTAAATGTTTTTACCTTTACTTTCCAGCCCTGTCTACCCCAGAACCATGTCGAAAGGGCACAGGGCTCGACGCAGGAGCCAGAGCCGCGACCGCCTTCATTGAGAAAGGCGGTGTCCACACGGGGTGCAGGCACAGACCTTATTTTGGGAGGTGTAGTTGGCTGCACTGCTTTTCTTTGTGCAGCGCCACCTCCACTTAACCCTGACAGCAGGTAGCAGGCCTGGATCCGGTTACGGGCTCCGGGAGCATCGGCAGCGGTGGGGGAAGCTGCGCCGGGCAATGTTTCGCTACTCTGGGGTCCGGCACACCCAGAACCAATTGACAAACCGGTGGTCCGATATCCTGGACGGGGAGCAGGACCCGCTGGACCTGCTAGGTGTGGAGCTCCCGGGTCTTGGTGAGCAACTATTTAATTATTACTACTTTGTGTCTGTCCTTCTGCTCTGTGTTATATATTGTGAATATCTTTTTTTTTCCAGAATGCTGCTGCTTACATTACAGATACATTACGTTTTAAAGTCTTCTGTGATTGTTATGACACAGGTGCTCTTCTGTGCTACTGATCTTACTTGTTTGCAATTTTGTGTTTGCGTTCGCTTAGCGTGATCATGTAAGAGTTTATTTTCGAGAAATTAAGTTACGTAATGCTATAGTGACTCTAGTCCTTACATTTGTCCTGTCACTAAGAGACTCTAGTGCTTACATTTGTCCTGTCACTAAGAGATAGGGGCGGATTGATACTTAGGTTTAGTCACTGTGTATGAGTTTGTAATTTTTTTGTGGTATGCGTGATGCCCCCTCTGTTACGTCACGTGCTGCTAGTATTACCCGAGTCTTTAGTAGAATCTTTTCTAGTTTGTTCAATTAGTGGTAAGAGGCTTAGTCCTAGCAGACCAACAGCATCAAACAATGAACCAAAAATGTGGTGTATACAAAAATCTAGTCATGTGTCCTCCATTTGACCATGTATGCATTGCTGAGGACTAAAAGAAGTGGAAATGCATACTTAATATGCAATTGGCATGCCTGGGTTAGGTGGGCTAGGTCAGGTGGTCCGTACTACTTAGGCTTCGTTAGTATTCTGGAATCAAAATGAATGACTGGATTAGTGTTGATAAATAGTAAGTAGTCGATCCTTGAATCCCCTGATACTACTTGTTGACCAGATGAGATCGGTCAATTTATTTATTGCAATTGTTGTTTACATAAATGTTTTTTTGACCATCCTTCAAAAATATTTTATTTGTTTCACACCAATCATCAATGTTTGTCTCTTTCTTATATCTTTCATGTTCAGCACCCAGGCGCAGGCAGACAGGGTCGCAGTCGGTGGGAGGAGCAGGACAACAGCAACAGGAGGACAACGACAAGGGCACCTCTGCTGGCCTTGTAAGTCTTTTTGTTTTTAATATTAATATTTCCCATTACCAAACTTTTACTGCACCATATTTTTTCCGAACTATTGTTTCCGTTTCCTAATGCTATTTTTTACCAACAATAATCCTTCGATCTCTACCTCTAACTGCCTCTGCTATGATGACTTCTGTAGTACTAGTATTAGTCTGTCTGTAGCTAAGCTTGCCCAGTTGGCCACTCGTTATTTAAAAGGTCCCTGTTTATAGCCCCTTTTTTTATTGTTTTGGTGGGTGGGAATTGGGCATTGCGGTTTTGGACAATTGGACATTTGGTTGGACTTCTTCTTTACAAACATTAGTTGGGTTAGGGAGAGGGGTGGGTCAGGTTTTGTGGGTTTTTTACATAGTTTATTTTTGTTAGGGTTATTAAATCAATATTTCTAATTTAGATACAATGTTCTTAATGTGTTGTGGGTGGGATTACTTCTCTACATCACACTGATTCCATGCTGGTTCAGGGCCGCCCATAGCCAATGTTTCATTTAAATAATTGGCTGACTTTGTAAGCCACAAAAAGATAGATGCAGCACCCATCACTGATTGAGTTGTCCTACTAGTACTGTCAGTTTCTCTCTTCTAGTCTATGCATTCTTTAACTGGACTTAAAGGGGTGTGTGAATTGATTAAAAACCTGTCCATTAATAATAATGCCTCCCCCAAACTTCTCTTACCTTTGCTTGATGTTTAACTTAGGCACAGCGATGGCTGCATGGTGATGATGGTTTCCTTTCCTAACATGCATGGTTGTAGTCACTGGCAGGGCAGCAGCATTTGCAAAAAGAGAAAATTAGCCAGTCAGTCATCTGAGAGAGACAGTACGAGGAGGAGTAGAATGAAGTATAGTACAGAACTTACCGCGAAACAATAATATGCAAAAATATTTTACAACAAAACATAACAGTGGTGGGGATCGCCTACTATACAGAGTTACAAACTATAGTTGTGTCGAGTCACTTGAGTAGGCCTACAGTACACTCGACACAAGCGTAACAGTTAGTGCTGTGTTTGAGGATGACAACAAATCCAATCAATGCCGGCAAATAATGCGGACGTGTATGCTCCTTTGGTAAATAAAAATCACCTCCAAAATATACTGTTCATGGGTGGGCAAGCAGAAGAAGATCCTTGCTCTGCCTTGAAATTGAAGTACTGTTGCTTTTGCCACATCCGACCCAGCAAGCGTGTGATAAATTATTGGTGTACATTTAATTTAGACACGCCTCTATAAGTCACACAGCCCGGGGGAAGATGATTAGAGTTTGTTAAATGGATGGGAAGGGGGGTTTGGGGAAAGGTTTGAAAATGAAAAACAGACAGTACGCATGGACAAACAACAAACGACAAACTCTGTAGACTACCATATCCATACCATATCCATATCAATATGTTAAGGGAGAAAAAGGAAATGCATGCATGATGATGATTGATAAGGAGACCCAGTTTACATACAGTTCTTCTTCAGTTGTTCCGGGCTTACTTTTACAGATAGCAAATACAAAATGTAAATATTGGTACGTATGAATCTTAAACAGAGAGCAAACCTAATGATAATAATAACAACAAGAAGAACACACTGTTGTAAAGAGTGTAGACAAAAAAATTAATCAAATCATTTAAAAGATGATGAAAGTTGATACTGTTACTGTATTATCTTGGTCAAAAATGGTGATTTGCATCTTGGCATTCCTCTTGATCCTCTCGTCCATCAATCTTGGGAGTCACCAGTCGCCACTGCCTGCCTGGCAAATGTAGATTTATTGGTGAGGAAAGTGTGCATTGTTTTGCCAAGTATAGCACAAGGCCCAGCCTGCAATTGTACTATGGGATATTGAGGAACAAAGTTGAAAAAAATGCACAAGTTATGGTGTAGTGCAACAAGAAAACTTTCCGAGGAGGCATGTATGCATCATCTCTACCCTAGTCTGTTTCCAGCATTGACCTACAACAAAAACAGAACATAGCAGGCCCACAGTTACAGCACGTCGCTTAGCCCACCCTCCGTTTAGAGTAAACATTTTTAAAGAGTTGTACAAAGCACATATCCAGTAACATAGCATTTTACAATTTAAGAGAATAAATCAATGCACCACAGTCATCCCACCGCAACACTCAACTCCACTTCTACACAGACATTTAGGTCTACTGTGGTTGTTGTTGACTTGTTTACCTTTTATGCCACTCATGAAACGTCCTCCTGACTTGTTAGTATTCTATCAATCATCTCCGATACTTGTACTGAATGACTATGAAGATCGGCTTGCAGTAGAAGTAAATTTTTGTTATTACACAACACAAGTAGAAATATTATTGACTTGAGTCATTCTTTGGTGTGTACAGAAAGACTACCAGTACACTTTGACTTCACTTCATGCACAACAAACAACAAAAACACAATCACTCAGAGTTATGCATGCCATTCATTTTCATTACCTGTTCCTTCTCCTCTTAAGTTAATGGGCCGTCTTTTTCATCATCATCATCATCATGGACGGTGATGCTGTCATACTCAGTGTGCAGTGTGCCGATTGAGTCCCCTTCCTGTATTCAATCAAAAACAATGTATCTATCTGCAGTAGAAGTACAAGTTTCTTATTAAAAATAGTTGCAAGATGGGGAAAATTGCTTTGAGTTACATTTAGTTTGTAGAATGATGATTAGTGAACAATGAAATAACTTCATGCACAACAAACAACAACAAAATCACTCAGTCTGCGTCCAATGCATAGCATCATTCATTACCTGTTCCATTTCATTTTCAGTTAATGGGCTCTCTGCTCAGAAAGGAGGATAAGTTATAGTAGTCATCATGTTCAACTTCTTTTGGAGGGACTAGGAAGGATTGCATTTTTTCTTTTATTGTGCATCATCCATTCATCATCTGTCTTGAGGGCAATGGAATAAGGGAGATTCAGGAGGATGGAGCGGAGGAGCTGGATTCGGAGGACTGTACTGTGAAATGCAGGCAGCTGAAGCTCACATATTGCAATAAAAAGAGAAGAAGACCGTGGTGATGGATTTGTTGTGATTCAAAGTTTGTAACCGGAAAGAAAGACACACAAATAAAGGAAAATAAGGGAGGAAGAGAATACGTGCACGCCTAATTGTCAGGGAAGTATAGTTTGTCCTAAAACTCTGGGGGTTCAACCAGTATTAGGTAATCATCATGTAATTCCATCTCCTGAGCCTCGATCCTCATCTTCCTCCCTTGATTCATGTATTGTGTAATTCAGTGGTATGAAGTGCTAATTCATTTTGATCATTGTTAACCTCTACACGTTTTTGGGCAAGAGACTGGCCCTTCTCACTGTTACAATGGACACAGAAGCACTGAAAACACGTTCGGAAGAGACACTTGCAACATGGCAAGCCAGATAGCTTATCGCCAGCCTGCTGAGCAGTGACCTTTAGGCCCTTTTCCTAAACCAATACCGCAATGGGTTTTGATCAATGTACACCTCTGTTCGGCCGCCCAGATAGGCTTGGACCATCCGCTCAATGTTTAGGGGTGCTGCTAACCTTTTTTTGGGCTCTTTTCTCTGTGCATCAGCACTCTGCTTACCAATGCCTAAATGTAAATACCAATCCTGTAACAATTCTACTGGGTCTAATGATCCAGTTATTGTTGCTGTTGTCAATAGTGATGGTGAGTGTTTCCGATCCAAACACACTGCCCTCAGCCTCCGAAGTTGTATTTGATGCCGGAGGCCCTGCTGCAGTACTTCTTGTGGGTTGATGTAGAGGACTTTTAATTAGCAGCCGCTCATTTTCAATCTTACTCGCTGCCTCAGCTATCCAAGTTTTGTAGCGAGCAACATCTATTTCTGAAAAAGTAATTAATGTCTTCAATGCCAATTTTGCCCGTGGATCCACCATTGTTGCAGAAATGTAGTGTTCTTGTGACAAAATCTTATTTTGCAACCTTGTATTGTCAGCTAACCGATGGCCTAAGCTCTCCACCAAGTCATAGGCTTCTTTTTTTTCTTAAAAACCTTTGTATGATTCAGACACCCCCTTCAGCTGATGCTCTAGCATTTGCAATAATGGGGTAGCTTGGCCCACTGTACAGTCCTCCTTGCTGACTTCACATGTGAAGACCTCAAAAGGACGAAGCATGTCAGTCAGGCATTTAACTGGGCACCATTGGTTCATCTGAAGGATCATGCCTTTCACATTAGCCTCCCCTCTTTGCATGACATATTCATTGAGTGGCCAGTACCACTGAAACAGACGATCAAGCATGTAATACGTTGAGTTCCAACGTGTTGCCACCTCCTGGATGATTTCTTTGACTGGCATGTTATAATCACGTTGAATGATCCTCAGCTGCTTCTGAGCATTAAAAGAATGGCTGAAAGGAGTGCATATTCTTCGGCAGGTGGTCAGTAAGTTGCTGACTATGGATTCTTTTTTCAGAAAGTCTTGAACTATAATATTTATGCACCAAACATGGAACCCTGAAATAGGAACCAAGCTCCATGGCCGAAAGTACATTACTGCCATTATTTGTGGCAACAAAACCAATATTAGGCCCTCTTGGACTGAGCCATTTAAAACCTTGCTGCTAAACTCTTCCAAAATGTTTACAGCAGAATGACATTTCTCCATGGCAAACATGGCTACAGTTGCATTTTTCTGAGTAACTTTAAAAATCTCAGCTGTATCAACAGCACCTCCTTCAGCTAGCTTATCTCTAACCCCACAACAGAGACCCAGTGTGCGGTGATGCACATGTAATCTGTGGCTTGGCTACATGTCTGTTGTCAGGGGGATATTGTGAACAGCACTCTGCTGCAAAGCTTGTCCAACCAATTCCAGCACATCATGATGTAGTGCCGGAACAGCAATTCTTGCAAAATAGGACCGGCTGGGACCCTTCCATTTAGGGCAGATGGCTGGCACAAATTCAAGGAAATCCACCCCTTCCACAAATGAAAAAGGGAGAAGGTCCAGCATTAACATTTTAGCCAGCTTCGCATTGTACAACTGTGTCGTTGGGTGGTTGTGTTGGAACTGCCCCTCCGACCTAAGCATGCTCTCAATGCTAGGCTGGATTACTTTCCTTTGTGGTGCTGTTGTTTTCATTAACCCACTTGCTCAATGACGCACTTTGTCTCATTACAGTACTCGGTTGCCTTGGTGTCTCAGCCTGACTCTGATTATGGTTCTTTCTGCGGTGCCACTGAGATGTTGCTGAGGAGGATGTGGGCGGTACCATTACACTACTGGGGACAGGGCGAGAAATGCCTCCCTCTTCTTCACCTTCAGGCGCAATAATATCGTCCCCTGATTCTTTATGCCCAACATCAATGGATTGAGTTTCTTTACTTTATTGTAAGTGAAGTAGCTGATTTTCCCACGCAATAGTGTGGTGTATTTTGAGATGATTTGTATGGCCTCCGGTATCATAGTTTGTACCATGCTTACCCGCAGTACACCTTGTCGACAAATTGAGCATATAGCAATGTTCTCCTCCTTAGTGCTAACCGAAAAGAAGTCCCAAACTGGGGAGGAGAACTTTCTGGCACTGCTGGATGTGCCACTTTCAATACCAGATGAACTGGAGGGTGTGCTTGCAATGTGACTCTGTGCAGCTACACTGTGACTTCTACTACCACTGCCTACTGAAATGGTTGAACTGGATGTAGGTCCCTGCCGGGCTTTTGAAAATATGTCCGCTGGAGGTTGTGGTGGTATCTGTGCTACATCCCGCTCAGCAGCAGCCTTTCTGGATAGGGTGATAATGTTGGTCTCCATTCTCTTTGGGGCGGAAGTGATGTGCGTTATGACTGGCTCGTCATCATCCCCCTCCTGTACATCTACCTCCATAACTCTAAGTTTTTCTGGAACCTTCCTTTTCAGAAGCATTGTCTTGTGGCGTGCATCACTCTCAGACTAAGCTGGTTGCTGCCAAGTGGCATCACGATCATCAGAAGCGGGGCTTGAAGATAATTGAGTAAGCCTCATTTTCCTTGCTGGTGGTATGGAAGACATTAGATCTTCCGAAACAGTGGTTTGCTCTACTTTGTCTGCAGTAAGCTCGATTTACTGAAATACCCCAACTTCAGGAGCAATAACTACTATTGTGGGCTGTTCTTGCAGCTGCTGCTGTTCTTGTAGCTGTTGCTGATCTTGCGGCTGCTGCAGTTCTTGGGGCTGCTGGTGTTGTTGCAGCTGCTGCTGTTGTTGTTGCAGCTGCTGTTGCACTCTTATCTGCTGAGTTTCCGCCTGCATTGATTGTGTACTACTTTATGATAATGACATTTCAACATCGCTGCTCGTTAGTAGACTGGCTACCTCTGCGACACTCAAGGGCTTGGGCCTAGGTTGGTGGGGTTGGACCGCTGGTGCAAAGGTGCTACTCCCAGCTTCGTTCCTGGACAACGCTGCTGCATGCGTAATTCTTTTGGTCCCCCAAAAAATTGGCCGGCACACCGGTCGTGTTCCTTCTTCTCACCTGCAACTATCTTGGTAATCGACCTGGTACCTTTCATTGGGGCCATCTTCTTAAGATGTAAGTCAGGATGCAGGTGCACAAGTTGTGGTCATACGTGGACGTGATGCGCAGCAGGACTTCTGTATGGCTGGCAGTACAACGGGCGATGATGATGACACCTCCTCCTCTGGATTTTTGTGTACCTAAAAGCAAATAAGCCAGGAGAAGAACATCAGTGAAATGTTGCATTTGTTGTTGTGGTTCAGTTACTACTGTACTAGTACAAACAAACAAACAAAAGAAGATATAGTCCAGCCATTTCTGAGACTTTGTCAACAAGGGCTATGATATACTACTGTGTACACACTACACTCTCAGGAAGAATAGGAAAGAGAACAAGAACCACCAACATACAAATGGGGTGGACCATATTTGGCATTAAATTATTTGAGCATCACATCATTCATGGAGCTGCTGCTGGCAAAGGGGATGGATGGATGGAAGCAGTAAGCCAATAGGAAAACCATGCAGGCCTATATGCCAAACGCAGGACACTAACAACTCCCACCACAAAAAAAGCCACCAGCCACATGGACACTCACAAATCACAAGCAGGGGGCCTGGGAAACCCCATGAAGGCCTATAAAAACCAGGCAAAGATTGTATGCTAAAGCACACTGCTCCGCCTTTTTAAAGCAATAAAATGCAAACACGAAAATACACAGGCTAAAAAAAAGGTCTACAGGGTGCATCAGAAACCCCACCCCCAAAAAAACCATTTCTCAACTCAATCCAATGCCATCCATGCCCTAAATGATGTCTAAATTCAACAGACCATACAGAAACACTTGTTTAATGCACCTGTGGCTACCTGCTCTGAGCCTACTGGATGAAAGCAGGCCTGTTGGCAGACAAGGCCAGACAAGCATGCAGGCCTAGGCTTCAAAATGGCGACCCACCACATGGCCAAGCCCAAAAACAGAAACCCCATCCAACCCAAAAAAAAACACATTTCCCAACTCAATCCAATGCCATCCATGCCCTAAATGATGCTTGAAAATGAAATACATTTAAAACACACCAAAGGAACAGTTGCTTAATCATGCACCCACCCATGACTAGCTCTGGGCCTACTGACTACTACTACCCAGAACAATTTTTTTTTAAAAGGAATGATAAGTACTAAAATTAAATTGTAGTTGCAACAACTGAAATGCCCCCAATCAAACAGACACAACACCCACTTACTTGTAAAATATCCAATTCAAAAATCCTCAAATCCAATGATAATGATGCAGCATATGAAAAGATTGATATTTCCAGCTCAAAATCCAAAGGCAGAATGAGCAGGAGATGGACAAAGCACTGGGAGGAGCCTGCTGGAAAGGAACAGGAAGTTGGAGATTCTGTGGCACTTCCTCCCTCTTCCACTATTTTAAAAAGGACTCCTTGCACAAAAAAGGACAGCCACATGTCAATCTGAGGAGTTTTTTTCATCCAAATCATCATTTACAGGAGGTTTTATGCTGCTAGAGATGGTATTCTTCTCCAGATTGAAAATTTTACATGTTCGAGTTCTCGAGCTTCACCTTACTTCCGCCGGATGACGAAGGCACGTCCAAAATGGCGTGTTCACGGTCTCTCGCTCCCTGTCACGTTGGATATAAAGTGTTCCGGTTATCTCGCTCACTGTCGGATTCAATATGAAGTGTTTGCGTCCTCACTCTCTCGCTTGCAGTGAAGAATGGAGTTTTCGAGATCTCATACTCTTGCGGTGCATGATCGCAAGACGATTGACGTGATCGCGAGACAGCGGAAACAGATACCAATATCTTGTGGAGCACGCAACTCGATCGGGGAAGACTTGTCGGCGAATGCGGGGATCCCGGTAAGGCGATTGCGCGTGCGAGAACGTATTTTCAAAGCGCGAGCCTGAAAAACATCTCTGGTACACTGCGGATCGTGGACATTTTTGCATTATTGCGCTCTCCGTGGAACGCGAAAATGTCAAATTATTGCATTTTCCATAAGCAAACAGCATTTGACGTACGCCCCTAATCAAGACCAACAAACTTTAGGACAACAGACTTTAACAATAATTCCTTAGACCTGAAAACATTTCTGCTTCTGTGGAGTCAATTGTTGGTCTAGGCAGAGTCAGCTGGGTGTGGAGGACTCATGGGCTTGGTTTGTCCCTTTAGTCACTCTGGTAGTTCTAGGTTCAATGAGAGGGCCCTCTCTCTCTTTCCTTCAAACAGCAGGACAGCCCTCTGGAATACAAGACAGGCATTCCCTAGTCTCTTGCACGTCCAAGGGTGTACTGATGGTCCACTATTTATACCTAGTACCAGCTTTGACCTGGAAGTAACAGCTGCAGTGTTTTACCCACTGATGGGTCAGCAATATCCCGACTCCCTGCCCAGGCCTCCAGTTGTCTGGTATAACCAAAAGCCTGGTTTTCAGTTAGTTGTGAATGTCAATAGGCAGTTCATTTGAAATGTACGTGGGGCTGGATACATCCCTGCCTCTCACTTGCTGGCAGGCTTGGCCTCTCCCAATTACACCACTCTCCATTCGTGCAATATCTCGCCCAATACGCAAGTAGACGGGGAGTTATTAAAAGGCTCAGCTGCTATAGATTTCTAGAATATTCAGAAACTTTAGAAAAGAAAAATGGCAAATTACTAAAAGTGATTTATCTAGAAAAATGGATGATACAATAAACTTTAACTTTAACTTTATAGTGGATTTAGATTGCACTTAATTTGAGCCCAGATTGGACTTTTGTACCTGTGCCCAATCAAAGCATACCACTTAATAATTCTAATAATTCTAATAATGTAACACAATGTTGTCCTGTGTGAGTGGTAGGGCTCACAATAGTATTTAACAATGTAAAACATAAACGTATATGCCTAAATATTTAAATAAAATGCACCCTACCCTATGAGCTTTTTGGAACTTTGGTTTCTGGTTGGCAGAGGTATGCACTTTGTCCAAGCAGGAACCACAATCCTTGTCGAGCTAAGTAAGATACACACCATGAATCAAGCTGTACTTACCCTCAGTTAGCTTGGCACAGAGCATTCAGGCTTAACGTAGGGGGTAATATGTGAAATAATGGTGCAACACTTCAAATAGTAACAGAGTGAAAACACCACAAAAATACTCCACACAAGTTAAGAAAAGGATCTTATATATTTACGAACAAAACAACAAAAATTCAATCAGTAAAACTGAAGTTATTAATTTTTAAAGATGGAAATATAGTATTGGCACTGGTTGGACGAAGGGACCCATGGCCTGCTGAAAAGTGCCTGGGATGCAACCTCAATGGAGTTGAGATGGGAGAAGCAAATAGGCAATGAATTAGTATCAAACCGCTGGATCAAAGTCAATTCATCATTGTCGATCCGCTTAAATTGGAGATGCGTCATTATTGAGCCACAAGTTGTTGTTAATGTATCGGAACCTGGAGATACCCTGTGCATTCAGCGCTGCAAAGTCTACGGTTCGTGCAAAAGCGGTGATGTGTCAAAGACGTGGGCCATACTCCTGTTCCGATCCATGCAACCCCATTGATGCATGGATTTGCAGCACTTTATTATCACATCCAAGGGCATGAATGGATCCGCACCACTTGGCAGGGCAAGACCTGCAGCAAGCAAAGTACAGGTGCTGTTGCAGATGTCTGATGTCATTCATAAATCTGGTTATTCTGATCCGATTGGTGTTCAAAATTACATAAAAAACTGCTTTTTTTCAAAATTTGTGTTGGATTTCTCTCGAGTTGTTCCAATTACTTATTGTTCATGATGATACTCTGAAATGCTTAACATATGTCTGTCAAGTAAAGCCCGACTACTCTGTGCCACACTACCAGGACTGAGCTCAGGATTTATTAGTGTGCATCCAAAGGACTTTTTGGGGGGAAACATTAAGGTATCACACAGTGAAGCCTAGCAAGCCTCACTACATATTACCCCACTTTCATACAATAACTGAAATCAAGAAATATATTTGTATTAAAATTAGTAATTGCAAATTGACTTTTATAGTGGGCGCCAAAAAATTGTTACTAATAGTATCAATATAATTACAATAAAAACCCAAGTCTAGATAAAACAAATCTGCCTCGGAATTTTAAGGTTGAGGCGGCATTGCTGCTCTTAGGATTTAGGGCCCGATGTAGGTAAAAGGGATATTCCGATTTCAAAATACCGAGGCGGTCCGAATCGGTATTCTGAAATCGGAAAACGAGATGTAGCAAAAAAAAGGCGAATTAATACCGAGTCGGTCGGCATCGGTAATGTGAATCGGTACGTTCCGATTCGGCACGGACCGAATCGGAAAGTACCGAATCGGCAAACACCGAATCGGAAATAGCCGAATCGGCTAACACCGAATCGGAAAAAGCCGAATCGGCTAACACCGAATCGGAAATAGCCGAATCGGTAAAATCCGATTCGGCAATGATAGAATCGTAGCTATGAAAACACACCCATGGCCAAAAAGCCCATAGGAATGCATTGAAGAAACCGATTCGGTAAACTCCGATTTGGATATTACCGAATCGGATTTTACCGAATCGGTAAAATCCGAATCGGTAAAAGCTGATTCGGCAAAAGCCGATTCTGCCAATGAGGTGGCTCCCCCTCCCCCACCCAAACAGGGAGTGGCAACCCTGGCAGGTGCAGCTAATTAAGAAGTTTCTGGAGAGCCAGCCTGAGCTGAACACTCACAGTTAGCAGCAGTGGGAGTAGGAGGTTGTGAACTGTAGTGAAGAAGATGGCAAACCAGAGCGAGAGCCAGAAGTCCTCCCAGAAGAGGAAGCCTAAGTTCAGCACCACCGAGCTGCAGGTGTTGGTTGAGGAGGTGGTGAGGGTGCACCGCCAGCTATTTGGAAAGCTGTCCCTCAATGTGCCAGACAGCACCAAGAGGAGGATCTGGAGCGAAATCGCCCAAAAGGTGAATGCTGTGGGTGTCACCCCCAGGTCCCTGGATGAGCTCAAGAAGCGATTCTATGACATCCGCAGCCTCACAAAAAGGAAGATGGCAGAGATCCAGAGGCAGGCTGGAGGCACTGGTGGAGGCAGGAACCCGGCGCCACCCCTAAAAGACCTCGAGGAAATGGTCTCCACCACCATTGAGAGGGAGAGTGTTAGTGGAATTGGGACCCTGGACAGCTCAGCCAGAGCTACAGCTACAGGTAAGAAGCATGTGCATCATGACACACCCTACCAGACACCTCCCCATTAGACACAATGCATAGGCAAACCCCAGCACAGTACTGTAACCAACATACAAGAGACAAGCATCATGGTACATGTAGTCAGCAGAAGTTAGCAAACTATGGCAGTGCAGAATCACAAGACAGGAAACAGTGGAACACAGTCTAAGGAGATGCAAGGACATGTGGAATGCTTTAATTGTACTGACTGTAATACATCGACACTCAATTTACAAATGCTTCTTTGTACCTAGGGGCACCATCAGGCGGACAAACTATGTCAACAGAGGCAGCAGCACCATCTGACACTGCACTAGCAGGGCCGAGCACCAGCCAGGCTGCCGAGGAGGAGGAGGACGTAAACACCCTAGGGCTTGGTATGGAGGGAGACCTGATGATAGACTTTGAAGCACTGCACTCCCCACCAATGCCCAGCACACCCCCCTTGCAGTTCTCCCCAGAGAACTCCCCGACAAGGGACCTCCTTCCACCTACACCAGCTCCTGCCACAACCATGGCTTTGGCACCAGTACAACCTGTCCTGGGAGCAGGGGCTCAGGGCCCGGCCAGCACCACACCCCCACCAGTGGCACCCCAGCCCACTCAGCAGGCCGGCAGCAGCAGTACCCGGCGCCGTGCCATCACCACCACTGCTGCACCAGCACAGGAGGGCAGTGTCTTCCTGGGCCTCGAGGGAAAGATGGTCAAGATACAAAGGCAGCAGGCAAAATCCATGATGGCCTGCTAACGCCAGCTCCTGCAGCACAACCTGCAGATGGGAGAAATGGTAAAGGGATTTCAGGCCTTCGTGGAATCAAACAAGGAGGTGGCAGCAGGTTTAGGCAGGCTAACCACTGCCATAACCCAGTTGTGTGGCAGAATGGAGGAGCAGGAGCTGGTGCGCAGGCGGGATGCCCGGGTGCAGAACCGCTGCATGAGCCGCCTTGCTGCGGCAACGGCACAACTCTGCCAGCGCAGCGCAAACATGGAGTCTAGCCTCAGTCAAAATACGGCAGAGCTCACAAGGGGAATGGCCCGCATCACGACTGCAATGGAGGCCATGATCATCTCGAACACTGCCACAAATCCTGCCCTGGACCTGGGGGATGCTGGGGACAGCAGCAGCCGCAGCAGCCCGGCCAGCGCTGCGTCTGAGCCACGCAGGAGCACCAGGCGCTCCGCAGATGCCGCTGGTCATTCAGAGGGGGCTGAGGGACACCCCAGTGGGGCTGCCAAGCGGTCAAAGAAATAGCCTTGCAAGGGCGGGTGAGGCAACCTGGACCTTGGACTTTTGTTTTCTTTTCCATTACACCATTTTTTTTGTTGCACATCAGTGCAGTAACTGTGTTGCAACAGTATTAAAAATTGTTTTTTCACAACAACCATTTAGCTGTCTTTGCATCTGTACTCACTCAGAAATAGTTTTCAGTAATCTCCTCACGTCTGTATCTGCCATCACTTGGCGTACACACCCCAGCTGGCTGTGTCAGTGGCACAGCTTCGTCGTCGTCATGGTCCTCGTAGTCAGACAACTCCACCTCAGTGCCCTTCTTCACCGCAAGGTTGTGTAACATTGCACATACAGCTATGATCTTGCAGCAGGTGATGGGGGTATACTGCCTTGCACCTCCACTCTTGTGCAGGCATCTGAATCTACTTTTCCAGATGCCAAAGGTCCGTTCGACAACATTCCTTGTGCGTATGTGGGCCCGGTTATACCTCCTTTGGCTGGGTGTGGAGGGGTTGAGGTAGGGGGTGAGTATGAATGAGCGGAGGGCATATGCACTATCGCCTGGAAGAGAAAGGGGTAACATTACACACATGCATACATGTATTCCACCTAGCTACTATGTGTTATGGGGGTCTGATGATGTGTCTCACCTAGGAGGTATCCTTCACCAAATTCGCCAGCCATCAGCCGTGCATAGATGCCGCTATGTTGGAAAATATAGGAGTTATGGGTACTCCCTGGAAATTTTGCTGCCAGGTCTGTGATGGTGCACTTTGCATTGCAGATCACCTGCACGTTGATGGTGTGTGTAGACTTCCGATTGCGGTATATGTATTCTGTGTCCGCTGGTGGGCAAATCGGAATGTGCGTGCCATCTATGCAACCAATGATTTGGGGAAATTGTGCCATCTGGTAGAAGTCAGCTTTAGTTTGTAGCAGTTCTGCGTGGGTTGCAGGGAAAGAGATGTATTGGTCCATCCTGTGTATCATGGCGTCAAGGAATGTGTGGAAGAACCTTGACAGGCTGCTCTGGCTCACCCCTCCTGCCGCTGCAACTCCACTTTGATAGCTGCCAGACGCTAGCAGGTGTAGGCTGCATAGCACCTGGATGTGCGCAGGGATGGCGTGTGCCCTTGGGGTGTGGTGGTCCAAGAATGGTTTGAGATCCCTGATGAGCTCAAGTATGGTGTCAGAGTCCAGCCTGTATCTCTGTAGGATCTCTGCCTCTGTGAGCATGAACAGGGTTATCCTCTGTCTGTAGACCTGTTCATTTCTTAGCCATTCCCTCTGTCCTTCCTGCTGTAGCCGTAGCCGCCTCGCAATGACATAAAAAGCTGCCATCCTGCAAGTTGCAATGCATTTTGGGGCTGTTTATATGGGTTGGAGTTGGTTACCACCTGATTGTAATCCATGGTAAATACCGAGTGAATTCTACCGATTCTGAGCCGATTTCGGTGTTTCTGTGCCTCCCTACATCTCCCCATCTGTCGGAATCGGGGAATTTCCCGATCGGTGATTCATACGAATCGGTATGTTTTCCGATTCGGCTCATGTCCGATTCGGTCTATCTACCGATTCGGTACATGGACCGAATCGGCTTCATTCCGAATCGGTGTGTCTACCGAATCGGTACATGGGCCGAATCGGATAATTTCCAAATCGGTGTCACTACCGAATCGGTACATGGACCGAATCGGATAATTTCCGAATCGGTGTCACTACCGAATCGGTACATGGACCGAATCGGTTATTTTCCGATTCGGTGTCACTACCGATTCGGTACATTGACCGAATCGGTGTTTGCATCCGATTCGGTGTGTTACCGATTCGTTACATATCCGATTTTCGGTATGTACGTATCGGATTCTTTCCCATTCGGTACTCATTCCGAATCGGTTTTCACTCCGATTATTAATTTTTTTGGTTCCCTACATCTCGATGGCTGTTTACCGATCGGTAAGGGCCAAAAATCGGTATTTTCGGCCGTTACCGATCGGTAACGGCCTACCTACATCGGGCCCTTAGTTCTCAAAGGCACAGTAAAATAAGTGACATTTTTGGTGGTAGTGGTGGATACCACTGTTCTCACAAGCATTGCAAATAAAAAAGGGTCCAAAGTTTTAATACACCATAACGTCAAACCAAAACTGCTGGGGGAAGGGTAGTAATTCTGGAAAATATCACAACATGGCCCACATTCTGCATGTTTTTCTGGACTATCAAGAGAAATCTTACAACTCCAATACATGCTGCTCTTCAGGGTAGATGTATTTGTCTTTATTGAGTACTGAATGTTGAGATCTGGGGTTGCTTCATGGAAAATAGAGCTTTGGCAAAAACTAGCTTGAGCACCTCTGGTAGCTGTGCACGTTCACCTCACATTTCTGTAATTGATGTGCTTTCTCACCAGCAGTCTCCACCCCTGTACAGGTGAATACGAGGTCAATGTGCAAATCTTTTCTGAAATTTTGATGTCTCAGTGCATACATTAATTTAAAACAATCGATTGGTCTGTTTTTTTCCAGTTGTGTTATCTGCAGCCCACACACAAATTATGTATCCGCAGTTGACATCCCAATGCTGGAAGGATCTTTGGACTGTTTAGCGCAGATACATAATTTGCATTTTTCATTAATTAGTTCTCATTTTATAACGTTGTTCAAAATGAGCACACTGTGAAAAGAGCATTACAAGATGTGTTGCTGTTTTGCTACCTAGAAAAACTTTTATATATGGCACACTAACTATTGGTTTATGAAATATGAGTCTCTGTATTAATCCCAAGAGAGGGTTTGAATTTAGAAGCAACATCACAGAAATGCAGTTGTACGTGTGCAAACAGAGTTGTGCACAACAACTTGTACACATTGTTCATGATAGGGCCTCAGTCTGTATAAGTTAAAGTGGTGGATTTATTTGCAAACTTCAGCCAGGTCAATCAATCAATCAATAAAAGACATTTATAGAGCGCACTACTTACCCGTAGGGTCTCAAGGCGCTTAGGGGGGGGGGGGGGGGGTGCCGTTACTGCTCGAACAGCCAGGTCTTGAGCTTCTTCCTGAAGGAGAGGTGGTCTTGGGTCAGGCGCAGGTCGGTCGGGAGGGAGTTCCAGGTCTTGGCGGCCAGGTAGGAGAAGGACCTTCCTCCAGTTGTCGCTCTACAGATGCGTGGGACGGCGGCGAGGGCGTGGCTGGCTGATCGGAGGTGGCGTTTGGGGGCGTAGAAGTTGATTTGGTTGTTGAGGTAGCTCGGGCCTTGATCGTGTAGGGCTTTGTGTGCGTGGGTGAGGAGACGGAAGGTGATTCTTTTATTGACGGGGAGCCAGTGCAGGTCTCTCAGGTGTCCGGAGATGTGGCTGTTACGTGGGATGTTGAGGATGAGTCTGGCTGAAGCGTTCTGGATCCGCTGAAGTCTCTTCTGGAGCTTGGCGGTGGTTCCGGCGTAGAGGGCGTTGCCGTAGTCCAGTCGGCTGGTGACGAGGGCCTGGGTGACGGTCTTCCTGGTCTCCGTGGGGATCCACCAGAAGATCTTCCGTAGCATGCGCAGGATGTTAAAGCACGCCGAGGAGACGGCGTTGACTTGCTTGGTCATGGAGAGGGAAGAGTCCAGGATGAAGCCCAGGTTGCGTGCGTGGTTAGTCGGTTTGGGTGCGTTGCCCAGGGCGGGGGGCCACCAGGAGTCGTCCCAGGCGGTGGGCGTGGAGCCCAGGATGAGGACCTCCGTCTTTTCTGAGTTCAGTTTCAGGCGGCTGGTCGTCATCCACTCGGCTACCTCCTTCATCCCTTCGTGCAGGTTGGCTCTGGCGGCGGCGGGGTCGTTGGTCAGGGAGAGGATCAGCTGGGTGTCGTCGGCGTAGGAGATTATGTTGAGGTTGTGTTGGCGTGCGATGGCCGCGAGGGGGCTCATGTAGACGTTGAAGAGGGTAGGGCTCAGCGAGGATCCTTGAGGGACGCCGCAGATGACTTCGGTTTTTTAAGTAAACAAGGGGGACCCACTTAATGGCTTTGGACCATGGGTATCGGCTATTTCGAAAGAACAAAGGTCCTAAGCTTAGAACAATTTTTAGAAAGTTAGATAACATATGGACCACAATCGGACACCATGTACAGTTCTTCTTATACCCAGCCGGGCAAAGAGTTTATTTTAGGAATGTTTGACAGGAAGTCAATTCAAATCTTTCAATATCATATCAAACATAATAGTGTTTGAAGTAAGGCACAAGCCTGTGCCGTACTCATCAGAATAGAAAAAAGTATGTGAAAAGGGGTGCAGAGGAAAGAATAGTTTACATCAGGCAAAGGAAGAGTTGAGCAAAAGAGTGGTACTGCTTAAGGATTTAAATTGGCAGTATTCCCTATAGTAGAACATACAACAGTAAATCACAGTAAATAACAATGTATGTCTACATAACAGTGTCGACGGCGTTTCGATCCTATGCTCTAAGATAAAAGGATCATCATCAGGACTTAATATATGCCTGGAATAACATAGAACAATCAAGCCTGTAAGGAAAAACAGGAGGAAACAGAGAGACAAAAATATTTTTTAGAGAACGCTACTCTGTATTTTAGCACAGATATGGACAAGGAGTCAACTTAGTCACACACTACTTGGCATGCAATTTCGAAATCGCAGTGCGGTGAAGGGTGTTGTCTATGATGACGATGTCCAGAACAATGCGCAGTGGCTGGGATGTGCCTATTTTGTAAAAGATAGTCATTTCTGTGGGAGTGAGGAGATGACATCTTGTGATTAAATGAGCTACTGGAATGACGAAATCATCACAGATCAGTGAGACATTAGTGGAGGAGTCCAGGTCTTAAAATAATTTGACGTGAGATGAACTAGATTAAAACAACGCCGACGTACCCAGAGGTGGATTTGAAGAAGCGCTTTCAGTTAATGTTGTGCCTCGAGGTTGCGGTACCTTGCGGTTCAAGAGGCTGTGAAATAATGGTCATTGTTAGCAATTCGGTAATGCCCAAACTGGTGCTCGTTAACTGCCGAGTATCAAGCTGCGACTCTTACCGATATATTCAGTGACCTGGAGCGGCTGCCCAATGAGGGGTGCCTCGTAAGAAGAGATAAATGGGGGAACAGTCTGTAGGGAAGAGGTTACGTGAATTTAGCATTAGGCAAAATATAATCAATCAAGCCAAGGGGCAGGAGCGGGAACTTGCTCACCTTGGACGGGGATACGGTGTCCCGTAGCAGCATCAGATGGCTGAGTACAGTTGAATGAGCGCCTTGCTTGGCGTTCTCACCCAGGTCCCAGGGGCTCCGTAGCGGCGGTCGGGAGATTCAACAATCCGCTATGGTTAAAAAAGGAGGGGGAGAGTCAGGGTAGGGTGTGCCCGTCTGCTGACTGTGTCAAAGCTACGAGCTCGGGCAGGGGCCGATTCTTACCTCGCTTTATTCGGGATGACGGTGCATCTGTTCCTGGCAAGCGTTGTAGCTTCCATGTTGGGAAGTGTACACGCCGGGCTTTGAAGGAGTGCGGTCATGTGACATTAGTCATGTGATCCTCCGTATTGGCGGTGGACATGTTGGAGTGGTTTAGGAGTCTTAGTGCGTGCCTAGATGGCAACCATGCAAGGAAACGAAGCTAAAAGAATGACATTGGCATGCCAAAGTTTAACATGCATTGAATAGTAACAAACTTTTGGAAAGACGCTTGGCAATTTCTTAAGTAACCAGGTTGGTTACGTTTGCATATAACAGTGATCATGAGGTTGATAGTCGGTTGTGGTGGCCATATTGGAGTGGCGGAAGAGTGAATTAAGGCGCTTAAGGTGCGTGCCTAAGGGGTGAATAAGGACACATGCAATTCCATCAACATATGGCTGAAAGCGCACAATATACTCTATACAAAATGGTTATATACATCCATGTACATTTTTGGCAGGACCCCAATAGACAGGTTTATTGCGTTGCAATCAAAGCAGATTGGTCCAGTCCTCACTCCTATTCAGACCAGTCCTGATGGTATTGAATTGAATGATGGACTTAAGTTCCTCTCTGTTCATTATTTGGGCCAAATTCCCACCTCTTTGCAGAAGTTTGATGGATTTCAAGATGGTCCACTTGATGTCATCTGCTGTGTGGTTCATCTCAGTAAAGTGTTCCACCATGGGGGCATTCGGCGTGTTGCATCTTATCCTACTCCGATGCTGGCTGATTCTGGTCTTGGCCTTTTGACTTGTCTGGCCTATATACATTTTGTTGCATGGGCAGAAAATAGCGTACACAACATTGCAAGTGTTACAGTTTGTGAACGATATCATATCGAAATTTACCCCATTCTGACTGATACTCCTGGTTTCAATTGTGAAATCGCAGACAATACAGTGTCCATGGTTACGTTTGCATATAACAGTGATCATGAGGTTGATAGTCGGTTGTGGTGGCCATATTGGAGTGGCGGAAGAGTGATTTAAGGCGCTTAAGGTGCGTGCCTAAGGGGTGAATAAGGACACATGCAATTCCATCAACATATGGCTGAAAGCGCACAATATACTCTATACAAAATGGTTATATACATCCATGTACATTTTTGGCAGGACCCCAATAGACAGGTTTATTGCGTTGCAATCAAAGCAGATTGGTCCAGTCCTCACTCCTATTCAGACCAGTCCTGATGGTATTGAATTGAATGATGGACTTAAGTTCCTCTCTGTTCATTATTTGGGCCAAATTCCCACCTCTTTGCGGAAGTTTGATGGATTTCAAGATGGTCCACTTGATGTCATCTGCTGTGTGGTTCATCTCAGTAAAGTGTTCCACCATGGGGGCATTCGGCGTGTTGCATCTTATCCTACTCCGATGCTGGCTGATTCTGGTCTTGGCCTTTTGACTTGTCTGGCCTATATACATTTTGTTGCATGGGCAGAAAATAGCGTACACAACATTGCAAGTGTTACAGTTTGTGAACAATTTCATATCGAAATTTACCCCATTGTGACTGATACTCCTGGTTTCAATTGTGAAATCGCAGACAATACAGTGTCCACATTTAACATGGCCCCTCAGTGGTGGCATCCCCCAATTAGAGTCAATGGTGGTGCGGGGAGTGGGGGTTGGTAGGGCTGCCCTCAGCAGGTGGTCTTTCAGATTCTTATTTTTTCTAAATGCGAAAAGCGGTCTCTCCAGGGTTATGACTCCAGCATTTATAGTGGGCCAGTGCTTCAGGATTGATTTTCTGATTTTATTAGATACGGGGCAAAATGTGGTCACACATGCAATTCTGTCTTTATTTTCTTTTGGCTTTGGTGGTGTCATCCTACACAACAGCAATCCATTCTTTGCAGGTATCTCCCTATGGCGTCGTTACATAGACGACATATTTTTAATTTGGAACCTTGATATTGATGTGTTGAACCTGTTTCTTCACTGGTTAAACAATAACTGCGCAGACCTAACTTTCACTATGACCCATGACAAATCAAAATAGCATTTCTTGACCTGTCAATATACCATCACGAAGGCAAATTGCTCACGCGCCTTTTCAGGAAACCAACTGAGCGTAACACTCTGCTCAGTTACAAGAGCTGTCACCCGAGAGCATTAAAAGACTCATTACCCTACTCGCAGTTCCTGCGAATAAGACGTAATTGCTCCAACAAAACTGACTACTACAGGGAAGCAGCAATTTTATCACACAAACTGAAAATGCGTGGCTATCCTAGAAGAATTGTTAAAACTGCCCTAAAAAGGGCTTGGTATTGTCCACGAGATGCCCTATTGACACCAAAGCCAAAAGAAAATAAAGACAGAATTGCATGTGTGACCACATTTTGCCCCGTATCTAATAAAATCAGAAAATCAATCCTGAAGCACTGGCCCACCATAAATGCTGGAGTCATAACCCTGGAGAGACCCCTTTTCGCATTTAGAAAAAATAAGAATCTGAAAGACCACCTGGTGAGGGCAGCCCTACCAACCCCCACTCCCCGCACCACCCATGACTCTAATTGGGGGATGCCACCACTGAGGGGCCATGTTAAATGTGGACACTGTATTGTCTGCGATTTCACAATTGAAACCAGGAGTATCAGTCACAATGGGGTAAATTTCGATATGAAATCGTTCACAAACTGTAACACTTGCAATGTTGTGTACGCTATTTTCTGCCCATGCAACAAAATGTATATAGGCCAGACAAGTCAAAAGGCCAAGACCAGAATCAGCCAGCATCGGAGTAGGATAAGATGCAACACGCCGAATGCCCCCATGGTGGAACACTTTACTGAGATGAACCACACAGCAGATGACATCAAGTGGACCATCTTGAAATCCATCAAACTTCCGCAAAGAGGTGGGAATTTGGCCCAAATAATGAACAGAGAGGAACTTAAGTCCATCATTCAATTCAATACCATCAGGACTGGTCTGAATAGGAGTGAGGACTGGACCAATCTGCTTTGATTGCAACGCAATAAACCTGTCTATTGGGGTCCTGCCAAAAATGTACATGGATGTATATAACCATTTTGTATAGAGTATATTGTGCGCTTTCAGCCATATGTTGATAGAATTGCATGTGTCCTTATTCACCCCTTAGGCACGCACCTTAAGCGCCTTAATTCACTCTTCCGCCACTCCAATATGGCCACCACAACCGACTATCAACCTCATGATCACTGTTATATGCAAACGTAACCAACCTGGTTACTTAAGAAATTGCCAAGCGTCTTTCCAAAAGTTTGTTACTATTCAATGCATGTTAAACTTTGGCATGCCAATGTCATTCTTTTAGCTTCGTTTCCTTGCATGGATGTTAACTGAAAGCGCTTCTTCAAATCCACCTCTGGGTACGTCGGCGTTGTTTTAATCTAGTTCATCTCACGTCAAATTATTTTAAGACCTGCACTCCTCCACTAATGTCTCACTGATCTGTGATGATTTCGTCATTCCAGTAGCTCATTTAATCACAAGATGTCATCTCCTCACTCCCACAGAAATGACTATCTTTTACAAAATAGGCACATCCCAGCCACTGCGCATTGTTATGGTCGTCGTCATCATAGACAACACCCTTCACCGCACTACGATTTCGAAATTGCATGCCAAGTAGTGTGTGACTAAGTTGACTCCTTGTCCATATCTGTGCTAAAATACAGAGTAGCGTTCTCTAAAAAATATTTTTGTCTCTCTGTTTCCTCCTGTTTTTCCTTACAGGCTTGATTGTTCTATGTTATTCCAGGCATATATTAAGTCCTGATGATGATCCTTTTATCTTAGAGCATAGGATCGAAACGCCGTCGACACTGTTATGTAGACATACATTGTTATTTACTGTGATTTACTGTTGTATGTTCTACTATAGGGAATACTGCCAATTTAAATCCTTAAGCATACCACTCTTTTGCTCAACTCTTCCTTTGCCTGATGTAAACTATTCTTTCCTCTGCACCCCTTTTCACATACTTTTTTCTATTCTGATGAGTACGGCACAGGCTTGTGCCTTACTTCAAACACTATTATGTTTGATATGATATTGAAAGATTTGAATTGACTTCCTGTCAAACATTCCTAAAATAAACTCTTTGCCCGGCTGGGTATAAGAAGAACTGTACATGGTGTCCGATTGTGGTCCATATGTTATCTAACTTTCTAAAAATTGTTCTAAGCTTAGGACCTTTGTTCTTTCAAAATAGCAGATGACTTCAGTGGCTTCTGACTTGTACGGTGGTAGGCGGACTCTCTGTGTTCTTCCGTCGAGGAAGGAGACGATCCATTCCAGTGCCTTCTCCTGGATTCCGACGTTGCTGAGACGTTGCACTAGGGTGCGGTGGCAGACAGTGTCGAAGGCCGCGGAGAGGTCTAGGAGGATGAGGGCCACTGTTTCTCCGTTGTCCATCAGGGCTCGGATGTCGTCGGTGGCGGCGATGAGGGTGGTCTCGGTGCTGTGGTTGGCTCGGAAGCCGGACTGCGAGGGGTCGAGGGATCCGTTTGTCTCGAGGAAGGCGGCCAGCTGTTTGTTGACGGTCTTCTCGATGACTTTGGCTGGAAACGGGAGGAGCGAGATTGGGCGGTATTTCTTGAGTTCGGTGGGGTCTGCTGCAGGTCTCTAGTGTTAGTGTGCAAGGCAGAGTGCTTACAGGCAGTGCGTAGAGGCTGGTTCTTTTAGAAATGCCCTTTATGAATGAGCCTTGGATCAGTATTTTGATATATTGTGTTCTATATATTGTACTATTGGAGTTAATATTAAAAAGTGTACTCCTAGTGGCACGATATTTTTCAAACAATATTTAGGCCACGATATTTGTGGCTGGCAATATTTTTGCTAGGAATCTTTTGGCATACAACTGATGCCCTCTCCTCATATTTTCTTGTTTCTCACTGTCCACTCCTCACTTAAATTGTATCGTATCAATACTCAATCAATACTTTCCCTTTTGCTACTCAATACACATCTAGACTATTAACAAAGAGCAACTGTAATTCATAATAAAGAATTACTACAAAAACTCAGGACCAAATATTAACTGCATGTTTGTGGTCACAAACCCTATGATTCACAGAGTGTCCTTTTTTCATTTAAAAAACCTGTTTAGGAGTTTCATACTAAAAACTTTTCAAACCTTTATTTGATGCAAATATGAGGGATCATAAAAGGGGGGTTACAAAGTAACAGCTGCTGCCCCATGCATATGGGTGAAGAGGCCATACTCCCTCGCCTTTTTCTGAAGCAGAAGAGTGTCTGTTAGGCTGAGCAAAAGTCAGCCTGACAGATGCTCTTCTTCTTCAGGTCAGGCAGCGAGGCGCTAGAGATGCTAAATATGCAGGTTTCTGATTGCATGTGCTTAACTTTGCCTAGCAGAGAATGTTGCAGCCCTGCAGGCGTGACCACCTCAGTCTGGCAAATGCGCCTTTAATCTACCCTCTTGTGACAAGGTGGAGCATCACTAATTGTGCTGGACCTGTGGGTTTCAGTTTTAAGCTGTGAACGGTCCAAGGCCGAGTGTCAATCTAGGATGGGTGAAGGACTGCTGCCTCCCTTCCCCTCCCCTCATAGGCTGACTTAAGGTCTGCCAGTAATAAGAAGGCAAAAAGAACAATTGATGGACAGAATGCAGAACAATGTCATACATTGACCCCAGTACAGGTATCTAGGCCTAAAACCATTGTTTCTCTTCTCACCATGAAATTCCAGTTTGGACCCAGCCATATGCAAATCAGTCTTGATCCTGCACCTAATGGGAACAGTCCAGCCCGAACTGCCACGCCAGGTCCTCCCTGGACTGGAAAAGAGCATCCTAGGACTGGTTTCAGGTTTTCAGCCCCCATCAGCCAGGATAGCTTGACTCCAGTGTCATGGAGAGCACAGGACTCATGTCTGAGCTTACCCATCCCACTCTGGGTAACAAATGCAAAAAGAAATATTGATGGACAGAATGCAGAACAATGTGATACATTCACCCCAGTACAGAGATCACAGCCTAAATCCATTGTTTTTTTGCTCACCATGCCATTCCATTTTGGACCCAGCCATATGCAAATCAGTCTTGACTTTGTGCCCAATTGAAACAGTCGAGCCTGAACTGCCAGACTTGGCAGATCGGGCTGGACTGTTCCCATGAGGCACAGGGTCAGACTGATTTGTATATAGCCATGTCTGAACTAGGGTGGGGGAGTAAGCTAAAGAATGATGATGGATTAAACCGAGATCAGTTGACTGGGGGTGAGTGCTTGCAATGTTCAACACTCCGTTCATCATCCCCTTTGGTTTTGCTTTGTTCTCCCTAAGTTGGCAGGGTATGCCCAGACGTGGGTTCCTTACTCACTTTGCCACTGGATTCAAGCTAGCCTGGCTGATGATGGCTGGTTAGCCAGAAACTGCCCATCATCCCCTTTGTTTTTAATAATAAGAAGGCAGCATTTTCGGCCCTCCTGGGATCTCCGGGGGGGTCCTCTCCAGGAGCTGCAATGCAGGGAAGTGTTATGTTTTTGAATGTTTGGTGCAGGTGTTTGTGCATGTATGTATAAATGTATGAATTTGTTGTGAGTGAGTTTTTTGAATGCCCTTTGTGAATGCATTGGTGTGAGTCTGTCTGTGTGCATGTGGTCAAATCTACTGCCTTCCACTGTAAAACAATGATCAGTTATTGAACACTGAAATTAAATGATAACTAATTTGAAAAGTTGAATCTATCTCCATGAGATAGATTCCCCTATGAGAATTGTATCACCTGTCTAAACAAGGCATATAGTGGTCCAGGGGACTACTGCCTGCTTTCCCCAATTCCTTAGTTAAAAAAGAAATTTTTATTTTTTTATGAACACTACTTATCCAAATTATGTTTCTGCCCAAAGAGGTGATCATATTCATAATCATTGCATAACAATTTCATATATCAATATCAAAGCATCAGTTGCTTTGATAAATTGTTCCAGTTCGGCAAAGCGGATGCAAGGACAGAGGTCTACTCATCCTTACAGACCTCCACCCCTGCATTTGCACTATAAATTGTGACTTTCCTAATTTCTGTTCATTAGGCAATTGATAATTTGCATTAGTACACATGTAGCGTCAGAATTGCATTGCCATTAAGAAGAAACATTCATTATGCACTTTGCTCATCACTGATTTGTGAATGGTGACAGTTCATTGGGAATGTACGACCTATACTGCCGTAATAATTTCTTTGGGTAATCATACACTCCCCCTGCAGATGCTGCATGGCAGTCAGCTACAGAAAAGAAATAATTTCTCCGCCCATGAAGGTGATTATGTTCATAATGATTGCATATTAAATTATATGGAGGAATATCAGAGCATCAGTTGAATAATTTACAGGTTTAAAACTAATAGTCTAAAATAGGGTAAGATAAGAGTGTCATACTGACCGATGACGTCAAAGCTGTGATTTTAGGGAGGCAATGATGTCTGTATTGCAGATCTATCTCTCTATTCCTTATAAGAAAACCATTGAATCAGCAAATTATTTAGGAAAGCTTTTTTTCTGTTGGGGGCTACTTACCTTTGTGATAACATTAACAAAAGCCAAGTAGCCATCAGAATCTCAATACATGTCAGACATCCACCACTTCCAAAAGAAAACAGAACAACAGACACAGAAGTTAGGCTAAGCTGTATCTCAATTCAGAGAGGAAGAGCACAAACTGCTTCAGAAGAAAAGAGAAACATATGTCCACAGTGCAACCAAAGGACATTGCCGTGGCCCATATGGAACTGAAATAGCCAGTGAATATGACAGAATCAGCCGTGACACAGCTTATCTGGCAATCTTTTTTTGTAGAGCAGAAGACATTAGGCATCAGGTATTTGGTCTCCTGTAGATCCAAACTCTCTAAGCTGTAGAGGGGAGAAAAGACAGATATGAATTATTAAAAGTTAGCTGTTTAGTTGAATCTGTTTCCCCTTCATTCTAATTGGTATCTGAAATGCAACACAGAATTGGACAGACATTATTAGTGTACATTGAAGAATATGATCAAGTAACACCCAGCAAGACAATTGATGTGCAGTGCCCCATTCTTTTTGCCCCCATTTTGACTACCAGGTACTGGTTTTCTAACTCTGGCTGTGCCCTGGACTCTGCTAACCATACCCAAGCCCTGTGCTCTGATTATAAATACATGGTCAGGTATGATTAAAATTGTCAAGGGCAGACCCCTGTCAGTCCCTTGTATATAATAAGGCAAGGGGGATTCAAACTACCTATACATCCCTAATATATATTAGAGCTTGGCAGTGTAGAGGCCAGTAGATTTCCTGCACTTAAGTATGCACTGCTGTGTTGCCTGCTGTCATTTTAAAGCCAGCCCTGCCTTGCAGGCTGCATTTAATTTGTAATTGTATGCAATTTCCAATGGTACTTCTAAAATAGAAATCTACCTTATATTTACAAGTAAGTCACACCTATGGTCACCACTAGGCACCCCAGGGGGTAGGGTGCCCTATAATTATAACCATGGACATTCCCTTGTGAGGAAAAAACTCCAAAATTAATTTTTCACCATTGTAAATAATTGCTGCAATAGTTTAAAATTGGAATAGTTTATATAAGTATACATATTGCTTGGAAGGAGCTCAAAATGTCATTCAAGGATTAAAATGATTGTTGTAATAATTCCAACAACTCGCCACTGCTAGATTTATAATAATCATCATAAAAGAGAAGTTATTGAACTTTCTTTTCTATAAGACTGACTGCAGCCTTCCAGCTGAAGCTGCTGTCTCCGGATTGGCTAGCCTCTGCCAGGATGAGCCAAGCTGTCTTAAGGAAGAATCTCTGACAAAATATCGATGACAAAAATATCTACCTACAAAAATATTGCAACAAAAATATTGATTATAAAAATATGGACATGCTATCTCTAACAAGGTAAGTACAAAAATATAGAAAAAAAGTATCAATGTCAAAAATATCGGTATTAAAAAAATATTGTTTTTTTAAATTAAAACAATATGTAATATAAATAAACTAATACTTATAAATGTAATAAACATAGTTAAAAAGATGGTATAATATTTAAAATTAATACATAATACATAATTTAATAAAAACAAAAATGTAATAATATAAATATAATACATAGTATATACTTCCTTGATACTAACTTTTAAAAATATTTTCAATCACTTGTAAATAAATACAAATATTATAAATTACAAATAAATGTACACACATAAAATAATAATATAAATAAAAACTTATAAAAATGTCAAACAAATCACAAAAGATTAAATAAATGTTGGATAGCGTAGCAGTAAAAATGTGTATTCCCACTCCAGATAGTGCAACAGTAGGGAAAGTGTTGGTTAGCGTAGGAGTAAAAATTACTATTCCCACTCCAGAGAGTGCAACAGTAGAGAAAGTGTTGGATAGTGTAGGAGTAAAAATTACTATTCCCACTCCAGAGAGTGCAACAGTAGGGAAAGTGTTGCATAGTGTATGGGTAAAAATTACTATTCCCACTCCAGAGAGTGCAACAGTAGGGAAAGTGTTGGATAGCGTAGGAGTAAAAACTACTATTCCCACTCCAGAGAGTGCAAAAGTCGGAAAAGTGTTGGATAGTGTAGGAGTCAAAATTACTATTCCCACTCCAGAGAGTGCAACAGTAGGGAAAGTGTTGGATAGCGTGAGGTTAAAAATTACTATTCCCACTCCAGAGAGTGCAACAGTAGGGAAAGTGTTGGATAGCGTAGGGATACAAATTACTATTCCAACTCCAGAGAGTGCAACAGTAGGGAAAGTGTTGGATAGCGTAGGGGTAAAAATTACTGTTCCCACTCCCAAGAGTGCAACAGTAGGGAAAGTGTTGGATAGCGTAGGGGTAAAAATTACTGTTCCCACTCCCAAGAGTGCAACAGTAGGGAAAGTGTTGGATAGCGTAGGGGTAAAAATTACTATTCCAACTCCAGAGAGTGCAACAGTAGGGAAAGTATTGGATAGCGTAGAAGGTAAAAATAACATACTTATAAATAAATTAATAACATAAAATAATACAACAATTAATATTTATTTATTTTATTTATTTTTTTATTTTATGTGATTTATAAAGCGCACAGCTACCCCCGAAGGGGTGTCCCGGCGCTAGAACCTGAGCCTCCAGGGGAGAAAAAAGGAGCGCAGAACAAGGAGAACAGTAGGTTAAATCAAAGTCCAGAGAAGAGCCAGGTTTTGAGTTTGGCTCGGAAGATGGATTCGGCGGTGCAGAATCTCAGATCGATTGGCAGAGCGTTCCACAGTTTAGCAGCAATGACACTGAACCCTCTGCCACCCATTCTAGATAGTCTGAAACGGGGAGAGATCAGGAGGCGGAGATCATTGGATCTCAGGGATCTGATGGAGCGAGATATAGAGACCCGTTTTTTCAGATAGTTGGGTCCGAGGTTGTTGACGGCTCGGTGGGTAAGGGTAAGGATCTTGAATTGGATGCGGCTGGCCACTGGAAGCCAGTGAAGTTCCTTACGATACGCGGTTACTGATTGGCGGTAGGGGATGTTACCAATCAATCTGGCCGACGCATTCTGGACAATTTGGAGCCGATCCAACAGATACTGGGGGGCACCAGCATAGAGGCTGTTAGCATAGTCCAGGTGGGACGTGATGAGGGCTTGGGTAACTGTACGGCGGGAATCCATGGGGAGATAAGGGAGTATTTTTTTTATCATGCGCAACTTCAGGAAGCAGGCAGAGGTCACTTTATTGACCTGGGTTTTGCATGAAAGGGAGTCGTCGAACTGGAAACCCAGGTTACGAGCAGAGTGAACGGGAGAGGGAGCGGGATCAAGTGCCGTGGGCCACCACCAAGAGGAGGGGATGGGGTCCTTCTGATTGAAAAACAGCACCTCCGTCTTGTCTGCATTTAATCTGAGATGGTTATCAGTCAACCAGGCGCTGATATTGTGGAGGCACTGGCGGAAGTTGGAGAATGCGGTGTCCGAGTGGTCTCTAAAGGAAAACACCAGCTGAGTATCGTCAGCGTAGGAGACCACCCTGACTCCGTAGGACTCCACAACGTCGGCCAGTGGGGCAAGATAGACGTTGAAGAACAGGGGGCTGAGGGCGGAGCCCTGAGGCACACCGCAAGACAGGGGTTTTTCCTCCGATTTAAAAGGGCGCAGCAATACCCTCTGACTTCTTCCCGAAAGGAAGGACTTAATCCAGCTGAAGGCAGTGCCGCCAATGCCTATCTGTTTAAGTCGGTCGAGGAGGATGGGGTGGGAGACCGTATCGAAAGCTGCGGACAGGTCGAGGAGGACCAGCATGGCCTCCTCGCCCCTGTCCACACATTCCCGAATAGTCTCCGACACTTCCAACAGTGCCGTCTCCGTGCTGAATCCAGCTCTAAATCCGGATTGTGAGTCGTGCAGCAGAGAGTGGTTTTCCAGATATTCCGTGAGTTGTAGCTGCACGGCTTTTTCCAGGACCTTAGCGGGCTTGGGGAGAAGGGAGATGGGACAATAGTTGGCGAACACCGTGGGGTCGGCATCCGCCTTTTTTAGAATGGGAATCACCAAGGCCTCCTTCCAAGTGGTAGGGAAGAAGCCATGGTGAAGAGAAGCATTCCAGATGGAGAGGAAGGAGCAGGCTAGCGAAGGTGCCAGTTCTCCCATAAGTTTCGCAGGGACAGGGTCAGAGGGGGCGCCGGATTTGCAGTGAGTAAGTAGCCTAATAGCATCATCCCGGTTGAGATTATTGAAGGAGAGGAAGGACGGAGGAGCAGGGGGACTAGTGGGGGGAGGCAGGGGGACTAGCCCTTTAGGGAAGGAGACACAGAGTTTGTTGATTTTATCAAGGAAGTAATCTGAGAGTCCCTCGCATAAAGCCTGACTCGCCGTGGTCTGAGTGGCCCTGGCCGGCGGATAGATGAAGTCTTTAACAATGGAAAAGAGGGTTTTGGACGAGTTTTTGGCATTGGAAATTTGAGAAGAGAAATGGTCTTTGATAGCGATTTTCTTTAGTTTGAGGAATTTTTTCAGGGCAGATCTATAGGTAAGTTTAGCTTCAAGATCGTAATTTAATCTCCACTTACGTTCTAGTGCTTTGCATCTGCTTTTCTCCTCACAGAGGGAGGTAGAGAACCAGGGGGCGGAGGGACGGGATCTCGTGGAGGCAATGACTTTCTGGGGAGCAATGGAGTCAATAGCGTTGACAAGGGCAGTGTTAAGCCTGAGAACATTTCCATCAATATCGGATGAGAGATGCTCCGTCTGGAAGTGGAATACCGGGTCCAAAGAGGCACATGTGACCTTGTGCCACTTTCTTCCCAACTCCTTCCTTGGGGCCAGAGGGATGGTTGTCCGGCCGAGGGTAAAAGAGAAGGGGATAAGATAGTGGTCGGACCAAGTGAGGGGAAGGGGTGTGAGGACAGTGATGGTCGAAAAATTGGCAAAGACAAGGTCCAAGGTTTGACCAGCCCTGTGAGTGGGACCGGAAACTAATTGTTTAAAGTGTAGGCTTTCCATAGTTTCCAACAGATTGTTCGCCTTCACGCAGAGAGGATTGTCAACGTGGAGGTTAAAGTCACCTAGGACTATAAAATATTGGTGTTTGAGGGATAAATCAGCCAGTTGGTGAGTGAGGGCAGTGAGAGAAGGGGAAGTGGTGGTAGGGGGGTTATAGACTAATGTGCCAGCCAGTATAACTGCCGCAGAGTCAGATATAGCGAAGTACATGGCTTCGATGTATTTAAATACATATAAACTATTAACAAAAACAATTATTAATATTAAATTATAAATTGATAATGAATTAACAATATTTTAATTACCAAAACAATGAATTACAATAAATTATTACTTAATTACATTTAAATTACTTCCCACCCTATTCCCCTATAAAACCATAACCTGATAAAGAACATATTTATCAAATAATCAATTATTTAACATTAATTACCAATTAATAAAAATTAAAAACCAATTAATTAAAATGTATTCATTTTTCCTAAAAATGTATAATTAATGTAGTACATTTAAATTACTTAAATTAATCAATCAATTAAAATTAATTACCAATTTATAAAAATGTATTACCAATTAATTAAAATTAATTTAAAATTCCTAAAAATTAATAATTAATTTAATATAAATAAATTACTTCCCACCCTATTCCCCTATAAACCCAGGACCCGCTACTGTACTAAAATACAACATTTACTTACATTACATAAATAAAAATAGAATACATAATAAATACATAATAATATACATAAAAATCAAACAAAAATCGATATTATTAACATCGATATTACTAACATCGATATTAGTAACATCGATATTAGTAACATAGATATTACTAACATCGATATTAAACATATCGATATAACTTACCTTCTATATTATGTCCCGTCGATATTTAAACATCAACATTATTGTATGTCGATATTTAAAACTAGATATTTTGTCTGCCTAACCTTAAGGAGGTACGAGGTGTCCTGACAGAGTAGACAATGGATTTCCTGTGGGTGGAGAAATTTAGCTGCAGAAACCAAAGGGTAGAAAGAGGGTGGGGAGCCAAACTGGCTGACCCCGACATCCTGCACTCCTAGCTACACAGGAACCTTAGTATTTAGATTAGTCAGAGGGTTAGAAGGGGTGTGTTAGTGAACCTTAGCCACGCTGGAAATATTCCCCATTTTGGATTTTGGGAGAATAATGCTTTCTGGGACAAGAATATGGCACAGCACAGTTTGAAGGAAATGGTCATACCTGAGGGTGGAACCCTACATACCATTGATCAGGGATGTCCCCCTGCTTGATGCCCAAAAACAGTAAATACAAATGGGATAGCTGCCTAGCTCCTCAGATCTACTATCTGAAACTAAAAGGAAAAGAAGGACTGCCCTGCTGGAACCCCGATCAGAACCCCAAAGAGCTGCACTTAGAAGGACTTTACCTGCTGCTCATTCGTGACTATAGCCCTAAGGACTTTCCCTTGCTTCAAGATGGATTAAGAAGTGGACCCCCTGCTAGCTACAGGTTAACAGGGCCCACCTGTATCATCTTCACCAAGAAGTCCCCAGTCTGGAGTGCATCCCGTAGACTATTAAGGATTTGGCCAGGTGCTTATTTGGGAACATCCCAAGGACCATCTCATAGATTCTGGAACCTTGATTTTGTTTGTCAGATGCTTTGGACCCACAAGGAGGCCTTCCAGAAGACATTCCAGAGTTTGGTGAAGTTTGAAACAACTTTTTCAAAAAGCTCCATAAGCTTACCAGGTGCATTGTGGGAGCTGTAGTCCCAAAACCCAAGCGGCAAACCAGAGCACCTGAACCCTTGAATGGTGCTGCAAAGCACGTTCATGAATCAAGAAACACCTCTGGAAGTAAGTGTAAAGAACTCTTGACTTTGTCATGGTCAAGCATGACCCTTTGAGCGTTATTTTTTTCTAAGCACTAGTTTTACATTTAATCTTTAAGATTTCATATATCTGGTTCCCTACATTGTGTTTTTGTCATGTTGGTGTCTATGTTCTCCTGTTGGTGTCTATGTTCTCCTAAACATATAATCTATTTCTATAAATTGGTGTCAGATTATTATTGTGTATTGTGTCTTCCTTATTTATTGCATGATTGTTTTTAAATGCTTTACATCTTGCATCTGAAGTTAAGCCTGCCAGCTCATTCACAGCTATCAATAGTTGAGCAAGGGAATAATGTATTAAGACCCTAACACAACCTTTAATTGTGTTTGTGGCCTTCTTACTAGTGGTAAGTCACTACTTATCACTACTAATAATTCCCTTTCCCAGTTAAGGTTTCAACATGTTGTGGTTCACCAAGACAAGCAAACGTTTACAACACCAGGCTGCTTGCAAGATGATATGTTACATTCAGCATTTCAGGTGTCTTTGGGAGGCTTGCTTCAAAGCATAGAAGGAGGCCTTTAGAATTGTATTGAAAAGAGAAGCTCTGGCTTAGTTCTTTAAAGAGCATCTTGATTCTAGAAGAAAGGAATTGCCAGACAATTTTTGGAATTTTGGATAAATACATATTAACACTTAAAAAAGAATAAATAACAATAAAATATATTTTATATTCAATATTTTTGTGTGCCACATATATATATATTTGAGTGCATTTATGTGAGATTTGTGAACTACATATGGATGAATATGTTTGCCAAGGGATAAATTGCTAGAAACATTTGATACCATAAGCAGTACTTGGTGAGTGCACAAGGTATTGTTATGTGAATGAACTATAGCCATGGATGTAATTTACAGGTTACCAGGGGTCACAGCAGTATCCCCAACCTTATCCCATGTGACGGCTTGAAGTGGGTCTTGCATTATCAGAGTCAGGATCCTTCTCATTTTCTGCTCATTTCTATTACACTAATGGTGACTCATAGTTCATTATTTACTATTGGTGTGATAAAAGGTGGAGCATCAGGTTCTCAAATTGGACCTTCACTGACATCTGTAAGAAAAATAGAATGGCTTTTAATTTATGTTGATAGATTGACTGTGGAAGGGAGTGAGTTTTTATGAGACAGCCTATGTATGTGTGAACATGTATGTGTGTTCAGGGATTGTGTATTTGTGTGTAAATGAATGAGTAAGTGAATGTGGGGCAGAATAAGAGTTAGTGAAAGAGTGCAAATGAGTGAATCTGGTATGGGAACTAAGCATTGTGCCTCTTCCCCATATGCTGTGCTCATTCCCACCTACACACCATAACACTACACTCTACAGTGGGGAGAGGAGCCTTCAGAACTCCAGGAGGAAATTTGTGTTTGCTGCTGCACCAGGCCCTCTAAAAAATGACTGGGCCAGAGGAGTTTGGGGGCCTTAGGGGTCAAAAAGGTTTTTGCTTCAATGTGCCATTGAAGTGCCAGGCCAGACATTGATCATAACTCACACGGTACCAGCAACTGGTATTGTTGTGGTACCACTGTGTGTGTCACTGTTGCTGCTCTCTGCCCTGTATGTGCACCCGGCGCACTCGCAGAGGCAGGTGGGCTCAGGTTTATGGCAGGGCGGACAGACCGATGAGTGGTGGCCGTAGTGGTTGCAGGCAGTAGCGTGCTGCGAGGGGGTGTCTGGCTGGCTGCAGTGCCACAATCAGTGGCATAATTCTAGGCTCTCCTTGACCCGGGGTTCGAAAACTCTCTGGTCTCTCCTTGACCCATCTCGCTATTCAGATTTCTTTGAGCTGCAGGGGCAAGACTACAAGGCTTAGATCCTAAACTATGCACTAGTAGACTGAATCTGGCTAAATTTGGGGCTGCCGATTTTGAATATTACATCTCGAGGCTACTATCAACACTATTACCGATTTGCAATGGCCCTTCATCTAGTGTCGGTGGAGGCGATGGCTACAACAATACCTGGCAGAGAAAGTAAGTGGGTAGTTGTGGTTGTTGCTGTTGTGCTGTTAATGTGGTATTTCGTTCCTGCTGTATTTTGGTGAGGACTACTGATTGGCTGGTCATTCACTGAATATCCAAGGTAAGGGGGAAGACTTTAAGTACAACACCCTCCATTCCGACAAATCCTACGTCGGCTTTAGGGGCTTTGTCTACTGAAAATTATCTGGTTGAGAATCAGATTGAGGATGTTGAAATAATGTATTCCCAGGTTACTCAAATACGCAAACAGATGTCACTATCGCTGAGCCCCAAGGCTAACTGTGCGTATCTCCCAGCAAGTCTGCTAGCAAGCAAAACAAGCAGAAATCAAATAATCGTTGCATTTCTCTAACATTTCAAATGAGATTACCACAGATTCAATAAACTCTACCCCACCGAACATCATACCACCTTCAAAAAGAAAGAGGGGTAAATGAAAAGTCTCTGGAGAGTTTTTAGACAAATCCTAAATTAGTTGTCAGTTGGCCGCGTGCAATAGAAAACCAAATAATATGTCTAAAAAATGTTGTCAATGTACTATTGCTGCAGAGAAAAACATGTTAGCAACCTTTCTGAAGAACATGATTGGTCAGGTAAAATGCCAGCAGACAAAATTCAGGCTGAAGCAGTGGCAATTAAATGAGTCATAGTTCTGTCCAGTATTTGCCTCTTCTAAATCCCAAGCCACTAACCGGAACAATAGAGATACCTCCCAGAATACTAGAGGCCCCAGAACTCAAGCACCACCTGTGCAAGTCAACATTTTAGGGGATACCCATCAGTTTATGCCTGTCCATACAGCCCCTTGGAAGGCGATACACACAGTTTCCGAATGCCGAAGGTACGCCATTCACAATTTTTTAAGAAGGGGTTACACCCCTAGCTGAAGGGTCCTTTTAGGATTGTCAAAGTCTTACAAACAAAGCTAAACATTGGTGTAGGGTTAACGCTGGTTGCCATTTTGACTTGGTGGACAAAAGTAATATGGCCAGTAGAGTGAACTGGGTTGCTCCCTCCTATGTGGCCCTGAATTTTAGAGACCCGAGGTTGGTGCACACGCCTGAATTCTTTGACACCTCTTACACTTCTCTCTCACCCCATCTGCTGGGGGTCAAAATGTCAGGGCCCATATGCTGGGGATCAACATGTCAGGGCCCAACTGCTAGGGTACTTTATCTTACCCATAAACTATTCAATTACCAAGTGTGTCACCTACCATACAGTGACCACGACCCAATCATTCTAAGTTTTGATATCAAGTCGCTTTTGGGCTCTAGTGATTCACCAGACCTCCTGGTTTACTATTCCGCCAAGCAGGGGGTACAGGTAAGATGGGATCGAATTGACCATGTCAATTCTTTGAAAGATTAGGGCCTGATTACGAGTACAAACTCCGTGATAACTGTTAAGTGGCGGGAGCCACCGTACCCCCTGCATTTGATTGTGGCTGTCCCACCTCCACAAGGCTCCTGCAACCACCAAGGATTTGTGATCCATAGTGGTGAAACGTAGGTCAAAGGCTCCAATAGTGGTGGTGAAGAAAAAATGGGGGCCTACAGGGCCTCCTTTTGCCTCTGTGAACTGGGGTGCTTGGTGGGGGGCACATTTTGTGCCCCCCTGTGTGCATTCACCTCTTACTCCAACACAGCATGGACTTTACAGTCTGAGGCATTGACTTTCTAAGGCTCTTCTATGAGCCTTCAGAAGGCAGCACAGTAGACCAGCTGCCCCAGGGCTTCCCACCCAGATTACAACTTGTAATTTGGCAGGCGGTCAGTGGTGAAGTTTGTTGATATGGGAGCAGGGCGGCAGCATGCCATCTCTCTCCCACACCACCAAACTCATAATCAGTCCCTTTGTAACAGATGCCAGCCAGGACATTTCTCAATGTCCCTCCCCTGATGGAGACCTAGTAAGATCTGTGAGAGAGGTATATAGCAATATGTGAGACAGCTACCGACTGCTAACAAATACCAGACCATACACAGCACCCTTAATTTAACTCAGACTGTACCTCAGCCTTAAAAGCCCTTAAAAAAGCCACCAACAAAATCCTGCACACTATCGAGGCAGTAAGATCAGCCAAGAAACACTATAAAAAAGCACTCTAAACTAGGAAAAGTGAAATTAGGGACAAAGCCTGGTAAGACTTAGACAAAGCAGCCCATCTAAAAGACAGCAGGGTCTTTTGGGAGGTTATCAAGTTACCTTTTTTAAGGAGGATCTCCACAATGGAATCGAAAGCAACATTTTAGAATATGTGTGGGTAAGGCACTTCTCCAAAATCAGCAGATTTATGAATATCACACAGAACCAAGGTGAATTCCCTCTTTTTTGTTGACGGTTGGCTAAATGAATATAATATTCTAACAGCATCACTAAAGATATCCAGAGCGCTAACCCTGGCAAGCATCAGGGACTGAGGGAGTCTCCATTTACATGCTAGGTGTGAAGGGGGTCTCATTTAACACCTTCAGTTAATCCAATTTAAAGTCTGTATTCAAGAAAGGAAAACAGAATTGCCCCACGTTTGATGACCAGATTTCTGTTAGATGCCACAGTAAAAACTTTAGAATGGGTAATCTTGGAAAATCTGGAAGTTTGAGCAGCAATGAAATCCTTTTTCACAGAGGCTCAATATGGTGTATGTTCAAGCCTGGGGATCATCGAGCAGGCACTTAACTTATCCTTTATCATGGGAAAAAAATCAAGGCCAGAAGCAGGTTATTACACATGGCATTTATGAACCTCGCCTGTGCTTTTGATTCGGTGGACTGGGGAAAGTTGTGGTCTCTGATGGAGGTATCAGGGGTGGATCCACCATTATTGAGCCTGTTGTTTGACCCACTTGTCTACCTCTCTGTTGTTTTTGATCTTCTGTGAAGCGCTCTAATACCCGCTTGAGTTTGACCTATATAAAACTTTATAAATAAATACAATATATAAATCTAAATGTCTGGGTGTGGGAACATAAGGAGCTGGGGTCATGAAACACCATTTAGAATGCAGTTAGATTGCCAAACCTCAAAAACAAGTTCCTTTGCAGGATACAATCCATCCCTTAGTAAACCACAAGCTCTGTCTCCCACAGTGAATTGGTATGTGCTATTTGAAAGACAAAGTTAAAATTGCCCCCTTTTGCTCTGGGTTAAAATTTGAGGACCCCTGAGCGATTGCCTGAGGTCAAACAATATATTTTTTTATCTCCTGGCTGGCAAAAGCTTTAATTATATGGGCCTGACTCACCTTTTTGAATTTTCAGATAGTATTGGACCCCAAACTAAGGCCATAGTTAAGGAAAATCGGACCATGCTGAATGAAGAGATTGGAATTGCGAGATCAAGCCAGTTAACTTCAGTCCTCAACTGTTTGCCAATTTCCACAAGTTTGATAGATGGCCCAGTCAGCATGACAGAGCCAAACAGAAAGTACACAATGCAGTATTTTTTTTGCCAAACAGCAATTATGCAATGCAATATATATTTTTTTAAATTAAACAAAAAATAAAACAATGTGGTAGCAAATGGCCCAATTCTGCGAGTTAGAGACCTCAACAAAACTTTGTACATCTGAACTATAGTCAGTTAAAAAAATACAGTTTTAAACAATAAAAACACTGAAATTAACCAGTTATAGTCATGGACTCCATTCAACAGAATGCCAGTGGTAGTAGAAGGGACAACATGTACCATATGACTTTAAGGATGTCACAGGAGTGACCCCATATGACCTTTTACCCTAAATATTGTCCCGCAAACGGTGTCACATGATCTTAATCTTGGTGACATCACAATAATCAACACTGCTGATATTTCTCCATATTTTCCTGAATAATATGAATAATATAACAACACAACACAAACAAATGTCTGTTTTGGATATCACCCATATAATGGTGTAGACATTATATGTCGAGGTAACACCTGATTTGTAGTCTAACATCTTCTAGGGGAGATCGGATAGTGGGAATTTCTCTTCCGGGATACATTTTGAAAACTTTAATAGACTCTAATAGTGCATTTTAATGCACCATTTTCACACACATTTGCTTAAAAAAACACATACCTTGAAAAACATTTATTATGTTTTCAAATCCTTTCATGGTTTGCCAATATGATGAAACCCCATTTATATAAATATCCTATGAGTGACCCTATAAGTCAAAAATTACATCAATTTTTAGGGCCAGCATTTTCTAGGGATTCCCCTCTTTTGCCCAAATATTACATACGATGTGCCAGTTTCAGAATTTCACTAATAGCGCTGTCCATGTAGTATGGGGGAAGCTCATGTCAAATGCAGAGAACCTGACTTTGTTATGAATGACCCCAACATATGCCAAGGTTGTCCTTCCATATGCTAAGACTTTCATCCATGAAATTACCTCCAGAAATTTGCCATGGTGCCACCTATGCCATGAATTCCATCTACCTCATTCCTCACCGGGAGAACCCAGAGCGTCCTTTCTCCCCCCTTCCGCTCCATAGCACCGAGATCATCTGTGGCGTACCCTAAGGGTCATCCCTCAGCCCAATGATGTTCAATGTATACGTGGCACTGCTCGCCCATGTCGCCCAACAACACGACCTGAACATATTCTCCTATGCTGATGATACCCCAGCTGATCCTCTCGCTCACCAAGGACACCCACACCGCCAAAACCAACCTCCAAGAAGGAATGAAGGCCTTAGCCGACTGGATGAGGAACAACCACATGAAGCTGAACTCAGACAAGATGGAGGTCCTCATCCTCGGTCAAACCCCCTCAGCCTGAGACGACTCATGGTGCCCGATGGCACTAGGAGCACCCCCTACACCCACCGACCATGCACAAAACCTGGGGGTCATCCTAGACTCCACACTCTCCATGACAAAGCAGGTCAATGCCGTCTCCTCCTCCTGCTTCAACACCCTCTGCATGCTTCAAAGGATCTTCAAGTGGTTCCCCACCACAACTAGAAGGACGGTCACCAAGGACGTCATGAGCAGCAGACTGGACTACGGCAATGCACTCTATGCAGGATCCCCAGCCAAACTCCTGAAACGGCTCCAACGCATCCAGACTCCTCGGCACGCCTGATTCTTGACATACCGCGCTGGTGCCACATCACACTCCACCTGAGAGACCTGCACTGGCTCCCCATCACCAGGTTGATAACCTTCAAGCTCCTCACCCATACACACAAGGCACTCCATGACACCGGACCAGCGTACCTCAACAGCCGACTCAGCCTCTACACCCCATCCCGCCAGCTCCGCTCTGCAAACCACGCCCTTGCCACCGTCCACTGCATCCAAAGAGTGACCGCCGGCGGCAGATTATTCTCCCACCTCGCGGCCAAGACTAGGAACACCCTTTCCATCCGCCTATGGCAGATCGAAGACCTCCTAACCTTCAGGAGACTCCTCAAAACCTGGCTCATTGAACAGTAGCAGCGTTCCCCCCCCCCCCCCCAGCGCCGTGAGACCCTCACAGGTATGTACTGCGCTTTACAAATGCTATGATTGATTGATTGATTTACATGATGTATTGTTCTTTAAAGAGATGTTCAGATCTTTTCTAAATTTCGAATTTCCATAATAAAGAAAGACAGCCTAATGAAACTCTATTATAGGGGAAATGCCCAATGACATAATACCATTTTATGAAAATAGTACACTTTCATGGAAAAATTACATGTCTATTTTAAAAAAAGGGGAAAGCAGGAATGTAACCCAATATAGACCTAGGTAGTTGCACAACCTTTTACCTACGTGTTTCTTACCTTGCTCTACACTACGGCTCTGGCCCTGTGCCTTTACCTTGTTAGGTGCTGAAAAAATGTTGTGTGGTTTTCTGCGAAAACTAGCTTCATTTATTATGCATGAGGATTCTTGGTATCACAGCAGGATTACCATATTCTGCATATTAACTCTGTACAAAAGTCACCAATATCATCAGCCGGCAGGACCACAGAGGCACCATAGAGGGCACTGCTGAGAACTCAAACCACAACCCTGGTCCCACCAACGACGATGTAGGAGAGTAGGGTCTGTTATCCTATGGACACCCCAAATTTTTGCTTTTTGCTTCACTGGATTATGACCTAATGTGGCTGTGGGCCTGCTAATCAGACCAACAGCCTGAGGTTCTCTCTCTAAATTAATGCCAATGCACTCTAGGTGCATTACGAATTGGAACTGGTTCACCTTATAGGCCCCTGTAACAGTGTACTCCAGGTACCCAGGGCATAGGTGTATCCAAGGCCTACCAGGGGCTGCAGTATGTATTGTGCCACCCCTGGCCTGGTCTCCATATTTGACACAACTGGCTGATCACTCAGCTGGGGTAAGTTGGTGTAATCACCTCTTACTTAGATATAGTATACCTATATCTAACCTAACTGGACACATGGTAACCTATAAGACACTCCTATGGAAGGTCTGCAATCCTGGAGGCAGAGTGCGTGTTTTCATGTGAGATGGTGCTCTAGCATGAGCTGAGCCTGTCTGCAGCTGTCAGGAACAACTCTCTTAGCTGTTCCAGGATATTGCCATACCATATACTCTTAAGTGCATTATAATACTCGCGGTTATATGCTATCTTTGGTTTGGCTTTATCAAAACATGTCGAGTGAGGTGTCATACGATTTGGAATACCACCCCCTCGACAGTTCTGTTGACGGGGATAGCATTCCATCCTTCTAGAGGGACACGACATGTACATAACCTGAACCCCGGTTAAAGTTAAACTCGAGCCTCAGCATCACAAAATGGATGCTGCCACCACAGACACAAGTCTGACCTCCTGCTGCTGGGAGTCCTTCCAGTGAGGGAGGCTTGGACAAAGGGTTTCCTGCCTTGGGAGGTGCGAGCACCACCCCAGACAGGATTTTGAGTATTGGGTAGGACAGGGCTGAATAGAATCAGACATGCCTGGGGCACACAAGGTGTCCTCGTGCATAAGCCAGTCCAAACCGCTGCTGGGGCTTTCCAGCCCCAGTCCTGGCGCGGCGCTGGACAAAGGAAAGGGGGTATAACCTCCCCCCTTCCTGGTCCCACCCAGAGGAGGGACCTAGCAGGTGATCCACCCCTCAGATTGGGAATAAGAGTGGGAGCAGTGCCATAGCACCTCAGATCTTCATGAAATCAACTTGAAACAAAGAAGAAGACTGGCCTTCGACATTCTGCTGCACAGAAGACTGAAGAGTATCTCCCTTGTGGCCTAGGAGTGGCCAATCTGTGAACACAGGCACCATCCAGCAACTCAACGTCTGCTTTGCCGCCGCCTCCTGCCGCAGCCTGAGCCCAGAGCCCAATGAGACCCCCACTCCCAGAAATCTCAGATCCCCATCCACAGTCCCTGAAAAGAAGAGACCCGTGGAGGCACCAAGAGACGTGGGACGGGCCATCTCAAAAGACCCCCGAGAAGCAGACTGCGCAGCACCCGAGGCACCCTTGACGCTGTCCTTTGGGGTTTGAGAAGAAGCCCCTCCACGGAGCAGCATTTGCACCAAAGATCAGCCCCCCAGCATCTCCACGATCTGCGTGGGGCCCTTTTGCATCTTACCACTCGACGCGCCATCCCGGTCACTTGCCAAGTGGCTAGCGGCCATCTTGGTGACGAAATCCAAAATCAACATGGCGGGTCTGGTTGCTCCAGACTTTCCCTCGCTCCTGTAAAAAGGAGCACCCGCTCTGACCTTGCTGGTCCGAGTGAAAAGCTTTCTTCACTTCCTGTGTGGCTTGCATTAGCCAAGGCCTGTTTTCTCCAATCAAGTTGACGACACCGCCATCAGCTAGAGCCTTCGTGGGACAGCTCGTGATCGACTCCTGAATGTTCTCGACCTCTTCGTGTCCACGTGGTTGAGGAGACAAGCTACACCTCATCGCCTGTTTGCACCCGACATCACCTGGTTTCATCCTGGTTCCACGGTAGTCACTGGCTAGTGACTTTGAACATTGTCCCCTCTACTTTCAGGTCTTCACCACTTCAGATCCACCCTTGGATCCACCGGAACTCTCCTCGACGACCCGCCTGCAGCATCTTCATCTTCAGGCACCATCGACCTGCGTGACGAAACCCGACAATACTTCGCACCTATGCACCCGCTTCCTGTGGGTGAGGTAACTCAGCAACGCCAGTGTTCCTACACTGGTATACACCTCTAGTGTCTAGGTCTTAAGTTTTATCCTTATAGGTCACTCGGAAGGTTCCTTAAACACTAACTTTGTAACTTTTACACACCATTGACATTGCATTGGTGTATGCGTGCACTTTAAGCGCTGCACCCGAGTCCCGCGGGCCTTTCCCGACTTCTTCACTGTTAGTCCCGAACAGCTCCAGCGATTCCCAAGGCCCTAGGCCTACTTCCTCTCAGCTAGGTGGTTCTTATACCACTATTTTAGTATATGGTTTAGGTGGCCCCTAGGGCTCATCCATATTGTGCAACTTTTGTATATTTAAACTGGGTTTTGTTTTAACGCATTTGCTTCTGTGCTCATAAAGAGTATAGGGGACTTTGTAGTAAATAAATATATATATGTTTTCAATATATATCTGTGTGTTGTCCTTTCATTTGATATTCAAGGGGATTGTTTATAGTAAAACAGCTTGCTTCACATGCCTTTACAGAGTTTAGCCTAAGACTGCTTTGTCCACGCTACCTCTAGGATAGCTGGTCTATAAGGTTGACTTACAACCAATCATCATAAGGGTTGCTTGGCATGGTACAAGGTGATCACTAGAACTAGTGAGCATCATATACCAGGCCAACTTCTCACTTTGGTGAGCAGCGGTTGGGATTTGAGATTGCTGTTGTTTTACCATTACAATTTTTGAGAGTATCATTTGAAAGATCATACAAGTACATGCTAGGTACATATAAAACTAGACTAGTATACGTAAGTTCTACTGAACTTAGTTGTTGTAGAGGATAGGGAGTAGCACACCCTGACTGCAACTACTAGATAGGTTTAGTAGGTAAACACCAGTGTAGGTAGATTGCAATATATCCACCCACACTAGAGCAATGTCTGGAGTAGAGGGGTCCACTGGACTTACTCCTGTTGAGAGTGACCCCCCAAGGGCACCATCCAAATTTGCTATGCTTAATTTTAAGGAATTGAGGCAGCTTTGTGCCTCAAGAGGTCTCAAGACTGGTTCAACCCCTACTACAGACCAAGAGAGCTTTTAGACCAGTCTGAACCTCTAAAGACCTCTAAACCAGACCCCACAGGGAATGGTGAAGGAGGCTCTCCCACTGAAGATGACAATACTGACACCCCTGTCCCTGTAGTCCAGATAGATGAGGATGACCAAGTCACTGGAGATACTCAGCCTGAGGAAGAGGAGGAGGAAGAAGAGGAGACAGAAGGGGGGAGCAGTGATTCTGATGATGGTAGACTTAGTCAGGTGCCAGCCAGCAGGCTTAGCCAGGCTAACTTAAGTGTATTTGGGACTGAGCTAAGGATGACCTTACCCAGACCCCCAAGTGGACCTAACCAGGAGCAAAGCAGGAGAAGGAATCACTCAGGTGAATCCAATACCTCCCAAGCTTCTAGAGGCTCTCATGGTCACTCCAGAAGGGGGTGACTAGCCCTCAGAGAAGGGAACATGAGGCCAACATGAGAGAGGCTGAGCTTAGGATCCAGAAGAGGGAACTAGAGGTTGCCCTGGCCCAAGAGTAACTTGCTAGAGCAAGACAGCCTAGAGAGAGTGGGTTAGTACCCACTGGTGGCAGCATTATCCCAAAGGATGAAGACAGGTCCTATGACAATAGAAACCTGAGTAAGATTGTGCCCCCCTACAAAGCTGGGAATGATATCCACAAATTGATGACTGCACTTGAGAGAGCCTGCAGAGTACAGCAGATCCCTCAGGAGCAGTGGGCAGCGACCTTGTGGCTCTCTCTTGAAGGTAGAGGCCGAGACAGACTCCTCACTGTTAGTGATGGGGATTCTAGAAACTACCTGGTCCTGAAGAGTGCTCTTATTGATGGGTTAGGCTTAACCATTGAACAGTACAGGTTAATGTTCAGAGAGACCCAGAAGACACAGACTCAGGACTGGTCTGAATTTGTTGAAAGTGCCACTAAGGCTCTGGAGGGATGGTTGCTGGGAAGTAAGGTTACAGACTATGAAGTATTGTACAATTTGCTTATGAGAGAACACATTTTAAATAATTGTCAGAACCAACAGTTGCATAAACATTTGGTTGACTCAGATCTGACCTCTCCCCAAGAATTGGGAAAGAGGGCAGACAAATGGGTTAGAACCAGAGTTAAGCAAAAGAACCAGAACCAGAACCAGGGTGGTGACCAAAAGAAAACAGACCAGAAGGGTGGGGAGCAGAAAGCTAAAGACCAGAAGTCTTTAACAGGGCCCCAAACTAATACTGAGGGTGGGTCCCAAACGGTCAAAGAAAACCCTGGTGTAGTACATGTAAAAACACTTCTCACTTGACAAGTGAGTGTAAAAAGGGTGGAGCCCCCAACACTGCAGCCCCTAAGGCACCTGCACCCACTAGTACAGTTAGCAGTGTTGGTCCACAAACTAAGGGGGTAGTGGGTATCATCTTGGGAACTGAGGGAGATTCTGGCCTAGTCAGAACCCCTACACAGGCTGTTCTGATTTGTGATGGGGACATAGATTTGGCCCCTACTATAAGTCCCAGTAATCTGGGCAAGTACAGAAAGACACCTTTGATTAATGAAAAAGTGGCTCAAGCATACAGGGACACATGTGCCAGTGTCACTATGGTGACACCTAGCTTTGTGGACCCTGGACAATACATACCAGGTGACAAAACCTGGTGACCAATGCCATCAATGTCACTTCTACACATAGTGTGGCAATTGTTAATTTCTCCTGGGGAGGGGTAACTGGCCTAAAAAGAGTTGTGGTTAGTGCTGATCTCCCAGTTGAATGTTTGTTGGGCAATGACCTGGAGAGCTCTCTATAGTCAGAAGTTGAGTACAGGACTCATGCAGAGTTGTTAGGGATATCATCACATGTCCTTGCTGTGACACGGTCACAGGCCAAAAAGTGCCTCTCTGAACCTCAGGTCTTGGATCCTGGAACAATGGAAGAACAGGAGGGTAAAGGATGTGCCTTCCCAACTGCCTACAAGTGAGGATCAGCCTTCACAGGAAGATGATCTTGAGACTCCTGAAGGAACTGTCCCTGAAGAACTTGATCCTGATCAGGTTGAGTATCTGGGGACAGGGGGGACTTCTAGGGCAGACTTGGGGCAGGCTCAGTTAACCTGTCCTTCTCTTGAACCCCTCAGACAGCAGGATGCTTCTGAGGCTGCTGGGAATGCTCAAGGTACCCATAAAGTATATTAGGATGATGGGCTCCTTTATTCAGAGGGTAGAGATCCCAAGCCTGGTACAACCAGGAGGTTGGTTATACCTCTGAAATTTAGGGGCTTCCTTCTTACCTTGGCCCATGTTCTCTCTTGGTCCCTTAGCAGGACGCCCCGGCCAGAATAAGACTTGGGACAGGCTTGTCCCACACTTTCACTGGCCTCACATGTCTGAAGACACCAAGGAGTTTTTTCGCTCCTGTGTAACCTGCCAAGCCAGTGGTAAAGCAGGTGGCACAACAAAGGCCCCCCCTGATACCATTACCTGTGGTGGAGGTTTCCTTTGAAAGAGTGGGGATTGATATTGTAGGTCCAATGGATCCCCCTACAGCATCTGGGCACAGATTCATACTGGTGGTGGTGGACCATGCCACCTGGTACCCAGAGGCAATTCCACTTAGGACCATAACAGCTCCTGTTGTGGCCAGGGCCTTACTTGGAGTTTTCTCCAGAGTGGGGTTTCCTAAGGAGGTAGTATCTGATAGAGGTTCCAACTTCATGTCAGGATACTAGACAGTTATGCGGAAGGAATGTGGTGTCAACTACAAGTTCACCACTCCTTATCATCCACAGTGTAATGGGCTTGTTGAAAGATTTAACAAGACCCTAAAGGGTATGATCAAAGGATTACCTGAAAAGCTCAGGCGGAGATGGGACATCCTTCTACACTGCCTTCTGCTTGCTTACAGAGAGGTCCCACAAAAGGGGGTTGGCTTTAACCCCTTTGAATTGATGTTTGGGCACCCTGTAAGAGGACCACTATGTCTGGTGAGGGAAGGATGGGAGTTACCTCTCAAAAAGCCTAAACAAGACATAGTGGACTATGTACTTGGTCTCCGCTCCAGGATGGCTGAGTATATGGAGAGGGCATCCAAAAACCTTGAGGCTAGCCAAGAATTACAGAAAGCTTGGCATGACCAAAAGGCTGTCTTGACTGAGTATCAGCCTGGACAGAAGGTATGGGTGTTGGAGCCAGTGGCCCCAGCAGAACTCCAAGACAAGTGATCTGGACCCCATACAATTGTTGAGAAAAAGGGAGAGGTTACCTACTTGGTGGACCTAGGAACTCCCAGGAGCCCCCACAGTGTGCTCTATGTCAACAGACTGTAGGCATATATTGACAGGACAGACATGGGCTTGCTCATGGCTACAGATGAAGGGCAGGAGGAAGAGAGTGACCCTCTCCCAGACCTGCTGACTCAGAACCCTGAAGATGGCTCAGTTGATGGTGTGGCCTTAGATGGCAGCCTCACTGAACATCAGCAATATGACTGTAGACAAGTTTTGCAGTCATAAAGACATATTGAGACGGGAGTCTCAATGACGATAGACGCGCCATGCGTATGGCAGAGCGCACCTGGAGATCAGCTCCCTCTGCACTGAACCTAAAAAACCTGAAGAAAAAGAGAAATGCCTACTTCAGGAAAATAAAACGATCAAAATCAGACTTCTTCAGCCGTCAACTCGACCAAGCCAAAAATCGTCCGAGAAAGCTGTTTGAGCTTATCCGAACACAATCCAAAGAACAACCCCAACCTCTCAACGCTATGTGTGAAGCTCCCTCCTGCGAAGACTTCGCCTCTTTCTTTAACCAAAAAACTGACAACATAAAGAATGATCTCCTCATGGACGCAAGCCTCTACCCCAAACGCCACTGCACAGCACCCACTAAACCAAAAAACAATGCCACCTGGTCAACCTTTGTCACCTACACGGAAGAAGAAATTGGCAAACTGCTCAGCACTCTGAAACCATCCAATCACCTCACGGACCCCCTTCCTGCTAACGCTGTCAAAAGTCCTTACCCCGTCGCTCCTTCCACTCTGGACCAAAATCATTAACAGCTCACTTCAACAAGGGATCATTCCCAAATCCCTCAAAGTCGGACAAGTCACACCTTTGCTAAAGAAACCTACAGCCGACCCCTCTGACCTAAACAACTACCGTCCCATTACCAACATTCCGACTCTTGCCAAACTGCTGGAAAAATGCGCACAAATACAATTGACTAAACACATTACTCAGTTTGATCTCCTCAACTCTCATCAATCAGGCTTCCGAGCAAATCACAGTACTGAAACTGCTATGACTCACATAATCGACGACGCCCTCCAAATCCTAGATCATAATGACACCTGCCTCCTCATCCTCCTTGATCTCTCCTCCGCATTTGACACCGTCAAACATGAGAACTTACTCGAACTATTAAACACAAGAATGGGCCTATCTGGAACTGTGCTCAAATGGTTCACGTCTTTTCTGCATAACAGGTCGCAGAAATTTAAGAGCAACAACTTGATGTCCGCGCCAAGACCTGTTTTGCTAGGCGTACCGCAAGGATCCTCCCTATCCCCAACTTTGTTCAACCTAGTTATGGAACCTCTCACCACCTTGCTGCAAGAATCCAATGTACACTTCCACATGTATGCTGATGACACCCAACTTTATCTTAAACTACAATCACCCAAAGACATCACGCTCTTGAACTCAACGATCAGAAGCACCCAATCTTGGTTGGCCGCTAATCATCTCAAACTCAATGCCCTTAAAACAGAGTTCCTTCTGATATCACCACCCGCGAAGATCACTACCGCACAAATGTGGCTTAATGACCTAACGGCACTTAATGTTCAACCCACCATCGTGGACTCAGCGAAATCTTTGGGCATAACACTTGACACCAATCTCAGCATGCAGGAACACATCAACAAAGCAACTAAGGGAGCGAACTACCAAATCAACACCCTTAGGAAACTTAAACCCTTCCTTCCAGCCAAAGACTTCCAAACTGCGGTACAATCACTAGTCATACCTCGAATAGAATATGGCAGCACCGCCCTCTGCGGTCTCCCCCTAGCTGCTACGGCACCCATAAGAGCCTCTTTAAACGCCGCAGCGAGACTTATCACTGGATAAAAAAAAAACACTCACACATTTCCCCTGACCTCAAATCCCTGAACTGGCTGCCGTTTGAAGCCAGAATACACCTGAAAATCGCTTGTTTGACGCACAAGGCTGTTCACCTGAGCTCACCTAGATACCTCGCTCAGAAGCTGACGATTTCTGGAGGCTCCAGAAACACTAGAGGCACAAACACTATTTTGCTAAAGCCTAAAAAATTCCGTAAGGAAAAAACCTATAAACGCTCTTTCTCGGGAATGGCTCCCAGGATTTGGAACTCGCTCCCCCCTGAAACCAGGCTCATCACCTCTACCATACTTTTCAAGAAAGAAGTAAAAGCGATCCTCATGGCTAAATACACTTGAACCACTACTGGGGAAAAACTACAAAGACTCGATACTCATCTGTACTACCTGTTCGAACCCTTTGTATTTTTATTTTGACTCTGAAATTGACTTACTTGATTGTTTTATGATATCACTTCAATGTACTTTTAACATGACTGATGTATACATGCTCCCCTCCTCTGTAAAGCGCTCTGATATCTGTGAAGATCTTGTTCGCGCTATATAAAACTTTCAAAATAAATAAATAAATAAATATGTTCCCATTGACACCCAGTCAGACTAACTGGTGTACCCATGTGGTGGACACTGGTGACAGTCTTCCTGTGAAAAGCAAGATTTACAGGCAACCTGACCATTTCAGGGACTGTATAAAGACTGAGGTGCAAAAGATGCTGGAATTAGGTGTTATTGAGCCTTCAGAGAGACCCTGGGCTAGCCCAGTGGTTCTGGTCTCCAAACCTCACACCAAAGATGGCAAGAGAGAGATGAGGTTCTGGGTGGATTACAGAGGACTCAATGCTGTCACTAGCACAGATGCACACCCTATTCCAAGGGCAGATGAGCTCATTGACAAGTTGGCTTCTGCCAAATATTTGAGCACATTTGATTTGACAGCTGGCTATTGGCAAATCAGGTTATCTGAGGACTCCAAAGCCAAGACAGCATTTTCTACCACAGGAGCACATTACCAATTTGTGGTGATGCCCTTTGGTTTGAAAAATGCACCTGCCACCTTCCAAAGGTTGGTGAATCAAGTCCTTACTGGGTTGGATGACTTTTGTGCAGCATATCTTGATGATATTGCTGTTTTCAGCTCACCTGGTCCACTTGAAGGAAGTGCTTGAGGCTCTGCAAAAGGCAGGCCTCACTATCAAGGCCACAAAGTGCCAGATAGGGCAGAGTAAGGTTGTGTATTTGGGCCACCTTGTAGGTGGAGGCCAAGTTCAACCACTGGAGAATAAGATCCAGACCGTAAAGGACTGGTCCCCTCCAACTACCCAGACTCAGGTCAGAGCTTTCTTGGGCCTGACTGGGTACTACAGGAAGTTTGTTAAGAACTATGGGTCCATTGTGACTCCTCTCAATGATCTGACATCCAAGAAGATGTCCAAAAAGGTTCAGTGGACAGAAAACTGTCAAAAGGCATTTGACGACCTGAAGAAGGCCATGTGCTCTGCACCTATCCTGAAGAGTCCTGACTACTCAAGAGAGTTCATTGTCCAAACAGATGCTTCTGAGTTGGGAGTGGGAGCTGTGCTTTCCCAACTTAATGTAGATGGTCAAGACCAGCCCATAGCTTTTATTAGCAGAAGGCTGACCCCCAGAGAGAAACGTTGGTCAGCCATTGAGAGGGAGGCCGTTGCTGTGGTGTGGGCCCTGAAGAAGTTGAGACCATACTTTTTTGGCACTCACTTCAAGATTCAGACCGACCATAAGCCCCTCTTATGGCTTAATCAGATGAAGGGTGAAAACCCCAACTACTCAGGTGGTCCATTTCCCTACAGGGGATGGACTTTACAGTGGAGCGCCAACCAGGGAATGACCATGGCAAGGCAGATGGTCTCTCCAGGTACTTCCACTTAGAACTTGAAGACCCAACTGGTCAAGGTTAGTCTAATGTTCCTGCATTTGGGGGGGGGGGGTTTGTAGGAGAGTAGGGTCTGCTATCCTAAGGTCACCCCAAATTTTTACTTTTTGCTTCACTGGTTTATGACTTAATGTGGCTGTGGGCCTGCTAATCATACCCACAGCCTGCTGTTCTCTCTCCAAATTAATGCCAATGCACTCTAGGTGCATTACAAATTGGAACTGGTTTACCTTATAGGCCCCTGTAACAGTGTACTCCAGGTACCCAGGGCATAGGTGTATCCAAGGCCTACCAGGGGCTGCAGCATGTATTGTGCCACCCGGGGCCTGGCCTCCATATTTGACACCACTGGATGATCACTCAGCTGGGGTAAGTTGGTGTAATCACCTCTTACTTAGATATAGTATACCTATATCTAACCTAACTGGACACATGGTAACCTATAAGCCACTCCTATGGAAGGCCTCTGCAATCCTGGAGGCAGAGTGCGTGGTTTCATGTGAGATGGTGCTCTAGCATGAGCTGAGCCTGTCTGCTGCTGTCAGGAACAACTCCCTTGGCTGTTCCGGGATATTGCCATACCATATACTCTTAAGGGCATTATAATACTCGCGGTTATATGCTAACTTTGGTTTGGCTTTATCAAAACATGTCAAGTAAGGTGTCATACGATTTGGAATACTATCCCCTCGACAGTTCTGTCAACGGGGATAGCATTCCACCCTTCTAGAGGGACACGACATGTACATAACCTGAACCCCAGTTAAAGTTAAACTCGAGCCTCAGCATCACAAAATGGATGCTGCCACCACAGACACAAGTCTGACCTCCTGCTGCTGGGATTCCTTCCAGCGAGGGAGGCTTGGACAAAGGGTTTCCTGCCTTGGGAGGTGCGAGCACCACCCCAGACAGGATTTTATGTATTGGGTAGGACAGGGCTGAATAGAATCAGACATACCTGGGGCACACAAGGTGTCCTCGTGCATAAGCCAGTCCAAACCGGTGCTGGGGCTTCCCAGCCCCATTCCTGGCGCGGAGCTGGACAAAGGAAAGGGGGTGTAATCGCCCCCATTCCTGGTCCCACCCAGAGGAGAGACCTAGCAGGTGATCAACCCCTCAGATTGGGAATAAGAGTGGGAGCAGTGCCATAGCACCTCGGATCATCCTGAAATCAACTTGAACCAAAGAAGAAGACTGGATTTCGACATTATGCTGCACAGAAGACTGAATAGTAGCTCCCTTGTGGCCTAGGAGTGGCCACCATGTGAACACAGGCACCATCCAGCAACTCAACATCTGCTTTGCCACCGCCTCCTGCCCGAGCCTGAGCCCAAAGCCCATCGAGACCCAGACTCCTAGACATCTCAAAGCCCGATCCACACTCCCTGAAAAGAAGAGACCCGTGGAGGCACCGAGAGACGTAGGACCAGCCATCTCAAAAGACCCCCTCGAAGCTGACTGCGCAGCACCCAAGGCACCCTCGAAGCTGTGCTTTGGAGTTTGAGAAGCCACACCACCGAGCAGCATTGGCACCAAAGATCATCCCCCCAGCATCTCCACAATCTGCGTGGGGCCCTTTTGCATCTTACCACTTGACGCGCCATCCCGGTCACTTGCCACGTGGCTAGCGGCCATCTTGCCGACGAAATCCGAAATCAATATGGCGGGTCTGGTTGCTCCAGACTTGCCCTCACTCCTGTAAAAAGGAACACCCGCTCTGACCTTGCTGGTCCGAGTGATAAGCTTTCTTCACTTCCTGCGTGGCTTGCATTAGCCAAGGCCTGTTTGCTCCAATCAAATTGCCGACACTGCCATCAGCTAGAGCCTTTGTGGGAAAGCTCGTGATCGACACCTGGACGTCCTCGACCTCTTTGTGTCCACGTGGCTGAGGAGACAAGCTGCACCTCATCGCCTGTTTGCACCCAACATCGCCTGGTTCCATCTTGGTTCCACGGTAGTCACTGGCTAGTGACTTTGAACATTGTCCCCCCTGCTTTCAAGTCTTCACCACTTCAGAGCCACCCTTGGATCCACCGGACCTCTCCTCGACGACCCGCCTGCAGCATCTTCATCTTCAGGCACCATCGACCTGCGTGACGAAACCCGACACTACTTCGCACCTATGCACCCGCTTCCAGTGGGTGAGGTAACTCAGCAACGCCGGTGTTCCTACACTGGAATACACCTCTAGTGTCTAGGTCTTAAGTTTTATTCTTATAGGTCACTCGGAAGGTTCCTTAAACACTAACTTTGTAACTTTTACGCACCATTGACATTGCATTGGTGTATGTATGCACTTTAAGCGCTGCACCCGAGTCCCGCGGGCCTTTCCCGACTTCTTCACTGTTAGTCCCGAACAGCTCCAGCGATTCCCAAGGCCCTAGGCCTACTTCCTTTCAGCAAGGTGGTGCTTATACCACTATTTTAGTATATGGTTTAGGTGGCCCCTAGGGCTCATCCATATTGTGCAACTTTTGTGTATTTAAACTGGGTTTTGTTTTAACGCATTTGCTTCTGTGCTCATAAAGAGTATAGGGGACTTTGTAGTAAATAAATATATATATATATATTTTCAATATATATCTGTGTGGTGTCCTTTCATTTGATATTCAAGGGGATTGTGTATGGTAAAACAGCTTGCTTCACATGCCTTTACAGAGTTTAGCCTAAGACTGCTTTGTCCATGCTACCTCTAGGATAGCTGGTCTATGAGGTTGACTTACAACCAATCATCATAAGGGTTGCTTGGCATGGTACAAGGTGATCACTAGAACTAGTGAGCATCATATACCAGGCCAACTTCTCACAGACGACAACTGCTGCCCTGACACCGAGCCGCTGCTTGCACCTGTCCCATAGGTTCCACACTCCACACCACACCACCTAGCTTCACTTCTCTGCCCTGATCTCACTGATGCCATCACTGCCTGCTGACTTTGACACCTGTGACACATTGTGGCTTGGGGGCACCGCTCTTAAGCCTCTCGATACACCGCCTCATCCCACATTGCAGTCTGGGCTGACTGATGCCAGCTCCCACCAAATTAGCTCTGTCGCTTGCACTCTGACCTATCAGCATGCCTCACTCCGGACCACAGCCCTGGTCTCACTGATGCCACTGGATGACCTTCACTGAGCCGCTGCCTGCACCACATCTTGGGGCACCGCATGCTGCACCACTTCACTTCACATCATAAACACAACGGTTGGCTTGACTGGCTCACACCAACGTGATCGGCCACAAAGAAAAGGTACAGTTTATGAGTCTGCCGACACCTTCACCGATGCAGTCAGATGGAACTGTTGGATTCTGTTGCTTTCATCACTGTGCAAGCACTGGACAGAGCTACTGACTTCAAGGAGCTGCCTTTTTAAGGTTATTCTTGCAAAGTGCATACTTTTAAGTACTGTATGTTGGATTCTTATTATTATGGTCTTGTTTTGAATATTTAAAGTATTGGATATTTTCCCAAAACTGGTGTGGTGTTTTCACTGTATTACTGTGGGTTATGTTAAATACTTTCCACACTGCCTCTGAGATAAGCCTAAATGCTTGTTCCAAGCTACTAAGGGGGTGAGCAGGGGTTATTTCAGTAGTGTATCCTCCTTATCCTGACTAGAAGAGTCCCTACTTGAACAATGTTGCAAACCAGTGCCAACTAGAGACCCTGATTTTTAACAGTGGTTAGAATAAAAACACTTTTGTTAGAATCATTTTCTCTATGTCAATTTTTCATGTAAAAGATATATAATCAAATTGGTCCAGGATTGACATAGTGCTGATGGATACAGTAATGTTGTTCCAGGTGGTTCAAGCACAGAAGTAAAGGGCCTGTTGAACGCTTATGATGGTAGAAGTCACTTGTTGATTTTTTATTGTTTTGATTCAAGCAGTAGAAAACTAACTCCCTGAAGAACAGAGGAACAATTGACGATAGGGACTATATCTTAGATACAGAAAGAGCTACAATTTTACACTAACAAAGAGGTCACACGGACAAGTAGAGTCTTGAACATTTGCAAGCTTAGCCTAGGATAAAAGAGGAACTGTTGAGGTATGGCAAAAACAGAACCCGTGTGAAAGCACCTTTTCAAAATATTCAAATTTTGAAGATTGTCTTTTTAAATATTTTTCACAGAAGTGTTTCTTATGTTCTGATTCTAAAACATTATTCATGCTTCCAGGCAAACTGTGGATGGCAAAAAGAGAGAATATTGCCTCAAAGAAAACGTATTTGAAAAACGGTGAGAGGATGGTTCCTGCCAAATCCAGCACTAGGCGTCCTGTTTTGAAGGTAAGCTGTGTCTTTTGCACTTTGCCTTTTTGTACAGTAGAACAGCTTTATCCTAGGTTTGAGATCAGGACATATGAAGGCAAGGAGGTCTCATCATACATCAAAGATGACAATTTCCCGCTTGATTGAATTGAAGGCTGTCATTTCGATAAGATTTTGACGAAACTGTTTCCAAATAGAGACACTTCAGTACAAGTACAGCATAATTCTTGCACTAAGACTTCTAGAAAATCTAAAAAGACAAACAAGGACACTTAAAAGTAGTTTTGTATTGTATTTTGATAAGATCTTAAATTGATATTGGCTCATTAATTTTGCAGATTCACCCAGCAATTAGATCTGGAAAATTTCCCTTGTATTGAGATCTTGATTATGGACTATACACCCTTCAATGTTAACTTGATGGGTCACCTTACTCTGAGAGCAAGATGATTCACCTAACGATGAGATTCAGATGATTAACCCTACCATGAGTTCTTGCTGATTCACCTTGCATTTTTATCTTTATGAATCACCTTACAATGAGACCCTGATTACACACTCCACAATCAGCTCCTAATGAATCATCTTTCAATGAAAACTTTAAAAGGGCAAGCTACAAAAAGGAGATCAAAGGCATACCTTGAGAAGGAAACTGTTTACAGAGAAGAGGTATGGATTCTAAGGTGGCCACACAATCATGAAATAGAGAACTTAGAGTAGGAACCATTACAACAACAACAACAAAACAGGTAGTCCAGGTTAATACATAATTACAAATACTTTAATTAGTCAAATCTACAACAACTCAGTATTCTAAGAAAAATGAGGCAGACTGAGAGACAGACAACATATTTGAGTTGAGCTTTGGTTATATCCTCATGTAATTGTCATGACTTAATTTCAAACAAAGCTAACTACTTCATATGACTTTCATAACCTTTCCACTTTTTATACTTAACACATAGAAATGTTTGAGCATATGTATATCAAGACAAAGGCGGTCAAACTTTGCTATTGCCACATGTAAAGTACCAAAGAAATCCTGTCTGATAGCTTTTCCTATTTCAACTTAGTCATTATTATTAATTGTATAGTTAGAGACGCTCAATTTAATTCAATTTACAAGGCTTAACAACAAAGTTCAAGTACATCAGAAATCACTGTACTCAGCATGTTATTAACAAAATACAGATGTATATTTAATCCTATATTCTTTCAGCAGAAGATTGGTGTCTAATGGATTTAAACTGGCTTTCTATGTCACAATATTGGCTACAGAAAAATAATCTAACTTAAAGATTTTGCATATATTCTATAAACTCCAATGAGTTGATATTTTGGTAAACTATATTAAGGTTTTAATATTTATGTCCAATGATATTCTGATAACAATATTTTGTTACCATGCCGTACAATGGTTGTGGGATGTTGCTAGCATTGAAAAATGCAAAGTTCTAGTATTTAAACATGATGCTGTGTTTTTCTCTTTAGCAGAGCATTTTTTAACTCAGTGTTTTTCAGACTGTATATAATAGGGTTGCACAAAGGGGTAATAGCGACGTATGCCAAAGATGATATCTTACTCTCTGACATTGAATAAGATGAGGTGGGTCGCATGTAGGTAAAAACTACAGATCCATAGTATAACATAACCACAGTGAGGTGGGAGGCACATGTGGAGAAAGCTTTGTGTTGGCCGACCTTAGACTTCATTTTTAGGATTGAGGAGGTTATTTTGCTATAAGATATAATGATTAAAATAAATGACATAATTGCTATTACAAATCCATTGATGTAGTTAAGTGTATCAATTATGACAGTGTTAGTGCAAGAGATCTTTAAAAGGGCTGTCATATCACAAAAGAAGTGATTAATTGTGTGGGATTTGCAGAAGGAGAGCCGGGACATTAGAACAATATGTGGAATTGCATTTAATAGACCAGCTCCCCAGCTTCCAACTGCCAGTCTCATGCAAACAGCCTTGTTCATGATGGTCATATAATGAAATGGATTGCAAATGGCCACATACCTATCATAAGCCATGACGGTAAGGAGCAGGAACTCTACAGAGGCTATTCCCATGAAAAAATACAACTGAAGCAGGCATTCAGTGAGAGAAACATGAGTACCTTTCATAAAGAAGTAGCACAGCATCTTAGGAAAAATTACCAAGGTGTAACTGAAATCAAGAAAGGACAAATCTGTCAGGAAGAAATACATAGGTGTGTGCAAATGTGAATTTGAGTAAATTGTTATCATGATCAAAACATTCCCCAAGAAAGTAAATAGGTAAATCAGTAAAAACGCTAAAAATAGTGGAATTTGCAGCTGTGGAAGATCAGAAAATCCAACCACTAGGAAGTCTTCATTCATGCTCATATTTTGTATTTCCATCCATCCAGGAATGCTGCAAGTCGAGGAATTAAAGAGACTGAAAATAAAGATACACGTGTTATTATATCTGTTGACAATGGTTGAACAATTGGGTAAATGTTAAATAACAATTTCTTCTTTGAATTTATAAAGCTGATACTATACTTTAAAGAAATTATGAACATTCAGTAACCTATGTTTACTTCTGAGTTTTCGAATAAATTGTTTTATTTAATGTTTTTTATTCCAAGTGCTCCCTTATGATTGGGAATCATGGAGGATGTGAAAAATATGGTAGCAGCGGTTACACTCTTTAGATTTCACACAAAGAGCATGTAGGTATCTTGCAGCGGTCTTTCATTTAAAGAGCAATTTGTACTGCTATCAACAGGGGTTAGACACGAGCCAAAGGAATGAACATTTGTAATTTCACAACCTAAAGTTGTACTTTTTAGTGCGAATTAGTTAAAGATCATCTGCTGTGAAATTTATTTGGACCGACATGTCCTAGCATTAGGATCCATCACAATATTTGGTGCAAAGAATTGCAAAAAGTTTGAAAATTGTCCACCAACGCTTAAAGCATCTTTAATTTTTTGATGGAATCTACGTATTAATAAGGGCATCACAAAATGTCCAGTCGTAGTAGGATACATAATTAGGGGGCATATTACCAACAACTAGCGATAATTATCGCTATGTTGGCTTAGCAGCAATATTTTATCGCCGAGCTGCGGCGATTTTTATTGCTTAGGAACCTTGCTATTATCAAGGTTTATCTCCTAAGATATAAAAATCGGCCGAAATGCATGAATATCGCTGAAAAGTCAGAGATATTCATGCATTACCGAGCTAATGCTCTTAGCCATGTTGTCCACCTACCATTGGATAACATGGCTAAAAACTGCTCAGGGGCAGGTGTTAGCTTTTGGAGATATTTGCGCTTAGTGCGAATATCTCCAAAAGATGGTAATAGGAGATAATGATGTTAGCGACTGTTTCCAGTCGCTAACATCTTGGCACGCCCACTTTGCATGTCCTTAGTGATACATTTCACTGACATGCAAAGCGGGCCCCAAGATGGTTGTTATCTCCTACTAGCTGTCGCTAACTGGTGTTAGCGACAGCTAAGTAATAGGGAGATCATTTTATCTCCGCTTTCTTGGCTTGTAATGCCAAAAAAGCAGAGATAAACCCCCTTGATAATAGGCCCCTATCTTCTATCATATGTGGTATACATAATTGAATGCCAGTGTGGCAAAAAATACGTCGGAAGCACAATCAGGATGTTGAAAGACAGGATATCAGAACACATGAGGGCCATCCAAAAACTAGACCCTAAATATCCAGTAGCCCTTCATGTAGCCAAATGCCAAGCCAATACATAAGACTTCCGAGTATCGTTTTTTGGAATCGAAACGGTGCCCGTCCATGTGAGAGGCGGTAACCGTGAGTTGGCATTAAGACGGAAAGAAGCCACTTGGATTATGCGTCTTCGAAGCATTGAATGTGGGCTTAATTATGACCCAGAACTGCAATTTTTCCTAGGAAATTAAACCCAGATACATTGATGTTCATTTGTTGTCGTTTTGGTTCACTTCCTTAATAGGCTACATCGCTCTACAAACATCAAATTAGCAACATGTCTTTAATTACAAATTATATACAAATAATGTAACTCTCATTATATAATGTGCTTTTAAATTATCTTCTTTATCGTTTATATTTTCATCTGTGTTCACAACTAGAGACTATAGACACGTACCAATGTCACACATGCTATGACCATAACATATGGCTCCATAATGAGGAAATAGTATCATGAAGATTGATTACATACTTCCATCATACCACTCATTTACTGAAATAATGTACTTTTGCTGGGGTTCCTTTATATTATAAATGTGCTCCTTTTTAATACCAATACTAATGAAATTGATGATTTTTCGTTATTAGATCGATCACCGCCTCCGTATGTTCTTCCTACGGCTCCGACTGCAGATTCTGACGATGAAGGACAGGATAAGTCGGGAAAAGGGGATAAGTCCAGTGTCAGGTTACCTGCGGAGAAAGCCGCGGACTTGCGTAGTTGGGCCCGTAAATTGAATTTAAATTATGTAACTGTGTCTGACGTTGTTGTCGAGAGGGGTAAATGGACAGAACGAGAACTGATGTGTTTTTTGACTACTTTGGCTGATGAAGTTGTTACTACATTTCGTAAATATTCGGAGACGTTAGAACCTAAGGCTGTGTCGGTTCATCGTGAGAATCTGGATAAAGGTTTATTTGTTCTTGCAGATGTCGATGCATTTTTCAAGCAACTGATCCAGCTGCGGGATGAGACGTCCAGATTGCGGGAAGAGCGGAAAAAGAATAAGGAGTCCGTGCCGGGGTCCACTGAACAGTCTAAGGAGTGTTCTCTCCGGGGTTCAGATAAGAATACCAAAATGCATGTTATGCCTATGCGTGAAGCCGCACCTTTGTATGTTCCTCCAAAGGGAGACGGTACAGATGACGATAAAACGTCGAAGGATGCGAAGGGGTACTTTATATATAATTGGGTATATACGCCTTGGAATAGAGCAGATGTTATGGCATTAAAGAACTTCCTGCCTGATCTTCGTAAAAATCCAGCCGCGTTTTATGAAGGGGTTGAGGGGGCCATTTCCTCTTGTGTTATGACCCTTGTTGATATAGATCTCTTCTTTGGGTTAATTCTTCCCCCTGATATGTGGAGGTTGATTCGTAAAACTAATGACCAAACGACTTTTGGGGCTGCTTGGAAGGACTTAGAGCAGGCTGACTTACAAAGGGAACCTGCATGTAAGCCGTGTGCTTTAATTTTAGATCTTCCGGCGGCTATTTTGACTAAAGTAAAAACTCTGGTGCCTCCTAAAAAGATTGATTGGACTATGTTGGCTTCATGTAAACAGAAGCCAGATGAATCGGTATCTGATTTCTTTACACGTTTTGAAGAAGCATTTCATGATTATAGTGGGCAATCATTAACAGATGATACGGGTAGGCATCTGTTCGTTGATAAGTATGTGGCTAATCTCCTACCGGAGATTGCGAAGCGATTGAAAATGAGCGAAAGTTCCTGGACCACGGCGACCCCTGCGTCTTTGTTAACTATGGCTCAGTATTATGAGCGGCAGGAATTGGAGGCTAAAAAAAGTGTTGATAAGAAAGCGAAGGAGTTGAAAACGAAGGTGATGTTGGCACAGGTTCGTGGAACGCAATCTAGAGGGAATGATAGAGGCAGACGAGGAGGGGGTAATGCGTCGTACGGGCGTACAGATATAGCGGAGGATCAATGTGCCTATTGTAAGGAGTTTGGGCATTGGGCTGATGATTGTCCGGTACTTCGTGAGCAACGTAGTCAGCGTGGTCGAGGAGGTGGAAGGTCAAGGAGCAGTTACTCGGGGGCGAGAGGTAGTGGAGGTGATCGTAGTAGGTTTGAAGAGAGGGGCCGTGGCCAGGATGAGCGTAATACATTTGATAGACGGAACCAGTATCAGATATCGGAGGGTGAGAATGTGGAGCATCAGGATTATGTACATGCATAGGATTGCGTAGGATGGGGTACGGAATCAGTTGAAGTGCCAGTAGATCAGAGTGGTCCATATGTATCAGCTGGCATTTTGGGTTCTACTGATCAGTTCTAGTCGACACAGGAGCTACTCGTAGCGCTTTGTCTAAAAACTTGGTTCCGAGGGCTGCCCTGTCTGGCGACATGATAACATGTATAGGGTTTGATGGCACACCCACTCCTAGCCTATTATCGAAGCCTCTTGCACTTTGTCTTGATAAATTTTTCAGTTTTGGTCAATTTTTGTTGTCACCTTATACCCCAGATAATATTCTGGGCATTGACTTGCTCAAATATTTTCGAGCAGCGATACGTTGCGCTCCGGAGGGAGTGCGAGTTATCTTGAACGACAATTATCCAGAATCAGATAGATTTTGCACTATACAAGAATGTGAAGCATTGGCCTCTCTCCCCCACACGTTATGGGTGACCTCAGATACGGATGTGGGACAGATGCTTATTCCACCTATTCGAATTACTGTGAAGGAGGGAGTGCTTTTGCCACGAGTACCGCAGTATAAAATTTCCAGGGAAGGTGAAATTGCTCTGACACACATTGTTCAAGATTTGATCGTTGCAGGTGTAGTGGAGGAAGTTCCCTATAATGTTTGCAACAGCCCTATTCTTCCGATTCTTAAGAAAGACACTGACGACAAGGTCTATCGATTTATTATTGATTTGAGAGAAATAAACAAAATTGTCATTCCCCAATATCCGGTGGTGTCTGACATCACGACATTGCTCACATTGGTTCCCCCAACGGCGACGACATTTAGTGTCATTGACTTGAAAAATGCGTTCTTTTCCATCCCCATCCATCCTGATAGCAGATATTTATTTGGTTTTACGTTAAATAATAAATCGTATAGATTTTGTCGTGTTCCTCAAGGTTACACTGAGAGCCCTAGTATTTACAGCCAGGCTTTAAAAAGACAGCTTGATTCTTTTCAATTGCAATCTGGAGTAGCCCTTATTCAATATGTTGATGACCTCTTGTTGGCTGCAGACTCTTATGCACAATGTGAAGAGAGTACGTTGGCCTTGCTTTCCTTTCTGGCTCAGAACAATCATAAGGTTTCAAAGAAAAAGCTCCAATACTGTAGACCCAAGGTGACCTACCTCGGTCATCTTTTGTCTAAGGAGGGGCGTGCATTAACATCAGATCGAATTCAGGCGATTTTAGATACACCAGTCCCCCGCACTCAGAGAGATGTGCGTGCTTTTATAGGATTAACGTCCTTTTGTAGACAGTGGATCATGGGGTTTTCGCACATTATAAAACCTTTGTTAGCATTACTGTCCAAAACTACACCAATGCCCCTCGAATGGACAGATGAATGTCAAAATGCTTTTGATCAATTGAGACAAGCCCTTTGCTCTGCACCCGTGTTAGGTACACCAGATTATACAAAGATCTTCACGTTGTATGTGCACGAGAAAGATGGGTGCGCGTTATCAGTGTTAGTGCAGACACACGGGGACAAGCAGAGACCATGTGCATACTTCTCAGCGGTTCTTGACCCTGTAGCACGTGGGTTACCTGGGTGTTTTCGAGCAGTTGCAGCAACAGTGGTAGCCATACGACAAAGTGAGGGAATAGTTTTATCGCACAAATTGTTGGTGCTAGTTCCTCACGCAGTAGATGCCCTGTTGAATCAAACAAAAACACAGTATCTCACGAGTGCATGTTTGACAGGATATGAGCTTACACTTTTGGCGCCACACATTACATTGAAAAGATGCGCTACCCTGAACTCTGCCACTTTATTGCCCTATCCGGTTGAGGAGGGTCAGGAAGAAAAACATCATGATTGTGTTTTCCTGACCGAGGAACAGACAAAGGGTCGTGTCGACTTACAGGATATGCCACTTCCAGATGTGGATGGGGAACTCTGGGTTGATGGATCGTGTTTGAGGCTGCCAGATGGTACGACTTCCGCACCATATGCGATCACGACACTTAAGACAGTGGTAGAAACAGCACGAATACCACAGAAATCGGCTCAGGCAGCAGAGCTGATAGCCTTGACAAGAGCCTGCGAATTGAGTGCTGGCCTATGTGTGAACATATACACAGACAGCCAGTACGCCTTCGGAGTAGCACATGACTTCGGGCTACTCTGGAGAGAACGTGGGTTTTTGACTTCTCATGGAGTACACATTATGCACGGAGAACTGGTGCGTGATCTCCTAAATGCGTTGCTCTGTCCAAAGAAAGTAGCGATAATTAAATGCAGTGCCCATAAAAAGATCACTGATAAAGTGGGTCAAGGAAATGCTTTTGCAGACAGCATATCAAGGCAAACAGCTATGTCCCGAACTGACTCCCCCATGTATGTCACGAAATCACAGGCTGAGCGATGGTATGATGCTAGAGCGGAAATACTAGACATCCAAAAATCAGCGACTGAATCAGAACTTGCGGCATGGGCAGCAGACGGGGTACTAGATGATGAGGGTTGTTGGAGAAACAAGGACATGGAGAGATGGCAATTGCCTGCAGCTTACTTGCAGGCGATGGTTCAGATGACTCACGGATTAGCGCATGTGGGAGCTCTTGCAATCACTCGATTGTTATCACGAGTTTGGGAGCATCCTGAGATTGCCAATACTGCCAAGAGAGTAGTGCAGACCTGTCTGATATGTTTACAGCACAATCCTGCGAAAGGGACCCATATTCTGAAAGGAGGGTTCGTTCCACCTTCTGCACCATTTGAGGTACTCCAAATGGATTACATCCAGCTTGAGCGCTGCAATAACCTTAAATATGTCTTAGTGGTGGTGTGCGCCTTTAGCAAATGGGTTGAGGCCTTCCCCACGAAAGATAATACAGCTTTGACAACAGCTAAGGTGTTGCTCAAGGAGTACTTCCCTCGATTTGGAGTTTGCAAATATTTGTGGAGCGATAATGGCCCTCATTTCGTTGGGAAAATTGTGGAGTATGTACTGAAGGGGTTGGGGATCCAGCAGAAGTTTCATGCTGTGTTCCACCCTCAGTCAGCAGGTCTTGTCGAGCGGTACAATGCTACGTTGAAGTTGAAACTGGCTAAGATTGTGGCGTCCACGTCATTGAAGTGGCCGGATGCCTTACCGCTAGCATTGCTCTCTCTTAGATCAGTGCCCCACTCTCGAACAGGCCTCACACCGTATGAAGTGGTGTTTGGAAGGCCTATGAACATATGGGGAGTGCCTAAGCCGCGATTGATACATGATGTGCCTTGCATAATGATGAATGATTATTTGGCACGATTAACAAATGATTTGCTTTCTATTCATCAACAGGTTCGAGAAGCGCTCCCTGACAATTCTACTGGAGAGGCTCACAATCTTCGTCCTGGTGACTTTGTTATGGTGAGGTCGTTTGAGAGGGTGAATAGCTTGGAACCGAGGTGGCGTGGCCCCGAGCAAGTCCTCCTGGCAACTCGAACAGCTGTACGAGTGACCAACAGAAAGCGGTGGGTGCACTCAACTCACTGCCGTCGTGTCTCTCCGGATCTGGTGAATCCTGCCGTGCTGACCGACTACAAGGAGATTCTGGATAAAGAAAAGAGCCCAGCTGTGACATCGGCCGTAGTTGAGGGAGCCTTCCCGGACCACACTGTTTCTGGACGACAGCGTTACAATCTGCGGCCACGATAGGAAGAAGATTTTTGTTTTTCGAGACTGGTTGGTTATCGCTCTGGGGTTTGTGAAACGGAAGCCGGGAATCTCAAGGGGGGGGGGGATCAGTTCTGCCAAGAGTAGCGACACCCGTCTTGACCCCGGAGAAGAAAACAACGGCTACCTCGGAGCTCAGCACCGTATTTTTTCTTTTTTAGGTATATACATTTGAGACATTGTGAACTCTTTGAACTATGGCGTCTTCTGCATCACGAGACAAAAGAATACTTGGTGCCATCTTGTTCGTATTAACAATTGTGGTGATAGCAGTAATAGCCTGGGTGGTAGAACTTGTGGTGCCTGTACGTGAACATTTGCTGCCGACTACCCCGGCTCCATCTGAACATTTTCACTTCACTTTGCCTTACCATGAAGAACGGCACCGACAGACTTACTTGAACAATAGCTTTATTCAGATTTTGCATCATACTCACAATATGACGAACACTTCAAACTGTTGGGTGTGTGGGATGTTGCCTGGGCATCAGAAGAAAGGGGGCACTCCACTCATTCCACTCCCATTTTTGCATAATGGTTCCTGTAACGCCTGGTACACTCTTCTCTTCACTTTACGATGGCCAACGAAAGGGGGGGTGCTTTTCCGGTTGAACAAAATTTGCTACCATGACCGGGATGGGTATCCACGAGCTGAGGGTACTCGATTTGAATGGGAAGAGTACCACCCCGATAATGTGTCTGCACCCCGTGTTTACAGTAATCAGAGGAACATCAATATGTCCAGTTCACATGTTATCACTGTTATTACTACTAAGGCAGACCTTTGCATCCGTAATAAAGGTACAATAGCGGTGGGGAAAAGTGAATGTAACACTACACTTACATTTGACAGTCCGAATGGCATATCCTTTGTGGCATCTCGAAATACTTACTTTATTTGTGGTAATAAAGGCTATCATCAGCTCCCTTTAGGATGGTTAGGCACATGTTATGTATCTTTCGTATTGCCCCTTGTATTCATTGCCCCACCAATGTACCATAATGACTATGTACTCTATCATGACTTTGTACTAAATCGTGTTAAACGTGCTGTGGTCTTGGACGATATCGACCAGACTGATACTGCCTTACAACAATATGTGGACTTTAATTTGGGATTGTTTTCATTTGTGGGGGCTGCCTTGAATAGTCGGAAAATACGACGGCTGACTCGTGTTGTTGAAGCTGTAGCAAATGATACTGCTATTGCATTAGGGAACATAACAGAAGAACTCCAAATTTCTAGGATTGTTACACTCCAAAATCGTATGGTTCTAGATGTGGTTCTAGCTGACCGTGGGGGGGCATGTAGAATAATCGGAAGTAGCTGCTGTGTGTACGTGCCAGATAATTCGCCATCTGTTTACGATGCAATAGCACAGCTTCACAAGATAGCTGCTGAAATACACCCGGACAATGGCACTTGGACTCTTTCTGGGTGGTTCTGGTCGATGCTTACCACTTGGGGTTGGAAACTGCTGACGATTTTATGTATTATTGTTGGCATGCTGTTCTTTGTATGTTTATGTATACAATGTGGCCCAGCCTTATGTTCCATGTGTTTATCAGCTTGCATACCATCAAGACGAGCTCTTGCTCAAAACAAAATAATGCTTCATAAAGAAGTAGCTCAAATAATGTTAATTGATATTGAAGATGAACATCCTGATTACGTCCACTATGAGGTAGCTTCAGCTAAACGCTAAAAGGGTCGTCTGTCGTAATTTGACAATGGCCGGGTTAGCGCTTAGCTGTGCTACACGTTTTCCCCTTCAACTTGGCTATGCTCGAAAAACGCCATTTTGTGTGTTACGGCGGCCATTTTGGAGAATGAGTGGCCTCGTGGTCAGCATGCCCTTTAGTCCGTTGTCTCTACCACTGACCACTCGACTTTGCCCAGCAACAGGCTATTTTTAGCAACGGTCAAGCCTGTACATGCGCAGTTCCAACTGACCAGTCACCCCTCGGGAATGTGCCGCCAAACTGACCAGTGGAGTTGTAACCCCTCCCATGAGTTGGCTGTGCTCCAAAAATGACCATATATGTACATAAACTCTGTAACCTTGTGCCGCCTATCTTTTTATTGCTTGTAAATTGTATAAAAGAGGGACTCACACCAATGTTCGGGGTGATACTTCTTGCATTGCCGAAGGGTGCTGTAGGAATGTACCACCACCCCATGGGGTCTTAATAAACTTGTTCTTTGTACTTTTCAGTTTCCGTGCCAACAGTTCTTTCAGTGTAAGTGGGTTATCTACGGAGCATGTAGGCCTTGGAAACCCGATACCACACACTGACTGGCTTTCTTTCCCTAAATTTATCTGACAGAGCACTACATACCTCTGAATATCCAATTAAAATTAGGTCTAAACCAGGGGATTTTGAACTCATAGTTCTACATTCATCCAAGAATAATGTTTCTCTAAATACAAACGAGGTATATATTCTTTTAACAAAAGCACTGAATGTGAAGCTATACCATCCAGAGTAAAAAAGCATTTCTCTATTTAGCATGAGCACGATGTCGTAGATATAAAGAACTAGTCACAATTGCCATGCTTACTCAGACGTCTAGATATATCACTTGAGTCACTTGGGATACCGTCCTCTCTAACACATACACACTCTTTTCACTTTGTCACCTTACTTTCCTTCCGGTCAGTGTGTATATATATTTTTTCTTCTAAAAATTTTTTTAAAAAAAATAAAGAAATTAATTTGGTTCATCCAACCATTTAAAAACCTCATAGCTCACAAGAGTCACCTAGCTAGTGATCTTGAGTCACAATGACACAGAGTCACTGAATGGCATGCTTTCTTTCACCCTGGTATACACGATAAAGTCACTACCGTAATATTTTCACGAATAGAACATTTTCGCAAATGTACTTTTTATGTTTCTATCCAGCCCTGAAGATTTGCAGTCTGTTCCCTGCGATGAAACACGTGTTGGCCTGTACAAAGGAACAATAAACTGATATACTACACCAAGAACAGAACGTCTTTTTGAACTTTTATATATCTATTGATGTTTTTTCATTCTCGAAGTTTTACACTGAAAGTTTTGATGTGCTTAATCAACCACTTCAACTGACACCAGCATTATCAAAAATTGATTGACATTGTATAGTGCAGGGGCTTTGTTGTCTCCAGTTTTCTTCTGATATTGTGCCCCAGTTTCCTAATAAACATCCTGTGATTCTGGGCAAATCACGTAATCTCCCTGTGCCTTACAATAATCAATGTGTGTCCTTATGTAACGTAGCTGGTGCTATGTAAAGCACTCTGAAACCCGATTCGGGGCAAGTTTGCGCCATATAAAACTCTGCAAAAAAATAAAATAAAATGATAATGCTTTGGGTTTTTCTGATGGGATGGCTTGGTTGGTGGGTATCTTGAAATGTATGATGTAGTCATCAGGCCATGTTTTCAGCACTGTGTGGGTGGTAGTGATCCTGCTGTTGGAATAGAAACAATCTAGCTTGTCATCATACCTCCGGTGAGGATCCTGATGACCCACAAATCAGCTTTCAGCAGAGAGTTGTAGGGATCCAGTAGGGTATGGTGGAAACAGTCAGGTTGGGGATAGATACATTACTGGGAACCCTAGAAGGAGTCCAGAGGTGTCCGAGCCCCAATAAGGGGTTGATAGAAGTAGTATGAGACACCCATTCGTGGCTCTATTGGAGTGATGCCTCCTTAGCTGACATTGCTGGTGTTATGACGCAGAAGAACGATCAACAATAGTCTTCTACGTCATGCACCAGTGATGTCTTTACTCAGCCATGAGCCATCAATACTTCCATACAGTCCTTGTATCAAGGACAGGAGGCCTTAGCCAATTGAATGGGTGCAAAGATGGACTCCATCATGACAAGTGCCCTGAACAGCAAGTTTTTGTTGTGTTGCAGAACCAGCAACTCCATACCAGAGAAACCAAGCACCCTCTGTGACATTCACTAATATTCTGGCAAAAATAGGGCATAGATCTTCAAGATCTGAAGTTTGTGGATCAGAGTCAATAACCAATCCTCCACAGCCTCCAATTGTACCTCAACAGCAAGCACAAGAGGTTGAACATTCATCAGAGCATGTAGATTTCATGTGTTTGTTATCATGCAATCACCTTTATATTCAAATGCAGTCTTCTGTTGGTGTTTTGTAATTAAGCCTGTTCCTCTGTTCTTGTCATGAAGCATCCTTCTTTGCTAATGGTAGTGTTTAGTAGGTCAGTCGCCATTTGTGTACCACATGTTTACTATACGCTTTCATTCCTTAAATTATTTATTTTTGTTGCTTTGCTTTCCTCCTCTAAAATAAACGTTTGTTTTACCAACAGTCTAACGTTGTCAATCTTTCATGGTGATAATTCTACTTGCCAAAAATTAATCGAAGAGAAAATGTGATCAATAGTAGTCTTCATATGAAATTAGTATTAAACAGGAAAGGAAGGGTTCTGCATAATAAACTTCGGAAGTGTGCAATGCCAGGTTCCATGATATCACACTGTCAAGCCTTATCACAATTCCAACTAAGTCCCTACAGAGGTACCCCTTATTCAGCCATATGAATACATTTGTATACATACGCCAGGTATGCGTGTCATTTATACATCAGGTACTACCTTATGAAGAGTCATACAGATTACAATTTACATAAGTTGTCATAATAAAATAAGTTGCAGATCTCTAAATAAACTAGACTTGCACAACATTCTTCAGTAGGCTGTACACTCACTACTTAATATTAGGTGTATACTTTCCAGGAACTACAGTCAATAATGAAATATTTGTTACCATCAGGGGCACTTATGGAGCCACTCAATTAAAGGAAACACATGGCAAATAGTGTGTTCCTTATATGAAGTTTGAGTGTGAGCTTTGTTTCACACAAGGCAAAGGAAGGAGAACATATATCCACTAAGACCATTGCATGTGAGACTCACAACCTGTGCTGAGTACCCTTTGGTGGTAGCATAAAAAGTACCTGGCATTGGCCAAGATGTGTAGCATGATGCTACATTGCTAGGATGCAGTCCATTGGTTCTGCATGGGCCTGCACCATACATGGCCTAAGGTAATTAAAACCTATTCTGATCTATTAATAGTGAAGCTCATTTAAAATGGTGCTGGATTTCCTTGGAACTGACTTGCTTCACTTGTTGCCTGTATTCTCATTGAGGTGTTCTTCTGTGTCAAAGGTGGTGCGGAGGACCCTGTTGAATTTGATGAGAGGCTTCTGGCATTGCTTGGGAACATGCACCAGTTATTTTTGCGGCTCTTAGGTCCTCCCCATCTTGCTGAAACATAATGAACCACCTGAATTCTTGCACATCTTTTAAGCTGCACGCTGCTTTCATTTTGGCTACACGTCAAGAAAAAAACAAAAACTGATTGTATATTGATGTCAGATTTATTAGCCTTAGTAAATCTGAGATTGCCTCAAAAACCATGGGTGAATACATGGGAATGCCCATGCTCCACGCATGGAACACCGTCCCAACACAGAGTAATGCAGGTGACTTTGCATTGCTTGTTATATATAACTTCTGAATATAACTTAAGGCCTTGCACCTTTTTATGTCACCTTGCCTGATGCAGAAACAACACAAGGGCTTAGTAACTCTTGCACTTAATTTGTAATTTATGATGGTCGGGAGACGTCTCATTTGTTGCCCTCCTAGGCCCACTTGTAGAGATGAGGTACGTATATATGGGGGATAGTTAAAGTGGGGTTGATTCACTGAACTAATCCGAGACAAAATCCCAAACTTACTACGTTTGGTATTCACAGAAGGCAGTTAGTAGTAGTAAAGTAAGAATTTTGTCTGTAAATCGGGCCCAGTATTTTTGCAAGTGGATTGCGATCACCGACACACATTGATCTATGGATTATCACAATGCAGGCTGAAATGCAGCCAGAGTTGCAACATGGCCTTAAATTGGCTTTTAGGTGCAGATGAGCACACAGTGGGCCTGTGCTAGGGGACACCACAGAAGGCGCACATTATACCCATTTAAGTGGCATTACTGCTGCCAAGTTCTCATGCAAGGCAGAGAAGCATTCTGCTGTGACGATGGGTTTGGGAGCCTCTGGATCATGTTGGGATTCTGCAGAAGCTATATATATATTTGTTATGTCCCGGGTCAAGGTAAGCTGTGCTGTAAAATAGCAAGGCCTGTGCTTAAGTGGAGAAGTGTGGCTCAGGGGTTAGAGGCGGCAGACCCGGAAGCTGAGATCGGCCCTGGACCAGGGTTCAATTCCCCGCCTCGACGGGGCTTGGGCTCAATAATTCCACGGACTCGATAATTCTTGACTCACGGGTTCACACTCTGCGACTCTGGGCAATAGCTTGCTTAATCTCCACAACGGCCCCTCGTGGCGGGATGCCTGGCTTTCACCTTGTGGATACTCGGCCGAGGTTATCTCACAGGGGAATACCAGGACGGGTTCCCTAAGCAAGCGCTTAGATACCTGCGATGTGGGTGATTTGCGCTATATAAATACATGTACATTTACATTTACATTTGACCTATATGTCTCTTCAACTTTGTGTACTATAAGGCCAGTACTGTCAAGCTGACATATTTTAATTTCTTCCACAGTCCATTTTCCTTGTAAGCATCTAATATCAGGAAGACACTCGTTATATGTATTGTGTAGCCCTGAGCTGTGACATGCCATTTCATTTGTGTTAGTGACCTCTGAACTTTATATTTGAGTTTGATGGAATGATCAAGCCTTCCTAAAGAATTTATTTCTACACGCATGGAACTGCACATGCATCCAACCATGATGGCGTGCAGTATGTAGCTAGTAAGTGGGAGTTTGTCAGGGTCAGGGTCGTAGCAATACAGATACAAGACACACAATGTGCTTTGATGCTACAGAATGAGTGTGTGTGTTGCCTATACATGAAGAAGTTGACACTGGACAGGAGATCCCAGCTGACCTCCCGAGGTCAATGTGGATATAATGTACGGTGGTGTGCAGGAGTATTTTCGCTTGACCAAATGAAGGTAGGACTTACACCTGAATTTCTGAGGCATGCTGCTACGGTGCCTGTGCTGGTGGTACCCATGATAACGGTCATCACAGCTAGAAAATGCAACTTTTCCATGTTGACATGGCTTTATGAAGACATTTTCGTGAGACTATATACATGAGATAAATTAACTTGATAAGCACCCAACATGCAGGAAAAACTGCAGGTTTCATGTAGACATTTAAACCTAATGCCTGTGCTTTGTAATGACCAGCCTACTAACTCTTATACTGTGAATTATTTATAAGGTAAGTATTGACAAATACCTTCTGCAGAAAATCAGAGAAGCGTAAGTTTCTGCCTCATCAAAAAGCTTGTCAACCTGAAAACTTTATTTGAAGAGAGTTGGTAGATTTAACCACATAAGACATTCACCATAGTTTTCATCTTCACAGCAAATATTTAGATGTTACATACATTACTGGTCAGCATATATCACACATTTCACAAAAAATATATTTCCTGTATGCTACATATCATTCCTTTAAACCACCGCAGGATGGAATCAATGAAACAGTGAACAATACTTATCTGTATTGCTTAGCGGATTTGTCATCTAATGTCCACATAATGTAGGACACAATTTGTGTTAGGGCGGGAGAGAAAAAAAATGATCATGATTGCAGTGCTTGTAACCTTGAAACATGTATGATAGTAGACATGAATCTTGGTGTACTGCACACAGGCAGAATTAACTGGGATTTTTCAAAATAATTAGTTTCATTATAAAAAAAAGGTTGAGTTGAATCAAGTTTCTCATTGCATGCCCACTCAATGGTGCACAACCAGTTTACAGCTTTTATCTTGGAGTACAGTAAATTAACAACATGGTCCTTGCTACAGGCCGTTTTGTTCTGGAAGTTCCATATACCGGTTTGCTCATGAAAAACACTGCTGGAACATCATTTGGAGGTGTCTCTGCCTCCCATGTGACAACATTAGTTCATCGATGCTGTATTTGAGGGACTTATTACAGGAATCCAATGCTGTAGGATTCGATCCCACTACATGGAGGAACATCCTCTTCAACGCAAACAACGCATAGCGCTGGGGGGCGCTCTAGGATAGGGAATAGACTTAATTTACTATCCAACACCTTCCCTACTATCCACGGGGACTGGAGTTGAAATAGTAAATTAAACTATTCACTATCCAGCACCCCTTAACGCTATGCGTTGTAACAGCATGCGTTGCAAAAACTGCAATGTAAAGGCATGCGTGGTAAAAGCATGCGTTGTAATGTCATACATCCCACTACATGTGACACTCCGTCACTGCATAGACTTGGCTTACTCTCCCTCCTACACCAGGTATTCAAAGGAGGTAGTGCATTGACAGTAAGATTAATGCACCAATGTCCCTCTCATCAAAGTTGGCAATCCTCCCCTTGCCAAACATACCTAGCACACACTAAACAATTCAAACAAGGCACACAATCCATAACAGTCTCGTTAATCGCTTATACTGCTCAACAACTCCCACGACCACATTGCACCGAGAGAAAGTGAAGGTAATTTCCAAAAAATTGCTGCAATGCAGCTGTGCACATTGCATCATTGCCTGGATGCATAGCTTTACATCATATCTTGAGGCCACTCGAGACATGTTTGAGTGACGCAGCATGATTTTAAGCCACACAAAGTCAAACACATGTGGTATGTTGTATTTTGTTGGATAGCATCTATGCAATGCTATGCAAATCAGGAAATTACAACCGAGAGTGCACAGTTACTAAACTGTCCCTCAACATAGGGCAGCAAGCTAAGTTGCTGCACTGCATTGTGTGAATATGAGAGAGTAGAAATTCTCCATATTTACATACCTGGATAAGTTCTGCTCTTACCTTGTGGTAATGCACATTGTGCTGGGTAGTGCCAATACAGGTACCCTTGTCCCATAGCACAAAGGTACCTGTGTTAAACGCATGATGGTTTGTGCACAAAATATCAGCTTCCTGTCAAAAATAATCCTTAGAGAGATTTTCTACGTTGTATTTGTGCTGCCTAATTCAGCACACGTGCAAAGAGGAAATAATGCTACAAATTAACAAATATTCTCCATGGTACACCTCACTTGAGGAGGAGTAGCACTTTGACACATTCCCACGATTACAAGTCTTTTTAAATCTGCAAAATCTTTGTGGAGAAGTGTGGCTCACTGGTTAGAAGCGGTCTGCAAATATTTGTGGAGAAGTGTGGCTCACTGGTTAGAAGTGGCAGACCCTGAATCAGAATTCGGCCTGGGACCAGGGTTCAATTCCCGACGCAGCAGGGTCTTGGGTCAATGTCCTCGGACTTGATAATTCTCGCCTAGGTGCCTACGCTAACCATGGGTCCCACTTTGCAACTCTGGGCAATACCTTGCTTAATCTCCACAACAGCCCTAGCAGCGCCAGGGATGCCTGGATTCACCATGGGGGTGCCCTCTCACAGAGAAAGCCAGGACGGGTTCCCCAGCGGTATACAGTGCCAGGACGCCACGTAACGAGGTAACAGTGTGCTTTACAAGTATACATACATTACAATACAGTAGGATCCATTTGGGGATCCTGGTCAAGAAACAGCTACAAACCCTTGTAGGATGAACAACAACATTTAGCTAAGAGCTAGATTACAAGTTTGGTGGTCCAAAGGACCGCCAAACCTGCAGTGGTTCGGCAGTCACTGCCACAACGGAGGTCCAACCGGTGATGAGGAACCTAATGGTGCCTAACAGGGCCCCCTAGTGCCTCGGGCCATGGGGATGCATGCAGGGGGCACATGGTGTGCTTTGGCATTTCTATTGCTGTGAGTTTTTCAAAGGCACCGCTGTAAGAAGGCCAAAGGACCACCTGCCAGACAACGAGAAAACTCATAATCTGGTGTGTGGACAGCAGTTGTGTTTGGCAGTGCGGGAGCGAGGTGGTGTTAGGCACCCTTCTCCCACACTGCCAAACTCAATCAATCAATCAATCAATAATAACTTTATTTGTTCTTAGGCAGCAAGATCGTAAAAGTACAGCATAATACACATTATCATAGTTCAAAACAAAAATACATCACAAACCATGCAATTAAAACTCTTAAAAGTTAATCAATAGCTCATAATATTCTTTCTGCCAAACTCAAAATCAGGCTCTAAATTAATCTGTGCTAAACCTACGTAGCTTTGTACAAAAAGGAGTCAGGCTTAGCCTAGCTGTAATTATAAAGTATTTATGCAGAAAACAAACAGAAATAAAATGAAAACACAACTAGAAAAATTTGAATACATTATTTGACACCAATACAATCAGCAGAACCAGAGTTAGTATTCTTTTTAAAGATTTTGGAAAAAACTTGTGCCTAAAAGATCAAAGTAAACGCGGTGGACATCTAGTCATGTGAGACTGGGTCGAAGTTGAAAAATATGTTCGACTGGGATGGAGTGTGGTTCAGCTACAAGAAGTGGTTTGGGTCCATTCAACACTAACCTTCAGACTTAGAAAAATGTTTTTGGAAAGAAATGCTATGAAAATGTCAAGTTCAAAGCAGTAAGGCTGCAAGTGGTGTACAAGGAGGAATTGTCATCGTCCAGGAGCCTTGGGTTGAAGTCATGGTAAAAAAGTTCTATGTTCGGACTTAGTATCTGAAATGAAAGTCAAAAATCTGCAGCGGGACCAAAAACATTTGAGCAATATAAGGATACCCCCTATCCTCATTTTGCTTAAGCAAAGATATGTCACTTTTTCGTATCTGACCATTATACATTTCTAAACTTTGTCTTCAATCAGTTACCAACCTCATATCTATTATTAATGTAAACCCTCTATATTGCATAGACTAAAGAGAACACATGTCAATAATAAACTGTGTTTCTCACTTCATTTCATAATTTTTCCTTCAGACACCACCCGTAATAAATTCAATAGCGTGTCAAAGACAAATTATGTACAGTTTGTATAAACTCCTATGCACACGACAATCTAAAAAACATTGATAGACATAAAAAACAATTATTACATAAACACATTACATTTATCTGTGTATGCCATATGTAATCACAACTAGTGCATGGACACTTTTTTTTACAAAACACACAAGGCCCTCTGTACTTTCCCTGTGAGAGTTGTTCCACCAAAAACCAGAGCTTTCCGGTTGACCTGGGTAGCCACCCCTCCCAGCTCTCCTGACACTGTGGAGCTCCTGCCAGTGAAAGGTCTCCTCGTACAGACAGGGTCACCTTGCTTGTGCCCCCACCTGAGTGCACTCAAAGCAATGGGGTTCAACGTGGGACATCATGGGCCCTCTCACCTGAACCACCCCTCCGATTCTTAGAAGGTGCGTGGTAACCATTTCCCCCCACACCATACTGGACCAATCTGGGTCACTGTGTACCTTCACTTCACTCTGTTGGGGGAACCTGAACCACCACCCTCAGGGGCAAGCCCAAGTACCTTCCCATACACTCATGTTCTAATCCACAGGTCTGTCGCCTTTGCAAGCTCCCTGGGGTCAGTAAGATTGCAGTCAACCAGGTGTTGCAACTATGTGAAACAGTTACTGAGCATGTGCTTTCTAAAAATTAGATCATACAGCCCTTCATAGATACTCTCTTGATTGCTGTTCACTAAACCATTCAGTGCCTTATTGGAGAAGCCAAGAAAATATACCCGGGTCTGGTGGTGCAGTGGACTGAAGCAGCCACTGCAGGGGCCTGTGTTCGACCTCATGGTCACAGGTTCAAATCACAGCGGGTCCACTCAGCCTTTCATCCATCTGAGGTCGATAAAAGTACCATTGAGTTGGTTAACACTAAACATCTGTTATTCAGCGCCAGGACACCTACGGGTAATCGTGCGCTTTACAAATACAGCTGTTATGTTATGTGTTACCTGTTACCCAGAACTAGCCAGACAGTCCAAGATTGTCCTGAAACCTTAAGTGGTATCCACCTGTGGTGAGACTAATCTTGAGACTGCTTTCATGAGGGTGAAGGACATCTAGTCAGCCACCTCTAAAGCCAACAGGTTATATCTCCTTACAGCTGGCATGTGTCTTAACAAACTGCTCCCCCAAAACTCCTCTGGGACCCCATGTATCCCATGTATTCTAAGGGTTACATCATAGACTGGATACCACCCCTCAATATCATACCCCAACTCAAGGATGGGCACCAGGTCCAGACTTTTGACTCAGTTTCCGTCACTCTTGCACCATGCCACATGGTGCAAGAGCGAGGCAAACCTTAAGTCAGATTTTTTAAGGCACGCAAAGCCACATTTACAAAAACTTGGAGTAGCTCAATGCAGTACAAATCACTGTGTTGCATTACTCTGCCCTGGGTAGGCATTCCATGTGCATTGCATGGGTGTTTCCATGCAACTCCTATGCTTTTTGATGCATTCCTAGACCTAGTAAACATGGGAATGCACAAAAAAGATAAGACTCCCCCAGGTGAGGCATAATGAAGAGAAATATCTTCTTGTTAGGTCCTCTTTCTATGTGTGCTGCATGCTGCAGCACACATGGACGGAGGAAAACTACTCTCAGGATTGTAGCGTGCTTGCGTTGGCACTTAGTAGCCTGTTGTGCACCAGCACCACAGGAAATGTCAGAAATGCACTATATGCCTTAATTACTGCACTTTCTTGCCCTTTCCCAGTGATGCAGCACAGAAAGGTGGAATATTGGGGCAATGATCTCCCCTGTATATCCCTATTTTTGATCTTTTAACCCTATAGAGGGGAACCGAGAATAAAGGTAACTTTTGGTATCCTCTGAGATAGTTTTACTTGCACTTGTCTGCACTTCATGATCCCTTCCTGAAGGAGTACTTTTCCCTTTTCTTATTTTCCTAATTTCATACACCTTTTTTTCCCTCACCACACTATACATTTAAAAAAATGTTTTGCGCTCCATCCAGAGTGTTGGCCTGCACCTGGACGTCCGATGCGGCCCTATGATGAAGCATGACACTGCAAAGTGTGTGAGGGCAGTATTAAGAAAATTTATCCTTTTCCCTTTTTGCTCTGCCCCTTTTTTGTTCAAATTATAAAAAGCTCATAGTGAGAAGAGTGGGGCATTAATAGATGTTTCTATTCTGCTCTTAGCTCATTTGTTAGTTGCACCACACATGCAACCATAATCTCATAAAGTATTTAGCATATTGTGTTAGATTTATTTGTTGGTTATCAGAGAAGTGCGAGGTTCCTACATTGGCAAATGAGCTGTAAGATGATAGTAACTTTTTTTACATCCAGCTAGACTATGTCCTAGATACTCAGAAAACTCTATTTAGAAGTAGCCCCTGAAAAAAAGCAGTGGAAACAAACAAAACTAGGTCTGGCTCAATTGAGAATTGGTACAGTTTGGATGTCAATTTGAGATCAAAGAACACTTTTAAATTACAGTTTTAGGATGTGCACATATATGTAGGGTGATGTGGAATATCGTTCATGGATGGATGGGATACTGTGAGCAGTGGAAGAGCCAACTCCCATTAATAAGAAGCCGACTTGTGTCCTACGTTAATGCTGTCTTCTGATTCGTTAATAGGCGTGTTAGTTACTCCCTCCTAAGTACTGCCTTGTCTTCCTTTGAAACCTACCATGAGGACTGGCCCTTTTACTTCTGTTGATACACAGGATGTCTTATTTAGTCTGAAAGCAAATGTATCTTTGAGTTTCTCCTACTGCAGGCACCACATGCGTTCCTGCAATATTCAGCGAGCCATGCACACTTTCACTTTCCAAGCAGCCCAGGAAAATGGTGGCTGCTTCTTTGAAATGAAATAGGTCTCTCATTTACAAGAGTTTGTGCTATTGGCACTGTAAATAAAAATGCCTTTAATTCATGTGTTAATTATCAAAACAGATAAATAAAAGTCATTGGGCCAGATGTAGGTGAAGTAGATTTACCGATTTTTAATTACGGAATTTTACCGATTCAGTAATTAAAAATCGGTAAATCTAAGGGGTGGACATGTAGGTATTCCAGATGTGCTGGAATACCGATTCGGAAGAATTCGGTATTTACCGATTCGGTAAATACCGAATCGGTAATGCCCATTCATTCCTATGGGCTTTGAAGCCCATAGGAATGAATGGGCATTACCGATTCGGTATTTACCGAATCGGTAAATACCGATTTGCACAAGGGTGCAGGGGGTGTCACTTTGACACCCTCTGGCACCCCCAAAACAGGCTCGGGTGCCATGTGGCAGGCATACATGCCCTAAGGGCAGGTCTGCCTGTCACATGGCATCGGTGTGCATGCACACATGTGCATGCACACCGGAATCGGTATTTTACCATCAAATTGGATTTGATGGTAAAATACCGATTCGGTAAGGCCTCTGGGACTCTGAAGAGTCCCACCTACATCTGGGTGCCTCAGAATCGGTAAAATTACCGATTTTATTTTTTATGGAATCGGTAAAATTACCGATTCAGTAATTTTACTGAATCGGTAAAAAAATGCCCCCTACATACTTGTCACCCATTTACCGATCGGTAACGGCCGAAAATACCGATTTTCGGCCGTTACCGACCGACCTACATCTTGCCCATTGTCATTTACAATGCCAATAGCTTAAATTCTTGCAAATGCAGACCTATTGAATTTCAAATGCTTGTTACATTCTGTAGGCGGGTCCTATCAATGTGAGTTACACCTAATTGTTAAACACCTGGTCTCCTAAAGAGCAGGAGGCAGGCAGCATTCAGCGTAGTAACTGAAGGGGGTATGGGTGGTGGGGGTAATGAGCATCATGGAAAGAGTATTTTTGTACTGCATCTGGAAATGTGAGGAGAAATCTGAGAAACAAATCTCGATGGTAATCGTATCAAGTAAGAGAAGGTGATCAGGTGGTTTTGTGTCACTGTGACCCCCCTTTTCCATACCTGAATTTTGCTTTTAGATATCATGATCAAGTGTGTTGGTCCAATCGGCTAAATTAAAACAAATCAAGACTAATACTCCCACAATGCACAGATATGTAAAAGTAAAGGCCTGGCATGGAAGAGTGGATCCCCAGCGACATTGATCCATCTGTCACGCCAGCTCTGAGGCTTTGCTAGAAACACTTGTTCTATAAACACATCCTTGGCAAGCTCTCCAGAGAGGAGAATTTACCCATGAACTTTTGTAATGAACAGATAAAAGATGAATGTCCATTCGTTGTTGGTAACTTCAAGTATATTTATTGAAGAATGAAGTTACAATTAAGAAAGTACATAAATAGTGAGCCCCACCAGGAGCATCCTGTATGCTACTCAGCCCATAGACCAACTGACTCAAACCATTCCAACATTCAAACCTCCAACATTCTAACATTCTAACATACACACACCTTGGCTGAGCAGCATACTACAACATCTCCCTTCTTTACAATGAGAAGGGAGAAACTCTAAAAAGGTATAACAAAAGTCACATTAAAATAATTAAGTGAAAACATGGCAAGATATGATGAATGAAGCGAATTGCATGAAAATTGATGGAAAACACCAAGATAAAGTAGTGAGTGGGAAGGAATGATAAGTAAGACAGGAGGCACGAAAGACGACTCAATCACCAAGCTCCCTTTCTCCCACAAAACGATCAACAGAATCCCACAACAAAAGCAACAAGCGACTCAGGTACAAAGATCATGAAAGCTGGCTGAGTTGACAATAAGAAAGTACAAGAGTACGATCAAGAGAGTGAAGAAGAAAACAAGGAAAGCAAAATGCACAATATGAGGCAATAAAACAATTTGCAAGTACAGATGTGGGGTGACTACATTAAATAGATGTGGGGACACACCACATAAAATCGAGGTGGGGACGCACCACCTAAAACAGTAGAACATGTGCATAAGTTGTAGATGTACCACATTAAACAAGGTAAGTAAAAAGTAGATGTGGGAACTCCACATGATACGATACAATAATATGCATACGAGATGTGGAAGTACCACATGAAACAATGTAAATGCAAAATGTAAAAATGTGCATAAGATGTGGCAGTACCACATGAAACAATGTAAATGCAATAAGTAAAAATGCGCATGAGATGTGGATGTACCACATTAAACAAGGTAAGTAAAAATAAGATTTGGGGACACACCACATAAAATCGATGTGAGGACGCATCACATAAAACAGTAGAACATGTGCATAAGATGAGGATGTACCACATTAAACAAGGTAAGTAAAAAGTAGATGTGGGAATTCAACATCATACAATACAATATTATGCACACGAGATGTGAAAGTACCACTTGAAACAATGCAAATGCAAGAGTACAGATGTGAGTTGACCACAATAAATAGATGTGGGGACAAACCACATTAAATTGATGTGGGTATGCACAACCTACAACAGTAGAACATGTGAATAAGATGTGGATGCACCACATTAAACAAGGTAAGTAAAAAGTAGAAATGGGAACACCACATGACACAATACAATAATGTGCGCATAAGATGTGGTAGTACCACATGAAACAATGAAATTGCAATATGTGAAATATGCATGAGATGTGGTAGTACTACATAAAACAAGGTAAATGCAATGTGTACAAATGTGCATGAGATGTGGTAGTACCACATTAAACAAGGTAAATGCAATTTGTTAACATGTGCATGAGATGTGGAAGTACCACATGAAACAACGTAAATGCATTATGTAAAAATGCGCTTAAGATGTGGTAGTACCACATGAAACAACAAAATATTTAGCGAAGTACTTATTTTAAATATGACTTTAAAGATGTCATGAAGTACTTATTTTAAATATGACTGTAAAACGCATTGTGAATACTTATTTTAAACAACACTGTAAAAATATATATTGTGACGTACTTATTTTTATATTATGACTATAAATATGCATCGTGAAGTACTTATTTTAAACTAAATTGTAAAAATATGTTGTGAAGTACTTATTTCATAAAATACATCCTGCAGTACTTATTTTAAATATGAGTGCCCGCAACCACCATAAATGGTGAAAAAGAACAGTAAATGTTGCTGATTGCAAGTTAATGTATAGTAGTTTTGTGAAGCAGTTGCAACGTGGTGAACAAAGTGCAAGTGAATGATGTAAAATTCCGATGAGTAACGAGTAATCTGTACCCATAGCAAGCAGGGTGAAATTGAAAAACGCGAATATCATCACCTCCGTTGGCATAGTGAAGTTCTAAAAGGGTTCCCTGACAGCTCAGCTAACATAAAAACAAAGTAAGGAGGCAGCACAATCAAAGAGTATTTACGGTGCACAGGAACAAGATGACAAAAACTTACAGCAAAGAAGTGGCATTGATGCTTGAGGCACTGGGTGCACCACGCTTGAAGTACGGAACAACGTGGTTGGCAGAATGGTTGGCAGAAGAGTGCTGAAAGATTAAAAGCCTGATTCATCAAAGACCTGTTTTGCGAGTCTATAATAGCGATTCAGAAGGAATCGCTATTACAGACTCGCAAAACGGGATTCATGTAGGAATCGCAAAAAGAATTGCGATTCCTACACATTCCTTATTCGCGATTAGCAAATTGCTAATCGCAAATAAGGAATAACTCCCCATTCATTCCTATGGGCCAAAAATAGAGATTCCTTAAATGGAATTCCTCGCTAAATTGCGAAATCGCTATTACCGATTTTTGCATTTGGGATGATGAATCCCAAATGCAAACATAGCGCTTGCAAAGGGCCAGATTCTCAGAATCGGCTCGATGAATCAGGCTGAAAGTACCAGAGACAGAGTTAGAGCAGTGCAGATTTCCGGTGGAAGCGCAAAATGGCGGCACGTATAATGATGTAAGGAAGGGTGGCTCATGGCAGAAGGGTGCTCTAAGGACTGCTGAGCAGCTGCAGTGACGCTGAGGAGAATCGGCACAGACATGAATACAGGAGTGGTGAGGCAGCAGGAATGACAATAAGAGCACGAGCAGGCTCTGTATGAGCCTGAGCGACTATTTGAAAGTGTGGCAGAGGCGTTTAAACTGCCATAGTGAGGCGCACCAAAAAAACAATGTCGGAAGAAATAATTAACTAAGTGAATATATAAATAACTTACCGCCAATGTCTGGGACCATGTACGTAAAAGTGATCCAAGAATGCAAAATGCAGAAGATCTGTCTAACAAATAACTCTTACTGACGCTCCTGATTAAGTAAACGGGCGGCAGGTTACAACATGCAACAACGTCAGGGTCTTTTCCATGAAGATCGGAGCAGGCGAATGAGACTCTGGTGCGGTGGGTAGCGGAGTTTAAAGCACTGGTTGCTCGAAGTGTCAGTAGTGAGAGGGTCCATGCCTGTAAAACAAAGCCTGGTACTCACACCAGACCAGGTAGGAGCTGGAATACGGGCATGCAGGCATGAACTGTAAGCAGGACTGTAGCAGTAGTAGCCCTTGACGCTCTTCCACATGGAAACAGGTAGAGCCTTCCATGGCAAGTAGAGGCAGGCAGGAAGAAGCATGATGTTGTGTGCAGGCAGGAACTGGCACACTTAAGTTGTGTGCAGCCAGGAACTGGCACATCTGGAGTTAAGGGCGAACGGTGGGAGGTCACTGGTAGGGCTCGTGGTGCCAGTTTGCTTGAGCTGCTTTTCAGAGAATTTCCATTATCTTGAGGTTCATTATCTTGAAGTTTCTTGAGGGTTGCAGCGTAGCTTCTTTCCAATCATCTCCAATTGTAATGAACAGATAAAAGATAAATGTCCGTTCGCTGTTGGTAACTTCAAGTATATTTATTGAAGAATGAAGTTACAAGTAAGGAAGTACATAAATAGCGAGCCCCACCATTCTAACTTCCAACATTCTACCACACACACACATTTTTTTTTTCTTTTTATACTTTTATCCTAGGGACTGTCAGAAGATTGAGTTCACTAGACCTAAGGGTTCTGGAGGGTCGGTATGGGCAGAAGAGAGGGCAAAGAATATCTGGACCGTTGTTTGTGATGGATTTGTGAACCAAACACATGGCCTTAAAACCTATCCTCTCCTGAATCTGTAGCCAGTGAAGAGCACGCAGAGCAAGCTTAACCGAGCTGTGCCTAGGGACTTTGACCAAAAGTCGAGCAGCGCAGTTCTGGACTGACTGAAGAATTTTGATAGTGCCTATCAGGGCGCCAAGGTGGAGTGCATTGGAGTAATCTAATCGGGAGATGATCAAGGACTGGACCAGGAGCCATCTGGAATCGGAAGGAGGGAGGTTGAGAACCTTCCTTATTGTCCTTATCAGGCCAAAGCATGTTGCAGCTACCTTCTTTGCCTGCACTTGAAAGCCGAGGGAGGGGTCAAGCCAGACTCCCAAACTCTTGATTTGTTTCTTTGGGGTCCGAGGGGGACCCAGGCAACTCGGCCACCATGGATTAAGATTCAGAGGAGCCTTGTAACCCATGATCATGATCTCAGTTTTAGTCCCATTTAGTTTAAAAAATGAGGCTTCCATCCACTCAGAGACCTTAGTAAGACAGGGGGACAGATTGTTTGGTTCAGAGGCCCCGTCTTCAGACCTCGTGAGTGAGACCACGAACTGAGTGTCATCGGCGTAGGTGACCAGTTTTATTCCCCAGGGAAGAACCACCTCGGCCAAGGGCCTCATATACATATTAAATAAGGTGGGGCTTAGTGAGGATCCCTGGGGAACACCGTAGTGAAGGGGGAACTGTCTTAAAGTATGCTCCCCTTCAAAAACAGAGAATGTTCTTTCTGCTAGGAAAGATTGAAGCCATTTAAGAGCAACACCGGAGACGCCAACCTCGCTGAGGCGGCTGATCAACAGGGAGTGGTTGACCGTATCGAAGGCTGCGCTGAGGTCCAAAAGGACCACCGCAGCCCAGCCTCCGGCGTCTACAATCTTCCTAGCTTCCTCCACTACCACCACCAGGGTGGTCTCAGTACCCTGTTTTGTTCTAAAGCCAGTTTGAGTTGGGTGAACTAGTGCCTCGTTCTCAATAAAGGCGGATAAAGCAATATATACATGCTTTTCTGTGATTTTACTCATCCCTGGCAACAGGGAGATAGGTCGGTAGTTTGACCAGTCCTCAGTGTCAAGATTGGCTTTTTTTAATAGAGCTTTGACTCTGGCCTGTTTCCACAGTGGGGGGACCACTCCAGTGGACAGGGAGGAGTTGATTACGTCCCTTATAATTGGCACTACCACCTCAGAGACTTGTTTTAGGACAGAGGGCGGGGCAAAATCCGCAGGAGAGCCTGATTTTAAATTCTGCAGAAGTTTTTCTACTGTGGAATGATCTATCAAGGGCAGAGCATCCAGAGTAGGTGAGGAGACCAATCGGGTAGTGCGCTCAGTGGAGTGTCCAATATCATTTGTAGCTTCCTTCACACAGAAGGAGGAGTAGATGGTAGCAACCTTTGAGCTAAAAAAATTGGCTAACTCCTCGCACCGTTTTAGGGGATCTGCCACTTCATTCAGGGGACTAGGCGGAGTTACCAGAGACTTGAACATTTTATACATTTCCCTGGGGGAAACATCCATGTTTATTTGGCATATCAGAGTGCACATTTGTATGTTCAGTAATTTGGGTCTTACCACAGACCAAGGTCCAGTTCAGTCTGTGGACATGTTTATTACCGTCTCCATCCAAAGCCTCCTGCAGCCGAAGAATAATTTCCTGTCATTCTGTCATAGTCTACCCATTACCTCCTGGTTTATACTGTATAAGAATGATAAAAGGCAAAGTCAGCCCCACTAAAATTTCAGCATGATGTGTATTTTAGTTGAAAAGATACAGTGGACGTTATTCTCCCACTGAGCTCCCTTAGTGCAGTGGCTCCAAACTGATGCTTTAACACTTTTCTCCGATGCCGAATGTGGTTTGCATCACCCCTAAAGTGAAAAAAAACAACTATGTATTCAACTCAGCAGAGAAGGCGCATTTAAGGAATGGAGGACAAAATACGGTTGTGCATCTGAGCTTATATTCGACCTTCGTTCTGCAGACACACGATATATCCATGATCTACCACTGGAGGTGAATTAATTATGCAATCCTGGTGCCCAGTTATAAGGGTTCCAATGTCACAATGCAGCACATCACACAACAGCAGCATTGAAGGCTTTTGTTGCCGGAGCTGCTTCTACGTCACAGCGACGTCACAACGATCAGCAGACATCCTTCAAAGAGTCCACTGAAGGGTCGAGATAAAGCACTCCTGCCTTCCCTTTTCACAGATGTAGTTCACTCAAAGTTTGGCTGTGAGGGTGAAGGACCCCACACTTTGACTGCAGTGCACTTTGACATTGAGAGACTTAAGAGAAGGCCTTCAGGGTTACCCCAATCAGGCCCATCACCATCACATTTCTGGTATCTGAATGGCAAGGGATCTTCACCCAATGGCAAAAAGAAAATTGGTACACAGTGCTTTTGTCATAGTCCCCTGAAGAGTAGAATGTGCCTCCAGGTGCAAAGCTATCAGTAAAGAGTACAGCAGGTCCACCGGCACTTGGTGCAATGCGACCACCGCTTTCTTTGTATTTTTGTCTTGTACAAACAAACCTGTGGACGAAGGGCCATTGCATTAGGGCCCGGGGCTGCCTCGCTACCCCTTTGATGGGCTGGGATGTTTCCTGTGCGAGGCTCACCAGCCCCAGCCGCCCAATTGAACCCCTTTGCACCGCACTGGTCCTTGTTCCTTCTGTCCTGCCTTTCCTGCTCCTCTCCGAGCATCGGTGCATTTGCTGGGGAGAAACCCTCCTCCCAAGCACTATGGTCGCTGCTCTGGGAGAGTTTAGGCAGCAGGAAGACAGGGAACAGTCCGAGGAAGCACCCGCTCACCCAGGGCTGCTTTCAGGGTGGAGAGCCAACCCCTCCTAACAGTCCCTGAACACGTCTCGGAGTAGGGGTACTGCCATCGATGTTACAGCAGTGAGTGCTGCATTTTGTCCTGTGCATATGACTAAAGCATGGTGCTCTACAGGACCGTAACAAAAGATTTTAAAAAGAATTTTAAGATGCATAAATAATTTCAATCATTGCATATATAAAGTACAACACATTAATAGAGTAAATGCGTAAGTTTAACAATACATCTTGCCTCATCATGCTATAGAATAGTTTACATTTTAAATCACCATTCCACACTCATCTCTCTAATCCGATCTCAAGTGTGTCCACGTGCAAATATACTACAGAATGTTCATGTAATTCCTTTTATTTATTTTTTAGTTTCGTTCACTAACTTTGTGAATTGACAGATCAATACAATATAGTGCCGTTGGATCTAGAAAGGTCATCATAACTCATTTACGTGTGCGGATATTCTGTTGATTAAAATCAGAACTTAATAGCATTCTTCTGTCTACTGTAAGAGAAGGAGAGATGCTAACCAAGGCCCTTATTTATGGGATTTTAGTCTCCATGCTGTACTGCCCTATGCCGAAGTGAGAGGGCAGGAATGCACCATATTTACGCAATACTGTGCATACCTGCCCTTTCTCCCTACGCTGGTGCAAGGGTGCCTCCATGGTGCAAGGGTTCCTGTATTGTCAGCAGAGTTGTTTTTGTGCAGGAAGGGCACAGAAACAATCCTAAGAATGCAGTACACATAGAATGAGGGAAAAACAAGGAAACATTAAGATATTTCTCCTCTTTACGCCTCACCTTGAGAGGTGTACGGATCTGAACCTTCCCCAGATTTGCATGATTTTGTAAACCTGTGGCAGCATCAAAATCCAAGGGTGTTGGAAACACCTACTGCAACACCCATTGAAAGCCTCCCAAGCGCAGAGTAGCTTTGCATGGCTCCATGAATCTGATTCAGAGGCCTGCCTCATGCATGTACCATTCTACATGGTGTTAACGTGATGCAAAGCTCTCATAAATGACCACTTCAGTTAGCAATGTCTTCATTTGTGTTGCCGAAACATCTGCAAATCATTTTTTCACATTTCTTAACCCATGGTGCTGTGGAAGCATCTGAATCGCAGAAGCATGAATGTCAGCACTAAACCCTGGCCGTCTCCCAGACTGCTACCAAGCCGCCCCAGGACACACCCATGGACCCTTCACCTGCCACTCCTGCAAGTTCGACAGCATCAGGACCCACACCAAATCCAAAAACTCGAAACAGAGCTCCGTAACTAACCACCTGAAGTGTATCCTGCTCAATACCCGCTTGGTTCACAAACACGCAACTGAACTTTGGAACCTACTAGATACCACATCACCGGACGTCGCCTTTCTTACAGAAACCTGGATGAATACCTCATCAGCGCCCGACATCGCCATAGCCATCCCAGACAGCTACAAGATCATCCGAAAGGACCGCATCAACCAAACAGGTGGAGGCATTGCCATCGTCCATAAGAACACCATCCGCATCACAACCAGTTCTGACGGCACCCTCGCAGCTGCCGAAAACCTTCACTTCCAGATTCACTTCGACCCCAAGACCACACTCAGAGGCACCCTCATCTACAGACCACCTGGCCCCCGCACACAATTCAGCGAAGACATCACGGACTTCATCAGCCCACACGCCCTCCCCTCCGAGGACTACATTCTACTGGGAGACCTCAACTTCCACCTGGAAAAGAACAACGACAGCAACACCACCACCCTTCTGGACAACCTCGCCAATCTCAGACTCAAACAACTTGTAGACCCCCCCACCCACTATGCCGGGCACACGCTCGACCCAATCTTCTCCTCTAGCAAGCCCATCTCCTTCAACCACGCCGCAGGACTCCATTGGACGGACCACAGCTGCGTTCACTTCAACTACAAAAAGACCACGACCCACAACCACCCACAACCAATCCCAACAGAAACTGGAATAAAATTACCACCGACCAGCTCTTCACATCGCTTCACCAAAACCCTCCTACCAAATCATTGGACCCTAACCAAGTAGCCATCAACCTCACACATTGGATCACCCACAGCGCTGACGAATTAGCACCCTTGAAAAACCATCAAATCATGCAAGGTAGCAAAAAAGCCCCCTGGTTCAATGATGACCTTAAGAAATCCAAAAAGATCTGTCGCACCCTCGAGAAAGCATGGCGAAAAAACCCAATCACTGACAACTTGGCCCCCTTCAAGAACGCCACCCGCAAACACCACCAGCTGATCAGAACCACCAAGAAATCAGCATTCAGGGATCGACTCGACAACAACGCCCACAACAGCAAGGAACTATTCAACATCGTCAAAGAGTTTACCAACCCCACTGCCGGCACCAACGACATCACTCCCTCTCAAGACCTATGCGACTCTCTAGCCTCGTTCTTCCACTACAGGATCGCTGACATACATAACAGCTTTGGCAACCAATCCACCCCACCTGCCTCCGAACAAAAAAACCCCACTAACAACCTTTGCGCCTGGAACCCAATCACCACTGAAGACACCATCCGCTTGATGAACTCCATCCACTCAGGATCGCCAACCGACCCATGTCCCCACCACATTTTCAACAAGGCAGACTCCATTATCGCACCCCATCTCCAAGACGTCATCAACTGCTCCCTCAATTCCGCTACCTTCCTGGAAAGCTGGAAACTTGCCGAACTCAGTGCCCTCCTGAAGAATCCCACAGCAGACCCCACTGAACTTAAGAACTACCGCCCCATTTCGCTCCTCCCTTTCCCTGCCAAAATCATTGAGAAAACCGTCAACAGTCAGCTCGCCGCCTTCCTCGAATCCAACGGCTCCCTCGACCCATCACATTCCGGCTTCTGAGCCAAACACAGCACTGAGACCGCCCTCATCGCAGCAACAGACGACATTCGAGCTCTACTGGACAACGGAGAAACAGCTGCCCTCATCCTACTGGACCTCTCCGCAGCCTTCGACACAGTCTGTCATAGCACCCTTATACAACGCCTCAGCAACGTCGGAATACAAGGAAAAGCATTGGACTGGATCATCTCGTTCCTCGCTGGAAGAACCCAGAGAGTCCGCCTCCCCCCTTTCAAATCGGAAGCCACTGAAGTCATCTGCGGCATTCCACAAGGATCATCACTCAGTCCCACCCTCTTCAACGTATACATGAGTCCCCTAGCATCCATCGTGCGCCAACACAACCTCAACATCATCTCCTACGCCGACGACACCCAGGTGATCCTCTCCCTCACCAAAGACCCAAACTCCGCCAAAACCAACCTACACGACGGGATGAAAGAAGTGGCCGAGTGGATGAAGAACAGCCGTTTAAAACAGAACTCGGACAAAACGGAAGTCCTCCTCTTAGGATCATCCCCCTCCGCTTGGGATGACTCATGGTGGCCACGGGCCCTGGGAAACGCACCCAAACCAACGGACCACGCACGTAACCTGGGCTTCATCCTGGACTCCTCCCTCTCGAAAGTACCCTTCGCGACATCAGTGTTTACGCCTCTCGTGTCCACCCTTAATTTGCATTTAGTAGCATTCATTCTCACTTATTCAATGATTGTACTCATTGCCTCATGGTTTTGTGTGTCTCTCTCATTAGGGAACAAGGTGTTATTTGAACAATACACCACATACATGAATATACACCACATCCCAGAAGACATCATGCCAACAGCTTTTCATTGATATACAATATGTCTGGGTGGTATGCTAGAGCAGCCGCGGTCGGAAGTGGGTGTACCTGCCGGGCGGTGACGTGGGGAGGGGCAGGGTGGGGGGTTGTAATGTATGGATTACCGACCTTTACAGGTATGTAAACATTTAAATAAATAAAAAAAAATCGTTGCACGCACTGCATCGCATTTGGGGATGCAGTGCATGCAACGAAATTCGTTTTATTTATTTATTTATTCAAATGTTTACATACCTGTAAACGTCAGTAACCCATACACTACTACCCCCCACAGACATTGTAATGACTGAATTTCACATTAAAAGATTAATGCCAAAACCACATGTCGAGCATGAAAGGTGTCTCTGGCATACACAGCTGTGGCCCATGCAGGGTAGGGCCAAGTGGGGAGGTATTGCAACAGATGACAATGTTTGAAAATTAAATAGGTAATTATTTGTCGCTCGTCATCATCTGTCAAAATTCCCCCACCCCGCCCCGCCCCACCACACCACTACACCTACCTGCATAGGACATGCCTGGGTAGACATGGTACCTTCTGCTGCAGACACAGGATAGAGGTCAGCTACAGAAAATATATGCAGAACTATTTTCCTTCTCAACCAGTTGAACTTGGTCATAACCAGGTGATCGATTGAAAACAAATATAGCAACCTTATTCCAAGGAGCCTGTCTAGTTGTGCATGTTGGTGACCTCTGTGCATCTAGTTTGGACATGGAACACAGTTTAGAAAATAAACAGTAAAGAAGCCTTCTGTTTCAAAGTTTTTCTCAAAGTTTCATTAAGTCAATCTGCCCCAAAAGCTTCATGTTTACTCATGCAATTAAAAAAACAAAGGCCACAGAGTCATCAAAAATGCAAAATACAGCCAAACTTCACCACGTCCACCACCTCCAAAAATACTTTAACTTAAGCGACATTGAGCAGCACCTGAATGCAGAGAAGGAGGCAACAACCAGCTCCAGTGGAAAATGAGAACACCTTTCTGCAACTTTAAAGAAAAAATGTTTATGGACTGAGCAAGAAACAAGGTAATAAGATCAGTGTTGGCTGATAACTCCTTTTGCCTGCTTCTCTATTTATTCACAACCTAAGGTAAGCAGCTGACATTCGTCTACTGTCTCCCACAGGGGAAGAATCCCAAAGCTGCACATGGCACAGTGTGCCGTAGTGATTCATTAAAAATATTTTTTTAATATAGACTGTGCATGTTGCCTTATCAGTGCAAAAGTAGTCTGATTTCTAGACTGCGTATTGTGAATATTGAATAAGAAATATTGTTACTCACTAATATCATAGACAAAACATTGTGTAGCAAAATATTGAAATTTAAGTATCACATAAATACACCTTGCCAATACATATATACATATTCACTAAAAAAACAGGTTACGTGGACATCATAGTTAGGAAATGGAATTTAAACAAATGGTATAGTCAGGGCCACTGAAATTATGCAGCAGGGGAGGGTCAACATATGCAGCAGGGAAAATTATGCGCAAGGAAACACAAATTAGGTGGCATTATGTGGCACATATTGTGATAGTTCCAACTCTTTATGTTATCAGTTTTAAGCTTGGTAACACTGTCTGGGCATTATGTGTACATCAGTAGTACCAGTTTAACCTCCAAATATAATAATAAGCTACAGAAAGATGACCAGTCACCATTTGCAAAGAACCTTCCAGTGCCAGGCAAATAATGTTGCTGTGTTATTACTAACTTTTGAACCGTTTGAGCTTTTTTTGTTTAAATCTGCAGATCGTGGGGCAATTGATGGATAATTAGGTAAATGCGGCAAATAAATCAAACTAGGCAGCAAAAACGCCCCCTGGTTCAACGATGATCTTAAGAAATCCAAGAAACTCTGTCGCTCCCTAGAGAAGGCCTGGAAAAAAGACCCAAACACCAGCACCAGGGACGCCTTCAAAAACGCCACCCGCATACACCACCAACTGATCCGGACTGCCAAGAAAGCCGCATTCAAAGATCGACTAGACAACAACGCCCACAACAGCAAGGAATTATTCAACATCGTCAAAGAGTTCACCAACCCCACTGCCAACTCCAACGACATCACTCCCTCTCAAACCCTTTGCGACTCCCTAGCTTCGTTCTTCCACGACAAAATCGCAGACATCCACAACAGCTTCGACAACCAACCCGGAGACCAACCCACACAACCTTCTGCCGTACCTTCACCCCCCTTGAACATCCTTAATGACTGGAACCCAATCTCCACTGAGGACACCATCCGCCTGATGAACTCCATCCACTCAGGATCCCCCACAGACCCATGCCCCCACCACATCTTCAACAAAGCAGATTCCATCATAGCACCACATCTCCGAGACGTCATCAACTGCTCCCTCAACTCCGCCACCTTCCCTGAAAGCTGGAAACACGCCGAACTCAGCGCCCTTCTGAAAAAACCCACAGCTGACCCCACCGAACTCAAAAACTACCGCCCCATCTCACTCCTTCCATTCCTGTCCAAAGTCATCGAGAAAGCTGTCAACAACCAGCTCGCCGCCTTCCTCGAAACCAACAAATCCCTCGACTCCTCACAGTCCGGCTTCCGAGCCAAACACAGCACGGAGACCGCACTCATCGCAGCAACAGACGACATTCGAACTCTACTGGACAACGGAGACACAGTCGCCCTCATCCTCCTCGACCTCTCCGCAGCCTTCGACACAGTCTGTCATAGCACCCTGTTACAACGCCTCAGAAACATCGGAATCCAAGGAAAAGCACTGGAATGGATCACCTCGTTCCTTGCCGGAAGAACTCAGAGAGTCCGCCTCCCACCATTCAAGTCAGAAGCCACTGAAGTCATCTGCGGCGTGCCACAAGGATCTTCACTCAGCCCCACCCTCTTCAACGTATACATGAGCCCCCTCTCGGCCATAGCACGCCAACACAACCTCAACATCATCTCCTACGCTGATGATACTCAACTGATCCTCTCACTCACCAAAGACCCTAACACCGCCAAAACCAACCTACATGAAGGAATGAAAGAAGTTGCCGAGTGGATGAAGCACAGCCGTCTGAAACTGAACTCAGACAAAACAGAAGTCCTTATCTTAGGTACCTCCCCCTCCACCTGGGAAGACTCTTGGTGGCCAGAGGCCCTTGGAAAAGCACCCATCCCGACGGACCATGCACGGAACCTGGGCGTCATCCTGGACTCCTCACTCTCGATGACCAGACAAGTCAACGCCGTCTCATCATCTTGCTTCAACATTCTTCGCATGCTCAAAAAAACATTCCGCTGGATCCCCACCGAAACTAGAAAAACGGTCACCCACGCACTGGTTACAAGCCGCCTGGACTACGGAAACACCCTATACGCCGGTACCACCGCAAAACTTCAGAAAAAACTCCAACGCATTCAGAACGCATCAGCCAGACTCATACTAGACATCCCGCGCAAAGACCACATTTCTGGTCACCTGAAAAACCTCCACTGGCTCCCCGTCAATAAGAGGATAACATTCCGCCTCCTAACCCACGCACACAAAGCACTTTACGAACTTGGACCCGAATGCCTCAACACACGACTTTCCTTCTACACCCCCTCCCACCAGCTACGCTCTTCCAACCAAGCCCTTGCTGCTGTACCTCGCATCAACAAAACCACCATGGGAGGAAGATCCTTCTCCTACTTGGCAGCTAAAACCTGGAACTCACTTCCAACTCACCTTTGCCTCACTCAGAACCACCTAGCATTCAGAAAGCAACTTAAAACTTGGATATTCGACAAGTAATTCCCCACCCTTCTTCAAGCGCCTTGAGACCCTCTGGGTATGTAGCGTGCTATATAAATTAATTGAATTGAATTGAAGTGAAAATCGCTGCACAATCACATCATTCTTGTGGCCCAGGTTATTGTTAGGAAATATAATTCTTTTCTTTTTTTTATTTACTGACAAAAAGAAAGGTTGCGGGATGTTAACTTTAGGCACAGATTTCACTTGTACACTACCTTTCAAATTCAGCAGTTATAGTAACCTAAGCTAACTATAACGTATACTCCTGCAATGCACTGCTTATGACTTCATACATTACATCACTCATGACATGGTTAGTGACATCACTGATGACATCTCAAATGACAAATTAGTTTTAGAGTGTGCGCTCTAGTTACCTTAGAGCATGAGTGGTATTTTGTTGTGATATCTCTTATTATAACTGCTGAATTTCTATGGTTTTGTATATATAAATTCTGGCATCCATGTAACCTTTGATTTTTATTTGTGAATTATATATGCATTGTGCCTCCACCATGCACTGCTCATAGCCCCACATATCACATTATTCATGACACGTTCTATGACATCATTTAAGAGATCACTAATGGCATCCAAAATCTCATCATTGATGACATCTTTGATTTCTAAAATTAGCAAGGTAATACCAACATGCTTTACAATGTGACTAAACTCTGTTATCACCTTTCTTCTGCTCCTTTTTGTGACCCGCAAAAACAGGCTTTCACTACAATGCATTTCAATGGGAGCCAGAACTCTGAGACCTGTAATGGCTGCCACAATATGTTGCTCATGGTGTAGCCACCCAATTAAGGATGAATCTTCAGTACCCCCCCCAGGTCCTAAGGATCATAGTGTTTTCACCATTCCCTCTTATATGTTTATTGATTCAGTTTCTGGATGTGGGGACCATGCCATGAGTCCTATAACAGGTGCCACATTATATTGTTTCTGTTGTGTCCAGTCAATCAGGACTGACCAATCCTTTTAAAGTGGCCAACCAGAGCATCTCTGGAACAGTCCAGGTATCATTACATTTTTCTGGTGGTTAACGCCTTGGCCTTTTTATTTGATAACTTCTCAAAAATGTCTGAGCAGTATTACACCAAATCGCAAAGGCTCACATTCTGAATAAAGTTCTAATATTTTGGAAAATTTGGTGTAAATTAATTTAGCTGATGTTCTGAATCAGAGAGCAACGATTACATAGGGATTCAAATGGGAAATCACACTTTTGGGACTCCATCTTATTCTTGAACCCTGCTTTATGGATCAACACAAAACCTTCCCTTAATAAGCTTAGGTCGATGAATTTGTTATTCAAATGTTTCATGCAGATTTGTCAAATGGTTATTAGGGTAGTAAAAATCCATCTTCCTATTGAACAGCTGACATAACTATAACTACAAAGTTGTGACTGCAAATGCATTAACTGCAAAGTTTTGTTGAGGAGAATCCTTTCATTTCTACCAGGCTGAATTTAGACCTGGCTTCCGCAGTGTGATAGTGAATGGAAAATTCAGGTAGAACATGGCTGGTGGCAGAGTACAAATCTTTTGAAAAACTTTAAATTGCAAGCCACCACTATTTGGGTTCAGATAGGTCAGATGTAGTCCTTCACATTTGGATCAAGGCTAATGCATCATTCTCCTACCTATTGTTCACAATATGTCTTCATTGTCGGACTCAACTTCTGTATGTAGTTAGTATGGTCCAGCTCTTGCTTGTCCCTTGTTGAGAAAGTGGTGCTGGTCAATATTTATTGTTGGTTGAAAACCACCTTCCTTGAGCTGAACTAATCAAGAAACCCCCAAAGGGAACTCTTCAAATACTTGGCTTTCAACTTATGAACTAACTCAATGGGTAGGCACCAAGTAAATTACAAAAAACATTGTATTTTTATTCTGCTGTGGATGGAAGAGGGTATGGCTAACCACCAAACATTATATGTATGTCTCAGCATGCTCTTAAACCTAGTTTGTCCTAATCCATCATCATATGAGGGGGTGCCCGTTGAAACCAGCACTGCATACAAAATTGATGCCACTGTGTTCCTGATCTGCTGCATCCAAGATGAGAAAGTGACTTTTGCATTGGAGGCTGAGAATGGTGGGAGAAACCCCTTGGAAGTTTGGGGTTGTGGACTGGAAGTCTGCCTTGTGCTTCTTGAAGGTGCTGATTTAGAGGTCATGCCAGACACTCTACTCTCCTCTGAAGTCAGGAGGGTTCACTGGGGTGGTGATTGTAAGGGGGCAGCGTTCTCATCCAGGTGCTGCAGCCCGGTGGAGAGTTGCCTCTGCCTCAAAGATCAGCTCTGACGGCATTATAGCAATCAATCCTATTGGGGTGATTGAATTAAAAGGAGCAACAGGATACCTCAACTCCTACCCCTCTTCTTCTCTCCCCACAGTGAACACAGGGGTGTGCTGTGGTGGACACACCTAGTGTGGGGCCGGGAGGACATAGGGGGCTCCTTAAGGGCTGTGAAGTGGTCCAGGGGAGACCTTTCTCCCTCTTTATCCTAGCTTGGGAATTCAACAGAATCAAGGCTTCCCCCTCCTTTCTTGCCTCCTCCCCGACAGGAGGTTAGGTGGAGTGTGGCCCATTAGGGCTACTCAGGATCCACAGAGGCAGTGAGGGGTGGCTGCAGACAAGTGGTTGGGCAAGACCGCATCCTGACCAAAAACTACCTCATGGCATCGCTTTAAAAGGCGACAGGAGTTTGCGTTCCTGTCCAAATACAGGTGGCTGTGATTATGGTGAATGGTCAAGTCCAGAGGCTGTTTGACTTCAGAGGCCATTACCCCCAATGGCTCAACATTGTCATTGTTTGCTTGTAGTGATCACAGGACTACTCAATGCTTCCATCTTATATAATGAAGAGGAAAGAGCAGAGCAGGAGCAGCACTAAACAGCTCTGCTCCTATGGATGAATAGCACTGGGGTGGGTTGTTTTGTCTGTCTTCCTGTCACTCGCAAACCAACAAGACTCTGGGTTTTAACAGAGCTGGCACAGCTGCTGATGCTGGCCAAGGGTTTTTCAGATATCTCCCACAGGTGTATGACAGACTGTGAACACCCAATGTCCCTATTACTATCCCAAGTTAGGGACCCACCACCAGCTGCAATTATGGGCAGAACATAAGCATTGAAAGACACACCGAGGACTATGGGTGAGACCCAAATTGAAAGACTTACAAGGGACTTATCCAGAGAAAATCTTCCAGACCTATTGGAAACCAAAGAAGATGCAGCACCACCAGACAAATTAGAAGTTATTCTAGAAACCATCGGCAATACACGCAAAGTGATGGACACAAAGATTGCCACACTAACAATAGATATTAATTTGCTCTGCAAAGATCATCCCAAATTTCAGAGCGGGATAATAACTAATGAAGACACCCTTCGAGATTTCCTCCGCCAGTCCCCTCTCATGGAAACGGCCAGTGAAGATTTCAAGTAACTGTTCTAATTTTTGGAATATTGAGCTGAAAATGCAGACGGAAGGAGTAGAAGGAATAATGTTCTCATAATAGAAGTCCCCAAAATCTAAAAGTTACACATGCTATGCTATATATTGAGAACTGTGTGTGGACAAAGGTGGCAACCATGGAGCTTCTGATAATGTTCATAATTGAGAGGGCTCATAGGGTTTTGAAAAGAAGACCTCCCAGTGGATCTTCCCTGTCCAATTGTCAAAGACAGTGGAAAACTCAGAAATCGCCTTGAGGCTGTGGTGAGAAGTCGCACCAAACTTCTCTCCCTCCTATACTGCCTGATGGTGATCTAAGGAGGATGCTGTGCTCCCCCCGATGGAACTGGTAAACTGGGCACAGGCAGGCTTAATAGGGTGTAGACTTGCGAAGAAACACCTGACTTACGGACTAGTTTTGGCCTGGCTCAGAAGGAAAACCTCCGGCTGGACCTTCGAACTTGGGGGGCTGAAGCAACATTTGGCGAGGATGCCCCCCAGACCTGCGAGGCAAGAGAAGGCAAAAATACACCTGGACCCTGCTGTACCAAAGCTCGGGATGAACAACTCAAGGAAGGAGACTGTCAGCGAGCCGGCCGAGCATCCGCAGAGGGCACTCGGAGCAATACGCAAAAATAAAGTCGTTGTCTCTAAAGGAAAAAAGACGGAGACACACTCGAAAGTACTGGCACGGGCTGAGCAGGTCACCCCCTTGAAAGATCTGCTCGATCCCGAAAAGCAGAAACAAGGAAAAGTGGGAGAGAAGGCTCAAAACAAGGATTCCGCTCTAAGGCAACCCACCTGAGCTGAAGCATTTCCCCCCCAAGCTCACGCTGCATTCGAGAAAAGCCGGTCCTGAGTGAAAACATCCTCGAGGACGCCACAGGCGCTGTAGACGCTCCGGTTGCTAGGCAACATGCTGACTTGAACGCTCGCAGCGGCGACGGCTCTGGAGGTAGAGTGGACACGGGTAAAGAGATCCCCGCGACTCTAGCGGCAGTCTCAAGCTCCGATAAAACAACTGCTCCTCTGGGGATTCCAAAGAATACAGGAAGCGGAGCCAGAGCGGAGGCAAAGGAAAATTACGGTGAGGAAGCTGTCACCGCCGCTGTGGGGGGTTAACTACACTGAGTCAGAAACAGTCAAGTCAAGTCAAGTCATAACACTTATATAGCGCACTACATACCCAGAGGGTTTCAAGGCGCTTAGGAAGGGGAGGTGGATTATTTGTCAAATATCCACGTTTTAAGCTGTTTTCTGAACGCTAGGTGATTCTGGGTGAGGCGAAGGTAAGCGGGGAGTGAGTTCCATGTTTTGGCAGCCAGGTATGAGAAGGATCTGCCTCCCATGGTGGTCTTGTTGATGCGAGGTACAGTGGCGAAGGCTTGGCTGGAAGAGCGCAGTTGGCGGGAGGGGGTGTAGAAGGACAGTCGAGAGTTGAGGCAATCTGGTCCGATGTCGTAGAGTGATTTGTGTGCGTGGGTAAGCAGACGGAAAGTAATCCTCTTATTGACGGGTAGCCAGTGGAGGTCTTTAAGGTGACCAGAGATGTGTTCGTTGCGTGGGATGTCTAATATGAGCCTGGCTGAGGCGTTTTGGATTCGTTGTAGTTTCTTCTGGAGTTTAGCGGTGGTACCTGCGTAGAGGGTGTTTCCGTAGTCCAGTCGGCTCGTGACTAGAGCGTGGGTGACTGTTTTCCTTGTTTCGGAGGGGATCCAGCGAAATGTTTTTCTGAGCATGCGAAGAATGTTAAAGCAGGAAGAGGATACGGCGCTGACTTGTCTGTTCATTGAGAGTGAAGAATCCAGGATGACGCCAAGGTTCCGTGCGTGGTCTGTCGGGATGGGTGCATTTCCGAGGGCTTCCGGCCACCAGGAGTCGTCCCATGCAGAGGGGGATTTACCTAAGATGAGGACTTCTGTTTTGTCTGAGTTCAGTTTCAGACGGCTTTCTTTCATCCATTCGGCGACTTCTTTCATTCCTTCGTGCAGGTTAGTTTTGGCGGTGCTGGGGTCCTTGGTGAGAGATAGGATCAGTTGAGTGTCATCCGCGTAAGAGATGATGTTGAGGTTGTGTTGGCGGGCGATGGCCGCGAGGGGGCTCATGTATACGTTGAAGAGGGTGGGACTGAGTGAGGATCCTTGTGGTACGCCGCAGATGATTTCAGAGGCCTCGGACTTGAATGGTGGGAGGCGGACTCTCTGGGTTCTTCCGGTGAGGAACGAGGTGATCCATTCCAGTGCCTTTCCTTGGATACCGATGTTTCTGAGGCGTTGTAAAAGGGTGCTGTGGCAGACTGTGTCGAAGGCTGCAGAGAGGTCGAGGAGGATGAGGGCGACTGTGTCTCCATTGTCCAGTAGAGTTCGAATGTCGTCTGTTGCTGCGATGAGTGCGGTCTCAGTGCTGTGTTTGGCTCGGAAGCCAGATTGTGAGGGGTCGAGTGATTTGTTGGCTTCGAGGAAGGCGGAGAGCTGGTTGTTGACAGCTTTCTCGATGACTTTGGCCGGGAATGGAAGAAGTGAGATGGGGCGGTAGTTTTTGAGTTCGGTGGGGTCTGCTGTTGGTTTTTTCAGAAGGGCGGTGAGTTCAGCGTGTTTCCAGTCTTCTGGGAAGGTAGCGGAGTTGAAGGAGCAGTTGATGACGTCTCGGAGGTGCGGAGCTATGACGGAGTCTGCTTTGTTGAAGATGTGGTGGGGGCATGGGTCTGTGGGGGATCCAGAGTGGATGGAGTTCATCAGGCGGATGGTGTCCTCAGTGGAGATTGGGTTCCAGGCGTTAAGGGTGTTAACGGGGGGAGGATGGTCAGCTGATGGTAGGGTGGGTTGCCTTCCGGGTTGGTTGTCAAAGCTGTTGTGGATGTCAGCAATCTTGTTGTGGAAAAAAGAGGCTAGGGAATCGCAGAGGGTTTGAGAGGGGGTGATGTCGTTGGAGTTGGCCGAGGGGTTGGAAAATTCCTTGACGATGTTGAAAAGTTCCTTGCTGTTGTGGGCGTTGTTGTCAAGTCGATCTTTGAATGCTGTTTTCTTGGCTTTTCGGATCAGTTGGTGATGAGTACGGATGGCGCTTTTGAAGGCGTCCTTGTTGCTGGTGGATGGGTCTTTTTTCCAGGCCTTTTCAAGGGAGCGGCACAGTTTCTTGGATTTCTTGAGGTCGTCGTTGAACCATGAGGCCTTCTTGAAGCCAAGTTTGTGTTGACGTTTTTTCAGTGGTGCTAAGGTGTCGGCGGTGTTGGATAACCAAACGGTGAGGTTGGAGGCGGCTTCGTTGGCGTTAGAAGAGAGGGCTGGGGAGGATTGAAGGAGTGATGTGGAGATCTGCTCCGTGGTGATTTTGTTCCAGTTTCTTTGCAGAGTTGGTTGGGGGTGGTTGATGGGTTTCGGCTTGTTGTAGATGAAGTGAACGCAGCTGTGGTCAGTCCAGAGGAGATCCGTAGTGTGGCTGAAGGAGACATGGTTGCTGGAGGTGAAGATGGGGTCGAGAGTGTGACCTGCGATGTGGGTGGGGGAAGTGACCAGTTGTTTAAGTTCGAGGTTGGCGAGGTTGTCCAAGAGGGTGGCGGTGTTGCGGTCGTTGATCTTTTCAAGGTGGAAGTTGAGGTCTCCCAGAAGGATGTAGTCTTTGGAGGGGAGCGCGTGTGGAGTGATGAAGTCCGTGATGTCTTCACTGAATTTTGCGCGGGGTCCTGGTGGTCTGTAGAGGAGGGTGCCTCTGAGTGTGGTCTTGGGGTCGATGTGGATCTGGAAGTGAAGGTGTTCGGAGTTGGCGAGGTTGGCATCAGAGCTGGTTGAGATGCGGATTGTTTTCTTATGGACGATAGCGATTCCACCTCCTGTATGGTCGGTGCGGTCCTTGCGTGTGATCTTATAGTCATCAGGGATAGCGATGGCGATGTCAGGGGCGGAGGAAGCGTTCATCCATGTTTCCGTTAGGAAGGCGACGTCAGGAGAGATGGTGTCAAGTAGGTTCCAAAGGTCAATGGCGTGCCTGTGGACCGAGCGGGTGTTGAGAAGGATGCATTCTAGGTGGTTGGGGTCGGGAATCTGTGGTGTGGTAGTAGCGGAGATGTTGTCGGTGCCGCTAAATTTGCAGGAGAAGCAGGAGAACGGTCCATGGGTGCGTCCAGGAGCGGCTTGGACGCAGTTGGGGGCGCGACCGGGGTCAAGGGCTAGGAGGGTGGCGGCATCATAGGTAATGCGGGAGAGCTGGGTAGCGCGAGGGGCAGGGGGTCTGGCGCTGGGCGCGGTCCAGGCGCGGACGGGCGTAGACGGGCTTACCTTTGGCGCACCTTCGGCGCGGATTGGGCGCGGTCGCTGCGCGTGAACGCTGCGCGCGGAGGAAACTGTCATAAATGGATGGTGGAGGGGGAGGGGCGAGGGAGGGTCCGATGGGAGGCGGGTGCGTGGTGGAGGGGGCGGGCTCAGGGCAAGACAACAACAACAGCACAGCAAATGGCGGCTGCAACGCGAGGGCAGACCGGGTTGGGGGAGATGCGGAGGTAATTGGCAAAGGTATATTTTAACACAAACACACAGTGAACAAATACAATAACAATTGAGCGCACAAGCAGGCAGGCAGGCACGTTAAAGCGCTAAGTGAGGCCAGCGGCGCCTTATGATGGTTGAGGCTGAGCTCCAAGAACCACGACGGGTTAGAACCACCTGGGGTAGTAATGTCAGCTTGGCAAGGAGAGGTGAAGGAGGTTCAGGCGAAGGGGAACGTTTCTTCTCTCCTTACGAGGATACAGACACAACCGAAACCAGTGATGTCAGCTCAGATGAGGGGTCAATCTCTGGGTCCAGCACATCGGGCAAACAAAGTGCCCAAAAGAAAAGATGGCCCAGGGTAAAGAGACATGGTCTGGGGTCAGAGCCCCCCATAGATCCTGGGAATATGGAGCATGGGAACAAGCTGGCACGGGACTAATCTGCTACTCTACAGACTTATCAGGATGATAACAATCCGCCGCAGACACCTGAGAAAACTCCTATCGACCCTGCCCTCCCCCCCCCAGGCCCCTTTTGACTTGCTATTCAGCACACTTAAGCAGATGCAGGGGGAGGCAAGAAATAAAAGTCGAAGGGCAAGGCAAGCCACAAAAAATATCCATAATACACTAAAAAAAGTGAATAAACTCTATGATGAGATTCCGGCAGAGTCACAGAAGTAGAAGAGAGAACAGGGAAACTGGAGGAGGAGGTTGGGGCCTGGCAGGAATTCAAAGAGACACAAGAAAAGTTGACAGAGGATTTGCAGTGGAAACTGGAAGACTTTAAAAATCGCCGGAGGCGTAATAACATTCTCCTTCTGGGTGTGGCCTTAGATACAGAGGGCCAAGACATTATGAAATTTGTAGTGAGACTACTAAGGTGGGCTTTCCCTGATTCAGAGTGGCAGTGGGAGAAGGAGGTGCAACGGGCCCACAGGTTCCCCTTTACGTTAAGGAAGGAGCGGGGAGCAGCAGGAGGAGGGGGACAGGCAGGTCTACCCAGGGCAATTCTGATTAATGTAGGGAACTATCTTCTCAGGCAAGAGATAATAGACAAGGCAAGACCGGATAGTAGACGGTCATTTGATGGCACCACCTTCTTTGCTAGGCCCGACTTCTGTCATGTCACGGTGGAAAGAAGGTGGAGGCTCAGGCAATTAATAAAGCCATTTCAGGCAGCAGGCTCAGAAGCATACCTCCTCTTCCCAGCTAGGTTGAAGGTAGTTACAAGGGGGAAAGTGAGGATGTTCCTCTCCGAGATTAAAGCCCAGCAATTCCTGGCGGAGCTCAAATCCTATAAAGGGGGTTAAGTGGCTTAGCAATTAATTAGATACAAGGAAGGCTGGAGAATATCTAAAAGAAGTGGGGGGTTCACGCAGGGATGAAGTCGGGCTGGTGGTCAAGGGCTTTGAGGAAGATGGGGACACAGTGTATAACAACTAGGGGGAGCTCAGGGTACTAGGGTGAAAGGAGGGAGATTGGCGCGACATCCACAACTCAAGGCAGCCACATATAGGTCATTCTTGACCTATTTGCCAGTAAAGGAGAGGGGGGTGGGGTAGTTTGGGGGGTGGCAGGGAGGGAGAGGGGGGTAAAGGGAGTAAGGGGGGTGAAAAATTGACATAAATTTGTATAGGTAGGAAGGCACAGCACAGAACAAGAATCAGCAGCGAAAAATTTACACAACGAATGCAGTATGCCATGGTTGTTTTCTTTATTGTAAAAGAATTTCAGAACAAAAGCAAATATCAATTGATGCTCTGTGAACGGTTCTTCATTTGGTGCAAGATTTTTGCTGTATTTTAAATGGCCTGAAGAATAGCTACAATCAATGTCTGTGGCTTTAACGACATAAATAAGAGACTCAGGGTTACCGCATTACTTAGAACACTCTGGTTAGACTTGGTTTGCCTGCAGGAGACACACATCGAGGTATCAAGAGGTTACCTCTTGGAACAAATGGGGTTTACGCTTCTGGCAAATTCTAAGCAGGGAACAAGAACCAGGGGAGTAGCAGTATTAGGGAGAAGCAGGGACATTGTGCTGATAAATAAAAAGGAGGACCAATGGGGTAGATGGGTTTTACTAGAGATAATTTTTAAGGGAGAGAAGCTTACACTCGCCACAATTTATGGGTCAACGGAGGATGACCCTGATGTTTTTCAATACCTGGATACAGAGTTGGCATTGTGGCCGCAGCCCATAGTATGCTGTGGGGACCTCAATGTACATGACCCCAGCAGTATCTTTCTTCAGCCACACAGACAGTATATAGATAGAAAGAGGAAGTCACACAGGGCACTCTCAGATATGGTGCTACATAACTCTCTGGACGATCCATGGGTCAAGACTCATCCGTATATCGATGGAAGCACTTTTCACTCATCTCCCGACAAAATTATGGTTAGGTTGGATTATTTTTTGATTTCCAACTCATTGATGACTGGTGTACACATTGAAAAGAAACCCCGAATTATTTCTGACCATAGCCCACTAATTTTAACGCTTAGAATGGGGCAGAGCAAAGAAGGGAGTTCCAATGGACATTCGAAAAAGAACTACTGAAGGATGAGGCATATAGAAAACACAAAGAGGGGTGGATTAAAAGCTATTGGGATATCAATAAGGAAACCGCTCCCACGGGGGTGGTATGGGACGCCTTTAATGCGGGGCCAGGGGAGAGACACTGAGTTTTGTACTGTCTAGTCAGAAAAAGGAAAAAGCTAAAATAGAGGAACTATCTAGAAATCTCCTTAAAGAAGAGGATGAACTAGCATTTGCCATACAGCAGCAGCTATCTTTAGAACAACATCTGCTTAAAATTGTAGCTCTTAGAGCAGAAGCCACGGAAAATATCGCTAAGAAGGCAGCTGAGAATTACCTGATTAAAAAAGAAGCCGCATATGAGCTAAGCGAGAGGGTGGGCCATATATTAGCTATACGAACCAGACAGAGATTAGCGGCATCAGATATTGAGGAAATAGTGCACTGGCAGGGTAGCACAATCTCCGAAGCAGACTCAGTGAGAGAGGTTTTCAGACAGTTTTATATGGACGTATATGCTAGTGGCAATACAGGAGAACTTGTTGAGATTGAGAGCTACTTAAGGGATATCCCTCGGCCGCCGCCCCTAACAGACAAACAAAAGGAGGGGCTAGACTCTTTGTTCAGTCTTGAGGAATTTATGTCAGCCTTGGCTAGTCTCACTTCGGGTAAGGCAGCGGGTCCGGATCAACTACCTGTGGAATTCTACAAGGTATTCCAAGGGGTGCTTGCTATAGATATGTTTAATGTTATGTTGCAGGCACAAAAGGGAGAGTCAATACCAGACTCATGGGGGGGAGCAGACATTATTGTGATTTTACAAAAAGTAAAACCACTAACTGCACCTGGTTCATATAGACCGATTACTCTAATGAATACAGATGCCAAAATGTATTCTAAAATGTTGGCTATGAGACTTGCTGGGATTATAGAGCGTCTGGTATCCCCCGCACAATACGGGTTTATTCCCGGCAAGGGCACTACCCAACATGTAAGAGAGATGATTACAATGTTTGACGTGGCAGGTACCCTGGGAGACCCTATGGCAGTGCTTTTTCTAGACGCTGAGAAGGCGTTCGATAGGGTCTCCTAGGACTACCTATGGCAAACCCTGAGATGGAGCGGCATAGGAGAGGGCTATACAAAAACACTAGAAGGACCCTATATAAAGACCCAACGGAAAGGATTAGAGTCAACAGAGGTCATTCGGCAGCAGTTAAGATCTCTAGGGGGACTAGGCAAGGGTGTCCATCATCACCCCTGCTGTTTGCATTATATCTAGACCCCCTCTTGCGCAGACTGGAAGGCAACCCTGAGATTCCCCCAATGAGGGAGAACGGTTGCGAGGTAAAAACGCTAGCCTACGCGGATGACATAGCCATCTTGACACCTAATCCATCTGTAGCTATTGGAGAAATGGAAGTCGAGGCGCAACAGTTTGGGCAGATCTCGGGATATAGCTTGAACAGAACTAAGACCCAGATAGTAGGCTATAGGATTGTAGTTTGTAATGATCAAAGGGTGGTAAACTCAGCTACATATATGGGAGTAGAAATCTCAGTGGATTTAGACACTGTGGTACAGAGCAATATGGCCCCCTTAATGAACAAGGTAAAGACAGATTTGGAAAGAATGAACAATTTGCATTTATCTCTAGTGGGCTGCACTAATGTTATCAAGATGCTGATATTGCCAACATTTTTATATTTATTTAGGTCAATCCCATTATTTTTTGAAGGTAGTTGGTTCAATGCACTAGAGGTAATCCTCAATAGATTTATATGGGCACAGGGCAAGACGCGTAGAGCCTATAGATTCATATCCCTCCCGCGAGAGAGGGGCAGGTGGGGTGCACCAGATTTTAGATTGTATTACTGGGCTGCTGCCATACAATATATGCAAGGGTTGCTAGGGGGAGGAGGTACCGACCAAAGAATTACAAGCTACTCTACCAAAATTTATACTGCGGTTTTAGGGGCAGAGGCGGAAAACTGCTTCTTAAACTGCACATATTTTGGATATTATAAGAGGACAAGATTTAAGACAGTTGGGGCAGCTATCAAAATTTGGAATGCGTTTCTAAAGAAAGTTGGTTTGGGGAGATTCAACTGGTACACTAGGATGTATAAAAACAGGTCCTTTCCACCAGCAAATTTTGCAGACCCAGTTATCACAAGTTGGATGGAGAAAGGACTTGTTCAGATTGGAGATGTGAGGGATTTGGAGGGCCTCGTGCAGTTCTCGGATTTGGTAAACAAATGTGGCTTAGATAGGCGGGACTTTTTCAAATACCTGCAAGTGAGGAGTTTTTTTGCAATAAACGGGGTGGTCCAATGGGCTTTGCCAAAATTGAAATATTGGAGAAAATTAGGCTAGGGGGGGACTGTATTATACGTAGCTTCTATGCAAGCCTCGCAGAAGGAAAACCCGACGATAAAGAGAAATACAGTAGGAAATGGGCAGAGAAACTGGACGGGGAAATAAGCTGGTTTGAGGAGTCCCTGGATTTGGGACGCACAATCCTCTGCTCTGCTCCCTTGCAATCACAGTATTACAAAACACTATACTCACTGTATTTTACACCAGCCAGAAGAGCAAAGTGGGGTGGCACCACAGGTATAACATGTCCACGCTGTAACTCTTTAGAGGCAGACATGATACATATATTTGCTACCTGTCCCCAACTACACACTCTAATTAGAGAAATAGAGAAGTTCCTGGACGTATCTTTAGATATACAAACAACACTGAATGCTACAAGAATACTACTTGGGATAGGTCCAGAGGTTAATACACCACAGAGAGAATTTATGTTTATTGCTATGGTAGTCTATAGACTAAGCATAGCAAAGGCTTGGCTGGATAAAACCCCCCCAGTAATGCAAGTGTGGTTGTCTAATCTTTTGGCAGCATATAATTTGGAAAAGCCCATCTATGCACGGAAAGGCAGGAAAGGAAGACAGTTGGGCCTAAAAATATGGGAGCCTATTACTAGATTGAAGGAGGCTATGGCGATAATCTGAGCAATTCTTTTTCTTCTTTGTTTATCTCAGCCAAGAGATTGCGATATAGGTGTAGAAAGTTGTAAGAAAATATAATTGCAACCTATATGGTACTGTGTATAAACAGTTGACAAACTATGAATTCAAATGTGTTAGGATGTTGTATATATTCTGTGCAAATTGAAAAATAAAAAATATAAATAAATAAATAAATAAAAAAATTCTGGATGGATCTTTAAAACTGACTAAGGACAGTCACGTAAGTAGTCATTATAATGAATAGTGCCCAGATTATAAACATTAAAATGAAATGAGCTATGGTGTAAACCTTTACACCGTGGGCCCGATTCACAGAATAAACTTAAGACTCAATCCTAAACTTACTACTGTTTTGGTATTCACAGATTGCACTTACTACTTTTGGTATTCACAGAATGAACATACTACTTTTGGCATTCACAGAATGCACTTACTACTTTTGGTAATCACAGAATGAACTTACTCATTTTGGTATTCACAGAAGTTAGGACTCCTAACTTTAGGACTCCTAAATGCCTTCTGTGAATACCAAAAGTCTTAAAATTAGGATTTTTCTAAATTTAGTAGTAGTAAAGTTAGGACTCCTAACTTAAGGACTCCTAAATGCCTTCTGTGAATACCGAAAGTCCTAAAATTATGATTTTTCTCAATTTAGCAGTAGTAAAGTTAGGACTACTAACTTTAGGACTCCTAAATGCCTTCTGTGAATACCAAAAGTCTTAAAATTAGGATTTGTCTCACTTTAGTAGTAGTAAAGTTAGGACTCCTAACTTTACTACTACTAAACAATCCTAATTTTAAGACTTTCGGTATTCACAGAAGGCATTTAGGCGTCCTAAAGTTAGGAGTCCTAACGTTACTACTACTAAATTGAGAAAAATCCTAATTTTAAGACTTTCGGTATTCACAGAAGGCATTTAGGAGTCCTAAAGTTAGGAGTCCTAACTTCTGTGAATACCGAAATGAGTAAGTTCATTCTGTGAATACCAAAAGTAGTAAGTGCATTATGTGAATGCCAAAAGTAGTAAGCGCATTCTGTGAATACCAAAAGTAGTAAATGCAATCTGTGAATACCAAAACAGTAGTAAGTTTAGGATTGAGTCTTAAGTTCATTCTGTGAATCAGGCCCTATGTCTTTCGGCAATAGTAGTTTAATTGGCATCTTACAAATATTTTACTTCAACTGTTAGGTACAAAAGACTAATTTTTTAAAGAAGATAACACAAAAAGAAAACATTTCTTATTTGGACAACTTTATGTAATTTGTACAACCAGTTAATTTATGATTAATATGTTTATCAATATTTGTATACAAAATAGGAAAACAGTTATCCTTCAGTTTTCTTACATGTCAGTCATTTATATGATATTTTTATGTATATTTTACTTTGTTTATTGAGTTCATTATTGTAGTATTTTATTCGATAGCAAAGTATCATAAAAGTAAATACATCATAAATTGGATTAAAATACGATTACATCATAAAAAGAATAAAAATTGCTAAAAAAGTGTTCAGATATAAATTTTGTTTAAAAAAGGTTTTTTTTCTAAAAATTCAAGGTTAGTAAAAAGGACAGGAGTCCAAATGAGTATGTCACAGCAAGAAAATGGTACTAGGAGGTAAAGTGCTAATTCAAACAATTTAACAGAGTTTAAACGTCTACCCAGTACTCAATCGCACCAGCTTGGATTGTATTTGCCATGCACTCCCCAGAAATGTTGCAACCCCGGCAATTATCAACATGGAGGAAGTGTCTGTTGTCAAAATGCGAAGGGCCACTGAGCACTGCCGTGTCCCCAGTTCTCTGCATACTGGGCTTAGCCATCTTTTCCTTGCCCCCTTGTATGCCCTACAGGCAAACAGGAAGTGCCCAAGCGTTTCAGTGGGATTAGGGTACCCCGGACATGTCATTTGGTGATGTTTGAAGTTTTTCCACCTGCTGGTAAAGATATTCAGGGGTAAGGTGCCATGCCTCATTTTAAGGAACAAAGATCTGTCTCTTGGTGAGGTGATATAATCAAGGAATGGCTCCAGCCTCGGCATAGGCTTGTGTAATAGAAATTGGTTGGTTAAAGCACCCCACTTTGGGTTTAACGAGTCCCTTTCTTGGATCCTCTCCCAGTACAACTTTTTAACAGTGTCTTACGGCGGGGGCTGCTGTGATAGCCATTCTTCTTTAAGACCCATGTTAAACACCAAGTCCCTTAAATTTTTCTGCCACGGAATCACCCCAAAACCATTCAACTCAATAAGTTAGTCAAGGACTGCAGCGTAGTGGCTGAGATCCGGCGTCCTTCTTAGGCGGACCCAAAATAAAAAAGGTCGAAGACCGACAATGTCTTTAATTGAGCGACATCCTAAGTCATAGAGTAGCGGTTTAATAGGGGTGGAGACCGGGAGACCCACTAACTCTCTCATAAATTTATGCTCAGCTGTATCTAGATCAGTAATTCTTTCAGACCCCCAAAGTTCGGAGCCATAGGTTGCAGCAGACAGCGCCTTGCCCTCATACACTGCTAGGACAGGGCTAATGGGTTTTCTGGATGTCAAACGGTGGTCTCTGGCAATTGCTCCTGTCACCCTTTTAAAGTTAAGCAGAATCTTGGCAATATGAGTATCCCAGTTCATCTTGAGATTTATTCTGACCCCAAGGTAATGAAATGCATTAACCTCCTCCAATAAGGTACCATCCAATTCAATATGAATTTTCTTCGATTTTTTATTTCTAGACTAAACCATCAATTTGGTTTTGATGGTGTTAATTGCAAGGCCACGATCTTTACAAAAGCCACTAAACCTGTCTAGAAGTTTCTGGAGACCAGAGGGGGTTTTAGACATGCGGAGAGTGTCATCAGCAAAGAGGAGGGTAGGTGTTTTTTCCCCAGCCAGGGTGGGGGCATCCGCTGGGTCCTCCCTCAAATGGTCTGCCACCCCATTTATAACGAGGGAGAACAAAGTCGGAGCCATCACACACCCTTGGCGGACCCCCCTCTGCACGGGTATTCTCTCTGTCAGCTGACCTTCGTTACCCCATCTGATTCTCGCATATGTACCATCATGCAATCTTTTGATTAGTTCCAAGAGGTAACGTGGAATGCCCATTTCGTGCAGTACCTACCACAATTTGACCCGGGGGACCAAATCAAATGCGGTTTTGAGGTCAATGAAGGCCAGGTATAATGACCCTTTGCCAATAGAAACGGTCTTCCAATAGGTCGCTGTGAATCTAAATACTTGGTCCATTGTACCTATTTTTTGTCTAAAACCCGCTTGTAAATGTGTTAGAATGTCCCCCTCTTCAAGCCAAATCCCCATTCTGGAGATAAGAACCCTGCCAACTACCTTTTGAATGGCATCAATTAGGCTTATTGGTCTGTAGTTGGCAGGGTCCTCTTTCGCCCCCTTTTTGTAAATTGCGACCACCTCCGCTCCCTTCCATGAATCTGGGACTGGGTAGCCCTTTAACAATAAATTCATCAAATGAAGGATAAGGTTAGCCCATAATATGGGGTCATGAAGAATACGATCGCCTGGGAGCCCATCTGGGCCAGCAGCCTTCCCACGGGTTCTGCTTTTAATAGCTGACTGGACTTCAGAGAGTATAAAATAGTCAGCGGGTTCAGGTAGCATGAGGACTGTCTCGGGGTCCGGGGGAATGATCAGGGATTGCTCTGACCTTACCTCGCTGCAATAAAGATTTGAAAAATGCATAAACCATTGTTGTTCAGTTATGGTATTAGGGATGGATCTGAGCCCCTTCTAGTTAATTGGTTTATTAAGTCCCAAAAAGTAGTAGAATCTTTTAGGTAAGCCGCCTTTTTTAATTCCTGCCAATGGTCCTCCCAAACCCGTTTGGCAGATTCTGTAGATTTTTTATATTCTTGTCTGGCCAGCCTTACCGCTACAGGATCTTTTTTCTGTAAGGCTGAGGAAATGGCATTCCTTCGAACTCTACATTCTTTAGTGAACCATGGATTACCTTTTTTAGGTACACATTTTATTCCTCCCTTGGAACCCCTTATTTTAAAATGAGAACCTAAATTTTCTATAAATTCCTTATAGGATTTTCTAAGGTCTATACTGATTACTGGATCAAGCGCGGAGTTGAGCTGGGAAAATTCTAACACCTTTGAAGCCACTCTAAGTCCTATACCGGCTAATGTATCCTCTTGGCATGCTACTTTATTCCATTTGAGCTTTCGATTGCAGTTAGTAGGAATCACTGCTTTTGATGTTAAGGGAATATTTATGGTGTTTCCACTAGTTTCCCATCTAATGTCTGCACAGAGGGGCTTATGATCACTATCTGGCATCTGCTTGACCTTCATGTCAACGACATATCCCCATGAATTTACATCTAGGATAATGTAGTCAATACGTGAAGGCCCATTCAATCTGTTAAAGGTCATTGCCCCGCTAGGGTCCAAAATGGTTCTCCCATTGAGTGCCCGTAAATTAAATCCCATGGTCAGGGCATTGATTTTCAGTGCCCTCACCGTCCACCTCTTGATGGGGGTTAGATTTAGAGGGGGTACAGAATATTTATTATCTTCCTCCTGGGACCCAAGAAGATCTTCAATGCTTAGGGGTTCAAATGTACAGTTTAAGTCCCCCCCCAAGATGATGTTAGAAAGTGGGGGGATACCTGCCAGGGCCATTTCCAAACAGGAGATTGTAACCGAGTTTTGATAAGGCGGACCTCCTCTTGCATATACATTGAAAAGGTCAATTCTGCTACCATTCAATGGCCCTTTAAAGGATAAATGGAGGATGTCTTCTGAGTTAGCATTGTGGATTTTAATGTTCAAGTTCAATGTTACTTTTACCCAGATATGGAGTCCCCCCGAGGGTCGGCCCATGCCTTGGGTTACTGCTGGTATGTAGAAAGTGGAGTAACCAGGGATATACAAGGGTTCCAAGCTCCAGGTCTCCTGGAACATGCAGATTTTGTGTTTATTGATAAATTCATGCCAACCTGGGATGCCCAGTTTCTTTTTGAGACCTGCAATGTTCCAGGACAAAATATGGATTATTCCAAGGTTGCCCACTCCTACCCCACCTGCCTCTCTCATGATCTGATTTAGAGGGTCCGAGCTGGGAACAATCGGGGGAGCACTCAGTGCCTTTGGGATGTTTACCACTGGGTTCCCCTCATAAACAGAAACTTGAAGAGAACTAGAATTGATACCAGTTAGTCAGTCTATTCTATTAAGGCCTGAGTCGTCGTCTGCCCCTTCAGTAGACCATGAGGGCAGGTGTCTGATCTGGATGTTAGAAGGGCTAGGGGGAGAGGACCGGAACTCCAAATTCACCAAATTATCCGCCATGCTATGGTTATTAAATTGAATTTCAATACAATCACTACTAGAGCTAAATAGGGACAATCTCTTGACACTTATCAGGTCTTCTCTAATGATGGATCTACAGCCCCTGACGTGTCTAAGCCAGTGTATGGTTTTGTTATGTATGAAATCCCTAGATTCAAAGCCATGTTTGTTGTTTAATTTTGGGACCCCGGTCATATAAACTATCTTGTTAGCAGATCTTGTGGTGTTAGGCACAGGTGTAAAAGATGAGCTCCCCTTGGCCAAGCTATCTCTTTTCGTCCTCACATTACTAGATGGTGGGGCAGTCAAAGGACCAGGCTTACTTTGGAAGTCTGTCCCTTGCGGTCTTATAGTATCAGCATATGATTTTGGATAGGACTTAGTGCTTAAAAGTGTGTTCTTTGGGCGCTCACAAGTAGCTGGGGAGCTAGAAGCGGGGTGCAATAATTGTTGTAGTGGGGTTGGAATTGGTGAAGGACTGGCTAGAGGCAGAGTTTTATTAGGGAAAGCTGCATTCCCTTTATGGTGTAATGTCGCCAGAATTTTCTTAATATCCACCATATCGTGTTCTAGTTTCTCTAATTTAGAGAGGATAGCTTTAATCGAGCCAGGACAATTTGGGCAGCCCTCAGATCTTACAACACAAGTGCCTAGTACATTATCATTTGCACCCCATTTTGACACCTGCGCAATTACATCTGCTGCATCACCAGTTTCCCCCTCCAACACAGCATATTTATTACTACATGGAATTGTAATATCCCCAGGGCTTGACTGTAAAGACCCATTGTCGGTGATAGAACTTTTAGCCATTAGAGGATCATCATCTATAGAGCCTGGTAAACCCACTGTAGCCAGCACAGAGCTATTCTCTGGTTGAGTATGTACTAAGCAGATAGGTAAGGATTGAGGAGTATTAGTTTTTTTTTTAAATGTCTGGGATGACTTTCCCTCTACATTTACCTTCTGTATTAAGTGTAGTAATCACCTCAAGTTGTGGTGTATTATCAGCTAAGATTTCCTCAAATTCACCGACAAGATTTTCAATGCGTGTCAAGGTGGATTCTGCACTATTGACAATAAGCTTTTTTGTCTTTTTTCCCTTCTTTGTTTTCGGCTGCTGGACACCCCCCTCCATAGATTTACGTTTGCCCATTCCACTGGTGTTTGGCCAATGTAATATTAATGACACACAGCTACAGCTAAGTTCCCCCAGCTAAAACTCCAATGTACCTTAAAGACAGGGTTAGATGACCAAGCTATGAAGAGGGGATTTTGTCGCAGACGTTATAGGATGGGCCCAGCCCTGCCTCTTCCTGCTGCTGACGGCTGTAGACGGCCCGCCCTCTGCCCGGGCTCAGCCCGGCGCTTCCCGCGCGTATCCCGCGGGGCGGGAGGCATTTGATGATCTTAAGGCGCCTCCGGGCGCGTTGGTGGCGTCAGAGGACTGCGCCGGCCCCTAGTGCTGCTGGGAAATGTAGTCCTGGCGTGACTACTGCCGATGCAGGAAAGTGCTGCTGGCTCCTGGCGCTGGTGCCGTTCCCCTCACGGCAGGCAGCGTTCTGCGAATGAGTTCATCAATTGAATCCTCTCTTACAAAATATAGGGCCTGATTTAGAATTTGGTGGATGAGTGCTCCATCACAAATGTGACGGCAAGCCATCACACCTTTTTCTAAGTGTGCTATATCCTTATGCACTTGTAATATTCCGACAGGCTATCTGACATGATTGTGAAGGAGTACCCATCTGCCAAATTCTAATTCAAGCCCATCGTTTTAATATTTCTCTCAAGAGTCTATTGATCACATGTTGGGATCTCCAAACATGCACAAAATAAACTTCTTACCTATTAAAAAAAAAAGAAGAAAAACAAGGAAAACTCAGAAATCATGATCTTCCATGGGTACACTTTGGTGGTATAATGGAAAAGAGGTACCTTCATAAGCGCGAAGAAAAAAATATATGAAATAGTATTGACTTACGCCATAATGTTCCTATGAAAATTGAGGATTCTGTTTGACTAACGCTCCCATTTCTTTACTGACCCATAAGAGATATGGAAGAAATATGGAGATGGCTTGACCAGCACTATGATGGTCATACCACCAAGCAGGCCCATGGGCTTCCGGGATTATCAGTACTCCCAGATTCAGATAGAATGAGAGGCACCCATCACCACAGGAGTGGCTCTGTAGGACATGACCTCCACTTCTACTCTTATTTAAATGCCTAACGGTATGGGAGACTCAAAATCAAGTGATAATGTGTGTTTCACCCCATGGTGTCTCTGCAAATGATGGATGAACTGGTATGGATTGTGGAGTCCTACATCCACAGCCCCCACCGCAGAACACGATGTGCACATATCCCTCCTGAACTGAATAATTGTAACCTTGCAATCTACCCATATAAACTACAAGACTTCCCCTCTCCTAGCAGGGGGACCCCTCTCAAGTACCTGACCACAGATGCAGCTCAGTCAAAAGTCAACCAGGTTCCCCCTCACCATAAAGGCCTCACACAGGGGCATGGGTGTCCATGAGATGGGCTGCCTCGACAAACCCATCATAGTTTGTGATGTTCCCTTCCACAAGCAGATAGGCTATCATTCAATACTTCTGACCCATAAGAGATATGGAAGAAATATTGAGATGGCTTGACCAGCACAGTGATGGCCATACCACCAAGCAGGCCCATGGGCTTCCGGGATTATCAGTATTCCCAGATTCAGGTAGAGTGAGAGGCACCCATCACCACAGGAGTGGCTCTGTAGGACATGGCCTCCACTTCTACTCTGATGTAAATGCCTAACGGTAGGGGAGACTCAAATCAAGTGATGATGTGTGGCTCACCCCCATGGTGTCTCTGCAAATGGTGGATGAACTGGTATGAATGGTGGAGCCCTACATCCCCAGCCCCCACCGCAGAGCACGACATGCAAATATCCCTCCTGAACTGAATAATTGTAACCTTACAGTGGCCATTGCATTAGACAAAGTTAGGCAAACAAACAACTATCCCAAAAGTGTCTATGCCAGGAAGGCTATAGAGCCACTTCCCATGCAGAGGACGAAAACGCAGTGCTAAGAGCAGAAAAATGTAATCTTTCTAAATTTGCTTTGCATCTTTCTAAAAGTGTAATCTTTATAATGGGTAGTGAGAACTTATTCTTTACCAGTAAAATTAATTGATCATTATCATTCCAGTGATATGAAACATGAAAGATATTCTCCTTCTCAATAAGGATTACAGCTTAAAAGTGTAATAAGTAATTCTCAATGTTAACCACACAAAGGGGTAGGCCTCACAGTAGTGAACAATGAATGTGTTTTTTTTCACTACCAGGGCATGCAAAACATAAAAGTACATGTCCTACATGTTGATTACACAGCTCTCTGCCCTAGGGGTGAATTATAGGTGATAAGTAGGGAGCTTAAGGCTTGCAAGGGTTTTTTAATGCCAAGTTGACATGGCAGTGTAAACATCACATCACACGCCCTGCAGTAAAAGGCCTTAGAAGTGTTTAACGTACTACTTGTGTAGGTGGAACAATCAGTGCTGCAGGCCCACTAGTAGCAATTTACAGGCCATGGGCACAAATAGTGCACTCTACTAGGGACGTATAGATAAATATAAATAAAATATGGCAATTGTGGATAGGCACACGCACTTTAGCACTAGGTCACAGTGGTAAGTGCTCAGCGCCCCGATGTCAAGACTCCAAGCACAATAGCTAGCATTAGGTCAGTGCAAGCAAAAATTCAGCGGTCACTAAAGCAGGTCTCTAAATATCCACGTTGGAGGAGACAGCACAGAGTGACCACTTTATTCCTGCAGCGCTGCGTCCAGAACCTTGGAAAGCGAGTACCCCAACATGGCCGCCGAGGAGAGTCACGAACAGTGCTGGGAAGGCGTTCTAGTCTTCAAGAGCGCGCGAGCAGCTGTGGAGATGAAGCGCACGGCTGCTCTGGAATCTGCGCACTTCAACTGACCTCTTCACCGGAGACATAGCGCGGCTCTCGTGTGAAGTTCTTGTTCCGAAAATTCCTGTCAGCGCTTCTTGTTCTTGGTTGTTTCTTATCGCATGCGCAACGTGGGATTCCGGCAAGTGACTTTGTGAAGAACTTTGTAGTAATTAGCATTTTCGTTAGTGCCACTTCATAGAATTCTAGTTAGGTATTCAGTAGAACCAGAGTAGGATGATTCCCTCACCTTAGATGTTGCATTCCGTTTCTAGGACAGTATTTAGCTTACTTATAGCAAGGTTTAGTTCGTTACCTAATCATATCTGCACAGACTTCCAGTGAACATTTCTTAAGACTATTACATTCAGACAATTCCTTTATCCAAGATTTATTAAGTGAAATTCTGAATAGAACTACGCCTAATTGGTTCATATGCAGGAACTGTGAAGAATACGTCAGCTACCACATAGAGAGGCACAGTCCAGATCATATTGGGGGTAAGAGACTTCACTTGTTGTTCCAAGTAAATATACATTAAATGTTTAGAGTGTGAATACATTAAGTCATTCCTTTCAGAGGTGGTGGGGCATAGGAACCTACGTCGACTCCAGTGATTCTTGAACCTTCTGACAGATTGAAGTGCCAACTTTTCACTCGAGTCAACATGGCTGAGGGATTTGATATGAATTCTTTGGCGGGAGTCTTAGAAGGGTTGCAGGCTCAGCTTACACGCTCTACAGAAGAGAATAGGGTCCTTAGGGATGAGGTAAAAAGGTCCCAACAAGAAACTCGTCACGTTCAACAGAAATTAGAGGAACTCATAGCGGGAACTACTCCTTTACCTAGTTTCAATTCCTCTCACAACTCCGGTGCAGAAGTGGCCACGCAAGTGATTCATTCAGTGGCGCCAATAGTACCTTTAGCCAACCCTGAACGCTTTAGTGGGGACCCCCATAAGGCCCAAATTTTCCTCACTCAATGTTCCTTGCATTTCTTGTGCAGATCAGTGGTCTTCAAGGAGGATCAAGCCAAAGTCGCATTCATGTTGTCTTATTTGAGCGGAGACGCCGCTGCCTGGTCTATGCCGTTGGTCACTCGAAATGACACAGCATTATATGATTTTAACCGTTTCAAGAAAGAATTTTTACGAATATTCGATAGGAGAACGGCTAACCAAGCTACTGACAATGAACTCCTAGATCTCAAGCAAGGCAATCGAGAATTGGTAGCGTATATAGCCCAGTTCAACAAACTAATCGTTGAAACAGATTGGTCCGACAGTAAACGTGCGGCGATATTCTATCGAGGTCTTAAAGATGAAATAAAAGATGCCTTAGCACAGATCCCTAAACGTCCTCAGGAGATATCAGAGCTGATAGACTTAGTTCTTCAAATTGAACATCGATTGTTTGAAAGAAGGTCAGAAAAGAAGCGAGATTACAAGTCATTTGTGCCACGCCTAGACCGTATGAGATCTGAACCCTCGAAACCCGATACAGGTACCGGAGAGGAACCAATGCAAATAGGTTCCATCAGAGGACCTCTCTCACAGGAGGAAAAAGACAAGAGACGAGCAAATCAGTTGTGTCTGTATTGTGGAACCTCGGGGCAGTGTCCGAAGAGAAACAAAAATAACCAGGGGTTAAAAGACCGATCCCATCAGTAAAGGGAGTTGCCCTGGTGGGATGTTCCGAACAGTCAACTCATGAACATCAGCAATTGATTAACACATTACAGTCAGAAGCCCCTCACCTTACAGTGTTTTTTACAGTCAAATTCGGACCCCAGAAGTTGGAAGAAGTTTCAGTCATGATTGATTCGGGGGCTACAGGGAACTTCTGCGACCAAAAATATGCGCAAGAGATGGGCATAAAGGCGATTAAGAAGAAGAACCTTGAGGTGGTAAAGGCGGTCGATGGTTCCAATTTAACTTCAGGACCTATAGTAGAAGAAACAGAAACCTTGGAATTGGTGGGGTTACAGGATCATCGAGAATTTATCAGGTTTAACCTTATAGATGCACCTCAGTTCCAGCTGATTTTGGGGTTGCCATGGTTGACTGCTCATAATCCGATTATTGATTGGGAGAGGAGGACGGTCAAGATGAACTCGGAATTTTGTCAGAAGAATTGTCTTGCTAAAAAGCCGGAGAAATGCGAGGGATCACCGGCCACTGAGTTGGCTCAATTGTCGCTTCACATTTGCACTGTTAGTGCTGAAGAAATTCCAAGAGAATACCAAGATTTGGCAAGTGTGTTCGACAAAAGAAATGCAGAAAAACTACCGCCACACAGGAACTACGATTGTAAGATTGAGTTGGAAGCCGGTGCCAACCTGCCCTGTAGCCGAGTTTATGCGCTCATGGAAAAGGAAAACATCTACCTCAAAGAATATTTGGAAGAGTACACTAAAATGGGATTCAAAAGGCCATCACAATCCCCAGTTTCTTCTCCGCTCTTCTTCCGGCCCAAAAAGGATGGGACCCTTCGCATGTGTATTGATTATAGAGCCCTGAATCAAGTCACTGTAAAAAACCGGTATCCATTACCTCTCATCAATCAACTATTGGACCAAGTTAAAGGAGCTAAAATTTACACCAAGCTTGATCTACGTGGGGCTTACCATTTGGTGAGAGTTGCCGAGGGTGATGAATGGAAAACAGCCTTCCGGACCAAGTATGGATTGTTTGAGTATCAAGTGATGCCTTATGGGTTGAGCAATGCCCCAGCAGCATTTCAAAACTTCGTAAACGATGTTCTACGGGAATTCTTGGATCGAGTGGCTGTAGTGTATATTGATGACATACTGATTTTTTCCGACAATATGGAGGATCACGTCAAGCATGTGCGAGCCATTCTTCAGAAGCTTTTGGATAACCACTTGTATGTGAAGTTGGAAAAGTGTTCATTTCATGCCGAGAAGGTGGAGTTCTTGGGATTCATGTTGTCCGCAGCTGGGGTCGAGATGGATAATTCAAACGTCCGTACCATTCAGGAGTGGTCATCACCGGGGAGTGTGAAGGAAATCCAAAGTTTTATTGGTTTTGCCATCACTCATCTGCTAAAGAAGGGGCAAAAATTTGAGTGGACCGCAAATGCAGAACAAGCCTTCCAAGACTTGAAGACTGCATTCATTAGCGCCCCTATTCTAATGCATCCCGACCCGGAGAAAGCATTTTTTGTTGAGACAGATGCATCAGACTTTGCCACCGGTGGAATATTATCGCAGAGAAACAAAACTACGGGACAACTACATCCGGTGGCCTACCATTCCAGGAAACTGTCTGACACAGAGCGTAATTACTCCATCGCCGACAAGGAGTTGTTGGCTGTCCGAGAGGCATTCCAAGACTGGCGACACTACCTACTGGGGGCCAAGCATACTGTCACAGTATTTACAGACCATCGTAATCTCCAATTTCTTAAGTCTGCAAAAACCCTTTCGCCACGTCAATTGAGATGGTCTCTGTATTTCTCAGAGTTCGACTTTGTGATCACGTACAAACCAGGGGCGAAAAATGGGAAGTCCGATGCCATTTCACGCATGAACCCAACAGCCGAAGAAAAACCCTCAGTCGAGGAACCAATAGTTCCGTTGAAACAAATCATTGGGGCCATGCAATTGAAGGAATTCAATGAGCAAATTCAGCAAGTTTGCTCAGAAGAGGATCTCCGTACATGGGCAGAGTCAGATGTAAAAAGAACTCTTGTCAGTGGACTTCCTTATCATGAAGGTAGACTATATCTTCCGACCAGAAAACTTCAAGAAGAGGCCATGAAAGGTTGCCACGATGATCGGTTGGCGGGTCACAAAGGAGTTAAGAAGACTGAAGAACTGGTCAGGCGACACTTTTGGTGGCCAGACTTGGCAGCTCAAGTAAGACAATATGTTTCGACCTGTGAGATCTGCATAAAGGGGAAGCCTAATCGACAGGCCCCACAGGGGTTACTGCAACCCCTACCTAATGCACCATACCCATGGCACACAGTGACACTAGATCTGATAGTGGATCTGCCCTCTAGTCAAGGTAATACGGTGATCTTGGTGGTGGTGGACTCATTTACTAAAATGGGACATTTCATTCCTTTTAAGGCAGTACCCACAGCTTCTCAATTAGTGCAGACCTTTAACCAACACATAATTCGGGCACACGGGATTCCTCAGGTAATCATATCAGATAGGGGATCACAGTTCATGTCGAGATTTTGGAAGGCCTTTATGCACAATTTAGGCATCGATACACGTTATTCGACTAGTTATCATCCTGAAACAGACGGTCAGACCGAGAGGTTGAACCAAGATCTGGAGCAATATTTGCGCCTCTATCTGTTGGAGCAGGATGTTGAATGGTCTGAATTACTGTGGACTGCAGAATTTGCATACAATAACGCAACTCATGCGAGAACCTCGGCCAAGCCTGCCCTGAAAAAACTTCACTGGCTCCCCGTGAGGGAAAGAGTCGTTTTCAAGGCCCTCTGTCTGGCACACAAGGTCCTGAACAACGCGGGTCCCCCCATTCTGAGCTCCTGGATCATTCCATACAGACCGTCGAGAGCGCTCCGGTCCGAACAGGAACACCTCATTGTTGTCCCCAGGGTGAAGAAAACCCGCATAGGCGGCCGCAGATTCTCAGTGAACACGGCCAGAAAATGGAACGCGCTACCCTCAAACATCAGAGCCGAACCAAACCTCCTTCGATTTAGAAAGTCCCTCAAAACCCTCCTCTTCCCCTGATCCTTCTTCCATCTTCCGTTACCCCCCCGTTTAGGAGTTCGAGGTCTAGCGCTGGGATACTCACGGGTGACTACGCGCTCTACAAAAACCATAAATAAATAAATAAATAATAAATAAATAAATCATGACTCCACAGGGTTTACTCCATTTTATTTGAATACAGGCAGACACCCGACGATCACACTAGGAAAACAGAATGGGTAGGTCCCAGCCGTTACTAGTGTAATGGAAGAGCTACAGGGCTCTTACAAAAGAGCGTTGAGAAATTTAAAAAAGGCCAAACAATCCTATAAGAAACAGGCAGATAAAAAGAGAAGAAGGGTTCCCAGTTTGAAGTAGGTGATCAGGTATGGCTATCCACAAAACATTTGAGATTGAAGGGTAATCGGAAGTTTCAGCCTAGATTCATAGGGCCATTTAAAATCCTGAAAATCATCAATCCTGTAGTGGTTAAGTTACAACTACCAAAATCATTGAAAATTCATTCGACCTTCCACATTTCCCTTCTGAAGAAAAGACCAGATCAGGTCAGATTAAAAGACTCCCCACCAGCTATTGTAATTGAATCTAGCGAGGAGTACGAGGTCAGCAGGATCCTAGATTCCAAAGTCACTAAGAATAAACTGTTTTACTTGATAGAGTGGAAACGTTACGGACCTGAAGAGCGGTCGTGGGAACCATCAGTTAATGTACATGCCCCACGACTAGTTGAAGCCTTTCATAAAGCGCACCCCAACAAACCCACTTTGGGAGGACCTTTCTTGAAGGGGGGTACTGTCAAGACTCCAAGCACAATAGCTAGCATTAGGTCAGTGCAAGCAAAAACTCAGCGGTCACTAAAGCAGGTCTCTAAATATCCACGTTGGAGGAGACAGCACAGAGTGACCACTTTATTCCTGCAGCGCTGCGTCCAGAACCTTGGAAAGCGAGTACCCCAACATGGCCGCCGAGGAGAGTCACGAACAGTGCTGGGAAGGCATTCTAGTCTTCAAGAGCGCTCGAGCAGCTGTGGAGATGAAGCGCACGGCTGCTCTGGAATCTGCGCACTTCAACTGACCTCTTCACCGGAGACATAGCGCGGCTCTCGTGTGAAGTTCTTGTTCCGAAAATTCCTGTCAGCGCTTCTTGTTCTTGGTTGTTTCTTATCGCATGCGCAACGTGGGATTCCGGCAAGTGACTTTGTGAAGAAATTTGTAGTAATTAGCATTTTCGTTAGTGCCACTTCATAGAATTCTAGTTAAGTATTCAGTAGAACCAGAGTAGGATGATTCCCTCACCTTAGATGTTGCATTCCGTTTCTAGGACAGTATTTAGCTTACTTATAGCAAGGTTTAGTTCGTTACCTAATCATATCTGCACAGACTTCCAGTGAACATTTCTTAAGACTATTACATTCAGACAATTCCTTTATCCAAGATTTATTAAGTGAAATTCCGAATAGAACTACGCCTAATTGATTCATATGCAGGAACTGTGAATAATACGTCAGCTACCACATAGAGAGGCACAGTCCAGATCATATTGGGGTTAAGAGACTTCACTTGTTGTTCCAAGTAAATATACATTAAATGTTTAGAGTGTGAATACATTAAGTCATTCCTTTCAGAGGTGGTGGGGCATAGGAACCTACCTCGACTCCAGTGATTCTTGAACCTTCTGACACCCGAGGCCAAAAAAATAATAATTCAGCAATATTGGAGGAAGCAGGAACAAAGTTTGGTGAAAGACCTCCATTAGTATTTCAGGTTTAACATGGCTATTTTGGGACTACCCTTGATTTAGCCCTGAAAATAAATGTAATTTTGCAAGCCAAAATGGCTGCACTGGCAGCCCTGAGACATTTTTTAAAGGTTTCCTTTAATGGCTGTCCAAATAAATGCAGTAGGCCCACTAGACGCATGTATTTTACAAGCCTGGGTATAAGGTGTATCACCTTACAAGGTACTTGTAAGTACATTGAAATTGTCAATTGTGTGTACTTGTTTGAATGTGAAAGCACAAGCACTTAAGTACTCGTTAGCAATAGTAAGTGCAGAGTCCTTCACTTCTTTAAAAAATCAGTACATCTGACCATTTATTATAGGTAGAACTTCCTTGTAATGAATGTATTGTTTTCCTCTTTTCTTAGAACGGCTGACCTTACAAAGATTAGTTCTTTCCAGCCTTTATACATCCGCTTTGCTGGCTGGAGTTACGAGCATTATAGCCACTGTGCCTTTATCTGTTTCAGAGACCTTGTGGCACATACTAGGAATCCTGAGCCAGTATGTATATGATGTATATTTTGTACTATGTTTTTTCCGCCCCTCCGTTTCCTTCCCTTTATTATTTTCCTTTTTTTCTGCTTAAAATATTTGTTTTCCTTCATTCTGTTTAACTTGTTTTTTAGTCTCTGTTACCTTTCCTCTTATTGGTTTAATCATACTCTGTATCACAAAGCTCATTAGGACTGGTGCATGAACAGTGATGGCTTTGGTTGGCTTTTGGTTGCACTATTTAAGGTTTGGGATTTTCTTGGATCTAACTGGCTTGCTCCATTTTTCTATTGTTTTGGAATTTCGATATGTTGTATTCAATGTATTGCTTGTTTATTCCCTCAGACTTGTGTTTTATATTGTTCTGAGCCCTGGTGTAATATGATATATTAGCACAAAATATGAATTACAGTTGGCCTTCTGACCACTGCATAAATTCAGCGCCCTGATGAAGGAGTGTTTCACTACATGGTACCTCCAAAACGCCCATCAGCACATTTCCTTTGTGGTGTTGACATATTGTATTTAATGTTGTCTGTATGTTCAGTGTAATCTAATTGTAGTATTGTTTCACTATATGTTTTTGTCACTGCAGAGACATGTATATTAATTGTATGATTTTTTCTGTGTATATTTTTGGGCTCCGTTATGATTTATGTACAATGTTGTGAATTGTTTTATGATAGAATATGTAATTTTATAAGGATACTAGCAGCCCATCCCGACGTTGTCCGGGTATGAATTGCTGCCGGCCAGTAGTATATTGTTTTGTAGGATTTTGTTTTGATAGCATTTCTTATCTATGACAGGCCTGTGAAACGCTCTGATTCACAGTGCACTGCTGATGCATTTAAGAGTGCGCGTTCAGTAGTGTGTGAACATGAGATTCCCTACTTTATTTTTCCATGCAATATTATATAGCGCAAACTCGACAACATGGCATGAGCACAATTTACATTACAGAAGAACACATTTATTTGTGGTAGGCACAGGGATACAAAGCGATTTGCCTGGAATCACAGGATGTTGAGCTGATGCCGAGATTCGAACGTAGCTCCCCAGCTCTAAAGTTCGCAATTCTAGAACTTGTGGTGGGAGGTGTGTCTAAAAGTGTATGTCGGTGCTTTCCATCAATGAGAGAGACCTGTGCATTTTTCAAATCGGTGGTGAAAAAATATGTTAGGTTATGTTATGTTAGGAGTATTTATTCAGCGCACAGCTGCTCCAGCGAAGGAGCGTCCTGGCGCTTGACAAGGTATCCAACACAACACAACCAAGGGACCATGGACTAAGAAAGAGAAAACTCAGGGAAATAACAAAGTCTTGATGGCTCTACGAAATAAAAAGAGATTATCAGATGCACAAATCTCTAAGGGAAGAGAGTTCCACAAGGCAGCAGCCCGAACTCGAAAAGAGCGTCCTCCATCTCGGCTGAGTTTAAACCAAGGAACCACAGCCAAATCCTGACCCAGAGATCTCAGGGAGCGGGCAGGAACATAGAGTATCAAGAGATTCCTGAGGATCGGGGCCGAGAGGCCCTTGATAATTTTGTAGGACAGACACAGCACTTTAAATTGGATCCTCTGCTTGACTGGAAGCCAGTGGAGGAAATGAAGGGTATTGGCAGCGGAGCAGAACCTGGGCAGACCCACCACAGCTCTGGCTGCCGCGTTCTGGACACGTTGCAGACGTGTATTTTCCACTTGGTTCACCCCTACCAGAAGAGAGCTGGCGTAGTCAAGCCGGGAGATCACCGTCGCCTGCAACACCAGCTGCCTGGTAGCGGCGTCAAAAAATGTCAGTGTTGGTCTGAGTCCTCGCAAAATGCCAAAACGACTGGTGGCAGTTATTTTGGTATGGGAAACAAAACTAAGGGCAGGGTCTAGCCAGACTCCCAGATTTTTAGTCTCCGTTACCGGAGTCAGGGTAGGTCCCAGTTCCGGAGGCCACCATTTGTCGCCCCAAAGTTCCGGTTTCTTGCCGATGATCATTATCTCGGTCTTTTTTGCGTTCAGCTGGAGATAGTTGGAATTCATCCAGCTGGCAAGCGCCCTCAGCCCATTCTGGAACCTAGGGGTGTCCAAATCAGAGTCCCCGCTGAGAGTGACTGCCAGCTGAGTGTCGTCAGCGTATGAAACCATAGTCAGGCCCCATTTCTTGACGACATCAGCCAGCGGCCTCACATACAGATTAAATAACGTGGGACTCAGCGAGGATCCCTGAGGGACCCCCTGGTCCAGCGGATTGAATTTGGACTGATGGGGAGGGATGGCTACGCAAAAAGATCGGTCAGCGAGAAAAGAACAGAACCACTGGAGGGCAGTCCCAGAAATACCAGCTTCTTCCAGGCGCTGGAGGAGGATAGAATGGGATACGGTGTCAAAGGCAGCGCTCAGGTCTAATAAAACAAGCACTGCCGTTTGACCTAAATCTAGCCCCATGCGCAGATGTTCCACCATGTAAAGAAGGGCTGTCTCCGTGCGGTGATCAGCACGGAAACCATTCTGCATCGGATATAGAATATTTGCCCGCAGGAGATGATCCGAAAGGACTCGATTCACGTGTGCTTCCGCTACTTTCGTAGGCCATGGAAGAAGTGATATCGGCCGGTGATTCTCCGGTTTAAGAGAATCTAAACCTGGCTTCTTTAAAATCGGCGTAACCACCGCTTGCTTCCAACTGGCAGGAACCATACCAGTGGAGAGCGAGAGGTAGATCAAAGAGCACACCGGTAAAAAGTCCTAAGACAACGGGTCCCTGAAGAGAGCCGGTCTCAATGGATCTGCCGGAGAACCGGACTTAGTACGTAGGGCCAGTTGATTAAAACCCTCAGGCGATAGGCAGGGAAGAGTGTGCAGGACTGTGTGTTCCTCGGACCTAAGAGATGGTCCGACTTCCTGGATGGGCATAGAAAATGAACGACGGATGGCTTGGATCTTCTCCAAAAAGAAGTTGGTCAATGCCTCACAATGTGAGATAGAGGCTGTGTCATTAGTGGGGGGCTTTTTAGCCATAAGGTCTTTGAGGGCCTTAAAAATAGCTTTGGAGGGATTAGAGCTATTACGGAACTCCAAAGAGTAAAAAGCTGCACGCGCTCTGCAGACCGCGCGATGGTAGACTTTAATAGTGGAGAGATATGACACTTTTTTACTAGTGTCATAGGCTTTCCGCCACTCCCTTTCCGCGCGTCTGCACGCACTTTTCAATGCACGTAGCGAGTCATCGTACCAGGGGCTGGGGTCCCTTACACTGCATTTACTCAGGGTAACCGGGATGATGGAATGCAAAGCCCGGGTAATCCACTCGCAGAAAAGGTTATAACCCATATCCACATTATCAAACGGGCCAAGTGGATCCTCAGACAGAGTGCGGTACAGGTCCTCTAATCTGAGTTTGTTCCAGTTTCGTCTAGGGACGACTCTGGCCATGGGTTTAGGGGGCAGCTCATACAGTGGGCACTGGATCCTAACCAAAGAATGATCAGTCCAGGCGAGGGGGGTAGAGGATAGAACCCTAGCCTCCGTAAGGTTGGTGAAAAAAGGATCCAAAGTATGACCTCCCACATGGGTGGGGAAGGTGACTCGTTGGTACAATTGATAGGCTTCAAGATCCGCCAGCGTGCTACTGACAGCAGGAGTAGTCAGACTCTCAAAATGGAGATTCAAGTCCCCTAAGATAGAAAAATTAGCACATCCTACTGCCAGCATACCTATAGCATCTGGGAGGGCCCACCTAAACACCACGTCGCTGCCCGGAGGGCGGTAGATTAGCATGCCGGAGAAGGAGAACTGGGGGCTGATGGAAATCTGGAAAGAGGCACTTTCACAGCCTGCAATGTTTTAGCCTCTCCAGTCACAGGGATAACATGATTTAACCGCAAGCGCTATACCCCCACCTCGCATAGGGCGATTAAGCGTATACACCGAATATTCCGGCGGGAAAGCCAAATTGAGAATGGCTGTGTCGGTATCCTGCAACCAAGTCTCAGTGATAGAGAAAATGTCAGCAGATTCATCCTTAGTCAGATCATATATAGCCTGGTAGTGATTCACCAGCGGCCTGACATTAAGGTTCCAGATACTAAGCTTGCGTGAGAGGCAGATACTCCTGGGTGCTGCCGGTTTGCCCACATACCTAGAAAGAGCGGGAGCACAAAGTGCCCATCTACCACAAACACAGTGGTAGGGGCCGCATAGTGGGCTCACAGGTACCGCCTCACAACGGACGGCTTGGTGTCTAATAGCTAGTAGGGCATCTCTGGAATAACATAGCGCCATACTCACTGCAATAATGGCAGACGGTAACTCGGATCTGACCTGCCGATCCGGCCCGAGACGCGGACGGGCGCAGACGGGCAGGACTCTGGCACGACTCAGGCTAAGCGAAGGCACGCCCGCTGCGCGATACCGCTGCGCTTGGCAGCGAGCATTAAGTAGGCGTCCCTTACAAGATCCTGCGCACTAGAGCGCTCGAAGATGCTGGCGTCCGGGCAAACAACACCACTCCAAGATGGCTGCTATGAGAATGACCCCACCTCGGGAACCGGACCCGCTCAACAGTGGTGCCAAACAATTAAAGTGCAGGTAAGGGGGGCTAAGCGTGCCACAAATCCAAACTAATTAAAATAGCCAAATGATAAAACAAATGGAAAACGAGGAGGTTAAAAGCAATAATGCACGATGCAAGCGCGAGGCGCTAAAACAGCAGTTCGATACCTTGTCCTTATGAGTATGTTGCTGGAGATGTTGGCTGCCGTGCCACCATTGTACTTACCGGGGGAGGGTAAACACCCATTATTCCGCAACTTTCTTTCTGCATACCATCACTCCGCATACTTTCATTACGAAAGTACCATGAATCTGCAATGCCATTGTAACGCATGGCATTAAATATTATATGCTTTACTACGCATACATTTACAACAAAATTTGTTGTAAATGCATGAATGGTAAATGCATGTTTTTTATATGTTTGGTAAAAATGGGTATAGGGGTATATGTTTTTGGGGTACTGAGGTATATGTTTTGGGGTCTTTGGGTATTTTAAGCGTTCGGATATAGTTTTTGGTTATGGGGTACAGGGGTAGTTTTAGGGTTAGGGATAGATATGGGTTTTAGGGTACAGGGGTATTTTAGGGTTCAGGGGTAGGTTTGGGTTTTGGGGTACAGGGGTATTTTTAGGGTTCAGGGCTAGGTTTTGGTTTTGGGGTACAGGGGTATTTTTAGTGTTCAGGAGTAGTTTTGGGGTTTGAGGTACAGGGGTATTTATAGGGTTCAGGGCTAGGTTTGGGTTTTGGGGTACAGGGGTATTTTTAGGGTTTAGGGATAGGTTTGGGTTTTGGGGTACAGGGTATATTTATAGGGTTAAGATGGCTTAGTGTTTAAGGGTGTTGGGGTATTTTAAGGAGTAAGGGTGGGTTATGATTATTGGGTGCAGGGGTATATAAAGGGAGCAGGGTGGACACCTGTTGTGACCGTGTTTTTGGCTCTATTTCCGAGTGATGGTGACTTTAAGCTTGCTACCATCCTGAATCCCTATTCTTGGCTTGTGTTGGTCCTTTTCAGGCCTTTTTCCTAACCTAGAAGCATAAACTTCAGGATAGCTGCTTTATATGATGATAGATCCCTTATTCTTGACTCTAATCCATCTATTGCCTATTGGCTTTGACATAATTATGTGTCCTTTCATAATCCTACCTATAGTAGAGGGTGGATCCTGTAGTCCTGACTTTATATTACATATTGGTATGGTTTGTGTATGTACTCTGACAGAGCTAAGTGTTATTTCATCCTTTTCGGGCCTACAAGGCCCAGAACTAGAGAGACTCCATTTTGCTTTCTGTCCCTGCAGACTGAGATGCTTTTAGGGTAAAGGTGATGTTTTAGTTATGAGGTGTTGTTCACTTGGAGAGAACTGGCCTGGGCCGGCCCTTATTGGTAGACTGTATTATTCTTTGTGTCGAAGACACCACAAAAGGCCGGCCGGCTGGGTGTGTGTCCTTGACGCGGAGTGGTGCAGGGATCTGATGGGCGGCAGGCTGATGACTGGAACTTTCCATGATGAGAGATCATTCCATATTAGCGAAGTGCAGAAGAGGAGGAGTGTCATTTGGAGCGGGGGAGAGGAGTCAGTCAGTTGGTGTTTGGAACAGAGAGAGAGAGAGAGCAGTCAGTTTGGTGGCTGGAGTTATCAGAAGCAGTTGTGAGCAGATGGTGTTTAGAGCTGGAGAGAGAAGGAAGATGATGTTTGGAGCTGAAGAAAGCAGTCAGAAGCAGTTACTTATCAGAAGGAGTTGTGATCAGCTGGAGTCTGGAGTGATGCCTTTTGGAAGAGACTGAAGTTATATCGTGGATTAGTATGTGGGAGCAGCTGGAGTGAGTTGGACATTGGTGCTCGGATAATCAGACAGAGTGAAGAAGCTAGTGGAGCGAACGGTTATCAGAGCGGCAGAAACTATATCATTAGACTGAAGTTTGAAGGTGAAGACAGTTCGTGGGGGAGAGGAATCCAGTGCAGAGTGATTAGCGCAGATGCGTGTCCAAGAGTGCAGGGGAGAATCTGAGACGAGCCAAGGCACAGACGGGAGAGGAACCCAGATGATAGCTAGAGCAAGACTTCATACTAATCAGGTGATATCTGTCCTGTTATATTAGTGCTTTTATTTCCTAGGCTAAATTCCCCTACTGTATTACTAATCCTTTTTCTTTCAGCGGTGTGCAGTATAATCCATTCCCTTTTTAGCTTTTTACAGTCCCTGTTAGTTTCATGTGGATGTGTTATAGTAATAAAGCTTTCCATTATAATAAAGAGACCCCGCAGATCTGTGTATGTGTCTATTCCCCTTTTACTTTTCAGGCTTTATGTTATATTGCAGTATTATATTGTTGCTATTGTTATAATATAGGAACCCCAGGTCTTAATGAACAGCTGTGTAGATGTTGTTATTATGATAGGGTTAACCTTTCTTCTAGTCAGATGCTGTTATGTGAACGGATGCGACTCCCGTCCAGATAAATGGTAACTGAATAATGAGGGGGAGAGAAGAACTTGTATTAGATAATAACAATTGCACAGTGTAATTTGGCAATTCTTGTGTACCACATAAAATATATGAGACATCCCCAGTAGGTATTAGATGTATGAGAGAAACTTCCCAACAGAGAGAGACAGAGCTGAAGGTATTCATAGGACAGAGATTGCCACTAGAGAGAGAGTGTCATTAGTGAGAGCACTGAGTGTGTCAGTGTGTAATGAGATCGCCGCTAGGGAAAGTGGCGTTAGTGAGAGCACTGAGTGTGTCAGTGTGTAATGAGATCGCCGCTAGGGAAAGTGGCGTTAGTGAGAGCATTGACTGTAGTCGATGTGTATACCCACAGGATTGTGGCTTGTGTAATAGTGAGAGCACTGGGAGGATACAGTGCCTATCTTGAGCGAGCACTGGGTGTAGCCAGTGTGTAATGGTAAGTTATTGGAACTGCCCCCTTCACTATGAGTAGGAGGGTAGCATAGTCTGGGTCTGAGTTGCCGCGAGACTATATGGTATGAGTGTGGTGTAGGGCATGGACGTCCTTAGTATTCAGTGAGTATTCCTAGTAATCCCTATAGATTTAGTAGTGTTTCTGGTGATATGAGCTTGTATAATGTAATTCCCCGTCCTTGGGTAGGAAATATAGATACCTGTTGTAAATAGGTCCTAAGAAGAGAGGTGGTTACGTTTCGGCTGGGTTAGTGGTGTCTTGGTGAGCTGATTCTATCTGGTCCGAAAATCCGGTCGTCACAACACCCGAGCTGGAATGTACAGAACCTGGGAAGAAAAAGCAATGAAATATTGGGCACAACGCTCGCTTTTTTTTCCGTAATCCCGCGCCCCACACACGCCCCCAGCACACACCCACAGCACACGATATGAGACATGGCATGAAGGGCAGAACGTACCAAATGCTCATAGCGTTTGGCATGCCCCCTGCACACGCCCAAAGCACAACGCAGACACGCCCACAAGGGAGTACTTTGCTGGCATGGTTCTTTTACCTTTTAAATGTATATGGTGGGCGTCTGCATAGCCTATGTCCTTCTGCTGCAACTTCCCTTTCCAACGCTGTATTGGGTGTTGTGATTGGTGCTGTGGTTCATGAGATTAACCGCCTCAAAGGTTTGGGCTCTCTCTTTATTATATTAGTATAGATATATAAAATATACCTGAACAAAAAAAATGGTATATATTTTTGTATAATAAATGATTTAAATTACTTGTTCTGTGGGACATTTTACTTTTGATACATTACCAATCATGAAGGCCATTTAAAGGGGGAGTTTTCCCTGGTTACTTTCCCCTGAAATTATGTTTTTGCAGGGGCCCTCTTATGTATTATTTATGCAGCACTGATGGTGCAACACAGACGAGGAGCCCTGAAAATTTATCACAGAACTGCCACTGTAGTGTTGGTGCGCAATTTATTAACTGTCATGTGGACATGACAAGTGCACCCACTTGCAAGGCCCCAACCATCCCCATTTAAGGCACCCTTATGGTAGGCCCAAGGTGCCCTTGTGGGCATGGTGCAGTGTATGTGAAAGGTAGGACATACAGTGGTGTGTGCGACATGTGCTAATATGAAATACTGCCAATTTTGTTTTTACTATTGAAAGGCTATCTTGCCCTATTGGTGGGAATGCTTTGTAACATCTTTCAAATATAAGTTCCTATTGGTACATGGTGGAGAAATAAAGTTTAGTCTCTCTGAACTCAGAATTTAATAACACATCTTTTAGTAAATATGTTTTTTTAAATTGTGTGTTTGAAAATGCCACTTTTAGAAATTATGCAAGTTAAATTGCCGGAACGGCGTATATCAAAAGTTCATCAATAATTTCAAGTTTTAATCCTTTTATTTGTATTCAAATTGTTTCCTCAGTTGTGCTTGTTACAAAGTAGACCGTGAAAAGTAACATTGCTTCTACACGGCAGCTGTGTTAAGAAACTTCTTGCTGTCGCATGCTTGTTCTTTCAAACAAATCTTTGGTGATTCTGCTGGTTCCCAATGCATTTCGGGCTTATAATGTAGCCCTTCTTCAGGGGGATCACTACAAATTTAAACAAACATCACTGTTAAGTATAATCATGTCCCAACTATATTGTAAAAATAGCCTCATTACATGTGCCAGTAAACATTTTCCAAAATACATTTTCCCTCTATGCGCTACGAAAAGCGCTGTAACCTTTAACCAAAATCACGTGGATGTTATCTCGTTCTAATATAACTGTGAATGTGGGCAATTCAGTTATTTCATACCTTCGATCGTGGTCCTCACGGCCTTCAGTTTCTAAAAATGAGTTCTTACGCTACTTTCCAACATGCTCGTCATTAATAGGTGTTCCTCGGGACTCCGCCCTGCTCTTTTCCGCCAATGATACGGTGGGTGAAAACACCCTTATACTACAAGTCCCATAATGCCGTATGTGAGGCCCCAATTGACACACCACTTTTTTTTTTTTTTTAAACATATGCAACGTTGTAATCATGCTATAACCTTGGTTTAAAGATAGTGCACTTGTGTGCCACGCCCTCCCTATATAGTGTTATACATGTCAATCAGAACATTATGGATGAGAACTCCCGTAGATAGTAAGTCTGTAATAAGATATAGCAACATGGTGGCAGTTCAAAAGAGCCCACGAGTTAGGGCTAGTAGATGGATAATGATTCTTGTTGTTGGTTTTTTCCTCGGTAATCTTGGGTGCAACTTGATTTAGGACAAGGATATGAAAAAAACGTGCGAGGTCAAGTGCACTCCTTTTATTTGCTAAAACTCTTTGTCAGTTTAATCCAGGTTTACAACGTTTGGCGTGCGCTCGATGAGTGGTCTGTCCTAAAACCACGTGGTGAAAAGATGCAAGTGAAATTGAAGCGGGTAACTTTTAGAAAGTAGACATTTTCTTGTTTAACCATTCTGGGTGCCTCTGCCTGTTTGTCTATTTACTGGTTTTAGAGTGACAGGGGCTGGGAATGTGCCTTCAATGTAGTCAGCCCCTAGGGAGTTGATGTGTCAATGGCCCTTCCTGAATGACTCAGAGCTGGGCTCAATAGACGTTGGCTGAATTTAGAATACTGGGAGGAGATTTCCTTGTACCTCTATAGGGCCTCTTTCCCTTGAACAATGTTGTCTCGACCCCTTGTAGTCATACTTCACCAGGTAGGACAGAACTGGTTTGGTCTGGTCTCAGAGGCCATTGCACAAAGAGAACAAAGACATTTGATGTGTCAATGGCCCTTCCTGAATGACTCAGAGCTGGGCTCAATAGACGTTGGCTGGATTAAGAATACTGGGAGGAGATTTCCTTGCACCTCAATAGGGCATCTTTCCCTTGAACAATGCTGTCTTGACCCCTTGTGGTCATACTGCACCAGGTTGGACAGAACTGGATTGGTGTGGTCTCAGAGGCCATTGCACAAAGAGAACAAAGACATTTGGGGTATAAGTATTGCACCTTAAACCCGAGACCTTTAGTTTACTTCTGGACTCAAAAAGAACGTTTGCCAAGGAGAAGAGCTGAAGAGCTGTGTGGGGTTGGCCTGCAGTTGCTTTTTCTGCCAAGGAGAGGAGATAGACTGGAACTTTGCTTTCAGCCTGCTTGAAGATCTCCAAGGGCCTGTGTGTGCTGGCTTCCTAATCAGGGGCACAAAGACTTCACCCCCAGCTCCCCTGAACTCTGCTGCTGAGAGTTCGGACCGGCGAGGAGGCACCTGTTGCCGTTCTTGGCCTCTGTAGATTGTTCCTGCTGTTTGGGACTTGGAAGAAATAAAGATCTGAAGAAATCAATGCATCACTCTTTTTGCAGCTGTTTTTCTGATGCAGCATCGCTGTCCGAGAAGAAATCTCCACACATCGCTGTGCAGCTACCAAAACCGAGGCAGCCCCTGTTGTCGCTGCAATAACCAACACATCAAGAGATCGCGGCTGAAGTAACCAATGCAGTGCCGCTCGATGCATCAATCCACGCGTTGCACCTGTGCAGCAAGTTTTCCAGATGGCAGAACCTACGGACCACAATCGTCTTTGAGTCGACGCATCAATTCAACCTACAGACCAAACATGATGCATCACTTCTCCTGCGTGCAGCAAAACTGTTGCATTACTTCCCGAAGGTCTCAGGAACTGACACATATCTTTGTTTCTCTACACTACCCATCTCTGCGGCTGTTTGGCCTTGTGAATTATGAAGCATCTACAGGTTATGTTATGTTATGTTATGTTATGTTATGTTATGTTAGCCGGATTTGTAAAGCGCACAGATGCACCAGCAAAGGGGTGTCCTGGCGCTAACAGAACATAAATACCGGACAAAAGCGATATCAGAACTCAAACACAACATGTTAGACGGACCGGGAGGGTCGGCCGAGTACCCAGGGAGAGGTCTCCAGGGAGAGCCGTCTCCGACGATCGTACAGACAAGTAACTTTCCCCCCCCCCACAGACGGACACCACACAGGAGTAAGGTCAAACGATACTTTATCAGCAATTCTTTAAGTACGGTAGAATGGTACAAGGAGGTCTGGACTCAGGGGTCCCCTCGGTTCTGGTCTCTGGTTGGGAAAGGGGGTAGCGGGACAGTCTTGTTACCACTCGGGTGGATGAATAGCTCTCAATCCTCGAGCTCGGCGTTCTAGATGATCGGGCCGCGGCGGAGCCAGCAGGTCCCGAGATGATCGAAGGTGATGAACGGGCCGCGGCGGAGCCAGCCGGTCCCGAGATGATCGAAGATGATGAACGGGCCGCGGCGGAGCCAGCCGGTCCCGAGATGATCGAAGATGATGAACGGGCCGCGGCGGAGCCAGCCGGTCCCGAGATGATCGAAGATGATGAACGGGCCGCGGCGGAGCCAGCCGGTCCCGAGATGATCGAAGATGATGAACGGGCCGCGGCGGAGCCAGCAGGTCCCGGTGAGGATGGAAGCACAAACGGTCCGCGGCCACGCCAGCAGGTCCCGGGGAGGATGAAGGATGTTGCAAGTTGCGGCAGCGCCAGCAGGTAGGACGATGGTTCACGAGGCAGGGCTACGGCAGCGCCAGTAGTCCGTCACGGATGAGTTCTTCTCGGTGTCTCTCGACTCCAGGATACAACTGCCTTCCTGCTCTGGAGCTGCCCCAGTTATAGGGCTGGTGCCCTTTGATGTCCGGACCCTCGCACTTGGAGGTCGGGAGGTCCGGGATGAGGGAGTCCAGACACCTAGCAGGGGGGTGGAGCCAGCGCTCGGGGGAGCTGGGGCGATCGGCACCTGGCGGTGGGAGAGCCATCGACACCTCCTTCTCCCATTGACCTGGCAAGTAGTCCGCTCACCTCCTGGGTGGATGGTGGTGCCGGAATGTCTGAGGCCCGGCCAGGCCCAGGGTTAGGGTCGATCGGAGGCCACGAGGCCTCGTGGGGCAGTGTCCAAGATGGCGCCCAGATCGGGCGCGAGGGCCGGAAGGGAATCTGGTCCGGGAGGTCACGATGTTCGGAGGCAGGGGTCCCGGAGGGGACGGAAAGCGGGGAGTGGTGGCTGGTAATGTTCGAGGAGCCGGGCTCGGGCTCGGTTGTGCAGAGGGGGAGCGGGCCCTTCATGTGGCCTGTCCAACATGCGTCCCCCCCAGCTGAAGGCGGGGAGAGTCACCCATCCTCTTGGGGACTCTCCTCGTCGAGGCGGAAAAAGCGTGACAGGCCATCCGCGTTGGCGTGGTCTTGCCCAGGTCGATGCTCCACAGTGAAGTCCATCCCCTGGAGGGAGATAGACCAGCGTAGTAGTTTTGGGTTCTCCCCCCGCATCTGCATCAGCCACTGCAGGGGTCGATGGTCGGTTTGCACCCGGAAGTGGGTGCCGAAGAGGTAGGGTCGGAGCTTTTTGAGGGCCCATACTACAGCGAAGGCTTCCCTCTCGATGGTGCTCCAGCGTTGCTCTCGGAGCAGGAGTCGCCGGCTGATGAAGACCACTGGCTGATCACGGCCTTCGGTGTTCAGCTGAGACAGGACCGCCCCAATACCGTGGTCGGAGGCATCCGTCTGGACGATGAATTCCCGGCTGTAGTCGGGAGCCTGAAGTACAGGGGCGGAACACATGGCGGCCTTCAGTTGCTCGAAGGCTGTTTGACATTCAGGGGTCCAGTTGACCTTCTTTGGGTGATTCTTGGATGTGAGTTCCGTGAGGGGCCCCACTATGCTTCCGTAGTCCTTTACGAACCGCCGGTAATAGCCCGTGAGCCCCAGGAAGGCGCGTACCTCTGTCTGGGTGATGGGGGGCGGCCAGGACTGGATGGCGGCGATCTTGAGTTGCAAAGGGGCCACCAGGCCGCTTCCCACCTGGTGTCCGAGGTAGGTTACGGACCCCTGACCAATTTGGCATTTGCTGGCCTTGATCGTGAGGCCAGCTCGCTGAAGGGCCTGTAGCACCTCTCGGAGGTGGTGGAGGTGGTCGGGCCAATGGTGGCTGTACACAGCGATGTCGTCTAGGTAGGCGGCACTGAAGCCTTCGAGTCCGGCCAACACTTGATTGACTAGTCGCTGAAACGTTGCTGGGGCATTCTTCATGCCGAAGGGCATGACCTTGAAATGATAATGGCCGTCAGGAGTGGAGAACGCCGATCGTTCCCGGCCCCGGGATGTGAGGCCGATCTGCCAGTAGCCCGCCGTCAGATCGAAAATGCTGAGGTAGCGGGCAGCTCCCATGCGGTCGATCAGCTCATCCGCCCGGGGAATGGGATGGGCGTCCGCTCTGGTGACCGCATTCAGGCCCCGGTAGTCGACGCAGAACCGAAGTTCCGGTGTTGTGCCGGGGGCGGCCGCTTTGGGGACCAGTACGACTGGGCTGGCCCAGGGGCTGTCTGAGGGCTCAATGACCCCGAGCGTGAGCATCTTGGTCACTTCTTCCTGGATGCAGGCCCGTACCCGATCTGGTACGCGGTAGGCCCGGTGGTGGATAGGGGGACTGTCCCCCGTGTCCACGTCGTGCACACACCAGGAGGTGACCCCTGGGGTGAGGGAGAACAGGCTGGCGAACTGCAGCAGAAGGTCTCGACATTCCTGTCGTTGTTCCAGGGTGAGGGCCTCCGAGAGCTGGACCCCGTCCACGGAGCCGTCTTTCTCCCGAGTCCGTAGGAGGTCAGGGAGGGGCACGGAGTCTTCCTCGGCTCCAGTGTCTGTGGCCATCAGGAGGCTGAGTTCTGAACGCACGAAATGGGGTTTTAGTCTATTAGCGTGGAGAACCCGGAGGGGGTTCCGTGCAGTTTCCATATCGATGAGATAGGTGACAGGGCCCTTGCGTTCGATCACTTTGAAGGGCCCCGTCCATTTATCTTGCACGGCGCATGGCTCGGTGGGGGACATTACCCAGACTTGTTGGCCGGGTTCAAACTCGATGGAGGAGGCATTTTGGTCATACCACTTTTTCATGTCCTCTTGACTGGCCTCCAGGTTTGCTTTCGCCATCTCCCGGAATCGGCGGGTCTGGTTGCGGAGGGTTAAGAGGTACTTGAAGACATCCGGAGGGTTCTTTAGCGGGGGCATTTCCCAGCCTTCCTTGACTAGGCTGAGCGGCCCCCGGACTGGGTGTCCATACAACAGTTCAAATGGGCTGAAGCCGAGGGACTTCTGGGGGGCTTCTCGATATGCGAAGAGGAGGCATGGCAGTAGCACGTCCCACTGGCGATGGAGGGGCTCTTCCAACCCCCCAATCATCCCTTTTAGCGTGCGGTTGAACCGCTCAACGAGTCCGTTTCCTTGAGGGTGATAGGGGGTCGTGAATCGGTAGGTGACCCCACACTGTTGCCAGAGGGACTTCATATATTTTGAAATAAAGTTCGTTCCCCTGTCGCTGACGACTTCCCGAGGGAAGCCCACACGGGAGAAGATCCCCATCAGGGCCCGGCCGACTACCGGGGCGGTCACGGTTCGCAGGGGCACAGCCTCAGGGTAGCGGGTGGCGTGGTCCACCAGTACCAGGATGAACCGATGTCCTTGTGCGGTACGGGGGTCGAGGGGCCCCACAATGTCAATCCCCACTCTCTCAAACGGGGTGGTGACCACTGGAAATGGTTCCAAGGGGGCTTTCAGTTTGCGGCCGCTCTTCCCACTGGCTTGGCACGTGGGGCAAGATCGGCAATGCTGGAGGACATCATTCCTCATCTTAGGCCAGAAGAAGTGGGTCACCAAGCGGTTGTAGGTTTTATCTTGGCCCAGGTGGCCAGCCAGGGGGACATCATGGGCCAGGTTTAATAAGAAGTCTCTAAAACGGAGGGGCACTACTAGCACTCGACTGGCTCCCAACTCTGCGATTCTTTGTTCACTGTATAGTAGATCATTGTCCCAATAGACCCAATGTGTTCTGGACGTATCCCCTGCGCTCTGAGCGAGGGCTTGTTGGCGGAGTCCCTCGAGGGAGGGACAGGTCTTCTGCTCTTGGCGAAACTGCTCCTGGGTGGGCCCTCCCTCGTGATGCCACTGTTCCAGGCCGGAGAGGTCCGGAGGTTGGTCGAGTCCCTCGGGGGCTTGTTCCAGGGGGACGGTACAGTCGGTGTCTTCCACTGGAGCGACCGGGGGAGGAGGTGCCGGCCATTCAGGTTCCTCTGGTCGGGGATTGGCACGGGCGGCCATGGACCGGGTGGTGACACACGCCCAGTCCGGGACGCCTAACATCCCCAGGTGTTCCCTTCGTTCTACAGCTGCCCACGGGGAGCTTTCAAGGTCGTTTCCGAGGAGGCAGTCTACGGGGGCGTCATCTCGGACCGTCACCTTCAACATGCCGGAGACCCCTCCCCACTCGAAAGGGACACAGGCCATCCGACATAGACTTTCCGAGTTATCGGCTGAACGGACAGGACAGAGAATATTTGGTAGGATCTGTTCCGGGGTCACCAGGTGACAGCGGACGGCTGTTACACTGGCCCCGGTGTCACGGAGGGCCTCGGCCCGGCGTCCATTGATGCTCACCCATTGACTGTACTTCCGGGTGTTAGCGGGTAGGGGGACCCGCGGGACCATGTCTCTCCCCCCTAAACAGGCTAGGGCCATAGCGGCTGGCTCCCATTCTTGATGCTCTTGCTCATATTCCTCCTGTTCCTCGGAGATCTGTTCTTCCCCCAGGGCAGCCGCGGCCACCTGGCGGGGTCTCGGGCTCTGGGCCTGTGGGCAATTTGGGTCGTTTGCGTAGTGGCCGACTCGCTGGCATCGGTGACACGTGACATTGGCTCTATATCCCGGTCGTGCCGGGGGGCTGCCCCGGTTGGCCGGGGGGTTGGTGCTGGCAGCGGGGGCGGTCGGAGCGCTGTCTTTTCCTCGTCCTTGGCCCCATCCTCCTCCTCCTCGGGGACGGTGCTGACCGGGGTAGTTCCGTTTCTGTTCATAGGTCCCCGGTCGGCCCACTCTGGTGATCTCCCACCGGTCAGCCTCGGCTGCGAGCTGCCGTGGATCAGTTAGTTTGCTGTCGAGGAGGTGCTGTCGGAGCTCGATGAAGCAATTGTTTGACAGATGCTCCCACACCATAAGATTAAAGAGCTGGTCGTAGGTTGTGACATTGCTGCCTTTAATCCACCCTTCGAAGGCTCGGCTGAAATAGTTCACGTATTCTACCCAAGTTGTACCCGGGATGCGGGTGCAGTCTCTGAACTTTTGGCGGTACATCTCGGGTGTGAGCCCATAGCGGGTGAGGAGGGCCGCTTTCATGTGGTCGTAGGAGGTCATTAGATGGTCCGGAAGCTGTAGCAGGGCGTCGCGGCCCTCATTGACGAATCTCCCCCATAGACCGGCCCCCCAGTCGCTTCGATCGATCCGGTGGGAGGTCATAGCTATTTCGTAGGCCTTGAACCATTGTTGGATGTCGTCGTCTCGGAAGTATTCTCGAACGACATCCTTGGGGATGTGCACTTTCTTATTTGTTGCCCCTGGGGTGCGAGGTTGCTCGGTCACCCCTGATTCCTTGTTCTGCTTGCGTAGGTCTATCTCAGCTAATTTGCGCTCGTGTTCATATGCCAGTCTCTTTTCCTCGAGTTCTATTTGCCTCTGTTTCTCCTCTCGTTCTTCTCGGAGCCTCAGATGTTCTAAGTTCAGTTTCTGTTCGGCCAACTTGAGTTCCCCATCCATTTTGAGCCGGGCCATTTCTAGTTCATGCAGTCTTGTTCTTTCTCGTTCCTGGATCTCGTCTTGCGAGAGACCCGTTCTTCGCTCCTCGGGAGCCGTGGTGTCTTTCTCTGTTACTGCGGCATTTTGGTCCGGGGGTCTGACGGTACCGGTTTCTGCCCAGGACTCCAGGGCATGCTTGAAGTCGTCCTTGGTACTCAGACCGGTGGTAGCGATACCCAGTTCGATGCAGAATTGTTTCAATTCACGATGGCTGTATTCCTCTAATTTCTCCATCTGGAATTTCTCTGCGGACATTGTGGTTTTGTTGTGGGGTGGGCTACTCTCTGTACGATTATGCGTGGATTCGGATCGCGCCGCTGGCCACCAATGTTAGACGGACCGGGAGGGTCGGCCGAGTACCCAGGGAGAGGTCTCCAGGGAGAGCCGTCTCCGACGATCGTACAGACAAGTAACTTTCCCCCCCCCCACAGACGGACACCACACAGGAGTAAGGTCGAACGATACTTTATCAGCAATTCTTTAAGTACGGTAGAATGGTACAAGGAGGTCTGGACTCAGGGGTCCCCTCGGTTCTGGTCTCTGGTTGGGAAAGGGGGTAGCGGGACAGTCTTGTTACCACTCGGGTGGATGAATAGCTCTCAATCCTCGAGCTCGGCGTTCTAGATGATCGGGCCGCGGCGGAGCCAGCAGGTCCCGAGATGATCGAAGGTGATGAACGGGCCGCGGCGGAGCCAGCCGGTCCCGAGATGATCGAAGATGATGAACGGGCCGCGGCGGAGCCAGCCGGTCCCGAGATGATCGAAGATGATGAACGGGCCGCGGCGGAGCCAGCCGGTCCCGAGATGATCGAAGATGATGAACGGGCCGCGGCGGAGCCAGCCGGTCCCGAGATGATCGAAGATGATGAACGGGCCGCGGCGGAGCCAGCAGGTCCCGGTGAGGATGGAAGCACAAACGGTCCGCGGCCACGCCAGCAGGTCCCGGGGAGGATGAAGGATGTTGCAAGTTGCGGCAGCGCCAGCAGGTAGGACGATGGTTCACGAGGCAGGGCTACGGCAGCGCCAGTAGTCCGTCACGGATGAGTTCTTCTCGGTGTCTCTCGACTCCAGGATACAACTGCCTTCCTGCTCTGGAGCTGCCCCAGTTATAGGGCTGGTGCCCTTTGATGTCCGGACCCTCGCACTTGGAGGTCGGGAGGTCCGGGATGAGGGAGTCCAGACACCCAGCAGGGGGGTGGAGCCAGCGCTCGGGGGAGCTGGGGCGATCGGCACCTGGCGGTGGGAGAGCCATCGACACCTCCTTCTCCCATTGACCTGGCAAGTAGTCCGCTCACCTCCTGGGTGGATGGTGGTGCCGGAATGTCTGAGGCCCGGCCAGGCCCAGGGTTAGGGTCGATCGGAGGCCACGAGGCCTCGTGGGGCAGTGTCCAAGATGGCGCCCAGATCGGGCGCGAGGGCCGGAAGGGAATCTGGTCCGGGAGGTCACGATGTTCGGAGGCAGGGGTCCCGGAGGGGACGGAAAGCGGGGAGTGGTGGCTGGTAATGTTCGAGGAGCCGGGCTCGGGCTCGGTTGTGCAGAGGGGGAGCGGGCCCTTCATGTGGCCTGTCCAACACAACAGCACTAGGGGGCAAGGGGAAAAAGGAAAGTTTTTACAGCCTTCCTGAATGGCAGGAGTCCATCAATAGCACGAATATGGACAGGAAGGGAGTTCCATAACTTGGCAGCAAGCACTCTAAAAGAGCGGCTGCCAATCCTAGACCTCTAAAAACGAGGCACTATAGCCAAGTGGAGACCAGAGGCCGTGCTGGAACATATGAGAAGATGAGGTGCTCCAAGATCTGAGGGGAAGAATGTTTGAGGATTTTGAACGATATACAGAGGGACTTAAACTTAACTCTCTGAACGACAGGGAGCCAATGGAGCTTATGAATGATTTTTTTGGCTGAGCAAAATCTGGGTAAGCCAACCAGAGCCCTGGCTGCAGCGTTCTGGACTTGTTAGAGTCGAGAGAGTTCAGCCTGATTCGCTCCCAGAAGAAGAGAACTAGCGTAGTCCAACTTAGACAGAATCATAGCTTGTACAATGAGCTGTCTAGTAGGCGCGTCAAAAAATTTCAAAATGGATTGAAGCTGACGCAGAGTCCCAAAACACGTGGCAGCAACCTTTTTAGTATGGGTGGAGAAACTGAGTCAGGAATCGAACCATACCCCTAAGTTTTTAACCTCAGTGACAGAAATAGGAGTGGGACCAAGCTCAGATGGCCACCAGTTGTCGCCCCATAACTGACTCTGATTCCCAACAATGAGCACCTCGGTTTTCTTGGCGTTCAATTGAAGGAAATTATCAGTCATCCAGCGTGCCACGGAGATAAGCCCCTCGCGGAACTTAGCAGCCTCAAGGTCGGAAGCCCCACTTATAGCAACCGCCAGCTGCGTGTCGTCAGCGTAGGACACCATAGTCAGGTTCCCACGCTTGGCGACAGCAGCCAGCGGCTGAACATAGAGGTTGAATAAAGTGGGGCTAAGAGCCAAGCCCTGCGGGACTCCCTAGGCGATCGCATAAGGTTTGGATTCAAAAGGTGGAGTGGCAACCTTGAAGGTGCGACCAGATAGAAAAGATCAAAACCACTCAAATGCCAAATTGTCGACACCCGCCTCAACCAAGCGCTGAAGTAAGATAGCGTGGGAGACAGTGTCGAACGCGGCACTGAGATCAAGAAGAACCAGTGCCGCAGTATAACCAGAATCCATCAGCATGCAAAGATGTTCAGCCATAGAGAGAAGCGCAGTCTCGGTACTATGACCGGGCCTGAAACCATTCTGCGATGGATCTAAAATATTTACAGAATGGAGATGGTTAACTAAGATGGTGTTGACATGGGCCTCGGTCAATTTAGCTGCCCACGGGAGGAGGGAAATGGGACGATAGTTCTCCATTTTTTTGGGGTCCAGAGCAGGTTTTTTTAAGACAGGAATCACCTGGGCCTGTTTCCAAGTGCCAGGGACGGAGCCAGAAGCTAAGGACAAATTAATGAGCTCACATAGCGGAGGGAGACAAAAGGAAGCAGATTCTATTAATTGAACGGGTCGTAGCGGATCCTTAGGAGAACCTGATTTGACTTTTACTACAAGTTTATTAAAATCCTCCATTGAAAGCTCTGGGAGGTGGGATAAAGATAAGATAGTCTTAGATGCAAGTATCATTTTCTGCAGGGACCCTGTGGGGCTAGGAAAGGCACGTACCTTGTGAGATATCACGTATCCGCAGTTTTTTATAGACCCAGTTGCTTGAAACCTTTGTGGTGACCATTCACGAAGTTATCACTGTATTACTGCATGTTTTGAGTACAAATACTTTATACATTGCCCTTGGGATAAGTCTGTCTTTTCGTGCAAAGCTACCCAGGGGGTGAGCAGTGGTTATCTAAAGTGTGTATCCCCCTTACCCTGATTAGAATCAAGGGCCCCTAGTAGTATGACAGTACCTGCCTCTGCCAACTAGAGACCCCCATTTCTAACCATTGTTGCTCAAATAGGTGTAATTCAAAATGTTTATGTGTTTCCCTCCTCTTCATTTCTTGATTTTGCTCGCAAGAAAGTGTCACTCATAGTCGTTAAATGTCACTCATAATTAATCAGAAATTATTAAAATGTCACACAATTTAAAACCTTGGTAGCTACGGTGAAGGTATTATACTATGAAGCCTAATCAGCCTAACTACAGAATACCCCACTTTCCACAACAGCTGAAATCAAGAAATAGACTGTTGCTTGTTGTTTCAATAAACATACAAGAAAAACTCAAGTCTAGGTGAATATTTCTGCCAGAGAATTTCGAGGTCGAGAGGACATTGTTTTATATGTACCTTTAGGTTTTAGTTCTACAAGAAACAGCAAAATAAGTTACATTTTTTAAATAGTGGTAGTGATAGTGGTGGAAACTGTGGTTCACACAGATATTCCAATTACAAAAGAGTCAAACTTTTCAACTTAACAGCATGTTAAATCAAAACTGGGGGTTTGCTGGGGGGAGGGTACTAATTCTTGAACATATCTCAACATGCTCCAAATTATAAGAAAGAAGCTGGTACAGCACACCCTTATTAGTTCAAATGAATCTAAAATGAAGGTGTTGGACCTATATTCATCATAAAATCAAAATATCAATCCCTATAGACATAAGGCTAGTATAATATATTAGAATCCTGTGCAGGGATTAAGAGGTAATCCAGGAACACCTTCAATTGAATTTTTTTTATTGATGTCAAAGAAATTCCCAGAAAGTACTGAAGCCAACACGTGTTTCATCTGTACACATCTATATTCAGACTTTCTCAAGGCACAATGATAATGTCTCAGCGACGGTGACACGCTTCTTCTCGTTGAGTCGCTCTACCAGCTCCTAGCGACACGCAGTTCCTCAGAAGGACCAAAACAGCAGCAGGCACTTCCACAAGAACTCTAGGGAGCTGGGGGGTGAAGTCCGTTGGCCCTGAGACTTCAGCAGGAGGCATGGTCTTTTCCAAGCCCTTGGAGATCCTTCACAAGTTGAAAGCAAAGTTACAAAGTTACTTTCTCCTTCCTTTGGCAGTAAGGCAACCACTGCAAGCCAATCCCCCAAGCAGCACTTCAGCTAGGGAATAGTCTCTCCTCAGTTTCTTCGGGTTCCTCTCCTCAGTAAAGGTTTATTCTTGTTGTTCAGAGTGATCAAATTTCTTGGGAGCAGGGTCTCTATAATTATACCCCAAATCCTTTGTTCTCTGAGGCCAGGGGGCCTTTGCCTAGTACAGCCCAGTTCCTGAGCACTCAGTTCACCAGACTTCTACTTTCACAGTGCAGGGCAGAAACATCAGACGCCCCACAGGAGGTGGAGCCAGCATTGTGGAAGGCAGGCACGGCCCTATTCAGATTTTAGGTGCACTCCTCCCTCCCATCAAGATGAAGATCTCTCTATTCACCACTGGGTGACTCAGCCTCCTGGAATTCCCCAGCCCTGTCACTCACAAAACCAGACAAAGGAATACACAACCTAGCAGAGGCAAGTTTAAATGATTAGACAAGCAAATACCTACTTTCTAAAAGTGGTATTTGCAAACAGAGAATTTTAAAATAAACGTTATTAAGTCCAGGCACACTAAACTCGAATTTCTACCATGTTCTCTGAGCCTGTTAGGATTATAAAATTTAACAATTCTAACAGCCCATTCTGGCCTATGGAGAACAGGTAGCCTTGCAATAGTGAAAAACAAAAATGGCTGTAATTCACTATTATGACATGCCACACACATCAGGGCTTGTCCTACCTTATGCTTACTATGCACCCTGCCCCTGGGCCTACCATAGGGGTGACTAATATGAAGAAAAGGGAAGGTGTATGGACTGGCAAGTGTGTGCACTTGCCCAGTCAGCATGACAACACCAGACTGCACACAGGCTCTGCAATGGCAGACCTTAGACACACTTTAAAAGGCTGCTTCTGTGGGTGGCACAACCAGGGCTGCAAGCCCACCAGCAGCATTTGGATTACATGCCCTGGCAAATGCAGAGCACTAGACTAGGGTCTGACAAGTAAACCAAATAGCCAAACATGAAACCACTGATGTATACATCAATTTACACTAGGGAGCACCTGCACTGTGGCTCTGAATAGCAGTGGCACAGTGCCCAAGGAATCTATACACCAGCAAAACACATGAGACAACAGAAAAAATGGAAGGGAGACCCATGCCAATAGTGCCAGGTCTAACACAAACCCTGATTCCCTAAATCAAATGGATTGCAAACACAAAGTGTCCTTTTCTGCCATTCTCTCCCATAACAGAACCTTTTCATCACTTTATGAACAGCAAATATGAGGGATCATAAAAGGGCATTGGTTATAAAGCAACAGATGCAGACTCTAGATATGGATGAAGAGGCCATGCTCCCTCACCTTTTATCCCGGTAAGAAGAGTGTCTGTTAGGCTGAGCAAAATTCAGTCTGACAGACACTCTTCTTGTTTAAGTCAGGCAGCCTGGAGCTTAATATGCGGTAGATGTTCAAGTTTCCGACTGCCTGAGCTGAACTTTGCCAAGCTGAAGATTTTGCAGCCGTGTGGGGGTGACCACTTCCGCCTGTCAAATGTGCCCTGAGTTCACTCCCTTGTGACAAAGGGGAGCATCACCAATTGTGTTGGACATATGCGCTTCAATTTAAAGCTGTGAAGGGCCTGGGCTGAGCGTCAATCAGTTAGACCTCGTCACAGAGTGGGTGCAGTCAGCAGTCTCACTGACCCCACCCCACTCTGTGACGGGTGAGGGACTGCTGCCTCCCTTCCCCTCATCGGTTGACCTAGGATCTGCCAATGAGAGAATGCAGCAGATCTAACCCTACTGGGACCGCCAAGGCTTTCCTCTCCAGAAGCTAGGTACGTTTTATGTTTTTGAATATTTGATGCATGTGCTTGTGCATGTATGATTAAATGTATGAATTTGTTGTGAGTGAGGGTTGTGAATGACCTTTGTGAATGCATGGGTGTGAGTGAGTGTGCATGTGCTTTAGTGGACAAAATTTCTGCCACTGCAAAGCAATGATCAGTTATTGAACACTGAAATTAAGTTATATATGATTTGAAAAGTTTAAAACAGCTTCATGAGTTAGTTCCCCCTTTGGGAATTGTACCAGCTGCCTTGGATGAAGCAGATAGTGGCCCGGGGCTCTAGTTCCTGTTCCCCCACTCAACCAATCAGGGTACTGTAAGCACGCTACTCACCCGTGAGGGTCCCAAGGTGCTGCGGGGGGAGGGGATGGAGATCTGTTTAGCTGAAGAGCCAGGTCTTGAGAGTCTTCCTGAAGGTATTCAAGGAGGGGCACGTCTGATGTCTGCCGGTAGCTCGTTCCAGGTCTTAGCTGCAATGTGAGAGAAGGATCTTCTGCCTGCTCTGGCTCTGTGGATGCCTGAGGTTTCCGCCAGTGTGAGGTTGGAAGATCTGAGGTTTTTTTTGGGTACTTGGAAGTTGATTCTGTTGTTGAGTGTTGGACTTGGCCCTTTTTGCAGGGTTATCCCTGAACTTTTTGTTGGTTTTATGGCTCTGGGCACTTTACCACTGCTGATCAGTGCTAAAGTGCAAATGCACTCCCTATTGTGAGTTCATGTATGGATTAGTGACTCCATGATTGGCCTTTTTGATTTACTTGTCACACTCTAGTACAGTGCACCATGCGTGCCCAGGGCCTGTAAGTCAAATGCTGCTGGTGGGCTTGCAGCTCTGATTGTGCCACCGACATGGTAAGTGCACCCACTTGCCAGTCCCTAATCATTCCCTTTTCTTTTTATCAGTCACCCTTAACGTAGTCCGAAGGGCAGGGTGCATTGTAAGTCTAATGTAGGACATGCCCTGGCGTGTGTGGCATGTCCTAATAGTGAACTACAGCCATTTATGTTTTTCACTATTGCAAGGCTACCAGACCCCATAGGCCAGAATGGGCAGTTTGATTATAACATCTTGAAATCCTAACTGACTCAGGGAACATGGTAGAAATTCGGGTTTAGATTGCCTGAACTCAGAACAATAAAATACATCATTTAGTAAAGTTGGTTTTAACATTCTGTGTTTGAAAATAACACTTTTAAAAAGTAGGTATTTTCTTACCTAACCATCCCGCCTACCTCTGCTAGCTTGTTTACTGTGTGTCTGTTATTGTAAGTGATAGGGGCTGGGGGATTCCAGGAGATAGGAAGAGTCAGCACGGGGCTGAATAGACCTATCTGCATGTGGAGTGGTGGGAGGAGTTGCACCTGGGTCTGAAAAGGGCTGTGTCTGCCTTTCCCAATGCTGGATCCACCTCCTTTGGTGTGTCTGAGGAAAGAAGGAGACCTGTAAACAAAGTGCTCCCGGACTGCACAGAACTGGTTTGGACTAGGTACAGGCCCATATGCCTTCAGAGGACAAACAATGTATTAATATAAATGTGGGGACACAGACCCCAAGACTTTTGATCACTTCTGAAACAACAAAATTAAGCTCTGCCAAGGAGAAGAACCAAGGAAGCTGTAGGAGTTGGACTGCCCCCCTGCCAGAGTGCTGTGTTGTTGGGTTCGCCTACAGTGGTGTCTTCAGTACCAAGGAGAGGATAAGGAACATTCAAAGAACTTTCATCATCTTACAGAACTTGTGCTTGTCTCCTGCTGAAGTCTCAGGGACAAAAGACTTCGCCACCAGCTGCCCTCTGAATTTCCTTGCTGGGAATTCTCTCTGTAGAAGCCTGCATGTCGCTGGTAGCCGGAAGCGTGACTCGACGAGAAGAAGCTTGCTGCTGTCGCAGATGTTGCTGTTGCATCGCCAGAGAAGCGTGTCGCCGCCGCAGAGGAAGCCCCCCCATCACCAGAGAAGCGTGCCATTGTCAAAGCTTTTAACCGACGCATTACTGGAGAAGCGTGTCGCCGCCGCAGAGGTCACCGTTGCTTCACCGGAGAAGCGTGTCGCAGGGCCTGTCATGGCTCCAAAGTTACAGAGTAGCCTCACAGTCATCGGACGTGCACGCATCGTCATCACTTCGTCACTTCGCATCAAGGACACCATCTTATCGCACCGGATTATTGCATTGCATCGAGGCACCTTCTTGCCGCATTGTAACTGGAACACAGTACGAGAATCTACAAATTACCTCCTCTCCGGTAAGGACCAAGACACATCCTGTACTTTGCGCAATCATTGAGGCGCAACGCATCATCTCCTCTAAAGCAAGGAACACATCTCCAAATCTGCGAACCTTTTGTTTGTTTTGCCTTACACATCCAGGTACTTTTGTGAGAAATGTGTCTCATTTATCTTCAACTTGAACGAAGGAACTTCGTCCCACCTTTAAGCTTAATTTTAGTACAGTATTGTGGATTTTTGTTGTTTGTGGTCTTGTGTAAAGTCTATAGAAGAATACTTATTTTAGTACAACCTTTTTGGTGTCCAACTGTAGTGTTTTAACTGTGTTACTGTATGTGTTCACAAATGCCTAACACACTGTCTCTGAAACAGGCCTGCCTGGTCATGCCAAGCTACCAATGTGGTGTGCAGGGGTTATCCAGTAGTGTAACCCCCTTTCCCTGACTTAGAAGCAAGGGGCCCTATTTGGTCGAAGGTACCTACCTCTGCCAATTAGAGACCCCAGGTTCTAATATTTATTTGGGTCAGTTTTTGTGTAGACATTTGTAGGCATGAGTGAGCATTTTGAAAGTGACTCTTTTCTCCATGGAGAGCCAGTGGAGACTTCATAGGTATTGGCTGATGTGTTTGAGTCAGGGAGGCCGAGGACGAGTCTGGCAGTGGTGGTCTGTATTGTGTGGAGTTTACAGAGTAGGTACTTCTTGAAACTGGGGTAGAGTGGGTTTCCATAGTCCAGTCTGCTGGTGATGAGTGCTTGGGTCACTGTCTTCCTTGATTCAGGGGGGATCCACTTGAAGGTCTTGCGGAGGATGTGGAGGGTGTTGTAGAAGGGGTGGTACCGAGGTCGAGTACTTCTGTCTTCTCGGCATTGAGCTTCAGGTAGCTGTTGGTCATCCAGACTGCGACATCTTGCATTCCTTTCTGGGAGTTGAGTTTCGCAGTGGTGGGGTCTTTGGTGAGGGAGTGGATGAGCTGGATTTCATCAGCATAGGATACGATGTTGAGGCCATGTTTTTATGATGGCTGCAAGGGGGGCCATGTAGAAGTTGAAGAGGGTGGGGCTCAGTGATGAACCCTGTAGGACTCCGCAGGTGATTTTTGTGGGGTCGGAGAGGAAGGGTGGGAGTATGATCCTTTGGCTTCTTCCGGGAGGAATGATCGATCCACTCCAGAGCTATTCCTTGTATGCCTGCGCCATATAGTCTGGCGACTAGTGTGCGGTGGAATACTGTGTCAAAGGCCCCTGATAGGTCAAGTAGGATGAAGGCTGAAGAGTGGCCTTAGTCCAGGAGGGTGTGGATGTCATCTGTGGAGGTGAGTAGGCCGGTCTCTGGGCTGTGGTTGCTTTAGAATCCGGATTGGGATGGGACAGCTCTCAGCCGAACCAGGCGTTGAGTCTGTCGGTCCCGGGGACATTTTTGGAGCGGCCATCTTGGGTTGGGAGGAAGCGTTTTGCGCAGTCTAGCTCTGAGCATAAAAGGGGACGCGATCAGCCGATGTGCGGGACCTGCGCCGGAGTCTTGCCTGAGTCTAGCCCGTCTGCACCCATCCGCGCTGAGGCCTGGGGGGCTGACCCTCGCACCCCACTCCCTGCCGATCCTGACCTCTATTCCCTCTCTACCCTGCTCTCTGTTAGACCTCCCCCGCAGCCATGCGATTACACTAGATCTCCGGAGGATATATCATCCATTAACTGCGGCTGTAATGTACCCATTCCGGCTTGCACTAGACAGTTTAGAAAACACAGAACTATGTTGGTGGCAGTTAAGGTTCTAGACAGCCCTGTAAAGGAGGCTGGCTGTCTCATCAACGCCAGGTCACTGGTTAAAAATAACGTAGCACTCAAAGACTTTGTATCACAAAGGGAACCCCCCCCCCCCGGTCTTCATAATTGAAACCTGGGGCTCAGATTCCTCTGGCTCGGATCTGGTTGATGCCATTCCTGAGGGCTACGCCCTGGTTAGAATGGACAGAACTGGGCGCAGAGGTGGAGGGCTGGTAATTCTATGTAGAGACGGTTTCACATGTCGCATTGACCCACTCCCGTCCCCCTCAAATAATTTTGAGGCAGTATATTTTTCCATACAGTTTTCCCCCACAGCCTCCTTTTCTGGCATTCTCTGCAATAGGCCTCTCGGCCCTAGGGCCACTTTTTTCCACGACATTCTCAAAATGCTAGAGCCCTTTATTAATAGGCCAAACTTAACCCTCCTTGGTGACTTCAATTTTCATCTGGAGGTGGCAGATGATAGAGACAAGATGTCTTTGGTGGAGGGTCTGACTGCCTGTGAGCTTAGCCAACTGGTAGAAGGCCCTACACATCTTGCTGGGCATACTCTAGATGGCATTTTTTTCTAACAACACCAGGTTGGTGACGGGAACCTCGATTACTCTATCCTGGTTGGACCATCGGGCAGTTCCCTTCCACCTTAATATCACTTCCTCGGCCCCCAACCAAAGGAAAAGGAGCATATGGGAAACTAGAAAAAATCATAGAGAGGTCCGTAACAGCTTCCTAGCCCCATTTCTGGCAGGGGTCAGTTTCCCCCTCTCGTCAGACCCCAATGCTGCTGCAAGTAGTCTGTCTAATGCCCTGTGTAATGTGATAGACACCGCCTCCTAAAAAGCATTACTCGGCCAGGAAAAGTCCCTCCTCACCCTGGTACTCTAACCGTCTTAGACTTCTACGGCAAAAGTGCAGACATAAAGAAAGATCCTGGTATGCACAACCCGACGCCCCGGGGAAGATCCAACACAAACTGGCCCTAAAGGAATACAATAAGGCGATAGCCGAGGAAAAAAAGAGCTATTTTAGCAATATCAATCCATCGCTAAAATCATCGAGGGAGCTCTTTAAAATCATTGACACTCTGTCGACACCCAAAGCTGTCAATTCTGTTGTGGAGACACAGGAGCTCTGCGATAACATTGCATGCTTTTTCCATTCAAAAATTGCTGACATACACAACTCCCTTGAAACCCTTAATTTGGAGTTGGACGCTAATCAGGCATCTATGCCTCCCTCCCCCTCTCCCTTCCTGGTTGAGGCCTCGGAATCGGGTTCCTGTTCCTGTCTTGCAAGCTTTCCTCTTTTGTCCCTGGAAGAACTAAACCTCCTCCTTGAAGCCATCAAGTCTTGCTCTCCTCTGGACCCTTGCCCTTTAAAAACGTTAAAGGTTTGTAGAGAGGTGGTCCTTCCCCTTCTGCTGGAGGTGATGAATATGGCCATCACCGAAGGGAGCTTTCCCGTACCCTGGAAAACAGCAGGTATTATGCTGCTTTTGAAAAAGGCCTCCATAGACCCTGAAGTCCTAAAAAAAATTCGGCCCATATCCTTACTTCCAGCACCTGCCAAGATGCTGGAGGCCCATCTCATCCACCATCTGGCCTCTCATCTGGAGAGTGTGAACCTGCTGGATTTCTCCCAACATGGGTTTCGTGCCGCCCTCACAGTTGTGGTCAATAATATCAGATCGGAGGTGGACAGGGGACAGACCACTCTGCTGGTGCTACTGGATCTAACGGCAGCTTTCGACACCCTGTCCCCTCTAATCCTGGTCGATAGGCTAAAGGGGATAGGGGTGGAAGGTAGTGCCTTGAATCTCCTTTCCTCCTTCCTCCATCAAAGACGGCAGAGAGTAAAGTTGGGCAACTTTTTGTCTCCCTCCCACTCTGTGCATTGTGGGGTTCCGCAGGGCTCTGCGTTGAGCCCGCTCCTGTTTAACACCTACGTAACCCCACTGGCTAAAATTGTGCGATCTGCCGACGACACCCAGATTATCGTCTCCACCACTCAGCCGATAAAAGATTCTGCCCTCAAATTCCGAGCGTGCATGGAGGCAGTCTCGCAATGGATGATACGCATCCACCTAAAACTAAATGGGGAAAAGACGGAGGTCTTGGTCTTTGGAGGGAGCCAGGATTTGTGGTCGGGGGACTAGTGGCCTTCTTCCTTAGGGGAGTGTCCCCATCCTACCCACTCGGCTAGGAATTTGGGCGTACTCAATTGTCCAGCCCTCTCCTTTGACCTCCAGGTCAATAGAACAGTGGCCACCTGCTGTGCTACCATCCGGACGCTGAAAAAGATAGCCCCATATCTTTCGCCTGAGGCCCGCAAACAGTCAACAGTCGCGCTGGTTTCCTCCAGGCTCGACTATTGTAATGCGCTCTATGGTGGCATTAATAAGAAATCACTTCCGCGTCTCCAGGTAGTCCAAAAGGCTGCAGCCAGGATGGTCCTGAACCTCCCTAGGCGGGCATCGGCAACCCTCGCCAGGAAAGATCTCCATTGGCTACCTATTCAAGCCAGGATCTTTTTCAAACTCCTCTGCCTGGCCCATAGGGCAGTCTTTGGATCAGGTTCTGAAGGGATACGTTCCCTTGTTAGTCCCTATACCCAAGCAGAATCCGTCGCTCGGCCTCTAGGAATCTGCTCGCCGTGCCCAGATTCAAAAAGGCTAAGTGGGGAGGAAGAGCCTTTTCCACCTTGGCCCCCAAACTATGGAACTCGCTCCCCCCTGAACTTGCCAGCCAAACCTCACTTGTGATCTTCCGTAAACTCCTGAAGACCTAGCTCTTCTCCCAGGCGTATTAATTTCTGTGGTATCTGCCTTTTGTTACTTTTGTCTGTGTGTTGCCTGCGCCTTGATGCACTCCGGGTTAAGTTTGCGCATTACAAGACATCCATTCATTCATTCATTCACAAGGACGGCGTTCTCTTCAATGAATCATGTCAGTTTCCTGCTGATTATAACTGGAGAAGCAAGATGGGCCGATAGTTCTTGAGGTTGGTGTGGTCAACTGTGTTCTTCTTGCGCAGGGGCCCGACTTCTGCGTACTTCCAATCATCTGGGAAGGTGCCTGTTTTGAAGGTCGTGTTGATGGTGTGTTGTAGTTCAGGTGCGATGGCGACTATAGTTCTGTGGTAGATGTGATGGGGCAAGGGTTGGTGGGGTCCCCAAGTTGATGCTTTTCATGGTCATGACCGGTGTCCAGTTGGTGATGGTGGGCTGGCTGATCTTTCTGGGGGGCAGGTTGCCATCTCAGGCACCTGGTGGATGATCGATAAAGTTGTCATAGAGGTTTTTCATCTTGAGGTGGGAAGAGGGTCCAAGCTTGTCTCAGAGGTCTTGGAATGGGGTGATGTCTGTGTCTTTGCTTTGTGGGTTGGTGAATTCTGGAATGACACTGAATAGTTCCTTGGAGTTGGTGGAGTTGGCCAGGATTTTGTTGTGGATGAAGTGCCTCTTGTTGGCTCTGATCTGGTTGTGGTAGTCCATCATGGTATCCTTGTAGGTGGAGTGGATTTCGGTTGTCTAGGTGTCTCTCTAGTTCTTCTCCAGGCATCTGCAGTTGTGTCTGCCTTCTTGGAGAGTGGTGGTGAACCAGGCAGTTTTCCTGGAGCATTGTCTGTCGGGGTTGCGTAGTGGGGAGACCTCATCTGGGAGGCAGTGAAAAATGGAAACAATATGTCTGTCTTCTAGATCTATCTCTATCTGACCCATAAGAAAACAATTGAATCAGTTAATTATTTAGGAATGCCTTTCTCTCTGAAGAGGGTCTACTCACCTTTGTGATGACAATAAAAAAAAGCCAAGTAGCCATCAGAATATCAAAACATGGCAAAACTCCACCACGTCCAAAAGCAAACAGAACATCAGACACAGAAGTTAGGCTGAACTGCATCTGAAATCAGTGATGAAGAACAAAACGTACTTCAGGAGAATTGTGAAACATATGTCCACAGTGCTACCAAAGTGCATTGCCACAGGCCATGTGGAAATAAAATATCCAGTGAACAAGACAAAATTAGCTGTGACTCACAACACCCATTGTCTGACACTTTTTATTGAAAAGCAGAACCTGTTTGCAGTGCCCCCTATTGTTTGTCCCCTATTTTGACTATACCAGCATTAAACAACATATCCTCATCCAACCTTCTTTCTAAAGAATTTATAAAACCTGATAGACCACACGGCAACAAAGCGACAAAAGCAACATGGATTTCATCCGCAAGCAAAATCTTAGAAGAGCAAAATCTCCTCAAATAATGGGGGATTAAATCTGCCTTTTACCACAACATAGGATACCCACTGCCCATGCTTGAGAGACCTAAGGTTAGAGTACTTACAACAACTTTGAAAACAAGGTCGGTGCTGAAGGGTGCATTGGGTCGATCTCCAACAACTAACCAGGCGTCAGGGATTAAAAACAGCTCAATGATCGCAAATTCGTAAAGCTCGGTAGAAGATCGACTCTACAGAATATGCAACACATCATGCAACCGCCAATGACAAGGAAATCTAACGGAGTCAGGCCTGCGCTTGGCCGCATCACGCTTGGAACTATGCTCGTGGACCCTAAACGGCCTCAACAACAAAGCAGCTGACACAGAGCTCCTACAATACGTGAAATCATTTGACATCATTCTGCTCCAAGAAACATGGCTGGAGGAGCCGGTTCTCTTAGATGGTTATACCTGCCACAATTCCCCAGCCACAAGGAAAAGCAAGTTTAGTCCGTTGGCTGGTGGCCACTGATGACCTCAAAGGTAAAACAACAATTATGTGTCGTGTGCAGAAGCAGCTAAAGGTAAAATGGCGTTTAAACATTTAATAAGCTCATGCTAACTTAACACAGTATATAGGTAAGCAGTAACTATATGACAGTACACAATGGATTTCTTGTGGGTAGAGCAACTTAACTACAGAAGCTAAAAGGGAGGGGGACCCAAAATGGTAATCAAAGGAAGAATGACAGTTTGGAACCATAACAGGCTCACCCCCACACCCTATACCCCCATCCACACAGGAGCCTTAGTAGTTAGATTAGTCAGTATTGGCAGGGGTGTGTTAGTGAAACTTAGCCATGCTAGCGGGTTGGCTTAGCCTTAACTAACCGTCAAGGAGAGACATTATACATTTTGGATATTGTCAGAACAATGCTTTCTGGGACTAGAATATGCCACACTTTGGAGGGAGTGCTCATACCTGAGGCTGGCACCCTGCATCCCATTGGTCAGTGGTGCCCCACTACCTGACACCCAGCAACAGAGAATACATATGGGAGAGTCACTTATCTTCTCAGGTCTTCTGCCTAAACTACAAGGAGAAGAAGGACTGCCCTGCTGGAAACCTGATCTGAACCCCAAGGTCTGCACTCCGAAGAACTATACTGCTGTTCTTTCTGGGACTTCAGCCCTTAGGACTTTGCCTTGTTAAAAAAGGATTAAGGAGTGCCCCAATTGTACAGGATTTTAGCCAAGCTGCCTCTACACGCTTCCTCGGCCTTGACGTTTTTGCTTTCAGAGCTTGATGTACAGATCGTTCATTGTTTGAGCCTTTGCACGTTTCCGTGGAAGTTTTCCAATGACAACACCGTCACTGTCGTGCTCTGCTCCTTTTGTCAGGCCAACCAATTTTTCATTAGAACTAGGCCCCAAACCTTTCACTCGAGCTAGTATTTAAACAAACACAAAAAGGTGATTAATTCTAGTAAAATAAACCCTTCTGTTACCCACCCTTCATTGCTAATAATTAACCCATTAATATATGTCACCTAGCAGAAGCAAACAAATAAAGCAGCACATTTAATATCTACCATTCTTCCATTCTTCTTATTGTCCAGCTGGATTCTTTATATATCTGAAAGAGTAAAAAGATTGACGAACAAAACATAGATAAACAGTCACAACATAAGACAAACACATAAGCACACATAATGAAAGCACATGCCAAAAAATGATCAGCTGCATTAATAGTGACAAGGACAATAGGATGAACAAGACATTATACATCATGTGTTACAAGACAAACTCGCAAATGCAACAAGAATACATAATGTTAGTTCCGCGTATTGGTGAATGTAATTTTACTCTAAGTTGATTTAATAAAACAAATCATGCAACAATTCATTAATAAATTAGTTCATGTTACAGAGAATTAACTTCGCGAGTCAGAATAAAATGAATTCTGAAATTCGCTCCATCAACTCCCTCATCTGGTGATTTAAAAATCACCAAACAATACCCAAAATTTAAGAAATTTTGAACCCAATTTAGAGACATCACATATTGAATTCTTTCGGTATTAGTCTCCCTAAACCCCTGTTTCTGCTGTCTGGTCGACACTTTCAAACTGAGCCCTTCGCATCTCTTCTAACTCATATTCCTTCTCCTGTTCCTTTCTGAGTTTGTAAATCCTCCTCTTTTCTTTCTCATGCTTCTTCCTCTTGTGAATCATGCAACTAATTTTTAGCAGCATTATCACTATAATGATGACAATTACTGGATAGAGCACTTTGCCAATGATGGAGCTTCCAACTTCTGAAAACCATTCTTTTATTGCCTCCATTCTTTTGACTCTTCTTTCTGTGAAACTTTCTTCCTCTAGGGGTTCTATTTCTTTGTGAAACTCTGTGATATTTTTATTAAGCAACTCTATATTCCGACTCTTGTCAGGACTATAAGTACAACAATGCTGGACATGTAAGACCCCACAGACTCCACCCTTTTTTGCAAGCAGAATGTCTAATGCAAGACGATTCTGCATAACCATGCTTCTGGTAGCAACAAGTTCTGTATTGACTAATTGGAAACCACTTGTAGTATCTGTTGACAATCTATCTACGATTGTAGAAACCTTTCTGATTTTGATTGAATTCATGGTAATTCCTACCATAGGAATGACAGCACCAAAGATGTCTCCCAGGACTTCTGTAAAACTTTCTCTTTTGTACCTATTTAAGTGTTCACCAAATTCAAAAGTACCCTTCTCATTTCTATCAACATGGAAAATTTTGGGAAAAACTAATCCAAGATAGCATGTCCCATACCAATGGTCCGGGAGGCTAAAATATGCCTTATTGCCACAAATAAAATAAATTCCAGGAAAAATTGGATCCTGACCACCTTTAAATCCCCATCCCCCTATGATAGGATAGGTATCCTCACATTCACTAGCACCCACAAAAAAGTTATCATAGAGTGTTTTATCTCTTCTAATGCAAAATTTACCACTAACTGGTTCATCTATATGAATAGCGGTATTTGTGTTAACACTGTTAAGCTTAGCGTCCTCCATTTGCCAGTACTTGGACTTGGCGTGTTTAAGCATCTCATTTCTCTTGTAAACAGCCCTTCTCTCCTCAACCATGTTCAGGAAAGTCTTTTCTTCTGCTCTCATTTTGCATGTTAAATTATTTCTATAAGCATACTCGTAGTTAAGTTCATTAGTAACTAAAAATAATTCCCTCATCTGTTTCACAGGTTTTACTTTGTTCAAGCTATTTACAACTCTGAGATTTGCAAAAACCTCATCAAAGTCTGAATAATAGTACTCCAGATGACCAGTTTGATAAAACAGGCTAGCAATTACACTGCAAGTAATGCCATAAGTGAGAGGTAACATGTTATATGTAACCCCCTCTGAAACAGAAGCAGGCAGCTTCACACAGACATAACAATCTTTAACATTCATTACTTTAACATATTCAGACAGAAGCCTTGAAAATGAATTGCTTGAGAAATCTCCAACAGATCTATCTTGATGGATCTCTGGATTATGCTCAATAACTCTGCCAGACTTGCCAGCATGTTTCTCATGTTTAGTCTCTACCTTACTTGTTATGTTAATCTTGAGTTTTTGTTTGTCAATACCAAAAGGGTAAACTGCAGCCAATATTAACCAAACTAAAATTAATAAAACCACACAAATTGAAGACATTTTGCAACATCTTCTCAAGCTAGAACACCTTGAAGTATCAGAACTAGGCATTCTCAAAAATGAAGACAAAACAAATATTTAAAATAATGTAAGTTAACTAAAATGTAAGTGTAAAACTAAGTGTAAAACTGTAAAACTAAACTATACCCCCCTTTTAAATGTTTTTTTTAAAAGAACCCTAAACAGCTTTTCTTTGACCTTGCGTCACATGAATATGTGCTTTCCAACTAAACACAATTTCTTCGACCTAAAGTCACCTAATACATTTTCTTCAGCCTTATGCCAGGAATCTAAACCCTTATCTAAAATTTAAACAACATCAATCTTTCTCACTAGCTTCTTCTAAATCTTCCTGTCTACTGCTTTCCACCTCTACAATTGGCGGGATTATAATATAGGTCCACTCTGGGGACTTATACTTCTGATTAGGCTTTATTACTCTTTTTGTCTTTCTAGTGATCACTTCAATCTTTTTATTTTCGTTTTTCATATCAGAGTCACCTCCCTGACTAGATACTTTGTTGATCTGCTCTTTTGATTTCTTCACCAGTTTGAATTTCAAATTATCTTCAGGCCAAATATCTCCTTTCCTCAGGATCTTCTTCTTTGGCACGTTTTCGTTACATTCAGCTTTCCAAGCTCTTTTTCTGAATTTTCTTATTCCAGATTCTTCATCACTCTCATCAGTGTCTGTATCTGAGACTTCAAATCTGTACCTAGGAACTTCTTTACCCGGCAGCTTCACTCCATGAGGAACATCATCATCCTTACAGCTGGTACTTGGTCATTTTTCCTCTTCTTCAGGAATCACCTTTAGCTTCCCAGTTTCAGGTTTCTTGCTCCTGCATACAGAGTTACTTCTTTGCCTTTCAATACTCTCCTGGATTAGATTTTCGTCTTGCTCAGAATCTTCTGCTCCTGAATCTCCTTTTTTCTTTTTGAGATTCTTTTTCTAGCAAGTCTTCATCAACACCTTGATCTCCAGTTTCAATATTCAGATCTTCTTCATTCAAGTTCTGATTCTCATCTAGGTTTTCTTGATGTTGATTTTCTTGCTGATCATCAGACTTGGGACCTTCTGGATCTGCTTCTGAATCTGAATCAGTTGTTGCTTCACTGTCTTCATCAGGATTCTCAGGAGGTGGTACACAAATTGTGTGGCTCGCATGCACCCACCTTTTCAGCCCTTTACACTTGACAGCATTTGTTGTGACCAAAATGCCTTGTCTTGCTTTTTGCCACCTTGGTACTAAACAGTTTCTTCTTCGATGAACTTTAGTCCTCACCCAGTCTCCAGGCAACAAATCATGTGCTTGCTCTTTCTCCTTTGAAATTACATCTGTTCCCACCTGATGAAATACAGAATTAACTACATCAGAAAGATTCTGATAGTATTCAATGATCGCACTATCATTAATACTCAATAGTTTGCCAACTGGAACAAATGCTTGCCTCATTACTCTACCCATTAGAATGTCATGGGGACTAAGGCCTGTCTTTTTCTCTGGAGTTCTTCTCAATGATATCAGAACAAGTGGAAGAGCATCTGTCCACTTCACTCCTGTGGCTAGACACATTTTTGATATTCTGTTTTAGATAGTTCCATTTATCTGTTCAACAACACCTGATGCTTCTGGTCTGTATGCACAATGCAGCTTTTGCTCAATGTTTAAAGCTTCACAAATCAATTTCATCAATCTGTTTTCAAAATGGGTTCCGCAATCACTTTCAATGGTTACCGGAAATCCGTACCTAGGTTATTTAGCCTGTTGTGCAACAGCATTTCAATGAAATCCATCTGCAATCTGGTAAATGGACCACCCTCCCGTCCTATGGTTCCCATGCTTACAACAGTTTTTCTATTTGGATTCATCTGTTGACAGGTCAAACATCTTTGGCAAAGTGACTCTGCAAGGATTCTAAATTTTGGACTGAACCATGTTTCTCTGAATAGTCTAATCATTGAATCTCTTCCTAAATGCCCTGGACCATGGTACATCCGTGCCATGTCAGCAATCATGCAGTTTGGCATTACAGGCCTTCCATCTTTGTAAACCCAAACTCCATCTTCCTCTCGTTGTCTGCATTCTGCTTTTAACCATGAGTTTTTCTCTTCATCTTCTTTCTCATCTTGTAATTCTTTTACCTCCTGCCATGTTTCAACTACTGAAATTAGCATGAGAGAATTCAACATGTGACTTTTTCCCGATTGATTGAATAATTGTTCTTTGCGCAGTACCTTGCAATTTCGTCTGCGTATGCATTTCCTTTAGTATTGTAATCATCACCTTTCTTGTGAAGAGCACACTTGACAACAGCAATTTGCTCTGGTAACTGAATGCTATCGATCAATCTCTTGATCAATTTCGCATTTCTGATTGGCGTACCTGCAGAGGTCAAATAACCTCTTTGAGACCATAGCTGTCCATTGTCAAGAACTACGCCATACCCATACTGACATCAGTCACTATGGTTACCTTTTTGCCAGCTGCTTTTTCACAAGCTCGAATTAGACCAATTAGCTCTGCAATTTAAGCAGAACGAATTCCATCAAGAGGTGAACCTTCAACAACATCTGAAACTGTACACACCGAATATGCTGCTCTCAGAATCCCTTCATCAGTTCTCAAACAGGACCCATCCGCTAAGTACACTAGATCTGATTCAGGCAAAGGAACATCTTTTATGTCCTGTCATGGTTTTGTACAGTAATCTACAACATCCAGGCATTCATGATCAATGTCATTTTCATTATTTACCTCAGTAACAACTCCATTTGGCAATAGTGTGGAAGGATTTAAATTCACACATCTTGCAATTGAAACATTATCTGATCCCAGAATTGTTTTCTCATATTTTGTCAGTCTGCTACTTGTCAAATGTTGAGTTTTACTTCTAGTAAGAAGAATTTCAACTGAATGAGGTACATATACTTTTACAGGAAATCCCATAATGATACCCTCACTTTGTTCAAGACTTACACTTGTTGCAGCCACTGCTTTTAAGCAACCTGGCAAAGCTTTTGCAACAGGATCCAAAACAGCTGAGAAATATGCAATTGGCTTCCTCAGTTTTCCGTGTCTCTGTATCAAAACCGATAATGCACATCCTTCCCTTTCGCTGCAGTACAGTTCAAATTCATTTTCATAATCTGGCATACCCAGAGCTGGAGCTTCACATAGACTTCTTTTTAAATGTTCAAAAGCTTCTAGTTCAATTTTTGACAATCTGATTGGATCTTTTATGTCAGCTTTTGTTAGTCTCTGAAGTGGTTTTGCAATTACTGAAAATCCACTAATCCATTGTCGACAGTAACCAACCATTCCCAGAAACATTCTGACCTGTCTTTGTGTTGTCGGTGGCTGTATTGCTCGAATCATTTTAATTCTTTCAATTGTCACTTGTCTTGTTCCTTTTGCAATTCTGTGACCAATATACTTCACTTCTTGTTTACAAAACTGCAATTTTGCAGGTGACACTTTATGTCCCTCATCTGCCAATCGATTTAGAAGAGTAATGGTATCAGTTACACAATTTTCTCGTGTTTTTGCTGCCACGAGCAAATCATCAATGTACTGAACCAGTGTAGAATTACCAGGCAATATCAGATCTTCCAGAGACTTCTTTAACAACTGATTAAAGATAGATGGACTCTCAGTATACCCTTGTGGGATACGACACCATGCTAAGATGCGATTCTGGAACCTAAATGCAAAAATTTGCTGGCTTTCTGGATGCAATGGAACTGTAAAGAAGGCATTACACAGGTCAATGACTGTGTACCATTCTGCATCATGAGGAATCTGATAAAGAATTACCGCAGGGTTTGGAACAATTGGGCAACATGGAACAACAATTTGGTTAATTTTTCTCAGGTCCTGAACAATTCTATATGTTCCGTTTGGCTTTTTAATACCCATAATCGGTGAATTACATGGACTGCTTTCAATTTCTTTTAGCACACCTTGACTTATGAATTTTTCAGTCACTGGAATGACACCTTCAATTGTCTCAGCTTTCATTTTGTATTGAGGAACATTTGGAAAATCTATTCCTTGCTTTACTGTAATTTTTACTGGATCTACATTTTTTTTAAGACCCATGTCATTCCCAGTTAGGTCCCAAATTTCTGGATTAACTGGCTTTTTGAGCTCCTCTGGCAAATCATTTTTATCAAAAAGCAGGAAACAGTAATGTCTTTTCTTCATCAACCATTAACATTGTCAATTTATAAAGCCCATCTTCTTCTGATGTTTGCATTTCAATGCCATCTGGTGAGCAATATATCTTGCAATTCATTTTGCATAATATATCACGACCCAACAGATTCACAGGACTGCTGTCACAAACTAGAAATCTGTGTTTATCTTTGTAATTTCCAATTTCCATTTAAACTGGTTCTGTTAAGCTTGTTTTAATTTGCTGATTAGCTACACCTACAACTTGGATGGACTCACCAGAGAGAGGAAGATTTTCTATTTCTGCTGATCTAACAGTAGAACGGGTAGCACCTGTGTCCACAAGGAAAGTGATATCAACGTCATTCACTTTACCATTTACAAATGGACCAGACTGATCTACCTCAAGAGTGGGTCCAAGCACACACTCTTCTTCCTCTCTCAGGCACCGTCATGAATAATCTTCTGATGAATCACTCTCGTCTTTATCTTTTAGCCAAAATTGAGAAGCATTTGACATATTAACTCTTGACACATTATTTACCTGATTACCTCCACAGAAACCTGCTTCGGGTGTAAATCTCTGAACATTAGCACTATTAGGGAATGGTGCTTGTGGTACCTGACTCTGCTGAATTTGGCTCTGCTGTATCTGGTTCTGCTGAATCTGGCTCTGCTGATTTGCTACCTGTCGCTGTAGCTGTCGCTGCTGACTTAACTTGTTTAACTGTTGCTGTAGCTGTTGCTGCTGATTTAACTCACACTGCACCTGTGGATTCAATGAATTATTTTTAAAATTTCTGGGCGGGTTTTTACACTCGCGCTTCCAGTGTCCAATCTCGCCGCAATTAAAACATGGGAGCTTTTGTTTTAGCTCTTCAACATTTACATTACATTTAGGCTTGTTATTATTGTTAAAATTATTCTTAAATTTGTCTTGATTCTGCTGCTGCATAGAAGCTAACTGCTGTTGTTGCTGCTCTGCTACCTTCACCTGTGCCCACATTGCTTTTTCCTTGAGGTTTTTCTGCTTTGCATCTATCTCGTCACTGCAATATTTTGCCTTTCTCAGGATGTCATCAACTGAAAGTGATTGCCAGCACACAATCCCGTTTTTAATCATTTCACCAATTTCAGGTCTCAGGCCATAAACAAATCTGTAAATAAAATGGCTCATGTCCTTTTCACTTAATTTTTCATAGCCACTGTACTGTTTGAAGACTAACAGTAACCTTTCATAAAATGAGTGAACTGATTCTTTTTGTTCCTGATTTGTTCTGTCAATTTTAACCCAGTCCTCCTCTTTCGGGGGAATTTTCCCTTTTAGCCAATAAATTACTTTATTATAAATGTCCATGACATCTTTTTGATGGGGCACCTGTAATTGTGTCTTGGGCACGATCTTCTTTTGGCCAATCCACAGAAATTTTGCATTCTGTCCAAAGATCTGATGGAACAACAATGTCAAAGAATCCATCCAGATCAATCCACAGAACTTTTGACACTTTTATAAATCTGTCTACCTGTGGATACCATTCAACTGGCTTCTCTCTCAAACAAGGGAAATCATTGGTAAACAGCAGAATATCCTGTCTGGACCAAGGAACATGTACATACCCTCCTCCTGCTATTCCCCTCATTGGAAATTCTGAAACCACTTAGTTTCTCAACCTTTTATCCTGTTCTTTATTCTTTGACCATTATATTCTCCAATTACCTAATTCATCTAGTTTTCTGAGAAAACTTATTAATTCTTTTATATAGGCCATTCTTCCAGCAGCATTGAGATTGTCAATATCCCTTTCAGAAAAATCCACTCTGTAGTGTTTCTGCAAATGTTTCTGTTTACTCAAATCAATTTCTAATTCAGCAGCCATTTCTTCCAGTTGTTCATACCTGTTTTTCGTTTTTCACTGAATATTTTTGCAAATAAAAAGAAGTTCATCATCCTGATACAATTTCAAATTGTCAGTACCAATTGTGCCAATAATTAATTCTTCTAAATCAGCTTTTAATTTTGCAACATCAAGCTTTTTATAATCAAAAGCTTCTGGAGACAATGCATTTTGCGTTAAATCTATTCTGTTCAGGCTTCTCTCCGACAGACCTGGATCTGATTCTGCCACAGATGGTGTTTGCAAATCTGACAAACTCCCATTTAAAGTTAAATTTGGCATCATAGATTTTTCTCTATGAATCTCTGAAAGTTCCAAATAAAATCTTTCAGCCACTTTTTGAATTTCTGCATTTAATGGAACTGTTAAAGCAGTATGTCTATTTTCTCCTTGATCAAAAACTGGTACAACAGGACCAATAGTTACTGGTACTGTCACTGCTTCCATGCTTTTTGTCAATTGTTGTATTAAATCTTCCTTCGCTTTATTGTAACTAGAAATTTCTGGCATGTCTGCAAGTATTCTTTCCTGATTTCTCACAAAATTATTTTCCTGTTGGGGAAATCTATTTTCTCTAGGTGTACTACAATTATTTATTGACCCTACTCATTCGGGTAATTTTAAAAATCTGGGAGAACCTTCCTCAGCTTCTCTGGGAGGTGCACTTGGAGAAGTTCCTGTAGAAACTCTCGGGGTAGATTGAGAATCTACTTGATAAGGTGGCGGTTTGCGTTTAGTAGCATAAATGTCTTCTAAAACTGCATCATATAATTCCTCATCAAGCCTCTTTTCAGCTTTCTTTTGTTCTAGATCTTCAGTAATCATTATTCTCACTGGATACAAACCATCATACATGTCTGCCTTTCTCCAGCGTCTCACTTTGTCTTCATGTGTTTCCCTATTTAGAATATACTTTGAATTTCTAGGTGCCAAGCATTTGCTTTCACGCTCAAGTTCCATCATCTCAACCTCCCATTCAACCAATGCCTCAAATTGTGTAGGTCTAGGCTTTGGCACAAGATCCATAATTTTTCCTCTCAAGTTTCTCAAAACTTTCATATTAAATGACCCATCTTCCGGCCAGGCCAATACGCCATCATTTTTAGTATAATGCTTCCAATTGTCAAACCAAATTACAGTATGATAGCCATATTCGCCTTTCATACAGGCTGCAGGTGTTTTGTACTTATGAAGTAATTTACAACCACGCGTTTCAATTTTCTTGTCAGGTTTAAATAAATTTTGCACTTTCTGAAACCATGAAGACTTCTTTATCTCACTATCATTCCAATAACTCATGTTTTAAATCAAAATTGTTTATTCCAAAAGCTTCGAAATGTCCTCTTGGTGTTCCGCTATTCCAGCCAATCCGTGCGCGAAAGACACCAACAAGCCAATCAGGTTAAGCCACGTCACCACCTTGCTCCACCAATAGAAATACAGTATTCAGAACTGACCAATCTGGTACCAGCTCGTCACTGTCACGTGAACCAATCAGTGCGCTTTCTGTGACGTATGTTATCCAATCACAGCGCACACCGAAATGACTTACACTGCTGCTGCAGCTTCTCTGAGTGTTACTCCGTAAACTCACCCCTCCTTCACAAAAAAATGTAACGGCGCCATTTTAAACAATACTTTCCAATGAATTTTAATTAGTAACCATAAATAAACAAACCACTTGTCTGTTTCGCTAATAAGGTGATAGTTTTACAAACATTCAGAACTCTCTCCGCATAAAATAGACGACGCTATTTCGATACGATCATTCGCGCATTCATACGGAAACCCTAATCATACACACACGAAATCTTGGCAGGACTTGAACCAACCACAGAAAATGTCAAACGTTAATAAGAATAGACGACGCTATCTTACCCTTCACTCAAGCTTGGACAAATCCTATTACTCTTTTCACAAAAAGTTTTAAAACAGGCTCACCAGGTCCCTATGCTTAATGCTACGATTTCATAGACAATTCTCACTATTACATTCAACAAGTCACATCTAAAGTCCCTTAACTTGTGTTGTACGTCCACAACACGTGATATATTCTATACCACAATTTTGAAACAGAACAAATGCACTGTGTAACTCTTCTAGTCACACTACTCTTTGCCGGCAAATAACCAGGAATTTTTCACACTGCTGGAAAAATCCTTTCGACTACATATAACAAGTGAACAAACCTAACTACATTTTTTAGACATGTATCCTATGTTATTTGCATGTAACATGTATGTTACCATAGTAACCATCCTCTGCTACCAAAATAATTGATCCAGCGTCACTATAGAAATTCTGTCTCACATGCATCACCATTCACTACCCAATACTCACCAAACTAATCAATACCAAGGCCCAAGCAACCCGGACAGAAAATCATGAAGCTGAATCATGTGGCCTAATTAATCACACTATCAAACTCATATGTACATATTTACAACTGCAGTATAACATTTATATTCATAGATTATCAAAGAAACATTTAATTAGACCACTAAGGCCAATGAATTAAACTATGGTAACCTCTAAATAATCAAGACCAACTTGACGTTTTAAGTCTTTTATTTTTAAAAGTTTCAAAGTTTCAAGTCTTTATTAACTCATATATTAATTTTAAGCATTTCATTAAATCAGTTTTAATCATTAGATTATTGGCTCAAAAGATCTGGCACTTCAACATTGCACAGAATAAACGAATTAAAGAAAACATCAACCCTAGACCCTATGTTAGCTTTCTGACCTGAAAAGGAAATAGCATTTATTAAGCAAACATGCCTTACTAGTCCAAAGGAAAACGGAATGCACTTCGCCCTCAGGAAACAGTCAGCCCCACTCCCCTCAAGAGGCCAGGTTTTTATACCTTTCTTACTCACTAATCTAACTAAAAACGATATTTTTTTCGAAAAGCAGCAACCTAATTGGTTGACATCCATCAGACCACGGAGAGGCCAACGCATGAGTCTTGGTGACATCATTATGTCATTGTCCATTGACACGAAGCAACACTGACTTCCCAGAGTTGCTACATAAAACTAAAAGTTCTCAGTTATTTCCTCCAGGATTTTAGCCAAGCTGCCTCTACACGCTTCCTCGGCCTTGACGTTTTTGCTTTCAGAGCTTGATGTACAGATCGTTCATTGTTTGAGCCTTTGCACGTTTCCGTGGAAGTTTTCCAATGACAACACTGTCACTGTCGTGCTCTGCTCCTTTTGTCAGGCCAACCAACTTTTCATTAGAACTAGGCCCCAAACCTTTCACTCGAGCTAGTATTTAAACAAACACAAAAAGGTGATTAATTCAAGTAAAATAAACCCTTCTGTCACCCACCCTTCATTGCTAATAATTAACCCATTAATATATGTCACCTAGCAGAAGCAAACAAATAAAGCAGCACATTTAATATCTACCATTCTTCTTAATGTCCAGCTGGATTCTTTATATATCTGAAAGAGTAAAAAGATTGACGAACAAAACATAGATAAACAGTCACAACATAAGACAAACACATAAGCACACATAATGAAAGCACATGCCAAAAAATGATCAGCTGCATTAATAGTGACAAGGACAATAGGACGAACAAGACAATATTAATGATGTGTTACAAGACAAACTCGCAAATGCAACAAGAGCACATAATGTTAGTCCCGCGTATTGGTGAATGTAATTTTACTCTAAGTTGATTTAATAAAACAAATCATGCAACAATTCATTAATAAATTAGTTCATGTTACAGAGAATTAACTTCGCGAGTCAGAATAAAATGAATTCTGAAACTCGCTCCATCAGAAGTAAGTGTAAAAAACTCTTCAATTTATCATGGTCCAGCAAGACCTTTTTGTTTAACCTTTTAGGCGCTATTTGCTTCTAAGTGCCAGTTTTAAATGTACTCTTTTAAAATTCATAATCTTAGTTTTGTACATTGGATTGTTGTCATTTTGGTGTCTATGTGTTCCTAAAAATATAATCTATTTTTATAAATCAGTGTTGAGTTGTTTTTGTGTTTTGTGTCTTACTTAACACATGTGTGTTTTAAATGCTTTACACCCCGTCTCCTAAGTTAAGCCTGCCTGCTCATTCCCAGTTACCAAGTGAATAATTTATCGAGACCCTAACTAAACATTTTATTGTGTTTGTGGCCATATTACTAACCCCCACATGCATCATTGTTCCATTTTGCGATTCCTTAATTGCGAAAATTAAGGAATCGCAATTACGGAATTGCAAAATGCAATTCATTAAGAAAATTGCAAAAAAATTGCGATTTCTTAAAATTCCTTAATTCTCTAATTGAGAATCGCAATTCAGGAATTTCTACCCATTCATTCCTATGGGCCTGGGAGGGCATTCTCAATTTGCAATTCATCATTGTGAATTCGCAAATTGAGAATGCAATTTCAAGGGTGCAGGGGTGTCCAAATGACACCCTGTTGCACCCCTGAAATTTGCTTTTGGATACATCTTACAATGCCCAAGGGCATGTGTGTGTGTATCATGTAACAAAGAAAAATGCATTTAAAAGCATTTTTCTAGATTTTCGCAAATTACCATGAAGGTCAACTTCATGGTAATATGCATTTCTAATTTGCTAATTCGCAATTTCTAAAAGTATGATGAATTGCATTTAAGGAATCTCAAATTGAGTTGGTGCATCCCAAATCAGGAAATTGCATTCGCAAACGGCCGAAAAATGCGATTCGCACCGTTTGTGAATGCAATTTACCTTGATGCATGTGGGCATTAGTCACTACGTTTCATTACTAATAATCCACTTATCAGTTTAAGGCTCTAGCATTGTGTGGTTCACCAAGTCCAGAAAACCTTTAGGATAGCAGACTGCTTGCAGGATGGTTTGTTAGACTGAGCTTCTCAGGTGTCTTGGGGAGGTTTGCTTCGAGGGACAGAACCTTCTGGCTTAGCTTTTCGAAGACCATCTTAATTCTTGAACAGAGCTACACTATTTGTGTATTGTCTTTAATATTGTTTAAAATAAAGGAATTAATAGACAATTGTGAAGTTTACATATTGTGGATAAATAAATTATAAAACATCAAAAAGAATAAATAGCACATGAAATATAATATATTTGAATGTATTTATGCGAGATCTGTAAACTATTTATAGATTAATATGGTTGCCAATGTGCACAAGGAAGGTACTGTTACTTCAGTTAACTATAACCGTAAATGTAATTTAGTTGGTGCCCGGGGTCACAGCGGTGACCACTGACTTGCCCCTTGTGACCCCAGGCACTGCTTTTGCAACCCCTGAGATGGCAAATGTAATGCCAGGGGCACAGGGGTGTCTTGCATTATCAGAGCCAGGCTCCCATCTCAATTTCTTCTTTTTTCCATTATACCAATAAAAATAATAGCCCACTATTCACTATCAGCCTGATTCATCAAGCAGAAATGGGCTCGCAAAGGGCCAGATTCTGAGAATCTGGCCCTTTGCGAGCTCTATTTTTGCATTTGGGATTCATCATCCCAAATGCAAAAATCGGTAATAGCGATTTCGCTATTTTGCGATGAATCACAATTTGAGATTCCTTAAATGCAATTCATCATCCATGTTAAAATTGCGAATTCGCAATTTCGGCCCGCTATTTACCGCGAGGTCAAACCTCGTGGTAAATAGCGAAAACTTAGAAAAATGCTTTTAAAAGCATTTTTCTAAGTTGCATGTTGCACACACACATTTCCTTTGGACATGTGTGTGCGCAACACCTGTTCGTATTTACTGTTAAGGAGTGCTACAGGGTGTCCTTTGGACACCCCTGGCACCCTTTAAATCGCAATCTTATTTGCGATTAGCAAATTGCTAATCGCAAATAAGGAATACTCCCCATTCGTTCCTACGGGCCTTCTGGCCCATAGGAATGAATGGGGAGTTATTCCTTATTTGCGATTAGCAATTTGCTAATCGCAAATAAGGAAGATGTAGCAATCGCTTTTGTTTTTGCGATTCCTACATGAATGCCGTTTTGCGAGTCTGAAATAGCGATTCCTTATGATTCGCTATTTCAAACTCGCAAAACGGCACTATGATGAATCGGGCTGTAAAAGTGCAATAAAAGGTAGAGCAGCAAAATCTGGAATGGGTTCTTCACTGACGTCCTATGTAAGAAAAATACAATGGCTATGAATGTATGCTTTTAGGGTGCTTGTGGGTGAGAGTGAGTTTGTATGAGACCGCCTGTGTATGTGTGAGCATGTATGTTTGCATTGGCGAATTTCTGTGTGTTTGTGTGTTTATGTTTACGTGAGTCAGAATAGGAGCTAGCGAGAGAGTGAAAATGAGGGAATCATTTTAAGAGTGACTGCAAGAGACTGAGTGATAATGAAAGAGAACAAGTGAATGCTACTGAGTGACTGAGACTAAGTTTGAGTGATTGATTGTTAGTAAGTGTATACAGGTGAGTTAAAGTGACAATGTGTTGTAATGCTTGCAAGTTTGCTGTTGGAATTGGCATGCTACTTGACTTATTGAAGTACCCTTGGCAAATCCTGGCACTGGCATAGTGCAGCGAATATTTGCATATGGGATATCTCCGTCAACATACTAGCTCTGGAACACTGCAAGTACAGTTTGGCACGGGGAACCCATTTATAAATGCCAGGCATGCTGGTGGAATTTCTTGGTTTAAGTGGCACCAAGGCAAATTTCTGGTGGTAATTAATTGGAGAAAATTCTCGGCATTTGGGTGGAAAACTGCAGCATATTTCGGGGTCATCCCTAACAATTGGAGGTCCTCGACATTCTCTATATACCAATTGACATGAGGGTCCTCCATACGACATTGACAGGAATATTACCAACATTCTGGCATTGGCATATTGTATGTAATGTTTGGGAAACAGGGGCATCCAAGCGCAATGCTCGTCCTAGCAATGGAGGCAATATTTGACGTGGGGCACTCATAGGATTTTTTTTAAATGGTGTTTCTTTAGCTTGGCACCCCATGGAAGACTTGCATACTGAATAAGTGTTTTTTCAAGGCCTATGGCATTTTAGCAGATGCATTTGAAAACTGTGCATTAAAATGCAGTATTATTGTCTATTAGAGTTTTCAAAGTGTTCTCAAGGAAGAGAAATTCCAATCATCTGATCTTTCCTAGATGACGTCAGTCTTACCAATAATCAAGTATGTTATACCTTGACATATTATGTCTGCACCATTATATAGGTGATAGACAGGTGTTTGTTTTCTGTTATATTAGTTCTACAAATATCGTGGAACATCAGCAGTGTTCATTATTGTGAAGTCACCAACATGATTGTCTTGTGACACCATTTCTGGGAATATTCAAGGTAAAATGTCATATGTTGTCACTTTGTGTGACACACTTAAGGTCAAATGGTACATGATCTCACTTCTGCTACAACTGGCATTTTAGTGAATCAATGTCAATGACTATAACGAGTGATTTCAGTGTTTTTTGTAGTTTAAATGTAATTTTTTAGCTGACTAGGCAACGTAGTAATTCATCACTCTGGGAGAGAAACATGGCAATTGGAAACATTAGGCCCGCAGACTTCTGTAATAAGAAACCTTTGTAGTATGTTCAGCACTTCCCAAGTTTAACCACTGGTACAGCAACACAGTCCCAAAGAAAATAATGCAGGCAAGGACATAAAAGTTTAAATTAATACAAATGTGTAAGTTTGTACATAAGTGAAGTTTGAGAATACTGAAAAGTACTAAACGTATTCAGAAAGTGCATGTAGCATCACAATTGCGGTCTGTTAATAGCATCTTGTAGCTAGTCTTTTAGCACTATTGTCATACTACAAAACATACTAAAAGTGCAGTTTGTGAATCAGACCCAAAGTTGGCAGATTGTTTGCATCTTGGAGCAGAAGTGGATTGTTACTGCAACATGATGTACTGTTGTTTAAAGTGGTGTTCAGATCTTTTCTAAATTGGGAAACCCCACAATTTGTACACATTTCCATAATAAAGAAAGACATCCTAATGAAACGCTAGCATGGACAAATGTAAAAATGAGATAATACCCTTCTAAGAAAACTGTATGTATTCATGAAAAAATGACATGTCTATTTGAAAGAAGGGAGAAAGCAGGAAAAGGCAGCGCTAGCAGTATATATGGAAGAGATCTCAGAAATATATGGATGAGGAGGAGATGAGAAAAGGAGGCTCAAACATAACTCTCCCTTTAAAAAACAGAGAGTTAAGGAAGGGAACCCCCTCTTCAAGGGAATAAAAAGAACTACAAACATGAAAACGCAATTTTGTTTATTTAAGAGTGTTTTTCTCCAGGTTGGTTTTAGTATTGCTTATTAGAACATTGGGAGCTCCATTGCAGACAATGGAGTGCTCCCTGCTTCTACGGGCCGGTAAAGGCCCGCAGAGCAACATTCCAATGTTCTACAAAGGCTTCGAGGGGATTCATATCCCCTCAAGCTTCGAGAACCCTTTGTTTAATTTGTTAGAACATTCTGCCATCTAGTGGCAGAATGTTCTAATAGCCTTATAGCCCTTCGTAGCAGGGCAATACGGCTATTAAAGTCCCGCTGTCTCGTTAAAGTCCCTCGCCTTCGGCTCGGGCCTCTAACGATTCAGCGGGCCTTTAATAGCCGGTATAGCCTGCTACGGCGGGCTATAAGGCTATATTAATTATTAGAATACACACATTTGTCAGGATCATTTTCTCTGTGTTTGTTTTTCAAGTAAAACACATACAATCACATTGGGGCAGGATTGGTATAGTGTATTTCGATTCAGGAATGTTGTTCCAGGTGGTTGGTGCACAGAAGTAAATGGCCTGTTGCACCTGTATGAAGGTACAAGTTACTTATTCATTCTTAATTGTTTTGATGCAAGCAGTAAAACAAACTCGTTGAAGACTTGAGGAACAATTGACCATAGGTACTGTATCTTAGATACAAAAGGAACTACAACTTTACACTAACAAAGGAGTCACAAGGGCAAATAGAGTCTTAAACATTTGGATGCTTACCCCAGGATAACAGAGCAACTGTTGAGGTATGTCAAAGACAGAAATCATGTGATTGCAAATTTTCAAAGCATACATTTTTTAAAGATTGTCTTTTTAAATACATTTTACAAGAGTGATTCTTTTGATCTGTTTCCAAAATATTATTTGTGCTTCCAGGCAAACTGTGAATGGGAAAAAGAGAGAATATTGCCTCAATGAAAAAATATTTGCAAACCAGTGAGACTATGGTTACTGACTTAATCCAACACAAGGCATTCTGTTTTGATAGTAACCAAGATTTGGAGGAAACTGTTTCTAAATATTGACACTACAACACAAGCATGGCTGAATCATTGCACTAAGATTTCCAGTAAATCTAAAAAGACAAGTAGTGGATCCTTAACAATAGGTTTGTATTGTCCTTTGATAAGATCTTAACTTGATATTCGCTAATTAATTTTACAGATTCACTCTGCAATTAGATCTTGCCAATTTGCATTGCAATGAGATCTTGATTATAGATTATACACACTTCAATGGTATCTTGATGGGTCACCTTACACTGAGATCTCGATGATTCACATAACAATGAGATTTAGGTAATTCACCCTGCATTGAGACCTTAATGATTCACCTAACAATTTTATCTTGATGATTTGACTTACGAGACCTTCATTACACACTCCACAATGATATCTTGATGAGTCACCTTGCAATGAAAACTTTATAAGGGCAAGCTATCAAGAGGTCATCAAAAGTGTACCATGAGAAACAAACACTTTACAGAGAAGAGGTAAGGTGACCACACACTCATGAAGTAGGGAACAAATAGTAGGAACTATTTGAACAACAACAAACAATCAAGTATCCTGGATTAATACATAATTACAAATAATTTAACTATCTGAATCTACAATAAGTCAGTATTCTAATAAAAATGAGGCAGGGTGTAAGACAAAAAAAGTAACCTATATCAAGAAAACATATCTGAGTTGAGCTTTTGGTATGTGTTCATGCAATGGTCAAGACTTAATTCAAAACACAAAACTCACTATTGCATGTGACTTTAATAACCTGTTCACTTATTATACTTAAAGCACATAAATACGTGAGCATATATATTCAAGACAAAGAATATCTAGTGTGGCTATTGCCACATTTAAAGTACCAAAGAAATCCTGCGTGGCATCTTTTCCTATTTTAACATAGTCATTATTAATACATATATTGTTAAAGACACTTGGCTAAATTGAATGTATAAAGCTTATCAGCAAAGTCCTAGTCACTCTACTAAGCATGTTATCAGTGCAACACAGACTTACATTTAATCCTATATTCTTTCAACAGAATATTGGTGTCTAATGGATGTTAACTGCATTTCTATGTCATAATATTGGCTACAGACATATTATCTCCATAATACTTTGTACATTTTCTATAGACGTCAAGAAAGTGATAGTTTGTGAGCTATATTTAGGACACAATATTTATGTACAGCAATATTATGATACCATTCTGTAAAATGGTTTTGTAGGTTGCTGCCAGCATTGAAAAATGCTGAGTTCTTGTTTTTTAAATTGTATGTTGTCTTTTTCTCTTTAACAGAGCATTTTTGAACTCTGTGTTTTTCAAACTGTATATAATAGGGTTGCACAAAGGGGTAATAGCGACATATGCCAAAGATGATACCTTACTATCCGACATTGAATACGTTGGTCGCATGTAGGTAAAAAGTACTGATCCATAGTATAACATAACCACAGTAAGGTGGGAGGCACATGTGGAGAAGGCTTTGTGTTGACGAACCTTGGTCTTCATTTTCAGGATTGAGGAAGTTATTTTGCTATAAGATATAATGATTAAAATAAATGACATAAATACCATTACAACTCCATTGATGTAGTTAAGTGTATCAATTATAACAGTGTCAGTGCAAGAGATCTTCAAAAGGGCTGTCATATCACAAAAGAAGTGATTAACTATGTGGGATTTGCAGAAGGAGAGCCGGGAAATTAGTACAATGTGTGGAATCGCATTTATGAAACCAACTCCCCAACTTCCAACAGCCAGTCTCATGCATACAGCATTGTTCATGATGGACATGTAATGAAAAGGATTGCAGATGGCAACGTACCTATCATAAGCCATGACTGTGAGGAGCAGGAACTCTATGGAACCTATGCCCATGAAAAAATACAACTGCAATAGGCATTCAGTGAGAGAAACCTGTATACCTTTCATAAAGAAGTAGCACAGCATCTTCGGAAAAATGACCATGGTGTAACTTATATCAAGAAAGGACAAATATGTCAGGAAGAAATACATTGGTGTGTGCAAATGTGGATTTGAGCAAATTGTTATCATGATCAAAAAGTTCCCCAAAAAAGTAAATAGGTAAACCAGTAAAAAAACAAAAAATAGAGGGATTTGCAACTGTGGAAGATCAGAAAATCCAACCACAAGGAAGTCTTCATTCATGCTCAGATTAGGTTTTTCCATTAATCCAGGAATGTTGCAAGTCTTGGAATTAAAGACACTGAAAATAAATGTCAAAATGTTAATACATTTGTTGGCAAATGGTTGAACAATTGGGCAAATGTTAAAAAAACGATTCATTCCATGCATTTCCACTACTACTAGTTGAAAAAAAAATATGAACATACAGCAACATATTTGTACTTCTGAATTGAAATAAATATTTATTTTCTGAAAAGTTTTTTTATTTAATGTTTTTTCCCAAGTGTTCACTTGTGATTTGGTAACTGAGGAGGAAGTGCAAAATATTTAAGCAGTGGCTGCACCCTTTATATTTCACACAAAGAGAATGTAGGTATCTTGGAGCTGTCTTGCATTTGTACACCAATGGGGATAGCCATGATCCATGGAAATGAAAATTTGTAATTTCACAAACAGAAGAGCTACTCTTTAATGGAATGTGTTAATGATCATTATATAGTATTCTGTGAAATTTATTTGGACCGATTTGTCCTAGCATTTTGCCGGAAGATCAATTTTATTTAAGGAACCAGTGCTGCTTTTTTTTACAAAAGGTTTCCATTTGGGAAAACATCATGGAGAGCAGGTAGTACTTTCTACTTCCTCTGATACTTGCAACACCATTAAAAGAGGAGAATATCTCCCAAGGCACTCCTTCCAATTTGCAAATCAGTTATCACCTCTGCTGAGGTGTCAGTAACTGATCAATGGTTTTCAACCACAATTTCTCTAGTAAACCACTGATACATACAATACAGATTTTCAGTTAGGGAGGAGTGCATATTTCACAATGTGATTTCTTATGAGTTGGTGAACTCTTTTTGTGAGTTACAAATATTTTTCCAAACCATATCATAAGTATCATACGTACCAAAAAGACATGTTGTGGTCAGAAACTCTGTAATTTTAAGAATCACAGGGTTTGCAAACACAAACGTTCTTTGTATATTAGGCCCTTATATTCCCTAAACAGTAAAGAACCATTAAAACTATGCTTAATTACTTCCCCTACTATTGTTCCCAGAAGAAATATTAACAGTTTGAGCCTGCATACCCTTAGCTAACAAAAACATGGGCCCAAGTTTACTAACACTCATTCAGTGCTTTGTTTCTTGAGAATGTGTTGAGCTCCGTTACTTTTGTGCATCATGGATGTTCCATATTTACTATTTACTTATTCAGAGGTTGTGTAATTTACTACATGTGAACAGGAAATTAAGGCGACCCTGTCTGTTATCACTAACACCATGACTTGCATGCCAATTTTCGATTGCAATATTTTAAAGACACTTAGTTCATTACACTGTTTTTCAAATCAGATTGATAATTACAGTATCTCTATGACACAAACTTCTCATGTTTTCACAGTCTTTGAGTACCAATTACCTTAACTCTATTTAACTCTATTTTCCAAAGGGTCCTTTTTCCACATAAGAAGTTATTTTGTAATAATTATGGTCTTGGAGGTGGACAACGTAAATGGGCCAAATTCCCTGTGGTTGATAAACAGCTGTGTCCGGCATGCAGGGCTTTTAAGGAGATTTTAGAACATGTAATGCTTTCTTGCCCAGCCTACTTAACTAGTAGGCAGTGTTGGATTTCTCTTCTTTCCTGGAATTTGGGTATTAGAGAGCATAAACTTGACCTAAGGATATTAAAAATGGACCTTGGCAAATCATTCATTTTAGCACTCTCCCTATACCTCTTTGCTATGTGGAAAATCAAGCCCAACATTTGTGTCGCTAATGGTTAACAATGATGCTATTATGATAATGTGCACACATTGGGGCAGATTTACAATTACTGGCGCATCCCTGCAAATTAGCACGGATGCGCCAGTAAATGTGCGCCGCAGCTCCGCCACCCATAATGCGCCGCATTTACAATGCGGCACACCATGGGGCAGAAACGACACAGATGCATCCCGCATCTGTGCCGTGAAGGCGGTGCATTGCTGGAGTTGCGTCGCAAGCGCGACACAGCTCCAGCAATGCTGTGGGGGGCCTATTCTTCCAATGCTGTATCAAGCCTTACGCCTGCTTCAAGCAGGCGCAGGGTTTTGACACAGCATTCGGCCTAAAAGTGACTGAGTGACATTTTGTAGATTTCACTTAGCCACTTTTAGGAGGCGTTCCAGCGCCGGAACGCCCTCCCTTGCGCAGGAACGCCTATACATGGCACAGGGCTCTACAACGTGACACATCTCCGAGATGCGTCACATTGTTAGTACCCCGCACCATGGCGCAGGATTTGCGCCGTCGCTGCATCACAAAAGTGACGCAACGGCAGCGTAAAATCTGCGCAATGGGCTTGTAAATCTGCCCCATTATTTTTTAAATCAAAAATGTTTATCACACTGACAAAGTGTTTCTGTGTTATGAAGTTGAATGGTCATCATCATACATATGATTGTTGTATTTAAGGTGGTTTGTAGGTGTACTTGTTTTTATAACAAATAATTATTGAATTTTGACCATTTATGTGTTAATATTTTTTAACTGTGTGCTTCTATGGCTGGGAGCAAAAATAAAGGTTTAAGAATTGAATTGAATCGAATAGAATAGAATCGTGAAAGGTTCCACCTAATCATATCTTAAAAACTTATTTAGGTAAATAAATGTGATTTATAGCGCTGCAGTTAAGGGCAAGCTAGAGGAGTTATATTTAGCAGAATGTAGTAGTATATTCTAAAGCTATCATCAATCATGATGTGAATAATGTTCAGAAATATGTGTGGATGTTAAGGCTCAAATTTGATTACTCAATAATAATGTGAAATTTGTCACCTTGATATGTGAGTTATACACAATGAAAACTGAAGGCACAATATAACAGAAATACTAAAATAATGTTTTAGTACCATTGCACCTGGTGAACATGGTTAGCGCATGGAGATCCTCTCAATTGACTATTTATTACTGTGCAGGACCCCAATGTGATAAGAATTAATTTTGTTGATACATTGATGTTTCTAATTATTATTTAGAAATGAGCAATGTAGGGATGTATAAGCATAACTTATGTGTGTGTCAATATGGTAAACTGTTACGCTTACATATAAACATTGCCATAATACCAAATGAGGGTGTGAACCAAAAGGTTCCATGCATAGTAATGACTTTGGCCTAGCCTACAATGTTGCTAGATCACCAAGTTGCTAAATATGCTTCATATATTCCAGTGTATGAGGAAGTGAAATACATTTCTGTCATAATCTAAATAACAATCTCAACATCAATTACAACCTCTAAAAAATGCAAACATTTCCTACATCTTTTCCAGAGGAAATCACTGCCTCTCCTGTACAGCAGCTTGTCCTTGATGATCAACAAGTGGATGGTGGAAGACAGCTACAACAAAGACCTAGACACTACTGACAAGGGAAGATGACATTGTTGAGTTCGCAAGTAAACTAACCATGACTGTTTCAGTTATGTTATGTTATGCTATGTTATGTTACGTGGATTTGTGGAGATCAGCTAATCATCCATGAGGGTATCCAGGCACTGACTAGGGTTAGGCCTGTGGTTGGAGGAGGAGCTAATGCCTGTTTCATCTGGAAGAGCCATGTCTTAAAGTTCATTTGGATGTCCATGAGGAATGTCGGGGTTTGTCATCATGCCATCTACTTTACATATAACTGCAGTCTTATCTCTTGGTGCCATGTCATTTAGCATGTTCCTTTGTTCTTGTCATGAAGCATCCTTTTTTGACTAACGGTAATATTTAGTAGGTCAATCTTCTTGTGTGTATTCCATGTTTACAATACACTTTCATTTCTCAATGTGATTCTATTTTTTGCTTGGCTTTCCTCCTCTAAAATAAACTTTTGTTTTTCCATCACACCTTATCACAATTTCAACCATACCCCATATATCGGTCCTCCCTGATCCAGCCATTTAAATACCTTTGTATATGTATGTCCCATATACATCAGGTGCTACGTTAGGAAGGCTCATACAGATTACAATTTACATAAATTGTCAAATTAAAATAAGTTTCAAATCGCTGAATCAGGTAAACCTGCAAAACCTCCTTCAGTAGCCTGTACACTAACTACATATAATTAGCTTCATTCGCTCCGGGAACTCCAGCGAGTATTACATTTTTTATTATTGCATGCTGCTTTCATTGAACCACATCCATATTAGCTACACACCAAGAAGAAAACTATAATTGACTCTATATTGTTCTCAGATTTAATAACCTTAGTAAATCTGAGATTGTCTAAAAAACCATAGGTGAATGCATGGGAACGCCCATGCTCCACCCACAGGACACCATCCCAATGCAGAGTAATGCAAGTAGCAATTAGCAATACCTTACTTTACTCTGGATTAGCCAAACCACACAGGGCCATGCCGGATGGCTTTGCATGGCTTTGCAAGGCTTGTTAAATGTAACTTATGCCATTACGTCACCCTATGTCACCTTGCATAATGCAAGAGCAATGCAAGGGTTTAGTAAAATTGGCACTCAATGTGTTTGGTGATGGTCTGGTGACATGTATATGAGCCTGATTTGTTGTGCCCTCCTAGGCCCACTTGTAAAGGTGAGGTACATATATATGGAGAATAGTTACAGTATTTATACCAGTAGAATGTGATCACTGGTACACATACACATTGACATATGGAGCACCTTTTGAAAATATTTAATGGAGCGATAACTTACTTCAGAAATTCAATATGGCCCTATATTTCCAGGGTAGGTTCTGGTGAGCACACAGTGGGCCTGCACTAGGAGACTTCATAGGAGGCACCCAGTATGCCTATTCAGGTGCCAGTACTACTGTCAAGTTCTCCTGCAATGGAGAGAAGCATTCTGCTGTGCTAAATGGTGTTGGGAGCCTTCTATGTTACTCTGGTTCAGGGGGCATGGCTACCCGCAGAGCAAGGCGGACGCAGACTGAGCTAGCTCCGTCCAACACCCCACACATACGCTGATTATCCTGTGAACCCTGAGTATACCAGACACTCACCTTCGCTCACAAGATATCGGACGGGGCTGAGAGGAGCGTGGCTGACTCTGGAGATGACCGAGGCTCCCGAACAAAGTGTCAGACCAGCGAGGTGGTGCGGCCTTGCCACGTGTGAGACGCCGCGGACCACAGTGAGAGTGAGAGCCGGACAGAGAGCAGCAAGCGGAGCGGCGCCGGATCTGTGCCGGGCCGTCAGTGAACCAAACCTGCGGTGCATTCCAGAACAACAGAGCGGATCACCCGTCACCCCCACACAGATCAGACCGTCACAGAGAGTACACAAAGTGAGAACACCCTTGCAAAGCCGATCGGAGATCCGAGAGCGTAGTGGGAGCGAGACGCCGGAACTAGGTGGCGGTAAGGCTGACACCGAGAGAGCGGGCTGCACGGGATGTGAATCGAGGTGAGAACGGCGCACTGTGGCGTGAAGCGAGCATTGCGGCCCACGAGGGTAGAGTCCAGGTTGAGCTGAGGCAGTCGCGATTTCTGCGAGTGGCTGAGGGCGCCATTTTGAACGCTGCAGGGAGGAGTGGACCGGAGGCATAGCCCTCGAAGGGTGTGCTGGCCTCTTGCCGAGTGCAGATGACCTGAGGTGACACCGGACTTGAGTGGAGGGATACCTAGCACTCTGGGGGGACGCCCTGCCCTGGCTACGCACACAGTACTAGGGTGTGGTAACAGACACTGAGGAGACTGCCTCCTGTGACGCCACGGACGACCCCTGGTCACGGTAGGGAGTCAGCTGGACGGCAGGGGAGATACTTGCAGCAGCAAGAACGTATAGAAGTGCATCGAACTGTGATAGAGGCAAGCTCGCTGGAGGTGGCTGGGGCTGCAAACGGGTCTCCCTCACCCCCCCCCCCCGCTGCGTAAGGGCACCATAAGGAAGAGTAGCACATAAACGGTATCTAGGCCACATTTGCACAAATTGGAGTACACCGAAGCATACGCAGGGGCACACCCGGGCGGCTCATTGGATGCAGCCACGTGGTGCCTCGCTCTGAGACGGCGGCAGATGTCCTTGGTCCCCTGGGCTGGCGAACGGAGAGTGTTGGCGACAACGAGGAAGTTGACACATACGCTTTGGGAAACAACTGAGCTATAGGACCGAAGTTGAGGCATGGGGCGCAGACTCAAGCAGTGGACCCAGTGGCGAATAACCCAATGTAGTCTACTGGCTCTGGGGACCCACTGGCCTCTTCAAATAAACACACTATTGATGGAACTGATATGGGGAACGGGTAGACGGCGTGTCAGTCTAGCCAAGTTACAGCTGCCGACCGAGCAAGGTAGTATGGGGGTCCCGGATATGACTGCGTATGGGTACGCATGTCAACTTCAGTGGCTATCCTATTGGCTGGCGGGTTGTAACCTCCATGAGCTAGATATGTCAGAGACCAATAGGGATAGCGGAATTATACACAGACTATTGTTACCAAAGGTTAAAGTCCCAACCTCGGCGCCACACTTACTTAGACTTGCAATTAGATGCTGGAAGAAAGCTGTCAAATACACGAATGCGACGACCTCTTATGCACCCACTATTCCTTTACTGGGACTTCCCCTTGGGACGGGTACATATCAGTACGCAGACTCAGACCATGGCATGATACAGGCGTCCTGCACCTAGGGGACTTCTTTGTGGATGGAACCCTCATGACGCATGTAGACTTCATGTGTACTCATCAGACCACCGAAACGTTATTCTTATTACATGCAAGGGTCACAAGATATATATCTATGACTTGGGCGCCAGCCGGCACAGACCCGCACACAAATCTCCTACTTACAATGCTGTATTTAATGGGGGCAGGCAGTCACTTAACCAAATGGCTAACGAGTAGCATTAGAGCTGGCAGGGCAATATCACTCCAACCCACCTGTGAACGCTGGGAGAGAGATGTTGGCCGGGCACTTAGAGACAAGGAATGGGAGAAGGTCCTGAAGTTTCCCAAAAAGGTGTCACGGAATCCGAAATTTAAGTTTATCCAATTGATGATAGTACATAGAGTATATCTAACTCCCCATCGGCTACATGCCATGTTCCCCGACACGGCAGATACTTGCCCCCGAAGCAGGGCCGAAGATGCTGGCCTACTACACAAGCTATGGGAATGTCCCAATCTAGGTTATTACTGGGGAACGGTACACAAGACCCTGACGAAGGTCGCACCTACAAGGCCTTACTCCTTTATGGTATACAGCGTGCTAGGGCTGGGCCCCACTGAAAAGAGGAAAAGTACCACAATGCGCTTTCTATATATTGCCCTTCTATTGGCTAAAAGGACTATTACGATGAAGTTGAAGTCGAGCAAACCACCAGACCCTGAGGACTGGCACAGGGAGGTCATTTTCCCCCTGCCTTACTGATTTTCCCTACTTGTCTTTTTTGTTAGTTATGTTACCTTTTCAGATATAGCGCCGGGACGCCCCTTCGCTGGGGCAGCTGTGCGCTCAAAAATCAAATTAACATAACATAACATAACATATGTTGGGGGAAGGCAGAGTGAAAAGAATTACAGAGGGAGGAACGAAGGGGACTCTGCAAAACCCTTATTTCCCTGGAATGGAATGACATATTAATAGGATTTGAACTAAGTGCCGAAGCTGTACTGGGTTAGTTGTTTGTAGGTGCGAATAGAGCCTTACTATGTTACAGGTTGGCGCTGGGAGTACTTCATCCCCCTCCCTCCGACCCCCCTCCTCTCCCTCCCCCTCCTCCCCTCCCCTTCCCCTCCCCCCCTTTCCCCACTCCCTCTCCCTCCCCTCCTGCCGTTCCTCCCTTTCCCCCCACCCCCCCCACTGCCCGGTTCCCTACTTCCATGGGCCCCCCCTAGTGGTTCTCCTTATCACCACCGCCCTGGCACAACCATGCACTGGACGCACAGGAAGGGCGCAGACACCGATAATATAGACACGGTTAACACTGGCATAGGAGTAAAGCAGTGGGGGGTATTATGAGAATTACATACTTGGACCAAGCGAACGAAGTACAATGTACCACAGGAGATTAACTTGAAAGGTGCTGGGGAAGTTGAGGGAGGGGGGATCTTGAGTTACATGGGAGTTAGGAAAATAAAAACTGCACTGCTATATATAACTTATAGACCTGTTTATATATAGATTCAAAGTGATGAAGATATTACGTACAATTACTGTAATTGCTGATGTCCTGTTGCAGTGTTAATAAAAATATTTTCAAAAATAAAATGTTACTCTGGTTCATGTCATAAATCTACAAATGCCATATATAAGTAATGTTCCAGGGCAGGGGAAGCAGTTTTGCAAAATAGCAAGGTTTGTGCTGACATCTAGTTTTAATTGTTCCATAGTCAATTTTCCTAGTAGGTGTCTAGTGTTAGGAAGACAATAGGTATATGTATTGTTTTACTCCAAAGCTTTGTCAAGCCATTTCATTTATATATATTTTATATATTCATATATGAAGACTACAAACTTCATATATGAATTTAATTCAATGTGTATCCTTGATCAAGCCTTGTTAAAGAATGTCTTTCTGTAAGCATGGGACTGCACATTCTTCCACCCATAATGGTGTACAATATGTGGCTAGGAAGTGGTAGCTTGTCAGGGTTGAAGCGATACATATACAATAGCCACAGTGTGCTTTGATGCTTTAGAATGAGTGTGCCTGTTGCCTACACATAAAGCAATTGACATTGGACAGGTGACTGCAGCTGCCCTACTAAGGTCAGTATGGATATAACGTACAATGTTGGGCAGGAGAATTTCCATTTGAGCAATAGGATAGGAATTGCACATGAACATGTGAGGTATGCTGCTCTGGTGCCTGTGTTGGTGGTACCCATAGTAATACACATCATTGCTAGAGAATGCAACCATACCAACATTACCATGTTGACAGGGCCTTGTGAAGACAGTTAGACCAGAGCTTGTACATGAGAAAAATTAAACCAGTAAGCACCCAACATGCAGGATAAATCTCTAGGTTTCATGCAGACACTTACCTATGGTTAATAATGGCCCTCCTACTAACTCTGGTACTGTGAATTATTTATAAGTCAGGTGCTGACACAGACAGTAGGCGGTCATCCAGAGAAAGGCAAATTTCTGATATGGTTTTGAAGAGATTTGTGAGATTTAGCCACATGACATTCACTATAGTTTTTAACATCATAGCAAATATTTAGATACTACATATACAACTTGTCAATATATATCACACATTTCAAAAACATATCTTCCCTGTTTGCTAGATATCATTTGTTTATTATCCCTATGCTCTTACATGAAACTGATGTATTGTTGGATCATGAAACACTGCATGATAAAGCCAATCGAGCAGTGAACAATAATTTATATTTATTGCCTAGCTGACTGTGTTCTGCCAATATATGTCATGTCATTTCCACATAATAGAGGGCGCAATTTGTAATTGGGCAGGATAGAAATAAAATTGTCATTATCGTAGTGCTTGTAACCTTGAAACACGTATGATGGTAGAAATACATCTTGCTATACTGCACACAAGCAACATTAACTGGGATCTTGCAAAGAAATATGTTTTATATTTTTAAAAAGTTGAGTTGAATGAAGTTTATAAATCAATTCCCATTCAATGTGGTTTACAGCTTCCTTTTTGGAATACACAACACAGTCCTTGCCACAAGTAATTTTGTTCTGGAGTTTCCACATACTGGATTGCTTATGAAAAGCACTGCTGGAACATCATTTTGAGGTTCATATATAATGTCAATGCACTTACCATATTGGAAAAAATGACAATAGCACAGAACTAATAATGTTAACATTTTCAGGAGGCATATATATACAACAGGCCCAGCAATCTAAAATTTCAGAGGGTCAGGTATGTCTGCCCCCCGTATGACAACATCGCCCATCAATGATATAATTTATTGACTTGTCACAGGGATGAAATGCTTTAGGCTGCCCTTCCACTAAATGTGCCACTCCGTCACCACATAGCCTTGGCTCACTCTCCCTCCTGCACTGAGTATGGAAAGGAGGTACTGCAGTGAAAGTTGGCAATCCTCCCCTTTCCAGACATACGTGGCACAAACCAAACAATTCACACAAGCCACACAATCCACAGCAGTCTCTAAAGTTGCTCATACTGCTCAACAACTTCAGCAAGGACCAATAACAGAGATAAAGTGAAGGTAATTTCCAAAAATATGCTGCTATGCAGGTGCACATGTTGCATAATTTCTGGGATGTGTCCAGCGTATTTGCATAGCTTTGCATCCTATTTTAGCACACAAAGCCAATCAAAACATGTTACAGTGACTGTTAGATTTGAAGGTCTCTAGATGGCAATGGTTTGCACCATTGTCCAAATAGGGACCCTTTCGTCTAGACAGGGTAAGGGACAACACTCCTAAAATAACGCCTGCTCCCCAATTGGTAGCTTGGCACAAGCAGGCAGGCTTATCTCAGAGGCAGTGTGTAAAGAATTTGTGACCAAATACAGAATACAGTGGCAACACTACAGATGGACACCACACAGGTTGTATTATTAAAATTAGGTAATTTTTATAAAGACGTATCACAAGACCAAACGACAAAAATCCACAATACTGTACTCAAAAATAGACGTTAATAGCTCAGTTCTCTTAAGATTGTAAATGCAACACTTTGTCCCCCAACTTTTCCCTTTTTCTGAGCCTGTCACTCTCACTGTCTGCTCCTCTCTCTAACTCCCCTTATTCCTCTGTCTTGTTCTTTCCACCATCTTTCACTTCCTCCTACCTTTTTTACTCTCTCCTTTTGCTCTGTCCATTTCAGTCCCTCAGTTCGACCATCAGCTTACCTCTATCCGCTCCTTCGTTGGCCTCTTCCCCTTCCCTAGCCTATACATATATGAGGGATGCACATCTATGTATCTACTATCTTTCCATTTGAAAAGGGTGCTAAGTGATAACGATTTGGTCCAGATGCCACAATAAGCCACCTGTACCGTGTACCTGTCTTTTGGACTCTTGACACAGGCAGACCCAGCTATACAGAGTTCATAGAATAATAAACATACCTTGTGCATAGCGGTTGTCTGATGAAAGCTTGTCATCATAAAATTTCAGCAACAAGAATGCCACCAAAAGATATCAAGGACACAAATATCGAGTTTACATACTTTGAATGCAAAGTCAAAAATATTGACAACAAATCTGTATAAGACCATGATATTCATAAACAATAGTTATATATATTACATTTAAATAATACATACTTTACAAACTTTAAAACATAAACTATCTTTAAAAATGTTATCACATTTAAAAATTAAAGACTGTATTCTCTACTGATGACGGTTAATAAACCAGAAATACTTGTCTAGAGATCAGCACTATATGCGCCAACCTTGGCGAAACACTCGAAAATATCGGAGCAAGCTACAAGAGACTGCATTTACCAGAATGCCAGGGGCGAACCTTGCCTGAGAGGTCAGCTGTGTGCTCTCACATCCTGTTGTATGCTTAAAAAGATATATATGTCCTCTAAAAATACCTAATAAAAATTACTTACAAACATAAAATACTTTAAAATACATAATATTGAATCAAATATCATTATAATTTAACCATAAATAAAAAAGGAATATCATTCATTATCATAAGAAACACTCAATATTTAAAAAAGGTAATTAAAATATTAATATTATAACAACAGAAAAGAAAATTAAACTCAAAAATATAAAAGAATAAACACCCATCACTAAAAAAGACAAATTTAAAAAAACTAATTTACACTGCACTAAAAAGTAACCTTAAGAAGAAAAAAATGATTGCACTTCTAATTGTTTTAAAAAATAGATTTTGAGGGGTTATGTTCACTTCTCCTGCTTTAACTTGAGCAACTGTAGGGACAGTGTTGAACTTTGGAGGTGTTAGATGTACCAACCTACTCCAACTAATAGGGATTGGCTTTTCAATTTCCACTTCATTGTAAACAACAGTAGGGAAAGTGTTGGACGTTGGAGATTTCAGATTTACTATTCCAACGACAATGTACGCAATATTAAACATGTTGTAAACTTTGCAGGGGTAGTTTTTAATTTTCATAATCCTAAATTGATACAATATGTATTACATATATATCACATAAATAAACATAAACTATGTAGGAAATTGGATAACTGATTAAGGAGGTGAAACCATACTGAAACATTACCACAGTTCTGCACAGGGTGAATCACAAGCAAACAGCAAATTAACCTGTGCTCAAGTTCAACCCTCTAGTAGCTTGGCACTAAATAGTCAGGCTTAACTTAGAGGCAATGCACAAATAATTTAAGCAGCACTTCAAATAGTAATAAAGTGAACAACACAAGAAAAATCCGAACACCCATGAACTTTTTTATTTTTTATTATTTGAGACCGAAAACAACAAAAACACAATTAGCAGAACAACAAAGCGCCAATGTTTATATAGTGACACTTGGACTTGGACAAAGTCACAAGTTCTGTCTTACCACGATGGAGAACAGGTGGGATAGAGGGTCCAGTTAGGTCCGCTAAGCAAAGTACCTTAGATTCCAGTACCTAGTCTTCTCACCATCTGTTCCAAAAGGACTACGAGGTCCACAATGTGAGGCCATGCATCATGTTGCATTGCAATGCGTTGGTTCTGATGAACCTGTGTGGTAAGGCTTTGCGAGTCTTCATGTTGAGTCATGTCAGTTCTGATGAAGCTGGCAACTGAGCATCAAGGGTTGGCGAGGCTGTGCGTCATTTGTCATCAATTCCCTTGAAGCAGGTAGCAGTGCAGCGAGGATCTGAGGAGCTTAGATTCATGCCATCTTTAATGAAGAGCATAGGTGGGCAGGCGAGTCACCTTTCTCCCCACTTCCAATGGCCCCGGACTGGAAGAGCACCAATTGCGGGGTAAAGACTCAAAGCAGGTACAGGGTTCAAAATAGTTGAAGACATTTATTCCAGAGGCTCTGATTAGGAGGCCAGCAAACTAGCTCTTGGAGTTCCTCTGATGTACCTAGCTTCAAGATGCAGGTTCAGTCCTTCTCACTTCGGCAGCCGTGGTGTACTGACATTTGGACGTGAGGGTCCAGTATTTCTCCTTGGTTCCATCTTTGAAGAAGGTTCCTTGCCTTGGCCCAGATCCTCTGAGGTGAAAACTTTTTTATTCCCTTAGTTTTTAAATTTGTCTGATTTATTGTTTCGTTGTGTTGTGCAGCTGCCTTGTCGGGCGCCAGGACGCTCCTTGGCTGGAGCATCTGTGCGCCTAATAAAAACGCATAACATAACATAACATAACATAAACACCATTCTGAGTTTCAAACCATTGTGTGAGTGTGCTGAGGCAGAGTCTTTGTGGTGTGCAAGTGTGGTTGGTTACAGCTCCACCCCCATATAACGTCAGAGATAGCCTATCTCGCCCAAATCTATTCCTCCTTTGTGTTACTTTTCTGGGAGTAGTTTGCTAAGACCAATTGCCAGCTACACCTAGTCATTTGTCCCAGGATTCAGGTTACAGGCATCAAATATTTGGGAAAAGAAAATGACAACATTCTAAAAGTTCCAATGGCTCGCTGTGCTACTGGAACCAAGCTATACACCGCTGATGAGTCCATACAGAAGGAAACCGATCCTGTGTTGCTTGTGTTCTGGGTCAAGGAGGACCTGGCTTGGCAGTTTGAGCGGGACTGTTCCCATGAGGAGCATGATCAAGACTGATTTGCATATGGCTTGGTCCAAACTGACGTAACATGGTGGGTGAAAAATGATGGATTGGTATGGGTCCCGAGTGTTGCCAGTGGCTAAGATTAACTCAAGCATTCCATCCATCTCCTTGCTGCTTTTGCATTTGACACACTAAGTGCACCAGGTATGCCCAGACGAGGGTTCCAGGCTCTGTGCCACTGGAACCAAGGTGTACTGGCTGATGAGCCCAGAGCAAGGGCAAAACTGGTCCTATATCGCTTGGGTTCTAGTTCAGGGAGAACCTGGCTTAGCAGTTTATCCAGAAATGTTGCACGAGACGCAGGCAGGGTCAAGACTGATTTTCATATGGCTGGGTCCAAGATGGGGTGGCATGGTGGGTGAAAAATGATGGATTGGGATGCAGCCCGAGCTATTGCCAGTGGCTGAGATTAATTCAAGCATTTCATCCATCACCTTGTTGTTTTCAACTTTTTAAACGTGGCATTTTCAGAAATGTGACTTAAAATTTGTTGTTACCATTTAAGAGGGTTTTAAATTTCAATTGTTAAGACACCAAACTTGACTTTGTTACCTTTTAACTTAATGTTATCCTTTGGCCTTTCAGTATGAAAAACAAATGCACAATATTTTCACTACTAGGACATTTCAAACTTAAAAGTACATGTTCATCTTTTTTAATATGCTACATACTGCCCTCTGGACGATTTAGGGCCTACCCTAGTGTTGACTTATATGTATTATGTATTAAAAAGCAAAGTTCAGGACTGACACAAAGTTTATTTCAGCAGGTTGAAATGGCAGTTTAAAACTTCACACTCAGGCTGTATTGGCAGGACCTTGACATGTTTAAAAGGCTACCCACGTGTGTGGCACAACCACTATTGCAGGTACACTCATATAACTTAATATACAGGCCCTGGGTAAATGAAGTACCACCTTCTAGGTTTTTATAAGTAAATTAAATGTGCCAATTGGGTTTAAGTCAATGTTACCTTGTTTAAAGGAGAGAACAAAGAGTCCTAAAAGCCAACAAAAACAGATACAGAAAACAGTTGAGTGTAGGCAAAAAGTTTAGGGATGACCCTGCAGAGAGAGTCAGTTTATCTACAGTTTCCAGAGCCACTAAACTGACCCATTCTCCTCATCTGCAGACACCATCTGTGAAGCACCTAACCATGAATTGGTCACAGGTATATACCGGGAGGCAGACATACCACCCAGGCCAAAACGGTGATATGGCCGATTCCATCCCTTAGATCAGAATGACGTCCCCAACTCAAAGACAACTCTGCCCATAAGCCCAGCAACCCACAGAGGCTACTTGCAGCTGTCAGTGTCAAGAGCCAGGCCATTCGGTATTCTCTGACTTCTGAGGGTTGTCAGAGTAGGATGCAATAACCCCCGGTGTTAGGAAATCTTCTTCTACACTCCTTCCAACTAGTCAAATCACTCCGAGCATGCAGTGTCTTCTTTGGAACGTGCACACACAGATCATCCCCCGAGAGACAAGTGTTCATCTTAATCACAGTGCCCTGTAGAAGCATGACAGGTGTTGCGATCAACATGAATATTTAAAAAAGCAGGCAATCTGCCCCCAGCCTCACTCTATTAAGAAAGGGCATGTAGCAAGACTAAAAGCATGGCAAGTGCTTTCACAATCACTAACATATACTAATGATTGTGGAAGCACATGTCAAGCTTTTAGGCTTGTTTCATGCCTTTTGTTAATAGAGCGTGGTAGATTGCGTGCATTTTTGGTAGTTTTCATGTTAAATGTAGCCCAGCATGTCGGGTGCTGCAATTAACCTGAAAACATAGAAAAAAGGCATGAAATGTGCTGCGCTCTATTAACAAAAGGCACACCATGTGCTTTCACGAGCACTAATATATAGCTAATATATAATATTGATACTGAAAGTGAAAGTGCACACTGTGCTTCTGGACTTTCTGAATGGCCGTTCTTAATTTAATAGAGCGTGGCAGTGGGCAGATGTGTGCATTTTTTTAAGTATTCATGTCAAGTGCAGTGCCTGTCAGCCTATTCACGGTGCTGCAATTAACATGTATACTTTAAAAAATGCACACAATCTGTCCGCAGCCACGCTTTATTAACAAAAGGCATGCAAGAAGCCCAGGGCTTCAAATGGGCCGGGTCCTGAAGGTGCTCAGCACTTCCATTGACAAAGCCAATAGTCCTGTCTTGTTGTAGCAATAATGTTACTTGTTATGTTATATATTACAAAAACTATTGCAGCATCACAAAACAAAGTTTATCGGAGCTGAAACAGCCTGAGGTGTACTCTTCCAGCCTTGGACAGTTAGCGTTCTAGCCCCCGCTGCCTACAAAAGCTGCATGTCAGTACCCACGCGCAGCGGGTGTGCCGAAGTTGCACCAAAGGCAAGCCCATCTGTGCCCGTCCGCATCCGTTCCACATACAGTGCCAGCCAGGCTGCCGGTCGCACCCCAGGTAAGCCCCTCCACTGGTCCTGGACTCAATTACTCAACCTTAGAGGCAGACACTGTTTCTCCCTGGTTAACTATGAGCCCTCTGGTTCACCTGCTCCATTTATATGTGCTTCCTGCACATTTACTATTACAGGTAATCCCTCTGCTCCACTCCCTGCTACTTTTTCCTCCCCCTGTTCTCCTACTGGGAATTAAGCATGAGCGAATTTTGCGGATCTCGCGTTCGCGAATTTTGCGGATTTGCGGATTCGCAATCCGCAAAATCCGCGAATTCCCGCGAATTTGCGTATTTTTTTTTTTGTGTTCGCCCGTGTTTCTGCCAGTTCGCGAGGGTTTTGTACACTTTCGCAAATTGCGAACTTACCTGTCGGGTCGCAAGTTTCGCGAACTTGTTGTTTCTACGTGTCCAGCCTGTTTGGGACACTCTTCTTCATCACTGCCACTCTCTGTCACCACTGCCACTCTCTGACTACTCATGCCACCCTCTGGCCCACCCATGCCACCCTCTGTTTCATCACCACACCCTCTGGTTGTCCAGTGTACATTATTTTCGGCAAAGCAAATCACACCTTCCCTGCCTCAAGTGACCTGAATTAATTTGGGGCTGATTAATGTGTCACAGAATATTTTTTTAGCTGGCACCTGCTTCCTTAGTGCGCCCTGATTAGTGATCTTTTGCACTTGCTAAGTGCTTTCATTGTTGCAAAATTAGTTACAACACCTGCCCTGCCCCAACTGACAATAATGAATTAGGGGCTGATTAATGGATTTTAACTTCCAGCCTGGCTCCTGCTTGTCTCCCTTAGCTGTAATTCAGGACCTTTGTGGCATATGTGTAACTATTCTGAGGTTCAGAGCAGGGTCACATAATAGTTTCAACTGGCAACTGAACTCTGGAGGGGCCCCTCAGGAAGCACTACAGGAAATGGCTACTAATGATGAGCCTGAACTTTTGAACCTGGTAAGTAGTTACTTTCAGTTTTGCTAAAATCGTATTTCTGCAATTTTGCACTTATTCGCGGGGCGCGAACTCACGCGAACTCACGCGAACAGTGCGAGCAGTGCGAGCAAAATCCGCTGCTCGCGGATTTGCGGATTTTGCGGGAGATTCGCAAATCTCGCGGATTGCGGATTTCCCGAAAATCCGCAAAATCCGCGAGCGGAACGGATTTTCCGCCCATGCCTACTGGGAATCCGACCCGTACCTCCCCCATTAAAGCCTGCCTACTTAATTGCGGATCACTCCCCCGCCACTCGGACGACATCTGGCTTTCCCTTGAAATCCATGCCTAGGATTTAATATTGGATCAGATATAATTTTCAACCCCGACTTCACCCTGACCATTACTAGTGACTTTTGCTATGCATGAGTAAGCAGGGCTGACTCTAGTTGGGTAATCTCGTACAGGAAACTCCTGAATATTGGACCCTGAGAAGCTATGTATTTCAGTATTACCATAGCACCTAGCGTTGCTCTGGTTAGAATTCTCTTACATAGTCCCCCCAACTCCCTGCCCCATCACCTATTAGAGCTCTACAATATAGTTGCAGAACTGTCGCTGAAACACCCCATGTTATGTTCCTTGGAGATTTCAATCTGCACTTGGATGATATCCACTGCACTAAAGCCCGCCAGTTGCTAGAGTCACTGAAGGGCCTTAATATGAAGCAAAACCAAAGGGGATGATGGATGGAGTGTTGAACATTGCAAGCACTCACCCCAGTCAGCTCATCGAGGTTTAATCCATCATCATTCTTTAGCTCACTCCGCCACCCCAGTTCAGACATGGCCATATGCAAATCAGTCTGACCCTGTGCCTCATTGGAACATTCCAGCCCGAACTGCCAAGCCATGTCTTCCCTGGACCGGAAACAAGCATCCTGGGACCAGTTTCGAGTTCATAACCCTCATCAGCCAGGTTATCTTGAAACAAGTGGCAAAGTGAGCAAGGGACCCACGACTGGGCATACCCTGTCAACTTAAGGCGAACAAAGCAAAACCAAAGGGGATGATGGACGGAGTGTCCATCATCCCCAACTTCACCAACCTGTCTGTCATCTCAAGTACTATCCCCTCTACCCAGGATCTCTGCAACGGGCTATCTGATTCCTTCCACGATAAAATCCTGGATATTTACTCATAGTTTGCCCCATCTTCTTCTTCCCCTATCCCAGACACTGCGACGGCCCCGGCGATGCACTGACTTCCTTCCACCCTATCCCCACTGACACCTCACTTCTTAAACTCCTCGCCTGCAAATCTGGAAAACCTTTGGATCCTTGCCCCGCCCAGTTCTTTAACACCTTAGCCCCCCTTATTAATACGCCACTGAAACAAATCTGGAATTCCTCCCTGAGTTCAGGTACTTTCCCCTCTATCTGGAAACAGGCCCTGCTAGTACCTACCCTAAAAAAAATAGATGCTTACCCATCTGTTTTTAAAAAACTACCATCCAATTTCTCTTCTTCCAGCACCATCCAAAGTTTTGGAGAAGCTAGTTCCTAGTTCAGGAACAGTTGTCTAGTTATCTTGAATCCCGGCGTCGTTTTCACAACTCCCAGTCCCTTAGATCTGGATACAGTACTGAGACTGGCCTCCTTGAAGTCTCTGAGACCGTCCGCAAACATGTGGATTTTGGCAGATCAGCCATGCTAGTTCTCCTTGACCTGCCCGCGGCATTCGATATGGTCTGCTAGAGAGACTCTACAACCTTGGGATCCCAGGCACCCCGCTGTCCTGGACTCAATCCTTCCTGAGTGGCTGCACTCAACAAGTCTCTCTCCAACCTTTTGTCTCCGAGTAGAAATCCTTGTACTGTGGGGTTCCCAGGGGTCTGTCCTGAGCCCCCTCTTCTTCAATGTCTATATTTCTCCCCTGTCAGCACTGGAGGAATCCTGTGAGGTAAGAGTGATTTCCTATGCTGACGACACACAATTGGTGTTCTCGTGCAATGATCCCTCCGAGGCAACAATTGTCAATTTCAGACACTGTTTTTGTAATATCTCCACTTGGATGTCGCAGTACATGCTGAAACTCAACTCGAACAAAACTGAGGTTCTATTTTTCAAACAAACAAGCCCCCCTCCTACATGTCTGTAGTGGCCATTGAGCTGAATCCCCCTCAAAAGCTGGTAAACTTGGCTAGGAACCTTGGGTTCCGGTTTGATAATGAACTATTGTGTACATCACAAATCATTCAGTTTTGCTTTGCCTGCTTTGGAAAGCTGCACATGCTCCGCAAAATTCTTCACTTTCTTCCCATGGAGTCCTGTCTTACCGTCATCCATGCCCTGATCACCTCCTATTTCAACTATGCAAACAGTCTCCATGTGGGAGCTCCAGCTTATCTGATCAGACGTCTGTAGATCGTTCAAAACACGGCTGCCAGACTGCTATGCAAATTCCCTTACCGCCATGAAATTTCTCCCCACTTGAGGAAACTCCATTGGCTCCCCGTGACCAAACGCATCGAATTTAAGTCTTTCGTACTGGCCTTTAGATCACTCCATGTTCACGGTCCAGCCTATCTTAGAGCTCAGCTCAAGCACTCCCAGTCCAGCTGTGTCCTCAGATCAAACAGTCTCTGCCATCTGGCTACTCCATGCTCCCGCCACTCTAGAATGGTTTGCAGTGATCATGGCCAAAACCTGGAACAGCCTACCACTCGCCTTGCGGTTGGCTGAGTCTCAGACAATATTCCGATCTGCAGTAAATACCTGGCTGTTTTCTAGCCCTTAGACCCTGTCTAGTACCTCATCTGCCACCTGCCACAAGCACTGGGACACCCCCATTGGGGGTAGCTGTGCGCTTTATAAGCTTCAAAAATAAATAAACAGCCTTGTAGTGAATCTTCAGGAGGACTGTTTTGCTAGAGCAAGGTAAGTCTGCAGTTTTTGTTATGCTCTCAGATTCTTCTTATGGCTGTCTCTGTATTGGACTTTAATCTTTACATGTTCACCTGAGATCCCTGTTCCATATGTCTGGGGGATAGGAGGTGCCTCTGGGGACCTCATGCCAACTGTTGCCAAAAGCGCTGGAAGTCTCATCCAGAGTAGCATGCTTTGTTTACAGCTGTTGCAGAAAGCATTCCTTGGACACTTTTGGGGCTATTTGCTGAAATAATTCTCCAGAAGAGTAAAGATATTGGAAGCAGTTGATGCCAATGAGAATCCAACAAGAAAAAGACCGGAAATATCAGTAGTAGACTCTGCTGTTTTTCAGTTGACGTAAATGTCATGATTATTTTATTGTTTTTTTTGTTAGGCCACCCCCATCTCCAAGTCATGCCTTAAATAGACTAAGGAATGGCACAATGAAAGAGTTATTAGTACAGAAACAAGTAACGCATTTGAGAAAGGATGAGTTGCGATTTAAAGTAAAAAAAAAAGAACTGCAAATAAACAGAAAGCACGCCAGTCAAGCATTAGGCCATTAATCGCCCTTATGGGTGTTTTGATGCCTGTCTCTCCCCCAGCAACACAAACACACAAATCTACCAGAAGGGACTGCCTCTCTATGATAAGATATCTGCACCATCGCACTCCTTGCCTCATGTCCCCTTTGTATGTTTGTATTCATTAGAGCGTACCTGCTCTTCATTCGGTTGTAAGGGATAGGAGTCTTGGGGAAGTGGTGATAAAGCTGATGGTGGGTGAATTGTCTGTAAAAGCTTACTGTCTCAGTTCCTTCCACTGTGTAGTCTCCACCTCCTGCCCCTCCATATGGGCCTCTCGCTCTGTGTGAGAGTTGTACCCTCAGAGGCTAAAGCTTTCAGGATCCCTGGGTGGCCACTCCTCCCAACTGTAGAGCGCTTACCAGTGAATGGTCTCTTGGTACAGACAAGACCCCTTGCTTGTGCCCCAACTAAGAGCAATCAAAGCCAAGGGGCTGGAAATGGGACACACAGGACACTCCCACCAGAACCTACCCTCCTATTCTTAGCAGGGCATGGTAATCCACTCCCTCACACCATACTGGGACTCATCTGGGTCACTGTGTACCTACCCCTCATTCTGTTTGGGAACCTGAGCCTCTCTCCTCAGGATCACCCAAAGTATCTTCCCGGACACTCTGGTACTAACCCTGAGGTAAGTAAGCTGGCACTTAACAAGGTGTTGGTCCAACTCTGTGAAACAGGTACTGGGCATGTGCTCTCTCAAAATTAGATCATAAAGCCCTTCATAACTACTTACTTGGCTGCCCTTTTCCAAACTAGTCAGTGCCTTACTGGAGAAGCCCAGACAATATACTCAAGACTGGCCAGACAGTTGGAGACTGTCCGGAAACCTTAAGCGGTATCCATCTAGGGTTCGACTAAACTTGAGACTACTTTCATGGGGTTGAAGGACATCTGGTCAGGCACCTCAAAAGCCAACAGGGTATCCCTCTCAACTGCTGACTTGTGTCATCACAGACCGCCCCTTCAAAACTACTCTGGTACCCTATTTGTTGTAAGGTTTACCTCATACACTGGACACAACCATACATATCATCCCCCAACTCGAGGCTGGGCACCGCAACGCAAACCTTAAGTCGGATTTTTTAAGCCATCAAATCCACTTTCCCAAAAAATGGAGAAACTCAATGCCTGCAATTCACTGCGTTGCTTTACCTTGCTCTGGGCATTGCATAGTTGTTCCGACACACCTCCTCTACTTGTTGATGCATTCACAGATGTACAAGACCTAGTAAACCAAGAAATACATCAAAATATATGCCTTCACCAGGAGAGGCTTAGCAGGGTGAAATAGATTTATGTCTTCTTGTTACTTCCTCTTCCATTCTGCAGCACAAATAGAAGGAGGAAAACTCCTCTTAGGATTAGAGGCCTCCCTTCCTGCACAAAAACAACCCGGTATACAATACAGGCACCTTTGCACTGTGGTGCAAACTCAGTTCATGAGCCAAATACAATTTTTTCTGCCTTCTCCTTTGCCAAGGATCTTTCTGTCTCTGGCTTTCTCTCCTACATTAAGGATTTTTCTGCCTCAGCCTTTTCCCTCGCAAAGGCTCAGCCTTTCCCTCCCCTTCCGTTGCGTTTTCAACCTCAGCTCTTCTCTCTTTTACAACCAGACTGGCTAGCTACAGCGGCAGGTCCCTCTCACCCTAGCTGTCCTTTAGCTCTTCAGAAAGAAAAATCTGCTTCCAACAGGGGGTTCAACAGGGGACCAGAGCTTTGTGGGCCCTTCTCTGTCTTGTGGAATCATTACTGAGTAATTTCCCTCTTATTTCTCAGGGATATCACTCTCTTGGTCCTCTTGGAAAGGCCCCCTTCACTGTGCTGCCTCATAATCATACAAGTCATCCCGGTAGCTCCGTTATTTCATGATCAGAAGCCTCTCTCTGCAGACCTAATTCAGCTCCCTCATTTTGTAGTATGAGAGGCAGATGGGATCCATTTCTATTCTGGGAATGTATCACAGGTGCAACATCAAAAAAAAAAACAACTATGAAGGTGAAGTAGGAACTCATTTTGGAAAAAGGTGAATTTGAAAAAGGTTGAATATGGTATCATGGCATTTATCTGGGATTTTAGTGATATTCAAACTCACTGAATGGCACTACACGTAGTCCTAAAAGACAACAAAAATGGCTTCAGAAATCAAGAGGTTGAAGGCAAAAAGTTTTGGATTGACCATTCAGTGAAGGCAAAGTCCAATAAAATAACATTTCCATAAACCTATAAAAACATTTATTTAATTTCACGATTTCTATAAATTATCAAGCACAAAAACCACAACATTAACTTACAAAATTATACTTAAGGTTTTATTTAAATAATTATACCAATTGCATTATTTATAATACATATTTTAAATATTTACCAACATATTGCACTAGAACAACCAGAACAACAGAAATAACAATACATAATATTTATAAAAAATTAAAACAGTAGCAGATTATTCAAAAAACCTCAACATTATTAAATTATTCGAAAAACATTACATGTATTATTAATATCCAGAGTAATAGAACAATTAAACAATTAACAGAATCAATTTTCTTAATACTCTTTTAATGGTACCATATATTAATTTATTCTACAATTGAATATTAAAAACGTATTTTTTTACACAATTAACTATCTAATTAACCAAGTAAAATGTATTTAAAAAATAAAATCATGTAAAAATGAATATTTAAACGTAGGTCCAGTATTTCCCCCTATAAACCTAACAACTCACCGAGAACAATAATGGTGTGAAATAAAAAAATATCACTTAAACCATATTATGAAAACCCACACTACAAATAATATATAATATTAAAATAATAACCATTTAGAACAGAAAAATAAATCAACTCAGCCAAATAAGTAAAAGACAATGTTATGTAGAGCTGTATTCTGTTCCATGATATTTGTTACATCATTTCTTACTCACAATGCTATTTATACCATATTTTGATGGAACCCTCTACACAGCCATGTGCCATTTCTACGCAGGCAGTGGAACTGTATTAAAACTGGGATTCACAAGAATAAGGGGGGCAAAGAGTGTGGGGCGGGATTACAGGGCATCTCACCTTACCTTTCACTTTCACTGAACTTTTCAAGTCAGACATGAAGTTGATGTTCAGCAATGAAGACCCCTTGGTAACGCATGGCACGAGCAGAGGGAAGGGCTAAGCCAGCACTTTCATACTGTCCCAGTCTGTTTAATGCTGCTTGGGCATGTTATTATTGGCAGTCTGAAAGCAGGGGGAGATGTACTTTGCTGGAAGGTGCATTCCTTTCTTGTGTAATAAATTGCAGTCAGGGAAGTGTGGCTTCTGGGTTGATCAGAAAAGTCTGAATAATAAACATAGGAAGCCTGTGCAGGTCTGTCCAAGCGAAGGACCATCACCAGTACTCGACCTATCAGAAGCGCCGGGAGTCCAGGTCCTCTTAAACAAGCGCCAGTGAAGCCCACTTGCAAATGTTAACCACAATGTGCATGGTTAATATGTGCCACTTAGGCTAGTTCTGACTCTCTTCCCCTCTAACTAAACACTATAGTCGACCCATTGCAGTCTCACTTTACAGCAGCATATAAAGCACCACAGTGAGGCTAATTTCCATTTTCCATTTTATTTACCATACCAGAGGTATAAAAGTATCCTCAATGTTAAAGTACTCTACCCAGGCCTTCATCCGCATTATACGAGCACATGGTACTATTGGCAAGCAAGTCACTACAGACCCAAGCATGCATGGGAAGCACTGACACCAGGCCAGTTTCTATAGTCTTCAGTACGTAAAACATAATTAAAGGGCAATTTCTACAATCATCAGGTCAGTGCTTAATTAGTAAAAAAAAAATATGCCCGGTGGCTCCAAGTTTTGTTCAGAAGCTCTCAGAGGCACTATCTGCTAGGTGGTGAGCCCATGCCTCTACTTTGGAATTGTAATGTTATGAAATGTGAGGAGTTGCAGGAATCTATCTGGAGGTTGGAGTACTGTGCTGCTGTTCTTCATTAAACACCATCAAGTGATGGTGTAGCTCCTAAGAAGTCGTTGATTGATGCCATTTTCAAAGCACCAGCACCGGATTGCAAGGATAAGTTGTTATCGTTTTTAGGACTCTGTGAGTACTATAGTAAATTTATCACATCCACCTACAGACACTTCCTACCTCTTTCTTTTTCATCCCAGCTTTCTCCTTTTGTCCCTATATTTACTTGTTTCTTCCTTCTTCTTCTTTCTCCTTTTGTGGTTTTCTATCTTCTCTTGCAATGGGTCAAAGTGTGTTGCAGAAACTTAAGTCCCCTTGGACCCCACATGCAACCACCAGTTTAAATTAAACGCTGCCCTCAGTATATAAAAGGCCATAGACGGGCCTGTTTACAAACTCCTCATTAGATAAGGCATCTTAGTCAGGGCAGTTTCCATAGACATCATTATGTAAAGCACTGACACTGGGCACATCTCTGCAACCATCCATTGAGTAACTGACCACAACTTAAAAAGGACAGCCAGCAGTGGTGTTCCTGGGCGGGCTGCACCGGTCAAATATCCCAATCTTATATGTCTGGTATGCCCACTCCTGGAGTTCTGACTGCCCAAAAAACTTGATCCTTGGTAAATGGTTTCACAATATTTGGAGGACAACTTAATTTCCTTGTTCACATTGAACTTTCCAATTCACATCGCATGTGTTTGTAATCACTCTTCTTTTCAATTAATTTCCAAAACTCATTTGTGAAGTTACAGGAAGTAGCACCTTCCTCACAAAAACAATCCTGAGAGGCATATTACTCTTTCTATGTGTGCTACGGAATGGAGCACCTGCAGAAAGGTAGAGGAAAACAGAGAAATATAAATATTTGCTTCTTTTTGGTGCATTCCCAAGTCTGCCAGTGGAGGTAAATCTGTGAAAGCGTCAAAATCCATGGGAGATGCCAGGCAACACCCACACAATGCCCACACAATGCCCATGGAACACCTTCCCAGGGCAGAGTAACGCAGCGCCGCTATTTACGATGCGTTGCATCACTCCAGATTTCTGAAACCGCTCGGCCAGGCAATGGAGCCTTGTGTGGCTTCATAAATTGCATTTTGGGCTTCCATCGCGCTTGCACCATGTTGAGTGGCGCAAGAGCTGCGCAACTCCTCTTGTACATATATCCCCCCTTGAGGACTTGTGGCCCTGAGTGTATGACAGTATTTTATAAAGGCTCCCTGTTGCCCTAATGTATGCTTTATAATCCCAAATTCTATGCATAAGTGTGCTCAGACGCATTTTTTGAAAGACCAAAAGTGTTTATAAGTTCTGGAGATGAAGTTACCCATCACAATTGCATCACTACTGCACAAGGCCTCATTGCCACATGTAAGTATTGGCAATAGCTTGCGGAGAAATCAAGACAAGAGAAGGATTTTTATAAGGTGAGAAGAACCGCAATTAATGAGTGACCTTTAACTCCTGCCGGAAAAAAAGACCGTCATGGGTCTTAAAGAAATACAAAATATTTCTACTGTTCCACTCCCTCTATTGAGATTCCATTCTTGCTTTCTCCTTATTTTCTTATGAATTACCATTGCTTTTTTCCTTAGATTTTTTACCAGACTGTTCTTTTAAAAAAATAATCTGATAGCACATGTATTGATCTTTGTAAACCCACTTTGTGTTTGACTGAGCATAGTGAAATCAGCTTCCTATGCAGATTTGATATCGGACATCCGCCAAGATCAGGTGTGTGAGAAGTAATAGCCTCGAGGTAGCAGTACTGCTTTTCGCAGAGTGGGAGCGGTGTGGCGTAGCGGCAGGACTCATGACTCCGGAGCCTGGGACTCACGGTTCGATCAGCACCGTGTGACCTTGGGCAACAGCTTAATCTCACAATGGCCCCCAGCCCCTTGACACCTTTAGTGGTGAGTAGTTAGCCTTTACATATACCAGATTTGGATTTAGAACATGTTGGGCAGTTGCACAATTTAATCACTCGTGAATCTTTACTTTATGACCCTATGCGGCACTTAAATGATAATGTGGAATTTGACTTTAATGAATATTTATGATTTGTGCACCACACAAGTATCTTGGTTTGTTTTGATCCTATTAAAATGTTTGTTCCGATCATAGTTATATCAAAAATGAAATTTGTCAGTTGACTGCTTCTTGCTGATCATATAGTTTTAAATAATTGTAAAGTTCAGTTATTAAATGTCGTAGTGTACTAGAAAAAATTTAGCTAATGGAGCATTTCCTTTCAGACTTCCTGTGCTCCAGTAACATTGTACTTTTTTCACATTAAAAATTGCATTTGAAATCAAAAACTTTAAGCTGCATCTTAAACAAGCATCCCTGTGTACACTGCATGGCTGCTGACAGCTCTCTTTGAACTCACTGCAAATGTAGAAAAAAAATACCTCTTCATTTGATCATCTCTCAATGCACTCCTGCAAGGATATCTTCGGGGGCCACAGCACCTCCTGAACCCTGCTTCATTGCCCCGGCCCTCCATACTTGAAAGTGATTTCCCACTGGAACCTCTCTGGCATTCTGTGAACTCAGGGCTTGATTTAATGTTTGGCAGAAATGAATATATTGTCACCAACGTGACAGTTATCACAAGGGCATTGCATCCTGCAGCCATCAGACTATCCATCGTGACTGAGTGACCCTCTGCTACACTGCAATCAGGGTTTGTGTCCACTGAGAGCTGGGGTGGCTGAATGTACATTTTATGACATCAGTGTTTACGCCTCTCGTTACCACCTTTAATTAGCATTTCGTAGCATTCATGCTCACTTAGTGGCTTTGCTTTTTCAACTTGTTAACTCATGGCCACATGGTTTTGAGTGAATCCCTCATTAGGAAGCAAGCTGTTCTTTGAACTATATCTCACATACGTAAATATACACCATACCCCAGCACACATCAGGCTGGCAACAGCTGTTCACTGATTTGTGATATGTAAGGGAGGTATGCCAGGAGCATTGTAACAACTGCATCCAATCTGAGAGAGACTGGAGTTCTCATTGTACGATTCTTGCAGGAACCACGAGGCATATTACCAAGCAGGGCAATAGGAACGGCCGCTAAGCAGCGATAATTCCATCGCTCTATTAGCAAGCTGTCGCTAACAACATTTAGCGACGGCTTTAGGCAATAGCGAGCGGTTTGGTGCCCGCTTGGCATGTCAGCGATATTTATCGCTAATGACATGCAAAGTGGGCGTACCCAACCTCTTAAGGACTGAAAGGAGTCGCTAACGTCGCTATCACCAATTGGCAAGGAAGGCATAGCGATGCAAATATTCCTGCTATCCCCAAAAACCAACGCCTGCTTAGACAAGTTCTTAGCCATGATATCCAATGGGAGGTGGATAACATGGCTAGGAGCATTTTGTCGCTTATGCGTGAATATCGCTGTATTCTCAGCAAAATTCACGCATTTCGACTGATTTTTATCGCTTTTGAGATAAACCCTGCTAATAGCAAGTTATCTCAGCGATAATTTCCAGCAATGCTTAGCGAGAAAAAATTTGTTGCTAAGCCTAGTTAGCGATAATATCGCTAATCGTTGAAAATATGTCCCCACATTCCTAGCATGTAAGTTGTTCTCTGGCACACACAGCCATGGCCCATGTAGGTAAAAGCAGTGGGGAGGTGGTGCCGGGCAAGGGGAATTTTCGACAGAAGACGATGAGGGAAAATTAAAGAAATAGTTCATTTTCCCTTATCATCGTCTGTCAAAATGTCCCCTATCCTAACCCACAGCTCCACTGCGCTTTACCTGCATGGGACACAGCTGGGCAGGGCCATGATATATTCTGCTTCAGAGACAGAATGGAGGCCGCTACAAAAATATATGCAGATCTATCTTCCTTCCCAACTAGTTGAACTTGATCCTAACCAGGTGGTTGATGGAAAACAGATACAGCAATCTTATTCCTAGCAGCCTGTCTAGTTGTGCATGATGTTAACCTCTGTGTGTCTAGTGTGGACAAGGAAACCACTGGTTTAGAAAAGAAACAGTAAAAGACACCTTCTATTTTAATGTGTTCTCAAAGTTTTAAAAATAAAGTCAATCTGCCCAAAAGTTTAAAGTGGACTAATTTCCTGCTTTCTACTCATGTGTTACTTACCTGCGGGAAATTAAAAAACAAAGGCCACAGAGTCAGCCATAATGCAAAATAAGGCCAAACTTCACCACATCCACCATCTCCTAAAATACCTTAACTGAAGCGTCATTGAGCAGCACCTGATTGTAGAGAAAGTGGCAACAACCAGCTCCAGTTGAAAATGACAAAGCTTCTCCACAACTTTAAAGAAAAAGCATGTAAGTCAGATAGCAAACATGAACTGAGCAAGAAACAAAGCAACAGGAGCAGCGGTGGCTCATAACACCTTTCGCCTGGTTCTCTATTTATTGACAGTCTAAGGTAAGCAGCAGATGTTGAACTACTGCCTCCCACAGGGGAGGAATCCCAAAGCTGCACATGGCACAGTGTGCCATTGTCAGTCATTAATAATATTTTTTTTATTATAGACTGTGCGTGTTGCCTCATCAATGCAAAAGTTGTCTGATTTGGAGACTGTGTATCCTGAATATTGAATAGGGAGTATTGCGACTCACTAATATCGTAGACAAAATATTGAGTATCGAATTATTGAAACTTAAATATCACATAAATGCACCTTGCCTAAAAATATATACATATTCCCCTCCCAAAAAACAAAGGTTACTGTTACTTTATAGTTAGGAAATGGAATAATGGAAATCTTAGAAATTCATAAAAACAAAGGATACAGGGATGATATAGTCAGGGCCAATGGACTTATGAAGTAGGCGAGGGTTAAATTATGTGGGAGGGTTGAGTAAATTATGCACAAGAAAACACAAATTATGTGGCATTATGAAGCACATATTGTGATCATTAAAACTCATTGTTGTGTTACTTTTAAGCCACTGAAAGGTGACCTGTCACCCTGTGAAATGGACATTCCAGTGGCAGGCAAATCATGTTACTGTGCTTTTATTAACTTTTGGACCGTTTGAGCCTTTTCTGTTTTAATCTGCAGATCATGTGGCAGATGATGGATTATTGGGCAAATGTGGTGAATCAATCAATCAATCAATCAAGGAATTTGTAAAGCGTGCTACTTACCCGCTAGGATCCCAAGGCGCTGGGTGGGGATGGGGGGGGAGCTGCAGCTAGTGGTCGAAGAGCCAGGTCTTGAGCAGGCTTCTGAATGCCGGTAGGTCTGTGGTCTGTCGTAGGAGGAGGGGAGGGCGTTCCAGGTCTTGGCGGCACGGTGGGAGAAGGATCTGCCCCCGGAGTTGGTTTTGTGGATGCGTGCGACGGTGGCCAGGGAAAGGTCGGCGGAGCGGAGTATCCTGTTGGGTACGTAGAATGAGAGTCTGCTGTTGACATAGGCTGGGCCGGTCTTGTGGAGTGCTTTGTGTAAGTGGATCATGAGTTTGAAAGTGATTCTTTTGTTGATGGGGAGCAAGTGTAGGTCTCCCAGGTGAGGGGTGATGTGGTCTCTGCGTGGGACGTCTAGGACCATGCGTGCGGAGGCATTCTGGATTCTTTGAGGCTGCTGATGAGTTTGGACGGGGCTGCGGCATAGAGGGCGTTTCCATAGTCAAGTCGGCTGCTGATGAGGGCGTGGGTGACTGTTTTCCGTGTGTTTGTCGGGATCCATCTGTAGATCTTGCGGAGCATGTGGAGGGTGTGGAAGCAGGAGGAGGAGACTGCGTTGACTTGGTTGGTCATGCTGAGCGTGAAGTCGAGGATGACCCCTAGGTTACGTGCGTGGTTGGTCAGTGCTGGGGGGGTTCCCAGGGAAGGAGGCCACCAGGAGTCGTCCCTCGCCGAGGGGTTGGGCCCGAGGATGAGGATCTCCGACTTGTTCGTGTTCAGTTTAAGCCTGCTTGCCTCCATCCAGTCTGCGACGGCCTTCATACCCTGGTGCAGGTTGGATTTGGCGATGAGGGGGTCCTTGGTGAGGGAGAGGATCAGCTGGGTGTCGTAGGCATAGGAGATTATGTTGAGGTCATGTAGTCGGGCGATGCGAGAGAGGGGAAACATGTAGACGTTGAACAGCGTTGGGCTGAGGGAGGATCCCTGCAGGACGCCGCAGATGGTTTTGGTGGTACCGGATTGGAACAGAGGGAGGAGGACTCTCTGGGTTCTGTCGATGAGGAAGGAGGTGGTCCAATCCAGGGCTTTGTCTCAGATCCCTGCGTCGAAGAGGCGTGTGCTCAGTGTGTGGTGGCAGACGGTGTCGAAGGCGGTGGAGAGGTCCAGGAGGATGAAGGCTTCTGTCTCGCCATTGTCGAGGAGGATTCTGATGTCATCTGTGACGGCGATTAGGGCGGTCTCGGTGCTGTGGTTGCTGTGGAAGCCAGACTGGAAGGGGTCCAGGATACTGTTGTCTTCTAGGTAGCGGGTGAGCTGGGTGTTGACAGTCTTTTCAATGACTTTTTCTGGGAACGGGAGCAGGGAGATGGGCCGGAAGTTCTTGGGGTCGCTCGGGTCCGCCTTGGGCTTTTTTAGTAGGGCGTTGATCTCGGCGTGCATCCAGCTCTCAGGCAGAGTGGCGGTTTTGAAGGAGAGGTTGATGAGTTTACTCAGGTGGAGTGCGATGAGGCTGTTGGCTTTGTTGGCGATGTGGTGCGGGAGAGGGTCCGAAGGGGAGCCTGAGTGGATTGTGCTCATGGTCTTTATTATGTCTTCTGTGCTCACGTTGGTCCACGTGGTCAGAAGGTCGTGGTCGGTGGTGTTGGGTGTGTTTGTTGTAGTGGGGTTCGTTGGGTTCATCTGGGGCTTGAAGCTGTTGTGGATGTTGGTGATTTGGTGGTGGAAGAAGGCGGCGAGGGAGTCGCACAGGACTTGCGACGGCGGGATGTCGTTGGTGCAGGAGCTGGGACTGGAGAGTTCCTTCAGGATGTTGAAGAGCTCCTTGCTGTTGTGTGCATTGTTGTCGAGGCGGTCATTGAATGAGTCTCTTTTAGTGGTCCTGATGAGGAGGTGATGGTTGCGACTGGCTTCTTTGTGGGATGCGTGGTTGGCGGGTGTTCTATTGCTGACCCAAATGTTTTCGAGTTTCCGGCAGGTGCGCTTGGAGGTGAGGAGCTCCGGAGTGAACCAGCTGGCTCTCTGGCTTGTGTCTCTGTCGGCGGGTAGTCACACTGGTGCTACGTTGTTTGTGCAGTTTTCTATCCAGAGTCTGAGGGTGCGGGCCCCTTCCTCTGGGTCGGTGGGGCTGGTCAGTGGGTTGATTGTGAGGTGATCTTCCAGCAATTCCTTGGTTACTTTGCCCCAGCGTCGTCGGCGGGGGATCTCTGGGGTGCGGTGGTGGGTGATGGGTTTCTTGGAAGGTGAAGTGGATGCAGTGGTGGTTGGTCCAGGTGAGCTCGGAGTCGTGGCCGAAGGCTATGTGTGGGCTGAAGGAGAAGATGGCATCGAGCGTGTGGCCGGCGGTGTGGGTCGGGGTTGTGACAATCTGTTTCAGTCCGAGGATGGCGAGGTTGTTGACCAGGGTGGAGGAGTTGCTGTCATTGTTGTTTTCCAGGTGGAAGTTCAGGTCGCTGAGCAGGATGTAGTTGGTGGAGGTCAGTGTGTGCGTGCTGAAGAAGTCGGCGATGGAGTTGCAGAATTGGGGGCGTGGGCCGGGTGGTCTGTAGACGAGGGTGCCTCTGAGGGTGGTCTTGGGGTCTGTGTGGATCTTGAAGTGCAAGTGTTTGGCGGTGGTGAGGGTGTCCTCGGTATTAGTGGAGACCTTGATGGTGTTCTTGTGGATGATGGTGATTCCTCCTCTGACTCCGTTGGTGCGGTCTCTGCGGGAGATCTTGTATCCGTTGGGGATGGCCATTGCAATGTCTGGGGCGGAGGTTTCGTTCAGCCAGGTCTCGGTCAGGAAGGCGATGTCTGGTGATGTGGTGGTGAGTAGGTCCGAGAGCTCGACGGCGAGCTTGCGTGCGGAGCAGGTGTTGAGCAGGATGCATCGCATTTGTTTGGGTCCCGTTGCTGTTGGTACTTTGGCATCATTGGTGCAGGTGAAGGTGCAGTTATGGCAGGTGAAAGGGCCGTGGGTGCGCTTGGGGGTGGCTTTGTAGCATTTGGAGGGCTGTCCGTGGTTGAGTGCGGCAAGGGTATTGGCGTCGTAGTGGAGTCTTGCTTCGTCGCTAGCGTGGGGGCCAGGGATTCTGGTGCTGGGTGCAGTCCAGGCGCGTCCAGGCACAGACGGGCTTGCCTTAGGCGCTCCCTTGGCGCGCCAGCGGCACACCCACTGCGTGGCCGAGCAGCGGCCGCCATATAAGGGGGAGGCGGGGAGGGAGGGTCAGCTGGGAGGCGGGAAAGAGGGCAACGAATGGGCACGGGGTGCGGGACCACAGGGGAGGCAGCAGCGGGAAGTGAAAATGGTGGGAAAAACGGCAAGAAACCGTAGAGGAAGAGTGAGGTCAGGGAACCAGGCAGGCCCGCTCGACGGCAGGGGGCAGCAGGCAAGGCTGGCAGGCAGACAAATCTACACTTATCTGAAAATCGACAAAGTCACACAATGACATCATTCCTGTGGCCCTGGTTATTGGAAATAGAATTTTTTTTAAAGTTAAAATTCAAAAATAAAAAAACAAAGGTTGAAGGGACATTATAGTTAGGCTCAGATTTGACTCATACACTAATATTGAAATTCAGCAGTTATAGTTACCTGAGATAACTATAACTTATGACCCCTCAAAGCACTGATTATGACGTCACCCATTACATCACTCATGACATGGTCAGTGACATCACTGATGACATCTCAAATGACAATTGAGTGTGGGGTTCCCTGCTATAGTTAACTTAGGGCACAAGTTGTATTTTCTTGTGATATCTCTAATTATAACTACTGAATTTCTATGGTTTTGTGTGGGTAAATTCTGAACTTAACTATAAAATGCTTGGAACATTTGATTGTTTTAGTTCCCCCACCATACACTGCTTAGGGCCTCACATATAAGATCATTTATGACATGTTCTATGACATCATTTATGAGATTGCTGATGGCATCCAAAATGTCATATTTGGTGACATCTTTGATTTCTAAAATTAGCAAGGTAATACCAAAAAGGTCTTACATCGTGACTAAAATCACCTTTCTTGTGCTCCTTTTTGTAACCCTCAATAACTGACTTTCACTATAATGCAGGTCCCTGAGTCCTCTAATGACTGCCACAATATTTTGCTCATGTTGCGGCCTCTTGATTAAGGAGGAATCTTTCGTACTCCCTCCCTGGCTCCTAAGGATCATAGTGTGCTCACTCTTCCCTATTATATGTTTTTTTAATTCATGTTCTGGTTGCAGGGACAATGCCCCGAGTCCTATAATAGCTGCCACATCATATTGTTCTTGTTGTGTCCAGTAAATCAGGATTGACCAATCTCTTTTAAAGTGGCCAACCAGAGCACATCTGGACATTAACAGTCTAGGTATTGTTATATTTTTGTGGTGGTTAACCCCTTCAACATTTTATTTGATAACTTTTCAAAAATGGCTTAACATTATTACACCAAATCAAAAAATGCTCATATTCATATTGTGAATTTCCTTTCACTTATATCCAGCTCAGTGAGGGAGGTATTGGACATACAGAAATCAAGTAAAGTTAATTCATCTGGTTGGTTCATCTCTAAGTGTATCAAAGTGTATTCAAACCTAAAAAATGCCCTCCACACTAACGCTAAAAATCAGGATGTTATTTGACATGCAAGAGGGATGAATGAATCAGCAATTAAGGAAAGGAAACTTATCTTGAGAAGCGAAGCAAGGGATTCACTTCATACGGCTGCCTTAAACCAAAATAGCAGTGCTTTCTGGAAAGCGGTTAGAACTCCTTTTTCAAAGGCGGAAGGGGGTCCGACACTAGAGATTGCTATTACAGAGGATCAGTGGATCCAACATTTCACCAGGGTTTTTAATGGGGAAGACATCTCTAATAATAACCCAGATGAAATTTTGTCAGCCAATAATACCCAATACTCAGACCCCCAATTCACCTTGGAGGAGGTGACAAGGGCCATTTAGGTGTCATTAGGAGTAAAAGCTCCAGGTCCTGACGGTGTCCCAGTAGATCTATTTGAATCCAATATCGATCTATGGGGACCAGTGGTTACACAGGTAGATAATGCAAGCTGTTCTGTATCTTTTTTGCCTACCTGGGTAGACTCAATAAGAGTCCCCATTTTTAAAAAGGGTAACCACCGGGATCCTGGATGCTAAAGACCAATCTCGCTGTTGGACTCAGTCACCAAAGTAGTGGGCCGCATAATTTTAGCGCACCTAATGATTGGGCACAGGACAACAATATTCTGTCAGATCTTCAAATTGGGGTCCGTGAAGGTGTGGGAACCACTGAACAGGGCCTTAATTTAGCCCTATTGTAGATCTCACTGCTGCCGTTGACTCAGTTAGACATGATAAACTTTAGGAGATTTTTGATAATATAGGTGTAGATCAACACATCATCCACTTTTTTAGATGTTTTTATTGTAACGCTAAGACGAGAGTACAATTTGGCATAAGTGGTGGTTGTACCGCCCCGATCACAATTCGAAGGGGGTCAGGCAAGGTTGTGTCTTGGCCCCCTTTCTTTTTAACCTCTATATAAACTGCCTGGAAGTCACAAAGGTGAAGGAACAAAACAACTAGACTAGGGTAAATGGGCGCCCTATTCCCACCCTTCGCTTTGCTGATAACGTGGTACTAATGTCACAGACACAGTTAGGTTTACAAAAGGTCTTAAATGGTTTGACTGATTTTATGGTTAATCTAGGACTCCTGGTGAATACTTCTAATACGTTCATTATGAGATGTGACTGAGGAAGCCGAAAATGTCACGATATGTTCATGAATGGCAAAAAAATAGAGGTAACTAATTCATTCTCGTATTTAGGATTTTATTTTTCCACGAGGATGACTTGTGGAGCCACGCCATTTTATCAAAAAAGCCTTCCTATGAACTATCACCGCACTCATCCAGTTCTCGAAGAAACTCGGGAGAAAACCCCTGGTTGAGTTTGTGCGGATTTATCAGGCAAAAAGTATTCCAACGGCAATGTATGGAGCAGGGGCGTGGGGTCTGGCGAATACTCAAGCACTCCAGATTGTGGAAAACAATTTCCTCAGGTACGTTCTATCTGCACCTAGAAGTACCTCGTCATTTGATTGTCACGCTGAACTGGGTTTGTCACACTTGTCAGATCTTATAAAAACTTGTGCTGGGTATTCTATGGCATTGGGTATGGACCAAGGAGGAGAGCAAATTAAATAGAGATATTTTAACTGACATTTTGAAGATGGAAAAGGTTTTAAGGATTCCTTGGGTCAGATATGTCCTTGACTTTATGCAGAATTAAGCCACCTAGAATAGTTTACTGAACCAAATACCATGTAAGAGGTTTTCAGAAAAGATCTAAAAAAGTAATGTTTTGATGATGTTGGACATCTCACGATTGACTACAGAGATTTGTAAACCCACCGTTTTAGAAAATCAACTTATTTTAAGTGTTTTTAGTATCCAGCCTTTAGCAATTGTTCCTGGAGGCTATGATAGATTTTTAATAACAATCTAATTCACGTTGGGAATATTGCATCGTATTGTTAGTTTTCCTACTAGGAAAGATTGATCACAAACAATTATTCTGTGTCTTCTAAACAATCCACCATCCATGTCGTTCTTTTTTTTAGATAATATTGTCACATAAGGAAAGTGTGGATTTTCCCTATCCTGAAATTTATGGGGAATAGACAGTGCTGTCCAGTGTTCATTGCTTTACAAACTTTGGCTAACGAGCATGAAATGTGGAGAAAAGCAATGTTTTAAAAAAAGGGGTTAGTCTCAGGAAATCTATTGTCATTTAATCGATTCACGCTACACTTTTTTTTCCATTGGCATGTTTTTATTGGCCTCATGTGCTATGATTCTATTCTGTTTTAATCTAATTTTTTTATTCTGATGGACATTAACAATTTATCGTAAGCTCGGGCAGAATGATGAATTCATTTAGTAAATATGAGCTGTCTATTGTAATTATGTTTTTATGTACTGCTTTTATGATTGTATTGTACAACAATCAAATAAAGCTGCTCTTTGACTTTGACTTTGATAACTTCTCAAAAACAGTATTACACCAATTCACAAAAAGCTCACACTCTGATTCAGGTTTTAATATTCTGAAAATGTTGTCTAAATACATTGAAACCAATGTTCTGAATCAGAGAGCGAAGTTTACATAGGGATTAACATGGGAAATCACTCTTGGACCCCGCTTGATGGATCAGCACAAAACTTTCCATTAATAAGCCTAGGTCAATGAATTTGTTTTTCAAATGTTTAATGAAGTTTTGTGAAATGGTTATAAGGGAAATAAAAAACACTCTTCCTATTGAATCGCTGACATAACTATAACTACAAAGTTGTGGCTTCCACTGCATTAGCTGCAAAGATTTGTTGAGGAGTAGCTTTTGATTTCTACCAGGCTGAACTCAGACCTGGCTTAGGCAGTAGGATGGTGAATGGAAGATTCAGGGAGAACATGGCTGGTGGTGGAGCATTAATGTTATTAGATTTGTTGAAAAACTTCAAATTGTCAGCCACTACTGAGAGGGTTCAGGTAGGTCAGCTGGAGTCCTTCACTTTTGGGTCAAGGCTAATGCAGTGTTCTCCTCCCTATTGTTCTCACTACGTCTGACTGCTCTCCTGTATGTAGTTGGTATGGTCCATGAAATTATTTTCTTGAATACCAGATCTTGCTGTGTTCTGGTTGAGATAGTGGTGCTGGATATTATTCTTTGTTCGCTCAATACCACCTTCCTTGAACTGAACATATCAAGAATTTCTCAGAGAGAACTCTTCAAAGACTTGGGCTTTCAATGTATGAACCAACTCAAAGAGTAGGCACCACGTATTTTACAAAAACATTGTATTTTTATTGTGCTGTGGATGGAAGGGGTATAGCTAACCACAAAACATGGCAGATATGTCTCAGCATGCTCCCAAAACCTAGCTTGTCCTAATCAATCATAATGTAAGGGGGAGCCCAGTGAACCCAGAACTGCTTACAAAATTGGTGCCATGGGAGGTCCTCATCTGCTGCATCCAAAAGGAGAAAGGGACTTATGCTTTCCCTGGAGGATGAGGATGGTGGATGAAAACTCTTGTACGTTTTGGGGTCATGGACTTGAAGCCTGTCCTGTGCTTCTTGAAGGCACAGATTTTTAGGTCATGCTAGCCACTTGGCTTTGTGAAGGGGTGGCTTCCTCATCCAGGTGCTGTAACAGGGTGAGGAGCTGCCTCTACCTAAAAGAAAGGCTCTAAGGCAGTCTAGCAATCAATCCTATTTGGGTGATTGAGTTAAAAGGAGCTACAGGACAACCTCACCTCCTTCCCCTCTTCTTATCCTCCCATCCGTGGGCACAGGTGCGTGCTGTGGTGAACACACTTGGAGGGTGGCCCAGGAGGATATAGGCGGCTCCTGAAGGGCTGTGAAGTGGCCCAGTGGAGACCTTCCTCCCTCTTTCTCCTAGCTTACAGCAAATTAGGCAGGGAGGTTGATGTTGGTTCACGGAAGTGACTTGTGCCTATTTGGTCTAAATCTGTTCATTAGATTTTAGGAACATTAAGCCAAATATCATAGTGATATCTGTGGACATGGATATTTTGTGGCAGTTTTGCAATTGATTGCAAATGCACCCGCAAATAGGAATGGTTTGATTGGCTGGACGGAACATGAACAGAAAGTTTTGGCTGACATTGTATCTATCAGGAATAATTCCTGGAGCTGAAACATTGTGTGAAAGCCCATAAAAGGGGGCAGGGTGGAGATACTCTGACCCCCATGCTTGAGAAATGGGGGTGGTAGTGACACAAGTTATGTGTTCAAAATAGTTTTTTAAAATCTTGGATGAGCGCTGGGACGCCCCTTTGCTGGGGCAGCCGTGCGCTATAGAAGACCATATAACATATCATAACATAACATATTTGTGATGACTACGCGACCTCCAGTACCGTCCACCGTGTACCGTCATGGGGACATCACGGCTACTGACATTGCCACAAATATTGGTGGGAACATAAATAAATATATCAGTGAATCATGAATACGCATTGTTATAGAGATGTTGAGATTCAGATACATGTTTTTCTAGAGTTATTTATATAGTGAGTTATCTACTGTGATGGTTAGAATTAAAAAATATATATATATTTTTAATGTGGTGGTGGCTATTGAATTCCTACATTTGCTTTGCATTTTCGTGATTAGTCCAGGGGAAATCGCGATTACCTACATCATCGCAATCTCTGGAGTGCAGGCAAAAATATGAAATTGGTTTTAGAGAAGATTTTTATAGAAACTCTCCAGAAAAACATGACTTTAGAGAATTATGTAGGAAACCCCTAATGTGTAAAAAACGGTAATATGTGTATAAATGTATTTTAGCAATTATGATAAAGGGATAATTGTCACAGTTAATGATATCATTGCAATGATCCAAATAACTGGGAAAAAAGAAAATTGGTCTTAAAGATTTTTGTTTTCAAACTTAGTAGAAAAATATACGTTTGAACATGCTTTGAAAGCAGTATGTATATAGTAATATGTTGTTCAATGTTCAGAATGCATTTTTTTACATGTTATTTTCGGATGTGTTGGTGGCCATTAAATGTCTGCCTTTGTTTTCCATTCTCACAATGTATTCGTAGGAATTTCGACGTTGTCGCAAAGACCCCCAAAAACGTTTTAATGAAAATGATCAATGTTTCTAGTTCTAGGGTGGCTCCGAAGAGTTGCTTGTGTGTATAGGGCTACTACACATATGACCGGATGCAGAGTTTCAGGTTACATAGAAACACCCTGCTGCCTTTATCTGTAAAGTTTAATCCATCATTTCTATATGCATGTCAAACATAGATTGTTATTATAGAGACAGCCCATGTGGAGGTCTCTGAGGAATGCAGAAACTGTTTTATTAACATGTTTCTTGGCTTTGTCAATCTGTGAAGAGAATTGATTTGACCACTTCCACTTCTGTCTTTGGCATGTATTAGAGTAGACCAAGGCAGTGTGAGGGAAAAGTGACATCAGTTCTGCAAAGGCCTCTTTTATTAGGATTTCCAGCCCAACCCAGTCGAAGTTCCTAGGTCCTTGCCACCACAGTGCACAATCATGAGGTGAGGAGCTTGAGAATCCACAATGGATTTAGCCAAACCCAGCAACTAAACAAACCTTAACCCTCTGTGACCAAACTAAGGAATCTGCACATTTGGCAAACCCAAGTCCCTGTAAATACCTCTCCTTTTTGCAGCCTCTTTAGCCCGATAGAATTAGCTGTGGCTCAAAATCCATACTCTAAGCATTTTAATGTGAAGGAGCAATAGTAGTCGGGAGAAGGGTGTATATCTGCATTTCATTGAATGTCATCATGAAAATGAATAAAATTAGGTACTGTGTTGGATGGCCTTAGCAAAAAGTCTTAGTATTGGCTGTTGTTTAACCCATTTGCTGCTTCTGTCGGCCAACGGCCGTCGCAAACACTACCTCCGTAGTGCTGCGCATTTCCGTTGGCCAACACGGCCCGCCCACTCTTCAAAGCCGCCACATTGCGTCTGATTTCTGGCTGCGGTAAAGGGGATAAGAAAAGAAATGTAATAGACATGAATATGCTTTTGAATTTGTGGAGTAAAGCATATCTTATGTATCTTATTTGGAAGTAGCATGTTGCTTCTAGAATGTGTTATGAACTTGTGACCTACTGGTTCTGCGGGTTGCTAGGTACACTGAGCGCGGAGTGTATTGGAGAAGAGTGTTAAAGACACAGACATTTGTTTTAAAGTTGAGGAGTAATGATCCAATGTAAGTGTAATGGCAAGATTTAATTTCCAACTCAGAACTATGTAATAAACTGTTGTGTTGTATTAAAACATGTAAACAAATGACGCTAGATATGAGTTTAAACTCCAGTTTATTTCGAAATTTCTCAGAGATCATTGCGAAAACATCACTAACAACACATAGATAGGAATCTCTTTTTGAAAGAGAGGGAAAGGGTTACCAGATACTAACCATTCACAAGTGGAGATAGTGTAGCCCAAAATTAAAAACAATTACATTTGCTGCCTTTCTTATGATCACAGAGTGCAGAGTTGAAGAGTAGCTCTATGGATGAGTGTCAGTGTGTAACAGGATGTATAGGTTTATGAGTACATATGATGAGTGAGTACATGTATGAGTGACTGTATAGGACTGTTGGAGAATGAGTGCATGTGTGTAGATCTTGGAATTTCTGAATAGGTGTGTTGTAAGTGGTATTGGTATGTCCATTGTTTTGAAAATGTTAGTTACTATTTTAGAGTGTGTGTATCAAAGGTTACATTAGGGTGGGAGGAGGTCTGCCACTCGATCACAAGGATGTTGTCATCAGTGATGTCATGTTGTAATGTCACTGACCAAGTCATGAGTGATGTAATGTGTGACGTCATCAGCAGTGCATTGCGGGCGCGCAAGTTATAGTTAGCTGAACTAACTATAACGGGGGGATTGCTATGGTTTTGTATGAGCGAAATGCCCAACTAACTAGAACGCCCCTGAAACCTATGTTTTTTTCAGTGAATTTCTAAGTTTTTTTAATGCTAATTCCTAACTATAACGTGCCTGAAACCTATGGTTGTTTCAGTGAATTTCAAAGGATTTTTAAATGCTAATTTGTAACTATAACATGCCTGAAACCTATGTTTTTTTCAGTGAATTTCTAAGGTTTTTTAAATGCTAGTTTCTACCAATGCCTACAGTGGTACGACATGTGAAGAAAGAAAAAAAACACTCAGAAAGAAGCAAAAGAAATGCAGAAAGAAGCAACAGAAGTACTCAAAGACGAAGAAAAGTGCAGGAAGAAGGAAGACATGCAAAAAGAACAAACAGAGGAGCAGAAAGAGGCCTTGTTGCAAAATCGTCCTGTACCCTCAACTTTTTCAGATGGGTACTGGTGGTAACTGACTCTGACTAACCAGTCCTAGACCCAGACCCAGTGCTATGCTTAAAAGACACGTAGAATACAGTTAAAAACCTACATACACTAGGGAACACTATGTGTCGGGGTACCCCTGTGATTACCATTGCCTCCTCTGTAAGGCCCTAGTACATAATAGGGCAGGGGAATTAAAACTACCTCTTAAAATACGCCACAGGGCACATTTGCAAACTGGTGAAGGGGGGGTACTAGGTACCTCCAGTAAGCATCACAGAGCTGCGTTGCAGAGAGGTGTAAAAAAAGGCACGGCCTGGATCACCTCTCTGCAACGCAGTGCAGCGGCGCCTACTGGAAGCACCTGGTGTGCTAGTTGACCCCCAGGGCCCCTCAGGATTGAAGGGGAATTATTTCCCCAACTTAAAACGCACCACAGGGCGTCTTTGCACAGGTCACCTTAGGCCCCGGCCCCTCCCTTCACCACTGTGTAAACACGCCCTGTGGCCATTTTAAGTTGGGATATTAAGTCCCCTTGAATCCTGAGGGTCCCTGGAGTTAAAGTAGCCCATTAGGTACCTCCAGTAAGCGTCACAGAGCTGCGTTGCAGAGAGGTGTAAAAAAGGGGCGTGGCCTCTGAACACCTTTCTGCAGTGCAGCTCCCTGGCTCATACTGGAGGACCCTGGCGGGATAGTTGACCCTCAGGGACCCTCAGTATTGAAGGGGAATTAATTACCCAACTTACAACTCACCAGGAGGTGCGTTTGCACAATGGTGAAGGAGGGGGGCGGGCCTGAGATGACATGTCTGCAAACATGACCTGTGGCGTGTTTTAAGTTGGGGAATTAATTCCGGTTCAATCCTGATGGTCCCTGGGGCCCAACTAGGAACCCTCAGGATTGAAGAGGAATACATTCCCCAATTTAAAACGCGCCACAGGGCGTGTTTGCTCATATGTTACCTCAGGCACCCCCCCTCCCTTCACCACTGAGAAAACGCGCCCTGTGGTATGTTTTAAGTTGGGGGATTAACTCTCCTTGAATCCTGAGGGTCCCTGGGGTGCAACTAGCCCACCATGTATCTCCATTAGGCGCCACAGAGCTGCGTTGCAGAGAGGTGTGAAAAGGGGCATGGCCTCAGAACACCTCTCTGCAACGCATCTCCGTGGTGCATACTGGAGGTTCCTGGTGGGCTAGTTGGCCCCCTGCACCCCCAGTATTTAAGGGGAATTAGTTCACCATCAGCAAAGTGTCATTGGGCGTGTTTGCAGAGTGCTGCAGGGAGGGGGCAGGGCACCCGGGACAATGTCTGTCTTTTTAATTATTTTTTTTTAAAGACGGGGGGCTGTGTGCCCCCCTCCTATCATGGATATAATTCTTAGATCAAATAAAAATAATTCATTGGCATGCTACAATGGTGCGAATGCTGCCTTAACCATGCCTAACATGTTCCTTCAGAAATCAAGTATGTCTACTTGACCACTGTGCACTGTTACCACTTACCACTGAATTGTACTTATATAGCAACTTAACGACACATAAATCACTTTTAAACTTGACACATTCACTGTTTTATATCTTTAATTATACAGTGCATAAATCATAAACACAATGCATAGATATGATTTTCCATATCTTAACTTTGAATCAATAGTGATACAAATAACAGATTTTTCAATCATGTGTTGAATAATCTTTGATTCCAATTTTCTTATTTGCTCCCGCAATGCATTTCGGGATAGTGGCCCTTTGTCAGATTCATTGCCCAAATAACCCTGGCTGCTCTCCTACTGATGGCCCTGGTTAGGTTTAAATTCTTTTAGATATGTCTAACCTTACTACTACCTCTACACCAACAGTGATAACTTGATAGAGAAGAGGAGGTGGTGGATGGTGTGATAACATGACCATGGAAGGTAGACACAGTAAAAAAAACAAAGTTAACACCATGATAGAAGATAGTGAAAAAAGTTGATAGCAGGAATTATAACAGCAAGAGGAAGGCCTGTCTCTTTAGATATTACCTCTTTTGGATTAAAAACGGTGTACTTTTTAATGTTTACTAAATGTTCATTTTAAAACAAACCTTTATCAACTCATTTTCGGATACATATACATCTATATATATTTTTAAACATACATGTAAAATTAACATATACAATTCAAACATAGGTCCCACTTTTTTATTACAAAATATATTTTGTCAACAAGTCATTTTGATATTGAATTCCTTTTTATTAATGGTATTATTTCTATCTGATGTGGTATAACACTTTTTTTCTGCAGCTTTGCTATTGTTGAAAATAAAATATATTCCTTCACTTTTCCTTTCAACAGTGCTTGTGAATTACTTTCATCAAAACAATAAGGTTTTTTGCAGCATTCTTCAAAAGATGCTACACAGAGAAAGAAACAATAAAATGTCAAATATATTGTAACAAACAGCCCTACAACAGTCATTGGATTCCTGCAGATTTTCCTTTTCGTCATATAGTTTATGATATGTTCTTTGCCTTCATGAGAGCTTTTTTAAACTCTGTGTTTTTTAGACTGTATATGATGGGGTTACACAGTGGAGTAACAGCAACATATGACAAAGACATTATCTTGTTTTCTTTCAACGAATACGATGATATTGGTCGCACGTAAGTGGAAAAGAGAGATACATAGAATAAAATAACCACAGTGAGATGAGAGACACATGTGGAGAAAGCTTTGTCCTTCCCACTCTTAGATTTGATTTTCAGGATAGAAGAAACAATTTTGCTATATGAAAAAATGATAAGAATAAATGACATCATTGCCACTATGGAGCCATTGATGTAGTTGAGGGTCTCGATGGCGCGAGTGCTGGTGCAAGAAATCTTCAACAGGGCTGTAATATCACAGAAGAAGTGGTTAATGGTGTGGGACTCACAGAAAGAAAATGTGGACATCAGTGGAATGTGTGGCATTGCAATTAGAAGTCCAACTGACCAGCTTCCAGCAGCTAGGGTCAAGCACACGGTCTTATTCATGATGGCCGTGTAGCGTAAGGGATAGCAGATGGCCACATATCGATCATAAGCCATGACTGTCAGGAGAAGTAACTCCACAGTTGCAAAGACCATGAAAAAATACATCTGCAGCAGACATTCCGTGAGAGAAACCTCTATACCCTCCTTGAAGAAGTGGAGGAGAAGCTGTGGAAACACAACAGAGGTGTAACCAATGTCAATGGAGGACAAATGTGTGAGGAAGAAATACATGGGAGTGTGTAAATGGGAGTTTGAGCAAATTATTGCCAGGATCAGAAGGTTCCCCACTAGAGTTATCAGGTACATCAATAAAAATGCAACAAAAAGTGGAACTTGCAGCTCTGGAAAGTCTGAAAATCCAACAATGAGGAAATGACCTGTGGAGCTGAGATTTTCTTTTTTCATTACTATAGCAATACTGCAGATGTGCAATTGAACACACCCTGTAAATAAACACCACCTGAGTTTAAAATAATTGTTGCCTGGACACCAATATTTTCAATAAAAATACAACCATTAAATGAAACATTGTGAGCACACAAATATAATTGTTCACACTGAATTGAATTTAGATTTTGTGATAATATTTAATGATTACATTTATGACTGTGGGCTTCTGATGACAAGATAACTAAAATACATGTATTTCGCTTTATACTTTTAATTAATATTCCTGCACCTCTCAGGGCAGTGAGAAGGCCCTTGCTACACCTTGAAAAAGCATTTCTTTGTAATGGAATGGTATCTTTGCAATTTCACAAACTAAACATTCATTTTAATTGTGCCTGCTGGGGCTTTCATTGTTCCAAGTGTTCTAGTCCAATATTTTGGTTAATTTTTGTTTCTGTTAAAATCCGATTCCGCAGGGATATGAATTTATTGGCTGCAAAAGTTATCACAATTAAAAGGTCAGCCCTGTAAATGGAACATAGCATGCATAGAAAAGTTGTCCAAAGTAATGCAAAGTAGCATTGAGCGCTGCTTCGTGCAATTTTGCGTCAGGGCTGCATTCCATGGGAGGTACATGGTCATTCCCATGAAACCACAAATGGGTTTTGATGAAAATCCCTATCTAATAACTATTGTAGATTAGGCCCCAAAAGTTTACTCCTTCAGGCGTAACAGAGAAGAACTGATTTAATTTCTCTGGGGCAGATTTACAAGTCCTGCATCACCAGTACGTCACTTCTCGTGACGTACTAGTGGCGCAGGGGGCTCCTCCATATTTACAAGGACAGGAAAAGCCACCCTGTGTGACTTTTCCTCTCCTTGTAAATATGGCCTCTTTACATGTACACTTTGCATGAAAGGGGAGTTCCATGGATGTTGCTATGGGTGTTCCCACGCAACACCCATGGAACAAGACACATCTCCAGATTTACTAGAAATCGTAAATCTGTGATGCGCCTGAATGGTGTCCCAGCCCAGCGGTGGCGTAACAAGGTGCAATGAGGAGAAATGTTTTCATTTCTCCTCGATTTTTCCTCTTTCAATGTATACTGCATTCCACAGCACACATTAAAATAGGAAATGTCTGTAGTGGTTGTTTTTTTGCAGGACAGTGCTCCTTCCTGCATAAAAAAAAAATCTCCCCACGACGCAGGAATCCTTGCACCATGGTGCAAGGGGGCCTGCACCAGCGCATGGCTGTAGTTTGTGCACCAGCGCAGGGGGAAGCACAGAGATGCAACATATTCTTGTAAATATGTTGCATCCCTTAGCTTCGGGAGTGCTGCTACTACGGCCCTTCCTTGTAAATCTGACCCTCTGTGTTTTCAAGCTTTGCATGTGTGTTGCACTTAACTCCACACAGACAAAGTGGGAAAAGTACAAAAGATTCATTATTGATCTGCAATGCTCCCCTTCCTGTACAAAACCTATGCATGACCGATCACACAAGCCCTTGCACTATGGTGAAATGGTGGGTTTGCTGACGTGCCTGACAAAAGAGAAAAACAACGTCACAGTATATTCAATAGGACGCGGTTTCACACTTCTTGTGACGCACCACAGTGAAGCAACTTTGGTGGCTCCGTTGCGTTGCGTCACATTTGAATAAATGTGCTCCTTACTTTCTAGTTTCCATGGTTACCGCAAGAGCTAAAAGCCCCTGACCTCTCTCCTCTTCTGCTGTGTCCTTTGGGATGTCAGCCATGCTTTTGGACACGTTTTTGTCAAAAATCAGCGGATCAATAGTTGATGTAGTGTGAAATTTCTGGGTGAGACCTTTAATAGAAGTACAGAGAACATCCTTTTATTTTTTACAGAACGAGGATGTTTGGCGTCTGAGTGATCTTTGCTTCCGGTTCTCGTTGTGACCCCTGCCTGTGTCGTGCCCAACCTGCCCTTGTGCAAGCATCTATTGTGCACCTTCATTTGCACGAGTACGGAGGCATTTCTGTGAATTATGCGGCTGATCCGCAGGCGCCGTATAATGATGATCGGTGCTTTCTCAGTTCAGACCTTTGCCTCTGTTTTTTTTCTTTCTTTTTATTTGAGGAGTCTAAAGCTAATACGTATTCTCAACATTTCTCAGAATTAAAGCAACTTTAGACAGTACAGTCGGAACCCGAAAAATGCAATCACTGTTCACTTTTTCCGAATTGTCCCGTCTGCATTTGATGCATTAATTCAGAGAAATTCCAAGTTGATCGAATTCACCTTAGACCCATTAAATGTAAGTCCCTTGACTCCCCTGACTCTGCTCTGAGCCAGCGCGGCTCTTTGCAGGGCTGTGTAAGAAACGGTCTCTCCATCACATGAATTTACTCGAAAACACTCTTGAGTTACTCCATTTTTCATCCTGCACTAAACATGTTATGAAGTAGTTCCAGGGTCAGAACATGCAAAATAAGCGAAACCTGTTGTCTCTATATTTTCAGCAGTAACTGAACAACAATGTATATCACGAGCAGCTGCGTTAATCGTGCGAGTGTTGGTTACTCACCCAGGAATGCACCACTGCCTGCAAGAGGGGGGGGGCAGGGGGGTGGGTCGGTGCAGACCAGCTTTGCACAGGAGCACGAAGTTCACATCTCTCTTCACATTCTTTATTGTAAACTGAAGGGCGTGGTCCAGATAGGGACCCGTATCAGCATCTGCTTTTAAAAACGGTCAGCGCAGAGCACCGGCAGGACCCGGCCAACTTAAAGCCCTGGGCAAGGCTCAGTTGTAAACTTGATCCAGTGCGCGCGGATTTCCCACAGTGTTGGCGTGCAGGACGGAGTGCTTAGAAGCAAGTATTTATTTTTTGGTGCTGTGTTCAAGAGTGTTCGCTGGACATTTATTGCAGGTTGTGTTAAAGCACCCACTTGACATCCTGGCAAATGACACCCTTCTCCTAAAAATTGGGCATCGGTGGGCCGATGCCCAACGCTCCTATGTTTTGTAATAAAACTGCTGGGGGGGGCGTGTTGGCGATTTCCGAGACGGTGAGATTGAGGGGGGGGAAGGGGCTTGGGGAGCCCTTATTTATTTATTTATTTATTTATGGGTTTCTATAGCGCTGGAATCGACTCCAACCGGAGTATCTCTGCGCTGTGATACCAAATAGAGTCCAAACACTATGCAGATGAGGGGTAGGTCTAGATTTTATCAGTGAATAGCAGAGTTTTGAGTTGTTTCCTGAACTTTAAATGATCTGCACCCTAAACTCGTTTTGCTCAGGGTGGACCAACATCAACGTAGATTGTGCACACTTGTGCAACTTCTGAGACCTAGTAGTGAGCAGTAGTGGAAGTGGACTAACACCCTAACCATCACCGCGAGGCGCCACAGGCTTTAACTGTGTCCTGGCAAACACGAGGCACAACACATCAGGAGTGAATGCCTGCAAGCACAGCTATGTACCATCATCCCATGTGCCTCTCGGTAAACACTCACTCCCAGATATCACATGCTACTTTTAGCCCCCCCCTCCCAACCCCCTCCCCCCACCGAGGCCTTTTTTATTCTAACCCTATTGATTCTGCATTGGAGAGATCACGCACCTTTACAGTCCTCACACTTTCTGGACTTTAATGATATGATCTTAGTTTTCATCCTACCCATGAATTGGCAATTATATGGCGCCTATAATGACATTGATCAGAATTTTTAAACTCTTGCATATCCTTTATTTGATCAACTTTTACGATTTTGTACATTAATTGCAAACGATTTTAATGAATTAAGCAATACATGATTTTTTTGACTAACTAACAGTGAGCAAGAAGCCCAAATATGAGCAAGATAATGGCCAAGTAAATCAAAACTGTATTTTTTGGGGGGTGGGAGGGACAGACCGGAAGGGACACAGCAAGCCTTTCTTCCAGGTTAATCTTTTGCTTAACCTTTCATGAAAATAAATTGAGTTGCAAAGTTTTGTATTTAGAGATATCGCTCGTTCTAATCAGAGGTTACTTACCCAGCATATCAAGATAACATTAACAAAAGTCACTTTTCTACCAGAATCACAAAACACGGTCGAAATTCAACACCTACAAAACAGAAGAGAAAATCACAAGCGAGGCTCAGCTCTGTCTGGTATTGGTGAAGTGGAGACCAGAAGAAAAGCGAAACATGTGTCCAGCGCTCAACCAAAACAATCTGCAACCGCCGGCGTGGGAGAGGGATGCAAGGACTGACACATCCCTCTCCTGGCGCCCTTTTATTGTCAGAGAGAAGATGCTCAGCATCAGCTATGGGTCACCCCCGGGACCTGGCTCCCAAAGCTGTAGAGGGCAGAGAAGACAGGTGCGACTCATTACAAGTTAGTTGTTTATTTGGAGCTGTTGTCTCCGAGGTCCACAAGGTGTCAGAGGTGAAGCAGTCTTGACCAGGCAACTTCAGGATTGATGGGGGGCTGGGGCCAGAGAATGTTCCCGCCTTTTCTGAAGAGTTTGTTGGCTGCTAAGGGCATCTTCGAGCTTCCTGAGGCTCAGGCCTCTCCCTGCTCTTTCTGGTTGAGTCAATCCAAGCAACATTTCACATCAACGGGTTGCATACAGATGCTTCCTTGGACTCTGGAAAGTCCGAGCTTATGCACCATCTCTGCCGTCTTGGGGGCTTGGTTTGTGGGAGCAGGGATTGCTTTTCTTATTTTTGTGAGCAGGTGATGTGTTAGAGTTATCCATTCAGACAGCATCTTGAACAGGGCTCCTGAGGACAGCTGTATTCTGTTTCGTTTACTGAAAGAAAGAGCAGGCCAACAATTAATAAGATATTTTACCTTCAATTTACAAAACGTCAGACTTGGGCTCAGAGGTCTTCTTGTTTCAATTCGATTTTCGAAATATTTTATTGCATCTGCCAGTATTTTTCTCCTAGGCACTTCGCTGTTCAGATTTTTCATAAATATTTCTTTTACTTAAGCTTTTGATATTGTATGTCATTTTTGGGAGAAGGCGTCATTTGCCATAATGTCAAGTGGGTGCTTTAACACAACCTGCAATAAATGTTCAGCGAACACTCTTGAACACAGCACTACAATACCCACTGCACCAACACTGTCATCATCTGTAGGTTGTGAGTCAACAAAGGCTTATTGAAAGACCCGCACTGCCCACATGTGGGGGGGGTTAGCATGAGGTAAGGCAGTTCTGGTGGCTTACATCAGCCCCTGCTGCGTGTGTTGACAATGGTCCTGCACCTAGCAGACATACACACTGCTACCATCAGAGTCTCGGATGAGTAGAAATTAACATATCATTCAGTTTTGCATCAGAGTGAATGAGCCATTGAAAAACCTAGTCAGTTTCCAAGAAAAGACCACACACCTCCTCACATGCTATCTCACTCACGCATACACTCACACACTGTTGCACTCATGCTCACACGCCATCTCACTCATGCTTACTCGCACACACTGTTGCACTCACATGCTCACATGCAATCTCACTAATGCTTACACTCACACACTCTTGCACTCACATGGTCACACACTGTTTAACTCAATCTTACACTCACACACTCTTGCACTCACATGGTGACACACTATTTAACTAAATCTTACACTCACACACTCTTGCACTCACATGGTCACATGCTATCTCACTCATGCTTACAGTCACAATCTCACTCACATGCTCACGCACTGTCACCTGCTCACTCATTTGCTCAGTCACTGTCACTAAAATTCACTCCCACACATACTCATATTCACTGACTCTCTGCCCTTTTTACTCACTTTCACTCATTCTCACAACTACAGTCTCTCACATGTATCTGGCACACACATACTTACACTTACACTTACGCTTACACCCCACACAGACACAAAACATTTGAGAGCATGTGTTACTTACCTTTCAGCTGTCTGTGTGGTCTCTGCTTCAGCCTCCTGGCTGCTTGTGCACAGTGGACCATTGAGAAAGACACTCAGCTCCCTCAAGCACCTATGTAGAAAGCTGGGGTCTATGGACTGCAAACAGCGTATTACCTGGTGTCTTTGGCTCCATGCTGATGCACTGCTTAAGCATCTGTGTCCAGCACCTTGATGCAGACCCCCTTTTCATGTTCATACTACCCTATCTCACTGAATCCCATTGCAGCGTGGGGTCAGAACGGCTCACGGATCCAACCCCACCCTGCACCAAGAGGAAGAGTGGGTGGCAGGCTGATAGGCGTGCAGCCCCTAGAATTAGAGAGCTGCAGCCCGAACCATGAGGGCTACCTTCACAGGTGACTCTGCTTTGTGTCAACAAAGATGAGGTCCAGAGTTAGGGCTGTGACGTCTGCAGCCCTGAACACTCTATCCAATGGTGCTCCAGGTACCTTCACGTGCATGTGTCAGCCAACACGCCAAACTCACTGCCCCATGCTGCCTTGTCCTCGCCAGTATGGGCTTGCATTTTTCTCTAATATACCAAAAGTAAACCATTTCTAGTTTTTCACTACACGAGTAATTAAAAAAGGGGTAGACAATAATGATGGCACGGCCTCTTCGCCCATTGGAGTGAGACAGACGTGGAAATTATAACTGGCATCCCTGTGGCTGTGTTCAACCCAATGAAACAGAGCATAGCTATTATAAACACACCATGAAACCCCCAGCAGATCACTTGCAAGACCTGAGGTGGCAGAACAACAAAAAATACAGCTATTGTGGGTATGTTCTGTGTGTGAGATCCCAGAGATCAAAGGTGGCAGTGCAACATGTGAACCTGCAAAATCAATGGCTGCATGCAATGCATCCATTTCTTACGATAATGGCATTACTCCTAGTCCTACTCCCTTGCCTTCCTTCAGCACAATTGAGGCTCCGCCTCCCACCCAGACCCACCCCCAGCATAAAAACTCGGCCCGCCCCCACCTCTACCTGTACACAAACAAGCCGAGCTAGCACTCAGTTGTACCGCACCGGGAGGGAGGGTCCTTGAAGGAAGGCGAGGGAGTAGGACTAGGAGTATTGCCATTATCGTAAGAAATGGATGCATTACCTCCCGTCCCCCCCTCGCCTTCCTTCAGCACAATTGAGGACATAGCAAGCAGAAGAAAACAGAGACGGACAACTGAGCGACCAAGAACACAAAACAGTGCCCCAAACCCAGCAGATCAACATCACTGGCCTCGCAAAGAGGACAAGACCCCGAAGCCCGAACCCCCACCAGAGGAAAAGCCACCAAGACAGGGGACCGAAACCAACAACCCCACGGAGCGGGGGAAGGCAAACACCCGAGCCGGACCAAAGCGAACAAACAGAGTCCACCACCCGGAAGGATACCACAACCAGCAGGCACCACAGAAAAAGAGGCCAAACAGCCAAACCGACCAAAGGAACCACAGCCAAGGAAGGAGCAGGACCGAACACAGGCAAAACCAACCCGTGACAGAGCCAAAACGCCGAGACACCGGAGGGACAAAGGACGGAACCAGTCCAAAACCAACAGAACCGAACAGCCCAGACAGAAGGGAAACGACCCAGACAGGGCCCACAAGACCCCCAAGCGCCCCACAGGGGCGACGACAGGCCAAAGCAGAGTCGCCGACCACGGCCACTCCCCAAGGACGGAAGGCCAAGAGGACACCAGAGGACACGAACCCGGGACCAAGAACAGGAACACAGGCCGCCATAGTGCGCGCAGCAGGTCAGGCAGTCACCCGACCAAGCCCACGCGGGGGGCAAACGCAAAAGGCAAGACCCGAAACCCAAGACCTGCAACGGGCCCAGAGAGAGGACCGGACAGGATAACCAACCCCAGGAGCAAAGACCCCGAAGGGAAGGACCGGACAAGGCGGGGAAACAAACACAGCAGACCCGGAAAAACAACCAGGCAACAGACCCCAGGCAACATGCAAGGAAGTCAGGAGCACCAAGAAGCCGGAAAGACGCACACCGCACTCGCAGAGGGGCCCCAGACAACCCCAGAAGAGCCCCAGCAGGAGGGAACCTCCCCACCAAAAGGAGGCCAGCACCACGGGAACAACACCCAGAGCAGAACACCAGGTCCAAAAGGCCCACAAACACCAAGCACAGGTCAGCCAAGAGGAGGACCAACGGGAAGCCCGCAAGTCACCGCCAACCAGACCGGAACCCCCAACACAGCGGAAACCAGGCGCACAACCACCAGGCAGCAGGCACAAACCCCACACAGAACCCAGGGGAAGAGCCCGAAACCCCAACGGGCACGGAGCCACCGGAAGGAACCTCCACCGAGCGCAACACAGCCCGGACAGGAGAGGAAAACAAAGAGCCCAAGGCCAACGAGGAGCAGCAGCAACCCCCGAGCACAGACCCAGGGAGCCCGCACAGGAAAGGCCAGAGCAGCGAAAAAGCCGGGAAGGGGAAGTCGTGAGAAAACCCAGGACGAAGTAAGAAACCAGCAAAGCAGAACAGCCAGCACACAGGTCACCAAGGCAGAGAGCTGACAGACCCAGCACCCAGACCCCAGCCCACAGAAACAGGACCCAGGCAACCAAGGATAAGGACCAGAAACAGGACCCATCCAATCGAGGCAGAGGACCAAGCCACTGGAACGACCACGGAGCCAACACCCTCAGAACCGCAGAGACCCCCGAAAGGGCACCAGGGCAAGCCCCAACGACACAACAGTCGCCAGCAAGAGGACCCCCAGGAGAGAAGCAGGAACCAGAACCCGAACCGACCCCAGCCAAGCCCAGAACAGGCCGGTGACCGAAGCCACCACAAGCGGAGCCGGAAGAGCCAGCGAACACCCATCCAGAAGGCAACAGAGGTCGAGCCACCAGGAGAGCACCCCTGGGGACGGACCGACAAGGGCAGCAGGGACAACAGACCCCGGAGACCAACCCAACAGGAGCCAGACGGACAGGCAGAGAAGAAGAAAACGAGCCCAGGAAACCAGAAACACCACAGAAGCCAGGTGCCCCAGCACCCGCAGCCACAGGACCGCCCGAGGAGCCCTGGGACAAAAAGGCCCAAACCCACGAAGGAAGAGAGACCAGGCAGCCGGACAAGGGAACGGGCTGAGCACAGACCGAAGACGGCACCCCGACAAACCCCAGGCCCAGAGAGGGGATCAGCAAAGACACACCCCGGGCCACCAAAAACCCAATCACCAGAAGAACCACAAAGGACCTCCTGAACAGACCGAGCAAAAAGACACCCCAGCCGTAAGTCGCAAGAGGCCTACCTGAGAAGGAAGAGGGAACACCCCAGCCGTATGAAGGAGAGCCACGAGAGCAACCAGACATGCCGGAAGACCCAGGTTGAAGGCCTGAGGCCGAAGGGAAGGAATCCCAGGGCACGCCAAAAACCACCAGGCAGAGCCTGCGGAAAAGCCGCCCGAAAGGCAAACACACGGAAGGGAACCGGCCGAAGCCAGGAGCAGACCCCCAGGAGAACCGGAACAGGCACAAAGCGGCTGGACACCCCAGCCCCAGCAATAAAACAGGCCGAAGCCAGGAGCAGACCCCCAGGAGAACCGGAACAGGCACAAAGCCGCCGGACACCCCAGCAAGAAAACGGAGCGGGCCCCAAACCCGAGCCCCACCGACAGGAACCCAGCAGAGGGAACAAAAGGCAAGCAAACAGGACACCCAGTCCAGGAGAGCCACCCAGCAGGCACCGGAGACGGGCACCGGCAGAGGAACCCTCAACGAACTGGAGGAACCTGCACCAAGCTGACCCAGCACCCATGAACCCCGGCACACAGGACCCCGTCAACAGAAACGTCCCGCAGCCACATAGGAGGAAATGCCAAAGACGACCACCCACTGACAGGGAATCGACCAGACAGCAGAGACAGGAACCCAACAGGGCACAGCACCCAGAAAAGGAGGCAGTAAGCCAGGCCGAATAAAAGGCCAAAACCACGATCACCCGAAAGCCAGAGGAGACACCCACAGCGGGGAGAACGGAAAAGGCCCCAGCGCAAGGCACGCGGGAAAGGCAGGACGACCCAACCCAGGCAAGGCAAACAGAGGGCCCAAGGCGGCAACACCCATCCACCACGAGCCGCCGACGCCAACTCCATGAAACCCCACTACAATGAGGGCACAGAAAAAGCAGAGAACAGGCCAACCAGCGCAACAGCAGCAGCCAAGCAGAACATCAGACCCACCAAGCAGCACGGCCAGGACAGAGTCCGGCAGCACAACGGGAGGAAAGGGGCGACCCCCACCAAGAAGCAAAGCCACTGGTGGAAGAGAGGGAAGAGTAGCACAGAAGCGAAACCCCAGACACCAACCGAGCGCGCAAAGAAACCTGAAAACCCTCCAGGACCAACACAGCGCAGAAGGAACACGGAGGGCAGAGGAGAGACCGCCACGGCACGTCACACAGGCAACCGACAAGCAACCGCCAGCCGGGCAGGCCACCGTGGATAGAGCAGCAAGGACAAGGCGCACAACAGTGGGAACAGCATGGGAAAATACCACGCACGGGCAACGCACGCCACAACCACAGCACCACACACCACACCGGGCATGAAGGTCAAGCCCAACCAGAAGGGCCGGGAACAGCAAAGAAATAACCCCACAGTTCCAGCCCGGCAGGAAAAGAGCAAAGCCCCCCCCATCCCCTGACCAGCGCAGGAGTTCAGCGAAAAATCCATGACAAGAACCCAGAGCCCGATGCGACGCCAAAGGCGGCAGAAGGACCCCCCAAATCCCAGGAACCAGCCCCGAACAGGAGCCGCAGGATGAAGATGGGAGGGCACAGAAGCCACACGCCGAACCCCAGAACACTGGACAGAGCAGCCCCACTCAAGTCAAGCAACAGAAGCAGACACAAGAGGCAGAACACCCCCCATGGAGCCCATGCGGCCAGGGCACCCCAGGGGGACCGGAGAACCAGCAGCAGGGAAGAGGCAGCAGGCCCCAACAACCCCCAGCGACCCAGCGGCAGACAAGCGCCAAGGGCGCAAGGAAACATGGAGCAGTGGCCGGAGCCGCACCCCAGGCAGCGAGAGCCCGTGTCACCAAAGGCACGAGAACAGCCGCCAAGCCAAAGCACCAAGGGCCGCACCGCAGGGCAAGAGAACCGCCCAAGCAGGAACAAAATAGGAAAAAACGGGTCGAAACCCGCCCTACCTGGCCTCCGGGAAGACAGCATACCGGGAGGAGGCAGCCACACAACCCGACCCGGAAACGCAGCCCCAGCCACAGGAGGACCGCCGGACACCGCCGAGGATTCCTGAGCCACCACTCCGCCCCCATGCCACGAGGGAGACGAGGAGAGGAGGCACAGCCAGGAGAACGCTGCAGAGGGCACCGCCGTAGCAGAGAACCAGACCGAAGACTCCCCGGCACCGCCACAGAGAGGAACTGAAAAGGTAAGTCTCACTAGGGAGACAGAAAAAAACAGGTAGAGGTGGGGGCGGGCAGAGTTTTTATGCTGGGGGTGGGTCTGGGTGGGAGGCGGAGCCTCAATTGTGCTGAAGGAAGGCGAGGGAGGGACGGGAGGTAATGGTCAACACCACATTTGTTCATTTTGTCTTTCTGCCCAATAACCAACACACACATTTAATATTTTGTTATTTTTGTATTTATTGATTTTTCGGAGCACTTCAGAAGAGTGAAGTATGAGGGTCTTTGCAATATGTCATCAGAAATGACAATACCGTCTTACAGTGAAAAAGATCTAGATGAATGAAACCTGGGGAGAAATAACCCCAGAATATAAGGAAAGAATAGAAATAAGAAAAAAACTGATGTGAAGTCAAAGGATAAAAGCCAGAGTTGATCAAAGGAAACAAATCAATAGAAATCCAGAGTAGGAGAGAGTAACAGCGGTCAAGGTGAAGAGATCAAGGTTTTCAGGTAGAAGAATGTATGGAGATCAGGCAATCACTGTCAAAGAAAACAATTATGGCTTTTGGGAATGATGAAGTCTAAAAAGATGAGACCCCTTGGAGCGTTTTAAGTTGGGGGATTAAGTCCCCTTGAATCCTGAGGGTCCCTGGGGTACAACGAGCCCAACAGTTATGTCCAGTAAGCGCCACAGAGCATTGCAGAGAGGTGTAAAAAGAGATGTGGCCTTGGACCACCTCTCTGCAAAGCCGCTCTGTGCTGCTTACTGGAGGGACCTGGTGAGCTAGTTGGCCCCTAGGGATCCTCAGGATTCAAGGGGAATTAATCCCCCAACTTACAATGCGCTAGGGAGCATGTTTGCACAGTGCTGCAGGGAGGGGGCGGGGCCTGATATAAGAAGTTAGCAATCCTGCTGTGTGGGACTTACTAATGGTAATAAAGGGGGTAGTTGGCCCCCAAGGTTGACGTTGGGGGCTAACTACTCCTCCTGTTACCTCCAGTAAATCCCACACAGTCAGATTGCTAAGAGGTGTTTCTAAGGCCACGCTCACCTTTCTCCATAACTCTGAAAATGTGACTGCTATGTTATAGTTAGAAATTAGCATTTAAAAAAACATTGAAATTCCCCCAAAATCCATAAGTTCCAGGCACGTTATAGGTAGAAATTAGCATCTAATAAACCTTAGAAATTCTCTGAAAAAAACATAGATTTCAGGGACCTTATAGTTAGTTGGACATTTCACTTGTACAAAAGCAGAGAAATTCTGCTGTTATAGTTAATTCAGCTAACTATAACTCGCGCCCCCACAATGCACTGCTGATGACACCACATATTACAGCATTCATGACATGATCAGTGACATCACTGATTATCACCGATGATATCTCAAATGACATTACTGATGACGTCATCCACGTGAAAATCTGATGCACCTCCTCACACTCTAATATAATCTTTAATACACCAACTGTAAAGTACAGACTACCATTTTCAAAACCATCGACACACCAATACCAGTTACTTCATACACACTCACAGATTCCTAAGTCTATGCACACATCCGCTCATTCACACATACAATCACTCATTCATGCAGTCACTCATCAATACAACACTATCATATGCACTCATACACCTATACAGACACTCACACACCACCACTCATCCAGTTACTCACATATCTAGTCAAAATCGAATTTAAAAAAATCCTTTATTCGGTTATTAAGACAGAATAACCATAAAAGTACAAATAAAAACACAATTACAAAATATAGTTAATTCATCCAATGCACTAACGGTCTGTTCAACTCAGTTCAGGATACAATTGATTTACGTGATTTATAAAAAAAAAATTAAAAATGAAGAAATAAATACAATAGTTAAAATGTTATCCAATTTCTGTACAGCAAAAAAGGCAGGCGACAGCGATTAATTTCTATAATTTTCAATAGTGGAACAACCCATCTACGTTGTGTTATGGTATAAAATTTGCAGAAGAAAAGAATATGCATATCTGATTGCTCGGAGATATTATCACAGGGGCACATAGACAAGTATTTAGATCAATCATTCGTTACAGGAAAACTGAGCAACATAAACAACAGATTTAATCTGAAACGAGTTAATACAAATATTTCATGATCACTCATTTGCAATCTGATATATGGCTGCATTTTTCTTAAAGTTACAATCTGTTTGTGGGCTACCACTGTCACTTTCTTCATTTCTATTATTGATCAGTGCTTATGTAGGTAAGTCATACATTTTTCTTTCAGAGACTTCCTTGAGATGTTACATAGAGCGGACGGGTCGGAGAAATAATTCCCCATGCCCAGGTCAGTGAGGAATTTCCTCACGTAACACAACCACTTAATTTTGTTACTCTTTTCTAATCCGACCACATTGTTCAAGATCAAGCGATTTAGCCCACACTCATCGCTCGTCCAGATTCTGTGCCACAGTAATACTGGGCCGGTCTTTATGGTATCCTCCAGATATGGTTCTCCAAGTTCTGCATGGCAGACATATGTGGAGCACTTTTAGGTACTGCTAGTAGATATTTCATAAAGCAATTTTCTATCGTCTGTAAAGATGTTACATTTGCGTACCCCCATAAACCTGCGCCATATGTCACAATTGCAACACAGGTCAGCATTTCCTCAATGGGTTTTCTTCCTATTTTTTGTCTAAAATTTTTTAAAGCCATAATGGATTTACAGTACAATAGTTTTCTAGTGTTAATTGTAGTATTCCATAGGCCCGTCCGATCAAACAAAACTCCTAAATAAGAAAAAGTTATAGTAAAATCAACTGGGGAAGAGCCAATAGCAACCACCTTTCTCTTTTTGTGCGCACCCAGGCCACAGTTCAGGGTGAAGGTCTTTGTGCAGTTTATCCTCAAATCCAGCCCGGTCATAAAGTCTGCAAAGTAGGTAACTAAACTTTGCATCGCCATAGGTGTTCTAGCCATCAAGACGGCATCGTTGGCGTACAACAATGCTGGAATTGGTCTTACCCCCACCATCGGCATGTCCCTACATTCCTTCAATAAAGTGTTCTCCACATCATTTATATAGAGTGAAAAAAGGAACGGGGCCAAAACGCAGCCTTGCAATGCCAAAGGAATCTGTGCATTCGCCATTTCTCCCGTATCTAACTCTGGCGGTTGCGCCCAGGTAAAATTCACGAAGAAAGTTGATATTTGAAGGATCTACCCCGAGTTTCACCATCACCAGCCAAAGTTTACTATGCGACACACAGTTGAATGCAGTACTTAAATCTACAAAAGTTAAAAACATTTGGCCGTCCTTGTGTATTTTTCTATTAAAATATACAGATTCAAGCATTGTACGATTGTACCGAGCCCCTTTCTAAAACCATACTGTAAATCACTGATTATCTTCTTCTCATCTGCCCAACATTGCAATCTGTTTAAAATCCCCCGTCCGAAGATTTTAATAGTAGAATCCAGGAGTGATATAGGACGGTAACATTGACAACTAGCCCTGTCTCCTTTTTTATATATGGGAACTATCAATGATTCGCACCAGGTGGGCAATAGGTCATTTATAAGTGTGGCATTAAAAAGTCGTGTAAGAATCGGAGCCCAAAGGTCAGTATTATTTTTAAAAAGATCCACAGGGACCCCATCTGGCCCCAGTGCCTTACCCCCCGAACTTGAATCAATGCTAGCAGTTACTTCTGTTACAGAGATATCAGGGACAAAGTTGCTCATTAAGTGTAATGGGTACCCAACTGGATCTGTTTCTTTTAAATTATCCCCCCCTTGCATCTCAGCAGAATATAAATGTGAAAAATGTTTCACCCACTCCATCTCAGGGAACGCTATTTCAATTTTTGCTGCGGTGTTATGGTGCAGAAATGGGGCATTGACAACTTTCCAGAAAGCTGAGGAATCTCTGCTTAATGATGCTTCGCACAGAGAGTCCCATGCTTCCATTTTTAAAATATCTTGTCTCCTTTTTAGCGTCTGCTTATAGGTATTTCTGCTGTCTCGGATGAGGGAACTATCCTTAACTGCAGCATGTAGGGCACATTTCAGTTGCAAATAGGCCTTAGTGCAGGCCGTATGAAACCACTCCTTTTGAACTTTTTTACCACCTTTAGTTTCAACCCATAACAATTTCTTGATTTGTATAATGATTGTTAAGAAATGTTAATAATATCAGGGTCATGGGTATTTATATCTGTGCAGGCATAGATTTGAGGAGCAATACTCTTTATTAGTTTTTGTAAAAAATCATCCTGAACGATTTTTGTCCATTTTAAGGAGTATCCGTTTTTCCTAGCCATGGAAATGTTGTCTACTCGTGCTCCGGATATGGCTTTTCAAAGTGTTGCCTTCACCCTACCTTTTAAGACTAGGCTAAGGGGAAAGTGGTCACTCAATGAGTTGTCAAGTGTGTTAAATTTCTGAATCATGTCCCCATGTCTGGCAGTCATAATTATGTAATCAATTGTTGTATTTGCCCCACTACCATTAAAAGTGAGGAGAAATGGCATCTCAGGGCCAATCAACCCATATGCAAAACCCATGTCACACCCAAAGATGACTTCATTTATATATTCCCCACATTTAGTGTGCTCGAAGTGACTAAAACTGGTATCCATATCAAACATTACTCCGCAAGTTCCTCTCTCTCCTCTTACACATAGAGGACAATTAAAGTCCCCTGCCCATATGACACAGACTTCTCTATTATTTTCTTTCATTATGGATTTAATGTTACCACCCATGGATTTAAAAACATTATCTATGTCCTCATCCAGGACATTATTATAAAAATTTACCAAAACTAAAGAAAAAACAATATCAATTGTAAGCCTTATAACTTGATAATACATATTATTACAAACCATTTCCACTTTAGTGCATGCCAACATATTAGAAACGTAGGTTCATAATCCTCCATTAGCCCTACCAAGAGCAGAGCTGATAGCTGACGTACAGTAGGTTCTAAAACCATTTAAGTGGTCGGGGACCATGGTCCAAGTTTCTTGGAAACTGACAACATTATATTTATTTACAAGGTTTTCCCAGTTCTCATTATCCAATTTGGATCTTCGCCCTCCGATGTTCCACCTCAAAAAGGACCATGATTCCTTGTTTAGTTGTCTATCCAGCACACTTGTATTGCTAATAGGTTCCACAGTGGACCTAATAAGTGATTTATCATGTGAAGAACTTTTGTTCTTAGGTCCCTGTTCTTTACTCTCATAAACCACTATACCAAACTCACCCTTAGCATTGGTTGTGTCCATGCCATGCTTCTCACTGACTACCCTTTGTCCGCAGGGTGTGTGACTCATTGGGAAATCAAAAACCCTTATATCTCTAGCAAGTCAATCAATATCCTCTAAGCCCTGCAGTATATGGTATTGATTGCATGTTGGTATATTATACTCATCTTTGTTTTGTGCCCTTGGTTCCCATTGCTGCCATAAGTTTAATGCGTTCGTTGTGGGGATCATAGTTGGATAGAAGTAGGTCAGATCCATAGTTTGATCCTTCCATTCCTTCTCTGATTGTTCCAACCACAAATAAATCTTACTGCACATCTGTCTCTAAAATTCATGATTATGCAATCCCCGGGGAGACTTTTTTGTCTGTGCCCTATCCAGTCTACCCTACGAACATGCATAATTTCCGCCTGTACATGCCCTGGTAGTGGCCTGTTGGCATTAAGCCAAAAGATTACCTTGTTCTTTAGTTCAGAGTGGGATTCCCCTTTTTCATTATTCAGCTCTGGCACCCCCGTTAATACCACGGTATAAGGCAGGGACTGAGGTAGGTCAATACGTGGGTAGTTGATCTTCCCAGAATAACTTCTATACTTCTTTAAATCTCTATCGGTGATTTCCCTGGTCCGCTCTCCACCTATCAATGCATTTCCACGCTCCATCATGAACCCCTTTCATTCAGTGCTTTTAAAAGCATGTGCTCTGTTCCCTTGGGGCGAAATATGCTGCACCGGGCAGTTTACGCCCTTTGCCTCTGGTGCAGCTGGTTTATCGGGTGCCTTTAAAGCACCGCTGGCTGTATTTAAGACCGGGCTTGGATTAGATGTAACAGCATTTTTACCACGGAAATCAAGTTGTTTCAATACATCTAAATTAACTACAACCATATTTTCTAGGTTGCCTACTTTGTCGGATGAGGACTTTTATTCTTTCCAATAGGGGTAAAATAAGGGATTTCATTAGTTGATCCAAATGACTCATAAAACCCTCAGTATTTAAAGATTTTATATCAAGTTGGGCTGTACTCCTCTCTTCGTTTTGTTGGGTATTAATTTCTATTGGTTGATCTTCACTCATAAAACCCTTTTGCCTAGATGAGGTGGGGGCCATTCTGTTTCGACTGCCTTTATTTTTTCGCCATAACTCCAATTTTAAGTTGTTTATTTCTACTGCATACTTGCCTACATTTAGGTTTACGCCCTCTTGTTCTTATTGAGGGACTTTCATTATCCCCTTTGCTTGTGGATTCAGTATCAGTGTTAGGATACGGCCTCTCCACATTATCCGAATCATTAATTATGAGAGGGGGATCCTCATTTAATTGTAGTGGCTGTAAATATGGTGTTAATGACAGTCTAGTGGCTGGAAGAGAGTGATAAATGGTGGTTTTTTTTTGTAACCCGGTATCACAACCTCTATCTATCCCTGGAAAGTCTGCGTACGAGTCCATAAGTATGGAGTCGTATGCTGTAGTTAAAGATGTATTTATTTGTTGTGTGGCCAGGCACATATTTGGTGGAAGGGAGAGACGTCTCTCAGTGTTCTCGATCGCTGTCACAACAACCCCTATCGTTTTCTGCAGCATCCTATCTATTGCTGTCAGGCTGGGAAGTGGTGTCGAAATTTGTGTTTTCTGTCTCGATCTAGAACAAGTGTGCATTGGTGTGTGTTTGCCCATGTTTCAGATGGAAGCTACAACCATACAGGACAGACCATACGAGATACTAATGCTTTTAGCCGCGATGTCAATACAACTATGGCCTCAGACGGTCCCGCCCTTGTCCCGGGCTTCTCCTGGGATGCTCCTGCACGCTCCCGCGACGCGGGGATAATAGGAGAGTTATATGGGAGGAACCGTGTGGGCGTGGCTTGTTCCCCACCCAGGTGTTGTCAGGGAAAGGTTCCTGGGACTTTTGTCCACCTCGATGTTCCGGCATGCCTCTTCAAATCCAGGATCACGGTATGGGCCCCACGACACTCCACCAGAGCCCGCTGGTAGCAAAAATATTTGGCAAGCTTAGTCCTTTCCTCACGGAACAAAAGTACGCCCAAAGACCTCCACACCTAGTCAGTCGTGCAAATAATCAATCACACTTCCATTTACTGACCTATACAGTTATACACACACCACATCACTTATTCAAACAGAAACAAACACATACTTACTCTCTAATACAATCACTGATACAAGTACACACTTATCCATACAGCCACTCTTACAATCACTGACTCTCACGTATAGTCATTTAAATACTCCAACTTTCACATACACTGCCTTTTACATATGTAGTTACTTTAACATGTACCACCTGAGACATCCATTTACTCTCAAACACACACTCACCCACCCATACAGTTTCCACATGCACTCTTGAACGCATACACCCAGTGAATCCAACACTCACACATGTATGTACAGAATTACACACCTCCCACACAGGCACACACACACTCAGTCTCCCATACAAATACTCAGGCAACCAATTGACAACCCATATAGACACTCATGTAGCTACTGACCAACCCATGCAGCAGCTTACACAACAACAGACAGACAGACAAAGACATTTACACATTTTAGTCTCTAACCCATACATTCAGTAAGACACATTTAGGGCCATATGTATCAAGCCAAATTGACTTCGCAAACGCCAAAATTCGCAGAATTTCAGCGTTTGCAAATGCAATTTGGACTAATGGTATGCATCAAGGGTATCTGCTTGAAAAATAAGGAATCGCAAAATTCCTTATCTTGCGATTGCATTTAAGGAATCGCAAATTTTGCGATTCCTTAAATGCAATGTAAGAAGCCCAAAAAAATAGCAAATTGGCGATTAGCAATTTGCTAATCGCAATTAAAGAATTTTAAGGAATTGCTAAAAAGAACCGAATTTCTACATACATACCATTTTGCGATTTCTAAATAGCGAAATCGGTATTTAGAAATCGCAAAACGGGATGTTGATACATATGGCCCTAAATCACTCACTTATACAGTCAGTTACGCAACTAATAAATCCTCCATCCAGACACGTATACACCCTCTCATTCTTTAATACACCTTGGCATATATATATAACATATTTAAACTTTAAAGAAACACACAGTCACTGGATGATGTCATCAGTACTGTCATCAGTGATGTTATTTGAGATGTCATCAGTGATGCCCTCAGTGATGTCACTGACCATGTTATAAATTATGTAATATGTGACGTCATCAGCAGTAGGTTGCGGGGGCGCGAGTTATAGCTAGCTGAACTAGCTATAACGGCATAATTTCTCTGGTTTTGTATGAGAGAAATGTACAACTAACTATAACATCCCGGAAACACATGTTTTTTTTAGTGAATATATATATATAACAGTCATTCCTGATTATTTGATTCAAAGTGAGGATATTGCCCCGATAGTTGGGGAAAAAAGACGATAGTGTGCCCACTTTATACAGAAAACATAATAATTTTTGATCAAACCCCCAAAGGTGTAAATATCCACCTGCAGACACTCTAAAAAATTCGCTGAGGCTCAGTACTCAAAGTTCAATGCATCTAAAAGAAAAATGATGTGTATACATTGTAGGAAGAAGCTGAACTATTGTAATGTTGTATGTCTTTAGGTGGTCAAAAATTGTATCCTTTTTTGGGGAAGATAGTGAGCAGAAATTTAAGTGAGAAAGCACATATAGGAAATTGTATGTTGAGAGCCTCTTCCCAGGCTAAATGTCTGGGCTCCCTTTATAGGAACTCAGGGAGAAGACATGTTGCACCTTTATCAGAGGTCTTTGGTGCTAAGATTCCTGCCTCCTTAGTATATGGCACAGATTTGATTGACGTATGAATATGGGGCTTTTTATACACAATGGAATGTCAAATTTGTTGAAGCCTAGCCTCATTTACCTCAGCTCTTTTTGTAGCTGCTTTTAGGCTAGAATTAGGGTTTAGATGTACATGGGTGCAGGGCCTCGCAGGGGTAATTCGTTGGGCTGTGAGCCTAGTAAAGAGTGACCATGGTACATTTAGGTTCTGACTACATGAATACATTTTAGATGGTCTAAAAGAAAATTCTTTGATCTATAGAAACTTTATGATGGATTTGCTGCAACTAGACCCGTATTTTTCACTCTGATGCCGCACCAACTAAAAGCTACTTTAAAATAAGCCATCTGGTCCTTAAGTTTTTGTGTCAAGTCAAGTCAAGTCAAGTCAGGAAATTTATATAGCGCGCTACATACCCATAGGGTCTCAAGGCGCTAGAGGGAGGGTGTGGACAACAAGGCCTGTATTTTAAACAAGTGTTACCATCTGGCTCTCAATTCCTGTTAGATAAACAAAGCACAAGATTATACTTTGTAGAATCTGCTGCATTGACTCCATTGTTTATGATTACTTCTGAGACAGGTCATGCTTTCTTAAAATCCCCTTCTAGCTAAATGATATGAGTCATCAGCCTGACTCGCTCGGTCTTTGCCCCAAACCTACTTCTTCGGCTAAAAATCTTGGGGTAATGATTGACCCTACCCTGGACATGCGCCAGCAAGTCAACAGGACGGTATCGACCTGTTGGGGCATAATTCATGTTCTCAGGAAAATAAGGAACTACCTTTCCCAGCCGGCAAGAAGGCAACTTGCTGTCGCCCTTTTGGGATCGCGTCTGGACTACTGCAATGCGCTGTATGCTGGACTGAATAAGAGTCAGATGCAGCGCTTGCAGGTAGTCCAGAATGCGGCAGCTAGATTTGTCCTCGATCTTCCTCGTCGCTCTTCGGCCACGCTGGCCAGGAAGCAGCTGCATTGGCTTCCGATTAAGGAGCGGATTGTTTTCAAATCCATGTGTATGGTCTATAAGGCCTTGGCCAAAAGCAGCCCCACAGGGATTAGAGCCATCTTGACCTATTACAACCCTGGCAGGAGCCTCCGCTCCTCCAATCACTCCCTCCTCCACATCCCCCGCATTCGGAAAGCCAGATGGGGTGGTAAGGCTTTTTCCCTCTTGGCCCCTAAATGGTGGAACAATCTTCCATTAGAACTTAGGTCCCTCCCCTCCCTCCAAACCTTCAGAGCTGTCCTTAAAACACGCCTCTTTGTTTAAGCGTACATGTAAGTGCATGACTGCCCGCTTTCTGATTTTTTTTTGTTAGGCGCCTTGACACCTTCGGGTTTTAGTTTGCGCGGTACAAGATGCAAAATAAATAAATCAGCGATCTATAACCTGTGTAAAAATGGTCCCCAAGATTTTAACCATGTTTTAATCTTTTGCCCTGCTTTTGTTATTTATGTTTCGGTGGAAATTGCTGAGGCCAATGTGTTTGCAGTCATCTATCCTCTCAGCAGCAGCAGTACTACAATCACTTTATGTCCCTTTTTAAGTGTTTTTTAAAAATTACATTAAGGTTCACTAGTTGGCTTATTGTAATGACTGATAGGGTTTCTTATGTGGGCATTTTTTACTTTTTGTGTACTAGTCATTTGTATTGTTTTTATTGTAACTTGTGGTATATAAATGAATGTCTTCTATTTTTATATATAGTGTTTGAATTCTTGCATGGATGGCACAAAAGACACTTAATATTTGGCTCTGTATAACATGTTGCCACTTGTCAGAAATTTGTTGAATGAAAACTTTCAGAACCTTGGATGCCTTCTATGAATATCAGATCTCATGTTGGGGTTGAATATTTCACGATGTGCATTTAATTGTAAATTAGAATTGTATCTTATCTATATGTATGTAATTTTGTTCTTTTCAGTAGATCTCTTAGGAGTTCCGGAATCATAAATCAAATGTACTGGAAAATTGAGTTGGTGACTTCATATCTGATCTCATCAAGGCTACAATTGACCTGCCTTCTTTGATGTCATCAGTGGTGTCATGTGTGAGATTTCCAGCAGTGCATGGCAGGAATGGAAGTTGTGTTTTTCGTAGCTAAATTTAGCCTACACATTAATTGTTTTCTTTTGGTATTGCATAGCCCTTCTTTGATTTATTTGCAAAATAAATACATATATACCCAGCAGTCAACTGAAGGAATGTAATGGGGAGGGCAGCCACAAGTTGTTTGGGCATTGCAGCTGGCTACATGTCCGATCCTAGAGTTAACATCTGCCTATGGGTATTTTCCATATTATTGTTGGATTATGTGTAGGGTTATACATTGGACTAATCAATATCTCAGTGATTAAAACACACTACAGTAATACAATCTCCCAGAAATACTCATTTCTGCCAGGTGGGCTAAGTTGTATTGTGAGTAAGTTAGTAGCAATAGCTTCAAAAACTAAAGAATGTCATATTGAAAAAATATATATAAAAAATAGAAGTGGCTATTTATCTGGCTGCTGGCCAAATAGTACATACTTTCTGTTATTTACCTAGCTGCTGGCAAATTAGTACATCATCTCTGCTGTTAGCTGGGCACAAGCTAAAAGGTAGAGATGATTTACAATTTGACCAGTGGCCAGATAAATAGATTAAAGGAGGTCTTTATGTATCTGGCCATGTAGAAAAAGGAACAACATGCAGTGGTAGGGTGGTGAACTTCATGTAATCGGGAATCAAAATGTAAGAGTCATTTCAAAATGAGTGCACATACAAATGTACAGTTGATAAAAAGGCAAGTCTGTGAATTAAGCTTATTTATTTACAGATAAAAAAAATAAAATAAAATGAATTATCTTGGGAATGGGACATTTGATTTAGCTTGCTAAACAGTGTTTTAAGAAGGCAAGGTGCTTTTATTTCTGTCCTTGGCAGTGCTATCTCCGCAAAAGAAATCTGGAAGACAAAAGACAACTGAGTGACAGGCTTGGAGACTGTACCTGCCTAAAGTCATTGTGGAATGAGGTTGGGGAAGGAAGGTGTAGGACCATTAGGTGATGGATAATAACCAGTGGATGTACCATGTTACAACGCATACTATTACAACTACCTACCGTTACAACGCGACCATTACAACGCATACCATTAAAACACATAGCGCTTTGAGGTGCTGGATAGTGGTAAGTATAATTTACTATTCTAACTCCAGTCCCCGTGGACCCTAGGGAAGGTGTTGGATAGTAAATTATACTTATTCCCTATCCTAGAGCGCCCCCCAGCGCAATGCGTTGTAATGGTATGCGTTGTGAAAGTCGCGTTGTAATGGTAGTGCGGAGTAACGAATGCGTTGTAACAGGTGTATACCTAACCGGTTGGAGTATAGGGGCTATGAGGTCGACCACCAGGAGAGATAGATTGACCAGAGTCATAGGGATGGTGGTATGTAGTCCCCTTCAGGCCACTGCCCATGGGATTTCAGAATACATATTAATGAGAAAGATCATTCTCGATCCTTCTGCTTTTGAGTATTTTATGATCTGACCTAACAGTACATAGGTCTAGGTCTTTTTAAAAAAAAACTATTCTATTCACACAAAAAGTATGTGTACAATGTGCCACTCCATTTTGTAAATAAAATAATAATACAGCAGGACCTTAACTTTCATAAGGAGATGAATGCCAACCGCATTCATTCTTTGCACTTCTTTGCAGTTCTACCTGGTTTCAAGTTCCTGTTGAAATCTGCATGAGGCATAATTAACTCAACATTTAAGCTGTTTCAACATCAATCTGGTAAACAGTGAATTTCTTCTGTGATTTGCAAGGCCACAACCAAGTTGTGCATTTTGTCTGCTATTTAGCAATCCACCAGTTAAATAATGATATATATTTTCATTTGCAAGACCATATGACAAATAATACATCAATTTAGCAAGCAGCTCGTTCAATATTTAATTCGTTTTTTCTATTTTCTAGGCTACTGGTGAAATAGTATGAATATCCACTACTTAAACCAACGGCCAGAACAATATTTAAATACATTTGTTATTTTCATGGCTGTTGGCCATATTGCAAATAATGTTTTTGTTTGCCAGCAGCTGGTTGATCAGAGATTTTTCTTTGCTGTTTGCTTGCCTGCTAGCCAAGCACTCTAACACCTCTGCTAATTAGCCAGTGGGCAGGTAATTAGTGAAGTTACCCTGTTACTTGCATACCTGCTTGCTAAACAGTGAAGAATATCCTTTATTTAACCAACCACTAGATATAGTTTAATGTTTTTCTGCTATTTGCACAGCCACTGGCCAACAATGCAGAATCTCTATTATTTAGCCAGTGGCTTGGTAAATTTCAAAGATGACTTGCGATTTTCAAGGCTGCCAGCCAAATAGTAAATCATTTCTATTATTTAGCAAGCAGAAAAGCCAATAGCAGAAGAAAATCCCTTTATTTACTTGGTGGCCCACTACAGAGCTGCTACAGAATTTTAGTGTTACTACTAACGTCATTTGAACAATCTGGGAAGAATGAAGGGCTGAATCAGAATATATGTGCTAATAATTGGCCTGCAGTGTTAGTCATATCCTGAGTCATTCTCACCAGAAAATTATGAGTCCTAGTATGAAGCAGGCGAGCAGGTGCAATCTGGAACTTTATCTCTAATCATAAGGGGATTGGAGGCCGACTGTGCCTGCGAAAAGACGCATTATATGAAGAGACTGCCAAGGACAGCCTGAGAAGTTTAGGAGCCTGAAGGAGTACAAAACTACAGAAGCATTGCAGTGAACAAACACTGAGGAAATCATGGGACAAATACTGAAATACTGTATAGGAGTGAAGGTGAAACAGAAGCTATAGACTGTCCTATAGAAATTGAGACAATGCAAACATGTACAGGGATGGCCAGAGGCAGGTGGGAGCAGAGGCAGTCTGAGGCCAACAGAAGAAGAGAAAAGACTCAATGAGGAATGAAGAGCTCAAGGATGTCAATTATGTGCAGCAGTTAAAAACCATCCAGTTTCAGTCCCTTGACACGCCAAAACAGACTTACTCCCCCCACTGTTTACTATGGTAGTCACTGAGGACACTGAGGAATGATGCTCCGCACACACACAGACATACATACACACACACAAACAATTATATCGTTATTCCACCCAAGGGATCTAGTTTCATCAGTAGGTGCTTCCTGCAGAGTGTGTGTGTGTGTTTTCTATGTTAAACAATCATACTGTTTTTACCCTTTTCCATAGTGCTCCCTATTGCTTCATCTCTGACTCATCACTTCCAGTTCCCCCAGCAGGCTCCACACCAATCTTTTGTGTTGTGTTATATAATGGCTATTCAAAGAGCACACATTTTACCTAGGAGGGTGTCTAGGAAGGAGGGGATTGAACTGGTCATGTCTCAGGTCTAGGTAAAGAGTAATGTCAGTATTTTTGTGGAATTCAAGGTCTGATGAGGCAGCACTAATCTGAAGGGGCAGTTTATTCCCAGCCTTTAGTGCAAGGTAAAGAAGGCCTATCCACTGACACTGGCTCTGTGGATAGAGGGATGAGAGTGGGCTGGAGTCTGGCTGATCATAGGTTGCTGGTCGTGTGTGGATATTGATGCAGCTGTTGAGGTAAGACGTACCTTGGTTGAGCAAAGTTGTATACGTTTGAGTGAAGAGCTCACGGAGTATACACTGGTGAATGTGGAGCAAGTAGACCTTTTTGAGGTGCAAGGTGATAAGTGTACAGGGTGGGGACCTGAGTGTGAGTCTGGATGATGTGTTGGGAATATCACAAAGTCTACTGTTCCATTGGGTGAGGATGCCAACATTGAGTGTGGTGCCATATGCAGTTTGCTGTTGATAATGACCTTGGTGATGTTGTTAATTGGGAGCCATTTAGGGTTCTTTAGTGAGTAGAAACAGGATGAGTTAGCAGAGTTAACTTGGCCGGGTATTGAGAGTTGGTTAGTCCCCACTATGCCCAGGTTCTTGGCTTGATTGGGTGAGCAGGGTGTTGGTTTGAGATCTGCTGCCTCCTGCATGGTAAAGACAAACAGACACACACACTCACACACATACACACACAAGCGCACCCCCTCCCACACACACACACACACATAGTCATTCACACACATCACACACACAAAAAATACGCATACTCAAACACACAATTATAATTTTCCTCAATACGCCTAAAAATTATCAAAAAACACCACACTTGACACAAGTTCTAAATTGCTACATGCTTCTCCATTAAAATGGTACATCCCACTTGTAGTACGTCAGAGGTCACTGAATAGGGAAATATAAGAATGGCACCTATGTGCACTATAATAATCATCATTCTAGCAGATCTATGCACTTATTTTCTCAGCTTGGAACTCTAATGGGAAAAACTTCCAGTCTTTAATATTTTTTATATTATTTGTCCTTAATATTCTACAAGTGTAGATTAATGCCAAAACAATTCGCTTGAAACACTGAATATCATTGCCAACAGAATATATCCACATAAATAGAGGAGCAGATTTCATGGAAGAGGAATCAACCAAATGCTGACATGACAAGTGCACAGTTTGCATACAAATTTGGCAAGTGTGATGTCTGCAGTTTATGGACCTAGCAACAACCACCTTGGAGGATCATTTATTTTTCAAAAACTAGAAATTCAAGGGAACTCCAAGGATTGTTTTAAATTTTTGTCTGTAATGCCTTGGTACCCAGAGCGAAGTATTTAGCCATGGGCAACTGCGACTTAATAACCCCTCATACCGTTAATATCTCTACATTTTTCTCCAAAATCACCACTACATGGCCCAATCTCATCACATTGCTTGCTTCCTGTCTCTATCTGCGTGTCTTCTTCCGATAGTGACAAGCTCTCACTTTTCACTTCCACTAGCCCAACAGATAACATATATGCTTCTACAATCCTTATTTTGCAACCTCTTACCATTTGAGCCACACATATTCAGACTTCTGTGTCTCACTTCTAGAGTTCTAAATGTTTCCTGATGACCTCACTCATTTCATAACCTCACCCGCTTGCATATTGCTTGCCTAAGAGTAACATCCTTTCATGTCTCCATGCCTCAAACCCACCTGGACTCTGTTGACAGACACTTGAACCTCTCTGTAGCATTTGGCAGTCAACAACTCAAACCTACTCATGAAACTCGCAACACAGCACTGCTCTCACTCTCATCACCCCACACGCCCTCCCGTCCAAGGACTACATCCTATTGGGAGACCTCAATTTTCACCTGGAAAAGAGCAATGACATCAACGCCACCACCCTTCTGGATAACCTCGCAAACCTCGGACTCAAACAACTTGTCACTTCCCCCACCCACATTGCAGGTCACACTCTCGACCCTATCTTCACCTCCAGCAAACACGTCTCATTCAGCCACACCACAGCTCTTCATTGGACGGACCACAGCTGCGTTCACTTTTTCTACAATAAGTCCACAGTCCACTACCACCCTCAACCCACCCTGCGTAGAAATTGGAACAAACTCACCATCGACCAGATCTCCTCATCGCTCCTTCAAATCCCTCCTGTCCACTCCTCAAACCCGACCAAGCAGCCATTAACTTCACCCAATGGCTACCCAAAAGCGCCGACATCCTAGCACCGTTGAAAAAACATCAAATCAAAATAGGCCGCAAAAACACCTCCTGGTTCAACGATGAACTTAAGAAATCCAAGAAACTCTGTCGCTCCCTCGAGAAAGCATGGAAAAAAGACCCAAACTCCAACACCAGGGACACCTTCAAAAACGCCACCCGCATACACCACCAACTAATCCGATCTGCCAAGAAAGCCGCTTTCAAAGACCGACTAGATAACAACGCCCACAATAGCAAGGAGTTATTCAACATCGTCAAAGAATTTACCAACCCATCAGCCAACTCCAACGACAGCAACCCCTCTCAAGCCCTCTGCGACTCCCTAGCTTCCTTCTTCCACAACAAAATTGCAGACATCCACAACAACTTTGACAACCGACCCGAAGACCAACCCACCCAACCTTCTGCAGGACCTCCACCCCCCTTGAACATCCTTAACGACTGGAACCCAATCTCCACTGAGGACACCATCCGCCTGATGAACTCCATCCACTCAGGATCCCCAACTGACCCATGCCCTCACCACATCTTCAACAAAGCAGACTCCATCATAGCTCCACACCTCTGAGACGTCATCAACTGCTCCCTCAACTCCGCCACCTTCCCGGAAAGCTGGAAACACGCAGAACTCAGCGCCCTTCTGAAAAAACCCACAGCTGACCCCACCGAACTCAAAAACTACCGCCCCATCTCGGTCCTTCCTTTCCCGGCCAAAGTCATCGAGAAAGCTGTCAACAACCAGCTTGCCGCCTTTCTCGAAACCAACAAATCCCTCGACCCCTCACAGTCCGGATTCCGAGCCAAACACAGCACTGAGACCGCACTCATCGCAGCAACAGATGACATTCCAACCCTACTGGACAACGGAGAAACAGTCGCCCTCATCCTCCTTGACCTCTCCGCAGCCTTCGACACAGTCTGCCATAGCACCCTATTACAGCGCCTCAGTAACATCGGAATCCAAGGAAAAGCACTGGAATGGATTACCTCGTTCCTCACTGGAAGAACTCGGAGAGTCCGGCTCCCTCCATTCAAATCAGAGGCCTCTGAAGTCATCTGCGGCGTGCCGCAAGGATCGTCACTCAGCCCCACCCTCTTCAACGTGTACATGAGCCCCCTCGCAGCCATCGTTCGCCAACACAATCTCAACATCATCTCCTACGCTGACGACACCCAACTGATCCTCTCACTCACCAAGGACCCCAACACCGCCAAAAACAACTTACACGAAGGAATGAAAGAAGTAGCCGAGTGGATGAAGCACAGCCATCTGAAACTGAATTCAGACAAAACAGAAGTCCTAATCTTAGGTAACTCCCCCTCCGCCTGGGACGACTCTTGGTGGCCAGAGGCCCTTGGAAAAGCACCCATCCCGACGGACCACGCACGGAACCTGGGCGTCATCCTGGACTCCTCACTCTCAATGACCAGACAAGTCAACGCTGTCTCATCATCTTGCTTCAACATTCTTCGCATGCTCAAAAAAACATTTCGCTGGATCCCCACCGAAACTAGAAAAACAGTCACTCACGCACTGGTCACGAGTCGCCTGGACTACGGAAACACCCTATACGCCGGTACCACCGCAAAACTCCAGAAAAAACTCCAACGCATCCAGAACGACTCAGCCAGGATCATACTTGATATCCCGCGTAAAGAACACATCTCTGGTCACCTGAAAAACCTCCACTGGCTCCCCGTAAATAAGAGGATTACCTTCCGCCTCTTAACCCACGCACACAAAGCACTTTACGAACTTGGACCCGAATGCCTCAACACACGACTGTCCTTCTACACCCCTCCCGTCAGCTACGATCCTCCAACCAAGCCCTTGCCACTGTTCCTCGCATCAACAAAGCCACCATGGGAGGTAGATCCTTCTCCTACCTGGCAGCCAAAACCTGGAACTCTCTTCCCACTCACCTTCGCCTTACTCAGAACCACCTAGCATTCAGAAAGCAACTTAAAACTTGGATATTCGACAAGTAATTTTGCCCCCTTCCTCAAGCGCCTTGAGACCCTATCGGTATGTAGCGCGCTATATAAATCTCTGACTTGACTTGACTTGACTAATGATTTGAAGGTGAGAGAGCAATAGCTCAAATCAGGCTGTCCCTGAGTTATAAAATGTGCTTCTGTCCAATGATATTGACCAATGCTTACACTTAAATAGTTTCTCTAAATTCTTACCTACTTTATTATTTATTATTTTTATTATAGAAACTGGTGTGTTTTCCTCAATAGCTTGTTCCAACCCTGCAAAAGAGAAATTATTTTTTTGAACTTTCATCTTAGTTTCACTAGATCTATTTGACATTGTTTCTATTGAACCTATCTTAGTCCAGCTATGTTTTGAGAAAATACATTTTGAACTGGTAAACAATTTTCAGTAAATAGTAACGTGCATATATATTACTTGGAAATATCCCACATCCTTCACAACTTATAAACTAATTACTTTCAATAAACACCAGTCAAGGCTGTAAAGTAATATCTCCTTTCTACAAATGCATCTCACATACATAATAGTTCTTTATCAGCTACGGTGTCATTTCTCTCACAGGGTGTCATTTGTTGGAGCGGAAACCAACTGTTTGCTTTTCAGATGCTCCTTATTGCAAGAAAATAGCCTCCACAGCCGAATCTGAAGCATCATCTTCTCCAGTGAAAAACTTATGGATGCTGTAAGATGTGTGCAGTGGTATAAGTTTTCTGAAGAGCAACTAAGATGTGTTCTGACTCTGTGGGAAAGCTGAAAAAGGCATGCACATCTTTAATTGTGAAGAGAGTCTGCCTACCATTCTTCCACTGCACACAAGGTCCTTGTATCTATTATGGTACCTGGAGTAGTGAGTACAAACTTTAAAAACTCAACATTGACAGTATTGAACTCACATTTACTTAGTTTTATCTATATATCATTATCTCACTGTATAAAGAGATCTTGTCTCTTGTGTTCATTCAGAGGATTTGAGTATACCAAATGTTGTCTATAGATAATAACAAACACATCAAAAAACTCTTTGAATATCTAGTTAACCAAAGATTGCAATTCTTTCAGGGCATTAGAAAAGCTCAACTGAACCAGATCTTGAAGTCCATCTTCCACTCATTGCATTCCCATATCCTGATTAGGATATACACTCCTCTTAAATATAGTTTGAGTGTACAGTGGCTGTTAACACCTGATCAAGTAGGACTGAGATGGATGCAGGGCAGATCCTAAATGATACCGGCCTATATCCTTAATCGACTGCACTTGTAAGATCATGGGCAGAGGAATTTCAGAAAGGTTGGAGGCCTGGGTAACAGGGACCGGCAAGTTCTCTGACATCCAATATGGTTTTAGGAGAGGGTTGGGCACTGTAGAACCCTACATATAGGGTTCATGGACCTGACGTCTGCCTTTTACTGGATGCAGAGTGGAAAGCTCCGGAAGAAGATGTTGGAGATAGGCATTGATTTTTGCGATAGTCAATTTTATAGCAGCTATCCATCGGGATGTCAGCGGGAGGGTCTGTTATGGAGCAGGTGGGGAACTCACAACACAAATTAAAATGGACTGTGGGGTTTGCCAGGGTTGTGTACTTGCCCCTATTTTGTTCTGTCTGTATATAAATGACTTAGAATCTGCTATTACAAATGGGCGAGTGGATGCTCCTCAGACTGGCTAAAGGCCGTTACCGGCCTTATTATATGCAGACGACTGTGCTTTAATGTCTCGAACTGAAGTGGGATTGCAACGTCTTTTAACAGGTTTCAATAATTTTATGAATGACCTTGGCGTCAAGACCAATGTAGCTAAATCCCATGTTATGGTGGTGGGCAAGCAACCTACACTTGTGAACACTTGTTTCATTGGCAGTAATAAGTTGTTTTATGTGTCCACGTTCCCCTATTTAAGAATCCTTTTTGATTCAAAAGGTGTATGGCACCACTTAATGGACTCCAAGATTAGGGGTTTCAACAGAAATCTGGAGGCTATTTTTAGATTCGCAAAAAAGCTAGGCTTGCTCCCAATAAAAGCAATTCTTGAAATATATAAGGCACGTACGTGTGCCTCTACTTTATATGGTGCTGGAGTCTGGGGCACTTGTTATATCCTAGGCCTACGGAAAGCTGAAAATATGTTTTTGAAACGCTTACTGACTGTTCCTACAAGTTCTTCTAACACTATGTGTCACAGTAAACTAGGCATGATTCCCCTATCCTTTCGTACCCAATTAGCACCTCTTCTCTTGTGGTATAATATCTGGCCAAAAGAAGAGTTATTCCTGAATCACACTGTTATCACAGACTGTCTAAAGCTAGAATGGGTAAACAAAATCCTGTGGATTGCTTATATCAGAGCACAATTGAGAAATTTGGGATTATTAGATTTCTTTCACAATCCAGGAAACATTCTTAAAACGTCAATGGCAAAGCGGAAGAAAGAATTTTTGGCCCTTTCATATTCGAAAAGAGATAAGCAGGACAAGGGGAAAAAAGAGTCACTGAACATTCACTTTTAGTCTGTTCCCCAGGCACCGAACCTTACCTATCTTTTTATTCTAAATTATATTATCTTATACGGTTTAGGTTCGGAATCTCACACTTATTGGTCTCATACCCAAGAACTGCATTTTCTGACGCTAGCCTGGATGTATGCCCATGTGATTCGCAAAGAAAGGCAGAACACGTTGCACTTTATGTTCTTCTGCAAACTTTATATTAACCCTAGGCGTGCCTTTTTCATCACACTTTTAACATTTTTATATATAGGGAAATGTCAGGCTGCATTGTATCACCTTCAGCCTCTACAGGAGACAATTTACTTGTACAATGGTCTACAAATATATCTCCTCTGCAGTTCGACTTCGGAACATTGTTGGAAAAGGAGATTACGTTTCTGGTGATAATGCCATTTATATCGCCATTTTTAAGCCTACTGTACAAAGATTGTCTTTTGACTTCATGATTAACATTAACTCAAATATTGTCTCATGCAGATTAGTGATGTATATTTGGAGAGTTTTAATTAATTGATTGATGGCTTCATTCAGAAATTCTTGTATTCTTGTTTGTTGCATTCTTTTATGGCTTGGAATACAGCCGAATAAAGATTTCTGATGATGATGATGAATTGGAAGCAGGTATCAACATTTAATAGTGATCATTCTAAGGTAAAGTAGTCAATACAGAGCCTTTATTCTCCATTTGCTTTCAGAATGAAGAACAGCGGAGAGCCCTTCGTGAGTACTTGGTCTCAGTCACTATCAAGGCATAAATCATACTATTGGGATATGGGTATTTCCAACCCAATCTATCTGGCAATAGAAGAATGTGTCCAGGTTGAGGACATTGCCTTTTTTTCTCTCCGAAATATCACTTTAACATTAAGACAATTTGTGATTTGCTACCTGTAGTTACAGTTACATTTCTTCATAGGAATTTCTCTCCTGTAGGCTGAGATTCAAGAGATATTCTTTACAATATACTGATGGAAAGGCTATAGTTCCAGCCGTCCAGCTCTTTAATGAGTCGTGCAAGGTTAGTTAATGAGTCGTGCAAGGTTAGTCCTGAAATTCCTAGCAAGATTTGTAACTGTGCTGCAGCTAAACTGTAAATTGAAATTCGTTATTGTTGGAGAGACTGCAATTTTCTATCTATCATCTTGAAGTATGGCACACACTTTCTCAGGTATTCTTTCTGAACAAGAGAACATTGATTAATCATTCTGGGCATCTATAAAGTTGCTTGTTGCTCCCTTATCTATCATCAACTTGATTTATATCAACGTTTGAGAGAAACACAACAATGCTCGGTATGTTAAATGAGGAATTACTTATTGTAAAGTGTTGACCAAATGTGGAGCAGGAAAATATTCTACACCACCTTCTGTCACTAATGGATTTTTTAGTTTACGGTCAAGGGAATCTTAGGTTTAGTTGGGCATTTGTTTATGAAGTGCCCAGACTTCAGCTTCTTCAAGCTTTATTGCCTTTCCAAAGATTTTCATTCTTGTCTTAGTTAATGGGCCCATGATATTGCCAATTTGCATTGCATCTTAATCTGATTACAGCTTGGTCATTAATGGTTGAAAATGTAAATCACTTCTTTTCCTTTTCTGAAATGCAATGATCTAATGTGAGAAACAAGGGTTTATTTCAGTGTCCCCCAGCGTTTTGCCTCATTCTTAACTACTAGATGCTGGTTATAAGACTCTGATTATGCCCTGGGTTCTGATTCCAGGCCCAGTGTCTGTGCTTTGATTAAAAGTGCAAGTTAATTAGGAATAATTGCAATTGGTATTGCTAATGTACCTGTAAGTCCCTAGTATATGGTAGAGCATATATGTTTAAGGGGCCAATATATTTAATGCACCAAATTGTGCATTGTTGTGTTGTCTGCTGTCACTTTAAAAACCAACCCTACTTTGCAAGATGCTTTTAAGTACAAATATATGCAAATTCAACATTGGAATTAAAGGTACTTCTAAAGTCTTAAACAAACTTCTTTTCACATATAAGTCACCTCTAAGATTTTCACTAGGCGCCCCATTGGTAGGGTGCCTTGTAACTATAAGCAGAGACATTACATAATATGTTGTTCATGCCCCAATGAGGGAAAAACTATAAATTGTATTTTTACTCACTGTAGTACATTAGCTCTATAGATGTACATGGTAATATGTTAATAAAGTATATCTACTGACCAGATTGATCTCAAAATACAATTTAAAGAATTAAAAGAATAGTTATAGATCCAACAACTTGCCAACGTTAGATTTATTTTAACTATTACAGAAAGTAACTTTGGAACTTGGTTTTCTCATGTGCCAAAATTCAGCCTTCCAGAAGCCTCTTCTGATTGCCCAGCCATTTCCAGGCTGAGCCAAACTGCTCTGTTGAGGTGTGAAGTGGCCTGCATAGAGACAAATTACATCTGTTGGGAGGAGATCTGCTGCTGCAGAGCAACATGCAGAATGGAATGGAGTAGCCAAACCTGTCTTCAAAGAAGGAATTATACTTAGGACAGGAAAGAGGCTCACCCCCACATCCTGCACTTCCCAGCCAGATAGGAGCCCCAGTAAATACATTTGCAGAGGGGCTAGAAAGGGAGTGCTAGGGAAAGTTAGTAACACCAGTGTGTTGGCTTAGCCACATATTAACCTCCAGGAAAACGGTTCTCCATATTGGATTTTTAAGTACAAGTGCTTTCTATGACAGGAATATGCCACTCTTTGGAGGACGTTGTCATTCTTCTGGAAGCTACCTGTTACCCCACTGGTCAGGTGAGGTTCCGTGACAATTGTAAGTGGTGTTTTCGACTCACACGAATATGGTCGAGTCTGGTATCTATGAACCGCAAATGACGAGTTTAGTAAGTGTGCGCAGTTTCGCTGTGCTAACTTAAACCGTTCGTTTGTTATGTGGGTTTTTCATCTGTACCCACGGGTTCCATCTTAGATACGGCATCCATTTTGTCTCTTGCCCTCAAGTAGCCAGCGAACGGACGTTGTCCGCTTCGCGACCCTGGGACTCCCAAGATATTTGCGGAAGACACATGTTCTTTGTGAGTGTCTTTATGACGAGGGGGATGCCACTGTAAGGCAGATGGCGCCGCTCGAGGCTCATCTTGCCGCACGGACTTATTGTCTCAGCCGTGCATCTCATTAGGCACGTCCCTTTGATGCCTGTATCTCGTGTTTCCCGATACTTCCCCTTTTACACCCTTTCCGATCTCCCCACTGTCTCCGTCTTCCTCTGCACCTGTCCTCGTTCCTATTTCGATCTATTTTACTGCTGATTGGAATTTGCTGATGGTGGGAAGATGGTTTTTACAGTTGGGAACCGCCAAATGTTTCCGCACTTATGTTCCGGACCTTGTGTGTTTCAAAGTGACCAAAGCGACCCCTCTGGGGGATAATTGTGGGAACCGGGTTGTAAACTTTTGTGTTCAATGTTATCCTATGGGTAAAAACTGTATAAAAGGAGCGATCCACAGAACCAATTTGAAGCAGTCTCCCCAAGTTGCACGCTGTGTACTTGTCGTGATCTCTGTGTTCCCTGCAGCAAATAAACCTTGAATCTTTGACGCCTAAGGAAGTGTCCCGTGTCTCTGTGACTTGTACGCCGGAGCAGGTTACCCACGAAGGTTTCAGGTGTTGTGCCCTGGCACCGCTGGGTCTTAAAGAACCCAGTCCTTCAGTTGACGCCCAACGTGGGGCTGCATCAGTGGTACCGGTCCAAGCCCGACGATCGTGAGGAACTTCGTGTGAAATCTCCGAGGGAAGGTGCACTCCGCTTCATCGATCCTGTTGTCGAAATAAGTGGCCCGAAGACTTTTCCCGCGAAGATTCCCGCCTCCTGACGGCTGCGACGGACTGCTGCCCTGACTGTAGACCTGTTTTGGCGCCTGGCGTAGACCTTGGTAAAGCGAAACGATTGACGGGCCTTCCTGGTGACGCCATCGATCTTTGAGTTAAGTATTTGTGGGTCGCTCCCAGAGTTCTTGGTTGTGGTTACTTAGTGGTTGCATGGTTCCATTGCATTTGTGGTTCTTGGTACTTTGTTGTGTTATTTGACGACTGCAGCCGCCAATAACCGAGGGTTTTGTTCTTTGCTGGGACTTGGTAAATCCCGTAACCCTTGAAGTTTGTGAAACTCGGCTAGTGTGCAAGATGCCTGGTCGTAGTACTTTGTTCAGTTGTTTTAGACCTTGTGGTGTGGATTCCCGACTGGAGGACTCGTGTCCGATACCTCCGGTTGGGACTCCTACTTATGACCTGTATAGTAAACATGGGCTAGGCCCGATTACCTTTAACGATTATTGGATTAAATATACAAAGAAAGACGGCGACCTTCGTTGGCCACCTCACGGTAGCTTCGAGGCGTCGATCTTAGATAATCTAGAAATGAAGTTGTTCGAACGTAAATCAAGGCCGGCCATGTTTGATGCCTTTCGGTTGTGGCGCAAAGAAGCCCGACAGAAAGAGATCAGACAAAATAAACGTAGTCAGCGAGATAATGTTGCTACCATAGTGAAGAAAGCTGAGCAGTTCCAGCGTGATAAGGAGGATAAGGATAAGGAAGTGTTTGAGAGATTACAGCGTATGACCATAGATAAATGTTATCCTGCTTTGCCTACGGAGTCGGAAAAGAAGGAAGAGTCAGTTGAGGATCCTTTAATGTCCTATCTTATGAAGTCGCCACCTCCGTACGTACAGGGTACCGCAGCTCCTGTGGTCCCTGCCGTACCTGTTCTTCCACCTATTGTTCCTCCGCCTGTTCCTCAACCTGCACCCGCTCTTCCGCCTGTTCCTGCTCCTTTGTCTGTCGCTATCCCTACTGCTCCTCCGCTTCCACATACTCCTGCTCCCGCTACTGCTCCTGTCTTGTTAACACCTGTTGCTGCTACTGTTTCTACTCCTTCTCTTGTTAGTCCTGTGTCGTATCTCTCTCCCTCTACTCGTAATCGTAATTCTCCTCTTGCGGCTAGCTTCTTTCATTCGCTCGGACCTGTTCATGGGTCCGCTGGTTCTGATGGTCCTCAGAGACGTAGTCAGTTGCCTGGAAACAGAGAACGTGTTGCGCTGTATAATATGGCGATGGGTTGGATGGTAAACCCTCTTAGAAATCCACCACGTGTTGTCCTCGAAACGTTTTGTCAATTTAACATACCAACCCAGAGATATGTGTTTGACGAAATGTGCAAGTTCCTTCATGATCAGATAGCGGCCGATGCGCCTGACGAGGTGCTGACCGCCCTGTCTGAGCTTCGGCTTCAGTTCGCGAATGGACTGATAGTAGATACTAACGTCCGACGTGCTATTGAGCGGTTACTATCTTTCCGTCCCGCTCCAATACCTCATGCATTGTTTGTTGAGGATATTGAAAACCAACCAGACGAGTCTGGCCAATATCCTATGCGTGAAGTTCCGCCGGTTTGGATACCAGCTGATACTAATGCTAATCCACCGGTACTGGCGCATTTCCAGAAAGTGTGGATACATCTCCCATGGAAACGTTCGGAAGTGCTACAGGTGAAGCAATCTTTGCCTGATCCACGCAAAAATCCTACAGGGTATTATAAAGAGTTATCGCAGCTTGTAGACGCAACAATCATGAATCTTGCCGATATCGATATGTTGTTCGGCAACATCGTACCGCAACCTATTTGGGCTAAGATCCGGCAGGAAAATCATCCGACTGAATTAGGTGGTGATTGGGCTGCCATTGTAGCGGCAGATGGCTTACAAACGGCTGCTGCTAAACCCGAGCAGCTGATTACTGCTCTCCCGCAACGAATAATTACATTAATGAAGACTCTTATGCCAGCTATGAGGGTAAATTGGGACAAATTGTCAGCTTGCAAACAAAAGAAAGACGAGAGTGTTTCCGACTTCTTTACGAGGTTTGAGGAAGCATTCATTGACCACAGTGGACAGGATATGGGTACTGAGGGTGGACAAAGGTTGTTTGTGGATAAATTTGTGTCGAACTTATTGCCCGACTTGAGCAATACATTGAAGAATTCGGAAAGTGCATGGGCCGTTTCTACCTCAGCTCAGATATTGGCTACGGCGCAATATTATGAAAATAGGGAGAAAGAGGAGAATGACCGTGCTGACAAAAAGACGAAAGAACTGAAAACTAAAGTGTTGTTGCAACAAGCGTATCCGCCGCGTTCTAATCAGAATGCGCCTCAACAGAATAGATCGCAGTCGCAATCGAATCGATCGCAGCCGCGTAATGATTCCTCCTCTCAAAGATCATCGTTAGGGTACAATCAATGTGCTTATTGTAGACAGGAAGGACACATCAAATTCAACTGCCCTGTTTTAAATGAACGTACTAGTGGTAATTCGTCTAAAGGAGGCCGTGGTGGCTCACAGCAGGCATCACGTGGTAGAGGTCGTGGTGCTCAAAACGATCGCTCAGACAACTCATCTAATTCTAATAACTGTTTCGATCAACGTGGATCATCACAAGGACGATCTGCGCAGTACAATGTAGACGATTATTACGTCGATCAGGGAACTGATGACAGTAATTACTAGGACAGCCAAAGACAAGGAGAGGGAGTGGTATCAGTTCCGGTTGATCAGAGAGGGCCTTACGTCGCAGTTGCTACATCGGGCGTCGTTGAGCCTTTTCTGTTGGACACTGGTGCAGCGAAAAGTTCTATCATGCATTCGAAACTCCCTGGCGCACCTTTGTCTGGCTTAACAAATGATTCCGTTGGATTCTCTGGCGCCCCCGTTAGCAATCCAGTTTCGCGCCCTTTGCCCCTTACAATAGGGCCACGTGAGCTCCAAGCTCCGTTGATTTTGACTACTGGTTGTGGTGAAAATCTTTTGGGTCTGGATTTGCTTAAACGTTTGTACGCAACTTTGTATTGTTCTCCTGCGGGTGTAAAGCTTACGTTAGGAGAGAGGGTTGTCTCTCCTATGTATTTGTCTCTCGATAAGCTTCCACCGGAATTGAGTTCTCTTCCTGCATCTTTGTGGGCAGCAGGTCCAAATGACGTGGGCCTACTTGATATCTCCCCCTATGTTGTTCAGTTGAAAGCTAATGTGCGATTGCCACGTATTCCCCAATATCGTATCTCCCTTGATGGTGAACGAGCTTTGTTAGCGATCATTTATGATCTGATCGAGAAAGATGTTATCGAAGAGACTCGGGGAAACGTGTGCAACAGCCCCGTACTGCCCATTCTTAAACGTACAGATCCTACAAAACCGCCTGTTTATCGCTTTGTTATCGATTTACGGGAGGTAAATAAAATTGTGGTTCCTCAATTCCCTGTTGTGCCTGACATCACGGCGCTACTGACTCTGATTCCAGCTACTGCATCCTGGTTTTCGGTGATTGACTTGAAAAATGCGTTTTTCAGCATCCCGATTGCCGAAGAGAGCAGGGACCTTTTCGGTTTCTCTCTCGGTGGACGTAGCTTCCGGTTCAAACGCGCTCCTCAGGGCTACTGTGAAAGTCCATCGATTTACAGTCAAGCCTTGAAGGGTCAACTGGATGCGTTTCGGTTGCCGGTTGGTGCGGCCTTAATCCAATACGTCGACGACTTATTGGTGGCTGCCGATACTCAGGACATTTGCAAAATTGCTACAGTGTCGTTGCTGCAACATCTCTGTGAGTTAAATCACAAGGTGTCACCTTCTAAACTCCAATATTGTTGTCAAGAAGTAACCTATCTCGGTCACTTATTGTCAAAGGAGGGAAGGAGATTGACCCCAGAGAGAATTGCAGCGATTGCGCGAATGGCTGTGCCAAACACCCAAAGAGATGTGCGTTCCTTCCTAGGTATCACGTCGTACTGCAGGCAGTGGATTCCTAATTTTTCATTGCTAGCGAAACCATTGGTGGCTCTTACGTGCAAGGATGTTCCAACTCCTTTACCATGGACGGAAGAATGTCGGAAAAGTTTTTCTGAACTGCGTGATTCATTGTGTTCAGCTCCTGTGTTGGGTACTCCTGACTACAGTAAGCCGTTTACACTATATGTTCACGAGAGGGAAGGTTGTGCTTTGAGTGTTTTAACGCAACCTTTTGGTGGTAAACAACGTCCATGTGCATATTTTTCCTCGACCTTAGACCCAGTAGCTAGAGCATTGCCGAGTTGTTTACGAGCAACAGCGGCAGCTGCGGTCTCCATCCGACAATCAGCAGGAAAGGTCATGGATAATATGCTTACGGTGATGGTTCCGCATGCAGTCGATACTCTGTTGAATCGTACGAAAACTCAGCACTTGACGAGTGCGAGGTTGTCTGGGTACGAATTGACGTTATTGGCAAGTCATATTCAGATAAAACGTTGTAATGTCCTAAACCCGGCAACTTTGTTACCAATTAGCACAGAGTCAGATGAAGTAGCAGAACATGACTGCTACTTGAGGACTGAAGAGGAAACGAAAGGTCGAGTGGACCTTAAAAACACCCCATTGGAAGATCCGGATGGCACTCTGTATGTGGATGGGTCATGTTTTAAGTTGCCGAATGGCGATGTGACTACCGCTTATGCTGTTGTGACGTTGAACACTGTTGTTGAAACTGCAAGATTGAATCAGAATTCTGCCCAAGCTGCGGAATTGATTGCTCTCACTAGAGCATGTGTGTTAGCAAAAGGGAAACGTGTGAATGTGTACACCGACAGTCAATACGCGGTTGGTGTAGCGCATAGTTTTGGACGATTGTGGCGTGAGAGAGGTTTCTTGACGTCGCACGGTACGAAGATACAGCATGGCCAGCTTGTGAACGATCTTTTGGATGCATTGACTTTGCCTACGCAAGTTGCGATTGTTAAGTGTAGTGCGCATCGTAAAGTGACGGATGATGTTGGTCGTGGTAACGCGTTTGCGGATGAGATTGCTAAGGAGACTGCCCGGAACCTTAGCACTCGAATGTATGTGACGAGTTCGGTTAGGTGGCCTACAGAATCGAGTATGTGTGAAGATACTATCGAGAGCGTGAAAGCCATTCAGAATGAGGCCACTGAGATTGAAAAGACGAAGTGGAAAGAAAGTACGGGAAAGTTGGATGCGAATGGTTGTTGGATTGATTTGTCGGATCAGAAAAGATGGATGTTGCCTGATGCGTATGTGCTGGCCGTTGTGACAATGGCACATGGGCTAGCACATATTAGCGCGAAAGGTATTTGCAAGTTGTTGGCTGCTGTGTGGAAGAATGATGGCATTACGAAATGTGCTGAACGTCTGGTGAAGAATTGTATGGTGTGTATAATGTACAACCCTGGCAAAGGAACCCCAACTCCTCCTGGCAGTTTTGCTCCCCCTTCGTATCCCTTTGAGGTGATTCAATTGGACTTCATCCATATGGAGCGATGCAATAACCTGAAGTACGTTTTAGTTGTGGTTTGCGCATTCTCCCGATGGATCGAGGCCTATCCTCTCAAAGACAATACTGCTTTGTCTACTGCGAAAATCCTACTGAAGGAATACTTTCCTCGGTATGGAATGCCTAGAGTCGTGTGGTCAGATAACGGAAGTGAGTTTGTTGGAAGTGTGATGAAGAGTGTGTGTAAGGGCCTTGGAATAAATCAGAAATTCCACAGCGCCAATCATCCCCAGTCAGCTGGATTAGTTGAGGGGTACAACGGCACCCTTAAACTAAAGTTAGCAAAGATTCAGGCTACGACTGGTCTTTCGTGGCCTGACGCTTTACCCTTAGCATTGCTGTCAACTAGGGCGACTGTACACTCCCGAATAGGGCTTAGTCCCTATGAGATAGTGTTCGGCCGTCCTGCGAATGTGTGGGGGGTTCCTAGGCCAGGAATGTTTTCTGATCTTGAGTATCCAATGTTGATTGACTATTTACATGACTTGACTGCTAAACTGAGGTTAATTCACCAACAGGTTTACGACGCATTGCCGACGCAGACGGAGGGTCCAGGCCACCAGCTCCAGCCCGGAGACTGGGTGGTAACACGCAACTTTTCACGCAAGAATAATCTGGACCCGAGGTTCACCGGACCTTACCAGGTGCTCCTGGCCACGAGGACTGCCGTTCGTCTTGAGGGGCGTAAAAATTGGGTGCATGCCACCCATTGTAAGCGAGTCCCTATCCCTTTGCTGGCAGACCCGTGGGTAAGGAAAGGCATTGCGTCAACAGAAACAGAAACATTGCCGGCGTTTGTGCCTTTCAGCGACGCACAGCCTGTTGGAGAATCCTCAGCGCAGCAGAAAGCCACTGTTGAACAATTGTCGGCCAAAGACTCAAGACCAGAACAATCAACTGATCAGCAGGACGCTGTCTCTTCAACGGATCCTTTGTTCGACAAGCAGACACGTCCCGGGAAACACCGATATTCTTTGCGATCTCGCACTAAGGACAAATAAAATATTTTGCTTTGATAAATTTGACAATTGCATTATCCCCGTTTCCCGTGATCAGCCTGAACATTCGTATCACTGAAATTTTTGTATATATATTGAGCTTCCTCCTTGTATCTTTTTACTTCCACAGCCGAGAGACTTTTGTGCTTGTATATACATATTGTGTATTGAAGGCCGTAGGGCCGCGCGCGTACTTCCTTCTGGATAGTAGGTCTTGACGCTAGGTTAAAGGCCGTCGGTTCCTAGGAACTCCTAGGGATTGACTATTGCTGCACAGAACGAAGTGCGTCAAGAAACGTTGCGGACGGTCGTAGGGAATGGCATTCTCGAAGCTGAATGATTTGGAGGGAGCTAAGGCGCACAGACTTAAGCTGCAGCAACTCAGTCGTACCAAATGTTTCATATTCCAACTGTCTGTATTGTTTTTGACTGCTTCTACATTATTGGCGGGTGGGGTGTATTACACGATGTCTTATTTCTTACCTGCTACACCTACTCCTACTCCTTACCCTAATCTTACCTCTACTGCTTCTCCCCATTCCTTTCACATGTTACCGGAACACGAGCAGGCTAGACGTGTAGAATTCCGCAACAATTCCTTTATTCAGCTCCTCCATCAGCATCAGTTAGTGGTTAACACTACTAATTGTTGGGTGTGTGGGTTGATGCCACATACTACGGATAAGGGAATTCCATATCTGGTGTTACCGTATAGTTCCCAAGGGTCAGCTCGAGCATTTCAAACAATGTTTCGAAGCGCACTGGGTTTCCACCCCATTCGAGAACCACGTTCCCCCTACTCTGGCCCTACCTCGTATCAGAAGCCTTTGTCGATAGCCATAGAGGATTTAGATAGTGAGATCTATGATCCTTCGCTTATTCCCGAAGAAGAGGTACAGGCCTATAAGGTCCTAAGTAGAGGTGAATATAGTGTGTTCACTAGTGAAAAGCAGCTTAAAAGCTCGCCTCCTATATGGGTCGTACCCCACACTGGTAATTTTTGTCTTATGGGTCGTGGCCGAAGATCGCAAGCCCGACTTGGAGCAAGTGCTTGCACCGAAAATTACATTCTGCCGATGTTCTCGTCCCCTGTGTTTCTGGCTGCCAAGGGTACATACTTTATCTGTTATGATCGTGCATACACATGGTTGCCCGCTGACTTCATGGGCACATGTTTTATTGCAAATCTGTTGCCTCCGACGTTCACTGTAGATGCCGATTATCATAAGACTAGAGTTGTACGAGGCGTAATTAGCGAAGAAGACACTGCCGGTCAAGAGGCAGGAGACTTTTTCAAGGGTTTCCTCCCGTTTTGGGGACCTATGGTTAACAGTAGGAACCTGAGACAGTTGACTCGAGTGGTAGAATCGACAGCTAATATTACTGCCAGTGCCCTTGGTAATATCACCACGGAACTTCAGGCGGAGAGACTTATGACGTTACAAAACCGTATGGTTTTAGATGTCATTTTAGCAGATCGCGGTGGGGTATGTAAGGTGATCCATTCGAGCTGCTGCATTTTCATTCCAGATAATGCTCCCACTGTCTATCAAGCCATCTCGAGGTTGCATAAGATCTCCGAATCCATACACGTGGATGTAGGGGATTGGACGCTACTTGGATGGTTTTGGGGCCTGATGTCGACTTGGGGTTGGAAAATTCTGATGATCATTGGGGTTGTGGTAGTGTTCCTGTTCACGTGTTGCCTTTGTGTGCAGTGTGGTCCTGCCTTATGTGGCCTCTGTGCTACAACGTGTATGAGACAACCATCTGTTACCAAGGGGACTCGATTGGACAGAGCTATGCTACAGCAACATCTCGATGGGCTGATGAATATCGAATATGATTCCGACTAGTGCTTGCCTACATGAGGGCAAAAGGAGCGTCTGAGGTTCCGTGACAATTGTAAGTGGTGTTTTCGACTCACACGAATATGGTCGAGTCTGGTATCTATGAACCGCAAATGACGAGTTTAGTAAGTGTGCGCAGTTTCGCTGTGCTAACTTAAACCGTTCGTTTGTTATGTGGGTTTTTCATCTGTACCCACGGGTTCCATCTTAGATACGGCATCCATTTTGTCTCTTGCCCTCAAGTAGCCAGCGAACGGACGTTGTCCGCTTCGCGACCCTGGGACTCCCAAGATATTTGCGGAAGACACATGTTCTTTGTGAGTGTCTTTATGACGAGGGGGATGCCACTGTAAGGCAGATGGCGCCGCTCGAGGCTCATCTTGCCGCACGGACTTATTGTCTCAGCCGTGCATCTCATTAGGCACGTCCCTTTGATGCCTGTATCTCGTGTTTCCCGATACCTCCCCTTTTACACCCTTTCCGATCTCCCCACTGTCTCCGTGTTCCTCTGCACCTGTCCTCGTTCCTATTTCGATCTATTTTACTGCTGATTGGAATTTGCTGATGGTGGGAAGATGGTTTTTACAGTTGGGAACCGCCAAATGTTTCCGCACTTATGTTCCGGACCTTGTGTGTTTCAAAGTGACCAAAGCGACCCCTCTGGGGGATATTTGTGGGAACCGGGTTGTAAACTTTTGTGTTCAATGTTATCCTATGGGTAAAAACTGTATAAAAGGAGCGATCCACAGAACCAATTTGAAGCAGTCTCCCCAAGTTGCACGCTGTGTACTTGTCGTGATCTCTGTGTTCCCTGCAGCAAATAAACCTTGAATCTTTGACGCCTAAGGAAGTGTCCCGTGTCTCTGTGACTTGTACGCCGGAGCAGGTTACCCACGAAGGTTTCAGGTGTTGTGCCCTGGCACCGCTGGGTCTTAAAGAACCCAGTCCTTCACAGGGGTGCCCCCTGCTTGTCACCCAAGAACACTTGATAAATATGGGAGAGCCCCAGCAACTCAGCTCCCTGTCTTGAAAACGCAAGAACCACAAGGACTGCCCTGCTGGACACTTGAACTACACAAAAGTGGACTGCACTCATAAGGACTGCACTTACTTCACATTTTGGTCTTCAGCCCACAAAATACTTTGCCTTGTTTTGAAAGTTGAAGGAGCGGGCTCCCTGAAAGCAAAAGGTTAAAAAAGCTCCACCTTCCCATCTCCATTAAGAAGAACCCAGTTGAACAGGGTGTACTTTTAAGGATTTGGCAAGGTGCATTGTGGATCTTTTAGTCCCGACTTCCCAAGGAGCAAACCAGAGGTTCTGGAACTTTGAATTGGTGCTGTAGACTCTCAAAGACCCAAAAGAATCTACTGGAGGAATATGACTGCCCTGTTGGAACCTTGGACTGCACAAGAGAGGGTTGGACACATATAAACTGCACTTGCGGCACTCACAAGGCTTTACAACAAAATGACTTTGCCTGTATTGAAGGAAAGTGTGTGAACTCCCTTATCAGCAGCAGGTAGAAAAGTGCTGGAAGAGCTACCTGCATCAGCAACAATGAAGGCAGCTCCAGCTGACAAGTTTTAACTAGATTGTATTTGGATTGATTAAGCACATTGTGGGAGTTGTAGTCTCAGACCCCAAGAGGCAAATCAGAGCTTCTTAACCCTTGGGTGGTGCTGTGGGCCTCTGTTTTGCATCACAAAACACTTCTGGAAGTATCTACAAAAGTATTACATCATTAGTGGCCTGTACTCTTGACTTTGTCCAGGTCCAGTGTGCCCTTTTAACCCTTTGTGCGATATTTGCTTCTAAGCATTAGTTTTACTGTGCATCTTTACAAACTCATATCTCTGGTTCCCTATATTGAATTTTGTTAATGTTGGTGTCTTGTTTCTCATAATAATATACCCTATGTTTATAAATTGGTGTCAGATTTGTATTGTGTGCTGTGTCTTGCTTATTTAATGTATTGGTGTTTTAAATGCTTTACACACCTGTCTCTTAAGGTAAGCCTGGTTTCTTGCAGCCAGCTATCAAGGGTTGAGCAAGGAAATAATTTATTGAGACCTTGACTGGACATTGTATTGTGATTATGGTCTTATTACTAGTGGCAGGTGCCTACTAATAACCCACCTTCCAACATATAAACTCAAAACTACATCGATCATGTTGGAATAAGTTCCTGTGCGATGTGTGCCAAAGCATCCTCTAACTTATCTTGGTCCCCCCGGTAAAGCAAAACAACCCTCTTTTACTCTGGCTTTCCTGATTCAATAATCAGCCTGTTATAATATTCTAATTCAGCAGTTTGCGGTCCCTTATCTCATTGTCCATAGATCGTATCAGCAACATTGATTAACAATCCTACTGAACTCAGTTATGAAATTCTGCCAATTACATATAATAAAGTCATTGGCTGCAGCAAAAGTTATAGCCCAAGAAATTGCAACCCCCTAAGAAATGAAATGAGAAAGGAGACCTGAGTGTGAGCCTCTGGGAACCACACTGTACAACATAAAAAATGCTGCTGTATTTGAATCAATATTTGTTGAAAAGTTTTTGAATCACCTCCCTAATATCACTCACAAGCCACTAAGGGTATGGTGCAACCCCTACAAATCCTTGACCAGTTGGTCCTCTTCCACCAGGAATGACTGTAAGAATGAGTGAGCTATGGTAAAGACCTTCCAATAGAATTTGGTGATGCCATAGTTCCTGGGGTAACCTGGTGTGAGAGAAGAACTATCAAATGGTTTGTAACTGATCAAATCAAGATTACAGCAAAGTATTCACTGCCTGTTAGGCCACTAGCTTCATCTGCACTTGTCTAAAACTCATAATAGTAGCAGACAAGGAGGCTACTAAAATGTACATTTCTCCTGGGCATAAACAATATCATGGGCATGTCAGTATACAAATTACAGAGAAACTGAATGTACATAAGTGCAGAAATCATGAAAGATTCTCACACCGCAGACATTAACTGCATCGCTGCTAGAGAGTTTCCCCTGCTGTGCTGGACAGCAATAAAAATGGGTGTGGTCATGACGAGTTCAGCTCGTCATGAGCACACGAGCACTGTGCTGCATGACGAGCTGAGCTCGTCATGAGCATGGAAGGGCATGGAAGGGGTTAAGGCCTTGGAGAGCAGGAAGGTCATCAGGAGCTAGATCCTCTTGAGGCAGTGAGTCCAGTTATGAATTGTGAATATGAAAAGAGTTGTAGTCTCAGACCCCAAGAGGCAAATCAGAGCTTCTGAACCCTTAGGTGGTGCTGTGGGCCTCTGTTTTGCATCACAAAACACTTCTGGAAGTATCTACAAAAGTACTACATCATAAGTGGCCTGTACTCTTGACTTTGTCCAGGTACAGTGTGCCCTTTTTAACCCTTTGTGCGATATTTGCTTCTAAGCATTATTTTTACTGTGCATCTTTACAAACTCATATCTCTGGTTCCCTATATTGAATTTTGTTAATGTTGGTGTCATGTTTCTCATAATAATATACCCTATGTTTATAAATTGGTGTCAGATTTGTATTGTGTGCTGTGTCTTGCTTATTTAATGTGTTGGTGTTTTAAATGCTTTACACACCTGTCTCTTAAGGTAAGCCTGGCTGCTTGCAGCCAGCTATCAAGGGTTGAGCAAGGAAATAATTTATTGAGACCTTGACTGGACATTGTATTGTGATTATGGTCTTATTACTAGTGGCAGGTGCCTACTAATAACCCACCTTCCAACATATAAACTCAAAACTACATCGATCATGTTGGAATAAGTTCCTGTGCGATGTGTGCCAAAGCATCCTCTAACTTATCTTGGTCCCCCCGGTAAAGCGAAACAACTGTCTTTTACTCTGGCTTTCCTGATTCAATAATCAGCCTGTTATAATATTCTAATTCAGCAGTTTGCGGTCCCTTATCTCATTGTCCATAGATCGTATCAGCAACATTGATTAACAATCCTACTGTACTCAGTTATGAAATTCTGCCAATTACATATAATAAAGTCATTGGCTACAGCAAAAGTTATAGCCCAAGAAATTGCAACCCCCTAAGATATGAAATGAGAAAGGAGACCTGAGTGTGAGCCTCTGGGAACCACACTGTACAACATAAAAAATGCTGCTGTATTTGAATCAAAATTAATTGAAAAGTTTTTGAATCACCTCCCTAATATCACTCACAAGCCACTAAGGGTATGGTGCAACCCCTACAAATCCTTGACCAGTTGGTCCTCTTCCACCAGGGATGACTGTAAGAATGAGTGAGCTATGGTAAAGACCTTCCAATAGAATTTGGTGATGCCATAGTTCCTGGGGTAACCTGGTGTGAGAGAAGAACTATCAAATGGTTTGTAACTGATCAAATCAAGATTACAGCAAAGTATTCACTGCCTGTTAGGCCACTAGCTTCATCTGCACTTGTCTAAAACTCATAATAGTAGCAGACAAGGAGGCTACTAAAATGTACTTTTCTCCTGGGCATAAACAATATCATGGGCATGTCAGTATACAAATTACAGAGAAACTGAATGTACATAAGTGCAGAAATCATGAAAGATTCTCACACCGCAGACATTCACTGCATCGCTGCTAGAGAGTTTCCCCTGCTGTGCTGGACAGCAATAAAAATGGGTGTGGTCATGACGAGTTCAGCTTGTCATGAGCACACGAGTACTGTGCTGCATGACGAGCTGAGCTCGTCATGAGCATGGAAGGGGTTAAGGCCTTGGAGAGCAGGAAGGTCATCAGGAGCTAGATCCTCTTGAGGCAGTGAGTCCGGTTATGAATTGTTCATTATGAAATGGTTAGGTTTAGACATAATCATGAATTCTATATGAATCTCCTATCTGATTGACGGGACGAGTCCAGTAGGGTGTCAGGTGTCCTGATATTGACTGCTGCAGTAGAAATAGGTTTAACTCAGTTTGCCAGGCTTTTTTCTGAAGTAGATGAGAAAGATATTTGAAAATGTGTCCTTATTTTATCTATATGGAACATTAACCATAATTTTGGCAAAGAAAAAGAAAAAACCCTCTTTTTTATTCACTTCAGTCTCTCCCAAAAGAACTCATTTCAATTGTACTGCTGTTACTCGAACACCATGGATTTCAGAAATGTCTTACATTGTCATTAATATAATATGTTAGCACTGTAGGTTGTTATTAGTAGTCTGTGGTGAAACTGCAGTTAAATCCTGGGAACTGAAATGACAGAATAATGCTGATGTTTTATCTTTCATAGATAAAGATGCAATTTGTGAATTTAATGAAAATGTACCATCATTTTATCTTCTGAAGCACCTTCCATTAGTGCCATGAGAAAAGCATGAGGCAATATCATTTTGTTAGCATGATACCACTAACAAATGATTGTCTAGTATCACTCTTTTCAATTATACTTTTTGTTCCCTTAAATGAGGTCATTCATTGTAATGCTTTTCAGTGTAATTAGAATGGTGGATCCTTATCATTAAAAAAGATCCAACAGGTATGCTTCTTGTAAGGTTATACTTAGATAGCCACATGAAAAATACAAAAGGAAACATTGATGGACAGAATGAAAAACAATGTGAAACATGCACTCCTAGTACAGAGATCAGGCCTATACTATTCTAGTTTGGAACTAGCCATATGGAAATCAGACTGGGCCATGCTCCCCATGGGAACAGTCGAGCCCGAACTGCCAAGCCAGGTCCTACCTGGACTGGAAATAAGCATCCTGGGACCGGTTCTTGGGTATCAGCCTGGCTAACTTGACTCCAGTGGCACAGAGAGCATGGGACCCATGCCTGGGCATACCCGTCCCACTAAGGGTGAAAAATTCAAAAAGGAATAGAGAGGACCTGGGCTGGCAGTCAGGGGTGGACTGGTCCCATGGGAAGGAGGGTCAGAACTGGGGTGGTATGCTGAGCAAAAAAACTATTGATCAGGGAAATTGACATTGCTTATGAACTTAATAATCTGGGATCGATTTAAATTAGTTACTTAATGTGAGTTTTTGTGTTTATTATCAGTATAGCTCAAGGGAATTGAAATACCTGAGCAGCTCGCAAATACGTGTGGAAATCATTTGAAACGCATCAATTTTAATATACAGGTACATCCAAATTCAAAAAGTGTTGCATCTAATTTTTTAAAAGTGATGCTCCAATCCAAATAAAGATACCATAGGGATATTGTCCCAGATATAATGATAAATCATTTGTACGATCTCCATATGAGCTCCTTTGTGTATTCCATCTACACAAAAATGTGGTTCTTCGAATTTAGTGGTCTGGCATGATTAAATATGTTTTATAAAAAGTAGTGTAAAAACTAGGTAAGCGAGATGAACTGATACAATGTTAAATACTAAAACGCTTTCATTTATTTCTAGGAATAATGGAGTCAATTGTTTTAAGGTCCTGAAGAAGGTGTCAAAAGAAAATAAGCACCGAAACGCTGCGTCGACTGTTTTTAACTTTGACTTGTTATATTTCATTGTGTAACCACGTCAGGTGGTTTTTTATTTTGGGTATAATGTTTTAGATTGTAACCCAGTTGGGAGGCAAATAATACATTTGTATGATCATTTTTAACTTTACAAAAATCGTCTGTCTGTTATATTCAATTGCGTTTTTAAGCTCATTAAGTTGTAGTTCAGCGACTCACTTTACCTAGTGTGTATTTTCTCTCTTTGCATGATGGTATAGAGAATTATCCCCCTCAAGCCAGACCACATCCACAAGCTTAAAACAGTCATTTCCAATCTGCTGCATTAATAGTCAGGGACTCCCTATTTTTCCTGCTAGTTTGGAACTAGCCATATGGAAATCAGACTGGACCATGCTCCCCATGGGAACAGTTGAGCCCGAACTGCCAAGCCAGGTCCTACCTGGACTTAAAATAAGCACCCTGGGACCGGTTCTTGGGTATCAGCCAGGCTAACTTGACTCCAGTGGCACAGAGAGCATGGGACCCATGCCTGGGCATACCTGTCCCACTAAGGGTGAAAAATTCAAAAGGGAATAGAGAGGACCTGGGCTGGCAGTCAGGGGTGGACTGGTCCCATGGGAAGGAGGGTCAGAACTGGGGTGCTATGCTGAGCAAAAAAACTATTGATCAGGGAAACTGCTTTCCCCTGGCACAGCTCTGACCTTGAGGCTCTGCCCCTTGCACCTTTCAGGTTCCAGGTAGGTGTTCGATGCCCACTTCAACCTACAGGTGGTCCATTTGAAGAGACTTACTCTTCTGCTGGTCCGCTCTGCCAGCCTTTTTTCTGTCTGCTCTCTTTCGATTTTTCCTTTTTCTGTCCTTTTGCCTTTATTCCTCTTTTTCACTTTTTTCTTCTTTTTCACTGTTTTCCTTTTTACCTGTTTCCCTTTGCTTTTCCTGCCACTGCTGCCCTCACAGCCTTTCCCCCCTGTGTGTTCACACCTCCCAGCTGCGCTCCCTCCCCCTGACTCCTACTTAATGATGGCCGCTGCCTGACAGGGCAGCAAGACCTCTTTTCTCCTGATCAGGGAAACTGCTATCCCTTGTGCATCTCCATCCTTGAAGCTCTGCCCCATGTGACTTTCTGGTTCCAGGTAGGTTTTTGAGGCTCTCCACCGCCTGCGGGCTCTTGCCTGCACATCATTCCTGGTACTCAAGTCTGAGAGCCTTGCTCTTCTGCTCTGCCAGCCTTATTACTCTCTGCTCTCTTTTCCATTTTTCTTCTGTCGTTTTGTTTTTTTCCCTCTTTTTCACTTTTTCCTGTGTTTTCCTTTTTCTGTTTGCTTCACTTTATCCTGCTGCTGCTGCACCACCAGCCCCTCCCCCCTCTGTGTTCCTGCTCCCACCTCCCAGCTGTTCTTCCTCTCCGACTCCTACTTAATGGTAGCCTCTATGTGACAGGGCGAGCAAAACCTTTGACATGGTGGTCAGGGAAACTGCTCTCCCCTATTGCAGCTCTCTCCTTGAGGATCGGCTCCCTGCTCCTTTCTGATTCCAGGTAGGTGTTTAAGGCACTCCTCCACCCGCAGGCACTTCTGCTGGTCCGCTCTGCCAGCCTTTTTTCTGTCTGCTTTCTTTTTTATTTTTCCGTTTTCTGTCCTTTTGCCTTTTTTCCTCTTTTTCACCTTTTCACTGTTTTCCTTTTTTCCAGTTTGCTTCTGTTTTTTCTGCCGCTGCTGCCCCTGCCATCCCTCCCCTCTGCATGTTCCTGCTCCTGCCTACCAGCTGTTCTCCCTCAGCCTGACCCCAAGTTAATGGCAGCCGCTGTGCGGCCGCACTACTGGCGCGCCGAAGGTAAACCCTGTTGGGCCTGTCTGTGACGTGAATGCAACCAGCGCCAGCGACCCTGGTCCTCCCACCCCCTGCCACTACGACTCCAGAATGTTCCACGCACTGAACCGTGGACACAACAACAACTGCTAGCTTTTGACGCCGAGCAACTCCCAAGCCGCGTTCTCCGGCTGACACTGCAGATGCGCCTTCACCCACCTCCGGACCAAGACAGCTACAGCCAACCCACCAAACACCAGTACACCCAAACTCCTAAGCTGCATCCTCCCCAATGTATGCTCCCTGCACAGACACACAATAGAAATCTGGGATATTCTCAACACTCTTTCACCCGTTGCCTTCCTCACAGAGACCTGGACCAACACCAACTCTGTTCTCAACATCGCAACCGCCATCCCCGATGGGTACAAGATTCTAAGGAAAGACTGTCCCAACCACCCTGGAGGAGTCCTTGCCATTGTCCACAAAAACTCCCTCCGACTGATAACCTCCATCTCGAATGACACCTCGCCCCCCCATGGAACACATCCATTATCCGATCCAGCCCAACCATAGAATTACTCTATGCAAAACTCTCACTTACAGACCTTTCGGACCCTGCCACCATTCACAAACATCATTGCAGACTACATTGCGCCCCTGAATTACCACCTTGACAACATAAGCAACCCTAACCCCACTGCTGCCCTCCTAGAGAACTCCGCCTTCAGCCACACTCCTCCCCGACCATGCCGACGCCAACTCCACAGCCAATGACCTCTAACAATGGATTTCAGACTGCGCAAACAAGTTTGTCCCCCTCCAGAACTCCGGCAGACATCACAACACGAAAGCCACCTGGTTGGCCATGGACCTACAAGAATCCAGGCACTCGAATCCTCTCCAATTCCCACAACTCCAAGGAACTCTTCAAACTCATACAAAAATTCACCAGGCCCCACAGCAAAGCTTCCGATGTCCCTCCCTCCCAGGACCTCTGCAACAAACTCAGCTCCTTCTTCCACCACAAGATCAGGACACTCTATGACATATTCCATGACCAAGACCAAGGACCCCTGTCACCACAGAGAACACTGCTAAGACTATGAGGAACATTCACTCTGGAGCACCCACTGACCCCTGCCCACTGCACATCTTCCACAGAGCTGGATCCGCCATCGCACCAGAACATACGATGGACAATGAACTGCACTCTCAAAACAGATACGTTACCCGATGACTGGAAAAGCGCCATAGTCACACCCCTCCTCAAGAAGCCTTACACAGACCCAACATACCTCATCTCAATCCAAATTCTGCAGCAACCACAACACCGAGGCTGCCCTCCTAGCCACAACAGATGACATCTGCGCACTCCTTGATCAAGGCCACACTGCATTAATCATCCTACTAGACCTCTCAGCAGCCTTCGACACCGTCTCCCACCGCACAATAACCGTCTGACTCTACAATGCATTCATACAGGGAACTGCCTTTGACTTAATTTGCTCCTTCCTCCCAGGCAGAACACAAAAAATAAGACTCCCACCCTTCGTCTCCAAACCCAAAGAGATTACATTTGGAGTACCCCAAGGATCCTCCCTCAGCCCCACACTTTACAACATGGCACCCCTCACAACCATCATCAGAAAACATGGACTCAGCATAGTATCCTACGCTGATGACACCCAGCTCATCCTCTCCCTCACCAAGGAACCCGACATCATCAGGCACAGTTTCCATAAAGAATGAAGGATGTTGCATCCTTGATGAGCAGAAGCTGCCTGAATATCAGGAAGACCGTCACCCACAAACTCATCACCAGCAGGCTGGACTACGGGAACACTCTCCATGACAGAATCAACAAATCTCTCACCCACAAACTCCTGACCATCCAGAATGCTGCAACCAGGCTCATCCTCAGCATCTCAGGACCCAACCACATCACTCCAAGACCTCCACTGGCTCCCCATCGAAAAAAGATTTACCTTCAAGTTGCTCACACATGCCTACAAAGCCCTCCACAACACCAGACCCCAATACCTCAAAAAAAGAATCTCCATTTCTGCCCCCAAGCAAAATCTCATCCCTCCAACCTAGTCCTGGTCAAAATCCCCCACATCCAAGAGCATGAACGGGAGGCAGACCCTTCTCATACATTCCAGCCAAGATCTGGAACAAACTCCTCCTGAGCATCAGACAAAGTCCGCCACTGCAAGCCATTTGAAAGTACCTTAAGACCTGACCCTTTGGATTACCTTGAAGGTCCCCGAACTCCCTCCCCGAGTGGCTTGAGACACTCACGGGTGAATGGATAAATCCCTGATTGAATGATTGATTGATTGATTGATTGATTGAATCCAGATCTGTGACTGGGGGTGAATGCTTGTCAATTTTCAGCACCCCATCCTTCACCTTTTCCTGTTGCTATAGACACTCTACGTGGGAAGGGTATGCCCAGATGTGGTTGCTGTGCTCTCTATGCCACTGGATTCAAGCTAGCCTGGCTGATGATTGATGATACCCTGAAACCGGTCCAAGGATGTTTGTTTCTGGTCCAGGAAGCACCAGGCCAGGCAGTGCAGCCTTAACTGTTCCCATGAGTTGCAGGGTCAAGACTAACTTGGGTAAGGCTGGGTCCAATCAGGGATGGTATGGTGAGCAAAACAATGGATTTATCCCAGATCTGTGACTGGGGTTCAATGTTTGGCAATATTTAGCATTCCGTTCATCATCTTTTTGTGTTGATAAGAAAAATACACTATCTAACAATTAACTGTTGTGAACTTTGATCCAAGGAACAGACCATTGCCAGTTAGTTGTTGACCAGGATGAAGTAGAGACATCTGCTTCACCGTGCATCCTCTGACTACGCTCATGTCAATATTGTCTAAATACATGTGGTCTTATTTTCAAGTCCATTGCCCCACTTCTGCGTAATTTTTAACATGGGAAGAGTGACACTTATCCATGCAAAATATACTGATCAACAAAAAGATAGTTCTTCCTTCATTTTGAGAAACGTACCTTCGCTTATGTCAAAGTATCTGTTCATCAAGAAAGTAAGTAGAAGGGAAATAATCAAAACACATTTTCATAAAAATGGAAACTAAACCAACAGTATATGTTACCTGCAATTGAGAGTTCTTACAAGTAATGCATGCATTAGGTTAGAACAGCATGTGTGTTATTTTTGCACAAAATTCCAACAACCATTTGGAAATATGTTTACATTGCATATTCATTTTATTGTGTATTAAAATAACGCAGAAGTCCAGAATTTGGGCTAAAAGACTACACTACAATTGTTGTCTTCTTCAGAGCATTTTTAAAGTCTTTGTTTTTTAGACTGTATATAATCGGGTTGCACAGTGGAGTGACAACGACATATGACAAAGAAAACAGTTTGTTGTCTTTTATTGAATATGTGGATATAGGTCGGGCATATGTAGAGCACAGAGATCCGTAGAATACAATAACCACAATGAGGTGTGAGCCACAGGTGGAGAAGGCCTTCAGTCTTCCCTTACTGGACTGTATTTTCAAAATGGCTGAGATGATCTTGACATAGGATATGATGATTAGAAGGAATGATGGTAACGGCACTATGGCGCTGAAGAGGTAGTTCATACCCTCAACAAGGCGACCATTGGTGCAAGAAAGCTTTATCAGGGCTGTCAAATCACAGAGGAAGTGGTTGATTATATGGGACTGACAGTAGGATTGCTGAGATATAATTATGGTGTGGGTCAATGGAACCATGAAAGCAGTAATCCAACTTCCGGTCGCCAACCCGAAGCATGCAGATCTATTCATGATAGTCACATAGTTTAAGGGTTTGCAGATGGCAAAGTAGCGATCATAGCCCATGACAGTAAGGAGAAGGAATTCTGTTGTTATCAGGATCGCCCAAAAGTATACCTGCACAACACATGCAGATAAAGACATGTGGGTACTACTGTCAAAGAAGTGGGCAAGCATGTTTGGGAAAATTACTGCAGTGCAAGCGATGTCCGTGAATGACAAATTTGTAATGAAAAAATACATGGGGGTGTGCAAATGTGAGCTGGAGTAAATTACTCCCATGATAAATAGATTTCCCACAACTGTAGCCAGGTGAATGAAAAGAAACACAAAGAACAGGGGGACTTGCAACTCTGGAACATCTGAAAACCCCACAATAAAGAAAAAATCCACAATGCTCAGATTTTTGCTGTTCATTTCTCCAATTGTATATCGGTGAATAGGTTAGATGAGATTCTGAAAATAAAAACAAAATAGAAATAGTTTCACTGTTTGAAGCGACATGTCTCACACATTTAATAATTCCTAATTCCACTTTAGATTTTATTTTTCTAAATGTGGGTTGCATCCTTTTGTAAAATATATTGTTAAAGATAAGACATGTTTTTTCTTTATTATATAGGTTATTAAAACAACACCACATATTTTAAATAATAAAAAATACTATACTAAAGTATAAATATTGGGGCTCAGATACAATAAAATGCCATAAGGAAAGTGCATGGATGAGTTGTGTTTATGGCAATACGAAGCATCCCTTTCCTTTGTGCTGGTGCCTTTTAGGCAGCCTTGTGCCAATACAGATGCCCTTGTGCCATGGCACCATGGTGCCTGTGTTGTAATCAGGTTGTTTATGTTGAGGAAGGGACACTTTCTTTCACAAACACAGTAGTTGTGACTGCCCAGTGTGGGGGGTTCACAGTTTTCACTTATTTCCAGGTTTACAGATCCTTGAGAATCTAGGACTGTGTCAAAACCCATGGATGTTGCTTGGGACAACCCTATTCAATGCCCATGGAATGCTTCCTTGACATAGAGTAAGGCAACACATTACTTTGCACTGCCCTGCCTTGCCCGATATTTATACGGCCATTCAAAGCCTTGCAGAATGGATTTGCATCTCCTAATACATATGATTGAGAGCGTTATAAAATGAGACCCACCATGGGAGCAGGCATGTTGTAAATGAACCCCATAATGAATGTGTATCCTATATTGTCAGTGTTCCTGTTTGCATTTTATATACATACAGCGCCTTGAGACCCTACGGGTATGTAGCGCGCTTTACAAGTGTCACTGATTGATACTAGCAGCACGTCCCAACGTTGTCCCGATATGAATTGCTGCCGGCCAGTAGCATATTGCTTTTTAGGATAGCGTTTTGATAGCATTTATTATCTGTGACAGGCCTGTGAAACGCTCCAATTCACAGTGCACTGCTGATGCACTTAAGAGAGCGCGTTCAGTGTGAACTCGAGTTTCCCTACTTTATTTTTCCTTGCAATATACCCAGCTCTAAAGTTCTCAATTCTAGAACTTGTGGCAGGAGGTGTGTCTAAAAGTGTATATCGGTGCTGGCCATCAACGAGAGAGACCTGTGCATTTTTCAAATGGATGGTGAAAAAATATTAGTATGTTGCTGGAGATGTGGGCCGCCGTGCCATCAATGTACTTACCGGGGGAGGGTAAACACCCATTATTCCGCAACTTTCTTTCCGCATACCATCACTCTACATACTTTCATTACGAAAGTACCATGACTCCGCAATGCCATTATAACGCAAGACATTACATTTTACATGCTTTTACCACGCAAACATTTACAACGGAATTCGTTGTAAATGCATGAATGGTAAAATCATGTTTTTTTAATGTTTGGATAAGGTAAGTATGGGTATAGTGGTATATGTTTTGGGGTACTGAGGTATATGTTTTGGTGTGTTTGGGTATTTTAAGGGTTCAGATATAGTTTTGGGTTATGGGGCACAGGGGTAGTTTTAGGGTTTAGGGATAGGTATGGGTTTTGGGGCACAGGGGTCTTTTTAGGGTTCAGGGCTAGATTTGGGTGTTGGGGTATAGGGGTATTTTTAGGGTTCAGGGGTAGGTTTGGGGTTTGGTGTACAGGAGTATTTTAAGGGTTCAGGGCTAGGTTTGGGTTTTGGGGTACAGTGGCATTTTAGGGTTCAGGTGTAGGTTTGGGTTTTGGGGTATAGGGATATTTTTGGGTTCAGGGATAGGTATGGGTTTTGGGGCACAGGGGTTTTTCTAGGGTTCAGGGGTAGGTTTGTGTTTTGAGGTACAAGGGTATTTATAGGGTTCAGGGCTAGGTTTGGGTTTTGGGGTATGGGGGTATTTTTAGGGTTTAGGGATAGGTTTGGGTTTTGGGGTACAGGGTATATTTATAGGGTTAAGATGGGTTAGTGTTTAGGGTGTTGGGGTATTTTAAGGAGTATGGGGTGCAGGTTTATTTAACGGGAGCAGGGTGGTATTAGTTTTTAGGGTGTAAAGGGTAATACCATACAATAATAAATAAAAATAATATAAATAATGCAATTTAAAAGAATATCTGTTTTAATTAAATTTAAAACATTTGTATATATATATATATATATATATATATATATATATATATATATATATATATATATATATATATATATATATATATATATATATATCCACAAAAGTTAACAACTCCTTCTGGATCTCCGCAACCCGTGAAAGGTGGCGTGTACGCCGGCAGAGTAAAGCCGACAAAATTATGTTCTCTTAAATCCAAAATCCATAGAACATGCTCTCAGGACAAAACGAGGTAGTTACCAAACCCAAACAGTGCTGTTTATTTCACAACGTGTTTCGCCGAAAAACGGCTTGATCACGTGAAAGAATGCTTATAAAACATTGGTTTATATGGTTGTAAATACATGGACATAAACAGTGGACTGACATTTTGCTGTAAGTTACTTGCACACAGTTTCAATATATACATACATCTATCTGTAGATGCAATATTATATGATGTCCCATTGTGTCGTAGGCACTCCTTATGCAACTGTAAGTAAAGTCTCTGTTTTACACAAAATAAATATGCAAATCAAACTCGAGCATTATGGTGAATGCAGTGTCAATAAATAAACGATATTCTCAAAATAGGAACAGTACCACACACGTATATGTATAGACTAGGTATTAGCAATACTCATGTCATCTACTTCAAACAGATTGCTACCGAGCATGCCGTCCAATCCGAACGCATTGTTTACGGAGCATGCCGTGACCCCACCCTTTCTCACACTGGATGCGTGTGGAAAGGCATGTTGACTCATGATATCAATAAAGCTTGAGGGTCATGGTAAAAACCACATTATGTGTGGAAAATTCTTATTGGCAAGTGCCCAAAAATTCAAAAATAGTCCGTAACAACAGAGACATACAACAGAAGGAGTGTGGGTAATGGCAAGTGCCCAAATCCCGGAAAAGTATATTCATGATTGCTTTCAATTTACCGTCCATTGGTCTGCCAATCTTTCAAGCATATAAGTGCCCATGTGATAAGGAGATAGAGAAGGGGAGAGATCCCGTGAAGTGAAGTGATGATAAAGTGGGCCCCCTCTCTTGCTCCTGAAACATAAACAAATACATAAAATGATTAAAAACATGTAAACGATGGCACAATATCTCCATCCCTATATTTGTTAGACATAGGACTCAAAACATATTTAAGGTATGGAAGAATAACGAAAAGACATATGTATGTTATACAAGTTCCAATTAATTCTTTAAATGCACGGCTAATTCCTCATCTTGATTCAGGCCTCCAGGGACCTTACTCTGGAAGTCGATGATTAATCTCAACTCCCTCTGGCGCAGTTTGAGAACCCTGTTGCCACCCCTCGGGTTCTTAGGTATCTGTTCCAAAATGATAAAGCTCAAGTTCTTAACATTAGAGAAATGTTGTTCTCTAAAATGTCGTGCAACCGGATATTTGGGGGTCAAAATTTGTGAACGCTCTGGTATGTTCCAGAATCCGTTTTGTTGCCATACATGTTGTGCTGCCTATGTACCATTTGTTGCATGTGCAAGCAATTGCGTAAACAACAAACGTAGAACTGCATGTGAGAAAAGACATGATTTTCTTATTGATACCATTGTAAGTGACTTCTTTACATGATTTGCTATTGGCAAAGGTCTTACAATGCCCACACGGAAAGAAACCCTCTAGGCCCTGCACGCTCGCAGAAGGATGTACTGTGATATCACTGCGAACTAACATGTCCCTGATGCTCTTCCCGTGTCTGTATGTGATGCTGGGTCTTTTGGGTAATTCTTTGCCAATGACATTATCTGTTTTAAGTACGTCCCAATTTTTTGTTATTATTTTCTTAATGGCTTGGGAATCCGTACTATATGTGAGGATGAGTCTCGTAACATCCTCTCCTTCCTAAACTTCGTTAGGTTTATCACAGATAGTGTCTGACATTTTGATGGTATTCGCTCTCTCCCAGGCTTTCTTAAGGACCCAATTAGGGTATCCTCTTGTTTTGAATCTGCTCAAAATGGTTTCACTTTCTTCCATATATGCACTGTCATTATTGCAATTGTGTTTGGCCCTCAGCAGTTCCCCAAACGGAATACTCCATTTTAGGATATCTGGATGACTGCTGAGGGCATGCAATATGCTGTTCCCAGCAGTGGCTTTACGGAAAAGTTTAGTATGCACCTTGTTATTCGCAATATCAATTTTGACATCTAGATATTCTGTGTCTGTCCTACTCTTGGTGCCACTGAGAACAATGTTCAAGGCATTATGGTTTAATCTATCAATGAAAATGTCCGCCTCCTCCATGGTGCCCCTCCATACATGAAGAGGTCATCAATGTACCTCAGCCACATTGATACCTTTTCAAAATCTTGTTGGAGAGTGGGATCTGAACGAATGTCTTTTTCCCATTTTCCAAGGAACAGATTGGCAAAACTAGGTGAAGAGCATGAGCCCATAGCAGGGCCGCTGACCTGTCTTAATAGCTCGCCATTGAATAGAAAGATATTGTTCTTTAAGCAGTATTTGATCATGTTCAAAAGCATGTGTGTATGTTCCCTATACTTTATGGGCCTCTCCTTAAGGAATTCCTCACACGCCTCTAAACCTTGGTTGTGGTCAATTATGGTGTAAAGGCTCTGAACATCCAGGGTTATCAGTACACAACCCGCCTCCCACTGTAAATTTTTGATCTTTTTCAAAAAGTCTTTTGTGTCTTTCACGTAAGTTTCCAATTTCATGACAAACTCCCTCAGGATATGGTCAATATATTTGGATACTCTTTCTGATACACAACCCCGTGAGGACACTATGGGTCTCCCTGGAGGTCTAGTGGCATTCTTGTGTATCTTGGGCAATAGGTAGAGCACCGGGAGAACTGGGTAATCACATTTTAGATATTCAAATTCCTCCCATATTAGAATACCCTTTTACTTCCATTCAAACAAAGAATCCCAAAGAACAGTGATACTGTCATGGTGACATTTCATTTCTATTGGCTCATAAAAGTTAATGTCACACAATTGTCTAATCGCCTCTTCAATATACATTTATTTGTCCAGAAGGACAATATTGCCCCCTTTGTCAGCGGTGCGAATGACAATCGTGTCATCCTCCATCACGGATTTAATAGCCTGTCTCTGTTTGTAGGTCATATTGGATTCCCCTTTCTGCTTATGTTTTTGTTGTTTGCGTCTGAGTTCATTGAGGATTTTGTTGACACACTCATGAAAAGTATCAATGTTATTGTGAGGCACAAAACTGGATTTTTCTTTAAAATTGGTGTTTGCTGCTGTGTCTGTACAAATGTCCAATTCAGCACGCAACTGTGTAGTACTACATGTCATTTCATCCCTTGTTTCGTTGATACCTAACTCCATGACGTGAGATGAAACCATACTTTAGCCTTTGGAAACTTGTTCCTGATGTGCCAGGAAATACATACTGTGGCTGAGCATTGGATTTTGTAAGGCATAGACTACCCAACAGGGTCATGGCACTACAACAATACATGTGTAAAACACCATGGGCACTCTGAACTGTCAGAAGCTATAACACATAACGAGTCTGGGAAACAGGAGAATAACATTTGCCAGACTGTAGAATGAGAACATGAACGGAATAGCCGCCTATCACATGGATCATTATCAGGGATTCCTAATGTCACATGACCTAGAGTATGACAATATGCATCCCCTTCCCAAAAATATCTGACTTACAAGAACCTAGTATACAATATAGCTCTATTTAATACAGTGATCAAATAATGGAATTTGCATTTTGCATTTATTCATTTGTGATGATTAAAGAAATTCGATACGTTTTAAAGAATGGCTGCATGATACACAATAAATTTGAAATGTATTCTGCAGTCATATGGTAAATGATTGCATTAACATAATTATGTTTTTCGGTAGAAAAGTTGGAGTCTTTCCCTGCCCATGAAAGCCGGCGGGATTACTCACTGAAGTAATATTCACTGCATTTCCCTTACCTAGCGTATGGTAAATGCTCCAGGGATTGTGAGAAATTATTTTAAAATCAAGCAGTGGTATTTCCAGCATGCTGTGTCCAAAATGGATGAAAGGTTTTGCTTTGTGCTAAAACAAGAAATGTGAAAAAACATGTGATGCAAAACAGATGAGGGGTGTCACAGTCCTGGCTCTAGACTTGAGTGTAATGTTCTGTTCTGTTTCCCTGCATTTGTCTTTATTTTTCTTTATTCAACTTTCAGTTATAGAAGGTGAAGGCAGGGGGTCCCTACTCGCTTGTCACTTTGGCTTGACACACCATGTACATTTTAATGAGCAGGAAGAGGTGGTGGCTGACACTCCACTTATCAGCGACCGGCAGGCCATGCAATGCTAACCAATGTGATCGACCTAAAGGAGGGAGGGAGGGAGGATGGATGGATGGATGGATGGATGGATGGATGGATGGATGGATGGATGGATGGATGGATGGATGGATGGATGGATGGATGGATGGATGGATGGATGGATGGATGGATGGATGGATGGATGGATGGATGGACGGACGGACGGACGGACGGATGGATGGACGGACGGATGGATGGATGGAATTTATTTGGAAATAGAAACGTTAAAAATGGCATGTTTCCCTGTGGGTTCAAAGCTTGTATTTTAGAGAATAGCGTTCTAACTAAGTAATATTTTCCATAATTCACAATGCCAAATTTATTTGCAGGATAATTAGTTTCATTAAACGAATGAAAAAGTGAAATGGAGTTCTACTTTCTTTTATTGCTGATAAAAATAAGTGTTTTCAAAATGGCAGTGCTGCTTTCAGAGCATTCATCAACATACCTGTCAAGCTCACAGTTGCTGGCCCATCCTTGATGCAGGCATCTAGAAATGAATCCTACCTATGTGTGAAAATAAACATTTTAATAGTACAATTGCAAACCTTCTAGCAAAACGTTTTACTGTCCCACATTGTTTTTTTATAAATGTCTTGTAAAATCTAGTCCATAGTGTCAATAAGCTACAAAAACCGACATTTTTAAAATGCACGTTTTTAATTTGCTTACAATGTACATTACATTCCAAATTTGTCTTGAAATAATATGAGATGCAAAACCACCAACACTCAAAAATTCACCTGGTACTGAACTAGCTATAACTTTTGCACACACCATTTTATTTATTCCAGGTTGGCTTGGGTGGTATTTTACCAATAAAAAGATATAATACTGGCTCTGGATTGCTCTAGCTAATCCTCTGCTTCAAAGACTTTGCTATACAAATGGTATATTGAAAAAACTAAAGGTTACACAGACATTATAGCCTCAGATTACACTCGTATAAAACAATTGAAATTCAACAGTTATAGTTTTAACTTATGCCCCAGCAATCCACTGCTTATGGCCTTACATATTACAGCACTCATGACAAGGAAAGTGGCATTACTGACTGATGACATCACTGATGACATAATCCAGCAATTGAAAATCTTTTCTATAGGTTTTTGTGTGTTAAACCTAGATATACTAAGGTAGCACAAAAGGTGAGTTAGTATGCTTTGTGTACTACAAATACGTGATTATTTTTTTAACATAGTTTATATGAGTCACTGTGTGACTATGTGTATCTGTGGGTGTGTGAGTAGTTGTGTGGTTAATGTAATGGCTGTGTGGGTAGCTGCATTGCTGAGTGAGTGGATGTGCCAGTGGCTGTATGGGTGGGTGAGTGAGTGGCTGTATGGGTGGTGAGTAGGTGTGTGAGTGGTTGTATGAGTGAGTGAGTTGCTGTGTTGAGAGGCTGTATGGGTGACTCAGTGGGTGTGTGATGGTGGTATAGGCGAATAACTGGTTGTGTCAGTAGCTGTTTGGGTGAGTGTGTAGCTATGTGTGTGGCTCCCTGCGTGAGTGGCTGGTTGTATTATCAGGCTCTTTGAGTGAGTGAGTGGTGATTGGCTGTATGGATAAGTGCCTGGTTCTGTTAGTATTTCTGTAGGTCTGTGAATGGTTACATGAGTGATTGTGTGGATGTGTTCGTGGGTGCATGAGAGGTTGTATGATGTGTGAGTGGGGGTTTGGGAGGTTCTGTCGATGATGCCATCAGTGAGGACATCAGGGCTGTAAGTAGGTATATTTGTGTCTGAGTGGGTAGGTGAGTCTCGGAGTAGATCTGTGAGTGGGTGAGAGAGAGTATGAGTCATTCTGTAAGTGGGTGCATGAGTGTCTGACTGTGTCTGTGAGTGGGTGTATGTGTATGAGTTTGTCTGTGAGTGGGTGTGTGATTGCATAGGTCTGTGAGTGGCTGTGAGAGTGTCTGAGTTGTATTGTGAGCGGCTGCATGAGTGACTGAGTGGGATCTGCTCATTTTCTTTATGCCTGGGCAGAGTTCATTGAGTTTCACTCTGCAGAATTTCACAAAGTTACTTAAAAACTCTGCCAAATTCCACATAGTACTGTGAGCGGGCAGCGTATTGCTCAGTCACCTCCAATGAAGTCTCCTTGACTGCTGAGGGTTATTAGAGGCTAATAACCCCTATTGACGCCATTAGTACGTCCCCCGCAGCGGGATTGCTGAAACATCTTCAGAGGCCCCATCCCCTTTCTCAACTACTCTGCAAACACACCTCCTGAGGCACTACTGGTTGGGGGATGAAGTCCCTTTGGCTTCTGAGGGTCATTGGGGGCCACGAACTTCTATGGTTGCCACATGTTTGTCCCACACAGCAAGATAGCTGAGACTTCATCGGAGGCCTTGTACTCTTTCGCAACCACTCTGCAAACATGGCCTGGCACACTACTGATTGAAGATGAACTCCTCTTGGCTGCTGATGGTAGTTGGTGGATCAGGAACTCATATTATTGACACAAGTAAATCCCCACATCGGGATTGCTGAGACCTTGTCCGAGGACCTGCCCCCTTTCTCAGCCACTGCAAAGGGGCCTCCTGGTGGGCATACTTCAGGTTGCGGGATGAAGTCCCCTTGGCTGCTGAGTGGCAGCACTTTTGGGGGACAGGGGTCCCGCAGACGCCGCTTTTCTCTGTGCACTTCTCTCCTTTGCTGCCGCTGGTGTCATCGCGGCCGCCGTGCAAGGAGAGGGGAAATCACAGCATCCAGCATCCCTTGCTGATTTGGGACGCCGCCTACCACCAGATACTTTCACGCTCGGAGGCGCATAAAAGGCAGTTGACCCTCCGGTGGAGCGGGGGCTTGCAGCACTTTTGGGGGCATATTTTCCACCTGACAGGGGTCCCGCAGACGCCGCTTTTCTATGTTCACTTCTCTCCCTCGCTGCCGCTGGTCTTTGCCTTTTTCCAAGGACATTTTCTCTTCCGATCTTTATGATTTGTCGATAACTATTCTATTACACCCAAACCACACTATGACTCGCAAGGGGGATAATATAAATAGTACAAAATTGTCCATTGCTAGAGAAGTAGATAAAGGCGTATCTCCCCAGCCCACACATAGTAGATGGACCAAGCAATTGCCCTTACAAACAGTAGACACAGAGCAGGCTTTTTCGTGGTTAGATGACATAAGCACCCTGTGTAAAACTAAACATGTCTTAGTGGAATCACCGCTTCCTGCTGAAAGCTTCTGTGTATTACCCGATACTGATAGCCCCCTGCAACTCCTCCCATCATCCAAAAAAGCCAACATTGAAAACACCCAAAGGATTGCATTTCCCCAGCTCTCATCTGCTAAAAGGAAACGTAGTGGGGTTAATTACATTGGGAACCATTCAAAACTCCAAAAATTGTGCATAAGCCCCACAGTTCCAGTCAGTAATTCTTCCACGACTCCTGAGGCTGTTGAGAAATTAGTCGCTCTAACATCTCCTACACAGCTGGATCTATTATCCCTTATTGAACAACTGGTCAGCTCTATTATATCACCACTAATAGAAAAAATAAACACACTAAGGGGACAGGCTGACTGGAATGGAGGAAACCATCAAGTCTAACTTGCTAGCCAATAAATGCTTTATAACACCTAATTGTTCCCACCCACCTTCTACTCCCAAAGACCCCAAGCCAATTACGCAAGACAAAAGGGCTCCAACCCAATCAATAGTCCCTAACGCACCAGCCCCAATAGCTCGCAAAACTTATTTTAAACCCGTTTTGCCGCAGCTTACTGCTCTTAGAGCGCAGTATAATAAAGTTACTCCTATCCAACTCCCACCGGAGGCAGCTCCTTTTGTGTGTGTCCTCGCGGGAGTACCAGCACTTACACCTGGGAAAACTGAGAGACAACATGACCTGCTGAACTAGGTTAAATTTTGGCTGACAGAAAACGTACCCCTGCCACCTACCCTTGAGGGTACAAGAATGAGTGTTAGAAGGGTGGGTTGGCTGGGTTCCCTCCCAAAAGATATCGCTGGTGACTTAGTACTCGTTAGATTTAGGCAGAGAGACATTGTCCCGTACCTGCGTACCTGTGCACCCCAAGTGGGAAACGGCCCAATCTCCGTCTGGGATTTGCATGATTTTTACCCTAGAATGCTGTGCATCCCCACATCTAGTCTAAAGGTAGGGTGCAACATGTTAATGGGCAGAGGACTCCATGTATCGAGCAGCCGTATCTTTCCCACCTATACCCAACAGGAATCATTGTTTTATAGTCTTAAGTATTGGAACCCCTATTAATTGCTGTTTGATTTAAGCTTAACCTGTGAAAAGTACGCTATAATTAAGATATTTATCCCCACAAGTTGGGCAACAGTTTTTAACTTGCAGATATTATGTGTTATTGTATGTATGTTTTTACCTATAACTGATTTTAACTTTTATGATTTTTAAACCCAAATCGAATAAAGCTATACTGACTGACTGACTGAGTGTGGTTTGGGGCCAAGAACCCATTGTTGCCACAAGTATGTCCCCCACAGCAGGATGGCATCAGAGGTCCCACCACCTTTCTCCCCCACTCTGCAGATGCCACCTGGAGCACTACTGGTTGAAGGATGAACTCCCCTTGGCTGCTGAGGGTCATTGAGGGCCAAGAATATCTATTGTTGCCATTAGTAAATCCACAACAGCAGGATTGCTGAGACCTCACCGGAGGCCCTGGCCCCTTTTTCAGACACTCTGTTAAGGGGCCTCCTGGCTCACTACTCGTGGTTGGGGCCAAGAACCCCTGTTGTTGACACAATCAAATCCACAACAGCAGGATTGCTGCGACCGCACTGGAGGCCCTGCCCTCGTTTTCAACCACTCTGCAAACCGGCCTCCGGATGCAGTACTGGTTGAGGATGAAGTCTAGGGGTGAGCAGACCAGTAAGCAGACCAGTAAAGTTCGGTCCACCCACGGTTGGAAGAGAGTTTGCTTAACTCTGCATTCCAAGAGGAGCGCAGAGTAGCAAAACTCCACAAACTCCCCCAGCACAGTAGAGTTTAACGTCCACCCTTATTTTTTTGCCTTTGTTCTGCTCACTTCTGACCTTTATTTTGCCTCTTTCCATTCGTTGTTGACATTTATTTTTCTTCTTTCTGCACATTTCTGACCTTTATTTTGCCTCATGCCTCTTGTTTCTGACCTCTATTATTCCTCTTTTTGCTCATTTCTGACCTTTAATCTACCTCTTTCTGCTTTTTTCTTACCTTTATCATGTCTCTTCCTGCTCATTGCTCTTCTTTATTCTGCCTCTTTCTTCTTGTTTCTGACCTTTATTCTGGCTTGTTCCGCTCATTTCTGACTTTTATTTAGCCTCTTTCTCGTATTTTCCCCCTGGACAATGTGGGGGGCCTCAAGGCTCCAAAGGTCCTAGCCGGTTTCCCACCTACTGCAGGAGCTGGCATTGCTGCTGAACATGCAGTTCTCTGTCTGTCAGTGCAATTCTTTTGCCTGTTTCCCTGCCTGCACAAAAACTCCACTCTCAGCAAGCATGAGCACTTTTACACCTTACACAGAGTTTGAGTTTGCTCTTACTTGAGCTGTCAAAGCTCCAGGCAAGTCAGAGCAAACAGCTATGTCCCGGAGGTGGGCACCCCTGGACATAGCAAGAACTAGCTCTGGGGGATACTTTTCCAATAGAAATTTTCTTGGCTCCAGGAGGGGGCCAACTTAGAACTGCATGGGCCATCCCCGGAAAGGTTGTGAACGTTAAATTTGCATATGATCCTGGAGGGAGGACGCCTGGCCCCTCTTTCATTTTTTGGGTGAGCCTGAGAAATGCTGCGGGCCCCCCATTAGGGGTTATTTAGCCCTGGAGGTGGTGGTCTCCTGGGCTTAGTGGGTCCATGCACCTCCTATCAATCTTTCTTTGGCCTTGGGGATTTGGTGTTCCCTAGGGCTTATTGAGCCCATGGATAGTGGGGTCAGCACATCCCCTCTCTATCATCATTAATGCCCCATGGAGTTGGCGGTACCGGAAGCTCAATGAGCCTTAGGAGGGTCCCATTCGCAACCAATCTTTTTTGTAAATGACCCCAAGAACATTATCTCCCCGGGATGTATTCAAAACAAGAGCAGGAGCCCACGCTTGTTTTTTTGTTTTTTTATTCTTGGCAATGTTTTTGTAGGATTCAGCTAAAGTGAATCCCGCAATAGCTGCCAACACTTCCTGTTTGAAGTATTGGCAGCCAATCAGATCTTACCATGAGATCTGTGCTCTGCCCAGATATCCTCATCAGCTTTGCCTCAACAACTACACCTGATAACTGAAAGCATGATCTGCGAACCAAAATATACCTTCCTGCCAAAGTTGGTGTAATTTTGTCAAGCAGTTCGGTCTGTGGTTATGTTCAAAGCTCCAAAGGGAATAGCAAAGGAAATTGTATTTTTCCAACCTCCCTTTTTCTCAGTCTCACTTCACAGATAACCACGTAACTTTCCATGCTCACTATGACACTTTTTTAGAACATTTTGTGAAGATTCATCAAACGGTGGTAAAGGCTGCACAACAGGTTTCCAGCAAGGCAAAGATTCTAAGTACTATGAACTAAATATTGTAAACGAACTTGACTTATTGGTCAGAATGATTTCAGCATAACAATTTCTACTTAACATAGTAAACTGGGTGCTCCAGTTACTAACATATGTACCGGTTCTTGTTTTTCTTCAGAAGATAGGCTATCCATAATGTGTTCAATACTGTATGAATGCTGCTGGTAGTATCATCTTTAGCAACTTCAGATATTAGTTATTTTAAGAAAATAGTTGCTCCTTTGACACATTATTCATACAGCTTTCACTGTTCTTAGTAACTACTTTTTCATACCCTATGGAATATGAGAGTTTGACTGTCCACTTACGGTGAGGTACAGAGTAAACCGTACTAATACTACCCACTTATCTACTTATATCCACTTCTTTTTTTAATGTAGGTATAATGGCTGTCAGGGATTTGATACATGTGAACAGTGGTATACAGATTGAACACTTTGAGCAGGAAAGGTTACCTTTTCATCGGTGGTTCATAGTCAACATGTAATTGGCAACCAAGGAAGGGTATGATAGTGCGACAATGTTGCAGTTAATACAAGCTTGTTTTACCTATGGGGGTTGTATGCATCATAGCATTAATGATGCTTCATATTATTCTGAGCTAATGTGCACTCATGCTATACCCATTTAAAGAGCAATGAGTACAACATAAGCTTGGATGATGCAATTACTGATGTCATCGGTGATGTCATTTGAGATGTCATCAGTTGTGCAATACATGATGTCATAAAACATGGGTGCCCAATATATAGTTAGCTGTGCTAACTAAAACTGGTGTATTTCTGTGGTCTTTTTTTAGTTCAACACAGTAATGCTGTCACTGACAAAGTTACCTAATTATAATATTACTTTAACCTTCGGTTAAATTAAAAAAAAGAGCATGGGCTCCGGCTCTTGTTTTGAATACATCCCGGGGAGAGAATGTTCGTGGGGTCATTTTTAAAAAAGAGATGGGGTGCAAATGGGACCCTTCTAAGGCTCATTGAGCTCCGGGTACCGCCAACTTCATGGGGCATTATTTGTGTAATTTGTAAGGTGTTAATAAACAAAAAGCATATTTTTATCACACCTAACTATAATATTACTTTAACCTCTGTTTTTTTCTAAGCATGGGCTGAAAATTTGTTCCGCTCGCGGAATATGCGGATTTTCCACGATTTCCCGATCCGCGAATCTCGCGAAATCGTGGTAAAATCAGCGGGGACGAATTTTCAGCCAAGCAGTTACAGGGTTACAGCAGCAGGTGCAAAAGTTGAAGCTAATTTTTTGTAACCTTTTACAAAAGGGTTACAAAGAAATTAACTTCAACTTGGGCACCTGCTGCTGGAAGCCTGTAAGTGCTTCCTGGCGCCTCATTGCCAACTTGCAACTATTCTCTGACCCTGCTCTGACCCTTGAAGCAGGGTCAGAGAATAGTTACAAGTAAGCAATGAGGCACCTGTCACGAAAATTAAACCTCAACAGGAAGCACTGACATATATAAAAACAAGCATTTGCAATGCAATAGGTCTCGCTAGGAAATTTTAAGCTATTGGTCTTGTAGATGGCATTTTTTTTAATTATGTATTGGTTTTGAAAATAGCTAACTTAATAGCTTTGTCATTTACAATGCCAATAGTTATAACTTTCGCAAATGTGACACCTGTATCATTTGTAATGCAACATGTCTTGTATTTATGTGACTTAGATGTATTGATATTACAAATTACAATGGCTTTTAATTTTTTTAAATAATTAATACTTAAATAAAAGTGATTTCAGTTTATAATGGCAATAGCTTAAACTTTTGTAAATAACTTTAGTGAAGATTATGTTCAGTGTATTTTATTGTGACGAAAATCCAAGAACAGAAGTGAAATATTAACATCATTGTGTGAAATTTGTAATAAAGCTTGAAACATTGAGAGAACATATTTGAACCAGTTGTTGTTGAATGGTTGCACATATTGATGCTGGGGTGGCACTGAGTTGTGCTGTGGCGGTGCTGAGTGGTGCTATGGGATGCTGAGTGGTGCTGTGGTGGTGCTGAGTGATACTGGGATGGTGCTGAGTGATGCTGGGGTGGTGCTGAGTGGTGCTGTGGAGGTGCTGAGTGATGCTGTGGTGGTGCTGAGTGATGCTGTGGTGGTGCTGAGTGGTGCTGCTGAGTGATAATGTGGTGGTGCTGAGTGATGCTGTGGTGGTGCTGAGTGATGCTGTGGTGCTGCTGAGTGGTGCTGTGGTGGTGCCGATTGGTGCTGTGGTGGTGCTGAGTGATGCTGTGGTGGTGCTGTGGTAGTGCTGAGTGATAATGTGGTGGCGCTGAGTGATGCTGTGATGATGCTGAGTGGTGCTGTGGTGGTGCTGAGTGGTGCTGTAGCAGTGCTGAGTGATAATGTGGTGGCGCTGAGTGATGCTGTCGTGGCACTGAGTGATGCTGTGATAGCGCTGAGTGGTGCTGTGTTGGTGCTGAGTGGTGCTGTGGTGGTGCTGAGTGATGCTGTGGTGGTGCTGAGTGGTGCTGTGGTGGCACTGAGTGATGCTGTGGTGGTGATGATTGGTGCTGTGGTGGTGCTGAGTGATAATGTGGTGGCACTGAGTGATGCTGTGGTGGCCCTGAGTGATGCTGTGGTGGTGCTGAGTGGTGCTGTGGTAGTGCTGAGTGGTGATGTGGTGGTGCTGAGTGATGCTGTGGTGGTGCTGAGTGGTGCAGTGGTGGTGCTGAGTGATGCTGTGGTGGTGCTGAGTGATGCTGTTGTGGTGCTGTGGTGGTGCTGAGTGATGATGTATTGGTGCTGAGTGATGATGTGGTGGTGCTGAGTAATGCTGTTGTGGCACTGAGTGGTGCTGTGGTGGTGCTGAGTGGTGCTGTGGTGGTGCTGAGCGATGCTGTGGTGGTGCTGAGTCATGCTGTAGTGGTGCTAAGTGGTGCTGTGGTGGTGCTGAGTTATAATGTGGTGATGCTGAGTAATAATGTGGTGGTGCTGAGTGATGCTGGGGTAGCGCTGAGAGATGATGTGGTGATGCAGAGGGCAGAAAGGCACAAAAAGCAGTCTAACAAAGGGCAGAAAAACAAGGGAAAAACGAGTCTAACAGAGGGCAAAAGGGCACAAAAAACAGTCTAACAGAGGACAGGAGGGCAGAAAAACAAGGGAAAAACAAGTCTAACAGAGGGCATAAGGGCACAAAAAACGAGTCTAACAGAGGGCAGAAGGGCACAACAACAAGGGAATAACAGAGGGCAGAAGGGCACAAAAAACGAGTCTAACAGAGGGCAGAAGGGCAGAAAAACAAGGGGAAAATGAGCCTAACAGAGGGCAGAAGGGCAGAGAAAACGAGTCTAACAGGGGGCACAAGAGCAGAAAAACAAGGGAAAAACGAGTCTAACAGAGTGCAGAAGGGCAGAAAAACAAGGGAAAAACGAGTCTAACAGAGGGCACAAAAAACGAGTCTAACAGGGGGCAGAATGAATCCTGCCCTGTGTGTTTGTCCGCAAAGATGCCACCTTTTTGTGCAATACCTCTACGCAACTGGAGTACTTTCTACTGGCTAATCAGTAAGTGCTCCATCGTTGGCTAAATGTATAGGTGCAGATTTACAATAACTGGTGCATCCCCAGGGATCCATCTGTTATTGTGCGCCGCAGCTGCGCCTCCCATGGTGTGCTGCATTTACACTGCAGCGCACCATGTGGCAAAAGCAGCGCATTGCTGGACCTGCGTTGCAAGCGTGATGCAGCTCTAGCAATGCTCTGGGGGCCCTATCTCCCCAATGCTGCGTCAAGCCTTGCGCCTGCTTCAAGATGGCGCAGGGTTTTGATGCAGCATTGGTCTAAAAGTGACTGAGTGAAATCTTGTAGACTGATTTGCATAAAGCCATGTCTGAACTGGGGTGGCAGAATGGGCTAAAGAACGGTGATGGATTAAACCCAGATCTTTTGACTCGGTGTGAGTGTTTGATTGATTCAGATGCTCCGTCCATCACCACCCCCTTTTCTACTGCTTTTGGCTGCCATAAGTGTGGCAAGGTATGCTCAGACGTGAGTCCCTTGCTCACTTTGGCACTGGATTCAAGCAAGCCGGGCTAAAGACGGCTGGAATGTCAGAAACCGGTCCTTGAAAGCTAGTTTCCGGACCAGGGAAAACATGGCTTGGCAGTTCAGGCTGGACTGTTCCCATGATGCACAGGGTCAGACTGATTTGCATATAGCCATGTCTAAACTGGGGTGGCAGAGTGGGCTAAAGAATAGTGATGGATTAAACCCAGATCTTTTGACTGGGTGTGAGTGTTTGATTGATTCAGATGCTCCGTCCATCACCACCCCCTTTTGTACCGCTTTTGGCCACCAAAAGTGTGGCAGGGTATGCTCAGACGTGAGTCCCTTGCTCACTTTGCCACTGGATTCAAGCAAGCCGGGTTGAAGACAGCTGGAATGCCAGAAACCGGTCCTCGGAAGCTTGTTTCCGGTCCAGGGAAGACATGGCTTCGCAGTTCGGGCTGGACTGTTCCCATGAGGCACAGGGTCAGACTTATTTGCATATATCCATGTCTGAACGGGGGTGGCATAGTGGGCTAAAGAACGGTGATGGATTAAACCCAGATATTTTGACTGGGTGTGAGTGTTTGATTGATTCAGATGTTCTGTCCATCACCACCCCCTTTTGTACCTTTTTTGGCAGCCATAAGTGTGGCAGGGTATGCTCAGATGTGAGTCCCTTGCTCACTTTGCCACTGGATTCAAGCAAGCCGGGTGAAGACTGCTGGAATGCCAGAAACCGGTCCTCGGAAGCATGTTTCCGGTCCAGGGAAGACATGGCTTGGCAGTTCGGGCTGGATTGTTCCCATGAGGCACAGGGTCAGACTGATTTGCATATAGCCATGTCTGAACTGGGGTAGCAGAGTGGGCTAAAGAACCGTGATGGTTTAAACCCAGATCTTTTGACTGGGTGTGAGTGTTTGATTGAGTCAGATGCTCCATCCATCACCACCCCCTTTTGTACCTCTTTTGGCCGCCATAAGTGTGGCAGGGTATGCTCAGACGTGAGTCCCTTGCTCACTTTGCCACTGGATTCAAGCAAGCCGGGCTGAAAACGGCTGGAATGCCAAAAACTGGTCCTCGGAAGCTTGTTTCCGGTCCAAGGAAGACATGGCTTGGCAGTTCGGGCTGGACTGTTCCAATGAGGCACAGGGTCAGACTGATTTGCATATAGCCATGTCTGAACTGGGGTGGCATAGTGGGCTAAAGAACGGTGATGGATTAGACCCAGATCTTTTGACTGGGTGTGAGTGTTTGATTGATTCAGATGCTCCGTCCATCACCACCCCCTTTTGTACCGCTTTTGGCCGCCATAAGTGTGGCAGGGTATGCTCAGACATGAGTCCCTTGCTCACTTTGCCAATGGATTCAAGCAAGACGGGCTGAAGACGGCTGCAATGCCAGAAACCGGTCCTCAGAAGCTTGTTTCCAGTCCAGGGAAGACATGGCTTGGCAGTTCGGCTTCATTGTTCCCATGAGGCACAGGGTCAGACTGATTTGCATATAGCCATGTCTGAACTGGGGTGGCAGAGTGGGCTAAAGAACTGTGATGGATTAAACCCAGATCTTTTGACTGGGTGTGAGTGTTTTATTAATTCAGATGCTCCGTCCATCACCACCCCCTTTTGTACCGCTTTTGGCCGCCATAAGTGTGGCAGGGTTTACTCAGACGTGAGTCCCTTGCTCAATTTGCCACTGGATTCAAGCAAGCCGGGCTGAAGACGGCTGGAATGCCAGAAACCGGTCCTCAGAAGCTTGTTTCCTGTCCAGGGAAGACATGGCTTGGCAGTTCGGGCTGGACTGTTCCCATGAGGCACAGGGTCAGACTGATTTGCATATAGCCATGTCTGAACTGGGGTGGCGGAGTGGGCTAAAGAACGGTAATGGATTAAACCCAGATCTTTTGACTGGGTGTGAGTGTTTGATTGATTCCCTAGTGCTCATTGGTGGGTCTCAAAGGGGCCTGGGGCAAAGCATTTAAAAAAATGTTTTGCCTCAAATTCAGTGATTATCTGAGCATCCTTGACACATATCAAAAAAACAATAGAATCGGCTCCTGCACTGGTTTAAAAAAACATGAAGGACCAGGGAAATGGAGTACGATGCAGCTCTATGTTTTTTGTGGGCGGTGGTGTGCATGATCTTCTTTCCCAGGCTGATTTTGGCTCCAGTCACCCCTTCATCCTGGACCCAATGTCTTTTTATAGAAGGAATGGGGCACGTGGCTATCCATTTTAGGACCGGGAGACTACATCTCCATGGCAAAATTATGTTTTATGGGGAGTGGGCACACAGCAGACCTGGGGACCCACTCCCCTAGGTTCTACTGTAATTTTAAAGCAGAGGAGGCCCCCATCCCTGAACCTTCAAAGAGCATGGGGACGCTAAAGTAAGTAAAAGGAAGGGGGACTTTTGGTCCCCCTCCCTGAGCCAAACGCCCCGGGGAACCCATCCCTGGTTTTAGCTTATCAGCCATGGCTGATAAGCCATGGCTTATCAGCCATGTCCCAGGAGGCCCACCCCTAGGACATAGCAGTTTCCCGACTCACCTCAAACCCTACTATGCACAGCAATGCATATACCTGATGGGACACCTTCACTTCAAGATTCAAACCAAAAGAACCACCTCCCTCGGAGGCACCCTCATCTACAGAACCCCGGGAGCACTCACACCTTTCCTCAACTCTATCACCACATCATCACCCCGCAAGCCATCACCTCCACAGACTACACCTTGCTGTGAGACCTTAACTTCCACCACGAAAACCTCCAAGACCCCAACTTCATTTCCCTCCTAGACAACCTCCTCAACATTGGACTCAAACAGATCATCCGACCCACAACTCAGCAGGACACATCCTTGACCCCATCTTCACAGCAGGACACTCCACGTCCTTCAGCCACACCTCTGAACTCCCATGGAAGGACCATTGTTGCATCCACATCATCTTCAAAACAACCATCACCCACAAACCTCTACACCAGCTCCCATGAAAGAAATGGAACAAGGTCTCTGACAATCTGCTCACTGCCTCCACAGCAGCTCTGCCCCAACTGCCATGGATGACGACCCAACCATCGCTGCCTGAACCCTGCACAAATGGATCACCAACTGCACCACCATCACCCCTCTGAAGAAACTACCAACATACGCACCAAGAGAGCCAACTGGTTCTCCACCAACTCCGAGAATCCAGACGAATCTGCAGAAACCTTGAAAAGATATGGAGGAACTCCAAAGCAGCCACCACTGCCCACCACAAGCTCATCACATACAAAAGGAACTAAGCACTCGAGGACAGAATCTCCACCCACACACACAACAGCAATGAACTTTTTGACAATATCAAAAAGTTCACCCAACCCACCAGTGAGACAAATTACATCCCCCCAGGACCTCTGCAACAGACTCAGCTCCTTCTTCTCCATTAAATCAAGACCATCTATGACAACTTCCATGACAATAACCAACACACGGAACCTACACCCCCACTCCTGAAACACAGCAAACACTTAACAGCTGGACCGTGCTCATCATCAAAGACACCCTGGAGACTATCGAGTCAACCCACTCCACGGCCCCCACTGACCCCTACCTCTACCACATCTACCATGGAGTTGTCAACATCATTGCCCCGAGCTTCGATGAATTATCAAATGCTTCTTCAAGTCCGCCTCCTTCCCCAATGACTGGAAACATGCCGAGATCAACCCTCACTTTAAAAATCCCATGGTGGACACCACTGACTTCAAAAACTTCAGACCCATCTCCTTTATCACGTACCTGGTGAAAGTCATCAAAAAATCTACCAACAGCCAACTTGCCGCCTTCATTGAAGACAACAAGATCCTCAACACCTCACAATCCAGCTTCAGGAAAAAAAAACAGCACCAAAACCAACCTTCTCACTGTGACACAGGACATCTATGCCCTCCTCGACAGAGGAAAGATAGAGGCCCTCATCTTCCTGGACCTCTCCAGAGCCTTCGACACAGTCTCTCACCACACCCTAGCATGCAGGCATGATACAGGATCTGGAACAAGGCCCACAACTGGCTCAGCTCATTCCTCTCTGGCAGAATTCAGCGGGTCAGACTCCCACCAATCCTCTTGGATCCCACCTGCAGAGCTCCCCAAGGATCCTCCATCAGCCCCAGCCTGTTCAACATCTACATGGCCTTACTCACACCCATCATCAGATCCCACGGACTCAACATTATATCCTATGCAGACAATACCCAACTCCTTTTCTCCCTTTTCAGCAAACCCAATGTTTCCAAACACAACTTTCAAGATGGAATGGAAGCGGTCGACAGGTGGATGAAGAACTGCTACCTACAACTAAAAATGGACAAAACAGAAGTACTCATTATGGGCCCAAACCCAGACACCTGGAATGATACCTTGTGGCTCCCTTCCCACAGGAATACACCCTCCCCGTGTACCCTTCACAGAACCTCAGAATCATCCTGGACTCCAAACTCAAATCGGATTGCCAAATCAATGCTATCTCTTCCTCCTGTTTCCAAACCATATGACTCCTATGAAAGACCTTCATTCGAATCCCCCTCAAAGAAAGAAAAAACTGCGCCCATGCCCTCTTCAGCAGCAGACTGGACTAGGGCAACGCTCTACATGCTGGTATCAACAAGAACCTCACTCGCAAACTCCAGAACGTCTAGAATGCCTCTGCCAGACTAGTTATCAACATACAGCACCATTGCCACATCAATCAACACCTGCAGACACTACATTGGCTCCCCATCGAGAAGAGAATTACCTTCAAGCTTCTCGCCCATGTCTGCAAAGCCCTCTACAACACTGGACCTGCAGACATGAACCACCACCTCTCGTTTCACGCACCCCAATGGTCCCTCTGCTCAGCCCAGCGCTCCCTTGCTATGGTGCTACACATCAAGAAGACCAGACCAGGAGGTCGCGCCTACTACTTCCTCGCGGCCAAGGAATGGAACACCCTCCTACTCCACCTCCGACAAACACCCACACTCCCCAAGTTCACAAAGTACCTCACGACCTTGCTCTCGACGAATCGCTGTAAACACCTGGGAGCTGCGCCCCCGCGGCTTGAGACCCTTTCATGTGAGTAGTTGCCCTTAACAAACCTATGATAGATTGATTGATTAGCAAAAAGGCTATTGTCACACCAAGCCCTAATACACACAGTTTGGCCCTGTACTTGCGTCTTAGTTACAGTCTCTTAAAACCCTACTATGTATAGTATTGCTCTGTACAGAGGTTGTCATGGAGAGGCAAGGTCCTATCCAAAGCCAGCCACACATAGCCTTCAACATGTACAGAGTTGTTGCAGAGCGGCCATTACCTTAACAAACCCTTCTACGCACATTCTTCGCCCTGCACAATGATCATTGTGGAGAGGCCAGTCCCTTACCAAACCCTAGTATGCACAGCCTTCACCTTGTACAGAGGTTGTCGTGAATAGGCTAGACCCTCACCAAATGCTGACACACAGTCTTGACTTAGTACAGAGGTCTTCATAAAGAGCCAAAGGGCATTTGTATCAAAAACTATTTTTGCGATTCTCAAATTGGGATTCTCTAATTGCGATTTCCTAAGACTCTGTACTAAGTCAAGACTGTGTGTCAGCATTTTTAGCATTTTTAGCAAATTACAATTAGAGAATCGCAAAATGCAATGTATGTAGGATTTGCAAAAAAAATTGTGAATCCTACATATTCCTCATTTGCAATTCGCAAATTGAAATTCGCAAATAAGGAATTCCTTACCATTAATTCCTGTGGGCTAAGAGGTCCATAGGAAAGAATGGGAAGACATTCTCAATTTGCGATTCGCAATAAGAGAATCGCAAATTGAGAATGCAATTTCAAGGGTGCCAGGGTGTCAAAAGGACAGCTTGTTGCACCCCTGAAATATGTATGTATGCACATGTGGTGCACATACATGCCCTAAGGGCATGTATGTGCACCTCAGGCCAGTTCGAAATGTACCAAAAAAGTGCATTTTTCAAAGAAATCGCAATTTACCACAAACTTGAAGTTGGTAGTAATTTGCGATTCCTTAAGGCCAATTCGCACTTTTCCTGTGCTTCCTAGACTGCATTTAAGGAATCAAAATTTGCGAATCCTTAAATGCAAGCGCAAAATAGAGAATCACTAATTTTGTGATTCTCTAATTTGCAATGCCCTTTTGGGATGATACTCGTTCGCAAACGGTCCGATTCTGAGAAAGGAACCTTTTGTAAACGTGAAAAGGGTTTGATACATATGCCCCTGAGTCCCTTACCAAACAGTACGAAGCACCACCTTTGCTCAGTACAAAGGTTGTTGAGGAGAGGCAAGTCTCTCGCCAAATCCAGCTACACATATCCATCACCCTGTGAAGAGGCCATCACAGTGAGAACTGTCTTTCACTAAACTGTACTATATACATGGTTAGCACTGTACAGAGGTCCTTGCGGAGATGCCAGTCCCTCACCAAAACCTACTATGCACAAACTTCACCCTGTAAAAATGTATTTGCAGAGAGGCCAGTCAATCATCAAACTCTACAGTGCACAGACTTCGTCCTCTACAGCAGTCTTTTTATAGAGGCCAGTCTCACACCGAACCCTATCACTCAGAGATTTCACCCTCTTCAGTGGTCTTTGTGGAGAGGCCATTCCCTTAACATACCCAAGCTTTCTTGTTTAGCCAAGTCCCGAGTTCAAGCAGTTAGGTATTGTAATGTTATCTTACTTTCTATTACAAAAAATTCTGATTCACTGAAAAAACAGAGGTTAAAGTGACATTATAGCTCAGTATGGTAATACGTTTTACTTTGCATTTAGAAATTCACGGCAAACAACAAAGGTTAAAGTGATGTTTACAAAGTAAAACCTTTACAAACAGGCTTGCAATTTAGGCCAGCACCCAGAGCGGCAGCCTAGCATTACAAGGCATTTAAGTAACAATTGTAAAAATCAACAAACTTATCCCAAAATTAGCCCAGGATGAAGCTCGTGGTAGAAGCAAATTGCAGCCAGCTGCTCTTGCATTGAGGGTGCTACTGATAGATTGAGGGCCTGTGACTTCTGGACGTTAATACTAAAACCAGAAGCTTTCTTGAACTGCTCTACTTTCCAATGAAAGGCCAGTAGGGGGTGTGGAGGGTCGTGCGGCACTACTATACTTATGGTGTGTACATCTCCCAGAGCTGCACTTCAGTATTTCGGGGGCCATCTCTGACTTGTGTCATTGACTTCATATATAAGGCCAATGGAACAGGGGACACTGGTCATCCCTGCTGTAGCTCTCTGCGGATGTAGAGGAGAGTCAATACATGTCCCTTGACCCAAATCAATGCTTGATATATCAACTAAGAATCCAGTTGCGTAACCTGGCCAAAGTAGGCTAGAGTGGCATCTAGGTAGGGCCAATGTACCCTATCAAATGCCTTGTCAGCTTCTATACACAGGAGCATCACCTCTACTTGTGAGAGTTTGTCATTGTCCTCCAGGTTCAAGAGTCTTTTGACATTGTCCCCGCATACCAGTGTAGGTATGCGGGGACAGGACCCGCATGAGGGAATTGAGACAGACTGCAAAGAAGCAATTGAAGAGCTTGCCATCTTAAATTATGAGCAAAATGGAGCGGTAGGAGCTGCAGCAGCACTTCTTCCCATGTTTGGGGATTACAGGGATCAAGGCCTCCATCATAGTGTGAGGGAGTGTCTCAATGTTTGCGAAGGAATCAATGAGCCTGGTGAGCATCGGTACAAGCACTTGGCAGAACGTTTGATAGAAGAGAACAAAAAACAACTGTCTGGGACAGGGGGGTTGACCAGCTTTAGGTGGGAAATAGCAGAGATCACCTCTTCAATCCAAATAGATGCATCTTGGGAGTCAGCCCATGATGAAGTCAGGCGGGGTGTTCTGGAGCCTCAGAGAGAATCATAGGCATCAGCCCTCTGGAGGTCCTGGTCTGCATAAAGAGAGGTGTAGTTGTCTTTAGAGGTCAATGAAATCCCAGCATCATCCTTGGATTCTGTGCTGTCCAGTGCCCAGACTGTACTAACCTTCTCAGCCTAACATTAAGCTCAGAACTTGTGGAGTTATACCTAGGTCTTCCAATAATCAAAAAACCTGACAGTTATAAACCAACAAATACTGAAATTCACCAGTTATATGTAACTGTCTCAAGTAGCACTGCTATGATACACCTCTTATGAACTCACATAATATATCTCTCATGGCATCTGAAAACCAAGGGCATTTTAGTGAAAATATATATGTCAATGGCAGAAAAAGCTCCCTGGGCCAATATGATTCAGTTATTTTTCAATGTTCTCTTCTTCAGAAGTATTGCATTACTTAACAATCTAAATATAAGTAGTTTTTTATTAACTCCTTCGTGACCACACAGAGTTCATTTTTAAACACAAGTTTCTTGGAAACTGATCAGCAGATTACATTAAAAAAAGGAAAAACCTGCTTTCTGAGTAAAGTTCTAACTTTCTGAAGCAGTTGATGTAAATCCATTCACTACACTTGTGCTTGCTCAAAAAGGAGAGTCACACACACAAATTCACCAGAGTATGCAAATTCATTGGCACTACAAAGACAGTTCCTGCATGTTTTGTCACAGCACTAGTTTCAGGCACGAATGGTAGCCATCTTTATTTTTATGTTTGAAAGCTTTATTGAATCAACAAGATTGAAAAAAGAAACCACAAGGTAACATCAGGAGAAACAAAATGAGTATGGGAAAATAGGCAATGATAATGAATATGAAACTACTGATGTTACAAAGCAAAAACCAAGCATTTTTAAATTTTAAGGGGAGGAAAGAAGGGGAAGGGAAGAGAAGAGAGGGAATAAAAACCATGATAAAAAACAATCCTATAGATATATAAGTATAAATATAAAATCAACAGTTATCGGCATAGAAAAGCAAAAACAAATGCACAATAATGAAAGAAGAAATATAATAATAACCTATGTGAAATACCTAAACTGTGAAAATTTAAGGAACAGAACTGCGGACAGAAGTACATATGTTCAAGGGGGCTTAAAGTTGTCAGAAGAAAGTGGAGTATAACGCTTGCTGACAGACTGATCTAAATACAAAGTAAGGGGTAGCCAATAGAGCTCAATATTGCGAGTAGGTTTGCAAGAAGCAGCAAAAGTAACATCAAGTCTGTGGGAATTGCAGGGAATATTCCACCAACCACGAATGGAGATATTGGTAAGGGACTTCCAATTGGAAGCTATGTGTTGAATAGCGTGGGCTAGCATGGGATAAAGGAGACCCAATGAGGGTGGAGGAAGATCCAAAGAATCAGAAAGACTTCCTAAAAAGATAAGGGAATTGGAAAAGGGAATAGAGAGTGTAAAGATGCACGAGATGCGGGACCAAACTTGTTTCCAGAAGACTTGAACAGAGGGACAAAGAAAGAAAAGGTGAAAGATATCAGCTTCAGGGGTATTACATGTCCAACAATGAGAGGAAGAAGAAGAAAGGAAATGAGACAATGAAAGAGGAGAAAGATAAAGTCTATGATAGAAGAAAAAGATGGACTGAGTAAGGGATGCAGAGTGAGAGGTCTTCAAAGATTTAGTCCACAATTTATCTCAAAGAGAGATAGGCCAGGAACAAATCAACTCTTTCTCCCAGGATAATTCTATCTTAGATTTGGGGCGGTCAGGAGTAGGAACAGAGAAGAAACGGTAGATAAGAGAGGCTTTAGGATCAGTGGAGAGTATGGAAAGAAGAGGGGAAGAGTGGGGAGTTATTTCTGAAGAAGGAAGAGAATAATAGGGATCAAGGACAATTTCCATAAGGATATAATATTTCTGTGCAAATGAACGAGGGCAATGAAACTGCAACTGAAATTGAGGAAAGGAGCAAGGTGAAGAGCCATCAAAGAGGTGATAAACCCAAATGATGCCTTTCGATCTCCAAGAGGGCCAGGAGATGGGCCTATTATGGAAAAGGATAAGCGAGTTGTACCAAATAGGTTTAAGTAGAAAAGATTCACGAGAAATGACCAGTGGGGAAAGTAAGGGTTTCAAAAGAGAAGAAGTATATTTGAATAGAGGAGGGATAGTATAGGGAGATTTGGAAGTAAAATGAGGAACGTCTTAAATGGAGAAAGGTAAGAATAAAGAGTGTTCAACATGAAGCCAAAGAGAAGAAAAAGGGGATAACTCTGATGAGAGCCAGCGGTAAGCTTGACGAAGAGAGAAGGATTTGTGATAAAGTTGAAAATTTGGAAAATTAAGTCCTCCATTTGATTTGGGCTTGCGAAGAGTCGCCAAAGATATACGAGATTTTCCATAGAAATTTGGATATAATAGAATCAATACGGCAAAAATAGGTGGCTGGGATGTGGACAGGGAGCATAGAAAGTAAATAAATCAAAATAGGTACAATCATCATCTTGACAGAATCAATATGACCCCACCAGGAAAGGAAGAGGGGATTCCAAGAGGACAGCAAACGCTCAATTCTGGAGATGACTGCTACCATATTAAGTGTGATAGAAGAGGAAATAGAGTTAGTGAAAAGAACCCCAAGAAACTTTATCTTATGACTATTCCAAGCGAAGCCTGTGAAGGTAAAAAAGTGTGGAAGACAATACTTATTCAAGGGAAGAATTTCGGTCTTATCAGAATTGATTTTATATCCTGAGACAAGAGAGAACTTCTCAAACTCAGCTAACAAAGAGGGGACAGAAGAAATTGGATCAGAAATAAATAAAAGAATATCATCAGCATAAGCAGATAACTTAAGTTGATGCTCTCCGTATGGAAAACCAGAAATCGTAGAGTTGGTACGGATAGAGGACAGAAAGGGTTCAAGAGCTAAGATGAAAAGAAGTGGGGAAAGAGGGCATCCCTGACGGACTCCACGTTGTAGTGTGAAAGAAGAAGTGAGCTGACCGTTTACCAGCACTGAAGCTTTGGGAGTAGAGTAAATTAAAGAAATAAATGAGATACATTTGGGACGAAAAAACCATGCCATTTTAGGGAAGCGAGTAGGAAAGACCAATCAACTCTGTCCAAGGCTTTTTCAGCGTCCACAGAGATGGCGGCCAGGGGGATAGAAAGGGAAGAGGCTTTACTTAAAACATTGAGAAACAATCTGGAATTATACGATGTAAGACGACCTTTAACAAATCCGCATTGTTCTTTCCCAATAAGGGATGACATGAAGGGGTCAAGACTGAGCGCTAACAATTTAGCATATAGTTTATAGTCAACATTGACCAAAGAGATAGGGCGGTCGTTTTTACAGAATTTCGGATCGCGACCTTCCTTAGGAATAAGACAGATAGTGGCACGCTGAAGGGAACCTTGGGCAAGACCAGTAGAGCAAAAAGATTGAAAGAGAGAGAGAAGTTTGGGGAAAAGAAGATCAGAAAAGTGTACCATCGGGACCTGGAGTTTTCCCTTTGGTGAGGGAAGACAATGCAGTGGAAAGCTCCTGTAAAGTAAAATCTGTTTCTATGTCTGAGAAGTGAAGTTGGGATGTATCAGGTCTAGGTAAAGAGTCGAAGTAGGATTGAAGAAGAGTAGGTGAAGGAGGATTTTCACGTGTATACAGGGATTCATAAAAGGATTGAAATTGGTTCAAAATATCTTTATCGGTGTGCAGGAGAACATTAGAAGGAGAATAGATGGAATCGATGAAAGTGCGTTCTTTCTGTGACTTGAGATAGTTAGCAAGTAATTTACCTGATTTGTTACGGCCCCCATAGTAGCGGGCGCTACTACGGAGAAGAAAGGAAGAAGCCGAATCAGTGGTAAGTTTATTGAAGGCGATTTTAGCTTGAAGAAGTTCCGAAGGCATATGCTTGGGGGAGGAAGTATAAAACCGATGTTCCAAGGATTTAATGTGTGCCAAGGCAACCTTGCGTTTCTGGAGAAATTTCTTTTTCTTTTTGGAAACAAAGTCAATGATGAAACCCCGGGCTGTAGCTTTGAAGGAATCCCACAAAATATGTGGAGAAAGAAGAGGGTCAGAGTTGAGTTGAAAGAATTCATTAATAAAAGAGCGGAAAGATGTAGAGAAATTAGGGTCAGTTAGAAGAGACAAGTTAAAACGCCATCGAGATGATTTAGGAAGAGCGGGAAGGAGGTCAAAGTCTGTAATAATAGGAGAATGATCAGAGATGACAATCGGCTCAATAGAGGAGGATAGAAGATTTTGGGATAGAGAAGAGGAGAGAAAAATATAGTCTAGACGAGAAAAGGAGGCATGTGGGGGAGAGAAGAAAGAAACATCTAAAGTCTCAGGATGAGTGAGTCTCCAAGAATCAATAAGGTGAGCCTGTGCAATCGTATCCAAGAATTGTTTATGTGGTTTATGTGGGGTGAATCGTACAGAAGACTTACGCTCTAAGAAGGGATCCACTACTTGATTACAATCACCACCTAAAAGGAAGCAATCATCTTTATATTGGATACATTTGGAAGTAATTGTGGGCCAGAAGGAAGAATCAAAGAGTCTGGGGCCATAAACATTAAATAGGGTAATAGGAATTGCATTGATAATTAATTTAGCTAATACCCAACGACCTTCTTCGTCCTTTTCTACTAGCACAACCTTGCATTTGAGTCGTTTGTGGATCAAAATGGCAACTCCATACTTTTTATGTGGGGCAGGAGAAAACAACACAGTACCAACCCATTGTCGTTTTAACTTTAAAGATTCGACATCAGAAAGGTGAGTCTCTTGGATAAGAGCAATGTCAGGGTTAAAGAGGAAAGGTGAGATAATACTTTCGCCACTTAATAGGATTATTGAAACCTTTCACATTCCATGAAACAACTTTAAATATTAAAACAGATTAAATAATTCAACTTCGAAACGTGCAAAATTATACAGTAATAGTGAGAAACGAAGCATAAAAAAGCCGGAAACAAGAAAGTATGAAAAAAGAACAAGGAAAATAGGAGAAGAGGGGATAAACGAAAGGAAGAAAACTTAGCGTGAGAAAAGGGAGAGAGAAAAGTAAAGAAGCATAAGGGAAAAGATAGACAGATGAGACAGTACAAATCCAAAAGGATGACTGCAAAAAACATACCTGAAGGGGAAATACGAAAGGGAGAAGAGGGGATGGCGACACTCAACAAGATGAACCAACCAAGGAGCAGGGTCATAACCACACCGGGACATCATAGAACCACAAAGGGAAGGGTACAGGATGGATGGAATAATAAAAAGATATCTGTGGAAAGGGAGAAAAATAGTTAGAAGCAATATCAGGACACCAAAATACATTCCGAAGATTACAACAATCAGTACAATAAAAGATGAGAACAAGAACAAATAAAACAAATAGCAATCAAGTTAAATACAACAAGCTCAAGGAGGGTGGGAGAGACAGGCAGCAATGCAGCGAAGAAAGAGAACGTGGAGCCAAGTATAAAGTATCATAAAGTATTTCAAACTATTCAGCCATTTGACGAGGAAGAAGTGTCCATGCCGCCGCTGTTTTGTAGAAGAATGAAATTCCTAAGTTCACCAGGATCTTGAAATGTCCAAGTTTTGTTCTGATGGGTGACCTTAAAAATGCAAGGGTGGTACAGGCCATATCGTGCCCCAAGGGAGCGCAGAGATGGGCGAAAAGAGAGGAATTCCTTCCGTCGTGTTGCGGTAGCATTGGAGACATCTTGAGCGAGGAATACCCGTTGACCCAACCAGGAGACTTGACGTTTGGTTCTGGCAGCCGAGAGGACAGAGAGTAGATCCGTAAATTTCAGAAAAAGGATAATGACCCCACGAGGTTTCGTAGAAGCAGCTGAGCGAGGACCAAGTCGTGGATGGTAGCATGTTTAGGAGTTTCAGGAGGAAGGAGGTAAAGAAAGTCACTGGGTCATCTCCCTCCAAGGATTCTGGCAGGCCATAAATACGAAGGTTGTTCCTCCTGTTACGGTTTTCCAAATCCTCTGTATGCTGTTGGAGGGAAAGGACAGACTTCTCTAGAGATGAGATACGCTGTGAATTAAATTGAATATCAGGAACTTGTTGTTCAACTAAAGTGATTCGGGCGTCCATGACTGACCATTTTTCTTTCAATAGTTACATATCCTTACTTGTTTCTTCAATAAATGGACGCAAGGCGCGTATCTCCTCTAGAATCAGATCCGTCAAAGAGGGTGTTGATGATTTGTCAGGGGAGGGAGGGTCCTGCTTAAGGCGCTTGGAAGAGGATGCAGGAGGTGAAGACTTATTTGAGACAGCCTGTGTGACTGAAGAACGGTGAGGAGCCGAGCCAGCCATTCTTGGTGTTGAAGCAGGAATACACAATTGTGCCGAGGATGACGTTGGAAGAGTCTTGGAGGGAACAAAAATAAATTTTGGCTTGCGCAATTTCACCATATGTACAAAGCACTAATAAGTTCCTGAAGGGCGCGTGAAGTAGGCACTTAGAGGTGCTTCCACATGAACAAAGCTAAGCAGTCTTGGGTTATGAGTGAATGAGAGTCCAAACAAACATTATTCCTGTATAGAGTAGCAAGGATCCAAGTATTAGTTAGTAGAGGTAGAGTTACTAAAGCAGCAACAGTCACAGGAAATTGCTACAGAAGAGGAGGGAGTATTATTAAATGGATGAAGAACTTTCCGTTATCAGCAGCAGAAGAGACAAGTATCAGTTGGAGGCAGAAGAAAGAAAGAAGTAGGTGCGAAGCGTGAAACTGAGAACAGTGACATTGTGCAATGGGCAGTCAAATGTGGTAATAAATGAAACAAACGTTGGTATTTTGAAGTGCATCAGTTGAGGACATAGTTGAAAGGTAATAAAAGCAGCGCAAAGTAAATATGGCATATATATCACAGTATTACTGCAGTGCTGGTACATAGGTGGCAGGACAGCAGAAAAATCACTTCAATAATAATGACAAATTGCCAGGCATATAACAAACAACTGCGTTGATATGTGGTAAATACAGGTAGCCTCTGCAGAACAACGTTCAAATAATACACAGAAAAATAGCAGAAAAAAGGCACTTCTTCATGTTATGGTATGGTAACCAAATCAATTCACTTGAAAAAGGTCAGCAGCGCGTGAAGGAATGAAGAAGTAATACCCTCCCAAGGCAGAAAGCATCATATTGAATATGGTCAAGAGGCAGTGGCTCAATCCAGGAAACAGTATTGACAAACTGCTAATGTAGTGATAAATGTCTTATGACTGCAGTTACTTCAAGTGTTAATGCTGTAAAGGTTAATGCAGGTCAAGACAGGAAGTTTATTGAGGGACATTGGCACCTGCTTCAGTAAGACGTTATACTTGTGGTGAAAATAATTGTATATACACAAGCCCCAAAGTCATGGGCACGGTGTATGCAGTTCTCACCAACTCTGAATATCGCTGGAAGCGGTCCTAGGCATCGACCCTCACAGCGTGGAGCCCCCGGTGATGTCGTCAAAGAAAGAGCGCGAAATGTCGGTGGCTCGTTTCATGAAGGGAAACGGGTCTCTGCGGCAGGTCAGCGCTCTGAAGTCACCGGGGTCTGAAAATTCCTCCAAATGAAGCCGCTCGCATTCCGACAACTTTTCCTGTTGCCCTGCAGAAACGGGGAAGGCATGAAGCTGGAATACATACCGAAGGCTGTCCCGGCGTAGCGGAGACCCTGCACTAGACGGCCATCTCGAACGGCGCCGTAGCCACGCCCCAATGGTAGCCATCTTAATTCCAAACAGTTTAAAGTGCACGCCCTGTTACTTTCAGTGATCATGTGTTTAAACATTTTACACAAAAAGTGTTTTAATTGTATGCAAATTAATTATGTCATCAATATTCTAAATATAACTTTAAACATTTTTTAAAACAGTCAACCATAACACATACAAAGAGAAGAAATAACTCCTATACATCCCATTGGTGTTTCTTCATAATGTCTTTATTATTCCTTTGTCACAAGTTTTAAATGCATAATTCATGCATTATAATGACATTTAATAAATTTTTAGCATATCGTTATCACATTATGATATACTTTCTGAAATGTCTTCTTTATGATATATAGACATAAAGGAAATATTTGCCATGCATTGAAATGTATGAAAAGGTGCAAAAAGAAATCAGTCCATCCTCTCTTTTTTTATCATCCTTCCAAGATTAATATTGTTATCAAATATTTATTTTTCTTGCAATCAAAGCCAAGTGAATATTTCTCTACATCTAATTTACCTCGATATTGCTAGAAGTGGTATTAATTTGTCCTTAGGGTGTTGTATTCAATTGGGCAAGTTCATAATATTGCAGTAGTTCAGTAATACAATGATTTCTGACGATTAACTCAAAATACCAACCTACAAATAAATTAAAACTACAAAAAAAAGTGTGAATTAAAATGACACGTAAGTGCATAACAAAGAATTAATCAGACAAGTGTTTAAATACACACTACATAGAAATGGCAGAGGGCTGACAGATGTACAAAATGTTCCTCACAAATATCGAGGCCTGAGTGGTTGCATAATTGGGGCCTGATTACGATCTCGGTCGGAAAGCCTCCGACCGGAAGTGACCGTGCCAGAACCATCCTGCCCGACTCAGTCGAAAACAATTCTGACCATGCAATGACGCTGTGTGCGGTCGGAAGAGAAACCATGTGGTCATTCAGAATTGGTTCCGGTTGGCACTCGGGGACTCCGAGTCAGTCGGAGCTGATTCGTACAGCATTTCAGACAGAGTGATTAGGATATCGGATTCCGATAACCTTTCCGGGTAGGCCTGTCCAACAAAAAATGTCTGTTGGAAACTGACTTTGAGTGCCCCTAGAACATCCCAGTTCATCCTGGTGTCTATGGTTGAGGTCCATGGGGGTAACCAAGGGACAACTCTGTAAAACCATGCAGAGTGTGGCAGGCACCATGAGGTGCCCACGACGGGGTGCAAGGTTTTCTGCAGACACCAATTTTCCCCATGGGAGCCTGTGTTTTAATTTGAAATACAGGCTCCCATTGAAGTCAATGGAAGTCCTTGTGAACAGTGTTCGGAAGCATCAAAATCGGTCGGGCAGAACCGCCGATCATGAGTCAGTCAGTACCGAATCCGAGACAGTGAGTGTCAGTCGGAAGAGTCTCCAACCAACATCATAATTAGGCCTTTAGTTTTGCAATATACAATACACTTTATTGATAGCCTTGTAAAGGCTACACCGTTTTTAGTCATTTTACAGGCTTTGCATTCGTTACAACCTTTGAAATTAGTATTTTTTTGCAAACAATCACACACTAATGCCTTCTGGTGTGAAAAATTGCTTTTTACTTCTATGTCTTTTGTGGAAATCCCCTTTCTATATACAATCAAGGGTTTATTTGTTACCTTATTTCGACGACTGGGATCAGTTTTGATTAATTCCCAATGTTTGCTTGTAATCCTCCTTACTCCATTATGTTGTAAATGAAACATTGTATTAAGACAGTTTGGATTATCATTTCTTCTCCTCTTTCATTCTAAGTGCAAATCCTCTCTTTTGGTATTTTTATCCTATGTGTACACTTTTTAAAAATTGCATTTGAGTTCCTTCGTGTACCTCCACTTGTATTTATGTTTTGTTCTTCAGTCTTGCACGCATCAGGTGTACTACTACATTTTTTCACTCTCAATATTTCATTTTGTTGAATGTACGTTATACAAATGTTGGGGTCAAAAATGTCAGTGTGTAATTTATTTTCCCTGTCGAATTCTTCCTGGATATAGATTCAGTGATTTCCTCATCCAGAATTCTCAATTCGACATACAGAAATGTTGTCTCAGATTTTTTGAGTGTTGTAAAATGTGGATTGAAGTAATTGTTGCTTGTTGATTCATTGCCGCATTTTGGAGACTCAGGGACTACATGTCCCAAGTGACATTGGGGCTGAGGAGGTGGCGCTACAATCACCTGAAGCTGGCTCTGATTGGTGATATGATATATAGCAAAATGCCTGCACCTGTGGTGCAGGACTCTCTGCCACATTTTGGAGACTCTCTGAACATGTGTACCAAGTGACATTGGGGCTGAGCAGGCAGCCCTACAATCACCTGCAGCTGGCCCTGATTGAATTGACACTATATAGCACAGTGCATTCACCCATAGTGTGGGATTTTCTGCTGCATTTTGGAGACTGGGGGACTACCTGTCCCAAGTGACATTGGGGCTGAGGAGGAGGCTCCATATTCACCAGCAGATGGCTCTGATTGGTTTGGCAGTACATAGCCCATCCTACCCTTCAGAGCCTGGAGTAGGCTGGGCCGGTCCACCGTCCTAATGACCTTCCCTCTGTTTTTACAAACTGAAATCTACTAGTAACAATGGCACACTGCATTCAAAGGTACCATGTAAATGTGAAAGCATCATTTCATTCCTTTTATCGGCAATGGTTGCCCTTAATGAAGAAATCCTGAGTGGAGAATTCAAATTGAGACGGACAATAGTGAGCAAAGTATCACATCTAGGGGAAGCCCCAGGGACCTAATTGACGTGATTTTAATGCCAGTGGAGGTAGGACCTGTTTTAACTGATATGGCTTCAAAGTGGATTACTCCTGTCAAGACGTCTGTACTGCTTAGCTCTCCTTCTCCTGATCAGAACTCCCTACCCAAGAATACGAAAGACCTAAAATTGGCAAAGGGAAGTCATCCACTGTAAAGGATGGAAATGTGGCTTCAGATTCTGGGAAGCCATCTGCCACTATTAAGCAAGGGGTGCCTTTGTGTATTTCAACTATGTATTGCTCATGATATTAAAACATAGTTGGAGCCTTTGTATAGTTATCCATTGGACAATATTGTTGGATTGGTAAAAAGTGCAACCAATGGCTTCCATACCAAACTGGAAGCCTTAGAATCTGCTGCTGCCAATTTAACCCTCTAATTATCCAGGAAGGGGGCAGGGCTTTGGGCTCCCAGGTTATACCTAAGCATAAACACTGCACTAGGATTAATACAATTGACCTCTTCTATCAATTCAATTAATACTATCATAGACGAAAATACAAGGGAAAAGCAAGACGATAAGAGTCTACCTACGAAGAAGATCAACATTATAGGGAGCTCTGGGTGTTCGCTCCTTTTGTTTACAGGGCCTTTCTCCCCCTGTGATGCCATGTTGGTAAGCTGTGAGAATTTAGCCCCCCAGCCTAACTGCATGGGGACAGGAGAGCATAGACCTAGATTGCAGCTACCTCCGTAATCCCCTAGTTGGTGGCTATTTTGGCTCATGTTTTGCCCCTGAGATCACTAGATCCATATCAGAACTTATTTGAAATGTCACACACTGGTGTTGCTGCCAAGACGGGGTTGGGACACATCTGTATACGCAAATCATTATAGCAAGAATTGTGAGATGGGTGGGTCAGAGAAAGAAATTAGGGAAGCTCTACTGTAGTTATTAATTTCAGTCATCTGGACATTGCAAGTCCGTTAATAGATCGAAGGGCTCATGTCAGTCCCCATATCACAAGTGTTACCAATAGGATTTTTTTTACCCACAAGAGCCTTGTTTTCCTAATTGGAGGAGAAGAACACAGGAGGGCATGCAGGGTCTTCAGGGCAGAAGGGAACATGTAGCTGCTATTGAGCTGTCCACAAAATCCCTCTCACTGAGCACTTTAGGGATCAATGACTGACTAATTCACTAACCCAAATCTTTCCCACATTAGAGGGCTAGAACAAGATACTATGGAGCCAATCACACTGCAAATTCAGTAGCCAATCTAGGCCCTCATCAAAAGGTCATGTGACGGATTATAGCGGGTTGTCTAATAAAAGAGATAATAAGAGCTGGCTAAGTCTTTTATTTGAATAGCTCATAAAAAAATACAAGGTGATCAGCAGATCCGCAGAACACCAGTGGAGAAAAACTAAAACAAGGGAAGACCGGGAGTATTACAAACTAGCACACTCCAATTATATAAAAAATATAAAAGCGGCGAAAAAATTCTATCTCACTCAAAAAATAAATAAAGTGGTTCACTCTAGTAAAGAGCTTTATAAAATCCTGAAGGAATTCACTGCCCCCCAGGAAGAACAATTAGTATTTACTCCCACGGAGGAATGGGTAAACTCTTTGTCTTCCTATTTTGATAATAAAATTAAGTTGATCTATAGCGCATTTCCGTATACTAGCCTAGACTCATCATTTCTTGTTGATGACAATCCCTTGCTCATATTCACTATAAATGTAGCCTCGGATACGCCATATCTTACAGAATTTGATCCCATCACTTCCTCTGAAGCTCTTGAAGGCCTTAGGAAAATTAAATCCGCTCTTCCACCGACCTCTTGTCCCCCCGTAACTGCTCGGAGATACTTCAGCTACTGGCTAGCTCCCTTACAGGCATCTTTAACACTACCTTTGAGCTAGCCCTCATACCCAGATGTTGGAAGCACGCCATGGTCAAACCTATTTTAAAAAAGACATCCAGTGACCCCCTTTCTCTAAACTAACTATCGACCTATTTCTTTACTTCCGTATTTTCGGAAGGTATTAGAATATTTGGCGAACAAGCGTCTCACTACCTACATTGAAACACATGAGCTCCTAGACCCCTCTCAGTCGGGGTTCCGAGCTGCCCATGGCACTGAGACAGCTGTAATGGAGATTGTGGACAATATAAGACTCACCCTAGATAAAGGCGATTCCGCAATTTTTTCTCTATTGGATTAATTGGCTGCTTTTAACACCATCTCCCACAGCATTCTGAAACAGCGGCTGTGTGAGATAGGTGTCAGAGGCAAGGCCCTATTCTTGTTTGAAAACTATTTGGCGGATCGCTCCACCTCCATTAAGGTTGACACTATTGTTTCCAGTAGTCTGCCACTTACTGTAGGAGTACCTCAGGGGTCAATTCTAAGCCCCTTGTTATTCAATATATACCTTATCCCGTTAGCCAATATAATAAAAGCCCATGGCTTCACAACAGTGTCGTAAGCCGACGACACTCAGGTGCTTATCACCTGTAAGGCTGATTTTCATGAAACATGTATTAGATTTAAAAAGTGTATGATTGACGTCAGCAAATGGATGACAACAAGCTTCAACTGAACTACAGCAAAACGGAAATCATTCTGTTCGGTAAGGCAAATGAAGTTTGGTCACAGGACTGGTGGCCCCAAGAACTTGGACCCTGCCCCACATCCAAGGAGGTGGTTCGCAACCTAGGAATCATGATAAACTGTTCTCTTTCCATGAAAACTCATATTAACCAAGTATCCGCGTCTGCTACGGGATCATGCATACATTGCGTAAAACTTTTAAATGGCTACCTCTGGAAACCAGAAAACCACTGGTGCAATGTTTAATCATAAGTCGCTTGGACTACGGCAATGCCCTATTTACAACAATCAATGAGTGCTTTCTCTCTAAATTACAAACGCTGCAGAATGTTGCGGCAAGACTGGTTCTTGGCCTTCTCCCCAGACCAGCTGCCATGCCAAGTCTTAAGCAACTACACTGGCTGCCAATCCACCAGAGAAGCCATTTCAAAGTTCTCAGTCTGACTAACAAACTTCTCTACAGTACCGGGCCAGCATATCCTGCAAAAAAACGTGCCCTGGTATCGTCCCACTAGACCCCTAAGATCTAGCTCGAAATTCCTCCAAGTTTAACCCCGGGCCCAGACGTCGCGTAATGGATGTCGGTCCTTTTCCTATGTGTCTCCTCATCTCTGGAATAAACTTCCCCCGTCAATTACCAACCACGAGCTATTTCGAAAAAACTTAAAAACCTGGTTCTTTCCGAAGTAACTGCTACTAAGCAGCCCCAGCCTACGTCAAGGTTGTTGTTCTTCACTGCAAAGCGCCCTGAGACTAAAAGGTGATTTGTGCGCTCTATAAAAGCTTCTGACGTATGACTTATGACTTATAGTCAGTCAGTCAATAACTTTATTTTGGCTGTTGTGGCCATAAAAGTGTCACATGCATACAGTACAGTACAAACATAGTAAACAATCATTTTTAAAAAGGTCCTTGATTACACAGGCTTCTTCTTTTTGGAGTCCTGACTTCCTAAAGCAACAAGGTATAGGAAACCACACATGTTTATGTGCATAAGATAAAATAAAATGGTAGCCATATTTCAGAAGCAGGAGCCTGGGACTTATAGAGACTGCCCTGCCACCATATAATAGATAAAAACCTAGAAAGTGCCAGTTCCTAGAATACAAAAAGGATGAGAAGTTTATTTAAAAAATTCAGAAGCTGGTTCAGTTCGACTAACTTATACATGAATAAAATAGATTAAATGAGCTATAAAAACAATTCAAATCAGAACCGGGGGATGTTTCAGCAAAAATCTATGCTGTAACAGTTAACAGCATGACCCGTCATGCAGTACAATTCCATGTTTGATACAATACTTACTTAATGAATAAAAACTGAGGTAAAATCAGTTAAGAAGTAATACAATGTAAGAGAAATTGGTCTGTCACATGATCAGTGCATGCCTTCTGCTGATCTACAGTTTCCCTAAAAAGTTTGCAACTGCACAGATAATTGGGATGCTGAAATCAGATTTTAAAATATGTAATGTCTCGCTATGACAGCGGATGCCTAACTGTTTGAAGATAGGGGCTATCCACCTAGATCAAATTTTGTGGTACCTAGGTCAGGCAAAGAGTATATGACTAATAAACATGGCTGAATGAGAGCAGCCAGGGCAAATCACAGATGCAGAAGGGTGCTGGGACCAGGAGGCAACAAAAGTGTTAAGAGGGGGGGAACCGAATCTGAATTTCATGAATAGTTTCCTATCTTGGGCATTAGTAACAACCTCCAGATATTGCTCAAAGACACCTTCCAGTTTGAATTCCATAAAGTCGAGAGTCAAACTTCCCCCAGTTGGATGGGAGATGAGGGAGTGCGTGACCCAATTCCAATAGTGTTTCTTAAGTTGGGTTGGAAGAGATTCTGGAGTAACAGTGTCCCAAATGGCTTCCATCCCTAGAGAAGACAGCAGTAATTTTACCCTGGTTATCCAGCTAATTTTCTTGTGGCTATCTAATGCTAGTACTTCGTCCAGAGCAGCAGCATATGGATATAGCTCGGGGTTGTTTTTAGACTTAACAGAAAAAGCAAGGGACATAGCTGAGCCTTTTGCACAACCAAAAATTGAATCTCAGCGGTTGCAGGGGGGTACTCTGTGGAAGGGAGCAAAGTGATCTCAAACATTTGTTTCCCGTCATTTATAGTGGATCCAAATGTTCATACCCCCAGAGTTCCACTCCATATAGAGTTGCTCTCAGAGCTATTTGATTGTAGATACAAACGGGGCAGCTATTGGCTTGCTCACTGCGATCTTATGCTCCTTAACCAAAGTCCCCGAGATACACCCAAGTTGGAGATTCTGCAGCTTGACATGAAATCTCGAAGAAAGGTTGTCAGACAGGGTGATGCCTAAGTAATCAAAGATATTTACTCTCTCTTGGGGTTTCTACTCTAACAAAAGCTTCCCCTAAAGGATTGAAGAGCGTTAATCATTAGGAGCTTGATTTTTGTAGCATTTATCTCAAGCCCTTTCAGCACAAAAAAGGACTTGAAGCATTTAAGAAGGGATTGTAGGCCACTAGGTGTCTTAGAAACCAACATGGTGTTGTCTGCAAAGAGTAAGATTGTCACTTTAACGCCCCGCTAGGGTCGGTGCATCAGCTGGGCTCTCAGCAAAAAACTGGACGACACCATTGATAAAGAGAGAAAAAAGAGTGGGCACCACTACGCATGCTTCGCGGACCCCTCTATCAACCCTAATGTGGTCTGACAAATGACCTTGAATACCCCGATGCATAGTTCTTCTCATACAGGTGAATGGTAAATGATAAGGTGACATCAAAGTCTACTTCAACAATTACTGTTAATAGAGTATCTCCAGCATCTAAGTGATTCTCCAGCTCCTGGAGGGTGGGAAATGTACTTCCTGCTTTCATCCCTCGGGCGTACACATTAAAAAGATCCATCCCCAACCCGCTTTCCAACCTTACCTGAACCGCTAGTATGTCTGGGCTGTTGGTCTTAAGCTCTTTGACAGAGCAGTGGAGATCAATTTTAATTAAGATTAATAAACCACTGATTGGGCACCTAGATTTGCTGGCAATAGCAGTGCGATGGAATGTAATAAACCCAGGGATAAAGATGGGAAAATTGCACCACGTTCCTTACAGAATACACATGTCATGCCTTTCTACGTATTGGATCCAGCGGGCAAGTGCAAATTTAGATCTCACCCCTGCAACATTCCAGGATAGTAGAGATTGTTTAGTTGCATGATCTGTGTTATCTAAGAGTACTGTATTATTACCCCCTCCCATATCTCCTCCCTGTGTACCCAACTCGTGTTTCTCTGGGCTACTTCACTCATGGCGACCACTGGCTGACGTCGAATCTTCATCACCAATTAGAGCAACCAGGGCCATTACTGAACGTGGGGTTAAGTCATCAAGGCTGATTGGCATAGGAGTAAATGGGATAAGGATGAGAGAATCTGACATATGATCTAACGAACACAGGAATAGGTGGGGTTGGGCGAGAGAGAGCGATGTATGGCCTGAAGGGAAGGTTGAACAATACAAAGAACCAACCCAGGAGGTCTATAAGCCAATTATTCTGGCCCAACTGACATTTATTACACTATGTCAGTAGGTGCTACAGTCACCATTGAACAAATTCCAAGGAGCAAGAAAAAAAGAGAAACACATGTGCAGTAAACTTCGAACACAAAATGTGAAGCTAGTTCAGAAACTGGTCAACAAGATCCAGATCGTCTCATAGTGGATAACCATCAAACAGACCAGGTGATCAGTCATATCATTTGGCCGTTCAAACTGTGACCTGGCAGGTCCCTTGATCATCGAGACCCCATGCCACACAGTAAGTTGTTGATACTGGATCGGGTCCACAATTGCTAGCCAGTTTATGATGGTAGAAAGAAATCGTGAAAATACAGTGCAACTAACAAAAAGTGGTGAATTAAAATAGGGTGATATGTCTAAACAAACTATTTTAATGGAAATCTTGGCACTCCCCTAATTAAAAAACAGGAACAGCGCAAACGACAGTATGAAACAAATAACTGTCACAGTATGGGCCAACATGTTTCTGCCTACCGGGCAAAGCGTCCCTTGGATTTCATCAGGGCCACTGCTCTTAACTTGTTTCTACTGTTGAAAAATGTGTAAACTAAATAATACACCAAACACATCAGTGAAAGAAGTATAATAAATGTTAAAAACAATACAACCTATATCTACAGTTATGTACTAATCCTCTAGGTCAATGGATGTCAAAAGTAATCCAGAATGACAGTGGACTGGACCTCACTTCACCTGGAACGTGCTCAGGTATACGAGGCCCTGCTCTCTCCGTCAGTGCCACCAAACAATCCTTGGGGGAGGCTGAAGGGAAGGTTGACAATACAAGTCAATCATTAACATAAAGGCTAGAACCATGGCTCAGCTGATGGGCAAGAGTGTTGGAAGTTGGCTGTAATGAGTGCATTTCAGGAGGGTTTTTTATCTGTGTCCCCATGTGAGTGGAGGGATTAAACCTAGCTTCTTTTGCAATTAGATCATGTGCAAGGTTCGCATTTCCAAAGAGCAATTCTATAAAATCTGTCATGGAGTTGGGGCCATTAACCTTTTTGGCCCCACAAATGTCCTCCCTGATTATTGATCAGCACCCCCTCACATGGCATTTCCAATGTATGCTTTTATTGATAAGGGAGTCTTCATTTTTGTATCTTGTGGTAGACCCCAAGCTACGGACATTGATGGAAAAATACACTTTGGGGTCCTTGTGGAAGGTCTCTCCTACCAGGTAAATCTTGACAAGGATGAGTGTAAGTAGAGGGAGGCATTGGTGACCCATTAGGTGGCAACCGAGCTGGAATTTGACAATAAGCTGTTTTAGCTTGGGGAGCTATGTACCTAGGCATGGGGTCAGAGGGTTTCTTAGGAATTGGATTTGCAACAGACCCTAGAGATAATACTTTTGGGCTATCCAACTTGATTTTAAGGATCAGAGTTTTTGTAGGAGGCTGCTCAGGCAGTTGTGCTTTGGTGTCACCTTTTTTAGTTACCAATATAATTTGGTCCGTTAACTCTTGAACTGCCCTTTTCAAACTCTCAACCTCTGTCCTTAGTTCAAGTATAGTCTTGAATGGACCCCTACCGACCTGTTCGATGATAGCAGTCCCAATTATTGACCAAGAAAGAGTGTCCCGGGCCGCTTGAGCTACTCTTGGTTCCTGACTCCCTACATCTAGGCTGTAATACTCACCTGTCCCCATCACTATTGTCACCAGGGGCTCATAGTTGACCTGAAGTGGGAGGAACCTGTTGGATAGGGTAAGATCGGTGGTTAGATTACTAACAACTGGGGCACTGTTTAGGATCCTGCCCGGGATTTCGGTGGTTTAGCCCCCTCTACTACAACTGCCTCTTCTACAACAACATTGGAAGTATTAAAAATGAAAAAGTGGTCAGAAGAGCAATTTTTCGTACTGTGTGTTTTGGGCTTTCTAAACATAGAAGGGATATGTTTGGACATGGTAGGTTTTTAGTTATTAGAGTAGATTGGCAAACATGAGAACAAAGGTCAATGAAAGATCTACTGGCTGGGATAAGATATCTTCGCATTCAAAAAGAAGGTCATCTACTCAATCAATGGCACAATCTCCTCCAGCCGACTTGCGTGCCATACTAATTTTAATTTCTTTTAATTTCGATTCTGACCCACCATCGTCATTTTCGAAGTCTCTGGACTTCCTTTTCCCCAGGATAGGATGTGATTTGTAATGCCTTGCAAGTCTCATTGGTCGGCCAAGGCTGCTCTCCCGTGATCCTTTTTTGGCTGTGGTCAGAGGATAAGTAGATGATTGTCTGCTAGTCTTCCCAGCAAGCAACCAAGCAACCTAGGATGTGTGCAGATCACTGCTACAATAATCAAAAAACAAAAAGCTACGGAACTGACCACCGTTTGCTTTACCCACACAGGATAAAATCAGTGATATGCAACAAAAATAAACAGAACGTGGGTCAGAAGAAGCAAACAATCTGACCACAGACAACTACCAGCAACCCAGGAAGTTTATAAACAAAAAATAATTGACTCTCTGTAGCGGATATACCAAGTGGATCAAGATCAGGCACTCAAGTGGTGTGACAGAAGTGAAAGACCAAAAGCAAAATCATAGTCAAATACAAAGTCAAACATTAAATCAAAGTCCAGGAGGTTTGAACTCACAGTAGGATTGCACCAGAATTAGAGGGGGTGGCCCTGCCCTGCCTCTTCCTGGCAAAGATGGGCAAGGACGGGCCTGCCCTTGGCCCGGCCATCGCCCAGGCGCATCCTACATGCATCCTGTGCAGCGGGAGCTCACGTTTGACATTAAGCGCCTCCAGGCGCAAGTAAATCCATTGCAGTGCGGGGCAGCCTGGGAAATGGGATTTGGAGGCAGGCTGGCCCTCGCATCTCACCCCAGTAAGTGTGAGCACATCCCGTGCAGCGGGAGCTCACGTTTGACTTTAAGGACCTCCGGGTGCAAGGAAATCTGTTGCGGTGCGGGGCAGCCTGGGAAATGGAGTTTGGAGGCAGGCTGGTCCACGTGTCTCACCCCTGTAAGTGTGACCACATAGTGGTCCTGCATGAAGGAATAATTAATTTTTTACGTCTCATATTTCTCCTCTTCTCTATCCTTAGAATCGAGCAGGGCTAAAGGTGGTATAGTGACTCTACTTTCCCTAAGCATTACGTGTAAGTCTATGTAGATGGAAACAGGGTCCAGTTATTTGTTGGTGATACAGTTAGAATTTAAAAACACTGCAACTTTATTATTTCAAAATGTCTATAGTTCGATTGCACAGTCTAATCCTGGAAAACATTAGCTGGTTTTAAGATCTGCTTTAGAATCATATGCAATAGATCTAATCTACTGTATGCGGTCTTGTTAGCCCAAGATTTCAATATCCATTTTTGTCACTCAGTTTATCTAACAAACATTTTATAGAAGATTTTAATAAGACCAGTTTGAAACTACGAACCGGCGGGGGGGGGGGGGGGGGGGGGCTGTTGATGGTCTTATTGAAGATTTTCATTTGGAATGTTTTGAGTAATATAGAAAAGATCGCGACACCCCTATCTTTACCAGACAAGATTCTAATACTCTCATTGATTATATCTGTCTATTAGAACCCTTCAATTTATCCTGCAATGTGAGGCCAATTGGAACCAGCCTAGTGATAACAATCACATGTTTATAAGTTTGGAATGGTGAACCGATGAAGAAGTCTACCTCAAGGACCAATCATGCACATTAAAATGCGGTGATAGACTAATTTTAAAATAATGTTCCTATTAATTGTGACCGGGACATTGGTCTATGTTTAGAAGGCAGCACGGAACTGGTCCTCTTACTGAATGCTATGGTAGAATCTGTGCGTGTGTATCAACTAACTTGGCAAAGGCTAAAGATAAACATAAGCAGGAGAGGGAGAAGCAATTGCTCTAAGTCATATTACAATCTTTGTCTAGCCTTGAAAAAATTAGCTCCAAGAGGCAAGGGTGAGTTTACCTTAAGCAGAGTGAGATACAAACAGGTCCTACTAACTTAGAAAGAAGAAATCAGAGAGGAAGCATGGACCCAACTTCTCCAGACTAAGATTTAAAGAACAGTTTTAGTTTCCTGAAAATCATCAATTGTCTTTTTTTAAATGGGGTGACTAATATCATCTTAGACTGTGTTATAACTTCAGATACAGAGGGATCTATGGGAGTTTAACATCAGAGTCCCTGGATGAGAGGCAGGGTAAGCCTTGTAGTGATTTTGATTTGGTATTTATGGAGGTGGTAGTCACTGAGGCAATATTAATTATGTCGAAGAACAAGGCTCCAGGCTCAGTTGGGGCACCAGCAGATCTATATAAGACATGCTTGTAAAACAGGTATGTCAGCTTTATGGTCTAGATCCAAGATGTTACCAGTTTTTAAGTAAGGAGTGAAAACAAACCCAAGATTTTATAGGCTTCTATCCCTAAAAGTCTCTGTGTTCAAAATAATGGAGAGAATGATTCGCTCCAGGTTATCTGCCTGGCTGGATCCAAATTAAGTTATTTCAAGTCTACAGTATGGCTTTAGGTGAGGGCAGGGCACTCTTGATTAAATCCTCAATTTACAACTGATCAAAGGGAACTATACAGCCAGTATGGTATGCATGTTACATCCAGCTCTTCTGGACCTACCTTCAGCACTCAACAGAGTCAACAGGACAAAACTCTGGCTTCTCCTGATCAACATGTGTATGGACAGTGATATTGTTAATTTTTTTTACCTGATTTACATCTATACCTGTTGGCAATGGTGAGGTATAATATAACATAGAGTCTTTCTCCTCCTATTGAAATAAACAGGGGGTTTGACAATACTTTATTCTATCCCCACTCCTATTAACATTATATATTTATAAACTGGGGCCAACATTATGTTCAGCTAGCAGAGACATTGTCCACATTGGATCATAACCAATTCATGCATTTCTATATGCTGATTATGCTTTGCTGGTAGCCATAACAGGGGTGGGTGTTCAGCATCTCCTCAATACCTTTGTGTATTTTATGAATTCCCTAGATCTAAACACTAATTACACACACAATCCATACTATGGTCCCCAAAAGTAAAAGTTAAAATACGAAGACGTTTTTTGAGACTGGAGGAGAGCTCGCAACGGTTAACGCATTTGCGTACCTTGGAGTACTTTTTGACGAGAGGGCCAATTGGATCCCATCAAGGCGGGCTGAAAGTAACACTATGGCCAGAGCCGCAGTGGTGGTCTTTGATTTGCAAGTTGGTTGGGTGCTAAACCTGTGCCACCACTCTTCAAAGTGTACTCATCTAAATGCATCTCTCTAGCTAGTTATGGATGTGCCATATGGAAATGCAAGGTACCCGCACAGTTTCAGTTGCAAATACATTTTTGAAAAGAATGTTAGCTCAATCTACAGTCTCTTTTATTGTTCTAGAAGAACTAGGTGATGGGTATATCTCAGATATTCTGTATTGCAGTCACTATTAGGTTGGTTTAGAATCTGGATTAACCCGAAACTAAAATGAACCAAATAATCTATAAATATTGTCTGTTTATGGAGAAGGATAAAAGCATCCTGTGGCAATATTATATTAGAATCACAGTGGGAAAGCTGGGTCGCCCTGAATTACATAGTTCCAAAGAAAAGACCATTAGTTAATAGGTGGCCTGGGTGAAGAAACACTATCTTGCATTGGCTAAGGCTGAGAGAGAAGCTATAGAGTTATTTATACCCTCGGTTTGTTTAAATGTCTTACTAAAGTCCTGCGCTTGAATTCAGCCCTATTAGAAGTGGTCATTATTTCTCACCAATTGTTCCTTTCTATAAGATTTAGGTTATGTATTTTGCATTGGCTATTAGCTAAACCACAGGGCTGGAACACTATAGCAAACCTGGGTCCATGTAGCTGTGATCGTTTCTCAACCCAAGATACTATTCATTTTTTAATGTTTTTCAATTAATACAGCTCACTAAGACAATGATATATACTTCCACTGTTAAAAGGGAAGGGCTTTGTACATGTACGACCTCCCTTATTATATTTATAGATGTTGTCAAACGCAATAGTTTGTTTTAACATGTTTTTTTTCGAATGGGGGCAGTGAGATCAAGAAAGAGACTACCCACTTGGTGGCGGGTTTGTAGGTATATTGATGTTATTACATGGAAGAGGATCTGTCTTCTATATAATGGCTGTATGAACTGGCTCTTAGCTTTCAGATTCGCTAGATTTTATTCATCGTTTGTGTTGTATACTTTAATATTCATGGAGTTTTTTGGATATTACATTTTTATCCCCCTCCAGGTAATAAAAAGGAGATCTGTGAACCTGAGCCATAACAATACCTTTTCATCCATTGTCATCTGATGACCCCTAAGGAAGGCTTTACAAGGTCAAAGCCCCAATTGCATATTCACTATCTGCATCAGACAATGCAGTTAGCAAATACACACAATATAGGTCCTGTTACATAAAATATTGTGCTTCAAAGTCAGTTCCTTAATTGGCATAATCAATTATCAGATGACTTAAACGCTTAAGATCTATTGGATGGTGTCAACAAATGCTGATGGATAATCACAACAACAATGTATAGTCAAGTCAAGTCAAGTCATAAAATTTGTATAGCGCACTACATACCCAGAGGGTTTCAAGGCGCTAAGGAAGGGAAGGAGGATTACTTGTCAAATATCCACGTTTTAAGTTGTTTTCTGAATGCTAGGTGGTTCTGGGTAAGGCGAAGGTAAGCGGGGAGTGAGTTCCATGTTTTAGCAGCCAGGTATGAAAAGGATCTGCCTCCCATGGTGGTCTTGTTGATGCGAGGTACAGTGGCGAGGGCTTGGCTGGAAGAACGTAGTTGGCGGGAGGGGGTGTAGAAGGATAGTCGTGAGTTGAGGCAATCTGGTCCGATGTCGTAGAGTGATTTGTGTGCGTGGGTAAGCAGTCGGAAAGTGATCCTCTTATTGACGGGTAGCCAGTGGAGGTCTTTAAGGTGACCAGAGATGTGTTCATTGCGTGGGATGTCTAATATGATCCTGGCTGAGGCGTTTTGGATTCGTTGGAGTTTCTTCTGGAGTTTTGCGGTAGTACCTGCGTAGAGGGTGTTTCCGTAGTCCAGTCGGCTCGTGACCAGAGCGTGGGTGACTGTTTTCCTTGTTTCGGCGGGGATCCAGCGAAATGTTTTTCTGAGCATGCAAAGAATGTTGAAGCAGGAAGAGGATACGGCGCTGACTTGTCTGTTCATTGAGAGTGAAGAATCCAGGATGACGCCTAGGTTCCGTGCGTGGTCTGTCGGGATGGGTGCTTTTCCGAGGGCTTCCGGCCACCAGGAGTCGTCCCATGCAGAGGGGGAAGTATCTAAGATGAGGACTTCTGTTTTGTCTGAGTTCAGTTTCAGACGGCTTTGTTTCATCCATTCGGCAACTTCTTTCATTCCTTCGTGTAGGTTAGTTTTGGCGGTGCTGGGGTCATTGGTGAGAGAAAGGATCAGTTGAGTGTCGTCCGCGTAAGAGATGATGTTGAGGTTGTGTTGGCGTGCGATGGCCGCGAGGGGGCTCATGTATACGTTGAAGAGGGTGGGACTGAGTGAGGATCCTTGTGGTACGCCGCAGATGACTTCAGAGGCCTCGGACTTGAATGGTGGAAGGCGGACTCTCTGGGTTCTTCCGGTGAGGAACGAGGTGATCCATTCAAGCGCTTTTCCTTGGATTCCGATGTTATTGAGGCGTTGTAAAAGGGTGCTGTGGCAGACTGTGTCGAATGCTGCAGAGAGGTCAAGGAGGATGAGGGCGACTGTGTCTCCATTGTCCAGTAGAGTTCGAATGTCGTCTGTTGCTGCGATGAGGGCGGTCTCCGTGCTGTGTTTTGCTCGGAAGCCAGATTGTGATGGGTCGAGGGATTTGTTGGCTTCGAGGAAGGCGGCGAGCTGGTTGTTGACAGCTTTCTTGATGACTTTGGCCGGGAATGGAAGAAGCGAGATGGGGCGGTAATTTTTGAGTTCGGTGGGGTCCGCTGTTGGTTTTTTCAGAAGGGCGGTGAGTTCAGCGTGTTTCCAGTCTTCCGGGAAGGTGGCGGAGTTGAAGGAGCAGTTGATGACGTCTCGGAGGTGCGGTGCTATGACGGAGTCTGCTTTGTTGAAGATGTGGTGGGGACATGGGTCTGTGGGGGATCCTGAGTGGATGGAATTCATCAGGCGGATGGTGTCCTCAGTGGAGATTGGGTTCCAGTCGTTAAGGGTGTTCACGGGGGGAAGATGATCAGCAAATGGTAGGGTGGGTTGGTTTCCGGGTTGGTTGTCGAAGCTGTTGTGGATGTCTGCAATCTTGTTGTGGAAAAATGAGGCTAGGGAGTCGCAGAGGGTTTGAGAGGGGGTGATGTCGTTGGAGTTGGCTGAGGGATTGGAAAATTCCTTGACGATGTTGAAAAGTTCCTTGCTGTTGTGGGCGTTGTTGTCAAGTCGATCCTTGAATGCTGTTTTCTTGGCTTTTCAGATCAGTTGGTGGTGTATGCGGGTGGCGTTTTTGAAGGCGTCCTTGGTGCTAGTGGTTGGGGCTTTTTCCAGGCCTTTTCAAGGGAGCGGCAGAGTTTCTTGGACTTCTTAAGGTCATCGTTGAACCATGAGGCCTTCTTGCTGCCAGGTTTGCTTTGACGTTTTTTCAGTGGTGCTAAGGTGTCGGCGGTGTTTGATAACCATAGGGTGAGGTTGGCGGCGGCTTCGTTAGCGTTAGAAGAGAGGGCTGGGGAGTTTCGGAGGAGCGATGCGGAGATTTGGTCCGTGGTGATTTTGTTCCAGTTTCTTTGCAGGGTAGGTTGGAGGTGGATGTTGTGTTTTGGTTTGTTGTAGGTGAAGTGAACGCAGCTGTGGTCAGTCCAGAGGAGGTCCGTGGTGTGGCTGAAGGAGACATGATTGCTGGATGTGAAGATGGGGTCGAGTGTGTGACCTGCGATGTGGGTGGGGGAAGTGACTAGTTGTTTAAGTCCGAGGTTGGCTAGGTTGTCCACGAGGGTGGCGGTGTTGCGGTCGTTGATCTTTTCAAGGTGAAAGTTGAGGTCTCCCAGAAGGATGTAGTCTTTGGAGGGGAGCGCGTGTGGAGTGATGAAGTCCGTGATGTCTTCACTGAATTTTCCGCGGGGTCCCGGTGGTCTGTAGAGGAGAGTGCCTCTTAGTGTGGTTTTGGGGTCGATGTGGATCTGGAAGTGAAGGTGTTCGGAGTTGGCGAGGTTGGCGTCAGAGCTGGTTGAGATGCGGATTGATTTCTTATGGACGATAGCGATTCCTCCTCCTGTGTGGCTGGTGCGGTCTTTGCGAGTGATCTTATAGTCTTCAGGGATGGCAATGGTGATGTCTGGGGCGGAGGAAGCGTTCATCCAAGTTTCCGTTAGGAAGGCGATGTCTGGAGAGATGGTGTCTAGTAGATTCCATAGGTCAATGGCGTGCCTGTGGACCGATCGGGTGTTGAGAAGGATGCATTGTAGGTGGTTGGGGTCGGGAGTCAGTGGTGTGGTCGTAGCGGTGATGATGTCGGTGGCGCTGAATTTGCAGGAGAAGCAGGAGAAAGGTCCATGGGTGTGTCCGGGAGCGGCTTGGACGCAGTTGGGGGCGCGACCGGGGTTAAGGGCTAGGAGGGTGGCGGCATCGTAGGTAACGCGGGGGGGGCTGGGCAGCGCGAGGGGCAGGGGGTCTGGCGCTGGGCGCGGTCCAGGCGCGGACGGGTGTAGACGGGCTTACCTTTGGCGCACCTTCGGCGAGGCCGTAGCGTGTGGACGCTGCGCGTGGGGGCATTGGCCATAAATGGATGGTGGAGGGGGCGGAGCGTGGGAGGTGCAGCTGGGAGGCGGGATCTGGGAGGAGCCACGGGCTGCCGAGGGTAAACAGAGCTACAATGGAGCCCGGACCCTGAATCAAAACTGTGTTAGAGCCGGAGTGGGCAACACGTTTGTAAAGCACTTTAAAATGCACTCCACACAAGCGTCTCTATCCTGACTAGTTATCGCTAGTGCGCAGCAGGAGAACAATGTAATGCACCAAGCGGCAAGAACAATGATGAGATACAAATAATTAAATAAATAAATAAACTTGAAAACGATACCGAGCGCTGAGTGCGCTTAACCAGCAGGCAGGCAGGCAGGAGCAAATACAGCCAATTGTGAATGCAGCGTCTGGGGGGGGGCAGAGGGCGAGGGGAGCAACCGCACAGGAGAGTGATCCAAAGCTATGAGACTGTGCTAAGCTGCAGAAGATGGCATCTTGGATTTCCTTTATACTTATCAGGTAGATCTCAAAAAGGAATCAAATGCAGATAACAACATGTGGGTGTGAAGTTCCCTATGTTGTCACTTGGATCAGATGAGAGGAGTGAAAAACTTGCCATCAGTGAAATACTGAAGCTCAAACAATCTGCTAAATCCATTCCACAGTTACAGTCTTCAATCTTTTTGTATAATTTATTTATTGAAAATTTCAAATAAGGACACATACATCTGAGTCCCATTGTACAAAGAGTACAGAAAGGAATCAACGCAGGGAATGTGGCTCCTTCTTCCATTTAGTATCCTCCTGATCCAACTGCCATTCATGGGAGCCTCAGAAAAGCTACCTAAACTACCAGTATATTCAGTTTTGAAAATTCAAAAGAGACGGTAAGTGACTGGGCAGGGGGACAAGATAAACATCAGCCAGATAAACAAACTAAGAAAAGTAAACAAAATGATAAAATGAAGGATATGTCCAGAGAACAAAGACACAAATATATATTTAACCAGAACCATATTCATTGCTTCACTGAGTGCAGCTTAGGTTCGAACATCAAATTATATCCTATATAATTGCTCAAAAGTACAGCATATCAGGGAATATGTAAAACAAAATAAAGGTCTGCATCCTGGCTATAAGTTATTAGCACATTAAATTACATCATAAATAAAAATCAGGCAGAATGCTGAAATTGTAGGCGGACAATTTGCTTAGTTAAAGACGGACATCAAGATGAGGGAGAGCTTGATATAACATGCTTTACAAGTTATCAATGAGCACAGCTGCACAATAAAGAATCATGATCAAGAGGCAATGGAACTGTGAAGTGGTTTAATGGGTGTCAACACATTCTAAGAACTCCACTGCACAGAAGCCAGCATGTTGTCACAGAGGCCAATATGAAGTAGGATAGACGTGGAAAAAGAACCAGGGAATGCTGGCCGGAAGGCCAAAACTATAAAAGATCACCTAAAATAGGCCCTCATCAGCCAGGCTAGCTTCTTCAGTCCATTGGCACTAGGGTTACATGTATGCATTGTTCACCATTCCGTCCATCATTTGTTCTTTTTGCTTTTTTCCCCTAAGTGGGAAGGGTATACCCAGACGTGGTTCCCAAGCTCACTGCACCACTTGATTCAAGCAAGCCTAGCTGATATGGGGAGATGCCCTAAAACTGGTCCCACGATGCTTGAGTCTGGTCCAGGGAGGACCTGGATTGGTGGTTCGGGTTGGACTGGTCCCATGGGGAACAGGGTAAAGACTGATTTGCTTATGGTTAGGTCCAAACTGGTGTGGTGAACAAAAGAATGCTGGAATAAACCCAGATCTTTGTGACTGGAGGTAACTGTTTGCATTGTTAAGCATTCAATCCATCATTTGTTCCTTTTGCTTTTGTCACCCTAAATGGGAATGGTTTACCCAGACATGGTTCCTGTGCCACATGATTCAAGCTAACCTGAATGATGAGGGGTGATGCCCCGAAACCGGTCCTAGGATGCTTGTTTCCAGTCCAGGGAGGACCTGTCTTTGCAGTTCAGGCTGGAGTCTTTCCATAAGGAATAGGGTCAAGTCTTTGTATATGGCCAGGTCTAACTAGGGTGGTGTGGGAGCAAAAAAACTATGTATTAAACCCAGATCTTTGTGACTGGGGGTGAATGTTTACATTGTTCATCATTCCTTCATTTTTTTTTCCTTTTGCTGTTTCAGCCTAAGTGGTAAAGGCCTGCTCATATGTAGGTCCGTGCTCACTGTGCCACTGGATTCAAGTAAGCCTCGCTGATGAGGTGTGATGCCCCAAAACCATTCGGTCCAGGCCAGGCATGGCAGTTCAGGCTGAAGTGGTCCCATGAGGAACAGGGTCAAGACTGATTTGCATATAACTGGGTTCAAACTGGGGTGACATGGTGAGCAAAACGATACTGGATTGAACCCTCTGTTACCCTTTGTTGATCTCTGTTACTGGGGGTGAATGTTTGCATTGTTCATTATTTTATCCATCATTTGTCCCTTTTGTATTTAACCTGTGCTAGAAGCATATATTAATCCTAAAAAGGTAGTGCTACCCAGAATGAGCACTTGGCAAAGAACTAACAGCCTTTTAAATCCATCCATGTTTTAAGAATCTTACAGTAGAACCTTTTACCTATGTAAATTGAGACCCCGCATTTCTTGAAACAACTATGTGAAGGTGAGGCATTACATTAGGCATTGACTGACCTGCTAAATGCTACCCACAGGCACCCCCCAATCTCTTTTATCTTTCTGTGATTCATCAGGGGACTAGTGGGTCTCTTGGATGAGACCAATGTCGACCTTTTTTTCTCTAGGTAATGCATTATTCCTATATGTTTAATGAAGTGTGACATGCTTTAGACATTCATAGTGATCAGTGACTATGATTTAGGCATAGAATGCCCAGAAACGATTGGGTTACATATTATAGTGGGTAAGGAGGTAAAGCTAAAAGTAAAACCTATGTTCCGTAGCAAGTAGCACAAATACGAAATGCCAAAACAAGGCTCAGTGTGAGCAGTACACCATTAGCCTTTTGGCGTGTAGTCCTAAAGGTCGCTAGCTTGTTTCTAAAAGTGGAGACAATCAATACATGGGGAAAATTGCATCCTAATCTAGCATAATGAAGAGAGATGTGGACTGGTGTAATGCAATAAATTCAATAAGATGGGTGATGAGAACCCCCTGTTCATGTTACACTAGAGAAGAAAATTAGATCTCTAATTGTGGATCAGAACTCGTGAGTCACTCAGCACAAACATACCACCTTACCCTGCTTATATAAGAGCTCTATCAAAATTGGGCTGTATTGATACTCAAAAAACATCAATTTATGGGCACTGGGGATGCTGCAGTGCGTGTTAGGACAGTTGAAAGTGCAAATGAAAGTGTCCCCAAACAACTGTAGATCATTAGACATAGAAGACAGAACGTTAACACTTTTATACTATGTAACATTTCACATTCAGTTAGTGATATCATGGTGATACAATAGTGATACCATAGTAGAATGTTTCCAACAGGGAAGCTAATTGATAATAATTAATGGGTCAAAGCAACCAGTGACATAACACAGGTAGTAGAGAACATCACCCCTCATAGTGGTACACCAATGGATACATTGCTTCAATAGTAGGGGTTCATTCCCTCTTTTCTTCTATTCATTCTTTTTTTGACAGATGTTGTTGGTGAGGGAGATTCATCTCTTCTCTGTGAAGTGCCTCCATCGTCTGATGTGAACCAGCATGATCAGATTCATGCTGAGAGGGACTGGTCACTCTTTGATGCCTATAAGAGCTCTTGGGTAAATTACAAGATGAGATTGTCCTCATGTTGGATAGACGGGTCACTAGGAATGGTAGTGTCCATTTCTGAATCATCAGGTGAGCAGAGGAAAGTTCAGAGTATTCCTCCGTCTTGCCATCCGTGTCAGTATTATACAGGGTTTAAAATTCCATACTTAAGGTCCCATAACTTCAGTCTGGCCTGGAATGTAAGGAACCTCTTTCACTTAATGTTCATGTCTACTGAGTAATCTGCTGAGAAGAAGATTTGGTGACTTTCATAGAGAAATGGTGCTTTGTTTTGTTTCGTAGCGAGAAAATAACTGGCCAAAACACAATTGGCCAGAAGGGGACACCTTTCCAGAAAACCATAAAGTCAGATGTCACACTAAGTTAGGAAAACTCAGCCAATCAGAACACAGAATGCACAGTACACTCAGTGATCACGCGCTCCCCATCTTAGGCATCTGGATACGTACTCATTAGCTTTGTATTGTGTTCGATCAGGGTCGAAACCCACCTGTGCTTCTTATCAAATGACCAGATTTATGACTCCGTGACTAGGCCCAGGTTCATGTTCTAAATAAAAATGCACAGTTCACTCAGTTACAGATTGTGAAATGTATGAAATGATGGCAAAAACTAATGTACTTTGACACCGTCTTCATACTCCGACTCTGTTGCCCTAACTACATGTGATACCATATACCAGGGACTTACAATACAATTAAGTGTGCCAGTCAGGTGCAGGACGCTTTTATCATATTTTAAGGAGTGAGCAAAAGCTCTTTAGCACCGGTTACCAGTGGTAAAGTCCTAAAGCCAACATAAATGTAGTCAGCAAAGCAGGGGGGTGAAGCCGAAATGTGAGGGGTCGCCCTGCAGAGATCTCCAAGTCTAACAGTAGCTGATAATGTTAAGGGTCCAAGACTGAGATGCTAATGCTTCACCTCCAAACAGCAGAAACAAAATAATGGGGTTTGCCACAACCATGTTCTTTATAAGAACAGTACCCCCGCATATCAAAGAAATGCACAAGCAAGTTATTTGGAACGTGGTCTCATGACCTTACTAAAACATCGCAAAAAGCTTTATTTAATCCACTGGGAAATCTTGATACAGTGTGAGAAATGGTGAACTGGTCTCTGAGCTGTGAAAATGCAATGGATGCTGGTCTACCTAGATACGAAATAGAAGAACCCTGACTCACACAAAAGAAAAACATGTGTTTCTGCTGGATTACTCCAAGATGTGAGATAACTCCCCACTCTTTTGTAACACAGATTTGCCTGGGGCACTACTGGGAAGCAGTCCACTCTATTTTCACATTAGAACGTCTGCATTATTATATACATTTGTTGTGGTTCCTTTTCTTCATGTGAAAATGATGAACCCCTTCCTCTACACCTCTTCCATGTACCACCGTAAAAAAAGATTTAATATTGCCATTCACATAAAGGGGTCTTGTAGAGGGTGGTGAGCAGCCTGCGAGACTGCCATGTCAACAGAAGAAATGCTTATCCATTTCTTTGGTAAATGACCACCCTCCAGATCAGGGACTGTAGAAGGCAATGGTCATTTACTGAGTGAGTATTATGTTATGCACCACCTTGGCAAAGGTGTTTGTTTCTCAATACCAAAGTTCTAAACTAGAAGTTTGTTACTGAAAACAAGAAATAAAGGTCCATATTGGTTTGAACATTTTGAACCAGAGTTTGTGGGGTCATTTTCACAATTTTTTTGATAGGTACCACCTTGATGTCCGTAGTGGTCCAAAGCAGAAATAGTGCACATTGCAAGGACAGTTGCTTTGATATATATTGACTCATGGTCCTGTGGTGGATGATTGTCAAAGGGGTGTTATGGTGGAACCAGATGAGAATGCAATGGGCACTTCACTGACATATAAATAGAATGACAAATCAGAAGTTTGGCAGACAGAGCATCAGCACGTGTTCAGTGATGCCCTGCAACCTACAAACTCCATCTTTGTCTTGAGATCTCTGCCAATTTCTAAGTTGTCAATGGGCTGATAATTGGTTTGTGAGTATACTTTAATCACAGGTTAAGGCAAATGCCAACTGTCCAGAATATCATTGCCATCAAATGATGTTTCGCCCGTCATGTGAGTAGACTGAGTTCTAGTAATGTGCGACTATAAATCCCAAATCGATTTTGCATCAGGGTTTTACTAGAAAAGTTAATCAAGCCGGATTCAAAACCAGGGCCTCAACTTATACATTATTTTCTTTAACCTCTGCCACAAGGAAATTGGCAACAAGGAGAAACGTGATAGTAAATATGTACTGCTTAGTTGGTTGTAAAGTGTGATTTTGAAAAAAATCTTATGGGGCTGCAGAGATCATATATAACAGATCCAGTACAATGGTTTACACATGTGTGTGATTTATTGTCAATGTAATGTGTACATGTGATATAAAGCACTCCGATGTGTAGTGTTATAAAATAAATCAAAAATGGTAGTATTCAAATTGTTATTTTCTATAAATACTAAGACAAATCAACACTTCTGACATAGGTGCAGTGCATGCATATCTCTCAGATACAAGGACTGAAAAAAGATGAAAGCATGCTTCTTTTAAGTATTTGGGAAGTAATAATGAGCTGTGAGCCTTGGTTTACCCTTCATTGCATTTGCACCTCAATATAAAGCTCAGATAGCTCCCAGCCAAGATACAAGAACTAAAGTAAATCTGATGGCCCCTTAAATTGAGCCTTTGTTATGGGACCAGCTGGAGCCTGAAAAGGAAAGACCACTGCCTGCTGGGATCGAAAGCAGACAACATGAAGCACCGCTGAAGGTGTCCTGGGGTTTGGAAATGATACCAGGAGAAGTTAAGCACATTCCTCAGTAGTGGCCAACTTCTTCGCAAGATGAACAGCGTCCATCCTTTGAAAATAGTGGGTGGACGTTGTCCATCCTTGTGTACAACAATGTGAGCAGACACTAGGTGAATAGGCCACACTGTCCATCCAAGCGTCCAACACACTTGGTTAAATGTGTGCTGCGTTGCACACCAGGGCAGGTCCATCTTTCCCTAATGTGCTGTTGTCAGTACTGGCAGGGCCACAAGTTTACAATGTGAGCAGCACACTCAGTAGAATAGGCCCGGGCACCCTCAGTTACATGTGTACTGTGTGCACACCGGGCTAGTGTACCCTAATTCTAGTACGGAATCACATGGCATCGCAGCACGCTCGCACCTTCAGAGTGTAATGCCAGTGACTATTGAGACATCAGTTATCGCCAACTAAATGAGTCGGAAACCTGATTCTGTTTTTCTTTCTCCTTAAACAAAACAAAACATTCCACTGCAGCTATAAAGAATGACGTCAGCATGTTGGCTTGCAGGCCAGCACAACAAAGGCATTGCAGCTAAACTATTCAGCATTATTGCTGGTGTCAAATCCAAAAATGATGTGATTTTTCTTGCTGAAACGGAGGAATGCCCAGGCCTACGACCTACACAGCTTGAAAGAGACTGTGCTATATTTTAGTTGTGAATTACAAAGAGCGATTGAGATGCTTGCCTTCTCTGCCAATTAAATTGGTATTGAGGATAATAGGGTGCCACAACAGGAATACGGGATGCTTTTCAAATAGAAACATGAAAGGTTTCAGTTTAATGTTTTAGGAGTAGGTAGAGGTCCAGGGCAACAACTGCTTTCTCTTTAAAAACATTTTTACAACCATTCTCAAAGGGGAAGGGGTCCCTTTGGGACACCTTCCTATTCGCAAATGGATTTCCCCTTGAAGCAGGGGGTCAAAATGCGAACGTTTTGAAACCACATTTCAGTCGCAAAATATTCATACCTTCCACTGTGACTTGCTATTAGGAAGGGACTGCCTGAGCACATTCCTTCCTACCAACGAATCGCAAATCCAATTCGAGTGTTGGTAAAAGGTTGCTGAATTGCAAATAGGGTTTTGTAATTAAAGGCCCTTTTCCAGTCACTAAGTGGCCGATTCTGGGAATTGGCCCATCTATGTGTGAGTGTCCCCTAGTTCCTTCCATTCAACTGACCATTATCCGTCCGATTCACATTTCTGAGTATTGGAAGCAGTGCTACAGGATTATCATTGCAAGCCTTTGTGAATTGGCTGACCATGTCATACTCCCTTTAGTAGTTGTACTGAGAGGGGGCAGTGCTTCCATTTTAATAACATTTTAGTCGATTTCTGGGAAATCCAGAATGTCATGTAGGAGCATGTGAACGATGACTAGAGGCGTACTACTTTACGTACTCCAATGTGCCTCGAATAGACACCTGAGAGTGTACAGTTCAGGCTTTTTCGACGTACCACATACATACCCATAACACACTGTCATGCGTTATGTAACTTTGCAAATGTTGAATGCATTTAGAAAAAGAAACTGCACTATGAAAAGATAATGCACATGGTGCTCACTGAGACCCACCACTAGCCTCCTACTCCAGAGACCTGCTCAACAGGCATCTCTTGTGTGGGCCTCTTCACACTAGTATTCCAAGCACTGGGTTCTAGAGTGCTGCCCAGTTACCTGCTGTGAGCTAAACCTGTGCCAAGAAAAGCATTGATGCTGCAGACACATTTTTGTATTTGTATGATCTCAAGGTGTTGTGTCACTCATTGACCTGTGTAATGACCACTGCCACCCTACCTAGGGTCTAGAGCCTGGCTGCACTAGACACAACTTCAAATAAATGAAAGCATGCACGTGGCATGCATAGCCAACAGTACCTGCAGGAACAATCCAAAGTAGAGGTGACTCTAGCACTTAATTCTGGGTCCGCTGCAGCCCCAAAAGACAGATGCAGTGATGAAGATTTGATGTTCCAAAGGAGAGGATGAAATGGAGCAGATTATTTCTTGTGAATGTTACACCGCATGCATAGAGTAGCCGAGATATTTATTAACCCATTTTCCTTCCCATAGGGAGAGCTCACCATCTGTGGTTGGTCCCCTTAGAGATATTCCCATAGCTGGACATAGCATGCCTGGTGTCACTGTGGCAGAAGTTAAGTCACAAAAACTTCGCTGTTAATTACATTTTTGCTGTTTAACAACACAGGCATCATGAGATTAAAAATACATTGTGAACATTATTTAGGTTTAGAAAACAAGTTGGTTACGTTATGTAAGATGCTGTTAAGCAACTTTGAGTGTAAACATACAGAGTGTGTTAGTTAAAATATCCTTACACTTTGTAAGGTGGTTTAAACGGTTATGAATATGAAATACTTAAAAATTCATGAAAAAATTTAATTATATAAAACAGATGACAAAGTAATACACTTTTGTATACATTTTTCTTTCAAAAAAAATATAGTTTGTTTAATAAATTACATGATGAAATGGCACCACATTAATCTCCTTTTAAAAACAAAGTACACCAAATTTTCTGTAAGAAGGAGAAATGTGTTTCTGTGTCCTGCTCGAAGTCCTGACTTTACGAAGACAGGTTCCATGAGTAAAATATAAAAGTCTCTCCTTCCAATGACTTCTGTGTCATGTCTTGCGGCATGTATCATCCCCATCTATTTGGGAAGCTTCATTGGCAGACCATGGACAACTGTATAGCTCTGGGCTTTATGCACCAAGCCATGACCCCTACTGTCCCTATACATGTCAGCAGTCTCGTGTCTATGTATATTCGTCAATGCTCCTAGTGCCCTGGAGGCTTGGGGCCTCCTTTAACCCCTCCCATGCTGGTGACGGAACCGCTGTGTCACCAGCCTTGGTCGCGCTGTGCTGGTGACGGAGCGGTTCCATCACGGCCCGCTCGGCGAGCCTGCGCGCGCTGATTTCGTGCCTGAGCTGGACGTTCCATTGAGCGGCGGGCCCTGATGGAACCACTCCGTCACAAGCACTACAAAAGGGGGTGGTGATTGACTGAGCATCTGAATCAATCAAACACTGACACCCAGTCAAAAGATCTGGGTTGAATCCATCACCGTTCTTTAGCCCACTCTGCCACCCCAGTTCAGACTTGGCTATATGCAAATCAGTCTGACCCTGTGCCTCATGGGAACAGTCCAGCCCGAACTGCTAAGCCATGTCTTCCCTGGACCGGAAACAAGCTTCCGAGGACCGGTTTCTGGCATTCTAGCCGTCTTCAGCCCCGCTTGCTTGAATCCAGTGGCAAAGTGAGCAAGGGACTCACGTCTGAGCATACCCTGCCACACTTATGGCGGCCAAAAGCGGTACAAAAGGGGGTGGTGATGGACGGAGTATCTGAATCAATCAAACACTCACACCCAGTCAAAAGATCTGGGTTTAATCCATCACTGTTCTTTAGCCCACTCTGCCAGCCCAGTTCAGACATGGCTATATGCAAATCAGTCTGACCCTATGCCTCATGGGAACAGTCCAGCCCGAACTGCCAAGCCATGTCTTCCCTGGACCGTAAACAAGCTTCCGAGGACCAGTTTCTGGCATTACAGCCGCTTTCAGCCCGGCTTGCTTGAATCCAGTGGCAAAGTGAGCAAGGGACTCACTTCTGAGCATACCCTGCCACACTTATGGCGGCCAAAAGCGGTACAAAAGGGGGTGGTGATGGATGGAGCATCTGAATCAATCAAACACTCACACCCAGTCAAAAGATCGGGGTTTAATCCATGACCGTTCTTTAGCCTACTCTGCCACCCCAGTTCAGACATGGCTACATGCAAATCAGTCTGACCCTGTGCCTCATGGGAACAGTCCAGCCCGAACTGCCAAGCCATGTCTTCCCTGGACCGGAAACAAGCTTCCGGGTACCGGTTTCTGCCATTCCAGCCATCTTCAGCCCAGCTTGCTTGAATCCAGTGGCAAAGTGAGCAAGGGACTCACGTCTGAGCATACCCTACCACACTTATGGCGGCCAAAAGCGGTACAAAAGGGGGTAGTGATGGACGGAGCATCTGTATCAATCAAACACTCACACCCAGTCAAAAGATCTGGGTTTAATCCATTACCGTTCCTTCCTTCTAGGAAGGATTTGATCCAAGACAGGGCGGTACCGGAAATTCCTGCCATGCTAAGACGGCGGATAAGGATGGCATGATCCACTGTGTCGAAGGCGGCGCTCAAGTCCAGTGGCAGTGATCCTCCTGGACTTGAGCGCCGCCTTCGACACAGTGGATCATGCCATCCTTATCCACCGTCTTAGCATGGCAGGAATTTCCGGTACCGCCCTGTCTTGGATCAAATCCTTCCTAGAAGGCAGAACCTTCCAGGTGACCAATGGCTCAGTTAACTCCAGAGCTCTCCCCCTCCAGTGTGGGGTCTGCCAGGGCTCCTCCCTGAGCCCCACACTTTTTAACGTATACATGTCTCCCCTCGAAGACATCGTAACTCCATTCGGAATAAAAACTGTTATGTACGCCGACAATACCCAGCTGGTCTTCTCTTTAAACCAGTCGATCAAATGTCTGGACAACTTGTCATCTTGCCTCCTGAATATATCCCAATAGATGTGCGACTCTCGTTTGAAACTAAACGGAGAGAAATCTGAGCTCCTTCTCCTTGGGGACCCATGCAGACTCCCCCCATCCCTCTCCTGGCCACCTTGCATGGGATCACCCCCCTCCCCTAAGATGGAAGTCAAGAGCCTGGGTATCTGGTTGGACCAGGACCTCAACTTTAAAGTCCAGGCCAGAAAAACAGCCGGCACGTGCTTTGGCCTCATTCAGATAGCTCGAAAAATCCTCCACCTAATCCCCTTTCAGTCCAGGAAACTGTTAATACAGGGGCTAGTTAACTCTAGACTGGACTACGGAAATGCCCTATACTTAGGTGCTCCCTCATCAGTCATCAACAGACTGCAATGTGCCCAAAACGTCACTGCCAGACTCCTGACCGGGACCAAATTTAGATGCTCTGCCAAACCGGCCCTCAGATTACTACACTGGCTCCCGATTAAGGAAAGGATCACCTTTAAGAATCTCTACATCTCACATAAAATACTTCAAGGCAGAGGCCCGCCCATCCTGAGATCTCTCGTCAAACCACATCACTCCAACAGACAGCTCAGATCAGACTTCCTCTCCTTGGCCAGTATCCCCAAAATAAGAAAGGCCCGCTCAGGGGGGCGACTGTTTTCATATAATGCTCCAAAGCTGTGGAATTCCCTCCCACACCCCATCCGAAGAGAACCCAACCTACTGGCCTTCCGTAGGCAATTATAGACCTGGCTCTTCACATAAAACCCTCCATGCAGCTCCCCCTCTCTGAATGCTACAGGTTGACTGACAGCGCTGGGACGCCCCAGGGTAGCTACGCACTTTACAAATCTGAAATCAAATCAAATCAAACCGTTCTTTAGCCCACTCTGCCACCCCAGTTCAGACATGGCTATATGCAAATCAGTCTGACCCTGTGCCTCAAGGGGACAGTCCAGCACAAACTGCCAAGATATGTCTTCCCTGGACCGGAAACAAGCTTCCGAGGACCGGTTCCTGGCTTTCCAGCCATCTTCAGCCCGGCTTGCTTGAATCCAGTGGCAAAGTGAGCAAGGGACTCACGTCTGAGCATATGTTACATTCTACGTTTTCCCTATCATTCATTTATTTATTTCTGCTTGTATGACATCAGCCTGTTCTTCTGATGTCTGCTCTACACATCATGTTATGATTCCAATAAGACCTGGAATTCTAGAAGGTGTAAGAGGCAGAGAGTCAGTTTGACATGAGATTGTAGCTGTGTACTGGCTGATGCTGTGCTGGACATTAAATCTTCCTTTCTACAGTACTTGATTCCTGTCTGATTTCAACATATTTTGGTGACGAGGGAAAGACCTATCCTATGCTCCTGTCATCTTACCAGCACAGGTACGGAGTGTGTCTAAGGATTATTTCATTTTACAAAATGTTTGTGCTCTGATGGCACCAGCGGCAGTTTTCTTTATATTTCTCATTTATGCGCCTTGATAGCACATGCGGCTGTAACCTCTTAACTTTGTATATATTCCTACATACTATTTTTGAGTTTTAATCTGACTATTTTTCGCCTTGTGAAACTTTTCCTTCTACACACTGTTGGTTTGCCTGCTCTGCATGTTGCAAGTAAGACGCTTTAAATTCTGCTCATTTTGCTATCTTCTACTCCTATTTTGTGGATATTTGAACTATTTACCTTCATTTTCAAGTCAGCCTGAATTGCATCTTTTGATTTTCCACACGCGAGCAATCGCTCTCCCAGCGTTTCACGCGAGCAGCTTCTGAACTGCCTACGCGCACTGTTGCCAAGGAAGCATCAACACTGCAACGTCACCGCCGCACCGCCGCCTACGCGAGCTGTTGTCAAGGGAGTCTTTCAGCGTCTTCCAGCGCTTCTTCTTAGCGCGTCATCACGCACTTTCTCCACGCAACGCGTCACAACGTTGGCGGCCATTTTCGGTTTCCAAGGGAACGGATTTCAACAAAACTACGGAGCTTTGATAAGGGAGCTCATTTACAGCTCATTTACAGACATTATAATCGTTTTTGGCAAAAAAAATTACTACTCAGCAAGACTATTAATTTTACATTTACTTATATGTGTACCAGCTTATTTATTTGCGGTTTTCAGTATTTAGTTTCCATGGAGATTAGTTCATCATTTTAATCATTTAAGTTTAGTTTCTGATGGTTTACAATATTACAACTAGCATGTGTTTTTAACTTTAGGCATTTTGTCAGTAACTTCACATTATTTAACATGCAGTTTGACCCTCCAGCAAAATTCCTTCAAATTAAAGGTGATCCTCCCATGCCTTGGGTAAGATGGAAGGAAGAATTTATCACTTATATGAAGGCAATTGATGGGGAACGCATGGGGGCAGAAAGAAAAAAAAGTATTTTCCTTCATTGTTTAGGATCCAAAGGTCAAGTTATTTTTAGATCTTTGCCTCAGGTTACAGTACAGAGTGATGGTAGTGGTGATAATTTGAATGTCTATAACGAAGCCTTATTACGCATAGAGAAAAGATTTAAACCGGTTACAAGTATTGCATTAAACAGATTTAAATTTTATAAGAGGGCACAGAAATCTGACGAGAATTTTGATGATTTTCTTACAGGTTTGAGATCATTATCTATACATTGCAATTTTGAGTTGTTAACAGATGAAATGATCAGAGATCAAATCATAGTACATGTTAAGAATAAGAAAATACAGGAAAGATTATGGGTGTTGGGTAATCCCACATTATCTGAAGCTATTTCAGAAGCTAAAGCTCTAGAACAATCTGAAAAATGGATGGAAGTTGTTAAAGATAATGCTAATAAGAAAGTTGCAGAAGAAGAGGTATGTAATGTTAAAATTAGGAATGATGGTCATATACAACAAACCTTTCAACGTCCTCTAACTTCACGTTTTCAACAAAATTACAGAAGTGGATTTAATAGGAATTCTCAAGGAATGTTTGGTAGTATGACTGTCTGTTATAGATGTGGTAATAGATCACATTTAGCTTCTTTTCCTGGATGTCCTGCTCTTAACAAAGAGTGTAGAAATTGTGGAAGAATAGGACATTTCACTAGTGTTTGTAAAGATCTCAAACGCAATCCTACACCCTCTACAGATATTGTTGATAAAGGCTTTGTTGTTTCAATAATTGATGTGGTTCCAGCTCATATAAAGAAATCACCTAATGTGGATTTTGCGATGTGCCAGGTCAATATATCCTTGATGGTAGACTCAGGTTCACCATGGACAATAATGACAGAACTCTATTTTCTTGAGAAGTTGAGTAAACAACTAAGTTTGAGTAATTTGTTCTCAAATTCTGTTATTACTCAGGATGGTAAGTTATGGAACACAAAAAGAATTGCTAAATGTAACTATGCTGTTCATGGTGCCTGTGCTAAGGATCTACCTAGTTCTGATATTTCAGGTCAGGGTGATCAAGACACCATTGCCTCAAGAATCAAACGTAATGTTCGTGTTACAAGTAGACCGTTAAAATTGAGAGATTATGTTTAGTTTTCAATTGTTATGAAAAAAAAGGGATGTGTTACATTCTATGTTTTCCCTATCATTTATTTATTTATTTCTGCTTGTATGACATCAGCCTGTTCTTCTGATGTCTGCTCTACACATCATGTTATGATTCCAATAAGACCTGGAATTCTAGAAGGTGTAAGAGGCAGAGGCAGAGACTCAGTTTGACATGAGATTGTAGCTGTGTACTTGCTGATGCTGTGCTGGACATTAAATCTTCCTTTCTACAGTACTTGATTCCAGTCTGATTTCAACAGCATACCCTGCCACACCTATGGCGGCCAAAAGCGGTACAAAAGGGGGTGGTGATGGGCGGAGCATCTGAATCAATCAAACACTCACACCCAGTCAAAAGATCTGGGTTTAATCTATCACTGTTCTTTAGCCCACTCTGCCACCCCAGTTCAGACATGGCTATATGCAAATCAGTCTGACCCTGTGCCTCATGGGAACAGTCCAGCCCGAACTGGTAAGCCATGTCTTACCTGGACCGGAAACATGCTTCCGAGGACCGGTTTCTGGCATTCTAGTCGTCTTCAGCCCGGTTTGCTTGAATCCAGTGGCAAGGTGAGCAAGGGACGCAACTCTGAGCAGACCCTGCCACACTTATGAGGCCCAAAAGCGGTACAAAAGGGGGTGGTGATAGATGGAGCATCTGAATCAATCAAACACTCACACCCAGTCAAAAGATCTGGGTTTAATCCATCACCGTTCTTTAGCCCACTCTGCCACCCCAGTTCAGACATGGCTATATGCAAATCAGTCTGCACCTGTGCCTTATGAGATTAGTGCAGCCCGAACTGCCAAGCCATGTCTTCCCTGGACTGGAAACAAGCTTCCGAGGACCGGTTTCTGGCATTCCAGCCGTCTTCAGCCCGGCTTACTTGAATCCAGTGGCAAAGTGAGCAAGGGACTCACGTCTGAGAATACCCTGCCACACTTATGGCGGCCAAAAGCAGTACAAAAGGGGGTGGTGATGGACGGAGCATCTGATTCAATCAAACACTGACACCCAGTCAAAAGATCTGGGTTTAATCCATCACCGTTCTTTAGCCCACTCTACCACCCTAGTTCAGACATGGCTATATGCAAATCAGTCTAACCCTGTGCCTCATTGGAACAGTCCAGCCCGAACTGCCAAGCCATGTCTTCCCTGGACCGGAAACAAGCTTCAGAGGACCGGTTTCTGGCATTCCATCCGTCTTCAGCCCGGCTTGCTTGAATCCAGTGGAAAAGTGAGCAAGGGACTCACGTCTGAGCATACCCTGCCACACTTATGGCAGCCAAAAGCGGTACAAAAGGGGGTGGTGATGGACGGAATTCATAGTGATCAGTGACTATGATTTTGGCATAGAATGCACAGAAATGATTGGGTTACATATTATAGTAAAACCTAAGTTCGGTAGCAAGTAGCACAAATACGAAATGCCAATACAAGGCTCAGCGTGAGCAGTACACCATTAGCCTTTTGATGTGTAGTCCTAAAGGTCACTAGCTTGTTTCTAAAAGTGGAGACAATCAATGCTGAGGAAAATTGCATCCTAATCTAGCATAATGAAGAGAGATGTGGACTGGTGGAATCCAATAAATTCAATAAGATGGGTGATGAGAACCCCCTGTTCATGTCACACTAGTGAAGAAAATTAGATCTCTAATTGTGGATCAGAACCTAACTCCTGAGTCACTCAGCACAAACATACCACCCTACCCTGCTTATATAAGTGCTCTATCAAAATTGGGCTGTATTGATACTCAAAAAACGTCCATTTATGGGCAGTGGGGATGCTGCAGTGCGTGTTAGGACAGTTGAAAGTGCAAATGAAAGTGTCCCCAAACAACTGTAGATCATTAGACATAGAAGAGAGAACTTTAACACTTTTATACTATGTACCATATCACATTCAGTTAGTGACATCATGGTGATACAATAGTCATACCATAGAGAATGCTTCCAACAGGGAAGCTAATTAATAATAATTAATGGGTCAAAACAACCGGTGACATAACACAGGTAATAGAGAACATCACCCCTCATAGTAGTACACCAATGGATACATTGCCTCAATAGTAGGGGTTAATTTCCTCTTTTCTTTTCTTCTATTCAGTCTTTTTTTGACAGATTTTGTTGGTGAGGGAGATTCATCTCTTCTCTGTGAAGTGCCTCCATCGTCTGATGTAAACCAGCATGATCAGATTCCTGCTGAGAGGGACTGGTCACTCTTTGATGCTTATCAGAGTTCTTGTGTAAATTCCAAGATGTGATTGTCTCCATGTTGGATAGATTGGTCACTAGGAATGGTACTGTCCATTTCTGAATCATCAGGTGAGCAGAGGAAAGTTCAGAGTGTTCCTTTGTCTTGCCATCTGTGTCAGTATTATACAGGGTTTAAAAGTCCCTACTTAAGGTCCCATAACTTCAGTCTGGCCTGGAATGTAAGGAACCTCTTTCACTTAATGTTTTTTTTTTGGAAAACCTTTATTTGATATTTCAACCAGTTACAAACAAGGGCCTACAACCCCCAGGGCCGGCCGGTAAGCAGTTGGAGCACAATAAAGCAATCAAAAACCCAGATTCAGCATCCCGGGGAGCAGATTCGCCACGTCAACAATACGTACTGGTTATAAAACAGAACATGTATGTAACAGGATGCAAAAGGTTTCATTTTATAATATAAAATAGAAGGATCAGGTGCCATACAATATCTCAAGTTGCAGAATAGGGCGGGCGAAATAGCAATATGTCCACAATTAATCGCTTTCGTTTAAATCAAAGGCGCTAAGACGTACGATTTAGGAGGAGCAAGCTTACAATTACAGGTTCGCGCCAGTTAGATGTCCGCCCAGTGACACTGAAACATCACGAGAATTAAGACATAGATAAAAAAGCAGAGATTGACATAGGAGTGAACCCACTACACTGACCCGGAAAAGAAGAGAAGAAAAGAGCGAAGAAAGATAAAAGGAAAAAAGGCCATAGAAACAAAACGAAAAACAAAACTCTCCTTCCCCAACCCCCCACCCTGCACCCCTGCAGATGACTACAGCCTACCCCCCTAGCAGCGTGCCTGTAGCCCAAGAACCGAAACCCGAAATATAGAAAGAACCAGAGAAAGAAAGAAAGAAATTAAACCCCACCCGAAGAGGGGAAATGGAGGGGGGCTGTATTCTACATGTTCCCGGTCTCTCCCTCCCGCCTTAACAAATGGCGCCTCCCGAACCTAACACAATCAAATAGACCACAATGAAAAATTACCCCGGGGGGAACCACAAACCCTGCCCCGGAATCCGTTAATCTAACGAAGCAGTCCCGTTACCGATAAAACCACAGTAAACAACCCAAACAACAATCTCAGCCTTGGCCCCGCCGATCGAATTTGCTGAGTCCCTCGGATGAATAAAGCGCCATCCTCAAAATGTCAAAGGTTACACAGAAGTGGTCGGAACTTAGTTCAGTAGATGGAAAAAGAACAGCAGATCCCAAAGTAGACGGCCGGTACCAACGATGCCCCTCCCCGTCTCCGAGGCCAAGCATTGTTACATCCACCATCTTGAGAGACCGACTGGGGAGGGGGTACGACACAATCCAAAGCAGTTCACAGTGCTGACCAAAAAGTTTCCAGGATGGGAACAGCAGTTAAATGTTCCGACAGCTGCGAAACCGAGGATTCCAATGAAGTAGTTGAGTCACCGATCCCAGCCCATTCAAATAGTTCCACTTCTGTAGGGGCAGGCACAGCTTCCAGCACCGGATCTAAGCGCGCCGCTGGGGCGTCCATCGGGAGGCAAGCTGGCTGCCGGGTCTCGGGCATCAATTTAGGGTCCAGTCTCAGTCCTATAATTCCATCCGCCGCCGACAACAAGTTACAGACCTGGGCTTCCATAGTCACATGAAGTGCCTCATGTGCCGCCAGCACCATTCGCAATGATGGACCACATTGAGCCTGCTCCGCCAGGTTCCGTATATCCTCAGGCATAGTGATCCCCACGGAGAGGCGCCTTTTCCGGGGTAAGATTAGCCAGAGCAGGAATGAGCCTTGAGGGACAAACCGTCAGCATGCAGTAGTGCGCGACGAGACCCCAACCCAAAGGCGCCGGCGATGCAAGTTCCGGACCTCCAGGTCGGGGACCCCTGCAACACAGCACCGTGCATCACTCGTCTCCTCACCTCCGGTACATCACCAGGCAGCAGACGGTAGCAAATCCGTCTAAAAATTTCCGAAAGTTCCAGAGGCCGGACCCTGCCGCCCTCCACAGTCCGCTGTTGTTCAACTCGGACCCGGCTAGACCAGCACTCGAGACCCCGGCTTACAGACTGGGTTAGGCCACAAATCGTTCCTCGACGTTACTCCGCTCCACAATGTCAGAAAAGTCCCGGGATCACACCATCGGGGTGCTGATTAGTTCACCCACACGGATCCGGGGCAGGAAATCAGGATATGTGACAGGATCTTCGAGCGTAAGACGGAGGTCAGCGGAGCCGGGAGACTATGTGGCCATCTTGCTTGCTGTCGTGGCTCCTCCCCTCTTTCACTTAATGTTAATGTTTACTGAGTAATCTGTTGAGAAGAAGATTTAGTGACTTTCATAGAGAAATGGTTCTTTGTTTTGTTTCGTAGCGAGAAGTATAACTGGCCAAAACACAATTGGCCAGAAGGGGACACCTTTCCAGAAAACCATAAAGTGAGATGCCACACTGAGATAGGAAAACTCAGTCAATCAGAACACACAATGCACACTACACACAGTGATCACGTGCTTCCCATGTTAGACATCTGGACACGTACTCCCCAGCTTTGCATTGTGTTCAATCAGGGTCTAAACCCACCTGTGCTTCTTATCAAATGACCAGATTTATGACTCCGTGACTAGGCCCAGGTTCATGTTCTAAATAAAAATGCACAAATCACTCAGTTACACCATGTGAAATGTATATGATGGCAAAAACTAATGTACTTTGACACGGTCTTCAAACTCAGACTCTGTTGCCTTAACTACATGCGATACCATATACTAGGGACTTAAAATACAATTAGGTGTGCCAGTCAGGTGCAGGACACTTTTATCATATTTTAAGGAGTGAGCAAAAGCTATTTAGCACCGGTTACCAGTGGTAAAGTCCTAAAGCCAAAATAAATGTATTTAGCAAAGCAGGGGGGTGAAGCCAAAATGTGAGGGGTCGCCCTGCAGAGAGCTCCAAGTCAAACAATAGCTATTCATGTTAAGGGTCCAAGACTGAGATGCTAATGCTTCACCTCCCAACTGCAGAAACAAGATAATGGGGTTTGCCACACACATGTTCTTTATAAGAACAGTACACCCGCAAATCAGAGAAATGCACAAGCAAGTTATTTGGAACGTGGTCTCATGACCTTACTAAAACATTGCAAAAAACATTATTTAATCCTCTGGGTAATCTTGATACAGTGTGAGAAATGGTGAACTTGTCTCTGAGCTGTGAAAATGCAATTGATGCTGGTCTACCTAGATACGAAATAGAAGAACCCTGACTCACACAAAAGAAAAACATGTGTTTCTGCTGGATTACTCCAAGATGTGAGATAACTCCCCACTCTTTTGTAACACAGATTTGCCTGGGGCACTACTGGGAAGCAGTCCACTCTATTTTCACATTCGAACGTCTGCATTATTATATACATTTGTTGTGGTTCCTTTTCTTCATGTGAAAATGATGAACCCCTTCCTCTACACCTCTTCCATGTACCACCGTAAAAAAAGATTTAATATTGCCATTCACATAAAGGGGTCTTGTAAAGTGTGGTGAGCAGCCTGCGAGACTGCCATGTCAACAGAAGAAATGGTATCCATTTCTTTGGTAAAGGACCACCCTCCAGATCATTCAGTGGCACTGCAGAAGGCAATGGTCATTTACTGAGTGAGTATTATGTTATGCACCACCTTGGCAAAGGTTGTTGTTTCTCAATACCAAAGTACTATAGTAGAAGTTTGTTACTGAAAACAAGAAATGAAGGTCTATATTGGTTTGAACATTTTGAACCAGACTTTCGGGGGTCGTTTTCACAATTTTGGTGATAGGTACCACCTTGATTTCCCTGGTGGTCCAAAGCAGAAATAGTGCACATTGCAAGGACAGTTGTTTTGATATATATTGACTCATGGTCCTGTGGTGGATGATTGTCAAAGGGGTGTTATGGTGGAACCAGATGAGAATGCAATGGGCACTTCACTGACATATACATAGAATGACAAATCAGAAGTTTGGCAGACAGAGCATCAGCACGTGTTCAGTGATGCCCTGCAACCTACAAACTCCATCTTTGTCTTGAGATCTCTGCCAATTTCTAAGTTGTTAATGGGCTAATAATAGGTTTGTGAGTATACTTTAATCACAGTTTAGGGCAAATGCCAACTGTCCAGAATATTATTACCATCAAATGATGTTTCACCGGTCATGTGAGTAGACTGAGTTCTAGTAATGTGCGACTATTAATCCCAAATCGATTTTGCATCAGGGTTTTACTAGAAAAGTGAATCAAGCCGGATGCAAATCCAGGGCCTCAACTTATACATTATTTTCTTTAACCTCTGCCACAAGGAAATTGGCGACAAGGAGAAACGTGATAGTAAATATGTACTGCTTAGTTGGTTGTAAAGTGTGAATTTGAAAAAAAATCTTATGGGGCTAAGGTACCTTCTGCAGAGATCACATATAACAGATCCAGTCCAATGGTTTACAAATGTGTGTGATTTATTGTCAATATAATGTGTACATGTGATATAAAGCGCTCTGATACCTTGCATTGGGATGAGTAGTGTTATAGAAGAAATCAACAATGGTAGTATTCAAATTGTCATTTTCTATAAATACTGGGACAAATCAACACTTCTGACATAGGTACAGTGGGTGCCTATCTCTCTTATACAAGGACTGAACAAAGATGAAAGCATGCTTCTTTAAAGTATTTGTGACGTAATAAGCTGTGAGCCTTGGTTTACCCTGCATTGCATTTGCATCTTAATGTAAAGCTCAGATAGCTCCCTGCCAAGATACAAGAACAAAAATAAATCTGATGGCCCTTAAATTCAGCCTTTGTTATGGGACCTGCTGGAGTCTGAAAAGGAAATACCACTGCCTGCAAGGATCGAAAGCCCACAACATGCAGCACCGCTGAAGGTGTCCTGGGGTTTGGAAATGATACCAGGAGAAGTTAAGCCCAATCCTCAGTAGGGCCCAACTTCTTCAGAGGATGAACAGCGTCCGCCCTGTGAAAAGAATGGGTGACGTTGTCCATCCTTGTGTACAACAATGTGAGCCACACTGTCCATCCCTGCGTCCAACAAACTTGGATAAATGTGTGCTGCGTTGCACACCAGGGCAGGTCCATCTTTCACTAATGAGCTGTTGTCAGTCCTGGCAGGAGCACAAGTTTACAATGTGAGCAGAACACTCTGTAGAATCGGCCCTGGCTCCCCCAGTTACATGTGTACTGTGTGCACACCGGGCTAGTGCACCCTAATTCTAGTACGGAATCACATGGCATCGCAGCACGCTCACACCTTCAGAGTGTAATGTCAGTGACTATTGCGATATCAGCTATCACCAACTAAATTAGTCGGAAACCTGATTCTGTTGTTCTTTCTCCTTAAACAAAACAACACATTCCACTGCAGCTATAAAGAATGACGTCAGCATGTTGGCTTGCAGGGCAGCACAACAAAGGCATTGAAGCTAAACTATTCAGGTTAGTGGTGCTGGTGTCAAATCCCAAAATGTTGTGATTGTCTTGGTGAAACGGGTGAATGCCCATATGACCTATACAGCTTTAAAAATACCGTGCTATATTTTAGTTGTGAATTACAAAAGGCGAATGAGATACCTGCCTTCTCTGCCAATTAAATTGGTATTGAGGATAATCGGGTGCCCCATCAGGAAAACGGGATGTTTTTCAAAAAGAAAAAAATGATAGGTTTCTATTTAATGTTTTAGGAGTAGGTAGTGGTCCAGGGAACAACTGCTCGCTCTTTAAAAATACTTTTACAACCATTCTCAAAGGGGAAGGGGTCCCTCTGGGAGACCTTCCTAGTTGCAAATGGATTTCCACTTGAAGCTGGTGGTCAAAATGCGAAAGTTTTGAGACCACATTTCAGTCGCAAAAAAGTCATACCTACCACTGTGACTTGCTATTAGGAAGGGACTGCCTAAGCACATTCCTTCCTAACAGCGAATCGCAAATCCAATTTGAGTTTTGGTAATAGGTTGCTGAATTGCTAATAGGGTTTTGTAAATTTTTAAAGGCCCTTTTCCCAGTCACTAAGTGGCCGATTCTGGGAATTGGCCCATCTATGACCACACATACCCTTTGTGTAAGTGGCCCCTAGTTCTTTCCATTCAACTGACCATTAGCCGGCCGATTCACATTTCTGAGTATTGGAAGCAGTGCTACAGGATTATCATTGCAAGTCTTTGTGAATTGGCTGACCATGTCATACTCCCTTTGGTAATTGTACCGAGAGGGGGCAATGCTTCCATTCTAACAACATTTTAGTCGATTTGTGGGAAATCCAGAAGGTCATGTAGGAGCATGTGAACGATGACTAGAGGTTTACTACTTTACGTACTCCAATATGCCTCGAATAGACACCTGAGAGTGTACAGTTCAGGCTTTTTCGACGTACCACATACATACCCTTAACACACTGTCATGCATTATGTAACTTTTCAAATGTTGAATGCATTTAGAAAAATAAACTGCACTATGAAAAAATAATGCACATGCTGCTCACTGAGACCCACCACTAGCCTCCTGCTCCAGAGACCTGCTCCGCAGGCATCTCCTGTGTGGGCCTCTTCACACTAGTATTCCAAGCACTGGGCTCTAGAGTGCTGCCCAGTTACCTGCTGTGAGCTAAACCTGTGCCAAGAAAAGCATTGATGCTGCAGACACATTTTTGTATTTGTCTTATCTCAAGGTGTTGTGTCACTCACTGACCTGTGTAATGACCACTGACACCCTACCTAGGGTCTAGAGCCTGGCTGCACGAGACAACACTTCAAATTAATGAAAGCTTGCACGTGGCATGCATAGCCAACAGTACCTGCAGGAACAATCCAAAGTAGAGGTGACTCCAGCACTTAATTCTGGGTCCGCTGCAGCCCCAAAAGACAGATGCAGTGATGACGATTTGTTGTTCCAAAGGAGAGGATGAAATGGAGCAGATTATTTCTTGTGAATGTTACTCTGCATGCATAGAGCAGCGGAGATATTTATCAACCTATCTTCCTTCCCATAGGGAGAGCTCAACTTCATTGGTTGGTCCCCTTAGAGATATTCCCATAGCTGGACATAGCATGCCTGGTGTCACTGTGGCAGAAGCTAAGTCACAAAACCTTCGCTGTTAATTAAAGTTTTGCAGTTTAACAACACAGGCATCATTAAAAATAAATTGTGAACATTATTTAGGTTGAGCAAACAAGTTGGTTAAGTTATGTAAGATGCTGTTAAGCAACTTTGAGTGTAAACATACAGAGGGTGTTAGTTAAAACATCATTACACTTTGTAAGGTGGTTTAAACGGTTATGAATATGAAATACTTATAAATTCATGAAATAATTTAAGTATAAAAAAACAGATGACAAAGTAATACACTTTTGTATACATTTTTCTTTCTAAAATTTGTTTCTGTGTCCTGCTCGAAGTCCTGACTTTACGAAGACAGATTCCATGAGTAAAATATAAAAGTTTCTCCTTCCAAAGACTTCTGTGTCATGTCTTGTGGCATGTATCATCCCCTTCTATTTAGGAAGCTTCAGTGGCTGACCATGGATAACTGTATAGCTCTTGTCTTTATGCACCAAGCCATGACCTCTAATGTCCCTATAGATGTCAGCAGTCTCGTGTCTATGTATGTTCTTCAATGCTCCTGGTGATCTTGAGGCTTGGGGCCTTGCTAGGACCCCTCAGGATGAGTTGGTCAGACAAGCAGGGTGCTCCTTTATCCCCTCCCATGCTGGTGACGGAACCGCTCCGTCACCAGCCTCGGTCGTGCTGTGCTGGTGACGGAGCGGTTCCATCACGGTCCGCTCGGCGCGCCTGTGCGGTGCTGATTTTTCGCCTGAGCTGGACGTTCCATTGAGCGGGCGGGCCGTGATGGAACCGCTCCATCACAAGCACTACAAAAGGGGATGGTGATTGACGGAGCATCGGAATCAATCAAACACTCACACCCTGTCAAAAGATCCATCACCGTTTTTTAGCCCACTCTGCCACCCCATATGCTAATCAGTCTGACCCTGTGCCTCATTGGAGCAGTCCAGCCCGAACTGCCAAGCCATGTCTTCCCTGTACCGGAAACAACCTTCCGAGGACCGGTTTCTGGCATTCCAGCCGTCTTCAGCCCAGCTTGCTTGAATCCAGTGGCAAAGTGAGCAAGGGACTCACGTCTGAGCATACCCTGCCACACTTATGGTGGCCAAAAGCGGTACAAAAGGGGGTGGTGCTCACCCGAAGTCAAAAGATCTGGGTTTAATCCATCACCGTTCTTTAGCCCACTCTGCTACCCCAGTTCAGACATGGCTATATGCAAATCAGTCTGACCCTCTGCCTCATGGGAACAGTCCAGCAGTCTGCTCTCCCTCACAGAAAATGCCTAAACCCAACTTCAGCATCATACATCAATATAGCCATTCCAACTAATACAAGATCCCCAGTGAAGACTGTAAGCAGAAGCTGGGAGGCAGAGGCATCACCATATTTAATGACACTAATAGCTGCACCACCTTCAGAGACATCCATTTCAGCTACATGGAACATTTCATGTTCAAGATATATGGACAGAACCTTCCTGTACAGCCCACAGAACCCTGCAGCAATTTTGCTAGTGAGATCATGGACTTCAGTCAACTTAACTATCAACTGTACAGACCTAAACTCCACAGAAAACCTTGGAAACCTCAACCTCGCCCAGCATGTTACCAAACCTACCCACACCATTGAATACCTCTCTGTCCCGATTTCCTTCTCAATCTATATCACATAGACAGACCCATTCTGCACAACCACTGACCTAACCCTACCTAACGCACCCAACGGGCCCACCCGTTGCAACTAGAAAAACATCACAGAAGACAATTTGACTTCTGCCTTCTCTGGACCCCAACCCGTGCACACCAGCAACCCTTGACTCTGCCACCAGGTAGGTCACCCCCCAGCCACCGCACGGTCCTCCTGTGTGACGCTACCCCTGCTGCCGTGCCTGGTTTTGTCTTAGCTTCCCCCTTTGCGTTTTTGTCTCCCCTTACGCTGCTTGTATTGTTTAAATCCAGTTGCTTCTGTTTAATCTCTGCTCCATCTATCTTGCCCCATCTGTGTGTCCTTGCTGTATTACTGCCAATTTATCTTGCTTTTCTTGTGCCCCACCGCCCCTTTTGATTCCGGATCACCCTCCCGCTCCCCGCCTCACTGTTCCCGCTGCTCCGTCCCCTTCTGCCCCGCCCCCGCCCCCGCTTGTTTCCCGTTCGCCACCCCTCTCCCGCCTCCCAGCTACTCCTCCCTCTCTCTGTCCCTCATATGGAGGCCGCGCAGCGGACGCTTCGCAGGCATGCCGCAGGCGCGCCAAAGGCACGCCCGTCTGCGCCCGTCTAGGCCTTTACCGCGCCCAGCACCAGAACCCCTGGCCACCACCGGACTGACTGCTCCTATCAGCCGCGCCGGGGTACACGAGGACATCGCTCCTGTTAGAAGCGGATCCGCGCATCGACCCGGGACCGCCCGCAAACTTAATAACTTGCCATCCGGCAAAACTCCTGACTTAGAGTCCACCATCTTGGAAGACGACTGCCTTACCTGCGCTTCTCAACGCGGAAAGCCCTAACTCGGCAAGGAATAATTTCTGCCGACTCACTTCTATTATCAACCTCGTGCGCTGTTACTCTGTAGAACTTACAGAGCCCGCCCATAGAATCGTAACCACTGGATATCCAAGTTCCGCTATGCGCATAGTCCTCTCCCGAAGAGGTGTATAAACTGTTTCCAACAGGCAATACAATTGTAATAAGTCCTGATGATGGTCCCAATGTATTTTAGAGCGCGGGATCGAAACGTTGACCTTTTACAGTAGTCATACAGTATAAACCAATGTGTATCATTTACTGTGTATACTACTCTGGTAAAACACTTGCACTATCGATCTGAGAGTGTCCAGTTTGCTCTGCTTTTTTCTTGCCTGTAAAACCTTTCCTCCCTCATACCTATTCTCATTTCTTTATTTTTTCTGTCCTGCGGTAAAGCACAGGATTGTGCTCTTTATATTTCCTGTAATGTGATTTATAAATATTTCTTCATTGTTAAAATAAATTCCATGTCCTGCTGGACTTGGACAAATACATAAGCAGTTCATTAAGGCTTGTCTTATTATCAACGTTCTTTATCTCTGAACTGCTTTGGACCACTGTCTGTTTGCAATTGTCTAAAACCCTTGGTCCACAGCCAATTATAGGGTCCCCCTTGATTTCGAAAAAATCACAAGAGCCGCAGCACCCGACTTAGATACGGCCCCGCCGCCCTCCACGCGCTCAACACTGGACGACCGCCCGCCTGCTACAGAGCCACCCCGAAACGAACCCAAGGACTTTTCACCTGCCAAACCTGCAAATTCACCTGCCTCCGTACCTGCACCCTACCCTCAGGACCAAGCAAAAATAACCACCTCAAGTGCATCCTGCTCAACACCCGCTCCGTCCGCAAACACGCCGTTGAACTCTGGGACCTCCTCAACAGAACAGCACCAGACGTTGCCTTCCTCATGGAAACTTGGATGAATGCCTCCTCAGCCCCCGACATCGCCATAGCCATCTGGACGGCTACAAGATCACCCAGAAGGACCGCGTCAACCAAACCGGAGGGGTACTAGCCATCATCTACAGGAACACCATCAGCGTCACAACCAATTCCAAAGACAACCTCACCGCTGCCAAATACCTACACTTCCAGATCCACCCCGACCCCAAGACCATCCTCAGAGGAACCCTCATCTATAGACCCCCGGGCCCACTTACACAATTCAGTGAAGCCATCGCTGACTTATTCAAACCGCAGGCCCTCGCCTCACCAGACTACATCCTCCTAGGGGACCTGAACTTCCACCGGGAGAACTACAATGACAGCAACACCACCACCCTGCTCGACAACCTCGCCAACCTTGGACTCAAGCAACTGGTGAACACCACCACCACCTACGCTCAACCCCATCTTCTCTGCCAGTGGCCACGTCACCTTCAGCCACTCCTCCGGACTACACTGGACCGACCACAGCTGTATCCATTCACCTTCAAGAATGTGACATCCCACCACCGCCTGCAACAGAACCCCCGCAGATGCTGGAGCAAAGTAACCACCGACCAGCTAACCAAAGCACTGAGCCAGAACCCACCAACCGACAATACCGACGCCAACGCCGCAGCCCACAACCTCACACAGTGGATCACCAACTGCGCTGACGCCCTTGCATCACTGAAGATCCCTCCAGGCAAGCCCAGCAACAGGAGAGCCACATGGTTCACCGACGACCTTACAGATTCAAAGAAATCATGCCGTACTCTCGAGAAAGCCTGGTGCCACGAACAGAAAACCTGACAGCCCTCAAGACCGCCACACGCAAACACCACCAGCTGATCCGAACCACCAAAAGGACATCGTTCACAGAGCAGCTAGACAACAACACACACAACAGCAAGGAACTCTTCAGCATTGTTAAAGAGCTCTACAACCCAAGCGTCAGCAGCAACAACATCAAACCATTGCAAGACCTCTGCAACTCCCTCGCCACGTTCTTCCACCGCAAGATCACCGATATACATGACAGCTTCGGCAACCAGACACCACCTCCAGCCACCGGACCAACGCCCCCTACCACCACCCTCAACGCTTGGACTCCCATCAGCACTGAAGACACCACCCATGTGATGAGCACCATCCACTCCAGCTCACCCTCAGACCCAATGCCCTCAATACATCTTCAACAAAGCCGATACCATCATCGCACCCCAACTCTGGAACGTCATAAACAACTCCTTCACATCCGCCACCTTCTCAGAGAGCTGGAAGCATGCAGAAATCAACGCCCTACTGAAGAAACTCACAGCAGACCCCAAAGACCTCAAGAACTTCCGCCCCATCTCTCTTCTCCCCTTCCCTGCAAAAGTCATCGAGAACACCATCAATAAACAGCCGACTGCATTCCTCAAGGCAAACGGATCCCTCGAACAGCCCTCATCGCAGCCACCGACGACATCAGGACCCTGCTCGACGACGGGGAAACTGCCGCTCTCATCCTCCTAGACCTCTCAGCCGCCTTCCACACCGTCTGCAATCGCACCCTAATAACCCACCTCCACAATACTGGGATCCAAGGAAAGGCCCTGGACTGGATCACCTCGTTCCTCTCTGACAGAACCCAGTGAGTTCACCTCCCCCCTTCTGCTCCACAACCACAGAGATCATCTGCGGTGTACCCCAATGCTCCTCACTCAGCCCTACCCTCTTCAATATCTACATGAGCCCCCTCGCCGCCATCGCACGCAAACACAACCTCAACATCATCTCCTATGCCGACAACACCCATCTAATACTCTCCCTCACCAAAGACCCTGACACCGCCAGAATCAGCTTTCAGGAAGGAATGAGATACGTCGAGGAATGGATGAAGCTCAGCCATCTAAAACTGAACTCAGACAAGACAGAAGTCCTCATCCTGGGACCGTCCCCATCCGCCTGGGATGGCTCCTGGTGGCCCACAGAGCTGGGCTCTGCACCAACACCCATGGACCACGCACGCATCCTGGGATTCATCCTCGACTCCTCCCTCACGATGACCAAGCAAGTCAACTCATCCACATGCTTCAACCGCCTGCGCATGCTCCAAAAGATCTTCAGGTGGATCCCCACTGGAACCAGAAAGGTGGTCACCCAGGCCCTCATCACCAGCCGACAGGACTACGGGAACGCCCTCCACGCTGGAACCACGGCCAAACTGCGGAAAAGACTCCAGCGCATACAGAACGCATCCGCCCGACTCATCCCTGCCACAGCCACATCCCTGCCCACCTGAGAGACCTGCACTGGCTCCCCGTCAACAAGAGGATCGCGTTCAGGCTCCACACCCACGCACACAAAGTTCTCCTCGACATGGGCCCCGAATAACTCAACAACCGCCTCACTTCCTACACACCAACCCGCCAGCTCCGCTCCGCTAGCCTCGCCCTCACCACCGTCCCACGGATTTGCAGAGCCACCGCCGGAGGAAAATCATTCTCCTACCTGGCTGCAAAGACGTGGAACTCCCTCCCTGCCCACCTACGACTGACCCAGGACCACCTCACCTTCAGGAAACACCTCAAGACCTAGCTATTCGAGCAGTATCAGCACCCCCCTTCCCGTCAGAGCCTTGAGACCCACACAGGTGAGTAGCGTGCTCTATAATGTACTGATTGATTCATTGAGCAACTCATGGAAAGCCATCTGGAACATTAACAGCAGGAATATGCCAAATGCCAAACTTCTAGCTCCTCTCAAGCTCTACCCAACAGCAAGATCCAAACCAAAATCCACCTGGTACACAGAGGCGCTCAAACTGATGAAACCTAACTGCATGAAATTGGTGAAGACACTTTAAGCGTCTGAAAGCTGATAAAGTGGTAGCAAATTGCTAAGACCTAGCACTTTTGTGAGCCAGGCAAAACACCACTATAAAACCACCATAACATCTTTTGAAGATGCAATATGTACATGTATCCAATCCCCAGACAAAATCACAGGTTATTTACAATTCATATGGGGATACATTACTTTTTCACCATTCTTGGTAAATAGGTTACTTCAAATTTATATTTGATTTAATTTACAGACCTAATGATAAAAAACAACTATATACATTCTATAAATAATTAAAATGCCAATAGTTAAAAAAAGCGTTATAATCTATGTTTTTAATCCATATTTTTTCCTAATCAAGCAGACACTGAGGAGGTACCGACTGACACCAAAGGTTATCAGCTGAATATTCGAAGATCTAAGTAATCTTTCTGCCTCTTTATATGAGCGTATGCCCAAGTTTTTACAAAGGGGTTTAATCCATTTTGTATGTTGTGATTTATATAATGGGCAAAAAAAGAGGATATGTGCCTCGTCTTCATTTTGTTTCAAGTCGCACAGTTTGCAATATGGGTCATTCCCATTGGGATTAGAGTTTCCCCACCGGCAAGTATTTGCGTTTATTTGTAGAACCCCATATCTATATTGGAGATACATAGTTTTGGCCAGGGGTGGTTCTACCTCGTCCATGAATTGTTCGGATAAGGGGATGTCCTTAAATTGCAAAAACTTGATTGTTAATGAACCAGTGGCACGTTCATGAACATTAGTGTTCATATAGTACCAAAAAGCAGTTTTTACCTGATCTTTACAGTTGGATTGCAAGGAAGTTGGATTTTTCCAGAAGTGTAAAAGACCAATTTTTGTGAGCCATATGGATATATGTCTCAACCACTTAACTGAGTTATAAGTGTCCAGTTCCATAATTTCCATCAATCCCGCTCTATAGTCTGCGAGTTCCGGGGTGGACCATATTCTTACCCAATATAGCATTTGCCTCAAACAACACAAGTAATCTGTACGTTTTAGGTTAATGTCTAGAAAAACGGGGACTAAAGGTGTTCTTGTTGGTAACCTTAACAAACGCCTACAGAACATATTCTCATCAGTATCAAATGTATGATTTGAATGAGGCCCCCAAATCTCGGCGCCATATAAGGCGGCAGATTATGGTTTAGCTTTAAACACTTCAATCGCAGGAGTTATAGCTTTTGAAGTACTTCCTCCATGGATTTTTAAAATAGGGAGGGAGTTGTGTTTAAGTGTCAACCTACTTTTTTCTAGTTGTTTTACCCAAATCAATTTGCTATCAAACCTGATACCCAGGTAGTCAAAGAATTCCACGTACTCAAGTTTGGTGATGTTTAGAGGCAGATTTTTCTTAAAGGATTTTGGGGGGTTAATGGCCATGTATTTAGTTTTATTTGAGTTAATTTCTAACCCCTTCATTTCGCAGTAACTATTGAATTGGTTTATTAAATTTTGTAGTCCTTTAGGTGTTTGAGATATTAAAATAGTGTCATCTGCAAATAGCAGCACTGTAACTGCCTCATTGCATAGTTTAGGGGAATCATGATTACATTGTGCCAGATAGGGGGGAATATCATTTACAAATAAGGAAAAAAGGGTCGGGCCAACACGCACCCTTGTCGTACCCCCCTTTTGACTGGAATGGCTTGAGTGAGTTCGCCATTTCTTCCCCATCCTACTTTTGCAAAATTATCAGTATGAAGCTTTATAAGGTTGGACAGCAGTTCTTCCGGGACACCCATGTTCCTTAAGGTATTCCATAACAGGGAACGAGGGACAAGAACGAACGCTGAGCGTAAATCCATGAATGCTACATATATGCTACACTTCTTATTTATTTGGACATATTTCCAACAAATACACATAAACCTATGTACCTGGTCCACAGTACTTGTCCTAATTCTAAAACCTGCTTTATTTTTTGAGAGGATTTTAGTTTCCTCTACCCAATCTAAAAGTCGATTTAAAATATGTCTGGCAATTTTTTTTAGTAAAATATCAATTAAACTTATCGGTCTGGAATTACCTGGATTGTAACGGTCCCCTTTTTTGTAGATGGTTACTATTTCCGCCCCCTTCCATGATTCGGGGATCGGGGTTCCCATCAGAATGGAATTGTACAGAAAATTTATATAGGGGCACCATACTTCAATATTATGGGTGAACAAATCCCCTGGTAATTTGTCCGGGCCTGGAGCCTTACCGGCCTTAACTGCCTTTATTGCACATAATGTCTCTTCAATGGTAAATATTTCCGGGTTAGGGTAAGGGGGGAGAGATTCAGTATAGGTATCGTCTGAAGGCACCCCTTTTACATCATATAGTTTTAAAAAGTGATCATACCAGATTTTTTCGTCTAGGAAAAAATCTCTATTGGAGCTACCCGATTTGTTATTTTTTGTTATCAAGCTCCAAAAAGTGCATTGGTCATGTTTCCTAGCAGCAACTAGAAGGTCTTCCCAGATCGAGTCATCCCACTCCTTTTTCGCCCTAGAGAGGAGGTTTTTATATTCAATTCTTTTATTTTAATTTTAGGGTTGTTTGGAATTGCTGAAGGGGAACTTATAAGATGCTTTGTGGGATGTAGATCTATAGATTAAAAGGCTGTGCAAACGTGGAAATGTTAATGCAATAAGTGATAAATATTTAGCAGTGCTGCAGCAGCTGATGATTTAACAGAATAAAATCTTGTTTAATTATAAAAAAATACACTACGGATAAAAACATCCACCTTAGGATGCTACAACAAGCAGATACAGAGGCCTCACCGAGCGCATCAACTGCATTGTGAATAGCAACAAGAAATTTGTAATCATTATCAAAGATTTCATCACAACTCCTGCTGCCGCCAGCATAATCGCTCCTCATAAGAATTTTGCAGCAACTCTCAAAAATCTTCTGTAACAAAATCACCTCCTTATGCAATACCTTCAACAGGACGCTGTCACTGTCACAGCTCAACTTCAGATCATGGCCGAAGAACAAACCCTAAACTTGTGGTCCACTGTCAAGTAAGAAAATCCTACTGATCAGCAAATCAATAATACCCATCCTCAATATCTGTATCAACTCAGCAACATTACCGACTACCTGGAAACATACCACCATCAATCTCACCCATCTGTTGCCCCAGCCATGCTCTGCTATTACAGACCCTTCTCCCTTCTACCTCCCTCCTACCTCCAGCCAAGATCTTAGAGAACCTAATCAACCATCTCCTTACTGGCCAGCACAGCAACTACCAGCTCTTCAAAGCCATGCAGTCTTGATTCAGGCCCAAAGATAATGCAAAAACTGCATCTATATAATCTTAGATAGAATACAAGCTGACAGCCTGTGCCCTAGTTGTGGGAATCCTGCAGCCACGGCCTCTTCAATGCATAAATGATGACACTGGCCAATGCCATCCACAACACACATGTACCTTCTCTCCTAAGACAGAAGTAGTCAGCTTAACTCTGACCCACGCCTCTACCCAGGACCCACGCCATGAGCCTCAGAATCATCATTGATAGCATACTCAAAATGACTGCGAAAGTCAACAGCATCAATGTTTTCTACTTTCACACCCTGAAGATTCTGATGAAGATCTTTCATTTACTTTTCATTACTTACAAGCAACTCCAGAAAAGGTGGCACTCATGTGCTATTCACCAGCACCAAACTCTCTACACTGGGATCACCGAGCAACTAACTTGAAGTCTGTGAACCGTTGGAGAACTGCAGCCTTAAGGCCTGGTGGCGCAGGGTACGCCTAAATCCCCGGGATTCACCTGCCTTGTCAAAACAGAGACACGGACTCTTCATCTGGCGTAGAAGATGGTATTTATTAGCTGCAGCTAGTACAGTGGTCTTAGAAGTCGTCAGTACAACGAGGTTCAAGAGAGACTGCCACTTAACTCCGTGGCGCTCAGGTTTATATATCATATAGCACAATGCAATAATGCAATCACACACAAGCATGAGCTATAAGCAAATGTTACAGACAATGATTTAAAGCCAAAGCAACTCAAGTTCCCGGTTCTGTTTGTCATTCGACCCCTTAAGTAAATCACAATTGAATCCACACAATTCGGTTTACTAGCAGAGAAAACACAGCTGTGTGTCGCAGAAGGACAGTCAAGAAACAGGAGAATGCATGAGATGTGTAGCGAAGGACAGCAGATAAAATAACTTAAAGGAAACAATGGTGTGAATTGACATGTAGTACGGATGGGGATTAATCAGCTAAGACAGGAATTAGTGTACTCGGCCAGACCCTGACACTCGTTAGTAAACATAGGCTAGGAAGCCACCTGACACACAAAGCAGAAACGACAAAAACATCACGTTAGCCGAGCTGCCTCAGTGGGGGCAACAAAAAATGGCAGCGATCTCAAAATGGAGGCTGTGCACGAACAAATTCGTAATTTACAGAACCTCAGACCCTCCTTTTGCCATTACTCAGGCAAAACAAGCCAACTCATGCTAATCTGAGTTAGAGTCAACGCTGATATTCATGAGATCTTCAAGTTGTTGCTGCACCATCATTCTAATATTCTGTCTTCTGAGCAGCAGACCCTGGAACGCACAAAGTAGCCAACAGGCCACAAACTGCAGGACCACACTGAACACACAAACAACAAGAGAATATGACAGCTAAAATTGCTCCAAGGAACGTTTAGATCTTTCATCCCCAAGTTGACAATATTCCTCAAAACCATCCCATTAAAGACCAATCTCCTTCATCCTGATGTATCGACTCGGAGATTGTGTGCAATTTGGAAATAGCTTGGTATACTGCTGGAGCGTCATCTGATATATAAATGCAGCAACTAGATCCGATCAATCTACAGACACCACCTCGATCTGCTAGAATCACGTCTAGAGCAATTCGGTTCTAAAGCGTCATAAGATGGTCCACTTGAAGCTCTGCTGTAATGTTATCTATCGCACCTGCGGTAATATTAATAGTGGTCTCAACCACTCGAACCAATTGCCTAATGTGTCTGCTGTTAACCATTGGACCCTTCCTGCCTCTTGCTCTGCCGTGTCTTTGGCATCGAATACACCTCTGCTATGTCTAACTCTGTGATGGTCTGACGAAGCCGTATATGTAGGGGGAAGGAGAAAAGCTATGTAGCAGGTTCCAGAAAAGTTAGAAGGTAACCAAGTGTAAGCTCGATCGTTACAAACAAAATATGTTCCTTGAGACGGAACTAGCGGAGCGAAATCAAGAGATGAGAAAACATATGTATATGTACATTTCTGGATATCATCAATGTTCTTGCTGTTAATCTGAAGACAAAGATTTACTTTATGGGGCACAGTCCACACTGGGGAAGACTCGCCTTTCCTCGTTTTGTCGCTGAGAATGGAGACATAGTGGGTAACATTCCATCCATCATAAGCTTTCTTTTCATCCAATGGAATCTTACTTTTCTCTACAATCTTGGCCATTACCACTATGCTTTTTATCAAGGAGCTATGACTAAAATCTAATCCATTCCCAGGAGTTCTCACAGGGCTTCTAAGTCTGTTGTGGTATGCGGCCGAAAACATTGTCAAATAGGCCCAAGCTGAACCTTCGTACGAAAAAGGAAGAACCAGATATGGCATTCCTTTCTGTGTATTATGTGGCATGAGTCCGCACACCCAACAGTCAGTCATCTTAATGGCCAACTGATGTTGGTGCAACAACTGAATAAACATATTGTTCATATACTCGGCTCTCCTTATCTGTTCATGTGTGGGTAAAGTATGCATTTTGTGTGAAAAGACAGAAAGTCGAGAAGGCAAAGAAGTCATAGTATTAGCAACATTTCTTGATTGAAAAATATGAACAATCCATCCTCTGCAGGCTAATAAAATACACAAAAACATAAAAAACACACAAAGCTACGCCAAATCGACTACGTAATAATTTACAATATTTTGATCTCATTTCTTGCTTCCTATTTTCCCTACCTACAATTATTGTACCATCCATCTTTATCTAAAAAAAAATGTTGCTCAGGGCACTCTTCTTCGATCGCTCAGCTAATCAGTTCTTTATATCCTAAAGCAATAGCCGCTTACTAAAGAACAGAATCAGGTTACAGTCTGAGTCTCCTACCGTGACCCTGCGACGGAGACAGATGGCACTTCTGATACTAATATTACACAAAAAGGCAAAAAGATGACAAAAGAATGTCTTTCGTTAATAAAAAAGTTCAAGAGTACAGTTCATTAGGTCTTGTTCTTAAATTGTAGCGTGCTTTGCTTGGCACGGTCTGATCTTTAAACAGTATTTCTGGGTAGGTGGTGTCCATTCGACGATGCACAGGCACAGCAGCTTGAAGAATATCATCATCCGCTTTTTCAGACTGAGTCCCATAAATCTGAGCATCACTGAATGGGACAAAACAAGGAACGGCTGCAGTGTCCGATTCTCTTATACCACTGTGAGTCCACTGATCAAAGGGTAATGGAAGTGGCACCTTTTTGCAGTGCACTCCATGCTCCCAAATTCGCTTTCCTTCCACCTTGACAGCCGTGCGAGTGACGAGCAACACCTGCGTAGGCGGGGACCACTGAGGCTCCAAAATCTTAGTCCGTTGAAAATTCTTCACACAGACCCAGTCGCCGGGCACGATGGTGTGACCTGGGTCTGTGGAGGCCTCCGGCAGAACACTCTGTACCTGTTGACGGATAACACTTAATTTAGTAGTCAAATCGTGCAGATAGTCAATTAACACAGGATATGGTATGTCTGAGTATCTTTTAGGACGGGGGACACCCCAAACATTAGCTGGGCGTCCGAATACCACCTCATATGGGCTAAGTCCAATACGAGAGTGTACAGTAGTTCTGGTTGACAAAAGGGCTAGGGGCAAGGCATCAGGCCAAACAAGACCTGTACTAGCTTGAATCTTCGCCAGCTTAAGCTTGAGCATACCATTTTAACACTTAACCAAACCCGCTGACTGTGGATGGTTTGCTGCATGGAATTTTTGTTTGATTCCGAGACCAGAACATACTTTCTGCATTATCTGGCCTACGAATTCACTTCCATTGTCACTCCAGACAATGCGCAGCAAACCAAACGTAGGGAAAAATTCCTTAGTTAGTACTTTAGCAGTTGACATAGCAGTGTTATCTTTCAAGGGGTAGGCCTCTATCCAGCGGGAAAAGGCACATACAACACCAGAACATACTTGAGGTTGTTGCAGCAATCCATATGAATGTAATCGATCTGCAACACCTCAAAGGGATATGACGGGGGAGCAAAATGGCCTGCTGGAGTTGGAGTTCCTTTTCCTGGGTTATGCATTAAACAAACAATGCAATGTTTAACCACATTTTCTGCACATTTCGGAATTCCTTCATTCTGCCATACTGGAGCCAAGAGCTTACATATGCCTTTTGCACTAATGAGAGCTGGGCCATGAGCCATATTCGCGACCGGCAACACATAAGCATCCGGTAACAACCATCGCTGATGTTCCGGCAACTCTGTCCAAAAACCCGTTGGATCTAACATTCCTGTCCTTTCTTTCTACATTCTCAATTCTTTCTCAGTGGCTTCTCCCTGAATCGTTTTCACACTCTCAATCGTATCTTCACACATTTCAATTTCCCTCACCCGATTTGCAGGGCCTGCCACATACATTCGACTAGTGGTGTTTCTAGCTGTAGTTTTTGCTACCTCGTCTGCAAACGCATTTCTGCGGCCCACATCATCTGTGATTTTCTTATGTGCGCTGCACTTTATGATCGTTGTCTGTGCTGGTAAAGTAAGTGACTCATTACGATCAGTCACCAACTGACCATGCTGAATCTTTGTCCCGTGAGAGGTAAAAAATCCTCTCTCCCTCCATAACTTTCCAAAATTATGCGCAACACGAACGCATACTGACTATCTGTATACATATTCACTCTCTTTCCCTTCGACAGTACACATGCTCTAGTCAAAGCTATTAATTCAGCTGCTTGGGCTGAATTATGTCCAATACGTGCCGTCTCAACAATAGTGCATAAGGTGGTGACAGCATAGGCAGAAGTGGTTTCTCCATTTGGAAGCTTAAAACAAGATCCGTCCACCCATAGGATCCCGTCCGGGTCCTTGAGCGGAGTGTCCTTTAAATCAATCCTCCCTTTTGTCTCTTCTTCTGATCGAAGAAAACAATCATGCTTTTCCTGATCGTCTTTCTCATCTGGGAGTGGCAACAGTGTAGCTGGATTTAGCGTTTTACATCTTTTGATATGTATATGACTCGCCAGAAGTGTCAGCTCATAACCAGACAAACGAGCACGCGTGAGATGTTGCGTCTTACTTCTATTTAACAAGGTATCCACTGCATGTGGAACCATACCAATGAGTGTGTTATCTAATACTAATCCGGCAGACTGTCTAATAGAAATTGTGGCAGATGCTGTAGCTCTAACACAACTGGGCAAAGCTTTAGCTACTGGGTCTAATGTAGCTTAGAAATAGGCACATGGCCTTTGCTTATCTCCGAATTGCTGTGTCAAGACTGACAACGCGCAACCTTCTCTCTCATGAACGTACAATGTAAAGGCCTTACTATAATCTGGGGTACCCAACACTGGAGCGGAACACAGGGCAGTACGTAAATCAACAAAACTTTTCTGACATTCATCCGTCCAAGGGAGCGGATGGGGCGTATCTTTCAACGTTAATGCCACCAACGGTGTCGCCAAGAGAGAAAAATGGGGAATCCATTGTCTACAGTAGGAAGTAATACCCAAAAAGGCACATACTTCTCTCTGTGTGGTAGGTACAGACTTCTGTGAAATAGCATGAATACGTTCTGCGGTCAATCGCCTTTCCTCCTTCGAAAAGAGATGACCTAAATAGGTCACTTCTTGCGGACATACTGTAACTTGGAGGGCAATACCATCCCTACTATCCTCAGCAATGGGGATGCTAAAGAAAGCCTTCTTAAGATCGATCACTGAGAACCAAACCGCCGAAGCAGGAATTATCGTCAATAAGGCTGTAATGTCCGGAACAACAGGAAACTGTGGTACCACTATTTTGTTGACTTCCCTTAAATCAATAACAAATCTATAGACAGGAGGCTGTGAAGGATCTGTCCTCTTAAGGATCGGAAGAACAGGGCTATTACAGACATTGCCTCTAGTCTCTGCGACCACACCTTTCTGAATGAAGTCATCAACAATAGCCAATAATGCTCTCCCTCCATCACAGGAAATACGATATTGAGGAATGCGTGGCATTCGAACTTTATCTTTATCTGTGACGACGTACGGTGGGATTGCAAGACGACCCACGTCATTCGGACCCGAAGCCCAAAGACTTTATTGGAGAGAACGTAACTCAGGTGGAAACTTGTCTCATGATAAATACATAGGGGACATCAATCTTTTTCCCAACGTGAGATGCACACCAGAAGGGGAACAATACAATATCGCATGCAATCTTTTTAAGAAATCTAAACCCAATAAATTCTCATTACAACCAGTTGTCAGGATCAGTGGAGCTTCCAAATCAAAAGGAGCAATCGAAACAGGCAAGGGGCAAGAGACAGGATTACAAACTGGAGCACCAGAAAATCCCACAGATGTCTTTATTAAGCCAGACAAAGGGGCCCAGGGAGTTTAGAATGAATGATCGAACTTCTCGTTGCACCAGTATCCAAAAGAAATGGTTCTGAAACACCCATTGCATTGACAGTGACATACGGCCCATCTTGATCTACTGGAAACGACACAACTCCCTCACTTCATCCTTGGCTGTCCTATTCGGTCTGAAAATTGTCATGCCTTTCTTCAACATAGTATTCATCGTTGTAATACTGCGTAGATGGAACTGCCTGCTGGTCAAAGTAATTTGAGGTAGATGGGACACGAGAACGCTGCTCCTGAGAGGGCGCACCTCGTCCTCTTCCACTAGATCCTCTTTGAAAATTCCCACAACCTCGAGAAGCAGACATCCCATCATTACGCTGTAATACGACTGGACAACTACTTTTGAAATGTCCTTCCTCCCTACAATATGCACATTGATTAGGACCTAATGAGGGTCTCGGCGCAAAATACTCAGGTTTTTGCAACAGTCTCTGAAACTGTGGAGGCTGCTGAAACTGAGTGTTTTGCTGATGCTGATTCGAACGAGGTGGATACGCCTGTGGTAAATAAACTTTAGTTTTCAAATCCTTATTTTTCTTCTTTTGCTTCTCCTTCTCCTCCTTATCCCTATTATCATAATACTGTGCAGTAGAAAATATTTTGGCAGGTGAAGAGACAGCCCATGCACTTTCAGAACTCTTTAATTTATTCGAAAATTCGGGGAGCAAATTATATACAAACTTGTCCACAAACAATCGCTGACCACCCTCTACACTCAAATCCTGACCGCTATGGTCTATAAACGTTTCTTCAAAACGAGTGAAAAAGTCCGAGACACTTTCATCTTTCTTTTGCTTACACGCTGCCAACTTATCCCAATTTACTCGTACCGCCGGCATCATTGTCTTCATTAACTCAATTATTCTACCTGAAAGAGCTGTAATCAAATTCTCGGGTTTTGCACCACCCACCTGATTCGCATCTGAAGCTCTAATAGCAACCCAATCACCACCCAATTCGGCCAAATGATCTTCCCTACGAATCCGTGCCCATATACCTTGCGCAACAAAATTTCCAAATAACATATAAATGTCGGCCAAATTCATAATACAAGCATCAACTGTTTGGGACAATTCTTTGTAATATCCAGCAGGATTTTTACGGGGGTCGGGAAGAGTTTGCTTGAGCGCCAATACTTCAGACCTCTTCCAGGGTTTGTGAACCCATATACGCTGGAAATGAGCAGGGACAGGAGGTGGATCAACCACTGCGTCTCCCCATACAGGAGGGACTTCACGCATCAGATAATTCTTGCTACCCTTTTTATTAACGGGATCAACCTCGGAAAAGGACAGAGATAGAAATATTGTTCGAAACGCAATGAGTCTAGTTACCGCCTCCTCAAATCGGTGCCCTACAATAAAACCTTTGTCAAAATCACCTTGTAATTTCAGGAGGTCCGAAGGGACTCTATCTAACTCCATATCTTCCCAAAGTCTAATAAGAGTTTGACACATGATGTTAAAAATATACCTCTGCGTGGGCTCCCCCCATTGATGAAAACAACTCATATCATCGGTACTATATTCTGGTCCATGCTCAATCCATTTGAGAGCGAGAGAACCCAGAGCGGTTTTCTCGTCCGCAAAAGGAAGCTGACAGTGAGATTGCCGTCTAGAAAAAGCTGGAGACAATTTTAGAGACCTAACAAATGGAGAAAAGACATTTGTAACAGCATCTGCTATCCTCCTCTGTGAAATAGGAGAATCCCTCGAAAGAAGAGGAGGTATTACAGATGTAGCAGGCAATGGAGACTGAGACGTAGCATGCTGAAGAATAGGAGCAGGAGAAGGAGGGGGCTGAGGTACAAGCTGCGAGGGCAGAGCAGAAGTAGATGAGAAAGCATTAAGGGGCTGAGCTGGTTGCTGGAAAATCGGTAATTGAGCAACCACTTGTTGAGGAACGGGAGGAGGTAACGGAGGTGCATTCGCATTCTGAACATAGGGCGGAGGTCAATTCAATAAACAAGTCATTACGGAATCTTCTTATAATTCTTTACTCTTATCTGAAGAGGAAGTAGGCAACATCAGATAACATCTATCTATCGCCATACGATGTTGTCTCTCTGATATCTCCTTCGCATCATCTGCTTCATTATCTTTAAACTGCTGGGCAGCCTGAAGGACTGACATGTCTTGTGCTTTCTTATCCTTTTTCGCTTGTTTAATTTCTTTCTGCTTGGCTTCTTTACGCCAGAGGCGAAAGGAGTCAAACATAGCCGGCCGGGCTTTTCTTCTGAACAGAATTGTTTCCAAATTATCTAATATAGCGGGATCGAAGCTACCATTCTGGGGCCAACTCAAAACTTCAGTATTTTTCGTATATCGGACCCATGTCTCGTTAAATGTAATGGGACCAATACCATGTTTCGAATAGAGCTCATAAGTCGGAGTTCCAACCGGAGGGATCGGACATGACTCCTCTAACTGGGAATCCCTTGTACAACACTAACAACAAAATCTTTTGAACTTACTCAGCCCAGGCATCGTCACTTCTCTAGAATGATCACAAACAACAAGGGGTATAGATCAGTGAAACAGTACAATCGTACTTACCCTTTGGCTTCAGCTATTGCAATATCTGAACAGAGACTAAGAATAAAAATAAAACTAAGGTCTGTGGGAGCGACCCACCAAATACTTATCTAAGAATTGTTCTGCGCCAGCGAAGGTCCGTCTATCGTCTCGCTCTACCAAAACTTCAGAAGTATCCAAGGCAGGGCGAGAGTCAGGGCAGCAGTCGTCAGCAGCCGTCGGAGAGGAGTAGCCGCGCCGTCAAAGACCTTCTGTCCACTTCCGACATGTAGGGGTCGATCATGTGATGCACTTCCTCTGGAGTTTTTTGCGGGGCTCCTCACGACCCTCGGGCTCAACCGCTACCGCTGAAGTGGCCCCACGTGGGGTGCCAGTTGGAGAACCGCAGCCTTAAGGCCCGGTGGTGCATGGTACGCCTAAATCCATGGGATTCACCTGCCTTGTCAAAACAGAGACACAGACTCTTTGTCTGGCGTAGAAGATGGTATTTATTAGCTACAGCTAGTACAGTGGTCTTAGAAGTCGTCAGTACAACGAGGTTCAAAAGAGACTGCCACTAAACTCCGTGGCGCACAGGTTTATATATCACATAGCACAATGCAAAAATGCAATCACACATGAGCATGAGCTATAAGCAAATGTTAAAGACAATGTTTTAAAGCCAAAGCAACTCAAGTTCCCGGTTCTGTTTGTCATTCGACCCCTTAAGTAAATCACAAGTTAATCCACACAATTCGGTTTACTAGCAGAGAAAACACAGCTGTGTGTCGCAGAAGGACAGTCGAGAAACAGGAGAATGCATGAGATGTGTAGCGAAGGACAGCAGATAAGATAACTTAAGATAACTTAAAGTAAACAATGGTGTGAAATGACATGTAGTCCAGACGGGGATTAATCAGCTCAGACAGGAATTAGTGTACTCGGCCAGACCCTGACACTCGTTAGTAAACATAGCGAGGAAGCCACCTGACACGCAAAGCAGAAACGACAAAAACATTGCGTTCGCCGAGCTCCCTGAAGGCAACACAAAATGGCTCAAAATGGAGGCTGAGCACGAACAAATTCGTAATTTACAGAACCTCACCATCCAGAACTTGGCAGCCATAATCATCCTCAACCTCCCACACATAATGTACATTACACAACACGTCAGGAAGCCCACTGGCACCAGATATGCATACCTTCTCATTTCAAACTCTACACAAGAGCGACCCCATCTTCTCTGCCAGCGAACACCGTCACATTCAGCCACACCACCAATCTCCTTTGGATTGGCCACCGCTGCATCCACTTCTCCGTCGCTAAACCCACCGTCCATCACCACGCCCACCGATACCCTCGCAAAAGCTGGAACAAGGTAGCCGAAGAACAGCTCAGCACCTCACTCAGCAAAACCTCTTTACCGTCATCTACTGATGCTAATAGCCCAGCATACAACCTCCTCTGATGGATCTCCAACTGCACGGACACTTTGGCTCTCCTGAAGAATGCCCCAGGCAAATGACACCCTAAGAAAGCCCACTGGTTCTCTCCTGTCCTTGATGAGTCCAGGCGCACTTGTAAACAGCTTGAGAAGATATGGAGGAGCAGTAAGGCCCCAGAAGACAACTCAGTCTTTAAGACTGCTGTCACCACACATCACCACCTCATTAGAACTATAAATAAATAAGCACTATAAGAAAGGATCAACTCCAATGCACTCAATAGTTAAGAACTCTTTTCAAGGGTCAAAGAATTCACCAGACCAAGCACAGAGACAGCAGACATCCCACCCTCCCAAGACTTCTGCAACAACCTTGGCACCTTCTTCCACCACAAGATTAAGGAGATATACAACAGCTTTGACAGCCTTAATACACAAGACCCTCCCGCCGTACCCATAACCATCACTCCCAATGACATGACCTCAACAGACCCCACTCAACAGGACTCCCCTCACTGCTGACAACAGCCTCAAGATCATGAAGAGCATCACCGCCAAAGCACCTGAACTCTGCCACACCGTCAACTGCTTCATCATTCTTCCACCTACTCAGAAACATGGAGAGATCAACCCTTTGCTGAAGAAAACATCTGTCGATTCGACAGACCTCAATAACTTCAAATCCATCACTCTTCTCCTATTCCCAGCCAAGGTCATTGAGAAGGCCATTAATGCCCAACTCTGGTTCATCAAGTTTATTGAAGCAAACCACATCCTGGGCCTCTCCCAATCCGGCTTCCGAAGTAACCAAAACACCTAGACCACTGTACTTGCCACCGCCACAGATTCTGTCTGCACCCTCCTTGACCGAGGCAAACCTGAGCCCTCATCATCATGGACCTCTCTGCTGCATTTGATAGCGTCTCTCACCCGACCTATGGCCAAGACTTCATAACACCAGCATCCGTGACAAAGCCCTGGAGTGGATCTTGTCCTTCCTCACCAGCCAATAACAGAGAGTCAGACTATCACTGTTCCACTCTGAACCCTGAGTGATCAGCTGTGGAGTGCTTCAGGGCTCCTACCTGAGCCCTATTTTCTTCAACATATATACGGCTGATAGGTCCAGGAGTATGGTGGCTGCCTCTATCTTTTATTTACTAAAGCTGTTACCCATTGTTGTTATGTCAACAAAAAATTCCAGGCTGCTCTGACAGGCCTCTGACACAGCCTGGCAGTGGAGTGATGGCACAGCAGAGGGCACATGAGGATGTGAGAGTGGGGTAAGGAAGGCACAGCAGTAGTGGACTGTAGATATGGGTGGAGGGAAAACTCTGCACTGCCGGCAGAAACACAGAGTTTACCAAAACTCAGCCACTGGAGTCTAGTTTATCAGCATGCTCACCCCTAATTTGTGCCAGTGTAACCAACACGTCACACCCTCCCTCATACAATACTGAGCTGTCACTATGGCAGAAGAGTGTAATAGTGATACCTGATGATAAACCGGCAGGCTTATTGAGACTAGTCATGAGAGACTCCCAGCCATGGAAAGAAACTATCCAGCACTGTTGAGTGCACGAAAAAAAGCCTCCTGTCATCGATCATCATGTCAGTGCAATATAGATGCAATCTTGGACAGAAGCATGTGCTGTTTTCCAAGTTTCATATATCTTGTAATCTCAATGTAAACCAATACATAAATGATGTATAAAAAAAATGCATGACGCCTTTTGGTGCATAAAATTAAATAGATATGTAACACAAATAAAATATATGTTTATTTTAAGAAAGCACTAGAACTGTTCATAGCTATTTCTTCCTGTATGCTTCACTACATAAACGAAGAATGATTGAGTCACTTCGTTATTGAAATGTTTGTATAACACTGCAGCTGGATAATTTAATTTAATTTTAGTCTTTTTTCTGTGTCGGTGTTGAAACTGACGTCAGAGGTAGGGGCTGCCAATCTTGTCTTTGGTATCTGGCGCAGCACATGTTGCGGACCCGCGTCCTGTACATCTCTCCTCTGAGTGGCTGTTTTGAGAAGTGGGGCCCGAGGAAGGATCAGAAGATTACGAAAAGCATTTTTTATTTATTTATTTAGTGCATTTTTATAAAGCGCAGACATTACCAGAAGGGGTCAGAGCGCTGTACAATAGAGCCAGTTACGTTACAAGAGAACAGTGGAAACAAAATACAACAATACAAACTAAAAATGAAGGTTACATAAACACAAAATACAACAAAGCAAGCAGGATAGAGGAATGTACAGGAATAAAATGAGAATTTTTTTTTTTGCAATGAGTGAACTTCCGAAAGGGGTCTGAGCATGACAGTATTAGTTCTGAAAGTGTCTTTGAAAGAGGAGCAATTTGAGATCAGCTTTGGTGATCCAGGTAGAGGAGGTGGCTCGGAGCAATGGGGGAAGTGAGTTCCAGATTGTCACTGCATTACCTGAGAAGGATTGTGCCATCGATCTTTCCCTTTTGAAGACGGGGGCTCAAGCAGAAGCTTTTCCGCAATGCACGAGGGTCGTGACCCTCCGGGCAATTTCAGTTTGTTTGCCAGGTAACGAGGGGAGGACGTGTGAAAGGCTTTATGCGCGATGCAGGCAGTTTTGTAGATAGATCTTGCCTCGATCGGAAGCCATCAAAGAGAGGACAGGATAGGAGTGATGTGGTCACTTCGTTTAGACCCTGTAATGAAGCGAGCTGCTGAATGTAGGATGGATTTGAGAGGGGAGAGGTGCGATTTAGGTAGGCCCGTCAGAAGAGAATTTCAATAATCCAGTCTTGGGAGAACCAGCAATTGTACAAAGGTTTTTAAGTCTTTCTCCTGGAAAAACTGACAGATCCTCCACAGAAGGCGCAACTGGTATTGTGTGTTCTTTGCAATAGAGTTGATGTGGGAGATTAGGTTGAGTCTTTTGTCAAGTATGACACCTAGGAATTTTGCACTGTCGACAATGATGGGTTTGTTGTTGAGTAAGTTCAGCTGATACATCCACGATTGAATGGGAGGCGGTGAGAGAGAGGTAGAAAGGAGGAGGAATTGAGTTTTGTCGGGATTTAGAGAAGAGTTGGTGAGCTAACAACTAGTTGTAAATGGAGTTGAGAGTAGAATTGAGTAGTGAGAGATTGTGTGCAGAAGACACCTTGAGGTAGATTTGATTATCATCCGCATAAAGATGCTAATGGATCCCAGATTTGATTAGGAGGTTGCCCAATGGTTCCAGGTAGAGATTAAACATGGTGGGTGCCAGGATAGAACCTTGAGAGACACCATTACCTACAGCCAATGGAGATGAAAGACTGTTGGCTATCTTAATCATTTGCGATCTGTTCGAGAGGAAAGATGCAAACCATTTCAGCACTGTGCCATCCAATCCACAGTGTCAAAGGCTGCAGAGAGGTCTAGAAGAATCAGAAGACACGATTCCCCAGAGTCGAGTATATGCAGCGCAACATCAATCACTTGCAGCAGGGCTGTTTCAGTGCTGCAATTTTGGATGAAACCAGATTGGAAAACGTCGAAAAGATTATTGTCTATTTTGTGTGGTGCAAGTTGTTTCGCAACACATTTTTCGGTGATTTTTTAAAGAAAAGTGAGATTGGTGATAGGGCGGAAGTTGTTGAGGTTGTTCGCATCAGCTGAGGTTTTTTTTGTAGAAGAGGGGTAACTTAACCTGATTTAAGGGCGACTGGGAGGGAGCCTTGACTAAGGAAGAGATTAACTAGCCTGGTCCAGTATGAGAGAGTATAGTTGTAAAAATCAATGGTGAAGACGCTAGGGATAGGGTCAGAAGAATGGTTGGATGGTTTGGTTTTGCAGAAGCATTTAAGGAGTTCAACTTCCGAGATGACGTCAAAATGTTGCCAGGTGACTAAAGATTTCCGCTCCTCAAAGGGGGTGGAGTGGGCAACCTGATTCAACAGGGCTTTGACCTTTTCATAAAAAAAAATAGTGAAGTTGGCTGCTCTCTTTGTGGAGTTCTCTGGCTTAGTAGTTAGAGGAGAACAGTTAGTGTTTTTGATGAGGTCAAAAAGATTTTTGGGTCTGTTATTGGCTGATTCGAGGAGGGATCTGAAATGCGAAGCTTTTTCGTGGAAGATGTGGTTGTGGTATTTGGATCTTGCTGAACGTAACTGAGAGAGATTGGTGGTGGAAGGAGATTTTCTCCAATGTTTCTCATGGCTTCTAAGGTTTTTCCTTTCTTCGTAGAGAGTTTTATTAAACCAAGGTGCTGAGGGGGTGGGTATTTTCCTTTTGCTTTGGAGTGGAGCTACCTTGTCAATTTCGACAGCTAGGACTGAGAGGCACTGAGAGGTGAGAACGTTGACATCCATGTTGGGATGAAGTCTAGGAAGTGACTGCATAGCAGTTACAAAAAGTGTCAAGATCAATGTTTTTAGTGTTGCTGAACCAGGTAGTAGCTCTTTTATGTTGACAGAGCATTATAACGTGCAAGAGATGAAAACAGAAGGGAACAAGGAAGTGGTCAGACCAGTCTACATGGATAGGGGGAGCAGTATTCAGCAGGTCTGCTTTGGATATAACAAGATCCAAAATTGAGCCCTTGGAATGAGTGGTTTCCGAGCAATGTTGGAAGAGATCGTTAGCTGAGAGAAAGGTGGCAAGCTTGTTGGCAGCCGAGTCTTCCAATGAGCCCCAATGGAGATTAAGATCACCCAGGAAGATCTGCCTGTCTTTTTTAGATAATTGGTCATTGATGAAGTCAGTAGGTTCCTCCCCAAAGGCAGAGCATTTACCAGGCGGGTGGTAGATGGCATGGAATCTAAAGGGTGAGCCATGATGTATTTGCAGTTCTAGGGATGGGCATTCAAATGTGCGGAAAGGGATGGTAGGGAAGGCTTTCATTTGAAGGGAATTCCTGAACATGATAGCAACACTGCCCCCAATGTCAGCTACCAGCAGTCTGGAGCAGCAGGAAAATTGAGCAGCAGTCTGGAGCAGCATAAATTGAATAGGCAGCGGGTTAGGTGAGTCATAAATATCATAACATCAAAAGAAGGACATTAGAAAAGATTGGCTATCGAGTTCTTTGTTGAAATCAGCGTTGACACCATGGACTTCAGCAGCTTGCAGTATAACCTGGTTTGGGTGTTAAAAAAAGTACATTTAACCTCACCCTGCCCACTGGTGGAACTCCACGGAATCTGGCTGATTATTTTGGCAACTTTGCAAAATTCAATTGAGTGAAAAATAACACGCTCCACCCAGCCCTGGTTGTAGAAGGCTAAGTATTTTTTTGCGACAGGGTGGAGTGGCCATGTTATATACGACTCCTCCATTACTCCTCTTTGCCTTTGAAATAGTTGACAAGAGGAACACATAATATTGAAGGCCATACATAGCATAACATTGTAGATGTCACGATTCTGCATGAAGTCGCACATGTGTTTGGCTAAATTTCTCAATTTAGCTATATTTACTGTACAAACCCACCCCTTTCCAGTGCACCAGCCCTCCTTAGTTATGTATATGTGTGGTGTAGGGTGTATTAGGTGTACTTTGTGACCTTGATTGGTAGCTTTATTGTATATGAAGCCTTTTTGATAGCCGAGTATTTTCTGTGCTTTGCAATGGAAATAATTCTATAAACATTCGTTTTACCTTCTCGTTTTGCCTTTCGTTTTACAAACAACTGAAAGCCTCTCAAGATATTCAATGCAGACTAAATGTTGCAGCTTTATTTCAGGTTTGGCCTTCCAAGATTCTCTTTCGCATGCGCCGGTGGAAAGTCTTACCGAGCGCATGCATACACTGTCAAACGCACGCATACGGAAGGTGTGGCTGGGTGCGGTCCTGTATTTAAACCGCACCCAGCCTTCTGGAAGGCGCTTTGCCTTCCGCCAGCATGAAGGAAGGACGTGCGAGCTCCCGGTTGGAAGAAATCGGCAGTCAGACCTGATGAAAACAAATTGAGGCCTTCGGTCTTCAAGGAGTTTTATCCTGGCATTTCCTTTACCTTCGCGAGAACATGCAAAGACAAAAGATAAGTAATTAGCATTTAAGGCGCCCTTCGCAAGAAAGGAAAAAGCGGAACAATTTTTGGAACTTTTCTTACTTCAAGAAGAGATTGCAGAACTTCAGGACAATAGCATTTTGAAGCTTAATTTGAGTGTTTTGGGTTTTAGAGTTTAACGAACTGAGTCAAGGTTAAGAGGAGATTGGAAAGGAGATATTTCCAAAGAGAAATGTTTAGTTCCCATGTGCTAGTGTTTATTTCTTCTTGTCTAAAAGGCTTTGTGTTTTAGATCAGTGATGCAAAAGATTGGCGAAAAAACAGAACACCATTAAAGTAAGTCAAGAAGAAGAAAATAGGTTCTGGTTAATTGTAATGTAGAAGGGGGTTCGAAACAAAAGAAAGAGATGTGAAGTTTAATTCTTTTAATTGTCATTTACAGAAAAACATTTAAAGACTCGAAATCACGGCACGTTAACACACGACAAGACGGGACAACAGAACTCCTCTCATCAGCACAACTCAACATGACAAGAAAGACATACTGGACGAAAGACCGACAACTGTTGTTCGCAGGTAGGTGGTGTTAGAACTTATTGCGAGGAAGTTCAGGAATAATGAGAGAAGTGACTAAAAAGATTTGAAAAGACAAGGAGAAGTAATTTAGTTATTCATGTTGTTTCGCAGGTCGACAGCAGAACAACTACGTCCAGTACCGGCCCTCCTCCCCTTGGCCTAGCTCATATCTTGTAGTGTTTTATACTTCCTCCAGGAAGGGGTTAGTCTTTAGGGAGGTTGGTCCCTTGCGTCCCTGCGAATTTTCTACGCGTCTCATATCAAGACAAGGTAAGAGACGACGTTCTTAAAGATCTTGACAGTAGATTAATAAAAAGTGAACTACAGGTATGTTTTTCACCATCTATTTGATGTCACTCAGAATCTCAAGGTGTTGGAATATTTTTATATGCGGCATGTTGATAGTCTCCAGGGTTATTCACTGCTGAAACTGTGGTAGCAAGGATAAATGATTCATTTATTCTTGGATATGCCTTCCTACAACAAGATAAAAAATATACAGGTTCAGGATCCTTCCTGCCTTGTGCATATTGGTCAAGATGTTTCTGCCTATCTTTCTGGCCCTTAAACTGTCGACATTCTCAGGACCAATATTGCCCCCATTTCTGCCTTTAAAATGCTAGAAAATTGATTCAAAGTTATGTGTTGGTCAATTTTCCAAATCACATTTGACTGTGAAATCTTTTTTTTTATCTTCAGTGGAAGATAGTATAAAAAATGTGCTGCCTCAGCAAAACCTGTCCTAAACTCAGTTGTTTTACTCATCTCACTACCATTTTTTTAAATCTCACCCTTGGCTAAAATAATAAATGACCCTAGCACAGTAGACAATGGCATACTCTGAGCTCATGAAAGAAAGGGTGGAGTTATCTACAGACCACTTTGAAATGATTAGTCATTTAGAAGTGGACAGGAACAGATGGCAGAACAAAGGAATGATGTAGGAATACCTCTTATGATTTGTAAATGCCAGGGAGGGCATCTCCTTTTCTTTCACAGGACCTTCCTGAACATCCAGGATCAAGTCACAGTAAGAGGGACAAGCAGTTTGGTTTGATGTTATCATCCATATAGGGAAGTAGCCAAGGAGCAGAAGGACCCTGCCAAATTTAAATGGGAACCTACGCAATTTTATATAAAGGCACAGATGAAATGCTGAAAAAGAAGGTAGGATAAGTGTGATTCACCTGTTATGATTGATTGGCAGATGTGTTTAAATCACTGGCTAATGCATATGGTACATTTGGTATCTCAACTACCACCTTCTAAGAACACTTCTGGGCCTAGAATGATCCACCTTCAGAGGACCAGCCAAGGTGCTGACACTTGCTGAGGAAGGTCACACAACAGATGGCCAAGAAACTATGTCCATCCTACTTGGAACTGTTCAATGTGCTGGATACAGTTTTAGATAAACCTCAGCGTGTGCTGCCTGGCTGCATCTTCCACCTTGCCATCTTGGAGTATTTTGAGGCCAAACAAGTGACTAAAAGTCATCCACTAGGCTTCTCTGAAATACTCTGAAATACAAACAATTCTTATACAAATAAACAAACATCACACACAAATACATATTTACTAAAATACATAACATTAATAAAAATGTGATATTTTTGGCAAACAATATTAAACACTTCAATATTATTTACATCGATATTACTTACCTAAAGCAATATTCTTGACCACGAGAATTTGTCTGTCAAGATTCCTTACCCACGATATTTTCGCCATGATATTTGTGCAATTCGATATTTTTTACTCGATATTCTGTTTCTACACCTATTTCAACCATTCCCACCATTCCCTCCCTTGAGGAGCTGCAATGTTAGTGATGTATGCAAATATTTCTTGCTTTTCATTGCTTTGTGCTTTATTGCAAAATACTGCTTCTCAATAAAAAGTGATGGATACACATAAAACTGTGGTCTTATGGCTCAATTACTTTTTAATTACCAAGGTGAATATGTGCACAAAGTATCTGCCAGTGATATTTTGAAGTTTTTTATATTTCCTATTCTGTACAGGACATATCTGAGCTGAATGTGGTTCCAATTTGATAAGGCAACAAGGGTCCTTAATTTATCATGATAAACAAGAAACAAAAAATAATTTATAGACAACAATGTGTGCTATAAGCAGAAGAGTGTCCAGCCTGACACGTATTTAATCAATGTAAAAAAAAAATCAAAAGGATTAAAGTGAACAAATTTACAGTGGGATACAGTCCTGTATCCCGTACATATAAACCATATAAGACATGAACAAAAGTAATTGAGAAGGGATAGGGGTACTTTTAGGCAAACATATAGAGAGGGGACGCTGGTAAACAAATTGAGAGTAGCCTAGCTGACCTCATGTAGTTAACACAATTAGGTAACACAATGGAGAACTAGTGTGTAACTACAATAACTGTTGACAGCGTTTTGATCCTGTACATAAATAAAAGGATCATCATCAGGACTAGAAATACATTGCCTGAGTATTAAACAATTCAGAAAAAGGGGTGGTGATGAACAGAGTGTCTGAATTAAGCAGACCACTCTTACCCAGTCCAAAGATCAGGGCTTGATCCATCACCGTTATTTATCTCACTGCACCATCCCAGCTCAGAACCTGGCTATATGCAAATCAGTCTGTCCCTGGCCCAGTGCATCATGGGAACAGGGCAGACTAAACTACCAAGCCAATTCTTCACCAGAAAGGAGACAAGCTACCGGGGACCGGGTTCTGAGCTGGGATGGTGCAGTGAGCTAAAAAACGGTGTTGGATCTAGCCCTGATCTCCTGACTGGGTGAGAGTATTCTGCTTAATTCAGAAACTCTGTCCATCACCACCCCTTGTTGTTAAATATTTTGTCCACCATAAGCGTGGAAGGGTATACTCAGATGTGAGTCCCTTGCTCATTGCACCATCAGGATTCAAGCAAGCCGGGCCGACGACGGCTGAAATGCCAGAAACCAGTCCCCGGAAGCTTGTTTCCTTCCCAGTGTAAGAATTGGCTTGGTAGTTTGGTTTGCCCTGTTCCCATCATGCACTGGGACAGGAACAGACTAATTTGCATATAGCCAGGTTCTGAGCTGGGATGGTGCAGTGAGCTAAAAAACGGTGTTGGATCTAGCCCTGATCTCTTGACTGGGTGAGAGTATTCTGCTTAATTCAGAAACTCTGTCCATCACCACCCCTTGTTGTTAAATATTTTGTCCACCATAAGCGTGGAAGGGTATACTCAGATGTGAGTCCCTTGCTCATTGCACCATCAGGATTCAAGCAAGCCGGGCCGACGACGGCTGAAATGCCAGAAACCGGTCCCCGGAAGCTTGTTTCCTTCCCAGTGTAAGAATTAGCTTGGTAGTTTGGTTTGCCCTGTTCCCATCATGCACTGGGACAGGAACAGACTAATTTGCATATAGCCAGGTTCTGAGCTGGGATGGTGCAGTGAGCTAAAAAACAGTGTTGGATCTAGCCCTGATCTCTTGACTGGGTGAGAGTATTCTGCTTAATTCAGAAACTCTGTCCATCACCACCCCTTGTTGTTAAATATGAGTATTAAACATGCGTTAACATTGTGTTACCCATCTGTCACACAAAATCACCACCCAGTCACGATGTACTGACCCCATAATGTTCACATTTGTCTGCCCCCCAGGCTGAATATACATGTTTCATTGTCCAGGTGACACTCACTACCCTCATTCCGTAATGTAGTTGTGTATTGTGGGACTGAAGTCTGAGGTTGTATAGTGACAACAGCTACATGCAGATCTGCATAGATGCTGCGAAACTGAAGTGCTGTGGCATCTAACCACAGAGCCACTCAACCTTGATGTAGCAGTATACCATATGCCATACACAATGAGCTAATAAGGATGTTGAAGTAGTGAGTATGTCAAGTGAGTGAAGAAAAGCAACGTATCCAAGAGTCAAGGCAATGTTGTGCTTGTGTGAGTCTAAGCTTAGGCTAAGTACCACATCTTTCATCTTTCACTCATTTCATGCATGTGTACTCTGACAGGATACGAAGGAGGAGACTACCTATCTTTCAACCTGTCCCACACCAGGTGACGATGGAGGAGATCGACATCATCAGGAAATTTCATTTTGATCACCTCACACTGCGAGAGCTATGCGCTCATTTGGAGCACCATTTGAAGCCAAAACGAATATATCCTGCTGCATTGTCTGCTTCAGTGAAAGTGATGGCTGCACTGAATTTCTTTGCCGCTGGGTCTTTCCAGTACACTGTGTCCAGCGACAGTGGGATGTCACAGACAATCTTCAGCATGATGTTGTGTGACCTCCTATCAGCATTGATGCTGTGCAAGGACCGCTATGTCCACTTTCATAGGCGTGATGAATTGCCAGCTGTGAAGGGGGATTTCTTTGATCAGGGAGGCATCCCAAATGTTGTGGGAGCTATTGATGGAACCCACATTGGCCTTGTTCCACCACAGTCACGTCAACACATTTTTCAAAAACCAAAAACACTAGCACTTCATTAATGTACAAGTTGTATGCCAGGCTGATCAGATAATCACACGTCTATGCAAAGTTCCCTGGTTCTGCAGATGACTCCTACATCTTGTGGAACAGCATTATACCACAATTGATGGCTAATCTGCACCCGAGCAGGCCTGGCTTGTTGGTGAGTGTGCCGTGTCAATGACTGTGATGTATGTGTGACATGCAGCTCTTCTCACATATTCTGATTGCAATGTATGTCTGTGTTCCCCACAACTAGGTGACTCAGGGCATCCAAATCTTACAAAGTTGTTGACGCCACTGAAGAATCCAACCAGGCCCGGGGAAGTCCACTACAATGATGCCCATGGGAGGACACATCATGTGGTGGAGCGCACTTTTGTACTGCTTAAGTCTAGATTTAGGTTTCTAGAGACGAGTGGTGGTGCACTACTCTACTTCCTCCAGAAGGTGTGCCAGATAGTAGTCGCCTGCTGCATGCTAACCAACATGGCCTTGTTCAGGACGATCCCCTTGATTCTGGATGATGATGAGCAGCAGCCCCCTGCTCCAAACCCACACATGCCCAGTGACGGTGACACTGGTGAGGAAGAAGGCCTTGACATGCATCAGCATCTCATCGCCAACTACTTCCGTTGAATGTAAGTGAACAATGAGCAACTAGGGCTGTGTCTGTGTGCTATGCTTTTGTCTACCAAACTTTGATGATTGTTGCAGGGATTCTGTCCACACACAGAACAATGCACAGGATTAGAGGACTTGGGAAGGCAGGGGCGGAGTCATCCTACCACATGAGTACCCTGAAGCACTAGACCCAATAGCCATAGTGCCGAATTAGCTCAAACACCCACTGTCAGTAATACAAGCGCACAGACACCCCCGGACACAACACTCTCAGATCTCTCAGGAATAGCATTTACAAGGCCCACTCTGTCACCCTGACTCTAATACTTGTCGACAATAGGTTCATTTAAGGACACTAAATGGTTCAGAAGTTTGATTTTAACTACTGTGTAAGAACATGCAGTATACTGCACGAAAGTATTTGATAAATGCATATTGTACAAAAACAATTAGCAGAGTAACATGTCCACATATCATTAAGTAAATGGCATATCAATCATCCCTCTGGATGAGGCTCTACAAATCCATCCCCCCTCCCCCTGCTGGAAGAACCTGTATCAAATGCCAATAAACTTTGGGCTTTGTGAGCAGAACCCACTCCTCAGCCCGAAGATGGTGAAATGTACATCACATGTGCTGTGTCACTCTTCTCTCTGGATAAACCGCTCCCGAAGTGTGGTGCACCTAGCCCTCTGCACCATAACATCTAAGAGGCACCCGTAGTCACTCACAGCTTGGATACTCTGTTGATTCGTGGTGATAGGGCCTGACCTGAACAGAATGACAAGGGACATAAACAAAGCTACTTGCAAGACTTCAAAGTCAGAGATTTTTGTCTGCGTCAGCTGCATGATGGAATTCAGGCTCATACTATTTATTTTATTTTAAAGGTTTTATATAGCGCTGGCTAGACCCGAAGGTATCAGAGTGCTTCACATGAGTTTCAGACCATTATTGCGGGTTACATCATTACAAGATTATACAGGGCCCGATTCACAGAACTAACTTAAGACAAAATCCTAAACTTGCTACTTTTGGTATTCACAGAAGTTAGTATTTTGTCTTAAGTTTGTCTTAAGTTTGTCTTAAGACAGACTTAAGACAAAATCCTAACTTAACTCTGTCTTAAGTCTGTCTTAAGTCTGTCTTAAGACAAACTTAAGACAAAATCCTAACTTCTGTGAATACCAAAAGCAGTAAGTTTAGGATTCTGTCTTAAGTTAGTTCTGTGAATTGGGCCCTCAGTTTCAAAGCATAGTTACCTAGTTACATGTTAGGTCGATAAAATCAATAATGATATATACGTAAGGGAAAGAGCAGGTATGGGGGAGATTCAGGGGAGAGGGGGTAGGAGAAGGGGAAGTAGAACAAAGAATGAAGGAGGGAAAGAGGTGGGGGTGCATGAGAGACAGAGTATGAAAGAGGAGGGGAGGGTGATGGGGGCACAAACCGGGGGATGAGTAAAAGCTGCGTCCAAAATCCGGTAAGCTGTGATACCAGGGGAAGTGGAATCATTCCCACATCTCCATTGTGTGAGGCTCCCTTGACGCAGAGGACTCTCTCAGAGGGGTCTCTGAGACTCCAAGGCCTAACTTTTAGATCCTTCCCCAACAAGGGGAGAAGGAGTGTCTTGGCAAGGGGGGGCATACCATAGCCTCAACTGTGAGTGGCTCCCTTGATGCAGTGGACTCTCTCAGCGGGGTAACTAAGACTCCAGAGCCAGAATATTGGATATTTCCCCAACAAGGGGGGAAGGAGTGCTTAGGCAAAGGGCACAAGGGACAGGGGGCTAGTCGGCGTAGATACATGTTATGTTGAGAAAAAAAATAAAGACACACATGAATGGAAAAAAGCAGGCAAGGGGAGAGATTCAGGGGAGAGGGGCTAGGAGCAGGGGAAGTGGACAAAGAGTGAAAGAGGGAAAGAGGTAGGGGAGGATGAGAGACAAAGCATGAAAGAGGAGGGGGAGGATGGAAGGGGCACAAACCGGTAGACAAGAAAAGCTGCGTCCAAGGTCCGGTAAGCTGTGATCCCATGGGAAATTGTATTACTCCCACATCTCCGTTGCGAGAGGTTCCCTTTACGCTATTGACTCTCTCAGAGGGGTCTCTGAGACTCCAAGGCCTACCTACTGGATCATTCCCTAACAAGGGGAGAGGGAGTGCTTTGGCAAGGAGTGCCATAGCATACTATCATACCTCAACTGAGTGGCTCCCTTGGCGCTGTGGACTCTCTCAGAGGGGTCACTGAGACTCCAGGGTATGAATATTGGATCTATCCCCAACAAGGGGAGAAGGAGTGCTTAGTCAAATGGCACAAAGGGACAGGGGGTTAGGAGGAGGGTCAGAACTGGCAGGTCAGCAGAGGGGGAACAGACAGGGTCCTTGAAAGGCATGGGTCATGGAGAACCGGGAGACAAAGGGAGGGAGTCAGTAAGTTGTAAAATCCCACAAGGAAGAGATACAGGTAGAAGAAAGGGAAATGTATAAGTTATGGAGTCACTCAAGGGAGAGATGCAAATGGGTAAGCTCAAAATCGCAAAATAGTGAAAGAAAGTACAACAAACTACTACATATGTTGGTGGTTAGAGTTGTGTCTCTGCAGCTAGAAAACTCACTCAGGATTCCATTATTACAACAATTAGGCTAAAATGATTATATAATATTTATCTAAAGAGAGAACTGAGAAACAAGACATTCAAGGAGGTAGAGAGGGAGAGGGAGGGGGAGATGGAATGGGTGATAGGAGAGACAGTATCTACAGAATGAACGGAGAAACAAGACATCCAAGGGGGTAGTGAGAGGGAGGGAGGGGGAGATGAGATAGGTGATAGGAAAGACAGGGGCCTGGGGGGGGGAGAAAGAGATAAGGCAGTCCAACCGAGGGGTAATGTCTGAGGGTCGGCAGGATGTGGTCCAGCGGACTGAGAGAGAGGGAGACCCATAGGTTCCCTCTTTGCCACATTACAGTCTTATTTATTCCCCTGCTCTCACATGGCACTTTACTAATGCCTCTGCCTGGGGCGTGCACTCTATTCAGCAACTCTGATCTTCCGCGAGGGGGACCTAATTGTTCCTTTGCATTTCCCTTCGCTGTTCTTTGGGCCATGGCCTCTCCACCTTTTTGTCTCTCTGATCCCCCTGTATTTCTCTAAACAGGGTATTTCCTTCCTTTCACTCTCTCCTTTAAGGGTCCGTGGCTGTACTACTGGTGCCTGCTGCCTTCGGAGCCCGTACTTGCAGCACTGTCCCTGGGGGCCACTATTTTTTTTTCTCCTCCTTCAGACTTTCTCCCCCTTGACGGAGTTGCCGCACTAATCCTGCCCTCCTCAGTCAATTACTGCGTGGGCCGGGAGCCCGGGATACCTCAGTGCCTCTTGCTCCCTCCTCCATTACGTCTCTGTCTCTAGGGGCCACTCCAGCGCCGGCCTTCCACTTTCTGCTTCCCCAACTGCGCTTGGCAGAGCGCAGAGTGCGGTCTGAACTCACTCCTTCCACTCCCTCCAAAGATCACTGCCCCTGGTCAGTCTCGATTGAGTGCTTCTTCACCGCTCCTCACCTTGATGGCTTAAGCCCCAATGTTGGCAACTCAGGGCTTCACTCCACTCACCTTTTCTGCACTACACTTTCTGCCAGCCCCTAATTTCCTGCACCGCGCTCCTCTCCTTTTCCCCTCAGCTCTCCTCACTCACAGTCGGTCCGTAGAGCTTACCGCCATTTTCAGATTTAGCAATCCTCAGCTTGGCGCTCCCAAATTTGTCCATGTTCGTGTTGCGATTACACGCTCTCCATGCACTGTCCTCTGAATATTGGAATAGTAGGGTGTAGTCAAGCATCGTGGTAAGTTGGCACAGTTTTTGGGGGTGAACGTTTTGCTAATCAGTTCTTTTGTGGCATTGCTGCCATGTCGCACGCCGCCACCGATATCTCTGTGAGTGCTGCAATGTGCAATCTGCACTTAGGCGATGCAGTGCTTCGTAAATGAAAAGTCCTTGCCGGTTCTGCATGGGCCCGATTTCGATAGCTTCGTCTCTGTGTGTTGCCTTTAACTTTCAACGCCTCCGGACCTCCGCATCAGGGGTCTCTTGTGTTACTCTTAGGGGTTATTGCCCGTAATTATATAGCAATGCAAAGATTTTGTGCCGTCGGCCCTGATACTGCAGCCATCCGCTTATGCCGAAATTAACTTTGTTCACCTCAGCGATGCCGATAACAGGTATCGTATTCACTTTGTTATCCCCAATGGTGTGAGGAGAGTTGTGGCATAGCTGCGGTGGCACCAGTAGTTTGCAGACACGGGGACATATGACAGCCTCCCCTTTCTCAGTTCTGTGGTACCAAGCGAAAGAGACTGCAGAGGTCAGCAAAGTCAAAGCTAATGCTGACTGGGCCAAAGTCAGAGATGACTGACAGTCTTTGTCAGTAGGAGGTGAAAAATGGACAATATTGAATTAGTTGCCACCAGTTCCGGATGCTGGTAAGTAGTTACGGATCCAAGAAGGCACATGCAGCTTCGAAGGCAAGCAGTTCCAAAATAGGATCCAAATCAGCTACAGCCAAAAGGACCACCATCCAATCCAGTAGCATGAAAGAACAGATGTGCTCCTCGGACCACGAGGGCGAAAGGAGCACTTCATGGCATGCTGGAAGTGGCTCAATGTAGGCATGGCACAGGTGTCATTGCGCAAACACAAAACTGCAGCTGGCATCCTGTCTGACATGTTGAAAGGCATCTCATAAATGGTTATCCCCAAAACAGGCCTGGCCGTGGGCCAACATTGGACTCACCCACAGGTCATAATCAAGATCAGCACAGGATGTGTTTGAAAGGCAGACATCCATGGCCCATTAAAAGGGGCATCGGTGACAGTGGAACACAGGTTGCAGGCAGGTGAAATAGGCATAGTGGAAGGTGAGCCAATAACTAATGCAGAGCACAGCCAATGGCATACATCCAAAGACGACCTGCATCCATTGACGGTACAGTTGCACCAGACTGGGGTTGGCCTGGACCACAGGACTGGATTCCATTGTGCGATAGTAGTCGGGAAACCAGCAATCTGCAGTACTGGCAAAGGGTTGATGTGAAACCTCCAAATGCAGCAGGTAACTATGAGGAGTGACACCCGCTAGGGCTGCAATAATAGTGTGCAACAAAGTTACATGGCCGGAACCTACAAGGAGAAATCTCAAAAACAAGTGGGAGTGTCAAGTCTTGCATACACTGAATTGAGCGGGACAGTGAATACACCTGGGATTCGAAGGTCTCACTGTCTGATGTGAGAGCGACTACTTGTTGAAACAAAAGCCCATTGAGTCTGCATCACTAGGGGGAGAAAAAACAACATTGCTACAGCAAGGAACTCATAGTGCAAGTGTTCCTCTTTACAGGACTACTGTCCGTAAACCGCAGCAGTTGTGGTCATTCAGGATAAGATAAATTCCATTGAGAAGTAGATTTGGCATGGGTATCTCGTCAGGGACTGTTGTTCATGTGGGTACAAATTCAAAAAGAAGGGACATGACCCAGGAAAAGGCCTGTGTAACGCGACTTGAGTTTGTGTATGTGACCATGTCACCTTTGGCCACATGACAGCATGTGTTTTGATGCTGACTCTAGTGGGATTCATTGATCAGTGCTGTGTGTTTTGTGACAACTTATGTCATATCCATATTGATGTTAGTAGGGGGATGGGAGCACCCTACTTCATCTCCCAGCAAATGCAGGTCTGTCAAAATGCTTACTTGCAATGTAGCTGTTACTGTTTCACCTCAGTTGGGCAGTGAGAGGTACCGAGAAATTAGTGTATTTTGGCAGCTTTGGCAGCAGACACCAATGTAAATTTATCTTGCCGCTACTGATGTGGTATAATGTCGTGCAACACTGGTGTCTAGGGATTGACAGCACTGCCCTGCATCCAGCCGTGGTGACTCACTTCCACAGAAAGACAAGTATGCATTTCAACTGCAGTGCATGTACCGAGTTGCTGAGGGGTAAACTGTGCTGTGAGGTGAAGTTGTGTGCTCCCATCCCCCGTCTGTCCATGTTGATAGTAAGGGCCTGTGTTAACTGGTATGCATCTTGTATAGTGTTGCCTAGTGCAGGGCTTTTTTTGTATTGCCATCATATGTCAAAGTACTGTCTTTTCCTTGGGCCGTTCCAGGTTCCCCATCCTGTCAATGGATTGTCGCATTCATGTCTCATGATACATTTCAATATGAGTTAACATAAGACTTACTATGACAAAAATATCATCTTGACACAAAGGCATACAGGTGTGATTTTTGTTCATTTGTCAATGAGTAATAGGTGGTGGTTTAAGTAAAAAGTGATGGTACATGGATAGTTCGGGTAGAACACACAATGGTGGGATTCCACAGTCCAACAGTACACTCCCATCCTTGTGGCAATGCGGGATCAGATTTACAAAAAAGTCATTGCTAATTGTGACACTGGTGACATCAATGCTGTCTCCGAGAACTGGTACGGCACAGTACTTTGTTTGCCACGTGATCCTCTCTGGGACTTTTTCGGATGCCCCTATGCCGTTTGGCCTGGGGGAACCTGCTGCTTGCTCGGAGGTGCCTGAGGATTCGCTGTGATGTGACTCACCCTTCCCTGTGGCCGTTGTTGAGGTGTTGTGACTATCATCTGGCTGGCCATGGGGACGGTGGCAGGCTATTTGTACTGCATGCATGTCCCTCAGGACACCCACAAGCTGGCCCATGTATTCAACAATTTGTCCCAAACGAGGGTCCAAGGACCCCTGCAGCAGGCAGAGTTCATGCAGTTCATCAAGGACCTGGACCATCTGTCCCTGGTTCTGCCGGTATGCCCCAAGGACAGTTTGCACGGTGGCCTCGGCCTCAGTCTCATTGTCCTCCTGTGATTGTCGCTCAGTTGTCCTCCCACATGCCCTGCTGCCTCTGAACTGTGGTGGCACCTGGCGCTGCCACCACACACTGTCCCCAGCATCCAGAGGCAGCCTGGTGGTATTGACTACAACTGGCACAGGGACAGTGTTGGAGGCAGCAATGATAATTGTGGAGCAGGCTGCCACACAGGACGGTGCTGATGGGGTCAGCGTTGTTGTTGAAGAGTGGTGGTGTTGGTGGAGACTGTGAGGGCTGGAGACTGCCCTTGCCTGGGCACGCCAGAGGGGCCAGGCGGGTCTTCCTCAGCCGTAAAACCAGGGAGTCTGCATCCGAGGGTTCTGCTTCTTGTAAGGGAGACTGGCTGAGCTCGTCCACGGCATGGGCACCTGCTGTTGCTGGCGAGTCACCTCTTGAACATAGGTTGGATTGTCAGCATGTTCTGTACACGGAACAACTTTGGTGTTCATATTTGGCACATTTCAATTGAGACAACATGATCTTTCATCTTTGCATTACTTGTCATTCATGACAGTTTGTCAGTAGTGGGACATGATGTGGAGGTGAATACATTGCTCATCAGTGATGTGACATCGCTGTAGCAACAATTTCATATGTACAGATATTGTATTTACAAGTACATGCCCTCTGGTACCAACTTATTATTCATCCACTTCTGTTCATTCTAGGATATTTGTGACTTTGCAATGACTGTTAGTCTACTATGTCACAACTTCCTGATTTCTGTTGGACTTTTTGTACTCTCCCCGTGTGCTTTGTGCTGTTTGACTGAGACTACATGCATGCGTTGTGTTGATGTGAGCCTTTATGCTTTGGGATAATGGTACTTGCACATTGGGTTATGTCCACTGCGTTCTTGAGTTTTGCTTTGCAGTTACATGTGACTTCATCAATGACACTGTGATTCATGTGAACTCTCAATGGTATTTTCTGTGTTTGCACTGGCTACAACTTATGCAGCTTGATAGAGTTGGCTCACTAGTGCGGGATGTGGTGGTCAGATAGCTCCCTGCTGTTTGGGAGGGCCTTGTGGGAGTTGTGGTTTTGCTTTCAGGTACCGACAACTCCCTCCCGCGCAAGATAGCTACCTACCTGTTAATTGAAGCAGAGGAGGGTGATGGCTGCCACCTGGCTGTGGGGTGGAGAGGGTGCTCCCTGCTGATTGGGAGTGAAGACAGACCGCCTTGTGGGAGTTGTGGTCTTTCTGTCAGGTCCCAACAACCCCGTCCTGAGTAAGATGGCTTCCTACCTGTTAAGTGTGGCAGAGGAGGGTGATGGCTGCCACATGGCTGTGGGGTGTTGAGGGTCCTCCCTGCTGTTTGGGAGGGAAGACAGGGTGCCTTGTGGGAGTTGTAGCCTTGCTGTCAGGTCCCAACAACCCCCTCCCGAATACGATGGCTACCTAGCTGTTAAGTGAAGCAGAGGAGGGTGATTGCTGCAACATGGCTGTGGGGTGGGGAGGATGCTCCCTGCTGTTTGGGAGGGAAGACAGGTGGCCTTGTGGGAGTTGTGGCCTTGCTGTCAGGTCCCAACAACCCCCTCCCGAGTAGGATGGCTACCTACCTGTTAAGTGAAGCAGAGGAGGGTGTTAGCATCCACATGGCTGTGGGGTGGGGAGGGTGCTTCCTGCTGTTTGGGAGAGAAGACAGAGGGCCTTGTGAGAGTTGTGGTCTTGTTGTTAGGTCGCGACAACCCCCTCCCGAGTAAGATGGTCATGCTTACATACCTGTTAAGGGAAGCAGAAGAAGAAAATGCTAGCCTAATGCAACACTCATGTTGAAAGTGTGCATTGTACATGAATTTGATTTTGTCTGGCAATTGAGGTTCACTTGTTGTGCACAACAGTACATTATAGTAGGATGTGATCAGCTTGTTTGTACTTACTAGCCTTCACTCCCCCCTCGATTCCTGTGAGACTCTTGGGATGCAGTATGGCAAGCAGGTTCTCTTCCCACCAGTTCTTTGGGCCGCCTCGTGGTTCCTATGGGCCTGATCCTTGACCCGGGCCTTGAGGTCGACCCACTGCCTTTTGATGTCACGCAGTGTGCGTAGGGTGGTCCATACAGCATTGACTTTGTCGTAGATCCTTTTCCACATCTGTTTTTTGCGCACAAGTGTGGGTTGTTGGACCAGGCTTCCATACTAATGTGGTCCTACCCTTATTATCTTATCTACCATCACTTTCAACTCAATGTCAGTGAATTTGGGCATTTTCTGTTTGGCCATGGTGCAAAGGTGAGAATAATGCAGGGTGCAGGGGGTGGAGGAGTTATGTGATGTGTGTCAGATGTTGGGTGGGAAGTGGTGTTGTGTGGAGATTGGTGTATGTGATGTTGTGCTGTGTGAGTACATGATGTCCTGTCTCTCTGTGTCAGCTTCTGGTGTGCAAAGGATGCTCATCCAGGAAGGTGTTGGTTTTATGCTGTGGCATGTGGATGTGTTCACATGTGTGATGTCCTCCAGGCATTTCTGCCATGCTGGGCATGACTTACATTGCCAATGGACATTTGGGATGTATCATTGTGGCATGTGCGATGTGATTGAGGACAGGGTTGAGTACAGGCACACATTGTGCATCGCTGTTCAGTTTGTTACTACCACCATCCTTTTAGTCAATGTGCAAGCAAGGAAATCAGAACGCAATGCTCCGTCCTCCAGCTCCGCAGTTTCATTGTCTTTGGCAATGCGGTCATTTCACGGCAGGAGCTCAGCGGTCAGATTTTAACATTTTCCAGTCTTGGCAAATGTTCATTTTTGAGTTCCGTCCACCGTGGTAGGATTTTCTGTGCATTGCATCATAATTTGACCAAGGGCGATGCCGAGGGTAATGTGGGTGGATTTTTGCTGTGAGCACTGCAGATGGAAGCCTTTTCCGTCCGGCATCGTAATTGGCCACTTAGACTTTAGGTCAAACCTAGTCTTTAGGTGTAAAGTTAGACTTCAGGTCTAAGTTTACCCTTGCAAATCAGTCACTATGGGCTCTCACAATAATGCTTATTGCTTTCCTGAGCCTGATTACATCCACTATGGGAGGTTTTCTGTACTCCAATTCTTCCTAATAATGCTTTAAGACTTTTTTTAGTTTACATATTTTTGGCCAAATGCAATCATGATATCCTCCCTAATGTGGATTATAATGCAGCAGCAGAGGCTAAATTTCACACTTGGACTCCTGATTTAGCAATTGAGCATTATGGAACTGGACATTTTTCACAAACATGTGTAAAGACTGACGGCATGGGAACAACAAGAACATTGTCTGACTAAAACAAGAATGATGTTTTCAAGGACTGAAATTTACACTTACTATGGGGGTCTTTCATCTCCTTTGGTGGTAGGTCAAGGTGTTCCTCAAGTCTCTATACTTGCACCCACATTGTTAAATCTCTATTTAGAACCATTGGGAAATCTCCTAAGCAAATCCGTCATCATCTCTATGCGGACGACACTCAAATCTACCTCAAGGTTGCCTCCACTCACGATCTCTCCATCCTAAGCTCTGCTCTTGACTTCATTGAAAACTGGATGTCAACTCATCAACTGATTCTGAATCCCTCCAAAACTGAATTCCTCCTCCTCTCCTCCTCACTTTCTCCTCCCTGGTTCAATCATGGATGGATCATATGAATTTACTTAACACTAAAACCCATCATTGTCGACAGCGCAAAATCCCTTGGTGTCATACTCGACAAAACTCAAACTACTCTCCCACATAAATTCCATTGCAAAGTCTGTTCGATACCAACTGCGCCTTCTTTGGGGGATCCGTCGCTTCTTCCCGCAGCATGACCTTAAAACCCTGGTCCAATCACTGGTCCTCTCCAGACTGGACTACTGCAAATCTCTTCTTACTGGCCTCCCCAAATCCGACCTGTCCCCTGTTGTAAATGGAATGATGACTCCACAAGCAGGTAAGTGAAGTAATGGCTTTAATGCAGCACAGGTATAGGTAGGTCAGCCCCCCGTCCAACCAGAGCTCCAACTGCCAACAGGGCGAAGGAGAACTCCAGAACCCAGAACACAAGGAGAGATCTAGAGTGCTGGCCCAAGGAAGAAGCAAAGCACTGTACAACATATCTCCCCCCTTTGCAAGGAAAGAAAACACAGGAAAAGGAAAGAAACATTAATGCACATAGTAATTCAAGTACATGGGTGGGCGACGGGAGAGAGAGCTCCTCAAACCGACATCAACCAAAGAAGAGGAAGGAGAAACAGGAGCACGAGGTACAGAAGCAGGAACAAGAGAGGCAGGAGCGGAATCAACCACAGAACCACTATGATATGTACATAAAGATGTGGAGGCATCGCCACCACCCACCTCCCCCCGTCCAGTTGGCAGAGGGATGGGAGAGGAAGGACCACCAGAGGACAGTAAATAACCATTACAACCATCAAGCTGAGTAGGAAACAGGTCATCAGAAGAAGAATCTTTACGTTTCTGGTAGAGTGCTACCCTCCGATAGTTCCAACTTTCACCATTGGCCAAGACAATGAAGTGAGGAAAAACCTTCTTGACTCTGTAGGGACCCCTAAACTTGCTAAGACCCTTAGCGAGTCTCCCCGGCTTAACCTTAACCAGGTCACCCACGGAGATGGGCAAGGGGGTACTGTCATGAATTAAGGGGACATCGCCACCAGAGCCCTTCAACCAAGCAGGGGTCAATTTAGTTACTGGTGTGCGACCACACATTAGTTCAAAAGGAGACTTTTCACCACTCGTATGTGGTGTGGAGCGGTAAGCCCAGACCAGCTCCTGGACACGCTCATCTGAAAAACAACCAGTCTCTACAAACATCTGAATCACACCCTTAACGAGGCGATTCACTCTTTCACAAAGGCCATTACCCTGTGGGTTGTAAAGACTAGTCTTCTGATGCCTGATGCCACAATCGTTAACAAAAGAAGTCATTTTCGAGGACGTGAGTTGAGTCCCATTGTCTGAAATGAGGACACGACAGAAGGATACCCCTCGTTGATAAAAACACTCTTCAAAAACTTAATGGTGGCATCAGTAGTGATCTCTTTTACAAATTGTACACACAGCCATTTTGAAAAACAATCGATTAGAACAATTGCGAAACGATGATTAGTAGGTAGCTCACTCATGGGGCCAATGAAGTCTATGCAGACACTATGCCAGGGAGTATTCTCAAAGACAATTTTATGTGTGGACTGAGAGCTCAAAACTTTGAGGCGCTTCTCACCTTCCCTGCAGAAACTACACTTCAAAACACAATCAACTGCATCATTATCAATAGAGGGCCACCAAAAGTTCTGTTTGACACGGCGTTGAGTGAGACTTTGACCCAAGTGTCCCTCATGGGCCAAGTCTAGAATCCTCCTTCTTAATAGATTAGGAGGGACAAAGCGATCACCTCGCATCAAAACATCTTTTCCCTCTAAAGAAAGTTCATCCAAAATTTTCAAGAAGGGTCTGACTGAAGGACTAACAGTACTTTCCCTCCTTGTTCCATTAGAAACAAGACTGATAACAGCCTTCAAAGTCAGATCTTCCTCCATGCCCTTGGACCATTCATCACGGGAAAAAGAACCACCGCCCACCAACAAAACATCCTCCATCACGGCAACAGCAAGATCATCGGACGTGATCTCAGAACCACAACAAGTGGAAGGAATAGGGAGCCTAGACAGACAATCCGCTTGGATATTCTTCCACCCATGAACAAATTCGATCTCACACTGATAGTCCTGTAAGCGAGAGGCCAGTCTCGCCAACCTTGGAGAACCCTTACCAGCCCCACCAGGAGCTAGAACATTTAAAAGGGGTTTGTGGTCTGTGCGCAGAACAAACTTGTAACCCCACAAGTAGGTTCGAAAGTAACTTGTTCCCCAGACTGCGGCAAGAGCCTCACGCTCTATTACGGAGTAGTTTGACTCAGAGGTGGACAGAGGCCTAGACGGAATGTTATGGTCTTCTCAACACTACCATGTCTTTGTAAGAGAACTGCACCAAGGCCAATGGCACTGGCGTCAACCATCAGGATGGAGGACCGAGCAGTGTCAAAAGGGGTGAGGACATTTGCAGATTTAAGTTCCCCTTTGATCACCTTAAAGCAGGATTCGTGCTCAGCAGTCCAACAAAACTTGACACCTTTTTTTAGTAAGGATCTCAGGGAAGCAGTCTTGGATGAGAAATCTCTTACAAATTTCGAGTAAAACTCGATCAAGCCCATAAAGGACCGAAGTTGATCCTTATCAACTGGGGAGGGTGCTAGCTCAATGGCTTCAAGTAAGTTTTTCTTAGGTTTAATGCCTTCTTCCGACAAACAAAATCCTAAATACTCTATCTCTTTCAACAGAAAAGCACACTTCTCTTTTCTTAATGTTAAACCAGCCTCATCCACCCTAAGTAACACATCTTGTAAGATTTTATTGTGTTCTTGTAGAGAATCACCATAAATCAAGATATCGTCTTGAAAATACAGCACCTTATCAAGACCCTTAAAAACTTCAGAGACAAGTCTCTGGAATACGCTAGCGGCTGAGACTAGCCCAAAGGGTAGCCTAGTGAATTGGAATGTGCCTTCACTGGTGATAAAAGCAGTTAAATGCTTTGAGCTATCATCCAGACAAATTTGATGGTAGGCGTGTTTAAGGTCCAACTTACTGAAGAACCTTGCCCCTTTAAGGGTTGATACCAATTCACCAATGTTAGGTAGAGGGAATACATCGGCTACAACGCACTTATTTAGGGAACGAAGATCCACACAGAACCTGATCTTGTTGTCCGGTTTCTGCGAGATCACAACAGGCGAAACCCAAGGAGATGCTTCAATGGGTTCAATGATTCCCCCTTGGAGCATTTCCTCCAGGGTGGCCTTGACCTCATTCCGTAAAGCAAAGGGCACTCTCCTTACCTTGTGTTGAACAGGTTGTGGTAAATATTTGATTTACCGTCCTAATTTCTATGCAGGTAAGTACTTACTCAATAATAACTCAATCGGAAAGAAAGAGGCAGAGTCCGTGGTGTTAGAGTTCTTAGGGGTTTTATTCCTTAAAAAGGAATGGTCAGACCGGATATCATGTTCCTACCACCACTGGGGTGTAGGAAGGGATAGAGCAATATTTTATTGACAATACATAGCTTATATACTTAAGTCACATTATAGAAACTAATACAGTAGGCGTAACAGCTGAGAGAAACAAGATAAAACATACATGTGGTAGTGATACGTAATTAGAAGGCGTGAACATAGAGGTGTGTGCTAGAAACGTCACAGGTAGGTGTCACAAGTGGGTGGCACAAAGCAGAATCTTGTAATGTCAGCAGAAATCTGAGGCCTGGATGCGCGCGCAGCTGCATGACGTGTGATTGACGTGAAACTGGAGGGTGCAGGGGACTTGACATTTACACTGGCGGAAAGAGACAGAAGTCTGGCATGTCAGATCAACTCGTACCTCTATCATATCTGATATCTGATGTTTGGGAACCATATTATCTAAACGGAAAAGGTCTCTGGGGCAGAAGCTATTCTATACTGACTGTGAGTGCGTGTATAAGCGCCTAAGTGTCTGCATGAGAATGCGAGGGGCATGGGCCTACCATGGTAACAGAGGCTATGAATTACTTGCACGGAGACAGTGAGGCCGGGCCCTTTGCTCTGCAGCTGGGGGAATGTTTACTTAAACTAGTAGGCAGGAATGCATTTTCAAGGAGCGGAACAGATAATTCGAAGGTTGAATACAGTCTTGGCAGGCAGCAGGCTGAGCTAAGCGCCGTGAGCCGCACAGGGAGTAAGGCAGAGGTCACGGGTACAGAGACAGCCTGGGCTGAGGCTTTCGGAGTCAGAAAGCAGGAAAAAAGGCTTGATGGCAGAATTCAGGGCCTACTTCGCCAGAGCTGAAAAACGTGTAAAGTACACCACAAAAAGACGTTGGCATAGCATACTTAGAAACGGAATATTCAACCCATTCAGGGTGGGTCTGAAAGAGGACATGTTAACGTTGGACGCAAATGTATTTGCGTCTTCATAGCTGGCACAGGAGGGAAGTTACATGCACTTTAAGCTGGTACATGGAGACGGTGGGGTACACGTTAGGGAACATTACTTGACCATAAAATTTATATTTCCTCATTCCCTCCTTGTTCCCTACGGACCCTTCATGATATATCGATCCTCATGAATCGGTCAGTCTGTTCTTGTAACATCATTTGTTCTTCTTTCTTTCTTTCACGTTTTGAGAGAAAACTGGAATGTTCAATGCACGATGTGGCACACAGTCCACAAATCGCTGGCCCACACTGTAGGCACAGGCAGCAACTGAATACTATGACGAGGGCAATGCCTAGGAAGGATAGGATCTTCCATCCCCAAGCGGTTAACGTTGTCCAGAACCAACCGGACCAAGTCCAGGTGCCTGGATTCTGATGTATCTGACTTGCAATTTTATGAAGACGTGTAATAGCTTGGTATACCGTTGGCGCGTTTTCTGGAATGAAAACACAGCAACTTGACCCGATGACCTTACAAGCTCCGCCTCTATCTGCCAAGATGACATCAATAACAAGACGATTCTGAAGGACAATAACCCGCATGGCGGACTGCTCCTCTGTTAAGTTACCTAGGGCGGAGGCCGTTTCATTCACTACTGCTTCAAGTGTTCTAGTTAATCTGCGTATTAGTTTACTATTTTGGACGGGGCCTGTGAAGAAAAAGAATCCTTTATTGAAATCTGTGTATTGCTCCCATGCCGTTTCAGTGTAGTCGACAATCGGGAGATCTCTTCGGAGTCTATTCTTTACTAGATTTGTATTTCTGTGATAATCAGGAGGGGCTAGAAAAACAGGTGGCAGAAGGAATGCAATATAACAGGTACCATCCCAATCTGGAGGCAAGCGGATATATGCGCTATGGCCACAAACAAAGTAGGAATGACGGGTAGCTCTAAAGGAAGATTTGCCTTGATCACTGAATTCGACCACAGTAGTACATTTACTATGACCTAAGTGTACTGAACCCTTCTTACTGACACATAAATCACCAGTGACTGGTAATACTGACATAGCAGGGAGAACTGGTGCAGCTTCGGATTCAACAGTAAGAATCATAAGGTTAATTGTATAATTACCTAATCCATATACTTCATTTTCTAGATCAGTTCCTATTCTAGTGGGGAGTCCCTTCTTGTCAGGGTAACAGGCATTAAGCAGAACTAAGTTCAAGTTTCCCCAAACCCAGCTCCCCTTGAAAACAGCGACATCAGGATCTACGGAATTAATTATTCTAAACCATGCACCACAGGAGCCATTGTGAGTGAACGGGTACGGAAAGAGGGGCAGAACTCCCTTGTATTTCTGGTAGGGGGGAGTCGGCCACATATCCAGCAGTTTGTAGCGTTGTTAGTCTGATGGGAGTGATGTAATATACTAATGAATGTGTTGTTGCGCAGCGCAAGTCTGTAAGAAAGTTCGTGGGGAGGTAATTCACTAAAAGAATGTTCGGCAGTGACATTGTAAGCAGATTGTTCACGCTTGAAGATAGGGTAGTATATGGGAAGCAATATACTCGCAACAATAATCAGAAGACTTAGAAAAAACATAATCAATAACGTCACTATACAGTGACTGCGCAGTGATTTGCAATATGTACGTTTCTTGAGTTGTCTCTCTCTCTCTCTATCTCGATCTAGGGGATACATGTCAGAAACTATTTAACCGTCTGACTTGCTAGATCGAAGTTTCATGCGGTACTCCTCTTGGGGAGTTTTCTCTTGTTTCGGAACTTTAAAGTCACTAGGTTAGATGCAGTCTTTGGAGGGGGTGGACGAGTCTGTTTCTGGCATCAGTTCATTGCATTTTTTTATATGACTCGTATGGATCCACCCCTTTCGGCCTTCCACCTTGATAGCGGTCCGTGTTGTAAGAAGGACGGTTTTCGGCTCTTTCCAGCGGGGCTCCAGCGGACTTTTCCTGTCGAAGTTCCTAATTAGGACTGTGTCACCGGGACGGACATCATGCGGCTTTACATCAGTGTTGTCAGGGAAAGCTGTGGCAACCTGTGAACGACATGATTGGAGTGCAGACATCAAGGAGGCAAGGTAATCTGTCAGCATATTACAATCAACATCGGTAATTTTCTTAGGTATGGGCGTCCCCCACATATTCGGTGGTCTGCCAAAGACCACTTCATACGGGGATAGTCCTGTTCTCGAATGTGCGACCATTCTCATATAGAACAATGCAACTGGCAGGGCGACTATCCAGTCGACCCCTTTCTCTTTACAAACTTTAGCAAGGCGGGTCTTTAGTGTCTGGTTATGCCTTTCTACAAGGCCAGCGGCTTCGGGATGTCGGACACAATGGAATCTCCACTGATATCCTAGCAGCAGGGAAACCTGTTTCATGAGTTCGGATGAGAATGGCTGTCCGTTATCTGAGTATACGACACGAGGCAAGCCGTATCGTGGGAAGAATTCTCGAACCAGCTGCCTGGCAGTGGTCGGAGCAGTGTAATCTGGGACTGGATATGCTTCGGTCCAACGGGAAAGTGCACAAACAATTACGAGGACATATTTGAATCCTCGACAACGGTCCATCTGGATATAATCCATATGGAGGACTTCAAAAGGGTGATCGGGAGGATGAAATCCACCTTGCTCTACAGGGACGCTTTTACCTGGATTGAACTGACAACAGATCATGCAAGTACGCACTTTCTGTTTTGCTGCTGCTCGTAAGTGTTTGTTGTACCAGAGATTCTGTAAACTGTCTAACATCGCTTTCTCTCCTAGATGTGCTGGACTATGTGCTGTATTGATTATGACTTGAACCATAGAGTCGGGGAGGAACCATGTAGATTTTCCCTTCGTCATCCAACCTTGATCTGTCTGGATCCCTCCTAGTTCAGTCCATTTCTTTATTTCATCTGTAGTAGCATGTGTCTGAATATCGATTACATCTAGTGTGGGATCCCTGACTGTCATACAATGTGTCAGTACTATTGTCTTTGTCACGTCAGTTGTCTGGGTGTGAGTCAATGCTGTATGTTTTGCTGTCTGGTCTGCCAGGTCGTTACCCTGGGAAACAGAATCTGTAACTTTAGTATGTGCTTTACACTTCATGACGGATATGCCTGAAGGCAGATGTATTGCTTCTAACAGTGCTTGAATGAGGGGACCGTGTTGGATCTTGGCACCGTGAGAGGTCAAGAAACCTCGTTCTTGCCATAACATTCCGAAGTCATGTACGACTCCGAAAGCATAACGGGAATCAGTGTATATGTTAACATTTCTGTTCTTGGCTAGTATACAGGCTCGGGTCAGAGCAATAAGCTCTGCCGCTTGAGCGGACAGCGTGTCAATACGATATGTTTCTTTAACTTCAGTTTCAGTGGTCACTGCATACGCGGCCACTAATTCTCCTGTACTTGTTCTCATACATGAACCATCCACGTAAAGTGTCAGGTCTGGATTTGTCAATGGAACATCTGTTAAGTCTCGTCGAGGCTTTGTTACTGCATTAATAATCTCTAAACAATCATGCGGGGCTGGATCTGTCATAATTGAAGGTAACAATGTTGCGGGGTTTATCATGCTGCAGCGTCTGATTTCTATGTGTGGCTGGAATAGCGTCAATTCATAACCTGTCAGTCGTGCTATAGTCAAGTGTTGAGTCTGAGTTCTGTTTAAAAGAACCTCTACAGAATGTGGAACTTGTACTGTTAATTGATGTCCTAAAACTATTGAGTCGCTCTGTCTGATTGCTAGTGCTGTTGCTGCTACTGACTTTAAGCACGCAGGGAGTGCCTGGGCTACTGAATCCAATGTACTTGAAAAATAAGCGCAAGGCTTATGTGAACCTGCTTGGTCTTGAGTGAGGACAGACAACGCTGTACCATCACGTTCTGTAACAAAAAGTGTAAAAGGTTTGCTGTAACATGGTGTTGCTAAAACTGGTGCTTGGCATAAAGCTTTCTTTAATTCCTCAAAGGCTTGTGTATGTTCCTGAGTCCAAGGAAGGGCAGTCGAAGTCGCTGCCTCCTGTGTTGTCAACTGAATGAGTGGTTTAGCTAGAAATGCATACTGAGGAATCCATTGTCTGCAGTACGAGGTGAGGCCTATAAAGGCCCGCACTTCCTTTTGTGTCTGGGGTTGTGGCATATTTACAATTAACTGGATGCGATCAGGAGTGAGCTGTCTCCCCATTTTGGACAGCAAGTGACCCAAGTACACCACTTGCTGAACACAGAATTGTAGCTTCGAAGGGGACACCTTGTGTCCCTTGTCGGCCAGAAAATGTAAAACTGTCAGTGATGCTTGTTCACATTCGGGTTCACTTCGTGCGGTGATCAACAGATCATCGACGTATTGCAGTAAGGCGGTGTTAACTGGCATTTGAATACAATCTAGTTGTCTTTTCAGTGCTTGACTATAGATGCTGGGGCTTTCTGTGAATCCTTGAGGTGCGCGTGAAAATTTGAAACTTCGTCCATTTAAACTGAATCCGAAGAGGTATTGGCTCTCTGGATCAATAGGCACACTGAAGAAGGCGTTCTTGAGGTCAATTACAGTAAAGAACGTGGCTTCAGAATCAATAGCAGTCAATAGGGATGAGATGTCGGGAACCACAGGGTACTGTGGTACAATGCATTTATTCAGTTCTCGTAAATCAATCACCAGCCGATATACTGGCGGTGCATTGGGATCAGTACGTTTAAGAATCGGGATGATAGGGGAATTACAGATATTGGAGTCGGTCTCTATGACCACTCCTTGGGCAATGAGCTCTTCAATGATTTCCAGTAAAGCCACTACAGCATTGGGTGGTAACTTGTATTGTCTGATTCGGGGTAGAACAACACCTGGTTTCAGTGTAACACGGCATGGTGTAATGTGCATGCAGCCTACATCGGTTGGGCTTTGTGCCCACAAGTGATCTGGTACATTTTTCAATCTGACATCAAACTCTCGTAATACATAGTGACCCTTGAAATCTCGCAAAAAGAGTCTAACTCCTTCTGGGGAACAACATATCACTGCTCCTAGAGCCTTCAATGTTTTGATACCTAACAGATTTTCTGGACATGATTTCGTAAGTAACAGGTCTGTAACACGTGATAATGGACCCACAGCCAGGGGGACTGGTTCTGATACCTCATTTACAATAGGCTGTCCTGAAAAACCAAGGGAAACATTCTGTGAGCCTGAGAGGGGTGCCCCTGGGACTTCGTCATGGCTGATTGTTGTGCGGCTTGCCCCTGTGTCAATTAAAAACTTTCTGTCTTTTCCCAATACTTGACTGTGTACATAAGGACCCTCTTGATCTACAGGAATCTCAATAAGAGGCAAGCCAAACTCCCTCTCTAGGCTGTTTCATGTGTATCGTGGATAATCGGGGTAACCAGATTGGGCATACTGGTACATCTGTTGTGAAACTTGCTGAGTCGCGGCAATGGGCTGTGGCTGTGGTACCGCTACCGTCTGTGCTGTATGTGATGGAACATGCATAGGCTGTGTATTCTGTGGAGTCTGTTGCTGGACCTGGTCTTGTCTAGGTGGACGCGGTCTTTCTTTAGTTTTACCTGTTGATATATTATGTTTCAAGACTGGGCATTCATGTACGTAGTGACCTGGCTGCTTGCAATAGTTGCATGTTCCTTTAACGGGAGCTGCTGAATTCTGGGTCTGGGTCGTACCCTTTCTCTGGCCGTCGGCTGGAACCGACTGGGCCACTAACATTTTCATTTTCGTGTCTTTCATACGTTTCTGTTCATGATCCTGTTCTTCTCTAATTCTGTTCTGATGGTATTGTAACATTTGTAACATCTGGGATGACGTATTTGCTTGCCATGTACTCTCAACCTTGTATACACGACTTTTAACTGCTGCCAGGGAATTCTCGACTAACTTTGATACAAAAAGGTGCGGGTACGATTCGCTACTTGGTTTAAGGCCGCTATTAATAAGGAAACATTTCTCGAATCTTGAATAGAAGTCACTAGTATCTTCATCGTGTTTCTGTTTACATGCTGAGATAGCGTCCCCATCTTCCTTTCTAGTCGTCAGTAATCTTGGCAGAACCTGTACTATCAAACCTGGTAATGCTTTAGTTTTCTCCCCAAGGCCTAGCCCTGGGGTACGAAGTTTTTCCCCGTCTTCTATTTCTGCCCATGCAATCTTTTTGTCTCCCACCTCCCATTCTCGTTCCTTTAGTTTCTCGTAGATGCCGGTAGGCAACAATACCTTTAACATTTTCATGATATCTTCATATGTGTAATCTCCCATCAGTAACATGTCTTTAAGTTCTCTATGAAAACCCGCAGGGTCTTTATCATGACAGGGTACTAGTTTCTTCATTTCCAATAGTTCTAACTTGGTCAGAGGTGTGTGTACATACACACGTTTCAAGGTATTATCGGTACCCATAACTGGATGTACTTCTCGTAAGGGGTTCTGACTTTCAATGCCATGCAGACGCTCCATATGGTACATTTTTCTTTCCGGGGGCGGAGCGGGAACATATTCGGTGCTTAAGAAAGTGTGGTATCTGTGCCGTTGTTCTGGAATTATTTGTATTAACTTGGTACTTAGACCTCTCCATCTATCCATGAGTAGTGCTTCTAATGTATCGTGTAAGGGACCTGGATCAGAATGTTGGTTTCTGTATAACGTGAGGAGGTGCTGAATCATGTATACACCTGCTAATTTCTGTTCGTCTGGGGATAGGTTCAGGAATGTCTGCGCTACTGTGTCATCATTGTATATGTTCGGATTGTCAGCCCATAGTACTGCTGACCGGGCTAGTTCTTGTTCATCCATAGAATTGAGTACATGGTACCCCATTCGTTCTCAAAGCATTTTATCAGTCTCTTGGAACTGATGTTCAGGAGAATTCGGTTTTGATATGCCATAGAGAAAAACTCTCTTGCTTTCTGGACGAATGCCTTTCCTAAGGTAAGTTCCCTTACCTACATACGCTATCGTATCTGTAGTCTTTTCTGGTTCTTCAGGTTCTTCCTCCTCCTCGGAGGAAGCTTTTTCTTTCTCTTTTTCGTGTATTTCTATCACTGCTTTTCTTATTTTCCTGTACATACTGGCTATGCAACCCCCTTTATCATGTTTTCCTTCGGATATATTTTGACCCCACTTGTTGAGTCCCTCTAATTCATCCTGTTCTGTCTCAGGCCTGTCTCGTTCTCTTATTAAGCAATTTATGAAAAAACGTAGTATATATGCTTCAGTGTCAACTTTCTGATGTGCCATGGCCTCCTTAATACTTTCAGGGTCTTCCCCAGTCTGGACAAAATGATATATTCTATCTAGGTGCTCTTTCATTCCTCAGAATAATATTAGGTAATCTGTAGCTTGTCGTAAGCGTAGCGATGCTATCAACATTCTATCGTCTTTGCCGGGTACTGGATCATATCTGTAAACTGAAAGCGGTCCTTTGAGTCTGTCGAGACGGGGTGATTGGGACGTAAGGTGGTTCTGCATGTCCCTAAGGTGTAATCTGTGTGTTGGTGGCGGGGTCTGGTAACCCCCGGTCGCACCTCCTGAGGCAGAGGCTTGGGCATTATCCCTCTGTGGAGTCTGTATGTGTACTTGAACTTGTCTTTTAGTCGGATCAGGTAGAAGCGGATTTGGTATATTAATTTTAGGTGCGGGAAGTGGTGGAGGTGGAGGAACGATGGGCTGTCGAATGGGGAAACCTGGTTGCGGTAATGGCGGGATATGGTCTGGAGGCGGGTTGCCATCTCCGTCACCGTCAGTAGGCGGGACGTGGGCATGTGGATTGGTGTAAGCGGGTGCTACATTGTTTAGATAGGAATTCAGAAATATGTCTTTAGTAGTCTTGTGAGTTACTTTAGTTGGCACCAATGGTGGTGGCAGATTTTTCGGTATTTCTGAAGTGGCTTCAGGCGAACCCTCGGCCATAAGATACATACCATTTACAAGACTGTTTCGTGCGCGGTCTACTTGTTCTGATTTTACTCGGATCCCTTCAGTAACTAATTCGTTTTCTCGGGCTTTATCTGATTCTTCTCTATGTCTGTCTTCTCTACGGAGTGCTTTTTCAGCACGTTTATGTGATTCCTTACGCCAAAATTCTATGGCGTCTTTCTGAGATTGTCTGGCTTTCTTTTTACATAGCGCTTCTTCTACCTTCATGATGCACTCGGCATCCCATGTTCCGGTAACTGGCCATCTGTGTCTCTCGTCTAGATGCTTAGTATAATCGGCCCATAAATCTAGATACAATATGGCATCTAAGCCATGTTTCTGATACATGAAATTTCCAGGAGTGTCCCTAGGGGGGATAGGAATTTCTTCCTCTAGTATCCCTTTCCTAGTTCCTATCTGCTTTAACTTATTGAAAAACAGCATCTTGTTTACTTAGTACTGAATGCTCAATCCTTGCTACTTAATTCTGAACACCGCTAGTTACACAAAAACACAATAATGCACATAAAAAACAGTCACTCATACCACAACGTTAATCACATGAAAGACATTTGAGACATATATGACTACCCCTCTATACTGGATGTACTGCTAAACAGCACAGATACACTGCTAAGAACAGGGCAAAAACTAGAATAACTGATATACTGCTAAACAGTACAGATACACTGTCTAAAACAGTGCAGACCGAATTTGTGTACCCAAACCCGTCTTTACCGGATACATAATAATGCACCCGTCTAGATACGTCCCAGCAATGGTACTCACCGGGAAGCACGGAAACAGAAGGCCTCGGAAAACTCGACTGGTCTGGACCGGACTCGACTCGACTCGACACGTGGATACTTCGGAAACTGGTGGGCCTCTTGACACCTCGGACCTTGCTTCTTTCGGCTAGGCTCTGGTCGGGATCCTCCGCACTCCTCACCGCCTCGTCTGGGTGCTGATCGCAGTCTTCGTCACCTCCGTGGGCCAGAGGGAGATACAGGAAATCCTGCCAGTACGCGTAGTTCCGTCTAACTGATGGCAGGGGACAGAGCTTGCAACGCACCAACCGGCGCGTGGGGTGGGGGAGGGGTCCCTGTTCGGGCGCCAGAATAATGTGGTAAATATTTGATTTACCGTCCTAATTTCTATGCAGGTAAGTACTTAATCAATAATAACTCAATCGGAAAGAAAGAGGCAGAGTCCGTGGTGTTAGAGTTCTTAGGGGTTTTATTCCTTAAAAAGGAATGGTCAGACCGGATATCATGTTCCTACCACCACTGGGGTGTAGGAAGGGATAGAGCAATATTTTATTGACAATACATAGCTTATATACTTAAGTCACATTATAGAAACCAATACAGTAGGCGTAACAGCTGAGAGAAACAAGATAAAACACACACGTGGTAGTGATACGTAATTAGAAGGCGTGAACTAGGCGTGAACATAAAGGTGTGTGCTAGAAACGTCACAGGTAGGTGTCACAAGTGGGTGGCACAAAGCAGAATCTTGTAATGTCAGCAGAAATCTGAGGCCTGGATGCGCGCGCAGCTGCATGACGTGTGATTGACGTGAAACTGGAGGGTGCAGGGGACTTGACATTTACACTGGCGGAAAGAGACAGAAGTCTGGCATGTCAGATCAACTCGTACCTCTATCATATCTGATATCTGATGTTTGGGAACCATATTATCTAAACGGAAAAGGTCTCTGGGGCAGAAGCTATTCTATACTGACTGTGAGTGCGTGTATAAGCGCCTAAGTGTCTGCATGAGAATGCGAGGGGCATGGGCCTACCATGGTAACAGAGGCTATGAATTACTTGCACGGAGACAGTGAGGCCGGGCCCTTTGCTCTGCAGCTGGGGGAATGTTTACTTAAACTAGTAGGCAGGAATGCATTTTCGAGGAGCGGAACAGATAATTCGAAGGTTGAATACAGTCTTGGCAGGCAGCAGGCTGAGCTAAGCGCCGTGAGCCACACAGGGAGTAAGGCAGAGGTCACGGGTACAGAGACAGCCTGGGCTGAGGCTTTCGGAGTCAGAAAGCAGGAAAAAAGGCTCGATGGCAGAATTCAGGGCCTACTTCGCCAGAGCTGAAAAACGTGTAAAGTACACAACAAAAAGACGTTGGCATAGCATACTTAGAAACGGAATATTCAACCCATTCAGGGTGGGTCTGAAAGAGGACATGTTAACGTTGGACGCAAATGTATTTGCGTCTTCATAGCTGGCACAGGAGGGAAGTTACATGCACTTTAAGCTGGTACATGGAGACGGTGGGGTACACGTTAGGGAACATTACTTGACCATAAAATTTATATTTCCTCAAGGTAAACTGCCCTCCTTGAGAATTATGCGATGTGATTAGCCTATAAGTTCACCTAACTGGTCCCTAAAAACGTTTCTATATTTGGCCAATATGTCCTCCAAGGATGAGGTCTCAACAATCGAAATGGGATTATCAGATCTAGGATCAACGACAATGTGCAGATCATATTGATGGGGACGACCTAAGATTGCTGGTCCATCCGTTGATATATATATTTTACCATAGGCTGATCTGCCTTTGAAGTCAATCTTAGCTTCAAAGAAACTTAGCATATCAATCTTTTTACCTTGGTAGCCAGACGGGAAGATGTCACACGTCTCTAGTACCCTTTCACCCCACACACTCTTCAATAGAGAAGAAGGAATTATAGTCCATTTTGAACCCGTGTCAACCATGAGAGAAATGATTTTCCCATCAATAACAAAGTCATCCTTAAAAGGATTACCTCTCTGGTTGCTACACGAACAAACCGTGTCAGACAAAACCAAAATTTTGTTAACATCACGTCTCAAATCATCACATTCATTAATGACTGTAATTCTTGAATTGTTCTTATTTCTACACATTTTTGCGAAGTGTCCTACCTTACCACAACGCAGACACTCTTTGTTGTTTGCAAAACAAAATTTCCCATCAGAAGAATGAGAAAAACTACCACACCTAGAGCAAATTTTTTGACTATTTTTGCTAAAAGATGACTGTAGCACATTCTTTTTCTGAAGAACATATCCTTTTTTCCTAACAATTGCAATGGCTGTAGCTTCATCATCGCTATTATCACTAAGCATATTCTTATTGGAGACTTCCGCCACTTTAGTCTCAAGACCACTTTTCTGCAGTTCCTTCATACACTTTTCGCTTTCTTCCACGACCTTAGCTAGTTCTATGGCATCTTTCAATGTTGGATTCTTGGCCGCCCACAAGCGTTCTTGAACTTTTCTATTGTTGGCTTGGACGACTAACTGGTCTCTAATTAATTCGTCCGCCATCTGGCCAAAGTTACATTTAATCGATAACTCGCGCAGTCTTGCTACAAATTCATCAATGCTTTCATCAGCCAATTGCTTATTTTTATAAAATTTATATCTCTGAAGAATAAGGTTCTCTTCCTTGCCAAAACGAGTTTCTAACCTTGTTACTGCCTCTTTAAATTCATCTAGATCAGCTTGTGACCCTGCAGGTAGTACTTGTGGTAAATATCTGAAAAGGCGCTGTCCTTCTTTACCCAAAGTGGTCATTAATAGCGCTTTTTTCCTTTTGGGTGAATAGTCCTCTCCATCTAGGGCTTCAATATAGTTATTGAACATGACTATCCAGTCCTCCCAGGCGATAGGTGGATTGCCTGGCTCTGATAAAAATTGAGGAGGAAGGGCGACATTAATTGATTGAGCCATGGATAGATGAACTTCTATAACGACCACAAATGGAGTAAAGGGCAGAATAATGTTCACCACACAGTAAGGAGCAGATACGTTTTTAAATGTGTGCTTACTTCAACACGTAGTGAAGATCCAATGGCAAGTAACGATATTGTACGCGCTCCGCGCTGATCGTATCCCTTGAAACAGTCAACGCTAGAGAAGGATACTTTTAAAATGGCCGATTACGTCGTGCGTGTAATTGACACGTTAGACGTTCTTGACAGTGAGAGTCTAGGCGCAAGGAGGCTGCGCTTGAGAAACGCTACTCACCTTGCTATGCGTTTCCGTGACGCTAGTCGTGTTGAGCGAGATTGGTGACGCTGGAGACGCTGCCGCCTGAGTTGGTGATGACGCTGCCGCCTGCGTGATGATGCTGCCGCTTGTGTTGTAGTGATGCGTTCGTATTAGACAGCAACTCACCAGGGTTCTGAGACATTGGAGAGTATGACGTCAATCACCGCCAGGAAGAAAATTACCATAGAGGCAGGAAACTCCACGAAGGACTATTTTTTTGGGGATAAAATAGTCACCGCCAACACTGAAGACGATGTCTGCGTCCTCGCTGTCCACACGGGGTTCTTGAGGGGCTCTTGAGCTCTACCGCACTGTAATGGTTTCCTTGGCTGCAGCAACACACGGAGAGGTAATGGTCGGACGCTCCACCAGTCCAAGTCGCCAAATGTTGTAAATGGAATGATGACTCCACAAGCAGGTAAGTGAAGTAATGGCTTTAATGCAGCACAGGTATAGGTAGGTCAGCCCCCCGTCCAACCAGAGCTCCAACTGCCAACAGGGCGAAGGAGAACTCCAGAACCCAGAACACAAGGAGAGATCGAGAGTGCTGGCCCAAGGAAGAAGCAAAGCACTGTACAACATCCCCCCTTAAATCTGTCCTCCATTCAGCAGCTCGTTTCATATATGGGGCCAAAAGAAGCGACCACATCACACCCATTTTATCCACCCTCTGTTGGCTTCCCATCGAGGCAAGATCTATCTACAAGACTGCATGTATCACCCACAAAACCTTGCACTCTTCCTCTCCTCACTACCTGGCGAATTAACTGAAACTCTCTGGAGGTTCTAGACCATCACGTAATGCGGAAAATCTATTGCTTGAACCTCCCACTTTCAAGAAGGAAAGGTCGATGGCCCAATCCTTTTCAGGCAGCACAGTGAGAATTGGGAACTCACTTCGGCATCAGCTCCGGACCACCACCTCTTCCCAGGCCTTCAAAACTGACCTCAAAGCTCTACTCCTTCAAAGACACTGCCAAATTTAATTCACACCCTCTCTATTATCTGAAGGGAGTCCTTCCATTATAGGAAATTCTGTTCTACATAACTATAGAAGTGCTTTACCAAAGTGTTCTTCTGGTTTGAAAGTCTGCCTTTTATTGCAGTATTATACTTCTACTTGTATTGTGTACTCCTTTGTACTATGCACACATCAATTTCCATTTTGTAATGTATCATTTGCCACCATTGCCTCATGTAACGTAATGTTTGTTTTTGTGTTTTGAGTAGCTGCCCTTTAGTGCAGTTTTATACCTCTATTTGTACTTTGTACGCTTTTGTAACATACACACATGTCACTTTTTTGTTTTGCCTCTTGTAACGTATCGTTGGCTATCTCTTTTATGTTGTTTGCTCTTGATACATGCACAATTGTCACTATTGCCTTACGTAATGTAACGTTTGCTTTTGTAACATGCTGATCTGTAATTTTTCCTCATGTTTCACTACTGGTCTTGTCTGCGCTATATAAAAATGCATAACATAAAAAAAAAAATTGTGTTGGGGATCAGGACTGCCTGCCATGCATGCATGATCCTGCACACCAAATTAGGATGCAACTGCCACCATGGCGGTCTCATCTTGCAATTTAATAATACTGTGACTGCTGCCGACTGCAGCACCAGTCGCAATGTCAAAAAAGCAGGTTGTGTATTTCACTGCACCATGTGGCAGGCACCACTCGTGCCTGCCACTTAGTGCAGTGAAATGTAGGGGGGTACCACTGGTACCTCCTCAGTGCGCCCACACCTCCCCAACACAAGGGGGGCCCGCAACTGTCACCCAAAAGCAATCCCCACCAGCCTTTCCATAGCAATTTCACCGCCATGGGAAGGCTGGCCTGCTAGGCACCCCCACCATTTTACCTATGCATACCGCTCTGCCAGGCAATCATAACCATTGCCTGTGGCGGATCCGTGGAAGGCGGTCTTTGTGCCCACCACAGTTGCGGTCAGATTCCCCCACCATGGTATTGTGCCTGGGGTAAAATTGCTTTATGATTGCGGAAGGCCCGCCACTGCACTGCTGGCGGTGGTGGGCCTTACGGCAACATATAGACACCCTATGTCTCTGATTGTGCAAATGATGCGCGTTAAAAACATGTACCCAAGTGCTTGACTCCCGATGCAAAGCAAGCAAACCAACCTAATTATCTATTTATTAGATGATTGGACTGGGTTGTCATGCAGGTCATTCTCTTTGCTTATACTATTTTGAAAGGATAGTTATTTATGAATACCTGTGTGACCCCCCCCAACATTTCTTAATAGGAGTCTGACCTAACTAGCTTGGACCAGACACATATTTTCTGCTTCATTTGTTGAGTTTTGAACTGTTAAGAAGATAAAAACGATGAAAACCATGTGGTACTGTAACTGAATTCCAAATGTATAAGAAAACACTGTAGAAAAGAAAAAAAAACCTTTGAACATGAAAGGTTCACATACCTTTGGACAAGAGAAAATAATGAGGTTACTTTACAAGCACTTGACATCGTCTTCAAGAAGCAGCAGTCCTATCAGTGCATTCTGAAGCATGGAAAATATAAACCAAGTTGTTGTGCCGAGTCTGACAGACGTGTAAAAAAGGAAAGAGGAGCACAGTTTCAGATTGGGCAGAGTGCTCCTCCTGATTAATTCTTCACCAGCACAGTTTTATAAGCCTTTTAAAATGCTCTATTGACCCTAGGGGCATAATCCTGCCACTGTACATTACTAGCCCTGGGCAAAGAACTACGCTCCGTTCGCGGAGTTTGCGGAGTTTCGGCAGCTCCGCGCTCCGCGGAGAACGCGAAGTTGTCGAATACTCCGCGAACTGCTGCGTAGCGTAGTTCTCGCGCGCTCAATAGCCTTTTCGCGTGCGCGAGGATGCTTGTCGGGAAGATCGAGTTGCCGAACACGCAGAAACTGCAATCTGGCACAGAATAACTCGCGAACACGTTAGTAGTGACCGGAAATAAGGGGACGCAAGCGGGCGGGACAAACCTCATGGGTAACTTCGCGCGCTACACATCCCGAGCATGCAGGCAATCAATCAATCAATCAATCAGGATATTTGTATAGCGGGCTACTCACCCAGAGGGTCTCAAGGCGCTTGGGGGAGGGGGGTCCACTACTGCTCGAACAGCCATGTCTGGAGTTGCTTCCTGAAGCAGAGGTGGTCTTGGGTCAGGTGGAGATGGATGGGGAGGGAGTTCCAAGTCTTGGCTGCCAGGTAGGAGAAGGATCTTCCTCCCATGGTGGATCTTCAGATGCGTGGCACGGCGGCGAGGGCATGGCTGTTCGATCGTAGCTGGCGGGTGGTAGTGTAGAAGGTCAGCCAGTTGTTGAGGTACCTGGGGCACAGGTCGTGGAGGGCCTTGTGTGCATGGGTGAGGAGTTGTAACGTGATTCTCTTGCTGACGGGGAGCCAGTGAAGGTCTCTCAGGTGTCCAGAGATGTGGCTGTATCGGGGGATGTCCAAGATGAGTCGTGCAGAGGCGTTCTGGATGTGTTAGAGTCTTTTCTGGAGTTTGGCTGTGGTTCCGGTATAGAGGGTGTTTCCGTAGTCCAGTTGGCTGGTGACGAGTGCCTGTGTGACCGTCTTCCTGGTTTCGGTGGCGAGCCATCGGAAGATCTTTCGGAGCATGCGTAGGATGTTGAAGCATGATGATGAGACGGCGTTGACTTGTCTGGTCATCAAGAGGGAGGAGTCCAGGATGAAGCCCAGGTTGCGTGCGTGGTCCGTTGGTTTGGGTGCGCTGCCCAGGGCAGGGGGCCACCAGGAGTCGTCCCAGGCGGAGGGTGATGATCCAAGGATGAGGACTTCCGTCTTGTCTGAGTTCAGTTTCAGGCGGCTGTTCCTCATCCACTCGACTACGTCTTTCATCCCTTCGTGTAGGTTGGTTCTGGCGGTTCCTGGGTCGTTGATGAGGGAGAGGATCAGCTGGGTGTCGTCGGCGTAGGAGATGATGTTGAGGTTGTGTTGGCGTACGATGGCTGCAAGGGGGCTCATGTAGACGTTGAAGAGGGTGGGGCTGAGTGATGATCCTTGTGGTACGCCGCATATGACTTCGGTGGCCTTGGATCTGTACGGGGGAGGCGGACTCTCTGGGTTCTTCCTGTGAGGAATGAGATGATCCACTCCAGTGCCTTCTCTTGGATTCCGATGTTGCTGATGGTGGTGTTGTCGGTGTTGCTCTCCATGTGGAAGTTGAGGTCCCCTAGGAGGATGTAGTCAGCGGAGGCGAGGGCATGCGGGATGATGAAGTCTGCGATGTCTTCGCTGAATTGTGTGCGAAGTCCTGGGGGTCTGTAGATGAGGGTGCCTCTGAGTGTGGTCTTGGGGTCGGTGTGTATCTGGAAGTGAAGACGTTAAGCGGCTGTGAGGGTGGAGTTCTGGACTTTTTGGTTCCGTCCAGAGGTGTCAGGGAACAACACCCAAAGACCCCGGAGTTCCACCTGCCTTGGTGCACAAATGAACAGAAACACGGGCTTCTCGATGGTGGCGTCAAAGACCAAAGGTTTATTACTGCAGGGACACAGAAGTCACAGAAACTACGCATGGGCAGTAACTAGGAGCCTGTTCAAATTGTACAAAGAGGGTTGCTCCTTATATACTAAATTTTGGCCTTCAGGCGAATTCTTTACATGTTGGTACATTCCCAAAACCTTTGTGTCATAAACAATAAATATTTGGCGTACATAGGAACCGTTGATAAAATCTGTTACAAAACATCTACGAAGAGGGGTTCCCACTAGTTCATCACAATCTCTTGTCAATATTGCATTCAAGAGCTGGACCGCCTCATCGTAAATTTCGTTACCTCCCCCTAATAAAGATTCAGAAAGAAAGAAACGGAGCCAGGTGTGGAAGATAGAAAAGCGGGATAAGAGATGTTTGTAGGTTGTAAATGGGCAAGGCTACCGGCTTCGGCCGCCTAATCGTGATCAGGACAATGGACACGAAGACCAGTTTGGCAGGACTGGCCTCGGGCAGAGGAGGCAGTCTTTGCCGAGTCATGCAGCTACAGCGTGTTCTGGTCTAAGGTGCACGTGTCACTAGAGAGGTGAATCTCCGGCTAAGGCTACGTGTCCTTAATCGAAATGAAGTGATCAGAGGTTATTGCGTATGTGAGGGCAAGAAACACAAAATGGCGACCATGATCTAAGATGGATGCCGTGGGTAGATCAGAAATGTGTTTATAAAAGGAGTGCTCTTGCTCGGAGCGTAGCGAAAACACCAGGATATACTAAATGGATCATTTGCGGTTCGCTGATACCAACATTATGTATTTCCGACAATATTGAAAACACGGGTTCAAATCGTCACGGAACCTCAAGGGTGTCGTCTGATTGGTCGTGATGCAGATGGTGTTCTTGTGGACGATGGCGATGCCTCCTCCTGTCTCGTTGACGCGGTCTCTCCGGGTGATCTTGTATCCGTCCGGGATGGCGACGGCGATGTCGGGCGCTGAGGAGGCGTTCATCCATGTTTCCGTGAGGAAGGCGACGTCTGGAGATGTGGTGCCGAGCAGGTTCCAGAGTTCCACGGAGCTCCCGAAGACGAAAAATGGCTTGCGAACGGGTCAAGCAAGCTACTACGCATGCTCGCGGAGCTATGCGTAGTTCGCGGAGTGCAAGTGCATCTTCGCGTAGCTCGCGGAGTGCGGCTACGCGAACTATGCCCAGGCCTATACATTACAACCCTACAAAACTTATCTTCAGAAGTTAAGCTACTAAAAGTTAGATGTTCACTAAAAGTTGTGCATGTTACCTTTCATGAAGCATGTTGCTTGGCATTCATTAAAGGCTGTGCATGTTACCTCTTTTGGAAAATGGCTCAGTCTGAAGGGTCAACCCAAAGTTTTGTCTTCTTTCTTCTCGATTTCGGACATTTGTTTGTTTGTTGGATTTAGGACTCTGGGCACTTTGCCACTTCTGATAAATGTCCTGGCCTTTAAACATGGTATTATTGGTTTATACCTGTTTGGAATATTTTATTTACTTGTATTCCATTGAAAAGTGGTATACCATGTACCCTGGGACTGAAAATGAAATGCTACTGGTGGTCCTGCAGCACCAATTGTGCCACCAACAGAAGTAGCTTTTCAAACCTGTCTCAGGCCTTCCACTGCAGGCCCAGTGTGTTCAGTTTACTTCCACTTCAACTTGGCATTTAAAACTATTTGCCAAAAATGAGACCCCTTTTATTACACATAAGTCATTTCTTAGGTACGTCCTAGGTATTCCTCATGGCAGGGTCTGTGTGAATGAAGGGTAGGATATGGACGTGTATGGTTTGCATGTTCTTGTAGTGCCAAACAACCTATTTTGTTTTTTATTACTGTGCGGCCTACTCCTCTCATAGGCTAGCATTGGGAATTCCTTGATAGCCTTTTAAGCTGTAATTCCTGATCACAGAAGAGTAGCCACTTCATATTTCATATGTTTGGAATGATAATGACAAATCCTCATCCCTGGTTAAGTTGGATTTGGCATTACTATTTTATAAATGCCAGTTTTAGGAAATTGACATTTCTTTGTACTTAAAACTCTGTGTGCTTTGCAGCCTGTTTAAAATATATGGCTAGGTGACACCTACACTTTATGCATTCCATTAGACAGCCACAACACAGGACCTAGCAGACAAGACTGGGTTGAAATGGATACTTGTGCACACCAGAGAGCTGCTTTGAAGTCACCCCCACATATCAGTTACTTTGGGTATAAGTACTAGGTCCCTTACCCAATCAAATAAGACAGTTCTGGACTTGTAACTAAACTCTTCCAAAATAACTGTTGTGCTGCTTAAAAGACTCAACTGGACTGCTGATCTGGAAGGCCTGCTTTTCTGTCTGTTGCCCTACTGCCTGATGCTCTCTGATTTTGCTGAAGGAGAGCTGGGCTATGGTTTCCCTCCAAGTGATCTTCAAGGGTTTATTCGTTAACCTACTGTTGCTTAAGACCGGGCATATCAAAGTTCCCACCTCTGCTCCTGTGCCTAGCTCACTGGAAGTGGCCCAGACACTTGCAACAGGGATTTCAATGCATTTTCTGTCTGTGTGTAGCAGAAGTGGTCAACTGACCGGTTCTGGGAGTAAAATTAGTGCATCACCCCAGATTCAGCTCAAGAGATGGACTCCTCGGCCAGTGTATAACCGCCGCTGCTGCTACGGTGATCGATGAATCCCTTGACTGCGTGGCAGAATTTGGTGCATCAGACAATGCCTCTCAACTCTGGCACCTGTCTTCAGAATTGATGCATCGTCTTCACTGATTGGAGAAGATCCACGCATCATGGACTTCAACACATCAAGTTGTTTGTGACATGGAAAGGGTCTGTGGAAAGCCATTGCTTGATTGCAGTCGGCATAAACTTTCATTTTACCCCAGTCCAGCACCACCTAAAGTAACCTTTTTAACGCTTCTTACTTCTGAGAACCTTACTGCATTTATTATATTTCAATGAATCAATTTCTATATATTTGATGTTGTTGTTTTGTTTTTGTTTTGTTTACAATATATTAGTCTACTTTTATAAAACTGAGTGGAATATTTTTGTGGTGTATTCATTGTGTTATGGTATGTATGTCTTTCAATAATACTTTACACATTGCCGCTTTAGATAAGCTCGACTGCTTTATGCCAAGCTACCAGAGGGGGAACACTGGTTAGCCTGACTAGAGTGATGATTTCTGCCTGACCTGTGTGCATACCTCAGCCACCCAGGAAACAACCTCTGTTTAAGCATGTTACCTGCTGTTCATTAAACGTTTTGCATGTTGCACCTCTGGTCAAAACAATTCTGAAGCAGGACAGAACCCCCAAGAAAGTTGCATCATTAGTGAACTAAATGGAGATTCCTGGCAGCTTCAGGTCCTGATTCCATTAACAAGCTACAGTCCTGTTAACTTTGAAAGTGTTTGCACCTTCCTGAAAGCTTCTGACCATGAACACTGATAGACCTGTCATCACTAGAGGGGTTAAATATATCTTAATAACCTGAAGACGTGTCCTGCTGCCTACCTAACTTATGTACAACAGTTTTCCTATCTCTTTGTTGTCCTTGGGACTCTGAGCACTTTAGCATTGCTAACCAGTGCTAAAGTGCATGTGTTCTCCCCTAAACATGGTGACATTGGTGTTTACCTGATTGACATATTTAGATTACTTATGAGCCCATTGTAAATTGGTATACTATATACCCAGGGACTGTAATCTAAATGCTAGCAGTGTGCCCGCAACACTGATTGTGCCACTCACACAAGTAGCCTTTCAACCTTTCTCAGGCCTGCCATAGCAAGGCCTGTGTGTGAATGTTACTGGCACTTTGACTTGGCATTTAAAAACACTTGGCAAGCTTTAAACTACATGTTTATTACCTATACATCACCCCCAATGTAGGCCCTAGGTAACCCTAAAGGCAAAGTGTTGTGTAAGTAAAAGGTAAAAGTAAAACTTAGGACATGCACTTTTAGGTTTTACATGTCCTAGTAGTGACAAATAGTTACATGTTTTGTTCACTACCGTGAGGTCTACGTCTCTCATAGGCTAGCATTGGGTATTCCTAAAAAACTTTTAAGCTGTAATTCCTAATAAGGAAGGAGTAGCTGCACTATTTTTCTAATCTTTGCAATGGAAATGATCCTCTTTACTGATAAAGTTGGATTTAACATTACTATTTTAGAAATGCCACTTTTAGAAAGTGGACATTTTACTGCTCTCAATGCTCTGTCTGTCTTGCATTCTGTCTCTGATACTCTCCTGGGCTGGGTGACAGCTACACTTTGTTCATTCCTTCTGGACAGCTACAAACACAGTAAGGGTGGGTGTGGCAAGGAACTCATCTGCATTCTGATAGCCTTCCTGGGCAGGAAGGGGGAGAGGAGCTGATACTTGTATCTGAATAGGCAGTGTCTTGTGTCCCACACAAAGGGCTGATTACCCCCTACAGGGCTAGGATGAAAGGGGACCTGCAGACATCAAGGGGCTGCTTTCAAGTCACCCCCAGTTCAAAGGCACATGTGTGTATAAGTACTGGAGCTCTGACCCTACCATGAGAGTTCACTACTGAGCCTGTGAAGAACTCTGCCAGGAGTAAGGACTGCTGTGCTACTCACTTGAAACTAGAGTGACTCCAAGGGCTTAGTGACTTGTCTCCTGTTTCTGAAGTTGCTGTTGTACTTTGACATCTGTGTGTCCTCCCTTGTCTGTCCTGGGCTACAGAAGAGAGCTCTGCAGCTGTTTTGCTCCAAAACCGATGCATAGTCACCCTTGCACCAATCAGAACTTACTCAGTCAGAAGACATCCCTTTGCAGCTTGGTGATGAGGCAGGACCCGACTGTGAGGTTCGACGATGATGCATCACTGGTCTGGGGCCCCGACTGTGGGGTTTGACAAAAACTTAGCACCTGCATCGTAGGGAGCTTACTGATGACACAGGACTTCAACACTTCGACAAAATGTCGTGAATCAGAACCAATGTATCATACTGTCGACATAGACGCTTTCCTCCATCCAATGTACTTTGTCAGCAGGATCTGTTTGACTACTATAGCCATTCTGCCCACCATCGCTGTCGGCCTGCATTTTGGAATTACCCTGGTTTAGCTTTTTGTCTTTTTGGTATTGATTTTCTCATAAAAATGTTCTCTATTTTTCTAAACATGTGTGAAGTCGTTTGTGGTGTTTTCAATGTGTTACTATGCATGTGTATCCGTGTTGCACACATTTAGATACGCCTGTCTGCTCTGTGCCAAGCTACAAGAGGGTGAGAACAGGTTATCCTTTAGTGTGTATCTAGATTACCCTGAATAGAGTGAGTGTTCCTGCTTGGGCAGGGTGCATACCTCTGCCAACCAGGAATCCCAGTTCTATCAAAAACATTTAAAGAATAATCTATCATACCTTTGGGAGAAGTATGGACATTCATAACTTATTGTGATCAGTTTATCTATCATCATTAATCATGGATAAATGATATCTTTCATTGACTGCAGTTTAATCCGTAGTGCCATTATATTAGGGTTTGGGGTTGTTTGTGAAGTTAAACAATCTTGCCAACTTTACCCATCAACTGCCACATTCCAGACACCCAGAAACATGCCACTGTCTCACCCATGTTCACAAAATCATCTGCTGACATCGCCATCGTCTCCAACTACAGATCAATGTCACTCATACCATACTTAGTAAGCATGGGTGAATTTTGCGAATTTGCAATTCGCAAATTTGCGCAAATTTGCGGATATTTTAGACCGTGATGCGCCCTCTGATTCATCACTGCCACCCTCTCGTTTTTTATGCCCTTCTGCCCTCTGTACCACTCGTTTTTGTGCCTTTCTGCCCTCTGCCTCACTCGTGTTTGTGCCCTTTTGCCCTCTGCCCCACTCATTTTTGTGCTCTTCTGCCCTCTGCCCAAACTCGTTTTTGTGGTCTTCTGCCCTCTGCCCCACTCGTTTTTGCCCTCTGTCCCACTCATTTTTGTGTTCTTCTGCCCTCTGCCCCACTCCTTTTTGTCCCGTCCTGCCCTCTGCCCCACTCGTTTCTGTGCCCTTCTGCCCTCTGCCCCACTCGTTTTTTGTCCCCTTCAGCCCTCTGTCCGACTTTGTGCCCGTCTGCCCTCAGCCCCACTTAGAATGGCATCGGCAAGCTGCCAGCGCTATTCTAAAATAGCTACAAAGTCAGCTTCAACAGGAAGCACTAATAGTCAAATTAAGTTACACAATCATTAATCACCCCAAGTTTGGGGTGATTAATGATTGTGTAACTGAATTTGAGCTTCAACTCGAGCACCTGCTTTACTTTATCTATTAGTGCTTCCAGTTGAAGCTGACTTTTGTAACTATTTTAGAATGTCTCTGGCAGCTTGCTGGCAGCTTGCCGGCGCCATTCTAAAATAGTTACAAAAGTCAGCTTCAACTTTTGACCCAATCCGTTCCGCTCGCGGATTTTGCGGGAAATTCGCGAATCTTACGGATTGCGAATTTGCCGAAAATCCACAAAATCTGCGAGCGGAACGGATTTTACGCCAATGCTTAATACCTAGTAAAGGTCTTGGAGAAACTAATCAACCAACACCTCACCAACCACCTAATCAATCACCAACGTCTCAACACCTTGATGTCTGGATCCACGCTAATCACACTACAGAAACAGCACTCATCACCAACACAGACAACATCTGCATGATCCTTGACAGAGAGACAAGGTAGCTTTCATTGATTCTCCTGGACCTCTTTTCAGCATTTGACATGGTCTCACACTCCATCTTCTTCAACAGCCTGCACAAGATTAGCATCCCTAAGTGAGAAGGGCAGACCAAGAACATGGCAGCAAGCAACAAATGGGCCCTGTACGTCAGATTCCGAAATCAAGATTTTAATTGACAGGTTATTAAATAAGGTCTGTATGTATTTTAAATGTGGTTTAGCCCACTTTGACTATGTCTAATTTGGTTATCATGAAAGGAAACAGTATTATGACCACTTTTAAATACTAGATTTATGAGTTATGTGTATAGATAAGTTTGGTCAATACAAAATATAAGCAATTGGAGCCATATTTAAAGCTCAGCATCCTTCCTCTACCCCAGCAAATAACCAGTCTCTTGGACAGTAGTAACTGTTTTTCACACTCAATCAGGCGATATAGAGTGATCAGTATGCAAGTACCTCCACCTCAGCTCCATGTCAGGAGCAGAAAGTTACCATTCAATATTCCATATTTAATGCAATGCGAGTTGTCCCAGAGGCGATACAGCCATAGGTCTATATAGGTATAAAATGCATGCTGCAAGGATATGTAATGTATGGACCACAGCCTGGTCCTTGAGGAAAAATACCCGTTTGGGTGCAGCAGAAGTTCCAGGTATCTAATGTAATTTTCAGCCCCATTTCCTCCACTCATTTAGGTCTAGCAGACCTGCTCTTCTCCAGGAGTTACCCAGAAGCTGCCCAATAGAGGGTGAAGATTTGGTGCTTGATGGATGTGGCACTTGGTACATTTTCCAATTCCTGAAGGGCAACAGGTGTCGCAGGAAAGCCAGGAGTGACAGCCAATATATATATCAGTTTTGAATACTCAGCGTTCTAGGTTGTGCCCATGCCTTTTCAGTCATGGTTGGTAGTAATGTAGCAGTCCTGGGGAGTAGATGCTAACTCAAGACCCCTTCTTACTCAAACACTCCCAGGCTTTTAAAGTGCATGTAATGGTGAAGGCTTTTACTTTTAATTGGGGGCTACTGTACCAATCAGTGAGCAAAGCAGGACATCTCTCTCAACCGCAACATGAGGCATGTGTGGGGTCAGTCCATTCCAGTAGAAAGGAAAGTGTGTCTGCGTATACAGATTGCATAGCTCTGGATTAGTAGCCTCAACCCCTCCCAATATAGGAGTTTGGGTAGTATTTATTTATTTATTTTTATTTATGTATTTAATGCGATTTTATATAGCGCAAACTTTACCCGAAGGTGTCAGAGCGCTTTACATAAGAACCAGTTGCAAAACATAAGGACTTAGGATTACATGCGTTACAAAAAAGATACAAACAGAAAAAATTGCAAATGTACAAGAGGTAAAGTCACACAAGGAAGAGATACACACCGAAAGAAAAATTGCAAATGTACAAATAGTAAAGTCACTCAAGGAAGAGATACGAATGGATAAACTCTAAGAATCACATAGGAATGTTAGAGAGCAGAAAGGTCTACTGCATATACTAGTGATTAGAGTTATCTCTATATACATAAGGAAGGGAGACGAATGGATATACTCTAAGAGTCACATAGGAATGGTAGAGAGTACAAAGGTCTACTGCATATACTAGTGATTAGAGTTATCTCTATATACATAGGGAAGGGATACACATGGATATACTCTAAGAGTCACATAGGAATGGTAGAGAGTACAAAGGTCTAATGCATATGCTAGTGATTAGAGTTATCTCTATATACATATGGAAGGGATACAAATGGATATACTCTAAGAGTCACATAGGAATGGTAGAGAGTACAAAGGTCTACTGCATATACTAGTGATTAGAGTTATCTCTATATACATAGGTAAGGGATACAAATGGATATACTCTAAGAGTCACATAGGAGTGGTAGAGAGTACAAAGGTCTACTGTATATACTAGGGATTATAGTTATCTCTATATACAGAAAAGCAGAGTTCCATTAAGTGGGGTCGGAGGGGGGATGCAGTCACAGCACCAAGGGAGGGTGGTAGGGATATACGGGTATGAAGAAAAGGCAAATCAGAAAAAGGAAGAAACATTTGAGGATCGTCAAGGGGGAAACGAGGGAAAAGGGTTAATGGACGAGGGAATGGGCAAGGTGGCGGCTCAGGGTCCAGAGAAAAGCGGCCAAGAGCAGCAGCAAAATGGCAGCCAGGACAAAAGAAAAAGTAAAGAAGTCCAGGAGAGTCCATGGCATAGTTTCTTTCCTTCGAATCTGGCTGCAGGGCTGCTGCCTGGGTATGTTCCGGAAGGGGCTGCGGTGTGCCAAGCAATATAGGTTGGGACTGGAGGGTAGACATGTCCAGGGTTAAATCTCAGGGCCGCCATCTCTCACTGGTTTTTGGAGTGTGTATGCTCAGAGTCCGGTGGCCATCTTGGGGTCAGGCAGCACTGGTAGAGGAGCAGATGCAGCAAAGGAGAAGGCTTGGTAAATTCTGCCCCTGGCTGGGTGGGCACGTCAGTGCATAGGAGTTTTGCACACCTCCTACTCCTCCACTGCCAGCAAAGCATAACCAGGGCCGATTTCGGGAGCTCACCAAGGTGTGGGCGCCATTTTGAAGTCAGGCACCGCTATTCCATCCCTGGTTTGCATCCCTGGTTTGTATAATGTGTTTACAGAGAGGGAACAAGTAACAAGTGAGCGTTACAGGAGTCGGGGTGGAAGTGTCTCGAGAGGCGCAGTGCCAGTTTTCTTATTAAAAACTATTTTGCTGATGCAGCTGTAGAGGGAAGCAGGGAGAAGTTTGGCACCGAGGTTTTCCGTGTTATTTGTGCCGAGAGCTGCTACTTCTATTTGCGTGAGGCCTCTACATCCCGCTATTCACAGCGGGAGTGCTATACGCCACCCAACCTGCTCCTTGAACTTTGTAATGATAAACCCACAGTTGTTGCATGTAACTGAAAGTGAGTTTTACAGCACCCACATACTTAGGTATTAAAGGGAAGAAAAAAATCTGTTTGAGAATATTTTTGGCATTTATAAATAGCACAAAAAGGGATTAATTTCATGAGATCATTTGTAAGGGATAGCATACAGCTTCATTATCAGCAAACTGGCAATGTTTCTAAATAACTGCCAATGGATTTGATTGCTGAATCCTAATTGTTACCTTGATTGGCAAAAGAAACACTGTATCATTTTCTAGGGAGAACAATAAACACTTTCTCCTTTTACACAGAGCATAGAAAACAAACATTTCTTTTAACAAAAGAAAGCGAACTTAGGCTATAAGACCTCGCTGTTTGCCACTGGCTATCCTAGCCAAAGTAGATCCCCTTAACTTCCCTTGCAACAGCTGTGGTTCTGTTGGGCTAGCACCTTGAAACCCCTTCCATATATGTGTTCTATATTATCTAAAATTGAGGTTCTGTGCTTTATATTGCTCTGTTGCCTCTTTGGTGTGTGAGCCATGATCCTAACATCTACAATGAAGAAAGGAGGCGAAAGTGCTTGAACTCATTAAAATATGTGGGTTAATAATGTCCAAAATGCAGGGTTACCTTAATGTAGATAAAGGGAAAACGAGAAAGTACCTGGGTGAAACTTGGCAATTGCTGCTCTAATACAAGATGTTCAAAGCTGTGGGGTATATCTTAAAGTACAGTTGAACATCAGTAACCACTTTGGCACAACCTCTGCAGGCTGAAGTCAGCCCACCATGAGGAAAAATAGTGGGAGCAGTTTTGTCAAAAATGCAAGGGTTGCCTTGCCTCCATGTCAAGGATGACCAGTCATTTTCATTTCCTTTAAAATAAATACACCTCCAAACTGGGAATATGCTTCTGTAAAGCAAAAAGGCAGCACACATGATAAAGTAGGTGTTGCTACCCTCACATTAGTAACACTACTTTTTCCTTTGTGTGACCACCAAGCCTTTAATGGTGGATGTGAATTCAAAAAAGCAGAGTTGAAGCACTGCCATAAATTGTGTGGGCCCTACAAGGTGGTTAAGGTAGTGGTCCTGACACCTGCGAACATAGAACTGTGGGCGTGAGCATTGACAGCTGGGGTTCCACTATCAGAAATCCCCCTTGATTTAGAACCCTGAAGTAAATGGAAGTGGAAAAGACATCCATAAATGTTAGGCAGATGCTCTTTTTGGACACACCTCTAATGGCCCTGGATTTATAGTTGTGGAACTAAGCCTGATATTACGGTAATATAAAGTAAAGAAGAATAGTGATTTGGTCATTTGTATTGCAGAAAATTATTATTATTAGTATTAATACCATATGCAGGTCACTTGATTATTTCAAAGGTGTTCTGGTGCTAATAACATCACTAGCTATTTTGTAACATATTATATACCACATGCATATCTATTAACTCCTTAAAGAAAGCTACTTGAGTAGCTAAAAAAACATTAAAATGTTTTGCTTTCATAGTCTAACCTGAATTCTTCATCAGCACATTTTTTAGCTCTCTGTTTTTCAAACTGTATATGATGGGGTTACATAGTGAAGTAAGAACAGTGTAGGTGAGAGACAACATCTTGGTGTCTTTCATTGAATAGGCTGACGTTGGACGCATATATGTAGAACAAAGGGATCCATAGAATAAAACAACAACAATGAAGTTTGAGACACATGTCGAAAATGCCTTACTTCTCCCTTCTGTAGACTTCATTTTCAGGACAGCTGAAAACATATTGATGTAAGATGTGATAACTAAAATAAATGACATCACTGCCACTGTAGTACCAAGGATGTAGCTCTGTGTCTCAAGAGCATGAGTGATGGAACAGGAGAGCTTCATCAGAGCTGTCACATAACAAAAGAAGTGGTTGATTGTGTGGGATGCACAGAATGATAGCTTAGCCATTAATACTGTGTGTGGGGTTGGATCTATGAGACCAACTATCCAGCATCCAGCTGTCAATCCAGTGCACACAGCCCTATTCATGATGGTCAAATAACGCAGGGGAAGGCAGATTGCCACATACCTATCATAAGCCATGACTGTGAGTAAAAGGCATTCTGTGGAGGCTATTCCAACAAAAAAATGCATCTGAAGCAAGCATTCAGTGAGAGAGATGAATGTGCCTTTAAAAAAGAAGTGGGCCAGCATTGGTGGGCAAATGATTGAGGTGTAAGTGATGTCAACAAGGGATAGGTGTTTGAGGAAGAAGTACATAGGAGACTGTAGTTGTGAACAACAGCAAATTACTGTCACAATAAGAAGATTTCCAATCAGAGTAATCAGATAAATCAGTACAAAAGCAACAAAAAGCATAACTTGAATCTGAGGAAAGTCTGAAAACCCTACAATAAGAAACCTTTCCATCAAGGTTATATTCACTTCTTTTATTTTCCCAGAGATACAATTCTGGTGTGAAAGCTGAAATAAAAAACATAAATACTTACTTATATCTATATAGTTTTATAAGCCAATACAAAAAACATTTTGCAATACAATATAGGTGCAACAAGACTGACCATTCTGGTAAATCACTTAGAATAAAATAGTTGCATGAAAATCTTGAGAAAGAAAGGGAGATGCAGCATCACAGTTGAATTCATTAATCTTTCAGGATTACAATATTTCATTAATACATACATAAATAAATGACATAAGAATAATATACATAATTTCATTGCTCATACATCATTGCAAAAACACCCTATTGCTGGGCCAGATTATAACTTAATAAACCAAACCTATCACATACACCTAAAGTGCAACATGCAAAATTAAGACATTAACAGGAACCTGTGCCACCCAATTCAGTTTTACAATTACCAGTTCCTATTTAATATTGTGAGTATATAGTTCAAGTCTGAGCACAAGACTTAAGAATTCATCCAATCAGACATCTTTCCCCAGATTATTTCTCCTAATCGACATTTCCTTAACTCTTAAGAATATAGAGACTAGACTCCAGGTTATATATTGCCAGGAGTCTAGCTCTCTACATTTCAACCAGACTGAGGCAGTACGTAACCTAGTCACTGCAGTTGCCACAAGAATCAAATACACTCCTTTCCTCAAAGTCCAATTAGTTTGTGTCTCAGCAGTATCATTAGGGGTGTAAGGGTAACAGATATACCAATAATATCAGTCAGAAATTGTTTAATTCCCCTATAACTGTTTTTTTTTTTTTATTTCAAAATTTTCCATTGGAAATTTCAGGGTTGTATAACATACAGATTAGAAGTTGCTATGTACAAATTCCAGTGCATGTAACCATACATCATTCAAAGAAAAAAAGCATATGACGTGAATTGGCAAAGAAAGGCATAAGTAAGGTCCCATGATGGTGTTTATATCGTTCGGGAGGTTCTTGAGGATAATATTACATTTATCCATGAAGCCTTTCTGACATGGGCCCCTTAGAGGATAGAGATCGAGAGGAGGGGGAAAAGAGGATAGAACCAGATAGGGAGAAGAAGAAGAGAATAGAAAAGAGAAAGCAGAGGATATACTCGAGAAGATGGGAAGATGGCGAGGAGGTAAGAGGTCAAATGTAAGATGTAAGATGTAAGATGGTACACCACGAAGCAGCAGTGCAGTTCAGGTCAGGGGTAACGTGATATTCAAGAGCATGAAGAGTATGAAGAGCAGGATGGTTCACGTAGGTTTATGGGTTTTAAAGTAGATATCCAGTGAGTTCCAGAGTTTCCTTTGTGGGGGTCGCCCTGGGTTGGTTTGTAGATTGATGTTATCTGCCCCTCGGAGGTTAATCACCCAATTTAACCAGCAGGCATAACTTGCCTTTTTGGTATCTTTCCAATTGTTTAGGACGACCTTCTCAGTCGCCGTGAGGAGGAGGTCTAGGAGGGCCCTATCTACTTCAGGGATTTGGGATTCCGTCGCAAAGCCGAAAACAAGATAGGGAAGTTCTTTGGTAGGTGTGATATTAAATACTTTGTGGATGAAGTCAAATACCATATCCCAAAAGGTTGAAATGCAGTCGCATTGGAGGATGAGATGGTCAAGATCCCCTTCCGCACGCTTGCAGTTCCAACAAAATGCGTCAGGGCAGAGTTTGTGTGCGTATAGGCGAGCCAGCGTCCAGAAGACTCTATGCATGAGCCAGAACTTGGCTTGTGATAATGTAGGGCTTATTTTATGGATCATGCAAGATCTTCACACCATGGACCACTCCAGCTCAGAGATGGAGAAGGAGGCGATTGACGACCAGAACTCAGTAATTTGTATAACCTAGAGACCTGGTGACCTATTTTTTTTCAGGAGGAGAGGAATGTTGGAAGAGCCGGTTGTGTGGATGCTAACCCTGCTTTTGTAATGGCTGCTTTTACGTTAAGGAATATGTAAAAGTCGGAATTATCGATCCCAAATTTCGATTGGATTCTTGTAAAGGGTAAAGGGTAGCCGTTATCGTAAAGTTGGTGGGGGAAAATAATTCCCTTCTTAATCCAGGCTGGATTGAATACTTGCTTACCTTTGTATGTGATTGTGGGGTTTCTCCAGATCGCTTCCTATCTAGATCTTGTTATCGACGTGTCCAGCAGTTTATCTACTCCAAGTGAAGCTATTTTGGTGTTGGTAAATATGGGTTTCGAACAGGGGATCGGATTTGCCTTCATTGATAGGATCGAGATGGGAGGGATGCCTTCAAGAAGAGCTTTTTCAATGTCTAGCCACACCGGTGAGTAGTCCACTGGGGGGGACAGCCAATAGGATCCTTGTTTCACTAAAAAGGCTATTTGATATCTCTTAAAGTCTGGAAGATTGACTCCACCAATGGATTTATCTAGTCTCAGTTTCTGAAGACTGATACATGCTTTTTTTCCTTTCCAGATGAAATTGTTAATAGTTTTATCTAATTTATTATGAAACTCTTCGGACAACATCAAGGGGAGCATGGTGATTAGGTAATTTACTAGCGGTGTAATCATCATCCTGATCGTCTCGAGCCTGCCCCACCAAGTGATGAAGCGGGGTGACCTGCCGTCCAGGTGAGTTTTAATTTTTTCGAGAGTAAGTTTTTCATTGTGCTGTAGAGTCTCGATAATGGAACTGCCAAATTCTATTCCTAAATATTTGATGTAGTTTTTTTGCCAGGCTAAACCTGATGTGCCTAAAGATTCCTTATTAGTGAATATGTTGAGGGGTTTGACTTAAGATTTGTCACGGTTCAGTTTGTAGCCTGAATGTTTAGAGTAGGATTCTATAGAGTCCATCAGTGCAGCTATAGAGGTATCCGGTCTCTCAGTGACTATCAGTATATCGTCCGCGTAAGCAGCGATTTTTGCATTCCTATCGCCGAAGGTGATGCCACTAATATTGATATTTTGTTGTATGTCGAGGAGGAGAGGTTCCAACGCCAGAAGGAATAGAGCGGGAGATAATGGACAACCCTGTCTAGTCCCTTTTTCAAGAAGGAATGGCTCTGATAGCGAACTGTTAATGGCAATCCTATTCAACGGGGAGGCGTATAATGCCATGACCATATCAATAAAAGCATCACCCATGTTAAATATGTGCATGCATTGGCGGAGAAAGGGCCACAACACCCTATCAAACGCCTTCACCGCGTCCAGGATGATTGCTACTGCGGGGGCATTTGAGATTTTCGACTTCTCCAGCACATGACATAGGAGTCTCGTGTTGTCATTAGATAGACGGTCTTTCAGAAACCCCTCCTGTGAGTTATTGATTAAGGACGGTAAAACGGCGTTTAATCTGCACGCTGGGGCCTTTGCGTAAATCTTGCAGTCCAAATTTATGAGGGATATTGGTCTATACTTCTTAGGCAGTAATGGGTGCTTTCCATCTTTAGGTATCACTATTATTGTTGCCTCACTCATCGTGGGAGTGATTCTGTTTGATATTGTGAAGGATTGGAATAGTTTGATGAGATGTGGGTTAAGTTGTTCCTCAAAGGTCTTATAGTAATTGGCCGTGAAGCCGTCTGGCCCCGGAGCTTTATTATTCTTTAGTGTTTTTATGGCGGAAAGAATTTCTTCCATTGTCAATGGGGCCCCTAATTTGGCTTTGTCAGTCTCGGATAATCGTGGGAGTTGAATTGAGTTTAGATATTTATTGCACTCTTCTATGTTGAATCAGTTATTGTTCTTATAAAGGTCCTCATAGAAGGATTGGAATGTGCGGAGAATGTCTGTCTGTTTGGTTTGGGTGGTATTGGACTGGTCTCTAATAGATGTTATATGGAATTGCTTCCTTTTGTGTTTAAGATAGGAAGCCAGGAGCTTCCCTGCTTTGTTACCCTCACAAAGCCTTAAGGCCTTAAATTTATTAATCCATACTCCTGCCCGTTTACTGAGAATGGCGTTGTATTTATATTTCAAGTTAGTCAAGCGGTCAAGCGGTCAATGGTCGCTTTATTTTTCAAGTCGAGGGAGTGTTGCATCTCTAGCTGCTTGATTGTTTTTTCTAAAGAGTCTAGTTTGCAGTTTAATTCTTTGTTCATACGAGCCCTGATACCTATCAGCGTACCCCTTAATGTGGCCTTAAACGCATCCCATACTAAGGCGGGATCTGTTTCTGGCTGCAAGTTTATCTGAAAGTATTCTCGTATGCACTGTTCTATGATTTTCTTGTTCTCTGGTACCAACAATATCTCATTGTTGAAGCGCCATCGTCTAGGGGGGATAAGTGAGTGTGAGCCTGCCAGTTTTATATGGATACATGCATGGTCCGACACCAATATGGGGGCTATATCAGTTTCGTCGATAAGGTGTGTATGTGAGTCAGATATTAATAAATAATCTATTCTTGAATAAGAATTGTGAGGAGGGGAGTAGAAAGTATAGTCACGACCATCCGGATGTTGGAGGCGCCACGAGTCATGTAGGTGGAATTTAGCACACATTCGTTTCAGTGCCTCATGAGAGCATGGGGGGTGGTACACACTCTTGAATTGGCTATCTAGCAAGGGATCTAGTTGTAGATTAAGATCCCCACCAACCACCAGGAGCTCATCTTGTGCAATATTTTCAAGTTCTTTTGATACATATTCCCAGAATTCAGGGAGGTCTGTATTAGGGCCATAAATATTTCCCACATAGATATGGTCTTCGTCTCTTTGTAGGTGTGCAATGCTTAGTCTATCAGCATCAATCTGGGATAATTTGGTTTCCTGCATGAGAATTATATCCCCTTTAGTTTTGGCCAAATAATTAAAAAATGTTTGCGCTTAACTGGGTGATTAAGCTCCTTAACGTTTAGCGAGACAATATGCAGAGAGGCTGCTAAATTCTTACTTGTAGCCATGGACATGGGTTGGTTTCAATGTGGTGGTGAGTCGCCCGGACATTTGGGAGAGTGTGGCCTTCGCTGTGAGGTTCACTTTCTCTCTCATAGGCAGGCTGTGTTTGATAGATAATCCAATAGAAAGTGATGCAAGCAGAAGATGAACCCTGTATATGTGGCACACATCGTGGTGGCAGTGAGTTTTTAATAAGTGAAAGGTAGCCGAGAAAGGGTGAGAGGAGAAAGAAAAGGAAGGAAAGAGAATAGAGAATAGGAAAAGTGTAGTACATAGCAGAGATAATCCTGAAACATCCGTCTTTACAACCCCACAACCCCCCAGCCCCCCCAACTTACTCAGCCCTCCTTACCCCCCTCCACCCCCCTCGGTACTCCCCCCTCCCCATCTCCTCTTCCCAAAACTCGAACTGAAGAGCTGAGAGGGCAGTGCTGTCTACGCTCGCACAGGGACATATGTAATAAAACGGTAGTCGAAACATCGTGTGATAACATTCTGATAACATTTTGGTAACATTGCGAGAAGAAGCATATTCTACATACATTCAACTTAGTGCATTAACCTCACCGAGGGATAAGCGACGTAACCTCTTAATTAAAGAACCCCTACTTTTTTGTGTTTAACAGGTAGATCTTCTGCCAACAATTCTAATAATGCTTAGATAACATTTAGAAATCTAGCGAGAAGAAGAGTCTTCTACATGCAAATAATTTAGCGCATTTAGCTTGTCTAGGGATAAGTGAAGCAACCTCTTAGCTAAGGAGCCGTGGGATTGCTGTGGGCTTGCTCCACGACAAGTGAACTAACAGTGGCGGCTAGTACTCTCTAGAACTCTCTAGAACCCATAGATAGTGAGGAGCACAAGCCAGTTGAGCACTGCAAAGCAATGCAGTGCAATGCTGGATCCTTCCTATAAACGGTGCAAGATCTTTTTAAGACATACCTAAAGCTGACCTGCATCAAATGTCCAGTTTAAATACGGCTGAATGGCCGCAGTATGACTGGCACCATTTTGAGTGAGACAATAGATTTATAACTTGCCTTAGAACATATTACAGAGATCAATCACCGAGGCTATGTCAAGTCTCTGAAAGTCAGTGAGAGTCAGTGAGTGTCTTAAGCCAGGGCGATAATACTGGAGTGGCAGTCCGACTAGATCAAAACCCCTAAGGAGGCCGAAACATTCCCATTCATATTTTACAGTTCAGCACCTAGACATACCTGTCAGAAAGATCGTGGATGAAGGAAGCTAGAGACCATTCTGACTGCTTTTTTCGTGAGCGTCCGTTTTTCTTTTATTAGATTGGCCCCCAGACGTGTCCATTTCTTGTTGTGGTTTGTCACTCAGATAGCATGACAAGTCATATGGATTAGTGAAGAAATGAGAACGACCATGGTCTGAGATCTTGAATTTCACTGGGCCTGCAAAAGAAAACTGGATATCTTTCACCTGTAATTTCTCTCGAAGTGATAGCAAACCTTTCCGTATTTCCACCGTTTCCCTGGAGTAATCCTGGGTAAATGTGATTCGGTTACCTTCCCAGGTGATATGGTGTTTTTTTCTGGCATACTGTAGGATGGCTTCCGCGTGTTGGAATCTAAGTGGTTTGCATATGAGAGGTCGAGGGCCTCTCGACGTGTGTTGTGGGAACGTCGGTACTCTATGAGCTCTGTCCAACTCCAGCCCATGTTGGAACTGTATCCCCATAACAGATTGAATCCACGCTTCCAGAAATGATATGCAAGAATCAGCGTCTTTTTCTGAATTTTCAGGGACCCCGAAGATTTGCACATTACCCCTTCTGTTGCGATCTTCCAATTCTGAGGTTTGGCGTCTGAGGTCGCTGGTGGCCGTTTGGAGATGCTGTGTGACTTTAGCGCTGTTTTTTGACCTGTCTTCAATGTCACTAATTCTTTGCTCTGCTTCGTCAAGGCGGAGAGTTAAGGAGTTCATGTCAGCCCTGATCACTGTTAATTCAAGTTGCATCGCGTCGGTGTTACTTTTCGTTGACTTGGCTAAGTCGTGCACATCGGCCAACATCTTCAGAATCATGTCTAAAGTGCTAGCAACGTAACCCCTGTTCTTAATAGCTGAGTTTGAGATGGAAGTTTCTGGCCGCAACTTCCTAGTGTTTTTGGAGTCTCTATCTGCCATTATCGGTGTTTGGGTGGTGCACAGTAGTTAGAAAGGTACTGGTCGAGCCGCAGCCGGCTGCTGAATCGGACTTGGACTCAGTGGTTGGGGATCCTCTACTGGCAGCCTTGCGCTTCACAGTACACAGTGTTCAGGGGCTCCTATTTTCCAGAGTGAACCCCCCCGGTAGGAAGTAGGATGTAGTGGAACACATAGTAACAACACTTAGTGACAAGGAGACAGAGTATCTGTATTAGGAGACCGGGCTGCAGGTGATAGTGAAGGTGTTCCGTAACGATGTGCTACTGCATTACTGCATTAGAACCTAACACAGCGGTTAGGCTGGCTTCATCAGCATTAATAACTCGTGGCTTAGTGTGTCCTCAGAAAGGCAATCATTAGTTGCTGGAATTTGTATACACGAAGCTGATTGTGCGCTGTGAGTGGAGACTCAAATCTGAGGCAGCCATTGATTTTGCACCCATTTGCTTCTATAATCGTGGCGACTACATCGAGGGTTTATGGCATAATCAAGCCAGATATGCGCCTGGAACTGATCGAAACCGGTATACAGACCGCCATCTTGATACCATGCAGCAGCGATAGATTGTAGGACCTCACCATGCACATAGGGATGCAATCGTTACCACCTTGGGAGTATAACTATGTGGAAATGGACACCGCCTTTGAAAGTAAACGCTGCTCAGCACCGTAGTTGTAGGAGGAAACTCGTTGTCTTCACATATTCGTTCCCACACCATTTTGAGGTCAGGCAAACAGAGTTCAGGTTTAGAGTTTAGAGTAATTCTTACAGCCCCGTGGAGCCTGAGTCAAGCGTCGCTGCAGTGCTTTGCTGCTTTGCTGCTCGCGCTAACCTTTGTAATGAGTGGCTGACACGGGAAAAGATAGCAGGCTGGAACCTCCGCTCACGTTGGGATGGATCCCGCGGGTCTAAGATGGCGGGCGAGCCGTGAATTACCCGGGCACAAAGCCGTTCCTTGAGGCCAGACCGCAATTACCGGGTGGTTCGCGAATACAGTCTCAACAGCCTGTGCTCCAGTAGATGCGGTCGCTTGAATCAGCTTTATTGCATGTTTTCGTGGTCTGTATCACACTGTTTTTGCCGCAATTCTGGGTCCCGTGCAGCACGAAGACAGACTAGGCGGCCATTCTCCCCGCCGTCCAAGCCACGCCCCCCCTATAACTGATTTAATTTAGGACACATGAAGAACATATAAAGTATATCCACCTGTTCAGCCTTGCATGGAGTACATTTACCATCAGCTGCCCCTCCCCATTAACATATTTTTGCTGGGGTATAATATAAATTAAAAATTGTTTCGTAGGGTTGTGCCCTCAGATTGGATGGAAATAAAATCTTCTCTCCTGTTTTGATGGATTCCTGCGATAATTCTCTTTCCTGATTAATCCCTAAATTCCACTTATGATTCTGGGCTTCCAAATTGTATGTTTGGGTTTCTAAGAGCCAGCCATATAAAATGGCAATTATGTTTCTCCATGTAATTGCCTCAATTAGAAAGTCCTTAGTAATCATACTAAAGGCATTTTTCTTTCTAAACAAAACGTCTCTGATCTGTATAAACTTTACAAAATATGTCCTTGACAATGAATCATTTTCTTGTAATTCTGAAAGCAAACTAATCTCAGTGTATAAATCTCTTAGTTTACTTATCCCATTGTGTCTCCATCTTACCATAACTGTATCCCAAAAAAGGAAGGTAATAATAATAATAAAGCAGACATAGGTGTATTGAAACAAAACCTATCAAGTTGAAGGCATCGTCTAACTGGCTTCCTAACTTTATAGGTCATTGCCAGAACCTTAAATCCAGTTTTTTTGTAATACCCGGGTCCAGATTCTTTAGCAAACACATCTTTACCCATTAACATTTGATATAGATGGAGCTTCTGCAACCTCTATATTGTCCTCCCCTGTTAATAAGATTCTCATATTTTGTTGAAGACAGCCCCAGTAATAAAATGTAAAATTACATATTGTCTATCTCCCGAGATCCAGGCAGTTTAATACATTTCTGTCCCCCTCGAGGTTTCCTCTGACTCCATATAAAGCAATTAAAGAGTGATTGTAGTTGTTGTAGCTGGATTTTAGTAGTATCCAAAGGTACACCCCGAAAGAAATATAGAACTTTAGTCAAGATGCTCATTTTAAAAACATTGAAGCTTCCACGAGTGAAAGATGCAAACATTCAACTCTATCAAACTCTCTTTCAAGCTTCCCACGAAGATAAGGCCAGTTTGCCACCGTCAATTGATGCAAACAATGTCTGATTTTAATCCCTAATTATACAGCTTCCTTGACAATCCTTGGGTCATTAAAGAAGGCCTGCTTAAAGCAGATAAATTGGGTTTTAACTAAATTTATTTTATAGCCAGAGATTAACCCAAACTCTATAGCCACCTTCTCAATTTCCACCACTGCCATTGCCAGTTCTGCAGTGAGTATGGCTACATCGTCTGCATATACAAACACCCTGTATTCCCCCTGTCTTTGAAAAATGGATTTGATAGCCGTATTATATTCAAGCATAGTTATAAATGGATCAATATACAGAGCAAAAAGGGCGAGCAGGGACAACCCTGTCTTTTACCTCTAAAAATTGATACTGAATCTGATTCTAGACCCATTGCACATATTTTTGCTGTAGGTGTTCTATACATAGCCCTTATTGCCACTATAAACCCTGTTCCAAATCCTTGGCAGCACATACTTGGCCAAAGAAAGTCCCAAGAGACAAAGTCAAATGGTTTTTTGGCATCAAGTCAAACCAATCAAAGTGGGGCTTGTTTTATGTTAGCAAGATCTAAAAACGTAACAATCCTCCTTATGTGATTGACCATGCCTCTTTCAGGAATTAAACTATGTTGCCTATGTGATACTATGGGAGTGAATACCAAGCCAGATGGCTTGCCAAAATCTTTGTATGGATTTTACTGTCCCAATTCAGTAAAGATGCAGGTCTATACGATCCTGGCAGCGTGGTTGGTTTACCCATTTTTCAAAGATGACAATATTAGTCCATTGCAAAAACCCCAGTTGATGGACAGAATGCAGAACAATGTCATACATTCACCTCAGTACAGAGATCCGGGCCTAAATCCATCGTTTTTTTGCACTCCACACCACCCCAGTTCAGACATGGCCATTTGCAAATCAGCCTTGACCTTGTGCCTCATGGGAACAGCCCAGCCCGAACTGCCAAGCCATGTCTTTCCTGGACCGGAATCAAGCATCCTAGGACCAGTTTCTGGCTTTCAGCCATCTTCAGCCAGGATAGCTTGACTCCAGTGGTGTGGAGAGCATGGAGCTCACGACTGAGCATACCCATCCCACTCGGGGTGACAAATGCAAAATCAACATTTGCTCACTAGGCTGAAGACTGATTTGCATATGGCCATGTCTGAACTGGGGTGGCTTGGTGAGCAAAATAGCGATGGATTAAACCCAGATCTGTGAATGGGGGTGAATGTTTGGCCATTGTGCAACTTTCCGTCCATAATCTTGTGTGTTTTGCTGTTCACCCTATGTGGGAAGGGTATGCCCAGACATAGGTCCCTTGCTCACTAGGCCACTGGATTTGAATATATCAAAAAATAGTCTAATCTAACCAGCTTATTATACAGGAAAGAATAGAAGGCCAAGCAAGTGTCTGGATATATACATTTCTCCCATTCATTAATTAACCTGTGGTCAAGTATAAATCAGTGCAGAGCTCTGAAACCCTTAGGTTCCCTTCATGTATAGTTGCCCCCCTCCATCTTATATGTGCCACCTTTAAGTGAATAAGAAAGTCTCCATAAAGGACCAGGGATGTTAGTCAAAATTCGAGTTCAACATAAAATCCAAAATCTACGCCTCATCAATATTTGAGCCATATACCGAGCATAATGTTAATTTAACTGAGCCTATGCAACATTCAACTACTTCCCAACGACCACACTTATCTACTATTATCCTTCCTGCGGTACAGATAGCATACTTTGTAAGAATAGCAACTCCTCGATTTGACGTTTGTTTGTTGTGTGCAAGCTAGCAAAGCATACCCTAATCCAGTTAATACTCTACACTTCACCCATGGGGTGCGCGTTTCTTGGATACAAACAATATCAGGCTGCATTGTCCTTAACTCCAGAGCTACTGTATGCCTTTTATCCCTATCGTTAAGATCATATTTATTCATAGAGTATATACAGAGTCTTTGCAGGATCATCACATATCCACCTTATTACTGCAAAGGTGGCCCATTCCTTCTAAAGGTCAGATAAAAAAATTCAAAGAGAGTTGACCCGGCTTAAATATATTGCCTTATCTAGAATTTTTTGCTGGAACATCAGTGTAATATTATCTTGCTTACTCCTTTGACAAAATGGTTTATTTTCCCCTTGCATCCCATCTTAACACTCTGTGCCGCCTCCACCCACCTTGACCCCACTGCTTGCTTCATCCCTTTCCCTCCCCTCCCATGAAGCCCCCCACCTCACACCCATCCTTCAAGACTTTTGGACCACCAAGGTCCATTGTGAAGGATGGTGGTCCTCACCTCCACCAAACCCCAATTACCTATTACCCACAGTGTTTGTCCAAAAAGAAAAGACCAGGAGAGAAAGTGCAATGATAAATAAATACAATTCCCCACTCCATTTTACAGACATATCTATACCCTTAATCTAAATATCAAGACATCTGAAGAAAATAAAATGTTGCTTTTATTTCTCAGGTAAAGAAGTGATCTTTATCCTTCTATATGACTTTGAGCTTCGCAGGATTGAGTAAGAAAACCTGAGCCCCCTTTTTCTGAAACAGTGAGATTAGCTGTCTGAGTTGACATCTATTCTCTACAATCATTTGGCAGTGATCTAGTCTGACAAAGAATTCATATCCATTCCCAGACCTTTTCCTATCTGGATGTGCCAAGTCTATAAAGGCTTGATGCAACAGAAAATTATTCAAACAAATTAGCACTTTTTAAATTTAACAAGTTTAAATGGAACACGGTGAGCCCTCTGCACTTCACGGTCCCAGCACCATTGTGATAGTTCATGGAAGGCTTCTGTAAAGAGTTCCATGGTAAATGTACAAACATCTAGGCCTTCGACTCCCTCTAAAATCCTGGGAATCCTAAGAATCTTTTGTCACAGACGATTCTCCAAGTCACCCAATTTTCATTGAGTATCATCTTTCTAAGATGAAAGCATATCTGTTGCTGCTTTTTGTGCTGTTAGTTCATCTTACAGTGTTGAAGTTTGTTTCTCTGCCAACCCAATTCTCTGACTCTCCGTCCTGGTCTCTTTCCTGTGTTCTATTATACTTTGATAAATAACACTGAGTTATACCTCTTCCAACCTGTCTGGAGCTATGGGGCCCATCCGAATCGTCTCCGGAGGATTTTTCCTGGGAAACCAAGTGCTGATGAAAATGAATAATCTCCTGAGAGACCACGTGTGCCTTCTTTTAACTCCAATTTACATTAATACAAGCACTGAATGATTGAAGATAAACCATAAGTTTATTAGTTTATCCCGACAAAACTTTTTGTCATTGAATCAATACGTGAGTTAAACAATTTGCTTTGTAAAGAACAGACAAAGAATTACCATCGACTTCATTTCTAGCCATACGTAATTCAGTAAAACGGTATGTGCATATTTACAGTGAAAGAATTTAAAGCAAAAACATTGCAATGAATCATACATACATGGACATAAATAAATCAGAAGTGAAATGAAAAAACAGATAAACAATTCACAGTTTGAGAATTATAAATACAACAACGTGCAAGAGCGGGAGTGAATATTTTCAAAGGAACAACTCCTAGCTCATGAACTGGATCCGTTTGTATCAAATAATCAAAGAAAGCCCATTTTATATATGACTGACAAAAGCCATTAGTGTCAAGTCAAATGCCGACGCGTTTCAAATCCTGTTGCTTTATTTACAGGATTCTCATCAGGGCGGTGATTCTAGTCCATGTTGCTTTATTTACAGGATTCTCATCAGGGCGGTGATTCTAGTCCATGTTGCTTTATTTACAGGATTCTCATCAGGGCGGTGATTCTAGTCCATGGACTAGAATCACCGCCCTGATGAGAATCCTGTAAATAAAGCAACAGGATTTGAAACGCGTCGGCATTTGACTTGACACTAATGGCTTTTGTCAGTCATATATAAAATGGGCTTTCTTTGATTATTTGATACAAACGGATCCAGTTCATGAGCTAGGAGTTGTTCCTTTGAAAATATTCACTCCCGCTCTTGCACGTTGTTGTATTTATAATTCTCAAACTGTGAATTGTTTATCTGTTTTTTCATTTCACTTCTGATTTATTTATGTCCATGTATGTATGATTCATTGCAATGTTTTTGCTTTAAATTCTTTCATTGTAAATATGCACATACCGTTTTACTGAATTACGTATGGCTAGAAATGAAGTCGATGGTAGTTCTTTGTCTGTTCTTTACAAAGCAAATTGTTTAACTCACGTATTGATTCAGTGACAAAAAGTTTTGTCGGGATAAACTAATAAACTTATGGTTTATCTTCAATCATTCAGTGCTTGTATTAATGTAAATTGGAGGCATAGGCAATTTTTTGGATTACGTTAGTGTGGCCCTGCCTACCCTCCCTCCCATTGGGCCCAGCCACCATTGTGGGTTTAATCTTTTAACTCCTGCATTTCAGAAGGACCCTTTTTCGAACTGTGTCTGGGGCAATGCCTTCAACTGAGATATTTTCATCCTTCATGCATAAGTTGCTTGACTCACTTCAAATACCTCCTAATGAGTCTCCTCCTGAGCTCTTCTTGTGCAAATAGGACTCCTCTTCAATGGACGAGTTGGATGAGTCCTTAGGTGTCTTCAACACCCTATTTGTCACTGTCTTCAGAGCTGAGGCCTCCAGTGTGCCTGAGTCAAAGTTGTCCCCCTCAGTAGTCACATTCTTTTCTAGAGCTATTTGGCTACAGGAGTGGCACCCCCACCAATGTTGTTGCTGAAGTAGGCTCTTCCACTCCAGAAGACAGTCCAATTTTGATTTTAAATTAGCCCCTGAGGATTTGCTCATCTCCAATGTAGTCTGGGATAGTATTCTCTCATCTGAAGGAAGCTGCATTAAAGTGTAGCCCGCATCCAATGAGTCGGTTTTCTTGGAAGAAAATGTTGCGACAGAGGGCTGCTGGAGTAAACTTTTTACCAGACACAGGGAGTTTCTCAGGAGTATACTCATGTTTCTTTGTTGATTGCACCCCAGGGCCCTGAGGTCCTGTCTCAGCTTTGCAGTACACAAAGGATTTGAGGAGCTGTGCACCTTCTACCCTCTTCTAATCTTAGGTGGCATCGTGGTATCCCAAGAGAGAGTGCAGCATCCAGCTGGGCCCTGGATCCAGGAAGAGCAGCAGAGGAGCCGACAGGAAACATGTCCTCAGAATAGTAAATATCACCAAATACATCGTCCTGCAGAGAGTGCATTGTAGGCAGCCCAGATCAGCTTTGTTTAAGCCACAGCCATATATCAATCAGTCCGGGAGAGGTTAAGCAGTCTGATCGGGAAGAGAGCACTGCTCAGCCAACTACACTGCTGCCACCTTGCCTCTAAATACATAGTGATTGTCTGATTATTTGCTAAAATATTAATTTAAACATTTTGGTCCTCATTTAGGGTTTAGAGGTCATTGCACATTTCCTATTTTGTGGAGGAAATTCTAAATGTGGAAATGGATTTACTGGCTGAATTCCCATACAGTAAGACTCTTATGTTGGAAGAAATTGAGCTGTGTGTTGTACTTCATAGTATTTAGGGTCTCCTTCAAGAACTGCTGAACCGCCAGTACCCTCCAATCTCTGTAGTCCTTGAATACAATGCAACATCCATTATCTTTGTAACCATTAATTTTTCTTTGCAAGTCCTTGAACTTGTAACATCTATATTAAACTCTAATTAAGTGCATCCGTCTAGCATATGTTCACAATACACAAAAATGTATTTTGTAATAAAATGTCTTCATTCAATTGCTGACACATTTCCTGTTCTGGTTATCAGTCTTCCTAAGGTGCTGCTGTAAGTGCTTGCTTATTCTCCTCCTGCAAAGGTGGCTTATGATCTTACCTTCAGCTTCTAAATTAAAAGCATTAGGGAAACTTATCTTTTTCCTTGTTTGGAGTTGAACTGTATCATTAAATGGTCGTCATCCAAAGTGTCTATTATGTCTGAGAAGTACATAGTCAATCAATCAATCAATCAAGGGTTTTTCAAGTGCACTACTCACCCGTGAGGGTCTCAAGGCACTGATGGGGGGTCAGCAGTTCTGTTTCAGTCAAAGAGCCAGGTCTTCAGAGCCTAACTGAAGGTGTTCAGGGAGAGGGCAAGTCTGTTGTCGGTGGGGAGCTCGATCAAGGTCTTGGCTACGATGTAGGAGAAGGATCTTCGCCCTCCTCTGGCTCTGCGGATGCATGGGGTTTCGGGGAGGAAGAGGTTGGTGGAGCGGAGGTTTAGTTTGGAGGGTGATTCTGTCGAGAACTTGGGGTCCAGTTTTGTGCAGGCATTTCTAGGCATAGGTGAGTATTTTGAAGGTGACTCTTTTCTCAATGGGTAGCCTGTGGAGCTTGCGTAGGTGTTGGCTGATGTGTTTGTGTTGAGGGACCCCGAGGACGAGCCTGGCGGTGGTGTTCTGTATTGTTTGGAGCTTGCTGAGTAGGGACTTGTTGATACCGGGTAAAGGGCATTTCGGTAGTCCAGCCTGCTAGTGAGGAGTACGTGGGTGACTGTCTTTCTTGCCACGTGGGGATCCATTTGAAGGTCTTACGGAGGATGCGGAGGCTGTTGAAACAGCTGGAGGTGATGGCGTTGAGTTGTTGATTCATGGAGAGGGAGGAGTCGAGTACGATGCTGTGGTTCTTGACATGGTCTGTGGGGGCCAGAGGGCTGCTGAGGGCAGTGGGCAACTAGGTTTTGTTCCATGCCAAGGGGGTGGCTCCAAGGACGAGGACTTCTGTCTTCTCTGAGTTGAGTTTTAAGTAGCTGTTGCTCATCCATGTTGCGACATCCTGCATTCCTTCCTGGAAGTTGAGTCTGGTGGTGGTGGGGTCCTTGGTGAGGAAGAGGATGAGCTGGGTGTCGTTAGCATAGGAGACTAGGCTGAGGCCATGCTGTCGGACGATGGTGGCAAGGTGAGCCATGTAGATGTTGAAGAGGGTTGGGCTGAGTGATGATCCCTGTGGTACTCCGTAATTGATTTTTGTGGGTTCGGAGAGGAACGGTGGCAGTCGGATCCTTTGGCTCCTGCCGATGAGGAACAATCTGATCCAGTCAATGGCGGTGCCTTGTATGCGGGCGTCATGTAGTCTGTCGTTGACAGTGGTAGGAGACGTGTCAAAGCAGATGTCGTCATTGTCGGCAGTCTCGGTGTTTGGTTTCTTCTGAATCCGAATTGAGAAGGGTCTTCATATGTGCCTTTATGTAGTGTGATAGAAAAATTCCTCTAAATCATCTTCAACTACAACCTAGATAACTTTCATTCCACAGTGATGCATATTCCAAATGAAAATTGCCATAACTTTGCAGTGACAAATAAGTACCATAGTTCATACCAAAAGTTAATGAATCTACAGGACCATTTCCAAAACATGAGCACATGCACATAAGTTTGATCCAGGAAAGTTTTGTACTGGTGATTGGTCATGATTGATGGGAACATTTAAGTTAATATCAGAAAACATGCAACAGTTTGCATCAAACTTTGACTAGAAAATCCTGCTTTGCTCATGTAGTAGTAATATTTAGTCCTAAATTATTTCAATATTATGACTAAAAGCAAAACTGAGGGGATCTGGCCATCCGGGAATTGGATTGGAAGCATGTTGTGGCTGCTCAGCACCATCACTGGTGAAATTACTGATACAGAAGCTCATCACCTGTGGTCTTTGAGTGATTACATGCCACAGACTGCTCATAAGAAGCAGAGGCACATAGCAACTTACTCCCTATATCTGTATAGGAGACTTCTGTGGTACCAGCTTGTAGGAGCGCCGGGAGGCTATTGCACCAGCATTTTGATGAGAAATCGGCTCACTGGCTGCTCCAGTAGTTTATACGGCACATCAAGGAAAAGGTATCCACAATCTTCAAAACATTAAAGGCTAACTTTAGGAGATATAGAAAGGCATCATGGAAATCGGCTCCTGCCTGCCTGAGCTTGAATACACAGTGGATGATCACTCCGATGGGCTCCACACAGCAGAGTACAGCATTCCCATGATTGAAGAGCAATACTAAGCTCTGTCCCTTAAGCAAGAAGACCAGAAAATCCTTTCAAGAGAATTAATTCGAATCAGGGGCTACCGAGTAGTGCAGAAGCTATTAACATTGCAAAATACATCCAAAAACTGATTTAGCATGTCTATGATTGGCCTGGGACTACACCCACAAGACCATTCCTGCAGGCCAATGCAAGGATAGTCCTCTGGACATTCTGAATTTTTTTTTAGGAACAGGCTTTGGCTTAATTAACAACCTACTTTGAAATGTACATCTGCAACCTGCATGAGGTTTGCTCAGGCTATACCTCGTTTAACATGTAGTAATGCTTGAACTCCAAACTTTAGTTCTTTGCAAGCGGTACAGACAATGTAACATTCAACATTTACAATCCACTTCCATCCGAGGATTATTACATTCCCATGCAATAGACCCACACATGGACACTCAGGGCCTGGTTCACAAAGGTAAATGTACACTTTTGTGTATGTTTACGATTGTTTGCTATTCATATAGGGAATTGCCAGTGGTATCATGATGAGTACGGACTTATCTTCTTATGTGCGGAGACTCTGCACTGATAAAGATAGTACCCAAAAATCCCTTTGCAAATAGCAAACAATCTTAAACTTATACAAGATTACACATTTACCTTAGGGAATCAGGCCCTTCATTACTTTATGTTGTATATCAGTGATGTCATCACAATGCAAACATTCACCTGCACAGAGGATGAAACCCAGATCTGTGACTGGGGTTGAGTATTTGAAAAGTTTCAACACTCTGTCCATCATTTTATTTTGTGATGTTGCTTCTTCTATGACAAGACAATCAAAGTGGGGGAGAATGGACAGCTTGTAACTGTGTTTCCAAGGTTTCTTTCTTTCTATAGTCAAAAACCCTCATACACGCATGTGGTTCGATGGCGGTATATCTTGATTCTACGCCTATAACAATGCGCTAATGCATCATCATCGGGTCTTTGTTTGTTGTATGCTTATCTCTAGCCAGAGGCAACCACTGGATGCGTAGTAGTGTCCACAAATTGTGTCTACAAGTGCTCATTAGTGATGTGGGTTAAAAAACTTCTTGCTCACCCCAAAAATATATATTTAATACAAAGAAAGATGAGTCAAAATTGTTAAAAGCACTGGTGTATAGATGTGGATCGTGTGACTAGATCCGCTATACGTTCAATTAAATATCAGGTCAACATGTTTCTGCCCCTTTGTGCCCAGCCGGGTCTATGGGGCATTCGTCAGGACTAAGGGTAACTACTTACACAACTTGTGAAGCTACTTTCAGTGGGTCTTGTGTTCCACTGCTAATCAAAGGGCAGTCAACTGTGCCTCTAATTACCAAGTGAGTGCTTCTACGGGGGTCGAGATATTTTCTTCAGAGCAGCTTGTCGTGTTTCGCTATCCTGAGCTGTCTCTGCCCCCGGAGGGCAGAGACACCAGTGGAACACAAGACCCACTGAAAGTAGCTTCACAAGTTGTGTAAGTATCCAAAGTGCGTGTTTACAATTGGCTGCCATATGCTAATGCAGACACCCTTGCACCAGAGTGCAACAGTGCTTGCATTGCAAGAATGATTGCATTCCTGCACAAAAACAATCAAAAGAGGTTTTTTACTCTTTCAATGTGTGCTGCAGAATGCGTATGATTCTGACGCATTCCTAGGTTTATGACACACTATAAATCTGGGAATGGGGCAGAAACCATGGATATTGCATGGAAACACCCACAGCAACACCCATGGCATGCCCCTTTCACGCAAAGTGCAGCAATGCAAGAGGCCATATTTACAAGGACATGACAAGCCATGCAGGATGGCTTTCTGTGGCCTTGCAAACATGGAGCACCAAACTGCATTGCCGATGTGCCGAAAAATATGCCCTAATGTATTTGCATAATTCTGTATTATTAACACCTAAACCATGTGTTATTGACAGATCTCTGTTAAATGTTACGAAGCACTCATGAGCTTGGATTTCACTAACAAAATTAAACACTTTATATGTGTTATTTAAAACAATATTTACATATAGAAATTCTCTATTTTTAGTTAAAAAAGAAAACGGTGATGTTGGCTTACTCGTATAATAAGTCCTAATTGAACAAGAATCCTGGAGCCGAGTGGTGACGTCAGGCATCAAAACACGGGTATGTGCAGCTGCATTAGAGTGACGTCCACGATGAAGCAATGTCATCTCAGACGTGCTATAGCAAGAGTGGGAATGGGACTGCATACAAGAGGGGACATTTATCCAGGTTACCACTCACTGGGATTGCTATACAAGGCACTCTAGCATCAGTCAGGATTCCCCCTAGACATGATCCCCTATGATGGACAATACAGCAGAGATGTAACCTCTGTGCGATCTGTTATTAAGAGTTAATCTGTACAGTCGCTTGTGTGCCTTACCAACACAAGCTTCATTAGTTAGAAAATACGTTTGAAAACTAATCAGAAAAGTTAAATCTATAAAGAATGTGTAAAAGTAGTTGGTGAACAAAGAATACATTCCAAAAGTATTGCGAAGCTTGTTAATTAAAGCTTCATGCGGTCTTTAAAAAATAAACAAAATATTCACCTCTGAATAATAATATTGTGTGGGTGAATGACATCTCATAACTCCCATTTAAAATCACAATTTTCCGATGTGTATGAGACAAAATAATGGAATATACCTTTCTGGGATCCAGCTTGAAGTTTTGTAGCAGGGGTGTCCAGTATATAAGTTTTGTAGTGAGGTTATCCAAGTTTCTACTTATTAATGCTAGGAAGGTGAATAAACCACAGGCTGGGTTTCATTATTGTCACCTTATAAGACTGCCATTCATTGGGTTCAGAATATGCCAGCATACAATGTAATGGGTGGTTGCATGATTCTAAATTTGCTAACATATGTGTTGTAGGAAAGTAGGATCTGCTTCTTATGGTTAACCCCACATTTTGCTTGATGTTACACTATATTGACTGGTCTGACTGGGTTCCTGCTAATCAGGACCCCAGTCTATCTGCGTTCTCCTTGAAATGTTATGCCATGAACTTTGGTACACTCCAGATTGGATCTTGGTGTACCCTTATAAGTCACTAGTATGTGGTATCCATGTACCCAAGGCATAGGTACCCCAGAGGCCTCCCATGGGCTGAAGCATGTATTATGTCACCCATGAGAGGCCATGCAAAATGGAACTACTGGTCTGCCATTGCAGCCTATGTAGGCCGGTGCTTGCACCAATTACTTTAGGAATAGGTTCACTATATCTATGGGTCACAACACTCAAAACTCACCCTATAGCCTGTGAATTTTAATTGTAATACACACTGTAAACATACTGCTAACATAATTGTTCTCCCAATCCCTTTACTTAATTTGGATTACTTCCATAAAGAAGGGATATCTAATAGGAGCAGAACAGGAAGCATTGTGTATGTTGTAATATGTGTTGGTTGCTTTGAACATACCGTGCCTGAAGGGTTTCTGGTCCACCTTATTTTTGTACACTATTTTTAAGAACCTTGGTCCACATATCGTGTTTTTGCTATTTGGTGTGATCTATTTTAATAAAAGATTATGGAGAAATGTAAAAGCACAGTAGGCAATTTAGACACCTTTTTGGTCAGAGCTGAGTCGCTTTTGACTCATGAGATTCAGCTAACAGAATGACGGCTATCGCTCAACACCACATTGTTACCACTGACTAGGGAAGAAGGATCTAATATTCCCCTAACTCCACAAATTATTATTCAAGCTAAGGAGAGCAACCCTTTGATGGATAAACAACCCTCACATTTAACAAATCAAGCGAGGGATACTGATAATAGTTTAGCCTTAGGGACTAAACCGGAAACCCGGAAACAAACCAAGCTGACTAAGGTGAACACTGATAAAACCAGTAAGAGGGGTGTAAAGGGGGGCATGGACTGCAGTAATACAGGAGTAGTTGGTTCTAGCCCACGATCACTTGAGCTTGCAGAGACACAAACAGAGACACAAACCGATGTAACCTCAAAATCTATGGGCACTCAGGTGGAAGCACTCATTTCAAACTTCAATATACCTCCCTTAGGTATCCAGGCAGCCCTTGAAGACATAGTTAGGGAAGTGTTAGAATCTAAGATTAACTCAATGATGCTACGAATGAACACTCTTATGGAAGAAAGATTTGGGCGCTTAGAGGAAAACAGGTCAACACGCAGAACCCATAAAGAAAAGGGTACAGAAATAGGACATCAAGCCTCCTGTCAATCGCTTAATATTGGACAGCATTTGAAAAAGGTCACGCTGCCAGTGAAAAGCACACAATCGCAAGGTATGTATGGGCACCCATAAGTTAAATATGAGTGTCATCAACTCCACCCTAGCGCTTCTAATCTCAAGCCTTATGTCCTGTCTATATCACACAGGCACAAAAACAGATGAAATTGATGCAAAAAGGTTTCAGCGTGACCAAAGAATTATGATATAAGTTCACTGGTATGTATCTAGTTGCCTCAATTAAAGTATAGGTGACTCTTTCGTCGTAAGATAAGGGCTTTCCTAATGATGCACTGTGTATTTATACAGACATCGGTGTATTCGTGAATCTATGCGCAGATTGAAAGACGCATGAGGATGGGAAGAATAGACCATTGACAAACTGTCTCCCCGGCTTTTAAGTAAGTTCATTAATGCATAAAAACCCTACAGGCCGTTGCTAATGATCAGGACAAAATGATTCCTATTTTTAATCAAATCCTGAAAAGAACTTCTTCTCTTCACATCTACAATTTAGATTGCGCGACCCATGAGAAGTGGTAGCTCAACTATATCTGAAGACAGGGGTGCCCTGATTATTAACAACAGGAACCACACTCCAATAATTGAAGTAGGTGTCAGGATCTCCAGGTGCTCCAACGCTTCGCAGAGGCAGTACTGACGAATGTCCCGATCACCCTTCCACCGGTACCCTCGCTTCAAGAGCAAGACCACCAGCAGCAGGGAAAGGGGAAGTGGACAGAGAAGAGAATACCTGTACTTCGACTGGCACCCTACTTCCAGCGACTGCTATTCATCTCGCCGCCATTTCTGTAGGTGCCTAATACACAGAAGGGGGAGAGAGAGAGTATATACCACAAACCTTCTTACACTGTGCTGACTATTCGTAAATGATAAATGAAACTTGTCCTACCAGTTTCTGCCCAGGTATTTGCCTCTCTTCTATATTTAGGAATGTTATCTGACTGAACTTCCTGCAGTGAAGACATATACGAACATTAGTATTTCTACCCAGAATATTTCTACACTCGCACTCACTCTCTCTATCAACCTGAATTGTACCTGTGAAGTTCTTCGTCAGACTTTGTCTTGGGGTTCTGTGCAAAGATATCCTCGGGTCAGAAGTGCCAGCAAAGTTCACTAAATCTCTGAAGCACGCAAAAAGGATAAAGTAAGGTACAAGGGGGAGGAAAGGCAAGGAGAAGCGCAAGGGGAATGTCCTGCGGGGAATTGCGAGTGGAGGCAATACAGTTTGGATATTTGCTGAATTGACGAGAAGATGTAACGCCTTACTTGTAGAGTTCAAGTTTCTCTTCAGCTGAATACTTAACTACGTCGTGTCAGATCGAGTCCTCCTCGACACTCGCCTTCTCCTGAAGAACCGTAGGATATTTGGATGACAGCTGTCACAGCTCTTAGACAGCGACTGGGAACTTTGTAAGACCAAGGTGCCTCTCTGAGCAGTGAGAGCGCACGACAAGGATTTCTCTCATGAAAGTCTCTGAAAACTCTAATACTGTGATACTTAGAACGTCTTTGATAATTGCTGTTATTCTCCCGTCATGAATTGTTGACGCGGAGCAGCGACAAGAACAAGCTTCTCGAACGGAATCTTCGTTGAAGTGCGCATGTAGGAGCGCGCGCCTTCCAGACGTCCACTAGAGGGCGCATCTATCGAATACAGTAAATGGAACATTGAGCGGCCATCTTAGGGAGGGGAACTATATACAGTCTTAACAGTTCTTTAGTTCAATGACTCAGATTACCTCTGGAATCTCTCAGTCTGCCAGAGGAACAAGGAAACCACACATTAGATCGTGCAGAACGGGGCCAGGACAGGGAGCTGACCAACAGTCTTGAGGAAGCTACAGTGGCTACTCGGTGAATCCTGACAGTACCCCCTCTCAAGGACCGATTCATCGGTCCTGGTTTGTGTGGAAATCTGGAGTGAAAACGTTTAAACAGTTGTGGGGCGTCAAGGTTGCTGACCGGTTCCCAAGACCTTTCTTCTGGGCCAAACCCTTTCCAATCCACTAAATACTTCAATTTCCCTTTTACGTACTTGGAATCTAAAATATCCTTAACCCCATATTCTGGATGCCCTTGAACATTAAGTGGATCTGGAGGTTTTGTAAGCCGTATAGGCGATTGAACCTTTTTCAGCAAGGATACATGAAAAACTGGATGTACACCTATCTTGGCCGGGAGTTTCAGTTTTACAGTAACTGGTCCTAACACCTTTTCGATAGTATAAGGACCCACAAATCTAGGCTGGAATTTTCTGTTTCCCTTCAAATGTAAATTTTTAGTGGACAACCACACCTGATCTCCTGCTTGGTACTGTGGGGGCTTTTTCCTATGTGAATCTGCAAACTTTTTATAGGACGCCTTAGCTTTCTCTAGATTCTTTTCAGCTGCTTTATGCAAAGAACTCAAATCTAAAAGGGCCCTCTTGGCTGCGGGGACATCTAACTCCTCTTGTAACACCATAAAGTTAGGATGTCTACCAAAGTTCAAATAAAACGGAGAGTAACCAGTAGATGCACTCTTCGCATTATTGCAAGCGAACTCTGCCATCCACAACTTTTCGGACCATTCCCCACCCTGATCCAATAGGAATAACCTCAAGTACTGTTCTAATTCTTGATTGGTCCTCTCTGTCTGCCCATCGGATTCTGGGTGGTAACTAGTGGACAGTCTACCCTCTATCCCCATCCCCTTTAGGAAGGCCTTCCAGAAGTGGGAAATAAATTGGGGACCTCGGTCTGAGACCACTATCTTAGGGACACCATGAATTTTGACAATATTTTCGCTGAATACTCTAGCTAATTGGACTGCCGTGGGAATTCCTGACAAAGGGACGAAATGACTCATCTTCGTGAATGTATCTACCACCACCAGGATGGTATCAAATCCCTTGCTCAATGGTAGGTCTATGATGAGATCTAAGGAAATTGTATGCCAAGGAGAAGGGGGAGTGGGCAAAGGCTGTAACAACCCTTGGGGAGCCTGTCTAGTGGGTTTACTCCGAGCACAAGACTCGCAAGACTGAACATACCTTTTGATCTGATCGGACATTCCAGGCCACCAAAAATAACGTTGCACCAATTCTTGAGTCTTGGCAATTCCTTTGCGACCCGCTAGAGGATGGTCATGACAGTTTCGCAAAGCCTTCTCCTGAAGCTCAAGGGTTGGAAGGTATAAGGCTTCTTTGACATATGGTAACTGCTGTCGACACTGACGCTCTTCTCCTAGTAGCACCCACTGTTGAATTTCTTCTGAGGTTAAACTCTTACGGACCTCTTCTTTGAAATTGTCCAACGTAAGCGCCCCCACGATCTTTGTTTCTGGAATGATTGGTTTCGCTTCTACGGTATGCTCAGATTCTTCGGTCTGTAATCAAGACAGCGCATCTGCTTTCCCGTTCTTGGGGCCAGGTCGGTATGTAATCACGAAGTCGAAGTCAGCAAAGTAAAGGGACCAGCGCAACTGACGAGGAGTCAAGGTCTTAGCCGTCTTCAAAAACTGCAGATTCTTGTGATCGGAATAGACGGTGACTGTGTGTCGTGCCCCCAACAGATAGTGCCTCCAGTCCTCAAAAGCATCCTTTACTGCCAATAGCTCTTTCTCTGTGATGGTATAGTTTATTTCAGCAGAGTTCAATTTTCTGGAGCGGTACGCCACGGGATGCAACTGTCCAGTCTTTGGATGGCGTTGAGAGAGAACTCCCCCGATGGCCTGATCTGAAGCATCAGCTTCCACGTAAAACGGTTCGGCAGGATCCGCATGCAGTAAGATGGGGGCAGAGGTGAATTGTTTCTTCAGATTCAGGAAAGCGGAGTTTGACTCATCTGTCCATTCAAACTTTACTCCCTTCTTCAAGAGACCTGTGATGGGAGTTATCAATTGCGAAAATCCTTGAATAAATCGCCGATAGAAATTGGCAAACCCCAGAAATCTTTGAATTTCTTTCACATTCTTGGGGGCTGGCCAATCTTCCACTGCTTGTACTTTTCCTGGGTCCATGGTCACTCCTTGAGGTGAAATAACGAATCCCAAAAACTCCACTTGTGACACATGAAAAACACACTTTTCCAATTTAACAAATAGCTGGTTTGCTTGCAATCGTTCTAGGACCAAACATACATGCTGAGTGTGTTCCTGAGGATTCTGCGAGTAAATCAAGATATCATCCAGGTAGATGATGGCAATCTTATCCATTAAATCGCTCATTATGTCGTTGATAAAGTGTTGAAACACTGCAGGAGCATTACAAAGGCCGAATGGCATAACACAATACTCGATAAGACCAAACTTGGTTCGAAAGGCGGTCTTCCACTCATGCCCTTCTTTCATTCGAACCAAGTGATAAGCTCCTCGTAAATCCAGTTTGGTGAAAATTTGTGCTTCTTTAATCTGATCCAAAAGAACAGAAATCAATGGCAATGGGTACCTATTTTTAATGGTGACCTGATTTAAAGCACGATAGTCTATGCAAGTTCTGAGACTACCTTCTTCCTTCTTCGGTATGAAGAACAGAGGTGAGGAAACTGGGGACTGAGATGGCCGGATAAATCCATTCGCAAGATATCGATCCAGGTATTCTTTTAAATGCACATTTTCAGCTTCAGTCAACGCATAAATTCGACTACAAGGAAGAGCAGCTCCCGGTTTCAAGTCGATGGTGCAATCATAAGCACGGTGGGGAGGCAATACTTCAGCTTCCTGTTCACTGAACACCGTCTTGAGATCTCGGTACTCCGGAGGAATTTCTTCCGTCACTATCACTCCAATGGACTGTCCGCCAAACGACAACAACATGGAGGGCGTAGGTTCCTTCTCAATATTCTTAGAACCGTAACAGTGGGACAGGCAAAACTCTGAATGCAGACTGACTGTCCGGTTTTCCCAATCTATAGTCGGGTTGTGGAGGGTTAACCAGGGCAGTCCCAGGATCAGTTGAAATTGGGGGGCATCGATTAAATTGAACTGCAACACTTCCCGATGTCCCTCTCCTTGAGTAATTTCCAATTCTTCGGTGTGACTAGTGATTGGTCCGGAGGTCAAATTGGTCCCATCTACGGCACGTACAGGCTCGGGATGATCTTTTGCGATTGCCTTAATTCCCATCTGTTTAGCATAGCGGATATCACAGAACTTTCCAGTAGCACCGGAATCGAGCATAATGGCCACTCCACAAATCTGATGTTCACGGAATTGCATGGTTACATGAAGGATTACATGAGGAGTCATGGTCTGTAGCGTATTTAAAATCAAATGTGACTTTGGAGTCGTCTTATCTTCTTTCACCACCAGAGCGACCCCGTCTACTGGCGGTTCACCACGTTTCCCTTAAACGGAGTCTTGGGACGCTTCAACAATCTTTTACAAAATGGCCGGCAGTACCACAATACAAACATAACTTCTTTTGTCTCCGTTGTTCTTTTTCTTCATTGCTTAAAGGGCCTCGAACTGTCCCAATTTGCATGGGTTCCGACTCTGAATTCCCTCCGGGTCCTTTTTCGCTCTTCGCTCTGTCAAAGCGCGGGAAATTTATCTTCCAATCTTTCTTCTTCTCACCTTTGCGCTCTGAGTTCCGAAAATCCAATTCCAAAACCAAATCTACCAAAGCTGACAACTCGGTGGGTCGATTGGGAATCTGAGCCAGGGTGTCCTTGATTTCATCTCTTAAACCACGATAAAACAAGGCAGCTCTCTTTTCTTCTGGCCAGCTAGTCTCTAAGATCAGTTTATTAAACTGTGTGAGGTAAGTAATCAAATCTTTAGATCCTTGACGCAGCTCCAATAATTCGTTATCGGTGGCCTGAGATATCCTTCTCCGATCAAAAATTCTAAGAAACTCAGCCTTGAATTTAGTGAAGTCACTAAGCAAAGGATCATCCTCACTAACTAAAGGCATGGCCCAATTGGCAGCATCTCCACTTAAATATGACAGGATAAATGCTACTCGAGATTGGGCGTCTGGAAACAAAGTGGGTCGGCACATGAAATGAAGGGAACATTGGGTCAAAAAATATTGAGCTTTTTGAGGATCTCCCGAAAACCTTTCAGGAGTAGCCAATGGGATCAACGGGGATACCGAATGAATGACCTGAGCTACAGATTTTGGATCCACAGCGGCACCACTAGTGACTGGTACCGCTGAACTCTGTACAGGATTCCCCATAGCTAACCCATCTACCTTTTGTGCTAACAACCTAGCCTCTTGACGGGAAGCCACTAACTCTGACCTTAAACTTTGGTTTTCATCTCGAACGGCTCCCAAATCTCTCTGAATCCCTACTAAGATTGCGCCTAATTCCTTCAAGTCCATTCCCTCAGCCATACTGCCCGGGCGAAGGTAAAATACGTGGGCACTTCAAACTGTCAGGATCTCCAGGTGCTACAACGCTTCGCAGAGGCAGTACTGACGAATGTCCCGAACACCCTTCCACCGGTACCCTCGCTTCAAGAGCAAGACCACCAGCAGCAGGGAAAGGGGAAGTGGACAGAGAAGAGAATACCTGTACTTCGACTGGCACCCTACTTCCAGCGACTGCTATTCATCTCGCCGCCATTTCTGTAGGTGCCTAATACACAGAAGGGGGAGAGAGAGAGTATATACCACAAACCTTCTTACACTGTGCTGACTATTCGTAAATGATAAATGAAACTTGTCCTACCAGTTTCTGCCCAGGTATTTGCCTCTCTTCTATATTTAGGAATGTTATCTGACTGAACTTCCTGCAGTGAAGACATATACGAACATTAGTATTTCTACCCAGAATATTTCTACACTCGCACTCACTCTCTCTATCAACCTGAATTGTACCTGTGAAGTTCTTCGTCAGACTTTGTCTTGGGGTTCTGTGCAGAGATATCCTCGGGTCAGAAGTGCCAGCAAAGTTCACTAAATCTCTGAAGCACGCAAAAAGGATAAGGGAAGGTACAAGGGGGAGGAAAGGCAAGGAGAAGCGCAAGGGGAATGTCCTGCGGGGAATTGCGAGTGGAGGCAATACAGTTTGGATATTTGCTGAATTGACGAGAAGATGTAACGCCTTACTTGTAGAGTTCAAGTTTCTCTTCAGCTGAATACTTAACTACGTCGTGTCAGATCGAGTCCTCCTTGACACTCGCCTTCTCCTGAAGAACCGTAGGATATTTGGATGACAGCTGTCACAGCTCTTAGACAGCGACTGGGAACTTTGTAAGACCAAGGTGCCTCTCTGAGCAGTGAGAGCGCACGACAAGGATTTCTCTCATGAAAGTCTCTGAAAACTCTAATACTGTGATACTTAGAACGTCTTTGATAATTGCTGTTATTCTCCCGTCATGAATTGTTGACGCGGAGCAGCGACAAGAACAAGCTTCTCGAACGGAATCTTCGTTGAAGTGCGCAGTTAGGAGCGCGCGCCTTCCAGACGTCCACTAGAGGGCGCATCTATCGAATACAGTAAATGGAACATTGAGCGGCCATCTTAGGGAGGGGAACTATATACAGTCTTAACAGTTCTTTAGTTCAATGACTCGGATTACCTCTGGAATCTCTCAGTCTGCCAGAGGAACAAGGAAACCACACATTAGATCGTGCAGAACGGGGCCAGGACAGGGAGCTGACCAACAGTCTTGAGGAAGCTACAGTGGCTACTCGGTGAATCCTGACAGTAGGTTGGATTTATAATTCCTCAATGAACAACCTAGACAGTGACCCAAGCTAGATGCATCCACAACTAGAACAAAATCTCTCTTTATAAAACAATTAATGGCATGTATTTATTTTTAGAAAGAAGAATATATTGGTTTTTAATCGTCTGTCCTGAAGAAGGTGTGATTATACCTTAAGCACCGAAACGCGTCGACAAAGGACTCATTTTTATTGTATGTGTAAATTGAATATGTTAAGTAAATTGTGAATTTCTTGCCTAAATTATCGGTGACTCTGAGTTAGAATACCGTAATTCGGAATTGCTAAAGTAAAGTGTTAATACTGTACCAGAGCACTGTGCATATATATATTGCAAAAATGTTTTAATGACTAATGAATTTGTTTTAATAAAATAAATCTTGAGAGATTTTAAACTCAAATCTAGTGTGGAATTACAATAACATCTTGTGTCACGGTCTTGAAACAAAAACTATTGGATAGATATGTAGGCCTGTTGGTCACAAACACAAAAGCCTAATAACTCAGAAAGGAAATTCCTTTGAAAACTAAACCCAGCTTGGTGGGGGTCAAGAAAGTGGGTGGATTCGATGAAGGTGCACAGACAATTGACCATGAAGGCTTCCAGACCTTTACCCTGATAAGGAAGAAGGGAAATTGGATGGAAATTGGAAAGAATACTAGGGTCTGCTCCCGTTTTTTTTGGAATGGGTGAGACCACAGCTGTTTTAAAGGAGAGGGGAACCACCCCTGAAGAGAGAGAGTTGTTTAAGAGAGAAAGAGGGGGCGTGGGGATGTTAAGGTAAATCTCACGACTGATGTGAGGAGGACAGCTGTCCTGGGGAGAACAAGACTTGATTTTTCCAAGAAGAGAAAAAAATATTTCTTCAGTAAGTGTGGGGAACTTGAGGTAGTGAACGGGGTTGGGGGGGAAGTTGTGGGGTGCAGTGAAGTAGCAGCAGAGGGGATGCTGGCTTAAAGCAGTTGCGATGGGGGGATTTAGTGGTGACACAATCAGGTTTAACCAGTTCATCCACAATGGAAAATATGTTTTTTGATTTACAGCTGGAGCTAAGTATTTTCGTGGAGAAGTATGTAGATTTGGCCGCAAGGATGGCTGCTTTGTAGTCCTGTAAGGCCAGTAAGAACAGAGTTTTTTTGAGGGGGCAGTAATGGAGCCTCCACTTGCGCTCCAATTGGCGCAAAGCGAGCTTCATGTTCCTAAGATTTTCTGTAAACCAAAGTTGGGCATCATGGGGTCTTTTCATTTTGAGGGCCTTCTGAGGGGCAACGTGGTCCCTTGCCTGGGCCAGATAGGAGGCAAGGGATGCAGCCTGCCCATGAGGTGAGCATAGAGGGTCCGTGAGGTAGGGAAAAGGGGAAAGAGTGGCTGTGAGGCCAGTGCAGAGGGAGGGAATGTCAACCTGTTTCCAAGTTCTTACCATGGTGGGAGCATCTGCGTGCGTTGTAGTGGTGTTCGGCAGGCTGATGGAGAAGTAGACAAAGTAGTGGTAGGACCAAGCACAAGGGGAGACTTGGGGATCAGTAATATCAAGATTGAGACTCCAGACCTGGTCCAAAGTGTGCCTTTTGATGTGGGTGGCCACATTGATGTGTTCGATGAAATTAAGCCCGGTGAGTAAATCCGTGAAATGTTTGGATAGGGGTTCTCAAGTGGGACATGTGGCCAGTAGTTGAAGTCTCCTAAGTCAAGGAGCTTAGCGTGGGTGACCACAAGCTCTGCGGCCAAGTTACTGAAGACCTGGATAAAGTTCGGCGAAGGATTAGGTGGCCGGTAGCAGAGTACACATATGAGGGGAAAACATTTAGAATGCAATGTGACTGCTGAGATATCGGCCAGAGAAGTGTTACTTTACATTGCTTTGAGCAAATTCAGCTCTAGAGAGGTGAGCCCTTAGTACGATAGTGCCTTACGTACTTTGAAAGGCACCTGCAGATGGGCGGAAAGACAATGGCGCAAGTCCTACGAGGCTGATAGGAAAGTCGCGTATCTTGCTTCTGTCAAGCTTAATCATCGAGCCATATGCAGATCCCGCGCAGCGTTCTATTCCTCTGAATTTCGTAATAGCCCTAACCCGTCTAAGACTATCTTCAAAGTCCTCAAAGACCTTTTGGCGAAAAGGATCTCCTCCCCGGAAGCCTGCTCCATCTCCCACTGCGAGGCCTTGGCTTCTTTTTTTCTAGAGAAAGTTCAGACTGTCTATCAGGCTTTCCCTAGTATTGGACCACCTCCAGGAGCCCAAGTCGGCACTCAAGGCCATACTATTCTGCATTCTCTCCCCCCGTTACTTCCTGAGGGGTTTAACAAACTGGCCCAGTAAATTAAGTCCGGCTCCCCTTCGGATCTGTTAAAACCTGCCCTTTTTAGAGACCAGTCTTTTCTGGGACGCTCCACGTTGTGCTCCCTGATCAATATATCACTGGCTTTGGGTGTGGTTCTGGCCAAATGGAAGCAGGCGGTGGTCTCTCCAATTTTGAAGAAGCCTTCGTTGGACCCTTCACAACCGGAGAACTACCGTCCTATTTCATTGCTCCCCTGGCCGGCGAAAGTTGCGGAGGCACACGTTAATTTGGCCCTCTCAGACCATCTTACACGGACCAATGTCCTGGACCCCACGCAGAACGGTTTCCGTGCCGGCCACAGCACGGAGACAGCCCTCCTCGCCATGGTGGAGCATTTGCGTGCGGTGTTGGATGCGGGTCAGACGGCGGCGCTTGTATTATTAGACCTTAGCGCCGCCTTTGACACCGTCTCGCACCGTATTCTTCTGCACCGCCTGGAGGAGATTGGCATCGGTGGGCTCGCTCTGCAGTGGTTTCGCTCCTTTCTCGACAATCGCTCTTTTTGCGTTGCCACCCCGCCTCACCAGTCCAAATTCCATCCTCTGGCCATGGGGGTTCCGCAGGGATCCTCGCTGAGTCCCACGTTATTCAATCTATACGTGAGACCGCTGGCTGATGTCGTCAAGCAGTGGGGCATGAATATGGTCTCATATGCCGACGACACTCAGCTAGCGGTTACTATCAGCGGGGATGCGGAGCAGGATGCCCCTAGGTTTCAGAGTGGACTGAGGGCGGTGGCTGGTTGGATGAATGCCAACTATCTCCAACGCAAAAAAAACTGAAATCATGATTGTCGGAAAGAAAGCGGAACTCTGGGGGGACAGGTGGTGGCCTCCGGAACTTGGGCCGTCCCCGACTCCGGTCACGGAATTAAGAAATCTGGGAGTCTGGCTGGACCCCACCCTTAGTTTTGCTGTTCATACTAAGAGTACAGTGGCCTGCTGTTTTGGTGTTCTTCGGGGCTTATGACTGGTCCTCAAATTTTTTGATGCCTCGACCAAGCAGTTGGTGATTCAGGCAACGGTGATCTCCCGGCTGGATTCTGCCAGCTCTTTACTGTTGGGGGCCAATCAGGCAGAAATCACCCGCCTGCAGCGCGTTCAAAACGCTGCTGCCAGAGCGGTATTTGGCCTTCCTAGGTTCTGCTCCGTCTCGAACACTCTACGCTCCTTGCACTGGCTGCCGGTCAAGATGCAAATCCAGTTTAAGGTCTTATGTTTGGCCTTTAAAATTTTGAAAGGTTCTGCTCCCCAGATCCTTACCAAGCTCTCGCTGTGGTTCCCCGGTTTAAGCTTAGTCGTGCTGGGGGCCGATCCTTTCGTGTGAGAGCGGCAGCGCTTTGGAATTCTCTTCCTGTAGAAATCCGTCTGATGGAGGATCTATTGCTGTTTCGAAAGGCTATCAAAACTTTATTATTTTAATTCTGCCCTGTAGCGGTATCCTTTTTTATTCCTTGCTTTTAGTGATGCTGTGTTCTACCTTGTCGTGTGCCGGGACGCTCCTTTGCTGGAGCAGCTGCGCACATTATAAGTGCCCATAGCATAGCATAGCATAGATAGAGATGTGAAGATGTGCGGGTGAGAGATGATGGCGGAAACCCCCCCCCCCCGATCTTCCCATCTGGCCAATTTGCCTGAAGAATATAATATTTATCAGGGAGAGCAGCCAGGATATGTGGCATAGATTCAGAAGAGAGCCATGTTTCAGAAAGGAACAGAATGTCAGGTCTGATGGTATCGAGCAGATGAAAAATCTCTACCTGATGCCTGGCCAGCGAGCGGGTGTTTAGGTACCAGACGGAGAGTTTGGTGTGAGTGAGTTTAGGGCAAGTGGGGGGTAGGAGCCTGAGGGTCACTAGGTAGTACCAAGGGGGAGGGAGGGGAAGGATCAGCCGGGGGTGCGGTCGGAACAACAGAGGGCGGGGAATAGATCCCAGTGTAGCGTAGCCTGTTACGGAGTGCAGTGCTAATGGGCCAATTGCCGCGGAGAATTCTAAGCTCTGCTGAAGGGTAGGAGAGGGTAAGTTGGGCAGGGGGTATGGCCCTAGGCCCCGGCCGGCGGCAGACGGGCGCAGACGGGCTTGCCTTTGGCGTGCAATCGGTGCACCCGCTGCGCTTTTCCGCTGCGCGTGCGCATTAGCTGTGACCTGAAATAGGGGGAGGTGCGCCAAAACCTGGAGCTCTAACCCTCTTAGCCCGGAAGTGAGTCTTTCTCCAGCTGAGCCCTCTGCGCAACGGCACTTTGCTGCGTCGGACCAGGGCAAAGGAGATATGAGAGGTACACAATTTTTACAAGTACAACGAACAATACTGTGTTTTTTAAAAAAGGATTCTTCTATAAGTGCATTAAAAATTTGCAGTTACCAGTGCTCTGATCTCTGCAACTGCGTCAGCCGAGTGTGCGCATTAGCTGTGACCTGAAATAGGGGGAGGTGCGCCCAAAGCTGGAGCGCTAACCCTCTTAGCCCGGAAGTGAGTCTTTCCCCAGCTCCAACTTCTATAATAACTTACCACACCCTCAGCTGATTAATACTCTTAAAGAGATATCATTTTGGAACTTAAAAATAAATACCAAAAGAAAACACCTACTATTATTTGGGGTGGCGACTTTAACATTTCTCGTGTGTCCACAACCATAATATAACCTGTGGTCTACAAGAAGAGAACGATGACAACTTGACACAATTAGAGTGGGGCATGTTTAAATGAGACTTTAATCATACTTCAACTGACCCTGGCAAACAAATTAATGTCACCCACAGTCCCTCTAATCCCACCTTTAATGGTATAGGCTTCTTTAGCTGCATAGATTTTATCTTTTTATCCTCTACGGCAGCACCTGTCACTTTAATTTTAAAACACATGTCTGAATTTTTAGTGACCATTTTCCGAACTCCGTTACTCCCTCTCTCCCGAGGGGAAGGGACAAGACACACCACCAGAGATTACATGGTGAGGAAAACCTGGTGTTGAATAGTATATTAAAAGGAAGTGCAAAGTGAGGTCAGTTGTCTTTACCCTGCCAGCGGAGCAGCGTAGGGTGGTAGAAGGAGGCCGACTCAGGCGGATTTTATTACAAATCCACCTACCCACCATGGCGTTCTGGATATGCTCATGAGGCAGGACACAACAGTCACTATGAGACATGCAACTGCATGAACCAAAAAACCGCTGTAGGCACATTTTAGCCTCTTTTCTTCACTGTAAATAGTTTCACTTTCTTCTACTTTAAGAGAAAACATTTTCTTAAAAATACGTGAGTATGGTTGGGAAGTTGTGCCCCCGTCCTGAAGAAGGAACACCAGTTCCGAAACATGTCGACGCACATCAGAGGTAGTGTCCTTAATAAAGACAACTGACCTCACTTTGCACTTCCTTTAAATAGCACCAGCTAGGGGTCTCGAATAAAGTTTTTTTCACAGAACCCACTAGCCAGGTACTTTTTAATTTCTCACCACACCTTTCACTCACATTTTCCAACATCCCTTCACTTGCACTTAACACACACCACACATAGTCAACTTCGACAGTGCTCCCGCATAGTCGCTGGTCGCAGCAAGCCGCATCCCTCTAGCGGGATGCGAAGACCCCGATGATGAAGCATGACACCAAGGGGCCTGTTGGTGTGTGAGGGGTATTTTTCACAACACTGAGTGTCCCCCATCCCTGAGGTGTGCACTCTGAGTAGAAGTAGGAACTGCTCCATTTTTCTTGCAACAAACTGAACACCATTGTCAGTTACTATGGTATCAGAGATCCCTTCCCTGGTAATGAGTTTTTGCAAGAATGTCTTAACATGCTTACTTTCAATGCCATGTGAAACCGCTATCTCTGGCCATCTGGAGAACAAGTCAACCAGAACTAGAAAATATCACTCAGAGCCAAAAGAATGAACCGGGCCAACAATATCCAGTCTGACTTCTTTCCAAGGACCATCAGGACGATCACGTATGTCCATCAGTTGGATCTTTGGCTTCGCTACCTTTTCACTCAAGACACTGCACACAATCTCTGATAGCACGTTCTACCTGCAAATCCATTCCTGGCCACCAATGGGACAACCTGAGTCTCTCCTTGATTTTTGACATCCTCTTATGTTCTGTGTTGGACTTGACCCTTCTGGCAGGTTCACCCCTAAACTTTTTGGTTTTTGAATGTGAATTGGTGGTAGTGATTTTTGGTTTCTGCGAACTTTCACTGTGTCCCAGTGGAAAGTGCGTGCGAACTCTGAGTGCGTGGAGTAAGGTTGGCCTACCCTCTCATAGGAATGCATGGGGAATGTCTGTGTCCCTGGTAGTTCCTGATGCGTGAAGTGTGCAGGCTCGAGTTTGGTATGTGCGGACTCGTGTGATTGAATGCTGCGCAATGATATGTGTCTAGTGTGGAAGTGCCATTTCGAGACATAGGTGTGCGTGTGCAGCGAGTGTGCTGGCACGTGATTGGCTGGAGCTGGCTGGTGAGCCTGGCTCCAGGAGTCTGGATAGGTCTGCCCGATGGTGAGTGTGGAGATTAGCATGCTGATGGCTGGGGAGGGAAGAACCTGGGTCCTGAATAGGGCTGGGCTTTCCCCACACAATGCTGGCTCCACCCCCTGTGGTGCGTCTAATGACCCTAGCCCTGCCAGTGAATAGAGTGAGGGGCTGAGCACATCAAGGGTGCTCCCAGACCAGCTGCGAGTGGTTCTTCCTCCACCCTGCACAAAGACAAAGGGTTTCACTGTATAAAAAGGGGCTGTGTCCCCTGAAAAAATGTTCTTGCCTGATCCTACCTGAGGGGGGCTGCTGCTGGGCACCAGGAGGAACCGCTACTTGGGACTGCCTTCCTGCCTGGAGGGCCCAGTGAGCTGGCCCCTGGCCCCTGGCCCCTGGCCCAGCCTTGCCCCCCCTGCCTTGCTCTGCTGAGGGACCTTGGGGATGACCTTTATCCTGGACTTGTGTCTCTCTAAGCACCTGGGAGTGCTGTATTTTGTCCTCTAAGTGCCCATGAGTGCTTTACTTTGCTTCTTTCCCCTGGGAGTGCTTCATTCTTCCTCCAGCGCTTAGGAGCGCTTTATTTTTACTACAGCGCTAGGGAGCGCTGTAATTAGCCCCTAGCGCTTGGGATCGCTTCACTGGCGAAGACCGGTGCCCACCCGGTCTCTTTTGCGTGCTGTGGAGAGCTGAACAGCGCGGGTGCCCACCCCGCTCATTGCTGCCTTTGTTTGCCGCTCCCTGGACGGGAGCTCACCCCGTGTCTAAGGGCGAAATCGCCACCGCCGCCCGGCCGGAAGTCAGACAGGCTGGGGGCGGGACAAAGGGACAGCCGGAAGCCTAGGCAGGAGCCTACCCCACACTGGGACGTGTAGGCGGGAGGAAGGAGGGCTGCCGGCACTAGCGGGGCTCCCGTGAGGGGGGAGAACCCCGCACTGAAGAGAGAGCCCCACGGCAGCCAGCCAGAGAAGCCCAGCAGAGAAGAGCCGACGCCGCGAGGAGACGCCCCCTCCCTAGGTATCCGGTGAGTGCTGGCGTGTCCCCGGTCGCTCCTCTGCTCGGGGCAGTACCGGGGGCCTACAGATTGACGAGCCCTGGGAGGCTCGGGGGCATTGCTTGGATTTTTTTCGAGCCCACAAGGGGCTACAGCCGCATTTAGCCTTCGCGAGTCCCCTGAGGGGAGACTCTACCAGACGAGTATCTTTGCTTTCAGAGCCCCGAGAGGCTCAAGGCGCCCCATTGTTGTTCAGAGCCCAGCGAGGCTCCTAGGGGCATTTCTTCTGAGCCCCAACGCTCCAACAGAGGGGCCATTGTTTTCAGAGTCCCCAGTGGGGGACTCCAACTATCAGGGATATTTCTTAAAGCCCACAAGGCTTCTGGGCGCATGGTGATTTTGAGCCCACGAGGGCTCCGGGGGCAGTGAATTGTTTAGAGCCCAGAGAGGCTCACAGCCCACATTGTGTTTAGAGCCCAGAGAGGGTCTGGAGGGCCCAGTCGATGGTGCAGAGCCTGCGAGGCTCCAACGTTGGCCCTCAATATCTACACAGCTGCCCAGCACTTAGTGAGCTGCTGCCACGTTTAGGCCCCCCTGACTTTGGAATTATTAAGGAAGTGAGCAACCCGGAATACCCTTGAGGGCTTGGGTAAGTAAATATAGAAAGGTAAAGATGCCTTCAAGGGACTTTGTTCAATCTAAGTTTTGTTATTTAAAATTAATATGAGAAGAACCAATTTATCGTCCTTACAATGAGTGAATCAAAACTGATCAAATTGTGTTGTCAACATGAAACATATAAACAAAGACACAGGGTGTATACGAAAAAAGTGTTTTTATCAAATAATTCATTAAGAAAAATCAACTTCATATACAGACAAATAAGCGAATAAGATTTTAGGACTGTGGGTACACATAAAAATAAATTGCTAAGTGACTCAACAGAACCTAAAAGACACCTATCACAAAACACATTGAGTAAAACAAAGCAAGGGATGAAGTGCAAAGTCGACGTTTCGGTTTCTTAGCAGTTATTTGATGAAACCATCCTCAGGACTGTAATCAGTTCAGATCTGTATAGAAATATTGTAGTCTGCAAGTTAAAAGATATTTACAGTTACAATATTACATTGGCTATATTCAACACACCCTGGTGACAAAACAATTACACTAAACTGTAGCGACAAAAGACATTATATTTACAACATATACGTGAACATAAAGTTCATGCTTCTAAAGACAATATCACTTTGTGGTTGATTAATTTAAAAGACAACAAGCATTGCATTGGTTTAATCTGTCCACAATAAACATTTACTTCTCATGTTCTATTTATAGTAAAATCAAAAACATTCTAGAACCATTTTGTGTTCAAACAAACCATTTAACTCTTGGGTTGAAAGACCTATATTGCATCAGGGTCATTGTATCCATATCAAACAAATGGGCGCATACATTAAATCATTGCTATGACGACTTCATAGTTGCAAATCTATATGTTCAGCATTAATGCGAAATCATTCAGTTAAAGGAATTGTATATAGGATGTTATATGAAACCCTTTATGAATCAGTAGTGGTGTCCATCTATTAGTCTAGGTATGTATGTTTTATAAATACCTGTTTGCGGATTATCGTCATCCGCAAGAAGATCTTGGAAGGATCACAGTATCCTAGGGACCTGACTGGAAATTAAGAACTTATATTTTAGATCTGTGTATTAGTGGTCACAAGAAAAAAAAAAAAAAAAAACCTATTTAGATGTTAAAGGACATACCTATCGAATGCGGAGACCGCTCATCCAAGTTGGATGTAGCGTCTGAACTTCACTCACATAGGGTTCACGTATTCATACACAGTAGAATTCATCTAGAAAAAGTAATGGTAAATATTTTCACGATGTATTCAGTTTTTATAGAAAGAGCCCATTACTACTTAGAGGTAGATCTTACCCAGTGTATGTTAGGTGAATTATTATCAAATTTCTGAGAAAAATCAGGGGTCGATGCACATAATTTGCGCTTAAACGAGCCTGTGAGCAGTCAGAGATCCTGCAGTGTCTGTCAGAGGGTACAAGAAAGGGTGCACATTAGATGCTAAAGTTTCTTAAATCTATTGGCATTATAATACTTGTAATAGCCTGTGGAGCATCATAATAAGTATATCGTGGGATGCTCCACAGGCTATTACAAGTATTATTTCTGATTTTTCTCAGAAATTTGATAATAATTCACCTAACATACACTGGGTAAGATCTACCTCTAAGTAGTAATGGGCTCTTTCTATAAAAACTGAATACATCGTGAAAATATTTACCATTACTTTTTCTAGATGAATTCTACTGTGTATGAATACGTGAACCCTATGTGAGTGAAGTTCAGACGCTACATCCAACTTGGATGAGCGGTCTCCGCATTCGATAGGTATGTCCTTTAACATCTAAATAGTTTTTTTTTTCTTGTGACCACTAATACACAGATCTAAAATATAAGTTCTTAATTTCCAGTCAGGTCCCTAGGATACTGTGATCCTTCCAAGATCTTCTTGCGGATGACGATAATCCGCAAACAGGTATTTATAAAACATACATACCTAGACTAATAGATAGACACCACTACTGATTCATAAAGGGTTTCATATAACATCCTATATACAATTCCTTTAACTGAATGATTTCGCATTAATGCTGAACATATAGATTTGCAACTATGAAGTCGTCATAGCAATGATTTAATGTATGCGCCCATTTGTTTGATATGGATACAATGACCCTGATGCAATATAGGTCTTTCAACCCAAGAGTTAAATGGTTTGTTTGAACACAAAATGGTTCTAGAATGTTTTTGATTTTACTATAAATAGAACATGAGAAGTAAATGTTTATTGTGGACAGATTAAACCAATGCAATGCTTGTTGTCTTTTAAATTAATGAACCACAAAGTGATATTGTCTTTAGAAGCATGAACTTTATGTTCACGTATATGTTGTAAATATAATGTCTTTTGTCGCTACAGTTTAGTGTAATTGTTTTGTCACCAGGGTGTGTTGAATATAGCCAATGTAATATTGTAACTGTAAATATCTTTTAACTTGCAGACTACAATATTTCTATACAGATCTGAACTGATTACAGTCCTGAGGATGGTTTCATCAAATAACTGCTAAGAAACCGAAACGTCGACTTTGCACTTCATCCCTTGCTTTGTTTTACTCAATGTGTTTTGGGATAGGTGTCTTTTAGGTTCTGTTGAGTCACTTAGCAATTTATTTTTATGTGTACCCACAGTCCTAAAATCTTATTCGCTTATTTGTCTGTATATGAAGCTGATTTTTCTTAATGAATTATTTGATAAAAACACTTTTTTCGTATACACCCTGTGTCTTTGTTTATATGTTTCATGTTGACAACACAATTTGATCAGTTTTGATTCACTCATTGTAAGGACGATAAATTGGTTCTTCTCATATTAATTTTAAATAACAAAACTTAGATTGAACAAAGTCCCTTGAAGGCATCTTTACCTTTCTATATCCCCTGACTTTGGGACACAGGGCGTCCTAGCCCCTAAAAGGCCAGTTGGCCTTGGTACAGTCACAGGTGGTGACCTATGTGAGTTCTGCACAATTGTGTTCTCCTGCACCTCTGAATGTATGTTATGCATCATGTGTTTTCCTTCCCTACACCTCTGAATGTGTTGTGATGCATCATGTGTAATGTTCCTATGCCTATACCCCTAAATGTATGGTGATACTTAGGTGGTTGTTCTTGCTAGTACAGGTGGTGCTAGTGAGGTTCTGGTTCCCTGCGTGACCTGTTCCTAAGGTGGTTAGGGTTGTGTAGGTGGTACTTACCTGTTACCAGTAGTTACTGGTTGTGTGCTTTATGTTTATATTTTGTGCTTCAGTAGTTTTATATTCTATGTTCTAAGTGCTAGTTCTAAAAGTGCCTATTCCTGACAGTGGTCCATGTGGCCCTGTCTTGTATATATAATCCCCTGTAAATTCTGCCCGTGCCTGTTGGCACATTGTAAAGTGTGTGTTTTCATCTAATGTGTTTTGGTATAATACAAAGGCTATTTTTATATATAACCTTGTGTGGAGTTTCCTTTGTGGTGTGCCTTGGGTGTTGTTGCTGGGTGCGCGCGCAAACACTTAACCTACATAGCCTCCAAGATTAGCCTTGTTGCTCGCGTCACGTTACCTAGAGGGTGAGCAGGGGTTATCTTGGCGTGTAACTCCCTTGCCCTGACTTGGGAATGGTGGTCTCTGACTGACTTTGGCGCAAGCCCTGGCCAGCCAGGGATCCCATTTCTAACATTCTGCATGTGCCAAAGCAACAAGTTCTTCCCATAAGAATAGATGGGGGAAATAACCTCACACCCCTAACAAGTAGACCACCATACTCAGAGAGTTCATCCTTGACATGCCAAAAATGTCCTAACTCATCATCGCTTTTGGGTTTTGTCTTCCAACCAGTCTTGACACGTTCCAAAACCTTAAGCAACACTTTGTCAGAGTTCAAAGCTTCCAACCACCTTTGTCTAGTAATACTGTCACCCTCAATGTAACACACCATGTCATCATCTTCTTGTACACAGTCATCTGATGAAGCTTGCTTATCTGAAACAACCAGACCTGACAATTCATCAGCGACCTTATTGTACACTCCAGGCAGGTACTTAATCTCAAAATCATAACTTTTTAGTGCAACAACCCACTTGGTGATCCTACTGGATACTGCATCAATGCCCTTTTCTTTAAAAAATCACACAAAGATTTGTGGTCAGACCTAACTTCAAATATATTGCCCCAGAATAGGGTTTTTAGTTTCGTAATGGACCAAAAAACAGTGAGGGCTTCTCTTTCTACAATAAAATATCTCAATTCTGCCCCTCGTAGACTCCATGACAAAACAAGATTATGTTGTTGTGTCCTTGGTTCTTTTGTAGTAGAACGGCACCAAGACCCTTCATGCTGGCATCAGTTATCAAGTAGGTTTTCTTTTTGGGATCAAAGCAACTTAATTTAGATGAAGCGTGCAACCTTTCCAAAACTCTTCCTCATATGCCTGGTCCCACACCATATCACACCCTTTGCGTAAAAATTACCTCATCTTGAGACTGAGAGAGGCAAAAACGTGAACAAACTTGCTATAATACTCCGCCATCAATAAAAAACTCATCACTTATTCTTTATTGTCAGGTGAATGTAGTTTGCGAATAGTATCAACAAAGATCAACCCTGGGCATGACATCCCCTGCAGAAATGGAGTGACCTAGATAGTCAATAATTCTAAACCGTCAGATTTAAATCAATGAGTCTACCTAACACTTCCAAAACACGTTCACCATGCTCTTTATTAGCCCTTCCATAGATTATTATATCATCTTGATATACTCTCACACCAGTGATATTATTTAATGCATTCTCTAAGGCTCGCTGAAAAAACGAAGCTGCTGACACCAGGCCGAAAGGAATCCTGGCAAAGAGAGAGGTGCCAAATGGAGTCACAAAGGCCGTAAGGTCTTTTGAATCTTGACTCAATTTAATCGGATGAGAAGCAGAATTAGGATTGATCATACTAAAAACTTTGGCACATTGAAACAACATCCACATATCAGCAATCGATCAACTACTACATGTTTGTTCACTTCTCTTAAATCTACACACAGACGGAGCAAGCCAAGGAATGGTTCAACCTCCTCAATTATGCCATCAGCTTTTAAGCGTTCTAATTCACTCAGCACTTGCTCACGCACTGCAACAGGGACGTTGCACACTTACTGCACACAGGTTTTACACCATAAACCAGCTGAGCGGGATGTACATAATCTCTTAAACAGCACGCAATTTTGCAAAAAACTTGAGGAACCTTCAGTTTCAACATTTGCATGAAGTCCTCAGATGAGGTGTCTTCTACAGTATAGATTACATGTGTGTTGAAGTTCTCTCTTAGTCTAATACGGGGTGAAGAATTAGCATATAAGAATATACCAAGATCTCTCTGGTGGAACCAGCTTAATATGCTGTCTCCTTTTTGAGAAATGTAAATTTTAGCATTGATCATTCTGTTTTTGTATTCTACGGGTCCGCAAAAATAACCTAATTGCTTAATCGGCTCACCCCATAAGCTTGTGGTGTAATGTCAGGACGGCAGTTTTTTACTTAAAATTATGGTGATTTTAGCACCAGAGTCAAACAAAAGTGAGGTACTTCCACCATGTACTAAGACCTCATCTATGGGACCATTCTTACCCTCGCAAATACCATTGACTTGTAGCAGAATTTGACCACAATCAAGTTCAGGATCAGTTTCATTAACATATTCTTCATCTTCTTAAATTTCATTTACTTTTTCCTTGTAGGATTGACCTTTACATACCACAGCAAAATGACCCATCCTTTTAAAATTGGTACAGGTGGCTTTCCAGCCTGGACATGACCTGTTGTTGGCCAAATGACCTAATTTGCCTTAGTGAAAGCATTTGTCCATTGTGCTTTGCACATGTGCGTTCAGATCCCATCCTCGTCGCCAAATGTAACATCGAACTCTGCGCAGATTGGAGTTATGAAGATAAGTGTATTTTCAGGAAGAAAAGGATCCCATCCACAGGAACCCTGTATACATGATGGAGGCTCAGCTTCAACTGACAGCCTCTTAAATAACACATTCTAAAGCTCCAGGCAACAGGAGCAGAGACCTAGAATACTACAAGTTGTCTAGGCTGTGATCTACTGGGTGTAGATTTTTAGGTCTATGAGGACAAACAAACTTCTCACAAATAGCTCCACATAGATAAGTATATTCTATTTCAACCCCAGGAGGAATCAACACTGACGTGTTATATCCCCTTCATCAGTTATTGGGGGTTCTCTTCAGGTTGTATGACTGGAGAACATCTGTAGGATTGTATTTGCTATTGAATCAATGTTCCTCTTCCAAGCACTTCATCATGTGGTTACCACATCTACTACGTTCCACCTCACCTGACTTCCTACTGTTTACCACCACTCAGGTTCGTGTTGCACTCTTTGGTATTTTATTGTCCCCACTCACCACAACTGGCAGTTGTCTTCATAGCTGCAAGTCTTGCTAGCCCTCTCCAATTTTCAGTCACTGGCTGTGAACTGACAGCTTTTGCAGACGCGGCACAGGTGAAAACATGTAGCTTCTCCTGTCAGTGTGTGTTTTTGCATCTTTGCTTGATATTCATGATGCCTTCATGGCTTTCTTCTCATCACATGTGGCTCACTTGTTGCCCTGCTGGTCGGCTGGCTGGTGGTCTTCTTCTCAGCAATGCGGTGTCCTCGCGATCCCCTGCCATCTTGTCCACAAAATCTTCAGCAACCCATCTGTGGTCAGATCTAACTATGCTGCTGGGATTGGAACTTAGGTCAGGCCTCCCTAAAATGTCATGGTATAAGACAACCAAGGGATCAAGGAAGGCTGCTCCTTGTTCAGACAGTCTTTTATAATCAATCTATTGAGACCAAGTTCCTCTTTTGTCTGAATTGAAAGAAAGAGTTTTAAAGGACAGAGACGAAGCTGGTTAGTAATATAACCTTATCCCAATTCTTCATGAACAATTTCATAGGGTAAACTTCGTGGGACTCTCAAAAGGCCCATTAGGAATTTTTGTTCTGAGTTTTTTATTTGGGGTGACATGGCCAGAACTCCATATTCCACTGCCATAACTGGCTATTGGGATGCACTTAGAATTAAATATTTACATGAGTCAGAGTCAGAGTCAGAGTCAAAAATACTTTATTCGATTAATTAAAATCATAAAAGTATACTACAGACACATTTAAAATAGAAAGACATACATACATTTATAGGACAATACTGTTCAATACATAGCAAGCATTTGTAAAAACGTTAAAAACGGATAAGAACATTTGTGCAGGGAAAAGTCAGGTTCAATTATTACTTTTTTCTTGTAAACAATAGGTCATGTACCTTAATTAATCCATCACTTTTGGTTCTATAGATAATTTCATTGGCATTCCCATATTACTTTGATTCTTCGGGAACAAAAATGTACGACACATAAAGGAAAAGGTTGATCTAAGCCTTGGCTATTTACAGAGTACATTCAGTGATTGAGATATTCAATAATCTAAGCCGTTTGGCTCTCATCGCTGCTACCAAAAAGTTGGGAACCCCAAACATTACAATAGGGGTCTCCATGAGTTGTAGAAACAACAGGGCGGGTTTCACTTGCATAAATCCCCTGTTCCTCAAAAGTGGTAGAATATATTTTTCTCTCCCCTCTGCAAAAAAAAGACAGAAAAATACAAAATGAGTCAGGTCTTGGTCAGTAAAAGCATCACATTTGCATGGAGCATGATCACTTGGCTTATTCCATTTCGGGTATTCACCCAGAAGGAGATGCATCTGATTGAAACGGAATTTCGTGAGAAGCCACCGGTGATATGGCCTATTCACTACCATCAAATAAGGCTGAATGGACATGGTAGAGATTACAGTGTAGTGAGCCCTTACAGTGTTTTTCTCAATTTCCTGGGCTTCACGATGCATGTTTCTAAATTTTAAAAATTGAGCTTTAATCCATGTAACATCATCTTTACACAGCCTTTCCGGATTACTATACAATTCAGTGTGGCCCAATTGAGTAGCAACAGATTTGATATAGTTCAGCCATTTTATGTCTTTAACTCTATCTCTCCCCATGCAGTCACTGATGATTTGGCGATTTAGAGTCAAGCTGGGGTTCAGCCATAGTTGCACCCAAAGAAGTAGTGGGGCCAGGTTAAGGGTATCCTCGATATATCCTTGCCCTAATTCTGACAGGACAGAGAAAGTGGGTGTAGACTTTGGTAGACCCAATAAAGAGCGCATGGACCTATTCTCTTCTTTCTGTATCGGGACTAGGTCCCTATATCCCCAAATCCCAGCCCCGTATCTAGCCAGGGCCAGGGTTTTAGCTCTATACAGGGTGAGTATGGCTTCAGTAGGTTTCCCCCCCAATCTCTTTGCAAAGCCCAATATGGCTGCAAATGACCTTCGTATAGCCATCGCTTTATTTACAATCTGTGGGGTCCAGGTGCCCAAATCATCAAAAATAACACCAAGGTATGTAAATGTTTTAACTTTGGTCAGTATCACTCCATTACATCGCAGGGTTTTTGTGGTTTTCTTTCCTTTCCCTATAGACATAACGTGCGACTTTTCCATATTTACAACCAGGTCTAGTTTTTGCATAAAAGCCCCAAAAGAATCAAGGAGCAACTGTAAACCATTAGGAGTTCTGGCAATGAGGACCGTGTCATCGGCGTACATCAGTACAGGCAGAGGTGACCCACCCATGTTTGGTATATCTGGGGTAGCTGTTGATAAAACTGAATACAGAGAGTTGATATACAATGAAAATAACATGGGGGCCAAAATGCACCCCTGTCTAACCCCTCTTGCTGATCTAAACCCAGCGGTGCATTTACCATCCATTGTCATACGCACTGATGCAGTCAAGTCACTGTGCAGGTAGGCTAGAAAGTTTACCAATGCAGGGTCCAAACCCAACTCTGAGAGAATCGTCCACAGCTTCGACCTATTTACTAGGTCGAACGCTGTGGACAAGTCCATAAAAGCCAGATGGACCGACCCCCTAGCAGTGACAGTATATTTACAAATGGTCATGTATAAATTAAGACACTGTTCCTCAGTACCCCTCCCCGTTCTGAATCCATATTGGGTATTGCATAAAATTTCATTTTCCTTTTCCCACATGTTAATTTTATTTAATATGACCTTGCCAAGAATCTTAAATGATGAATCAAGTAACGATATCGGTCTATAACACCTAGGATCACCCCTTTGCCCCTTCTTAAAAATTGGGATGATGACCGAGTGTGACCAAGAAATCGGTATGTCAGACGTATTCATACATGCTAAATTAAAAACATTTGCAAGTACTATGGACCATATATGAGGGTGTGCTTTGTATATATGAGGGTGTGCTTTACATGACAGATGTTATGTGGGTGCGCCGGAATCCGACCTGGAAAAATCACCTCAGCTAAATATAGCTTTGTCAAAGGACATCACAACATGACTTATAAGTGGATGACAATTAAGGCCAGAATCTAGCTGAACCCCTAGATGTCTAAACTCATCCATCCAACTAATATGTTGTTCATCTACTATACATATCATAGTTTTCGTTTTGGGCGGGCCAAAGTTCATCATGTGTGATTTCTAGAAATTGGTGGAGATGTCAAGGCTGATCATAAAATAATTAAAAAGGATAACAAGTCTTTTCAATCCCTTGGCCATCCGAGCAATTAAACCTGTGTCATCTGTATTAAGCAGAGCCGGAATTGAAAGGCCACCCATTTTGGCACCATCCAAACATGGGTCAGTCAGTGCTTTATCTAAGTGAATAATATAAAGAATAAATATAAAAGGTGCTGTGTGCATTCAACATTAGGCCCATATCGGAAGCTAGCTGAAAGGTCCTTATGTAAGTCATACAGAAAACTAAATAGCGCAGGTTCTACTGCCATCTGAACCATCATGGTCCACAGTTTGGAACAATTATTTGTGTTGAAGGTAGAGCTGAGGTTCATGAAGGCCAAATGGATAGCCCCTTCTTGACCTTGGTATACTTACAGATCAGTAAATAAAGGCTCACATTTTGCTCAATCGTACCCTTTCTAGGCCTGGGCGGTGAACCCCGATCCATGCAAAGAATTTGTGGAGTTTTCTGCACTCTGCGCTCCGCGGAGCTCACAGAGTGCAGAAAACTCTGCTCCGTGTAGTCAAGCCGAGTCTTTTCCCGCTCACACTCACAAACGGAAAGTTGGCGAGCGCAAGTTGCCGCTCGGGTAGAATTTCTACGCGAGGGGCAGGAAGATCAGTGCGAATGGCGGTTTGCATTGCACTCCGCCACTTCTGGAACTCCGCCGAGTTTTTTTGTCACTTCGCTGAGTTCTGTGTCGCTAAAATATGCAAACTACACCCAGGCCTGACTCCATCCTGGCCTGAACCCATATTGAAGGTCAGATAAAATATCTTGCTCGATAATTTTCATCACTGTATCAATCATAGATATGGGCCGGAAGCAGGCGGGGTCTGATCAATTGCCCTTTTTAAAAACAGGAACTATAATTAATTGGGATCAGGATTATGGGAGGGGGGGCATTGGCTGTGGAGTTTAAATGCAATGTTAGTAAAGGGGCGCAAAGATAAATATAGGTTTTAAATAGGTCCCCTGACACCACCTCAGGCCTGGGAGCATTATTTGTTGGAAGTCGAGAGATGGCTGTAGTGACCTCGGACAAGTGGAAAACAATTAAGGGACCATCCATCATGTCCATTAATTCACTCTCCTCTTCCTTATGACTATAGATGGCCTTAAAATTATCAACCTATGCTTGTGGTGTAATAGTGGATCCCTGATTAGAAAGTTAGTTGCTGTTAAAAAGAGGACAGCTTTTCACTCTCCAATAAGCAGCACTGTCATGCTGCTGAGTAGAAGTAAGAAGATTCTCCCAGGCCTCCTCTTTAAGCTGGGCCTTTTGATTCTTGCAGGCGGAGCTTTAGACAGCCCAGCCTTTTTTAACTTTCTACTGGCATGGGGGTGTTTCAAGCAGGAGATTCCAGGGATCCATATGAGCTTTAGAACACCTTTTATCGAACTATCTAACTTCATGGGTGGCAGAGGGCACACCTACTATACAGAGCATTGTTTTAATAAACTTACAAATATTTAAAAAGGACTTCATAATACCCTGTTCCTACTCTTCCTTTGAAAGACAAGAATGAAAATCAGCACAGCAGATGGAAACCAAATAATAAACAATGTCTGAGGGGACAACGGAGGCCCACCGGACCTTGCGTCCCTGATTAGTCAGAGAGGTTGGCTCATTATATAAAGGTACTATGCCAATAGATTTGCTTTTTGGTCCATAGGAAAAAAGCTGTCAGGGAATTATGATCGCTTAAATTGTGCCACATTACTTTAAATTCTAAAAGGACTAAGGATAAGCAAAAAGAAACAAAGATACAATCTAAATAGAACTATGACTAGGGGGCATATGTATCAAAATCCCGTTTTGCGAATCTCAAATTGCGAGATTTTGTGATTCACAGTTTCACATTTGCAAAACAGGTTCTGTTGGACTTGGCCCTTCTGGCAGGTTCATCCCTAAACTTTTTGCTTTGATATGTGACCTTGTGCTAGTGATTTTGGGCGTCTGCACACTTTACCACTGTGTCCCAGTGTAAAGTGCGTGCATGTGGTGAGGTTGGCCTGCCCTCCCATAGGAATGCATGGGGAATGTGAATGTCCATGGTAGTTCCTGATGCGTGGGTAGTGCAGGCTCGAGTTTGGTATGTGCGGACTCGTGAGATTGAATGCTGGGCGATAATGTGTGCGGCGTTAATGTGTCTAGTGTGGAAGTGCCACTTCTAGAAGTTGGCATGCCTATGTAATAAAAGTGCAGTGACTGTGAGGCTTGTGATTGGCTGGAGCTGGCTGGTGAGCCTGGCTCCAGGAGTCAGATGGGTCTGACTCGGTGGTGAATAGGGAGACAGCAAGATGGGTGGGAGGAGTGCACATGGGACCTGAATAGGGCTGGGCTTTCAGGAGGAGAGGGGCTGAGCACAACAGAGTGCTCCAAAACCAGCTGCGTCTGGATTTTCCCCCACCCTGCACCCTCAGACAAAATAATTATGTGTATAAAAAGGGGCTGTGACCCCTTGCAAAAGGTTCTTTCCCTGATCCTAACTTGAGGGGGGCCCGCTGCTGCTGGCGCCAGGAGGAACCGCCACTGGGGACTGCCTCCCTGCCTGGAGGGCCCTGTGAGCTGGCCCCTGGGCCCAGACTTTGCTTCCCCCTGCCTTCCTAAGGACTGCTCCAGAACTTTGGCCTGCAAAGCGCCTGGGGGAGCATTTTATTTATACTGTCCATGGAGCGCTTTAGTTTTCCTTTTCTAGGGGCCCTGTATTTCTGACCCCCCAGAAGAAATGGAGCGTGGGGGGGGGGGCTTTTCCAGCTCTGTGCTGCCTTTCCATGAGAGGGAATCCCGGGCGTAGGGATTCCCCCCTCCTCTCACACCTCACGGGTGCCCAACCCGCTTATTGCCATAAATTACGTCCTTAGTGGGTGCCCACTGTAGTATTCCATTCTGTACTCCTCCCTCTCTTCATCCTTGTACTTCCCTTCCCATGTTCCATTTAGAATTGTTTTGGTTCTTACTGCCTGAGGATTCTTAGGGATCCTTGGGAGTGTAATGTTCTATTGAGAACAGTTACAGCTGTGCATCTGTTCGTGGTGGTTGTGTAAGCTGTCTCTGTACAATAAACTGGATTAACCTTCAAGAAGCCTCTTTCCATTTACTACATATTCTGGCGACGATCGGGATACCAAGCCTGAAGCTCTACGGACCCGGTTTTATTCTTCACTTAATTTTTTTTTTGTTTCTCAACAAAAAAGAAGAAGAAAATTCAGTGTGGAGACAGCGTTCACCGTTTGCAGCGTGAATTTCCTTAAGGTACTCTTTAAAAAAATTCTTATGTGTTAAATTATAACACCAGCGGCAGCATTCCTTATTTAACGTGCCTTGATTGCACCTGCGGCTGTTTCTCCGTGTTTTGCATGTTAATTTGAGACTTCGGGCGATTCGCGCTCACGATCTGGAGATTTTCATCTTTTACTTTCTCTCCATTTGTTTCCATGTGAAGTCTACCTCCAGCTGTGTTTTGTGGAACTTTTGGGCATTTGCTACAGCCTTATCACTCAAGCGCATTTTTTAAAAAAGCACACGAGACTCACCTACTTCTTCGCGTGCGCTCCACTCGCTGCCGGAATTCTTTCACCATTCCTTTGGATCAGACGCGTCATCGCTACACGCTTTCCCTGCGTGCATCCACGTCTTTCGTCAGCGCTCTCCTTTCACGCACAGCGCTGCGTTCCAGCGGCCATCTTGGATCACCATAGCAACAAAACGCCGATCGGAGTCCCGTTTTCTTAATTCTTTCAACGCCACTATTATTTATGTAATTCAACCACCTATCGATATTTACCACAGTTATTTGTGTATTTTTGATCATTATGCTCCGTAATTTGTTTCCTGCTTATAGTTTTGTTACGAGGAAACTGTATTGAGCACCTACGAGGAAACTGTATTGAGCACCTTCATTTACAGGAAAGGTACCATAGACTTCTATGCCATTGTGTTACTACTGTGTTTTTGACAATTTGTCTAACCAAATAACTGTGACTTTCATTTCCTTTGTTCTTTCTTTTGGGTGTTTTTAACAATATTTTAAAAAAAAAAAATGTCGAACAACATAATTTCACCTGCACATTTCCTACCTTCGGCTGGTGATCCCAAAGTTGAATGGGATCTTTGGTATCCAACCTTTTTAGCTTACGTTGATGTGGTAGAAGAAGACGGCTGTTCTCCTAAAAGGAAACTCGCCTTACTTAAAAATTGTCTAGGTGGCGCCGGTCTTAAAGAACTAGAAAGTCTTCTGAAACCTTCTGAAATTAACACGATGTTGTGTGTTGGTGATACCGAGTGCAAAGGTTTTCCTAGTGACATCATTCTTATTAATGGTGTAGAAATCTCCATGCTCATTGACTCCTGTGCTTGGTACACCATAATAGGCAAAGATGTTTTCGACAAGTTTTGGTCACCAAAAGAACTGTTACCACCCGACATACATCCCGGAGGGTATACTGGGAAGAAGATAGGCCTTGAAGGTTTTATGTGGGCAGAGATCAGTTTTAAAGATAGAACCATCAAGGGGAAGGTTTACGTCTCCTCGAAAGGAGCATCTATCTTATGCTGGCCCCATCAGTTTGACTTAGGGATCAAACTTGATCCCAATGCCTCCCCTCCTGTATATGTGGTTCCTCCGGAAAATGACTTTATTTCCCAATTAAAAAGAGATTTTCCGTGTATCTTTAATGATAATTTGGGTGTTTTCGCTAATTTCAAACACAGCATTATCCTTAAAGAATCAGCTGTTCCTGTCCGACATAGGGTCAGAAATGTACCCTTAGCCTACCGTGATAAATTGAAGTTAATTTTATCTGACTTAGTTTAAAAAAAAATCATCGAACCAGTCGAGTCATCCCCATGGGTTTCGCCCGTTGTTTTATCCCTTAAAAGCAACGGTGAACTTCGTCTGTGTGTAGATCTCCGCAGCTTAAACAAGGAGATCTGGATCGACAGACATCCTTTACCCAACATACATGAGCTCATTTCCACTCTCTCTGGCGCCTGTGTTTTTTCCACGCTTGATCTAACCAGCGCCTACCATCAGGTAATTTTACATGAAGACTCCAAATTCTTAACCACTTTCATTACACCTGAAGGTTTGTTTCAGTACCGTCGTATGCCCTTTGGTCTAGCTAGTGCAGCGTCCGTATTCCAACGCCTCATGAAGACACTTCTGGAAGGATGTGAGGGTGCAATTGCCTTCCAGGACGACATCTTGGTACATGGAAAAGATTTTGAGGAGCACGATAAAAATTTGGCTAAAGTTTTAAAAAGTGTACAGGATTTTGGTCTCACCCTTAAATTATCAAAATGCAAATTCAGACAAAGTCAGGTTGAATACCTAGGCCACGAGATTTCAGCGCTAGGAATCAAACCCAAACTCAATCACATCAAGAGTATATCTGAAGCCCCTGCTCCTTTGAACAAAGATCAACTTGTTTCCTTTCTTGGTCTCACAGAATTTTATAGTAAATTTGTCAAAGATTATGCTTCAAAGGTCCACCCTCTCAGGGTGTTATTGAAGAAGGATGTGAAGTTTTTGTGGAATAACGATCAGCAACATGCTTTTGAATTACTTAAACAAGAAATCATTAGTGCTCCTTTCCTAAGACCTTTTGATTTAGAAAAAGAATGCATAGTGTGTGTGGATGCGAGCAATGTTGGCTTAGGTTCTGTCTTGATGCAAAAAGACAAGGGTGAAGAGTACGTTGTGTCATATGCTTCAAGAACCTTGCGGGGCGCTGAGTTCAATTACTCCACAATTGAAAAAGAGCTACTAGCTTGCACCTGGGCCTCTGAACATTTTAGGCAATTTCTTTGGGGAACCAGGTTCTGTTTAAGAACCGACCATAAACCCCTAATCAATATGCTGGCAGCTGGTGGTGGCAGGACCTTAACAGCGCGCCTAGCACGTCTTGCAGCCAAATTGCAAGAATTTCAATGTACTGTGGAATATGTCCCTGGACGGTTAAACGTGCACGCTGACTGCATGTCCAGGTTGCCTTTAGTAAATTCTATTTTTTCTGTTTGTTGGAACAATGAGTCTGATGTTGTTTCTAACATCGATGATGTCAACGATTGTGGTCCAATTGGTGTTTCTCCTAGCATCTCTGAAATTGAGTGGAGGGAAGCCATGGCGAATGATTCTGACCTTGCTTCCTTAACCAGGCACTTACAATATGGTTGGCCTCATGAGCGATACTTATCTGGGGACATTCTTTCTTTTTTTAAGGTAAATGACGAACTCATGTTTGACCAAGGTTTCGTGTTTCGTAGCGACAAAATCATTCCCCCCACTTCTTTGAGAGAAAGAATTATTTCCATGGCCCATGAAGGCCATATGGGCATGTCTGGCACAAAGAGGCGCATACGCGAGTTCTACTGGTGGCCTGGTGTAGACAGAATGGGTTCGCTCATGCTCCCCTTGCGACAAAAGTGACAAAACCGTTAAACCCTTGTCTGTTGCCACTACCCCCATTGAATTTGTCTCTTGCCCCTGGAAGAAATTGGGCATTGACATAATTGGACCTCTTAACTTGTCTTCCCAGCAAAATGTGTTTGGTCTGGTCCTTATCGATTATTTTTCTAAGTGGCCAGAACTAAAAATTGTCGACAAGGTTGGTTCCACTCAAATTATCCAATTTCTTGATGAGGTTTTCTGCAGGGAAGGAATCCCCGCGGAGATAGTGTCGGATAATGGCCCGCAATTTATAAGCAAAGAATTTTTGTCATTCATCCAGAGGTGCGGTATCGTGCACAAAAGGGTGTCGAATTATAACCCACAAGCTAATGGTCAAACGGAACGCTTTAACCGTGTCATCAAAGAGTCCATTCAGCTGGCTGTTAAAAGCAACCTAGACTGGAAAAAAACCCTGCGTTCCACCTTACTGTCTTACCGCACCTCACCCAACTCTGTCACAGGGTTTTCACCCTTTGAATTGCTTAGAGGCAGGAAGCCTGGCTCCAAACTTTTGCCTTGGTGGATGAAAGTTAAATTACCGGTTGATCCTTCTGTAGATCCCGCTTGTGTTAAAGACAGAGTTTTGAAGTATCAGGAAAAAATGAAAGCCAACTTTTTGTCCACCAAAAGCTCCGGTCAGAAGGTCAGGGTGGGTGATTTCGTCCGCGTGAAATTAGGCAGAGCTTTTGACAATAAGTGGAATAAGTGGTCAGACCCTTGCAAGGTTATTGAAGTATTTTCTAAGGCTGTGAGAGTTGAGGATGGGAAAATATGGAATTTTAGAAGGATTTCTTTGTGTAAAGGTTCAAATCCTTCTAATGTGGAACCCTACTCTGCACCATCCTCTTCTAATGATTTTACCACTGCTAAAACTTTGTGTGATCAAAATGATGCATCTTTTTCTCCTTTGTTTAACTCTTTTGACTCTGAAAACCAGACTGTTGATCCTGTTGTTCCTGTACCTAATAACTGCAGTACATCCATGCCTGACAACAGCAACCTGATCACTGAACCACCTTTTAGCTTTGGCAATGACCCCGTTAGTGGAAATGTTCCCATACCTTGTCCTGTGACTTCTAATGATGATAATTCCTCTCTTAGGAAAAGCGTTCGTGTAAAGCATACTCCTGTAAAGTTGCATGATTACTACCGTTAAGTTTTTTTTTTGCTGTTTTTTTTTTGTTTTTAGGGGGGAAGGTGTGTAGTATTCCATTCTGTACTCCTCCCTCTCTTCATCCTTGTACTTCCCTTCCCATGTTCCATTTAGAATTGTTTTGGTTCTTACTGCCTGAGGATTCTTAGGGATCCTTGGGAGTGTAATGTTCTATTGAGAACAGTTACAGCTGTGCATCTGTTCGTGGTGGTTGTGTAAGCTGTCTCTGTACAATAAACTGGATTAACCTTCAAGAAGCCTCTTTCCATTTACTACACCCACCCTGCCAGGGACCGCGTTTTTGAACCGGGAGCCTACCCCGGATTGGGCGGGGAATCACTGCCGCCGGCCCGAGCCACCAAGACAACCGGAAGTCAGGCCGAGGAGTGCCTGAGGTGGGGCGCGACTTCCGTTTGTCCTAAGGAAGCCCAGCGCCCACATGATTGCCCCTGGAAACATAGAGAGACGTGTCCGAGAACCCCGTCGTGCAGCTGAGGGACAGGGAAGTGCTGTGGTCGCTGGGGGGGCGCCCGTGTTGTGAAGATAGCCCCGCCCCCCCTGAAGAGGAAGGTCCCAGCCGTCCAAGAAGTGCTGTGGTCCGGGAGGCTCACTGATTAAAGGGAGAGCCCCGCAGCCCAGGAGGAGAGCCGACCCAGGCAGCAGCACCGGAGGAGGTGCCCCCACCACAGGTCCGGGTGAGTGGGGGCCCGTTGTGTTGATTTGGGGAGAGGGAGGCATCGGGGCACATTGCCGGTGCCCGCCCTCCCAGTAGTGCTATCTTCGTTCGGGCCAGTCTTTGTAGAAGTAGAGCAGCCCCGGCTGGCAGTGGGCCGCTCCCCCAGAGAGGCTCCGAGTTGTGAGGGCCCAGTTGTTTGTTCGTAGAGCCCAAGAGGCTCCCCCGTGGTTTTTGGCCCGTATTGTTTATGTAGGAGCCCGAAAGAGAGCCCGGAGGCACGTTGGTGCCAGGTACAGTTCCTACAGCTGCCCAGCACCTAGTGGGCAGCTGCTTCGTTTAGGCCTTACACAATCTTCTTTGACCGCCACACAGCCTGTCCTGATTTTGGTGGAATTTGTGTGAGTAACAAGGACCCCCTGAACCATGTAAATGTACAGTAATTTATATAGCGCAAATCACCGAGCGGTTTCTAAGCGCTTGCTTAGGGATCCCGTCCTGGTATTCCTCTGTGGGATAACCCCGGCAGGGTATCCGCAAGGTGAAAGCCAGGCATCCCGCCGTGAGGCCGTTGTGGAGATTAAGCAAGCTATTGCCCAGAGTCGCAGAGTGTGAACCCGTGAATCGAGTAAGCACCAGAGCGAGAATTGTCGAGTCCATGGACATTTTAGGACTCAAGACCCCGACGAGCCGGGAATTGAACCCTGGTCCCGGGCTGACCTCTGCTTCCAGGTCTGCCTCCTCTAACCAGTGAGCCACACTTCTCCATTTCCGTATTCAATGATTCCTAAGACAGGGAAATATCAATTGCACTTTATAATTCCTAGGCAATCCAGATATATGTAACAGGGTAGCACCATTCCTATGCCAAAATTAGAATAACTATGAATTACCAATTTAAGAAGAATGAACAATTCTAATAAAAACAACCATTTATCAAAAAGAAGAGGAAAGGTTAACAGTTTTTGCAATTTTTAATTATCTTGAAAAGTTTAAAAATCCTTACATAAGGATGTACATAATATATTCATCAATACATGACATTTATAAAAAGATTGACAAGAGAGAGATATCAATATGCTTTGTATATTATATATCAAACAACTTAAAAAGTGGCACTAATACTATTTTATTCTTTCAACGCGCGTTTCGCCGTAGTAACACGCCTTCTTCAAGAAAGAAGCCACGATAAAATCTAATGAAAAATAAAAATTACATAAAAAACATAGGATACATATATACATATTCATAAATTCAGATTTACACAAGCCTATCCTCTTTAAAAAACAACATTATAATTGACATACGAATATTTAGTATATTATCTCTAAGTACATTTAATATGCATTTAATGAATATTTCATAGCAATCTTCTCTTAGTGATTGGTGCATACAACCCCACGTTATATTTCCTTTCCAACATCAGAATCCATTGTGCTGCATTTATAATATTAAAATACATACATTTATCTCTAGTGGCCTAGATTGCTGTAGCCATGGATATCGATTTAAAACACAGTCATAATTACTCACGATTATAATCTGCTAGTGTATTAATGTATTGTGTTGAATAAAAAGAAAAAGTTTTTGTTTAATAGATTATTTCATTGATATAATAACCAGACAACCTCAAGGTTGGATATTCAGAGATTGTAAATACATAAGGGGATACCTTTATATAGAATATGTCACCCGATCGATAAGGTGCATAAATATGCATTTGATGTTTGTCCTGAGTTGGTAGGCAAAACGGGAAGAGAAGAACTCCTATTGATAAAGTAGAAGAAACTTTATTAAAAAATGTGTGCATCTATATTTATCGGTAAAAGAGCTATTCTTTTTAATATAAAAATGTATCTCCACATTTCCTATTACTTAAAATGCAGATTAATAACTGGCATTCTGATTTATTAGGATTCAAGCCCGTCTAAAATTGCACAATTATTAATAGCAATCTGAATTGTTAGGAATAAAGACCGTCACTCGTTAGTGCTCAATCCATACTATATAGTGTGCTGAAGAGAGCAAGCAAACTAATGGGGACATGAAAGTCTGCACTGAAACAGCGATGTTACATAATATCTGTGACATTGGTGTGGTGCCTGAGATATGATTCGTAAGCGCTACAAATGATAATTCACAGAGGTTCGTGTTTCACTCGTATTTAGTGAATAAGCGGGATTCAGGTAACAATACCTATCCATAAAACGGAATGATTGATGCAGTTTATAGAATTATAACTATTTATTGTCGTTAATGAACAAGTAAACTAATGTTACCTGATGTAGTTGTTAAATCTTTTCATGTGCGTCCCAAACGTGCGTTTCTATTTTTCTTTATACATCCTTTCACATTCCGTAACTGCCTTCCCGAGTTTAAAGAGCTGTACTGAATAAAATAAATTAGACAGGCTCCTAAAATACTCTGCCATTAACTTGCTTTTATCCTTAAAACAGGAGTTGGATATATTTAGATACATTTGGGGCCAGATGTAGGTAAATGAGATTTACCGATTTTTAATTACCGAATTTTACGGATTCGGTAATTAAAAATCGGTGAATCTGAGGGGTGGATATGTAGGAACATCCAGATGTAACTTTTACCGAATCGGTAAATATCTGTATTTACCGATTCGGTAAATACCGACCGGTAATGCCCCATTCATTCCTATGGGCTTTGAAGCCCATAGGAATGAATGGGGCATTACCGGTCGGTATTTACCGAATCGGTAAATACCGATTCTGACAAGGCTGCAGGGGGTGTCACTTTGACACCCTCTAGCACCCCCAAAAAAGGTTCGGGGGCCATGTGGCAGGCATACCTGCCCTAAGGGCAGGTCTGCCTGTCATATGGCACAGGTGTGCATGCACACATGTGCATGCACACCAGAATCGGTATTTTACCATCAAATAGTATTTGATGGTAAAATACCGATTCTGTAATGTTTGTGGGACTCAGAAGAGTCCCACCTACATATCAATTTTACCGAATCGGAAAAAATACCGATTCGGTATTTTACAGAATCGGTAAATTTACTGATCGGTAAATTTACCGATTCTGTAAAATACAGGGCCCTACATCTCAAATTGCATTTACCGGTCGGTAACGGCCGAATTCGGCCGTTACCGACCGGTAAATGCCTACCTACATCTGGCCCTTGGTGTTTGTTTTGTTACCTGATTATTTTACTAATGTCCACTTCAAACGATCTTTAAAAGTAGAGTTACGCTCCATCCCCGTGACTTAAAAAATACGGGAGTCGACAAGGGGTGCCTTTAGTTAAACATGAAGCGCTCTATTTAATAAGCGAGAAAGGAGTCATTCTACCTACATTTAAAACTAAAGACTGCGCTTGGGTCGTCATTGTGGACCCAGGTTTCTCCTTCAATAATAGAGTTACATGATCTGCATGTGGAGCATTTAATTGTACCTCTGATAGGTTTGTCACTGTCTATCGATTTCTGAACTTTAGTGCTAATCGCTTTATTGGATCATGAATGTACAATCCAATCTTTTATGTTCCTGTTTCGCCGATGAGCGAATAAGGGTTTTGGCAATTTCACACTTTGACTAGGGTTACTATTGAGGATATGCCAGTTAGCGTTTATTACCTGTTTCACCTTAGAGTCTACGGTGGAATGCCGTGTAACACAGACAAGTTGCTTCTTATTAGTTTTACATTCCCTCTGTGTATTACTTTTCAGGAGATAGTCTATATCCACCAGCCAGTGGGGATATCCTCTATCTAAGAATTTCTGTCTCATTAAGGAGGCCTGTCTGTCATAGTCCTTTAGATTTGAGCAATTTCTCTGTACTCTGAGAAATTGTGAGAACGGTATGCTCTCTTTTTAACTTCGCGGGTAAAAGCAGGGTATTTCTGGCTGTAGTTTGACTTCGGTGGAAACAGGGCGCTTCAGCCCCTGGGAGGCCAGTTCGCCTGGGGACAGTTCATGTGTTGTTCCCTGGCGTGGGGTACATGTTTTTACCTCATGTGACTTGGGCGCAAATGTGATGTCTGCATAATATACAAATGCCTTTATGCCTATACTTCTAAATGTATGTTCATGCTTAGGAGGTTGTTTTTTCTAATATAGGTCCTACTAGTGAGTTCGGGGTTCCCTGCGTGATATATGCCTAAGGTGGTTAGGGTTGCGTAGTGTGTACTTACCTTTTACCAGTGATTACTGGTTGTGTGCTACATTTGCTATTTGGTGCTACAGTTATTTTATGTGCTATGTGCTAAGCGTTATTCCTACAAAGTGCTAATTCTACCAAGTGCTAGTTCTAAAAGTGCTTCTGCCCGTGCCTGTGGCACTTTGTAAAGTGTGTGTTTATTATCTAATGTGTTTGGTATAATACAAAGGCTATTTTTATATATAACCTTGTGTGCAGTTTCCTTTGTGGTGGGCCTTGGTTGTTGTTGCTGGGTGCATGCGCAAATGTTTAACTTACAAAGCCTCCGGGATCAGCCTTACTGCTCGTGTCACGTTACCAAGGGGGTGAGCAGGGGTTATCTCGGCGTGTAACTCCCTTGCCCTGACGTAGAGTGGTGGTCCCTGCCTGGTTTGGGCGCAAGCCTTGGTCACCCAGAGATCCCATTTCTATCAGTATGTATTTAAAAAATCGCTAATTTTTAGCGATTTCTTAAACATCGAAAAAAATTCTCAGAATCTTCATTTGCGATTTCTTATTTGCGAAATTTGCAAATTAAGAAATCACAAAATCGGGAATCTGCAATACAGGTGCAGCTTGATGACATCACAACCAGGAAGTGATTAGCTGCACCTGTTTGCCTGAGCAACAGTTAGAGGCAGTTTGGAGACTGTGAGGAGGCAGCACAGCATACAGAGTACCCAAATGGAGTCCCAGACGCTACATGAGAGCAAGGTGGTGAGAAGAGGAAGAGAAAGCATAAATTGTATGATAAAGGGCAGGAGGTGCTGATAGAGGAGATGGCCTGCAGCCATGAGCTCCTCTTTGGTAAAAAAGCTTTGAAAGTTCCAGAAGCAAGGAAAAGGAAAATTTGGATGGAAATCCAAGAGAAAGTCAATCGTACCATCGAAGAACTACGCAAGAGGTGGTACGATATGCGACAAAGGTCTAAGGAGAGGGTGGCAGCCAGACTAAAGGAGTCAACCAAAACCGGGGGAGGAACATCCACAGCAGCACAGCCAACACCCCATGAAGAGCTTGTGGTGTCCACTCTCCTGCCTGAGAGTGTAAGTGGTGTGGCTGTCATCGACAGCCCAGACCCTGCATTCAACAGTCAAGGTAAGAGGCATGGCAAATATTACTGCACACATCCCCATACCATGCATACTGTGTAGAATGTGTAAAATAGAAAAAACACATGTCACTCCGTTCCACTCCTTACAGCACACAGAGCAATGCATCATGGGATTTGTTGTTGCCCCAACTCCTGCTGCTGCCCTGCCAAGGGGAGATGGGCAATTGTCATCCAATGTGTCTGATACTTATGGCTGAATATTGGATCTTTTCTGAACAAACGCTTTCAATATAATATTAGTGTAAGTGACACTTAACTTACTCAATACAGAGCTTCGTAGTATAACTCACATCTTCTTAATATTGCCATTTTCATTGATTTTATGTTTCCCCCTTTTTCACTTTAGTCCTATCTGCATCGCCCTCACCTGCCCTTGCCCATTATCGGTGCAAGACTATTTCTTTTCGACTTTTGCCAAAGGTGTGTTGTGACATTCAAGTGTTTATTGTGACAGTCATTGACTAAGATACCACTATACCTTAGAGTTTCAGCATTACGGTTTAAACTGTACCTGAATGGAACATTGCGACTATCATTCAGATTAAATCAATTAACAACATCTTTTGATAACGCACAGGGAATTTGCAATTGTTCAGTCGCCTCAAGGGAAGACAGGAAGTTATTGTGTAACTCTCAGAGAACTTCCCTTGGCACAGACCTTTTTCTGGTGTAGTGCCCAATTAGTACTCTGATTACCGAAATGATTACTGACACTGTGTCAGAACTTGCTTGACTCCTTTCACTAGGCAGTTCGTGACTATTTTTGGATTGTACATTTTTCCATTGTTCGCGTTGGGACTCTTCTTCTTTCTTCTGTAATAGTGCGCCCAGACGCCTTTGGCTTGTCTCACCGGAATATCCACTGATACCCTGACTGGGTTGGAATTATCACCAGTCCTGGGGTAAGCATATTGATTTCTTGTTATTTATACCTTTAACACTGTCCTCAGTTGACTCAGCCCCTTTATTAGGGTTTCCAGTAGTCAACATCAGTCTTCCTTTATTTTATGTCAACCGTAGGGATTACCCATCTCTTCCACTTGGATCTAGGTATGTACTAGCATGCCTTTACCCATGGTGCAAGAGGAGTTAGTTATCTTTCCTCCCTTTCACTTTTTTGGACACCATTGGTTATTTCCTCATACACGGGCTCTTAAGGGACTTTACTTTGCATCCTTGTTCTGTTCACGCGTGTGGTGACATTTCTCAAATTTGATGTTTCAATGACCATTGTTAAGAGAATGTTGTTGTTTTCTTTGAAATTTAACTTTGTCTAATCATGAAAGCATATATACTGAAAGAACTTGGTAACAATTTGTATACTTGATCAAAGTACCAAAGGTATATCTTATAGAACAATTGATCATACCATCCTGCCTTTCATCTATGCCACGCCGTAATACCTGTCAAGATTCATTTCTTTTCCTCACACGCACTTAATAATTTTTCCTCTTGCACAATTACAGCCTTTTTGTCTTAGGCCTTCTAATGTTTTTAGCAAATTAGGTCAGAAAAATAAAACAATATTTTGTTTATTATACAGTTTTTTAATGATTAGCATTTGTATGTGGCTTTCACTCCATATCCATATGGATTGGAGTTGTAACTAGAAATTGTGACTGGATCAGCCAGTTAAGATTTTTTTTTCTGTTGTTTTTTCTCCAGCCCTGAAGTTTTGGAGTGCACCAATGAAACACGTGTCGGCTGGCGCAATAAATGCAATTGCTACATATATCAACTGCCCCTATTGTTGGTTCATATACGACCAGACAATTATCACATTTCTGTATCAAGTTTGTGTGTGCATAGGTTTTTTGTCCCACTTTTTGTAACTGTATGCTTTATTATTACATTGTCAAGGTGTTGTTAGGGTCACCCCTTTCCTAGTAGCACCACTCCATCATAATAATTCCTTATAACCAAACCAAATATCCAGTGGTGCACAATCTGTCCCTTCAGCTAAGTTCCCTGTTCTTGCTTAAAACTATCCGATGTGTCTGTGTCAGTCACATCAATTGTGGTGCCTTTCCTCATAGCCATGTTATGAAGCATTGCGCAGCTTGCCACGATTTTACAGCATGTCTCAGGGCTGTATGGCAGTGCTCCTCAACTTTTATGAAGGCACCTGAACCGGCTCTTTAGGTTTCCAAATATAGGCTCTATGACACAACGCGTAGATCTGTGCGCCCTGTTGTTTCTCCTCTCCCTTGCATTGGCTGGACCCAGGTACGGGGTCAGGATGAAGGATGAAGTCCCGCACTGCATTGGCACTGTCACCTGCAGGGATATAAATAATAGGGCAGAGCTCTGGGGTTTTAGCAATGTTGACCTGCTAGCAATGGCTGAAAACCAATTCTATAAGGAGCTGTTGTCCATCCCCAGGAGTTCCCCTAGCTAGCCCATTCAATACGATCTCGGACGCAGATCTATCAAAGACCTTATAATTATGCGTCCGTTTCTTTATTGGGCTTGCCTGTGGCGTACACCAGAGCTAGAGAGCTACGCAGACGGCCTCAAAGAAATCATGAGCTTGCAGGGGTCATACAAAATAGCTTGGCTTTCCAAAATAAAGGAACTGTTGTTGGCCACTGGCCTTTGGGTGGCATGGGAGTCTGGTGCTACATTGTCCAAACTAGAAGTCAAGCGGGCTTACTGGCGGTGGGTTGATGCCCAGGAATCTAGAGCGGATAACTTGGGCTGGCTCACCGACGAGTTTTGCTTGCACAAAACTGTCCCCTTACTTGAACCCTACATGGACTTTATTAGAAAACCCAAAGATATGGCCTTATATGTACAGTTTCGATTAGGAACCCTACCAGTCCGCGAACGCACTTCTAAATGGAACCCCCCCTACCAGACGCCTGCCACCTGTCCGCACTGCAGCACCGAACTGGAAACAATCCCACATGTTCTCTTTGTCTGCAGTGCCTATAATAAGCCAAGATCCAAATGGTTAAAACCTGTCTGTCTCCTCCTTGAGTCCAGAGGCTATGCTCCAGCATTAAGAATTCTACAATCTGATCCTAACACAGTACTGGCGTGCGGGGTAGCCAAATTCCTTAGTTGGGCGTGGGTGATCAGATATAAAGCTATGTGACGAACCCTCTTCCAGGCAATCCTTGGTTCCTTATTTCTTTTAATCTCAAAGCTGTAAATTGTTTAGTACGTTCTTAAACTGTCTTTTTAACTATTTATTGAGTGTTTTTTAATAATATGCATTGTATTTTAACTGTCATGTGCTTTTAAGATATTATCATATCGAAATAAAGCTTTGTACACACACTGAAAAAAAGGTAAGTCAATGTCCGCCCCAAGAGATGTAGTGGATGTATGGCTGTGTGGCATTCATTTACCTAGCAGGTATCCCTCTCCAAACTCTCCAGCACTCAGGCGTCTGTGTATCCCACTATGTCTAAAAATGAAAGAGCTCTGTGTGCTGCCAGGGTGTTTTGGTACAATGTCATTGATCATATACTTAGCATTGCACACAATCTGTACATTCAGGGAATGGAAGCATTTACGGTTTCTGTAGACATATTCAGTTGCTGCTGGGGGTGTGAGGGCAAGATGGTTCCCATCAATACAGCCAATGATGTGGGGGAAACATGCAATCTGGTAAAAGTCAAGTTTGGTTTATTGTAATGCCTGTTGGGTGCAGGGGAAGTATATATGCTGTGATAGCCTCTGTAGCATTGATTCTAAAAAGGCATGGAAAAAGCACTCTGTGACACCCCGCCAACCTCTGCTATGACTCCTTGAAAACTCCCTGATGCTAGGAGGTGCAGTGAACACAGGACCTGCACATGGGTGGGAATTGTTTGGGTCCTGCATTATGGGTGTTTCAAACAGGGTTTCAGCTCCTCAATCAGGTCCAAGATGGTCTGTGGGTGCAGCCTGTACTTGGCATGGATGTCCTCTTCAGTCTGCTGGAGCCCGAATACGCAGCCTCCTGTCTATCACATATAGTGCTGCCATTGTGTAAGTTTCAGTTGCATTGTGGCCTGCTTTAAATACCTTGCACCTGGTTACCACCTGCATCCACTTGGCGGTAATTGCGATTTCTTAAATTACGATTTTGGCCAAATCAAAATTTGTGATTTTTTGTTACATTTCTTTGCAATTTCTTAAATTGCGATTTCTTTTGTGCGACTTTCGCAAGCAGAGAAAATCGCAATTTTGGAAATCGCAAGGATATTCGCAGATTTTAATTTTACGCAACGTAAGAAATCGCTATTTTGCGATTTCTTACTTTGCGATGCGATTGTGCTTCATACATCTGAAATTGCAAATTTTTAATCGCAAACGCTGTTTTTTGCAATTCGCAGCGTTTGCAAATAAAAATGTGGTTGATACTTATGCCCCCTACCCCCTTAAATGTAGGTATTTTCTCAACTGAGTTCTCCTAATTAGAATCCATTAAATTGATCAGGTTGAGCTCAGTAAATAAACTATTAATGGAACGACCTTTGGTTGTGTGCTTAAAATGCACCGGGTCGATAGTTGATTGCTCAAGGTCAAGGACATTATACTTGAGACTTGAAGAAAATGGATTAACATCCTTGCCTCACATAATCACAGTGCATGGACGTCCATATCAATACAAGTCTTCTATAAAGGCTTTAATACTAGTAACAGCATCCCAGTTCATTCTTAGATATGGCTGCATTATAAGAATAATAAAAAGCAAACTACACTTGTTAGTGAAAGATAAAAAATACCCAAAACAGTCTACGAGTTAGATTTCAAAACAACTACTTTACAGCGGAAGCCTACGTTTATTAAAGTAGTTAAGCCACCTCTAGCACGACTGCTTGATGAAAGAGTTGCTGGTACTATATTAAGCATGGGCAAATCTTGCGAATCTCGCGTTCGCGAATTTTGCGGATTTGCGAACTCGCAATCCGCAAAATCCGCGAATTCTCGCGAATTTGCGGATTTTAATTTTGTTTTTGTGTTCGCGCGGGTTTCTGCCAGTTCGCGAGGGTTTTGTACAATTTCGCAAACGCGAACTTACCTGTCGGGTCGCAAGTTTTGCGAACTTGTTGTTTCTACGTGTCCAGCCTGTTTGGGACACTCTTCTTCATCACTGCCACTCTCTGTCACCACTGCCACTCTCTGACTACTCATGCCACCCTCTGGCCCACCCATGCCACCCTCTGTTTCATCACAGCACCCTCTGGTTGTCCAGTGTACATTATTGTGGCAAAGCAAAGCACACCTTCCCTGCCTCAAGTGACCTGAATTAATTTGGGGCTGATTAATGTGTCACAGAATATTTTTTTAGCTGGCACCTGCTTCCTTAGTGCTTCCTGATTAGTGATCTTTTGCACTTGCTAAGTGCTTTCATTGTTGCAAAATTAGTTACAACACCTGCCCTGCCCCAACTGACAATAATGAATTAGGGGCTGATTAATGTGTCACTGGATTTGAATTTCCAGCCTGGCTCCTGCTTGTCTGCCTTAGCTGTAATTCAGGACCTTTGTGTAACTATTCTGAGGGTCAGAGCAGGGTCACATAATAGTTGCAAGTAGGCAACTGAACTCTGGAGGGGCCCCTCAGGAAGCACTACAGGAAATGGCTACTAATGATGAGCTTGAACTTTTGAACCTGGTAAGTAGTTTCAGTTTTGCTAAGATCGTATTTCTGCAATTTAGCGCTTATTCGCGGGGCGCGAAGTTGAACTGGAAAGCCGCGAACTCACGCGAACAGTGCGAGCAAGCCATAAAATCTGCTGCTCGCGGATTTGCGGATTTTACGGGAAATTCGCGAATCTCGCGGATTGCGAATTTACCGAAAATCCGCAAAATCCGCGAGCGTAACGGATTTTCCACCCATGCTTATACTATATATATGAAGTAAAATCATCCACATGTAAGCAACCCTTAACATCGGACGGTTCTGCAAACAAATGATGTCAAATTAGTCAACATGCTCCGCCATCCGGCATCAGTTAACCTGCTCTGAACACCAGCTGTGTTACAACTGAGAACTCTAAGAATCCCAAGACTATTCATCTTGGGTCCCATACCCGGATCCTCCACTTTGGGGGCTGGGTCCAGCCAATCAGGATCTTCCAACTGGCTCAGAGGTGAAATATGGTTACTAAGTTGAATACTTGCAGTACTACTGTGTCATGGATGATTGGGCAATCCATCACCCAGCCTTTTTCTGATTTGAGTGCAGGCCTCGGATGTATGACGTGACAACGCATACTGTTACTACGCATACCTTTACAACGCGGTATTTACAACGAATACCGTTACAACGCATAGCGCTTAGAGGTGCTGGATAGTGGTAAGTATAATTTTATATTCCAACTCCAGTCCCCGTGGACACTAGGGAAGGTGTTGGATATAAAATTATACTTATTCCCTATCCTAGAGCGCCCCCCAGCGCAATGCGTTGTAATGGTATGCGTGGTAATGCCTGCGTTCTAATGGTAGTGCGTTGTAAAAATTCCGTTGTAAATGTTGTATACCGCAGGCCTCCCCTACCAGGTACCCAAGAAATATGTGGTGGATAGAAAAAACCCAAAGGGAGTACAGATATTCGGTTCATTGAAGCTTAAAATACAGTTATACAGTTACCCAAAAACATCTTCTGGGAAGGACCGATCCAATCTCCTCTGCCCGGCTCTGGAATACAGGCTAGTATACATTCACCCTAGTTACCAGCCAATGAACTACTTTCTTCTTAAGTTGGTCGTGGTTTCCTGTGCATCCTTACTTAAAGGAGGGACGCCCACCAGTATAAGAAGGTAGGGGACAGCCTCTGGGGGCAACTGAATGGCTTGAATACCAGGGTGATCATCCATGGACATTTTTGGAGATATGTGGGAGGCTACCATTGTAGGGTTGAAATGGTCATGAACACGCAAGGTTGCGTACGTAATGCGACTTGCTTGGATCAAGACCTTTGAAATAATCAGTAATGTATTAACAAACATGTTTTGTGTACTAATAAATGCACCACCTTACATACAAAGTATCTAGGGGAAGCTTGTTTATGTGCTTTTACTAAGGATAACACGCTTGCATCTAAAATAGCTACTGCCATTCTGGGTTTTCATTGCGCATGCATCCGTCATACTCATATGACATTACGTACTAACACTTTTGAAGGGAACTTTATCGCTTCTGCGCACTATTGCTATGTCTGTAACCCTAGAAAGATTGCATCGCTGCTTTCCCTAAGGTTGTCTGTCTTGCCTAATGATTAAACGCATTAGTTAAAATGTATTAAATGGAAATAGTATAGTGATAAGTTGTATACAGTGCATTCATTTATTATTTGTTTTAAAACGGTTTCTTTTCTATTCTTGCATGTAACACATTCTGTCCCGGGATGATGCTGTGACTCCATGTTGAAAATCCACACTGCGCATGCGTTGACGTCCACCCAAGTCTACCAGCTATGACATTGAACCGAAGCCAACATTCAGAATGGACTATGAAACCCTGAGAACCTGAACTTTGACCGGAGCTAGAAAGAACTTGACTATGAAAAATATTTCAATAATTCATACATTTGCTACAGGGTGGAATAATACTTGATGAGAAAAATTGCAATAATGGGCGGGGTTGGAAATTGAATATTAAAAAGAATAATATCATTTTGATGTGGTATGATGACCTCTCCTCATCCTTTATCCAATCAAATTTCGGGATCCTGACACTTGCAACATTAAAGGGGTGGTACATTGCCCTGAAAAATAGTATAACTAGGGTAGGCTTAGTTAGTTAGACTGTCCGACTTATCCGAATAGTTGACCTGTCACTGACCCAACGCACTCAATAGGTACCGGGAGCAGGGTTGCTGGCGGAGCACTCTGTCAGAAGACTCGAAACCCAGATCGGAGTTTGGGCCAAAGTGCTTGGCAAAGCACTTTGTCAGTGGACTTAGAAATTTTCCTGGGTATTTGGCTGTTAGCTGCAGAGAGGAGTAACGCTGGCGTTGCAACTTTAACTGCGGGTGCTGGTCTTAGCCATTGGTGGTTCCGTCCTGATCCAATTTGGCTGTACCTGTCCTGATTCCTGATTTGCACCTGTTTGCCTTGCTGGCATCCTCATTGGGGTCCTGACCTTATTCTGGCCCATTGACAGGGTTGGATTTTCTTGCACCATTTAGGTAAATATGAATAGGGCTTGTCAATTGCATTTACTCTGCGTTATTTGATGTCTCAATGCTTAACGACTTTTCCTTCCCATCCATTGCAATTATTATTCTAATCTGCATTTTCTTAATTGAACATGAGTTATTAAACATTTTATGGTTTCGTATATTCAAAGATTTACCTTAGATAAGGGTTTTCAAAACTTCCAGAGTCTGTGATTACATGTGTTATACATTCTACCTAAAATAACCAACACTCTGATCCCGTAGGACTTTAGGTGCCAGTGACAAAGGTTTGGTAAGATAACGGTATAGGTCCTAAATGTCAATAATTAACTGATGTGAGTTAGAAGCATGGTTACCTGGTTAGACTCATATAGGGCCCAGGTGAGTATGTCTGGTGACTTGCGCACTCTATCAGTTATTTCTTTCTAGGAGCAGGGGGAAGGGTAGGGTTTAGTTAAGATAGGTAGTTAGTTAATTAACTCGTTATGTATTGATCGATTAAATTGTGCTTTATATTTGAAACTGCATTTGAAAATGTACTTTATGTATTAACCAAATTTTGTTCGTACTCATTATTATTATTATTATTATTATGTTTCTTATATAGCGCCAGAATCGACCCCCGAAGGGGTATCTCCGCGCTTACCTTGGGAACCCGTCCTGGCTTTTCCCTGTGAGATAGCCCCTACAGGCCATCCCCAAGGAGAAAGCCAGGCATCATGCCGCGGGGGGGCCATTGTGGAGATTAAACAAGCTTAATGCCCAGAGTTGCAGAGTGTGAACCCATGATTAGGTCAGGCACCGAAGCGAGAATTATCGAGTCCATGGACATTTGAGCTCAAGACCCTGCCGCGTCGGGAATCAAACCCTGGTCCCGGGTCGGACCTCTGATTCAGGGTCTGCCTGCTCTAACCAGTGAGCCACACTTCTCCACCTCCACTTGTTTTATGTTTTGTCTGGAATCCCCGGGGGCAGAATATGCAGTTGGTAACTGGAAGCCACGCTGTAGTGAGGTTACTTACCTGTAGGAATTCAGTGCATGGTTAAGTAAAACTGGGAGCACTGTTTAGGGTTTTCTGAATGAATGTGTGAATAAATGATAGCAAAGAGTTCGCTGGCAAAACTTGTGGTGTGATGTCATCCTCCTGGACCTCTCCGCAGCGTTCGATACTGTCTGCCACCGCACCCTAGTTCAATGCCTCAGCAACGTCGGGATCCAAGAGAAGGCACTGGAGTGGATCAGCTCGTTCCTCACCGGAAGAACCCAGAGAGTCCGCCTCCGCCTGTTCAGATCTGAGGCCACCGAAGTTATCTGCGGCATACCACAAGGCTCATCACTCAGCCCCACCCTCTTCAACGTGTACATGAGCCCCCTCGCAGCCATTGCACGCCAACACAACCTCAACATCATCTCCTACGCCGACGACACCCAGCTGATCCTCTCCCTCACCAACGACCCCGCCACCGCCAGAACTAACCTACACGAAGGGATGAAAGAAGTAGCCGAGTGGATGAAGAACAGCCGCCTGAAACTGAACTCAGACAAGACGGAAGTCCTCATCATTGGATCAACACCTTCTGCCTGGGACGACTCCTAGTGGCCCCCGGCCCTAGGCAGCGCACCCAAACCAACCGACCATGCACGCAACCTGGGCTTCATCCTGGACTCATCCCTGTCAATGACCAGACAAGTCAACGCCGTCTCGTCTTCATGCTTCAACATCCTACGCATGCTCCGAAAGATCTTCAGATGGATCCCCACCGAAACCAAGAAGACGGTCACCCAGGCTCTCGTCACCAACCGACTAGACTACGGAAACACCCTCTACACTGGAACCACAGCCAAACTGCACAAAAGACTCAACGCATCCGGAACGCCTCCGCACGACTCATCCTGGACATCCCCCACCACAGCCACATCTCCAGACACCTGAGAGACCTGCACTGGCTCCCCGTCAGCAAAAGAATCACGTTCCGCCTCCTCACCCACGCACACAAAGCCCTCCATGACCTGGGTCCCAGGTACCTCAACAACCGCCTGGCCTTCTACACTCCCACTCGCCAACTACGATCGACCAACCATGCCCTTGCCGCCGTTCCACACATCCGAAGAACAACCATGGGAGGAAGATCCTTCTCCTACCTGGCAGCCAAGACCTGGAACTCCCTCCCCATCCACCTCCGCCTCACCCAAGATCACCTCTCCTTCAGGAAGCAACTGAAGACCTGGCTGTTCGAGCAGTAGCGGCCCCCACCCCCAGCGCCTTGAGACCCTCCGGGTGAGTAGCACGCTATACACATTTCTTGATTGATTGATTGATTGATTGAAAGGGTCACACGGAAGGAGTAGCAGGTTCTTCTGAGCTTGATTGACAGCAAAGGGGATCGCTGGTGAAACTTTGGTCTTGTAAATAACCCAAGAAAGGGTAAGGCCAGAGAAGTAGTAGGTCCTTTAATGCTTGTGTGAAGGGTAGGCGGAAGGGATCTACTCGTAATATATGAAGAGTAAGCGGAAGGGATTCACTCGCAGTATATGAAACTTATCTGTCCTTTGAATTAGTCACTCAGGTACAGGGGCGAATGGTTTTATGTTGTTAATTAATGAAATTTGCACTTTAGAGCAAGAAAATTAAGTTTTGCAAAGGAGGGAGTCAGTCGCGGAGCTGCGCTGACGTCACTCAGAGCCGCGCTGGTATTGGTTGAGACAGCGGGCATGTAGCGAGATAGTAATTGGAAAGGAGGGGTGAGAACAGGAGTGTGAGAACTTGTCTCACGGGGAAAAGCTGCGCAACTATTGGTGGAAACTATTTGAGATTGAGAATTTAATCGGTCATTAACCTCATAGCTGCTATTATACATTCCTCCCCAGTGCTGCGCTGTCCATTAGAACTAGTGCTGAATGGACGTTCAATGGTCGTGCGCAGCACTGGGGAGGTAGTGCTGCCGTCGGCCAATGCACTGAGGCAGCACTTAAGGGGTTAAAAATAAGAGACACGCTGGCATTGGAAGCATTTTTGTAAACAAACTGAGTATTGCAGCAAAGATTTTGGCTTGATATATATGTGGCATATAGGTCCAATTGAAGGAAATCGACCTGATAGAAGGTACTTTGGGTTTGCGCATGAGCAATACATTAGAGGGAGACCTTATTTTATGTACGGAGAGAAGAGAAAAATGTAATTTCTGAAGAGAGTTAGGAATTTTTTCAAGAAAGATAAAGTCATTAAAACCAGAGAAGGAATTATTATTCCACCACCTAATACGCCAGCATCATACATGATGGTTGAAAGGGGCTATCACACCTGTGTGTGGTTAGAAAATTGGATGGAATACACAAAAGATGATGATGTATTAGCTTTCCCTGAAAATGTTAGCTTTAATGGTAGAGTTCTGTACAACCTGAGAACTCCTATGAATAAATTAGATCCCAGACCTAGATTAACACAATATGAGGCATTGGAGGAATGGTAAACTGAGGCTTTTGAGCGAGATAGGCCCAGAAGCAATAGAAATTGCAGTACATTTTTTCCCCGTCATCCAAAAGAGACATGAGACAAAATTATGAAACAATGGAGGCAGTCCATGTTAGTGGAAGGGCTGTACCCTGTACAAGAATTAGAAAAATCCCCTGTGACATCTGATGACAGGTGGTGATTCAGATGATGATTATATGGATGATTTATTAATGAAGAATCCACCACCTTACCATGAAGAAACAAGAATAATAAATCCGAGTGCTCCATTTTTTGCTCCACCTTTAGTTCCACAAATATTACATGGGAAATCACTAGAAAAAGTGTTAAAAGAGAGAGAAAAGGAAGCAATAGTAAAACAAAGAACTGAGTTACTCCAGAAAATTTCCCAGTTAAACACGAGTCCTGAAGCTTTAACAATTCCAGTCACTATTGGCCCTGTTGTTCCTTTATATGGAGACAAACAGCCTGGTCTAAAAATACCTGTTATGACAACACCTGTAGTCCAGCCTAGAAAAGAAACATTAATAGTGGATGATCAAGAAAGTGAATGTTAATCAGTAAATTCCCTTATGGATTTAACTATCAGAGAACCAGACAGAAACTCGGCTAGAAAAAGTACACCTGGAAGTTCTAGAGAGGTACGGATGGAGGCATCCTCAGGTACAATAAATGCAACTGTAATTACCCCAGAAGAGATAGAGAGATGGCCTTGAGAAATAGAAAATCCAAAACAACACTGCTAAAATTATTGTACATATACAAGTTAATGGTTGAATTGGAAGAAATGATTGCTTTAAATGTGGGATTAGAGAGGTTAAATACATTTACAGAAGATGAATTGTTGTTTATATGTAAGAGCATTACTAGAAATACCAGAGTATTTCATGAAAAATTAATGAATACAGCCATGGATATGGGAATTGACGTTGGCAGATCAAAAGTTTTGCAGAAACCATACAGAGGTGAGTTTACTGACAAAGATTTAGAAAACATGAATGTGTCAGGGAGAAAGGTACACATCAAAGAGCTCATGAATTTGCTACAGAAATGGGGTGACTTAGAAAGGTGGAAAGCCAGGTGGGCTAAGAAAAAGGAGGAAGCACACGCAAAACAATCTACTTCTGAATATTTGTTGAAAGAACCCTAAAAGGTAGAAAAACTGTATCCTAGTACCAGGAGGAGGTTATGTACATGTCCCCAGCAAGATATTTTATCATTTACAAATGATTTTCCAAAATTACGAGAAAAACCTGTGGAATGGTACAGACAAGTTGAGAGATTTGTAAAAGTGTCAAAAGTTTTATTGAAAGATTTGGATGGATTGTTTGACATTGTTGTACCAGTAGACTTGTGGACAGATTGTAAAATTGATATTGATTGGCATAGTGACGAATACCCTAGAAACCTGAAAACAGGAGCTCCGTCTGATGAAGTTATGAAAAAGTATAATCAAGTAATAATTTACCTGAAAGGGAAATTCCCCCAAAAGAAACTGATTTGACTAAAATAGTTTTTTTTTTTGGAGAGCTGGTGGCGCAGGCGCAAACTTGGACCTCGTTCGGAAGAACACCTGAGGAGAGGTGAGCCCGGGAGTTAGACAGCGGCTCTCCCCTGCCCCAAATCCACTCCCACGGAAACCGTCGGGCGGGAGACTGCTGTTGCAGGAAAGCGGCGACGAAGTTGATTTCGGAAGTGACTGCTGGCTTTAGCAGAAAAACAAAGACAAGCAACAGAGAAATCGAGCCTGGGAGGGCTAACTGGGCTTGAACTGGGGGTTCCCTTGAAACCGTTGAGTCTGCAGATGCCTTGTTTTCCTGGACTTCGCCGTGGGTTGTTCCCTGCACCTGTGGTGTTTTTCTTCTGCCGCAGCTCCTCGCCGGACCCGCTCCGCTGGTCCCGCTTCGCGGTGTGGAGAGAGCACCTTGAGCATAGAGGGGCTCTGATCTTGGACACCGGACTCTGGGCTTTGGCAGGCAAGTACAGGGCTGCGAGCGGACCCGCAGGGACTCCAACTTCCAGGAGCCCCTGCGTGAGGTCAACCCACAACACCTGGGTCGCTTTCCCTGACTGCCACGCCCCCCGCCCTAGCACTTGAAAGCAGCCTCCTTCCTGATCGACGTGGGATACCTTGTTTGCCTGGACTTCGCCGTGGGCTGTTCCCTGCACCTGTGGTGTTTTTCTTCTGCCGCAGCTCCTCGCCGGACCCGCTGCGCGGGTCCCGCTTCGCGGTGTGGAGAGAGGCGCCTTGAGCATAGAGGGGCTCTGATCTTGGACACCGGACTCTGGGCTTTGGCAGGCAAGTACAAGGCTGCGAGCGGACCCGCAGGGACTCCAACTTCCAGGAGCCCCTGCGTGAGGTCAACCCACAACACCTGGGTCGCTCTCCCTGACTGCCACGCCCCCCGCCCCACCCCCTCCTCTTTTATTTTTGCACTAGGATCCCGCTGCGCAGGAGCGCGCGGGAGAAGCCCGGGACAAGGGCAGGACCGTCTAAGGCCGTCATAGGCCGGAGTTGGCCGGGCTGGGCCTACCCCTCTTGGGTCGTTCATTCGAACCCTGGTCCTATTTACTGTTACAGCCCCCTGCCGAATATAACCCATCACTTATCATTATGCCGTCCCCGGCAAGGGAGAGTACCCCATTGAAGCCGGGAGGAGTTAAAAACAGGACCCTAGAGAATTATTTCTCCCGGGCGGTGGGGGAGGGGGACAAAGAGTGCAACCTGTCACGGTTAAGGGCAGAACGGAGACGCTCAATAGATAACTTGAAAAACACCCCCCTTGGAGATCAACCCACCATGCCCAGGGAGGAGTTGTCCCTAATAGATGATTTTCCACTCCTGCTGAGGGATTGTACGAACACTTCACCAGTTGCAGCCATGAGTATAGCTCCAGCTACCAGTCCAAGCCCTACTAGGGTGACCATTGATTTAGTCTCCCAACCCCCCCAGCACTTAAGGCTAGGAAAGCTAAACCCAAGCCAGCCACCACGCAAGGAGTATTTGGGCCCCCTCCTAATAAACGTAGGAGGAAATCGAAGGGAGCCCAGGGAAGGAGCAAACCCAAAATCTCTAACTCAGATTTTGGGAATTCTTCAAAACCCCCCGTATTAGCAGCGAAATTACCGGCTGAATCACACCCCAAACCTATTGCCCAGGAGGATCTAGCTCCCGCCCCGATAAAAGATACAGGAACTAATATCGCTAATGTCCCCCTCTCTGTTGTCCCGCTTGGAAACCTGGAATTCTTGCTAAGGTCTCTATTACTACCGATTAGCGAGAGTATAAAAAAGATTGAGATCAGACTAACCATTCTGGAGGCCACACTAGGTAGTCTGAAAATTCCGGCTGGTCATCAGGGAAGGCATCTAGAACCTACTCCCATCACATTAGCCCCTCAACAGCCTGTAAATAGTGCAGCAAACACAGTCCTCCCACAAGCCGCAAACGCGGCGGTCTCGCAACAACCCTTAAGGACTAAGCCTGCACCAACTAAGTCCCTTAACTCTAACACGCCCATTCCTCCTTCAGGCCCTGTTCTTCCGGCACAGCCGGTACATAGTACCACACTGGCCCCTCTAATGAAGCTTCCCCCGAGACCACGTAGGCCTAACCTACCCCCAGAGACTAATGATTTCACTGTAGTCATGGCGGGTGTCCCCCCACTCGAAGTAGGTGAAACTGAGGATTTTTGTGCCCTGAAAAGTAGGGTAATTAAGTGGTTAAACATAAATAGACCCCTCCCGATACACCTTAATAATGAAATCATAATGGTAAGAAGGGTGCCATGGGTGGGGAGAACACACAAATCCATTATAGGGGATTGCATATTGGTGAGTTTTAGGGACACAGGAGCGGTGTCCTACATATGCCAAGGGAAGAACAGATCCAGGGAATCCACTATCCAAACCCTTCGTGTGTCTGTCTTTTTTCCCATTAGTCCAGTCCCATTGCAGCCGCCCCAAATTCATGACAACTGGGAGAGGGTTGGCAGGAGGGGGAGACACCAGGACTTTAACCCTAGGCCATTATTTGGCCGACCAGAACCACCCTTTTACACCTATAACCGGTTTAATTGCCTGAACGGTCTAGAGGGGGTAGATTGACAAACGGATAATGCCCCCCAGGGTTATATGGAAAAGGGAGTTTTTGTAGAGGTGCTGGAGGAGCAAAGCTCTCAGGCTCAGCAAACTCTACCGAGTGGTGTTGGGAAATCTGTGTATGCTGAACCTAAGGCTACAGCCATATAATGTATAGGAGGGGGACATGGGCTGGCCACGCAAGGGTCAATACAGGAAATACCATCAAGGCTCCACGGGGGTTCAGAACGGAGGGGGGAGGGAGTGAGATTGATCTCCTGGAATGTAGCAGGCATAGCGGGCAAATTTAACAATAAGGAATGGGTTGATTTTATTAGAAAATGTCATGTTATATGTGTACAGGAGACATGGGCCTCAGTGAATAATTATCACCTACAGGGGTACAAGTGTTTTTTTGTTCCCGCCCGAAAATCCAGATCAGGGAGAGCAATGGGTGGTGTGTCCATTTACGTAGATTTAGACCTCCCAGGCACCTGGTCTTCCCCAGATTGGAATTCACATGGGATCCAGGTAGTTCGGTTCCGCGGAAAGGGGTTAAGATTTTCTGTTTTTAACATCTATAACACTGAGATAGCAAACAACCACATCCCGCTACTAGCTGAACTAGACCATAGGCTGGGACAAGAAACAACATTCCAAAATAAGGGGCAGTCTCACAGGCTGCTTTTAATGGGAGACTTTAACTGCCATCTCTGTCCGGCACTGGTCAAGGTAAACACAGACTGGTCACAATGCCCAATGGAGAAGGGGCCGCATTTTTCTCATACGCCTACTGGGTCGGCTCTCAGTTTGCTTCGGCTTAAGTATGACTTAGAGCATACCATTAATATGATAGACCCACAGTCGGATGGCACACTTCCACCAACTTTCAAGGGCAGGGGTTGCTCATCTATTATAGATTACATTCTGGCTTCGAGATCCCTGATAAATAAAATAATCAGTGTAGGGATAGAATGGAGCAGTTTCAGCGACCACAACCCTCTTGTTTTGGTGCTCTCGTATAGGGTGGGTGCTGGAACCAGAGTCCATCGCACAATTGAGGAGAGGGTCACAGACCAAGGCAGGAGACTGAAATGGTCCAAAATAGACGGAGTAAAGTTTTATAAAACTTTGGGTGACAAGGGCCTACCGGCCATTAACAACTGTCTAGACCTAGAAGTCCAGGGATCAAGGTTACTGGAAGCATTTGACCAGATCGCTAACCTGATCGACGGCCTACTTAAGACCAGTGCGCCCACACGTAACCTGGTAAACCCCCGGTGGTTTGATAAAGACTGTTGTAAAGCACTGAGGGAGTTGAAATGCTGCCTTAAGCTAAAACCAAGGGACCCTCAAAAAATCAAGGTGTGCAGAGAAAAATATAATAAAGAGACCAAAAGGAGGAAACTTGCCCTGCAGGCAGAAGCATGGGCAGATTTAAGAGAGGCAGGGGAAAGAAAGGATCTAGCGGGTTTTTGGAGAATAATTAATAAACCGACCTTTCAAGAAAATTATTCCCCGGAGATAGGGGCTAACATCCTCCCGGAGCAGCGGGTCACACACTTTAGGGGTTTATATAACCATGAGCCCGGCATCCCTGTAGAGTCACCGGTAACCCCAAGTCAGGTTCCCCCGGTAGTATTCACTCTTAAGGAGATTACTGCAGGGATGGAGGGTCTGACTAAAAATAAAGCCCCGGGGCCGGATGGAATTCCCCCTGACCTGTTTCTTAGCAATATAGAACTATGGGCCCCTCTGATGACCAGGGTCATAAATACTGCTACCACCTGTGGTCTGCCACCATCCTGGTCCAAAGCGATTATTGTGCCAATTTTCAAAAAGGGCAATAGGGACGACCCCAAGTGCTATCGGCCTATTTCCCTGATTGACGTATCGGCCAAACTTTTGGGTAGGGCAATCCTTAACAGACTGTCCGAGTGGACCGAAGAGAATAACACCTTCTCGGACACTCAATACGGGTTCAGGACAGGGAGGTCCACCAGTGACCAATGCCTTAACCTTTATATGCTGACTGCCAAATATACTCTGGCCAGTGACAAACCTATTTACATGGGATTCATGGATTTGGCAGCAGCATTTGACCACGTCAATAGAGGAAAGTTGTGGGATATGATGTCAAGCATGGGGATTGAGAGTGGTTTAATTACCATATTAAGGGAATTGCACAGCGACACCACGGCCAAGGTTCGATTTAATAGGGAGGGAGGATTGTCTGACTCTTTTCCATGTAAGAGCGGAGTCAGACAAGGTTGCATTCTTGCCCCTTTTCTGTTTTCCCTTTATATTAACAACTTGGAGCAGTTTCTTTTGGGTTTAAAGGCAGATTCCCCAAGGGTCGGGCCGCGGCATATTCCTGTTCTGCTCTACGCAGATGATGCGGTCTTGCTTGCACGTACACCCCGAAGCTTACAAATCCTGATAGACGGGTTTGTCAAGTTCATGAGTACCCTGGATCTATCTGTCAACCTGGGTAAATCATATGTGCTCCTGGCCGGCAAAAACCATCCCCTAAATTTACTTACACAATAGGCACCCATATTTTAGAGGAGGTCAAAACGTTCTCTTATCTTGGAGTAACCTTTGACGGCGCTCTGCAGTTTAACTCCTTGGTGGCGGAACGTTGTAGCAAAATGATTGCCTCCAATGGAGCAATAGCTGGATATGGCAGGAGGCTAGGTAGATGGAGTCCGGAACAGGTGATGAACTTGTATTGCTCCGTATCATGCTCCAAAGTAATCTATGGGGCAGAAGTATGGGGCTTTGTGAACACCACTAGAATCCAACAGGAAGAAAACAAATATCTGAAATCTATCCTGAGTGCACCACCCAGTACTGCTGGAATCATAGCTCATAGCGAGCTAGGGAGGCCATACTTGGATGACCTGTTAAAACTTAGGCCAAAATATGGGTTAATCCAGATGCGCACCTAAGCAGAGAAATTTTATTGGACTGCTTGGATAGGACAAATTGTATGCGCATCCCCTGGCTTAAATTCGTAAAAAACACCCTTGAAGATTTAGGTTTTGGAAACCTCTTCACGAACCCTACAACAATTTCCGCCCAGCACAACAAACAAGTAGGGGAAATTTTCCTAGAGCGGAAAATCCAATGCAGAGCTGAGGCTGAAGGAGTTAAAAAGACTGTGAGGGCTCATAATCTGGTGAAGAGTGTGGAGGGTATGGAGCCTTATCTGTACCTCGTGCATAATGCACAGGATAGATTTCTTATGTGCCGTTTTAGACTGAATTTACTTCCTTTTATGTTGGCTTCACCAGCAGGTTTCACCACGTCAATTGAGCAGAAGGGACCCTGCGGCTGCGACAACAGGTCTCCGCAGGATTCCCTCCATTTTGTTTTGCTTTGTCCCTATTTTTCTATGCCCAGGCGCAGATTTCTTGTAAATATTTTAAAAAAAGCCCAACAGGAACATGCCAGGGATGCATTAGTCTTTTTGCAAAAAGCCTCTGATCCCCTAACCTTGTGCTGTATTATGAATTTTATTAAGGTTGCGGTCCGATTAAGGATGACTAGGGGAGAGGAATGAAAGATTTTGGATTTTCTATTTTAAATTTATGGACCTGTATGTCGGTATTTCTATTTGTATTAACTTTGTGTATAAGGATCTTGATTAATGTTTAATGACTTTTTATCTCTGTATATATACATGTGCTTTTATGGTGTTTTTTAATCACCGAATAAAGATTCTTTAATTGAATTGACTAAAATAGACAGAACTACCCAGAACAAAGAGGAATCTGTGCATGCATATTATGAGCGTCTCTTGCAGACTTTCAAACAGTATAGTGGGCTGGAAAATATTGACACACAAGACATGACCCATTTCATCTATCGGTCTGTGCTAGGCCTGAGACCTCAAATTTCTCAATGGAATACTGGCAGGCCAAGCCTATAGATGAAATATTTAAGTATGCAACATATTGTGAAGACGAATTGGATAATAAAAGAAAGAAATTGGTAGAAAAGGTAATGTGGGCACAGGTAAAATTAGCAGAACAACAAGAACTCCAGTTAAGTAAGATGACAAATGTTAGATTTGGGGATCTCTGGTTGGCACAGGTAAGGACTTGTAACAAGCCGGGACACTCTGCTCTAGTCAGGATAAGGGGATTACCCTCCAAAATAACCCCTGCTCATCCTCTAGGTAGCTTGGCACGAGCAGACAATGTCATGGTTACACATAATCCTCATGCTGTATGTTCCCAAATTTTGTTGGTTAAGTGAGAACTGGAATCACGTTTTGTCAATCAGCAGGAATATCCAAAGTATCTATGATAATAATGAATGCCTTGATTATGTACCTTTATGACTATGGTTTTATACGATATTAATAACGTTGTTTAGGCTGTGGATATTGTATTTCTTTAAAAGATTATTCATGTTTGCCATGTTCAGACTCTTGCTGCCAAAGTCAGACTCTGGTTGCTCATTAAACACATGTATTTGACTCAATTGCTGGTGCACTCGGCTCAAGTGCTTCTGAACATCTATTTAAGCCGCGCATGACTGGATTCCTGTGATTTGTCTCACCGGATCTGAACTCTTGCCTGTTCTCCTGTCATCGCGTCCGGATCGGCTTCCAGCACCAAGTCTTCTTCTTCCCGACTGGATCAGCTCCCAGCACCGCGTCTACGTCGGAACGACTTCCATGGCTTCCTGACCTTACCTTCATCACCTTTTGGACTCCGTCAGCCTTTTGATTCCTCCTCTTCGTTTCCACATTCCTCTGGATACTTAACACGGAGAAGGACGCTTGTTGACCGGCAACCCTGGAAAAACAAAGAAAGTCAGATACGTGAAACATTCTTTTTATACAAAGCGTAAATGTTAATCTAATCTCTGTAACTATTCCTCACAAGGAAAAAACGAATTTATTGCTCACCAGGGAATACAGAATCTAATAAGGAATCAAAGGAAAAGAAAAAACACTTTTAAAACAAACATAATTTCTTTGGCAATCAGAAAGAAAGAACAGTTTGTTTAAAAGAACAGTGAAAAGAGGCCTTAAAGACTGAATCGTGTTTACTTCATTTCAGTGGTAAGAAGAATTACCACGTGACAAAGGTATTGATCATTCAAAGAACCATTTAGACAAGGCACAAGAGTGTATTGTATTGAAAGTAGTTATGTCATTGTTTACTTTTTCTCTTTTAATAGAACAAGAGACATACATTATTCAAGTTTATCTCAAAAGGTGAAACCAATAACCTTATATTGAGTATACAAGCAAGAGAAAAACCCTTGGGGCTTATCAAGCAATACTTTTAGGTAAAAGCCATATAAGGTCTGTTATATTTATGCTAGATTTATTAAGAGTATTTGTCATTTAAGTTCTGTTATGTAATTCATTTCAAGATTGACCTGATCTGCCAGACAGAAGGTGCTAACCGATAATTAAGAAACCCAGGCAGGCAGCGATGTTCAATCATCACGCTGAACCAGAAATCTCTCTTGTCTCTTTATTTCCCAATTCCCCTTTCCCTTGGAGGACCTCTTGTTATAGCAGAGTTACTTACCTCTGTTGTACAGTAGGTTTTCGAAGGGATTTGGGATCGTTCATCTCACAAGTGAAGACACAGGAGTCAGGTGAGTGAAGTCATGACAGACAAGGCTTATCTTAGAGACGTTATAGGTTAAGCATTTGTGAACACATACAGTAACTCAGTGACAACACTACAGATGGACACCACACAGGTTTTCTATCAAAAATAGGTAATTTTAATATAAGGCTTAGCACAAGACCACAATAACGACATAAATGACCACAGTACTATTAGAAACGTAGAGTTCTTGTTAAATGCGTACTTTTTAAGTTCTCTGTGACTCGTTCTCTTGTTTGGCTCGTTCGGCAATAGAAAATGAACACAAAGAGTCTAAAGTGTGCAGCGGATGCTTCTGTCCAGTGCATACGGGGATGGGGTTTGAGCCAACACAGTACCTTAGATGAAGAGTTCATCACGGTCGTTGCGATGGAAGCAAAGGCGATGGAAGCAAAGCCGATGCAAGCGGCGTTGTCGGCCTGTCATGGTGTGAGCTCCGGCTTGTTGAAGTCATCTGTACGAGAAGTAGAGCAGTGAGCCACGTTGATAGAGGCGGACGGTGCGCAATGCTGTGCGTTCACTTGCAATGCGAGGTACGAGCCGTAGTCTGGAAACTGTGGCGTTCAGTCACGGATGCTGTGCGAGGCGAACGTACGGAGCGTACTTCCCTTCCAGATGCGATCGGTTGACTCAAACTCGCCGGCAGTGTGCAGGTCGTAGCAACCAGGTTGATGCGATGTGGCAAAGCGTTGTACGCGGCGTCATCGGCCAGTCAGTGTGAGGCGTAGAGTCGCGTTCATGGAGGCGGACGGGCGGAGAGCGGTGCGTTGCGGGTCTTCGGATCGGTTGTACAAGTCGTACACAGCTCCCGGCCTCGGCAAATTCTAAAAACAGCATTTCAAGCGGCAGAGTGCAAGGCGGATAAAGTCCACTGTTCCTGGGACTCTGATCAGGGGGCAAGCTCGCTTCCACGCCCTTGGAGATCTTGAGCACAACTTGAATAACATTTTTTACAGTCTTTTCCTCTCCTTTAGCAGCAAGGCAACCACTGCAGGCCAATCCCCCAGGACAGGGACAGTACTCCTCTTTCAGCTTTCCTGGTTCCTTCTCCTCAGGCAGAGGCTTCTTCTTAGTTCAAGCAGGATCTAAATTCTTGGCTTTTCTTTTCAGTGTGAATGGTAGAGACATCAGATGCCCCCTAGGGGGTGGAGCCAGCATTGTGGTGGAAAGGCACAGTCATATTCAGAGTCGACGTGCACTCCTCCCACCCATCTGGATGTAATCTCTCTATTCACCACCTGGCTGCCCAGCCTATCTCCTGGAATTCCCCAGCCCTGTCACTCACGGAAACCAGACAGCAGATACACATCCTAGCAGAGGCGAGCTGAAATGGTTAGGCAAGCAAAGACCAACTTTATAAAAATGGTATTTGCAAACACAGGATATTAAAATTAACTTTACTAAAAGATGTATGTTATTATTCTGAGTTCAGGCATACTAAACTTGAATTTCTACCATGATCTCTGAGTCTGTTAGGATTATAGAATGTAATAATTCCAGCAGCCCATTCTGGCCTATGGAGAACAGGTAGCCTTACAATAGTGAAAAACGAAAATGACTGTAATTCACTATTAGGACATGCCACACACATCAGGGCTTGTCCTGCCTTATGCTTACAATGCACCCTGACCTTGGGCCTACCATAGGGGTGACTAATATGAAGTTAAGGGAAGGTTTAGGGACTGGCAAGTGGGTGCACTTGCCCAGTCAGCATGATAGTACCAGACTGCACGCAGGTTCTGCAATAGCAGACCTTAGACACATTTTACCAGACCGCTTCTGTGGGTGGCACAACCAGTGCTGCAAGCCTACCAGCAGAATTTGTATTGACAAGCCCTGGGCACTCCTGGTGCACTGTACTAGGGACTGACAATAAACCAAATAAGCCAAACAGTGAATTCAATCAACATAGCAATTTTACACAGGGAGCACTTGCAATGAATGAATGAATGGGTGTCTTATAATGAGCAAAACTTAACCCCGAGGGGCATCAAGGCACAGATGACAAACAAAAAACAGAACAAAACAGAAGGAGGTATAATAATAATTAATAAGCCAGGGAGAAGAGCCATGTATTTAAAAGTTTACAAAAAATCACCAATGAGGGTTGGCTGGAGAGTTCAGGTGGGAGCGCGTTCTACAATTTAGGAGCCGAGAGGGAAAACGTTCTTCCTCCCCATCTCACCTTATTGAATCTAGGGACGGTGAGCAGGTTTTTGGTGGATGAGCGAAAGGATCTACTGGGGATGTAGGGGCTGACTAGAGATTTAATCCCTTTGGAACCTGATCCAAGTACCGTCCTGTGGGCCAGACAGAGGAGATTAAAAGAAATCCTGGCCTGGATTGGCAGCCAATGGAGATCTTTGCTCGCCATGGTGGCCGATGAACGCCTAGGCAGATTGAGAACCAGCCTAGCGGCAGTGTTCTGAACCACCTGAAGTCGCTGAATCAGTTTCTTATTAATGCCACCATACAGCGCATTACAGTAGTCGAGCCTGGAAGATACCAGGGCAACAGTTGACTGTTTGCGTGCTTCAAGGGACAGATAAGAGGCGATCTTTTTAGTGTCCGAATAATAGTACAGCAGGTGGCCACAGTTTTGTTGACCTGAAGGTCAAATGAGAGGGCCGGATCAATTATTACACCTAAATTTCTAGCTGCTTGTACCGGTTGGGGACAGTCCCCTAATGAAACCGTCCACCAATCTTCATTCCACAATTCATGACTCCCTCCAAAGATCAAGACTTCAGTCTTCTCTCCGTTTAGCTTAAGATGGTTATGTATCATCCATACAGATACCGCTTCCATGCACTCTCTAAATTTAGGGGCAGAGTCTCTTGTCGATCGGGAAGTAGAGACAATGATCTGAGTATCATCGGCATAGGAGAGTACCTGGTACCCAAAGGAACTTATAATTTTAGCAAGAGGGGTCACATAGATGTTGAATAATAAAGGGCTCAAGGCTGAGCCCTGTGGGACCCCTCAATGCACCGCCTGGGTGGGAGACAGAAATTTGCCCAGTTTAACTCTCTGCTGTCTCTGATGCAGAAAAGAGGAAAGGAGATTCAGAGCGCTGCCCTCGACCCCTTTCACCCTCAACCTGTCAACCCGGATTGAGGGGGACAGGGTGTCGAAAGCTGCTTTTAGATCCAACAACACCAATAGCGTGGTTTGCCCTTTATCAACCTCTGCTCGGATGTTGTTAACAACCACCGTGAGGGCCGTTTCTGTACTGTGGGCCGCCCGGAACCCATGTTGGGAGACATCCAACAAATTCTCATTCTCCAGATATGAGGTCAGGTGACGATTGAGGTGGGCTTCGAGTATTTTGGCCAGGTCTGGAAGTAAAGAAATTGGCCAAAATTTTTTTAGAACTTCGGGATTCAAAAGAGGCCTTTTTTAGCAGGGGTTTAACTACTGCGGTCTTCCAGGCTATGGGAAAAATCCCTTCAGACATGGCCATATTCATGATCTCCAGTAAAACAGGAAGGACAGCCTCTCTGCATGCTTTAGGAGTTTTTAAAGGGCAAGGGTCTAAGTGGGAGCAGGACTTAGTAGCGTCAAGGAGAATGTTAAGCTCTACCAGTGACATCAAAGGAAAATGTGTTAAACGGGAGCAAGGACTTGCTTCCGGGACCACAGGAACTGTGGCACTGGTTGGCAGTGGCACAGTGCTCTGAGCAGCTAACACCAGCAAAAACACATGCGGCAACAGTACAAATGGAAGGGAGACCCACGCCAATGGTGCCATGTCTAACATCAAATAATTCTGGAACAGCAGGAGAACAAGGAGATGGAAATGGGGAAAATATAAAGGAAAGTTCAATAGAGAGGAAGCAAACAAAAAAATCCCCTGTCATGGGTGTGTTAAGTTGGGACATTGGAGGAACGAGTGTAAAGAGGTGTTGAATAATAACAGTGTGTCTAATAATCCTTTAAATCCACAGACACAGAATGAGGTGCAAAGGAAACCATAGCGGCAGGTAATACAAAACCAGTTACCCCTCGCACCTATGCAAAAGTCTAGGAGCAAATCAGGATATAGTGTGAAGATCACAGATTGGGAGGGAAATAGTGGAGCAGACCCAGTAACATTACAGTTCCTTATGAGTGGCACATTCTTTGCTGAAGATTTTGACTGACGGTGCCTAGAGGGGAGGACGAGGAGAGCTCATCCTTGCCGGTAGAGCAGTCTGGTCCATATATTGAGGGAAAAGTTGAGGGAAATGATGTTACCTTTTTATTGGACACAGGCACTACCCGTTCTACTGTGAGAACAGCAGAAGTTCCAAACATACCCCTCTCGGGAGAAGCAATTCAAGTAGTTGGCGTTTCTAATAAAGAAATTAGTACCCCAGTGACAGAACCAATGGAAGTTAGAATAGGCAATTTAAAAGAAATGCACAAGTTTGTCGTGTGTGACTCATGCCCAGTGAACCTGCTGGGTAGGGATCTGATGTGCAAGATGAACTATACTATTTTCTGTACCCCTAGTGAAGATGGAGTTTATAAATTGATTTTAGCAAAGCCAGAAACAGAAAATAAAAAGCTGACTATAGGAGACATACCAGATGAACTGAAACAGACCGTAGATCCTGTTGTATGGGATTTTACAGGAGAAAATATAGGTTTAATGGCAAATGTAGACCCAAACAAAGTAAGGGTGAAGGAAGGTGCAGAGTACCCAAACATTCGACAGTACAGAAGGAGCTCAGAAATAAAAGCAGGTGTTGCAGAATAAATAAAACGATTGGCTGAAACAGGCATTATCCAAGAAATAATGAGAAGTCCATGTAATTCACCGATAATTGGCATAAAGAAACGAAGTGGGAAGTATAGGGTCGTACAGGACCTCCGCAAAATTAATATATTTGTTGTCCCATGCTGTCCAGAAGTACCAAACCCTGCAGTGATTCTATATCAGATACCGTGGGGAGCTGGATCGTTCACTGTAATTGACCTGTGTCACGCCTTTGTTTTCCATCCCATTACCTACAGATAGCAAATATCTTTTTGCTTTCAAATTCGATGAACATGTCTACGTTTGGAATGGCATGCCTCAAGGGTACACAGAAAGCCCCTCGATCTTTAATCAGATTTTAAAGAAATGTCTTGAATCTCTGATGTCGCCCGGAAAATCAGTCCCAGTGCAGTACATAGACGACCTCATGGTGGCGTCTAAAACCCAAAATGACAGTGTCATTGACACAATTGCCTTGCTAAATCATTTAGGTGAGGAAGGACATAAGGTCTCACCTGAACAATTGCAATTATTTACCACATCAGTGAAATATTTGGGGAACCAGATAAAAAGAGGTGTCAGAAGGGTTACCTCAGAGAGAATCAGAATAATCAAAAACATGAATCTAATTCAAACTCAAAAAGAGATCAGGATGTTTCTAGGAGTTGTAGGCTATTGCAGACAGTGGATTGTGGGATTTGCAGTCCTAGCAAAACCATTAATACAGATGACATAGAAAAGAGCAAAGGATCCAGTAGATGATGAAAGCATTGAAAGCATGACATCTTTCTTGAAATTACGAGAATGTCTGTGTACAGCTCCAGCATTAGGAATGTCTGACTACTTGAAAGAGGTTGCACTGTTTTGTGACACATGAGATAATTGTGCACTTTCAGTTTTAACCCAAATTCATGGTCTGATGAGACGTCCTGTGGCATATTTCTCTTACACGCTGGATCCAGTGGCATCTGCATTGCCAGGTTGTCTGAAAGCAGTGACTGCCACTTGTGCGAGTCTTGAGCAAAGTGAGTCCATTATCATTGGGCATCCAGTGATTGTGTATGTCCCACATGCAGTCGTGATTTTACTGACAATAACCAAAACCCAATATTTGACCCCTAGTCGGCTGACTAAATAGTAGAGAATTCTTGTAGGTGTAGGAAATGTAACAATAGGCAGAAGTAATATTCAGTAATAACACTTTTACCAGATTCACATTTTGCAGAAGTGAAAGAAGTGTATAGACTTGACTGAATACAGTACTAAACCACGACCAGACATTAGAGAAGACCCATTAATGAATTCGGAATATGAGCTATTTGTAGATGTTTCATGCATGAGACATGAGGAAGGAGGTTTAAGTGCTGCCTATGCCGTGTGCTCTTTGGGGGTTCCAATTGAAGCATCCTATTTACCTGGAGTCAAGTCTGCACAAGTAGCCGAATTGGTCGCATTAACAAAAGCCTGTAAATTTGGGAGAAATTGGAGAGTAACCATTTACACTGATAGCCAGTTTGGTTACGGGGTTGTGCATGACTTTGGACCACTTTGGATGCAAAGGGAGTTTCTGACTTCTTCAAGTACTCCTATTAAAAATGGTCATTATGTGAAAGATTTACTGGAAGCAATCCAGTTGCCAAAATGTGGCTGTGGTCAAGTGTGCTGCTCACCAATCTGGAAATGACAAAGCAACAGCAGGTAACTGATTTGCTGACCATTTAGCCCAACATTGTTCAAAGTACAAGATGGCAGTAAACAAGAAAGTTGATGCATGTGGAAACAGCTGCCAACTTATGGTGCTTGGAAGTGTGAGTATGTGGGAGGAAGTGAGAGAATTGCAGGATGAGGCAGAACAAAAGGAAAGGGAAGAATGGGTAAAAATAGGCTGTCAGAGAAGGGCTGAAAATGGTGTTATTGTTTACCTTGATGGGAGGCCTTTGTTACCAGACTGGATGCTTGCTCCTATGGCTAGGATGTACCACGGAGATTCACATTTGGGGCGAGATGCAATGATTAGACTGTTCAGACAAACATAGTTCAATGTGAGATTCAGGAACACAGCAGAGGCTCTATGCCATAGATGTTTAATTTGCCAACAAATGAATCCTGGTAAGAAAACAATAGTCCTCCCAGAGAAAATTGGGAAAGCAGAAGGCCCTTTCATAAGGTTGCAAATTGATTTCATTCAGTTACCCCCTTGCCGAGGACTGAAATATGTTCAAGTCATTGTCTGCCTGTTTTCAAATTGGTAGAAGCATATCCTACACGTAGGAACGACAGCATCAAAGTAGCAAAACTCCTACTTAGCATACTGATTCCTCGTTTCGGTTTTCCGGTATCGATTGAATCAGACCGAGGCTTGCATTTTAATAATGAAATAATTGGCCTAATCTGTGAGCGTTCAAAGTCAAACAAAAGCTTCACTGTGCATATCGTCTTCTGGAGTGGTTGAACAACTAAATGGCACAATCAAGTCCAGATTGGGAAAGATGTACGAATCTACCCGATTAGAATGGCCCGATGCTCTGCCTTTAGTTCTGATGGGAAGTATTTTAGATTGGAACACAGGCTTGAGTCCGCATGAAATTCTGAAGGAAAGAGCAATGAGGCAGGCTTTGGTGCCAGGACACAAACTGATTAATATATCTGATGACTTAGTACTGGTGTACTGCAAGGAACTGGCTGACCAAGTGCGCTCTATCTCGCACCAGGTTGGGGAAGACACTGTTGCCAGACAAGCCACACCAGCACATGATCTGAATCCAGGTGACTGGATAGTGTTAAAGAAACATACTTGAAAATATTGCCTAGCACCGAGTTGGGGAAAACCACAAGTGATCCTGGTTACTACCACAGCTTTAAACTGTGCAGGAGTTCCAAACTGGATCCACGCCAGTCATACAAAAAGAGTGACAGAACCTGAAGAGATTGGGGCTGAAGGTTGTGCAGCTGAGGGGTCTCAAGAAGTTCATCAACATCTTTATACAGTATTAGAGAACACCATAAAAGTACAATTTAAAATAACATTATAGTACACATTTACATTATTTCCCTAACAGTCCAGTAACCCCCTATCCCTCCCCAATTTTCAATAATTAATTTTCACGGGCCTCTTTTTCAACAGATCCCTCTTGTCTCTCTAAGTTTAACTGACATTCTTAAAAAGCCCATAATAGAGAGTAGGGTCAAGGGGTTCTGCGCCATTTGTAAAAATAAAAGGGCCGCCTTGGCGTATTTGAGTTTATTTTTTTTCAGTAAACAGACTAAAAAACGGCGCCTGGGCAATGCATACAAGGGGCATAAAAATACAAGGATATCCTGCGGAGATCGCTGATCGCAGCTGCAGGGACCCTTTGGCTGGATCGGCTAATAAATAATGTAAAAAATTGAGCCTAAAACATGTTATTAAAAACCTATCCTGAGCGTTGTGTATAAGGGCGAGGTACGGTTCCATTCCATCACTGGACCTCACTTAGCTATAATCTCTGATCAACTGTTTTCTCCATTCCTTCTATTCTCTTATTTGGGTGTTATGCGTAAATAACTTCCTCTTCACACTGCCCATTTCCTGGCCTGCAATTCCAGTTGGGTTTACAAAGAGATCTTTACAGCCAATTTTTTCATAGGCCCCCTTTAGGTATTTCAGCCATGGAATGTTCATTCCCCTGTCTCTGGCAAGACAGTCCATGATTATTGATTTGGGCAATGATGCCTCTGAATTGACCCAGATCTTTAGCCATGCTATCCTGGGTCTAACCTGGAGCCTGTCCTCAATAATCAAAACCTCCTCCAGTTCTGCATGAGCAATAAGAGAGGGGGCGCACTGTGGAATTTTGAGGAGTCTTTTCATAAACGTATTATTCTCTACTTGTAATTTGATGGGGTCAACAATCCCCCAAAGTTCCGCCCCATATGCAGCTTTGGAATAACAAATTGAGTTATATAGTCTCATCACTTCGGCCGGGGACCAGCGTCCTAATCTACATCCAAAACTCATTATTGCCCCTGTGCTAGACACTAGCTTGTTGCAACACTCATCTATTAGTGGTTTAAAATGTATGTGCCCATCGAATAAAATGCCCAGGTACGAGAATGATGCACCTTTTTTCAATTTGTGGTCACCTATTCTATAGTTAACACCTTAGCAGCGGTACGATTTACAGTGGTGTGCTGCAGATTTCAAAAACCCATGTTACATGACGAGCTCAGCTCGTCATCAGCATACGAGCGCCGTAGCTGATGACGCGCTGAGATCGTCATCAGCAGCGAAGGGGTTAAAGCTTTTCCTTGACTTTGTGCCTATTTCCATTACATATGACTTGGTGAGGTAGGCCGACAACTCTAGATTATTCATAAAGTCCACAAAACCATCTATTAGTCGCTGTCGACCCAGTGGTGTATGTGCCAAAAATACTGCGTCATCTGCATAAAGCAGAACCGGGATTTCTCTTCTGTCTACTCTGGGGGAGTCCACATTGAAAACTTACTAGGGCTTATTCTAGTCCATTTATATATAAAGAAAACAAAAATGGGGCCATAATGCATCCCTGCCGCACACCACTAGTGCAGGTAAAGGATTCAGTACATCTGCCCTCTAGATTGAATCTAACTTTGGCCGAAGTAATCAATTGTGGGGCCTTCGTAATCTTAATCAGTTCTTGATCTGCCCCGAGGGAGCTCAGTACGGCTCACAACTTCTCCCTGTTAACACAGTCAAATGCTGCGGTAAGGTCCATAAATGCTAAATAGACCGCCTCATTATGTGGCGATAGTATATTTTGCCACCAGTAAATATAAATTTAAACATTGGTCTGTGGTAGATCTTTTAGCCCTGAATCGGTACTGTACATCTGAAATAATATGGTTTTCCTCAGCCCAGTTCATCAATCGATCTAAAACAACTTGTCCCAAAACTTTAGCAGTGACATCTATAAGAGAGGTGGGGCGGTAGCACTGTGGGTTATCTCTATATCCCTTTTTAAAAATTGGCACAATAATGGCAGATGAACACGAACGGGGAAGCCCAGTGACTATGCCAGCATTTATTATTCTTGTTAAAATTGGCACCCATAAGTCTACCTGGCTTAAATAAAGGTCCGGGGGAATCCCATCCGGACCTGGTGCTTTGTTTCTGGTGAGATCCAGAATACCAGCGGTAATCTCTTACAGGGAAAACTCAAGTGTTACATTCTCCATCCCTTCCTCATTATGCTTTGACTCACTGTTCCCCCAGTTATATAACCCTCTAAAATGCTCCACCCATTGCTCCAGGAGGATATTACATGCTATTTGCGGACTGTTCCCATCTTGGAAGCAAGGGTTATTGATTATCTTCCAAAATGTGGCCATGTCTTTTCTTTCAGCCGCTTCTCCCAGGTCCTCCTAAGTTTGTGACTGGAGGTCACCCTTCCTACGCTTTACTGCCTTCTTATAATTTAGTCTGCACTGCGTTACCCTGTATTTGTCCCTCGGGTTGCATCTTACAGCTGCTCTTAATTTTCTCTGTGCAACAAAACATTCTTTGTCAAACCATATAGGGTCATTTTTAGGCTTGCCCTGACCTGTTGTCTTTAAAAGGCTGTCAATTAGGCGGCCCATTTCATCAAATGACTCCACTAACTGCGGTCCTGCAACTGACAAGTCCAGACATTCCTCTAGGAGTTGCTTCCCTTCTGTTGCAAGTGATCTATAAAATTTTCCACCATCAATACGTGTCCATTGTAGTCACCTACTCTGATTGGTGGCTATTTCTAGATTGGACCCTATTCCCTTTTTTGTGATCTTCCTTCTTACTGAGTCTGCAAGAGACAGTACTAGGGGGGTTGTGATCACTAAAACCGCTCAGTTCAATTTAAAATCTCATTAGCCATCTCCTAAGCAACTGAGACACTAAAATGAAATCAATGAAAGAGCTGCAGCCCCTCCCCTTAAAAGTCGGGGTAATCGGGTTGTTAGATTCCACCACCAATAAGTCTATTGTATGTTCAAGCATGTGATTTTCCATCATGCTGGTCAACACCTTTCCCTCCAATGTATGTTCAAAATGTGGACCTTGCTCTATATTATATTAGCTCCATGCTTCTTTGATCGGTAACTGTTTGGGGCATAAATGACAAGTAAAATCCCCTGCTATTAGAAGCATGGGTTCCATTTGCACCTGCTTCTGCTCCCTCATCTTGCTTAATCTGCCGTCAAGCTCTGTCACTCTGTTACATCCTGAATTACTGAAATTCACCAGAATTAAATTGAGGTCCCTACTCTTGAAGCGTAGGCCTATCATATTCTCTAGCTTCCAGCTTAGATCAATCCACCCCCCTTCCAAGGACAAATCTACAAATATGAAAAGACAACCCCTCGCTCTTCCAGCAGTAGATTTGCTTGCGGGCATTTAAACGATTTATACCCGACTATGTGAAAATTGGAATGATCAACTTCCCAGGTTTCTTGGAAACAGAATATTTTAAAGTTGTTGATTTGTTCCAGCCATTCCTGGTTCCGAAACTTGGCTGACAGGCCCACTACATTCCAGGATATCAGTTCTATGGCTCCCACTGGCGTGCTTATATGCAAGCAAATATCTGTGTTTAACCTACATAGTCCCTGGGAAGCCTCCGTTCTTGGAGTCTTTTCATTTTCTATGGTGAGCTGGTGTGTATTTATTACAGTTCCTCTTTCCTTTCCCTGCTCCTTGTCTTGTGATCTTAGATTTGGAGGAGCCACAGCTAACACCCTTTCTCGACCTGACCTCTCCCAGTAGTCAATCGACTTCGCTGAGGTGTCTTCCCCAGTGTAGTGGTGCATATCTATTATACAATGGAAGTGGTGACCCTTCCCCCTCCCATGCTAATGCAAACACCCCTCCCCAGCTCCTCCCCTTCCAAAATAACCATTTGTTTCCATGAGTCTTTCGGGATACTTGAGATTATGTGTACAGTCTGATGGCATGTCAAAATAACTGAGATTCTGGGCCACAATAGAGGATTGTTGGTGTGTCTGAACTTCCCCACAGACATTGGCCACCACCTTAGGATCATTGAAATTAATGACAATACTATCTCCTCTTTGCTTTTTTGGCCTTCCTCCTACCCAACTCACTCTCTTTGCAACGAGAATCTTACATTTCACGTCTCGGGGCAAAGGTCTATTATTATTTAGCCAATGTATTGCCTTGTTTTTGACTTGATCGTTCCATTCAGCCTTGCCCTCTTCCACTTCTGGGACACCTGTCAAAACCGCTACATAGGACGTGCAATCTGGGGGTAAATGTAGGTGGGGTCCCCGATTCCTTACTATGTTCTTATCTCCAGCTTTATCATTTATGTTACATCTCCTGTGTGCCTTTGTGAGCATCGCCTTTTCGCCCCTCAGTATCCCTCCCCCTTCATTTACTTTTCCAGTTAGATCCACGGTCGTGCTTGTGGTCGGAGGGACTGTAGGGCTAGAATGTACAATAGGGTTCCTTCCTCCCTCCCTACTCGGTTCCTTAGGCTTGTCCCAGGCTGCTATCTTGTTTTCGGTACCTCCCAGAATTGACATTATCAGTTCTTCCGTTTTCTCAAGTCTGTTTTCAATTATTACAAGTCTGTTCAGTAATGGCTCCAAAGATGTTGATATAAGACCTCCTATTTTCTGCCAATAAATTTCATCAGGCAATGGTACAGACGCTGGTGGGCCAGGTGCAGTTTCGCCCACAACTACAACATTTGCTGTGAGATCAATTTCTTGTGAGACTTCAGTTAATGATAAGTCTGTTTGCTTCGGCTCTCACTGTAAATTTAAAGTCTTGGGCTTCACTCCTTTTTGCACTGCCCCTCCTCACGAACCACCCCGTTTTCTCTTAGCTGCCACTCCATGAATTGGTCTGCATGTTTGAGGGACTCTTTTTGAATTTCTGCCGTGCACACAGTTTTGCTCTTCAGTGTGCCAGGCAGTATAACACATACCGGGAGGGGAGGGTTCGGGGGATCTCCATCCTTGTCAGGGGATGTCAGAGTTTGCTGAGAGCTTTCGTTCCCCAACTGGGGGACTCTTGCGGATGCACGCAAACAATGATTTTCCGGTATGCGAGTGTTCCCAATCCCCCCTAAAGATGCAAACACCGGCTCCAGGGACAAACGTCGCTCAGTGATGGCAATCTCGTGCGCGAGCACGGATGTGGCCCTGGTTATGAACTGATCAAAGGTCCCTGCGACGTACCCTGTTCCGGCTCCTTTCCTCCCTTTATTCTCACGTGCTGCCATTTAAATTAGTGAGGATGCCCTTACACAAAATAAAGTAGGAATAATGCAATCGCCCGCGCGTGTTTCGCAAAGCGGAAGCGGCGAGGTCGTTTTATTCTCCCACACAGGTGATGGTGATTCCAGGGACTGCCTCTGGCCTTCTGGGACTTTGAGTACCCTGTTGTTCCTGCAAAGCTTTTTCCAAGACCTCCAAACACGCTGCAGCTCCCGCAAAGCGGGAGCGGCGAGGTCGCTTTATTCCCCAGCATAGGTGAGCGCAATTCCAGGGACTGCCTCTGGCCTTCTGGGACTCCGAGTCCCCTGTTGTTCCTGCAAAGCTTTCTCCAAGACCTCCAAACACGCTGCGGCTCCCCAGGCAGTCATTCACTTTTAAAAACTGCAATGTAGGTGAAAGCATGGAGAGTTTCCCTGTTTGATCAGTGCATCATTCAAATAAGACTAGTGCTGAGACAGGTGACTGGGTAGTGTTAAAGAAACATACTCGAAAATCTTGCCTAGCACCGAGGTGGGGAAAACCACAACAAGTGATCCTGGTTACTACCACAGCTGTAAAGTGTGTAGGAGTTCCACACTGGATCCACGCCAGTCATACAAAAAGAGTGACAGAACCTGAAGAGATTGGGGCTGAAGGTTGTGCAGCTGAGGGGTCTCAAGAAGTTGATCCAGAAGTAGTTGATGATGAACAACCGACCGCCAGTCAGGATGATTGGATTCCAGTAGTTGATATACCTGAAGAAATCATAAGAACAAGAAGTCAAACGAATTTAGACAGACAGAGTGATAGTGAGGATGATTTAGGAATAGAAGAACGTAATCAGATTACGCAAATCAAAGTCAATAGTAATCTTGAGGAGGAACAATCAGGGAAAGACAAAGGTACTCAGAAGACTGAAACAACATCTGAAGTTCTGGAGTCTGAGAAGGGAGAGACAGATATTAGGGAAGAGGTTCAGGCGGAAGACAGTCAAAAGTTCGAAGAGCCTGAACAGGTACAGACAGAATTAGAAAAACGTGTTCAAGAAGAAAAAGGTAAAGCAGATCAAAGTCAAAGTCAAACTCAGCAATTACCTGAACAAGGCCAGATTAGTGACCAGGCAGAAGAAACAGAAATAAGACCTGGACCTAGACAGATAGAGAGGGAAACTGGGAAAAGTAGTGAAACGAATGTGCCACAACTGAACAAAAATAAAAGAGCATTAAATCAAGAGCAAAGCACAGTGCCAGATAAAAGACTCAGAAAAGGAGACAAGTGGTCAAGATTTGTAAAGAGACTGAAATTTCGCCTCAAAACAATAAATGAAGAGCCTGAGCAAGTAAATGAAATATCAAGTTGAACTGGAACATCCACAGCACCTCTGAGAAGAAGTCAAGACTGAATAACAAATGCAAAGGCCCTGAATGGACCTATGTCATTCTTGAAGATTTCGAAAACGTAGAAATAAGTGACAAAAGTGATGATGAATTGATTACTGATCAAACTGGCGAAGAAGTGAGACCAACCTGAAGACAGTTACACAGAGTAAATGCTGTGTGAAAGTTACAAAGAGGGGTTGAGACTCCTTAAAAGTCAGTAATGGCTGATTCAAGTGTTGCTCGAAGACCGAAACAAAATTGCTTAAAAACATGTTGCAGAATATGCCTATGTAGTGTAGTAATAATGGTTATAGTATGGATAGGTTTAACAGTATCTATCCCATATCTAATGAATAAACATATGCAAAACAACACTAGTATAGCTGAAAAAGTGGATACACCTGAGAAGGAAGATACACACGAGAAAGCACTTAGTATTAAACAACATAAGGTAGATTTAGAAACATCAGATGAGGACGAATTACATTATAGTAGGATAAAGATTAGAACACATTTAAATGTATTTGCTAACCTTTTAGTACATTATGTAGAAGCTATGGAAATAAATGACTGCTATGTCTGTATGAAATTACCTACTTCCGTAGTCGGTGTCACTTACCACCATTTGCCCCTAACATATGCTATGTCATGTAGTATTTTAGCTAACTTATTCTATAAGAAAGGACCTTTACAGTACTATTATTCTAACTCCGATCTGATAACCTAAATCATGTACATACTAAAAAGTTATGTAACACGTTACATGGGTGAATATTTTCTAACTGAAAATACAATAGATATAGCTGAAGCTCACAAGAATAATCTAACATGCCTTTTACATGAAAAAGAAAATATATATTTTGAATTTAGTTGAGAAAAGGAGACAGGATTTCCAAAAGAAAGCTAAAGATCACAAAAATAAGGATCCTAAATGGGCTGAGAATATGGGGTTTACTTCAAATGGCAAGACTCATGCTGCTATGTTGCTGGAGGGCAACTCTGTCTCCATAGAGAGAGAACGAGTTATTATAGCAATATATTCATTGGTTCCAGAGAGTGTGAACAAAATTATAAGGTAATTGGGGGTTGAGGTTTTAAAGATGTAACTGAACCTGTATTTCCTGGCATATACTTTATATGTGGAAACAAAGCCTATTAGTTTACCAGAACACTGGTATGGGAGTGGCTATTTCGGAATAGTATTCCCAAAGGTACAGCATGTAAATAAAGTCAATGGAGGCAATGAAGAAACTAATGAATTAACAAAATATAAATGAGAAATCGTTGCTGAAGTTGTAGGTGACATTTTTAGTGCACTGATACCGGGAGTGGGAGTGGTTCTGAACACACACAGAATTTGCAAATTATCGACAGTGGTGGATCGCTTATCAACTGACACTGCTGGAGGATTCTTAATGATCAATACCGAATTGGTTGCGATCAGATCAATGGTTTTACAAAATAGACTTGCTATTGATACATTATTAGCAAAAGAGGGCGGAGTCTGTAGAATGCTGAAGGCGCAACATTGTTGCACTTACATACCAGACAAAAGTGTGGACTTAAAAGGGTATGTGAGAAATATTACTAATTTGGAAAAAGAACTCAAACCACTTGAGGTTGATAGTGCCTTGAAGAGACTAATAGATGGTCTCCCCTCAATAGGTCGTTGGTTTACTAATGTAGGTAAAACATTTGTAGGTAAAATACTGATGCCAATGGCAGGAATAGCTCTGTGTATTTGTGGAATAATGCTTTGTTGCAAATGGCGTAAAGACAAAAAAACTTACATAGTAAATAAAAAAGGGAAAAAGAGAAATATTGATGAGGTTGAATTACAAGAGCTGAATGGAAATATATACAAGAAAGTGAAAATCGTTCACATGAATAACGTAAAACAACCAACTAAAAGGTTTGAAGAAATTGAATTGGGTGAAATGTGAAAGGTTGGCATCTGTTTTAATAATTGGTGATGATTTAAAATATCATCAAAGAGGGGATTGATGAAGCAAGGTTGCGTACGTAATGCGACTTGCTTGGTCAAAACCTTTGAAATAATCAGTAATGTATTAACAAACATGTTTTGTGTACTAATAATTGCACCACCTTACATACAAAGTATCTAGAGAAGCTTGTCTATGTGCTTTTACTAAGGATAACATGCTTGCATCTAAAATGGCTTCTGCCATGCAGGGTTTTCATTGCGCATGCGTCCGTCTTACTCATGTGACATTACGTACTAACACTTTTGGAGAGAACTTTATCGCTTCTGCGCACTATTGCTATGTCTGTAACCATAGGAAGCTTGCATCGCTGCTTTCGCTAAGGTTGTCTGTCTTGCCTAATGATTAAACTTATTATTTAAAATTTATCACATGGAAATAGTATAGTGATAAGTGGTATACAGTGCATTCATTTATTCTTTGTTTTAAAACGGTTTCTTTTCTATTCTTGCATGTAACACATTCTGTCCCGGGATGATGCTGTGACTCCATGTTGAAAATCCACACTACACATGCTTTGACGTCCACTCGAGTCTACCAGCTATGACATTGAACCGAAGCCAACATTCAGAATGGACTATGAAACCCTGAGAAGCTGAACTTTGACATGAGCTAGGTACTGGACTATAAAAAATATTTCAATAATTGATACATTTGCTACAGGGTGGAATAAAACGTCATGAGAAAAATTGCAATAATGGGCGGGGTTGGAAATTGAATATTAAAACAGAATAGTATAATTTTGGTGTGGTATGATGACCTCTCCTCATCTTTTATCCAATCAAATTTGGGGATCCAGACACTTGCAACATTAGGGGGTGGTACATTGCCCTGAAAAATAATATAGCTAGGGTAGGCATAGTTAGTTAGATTATCCGACTTGTCCGAATAGCTGACCTGTCACTGACCCAATGCACTCAATAGGTACCGGGAGCAGAGTTGCTGGCGGAGCGCTCTGTCAGAAGATTTGAAACCCAGATCGGGGTTTGGGCCGAAGTGCTTTGCGAAGCACTTTGTCAGTGGACTTAGACATTTTCCTGGGGATTTGGCTGTTAGCTGCAGAGAGGAGTAACGCTGGTGTTTCAACTTTAACTGCGGGTGCTGGTCTTAGTCCTTGGTGGTTCTGTCCTGATCCAATTTGACTGTACCTGTCCTGATTCCTGATCTGCACCTGTTTGCCTTGCTGGCATCCTCATTGGGGTCCTGTCCCTATTCCGGCCCATGGTCAAGGGTTGAATTTTCTTGCACCATTTAGATAAATATGAATAGGGCTTGTCAATTGCATTTACTCTGCGTTATTTGATGTCTCAATGCTTAACGACTTTTCCTTCCCATTCATTGCAATTTTTATTCTAATCTGTATTTTCTTAATTGAACATGAGTTATTAAACATTTTATGGTTTTGTATATTCAAAAATTTACCTTAGATAAAGGTTTTCAAAACTTCCAAAGTCTGTGAATATTATATGAGTGCATGTGTTATATATTCTACCTAAAATAACTAACACTCTGATCCCGCAGGACTTTAGGTACCGGTGACAAAGGATTGGTAAGATAAAAGTATAGGTCCTAAATGTCAATAATTAACTAATGTGAGTTAGAAGCGTGGTTACCTGGTTAGACTCATGTAGGGCCCAGGTGAGTATGTCTGGTGACCTGTGCACTCTATCAGTTACTTAAGCAAGGTAGCCAGACAGAAACAGAAGCTGTCCGATGAACATCATCACCGTTTTTCGATATTATTTAATGCTATCCACAGACCCTTTTAGATGTCCCACTAACTGCTCCAGTGCAGAAATACAGGTGCCAAAAGCACTAAGGGCTGTGAGGATCTTGTGATCCAGATTACCAAGCAAATGTTCAGCATTGATCTCATATGCAGGTTTCACTGAGGCCTCCCTAAGGCCAAGTGCAGACTTCCTGCTTTATTAAAATGTAGTTGTCATGAGTTTGAAGTTTTTCTTCGGGCTCCCAATCTTTGGATCTCACCAGAATGTTTGTTGGTAGTAAAAGTATGACTAGTAGGGTGTGCCTCAGTGTTTAAAAGATTAGAGGTGGAAGAAGAAGGAACAAGGGAGCGATCAGTGGGGACAGTGGTGGAACCAAAGCCCCCCTACCTTCTGTGCATCTAACTGAAACAGTGGCGTGTTGGTTGTCTGCAAGCTCTATCTTGGCACTTGAGAGGTAAAATGATACTTCCCCACTGCTTGATTTAAAAAGGACAGGAGGGTCTTGCTAGCTCTTGGTCTTTTCTCGGCCCCATTGGTAGCCTCCGCATTCCTCATCCCCATACTGATAGAACTCGATCTCACAACAATACTGGCCGTGCGTAAGAGATCAGCTGGCTACCTATCAGAAACAATCAGCAAATGTCACTGAAATCCTCTCCAAAAAACCACAGGGTAATAAAAAAAGATACAAAAGGCCCATTCGCCACCTCAAAGATGGAACTATGGTAGAGATGTAAGAGAAGGGGCCCAGCCAAGAGTCCGGTTGCTGATGGGCACAGGACGGGCACGCTCTTGACCCATGCTTTACCTGGACGCCGTCCGTGCACAGCCTGCGCCACGAGACCCGCAATAGATATTTAAGCACCTCCGGGCACGCCATGATGCAACATAGGACCGGGAAGTCTGGGAGGTGAAGTCCTCTACCCAGTGCGGTCTATTCTGGAGTATGCAGACTTCCCCAGGACCGGAACCCGCAACGTTAATTTAAGCGTCTCCAGGCACGGCGATGATGCAACAACGCACGCACCGGGGAGTCTGGGAGGTGAAGTCCTCTCCCCCCTTTGCAGTATGCGCGATTTCAAAATCATATTTATCACATTTCGCCAAAAGTTATTCATGATCAAAAAAAAGTTTTTTTCCTGGATAATACCTTGGTGTATGTGCAGTTACATTACTTATGTTCATCATGTGATTTACTCTTTGGTTGCAATATGTGCTACACAATTTACAGAAGGTACCTACTCAATGTTCTGAACTGATACTTTTATTTACACTTTACAGACTTACTCATTGAAATTTGTCAGTGCAGTGCATACAGTTACAGCATTCCTGTTTTAAAATTCTCCTTAAACACATTTCTGCATCCAATTTTGTAAACAGTGAAGGCAACAAATTAAAATGTGAGAGATGTGCAAAGCCAAATAGTCAGGGTGTGCTTGTTACAAACCGTGTGTCCTGAAGTAGGAATAACAAATCCAACCACAACTACGGGGGAACTCATTCACCAACGTGTTTTCTGTAAGAAATTGCTTCTTACTCCTGATCTTGGTGCGATGTTGGTGTGATGTGGGTTCAGAGTCCTTAGCAGTAGTTATTTAATTTATGTACACAGAGAAGGAAATGCAAAACCACAGTTGATGGACAGAATGCAGAACAATGTCATACATTCACCCCAGTACAGAGATCTGGGCCTAAATCTATCGTTTTTTATGCACTCCACACCACCCCAGTTCAGACATGGCATATGCAAATCAGCCTTGACCCTGTGCCTCATGGGAACAGTCCAGCCCGAACTGCCAAGCCATGTCTTTCCTGGACCGGAATCGAGCATCCTAGGACAGGTTTCTGGCATTCCAGCCGTCTTCAGACCGGCTTGCTTGAATCCAGTGGTGTGGAGAGCATGGGACTCACGCCTGAGCATACCCATCCCACTCTGGGTGACAAATGCAAAAACCACAGTTGATGGGACAGAATGAAGAACAATGTCATACATTCAATGAAGGAAAGGCAGCTGTGCACATTCCACCACAAAATAGAACACCTCAAACGAAGATGTCTTCCCTTAAACTTAAAGATGTGGTAAACTAAATGCTCCAAAATGTAGACATCAAATGTTGGTCTGATGTCAAGTTGCCATATATCTCCAATCACGATCATCTTTAACCATCAACAAATGTTTTCGTTGTGTTACAGATTCTGATATAGCTGTATATCTTTGATGAAAGGTACACACATGCATGGGGGTATCTGCACTGAGAAGAAAATACCTTTGCAGGTTAACAGACCTGTTAGAGAATGTGCAGGAAATTGATTTGAGCTTAAAGTAACATGTTAAAAATATTACTGATGACATTTAAGACAATGTAAAATTCTTTATTCTCTTCTTTATTTTCTTTCCCATTACCTTTCAACTTAAAGAGAGATTGCATTCCAATTCCCTTATACAGGATTATTCATCAAGATAATAGTATATTATTAGAAAACATCTTGGGAAACACTCCAGATGTTTTGCCTCCAAACACTGAGGCTTCCGTATGAAATATTCTCCTAATTTTATTTTGTTCACCTTCTAGGAATATATGCTTTGATTATGCTGCATTCATCCCATTGTGGTGGAAACGTGACCTCAATATACCATAACCATATACCACACTTCTTTGAAAGTGTGTGTTTCTGACTTGAGTCCCATGCAATCCTTCCCAATTCATACATGTTATCTTCTAAAATGTTTTATCCTGACCTAAACAATTTCAATGATACACTGTTCTCAGAGTTCCATTAACATCATTTAGGCACTTCTGGGGGACGCAGCTGGGAACCGCGGCTTGCCTCTTGGAACCCCTAACGCTGCCTTTGAGGCTTATTGTCACAGAGAGAGTGTGATAATTTCCAGGAGGCAGCTCACCCTTCTGGTCAGAATTTGAGGCTTCACTCTCCTTTTTTTCAGCCAATTTTTCATTATAATATTAGTGACAAATTTTATATTTCTAAATATAAGCGCAATAAAAAATAGAGTACAATTAGCTACCTTGGGACCTACCATGGTAGCTGAGGTAAGAAAAGATACATGTGTGAGCGTGCTGGTGACTGAAAGTGTGTTTATGTGAGAGCAAATCCCTGAGTGTAAGCTTATGAGTGAATGGAAGTGAGTGAGACATTAACAGGTAGTGAATGAAAATGTGTGACATTGAGCATCAGTGAGTATGACTGAGACTGAGTGAGATTAAGTGTGACTGTAAGAATAAATGAGAGTGAGGTGTCAGTGAGTGTGAAAATCATTGTGAGTGAGAATGAGTGATATTGACAGTGAGGGAGTGAGTGAGTGAGAAAAAAGAATTAGTAAGAACAAGAGTGAGTGCAAGTGAGTGTGAGTGAGAGCGTATGAGTGAGAGAACAATTTTAAGTGACAGTGTGTAACTGAGTGAGAATGTGTGAGTTAAAATGAGTGATAAGTGAGAGTGAGTGACAATTAGGGAGTGAGTGCAAATAACTGTAAGAGAGTAAGAGACAATACATGAGTGAGTGCAAGTTAGTGAACATAAATATGTGCTAGTGATTGAGTGGATGTAAGGGAGCATGAGAGAGAATTATGTATTTTGCTTGTGTGTCGCCATTTGCTCTGGTAAAGCGAAGGCAGATCTTATCATACGGAGGCACTCATGGCAAAATACTGGCACTGGCATATTAAAGGCATTCATTGGCATGGTAGATGCCTGTAACAATATACTGGGAGGATGCTGGTTAGTATTGGCATACTAGTAAAATACTGTTACTTGCATACTAGAATTACTTCTTGACATATAGGGCACCCATGGAAAATGCTAGAGCTGGCACACTTGTGGAAATTCTTGGCATGGGGAACCCATGACAGAATGCTGGTTCTAATATGTTAGAAGTAATTATTGTCACGAGAGATGACAACCTTGCATATAAGAGGGTGACAACTATGATGAATCCTGACCCTGACTTACTTAGGTAATTTTTTACATAAGGGTCGACCAAGGTATATTGCACTATTTGACTCATTTCCTTTCAAATTTTTCTCAGGGTCAGGACCTCTCAAACCCTCTTTGAATAAGTATGATTTACTTGCTTTATTGGCTCACTCCAAGCTTGGGTCAATATTACCCCCGAACTTTCAAGTATCATGTCAGCACCCTACTATCAGTGGTATCTAAAATAGACATGGATGTGTTGTGCTGTTATATCAATGATGCATCTGTTATGAAACTTCAGCAATGTCACTTATTGTAATGTCATTAGGATTAAGGTCATGTGACATGATCTCATGGGAAAATTCAAGATCAAAGATCACATAATGCCATTACCTGTGATGCTGTTAAGGTCAAAGGATGTGTGATCTCACTTCCGCCACCCATTGAAGTTTGGTGTATTGACGTCCATGCATAGTTCTTTACCGAATACTGTGTTATAGTCCTACTTGATCTACTGAGGCATAACATGTTCATGTTTTTCAACTCAGGGGAATGGCTTCTTTGCTCACCATCATCAGGATAAAAAAGTTCATAAGGAAGCACTGTGCTGCTGTGGCTGCTGCAATACATTCCTTGTGCATCTGTCTTGTCCATGTTACTGAAAGTGGCAACTACCTCCAACACGAATGTTGACTGCCAGGAAGAAATACAGTTTGAGTTTCATATTTTCATAAGCCATTATATTTTCCTGTTGAAAATGCTTACATTTCATCCATTCCTTCCCCTAACTAGCTGCAATGTGTGTAATGTATGCATATTTTTCTTGCTTTTCAGTGCTTTGCGGTCAGTTGTGATAAACTGCTTCCCCCAAAAATGAAATGGATACACAAGTACTGTTGAAGTCTATCATGATGGTGGGCGGATAACCCCCGCCGGGCCAACGGTAACCACCGCTGCCCCGCCGCCATCCATGCCTGATTTACCCCTCCCATATTAGTATGGGCGGGGGGTCCACGGCAGGCGGAAAGACCGTCCGCCGCTTTTCCGCCAGTCGACTCGTCAACCGGGCGGAAAAGGCCCATAATATGGTGCCGGTGTCTGCAAGACACAGCCATCCATATTATGATGATGGCGGAGATCAGCCTTTCCATGGAGGCATTGCAGCCATGGAAAGGCATACAGTTTTTGCTTTTGGGGGCCTGTTGCGGGCCCACAGAGTGTTGGGGGGGTGTGGGTGCTCAAGTGGGGTACCTATGGTACCCCCTACATTTGCATGCGCAAGGTGGCAGTCACCATGCGGTGCCTGTCACGTTGTGCATGCAAATGCACAACATTTATTTTTTACATTGCAGCGGATGCTGCTTACAGCACCGCCCACCGCAATGTAAAAAATGCGGGATGTGCCCACCAGTGTGGCGGGCGCATCCTAATTTGAATGGTGGGACTGCCGCACCTATGGCAGGCGGTCTTTATTGTCGTTGCGGTAAAGTCCGCCCACCATCGTAATAGACCACTATGGTCTTATAGCTACATGACTTTTTAACGTCCATGGTGAATATGAACACCCACTGTTTACTGGTAATATTGTGTAGTTTTTAGTTTAATCCTTTTCTGTACAGGACATGTTTGTGAGCTGAAAGCTTTTCCTAGATATACACTGAGAAAGAGCTCAGGATAATGACTTAAAAGCTCAGCCAAGGTCACATGCCTTGCTAAATTGAATGAGCGATGTTGTACGAGTGAACAGGCAATTTTGCCTCAGCATTTACAGTGATCAAAACAAAATGTTTTTTTCCTTGATACACCAGTGTTGGTGTGGCCTATGCACTGATTAAAAATAGCACTTTGCATTTACTTATTTCTAAGTGCCTTACTGCATTTATTAAAATTAAATATCTCAACTTTCTATACAATGGGTTTTAGTTTTTTTGGCCTGGCTCTGTTTATAAAATATTAATCTATTTTTTATAAACATGTGTTTATTCTTTTTGCAGTGTTTTCATTGTGTTACTGTGTATGCGTGTGTGTGTGTGTTGTACAAATACTTTACACATCGCCTCTATAGAAATGCCTGACAGCTCTGTGCCAAGCTACCAGAGGGGGAGAGCACTGGTTACTTTGTAGTGTGTACTTAGCTTACCCTGATTAAAGTGGTGGTTCATGCCTGGCCTGGGTGCAATCCTCAGCAATAGGAATCCCATTTATAACAACCTCTCATTAGGCATGTTTCCTGTTGTTCATTAAATGTTATGCATATTACCCATATGGCCAAAACCATTCTAAAGTAGGACAAAACCCCTGAGAAAGTTGTATCATTATTGAACTAAACACATATTCCTGGCAGCTTCAGGTCATGCATGATTGATTCCAAAAACAAACTACTAACTAGAGTCCGGTCTGTCACTGCTTCCAGTGCCGATTGTGCGGAGGGCAGAGAAGGCAGGAGGAGTGCTTCCGGCCTCCACGCTTTGGGCCAATCAGCGGGCTAGTTGAAGGTGGGAGAGGTCCATAAAGGAGCACACCTTGCACAGCGCGCTGCGGCAAAAGGCAGACAGTGGCAGAGTCTGCTAGGACCCGGTTGCCGCATTATTACCTGCAGGGAAGCTCGATATTGTGCTAATTGTTTTAAAGCATTTTTAAGGATTGCTTGTGTACTGCACCACTTTGTTTTGTTGTCACTCACTGCTTTTATTCTCCTTCCGCCCCGGTCCATCACGGCTTCCAGTGCCGATTGTACGGAGGGCAGAGAAGGCAAGAGGAGTGCTTCCGGCCTCCATGCTCTGGGCCAATCAGAGGGCTAGTTGGAGGTGGGAGGGGTCCATAAAGGAGCATAGGGGGAAGGATGCGCAGTGGACGCGCTGGTGGCGCGCCAAAGGCGCACCTAAGGCAAGCCCGTCTGCGCCCGTCTGCGCCTGGACGACGCCAGACGCCAGACCCTCTGATAGTTTTGAAAGAGGAGTGCTGGCTTATTCCAGAGAGCGCCTGCTGTCCCTTGGATCACAGCCCAACCCTCGCTGCTTGCGTCTGGGAGAAGGAATGGAGGGGCCTTTTTGCTGCCACAATTGTGGCTTTGATACCTGCCTCTACTACTCCCCCCCTCCCCCTGCCCCAGGAATAACCCACCCTAAAAATCCTCCTACTTAATGCCCGCTCCTTGGTAAGACACTATATGGAAATGTATGATCTTATTGAAGGTGAGACTCCCGATGTGCTCTTTATCACAGAGTCTTGGCTAACCGATGACACGGTGGCTGAGCCCGGCCTTGCTCTTCCTCTTGAGTACAGCATTTTGACTGTGAACAGGATGTCGAGGGGGGGGCTTAGCTGTCATCTTTAAGTCTAGGTTCCCGTGTTCTTTGGTCAGAGAGCCTGTAGCGGGGTGTGAATGCGCTCGTTTTGTTCTTTACCCTAGCGCCCACTTCTCCCTCGCTGGACTCTTAGTTTACCGCCCTCCTGGTCCCGCCGCTGAATTTAAGTCTGCCATTGTCGAGGCTGTAAGCTCTTTAGCCTTGACCACGGCAAATTTCAGTCTCCTCGGGGATCTTAATTTACATTTCGATCTCCCCACAGACCCTGAAATTGGCAGCTTACTTGCCGACCTCGCTGCCTGCCAACTAAGACAACTGGTGGTGAGGGCTACTCACATGCCTGGACACCTGCTTGATCCGGTCTTTTCCAACATTCAGGGGCTTACAGCTAAGGCTCCCAGCCCAGTGTGCTGGTCAGATCACCTTTTAGTGTCCCTCTTCCTTGTACAGGAATTTATATAGCGCAAATCACCGAGCAGTTTCTAAGCGCTTGCTTAGGGAACCCGTCCTGGTATTCCCCTGTGAGATAACCCCGGCAGGGTATCCGCAAGGTGAAAGCAGGCATCCCACCGCGAGGGGCCGTTGTGGAGATTAAGCAAGCTATTGCCCAGAGTCGCAGAGTGTGAACCCGTGAATCGAGTAGGCAGTGAGTGAGAATTGTCAAGTCCACGGACATTTTAGGACTCAAGACCCCGCCGAGCCGGAAATTGAACCCTGGTCCAGGGCTGACCTCTGCTTCCAGGTCTGCCTTCTCTAACCAGTGAGCCACACTTCTCCACGCCACGCTTCCTACCTTGCTCCCTAGAGTTAATCTTAAATCTACGCTGAGACGTTGCTGGCACAAGCTTAGGTCGGAGGAGTTTCTCGCTGTCCTAGAGGCTTGCCCTCCAACACTAAGCACGGGTCCGGAACAAGCCTTCAGACTCTCTTATTCTGGCGAAGCAGTCTGTTGGTCGCTGCACTAGCTCTAATGCCTGGTATAATGATACCTTGCTAGCTTGCGTAGTATCTGTAAAAAACTTGAACGGGTCTGGAGAAAGAACTATGACCCGGAGGCGAAAAAGCGGTACCAGGATTGGATTAAAGCCTACCATAAAGCGATACATCTGGCACGTGCTGCCTACCTCACTAATGAAATTAAGGCTAGCAAAAACCCTGTTCAATGCATTTTTTAAATTTTGAGTGACTTTAAAAACAGGAAAAAAAGCCCTCCCCATACATTTACATCAGGCGAACAGTGTGAAGCTTTGGCCAAATTATTTGTTCTGAAAGTGGAAGCCATTTATAAATTTTTTCCCTGCTGCCCTACAGATCAGGTAGCCGCTCCGGCTCCTCGGCCTGCTAGCATTTTATAGGTCATACCTACCATCGCTCAGGATGAGCTCTTCGCTCTAAGTAGTAGGGTCAAATCAGGGTTCCCTTTGGACCCCATGCGGCTGGATCTCTTTAAGGACTGTCTTCCGGTCCTTCTTAATCCTCTATGCCAAGTGATCAATTCCTCCTTTACTTAGGCGGTGGTATCTCGGGCTTGGAAACTAGCTAGGGTGGTCCCACTGTTGAAAAAACCCTCCCTCGACCCCAATAAGCCCGAAAACTTCAGGCCTATATCCCTCCTTCCCTGGGTCACCAAAGTGGTGGAGGCCCACTCTAACAACGTCCTCTCTAGCTTTTTGAACAGCAATAGCAGCCTGGATCCCTCACAGACGGGCTTTCACCCCGGGCATAGCCCCGAGAATGCACTCCTGGTGGTATGCGAACATCTGCGGTCTATTTTGGATGAGGGTCAAACAACGGCGCTGATCTTGCTCTATCTCAGCGCCGCGTTTTATACTGTCTCCAATCAGATCCTACTGCGCCGCCTTGAGGAGGCTGGGGTAGTGGGCCCGGCCTTAAACTGGTTCCGTTCTTTTCTTTCAGACAGAGCATTTCAGGTCACAGCGCCCCCCTTCCTCTCCCATGTTCATCCTTGCAAGCAGGGGGTCCCTCAGGGTTCTGCCTTAAGCCCCTGATTGTTCAACCTCTATGTCCAGCATCTGGTGAGAGTAGCTTGTGAATATGGCCTGACCTTGGTTACATACGCCGACGATACACAACTGGTGGTTGCCCTCACCGACGGGTGGTGTTCTGGGCCCTGTGCGGTTTCGAACCGGGCTCGAGGCGATTGCTGAGTGGATGACCACTAACTGTTTACAACTTAATGCTAGTAAATCGGAGGTTCTGCTGGTGGGAAGAAACAAGGACCTCTGGAGCACTCAGTGGTGGCCGACATCCATGGGTAATGCCCCAACCCCGAAGTCAGTGGTAAAAAATCTTGGGATCTGGCTCCATTCCACCCTTGGGTTCCAGGAACACACAAAAAAGGTGTCTGGCACTTGTTTCGGACTCCTACGCGGTCTCAGACCCATTCTGAGGTTCTTTGATCCTGCTACACGCCAGCTGATTGTTCAGGCTACTATTCTGTCATGCATAGACTACGCCAATTCTCTTTCGTCAGGGGCTAACAAGGAGGAGGTGAACCGCTTGCAGAGAGTCCAAAACGCTGCTGCACGGGTCTTGCTTAGGCTCCCTAGATTTTGCTCTACGTCAGGCGCCATTAGGCGACTTCACTGGCTGCCTGTGCTAAAAAGGATTGAATTCAAAGCGCTCTGCTTAGCTTTCCAAATTTTCAAATTTCATCCACAGAAACTCTATCCAAACTGCTGACCCCATATGTCCCCAACCACCAATTACGCTCTGCGGAGCAGCTGTTGGCGGTGGTCCCCAGTGTGAAACATGTTAGAGCCGGGGGGAGGTCTTTCGGCCATTTGGCCGCCAGGCTGTGGAACTCTCTTCCTGCACAGATACGCCATCTGGATGGGCTTTTTCCCTTCAGTAAGACCATTAAAACCTTTTTGTTCCCCAAATAATAGCCTTGCTACCTCTGTTATTTGCCTCTTGCACCAGGACGCCCCTTCGCTGGGGCAGCTGTGCGCTCTACAAAATTACTTAATAATAAAAATAGTCCCTGCTAAGTTTGAGAGGTGCTTGAACCTCTGGAAAGCTGCTTACCGTGAATACTGTTAAGACCTGTCATAGATAAGGTGATATTCCTCCAACTTTCTGCCCGCTTATCTTCGCTTTATGCTGTATCTTTTGTTGGCCTTAGACTTTACCACTGATAACCAGTGCTAAAGTGCATATGCTTCGCCAATAAACATAGTGACATTGGTGTTTACCTGATTGGCATATTTAGTTTACTTTTAAGTATTTTGTAATGGGATATACCATATATGCAGGGACTGTAATGTAAATGCTACTAGTGGGCCTGCAGCACTGGTTGTGACACATACACAAATAGCCTTTCAAACCTTTTTCAGAAATTCCATTGCAAATCCTGTGAGTGCAGTTTACTAGCACTTCAACTTGGCACTTAAAACCATTTGCCACGTCTTCAACTACACTTTTAATATACATAAATCACCCGTAGCATAGGCCCTAGGAAGCCTTAAGGACATGGTGCTGTGTATGTAAAGGTAGGACATGTAAATGTAAATGTATTTGAGCTTATATAGCGCACAGCTACCCACAAAGGGTTTCCCGGCGCTTGCTTAGGGAACCCGTCCTGGTATTCCCCTGTGAGATAACCCCGGCAGGGTATCCACAAGGTGAAAGCCAGGCATCCCACCGCGAGGGGCCGTTGTGGAGATAAAGCAAGCTATTGCCCGGAGTCGCAGAGTGTGAACCCGTGGATCGAGAAGGCACCGGAGCGAGAATTATCGAGTCCGTGGAATTTTTGAGCCCAAGAACCGCCGAGGCGGGGAATTGAACAATGGTCCAGGGACGATCTCAGCTTCCGGGTCTGCCGCCTCTAACCCCTGAGCCACACTTCTCCATGTACTTCTCAATGTACTTTTCATTTCCGGGTCTGCCGCCTCTAACCCCTGAGCCACACTTCTCCATGTACTTCTCCATGTACTTCTCCATGTACTTTTCATTTTATACATGTCCCGGTAGTGACAAACAGCTACATCTGTCTTTCACTACTGTGAGACCTACTCCTCTCACAGGCTAGCATTGGGGATTCCTAAAACCACCTTTAAGATATAAATCCTAATTAGGAAGGAGTAGATACATCATGTTTTATATCTTTAGAGTGGTAATAGTGAATCCTCTTTACTGCTAAAGTTGGATTTACCATTACCATTTTAGAAAAGCCACTTTTCGAAAGTGGACATTTCTCTGCTCTCGCTGCTCTAAATGACTTGTCTCCTATGCACGTCTGGGCTGGGTGACAGTCCCAAATACAGGAAGGGTGAGTGTGGCAGGGAACTCCTCTGCATTCTGATAGCATTCCTTAGCATGAAGGGGGAGAGAGAGCTGACACTTACATCTGAATAGGCAGTGTCTTGTGTCCTACACAAAGGGCTGATTACCCACCTCAGATGGGATTGGGATGAAAGGGGACATTCACAATTCAATGGGTTCCTTTAAAGTTACCCCCACTTCAAAGGTAGATTTGGGTATAAGTACTGGGGCTTTGACCCTACCATGACAGTACACTACTGGAACTGTGAAGAACTTTTCCAGGAGTAAGAATTACTGTGCTACAAGAATTGGACCTCTGCCTGGCTGGCTGTTCTTAAAGAACTGTGCCACTGCTGTGCTGAGCTATCCTGCTGCCTGCTGGTCTCTGCCCTGCTAAGGACAAGGCCTGGACCCATCTCACTTGAACCTAGAATGACTCAAACGGATTGCTGGCTTGCCTTCTGTTTCTGAATTCTCAGGGACATCAAAGACTTCTTGCAACACTGCTGCTGTTTGACTCTGTCATCTGTGAGTCCTCCCTTGCCTGAGGGGCCCCTCTGATCCTAGGCCTCAGAAGAGGGATCTGCAACAGTTTTGCTTCACAACAAATGCATACTCACCTTTGCACCAATTTGAAACGATGCACTGCCATTTGATGCCTATGCAGTGCTGATCATAAAATATCCCTGCACAGCTTAACAATGACACAGGACGTCACTGCGAGGTTCGATGATGATGCACCACAATCCGAGGTCCCGACGTTGAAGCTCAACCGAAAGTGCAGCACCAGCATTGCAAGTGTTTCGGCAACAATACACTACCCGACCGCGAGGTTGGACTTCGACACATTGACCTGACTGCATGAATCGGAACTGACACATCATACTCCTAACAGCAACACTTTGGTCCATCCAAGGTACTTTGTCAGTTGGACCTGTTTGAGTCCTTTTGCTGGCCTGCCCTCCATCACAGTCACTCTGAATTTTGGATTTACCATGGTCTAGCGCACCCTCAAGTAAACATTTATCGGTATTGACTTCTAAGCAATGTTTTTGTGTGCATTCTTTAAAAATCCATAACTGCAGTGCTACTTATTAGGGATTTGTTGTTTTGTTTTATTTTTATCAAAAAAATTGTATTGTTTGGTGTTTTCATTCTGTTACTCTGTGTGTGTTGTACAAATACACAGTGCCTCCTTAGATATGCCTGCTTACTCTGTACAAAGCTACAGAGGCTGAGAACTGGTTATCTCTTAGTGTATATCTAGCATACCCTGACTAGATTGGCGGCTCCTTCTTGGACAAGGTGCTTATCTCTGCTAACCAGAAATCCTAGTTTTAACAAGCACATTCAAATAATAATCTATAGTACCTTTGGGGGAAGTATGGGCATTCATGGCTCATTGTGATATGTTTACCTATCGTTATTAATCATGGAGAAATTAAATAAATGTATTACACTATAACCAGTAGTTCCTTTATATTAGGGCACAGTTTGTTTAGACATAGTGCTTCACTGACATAATGTGTACTGTGCTTAGTTTGTGAAGTTAAACAAGCTAACCAACTTCCCTCATCAACAGCCACATTCCAGACTCCTGGAAACATGCCACTGTCACTTCCCTGCTCAAGAAACCACCTGATGATGTAGCCATGCTTTCTAACTACAGATCAATCTCCCTTCTACTGTGCTGGTAAGTTCTTAGAAAAATGAATCAACCAATGCCTCACCGACCACTTCATGAACCTCCATCTCCTAAACATGACACAGTCTGAATCCACGCTACTCACTACAGAAACAGCACTTGTTAACAACATTCATATGATCCTTGATGGAGGAGACAAGGTAGCCCTCTTTTTCCTGGATCTCTTCGCAGAATTGTACATAGGCTTGCATCCCATTATCTTCACCAGCTTGCACAAGACTGGCTTTCAAGAAGAAGCTCTCTACTGCACCTGCTCCTTTTTCATGGCTAGAACACAAGTTTCAACCTAGCACCTTACTCCTCAGAATCCCATAAACTCATCTGTGGAGTGACTCAAGGTACCTTGCTAAGCCTCATGCTCTTCAATACATACATGATCTCTTCAGCCAACATCATTTGCACAAACAACATCAACATACTCCCCTACTTCAACAACATGCATTTCATACTTTCCCTCTGTACAAGACCACAATACAAAACACCATTTCACTGCTTGCATGGTCAAGGTCTTTAACTGGATGAAAGCAAACTTTCTGAAGCTTAACACCAACAAAACAGAAGTGATGATCTCTGGCAAGAACGAACCACTGACAAAATATCGAGTACCACAATATCGAGGTACAAAAATATAGTGATAAACATATTGAAGTCAAGAATATCGACATCCTATCTACATCAAGTACAAAAATATCCCCCCAAAAATATTGATGTCTAAAATATAATTGTTAAAAATATCGATTTTTTTAAATGTTAAAAAAATAATGCAAAATAAAGTAAGTAATACATATAACTAAAAGAAACAGTTAAAATATTAAAAAATGTTTAAAAATCATAACAAATACATATAATGTTAAAATTAATTAAACATATAAAATATAATATATATAATTACTTAATAATATTCATAAAAAAGTATTTTAATAACTTATCAATTGTTAAAAACATTTTATACATTCTAAATACATATATAAACATTCAAGAATAATAGAAATACACATATAAAAAATAGATATAACAAATTAAAAAAAAAACAATATTTGTAAACTTTTAAAAATAAATTATACACAACATTAAGTAAAAGAATACAGAACAATATTAGATAGAGGAGGGGATAAAATTACTATTGCAACTCCAGAAAGTGCAACAGTAGGGAAGGTGTTTGATAGCGTAGGGGTAAAAATTGCTATTCCCACTCCAGAGAGTGCAACAGTAGGGAAGTGTGGGATAGCGCAGGGGTTTAAAATTACTATTCCCACTCAGTGAGTGCAACAGTAGGGAATGTGTTAGATAGCGGAGAGGTTAAAATTACTATTCTCACTCCAAATATTGCAACAGTAGGGAAAGTGTTGGATAGCGCATGGGTTAAAATGACTATTCCCACTCAAAAGAGTGCAACAGTAGGGAACATGTTGGATAGCGTAGGGGTAAAAATTACAATTTCCACTCCAGTGAGTACAACAGTAGGGAAAGTGTCGGATAGCGTAGGGGTAAAAACTACTATTTCCACTCCAGAGAATGCAAAAGTAGGGAAAGTGTTAAATAACGTAAGGGTTATAATTGCTATTCCAACTCCAGAGAGTGCAAAAGTAGGGAAAGTGTTGGATATCGTAGGGGTAAAAAATACTATTACCACTCCAGAGAGTGCAACAGTAGGGACAGTGTTGGATAGTGTAGGGGTTAAAAATAACATACTTATCAATTTTTTTTATTAAATAATGAATTAATAATACATTAACAATGCGTTATTTATAAATACCAATAAAATAAATAATTACTTTAATAACATTAAATTACTTCCCACCGTATACCACAGTAACACCCCAACCCTCTCTGCGTAAATTTAACACAATTAATATAATGGTGAATTAATCAATTAATAAAAAAATTTACCAATTAATATTTAATTAACAATACATTAATTAGCAATACCAATAAATAATAATTAATATTTATTTATTTATTTATTTTAGGAATTTTATATAGCGCTAGCTGGACCGGAGGGTAACAGAGCGGTTTACAGCAAGTACAATTATGAACATTATAACCATATATACAATATAAGTATTATGGTAGAACATGAGGGTTTGAGCTGGGTAAAGATCAGACAAAGGAGTGAACGGGCTAGGAGCGAGTACGGTGTCGATCAATCAAGACAAGCATCCAAGAGGTTTCTTTGCTCAAGCAGGACGGGTGACCAAGAGGTTTTCTAGATCCGAGTCAGTGTCGACAGTCAAAAAATTGCAGTAAGGTGTGGAACCATCTCAGGTGCTTCCTTTGCTCTTATTGTTTCACTCGAGAACAATCTAGGAAAAGGACTTTGAGCAGGTTCTTGAATTTAGGGAATGAAGGGATCGTTCTGATGTGGGGGAGATGGAGTTCCAGATTGTTGGGGCGTTTCCAGCGAAAGTTTTGGCTTGCGTTTTTTGTTTGCTTACAAGTTTTCAGTGGAATGAGTAGTAAAGTGTTGGAACTCCTGAGGTTCCTGGACTGGCCGGCCCGTTTGAGTTTGGCGGCCAAGTTCTCCGGTTTGCCTGTGTGCAGGGCTTTATGTGTGAGGCAGGCTGTTCTAAAGCTGGCTCGCAATTCAATTGGGAGCCATTTAAGTTCCCTGAGTGTGGGAGAGATGTGATCGAATTTCTTAGTTCCTGTGACCATTCTTGTTGCAGCATTGAAGGTTGTTTTCAGGGGGGATAGGTGGTATTTTGCTGTTCCCGTCAGGGCTGCGATTCCATAGTCAATTCTGGAGAACACCAGTGCTTGAGTGGCTTGTTGAAGGTCTTTCGGGGGAAGGAAGGGTTTTATTTTGTACAGTAGTTTCAGGTTGAGAAAAGCACTTTTGGCAGATCTTGTAATGTGTTTTTTCATGTCCAGTTTAGGGTCTAGGGTGATACCTAAAGATTTTACAGAGTCCGCGGGGTGAGGGTACCATTGAGGGCGTCAATGACTTTGAGCCATTCTTCAATTTGGTTTTTTTTTGTCTCTGTTGGAGATGATGCGCACTTCTGTTTTCTCTTGATTGAGTTTTAGGTGGTTGATTGTGAGCCAGTGTTGAACCTCTTTGAGCATGACATTTAGTCTTTGGATGTCATCGATGGAGGTGGTTTCCAAATATAACTGTGTATCATCCGCATATATGTGGAAAGGGATGTTACAATTCCTGAGAAGTGTGGTAAGTGGTTCCATGTAAATATTGAAAAGTTGAGGGGAGAGCACTGACCCTTGTGGGACACCTCTATTGAGGGGGTGGGGGTCGGACTCAAAGTTTTTAATTTTTATTCTTCATGAGCGGTTGTGGAGAAAGGAAGAGAACCAGTGGAGGAGCGTCTTTTCAAGATTAGCTCTTTGAGTAGCAGAATGTGATCGACTGTATCGAAAGTGGATGATAAGTCTAGGAGGATGAGAAGGTAGCATTGGTCCAAGTCAAGTGACTTGTGTAGAATGTCTATGACATTGAGGATTGGGGTTTCGGTGCTGCAGCCCTTTCTGAAGCCCGATTGATGAGGGGTTAGAAGCTTGATGTTATCCAGGTGTTGGGTCAGCTGAGGGAGTACACACCTTTCCAGGATTTTGGACAGAAGAGGTAAGTACGAAACAGGTCTGAAGATGTTCATATCCTCAGTGTCTATCCCTGTTTTTTTAGTAGTGGCGTAACTTGGCCTACTTTGAGGCAGTCTGGTATGATTCTAGAGCTCAGTGAGCTGTTAATGATCTTGCACCATAGTGGGGCTAAGATGAGCTTCAGGTACTAGGCCAGGCGCTGGGGAAGCTGATCTAGGGCGAAGGATAAAGGTTTAGCATTGGAGATTAGATTGACTATCTCTGCTTCCTGAATGGGGATGAAGGAGGACCAGTGTTTTGAGGGGTTCACGTAAGTGCTATCCTTTTTTTCAGATGACTTGATTTCGGTGCACGGGGAGAGATTTGGGCCGATAGAGAGATCAATCTTGGCTATTTTGTCGTTGAAAAAGACGTCTAAGTTGTCACATTGTTCTTTGGATGCCAATATTGAGGATGTCGTAGGTTTGGATGTTTGGTTCCTGATGATATTAAAGAGTTCTTTGGGGCGTTTTTTCGTGGTATCTAGAGCAGAGCAGAAGAAAGCTGTCTTTTTGTCCTTAATGTGCTTTTTGGAATTCCTGTGGGCTGCATTGAGTTGATTACGATGGAGGGTGGAAGGATTACTGAGGCTCTAAGCTGTATTCTTTCTTCATTAATGTCAGTGGTGAACCATGACCTGGAGGTGGTAATTCTGGATTTTTTTTAGTTTCAGGGGGCAAGGTGGTCCACGGTGAGCATCATATTGGAGTTGTAGAGAGAGGTGAGTTCGGTAGTTGAGAGGTGATTAGTAATGCTAGGGAGGAGAGAGCTTTTTCCTTCTTCTAGGTCAGCCTGAGGGATCTGAGCTGTGTTTCTGACCCATTTGGGGGGTTCTGCTTGGCGGGTTGAGTTAGGATCGTTTGGTTGATGTGGAAAAGAATGATGTGGTGGTCTGACCAGCCCACAGGAATGATATGGTCGATGGTGATTGCTTTGCTTTTGGTAATGATTGCGTCAAGGATTGCTCCTCTGTGGAGTATTTCTTCTGAGAAATGTTGGGTCAGATTATTTTCTAGAAGGAGGCTGTTTAGAGTTTGAATGAGCGGGTTTTTTGTTTCATTCCATCTTATATTGAGGTTGCCGAGAATTATGCTGTTAGAGTTGCTGAGTACGCAATGGGCGATCAGGTCAGAGAGGTGTTCCCCGAATTTGTTGGAGTTGCCTGGGGGGCACTCCAACAAATTCGCCACTGAGAGTCACTCAAAGGAGCTGTACAGGCAGGAGGTAAATTACATGATGGAGATGTTACTTTTGTGAATAATTGCTATGCCTCCACCTCTATTCTCTTGTCTGTCTTTGTTAATCATTGTGAATCCGGAAGGTACCAGCATGTCCATGCTGAGGTAAGAGAGATTGTTTAGCCAGGTCTCCGTGATGAAAGCTATATGTTGTATGTTTAGAGGCATATCTGCAATTTATGAGCATGCATTTTATGGGGGGACCTTCTTCATTCCTGTTCTTGGTGGGTTGGGATGTAGGTAGGGAGGTTAGGTGAGCTGGGGGTCTAGGGACTCTTGGGGGGTTGTTCCCTTTCAGCTCCCGTAATTACTTGGATCAAAAATAAGGGGAGGAGTTCCAAGGGGGTGCAAAGGTTAAGGCAAGCGGTGTTGCTTCCTGGGAGGGATGTTTGGATTTGGGGGAGGAGTTCCAAGGGGGGTCATAGGATGAGGCAAGTAGTGTTGCTTCATGGAGGGAAAGTGTGGATTTTGCTCTTCTAGCTCTTTTTGAGCAAATCTCATTCCCTGATTTATTGGTCGAGGGTCAGGATCTGGGGGCATGAGGTCCACTGGGGGGCGGTGCTTTACTCCTGGGTTGGGAGGGAATTGGCGGAGCGGCAGAGTATTGAGTGGGCTTTCGGATTTTGGCCAGGGTGGATAGGGTTTCGTTCAGGCCTCGTATCAAGATTTCAAGCTGAGATTCTAGGAGGTTGAGGCATTGCGGCATGTTATCCATGGTGGGAGGAAGGGTGTCAAGGACAGCACTGCCCGCGGGGGGAGGTGTGAGGTCCAGTCATGTTGGTTAATGGGTGAGGAACTACCCGGATTGTTCTGAGAGGGTTCATGGGTAGGAGGAGAACTGGCTGTGGCCGAGAGTCACTCCTCATTTGGGTTTGGGGGCGGGGAGGGGTTGTGGGGAGGCTGAGCTTGGGGGTAATGCTCCTATCTGGATGGCTGGTTGGAATGGGAGGGGAGGCCAGGTTGGACGGGGATGGATCATTAATCAGAGGAGCAAAGTGGCTACAAGTGCCTCTGGAGGGCAGGGGGGATCGCAGAGAGGGCGCGAGAGGGGTCCGTTGCCTTGTTTGTTGTTGGAAGCTCCTTGGGTGAGGGGGAGGGGTCAGGCCATGTTGTGTATTGTGCAAGGGTGACTTTTTTAGCGAGAGGAAAAGGGAGTCGAAGACCTTGAGGTTATCGCTCTTATCCTGTATCAAGACAGTGCCATTCTCGTAAATGGTTTTATGGTCTGGTGTTTCGAGAGAGAGATCGTTAGTTTGTGGCTATGGGCTATGATGGTAGTTTCAATACAAAATAATTATCAATTAATATTTAATTAACAATAAATTAATTATCAATACCAATACATATTAATCATACATTACTTAATTATAATACATTACTTCACACCCTTTTCCCCTATAACAAAAAACAACCAGCTCCTAAACTAAATTAACAAAATTATTATATTTATCAATTAATCAATTAATACTAATTAATTACCAATTAACAATCAATAAACAATACATTCATCCCCTGTAAACCTAGAACCTGCTCCAATGAAAAAAGAACACAATTAAGATAATTATCAATCAATACATTAATAAACAATTTACCAATTAATTAACAATAAATTAATTATCAATCCTAATAAATAAAAATTCATCAATACTAAATTACAATTAAATTACTTCCCACCCTATTTCCCTATAAACCCCCAACCCGCTACAGAACTAAAATGCAAAATTTAATTACAAATAATTAATCATTTCTAGAAATCCTGATTTAATTTACTATAAATATATCACTTCCCACCCTATTTCCCTATAGACCCACAACCCGCTACAGTACTAAAACGCAGGCCTTCACAGTGCATTTAATGGTGGAGGCTTTTACTTCCAATTTAGGGCTTGTGTACCAATCAGTGAGCTAATTGTTGTATCTATCTCCACCGGAACGTGCTGCACATGTAGGGTCAGGAAATACCAGTAGTAAGAAAAGTGTGCCAGGGTACACAGATAGTATAGCTCTGGATTTGGAGCCTCAACAGCCCCCTTTGGGTAGAATGACCATTTTCTTGGGGCCTTAATGTCTCACTATGGACAATGGAAGGGCTATCCAGCAATCAGCTTGCACCATGATCTTTGTGATGGCCACTATATTGTTGCGTATTACCAAATGTGAGTTGTAGTGCACCCAGATGCCTAGAAATTTAAGGGAATCAATACATGTAATGGGGTGACCCTGTCAGGTCAGCACGAACGGAAAGTGAAGGAGGCGACCCGCGTGTGTTAGAAATACAAAGGAGCAAGTTTACAACCATCTGTATAGACTATATCAATACAGAGGTGTAATGAACATTTAGCCGGCCTGATTAACACGGACCGACAATACGATTCAAGAGGGAGAGACCAGGACTCCATGCGGAGCTAGGTCTGCAAGAGGCTGTCCCATATATATATATACAGTCCTGATGAAGACCAGCACCTGATGCGTGAAAACACCGCATCGCCCCCCCTAGGGTCAAAACGTCGACGCAATCCTCTCCTTTGGCGTGAACAAACTATTCAAAATCCTGTAGGATCCAAGATCTAATTGATGTGTCTACAGGATGATTGTATATGTATAGTTGTTTAACCCAAAAGTATATGAAGTAACACATTTTACTTGGTGTTTTTAGTATTACTCTAGCACAAAGTTTTTGTGCCTTATATGTTTTAAATGTTCGTTAGGGACAGTGATTGAAGTATTTTGTGTTCACATGTGAAAGATTTGAGTAAAATTTGCTTTCATTTTTCTTTATGGTCAGTGAGTTTTGTTTGTGAATGTATTAGTACACCTGTCTTGATATCCTGGTTAGGTACGAGACTGAAGAAAGGAAACATTGAAATACTAAAACAGTGTGTATTTCTGTCCGACAGAACCATTATTACTTTATTTATTTTTTAGAAATTTAAGGGAGTCCATTTGAATAGGAAATATGATGAGAAGATTTTCATGTTGTTAGTGACTAGGAAGATTTAGGGTTTTCTGATGGTTAATAATATTGATCCATGTGGGTATGTTAACACAAAAATATTCGAGTTTGGGTAGTATGATCATGTTCATGATGCCTCTACATCTCACAATTGACAGCAGGAGCGCTATCTATGATTCAACCTGATCGTCTATCTTTGTGATGGCCAACCTGTAGTTGTCCCATGTAACCGGATGCAAGTCTTACTTTATCTTTACCTTCATTGGCAAATGCAACACTGTATCATTTTCTTTGGAGATCAGAAGATCAGAAGACACTTTCTCCTCTTACAAAAAACTTAGAAAACATGGCTATCTTAGACAAAGTAGGACTCTTTACCAGCCATTGCAATAGCTGTGTTTCTGTTGGACTAGCACCTTGAAACCAGGGGTGGGTGGACGTTCGATATTTCCCTCTACAAAGGTCCATGGAGTTACCCAAAAATGTAACGAGATTTTGTGGATTTCCTCACGTTGCTGCTTTTTTGTATGCTGTGATGCTCGTACTAATTTTTAGCACCCGGTACCTGTGCTGCATTGTAAAATCAGCAAAACGAATAGGTTTTCAACCTGAGCAGCAGTTTTCTCACTGTGAGGGGCACCTTTCTCAATGCAAGCTGTTGCAGCCTGCCATGACCACCTGTGTTGTGAAACTCGCTGAGAGGTAGTATAACACTTGATTTTCTCACTAGCATGCGCCATCAAACTATTGGTGAGCTGCACGCAAGAAAAATCTCCACCACACGCTGATTGGTGGGGTTTATCGGAAACTCCAACTCCAAAAAGAAAAGCCAAAACACCACTAACTTTACCAGAGGAGCAGAGCTTACAACCCACTCTACTTGAAACCCCTTGCTGATATGTGCTCTCCATCACTTGAAATTGAGTTGCTGTGCATTATATTAATTTGTTGCAATGGTCCTGAAATCTACGAAGAGGAAAGAAGTTGAAAGTGCTTGAATCCATGAAAATATGTGGGTTAATATTTTCCAAAATGCAGGGTTAACTTAATACAAGCAAATGGAAAACAAAAAACTACGTGGGTGAAGCTGGGTCTTTGCTGCTCCAATAGGAGCAATGAATTGCTAAGCAAATCCAAAGGCTTTCAGAATTCTGGGGCCTTTCTCAAAGTACAGCTGAACATCAGTGGCTGCATAGGCATGACCTTTACTGGCTGAAGTCAACGCACAATGAGGCAAAAACAAAAGGTAGGAGAATTTTCTTCAACAATATGAGAGTTGCCAGGCCTCCATGACAATGATGTCCAATCAATTTTTTTTTAAATAAATAAACATTCAAACTGGGGAATTGCTTCTGTAAAACAAAATGGTTGCAAACAAGATGACCTCACATTAGCAACACTGTTCTTGTTCCTTTTTGTGACTGCCAACCTTTAATGGGGGACATGAACAGTAAGAAAACAGAGTTGAAGCACTGCCATAAATATTGTGGGACTTATGATGTGGTTAAGCTAGTGGTCCTGTGGCCGTATAACTTTGTGGGGTAAACGTTGACAGCTGGAGCTCCACTATCAGAAACAAAGTTGCCCCACTTTGATTTAGAACCCTGAAATAAGCAGAAGAGACATCCATGAATTTTTGGCAAATGGCTCTTTTACATACAGCACTAATGGCCCTGATGCTGTAAGTACTCTTACTCTTGCCAACATCATTGGTTAATCATAGGACATATACAAATATGCATATGTATCATATAGGAATAGGAAGCTCAATGAGAAGCTAAACAAATAAAACAGACATTAAAACGCTTTGCGGTCATAGTCTATCTTGAGTTTTTCATCAGCACATTTTTTAGCTCTCTATTTTTCAAACTGTATATAATGGGGTTACACAGTGGAGTGAGTGCAGTGTAGGTCAAAGATAATATCTTGTTGTCTTTCATTGAATAGGCTGATGTTGGTCGCATATATGTAGAACAAATGGATCCATAGAACAAAACAACAACAGTGAAGTGTGAGGCACATGTTGAAAACGACTTCCTCCTTCCTTCTGTAGACTTGATTTTCAGGACAGCTGAAATTATGTTGACATAAGATGTGATAACTAAAATAAATGACAACACTGCCACTGTTGCACCAAGAATGTAGGTCTGAATCTCAAGAGCATGAGTGCTAGAACAGGAGATCTTCATCAGAGCTGTCACATCACAAAAGAAGTGGTTGATTGTGTGGGTTGCACAGAATGATAGTTTAGACATTAATACTGTGTGTGGTGTTGGATCTATGAGACCAACTAGCCAGCATCCAGCTGTCAACCCAATACACACAGCCCTATTCATGATGGTCAAATAACGCAGGGGTTGGCAGATCGCCACATACCTGTCATAAGCCATGACTGTGAGGAAAAAGAATTCTGTGGAGGCTATGCCAACAAAAAAGTGCATCTGGAGCAAGCATTCTGTGAGAGAGATGAATGTGCCATTAAGAAAGAAGCGAGCCAGCATTGGGGGGAAAATAATTGAGGTGTAAGTGATGTCAATGAGGGCCAGGTTTGTGAGGAAGAAGTACATAGGAGAGTGCAGTTGTGAACTACAGCAAATTGCTGTGACAATAAGAAGATTTCCAGTCAGAGTAATCAGGTAAATCAGTACAAAAGCAACAAAAAGCATAACTTGAATCTGAGGAAAGTCTGAAAACCCTACAATAAGAAACTTTTCCACCAAGGTTAGATTCTGTTCAATCATTTTCCCAGAGATACAGCTCTGCTGTGATACCTGAAAGGAAAAACATAAATTCATAGTTATTGCTTTCTGATTATTTGATTAAATATTAATGTAAACATTTTGGGACTCATTTAGGATTTAGCGTTCATTGCACATCCCTCATTTTTTTGGAGTACGATTAAACAACGGAATTATCCTACAGTAACATCCTCATTGGGGTGGAAATTGTATTTCATAATATTTAGAGTCTTCTCCAAGAACAAGACCATTCTCAGTACCATCCAAACTCTAACTGAGGTCCTTCATTATCTTTGTAACCCTTCATTTTTCTTTTCAAGTTCTGGAACTTGTAGCATCCATATTAAACTCTCATTAAGTGCATCCCTCCAATATGTGGTCACAGTACATAAAAAGGTATTTTGTCATAAAATATCTTCATTCAATTGCTAGCACATTTCCTAAACTGGTTCTCAGCCTTCCAAAGATGCTATTGTAAGTGCTTCATATGTGGTTTCTAATCCTAAATTCAGCTTCTTAATTACAAGTATTTTTGAGTAGAATTATAACATTAAATGGCAATAAAAAGTGTCTGTCCTGCCGGAGAGGTACATGGATATCATCATAGATGTCTTTATGTATTGTGATTGAACGAATTCCTCCTAAAACTTCTTCAGCCCACAGCTAGATCATTTTCATTCCATAGTGATGCACATCCAGAATAAAATATACCTAATTTTGCAGTGACAAATAAGTATCATAGTTCAAAGCAAAAGTTAATGACTCTACAGGAACAGTTTCAACACATGAACACATGCACATAACTTTGATTCAGGAAAGATATGTGCTGGTGATTGCTCATCGCTGTTGGGAAAATTCAAGTTAACATCAGCAAACATGCAAAGATTTGCATCAAACTTTGACTAGGTCACACTTTGCCCATGAAGTATTCCTTGGGCCTAAATTATTTCAACATTATGACAAAAAGGAAATCTGAAGGGGGGGTGGGGGGCTTGCATCAGGGAATTGCAATAAATGCATGCTGTGGCTCCTTCATCCCTGGTTATTTCACTGGTGCAGCTGCTCATTACATGCAGCTTTGAGTTATTGCGGGGCATAGTCCACTCGCATGAAGCAAAGATGCATGTCAAATTGCTCCCAATAGTGTATGGGAGACTTCTGTGGCACACTTTTGCAGAGCAGCAGAAGGCTGCTGACCTGAGTGGTTTGCCCAGACGTGGGTCCCTTGCTCACTCTACCACTGAATTAAAGATAGCCTTGCTGATGAGGATTATGAACCCGAAACCGGTCCCAGGTTGCTTGTTTCCAGTCCAGGGAAGACATGGCTTGGCAATACGGGATGGACTGTTCCCATGAGGCCCGGGTTCAGACTGATTTGCATATGGCCATGTCTGAACTGGGGTGGTGGAGTGAGCTATAGAGAGGTGATGGATTAAACCCAGATCAGGTGACTGGGGGTGAGTGTTTAATTTGTTCAAACGCTCTGTCCATCATCCCCTTTGGTATCGCTTTGTTCTCCCTGAGTTGGCAGGGTATGCCCAGACGTGGGTCCCTTGCTCACTCTACCACTGGATTAAAGATAGCCTGGCTGATGAGGATTATGAATCCGAAACCGGTCCCAGGATGCTTGTTTCCGGTCCAGGGAAGACATGGCTTGGCAGTTCGGGCTGGACTGTTCCCATGAGGCCCAGGTTGAGACTTATTTGCATATGGCCATGTCTGAACTGGGAGTGTGGAGTGAGCTATAGATAGGTGATGGATTAAACCCAGATCAGTTGACTGGGGGTGAGTGTTTGATTTGTTCAAACGCTCCGTCCATCATCCCCTTTGGTATCGCCCTGCATCAGCACTGAGACCGCATTTGCACTGAGACCTATGAGGGGTAGAGAGGGCCTTTAGGAAACGGAGGAGGTGGTGGCACTCCCTGGGCTGCTGTAGTGCCCAGAGAAAGCTTTGCGACTGTGATCTGCACTGAAGAGCGGCTGTCCACATTGTCGGACGTCTGACTGATGCGAGCAGCTGTGGCAGATCACTGCCTGTGCAAAGGCAGACAGCGAGGCACGGCCAACTACTATTGCAGACTCAGTGATCCATCCAATGGACTCAGTAATAGGAGGTGGCAGGCCCCTACGGGAGCACGCCCATGGACCTTGACATATTGAGGTTTGCACTGTTATTCACACCTGCTCTTGATGCAGCACAGATAACCTCAGGAGGAGGTTTTGCCTGCTCTGTGAGACCTTATACACTGTTGTGGGGGTTTCCTGGCTGACCGCCTATATTTTATGAAGTCCTACAATGAGCTGCAACCTACAGAAATGAGGCATAATACTGATGTATTGGGAAAGAGCCTGCTCCTTAAGGGCCTACTACTGCTACCAATGTTTCCTGGGTACAGATCAGTCAATAAATCAGGATTTAGGGAGTGTGGCTAATCACCGGTGAGGGTAGCCAGGAGCTGGAATCTACCTGCAATCAGTGAAAGAGCCAGGTCTTGCGTCCCTTTTTAAATTCCATGAGAGTGGATGTTGTTCGGAGGTGGAAGGGAAGGTTGTTCCAGGATTTGGCGGCGAAGTAAGAGAAGAAGCATTCTCTGTTCTGGCTACAACAATGCAGGGAGTGTGGGCTAGGGAGGCAGAATGCAGGTGTCTGGAGGGTTGGGGGTATTTCAGGGGTTGGTTGATGAATGCTCGCCCCAGGTCATAGAGGGCCTTGTGGGCATGATGTACCATCTTCTTGACTTGGCATCTTTTCTGGATGGGGACCCAGTAGGGTTCTTGAGCGTTCACTGCCCATGCCTAATATTTATGAACTGTTTGAAGGACAGGAGAAGTGCGCAAGAGTCATAGAAAATAAGATTTAAAAAATTAGATCCGAAGTCCAAATTGCAAGAAAATGTGCATGAGCCTGGTCAACTCTAAATGTTTCTGTGGGGTACGAATTCATTATACAGATTGTGGCCGACGACCATTCTTTGTGCAAAGCACTTTGATGTTATGCATCCACAGTCTTGCCGTACCCTATTCCCCTTACATACTGGGTGATAGACCTGTCAACCTTATGATGGTCTTCCATCCAAACTGTATTCCTACTTAACTCCATTTCTGTGCTGAAATTAGTTTTTGTTGTCCTTAGGACTCGGTGCATATTACCACTGCTAAACAGTGCTAACGTGCCTATTCTCACTCCCTTATACAAGGTTTGGTTGGTTTTCACCTAATCAGCATATTTAATTTACTTTTTCGTCCTTTGCAGAATGGTATACCATTGAAGAAGGTCCTGTAAATTAAATTCCACTTGTGGGCCTGCAGCACTTATTGTAACACCCAGTTTTAAACTGCTAATTTGCCTTGCACTATAACCCCCTTGCCAAACCTTAAACTCCTATTCTATTGCATATAAGTAACTGAGGTAGTCCCTAGGTATTCCATAAGGCACAGTTAATTGTAATTAAAAGATTGGGCATGCCCTTTGAAGTTGTACTTTTACTGGTAGTGAAAAACTCTTAAAATCATTCTTCAGTACTGTGAAGCCATCCTGTCCCACATAATACCATTGAGTTCCCTTAGTACATTTAATAAGTGCTAACTTTTGATTGGGAGAAGTTATCCAGATCATATTTGGTATCAATGAAATTGTACAAAAAAAATCTCTTTAATGTTAAGGTCAGATTTTTTATTACAATTTTGAAAATGCAACTTTCAGATAGTTTGTGCCTGCAGCCTGTCTTGGGTCACATGACTGAGTGTAACATAATTCCTTATAGACAGTCACACAATAGAAGGAATAGGTGTGTCTCAATGGGCCATCTCCGGACAGGATCGGGAAGATGGAGATGAGCACAGCCCTACTTGCAACTGAATAGAGTGTGCTCCGCCTTCACACAAAGTACCTCTCACCTCAACATTTTCACTGCAGCCAGTTTGGAGCCAGGGCAAAGGAGGGAGGAAATTCCATACACATCAAATAACTTTTCCAGAAACTTCTCCCTCCTTCCAGAGGAAGGCCACCAGGGTAGACAAAAGGACCTTAAGACCCACTCTTCAGTTCACTCCTGGTTCTGTGGAAGGACTCTCACAGGACTGCCTGCAGCTGTCACCTACCGTGTACCAGGCAATACTGCTTTGCTGTACCTGGAAGGACCTGTTTGCTGCCTGGAGCCTGCTTGGAACCCTCAGAGGATGGCTGTGCAGTTGAGCCTTGAATTTCACCTGAATCCAGGACTGCCAGAGTGACTACAAGGGATTGTTTGCTGGCCTCCTGTTCAGATCCTCATGAAAACAAAGGCTCCTACCATCTTGAAACTGTACCAGAACCCAGTCTGAGGGAGCCCTTAAGCCCCAGTTGAGTTCTATCAGTCTTGGACCCTCGGTTATGGTTCTAAAGGAGCCCAGGTGGCCAAATCCCAAAACTGAACACTTAAAAAATGTTTGGCCAAAAACTGCTCTGAGAAGAAGGAGGAGAGAGGGGCCAACCTGTCCACCCAAGGTGCCTTGCCGGCTTCTACCACTGCGTTCTTCCCTAATGCAGCAAGTCCTGTTCAGCAGTCCCTCAGCAAAGTGGTATTCAACCTCATGGAGCAGTCTTCAGCTACAGCCCTCTGCTGTGTCCCGCTGGAGATTTTTGACTTCCAAAATAGAGACTAGTTTCCAATATAGAAATTTGCACCACTGCTTTAGCCCCAGGCTCCCTGACGATGATGTTCCCTCCTCAGACACCTCCTTCAGCCTTGCCCTGCTGAACTTTAACTTCTCAGAACATGTTTTCTCATAACAATTTCTAAATGGTAAGGTAAGCACTGACTGGAACCAATCCACTTTTCAGATCAAAACCACGCTCCATTGCGGTCTGCCACATTTTTTACTGTGACCCGGTCTTGCGTGACTAGATGTCCACGATTGGCATTTTTATATTTTAGGTGCTAGCTTGCACTAAAAACATGCAAAATGAATAACTCCATCTCCACTGATTGTATTTTTGTCATATTGTTCTCAAAATGTTTTTGTAACTGTACTCTCTTCTTCTAAATTGGGAGGGATTTTTATTGTGTTTTTTAAATTTTTTTTATCCTCATTTTGCGATTGAATGTATAAAGAGTTTTGGGAGTCTGTTGTTTCAACGTTCTATGCCGTCACTGCCCCATGTTTCTCTTGCTTGGTTGGGGAGTATCCCTTAGGTGTTGTTTCTAAACAGGTTTCTCCTTTATCCTTGTCAAAAATTCTATTTCTTATGGGGGGAGTAGCTAGCCATCCTGGCTACTCAGCAGAAATGATTTCCGCCTGAATTATTGCCATTGCTTTAATCATTGGATTTGGTTACCGGATCTATATAAAAGATGTTAGTTAACTGTTTGGAAGTACTGTTCTCATAATTACCAAAAGTCTGACTTTTTGCTAGTTTTCCCTTTCCTAACAAGTTTATTCATTTTAAATATGGAATTTAGCCAGTTTGCGTGTATAGGAGGTGCTGGTTTAAACCAGTTAATACAGATCTCTCTCCTTGCTAACAGTATTAACACAAACAGTAGCTTTTCCTGTTTTTAGTCAACTTACTTGTATTCATATCGTTAGTGAAGTAAATCCCAAAAATAATGAGACTTATACTTACATCTATTTGAAGTCCCAACATCATGGTTTTCGTCTTACCAACTTCATACCAAAAGGAGGTGAGTGAAGGGAATTTCTGGAACATACGGATGTCATTCGCCTTCTCCATTTCACATTTGGGACAGGATTTTTTGGGGTCCAGTATGCCCTATGAATTGTGAACATGTGGTTCCTTTTCAGAGTGGCTGCTTTTAAGGTGGACCAGCATTTTTCTAAAGATTTTTGCCAGGGAGTCTGGAGGTCTAGTTCAGGCATATCTTTCCTCCATATTGTTTCGGGAACTGGACAGTCTTCCTCTCCAGCCACTATGAGAGCCCAGTACCATTTAGATATTTCCTTTTTTATTGGTGAGGATTTTGTCATATCCTTCTCCAAGTCTTCGTTACCCATTTTTTTCTGTGAGAGATTTGGCCCAACTGGTCAACTGATAATATTTGAATTTAGATAAAGTTGAATTAGTGGTTGAGAGTATTTGGTCCCAGTTGATTATGGAGTTGTCTATCAGAAATTGCCCCCAGCTTTCGATTCTAGCTGCTTTTAGTGGTAGGGCGAGAGCATCTTTTAAATCGGAGCAAATTGCTGTAATACGGTATATTTACTGTGTTTCTAATTTGATACCATATTTTTGCAGCATTGTATAAAATCTTTAGTTTTATTTTTTTTAAAGAATTTTGGGTGGCCAAATTTGAATAAAAAATGGTCTACTTTGCCAGTCATATTCTGTAGAAAGACTGGGTAGGATTGATACTTCCTTAACAGGGGTCTCATGTTCTTAAATTGAAATGCCCTATAATATTCAAATAGATCTGGACTGGTTATTCCTCCTTGCTCTTTCTTCCTCGTTAGTTTGTTCCATGCAATTCTTGTACTTTTAGATGACCAAATGAAGCTGGCTAATTCACTCTGGATTTTCTTTAAAGCGTCTTTCTGGAATTCCAGGGGGAAAGTGTTAAAAAGATATGTAAATTTGGGTATGATTGACATTTTTATGATGTTAGATCTTCCCAGAAGGATAAGGGTAGCCCATCCCACACTTTGAGTAGTCTCCTTGTTTCTGCAAGGACTCTGTTCAAGTTCAGTTGGTGGATTTTTTCTAGTTTATTGACCAGGTTGATCCCCAAGTATTTTATTTTATTTCTATTGTATGGAGTATTGGGGTGTGTATTCCAACTCATAGCCTCAGTTTATGCTTGATTTGTTAAATAGCCTGATACGCTGCCGAACTTAAATATCGTGTCCTCTATTGCATTGGTGGAGTTTTCAAAGTTATCTGTGAATATCATCAAATCATCCACATAGAGTGTCATTTTCTTTGACCAGTTTTGATGTTTAAAAGGAGATATTAAGGTATGGTTTCTCAGGGAACATGCAAGAGGCTCAATATAAAGGTTAAAAAGTAGGGGGATAGTGGACACCCCTGTCTTGTCCCTCTTTGTATTTCAATGTTGCTGGTGAGGGTTCCGTTGATTAGTATTTTTGCTCTTGGTTTGTTATATTTTTTCCCTTATTGTGTAGCCAAAGCTTTCCCCTAGATTTTATTTTTTAATGGCTTGGTTTAAAAAGGCCCAGTTGTTTCTGTCGAATGCTTTGGCTGCATCAAACGTGATTATGGTTAGGAGTATTTTTTCGCAGATGGCTATGTCAATTGTTGCGAATACATTGTGTGTTATTTCGTGTATTTGTCTACCTTTTATAAATCCTTTCTCGTCAGGGTTGATCAGCTTTGATATTACTGTGGATAACCTCTTTGCTATGACTTGCATGAAGATTTTGTAATCACAATTTAACAGTGAAATAGGTCTGTAGGATTCACAGAGTTTCGGGTTTTTTCTGGGTTTTAAAATGATACTGATCGTCGCATCATTCCATGAGTCGGGAATTTTTTCCTGTTCCATGTATATTTTATTTTTTAATTCTGTTAGGTGAGCTACCACTAGCTACCACTGAATCCTTCAGTACGAAATAAAATTTGTTTGGTAGTGCGTCAGGGCCAGCAGCTTTACCTCTTTTCAAATCTTTTATAGCAGCACTTACTTCTTCGAGTTTAAATTCGCTATTTAGCTTTTTCTTCTCCTCCTCTGTTAGTGATGGGAGTGGAACATCATCTAGATATTTTCTAATTTGATCATCAGTTAAATTCATATCTTCTTTGTATACATTTGAAGAAAACGTTGCAAACTCCTGCATTGTTACTGAGTCGTCAAAACTTGATATTATTTGGTTGCTCTGAATACAATATATTTTATTTCTTGTTTGGTCTTTTTTAGTTCTCCACACCAGCATTTTTCCGCAGCCTTCCCCATATTCGTGATTTGCCATTTTGCTTGCTTCTCATTTTTTTTCCACTATGTTCTCCAGATAGTCGGTTAATTTCTCCTTGAGCTCTCGGTCCTTTTTGTCTAGTGTTTCTTTCGGTTCTGTGGGGCTTCCTGCCGCAATTTGCTCTTCCATTAGTTTAGTTAGTTAGGCTTTAGATGTCAGCAGGACCCCCATTTCTGGTCGTATTTGGCAGTCAGTCTCTTCTAGGATAGTGAGTGATTTTCGGCGCCTCGCTGGATCTGGTTTCTTCGCTGCTGTGGCCTTTTTCAGGCCTGGGTCTCCAGACTTATTGCTATCAGTAGTGTTGGAGAGTTCCCATCAGCTCGGAAGCCTCTCCCCTTCACTACTTGAAAATACGGCGAGTTTGTTATTAAATCAATTTCCACCATCTCTATGGTGCCGCATCTGTTTCCAGGGCTGCTCCAACTGCCTAGATTCCTCCGGAACAAGAAGGGAATCCTCCCCAATGCCTTCCGATAGTTTCTGCTCGCGTCCAGCGCCACCGCAAAGGTCCCAGCGTACGGCGTCCCAGCGTGCAGAGTCTTGCTTACTTCGGAGGTGCTCCAGCGAGGGCCAACTTGCATGCAGGATCCCTTGGAGTCACCAGCGAGCACCAGGGTACACCAGGTAAAATCGCTATTGTGCGTTTGTCATTTTTTCGCAAAGTAGATGAAAAAGTGTAGTTAGTTTTCAATTATGCATCGGTGAAGTCGGAGCTCCCGACCGAACGTCTTAGTCGGCCGCCATCTTCCTTCATTCTTGATTTTTATTGTGTTGTGTTTTTACTTTATTGCTGTTTGTGTGCTGCATAAATACTTTACATATTGCCTAAGTTAAGCCTTACTACTTTTTGCGCCAATCTACCCAAGGTTAGCAACAAGTTAATTGACTGAATTTTTGTGGTTCCCCCTTCAAGGGATTGTTCAGTTTCTCATACAGGACATGACTGTGCCCACTGAGTTATAAGCCCACGGGTGCTGGGTTTTGGTGGCAGGCCACACCAGGTGCTCTGAGTAATCAAAGGCATTCTCAAAGTCCTATAACCAGTTCCTACTGGACAAGGCCACATGCTGTTTCCAGTGGGCAGTGCAGACAGCATCATTGCCCACTTTTTTCAGCACCAGATGGGAAAATGTTCAACAGTGTCAAAAAGATACAAAGAACAGCATATACCCTTTGGCCTCAGACTCCTTCCATTCTCCCTGCTCCTTTATCTCATCAATTTGTAATTGGTAGTAGTATGTGGCATTTGATGTCCGCCCTGAAGCTTTGTTCATGATATTGATTATGGCACTCTTCATGTCATTTATAATATATAATATTACTAATGATATAATTAATGAGGTATTCCATGGTTCCGTGTTCGAATGCCCACCAGATCATTTGTACTATATAAATATCTATATGGCTATGCAGACAAAATTGCACCAGTTATTTACCATTACCTCAAACAGTAGGTGTAGAATAGGACAGTTGGCTCAGCTCAGTATCCCCAAAAGGAACCAGATGAGGTTATCAAGTTATGGGGCACACATATGTTGCTCCCTGGGCCCGTGGCAAGCTGTGGGATGGCAGTAGTAAATGTATTGCTTAGCAAAAAACATACATTTACAATATATAAGAAAATCATAATAAATTAATTAATTTACAACATGAAACAGCTTTAAAATCGGGGGATAAAAGAAATGCCAGGCAAGTTGGTTGTTCTATCAAGCCAATCCAGGTTATTCTATGACATATTTTTGGAGACCGCACGAGGGGCCAGATGTAGAAAGGCAAATACCGGTCGGTAACGGCCGATTTCGGCCGTTACCGACCGGTATTTGAAGATGGAGATGTAGGGGCATGTTAAAATACAGATTCAGTAATTTTACCGAATCGGTAATTTTTACCGATTCTGTGAAATACCGAATCGGTAAAATTACCGATTCTGTATTTTGACATGTAGGTAGCACTGCAATCAGTGCTACAGGGGTTTAAGAATTTGTTATTTACCACCAACTAGAAGTTGGTGGTAAATAAAAAAAAACCTTTAAAAAGCATTTATTTTATTTTTTAAACAGTACCATGTTGCAGACATACATGCCCTAAAGGCATGTATGTCTGCAACATGTTCACCCATGCACAATTGAGGGGTGCAATGGGGTGTCAAAGTGACACCCTACCACCCTTCAATGTTTCCCCCAATTACCGAATCGGTATTTACCGATTCGGTAATTGACATTCATTCCTATGGGCCTCCAGGCCAATTGGAATGAATGGCAATTACCGAATCAGTAAATACCGATTTGGTAATTACCGAATCATACCGATTCTGTACTGAAATCGGTAAAATTACCTAAAACCGATTGCCAGTTCCTAAATACCGAATCGGTATGATTCGGTATTTAAGAATCGGTAATCTGGGATTACCTATATCTGGCCTTAGGTGAGGTTTAGAAATGTCAGCACTTTGCCAATGACCTCAAGAAATGTTGATGATAAGAAGTATCTAATTGCTTTACTAATAGTACTTGTATTAGCTGCAATGAAAGCTTACTTGAGATATTTCTTCCTAAGATTTATAAATGAAGGGCATAAGAATATTATGTGCCCAATCAACTTGTTTTAATATCCTTATAATTTGCAGATGTTCAATGTTGGGCACTGTGGAATCCAAAAGCCATGAAATTGATATATCTGTATGTACATTAATCAACATCTGGAATATTTGTTTATGAAGAAAGGCTCCAAGGACAATTTACATGTGCCAGATGTAGGTTGATATTGGTGTCTATGATATAGTCTGCATATGTATTAGACAGTTGAGTTCTGAGATCATTCAGTCTACAGTTAGACCTTAGAGTATACCATATTAAAACATTTCACTCTAATGCAGGAAAGCTTTTAATGAACTTGTAGTGTAGTTCCTATTTTCCCAATAGGCCCTGCGCATTGGAATAACATACCCAATAGTATGGACATAGAAGTTCGGGTCTTCCAGGTCTCTACTGACTATGCTAAACTTAATTGGGTTTGTTACCAACTAGCTCAGAGGTCACTGGAAACGTTCTTGACTGAATAGGAAGTGATCAGCTTCCCTGGTACAGACAAGTAGGGATTCAGTTTTCCAACAACCGCATAAACATGACAACTTTGCTCCTTAGAATAAGAGTCAATCTCTAGAGTTGTGTGAAACAATAGACAGTTATTTTACTCAGTCAGTTGTGCAGATTACTTTCACCAAGATGCAGAGAAATAGAGAGACGGGCGTTTTCAATAAAAAGGTATTATTTATTGAACAGTCTTTCTTCTCATGCAAGAGAAATGAATTGCCACAATTGCAAGACTAGTTATTATAAAAAGTGCGTACAGTAAAATGAGGATTGTGAAATAATACTGTAAAAGCATTGATATGGTTTCTTAGCCATACAAGGGTTTAAAATGAATAAAATATATACATTCATATATACATTAGGCTAACATACTCAACTGGTGCTTCTAACTACGCCTACCCCGGTTTACCTGACCTAAGCCTAATACTTGGGAGGAAGTAAGGAAGTAGCAGTTTTAGTTAAGTTGGTTTTGCCAAGGTTTGCTTCAAGAATTCTCTCTAAGGGTTTAGTCAACACCATACCTCTGAAATAGAATATTGGAGGGCTTGGATCTCCTTCCAGGACTCGATATCCCAGTCACTCGCAAGAGTAGGCTGGAAACGCCGGAGCTGGATTTTCTCGGCAGGAGAAAAGACAGCGTCTCTCTCAGCGCGTCGAGGAGGAGGAGGGGCAGCGTCCGTGGGCAGCTTGCATCTGCTGGGCTCTGTAAGGGACAGCTGATCTGCTCCTGTGTTCACCACACCATCGCTGGCATCGATGTCGTTGAGGCAGCGTTTGCTTAAGGCAACGTTGGTAATATTTATACCTGAAAGGTGCCTTGTTTGACGTAAGTTTTTGGACATAAGACGTCAATAAAGATGTCACTAGGAAGTGATCGTCTCTCAGTGCTCATTAGAGTTCTATTCTAATCAAAACATAGCAAGCGGGGGTTTCCCAGGTTGCTGAGTTTTTATCTTGTTGAAGAACTCGGAGTGTAATCTAGGAATCTTAGATAGTGGCTTCTGCTGTGTCATTTGCTCTAATGAGCTGCAGAGGAAGCGATTCTGAAATGTGGCTCTGATCGTGTTAGGCCAGAGACGAGTTTCTGAAATATCACTCTTGATCGTTTATGCCATTATAGGGGTACAAATGGATTTAAAGCTGTATAGGGGCATAAGGTCACAGTATTGATCGGGGTCCTAGATTAGAACGCGACACCCACTCCACAAATTTATGTCCATCAATTTATTAAAAACTATAGCAAAAGATTGGAAAGGGGCGACCATTCGGTCCCCCCGAACGTATGGCAGAGTGCCACGATCCCCCCGGGAAGCCATCTTGGGCGGGAGGCGAGTCTCGGCTGGTATGCCCGAAGCGGCGTAGCCGGGGCGCGCCTTTTCCCGCCCTAGAGTGGGTTGGCCTAGACACTGACGCAATCGGCCACGCCCTTGGGGCAGGCAGGGGCGGGTTTACGCCCGCCCTGAAGACGGATAAAAGGAGCAACAAGTCAAGAAAGCATCCTCTTGTTCCTGTGCTCTGAAGCTGCACCTCCTCGCTGCACGTGAGCTCGAGACGGAACGAAGAGCCAATTTTGAGCGTTGTAATCATTCTTGTTTGTTTTCTAGATACTCTGTTGGAGAATGCCGAAGAAGGCGGGAAAGCGAATGACTACCGACCAGATGCTGCGCGTTCTGATGAAGGAGGTGACCGACCTAAAGAGGCGAATGGCGGACAAGGATGAGGAAGGAGGGCCGAAACGTCCTTTGGCAGGAGCAGCTCCGGGAGGAAAAGGCAAAAGGCCCAGGCGGGGAGCAGCTGGGGGAGACATCCCGGGTCCCAGTACCCCGCTCGAAGCACCCACTCCGGCGCCGGAGGAAGGGAATCCGATTCCCGTTGTGGTCACCCCCGTGTCCGAGGAAGATATGCCGCCCGAGTTGACAGCACAATTAGCAGCGTGGTTGGGTAAAGGTAGCGAGGGCGCCACGGCTGTCGACGCGCAGGTTCTGATGAAGCAACTGCGTGAAACACGGGAGGCAGCGAAGGCATCCACACCGGCTGCGGCAGGGGAGAAACCACAGGGGACAGGTTCAGTCGCAGAGACGGCGTCTGGTTCAGGTAAGCGGCCATTGCCGATTGCGAGGGATGAGTCGGCACCCTCTCGAAGGGAAAAGTTGGGTCAGCATGTCCCTTTAGCTATTAAAGAGAAGATATGGGCAGGGGAGTATATAAACATCTTCTCGTTGCTTACTGATCATTATGAGATGGAGCATGTTAAGTGCCAAAAGGACCTCATGCATCCGAGTGTTTGGCGCGCAAAGATGGCCGCCTTTAAGGTAAATGAAAACATTGGCAATTGGGGCAAAGCGTGGGGGGTTTTTACAACCATCCTGGGGGAACGTAGGCCCGAATTGCTGCCGGATTTGCCGATTTATCAGTCCCGGATCATGGGGTACTCTGTATCACACGAGGGCAATCATTGGTTCTGCTATGATAATATTTTCAGAAAATCAAAAGAACATGATAAAAGCTTAACTTGGGATTGTTATGATTCCGTGTCCTGGTCCAAAATGGAGGAGACGGGTATGTTGAAATTGCCATTAATAGGGAGTAACGTGGGCGAATCCTCCCGCCAAAATGCGGGGACGCCCTTTCGATCAGGTACGGGTACCGACAATCACTTGAGGCCTACCGGCAACACAGGAAAAAGGGGGGTTTGTTGGAACTTTAACAGGGGGAAATGTACTAGGCCTCAGGGGTCATGCAAATTTAGACACGAATGTAGTGGGTGTGGGCAATCATCCCATCCTGAGTCCACGTGCAGAGCCAAAACGGGTGATAACGGGGGTAGAGGAGGCGCCAAACAGGTCTGACATAGTCCGAGGGGCGCCTTTACCTACCCCGATTGATACCCTGGCAATGATTCCCTGGCTCAGCGAATACCCGGACCGTGCTTCCGCTGGGGTGTTGCGGAACGGGTTTTGTTATGGTTTCCGCATCCCAGTGGGGGACTTTCAGGGTGTAGCAAAATGTAAAAATCAGATTTCGGTCTTACAGCATACGACCGTGGTACAGGAAAAGATCCGGAAGGAGGTTACTCGAGGTCGAGTCGCCGGTCCATTTAGTATACCGCCAGTGGCTAACTTTGTTTGTTCCCCGTTAGGGGTGGTCCCCAAGAAAGACCCGGGTGAGTTTCGGCTGATACATAATTTATCAGCCCCACGTGGTCTTTCCGTAAATGAAGCGATAGACCCGGAAGTGTGTTCGGTGCGGTATGCATCTTTCGATGAGGCCGTAGCCATTTTGAATCGCCTGGGGCCCGGTGCGCTGATGGCAAAATCTGATATTGAGTCAGCGTTCCGGTTGCTCCCGGTACATCCAGACGATCAGCGTCTCCTGGGTTTCATGTTCCAGGGTCATTATTACATGGATAGGTGTATGCCGATGGGGTGCTCTATATCGTGTGCCTATTTCGAAAAATTCAGTAGTTTCCTACAATGGGTCTTCACAAAGAAGACGGGTTTTCGACATGTGATGCATTATCTTGATGACTTTTTGTTCCTGGGGACAGCTGGGGATCCGGAATGTGGGCAGGCTTTGGCTGCATTTTGTGTCTTAATGAATCAGTTTGGTGTTCCATTGGCACCAGGTAAGACTGTGGGTCCCTCGACTTGCCTCGAGTTCCTGGGGATCGAGTTAGACTCCGGAGAGGGTTGTTTTCGTTTGCCAGGGGACAAAGTGTCAAGGTTCAGGGCATCCCTCCAAATGTGTATAAGTAAGTCTAAAGTTCAGCTGCATCAATTACAGCAGTTAGTGGGACAGTTGAATTTTGCCCTAAGAGTTATACCAATGGCCCGCCCCTTTTCCCGCTCGATCGCTCAAGCCATGGTCGGCCTGAAGGAGGGTCATCATCGCACGAGACTCTCGGCGGAGGTTCGCCAGGACATGCGCATTTGGTTGGCATTTCTGGCGGATTTCAATGGTCGAGTTGTCTGGAACAAGCCGGCCGTGTCCTCTGAGGAGCTGGGGTTGTGGACAGATTCAGCAGGGAGCATAGGTTTTGGTGCCATTTTCGGCACTCGATGGTCTGCACAGAAATGGCCGGCATGGTGGCATGACAGTGGACTGACAAGTAACATTGCTTTCCTGGAACTTTTTTCCATTCTGGTGGCCCTGAGAACATGGCCTGAGGGGTTCAGAGATCACTCTGTGGTGTTCTGGTCTGATAATATGACCGTGGTTGAGTGTATCAATAGCCAGGCAGCACGATGCAAATGGATTTTGAGACTACTCAAGGAAATCGTACTACTGTGTATGGAATTGAATGTGCTATTTAAAGCAAGACATGTCCCGGGGGTGTTGAACCAGGCGGCTGATGCCCTTTCTCGTTTTCGTATGCAGGCCTTCTGGGGTTTTCTGCCCACAGCGGACCCGGAGCCGGCACCCTTTCCCGAAGCTCTTTGGTCTCTCGGTGCCCCGAACTTCGTAACCTCGTGGGAGAGAGTTTAGCACCCAGGACGAGGAAGGCATATGAAGGGGCGTTCCGTTCCTATTTGGCCTTTTTGGGGACTGTTAGAGGGGAACTTTGGGGCCAGGAGGAATGGGTAGTGAAATTTCTGATGTCTTTACATCGGGCAGGGAAATCGGTGGCTACGGCCCAGAGGCATCGGGCTGCCATTTCCTTTGTTGCTAGGGCTCATGGGATCCAGGACCCGACAGCGTCTTTCGCGGTACAAAAAGCGCTACGTGGGTGGCAACGCCTTGAGGGTCGCAGAGTAGATGAGAGGCGCCCGATAGGTTTGGATAGGTTGGCCCTATTATTATCCAGACTCACTGCAACATGTTCATCTCAGTTTGAGACAGTGTTATTCCGAGCCGCTTTTACGTTGGCATTTCATGGGGCTATGCGGGTAAGCGAACTAGTGGCGAGGAACAAGCAGGATGTGACGGGAGGTCTGTGCCAGGAGCACGTCCAGATCAGAGGGGAGGCAATGACTGTCTCGTTTGTCAGGTCCAAGACCGACCAAAGTGGGTTAGGGGATTGCATAATCATACGCAGGATTCCCGGGTCCTCCATGTGCCCGGTGAGGTGTTTAGAGGATTATTTGACACAAAGGGTGGCATCATGGGGGGGGGACCTTGTTGAGACACGCTGACGCCACCCCACTGACAAGGTTTCAGTTCCAGCGGGTGCTTGCGATGTCAATTACTGCCGCGGGCTTGAACCCGGGCGAGTTTGGGACCCATTCCTTTCGGATAGGGGCTGCTACAGAGGCTACAGCCAGGGGTCTGGATGTGGAACAAGTAAAACGTGTAGGGCGTTGGTCCTCCAATTGTTATAAACGGTATGTGCGGCTGCACATGTTGTGAAGCTGTAATGATGTACTCACGCTTCTTGTTTTTGTTTGGTTTTCAGTTGCGCAAGCCTGCGAGGCGGGGCGGACTATGCAGTCGACCCAACACCGGGCCAGCGGTCAGACATCACCGGCTGTGAAAAAAAGGAGGTGTGGGTCGTGGGCCACTCATACGTGAGGCGTGCCGCGGACGTATTCAAGGCGGGTGACACGATTCACGTGGCTGGGGAATACGGGTACAGTGTGTCCTTCTACGGAAGAGGCGGTCTCTGTATTGACCAGTTTCAATCATTTTTCGAGGGTTTGTTAGGGCGGACGAGGTCACCGCCGTCTGTAGTCATAGTACATCTTGGGGGCAATGATTTGGTCACCACTGGTAGACGACTTCTTCTCGAGGCGATGCTTTCCACTGTAAGTTGGTTAGCGAGGAGAGTTCCAGGGTGCACAATTGCGTGGTCCCATTTGATCCCACGGAAAGTGTGGCGGGGGGCTTTTTCTGTTTCTGCTTTGAATCATTCTGTAAGAAAAATTAATAACAAAGTGAGTAGGTTGTTCCGTTCCAATACACTGCATTCTATTTCGCACGGTTGTATTAATGATGACAGTATGTATTTGGGGGATGGTGTGCATTTGTCTCGGGTGGGGAATGAGTTACTCATAGGAGACTTCATAGCTTGGCTGAAGACGTTGAAACATCAATCAATCAATCAATCAGTGACATTTGTAAAGCGCGCTACATACCCGTAGGGTCTCAAGGCGCTGGGGGGGGGGGGGTGCCGCTACTGCTCGAACAGCCAGGTCTTCAGCTTCTTCCTGAAGGAGAGGTGGTCTTGGGTCAGGCGCAGGTCGGACGGGAGGGAGTTCCAGGTCTTGGCGGCCAGGTAGGAGAAGGACCGTCCTCCTGTAGTCGCTCTTCGGATGCGGGGGACGGTGGCGAGGGCGTGGTTGGCTGATCGGAGGTGGCGTTTGGGAGCGTAGAAGTTGACTCGGCTGTTGAGGTAGCTCGGGCCTTGGTCGTGTAGGGCTTTGTGTGCGTGGGTGAGGAGGCGGAAGGTGATTCTCTTGTTGATGGGGAGCCAGTGAAGGTCTCTCAGATGTCCGGAGATGTGGCTGGATCGTGGGATGTCGAGGATGAGTCTGGCTGAGGCGTTTTGGATCCGCTGGAGTCTCTTCTGGAGCTTGGCGGTGGTCCCGGCGTAGAGGGCGTTGCCGTAGTCCAGTCGGCTGGTGACGAGGGCCTGGGTGACGGTCTTCCTGGTCTCTGTGGGGATCCACCAGAAGATCTTCCGTAGCATGCGTAGGATGTTGAAGCACGCCGAGGAGACGCTGCTGACTTGCCTGGTCATGGAGAGGGAGGAGTCCAGGATGAAGCCCAGGTTTCGTGCATGGTCTGTCGGTTTGGGTGCGGTGCCCAGGGCGGGAGGCCACCAGGAGTCGTCCCAGGCGGAGGGAGAGGAGCCCAGGATGAGGACCTCCGTCTTGTCCGAGTTCAGTTTCAGGCGGCTGGTCGTCATCCACTCGGCTACCTCTTTCATCCCTTCGTGTAGGTTGGCTCTGGCGGCGGCGGGGTTGTTGGTCAGGGAGAGGATCAGCTGGGTGTCGTCGGCGTAGGAGATGATGCTGAGGTGGTGTTTGCGTACGATGGCCGCGAGGGGGCTCATGTAGACGTTGAAGAGGGTGGGGCTCAGGGATGATCCTTGGGGGACGCCGCAGATGACTTCGGAGGCCTCTGACTTGTACGGTGGTAGGCGGACTCGCTGTGTTCTTCCGTCGAGGAAGGAGATGATCCATTCCAGCGCCTTGTCCTGAAACATGACCTCTAGGTAGGAGTTTTGTGGGGGGTCCGGATAGCCGGTCAACTATCCGGCCTGTGGCGGTAAGGTCATGATCGGTGAGCACTAATTGGAAGATCCCTATGAGTGGGTGTCACCCATTACGGATGGGAGCGCTCGGGGGAGGTGGCCATTGGCCCCTCAACGGGGAGGCGGTCCCTTCTAAGGATGGGTCGCCGAAAGGAAAGGAAAGGCGGTCAAGGCCCCTTCCTGGGTAGGAGGGGTTACAGCCCCCTCCTGGGGAATTTCCCGGGGCCTGGACGTCTGCGACGGCAGATGTGGTAAGTTGTGTGGGGTTTGGGGGGGTCTACGCTACCTTCTAGATACCTCACACGAGTCCTCGTACGACCTTTAAGTGGCGTCGAGTTGTATTGGGGCCCCCGTCAAGTCAAGGGAAATGGGTAGTTGCACTTGAGGTACGCCTCTGTGCGGTCGCCCCTCACAAGTGAGGGGGATACTTCTGGGTTAGGGATCTTGACACCGGTGACGACCTTGCCGTTGGCCCTTAAACGTTAGGATGTACAATTTCAAAATTTCAAGTATAAGTTTGGTAGGATGTTAGTTCGGCTAGGAGAACCTTTGTATTAGAGAATATGTTAAGGTTAGCCAAACATCTCAATGTGGTAATGAAATTGTACATAATATGAAACTTTTGATTTAATGTTTTAATTTTGTTTCATATTTTAATAAATACGGCCGGGAGGGTCACTCCCTCCCGTCTTCCAAAAACTTCATAACTGTTTCCAGTTTCCCATCCTTGGGGATTGTGTTGAGAGGGGGTGGCGGGTATCTCAGCCATATGGAAAGGGGCGACCATTCGGTCCCCCCGAACGTATGGCAGAGTGCCACGATCCCCCCGGGAAGCCATCTTGGGCGGGAGGCGAGTCTCGGCTGGTATGCCCGAAGCGGCGTAGCCGGGGCGCGCCTTTTCCCGCCCTAGAGTGGGTTGGCCTAGACACTGACGCAATCGGCCACGCCCTTGGGGCAGGCAGGGGCGGGTTTACGACCGCCCTGAAGACGGATAAAAGGAGCAACAAGTCAAGAAAGCATCCTCTTGTTCCTGTGCTCTGAAGCTGCACCTCCTCGCTGCATGTGAGCTCGAGACGGAACGAAGAGCCAATTTTGACCCACCCACCAGCCCCTGAGGACAGCAAGTAGTTTTTGAATAAAGTTGATGTTTAACTCTGATTTTCGTTTACAGGTTGTGGTTATTATCGTGTTGACTTTGAGTATGCAATAAACAATGGTCAATGTGCGTTATGTTTTGCAAAATAAAGTTATTCTGCTTTAGTGTCATCAGTATGCATGCTTTTAATAAAATTGTGTTGCTACTGTCTTTTTTCAGGATTTAGTCCTTTAGTAATTTAGTTAGCATTGTCGTATTTATTTTGGTCGGGCGGTAAGGTCATGATCGGTGAGCACTAATTGGAAGATCCCTATGAGTGGGCGTCACCCATTACGGATGGGAGCGCTCGGGGGAGGTGGCCATTGGCCCCTCAACGGGGAGGCGGTCCCTTCTAAGGATGGGGCGCCGAAAGGAAAGGAAAGGCGGTCAAGGCCCCTTCCTGGGTAGGAGGGGTTACAGCCCCCTCCTGGGGAATTTCCCGGGGCCTGGACGTCTGCGACGGCAGATGTGGTAAGTTGTGTGGGGTTTGGGGGGGGTCTACGCTACCTTCTAGATACCTCACACGAGTCCTCGTACGACCTTTAAGTGGCGTCGAGTTGTATTGGGGCCCCCGTCAAGTCAAGGGAAATGGGTAGTTGCACTTGAGGTACGCCTCTGTGCGGTCGCCCCTCACAAGTGAGGGGGATACTTCTGGGTTAGGGATCTTGACACCGGTGACGACCTTGCCGTTGGCCCTTAAACGTTAGGATGTACAATTTCAAAATTTCAAGTATAAGTTTGGTAGGATGTTAGTTCGGCTAGGAGAACCTTTGTATTAGAGAATATGTTAAGGTTAGCCAAACATCGCAATGTGGTAATGAAATTGTACATAATATGAAACTTTTGATTTAATGTTTTAATTTTGTTTCATATTTTAATAAATACGGCCGGGAGGGTCACTCCCTCCCGTCTTCCAAAAACTTCATAACTGTTTCCAGTTTCCCATCCTTGGGGATTGTGTTGAGAGGGGGTGGCGGGTATCTCAGCCATAGCATGTGTAACATTACCCACCACAAAATACATATTTGTATTTGAAATGGCGTATTTGAAATACATGGAATTATTTGTACTGTACGTCTTTAAGCATAGAAATCATTCAACATTATAGCATATGTAATCAGTGAACGATTTTGCAAAAAAATTACACATGAAATATCTCTTAATACAGAAAAGAAGGGTGAGATAATTTCATCACATAGAAATGCAATTGCTGTAATATGTGCTAGAGGCTGATGTAAAGTTATTATGTCTCTAGATTTACCTAACAATAGAAGCTTCTGTTCTTTATGAATAGCTCTACTTTAAGCAAAGAATTTTTGTACCAGAAAAAAAAGTAAATATTTTTAAAAATCGGTAAATTAAAAAAAAGAAATTCTGGTGAAAGGGGGAATAGAGTTCCAACGCTTTTTAGCAGTTTTTATTGATCAAAACTGAAGGCCGAATTCAGAGTTCATGGGAACGCTGTGTGTCGGAATGCTTTTCAAAATTATTGTTTCTGTTCGGGGGAGAACATCATATCAGACAGGCTCTTAAAGAATTGGTCTACAAAATCAGGTGACAGTTCGACCAAGTTCGATAGTGCTGTAACTTGGCAGGCGTGAGAATGATTGCTATCATCAAAGTCTGGATCAGCAATGCTCACAGAAGGTCGTACCTGGGTGATGTTGCTTTTATTTCTCGCTCCACTGTCACCACCTAGTCGTAGCACAGGAGTCTCAACGAATGCCGTCATCAGGATTGGCAGCCGCTGGGGACAACACAATGCGTGGGCTGTTATAGGACTTAGCAAAGTATCGATATCCATTGGTACTGCTGATGGAAGTGCAAGACAGATGTCCAACACGCACTCATCTCCACATAGCATACATCGAAGCACAGGTAAGATGCAGGTCTGCCATATAGGTCTGAATGAAAGAAACCAGCTCATGTTCAGATCTCTCAGCCTGGCCAATCCAAGGACTCTAGTTATTCGGTCCCGGTAGCGTATTGCTAGGATCGTTTCTTCCATTCCTGCCGGAGTCATGCCTGAGTTTTGGCTTGCCATAGCGGAGCAGGAGGGTCAAAAATAAAATGCCTGCTACAAGTCCTAAAAATAGGGGTATGCCGCCAAAGACTGAATGGACAAAATTAGGAATGATTCCTAGAATTGCTTCGAATGGTGTTAACAGTCCCGAAAAAATGGTCTTAAATACGCCTGGGATGCCTATGGCACTCGACATGTTAAGGATTTGGCTAAGCATTTCTCTGAAATGCACGGGGCAATTTGTTGATAAAAGGTCATGAATCTCTGATGTTGTCCTTGCAACTTGGAGTTCATACGTCTCTTTTGATGACGTTATGGGCACTGTTGTCTGCAAAAGCACAGACTTCATTCTGCTTAAAGTATCAATTCGTATAGAAGAGAAATTCAAACGAGGCCATATGGGAGTCTCAGTGTCTCCAGGGCCGTTTGGAAACAATGCTTGCATACAGCATTTGACCATGGAAGTTACTTGAACGAGATATGCCTTCCTTGGCAAAAGGCCACAACAGCTGTTATCCGTTATTAGAATGTAACTCCCATTCGAGAGTTGCTTAAAGAAAGGCTCTATCTGCAGTCCAGGTGTGACATGTTGGTGGCATGAAAGGTTCTTTGTATTTCCTTCACAGGCTCCGTGTAAAATAATACCCTGGCACAAAAGTATACCGCCTAGTGAATGTTTACAGTTTTCACCATTAAGAAATACATTTTTGTTGGTGTCACTATAGCATGTGTGTGTGTATGGTAATTTCCATGTTGACTTAATGTATCCTTTACCCAAACGTTCATACTGGCCAGTCGGTATGTATTCAAGGCAATTTTTAAATTGGAAATTTGTTATCGGAATTGTGATAATCCCGTGTATTATCCATTCAATGACAGGACTTTCTGACATTGTCAAAGGTAATCTCTCAAGTTTTTCCATGCTCAGGATTGTATAGTCTGCTCCTTTCTGTGCCAAGCTGATTTGCTTATCACTAAGGTTAAAGATGGAAAATAATGATGTTGTGTTGATTAAATGCCAAGGCACATAGCCTGAACGAAGATTTTTGCAGCGTCCAGCCTAACTGTACAATAGAACGCAATTGTGACTGGCCATGCTATAACATTAGCAAGTCTTTGTCTATTATATCTATGGCAGATGATACAATACTGTCCAGTGAATATATTCTGGAGGACAGAGTCATTAACCCATTGTCCACAATAGAAAGTGATTTTTCCAAATTAATACGATCAATTTCTCGTATTTTTTCTGCTGTTTCAATTTGTGTGACTTTCCAAGCCTCGTTGTAAGCCGCATATATACTGGTCGCTGTGAAATGTTTTTGACGCTGTTTGCGTGGTCCTAGAATGAAATCGCGCAAATCAGCACCATCTTTAAGTAAAGATAAGTGTAGCTTAATTTCTGCCAGTGTGGATGATTCTAGCCATTCAAGGCACAACTTCCCTACACTGTATGTTGTTACTATCCCTGGATGTTGTCTCTGGGAGTATCTAGGGTCTGGTCTGGTCATTGTTAACCCCTGTGTTTTATTCAGGAATCTATCTTGACAGTTATTCGTGTCAGTAGGCCAGATTAACCACTTTTCCCAATCAGGATGTGTTCTGTTTAGATGTAAAATTTTAGATACGTCTATTTCAATATCTGTTGTTGTATTATCAGGTATTGGCTTCGGAATAGACGGTTTGTTAAGGTCTTTGATCTTAGCTAGGCCAAGACAGGTTGTTTGGTGAATTGTGTCATTTAAAAACATTAATTGTTCTGGGATCTTGCAGGCTCGAAATAATGCTTCTAGGCCTTGTACCTGCCAATCTTTTGTACCCCAGATTGTTTTTGTTTCAATGTTATTTTTCCAATAATCAAAACCAAATGTCATCATTTTTTCATAAAATGCTTCTGAATATATCAGTTTAGTATTAGTCAGAATAGTTTTCAATCCTGTTTTGTCTAACAGTTTATAATAAAACGTTTCTGCATCACTGGTGTTAAACCCTGAGAAGTACTGAAATTTCTCATAGAATGTTTTAGAACTGCTTTTAGGTGGAGTAGCACAATGTTCCCATTGGTTATATTTAAAAACATTTCTAGGTTGTGCAGATTTATGCAAGTAATGGTCACTGTAATGTGAGAAACAATACATCTGTTCATAACTAGACGAACCTTGTAAATAATCATGTTCTGTAAATCTTGCTCACAACACTAAATCAGACATCATATTATTAATACTTTCAAAATACCAATCATCAGAAAATGTACTTGGTTTTACAAAGTCACTTAAGGAAACCTTGAACTGATGAGGATATTTCAGGATTTCGACCGGACCATATATTTCATAGTCAGTTTTGTCCCATACTACCCCGCCGGGTATTGGAATGGCTGTGACATTTACTGTTGACAGTTCTCTTTTCTTCACATGGGATGATCTGTGTGGTTTTAGGACTAAGTTGATGTTCTGACTCGCTGTGTCCATTGAACTGTAATAAACCTTCCTAAAATCAAAACTAAAATTAGGCATAGTAGGAGTATGAATATAACTGGAATAATCCAATGCTCAATCAACGGTGCATCCAGATATACTTCTTTGATCTGATGAAAGAGTTCTGTCGCTTTTTCTTTGAAAGTCTTTCTTTCTGGCATCACTTCTGGGTTGCTTTGATCCTCAGAAAAGGTATCGAAATTGATGAAGTAGCCAGAGACAGTTCTGTCAACTGCTGAGATTGTTCTCTCAATTGTCTTTCGGTAGCACATTCTGATGCCACATCATTGTAGACTGGTGTTTCTTGACGAACTGTTTCAATCTGTGTTTCAAGAGGCACGAGTTCCATGGCATTATTGCGTAGTCCCTCTCTGTGCACTGCAGGCTTATCAAATGTGATTAGTCTTTCAGTTTGAACCTCTTGGATTGTTGCAAGTTTGGGTATTCTGTTGTTTCTCGGGAGTCCACTGGGCCTACTGTTGATTATAGGCCACATGCTTGTGGTTTTACCAGGTCGATTGATACAACTCTGTTCTCCTTTTTACCAGCAAGGGGCGGTAGTACTACTGATCTTGTTCCGTTGATAGCTAAGACAGGTACTGCTTTTCTGTAAGAAGGCCCAAATTCCTTCTTCACCGCTACTTTTTCTCTGACTAGATCCCCAATCTTTGGAATCCAGACAGGCCTTGCTGGGGCTGGTGGTGCCTCGTCAGTGGTAGCTGGCTGTTGCTTTAACTTTATGTTGCTTAAGGATTTTCTTGTTTCATTCAAGTCCTGTAAAACAGCCAAACGGTCTTTGATGTCAAAGTCTTTATTCTTATCTTCTACCACTGATACCTGACTATCTAAGTCCTGAATGTGCATTCTAGTTCCGAACAATAGTTCATATGGGCTGAAACCTTTTAGAGAATTTCTTGGCAAATTGTTAAGACTTAACTGGACACGTATTAAATGTTTGACCCACCCATCACCCGAACCTAATACCTTCGCTGTTATAGATTGCTTTATGTCCCGTTTTTTTCTTTCTACCACACTGTTCCCTTCAGGGTGTGATGGACAAGAATACTGCAAGCCAACGCCCATGTTGGCCATGGCCTCCTTATAAGCTCGAGAGCTGAAAGCAGGACCCTGGTCAGAATGGAACATGGCAATTGCGTATGTGCCGATAAAGACTCACAGATCTTTTATAACCGTTCTGGCATCAGCCGAGCGCTGGGGCCACATCTTTTAAGTGGATTTTGTCTTAATGATAAACAATGGGACGCATTTCTCTTGTTTGATTATGCGAATAGATCGCCTTATGATTTCTATTAGGGTTCCTGACACTACACTGGCCGGTTCTCCACTGCGATCTCTAATGCAGTCTTCACAAGTTTTTGCAAAATCATGAATACCTATACTCATTTCCGGCCACCAGTACTCTGATTGCAATTCTTTCAGAGAGCCCCTGATTGTTTGGTGTCTCGGATTCAACCCCATATGTGCTTCCTGTGTAAGGAAACCCCTCCGGTTCGTGTTTGGAATTACCCTATCCCCCACTCCAGGGATTCGAGCAAAAGGTACGGAGTTAGCATCAATTACGTATGCATAATTGAGTGGATATTTCACGGGTAGCGCTGCACAGTCGCCTTTTATGGACGTTTTTACTGCCAGCATTGTTTCCCCGTCTATGTGTTTTTCTGAACGCTTTTTTGTGGCTACGGAAGCCGGTTTAGTAATCATTTTTAATCCAGCTCTGCAATTTATTATTGTAAGAGTTGACGCAAAAATGCGAATTGCACACTATTAGTGTCGGGAATTCACATTCTGCATTTTCAAGCGCCATCTTTAAAGATCTGATTTCAGCTCGCTGAGCCGAACAGTTCCTTACTGATTCAGTTTTTGTTATTTTCGGGCTGAATTTACCGCACAGCCAGCGACCTTTAACAATCGCACAAGCTGCATCGTAGGATTTGTTCTCTACGTTGAAATGCTGTACAACTCCCGCCAGCTACGCTCTTCCAACCAAGCCCTTGCTGCTGTTCCTCACATCAACAAAACGACCATGGGAGGAAGATCCTTCTCCTACCTAGCAGCTAAAACCTGGAATTCACTCCCCATTCACCTTCGCCTCACTCAAAACCACCTATCATTCAGAAAGCAACTTAAAACCTGGATATTCGACAAGTAATTCCCCACCATTCTTCAAGCGCTGTGAGACCCTCTGGGTATGTAGCGCGCTATATAAATTACTTGACTTGACTTGACTTGAAATCTATCTGTATAGATTATACAGGCGTACTGTGGGAGAGGCAGAAGTTCGATTGGCAGAGGATATTCTTCTTCATATGTCAAATCATTCAGTTTTTCCAATTGCGGAGCGAAATAGTATTTCACATCTTCCGCTCCAAGAGAATTTACACACTGTATGCATTTCGGATCCAGCGTTACTGTAGGCAGGTTTGCTGGGCTGAATAGCGCCTCGAAGGCGAATTCCGCTGTGAGGATATTGTTCCTTCTGCCATGTGCTAGTTCTCGTTCATTCGCTAATGCAGTTTCTACAGCTTTCACGGTATTTTCTGTGAGACTGAATGTTTTTTCCGCTTGTGTGTACAAGTGAGATTTAATTGAAATTGGTACCTTTTCTCCCTCATTAGAGGTCAGGTACGTGAATTCGCATCTTCCTGGGATGATCCGGATTACAAGATCGCGTGTGTTGTCACGTGTATCTAATTTTGTTTTTGCTAACATGTCTGTTTGCAGTGATCTCAAAATTTCTGTGTGTTTTTGAGTCCAAGTGATTGGTTTAAAATCAGATTTAATTAGTTCATAGAGAGGTTTAACTCTCTCCGCATAATTTAGAATATAAGTTCTTCTGAAATTCAGAAAGCCTAGAATCGATTGTAAGTTCTTCAGCGTTTTTGGTGCTTGGAGTACAGCGCACTTCTCTAAGAAGTTGTCCGCTAGGCTTTTCCCTTCACTTGATAATTCGTATCCTAAAAATAATACTGTCAGATGGGAAATTCGAGACTTTTTAAAGTTGAATTTGTAACCCTCTGCTGGGAACCCAAGTATAATGGTGTTCACTCTTTTCAAGTGAGTCTCCAAGTCGTCGTCTGTTAGATAGATATCATCTACATAAGATAATGCCTCATCATCATACATTTGTAATAACTCTGTTACTCTGGCTGAGAATAGTCCTGGGCTGTTCTTGAATCCCTGTGGGAGCCTACAGAAAGTTTTCTGAGACCCCATTACTGAGAAAGCGGTCAAGTATCTGCTTTCTGGTGCAATATTTTGACAAAAGAAACCATTAGATATGTCTAATGTCGTTTTATATTTTTTCCTAACTATGTTATTCATTAGTGCAGCACTATGTGAATTTTGTACTGCAAATGTTTTGCAACATGCATTAAGGTGTCTGTAATCCAAAACTAGACGATATGAATTGTCTGGTTTGGAGACAGGAAACAGAGGATTGTTCATTTGAGAGGTGCATGTTTCAATCACCTCCTGGTATTCAAGTTGATCTAAAATCTCCCTGACTTGTTTTTTAGCTTCTTGCTTAATTGGATACTGCCTTTGTGCAGTCGGTTGACTTTTTAACTGGATTTTGTGAGGAGGAGAATCCTCATCCCATCCTACGTGATTTTTACATATTGCCGGTGCCTGGGCCACTGCCCATTTCCTTGCATAAGTATATTTTTTTATGAATCGGAATGTGATTCGAGAAGGCAGGCATAATCATTTCTTCGCCACGAGGGCACTCCCTGACAAACTCCGGGGGGCAATCTTTTTCAGCTAGCAGGATGTCATAGCCTTTTGAGAGTTTATCCCAAAATAGACCCTTTATTTTCCTAGTCTTATCACCCTCTATACGCAGTGTTATTTCGTATATCTTATGGGGCTCGCTAACTCTGGTGTCAGCAGTTTCTACTTGAATGTATTCATTCGTGTCCACTGTCTCCAGATAACTCATCAGGATCTTGCAAGCTATGGTGAGTTCTGCTGCACTGTCTAGCATTGTCTGTGCCCACTCCCCGTTTTTCAACTGTGTCCTCAGTATTCTCGGCACGTTCGATTATTCTAATACTGGCTACCTTCTTTCTTGGAAATTGAGATTTTTTACTTTGAGCAGATTCCTTGTCTTTGGACTTGGTGTGCTCTCCTGGGTCTGACCGTCCTCTTCTTTCCGATTTCTGCGAAAAAGATCAAGAGGGACGTGTACCAATACTTTGATATCTATCAGGTTTCTTCAAATTATCCCTATTTCTAAGGTTATATCTTTTCTCAGAGGGCTCCCTCTGGGGAGACTGGTGTTCTCGAGTCGGAGTTCTTTCCCTCCGTCGAGGAGACCTTCCTCTGGACTGGAAAACTTTTTATTTGGGAGTGGATTGTTTATTTCCATCCCAGCTCTTTTTAGGAGTGTTTGAATTATTTTTAATAAATACATTTTCAGGATTTTCGAGCAGTTGGGGCTTTTATTGGTGTTCCACCCAAGCTGTCTCTACCTAGTTCTTCATAACATTTTTCTATAATTCTGGCAAGCTCAATTGGTTGATCTGTTATATCTGTTTCTTTCAATTTCTGGCGGATCGCCACAGATGCTGCTTCTCCTTTTATATTCGCTGGTAAAATAGCCGAGACCTGCTTGAAGTCTTTCAGTAATTTCATACCAAGAGTTAAAGCAGGTTCTGGACCGTATTCATTCTGAATCTGTTTTAGCACTTCTGGTATTATCGCCATTGACGGAACACCATGTGTTTTTGTGTAAATGGAAGCAAAGACTGTACCCCAAGTGTCACAGTCCTCCACGAGTGGTGCGACCCCCATTGGAAGGCAGATAGTCAGAATCCTGTGTTTCTCAATAGGGGTAGTATTCGGAAATACTGCCTCTATTGGAGTAATTTTCTGCGCTAACCAGAAAGGAATTTGTTTCCGTTTTATGGGTGTTTTACCAAGACATGATTGTATGTTCTGTGGTGTAATTTTATTGGTGTTCCCCTGATGAGGGGGCAGCTGTGGTACATTCACAGCTGTTTGGACTGTAGCAGTCCGCATTACATACTGGACTAATTGCCTATGTATTTTGATTAATGTTTTTAGCTGTGCTAAAAGTTCTTCTCTAGACATTTTTGCAATGTCCGGATGTGGTGTGCAGCTGGCTAGAACCGGCCACATTGCTCCTGGTCTACCTAGTGGACCGAGCCTGGTAATATGATCATTATGTTTTAGGGCGCCTTTAAATCAGACCAGGTGCTCTTGGTATTTTAATGGGATTTCAATCTCCTCGAAAGGAGCGTACTCTTCCGGTGGATCCCCTATTTTGTAATACTGGAACTCGTGTGTTGCGGCGTTTGCCGCTGGAAATTTTATCCATGAATAGAATACCTCTGTCTGTCGATATTCATGTGCCTCTATCAGGAAGACGACTGTGCCACCTTGTGTGGTCAGTCCATTGTCTATAGGTTTTAACGTTATAGATTTTCTTAAATGTACCGGAATGATTATTGCACCCGGTTCATTATTTTCATCGGGACCCTGCTGAGTCGCATTTACTGCGGGTGCAGCGGTTCCGTTTTCAGTGTCTGACATTTTATTGTCAGAAAGGTTTTGCAAGCAGGTCTCCAAGGAGACAAAGATTAGGTGCACAATATTTTGGAACACTGTATCCTTCAACGTTGAATAAACCAGAGCTTTACATAGGAATCTCTTCCTACTAAGTTCGGGCGGATTTTAACCTTTCACCCACTCCAGACGTCTATTGGAGTATTTACGGTAGAAAGGTGTCTGTGTGAAAAATGCACGACTGAGTTACTCTAACGTCTTGCGTTAGTTTTATCGCCTTACCAAACGTTGGGCGCCATGTAGTGTAGTTCCTATTTTCCCAATAGGCCCTGCGCATTGGAATAACATAAACAATAGTATGGACGTATAAGTGCGGGTCTTCCTGGTCTCTACCGACTATGCTAAACTTAATTGGGTTTGTTACCAACTAGCTCAGAGGTCACTGGAAACTTTCTTGACTGAATAGGAAGTGATCAGCTTCCCTGGTACAGACAAGAAGGGATTCAGTTTTCCAACAACCGCATAAACATGACAACTTTGCTCCTTAGAATAAGAGTCAATCTCTAGAGTCGTGTGAAACAATAGACAGTTATTTTACTCAGACAGTTGTGCAGATTACTTTCACCAAGATGCAGAGAAATAGAGAGATGGGCGTTTTCAATAAAAAGGTATTATTTATTGAACAGTCTTTCTTCTCATGCAAGAGAAATGAATTTCCACAATTGCAAGACTAGTTATTATAAAAAGTGCGTACAGTAAAATGAGGATTGCGAAATAATACTGTAAAAGCATTGATAAGGTTTCTTAGCCATACAATGGTTTAAAATGAATAAAATATATACATTCATATATACATTAGGCTAACGTACTCAACTGGTGCTTCTAACTACCCCTACCCCAGTGTACCTGACCTAAGCCTAATACTTGGGAGGAAGTAAGGAAGTAGCAGTTTTAGTTAAGTTGGTTTTGACAAGGTTTGCTTCAAGAATTCTCTCTAAGGGTTTAGTCAACACCATACCTCTGAAATAGAAAGTTGGAGGGCTTGTATCTCCTTCCAGGACTCGATATCCCAGTCACTTGCAAGAGTAGGCTGGACACGTCGGAGCTGGATTTTCTCGGCAGGAGAAAAGACAGCGTCTCTCTCAGCGAATCGAGGAGGAGGAGGGGCAGCGTCCGTGGGCAGCTTGCATCTGCTGGGCTCTGTAAGGGACAGCTGATCTGCTCCTGTGTTCACCACACCATCGCTATCATCGATGTCATTGAGGCAGCGTTTGCTTAAGGCAACGTTGGTAATATTTATACATGAAAGGTGCCTTTTTTGACGTAAGTTTTTAGACATAAGACGTCAATAAAGATGTCACCAGGAAGTGATCGTCTCTCAGTGCTCATTAGAGTTCTATTACTAATCAAAACATAGCAAGCGGGGTTTCCCAGGTTGCTGAGTTTTTATCTTGTTGAAGAACTCGGAGTGTAATCTAGGAATCTTAGATAGTGGCTTCTGCTGTGTCATTTGCTCTAATGAGCTGTAGAAGGAGCGATTCTGAAATGTGGCTCTGATCGTGTTAGGCCAGAGACGAGTTTCTGAAATATCACTCTTGATCGTTTATGCCATTATAGGGTTACAAATGGATTTATAGCCGTATAGGGGCATAAGGTCACAGTATTGATCGGGGTCCTAGATTAGAACGCGACAAACTCTTAACAATGAAACGTTGCTACCAGTGATCAATTTTCCTCCAGAGGAGAGACTTAATAACATAGAGAAATTAACCTTGAGCAGTTATTTATACAATACTTATTGATTCTGAATTGTCACTTGGAGTGAACTCATAAATTATCTAAACAGGAGACTGGATTTTGTATCAACATTTTTTTTTTCATTATACATATAGTAAATTCATTACATCCACATTTCATTCGATTGAAGAGCATATAAATCAGTTTAAACACATTTTGGTAAACACATTTCTTTAAGGCAACAAAAAAAACTACTGATGAAATTCAGCCGTTTTTTACAGTAGTAAGTACACCATTTGATCATAGGTATTGACAATGTATCAAATTAGCCATACAACAGCAGTTCATATTATTCCACTTATTTGAATTCATTCAAGGACATTAAACAATCAAAGTGGTGTAGTAGCATCGGCGTTTCGGTCTTTCCAGGTTAAATCACCAAGACCATCCTCAGGACGATTGTTGTTGCACCCATAATCTAGCATCAAAACATAACAATTAAGTTATACTAATTCTCATTAAAACCAGCTCACATATACAAAGATCGTCTGCTCACATCAAAACCAATTACTCTAAATACACCAAAAGTGCCACAATCACCAATACCTAAAAAAAACAAAACCTCAGTGTTCTATATCAATGGATACTCACAAGGACACTATATACATCTCCGATTTTTCACCCTGTAAAATACATAACCAATGCCAGCCATAGTCAATACTCGCTAAATTACCCAATGTGAAAATGTATCTTAGCTACCATCTCGTGATCTACTTAACAGGTCTTACCTGCCAACAACAAAAGCGGTCCCCACTGTTATATTGTGGAATTTTTTTTAGAACGATGTCCTTTAATCTGTGTAGTCCAAAAAAGAGGGTATAAACACTATTAACAAACCCTTGTTACTTTAAACCAATGCAGAGAGCAAGTTAAACGTCTCACATGGGCAATTGTACATGGAGCATACACCCAGTACTTACTTTTGGACAGCTTGTGCGTAGAATTACAGCTCGGAGTAACTGAATTACTGCAGCATCGACAATTCATCCGCAGTACGCGACTTATCAAACAAACCACGTATAGCGCTACCTTTGACCTTACGCGCATGTGCATATCAGCGAAAAAAGTAGAGAAAACAAGTCGGCCATATTAAGATGGTGAAATTAGGCCATACATACTAAGAATAACACCCAAGCATGTTAACCCTTCGGTGCGAATGACGAGCTCAGGTCGTCATGAGGCACAGTGCTTGTGTGCTCATGACGAGCTGAGCTCGTCATGACCACACCCATTTCTATTAGGGCCCAGCACAAGAGAGGAATATCTCAAGCAGCGAAGGTATTAAACATTCCGCAATACCAAGTCTAAAGGATAGTGAATTTTGAAAGACAATTTTAAAGACCTCATGCCAATAACCAAAGTATATCAAAAGAGAAGGTTTCATATCAGAATAGCGCAAAAACTCCCATGGTTAAAAAGGGTTATTACAGCGGATGACCGTCATCATTACTTATACAAAAAAACAATGTACTATTACAGAATGCACGAACGAGGGCTCACCAAAAAAGACTGTGATATTAACACAGTATCAGCAAAACATCAAAGGTAATTAAGTCGTTGATTCTTACAGGGTGGCTAAAGTTTGCCATTCCACGAACAGATTATAAAACGCCCGTATTGAAAATTCTTTTTTGTTAAGGTAATCAAATACCTTTTTACTTAACCATAAACCTTCCAGGCCTTGTTTGGTCAAATCAAGGATCTCACTTCTGATTCTGGATGTAGGGTCACTTGGTAATTTTTTATAATGTAGCATATTGCCGAGTTGCCTCAAGGCTTCTGTGTCATAATCACTTCTGTTTTGTATGATAATACTTCCCCCTTTATCAGCGGGTTTGATAAGTTTATCATCTCTACTGGCAAGATTTATTAGGGTCATATGTTGTTCTCTTGAGAAGGTATATTTCACATATCTCTTTTTATCTTTAAAGAGTTGGTCAATTTCCATCAAAACTACATTCTCAAAGGTGATTAATTCCTTAGGCATGAGATTCGTAGCAGGATAAAAGGTAGAAGGACACCGTAAACCTGTGATGTTATGTTGTGTAATCATAGGTTTTTTATTGAAAAAATATTTCAGATGTATTGTTCTGAAAAATCCGTAAAGCTCCATCTGGGTAGTAAAGTGGTCATTCCTATTAGTGGGTACGAAAGATAGTCCATGACTCAAGAGTTCAATCTCTTTTGTATTGAGTTCATGAGCAGATAGGTTGAAGATAGGTACTACCTCCAAAGCCTGATTATTCTGTACATTCATTGTATCCATATCAGGTTCTATCATTGCCCCTACCATTCGTAGTAATTGTTCCTTGTCTGGCGAAACCCGGGGGTGTATTGGTTCCTGTACCACCTTCGTCGTGTGTTTCGAGCCCGTCCCCTTTGTGGTTGCTGGCCTCTCGATAAAAAAGGTCTCTGTCCTCTACCAAACCTTTGGTTGGGAGTATTCACCCGACCTGTACCTTCGTCAGAACTCGATGAAGCTGTATCAGAAAAAGTTGTGTGTTTTGGTACCCAATTAGATTGTACCTGACCTTGTTGAAAAAAATCTTTTTTCAAATATGGGTATGTACGTTCTTTGGTATAGTTCTTTAAATCTTTTTGGAGATTTTCAATCTTTTTCAAAATATTATTTCTCTGAAAATCAGAAATCACAGTATCTAACTTTTTTAGAAACTCTTGAGCATCTGTAGTTGATGGGTCCTCACGGATTTGCTTCTCTAGTTCTGCTATTTCTATTCTCAGTTTTTCTATGTGCTGCAATGCTGTTTCAATGCCCAGAACCATCCAACTTCTAGAGCACTTATTAGATACAAAACTGAACCCCACTTTGAAATCTTCGTCCTCCACAAATATTGCCGGAATGCTCCGTACCTGTAACCCTACAGGAATGATGTTATTATTAAAACAATCAGTGAGGAATTTTGCGTGTAATTCTGTTCTTATTAACTTCTTATGTAATCTCTCAAGATTATTTCGAACTGCGGTCTGTTGTGTGTTATATCCGGTGTCACTTGTTTGTGGCCCTAACAATGAGGGCCCTCCAGCTATTTTGGCAATATGTTCATCACTATACGTGAGGGTTTCTAGTTCGGACATTGGGGAGAGACAGCTCCTATATGTTTTCAATTTGTACAAAATATTTGAACAGCTTTTTACAAACTTTGTGACAGCACTATTCCTTCAACCCCACCAAATTAACCATACAAAAAAATTGGAAATGAAAATTGTGATACATGAGCAAGAACGATCAACATAAAAGACAAAAAAACACTTTAAATATAAAGGGCCCTTGCAGACAGCGTCTGCGCCACTAATCTACAAACAACAGGTCAACCCACTATTCCACAAGGAACTGGGTATAATCAATAACATAGAGAAATGAACCTTGAGGAGTTATTTATACAATACTTATTGATTCTGAATTGTCACTTGGAGTGAACTTATAAATTATCTAAACGGCTAATTAGATACATTGTCCATACCTATGATCAAATGGTGTACTTACTACTGTAAAAAACGTCTGAATTTCATCAGTAGTTTTTGTGTTGCCTTAAAGGAAAGTGTTTAAAGAAATGTGTTTAAACTGATTTATATGCTCTTCAATCGAATGAAATGTGGATGTAATGAATTTACTATATGTATAATGAAAAAAAAAATGTTGATACAAAATCCAGTCTCCTGTTTAGATAATGTATAAGTTCACTCCAAGTGACAATTCAGAATCAGCAAGTATTGAATAAATAACTCCTCAAGGTTCATTTCTCTATGTTATTGATTATACCCAGTTCCTTGGGGAATAGACTTAGGACAGTATTAGCTCCTTTAACATGTTTTAGCTCAGTCAGTACCATTTGCTTTAAAGACTTTACTTTTGCAGAAAAAGATTCACACATACACTTTAAATCTACCCCTAACCCTGCATGATATTGAGGCAGGGAAATTAAAGAAAGCTCAGTCTGGATTATGCTGTGAAGAGTTGATGAAGGTAAACTCAATAAGGCTCTAATCTGTTTCATATGCATTCAATTATCTTGTCATTAAAGATGACAGAGGCATATATTAGAGTAAGGATAAGATTGGCATTAGGTAGATTACATTGATTGATCTATTGCCATCCGCCATTATTTTGCCAAAACGTTTTATATATTTTGAGATGACAGTTGAATTCTTTTGCATATTTTGGGAGTGGTTTGTCCATGGCAATTCTTTATCTACTGTTAAATGCAGGTACGCATAGGTCAATGTAGATGCCCTTATTTTCCTTGATTGATTTGGGGTTTTGCTAAAGGACATGACTTTTAATTACCCCCAATTTTATTCTTGTAAGTCAGAAAGCTGGAATTCCAATGCAGCTGGAGTCAATGAGAACATGATTAGTCTTGTTGGCATATGCCTTTTAGGTAATTGTTTTTGATACAAGTGTCTAGTTAGTTTTACAGAGAGTCATGTTCTATCCTCTCAACTGACAAAAAGTGTAGTAATTTATGGCCAATTCCCCATTTTCTATGTTTCCAATTTGTCCATAGTTTTATTCAGGGTAATTTTGTTAAATACAGAAAAAAAACAATATATCTGACATAAAACTTTAGATGTTTTTCAATCATGAATTCACTAATAGTTTCAGCATGACAATGTGTCTATCATTGAATAGTCAGATGTGAATCCTGACTGGTTAAAGGGAAGTAATTTAGACTTAATGGTCCGGAATAAAGATCATCCATAAAAAATTTGCCTAAAGCTCTCCCTCTGAATTGAAAAGGACAATTGGCCAAACACGTTTTAGGGTTATCCTTTTGTCATTTTTATGGATCGGATGTATGATGGTCTCTTTCCAAGAAGGTGAAATGTGACCTAAATAGGTTATATAGCAGTATACTACATTAATCTGGGTCTAGTTTTGAAATACTAATTGGTACAGAATTTGTTCCAGAAGTTGTGATCAAGAATATTATTTCTTTTAGTAAAATTTCTAGTGTGAAAATTAAATATTCAGGCAGGTCATATCAAATGTGAGCATTGGTTGTCTGCAACTTGTTAATGTATATGTTCCACTTCTTGAAAGGTATGTAATGGTCATTTGCAGCCTGTGGAACTGGTAATGCCTGAATGGTGGCCAAGCGCCCTGTGGCATATAGTTTCAATGCAAGACTCTTGGATCAGGCACAAGAGTGGTTTATTATAAGGCTCTCTTTCTGGTTCTTGCAGGCCAATGTAGAGCAAAAGAGGCAAATGTTCTAGATCCTCCCCAGTCACCCCTGCTTGACTGGAGAGAGGGTATTTGGCTGCTGGCCTTGTCGGCCCCCAGTTTCTCAGTCATGCTGGGGTCCGAGTTATTTTGTCCTCTTTGAAGGCTAGTTATTCTGTATTGATTAGGAATATAATTTGTTTTGCCTCATTTCTATAACAGTTCATGAACTATGAGATAGTTGATATTGTAAAACAGGCATTCAACTTTCTAATGCCAATACCTCAAAACTGCTGGAAGATTTTCTGGCTAGGCACAGCAGTGCCCTCTATCTGCTTACCAAGTTGGTTACTATTCAGAACCTAAAAGCACATTTGGAATCATGGTGAGTTAGGCAATCTTTATTTAGAACCCATGACCTCATATATGTTATCACACATTTATGTGATATCATCAGTGATGTTCTGACATGAATGTAACTGGCACCAGGCTTCCTCGAGCTAAAACAAGAGTAAAATCAGAAGGGCAAATCAAACATCAGAAAAGAAACAAGTCTATGTTATTTCCTAAAAAGAGTGCAATCCTTTATCTATTTGAGTCCAAATGGCAGTGGGTTCCATATTGCAGACCCAAAGACACCTGCCCCGGTCCACACGACTTATGCCTCCTAAAACATGGGGCACCAAAGGCAGTGGAGTGTCTTAGGTGTAGTGTAATATGATATGCATTTTTGAGTCAATGCCATTGACTGCTTTGAGGAACTACAAAAAATGAACCTATGTCATCTCTGAATGGGTAGTTCGATGTATTGAGTGACATGCCTATGAAACATGCTTTTAATATGCACATTTCTGGGGGAAGGAAACATGATTGTATGTCATCTGGGAATCATATGAAAAGGTATATATTTCTATATGGCTGTTGAATTCCATTGGAGTAAAGGTTTGAACCCTGAAAGCATTTCTATGATGTTTAAAGGTTGCGGATGCTCACCCGCATGCTGTGAATGGGGAGAACGTAATTGAAGGGACTTGTGGATTCCTCTCTAGAGTTTAAGCTCCAAAACAAAATGACATGGCCAAACAGCTGACATGAAAGTAGAGGGAATATCAATGGGTTAGCCACTTACTCCTTGGAGAAGGAATTACAACTAACAATGAATTTCTATTTTCATGGGCCTTGGACCACACCTGAAGGAGGCATTTATTTTCCCCCAAAAGGAAACGCACACACTTTCTTATAGCCCTCACCTTTTTCCATGACAGGCAGGGACAGCAAGGGGAGGTAGCTAGTCACAGAGATGTGTAGACCATAGGGCCACACGTTTGTAGTCCCCTATGACATAGGCATCTTTTTTGTCTTTGAATTGTGAATCAGTTTATTTGATTTGGGACTGTGCATCACTTTTGTAAGCAAACATGGAACCTTGTAAGGTTGCTTTTTTCTAACACAAATAAGGATTTGCGTTGCAAAGTAATATAAAGTTGCACTATGCACTGCTTTGCATTACATTTCATCAAGGCCTGTTAAATATGCGGTGTATTTTACATGAAAATCCTAAGCCTCCTTAAGGCAGGGGTAACAAGGAGAAATGCTTTAATTTCTCATCATTTTTCCTTCTTTGAATTGTTGCTGCATTCTACAGCACCCAAAAAAAGTGTGAAATGCCCTAAAGCATAGTTTTTGTACCAGAAACTTCACCTTCCTGTACAAAATCTTTGCTGACTCCAATGAAAACACTGTTACACTCTGGTGCAAGGGAGTCTGCGTTTGGCACATGGCAGTCAAAGGTGCACCAGCACAGAGAGAGCAAAACAACACCACATCTTAGTAAACAATGTGCTTTTCCGCTCTTTACCATTCATGCAATGCAGCACAGCAACTTGCTGTGCTGAATGATGTTTTTTTCAGTAAATGTGGTCCTAAGTTCTTAATCACATTTTTCTCATTAGCATAAATAATAAAATGTGAATAATCAAGCAAAAGATGATTGCCTGAACATGTTTGTTTACTAGTACAGACTTTCTCTAAGTTGCAACATTTTCTGGTTTGTATATTTTTATTACATGTCTTTATCAATTTGGAGAGATGCAATTAATAAATATACGGAACATACAAGTAATACCAATATCATCAACAAGTATGAGTAAAGCATAAATTGGCAAAGAGAAAGAGAAAGGTGGAAGAAAAGATTAGCGCAGTAATAAGAAAGTCCCGGTAAAGGTAAATACCATCCTTCTGTTTCATTCCAAATCAGAGAAGAACAATTGAGGAGGTGGCTATTTATAAGGCCACCAGCCAAATAGTACATAATCCCTATGATTTTCCGAGCAGCTGGCAAATTACTACATAACCTGTGCTGTTAAGCTAGCTGGCCAGGTAAACAGTGTGATTGAGGTCTTTATTTAGCTGGCCATGGAGAAAAAAGGCACTCCGGGAAATGGTAGCGGGGCGGCCATCTTGTAAAGGGGATGTAACATGTATCAAGCATTTGAAAGTAAGTGCATATATAAATGTGCAGCAGTATGTACTTAAAACATTTCTGTTATTTTAATATTTAAATGAGAAATGCAGGAATCAAATATCTGTTATAGGAGCTCCGCATTATGGCACACATATACTTTGCACTGCAGTTTAATAGTGAATAATGGAAAGTTGTCTGCATGGAATAATGAATGCAGTTTTGAAGCATGTCACATAAATGTTTTATTCACTCATAAGAATACATTGTTTTTTAATGTTCATAATCATCCTTTTGATTATTTTTTAGGGCTAGGCTCTGTTTGGGTTTCTTATGGAAGTCCTTGTGCTAGCCCTTGGCTTTGTGTCAAGGGGGGTTGTGCTTCCTTTAATATTTTAAACCTGGCACCCCAGCAGCAGTCGACAAACAGCTGAACAAATGGAATGCAGATAGATAGGTTGCATCTGGCCTCAGAGTGAGGAACATGTACAGTAGACAATGGTGCTTGGAGACTCAGTGCACAGGGACACTTGCAGGAGGTTAATTGAATGAGGCATAGTAATGGGGATTTTGTGGAATGAGAAAGTGAAGGCATAAGACAAGTAAGTCATTCATCAGCCAATCATCACATAAGGAGTTTACTCTGATGTTGTGAATAAACACACTTTTTATACTATTTATCCAGCAGAGTGGGTTTCAGGAGTAAATGCTTATTGGTCCCATGTCTTGAGTGGCTCCTTCAGCCACAGTGCCATATTAGTCACCACCACAATGTATCTTGGAATTGTAGTTCTGGTTGTAAGCATGCTAGGCAATGTTTTAAGTGGGCAAATACTTGTCTCTACTGAGCCCACATTTCTATCCCTGACAATGCTGTCTCACCAAATGCAATCTGTAAGGCCACTTTTTTAAAATCTAAGTGTAAGGCTTGGAGGTTGCTACTTACTAAAGTCATTGTGGAAGGGGCGAGGGGAAGGAGAAAAAGGGTCAGGAGGTGGAACTCTCAGAGGGATAGGATGGCCAGAGCCACCAGAACCATGACAAGAAGAGCCTGGACCAGTGAGAAGTAATCTACGAGGACCAAATAGACAATGAGGACCATGAGGAACAGAATAAGAAAAAACAATACTGGGACCAGGGTGAGAAGGATCAGAAAGAGCAGGAGGATCTTTGCTCACTTTACAAGGACCCAAAACAATAGAAGTAGCCAGGGTGGAAGTAATAGAAGGCCATGGACCATAACAATGTTAAGAGCTAGGAGGTCACCAATCGGACTGGAGGGATGAGGACAACCACAGTCAAGAGTAGGTAGACCAAAAGAGTGCCAGTAATTGGAGACCTTTGAAAAAAGGACCAGAGACAGGGGGGCCAAGACCACAGAGATCCAGGGGGCTGAAGCAAATTGACCAGGACCGGAAGATCACAACCAGAAATGACCAGGGCAAGCAGGACCTGGAGCCCCTAGATTAGAATTACATGGGGGGTATAAAGGACCAGGAAGGCTAGGCCCAGGGGAACTAGGATTAAAAAGGTCATGAGGGTCAGACACAGTGGGATCATAAACCATGGTGACAAGGACCATATGAATCAGGGTGACCAGCAACATGAAAATTAGGAGGACCAGTGCCGCAAGGATGAAGAAAACCAAAATCTGGAGGACAGTTACTGAAAGGATCATGATGGAGGGGCCCATGGTCAGATGGACATGAACAAGTTACAACAGTAAACCAGAAGACCATGACGACTAGTAAGACTAGGCTGGGGAGTTTGGCCTGTGTACTTGGAGAGCCAGTGAAGCCAAGACCAGCGGGACTTTCACCCGAAGAACCCCTATTTACATGAGAACAAGACAAAGAAGTACTAAGCCCTGGACTACATGGACAAGAGGGCAGGATATGATGGATCAGATGGATTAAGAACAGCAAATTAGACTAGATAAGCAAGGGGAAGAAGACCAGGAGGACTGTTTGATGAAAATCAGGGTGAGGAGGATGAAAAGATGCAGGACCAGGAGCTTGTGACACAGGAGACCTGGGATGCAAAGGACTAGTGACAAGAGAGTATGGGAATAATAACTGGACAGACAAGGACTAGAAAGCACATGACCAGAAATGTCCTAGACTAGCATGAACTGGAGGTCAAGGAACATTAGAACTAGGAAAGACTAGGGTGATCTGGGCCAGGAAGATGTATTGCAGAACCATGCATGTAAGAAGTAGGAGGATTAGGGCCAGTAGGATAAGGACAAGATTGAAGAGGACTATGAAAATCTGTACCTGGAGAGCTATGGCCAGTATGTCCTGGATACTAGGATATGCAGGACAGTCACTACAATGCACTACGCAGCCAGGGAAAGGGCCACTGCCAAGAGCTCCATAATACCGAACAAGGGGAATAGGAAAACTAAAAGGATTATGACCAGGAAGGCGGGAAACACACTAAAAGTACCATGCAGACCATAACCTAGAGGACTAGAGTATAGAATAGGGCAGAAAACTCAATAAAGGTTCTCACATATCGCTATGTCTTGGTCCATAGTATCATTGAGTTGCAATCAGGGTTATGTCTTTCAAAATAGATTGGAGACATTCAAACATTTGGGATGTTTAGACCTATAATGTATTGCCTGCATATAGGCCAGTTTTACCACTAAGAGCCTCATGTCTTAAAGCCACAGAGTTTGTGAAGACAACAATATTTTTCATTATATGCAAAACCCTTTTTATGAGTTGGACATTTCTTTACTAGTAAAAGACTTTGCAAACACAAGGAGATGATGGACGAGCGCTGAAACATTTCAGCCATTTGCCCCTCATCAGCCAGAATAGCTTGAATCCAGTGGCATGGTGAGCAAGGGACCCATGTCTGGGCATAGCCTGGCATTTTAGGGCGAATAAAGAAAACACAAGGAGATGATGGACGGAGCGCTAAAGCTTTTCAGACACTCACCCCAGGCAGAGATCTGGGGTCAATCCATCATCATCCATCATCATTCTGTAGCTCACTTCACCACCTAAGTTCAGACCCAGCTATATGCAAATCAGTCTTGACGCTGTGTCTCATGTAAACAGTCCAGCCCGAACTGCCAAGTCAGGTCTTCCCTGAACTGGAAACAGGCATCCTAGTAAAAGACTTGTACAAATGTTTCAGACTTGCAAATAGTAGGGGTCGTCAAAGTTGCTTCCTCTCTTTCCTTTCCAATTCAGAAAATACATTATTGATAGTTTGTGATTGCAGTTACTGCTGCAAACCATTGATAACCTAACAACCTCAGGTTGGAGCGGAAACTTATTTGCAAACAGGAACAGGCCATCCTGTGACCCATTTCCATTGGAAATCATGTTGCCAGCCCCGGGATGGGGAGTGGAGGGTTAAAAAGGGCAGGGGGTCTAGTGAAGTAGTGTGGCTCACTGGTTAGAGGCGGCAGACCCGAGAGCAGAGGACGGCCCGGGACCAGGGTTCGATTCCCGGCGCGGCAGGTTTCTGGACCAGGGTCAGCGGACTCGATAATTCTCTCGCCTCGGTGCCCACTCTGATCAGCGATCACACTCGGCAACTCTGGGCATTAGCTTGCCTCATCTTCACTAACGGCCCCACCAGACCGCCGGGGATGCCTGGTCTCACCCTGGAGATACCCATTAAGGGACCATCTCTCAGGGAAGCCAGGAAGGGTTTCGCAGCGGTCGAAGCGCCTTGGGACCCTACGGGTAAGTAGTGCGCTATATAAATGCCTATACATTTACATTTACATTTACAAGTTTTCCAAAAATGAAAACGTATGTGTTTAAACTAGCTCTGGTTCCTTTAGGAAACATGGGCTGCTTTGATTTTTTTAAATAATTTTGTAATACAGTCATAGTGATGGTGGTGTGCTGTCCCTTGCAGCCACCCTCCCTGTGCTTTCAGCCAATCACAGAGGGTCACAAATTGCCACTTGCCTGATAAATATTATTTAGACGGTCATTCTGTAACACCTTGTGACTCAATATGTTGTGACTCGACCATACAGCCCACAGATTAGTTTGAAAAAATACTGTTCTATTAGCAAAACTTGTGACCTCTTTTTGTGAATGAAAAATTCATACATCAGGACCCTAACTTCTATAAAGATATTGATGTCAATTCAGTTCAGTCAGTCAGTTAATAAATTTTTTTCGATCTAATATAAAAAATAAATCCTATAAGTGTACACGTTTAGGTAATATCTTCTTTCTTAATACATAAAGCCTAGTGAGAGCTAGCGATTAAATAGCAAGTTACAATTTACAACCCCGACACAGAGGAGTATTACATTGATGGTTTTGATGGTTTTGAACTGTGCATGGATTTGCAATCCAGTCTCTATACTTTGTGCAATAAACGCAATGAAGGACCAGATAAGGTGCTACATGTACCCAATTACCAAATTAGTTACTAAATAACTAAAAATGGTTTAGAATAAAAAACATCCTTTCTGAGTCTTAAAAACCCTTTTAAAATTGTACATGTATTATACAAATCATATGTCATATCAGTCCTAATTCGCTTGGTTTTCGATATATTTTTTTTAGAAGCTCAAATAATAGTGGAGCTAAGAGTTGTAGAAAGCTTTCCAATTATAGGAAATGCCTTCTTCCCTTGCAGGCCCAAAGAAATGATGCTACACAGGATCATACATAAAAATCTTGAAGCTTCTTCAGGACAAACAAAGCAATACGACATTGGTTGAAAGTATACCGATTTAACCCCATCGCCGTGGGGCTGAATCCCCCGCAATGCGGGGGGAAGGGGGACTGGGCGCTGCGCCGCGGTGCTGCTGATGAGCTCAGCTCGTCACGCAGCACGTTGGCCGTGTGCTGGTGACGAGCTCAGCTCGTCATGTCCCGCCCGCCTAATGGAATGCCCAGCATTGGGGGAAATTATCCCCGCGTGGGCGTTCGGCGGAGGCCATGTAGAGGCTCATCCCGTCATCAGCACACAGCCACCGTGCTGCATGACGAGCTGAGCTCGTCATCAGCACACAACGGGTTAAAAGAGGTAAAATGTATCTGGCTTTCTGTTCCATATAGTAGTGGCAACATTATAAAAGGTAGAGGTCCGCGGATAGAATATCACATGGGCATGTTTTCAGACCACTAAAAGAATACTTTTTCACAGGGAAGCCCAGCATCAACGGAATTAAAATAACATAAAACCTTAAATGGATAAACCCATGCTGTGGGTTCCTTACTGCTTCCAAGTACAGGTATTTGCCCTCTGCTAAAGATAGAATCAAATAATAGAGTTTTATAGTTATTTTCACGTGTTGAGATTCTTTCCTTTCGTGGCTGGCTTTGCTAAAAATAAAGCCTTTAGCCTCTTTTTTAGGAATCTGGGACAAGAGGTTGGATATACATACAATTCTGGGATGCCTATTGAGTTCAAAGTCAATTTAACACAGTGTAGCCAGGAAATTGTATGTGCCCTGTCCAGTGAAAGACAGTTTGGTATAATAGCCTGATTGAGATCCCCTGTGTGTCTGCTCTATTTGGAGTGCCACAGCATTAGCAGGGCTAGTCTCACTATGTCAGACAAATAGGATAAGTCCAGATCTAATTGAGTGACATAGTACGAGAATGAGCGAAGTGATCCTCTTGAAGAAACTGTTCTCTATCCTCTAGAGGGAATCTGTTGGCACTATATCCCACACCACTGCCCCATATGTTGTTTTCGAGATCGTTTTGGCACTATAGATCTTTTTTATGGTGGCTATGGGTTTTGAGCTCAGTTTCTCTGTAAAAGCTAGAGACTGTAGCCAGAGTACGTACGCTCCATTGTTTGTGCCCTGCTGCCCACCATGTGTAACCAGGTTTGTTTGCTATCAAAAACAACTCCTAGATCGGAAAAGGTCTCCACAACCTCTTGTTTCCGTGTCCCAATATGGAAAGATGAAATCTTTTTTTTGGGGGGGTGATCCTGACACTAAGTTGAAAGTTGTTGATTCATTTGCTTTTAGATCCAGGGATGACATGAAACTCACGTAGGTGTCTATTAGGCGTTGAAGTGCTACGCCTGTCCTTGCTGTTTGGATGACGTTGTCCGCATAGGCCAGGATTGGTAGTGCGACTGGGGTAAAAGAGGGGACATCAGCTGTACATCCTTTTAAGGCAGCTTTTACCCCATTTGAAAAAGTGAAAATAAAAATAGGGCAAGAACGCAGTCTTGTCTGACTCCCCTCATAATCTTAAAAGGTCTTGTACATTCCCTGTCCCTTCCGTAGCAGACAGACGCTGTCACCTGTGAGTACATTCGGTGTATGAGGGTGATCAACCTGGAATCTATGCCCATCTTGGTCAATATTACGCACAGTTTTGAAGACCCCACTTAGTCAAAAGCCGATAGGTCCATGATATATGTTGTGGTGCACTTAGCAATGGTCAAGCCTAGGCTCAGACATGGATCAATCGTTCCTCTGTCCTTCTGGAATCCATACTGAGTTGGCATCAGGATGTTATTTTCCCTCGCCCAGTCTTCTAACCTATTCAGTAGAACACAGCCCAAAGGTTTGGCATCCAGAAGGATATGGGACGATAATTCTGATGTTTGGATGTATCCCCCTTTTTGAATATTGGGACTGCAATACCTGTTCTCCTTGATGAACAGTCTTGTTTGCAATTCTACCTTTTGAAATCTGCAAAATGCACAATAAAAATAATGTCAGGCTGTTTAGGGCAGACAGGCAAATAGTGAAGTTCCACTGCTATTTGCATGGCTACTGGACAAGTGTGCGCTCTGTCTACTAATTAGCCAGCCACCAGGTGACTAATGGAGTTTTTTTTCAAATTATTTACAAGGCCACTAGCAATACAGCAAATCAGCTGCCTGGTAAATATTGAAATGTCTTTGTTAATTGCAAGGCTACTGGTCAAATAATATATTTAACCAGCATCCTCATATATACTAAATGTTACTTGCTATGTGCATGACAGCTGTTCTCACTGTACATGTCTGCTGTTTTGCTTGAAAGCTTGCAATGAGTGTCATTTTTATATGTACTTGACTACTGGCCAAGTATAAAATCTCTGCTATTTAGCTATGGGCCGGGTAAATAATAATGTTTACTTGTTGTTTGCACGGCTGCTAACCAAACAGTGCAGAGTCTCTCATATTTAGCCAGCAGCCAGGTAAAAGGTTAAGTTTTTAAATATTTTCCTGGCTTCCTGCCAAAAAGTGCGTAAACTCTATTATATAGTCAGCGACTGGGTAACTAGTGCAGTTTCTTTGCAATTTTCAAGGACATCGGCCAAATAGTAAATAGTATATACAATTTAGCCAGCGGCCGAGTAAACATTGTATTGTATTGTATTGTATTTATTATTTGTAACGCGCAACTGTCACCCTACGGGTATCCTGGTGCCCAAACAGGAAGTAGTCAGATGGTACAACAATACACTAGCTGTCATGATATATAGAAGAGCCGCCGGAACTGTTAGATAGAGTTGCGGGGATTGGACTTTGGCAAACAGCCATGTTTTCAGGTTCTTTCTGAAACCCAGTAGGGTGTCAATTTGCCTGATGTTCTGGGGAAGCTCGTTCCACAGCCTAGATGCAGAAGTGCAGAAAGCTCTGCCTCCCATCCTCGATCTCCTGATCCTGGTAGTTGCTGCCAAACCCTGGCTAGAGGAGCCCAGGGACCTGGAGGGCTTATACCAGGAGAGACTTTCCTGTAGAGGGATAGTCCCGTGTTGTGCAGGGCTCTGTACACGATGCATAGGGACTTAAAAGCGACTCTACTCCCAATTGGCAGCCAATGTAGGTCTCTTAGTGCCAACGTAGTGGAGGAACTGCGAGGTGTTTTAAGTGCCAGCTTGGCCGCTATAGACTGGACCCTCTGGAGCCCCTGTAAGATGTATAAGGGGGCCCCTAGATATTAGGAACTACAGTAGTCCAGTCTGGCCAGGATCACACTCCTAACCACTAGCGGTCTAGACTCATCAGGTAGAAGGGGCAAAATCTGTCTGAGCTCCTTCAACAGTCCAAAGCAGACACTGATGGTTTTATTGGTCTGAGAGGTCATTTGGAGATCAGCATCAAACAGTACCCCTAGATTGCGCACGGTCTTGACTGGGATACAAGGATCAGCTCCCGGCACAAGCCTGAACTCAAGGGAAGGTTGTTGACTCAGTTTGGCTGACGAGCAGTAGACTACCTCTTTCTTCCCTTCGTTAAATTGAAGGGAGTTTATTGTCAGCCACCTGGAGACCCTGCTCATGCAGTTCTGAAAGGTCTCCATGGTCACCGCCTGTCTTCCTTCTAAGGAGAACACCAGTTGGGTGTCGTCTGCGTAATTTATCAAATATATACCAAAAGATTTAATCATGGGGATCAGGGGCTGCAGATAAAGATTAAAAAGAATAGGGCTGATCGAGGAGCCCTGAGGTACTCCATGACTGACAAGGGAATTGGGAGACGAAAAGGGTGCTTGGGTCATCAGAGAACATTCACTATTTACAATGTGGCTGCTCAATTAGCTGCCACTTTTAATTAAAGGAGATAAACTGCCCCATTTAAGTACAGACAAACAACTGAGAGATTGAAATTAGAAGACAGTTGCGCTGAGTTGAAAGTGTTTCAAAAGAACTACAACAGTTATTTATGAGAGCCCTGCTTCACTTTTACACCACATAAAGTGATACATGTGTGCAAGGGTGGCTACATTGGCACTAAGCTACCAAAACTGCATCAGCAGAGGGAGAAAGGACAGGGATGCAAAATATTGCATGAATGCAGTGCATTCTTGCCCTCTCACTGTGGCGTAGGGCAGTGCAGCAAGGAGACTTACTGCACTAGCCTACGCCAAAATCCCATAAACGAGGTCATATAATGGCACATTCTAGACTTAGTGAATTATATGAATTCCCCACTTGTGCAGGTCTAGATAAAATGCATTGTCTTAATTTTACATTGCAGATATGGAATCATAATTTGCCAATTATCAGTGAAGAAAGGAAGGTGTGAGTATTACTTGCTGCTGAAATCTATGTTTTTAACAACATGAATCAGTGAGTCATTGCAAAGTTTAGAATCCACCCAGACATCCAGATTCTGAACTCCAGTATAAGAAGTGGAACAATCCCTAATAATTATGGCAGGAAAAATAATGCTACTGCTGGAAATCTACTGGCAGTATTAAGATTTCAGAGCGGTTAAGATGAATTTTTAAACATTAGTTTAGCATCAAGCATTGAATAAAATGAAGGTGGGTACTGAAACTATTATTTAGGGTTTGGTCCATAAGCCACATGCTGATGAACAATTCAATAACATTGCTGCAATTGAAATATTATACCATAGAATGAGTTTAGAGCAGACAACGCTTATCAATAGGAATTGGAAAGAAGGTGGAATCACAGACCGCTGTGAGATACCTTGTCTGCAAGGCATAAGTGTAACTTGCAAAGAGACAATGCAACAGACTTGATACGACCCATCAGATAGGGATGCACGACAGAGCATTAACAGTGGATGGTATTGAGTGAGTAGTATAGAGGGATCAAGAGAGAATACCGAATGCTTTGGGGCATTGCATCAGGAGAATAGATGACAGTCCTGAAATCCAGCAAAGGATCTAAATATTTATTGTCCTCAGAAACAGTATCACAGCCTTCGATTCTAAGATTGTCATGGACCACAGTCTCTTTCCTCATATTTTCCTAAAATCCACTGGGTAGGAGACTGCTTTTTACTGTTTTTTTCTTCATAAATTACTATCCTAGGATCTTATACCTGGTTGAAATGTAGCTGATGGATCTTACATTTCATTTATCATTGGGATTTGGGAGTTCCTACTTTTTACATTTTCAGAGTGCACAAAAACTGGCCCTTTCTGTTAAAAGCGAACAGTTAAGAAGATGGTAATACTGGGGTCAAAGATAGTAGTTAGAGATAAAAAAAATCAGAGGACAACACTTTTGCAGAATGCTTGAGCCATAACAGATGGGAGAAAAGCTTGAAAATAAGATGGAGAAAGAGAATAAAGCTTAAGAAACAGAGGAGACCGGCATAACTCTCAGAGACCCGACAAAGAATGTATACATAGCCCCAATGCTCAGATAAACTAGAACAAAAACTGAAGAGACTGCACTGTTTTTTCATTGTATTGCATTTATATAGATTGAGTCTTTCTCAAGTTCCTTTGCTGTGTGGAAACAGTGGTAAATAGCAAATAGCTGACACGGCAATCCAGATTCAAATAGTGTTCCATGTTGCCAGAAGCAAGTTGAGCATGCAGTCTCTTTGCAAGCTGCAAAAGTCAGCTGCATTGTTATCATTATTTGAAACTAAAAATTATCCTATAGCTTAACTTTGTGTTATTGTGAAATATACCCTCAGTCATGTTTTTGGAAAAGACAAGGCTTATATACTGCCGCTGCAAATGTTTTTGATGATGTGCCTGGAAAACTGGTAAAGGATGATGGCCAGAGGTACTAAGGGCCAGATGTACAAAGCATTTTTCAAATCACAAACTGGCGGATTCACAGAATTAGCCCATTTGCTATCAGAAAAATGTTTCTACAAATATACAAAGTGCAAAATGCAAATCTGTAACTTGTTACTGAATGACATTCTGCATTCGTGATTCAGTATTTGGATGGGCTGTGTTTAGGGTGTCCCTTAGAAATGTCAAATCAGTGCGGTATGTATGGTTGAAAAACAGTAATACTTTACCACCAGTTACAAACTGGTGGTAACCCATTCATAAAGGGCAAGGGGTACCAAGGGGCTTTCAGAATGTAAATAATAATATTTTTTAAGAGCAGACAGTGGTCCCATGGACTACTGCCTAATTCTTTTTAAAAATGAAAGGTTTCATTTATTTTTTGTAAATGCATTCCGAGTTCCTTTAAGGAAATAGGGCTGATTTTGCTTTATTAAAAAGCAATTACAGACATGGTGGTCAGCTGTCCTCAGCAGGCTACCTGGCTGTGATTCCAAACGGGTCACAAGCTGCAACCTACCTCATTAATATTCATTAAGGTAGAGCGATGCCACCCACAAGAAATCCTACGATGAAACTCAATGAGTTTCATACATTAGGAATACTGATTTCCTAACTGCTATTTGGAGAGTACACAATCAGGAAATCGGTATTACTAATGTCTGTAAATCTGGCCGAAGTGCTTTTGTACCTGCATATCCTGTGAATCAAGAAATCACAGGTTTTGCAACAGAATAATGATTTTTAGTTTTTAATAAACCCATTTTGCGATTCAGTACATGCTTACAGAGTCACAAAATTAGTTTAGAAAAAGCACGCCAAACCACCATTTGCAACAGGAGTATTAAGGTCTCCTTTCTGTATCTCAATTCAAAATGCTGTGTCCGAGGTTTGCACCCTCAGTTTTGTTGCATACCATTGATAGGTTATCAACAAACTAGCAGAGGGTTAAATACAGGTTCATTTAGAGACAGAGATTGTGGCTGTTGCTTGAACAGTGGTCACCCCTCCATTCAACCAACACCCCAGTTTTTCATGCGTTATGTGCTTAGTTAAACTTCGTACAGGGCAGTTACGAGCTAGGATAATAAACACATGCAACAATGTTGAGAGTATAGGCAACCATTTGTGAGGAATGGAATAAGGCAACCTAATTAGGTCTGCTAGAAAAATGAGAAACATGATAAATAAAATTGTGTACCCCAAAAAAATGAAGAGACACATTTAATTGCAACACACGACTTTTACAGTGATTACGGACCGTGGTCAGGGCCGGCTTTAGCAGTGGTGGCTCCCAGGGTGACAATGTTTTTTGGCTCTCCCCAATGACCACCTCCACCACCTATTACAGGCTCCATAAGCACTTCCTCTCAGATGCATTTAATTAATTGTATAGCATCACTCATAAAAATGTAGGGTGTCAGAGCAAATAACATAACACACACACATTACACAGAGACAATCAATCATAGGTGTGTAAATCAGTGTATAGGAAATGTTACATAAGACACAGGACAACATGGGGTGGATTCACATATTATCCATTCAGGTAGGCAGTATAGTTGGGGTGTACTTGGTCAGGAGAATAACAAACTATGAATTTAAAATGTAACACAAAGAAATAGGGCTCTCTTCAAAAACAATAACTAATTTGTACCCAAATTAACCCTTTTTGCAACTTTTTGCAACATTACAATAATGAGAGTCTAGGGAAAAATCCACATGCTCTAATCTATAGTTCGAAGTCTCCACTCAGTTCTTTGACAGTTAATAGCTCACTGTAAACTGCAACTAACAAAAGAAAGTCTCTGACAAAAACAGTGACCCACTGTCCTGTTTACATTACATTCACTTTGTGATATGCATGGTACATGTTATTTGCAGCAGGCATATTAAAACTCTGCTCTACCTTACCATTAATCAGAACTTCCATGAGACAAAACTTCTTTTAGACAAAACTCCGATCTCACCAGGAAGAACATGAATCACCTGAGTTTACGTGACATATTATTTGTTGCCTGCAAATGTCTTCAAGGCATGGAACGTGGTAGCAGGTGCTTTTTAATGCACAATAAAACTAGCAAGCAGGCGCCCCCAAGCGAAGTCAGCACCGGGGGCGGTGTCACCGGTCGCACCGCCCTAGAGCCAACACTGACCGTTGTGATCAATAGAGCATTTAGCTGTCATTCATTTGCTTGACTGTGACCACAATGGGTGGACAGCGAGTGACATATCCTATGTGACACAGAGTGAAACTTGAGTGTTAATATTTACAAGGGAGGGGATTTTTAAGAACCAAGTTGAATCAGCATTTAAACATTCTCTGCCAATGATTATGTCTCTGAATGGAGAGCTTAGAAACGAACAATGAAGCTTGGAATGTAACAACCAATCGAGAATTTAAGGCACTCAACATATGCATGTAGTTGTGACAGAATGTGGCAGTCTAGTTGTTGGTCATCAAGAGAGATGATGGACACTTTTCAGTGGGTGTAACCCAAGCAGCATTAAGGTCCAGTAGAAGGCTGTGTACTGTGTGCAGCTGAAATGCGTAGGCCAATTTTAGGGATGCTAAGACTGGATAGAATTGAGGTTCATCATTTCAGTAGCCCAAAAGTGTATATATATTGCCCACTAAACATCAAGGAGAACACAGATGCGCCAGTAACATTGTCATATCATCAGCGGTGTAGCTTAGTCAATAAAATTGGAGGGGTGGTGTGAGCTTCAAATTTCCCAACAATCACGCTGGCATATCTTGCTAAAATATATTATGTGAGAAGCAGGGCACGAGGGGGCGAGGGGCGGTGAGAAGGAGAGCAGAGAGGATTGTTAGGGTAACTCAAAAGACAATCCAGCATATCATGGAACACAGTGCAGCAGCCAAAAATGCTGATTTGGTTTGCCTCTACCATGGGGAGAAGATCCACATGTTTGTTGTCCTTTGCAGAGGGTCTTTGCTTTAATCCACAAATGTATAGCAATAGCCCCTTCAAATGTCCCTTGAAATTTCTAACACTGGTCGATACAATCTGCGTGATTTTGCTAAATTTCCTAGTAGGAAGGAGGACACCTGTAACTTTAATGCATTCCAGGTATTGCTCCAAAAGTGATGCATTATGGACTCTTTTACAGGGCACAACTGTCCTTTTATTATTTAATCATTTAATTCTGTCCGGTGAAAGTTTGCTCAAACATCCCTTTAAGTCAAGCGGGAGCACTGCCATTGTCCGGTGTGAATTGGAGACAGACCCACTGCTGTCTGTCACTGGGATCAACACATTTCAGCCTTGTAATCACATAGTGTGTCTTGCTGGCGAGCACTGTGCATGCTTTTAGTTTGCTAATGTGGTTCACTGTCCTCTTGAGCTACATTGTTGCACAAGCCTCTTCTGCCCTACACGTTTTCTAGATCTATTTTCTGTTACTTTTTTATAAAACCTGCATTGCAGACATTACTCTCCCACAGAGCTGCAATGTCTGCAGTCTCTGTTTGGACTCTTCACTTTCATCCCTTGCAGAAAATGATTTGCATGGTTTCTGAATGTAGAGACTCGTTATGAGAGGTCTGCGCTGCTGGAGCGTCATTCTTTGGGATGTTCCATTGGCACAGGCCTCTCAATCATAACTATGAGGTGACACAAAGCAACCCTGCGTTGCTTTTAATGGCGTGATAGATATGGAATAAGGCAAGGCAGCGCAAAGTACGGCCTTGCCTCACTCCGGGTCAAGGAGGCGTTCCAGGGGGGCTGCATTGGGTGTTCCCTCGCAGCACCCATGGACTTTGACACTGACACCGATTTACAACATCACGTAAACCTAGAACAGCGCTAAGACCTTACACCTCCCCAGAGCAGGCACAACAAGGAGTCCTGCAACGCACATCGAATGAGTAAAAAAGCCTCCATGGATTGTTTTTGTGCAGGAAGGTGCCCGAATTGGTGCTAGGCCCAAATTGTGCACCGGCGCTGGCTGAAAAAAACGGATGCGCTGCATCCCGTAAATACAGTGCATTCCTGCCCTTTTAAAGTGATGAAGAGCAGCGCAGCGAAAAGAGTGCCCCCTTCCCTGCACCAATTTGTTTGGAAATGAGGCTCCAAATTGATGAAGTAGATCTTGCTGAGCAGTAGCAGGATACACCCTCCCTGGCCACTATTAGCACCGGTTCCTACGGTCATCTACTCTCTGAGAACCCATGGCCTGCTTGAGTTTTTAGAATATTATTATTCCTTCTTTAGTCTGCTTGAAAGGGCCTATGAGCCAAAACTGTTCAATGCAATCTACCAATGAATCTCAGAGAGAGTCCGAGCACAGGCTGACAACTTGTGAAGTTCACTTAGAAATTTCGCACTAATAAACGGATAGTTTTGCATCATAATTTACTCCGTTTGCCCTGTGCAAAAATACGTGTGCCCTGGCCATGCAACCTACCACTGTGTTAAGGAACCATTGGAAGGAGTCAAGCTAGACCTGAAAATATCGGGTATCAGAGCGCTTTACATGAGCACCAGTTACGTTACACAAAGAAAGATTCATGTTTTTTAGGCAGGGGGAGAATAAGTGATTTGCCCAGAATCACAGGATGTTATGCATCGTTGCCGAGACTCGAACCCACTTCCCCAGCTTCGAGGCTACATCCACTCCCCGATTAATTCATGACCTAAAAGGCAGCAGTCAATGGAACAACACTGTGAAGTATGTTCACTGTATGTTAGCTGTATCGTCATATAAATGACTTCCCAAACCTCACACAATCTGTTTATTTTTTGTGAAACTAATGTCAAGCATTGTCGTGAGGATTTCACGGTGTTAGTCGTCATGGACTCTCAAGAAACCACGCAGGCGCGCCTTCCTTGCTATGGGTGCGAATGCTAAACTGTTGTCCTTAAATATGGTTGTTCTGCTAGAGAAAGAGGGCCAGAACTACACGCAGGGAACTGACGGTGCACTGGAGAGAGGCAGTTTTGCACCAGCCATGGCTCTGCCGGGTGACAGACATTACAATAATCTCATTGGTTGACCTGTGCAAGGGGGGCAGTGGGGGCCACTGGAACTTCTGATTACACAACTGGCTGCAAAGCTGCTGAGCGGCTGCTGCTGACCCTCTGCCTCCTTATCGGATTCCTGCTGGCTTGGACTAACCTGCGGTCTTGTCTATTCGCTCGAAATCACTTGTAAGAAGAGTTACTCACGATCGTGGGAATCGAACTATTCTCCAAGAGCCTTTGACCTGTCTGTTCTTGACTGTTTCTTTTGCTGCAGATGGTCATGTCAGACGAGAAGCAAGAGGTTACTTCCTACCTGAAAGCCAAAAACAAATCGTCACCCACGAGAGTGACATCTTCGGAGGCTGAGTAACTTACCTTTGGAAAAGGAATTCATAAGGGTTGTTCAGAAGCAGCTGAGACTCTTCTTTAAGCTGCAGCAGTCACCCCGGTGTAGGAGAAGGGGGTGCAGCCAGAAGTCAGTTCATCGCGGGGAGATTCATGAGGGTGTACAAACACCACACCTCAGGATCCAAGCAGAGTCTCACCTCGGACTTGGTCGCCACCAACACCACCCTTTTATAAGCCTCTTTTGCATCACCTCTTTATCCCAAGTGATGCTGAGCAAACCAGGCACAGCAGCTGCAGAAGTGACCTCATTAAAAGTTGGTGGTTCATTAAAGATTCGTTTTTCATTGAAAGTTGTGCACGTTGCCTCTATGCTCTATCTAATTTTGAAACCGACCACTTAGACGAATAAAGTTACATCTTGAATGGATTGAATGAGGGTGCGAGACAGAATGAGGCCCTGTGTGTATGCAGAGTACCCTCTACGTTTTAAATGAGTCCATACGTCCCTCTAACAAGATGACCTTGAGTGCCTGGAAACATAATTCTTGCTACTCTCATGCGAAAATGGCCAGTCAAGCCTCACATTGGACACTTCCCAGCTAGATTTGTCCTAGTTGAACATAACTAGGCCTGCTTTGCATATTACTAATGACCATGTGAAGCGGCATTGTGGGTAAAACATGGGTGGACTCGAAGAGTGGAGGGTTACAGTGGCGATGCCATTCGTAATGGTTGCAAATATGAAACTTAACTGAATAGATGAACAAGGAAGTGGCTCCAAGCCCCTGGACGTTTATCACAGTTACGCAGGGAGGCAACACCCCTGCCAGCAGCCACGCCCCCCCCTGAACAACCATCAGCTTCCACCGTCCAGAGCGTGCACTGCGAAGTCAGGAGGTGTACTAAGGGTGGGCGAAGCACTACGCTACGCTCGCGGAGTTTGCGAAGTTTGCGCAACTTCGCACTACGCGAGCTGCACGTAGCACAGTGCGAACACGCGTAGTGCAGCGTAGGAAGTGCAGCGCTCATTTTTTGCTTGTTCGCGGTCCTGAACGTCATGTTCACAACCGCTAGCAAGCAAAATGACATCCCGGCGAGATTCCCAAAGCGGGGAGGTAAGGTTTCTCATTGCCAGTGGTTGCGCATGCTCGCGACCGCTCTCGATGAGAAACTACCAGTTCGCGTTGAGAAAGCTGCAGCTCGAGTAATAATCTACTCGAGCAGCAGAAAACTACAGCTCGCACTGTGCAAGATGCCGTTTTCAATGATTGCACAGTGCCGGATGCTTGTCCGCACTGTGCAATCATTGAAAACACATCTTGCACAGTGCGAACATGACTACGCAGCTCGCGTAGTGCTACGTGAAGTTCGCGTAGTGTGAAGTGCACTTCGCGTAGCTTCGCGAAGCGCTACTTCGCGAACTACGCCCACCCTTAAGGTGTACCCCCAGAGCAAGTACATGATGATGATAAAATGCATGGCACGCCAAAGGTGACACTGTGAGGCAGCACATCTTGAGTTTGAGGGTTTCACAGGGTTGTGTGCACAATTGGACAGCACTGTGTGATGTTGGCCAGCTCTGTGTTATTTGAAAGCATGTCATGGTTCCATGCAGAATAGCTCAATAACGCGATGCACCTTGTGATCCTAAATACCACTGTGTTGTGACATGTGATCATCAGCATAAAACGCAATAACAACAGTTGATGGACAGAATGCAGAACAATGTCATACATTCTCCCCAGTACAGAGGTCTGGGCCTAAATCCATCGTTTTTTTGCTCTTTGCTCACCAAGGCACCCCAGTTCAGACCTGGCCATATGCAAATCAGCCTTGACCCTTGCGCCTCATGGGAATAGTCCAGCCCGAACTACCAAGCCATGTCTTTCCTAGACCGGAATCAAGCATCCAAGGACCGGTTTCTGGCTATCAACCGTGAGTCCCGTGCTCTCCATGCCACTGGAGTCAAGCTATCCAGGCTGATGAGGGCTGAAAGCCCGAAACCAGTCCTTGGATGCTTGGATGCTTGTTTCCAGTCCAGGGAGGACCTGGCTTAGCAGTTCGGGCTGGACTGTTCCCATGGGGCACAGGATAAAGACTGATTTGCATATGGGTGGGTTCAAACTGGAAAGCCATGGTGAGCAGAAAAACGATGGATTTAGGCCCAGAACCCTGTACTGGGGTGAATGTATGACATTGTTCTGCATTCTGTCCATCACCTGTTGTTTTTCAATCAGCATAAAACAGCATGTGTTATTCTTCAGTGTGGCATCCGATGAGTTGTCTCTTGTGAGGCTTTTTCTTATCTTACAGTGGGCTTAGGGACCGCCATTGCCTTTTTTAGGTTAGTTTCATTGTCACGGTCAGCGCCTCTATGACCATCTTTCCAGATCCACTCTTTACATGTGAGGTCCCATCTCCTTCCAGCAGATGTTATTCTCTAGCCAACTCGAAATACTTCTCCCAACATGGCTGCTATTACCCATGTGCCACTACAAAGAGGAAGTGGTCACACCAAACATCTTGTGGTACCAAGCAAATCACATATATATCAACAACATATATTAATCTCTGAAGGAAAAGGAGAATGGGAAACGAACGAGTGGATCAGGAAAGACCAGGACCCGGAGAAAGGAAGATTGCTGGTCGGTAACCGAGGCGTTTGCTGTCTTCTTTTTCGGCAGCTTCCCTAGGTTTACTTTCCTCTTCTTGTGTTTATTACTCCTATGGAGCATGGGTGCAGTATTCTGTTTTTCCACTGCGCGCTTTCTCCAGCGCCACTCGCCAAGAGTGCTTGCATTTTCCTGCTGTTCCCCAGCCGTTTCAGCAGTCCTCCATCCTCTGAGTGCTTCCCTAGCCCCTACTGCAGCCCTCCATCCTCTGAGTGCTTCCCCAGTCACTTCTGCAGCCCTCCATTCTCTGAGCGCTTCCCCAGTCCCTTCTGCAGCCCTCCGTCCTCTGAGTGCTTCCCCAGCACCTACTGCAGCCCTCCGTCCTCTGAGTGCTTCCCCAGCCCCTACTGAAGCCCTCCGTCCTCTGAGTGCTTCCCCAGCCCCTTCTGCAGCCCTCCATCCTCTGAGTGCTTCCCCAGCCCATTCTGCAGCCCTTCATCCTCTGAGTGCTTCCCCAGCCGTTTCAGCAGCCTTCCATCCTCTGAGTGCTTCCCCAGCCCCTTCTGCAGCCCTCCATCCTCTGAGTGCTTCCCCAGCCCCTTCTGCAGACCTCCATCCTCTGAGTGCTTCCCCAGTCCCTTCTGCAGCCCTCCATCCTCTGAGTGCTTCCCCAGTCCCTTCTGCAGCCCTCCATCCTCTGAGTGCTTGCCCAGCCCCTTTTGCAGTCCTCCATCCTCTGAGTGCTTCCCCAGCCCCTTCTGCAGCCCTCCATCCTCTGAGTGCTTCCCCAGTCCCTTCTGCAGCCCTCCATCCTCTGTGTGCTTCCCCAGCCCTTTCTGCAGCCCTCCATCCCCTGAGTGCTTCCCCAGCCCTTTCTGCATCCCTCCATCCTCCTGAGTGCTTCCCCAGCCCCTTCTGCAGCCCTCCATCCTCCGAGTGCTTCCCGAGCCCCTTCTGCAGCCCTCCATTCTCTGAGTGCTTCCCCAGTCCCTTCTGCAGCCCTCCGTCCTCTTGAGTGCTTCCCCAGCTTCTTCAGCAGCCCTCCATCCTCTGGGTGCTTCCCCAGCCCCTTCTGCAGCCCTCCATCCTCCATCCAGCCCCTTCAGCAGCCTTCCATCCTCTGAGTGCTTCCCCAGACGTTTCAGCAGCCCTCCATCCTCTGAGTGCTTCCCCGGCCCCTCCATCCACCCTCCCTTGTCAGTGTACTTGCCACAGTCCCTAACACTCCCCCACCCACCCTTCACTGTCTGTGTGCTCGCTCCAGCCCCTCCAACCCACCCTCGATTGTTGTCTGCTCATTCCAGCCCTTTCCACCAGCCTCCATTGTCGGTGCCCTTGGCCTCCCCCTCATGGCAAGGGGAGCATCACTGAAAGCCTCAGACCCCCATCCCCCATCCCATTCTATGAAGAGTAGGGGATGGGACTTCTGCTTCTTCTCATTGGCTGACCAAAGTTAACCCAATGAGATAAGGCAGCAGTCCCAACCCTAAAGGGACTTCTGTGGTTTCTCTTTTTGAGAGCTGCAGCAGGTAAGTGTTACGTTTCCTAATGTTTGGTGCATGTGTGTGTAAGTATGAATATTTGTGTGAGAGTGCTGTGAGTGAGTGTGTTTGTGTGTGTATGCATGGGTGTGAGTGAGTGTGTATGTGTGTGCATGTGTATGCATGGGTGTGATTGAGTGTGTATGTGTGTGCATGTGTATGCATGGGTGTGAGTGAGTGTGTTTGTATGCATGGTTGTGAGTGAGTGTGTATGTGTGTGCATGTGTATGCATGGGTGTGAGTGTGTGTGTTTGTGTGTGTATGCATGGGTGTGAGTGTGTGTGTTTGTGTGTGTATGCATGGGTGTGAGTGAGTGTGTATGTGTGCATATGTGGCCCATCTCTAGTCAATGTCTCAGCCACCAAAGGTTTATATATGAACAATGTAGCTCACTTCCTCCTGGTTAAGACCATGAATATGCCCCAAATTGGCTGTCGCCCCATTGGTTTTACCAAACGTCGATAATATGGTTTGTTTGTGTAGAAATGGTTGTGAGCTTCAACAGCTGCTCAATAATTGTATTGCTCTCGTGAAGGACTTGAACATATCTATTTTTTCAGCAGCATTTTTTCTATGGTCTGTGGGTGTAATAAGTCCGGATTTTCTTTTTATGTGAATAGCTTTTCATATCTAGGACTACAGCTTGATTCGCTGGCAAACTGGGACAGTTGCGGAAAATCACAAGACAGCTTTCTGAGAAATGTATTTTCTCATTCTTCAGGTATTCCGCCAAATTGCGCCTAAAACCACTAAAGGAAATGATCTAGATAGACAAAAGCCAATGTGCTTCATAGGTTACCCATGGATCAGGTATTTAGGGGTTTGTGATTGTGTGGGTCTTACAAAGGGTCGAAAGTAGGTACCTGAGAAGACTATTGGTTATACCACCTGCTTGTTCTACCATGGTGTGGCACTCTGAATTGGGTTTGCCATATTTGAAAGATTGAATAAAATGTTGTCCACTGCTGATTTGGCACACATGTTGGAATACACCAAAGGCTATTTTAAATGCAATAAGTGTACCCGAATGCCCTATTTAGACCACATGCCCCAAGTATCCTGTTTAGTGTTTGATATTTGTGAACAATTACATATTTCAGCTCACTTTAAGGATCCAGGGGTCTATTTATCAATAGATTGCATCACTTTTGCACCATGCATGGGGGGCGCAAAAGCAACACAACATGTAAGCGTAATCTATCAACGAACACAAGGCCACCTTGCCTGGCCCTGGGTGGCTTGATAAACTCAAGAGTAGTGCAACAGAGTGCAAATTGCTGCGTTGCGTTTCTCTGCCCTGGGAAGGCGTTCCATGAGTGCATGCATCTACGCATGTATTTGGGTGCATTCCCTGATCTAACAATTACCATTAATAAAGTTTACAGCTTTTGATGACATCATATCAAGACAGTATTCGCACCATTGTATATACATGTTAGAGTCATTTTGTATATATAAGGTTTTGTATTTTAATGTTTGCTTGTATGATTTGTACTTTCAAATCGAATAAAAGCGTATGAACATGTTAGACTTACTGGTTGTCCGCTGAAAAACCAATTTGGATTAGATAAAACAATAATTAAACAATGTATCAAAGGTTTCATCTTTTTAGTAAAATACCATTTAAAATACCAGTTCAAATTAATTTTTCCTATAAAAGCAAAAATTTTACCAATCTACAGTTACATTTTGCCTCCGTTTGAGGTTTTTACAGTAACTTGAGGAAACATTATGTTACATTTATTGTATGAAATTTGAAATGTATGCGATGTAAACCTGCTTGGATTTTCCTGAACCAGCATTTGTTTTTTTATCTGTTCCCACTTACTTTTGGCAAGCAGAAAAGCTCGATGGCTGTACTTAATCTTTTGGTTGCCTATACACTGTTCAATTGTTTTACTCTGGTTTTATGTCTTTTATGGATCTACCAGTTGGTGAGGAAGAACTTACATCCAACACTCTTGCAAACCATATGGCTTGAGAATGTAAATGTCCTGTTGCTGTCCAGAGCGCCCTGCATGCAGATGCATTACCTGGATATGCACAGCATTTACAATCAGTATTGCTGCAGAAATGTATTCTAATAATTATATAGCACTTATAACCCTATTGAGGCGCCAAAGAACTTTCTTTTTAGAGTTAGAATTATAGGACAAAATATTAGCTACATCCAACGGGTTTCTGTGTTTTACACTATACATTTCTTTTAAGACATTCTTCAAAATAATTTAGACCTCACGAATATTAATGAATCCTATTATTCTTTATTCAGACATATTTTTGCACACTGCTGATTCCTCAGAGAGGGGAGAGAAGCAGAAAAGGGGGGACTTTTTTTCAGGCAACCATGGAATATGGCCTGTGGATCCCAGTTAGGAGCATGATTTGTTAAACATTATGCAAATAATTATTGTGTGTGTTCTGATTGGATCATGATGAAGTAACAGAGGACCAATCATTATACTACCAGACACAGTATAACTTTGAGGAATCTACTCATGTGTTGGAAGCAGCCACAATATGGCTATTTATTAAGCAGCTGGCCATGGCATACCCAGGAGCAATACAAAGGAATGAACTTTGTACAGAATGCCTCAGTGCTAGTGCTAGTTATGAGGATTACATTCAAGTATAAATGTCTTACTTTCATTGTGATGTGTGCTTTGCATTGGCATGTTCATCCTAAAATTCAATCTTGAATTCCTGTTATCACACCCATTATACAGCACTAATCCCCACCTTCCAACCACTACCATTGTCCCTTCCACAGTTACATCAAAAACATCTACTTGAACTTGAGATAACTCTGCACTTCTGGTGGAGATCTCTGCACAAAAAGAGATAGGAGAGGCAGAGTTCTCTGTCCAGAGGTTTGTGAATTGCATTCAAAAGTATGTTAAGTAGCACAACTTCAAAACGGATTTTGTGAATAGAACCCTGACATTTTCTGAATATATATAATAGGATTAGACAATGGGGTAGCAACAACATACAACGATGATAGCATTTTTCTTTCACTCACTGAGTTTTTTTACTTTGGCAGAATGTATGCTGAGCTCAGAGATCCATCAAACAAAATGACTCCAGCAGTGTGTGTTGTACAAGTCAAAAAGCATTTTTGGTTCCCCTCGATAGACTGAGGAGCTTATCTATGAGAGCATCCATCCCTTTTGCACCATATAAATTGGTACATGCGTGACACAGGGCTCTCATTTTGCTTCATTGCCTTGCTTTGCAGCCAGGAGGTGTTCCATGAGTGTTGCTGTAGGTTTTCCCATGCAACACCCATGGCATTTAATGCTGCCCCAGATTTAGAAAATCATATAAAACTAGGGAAGCACCGAATCCGCATGCTTTCCAAGGTGGTGTAACGAGGGGGTATATGTTCATTTCTCCTTGTGTTTTCACTGTTCTATGTGTGCATTCTGCAGCACACATATAAAGAGGAAAACACCTTTTAGGATTGTTTTTATGCAGGAAGGTGCACCTTCCTTAACAAAAACAATCTTGCCGGCATCAGAGGCACCCTTGCTCCATGGTGCAAGGTTGCCCATGTGGGTGCTAGGTTGCCAAAACAGCACCAGTGTGGAGAAAAAACACAGGAATGCACCATATTGTTTAAATATACTGTATTCCAGCCTTTTCACTTTAGCGAGGGGCAGCACAATGACCTGCTCAAAAATCCAATAAAAGAGCCCCATAATTCAGCCATGCTGTTATTAACATAAGAGATGATGATTAAAAAAGACACTCTTGCCAGTAACATGTTTTCTGAAGTTACACATTTCTAGATTGGTGATTCTCAAAGATAAAAACTTCACTATGATAGTAATATCACAGGAGAGTAGGGGACGGCTGGACAAGAGGGAGGATACTCCCCAGAACATTTCTGGTTTTATGCCAGAGTGTGAGCAAACAGCTCGATGAACTGCTTTGAACTGGACCATGCATGGAGGGCACCAAATATGCCCTGCACACAGATTATGTTGCGCTGGCAAGCCCACACACCCTGTTCGAATACGCTAAACCCTATCTGGGAGGTGATCACAGCTCATTGTGACAGGATGACTATTGTTCTGGCTTCCCCTGCTCGAGCTTGGGCTTGGTTCAGCATACATGTTTTGCTGTCCGGGTTTGGAAGACTGGTACTGAAAGCACTGAGGGCCTAACGAAGACCTTTGCAGTGCTTAGAATCATACCTCCCACAATGTTTATGATGTGGGGGCATGATTCCAACATGTTTCATACCAAACATGACAGGGTTCATTACAGCCAGTTTAGAGATGGTCATCGCATAATGAAGTGGTGCCTCTCTATTTGCTTAAATGGCTATCTCACTTACAACACAGGTGAATGGACTTCGAAGGCTGTAGGGGTGTCCTGCTCATGCAGTGACACCCTCAAACTTACAACAAAGCACCCTGTCTTCTGGATTGAAAAGGCCTGCTGTAGGGGTGAAAATTGCAAAAAACACAGTTAATGGACAGAATGTAGAACAATGTCATACATTCACCCCAGTACAAGGATCTGGGCCTAAATCCATCGTTTTTTGCACTCCACACCACCCTGGGTTAGACACTGGCTATATGCAAATCAGCTCTGACCCTGTGCCTCATGGGAACAGTCCAGTCCGAACTACCAAGCCATGCCTTTCCCAGACCGGAATCAAGCATCCAAGGACCGGTTTCTGGCTATCAGCCTTCATCAGCGTGGATAGCTTGACTCCAGTGGTGTGGAGAGCCTGGGACTCACGTCTGAGTATACCCAGCACACTCGGGGTGAAAATTGCAAAAAACACAGTTGATGGACAGAATGTAGAACAATGTCATACATTCACCCCAGTACAAGGATCTGGGCCTAAATCCATTGTTTCTTTGCACTCCACACCACCCTGGGTTAGACACTGGCTATATGCAAATCAGCTCTGACCCTGTGCCTCATGGGAACAGTCCAGTCCGAACTACCAAGCCATGTCTTTCCCAGACCGGAATCAAGCATCCAAGGACCGGTGTCTGGCTATCAGCCTTCATCAGCCTGGATAGCTTGACTCCAGTGGTGTGGAGAGCCTGGGACTCACGTCTGAGTATACTCAGCACACTCGGGGTGAAAATTGCAAAAAACACAGTTGATGGACAGATTGTAGAACAATGTCATACATTCACCCCAGTACAAGGATCTGGGTCTAAATCCATCGTTTTTTGCACTCCACACCAGCCTTGGTTAGACACTGGCTATATGCAAATCAGCTCTGACCCTGTGCCTCATGGGAACAGTCCAGTCCTAACTACCAAGCCATGTCTTTCCCAGACCGGAATCAAGCATCCAAGGACCGGTTTCTGGCTATCAGCCTTCATCAGCCTGGATAGCTTGACTCCAGTGGTGTGGAGAGCCTGGGACTCACGTCTGAGTATACCCAGCACACTCGGGGTGAAAATTGCAAAAAACACAGTTGATGGACAGAATGTAGAACAATGTCATACATTCACCCCAGTACAAGGATCTAGGCCTAAATCCATCGTTTTTTTGCACTCCACACCACCCTGGGTTAGACACTGGCTATATGCAAATCAGCTCTGACCCTGTGCCTCATGGGAACAGTCCAATCCGAACTACCAAGCCATGTCTTTCCCAGACCAGAATCAAGCATCCAAGGACCGGTTTCTGGCTATCAGCCTTAATCAGCCTGGATAGCTTGACTGCAGTGGTGTGGAGAGCCCGGGACTCACGTCTGAGTATACCGAGCACACTCGGGGTGAAAATTGCAAAAAACACAGTTGATGGAAAGAATGTAGAAGAATGTCATGCGTTCACCCCAGTACAAGGATCTGGGCCTAAATCCATCGTTTTTTTGTACTCCACACCACCCTGGGTTAGACACTGGCTATATGCAAATCAGCTCTGACCATGTGACTCATGGGAACAGTCCAGTCCGAACTACCAAGCCATGTCTTTCCCAGACCGGAATCAAGCATCCAAGGACTGGTTTCTGGCTATCAGCCTTCATCAGCCTGGATAGCTTGACTCCAGTGGTGTGGAGAGCCTGGGACTCACGTCTGAGTATACCCAGCACACTCGGGGTGAAAATTGCAAAAAACACAGTTGATGGACAGAATGTAGAACAATGTCATACATTCACCCCACTACAAGGCTTCCCCGGCTAAACGCCATTCCTCCCCATGGCAGTTATTATCTGTGAATAATATATATATATAATAATATATAAATAAAAAAGAACATGTTAAAATAATACAACCAGCAAAAGACATTATGCATGAGCGTAACCAAAGCAACAACTGCTTAAAAAGCCAGGTAGATAATCTAATGCACCATTGTTATGTCCAATGTGAGGGTATTCTAAATTGCCAGCAGCTTTGCCTGGAAAATATTGTTTTGCAGTTCTGTGTTTCCTACATGTAGGAACTGCCAGCCATAAGCCATCACTTCTGCAAGCTCAGAGCACCTGCCACCATTTCCACCTCATCAGCTCGGTCAGTGTGGTCAGGACATTGACCACTTGGTGACAAGGCAGGCCAACATGATTTGAATCTGTGCAGAGTGGGATCCATCCTGCTGACCTCAGCCAGCAGCAAGGTCACCTAGGATGTAGGCCATGTGCAGCCAAGTCAAAGAAGGATTTGATGACGTGTAAATTGAACAGGGACACTTGCACCAATAATAACGTTTTAATGGGTTTATGTTAATTTACCATTTGAATGTTAAGATGTCAACAACCCCCGCTGTTGATAATCCTACACTGAACTCATGAGTTCACTGATAATCATTGGGTTTCTCTTTCCAGTCCTTGGACTGCGATGACTCTCCTCATCCTTTCAGCCCAGCGGAGTTGCCGAATGGCACCTTCCATTAGCTTTCAATCTCTAGCAATGCCTGCCTTCTGCCAGCTGTTTCCCTGTGACCTTCCTGGGGTAACAATGACTTGATTATAGGGTTGTTTCCTCATTCTTTCAGGAGACCTCCTCTCCTTCAGGGCTGGTTAGTGGCCAAAAGCAAGCCGGTTGCTCATTTATGAGTAGTGGGACAGGAAATATGTAAAACAGAACCTTGCCTGTCTAGCCTGTGGGCATTGTTGATGGTAATAGGGCTTCTGTGATCAACTGCATAAAAAGGCGTAAAAAGATGGTATGTTGGGTTTTGAATCAGGATCTCAGGTTGCATGTAGTAAAAAGCACTTTCATAAAGTCTCTTCAATGATGTCTGATGATTCTAAGTGCGGACTCTCCACCAGAAAAAAATGTACAACTGTAATGAAATTAAATGACCTCGGGTTATACCATGAAATCACTGAAATCAAAACTTGAGTTCTCATTAATAAACCAGAGTCTTATCTCTGCACCATATTGATAATATATTGTGGCTCAAGCTATAGTTCTTGTCTCCTAACAATGCTTTGCATTAAACTCTGCAGAGAAGATGTTATTTAGGAACCTAGTCCTTTGGAGGGGATGAGAATCTTCAGAATTTTTTAGGGAGGGATAGGCAAGTACCTTACGGGGAGGGGGGTGAGGGGAAATGTGAGGTTTTGAGAAATTGGTAGTTTGAGTGTTATGGGTGAGTATAGGGCTCTTCAAGTGCGTATGACTCTGCATGGGTTGATGTGGAAGGGAGCATTTGGGTGCATGTGTAAATGTGTGTTTATATGATTGTATGGGTGTGTGTGTGTGTGTGTGCAGATGTTTTCGTATGTGAGGTTTTGAGTATTGATGTGAATGGGTAGATGTAGGATTGGGAGAGGTCAGAACAGGAGAGGGTTCAGAAGAAGGGTGGGAGCTAGGAACAAAAGAGGGTTTAAGGGTTTGGGAGCTCTTAAGAGTATTTGTTTTAGGGTAATGGGAGGCTCTAAGAGGTAGTTGAAGGGAACAGAAAGATTTTGAAACAGGAAATTATTCAGGGATAAACAATGGGTAAAAGCAGGGAAGAATTCATGGGAAGGGGAGGGGGTAGGAGCAGTTGATAGTTTAGGAGCATGGGAGGACATTGGGGTAAATGAGGGTTTATGGCAAGCCCAGCTACAGAATTAGGGATCTGGGAGGGTCATGAAAGACAGGTAGGCAATACAAATTAGTGGAGTTGTCCAGCGACTTCCAGGTGCCTGAGAAGTGGGTCTGGACATTCTGGATGGCCTTGTACAAGTGTAATCTGCATACCATACTTACTGCCAGTTTCTGTTTACTAGTTTTAAATGTTTATTTCTAGATGCTTAAATTTATTCGATTTATGTCTTCTGCTCTCCACATCTCACCCTACTTTCTCTCTGTTGTGCCCTCCTCTCTCCTGACTTCACTGTCCTTTCTCTCCGATTCACCCCACTTTCACCTCACCTACTACTTCCTCCCACCTCACTCTCTTTTCTTTTCACTTTAGACTTCTCTTTCTCCAATGTACCCACTTATATCTTTACTGTGTACTTCTTTCTCTCCCTCTCATCCTCCTCTCAATCCACGTTATCCTACTTTCTCTCTCTCTTGACCTCACCATCCTCTCACTGTGTGTTAGCTTACTCTCACTCCTCTTCACCATTCTATTTCGACCTCACTCTCCTCTCTCCATGTCACTCTTCTCGCTCTTCCTCACCAGTCTCTATTATCCGTCTCTATTGCTATTTTGCACTATCACCTGTTGTTTTAAAACTTGCATTGTACCTGCCTAATTGCTTTTAAAAATTGCTTTTAAAAAAACTATTTCATCCTCATACCTGCTCACCCAGTCTCATTGGTCCTGCTGTAATTCTCACCTGCCCCTGCTCCCTGTTCCGCAGCGGGTGTTCCTGTTTGTGCGGAGGGAGACCCGGGCTACACCGCTAGTCGGCGTCTTGAGGCGTCTTGAGGGTGAGGATCAGTGTTCTAGTTGCTCGCCCCACTCAGGAGAGTACGTAAAGGATTGTAGGCCCGGATGCGACTCTGTCAGTCAGAGGCACGCGCGGAGGGTACCACAGCTCGTAACATTTGCACTTTGCTATTTTGCACTATCACCTATTGTTTTAAAACTTACATTGTACCTGAATAATTGCTTTTAAAAATTGCTTTTAAAAATACTATTTCATCCTCATACCTGCTCACCCAGTCTCATTGGTCCTGCTGTAATTCTCACCTGCCCCTGCTCCCTGTTCCGCAGCGGGTGTTCCTGTTTGTGCGGAGGGAGACCCGGGCTACACCGCTAGTCGGCGTCTTGAGGGTGAGGATCAGTGTTCTAGCCGCTCACCCCACTCAGGAGAGTACGTAAAGGATTGTATCCCCGGATGCGACTCTGTCAGGCAGAGGCACGCGCGGAGGGTAGCACAGCTCATAACATTTGCAATTTGCTATTTTGCACTATCACTTGTTGTTTTAAAACTTGCATTGTACCTGAATAATTGCTTTTACAAATTGCCTTTAAAAATACTATTTCATTCTCGTACCAGCTCACCCAGTCTCATTGGTCCCGCCGTAATTCTCGCCTGCCCCTGCTCACCGTTGCACCGCGGGTGTTCCCGTTTGTGCGGAGGGAGACCCGGGCTACAGCGCTACTCGGAGTAGATGCCATCTTGGGGGTGAGGGTCAGCATTCTAGTCGCTCGCCCCACTCAGGAGAGTGCATAAAGGATTGTAGGTCCGGACGCGACTCTGTCAGTCAGAGGCATGGGCGGAGGGTACCACAGCTCGTAACATTTGCACTTTGCTATTTTGCACTATCACCTGTTGTTTTAAAACTTGCATTGTACCTGCCTCATTGCTTTTGAAAATTGTTTTTAAAATACTATATCATCCTCGTACCTGCTCACCCAGTCTCATTGGTCCCGCTGTAATTCTCGTCTGCCCTTGCTCCCCGTTGCACCGCGGGTGTTCCCGTTTGTGCGGAGGGAGACCCGGGCTACAGCGCTACTCGGAGTGGATGCCATCTTGGGAGTGAGGGTCAGCATTCTAGTCGCTCGCCCCACTCAGGAGAGTGCATAAAGGATTGTAGGTCCGGACGCGACTCTGTCAGTCAGAGGCACGGGCCGAGGGTACCACACCTCGTAACATTTGCACTTTGCTATTTTGCACTATCACCTGTTGTTTTAAAACTCGCATTGTACCTGTCTCATTTCTTTTAAAAATTGCTTTTAAAAATACTATTTAATCCACGTACCTGCTCACCCAGTCTCATTGGTCTCGCTGTAATTCTTGACTGCCCCTGCTCCCCGTTTCACCGCGGGTGTTCCCGTTTGTGCGGAGGGAGACCCGGGCTACACCGCTAGTCCACGTGGATGCCATCTAGGGAGAGGGTCAGCGTTCTAGTCGCTAGCTCCACTCAGGAGAGTGCATAAAGGATTGAAGGCCCGGACGCGACTCTGTCAGTCAGAGGCACGCGCGTAGGGTACCACAGCTCGTAACATTTGCACTTTGCTATTTTGAACTGTCACCTGTTGTTTTGAAACTTGCATTGTACCTGCTCATTTGCTTTTAAAAATTGCCTTAAAAAATACTATTTCATCCTCGAACCTGCTCACCCAGTCTCATTGGTCCCGCTGTAATTCTCGCCAGTCCCTGCTCCCTGTTCTGCCGCGGGTGTTCCCGTTTGTGCGGAGGGAGACCCGAGCTATACCGCTAGTCGGCGTGGACGCCATCTTGGTAGTGAGGGTCAGCATTCTAGTCGCTCGCCCCATTCAGGAGAGTGCATAAAAAACGATGACAATTCGGACGCGCATCGGACGCGCGCAGTGGGTGTGCCGCTGGCGTGCCAAAGGCGCGCCACAGGCAAGCGGCCGACCGGGGCCAGGGGCCACAGACCCTGCTCCCAATGCCAGCCAGCGTCTATGTTATAGCTCAGAGGTTCTTCGTCGCATGGAATCCCCTTTGATGGAAGCCTGCAAACACACCACTCTACCTCACAATCTCCCTCTCCTATGTCCACACTGTAGTTTCCAGGTTGGCAATACCGTATCCCCCCCTCCTATTACTCACCTAAGGTTTAAGATGTTCCTCAGAAATTGCAGATACCTGCCTTGTTTCGCCGCTGACATTTCTATTCTTCTTCAAGACGAAGCGCCGGAGGCAGTTTTTCTTACATAAACTTGGCTTTCCCCCAACTCCGACCCTGACCATGTCCAGGCTCTGCCCCTGGGCTATGCCATCTCTAGGATGGACCGCCCGGTACGGAAAGGAGGTGGGATTGCAATCATTTATAAACACGAAACTACCTGCCGAATACTGGGCAGTCCTGCCTCTGATTGCGAGAATGTTGCATTTTCCATCGAGTTCAGCCCCGTTCTTACTCTCACAGGCATGTTAATTTATAGACCCTGTGGGCCCTCACTGAACTTCTGTAAATCTCTCTCTGATGTGGTTGCTAATTTAGCCAGCTCCTCCGCTAACTTCTCCATACTCGGGGATTTCAACCTTCATTTTGATGACCCCCTACACACCCCTGCGGTAGAACTTATTAAAGACCTAACGGCCTTCCAACGTTCACAAAAATTCCGTAAACCCACCCATACTAAGGGCCATTTGCTAGACACTATTTTCTCTAACATCAACACTATGGTTGGGGGAAACCCTATACCAGTCCCTTGGTCAGACCATTTTCTCATACCACCAGGCAAAATAACGTACAGAGCCCCACTCTTCCGGAAATCCTGGCCTTGGTCCAAACTGCCATTGGAGCAATGGGTCACTATCCTGAAAGCAACTAAACCAGCACCATCGGATGATGTAGCCACAGCCAACAAACATTTTAACTGCTGGCTTAAACAATCCCTGGATACCCTTATTCCCGAAAAAGAGATAAGAGTTAAGAACAAAAACCCCAAAAAGCTGTGGTACACAACTGCCCTTTGAGACCTGACACAGAATTGTAAAAAAATGGAGAGAGCCTAGAGGAAAACATTTTCCCTGGACTCAAAGGAAAAATACAGAAAGAGCATTAAACTTTACAAAGCTGCAATCAGACCCGCACAGGCCATCTTCAACGAAGCTAAAATCTATGCCACATCCAACTCCTCGCGTGAGATCTTCAATGTTGTAAAAACCCTCACAAAAGTCCCCCCAACCCCGCCCCCTGGACACTTCGGGAGCTCAATGTGATAACCTTGCTGAATTCTTTTTTTCCAAAACCGATACCATTTTTTCCTCTTTTCCCCCATAAACAAAGCACTCACACTCCTTCCTCCCACTAGAACTCAGCCTTGCCTTGACTCCATTCCACTCTTAGAACTGCCAGAACTAGAAATACTGTTCTCCAAAGTTAAAAGCAGCTCACCCAAAGACCCTGTTCCCCTACGAGTGCTCACACAAGTAGCAGAGGTAGTCCTCCCGGTGATCTTAGACCTATTTAACACCTCACTTGCCTCAGGAGTGGTCCCCCCCGCCTGGAAGGAAGCCATAGTGAAGGCCTTGCTAAAGAAACCCTCCCTGGACCCGTTAGTTTTAGGAAACTACCGTCCAATCTCTCTCCTGCCCGGGATTAGTAAAATCACCGAAAAACACGTCCATACGATACTATCCTCCTTCCTAGAGACCCACAATCTCCTCCACCAGACTCAGACGGGTTTTCGCCCACCCCAGGGAACAGAAACTGCCCTGATCACGGTAGTGGAGGAAGCCAGAAAGATAGTCGACTCGTGTGGCACAGCGATAGTCCTGCTGCTTGATCTCAGCGCGGCCTTCGATACTGTCAACCTCCATATTCTAATTCATAGGCTCCGCAACCTAGGTATCTCCGGAACCGCGCTGGCCTGGCTCCAGTCGTTCCTCGAGAACTGATCCTTTCAAGAGTTCCATAACGAGGTAACCTCCAAAATAACTCTCCTCCGCTGTGAAGTTCCTCAGGGCTCCTCCCTGAGCCCTACCCTTTTTAATATTTATGCCAGCACCCTCGCAGAACGTGTTCTTCCCTTTGGAGTCCACATAATTACCTACGCAGATGACACACAGTTGGTGATCATATTCAACAAAAAAGACAGTAACCCCCCGGGTCTTTACATGTGTCTTCAAGAGATAGCCTCCTGGATGAGGGACTCCTTTCTGAAACTAAATGGGGACAAGAGCGAAATCATGGTCTCGGAAATCGTTCCCCACTCAACATGAGAGAAATCTGGCCCACAGTTTTAGGCCCAGCCCCCACTCCTAAAACCCAGCTAAAGAGTCTTGGCGTTTGGCTGGACCAAGACTTGTCCTTCAAATCGCAAGCAAGGAAGACCGCTGCTACATACTTCGGCCTCCTCCAAATCGCTCGCGAAATTCCTCCCGATTTGGCCGTTCAGAGCTAGAAAGTTCATGGTACAGGCCCTTGTCCTGTCCAGATTGGACTACGCAAACGCGCTTTATTTGGGGACCCCACTGGCCACTATCTCCAGGTTACAGATCGTGTAGTAATTGAAAGTGACACCGGTATCTTTAGGAAGTCAGGTTCTTTATTAAACCCCCAGTACAGGAGACAGCAAAGGTACATCAGCAGGAATACAGGATCTTCATATAATAACTGACTCCCACGAACCCCAAACACAAGTAAACAATTCCAGAACACAACAAGCATTCTAGCTCTTAAAGCAACATACTACACAATCCCCCTTCTTAATGAAACAATAAAAAAAAACAACAAACAAAACAAAAACAAAAAACAATCAAGTACAATCAAACAATTCCAAATTCTTGGGTTTTTTGACAATCCTTCCACTTGAGGTTTTAACAATAGTATCATTAGGGACACTGGAAGTACTAGGTGACACAATTTTGTCAGATAAATCATCAGGATACACATTGGAAATACCAGGAATTACACAGGAAGTACCAGGTAACACACTCCCATCAACCTGTAAATCACACTCGGGAGAGGAATCACAGTGATGAATATCAGGATCCAAACACTCAGAATTCAAACAATCATTCCTGGGTTGAGGGAAATTAGATGAGGAATCTCTGCACTGAGAGCTCTCAACATTAATGTCCCACCAACACGGTGAACAATGACTTTCCTCCACTTTGTTGCCCCCTTTCGATACAGGAGCGAGACAACTAAAATGCCACACCTCACCATTTTGCAATAAAGCAGTGTTATTCACAACCTTGACTACCAACTTAGGCTCACTGTAACAACTCTCACCCTTGATGGTTTTCCTAGTACTTTTAACACGAACCCATTGGCCCTTGGACAAATTGACCTCTTTAACACCATGTTTAGAATCATAGTAGATTTTATTCTTCATCTGAGAGTTTTTAATATCCTCTCTCTCCCTAGACAAATCACAATTAACCATGCCACCTTTACTCATCCAACCTGGATTGACTTTAGAATGTGGGATTCTGCCTCTCATTAGGGAAAATGGACTCTGATTAGTAGAACCATGAACAGTGTTCCTATAAGCCCAAAGTAACTTTTTCAACTCACAACTCCATGATAAACTGCCTTTGTTTGCTAATTGTAACATGCCTTTAATACTGCGATTAGCCCTTTCTACAATACCATTACCAGCAGGATGATAAAGAGCTGTGAATCTTTGTTGAATACCAGAAGACAATAAGTAATTTTTCATTTCTTTGGATTTAAATTGTACCCCACTGTCCGACAAAATGTACTTAGGGAAACCTTCCCTCAAGAAAATCTCTTCCAAGAAATTAACCACGGTCTTAGTTTTGATAACATTGACAACACTAATTTCTAGCCACCTTGAAAATGTGTCAATCAAAACTAAAATGTATTTCTGTACATCATCTTGCCACATAACAGGACCCATAAAATCAATGGCTAAAACTTTTCAGGGAAACTTTGGACAATCTGGTGACGCCAAAGGTGGATTAAAGGTTTTAAAGGTTTTATCAGAAACCTCACACTGGACACAAGACCTAACACACCTTTCAACCTCAACGTCCATCCTAGGCCACCAATACAGTTCCTTTACACGAAGTTTGGTACGGGTAATCCCAGAGTGACCCTCATGACAAAGGTCAATGATCTTCTTCCTCAAGTCTTTGGGTGGAACAACTCTATCACCACGAACAACCAACATATCTGAGATACTGAGTTCATCCCGAACTTCCCAGAATCCTCTTAAATCATCATTGACAATCTTTTTATCCATGCCCTTCCAACCTTTAACAATTAGTTGTCTCACCACACTCAAGATCTGATCAGAGTTATCTGCATCATACCACTCTTCCTTGCTGAAACTACCCTGAGCAGTGTCAAAAGAAACAAAAGCAATAGAAAAGTCATCCCACTGATTTTTATCAAACTCGATCAAAGGCAAAGACATGCGACTCAAAAAATCAGCAGTGAAATTCCTTGTACCAGGAACATAACGAATGTCATACAAGAAATCTTGAAGTCTCATTGATAATCTAGCTATCCTAGCAGTGGCATTGGTGAGACCATCAGTCGTTATCATTTTAATCAAAGGTTTATGATCACACCGAACCACAAACTTCCGTCCCCATAAGAACTTACGAAAATGTTCCAACGCCTAGACAACGGCGAGTGTTTCCCTTTCCACTACGGAATAACGCTCTTCAGTAGGAGTGAGAGAGCGCGAGGCAAATGCAATGATAACCTCTTCCTTGTGTTCATTCACCTGGGTAAGGACACTGCCTAAACCTTTCCTGCTGGCGTCAGTTGTAACAAAAGTGTCGGCTGTAGGATCAAAACCTTGTAAACTAGGAGCCTGAGCAATAGCTATTTTTATCTCCTCGAAATATTTCTGACACACATTGCACCAATTAAATTGTACCTTGTTTTTCAAAAGAGACCTCATGGTGTGAGTTTTTTCACAAATTTTGCGTAAAACTCTGCAAGACCTAAAAATTATCTAAGGTCTTCTTTTGACTTGGGAGCAGGAGCATCTCTGATGGCATTTACCAAACTAGACTTAGGCTTTATCCCTGAGGCACTAACTTCATGCCCAAGGTAAGTGACGCTCTTCTCTGTGAATTTACACTTTGATGGTTCAGCCGTGACACCTTTACTTTGGAGAATACTCATGACTTTCCTCAAACGCTCATCATGCACACTCTTGTTAGACCCCATAATCAAGATGTAATCTTGAAAAAAAATCACACCTTTGAGGTTGCCAAACAGTTCATACATCAATCGCTGAAAAACTGCAGCCGCGGACGCAAGTCCGAATGGCATGCGGCAAAATTGATAGCACCCAAAAGGAGTACAGAATGCAGTAAGATGTTTACTCATGGGATGCAAGGAAATCTGATGATAAGCACAAGATAAATCAATGGTTGAAAACCACTTAGCGCCACTGGTCAAAGTCAACATCTCGTCAATCCTGGGAAGAGGAAATTGGTCAATAATGATATTATCATTTAAATACCTTAAATCAATACACATGCGGATTTTTCCGTTGGAACGTCTGGCAATCACGATCAGAGAAATCCAATCGGACGCTTCAACAGGTTCAATTATACCAGCATTTAGTAATTTGTCAATTTCCAGTTTTACTTCATCACGGGCAATTAGAGGTATATGACGCACCTTATGGATTTTTGCAACGGAATTAGGTTTGACCCTGATCTTATGAGATTGTGTTGCTAGAAGGATTAGAGATAGGAACAGGATTGTCACCTTGTGCAGCAGTAGGAAATGACAAAATCGATCCAAAAGTAATGCTGTGTTGTTGATATTCCAAATGATGACAGCGATGATCTCCTGTAAATCGCTTTGATTCTGATGACTGGGCAGCTAATTGTTAAAGAGATGCACCCAATAAAGCAATTTCAATGAGAGATAAAGAAAAAAAATAAAAATGGCCGCTACGTTGCGTAGGGTCTTGGGAGAACTGTGACGTAGAGAGCGTATTATTCCAAGCCACAGAGCGGACTGCATGCGCCGAAGGAATATGCGCTCGCGCTGGTAATTTCAAAGGAAAACATGGCACGCTTTGACAAACGGTAAACAGCTCTTTACTCTTTGTTCTCTCGGAAAAGGGTAAATCGTATATTAGCTTAAGGCTTTAACCGGTAAGCAAGTCTCTAAAAGTACAAAGTAGCTTGCGCTGAGATGTATGTAAATAAGGCTTAAGTGGCAAGAAAAGGCCTTACAAATTTTATGTTAAAAGCGAAAACACGGAAAGAAAGTTTTGTCTTTTCTGTCTTTCTTTTAAACAAAGAAAACTCACGAAGCAGAGTCCAGAAGTTTCTTCTTAGTGCCGATAGATTCAATTTGAAGAGATGGGAAGTTCTCCAGAGTTCGTTTCTTGAACTTTTCCAAAAATAATAAAATAAAGTTCTCCTTTAAAGGTTGTACTGAGGGCTCCTGGTCCTCGTCGCCAAATCGGTGTAGTAATTGAAAGTGACACCGGTATCTTTAGGAAGTCAGGTTCTTTATTAAACCCCCAGTACAGGAGACAGCAAAGGTACATCAGCAGGAATACAGGATCTTCATATAATAACTGACTCCCACGAACCCCAAACACAAGTAAACAATTCCAGAACACAACAAGCATTCTAGCTCTTAAAGCAACATACTACAACCACCCAGAATCGTGCTGCCCGATTGCTGCTCAACATTCCCAAAATGCAATCGGCCAGACCAGCTCTGAAGGCCGTTCATTGGCTCCCCGTTGGGGAAAGAATCAAATTCAAATCACTATGTATTGCCCACAAATCTTTCCACAACATAGGCCCCCCATCCAAAAGAACATTGTCCAGCGGTATGAGTCCAACAGAGCCCTCCGATCCAAGTCTTTAAACCTTGCATCCATTCTTCAAATTAAAAAAGCCAGAAGTGGAGGCCGTCAATTCTCCCTGCACACTGCCAAACGCTGGAATTCTCTCTCACACCATCTCCGGGCCGAACCCAACCACCTCTCCTTCCGCAGATCCCTTAAGACGTGGCTCTTCCCTTAATCCACCCTGTTCATCTGCCTCTGTCACTGTAAAGCGCTGGGATGCGTGCGGGTAGCCATGCGCTATATATATTACCAATTCAATTCAATTCTATTATCCTCACCCTTTACCCGGTTCCTTAACCTTTTTTCACTTTTTCTCAGCCTCTTCTGTCTTTCCATTTAACCCTACATCTCGCTCATCATTGTTCTTTTTTCTATCTATCCTCCCTCCTGCTTCGGCCTCCTCTCTATTAACCTGCTGTCTCACTGATTCACCTTCTGCTCTCTCCCTGTCAGTCTTCTAACTCTCCAACTATGGGGTAATGATTTTTGGTATGTAAATGAAAGAGAGGTGAGCATGTGCTTGTGTGGGGGTATGGTTGTGCACAATTTGGGATGACATGTCTGCTTCCACATAGCTGTTCCTCACTGGTGGCTCTCCACATTCTAAACAGTGGCAGCAGTAAAGCTTAGAATATATAGAACATACTCATGAGCACACATGAGATCTGCACAGACCAGGGGCTGTGCATCGTTTAACAATATATTAAGATAGCAATTGGAAGAGCAACAAATATGGCAACCTGAGCAACAAAACCAAACCAGACATCAAAAATGGGCCTGTGAGAACATCTTTCGAGGTTGACAACTGGACTTGTACTTTTGTGGTTAGTTTCTCAGCCTTTATTTTGTTGTCACTCTTTTGGTCAGAATGTATTGTAAGGAGAACAAAGAGGAAACACACCGTTCATGTGAGTGACCCAAAATGTAGCTATCTCTTGTTCTCCTATCTCCCACAAACTTCTCCCAATCCCATCACCCTCTTTTTTCATCTATCACTCTCCCTGTCCATATATCGTTCCTCTCCTAATTCTAACACTGTCCCCCAGTCTCATTGCATCCCTTCTGTGTCATTCCCCTGCCAATTACGATTTGCTCATGACCTTGGTATATGACCACTTTCCTTTCATATCTCCCTCCTCCTTCACAAGCATCATCCTCCACCTTCACCAATATGTATTCCTCCCTCTCTGCTTAACTCTTTTTACTCCAACTCATCACATTCTTATATATCCCCCTAACCGCATCACTCATTTTGCTCATCAATACACTGCTCCATCCATCCTACATCCTCAGGCTACTTTTTTACTGTTCTTCATCCACCACTCATGCCATCTTTATCTTCTCTAATTTATAACACTCATCACCCCATTCTCATCACTTATCAAACCTTTTCTCTTCCCTTTTCATCACGTCTTGGCTTGTGTTTCATCCTCCTATTTCCTTATCATTCTTTCATGTTAGCCTTCATTTTCTTTTTGCCTTTCTCCTCTTTTTTTATCCATCTGCTTCCCTCCAATCAACCTCCATCTCTCATCTCTATAACCAATCAGCTTTTGTTCTCGTCAAGATTCTAGAATCTTTGATTGTGTTTAGTAGCCATTGGATTCACAGTTCTAAAGGTGGCTGTGGGTTTTTCAGGACTGCCGATGAAAGGACACCGCCACTTTCACAGCAGTGGGTTAATATTTGACTAATATCATTACTGGTATGAGTGAGTTATGCATTCTAGCTTTCAAAATGCCCCTAAAATACCAAATTTCCTTATAATGCTTTAACTTAGGAACAGTAGGTCTAACAAGGGGTTTTAAAGAGGCAGGCCATTGATCAATACCCCAAACGAATCCCTTGTTGCCTATCAAAATCTTTCTTCGAAGTGCTGAAATAATAAACTCCCACAGTCACTTAGTGGACCTATTTGCAGTACAAAGACATCTCACCTTGCATTATGTTGTCTTATGTACACAGTCCCATTTAATCATATTTCTGGCACAGTTGGAATGGATATTATGCAATGTAAATCAAGGTGGAAAACCCATATTTATTACATGACGTATCACATAACTTGTTTTTTTATTTTTGTTTACTTGATAATGCACTTGTGAGAAATGGTGTAGCTGGTTGACTGTGGTATGAACCGCGGTCAAGCAGCAAGCACAATACCTTACAGGGTGAACCACTAAAACTCACTGAATTAAACTATGCTTAACCCCGAGTTGCTTGGCACACAAGCAGTCAGGCTTAACTTAGAGACAATGTGAAAAGTATTTATGCAACACATAACAGTATTGAAGTGAACATACAACACTAGTAGGATCCCAAAACAAGTTAGAAAAATAGATCATAGTTTAATAATGCATTTGACACCAAAAAAACAAAACTCCAATGAGTAAAACCGGAGAATTTTTAGAGAATAAACTGAACATAGTGCTAAAAAGCACAAAGTGCAGCAAGGTACATCTGTGCGCACTGGACTCGGACAAACTCAAAAGTTCAGGCCGACCATGATGGAGCATGAGCCAACTTCCAGGACTAGATTGGGCCCGCTGAGCAAAAGTTCCTTTGTCCGGGGTATGTTGACATTGAAGATCATGTTGATGGGGAGGCTGCTGAGCACAAAAGGGGTAATGCGCCAATGTTTGTCCATGAATTGGAGGTGATGTGCTGGCCCTAGTTTTGCAACAGCCACAACGCATGAGCTCCTATGAGCAGGTCGCTATGATGTGGAGTTTTGACTTCGACATTGAAGTTGTCGTCGACTGAGATGTGAGGACTTTTCATAGATAAGCGTGCACAGTGGTCGTACCAAAGGGGGAGGATGTCTCTGAGCTATGTAAAAGCAGTGATGTGCCCGTTTTGCAACACGCAAGATGAGGGCATTGCACCAGTACCAATATGTGCAGTGTTGATGATGTGTCAGTGCTGACCCCTGCAGTGATGGCAGTGTGCCTGTTTAGTCTCTGCAGCAGTGATTGTGAGTTTGTTCCGCTAAGCAAGCACCTTAGATCCACCTCCAAAGTCACAGAATTGCAGTGGCAACACATAGCAGGGTAGACTCACATATGGCATAGTCCAGGTACAGAAGCAGGATAGTTGGAAGTCTATTATGTCGCTGATACTTCATAGAGGCCAGCCAACTACACTTGGAGTAAATTTGTGTTCTGTGGATGAAGTGATGCAGGTACAGTCCTTCTCACACAGCCCAGGAGGGCAGCAGGCAGCAAGTAAGCATATGACAAAAACAGTTTTTCCAGAGCAGCAGTCAAGCAGACTAGCAGTCCTACAGCAGTACAGCAGTCCTTCTTCGAGTATCCATATATACAGAAGTGTACTGAAATGGTAGGGGCTGAGGTCCTGTTCTTAAACCCTCTTGTGCCTATGAAGTGAGGGAGAATGAAGGGTCTTTGAAGTGCACACATGTCCTCCCTTCCTGCCCTGGCTCTGCAATCACTACAGGGGGGTGTGCAGCCCTGTGTGTGTGGACAGGGCACAGCCTATTTAGGTATAAGTGTGAGGCTGTGCCCAGCTCATCCCTCCCATCCTCTGAGGATGGCCCATCAACTCCTGATGTGTACCCACTGTGTGTGGCTGTCTAGGGAGAATAAACAAAGTCCAGCTGTCACCCTTCCCAGACGTGTATCAGAGACAGACCTCAGGCACACTGGGCTAAGAGCAGGCAAGTATTATTAAATCCAACTTTGCCATAAAAGAGGGTTTATCATTACAAGTACATAGGTACCAAACATGACAGATACACTCCCGCTTTATTTGGAATTACAGTTTAATAAATGTAATTCATTTATTTATGTATTTATTTATTTTATTTTTGCGTTTTTATATAGCAGCGACTTTACCCGAAGGCGTCAGAGCGCTTCACAATAGGAACAGTAATGATACATGAGAAGAAAATTACAAGTGAACAAATTAAAAAAAATACATGAGGTAGCAAACAGTACATTACATGAGGAAAAGTGACGTGTGCAGGTTACAAGAAAAAACAAAGTACAATTAGAGATATAATACTGCAATATATGGCAGACACTCAAGCACAAGAACAAACGTTATGTAGGCAATGGTGGCACTTGTCCAAGTATCGAAAGCAAACAAAATGTGAAAGGTAGCAAACAGTGTGTCACAAGAGAAAAGTGACGTGTGCATGTTACAAAAGAGTACCAAAGACAGGTACGAAGATAATACTGCAATAAATGGCAAACACTCCAACCAAAAGAACACACTGGGAAGGCACTTCCATAGTCATGGAGAATAGAATTTTTAGTAATGGGAGGTCTTCCTTCAGATAATAGAGAGGGCGTGAATTAAATTTGGAGGTGTCTTTGGAGGAGGAGAACTTTGAGGTCTGTTTTGAAGGCCTGAGAGCAGGTGGTGGTCCAGAGCTGAGGCGGAAGTGAGTTCCAGATTCTCACTGCGTTGCTTGAACAGGATTGGGCCATCGATCTTTCCTACTTGAAAGAGGGAGGTTCAAGTAGTAAATTTTCCACATTACGAGATGGTCTAGAGCCTTCGGAGAGTTTCAGTTTATTCGCCAGGTAGCGAGGAGAGGAGGAGTGCAAGGCTTTATGGGTGATACAGGCAGTCTTGTAAATAGCTCTAGCCTCGATTGGAAGCCAGCGGAGGGTGGATAACGTCGGTGTTATGTGATCGCTTCTTTTGGCCCCATAAATTAAATGAGCTGCTGAATGGAGAACAGATTTAAGGGGGGACAGGTGGGATTTGGAGAGGCCAGTAAGAAGAGAATTGCAGTAGTCCAGTCTGGAGAAGACCAGCAATTGCACCAGAGTTTTAAGGTCTTGCTTCAGGAAAAAGCGGTGAATTCCCCAAAGAAAGCGCAGTTGGTATCGAGCAGACTTTGCAATGGAATTGATGAGGGAGATTAGATTGAGTTTTTTGTCGAATATGACACCAATCGATTTTGTGCTGTCGACAATGATGGGTTTATTGTTAAGTAGATTGATCTGATCCATCCTTGATTGAACCAGGGGAGGAGAAAGTGAGGAGGAGAGGAGGAGGAATTCAGTTTTGGAGAGATTCAGAATCAGTTGATGAGTTGACATCCAGTTTTGAATGGAGTCGAGAGTAGAGCTTAGGTTGGCGAGATCGTGAGTGGAAGTAACCTTGAGGTAGATTTGAGTGTAATCTGCATAGAGATGATAGTAGATCCCGGATTTACTTAGGAGATTTCACAGTGGTTCTTAATAGAGATTGAACAATGTGGGTGCAAGTGTAGAGCCTTGAGGAACACCTTGACCTACCGCCAAAGGAGATGAACGACTGTTCACTATTTTGATCATTTGGGATAGGGGAAGGAAGCAAACCATTTGAGCACAGTGCCCTCCATGCCCATTCTCTGTTGCAGAGTGTTGAGGAGAGTGTTGTGATTGACAGTGTCAAAGGCTGCAGAAAGGTCAAGGAGAACTAGAAGACAGGACCCGCCCCGAATCAAGTATCCTCAGCGCATCATCAACCACTTGCAGTAGGGCTGTTTCAGTGCTGCAGTTTTGGATGAAGCCGGACTGACAATTGTCAAGAAGATCATTTTCCTTGATATGACAAGAGAGTTGTTACGCTGCACATCTTTCTGTGATCTTTGCAACCCTTAGAGTGTGTTGATTCTGTGCAGTGTTAGATAAGATTGTTTGCAGAGAGGAAGGTGGCCAGCGAGTTCGCAGAAGAGTCTTGCAGTAAGCCCCAGTGGAGATTGAAGTCACCCATGAAGGTCTGATTGTCACTTTGCGAGTATTGGTTGCTGATGAAGTCAGTGAGTTCCTCCATAAATGAAGGGCCACTACAAGGCGGGTGGTAAATGACATGAAATCTGAGGGGTGAGCGGTGGTGCATTTGAAGCTCAAGAGAAAGGCATTCAAAGGTGTGGAAGGAGCTGATAGGAAGAGCCTTACGTTGAAGGGAGTTTCTAAAGATGACTACAACACCTCCCCCAACGGTGTCAATCATGTCATTCCTAAATATAGAATAGCCAATGGGTAATAGGAGATCAAACATAGAGTGAGAGGTATCATTGAACCAGGTCTCTGTGAGGAAGATCATGTCAGTATTGTGAAGGGTGATGGTATCAGAGATTTCAAGTTTGTGTTTTACTGCAGATCTGCAGTTGTGGAGCAGACAGCGCAGCTCTGTCAAGACTGTTTTGGTGACGGGGGATCTTGAGCTCTGAAGGGTGATCGGGATATTGTACTTATGCAGGGGTGCTCGTGAGGGTTTAGGTGGATGCCTGGTTCTGACAGAGGAGATGGTCGCAATAGTGTAGATAATAGGGTTACTAGGGGATGCAGGTTGAAGAGGGGTGGCGTTCAAGGGCTTGTGTGAGTTAACAAAGTTTGTAGACGACAGGTTGAGCTTGGCTGTATTGGGGTGAGGGGCGAGGTGCATCTCGTGGGAAGTTGAGGGTTTTCCAAAGTAGTAGAGGTATATGGAAAGGTGGAAATCTTGGAGCTTAAAAGTGAAATGGCAGCTACAGGCTGGGAGATGGAGGTGATAAGAGAGCCTAGCTTATTTTCTAGAGAGAGTAGTGCAGAGCACGGAAGGTTGGGTGGCTCGATGGAAACAGGGGGGGGTGGAATTTGTGGTGGAAGTCAGGGAGAGGTGGGGGGACAGGAGGTGAGTTGGGGTATTGGGTTCAATTGTGTGGAAAGGTGGAGGTTGATAGCGGGAGTTGGTGAATTGGAGGTGAAGGGAGATTTGTCTCTGTTGGTGTTGCAAGAAGGAAAATAATTAAGGACATATTTAGGGGGAGATGGGTGCAGATCAAGGCGGTAGGGTAGAAGGAGAGGGGAGGACTGTGTGGAGTCATGGGAATGAAGGAAGTTTGGGAGGAAAAGAGGGGAGGTGGTTGGAGAGGTCCTGTCAGCTAGGAGAGGTGGCGGTGAGGGAACGGGCATCTGGCAGAGTGAGGGGGGTTGGGAGAAAGGGAAGTTGAAGAAAGGAAGTGGTTCTGCTTGGCCTGAGGGAGGGAAATGGAAAGGGTTACCAAGGGGGGAAAGGGAGTAGCACAGCATTGCTGGAGGAGTGGGAGGGAGAAGAGAGATGCAGTGGGTTTGTGGAGAAATCTGGGTGAAAAACGAGGGGAGGAGGGGTAAAGACGAGGGAGGAATAAGGGGAGCGTAGGGAATGTTAAATGGGGGAGACGGTTGGAGGAGAGGTGAAATTAAAAGGGGGGTGGCAGGTAGGAATATGGGGGAGGAGAAGAGATTGGAGTACTGGGATGGTGCAGATTGGACGAGGACCGTATTAGCTAGAGGTAAGGTTGAAGTGATGCGGGAGGGCATACTGTGAGGGGGGAGGAATAGGAGAGGAGGGAACAGGGGAGGGGGAAGGAGGGGGGCCGACCTGTGCTTCTCGAGGGTGCAGCCTATTGGAGTGTAGGGCGGTCGGGGGAGGAGAAAGGGAGTAATGGGTGCAGCTAAAAGAAGAGTCAGGGGATAACCCGGTCGCAGAGGAGGGGAGTAGGGAGGGGAAGAGGTGGTCAAAGAGCGAGAGACAGGTGTCTTTGCCTTGGATCATGACAGTACCGTTGTTATAGAGTGAGATAGTGAGGTAGCCGTTGAAACACGCAGAGGGGGACATTTTTAGTTGTTTCCCATGAGGGATAGAGGAGGAGGTGGTGACGTTAAGGGAATTATATAAGCTGGTGGACCAAGAGGGGGTGTCGTGAGTGAAGAAAATGAAATCATTTTTGAGCCTCCCAAAACGACCATTGTAAAAATGATCAACAAAAAGGGAATCCGGGAAGCGTTCATAGTATTGTGCTTCAATTGTTTTACTGCAGCTTTAGTCTGGTCGGGAGAATAAATGATTTTGTAGCAATTAATTCCAGCCTTAACTCAAGTGGTGGCCATGTTTGGAAAATGAGGCGGAGGAGGGTGGGGGGATATAATAGGGTGTTACTAGGAAAGCAGTGGTGAGGAGAAGTAAAAGGGCAGAAAGGGGGCACATATTCCAGATGTTGGGTGAAGATATCAGAACTAATTTGCCGTCCGCGAAGGACGGCACATTACCCAATGCAACCCTACGAGAGGGGTAGGCCTCACAGTAGTGAAAAACATATTTCAGAGTTTTTCACTACCAAGAACATGTCCTACCTTTTACTTACACAACACCCTGCCCTATGAGCTACCCAGGGTCCACCATAGGGATGACATGTATGTCATAAAGCTGGAGTTCAAGGCTTGGCAATGGGTTTTATATGCCAAGTCGGCATGGTAGTAGAACACTGCCATTTAGGCTGCAATGGCAGGCTTTGGAAAAACAACACACTAAACAGCATTTGTATAGCACATCAATGTCACCCCAAAGAGTATCTGGGCACTGTGGGTGCTATGTCTCCATCTAAAGTTCTCAAGGGAGGTCTCTGTTCGGAGGTGGAGGGGCAGGACATTAAAGGTCATGGCTGCGATAAAGGAGCTGCCACCACTGCTACTGCGGTGGATGCAGCGTGGCATGTGGAGGGCAAGAGAGGCAGATCGTAAGCGTCTCATGGGCAGGTGGAACTTCAATTGATTGTTGATGTATGATGGTCCTTCATCATGGAGAGCTCTGCATGCATTCATTAGGATCTGAACTGTCATCCCTTCTTTTTGAGGAGCCAGGGGAGGTTTCTAAAATGAGGGGTGATGCGAGTCAGTTTTGCGGAGTTCCAGAATGAGTCAGACTGTGGTGCTCTGTATAGTCTGAAGTCTTTTGAGGAGGTGGGTTGAGAATCCAGCATAGAGAGCATTACCAAACATGAGGCACCTGGTGGTAATGGCCTTCATAATGGTCTTTCGGGTGTTGCCGGGGATCCATTTGAAGAGTCTGTGGAGAATCTAGAGGGTATGGCAGCAATAAGAGACGACTGCATTGACTTGGTTTTTCATGGAAAGTTGGCTGTCATGGATGATGGCAAAGTTGCGTGCATTGTCTGTCGGTATGGGAGTTGTTCTGAGTTCTGCTGCCAACCAGCTGTGGCCTCATATGGAGATGTTTCTTGCAAAGATCAGTACTTCTGTATTGTCGGAGTTGAGTTTGAGGCAGCTGTCTCTCATATATTTTGCCACATTGGTCATGGTTGGTTTTAGCACTGGGGGCATCCTTGTGAGCAAGAGGATTAATTGAGTGTTGTCAGTGTAGGAGATTATGTTAAGTCAATGGGATCTGATGACATCTGCGGGGGGGGGTCATGTAGAGGTTGAACAGGTTGGCGCTTAAAGATGAGCCTTGGGGTAATCTGCAAATGATGATCTTGGGTACAGGGATAAAGGGGTGCAGTCGGATGCTCTGTGTGCAACCGGAAAAGAAGGAAACTATCCACTTGAGGGTGTTCTGCTATATGCCAAACTGGGTCTGTTGATGAGGGTATAGTAGAGTATGGTGTTGAATGCAACAGAGAGTTTGAAGACGCTTGGGGCCAATTTCTCTGCAATCAAGGAGAGGTCTCATGTGATCCGTGGTGGCGATCAGTGCGGTTTCACTGCTGTGGTTTGCACGGAATCTTGATTGTTCAGCGTTGAGTAGGTGGTTTTGAAAGGCACTGCCACAGAACAGACACACTGCCTGCCAGCAAAACCGTGAAAAACTCAGAATCTGGCAGTCCAGGAGCGGGGTTCTGTTAGGAAGCAGTAACATTGAATACATATAGACAGTATCGTAACAAGGTAAATGAACACAAAAATCACATATCCCGGTTGAAATTTTCTGAGCTTTCGTTTTACAAAAACAACAAACTTTATTGTGTTGTTAGTAGCAACCATCTCAAAATCGTTAGTACACAAGTACAAATGAAAAAAACTTAATTCCCTCTTTTTCTTGAGAAATTACTTTTTAAGGCTGTCAACACTCTCAAGTCACTGGACACAATTTCAAATGAAAACAACTTATTTTATTCTCTGTTGACCTATTACGTTTTTCTATGCGGTATTGTTTTTTTTTCTTAGAGCATTTTTAAATTCTCTGTTGTTCAGACTGTATATGATAGGGTTACATATTGGAATAACAATCATATAAAACAGTGACAACATTTTGCTTTCTTTTATTGAATATGCAGATGTTGGTCGAATATAGGTAGAAGAGAGGGATCCGCTAAATAAAATGACTACAGTAATGTGGGAAGTACATGTAGAAAAAGCCTTCCGCTGCCCCACAACGGACTGAATTTTCAGAATGACTGAGATGATCTTGAGGTAAGATGTAATGATTAAAATAAATGAAGTTATGAACACAACAGCACCCAGTATGTAGGTAAGTGCATCTATAGTGGTAGTGCTGGTGCAGGAAAGCTTCATTATGGCAGTTACTTCACAGAAGAAGTGATTGATTGTATGTGACCCACAGAAAGACAGCTGGGATATTAATACCGTGTGTGGTATCGGATCCAGGAGGCCAACCAGCCAGCATGCAATGGACAGATGGATGCAAACAGTCTCATTCATGATTGTTGTGTAACGTAAGGGATGGCAGATGGCCACATAGCGATCATAAGCCATGACCGAGAGCAGAAGAAATTCGGTGGAGATCATAGACCCAAATATATATATTTGCAGCAGACATTGAGTTTGAGAAATGTAATTCTCCTCCAGGAAGAACTGGGCCAACATTTTTGGGAATATAACTGAGGTACAACAGATGTCAATAAAGGACAAATGTGTAAGAAAGAAATACATTGGGGTGTGCAAACAGAGGTTTGAATATATTATTAACATTATAAGAACATTTCCAGTCAATGTTGTGAGGTAAACTAGTATAAAAGCAACAAACAGTGGAACTTGTATCTCTGGAAAATCTGAGAACCCAACAATTAAGAATTTATCAAGTGAAGTTTGATTTGATGGTTCCATTTGTCCAGTCGAGTTGATTTATCTTAAAATAAAGAAAAATGAAAATGAATGCAAGAAAACTTTGAATTTGCTGTCAACTAATTGGCAGATGAATGTTTGATTGTCGGAAACACAATGCTTGTACTATAGTTTTTAACACATGAATGAAAAATTGAGGAGATCACTATGTTTTCACTGTGCAAAAAATAGTTCTCATAAGTTACTCAAATGAAGATCAGGAGACACTCAGTGAAGAGAATACTCAGGGGTGTATATATATATATATATATATATATATATCATGCTTCTGCATTGCCCTTTCACAAGAGGACACAGATTAATGAAGTCGCGAAACACCACCATGTGTGGCCCTATATGGCTTGATTAATCTAGTGTAATGCATGGCAGCACACATCGCTGCCCTGCATTACTCTACCCCTTTGAGGGATTCCATGAGTGGAGCGCGGTTGCTTTCACATATCCGCCCATGGATTTTGGCGCATTTCGAGATTTACCAGTAGGGTAGACCTGGGAATGAGTCAAAATGCTGCTCCTCTTCAGGTGAGTTGTAATGAGGATAAAACAAGATTGTTCTCATGCAGGAAGGTATCACTTTCTGCACAAAAGCTATCCTGCCTAGGCAGCCAAACGTGCACCTGTGCTAGGAAAGGACAGGAATGCGCCATGTAAAAATAAATACTGCCCTTTTACGCAGTGCAGAGCAACAGGGTGACTTTCTGTGTTGCGTTAAAAAATGACAAGTATGGGCCTTAATGTTTTGTCACAAGTTTCCAACACACCAACCTTAATGTCTTCTTGTCTAGAGAGAAGGAAACATATTCAAGGTGTACAAGTAAGCCGTAGTATTAAATATGTAGAGCCTGTTGACCATGTTTTACACGATACAGAAAAAGTAGCACAGCCTCCAGGATTTAGAGCTTTTGTTTTACAATAAGAAACCTTACTGCATAGTCATAATAACTGTTTCAAAACTGTTAATAAGCATGTATAAATAAATAAAAAACATATCCACTGAAACATTTAGTTTGAAAAACAAACAACAAAAACAATCAAAAGTGTTTAGTCTCAATTATAAGAATAACCTTACAAGTTTGACATAAAATCTCAGTTTCATATATTAGGTATTCTGAGAGAGTTCTGTCAAAGCGAGGACCCCCGCACATACCTGGAAGATTTATATAGTGGGGTGGTGAGCACTGTTCCATTTTGCTCTGTAATGTCAAACTGGAGGAGCGAGTCTGGCATAATCCTTTTACAAAATCATGGGTAGGACCTTTGTTAGATATGTTTAGATGCAGCCTTCCATGTATGGAGATAGTAAGATATCATGATGTTTTGATATTTAGCATGACATAATGTCCCATTTGAAATCATGAGTGCACAGTCACCTCATTAAAATAGTTTTGAAATGCTGCAAGGCAAGTGAAGATTCCCAAATGTTGTGCATTTGCAAAAGGTTAAGCAAGCTGGTGAAAGTAATATAATGAAGAGAATTACTTGTTGACCATCCAATTTCTGATGATTTTTTTTTCCACAAGAGTTTCCCCTTTAATGCTGACAGCCGCTAATCATGCTGGATTAAGCATAAGAGGTTTAAAACTGCATGTGATGAATTGTAGTGTGGGTGAAAGTAGAAATCAGTGTCAGAGTACACACAAAAAAAATCAACAATTTGCTTATTGCTATCATAAGCAATTAGAAGAAAAGTTCAAACATTTAATTAATTGAGAATCTATTGTAAATATTCAAACAAGTTTTTTTTCCCACAGGGAACAGTATTTTTAGCATATTGTGCTTTAAAGGGTGAGAAGAGTTTTCTTCTGGATGGACCCATCCCTCCACATTGGAGTTTGTTTCAACATGTGCTTGAAGTATGTGGGCTTCTTGACAGTTTCCAAATTAGCTCTCTCCATGAATTCTTTAGTCCATTTCTCCTAACAGTGACACGTGCATCAGTGTTTTTTCACTGCAGACTGTTACTAAAAAATGTAGGGGTAGATGTTTCTCACATAATTTCATGTGGCTTGTTTATGCAAAAATACATCTCACATTCAAAAAATTACCCGACCGGCCTGATCAGGTAAAAAGTCAATTTGAAAATGTAATATTGGTTTGACTTCCAGCTGCTCACATTCAAAACACTGCTGCTCCCACTCAGGTTTGTAATTTTGCACAAAAATATTACTCGAATGGTCCATAGGGTTAAAATATCTACCTGAAATGTTTGCTGACTGCCCACTTTAGGAAAACTGCTGCTCACATTCAAAACACTGCTGTTGGCATTTGGATTCCTATTTTAATAATAATAAAATATTAATAAATGAGTTTCTAAAGCGCATGGTTATACTACCCAGTATGTCCCCGCGCGTCAGCTATTTACCAGTCCCTGTACAGGTCGCGAAGGATGAAAACCGTACCTCACAGAGGCATTATATGCGGAAGAGCAATGTTTTACTTTTTTTTCTGAAGATCCCCTCCAATGGTTCAGACCTGAGTGACTGCGGAAGGTCATTCCAGAGTTCAGAAGCCAGTCATCTGAAAGATCTTCCCCCATCCGCGCTCTTTTGATCACTGGTAGTTCTACCCTTCCTAGGTCTTGTTAGCAGCACATGGTGATCAAATTCAGCACTACTGAAAGAGGAAAAAAAGCAAAACAACACAATTCACAAAGTAGATGCAGAGAAAATAATGAAGCAAAATATGTGACTGAATGAAACCAAGATATGGGGTCCTATCCATAAACACATGTTGATGGTTACACATTTTTTTGAGAATATCAAAAGAGTCAAGTTGTACAGAAACTGCCTGTCATGGCATTGTGGGGTGAAGCCACTGAATTGATATGAACTCTGACTGAACATTCATTTTGCCCATACAGAAAGACCCCCAATTGTAAACAATGTTTAAGGAACTCAATTAAAATGTATTATCTCACTTGTAGGATTAAGAACGGTCTAAGCAATATTTGGTGTACATGCAAGCATGGTGCGTTTTAACTTCAAGGGATGGGAGGCAGAGAGGGTGGCCGGAGTTGGTGCAGATGGGTGTTGATTATGTGTTTTATACTGTTATGATTTCAAGTAATCATACGGTTGATAAACTACTTACTTAATTACCCTCATGCACAACCCATTTTCCCAAATGTTAGTTTGCTTTCCTCTTGGACTTTGAAAAACCTTGACACTTGCAAATTACGATGTCCAAGAAAACAAACATAATAATAATAATAATAATAATAATAATAATAATAATAATAATAATAATAATAATAATAATAATATGTTAGAAATTTGGGTCTCTAGTTGGCAGAGGTAGGTACCACTGTCCAAATAGGGACCCTTGCTTCTAGTCAGGGTAAGGAGTAAACACTCTTTAGATAACCTCTGCTCACCCCCTTGGTAGCTTGGCACAAGCAGTCAGGCTTATTCAACAGCAATGTGTAAAGTATTTGTACCAATACTCACAGTAAGACAGGTATTTAATCTAAACTACACAAGACCAAAACGACAAAAATCCAATATACACAGTTCAAGAATATGGTTGCAAAAGAGTTCTTAAGGTTGCATTAAAATATTCCACAGTTGCGTGAAAAGTTCACAGTTGTTTCACGTTTAGCCAACAGTACCTTTTAAATGCGACAAAGTTCCAAAGCAGAAGCTGGTGCGGTGGAAAACAAGCGATGCATTGCACCTGACACCTTTGGGAGGTGTTTGCGACAGCCCCGCTGCAGCAGCGGGCATGTTGCAATGAATCCGGTATGTATGGGGAGGAAGGCCACTTGTATGGATTCCGGTGCGTAGGTTCTGTAGGAAGTTTGTTCACACAAAGGCACGAAGCGACAACCTTGTAGGGGCTGCAGTGATCTCTGGGCAACGATGCGTGATCCAGTGCGATCTCTCTCTCGCAGCTCCTCGATGCGATGGCTCTGTGACGATGTTCGCAGCGACGTGATGCTGCGATCTCACCCAGCGATGACAGGCCCTGCAACGATGCTCGCAGCGATGGTGATCTTCCCGCAGGCGAAGGGTGCGATGTCTTAGCCAGCAGCAACACGTGCTGCGATGATCTCGACCTCCGTAGCAGCAGGCATTTCTTCGCACTGTCGGGGATGCGCTCCGCAGTGAGCGATGCGATAACTTTTCTGTAGCAAAGTCTTTATAAGCGTGATTTCCAGCTTCCCAACACAGGTACAACTTCCAGGGGCACCACACATGGGCCAAGCACTCAAGGACGGACAGAGCTCTCTCAGCAGAGCCCAGGGAAGCTGGGGGTGAAGTCCCTTTGTTCCTGGGACTTTGAAACAAGGAGCCAGCTCTTCTCAGTCCCTTGGAGATTCCTTCAAGCAAGGGTACACAGCACAAAGCAAAGTCCTTTCCGTCTCCTTGGCAACAAAGCAATAGCAGGTCAGCCCAGCAGAGCAACAGCAGGGCAATCCAGCATAGCAACAGCAGGACAATCTTCCTTCTTCAGTTTCAGCTTTCTCCTTGGTTCCTTCTTGATTCCAGGATGATCTAATGCTCTGTAGTCAGGGGTACTATACTTATACCCCTAAAAGTCTTTGTTCCCTTTGTGCAGGAGGGCTCTGAGCCCAGTCTGAACCAGTTTTGGGTGTTCCTTGAGCACTTTGTTTTCCTGGCTTCTACTTTCCTTTCAGAGTGAGGGGCAAGGTCATCAGCTGCCCAGCAGGAGGTGGAGCCAGTATTGTGGAAGGCAGGCACAGCCCTATTCAGGCCCAGGTGCTATCTCCTCCCACCACTCAAGTTGCAAATGCCGTCATTCAGCCTAGGGCTGACTCAGCCAGCCTCCTGGGGGATCCCCAGCCCCTGTCACTCTTAAACCAGACAGTCAATTCACAAACAGGCTAAGGCACACAGAAAGGTCAGACAAGAGAACAACAACTTTCTAAAAGTGCTGTTCTCAAACACAGGATTTAAAAACAACCTTTCCTAAAAGATGTGTTATTAAATTCTGAGTTCAGGGATACCAGACTTTTCTGTCCTAACTTGTTCCTACGGGAAGATATGCTGGTAGCCACTTTAGCCAGCATTGCCCATGATAGTGTATGGAGCAAGATAGCCTTGCAGCAGTGAAAAACGAAAATGGCTGTAATTCACTACCAGAGCATGGATGTATGTCTAAACAACTACTGCCTAAACCACGACTTCCTGAACCATGAAAGCTTAACAACGAGCTATTCTAAAACACTACCTTTTTTACAACTACTCCCTAAACCACAAAATGAAACACCTCACGATTGGCCAATAGATGGCACTATTGTAACAACAATTATTTATCAAAATATTTTTTTAATTGTTCGTTACCCATTTTTTTGATAATGTATTCTTGGATGGTGCCTGCCGGTCCTCTCATTTTGACAAGAAATAACATTTGTCCATAAAACTTAACAAATTAATTCATTGACAATCTTTTTTCACAACCACCTTCAGCATATGACTGTGACACGGCATATACAAGATTTGTGTCTGCATGTATTCTTAGTTTGAAAAGAATGTTCTATTTTTAAATCTATGATGCGGTCTACTCGGGTATCAGTAAAGCTTTTGATAATGCTTAACATAGAAGTCTGTCATTCGGTTTTTTTGCCCTTTGGTTCGGTACCGACAAGTTGATATGTTTCAGATATTTTTGTGAAATGAGGTCCAAACTTCTTAAGAACATTATGTCACAGGTCCTTGTCTCGGGGTTGGCATATCAGTTCAGAAATGTGAGTGGGCGGAGATGAGTGACATAACACTCCAACACTGCCTAATTAAATTGTACATGAGGGGTAGGGGGCGGAGAGAAGTGACGTGCCTTCTCATACTGCCCTGATAAAAACAAGACGTAAGTCTGTCTGATTCTTCATTGAACAGTCGTTGTTCAGGACTTCGTGGTTCTGAACTTCGTTGAATGCGAGTCTTCGTTGTTAAGACTTCGTTGTTAATGTAAGTCGTTGTTTTAACTTCGTTGTTTAGGATGTTTCCCCCAGAGCATGTCACCTGCACAAGTACATGCTCTACCTTTCACATACACTGCACACTGCCCAAGGGGCACCCTGGGCCTTACATAGGGGTGACCAATGTGCACAGAAAGGGAAGGGTTAGGCCTGGTCAGTGGGGACACTGACCAGGAGGACATGGTAGTTCACAGACTGCACACAGGCACTGCGGTGGCAGGCCTGAGACACCATTTTGGGGCTACTCATGTGGGTGGCACAATCAGTGCTGCAGGCCCACTAGTAGCATTTGTCATCACCAGCCCTGGCACACTCAGTGCACTTTACTAGGGACTTCTAGGTGATACAAGTATGCCAATCATGTATATCCAATCACAATAACAATTTACACAGGGAGCACTTACCCTCTGGCACTGATCAGCAGTGGCAGAGTGTCCAAAGCATCTAAACCAGCAAAAACGAAATCCAGAACAGCATCAAAAATACAGGAGGTAGAGGCAAAAAAGACAGGGGAAACCACGCCAAAGATTCCAGGTCTAACAAAATAATAATAATAATAATACAGCCATTTGTAGAGCACAAACAGTTACCTCCAATCGAGGTGTCCCAGCGCTAATTATAGGTAAAGAAATTAATAAATTGAATCTCAAAATTAAACTACATATAAGATAAGATGTTATAAGTTAAATGAACAAATATATGATAATTAGATATTAAAATTCCTAGAAGAAATAATGATAAAACAGCCAGTCAATGATAATCAGAGGGAATAGGCTAGTTCCCTCAGAAAATGTTCCCCTAGTGAGGTTTAAAAAGATCTAAGGACAAAACATGGATGACTAGTGAATACACAGGTCAAAGGGTCCAAAAGATGCTAGAGCTTGAAACAGTCAAATAGTTTAAATTTCAATTTTGAATCATTTTCAGAAGTACCAACAGTCAAGGTGGTTGAACAAGGTGCCTGCATTTGTAAAGCCATCATCAATCTCAGACATATAGATTTCAAAGTCACGGAAAATCAAATATGGATGCAGTAAAAAGGTTCTGATGGGTGAAGGTGAAGCTTTCCAGCTGTGTGTTAGACAGATGATGCTCGTCCCTTCCATCTGTCCTTCAAAGGAAGTCTACAGTGCTCTAATAGTATAACCGGTAATTGTCATTTTCTCCAGACACCTGGCACTTCTTCCAAGGTTCTGCAACTTTCTTTGTTTTGACTTCATGAGTAGACAATGCACCATGTTTTGTATTCCAGAGCAGACCAAATCTCCAAACTGCCATGGAGCTACCTCAGGAAACATGATCCACCACTTTTAGAGCAGGGTATTTCATATGGAAGATAGAACAGCTATTTTGGTATTTCCTCCACAGGTAAAGTAGGTTATATATTTATTTCTTTAATGGTTTAATGTAGGAACAGTAGGTGCAAAAAGGGTTTTAAAGAGGCTAGCAGGTTATTGATCACCCTCCTAAACCAATCCCTTGTTGCCTCTTCACTATTCCTCAACTGTATGATGTCACATCTGTGAGATATGATGTACGATTTTCAATATCTCATAGAGCACATGCTTCAAATTCCATGGTGGCAAAATCCTTTTTAGAAGTGCTGAAAAAATAAACTCCCATGGCCACTTATCAGACATCTTTGCAGTACAAAGACAGCTCACCTTGCATTATGTTGTATTATGCACACAGCTGTTGCTCTTAAATCCACAACAAAATTAGGTAAGAATGCTTCTTTATTGACAGGAAGGAAACAGGTCCGTCCGCACCAGAAGCAGCAGAGAACTGGCTGAGGTAGGAACGTACCTTGTACAGAATACATGAATATTCTACATTCTGAGGGTTAAATAATAACATACAAGACATAACACATACCCCTCTTTATAAAATAAACAATGAGGTCTTTATAAAATAAATAACTAAGAGGGAACTAACTAAGATTTTGTTTTTTTTGTCCTAATTTGCCTGACCCTCGTTTCCAAGGAAAACGCCAACCACCTTACATGTCCTTAGGCCAAGGGTGAGATCATAGTCCTCTCCTACACCCAGACACGAGTGCCGGGCTGGCGGGAGATGCTTTTCAGAATAACTGAGGGAGGGGAGATGTTAGGAGGCCTGCCAATCCCCTCAAAACTCCATCAAGGCGTGTTCCAGCCTGTTGGACCAAGTGCTCTTTTGGACGGAACCACCAAGTTGGACAATGGAGTATACAGACATAATTATCGGACCCGGGAAAAAAACAACCCGGGAATCATGACAAGAGATCTAGCTCCACTGAGCCAGAAAATTCCAAAAGGTAAGGTTACGTTTGCTGCAGGATCTGGCCAGATCTACCTTTGATGTATCATATAGGGACGTTAGCCAGCCTGCGTCCGATGGTGCCTTAGAGTCGACGCTAAATTTACAAATCTGCCGTCTCGCGAGGAGAATTGCGTAGAACAGGAAGGCCTTTGTAGGCCCAGTAACGCTCTCATCCAGCCCAAAAATTATTAATGGCAACGTGAGGGATAATGATGTTTTAAGAATCGAATCCAAAATAACCTTTCTTCATCCCAAAAAGAGTTAATGGGGGGACACTCCATAAACATATGGAGGTCGGAGGCTGCGGGGAGGTAGCATTTATTACAGCATTTTCCTGGCTGAAATTTGGATAGCCTTTGAGGGGAGAGGTAGGCTCGATTTACTGTAAACAGGTGATTTCGCTTCAACTAGGCGGGCTTATCATCCTTGTACAGGAGAGTGAAAGATCTTATCCATAAATGCTCACACTGAAGGCCCATTTCACCTTCCCACTGCTCGTCGGGGAGAGTGAACTACCCATCCACCTCCTCCAAAATGGTCCAATACCAGAAGGCTACTTCTTTGCCCCCGATTGCCTCTCTACCAGCTGTTGTTCCAGATTACTACTCCTCCCCAATTGGGCCTTTTACCTGATCAACTCCCGAGACCAGCTGACAAGCTGTATATATTTAAATCTTGATAGAGCTGGGCCAACCCTCTCATATAGCTCATCCCATTCTACCAATGACCCTCCTGCTAGCAACTCGCCCCATCTTAAAATCCCCACCTCCTTTAGGGAAACTGCAAGAATGTCCTTAAGACAGAGGGGAAGCCCCGGGGAGTCCCAGATTGGAGCGAAATTTGAAACCTCACCTTTTTGAAGAACCTCTGGTCCCTGAATTTAAATAGAAATCCATCAATTGACAGATCCGCCTCATTTAGCATGGCCTTAAACATTCTCCCAATAGATGAGCTTGATGGGGATTTCAGCAACATCCTGGAATGTGACTGCTGAAACGCCCATGCGTAGTATTGTAGATCTGGCAGTGCAAGCCCTCCCTTTGCCCTCCTTTTTCTCAATTTCTTCCAAGCCAGCCTGGTTGCCTTATAATTCTAGACAAAGGAATTAATTCCTGCTGACATTTTTGGAGTTGTTTAGAGTCAAAGGCTAGTGGGATGGTGTTAAAAATGAACGTGAACTTGGGGAGAATGGACATTTTTATTAAACTTATTCTCCCAAGTATGGTCAATGAGAGAAACGTCCAAGATTTTAATAGCGCCTGACATTCTCGGAAGACCTGGTCCAGATTGGTCTGTGCCATGTTACCACTTTCCTGAGTGATCCTTATTCCCAAATAGTGCATGGATGGGGTTACTGCCAGCTGTGTATTACTGATGTTTCACATCATTATCTCGGTTTTCCCTGCATTAATTTTGTACCTCGAGATCCGCCTGAATTCCTCCGCCCTTTTAACTACTATGGGAAAGGCTTGAACAGGGTCAGATGTGTAGATAAGGATGTCATCTGCATAGAGTCCTACCCGCTTAACCCATCCTCCAAACTCAAAAGAGGGGATGTTGTGCTCCTCTCTCTAAATTTGCGCAAAAGGTTCATTATACAAATTGAATAGGAGGGGGGAAAGCGGGCAGCCCTGCCTAGCACCCCTCATGATTTTAAAGGGCTCTGTGAGGGCGCCATTGACCAACAATCTAGCCCTGGGGTCCCTATACAGGAGATCGATAGTTCGACAGAAGTTGGCCCCCAACTGGAACCTTCTCATTACCACGGCCAGATAGGGCCAATTGACCCTATCAAATGCTTTAGTAGCATCCAGAGTAAACGTGGCCAGGGGGAGAGAGAAGGTAGAAGCGATGTCTATAGCCCCGACCAGGTCATGAGTGAGATCTGCCAACTGACGCCCCCTTATAAATCCCTTCTGGTCTGGATGGATTATTGAGCCAATCTCACTCCCCAGCCATGCCGACAAAATAGCTGCAAAGATCTTATAGTCATTGTTTAGGAGCGAGATCGGCCGATAGAATCCGCAATCAGTCGGGTCCTTTCCAGGTTTGGGGATCAAGACAATAGTCGCCTCACTCCATGACTCTGGTGGCGCCACCCCATTTAAAAAGATACCGTTAAAAAGGGAAGTCAACTATGGAACTATGGCAGGACCTAGTATAGGATATAGCTCCCCTGGTAGGCCGTCCGGGCCGGCCGCCTTTCCTCGCTTCAGTTTTCCAATAGCCTTACGGACTTCAGCTTCTGATATTTCCTCATCCAGATGGTCACTCTGCTCACTTGTAAGAATAGGCAGTTGAACCTTGTCTAACCAAGAGTCCCTAGCTGTGGGGTCGTCCGTGATCTCCTCCTTATAGATGGCCTGGAAGAACTCCTGGAAAGCACTTCCAATTTCTGAGTTGGAAGTCCTAGCTATGACTTCCCCTTCCAGTTTTATTTCCCTGATATATTTTTTAGCTTGGTCTGATTTTATTTTCCAGGTCAAGACCTTGCCTGCAGCCTCTCCATACTCGAAGTTTGAAAGTATGCTCGCCTCCCACCTATTAGCAACCCTTTCCTGTAATAAACTTTCCAGGTTTTTTTTCAACTCGACCCGCTTCTCTTAGTCTTCTGCGGATCCTACAGCAGGACCACACTTCTGATCTATGAGAAACAATTCCTGCTCTAAATTTTTAATTGCTTCCCTATATCCCTTCCCTCGGTGTGAGGCTCTGTTGGTTATACACCCTCTTAAATAGGCTTTAAATGTTTCACACAGTCCCTATCGAAGCCGAGTTTAAGTTAATTTCCAAAAATGAAATAGACTCAGCTAAAAAGAAGCTTTTCTCTTCTTCTTCAAGCAGAATCGTCCGTTCAAAAGACCAGGAAATATGTCTGATCTGTTGAGAGTGTGTTAGAGTGGAATCGAATGGAAGCAGATTTGTAGAGCGCATGGTATCAGGGAGGCGTCCAAGCGCTGACGAGCCAAGGTTATTGAGAGGGAAAAGCCGAGTTAGGGGCCTGGGGAAAAAGGAAGGTTTTGAGAAGTTTCTGAAACCGCAAATGGCTCGGTTCAGTTCGCATCTTCAGCGGTAGTGAGTTCCACAGAGTCGCTGCATTAATGGAGATTCGCCGACCTCCTGTTGGTGCCCTCTTTACTCTGGGAACTCTGGCCAAACATTCACGATCGGAGCGAAGGGACCTGTTGGCTTTGTAAGGAGACACTAAGCTCTTCAAAATAGGAGGGCCCTTGCCTTGTAAAGATTTGTGGACAATACACAGGGATTTAAACTTTATCCTCTCACAACTTGGCAGCCAGTGGAGAGATCTAAGGGCCGGTTTTTCTGAAGACCTTGCCAAAGTACCTGTGAGCAGCGTAGCTGTGGAATTTTGGATCTGTTGCAGTTTGTGAATTGTAGCTTCTGGGGCACCCAGGTAAAGGGCGTTACTGTAATCCAGCCTTGACAGGATCAGCCCTTGGATAAGAAGCTTTCTTGAGTGGGGGGGGAGAAGGGGAAGGACATTCTGAACTGAACGAAGTAAGCCAAAACAGATGCCAGCCGTTTTTTTGGCTTGAGTTCTAAATGAAAGATCCTGTTCAAGCCAAACCCCTAAGCTTTTGATTTCATTTTTTTGGGGGGGAAAGCTCCCATACAGGCATGCCAGATAGCATCAGATAATGAAGTCCGCTTGTGCCCCAAAAACATCAGCTCGGTTTTGGAGCCATTTAATTTGAGTGAGGACTTGCTCATCCAGGCATATATTTCGGACAGACAGGAATGAAGGTTTTTGGAGCACTGGTCCAGTTGAGTAAGCGAAATGACAAGTTGTGTGTCATCCGCATAGCTTACTAGTTTAATCCCAAATGGAGCAACCATGTCTTCCAGTGGGGACATGTACACGTTTAATAAAGTAGGGCTCAAGGAGGAGCCCTGCGGTACGCCACACTGGAGAGGGATTAAGTTGGACCGTGCATTGCCTTCCCAAACTTGGAAAGCCTGATTGTTAAGGAAGGATGTTAACCAAGCCAGGGCAGTGCCTGAGACTCCAATGTTAAATAGACGCTGAATTAAGCTGCACTTAGATCCAGGAGTATCACTACTGCTGATCCTCCTGAATCCAATAGGCACCTCGCCTCTTGGATGACTGATATAAGGGCAGTGTCTGTTCCCTGGCCTGGGCGAAAGCCTGTTTAAGAGGTACCTAGTAGCTTATTGGATTCCAGAGAAAAGGACAGTTGTTGGTTGACGATTTTCTCTGCAATCTAGCTGAGTCCCGGTAACAGTGAGATGGGCCTGAAGTTGGCCAACTCCAAGGGGTCCAGCTGAGGCTTTTTTAATAGGGCTTTTACAATGGCCCCCTTTTAACTTGGAGGGACAGTGCCTTGACAGAGAGAGGCATTAATTAAATCGGTGGCAAGGGGGGAAATGGTGGAAGTGATACGTTTAAGAATGTGCATAGGTGCAGGGTCGCTGGGACTTTTTTAAATTCTTCCAAAGAGACTGGGGCAAAGGAATCTAGCTGAGGGCCGGGCGTCTGGGGCCTGCTACCGGGTTGTAATATGCAATCGGGACTCGGAAGGTTTTTAAAATATTTAGAATTTTAGAGTCAAAAAAGTCTGCAAGTTGATTGCATTCGGCCCCTGAAATGTCCGGGGCTGAGGGGGGGTCAGGAACCTTCAATAGCTCTTGTACAATCTGGAATGTTTCTCTAGAGGAGTTGGAGGAGATTCTGATTTTTTCTTCAAAAAATGCAGCCTTGGCATTTTTGAGAGAGACTTTATAGGCCCTAATCGCTACGCGATAGGTTTCTTTGTTACGATTGGTCCAGTCTTTCCTCCAAGCATGTTCGAGTTTCTTGCATCCTTTCCTTTGAACTCTAAGTTCAGGGGAGTACCAAGGGGATTTAAAAACTCTACCCTTTTTGTCTATTCATTTCCTCAGCAGGACTAGGTCGAGAGCGCTATCAAGCCAACTTCTAACGTTTTTGTCGGCCACCACGGGGTCAGGGTTGTGTAACGGGGCGGACTGTTCAAGTCTATGAATCCAGTTTTCAAGGGGGAGCTTAGACCAGGCTCTTTCCAGAGGGCGCAGGGCCAGGGTCCGAGGAGTGTCAGTCCCGACTTGAAAGGGACCAGAAAGTGATCAGACTAGGGAAAGGGTACTGGTGAACTGACCTTCAGCGACGGAATATTGGACAAAATGGGGTCCAAAAGGTGTCCTTTGTTATGTGTGGCATCTCTATTAGAGAGTCCCAGGTCATAGGATCTGACGAGCAGGAGATCAGCCGCTACTTTGTCATGGGGGTCATTAAAATGTAGGTTTAGGTCACCCAATACGATAAAGTTGGACGCAGTGGAGGCAGAGACAGTCACTGTTTCTAGGAGCGAGCTAACAAAATGCCCAGGGCATCCCGGGGGGCGATACACCAGCAGGCCTGATATGGAATTGGTGGGGGAGATTTGTATGGCAAAGTGGAAGCTCTCGCAGTTGGTAATGCCACTATCCATCACCCTACAGGTGAGATGGTCTCTGTACAATACGGCTAACCCACCCCCTCTACCAGTAGGCTTATTCTGGAATTGAATAAGAAACCCTGGGGAAAGCGCACTAACGATATCTGCTTCCAGATTTGGATATAACCATGTCTCCGTCAAGAACAGTATATCAAGTTTGTGGTCCTGGATCAAGAGATTGATATCCAAAGAATGTTTAGGCAATGACCTACAGTTCAATAAGGCCATATGCAAGTGGATCATGGTCGATACGTCATGTTTCTTTCCCTGTCAGGCCAGGTTGCAGAAACTGCAATGAGTGTATGTGCCATCTGGCCTATACAGGAAGTGACATTTAGGGTTTTTCATGGGTCTAAGTTGAAGAAGGACCTTGTGCGAGTAGCTGATGAGGTGGTTCGATAAAACGGGCAGGGTTTCTGGCCCTGTGCCCGGGTGGGCGCGGACGGGCACAGACGGGCTTGCCTCTGGCGTGCACGCCCGCTGCGCCCGCCCGCTGTGCAGATTCATTAAGTAGTGGTGGGTTAATCACGCCCGAAGAATTAGCCCGCCAACCTGTACCTCCTCCCAAGATGGCGCCCGTCAAAACTGCGCCGGTGGGTCAAACCCGCGACCAGCACGCTCCCAAATCGGCCCCTGGAAGCAAGGGTAACCCCCTAAAGAAGTCAGAGAAATTAAGTAGGGAGCAATTATAAATTTTAAAACAAAGAAAACGTTTGCACAGAACGGTGCGTGATATTAAAAACACAAGGCAGAACACAGTGCTACAAAAGTCAGAATTGACAGCAAAGGTACCCTGACTCCCGGCTTTTCGCCTCAGGAGCCTCAAGCTCTAAATAGAGTGAAGAAGATAGCTGAATTGTCAGACAGGTGGGAGGGGAAGTATACCAACTCCTTCAGTGCATCTTTGAGATTGTAACTAAAAAGAGCATAGTCGATTCTCGTTTTGAAATTCTGGAAGGAGACCCCCAGTGTGTTGCCCACCCCATTCCTCCATAAATCCGCTAAACCCAAGGTGAACATTACTGCTATAAGGATATGCCTACATTTGGAAGGCAGCAAAGCTCTGGAGTTAGGCGACTTGTTGAGCTTGGGATTTAGAACTATATTAAAATCTCCAACCCAAATTACCGGGTCTTGAGAGGTAATCAAAGAATTCTGGATCTTGTTTAAGTAGGATGGGTCATCATGGTTCGGGCCATAGTAGCACACTAGAATGTATGGGCGGCCATCTAACACTATTTTGGTCAGTAGTCATCTTCCGCTGAGGTCCTCCTTGTATTCTACGATCTGTGCTTTGGATTGCTTTTTAAAGATGATGAGGATCCCTAGAATATTGTCATTATGGTCCGTACATACGAATTTATCTATCCACTTCTGCTTTTTCAACATGTTTACCTCATGTTTGAGTAGGTGTGTCTCCTGAGAGACAATGACTTGCGCGGGGGAGTCTCTCAAGTATTGTAAAATTCTGGGTCTCCTACCCCTCACACGCAGGCCATTGACATTCCAGGATAAGAATTGCACCAGGGTCATGTCCCTTTCATACCCCCTCCCATCTACCCACCAATAGGGCTGACATCTCTTACGTATATAGAATAACATCCTCTGACCTGACAGAAACCACTCGGGTGACGTTTAGAGAAATTATTACCCAAAACAAATTTAACGAGAACAGGCTTACGAGGACATTTTAACTCCCCCCCTTCTTGCACCCCATCCCCCCTCCCCCGATACCCCCCTCACTTACACTGGCCAGATGAATAGCCAGGTTTGCGTCATCGGACAAACCCTCCCCTCCTACACTATGTACAAATACTGGCTAAAAAGTAAGGCATTTAAGACTGGATGGTTCCTGAAAAAAAGGACGTGAGCATGGCAGGAAGGGAGATCCAATCTCCCCCAATTATAAAAGGCTATGGATTCCGAATGTGTTTGTGTACCACCCCCTTTTGTGTGTTTCCCTCTTCATTTTAACCTTCAGTTTACCCAGTTACATCTGTTTTTAAACTTTTTCCTTATTTATTTATTGTTTTATTTAATTTTCCTTAACTTTTTTTTTTCTTCTTCACTCTATTTCGAATATACATATAAACAGTGGCACTAAGACAATAAGACACCTCCAAGAAAGGCAGATAACTATAAGTTCGGTATGTGGGGAGATCTAACTTCCTTGGTTCCCCTCGTTATCTCAATATCAGAATGGGACATAATACCTTAGAACCCCCCCCCCCCCCCGTGAGTGCTCGGTGATGGATACAATTAATTCATCTGCTTCCAGAGGGGAACGGATGTTGTGAATTTTGTTGTTATACATCACCCTCAAAACTAACTAAGATTAACAACATAGCCTACACCCCCACTAATAATAATTAAAAAGAACATTATTAACCAAGAATGTAATCTTTTAACCACAAAGGTGATTTTTTTCTGACAGATTTTCCACCTGAAGCGTCATTTCCATTCTCAATTTCATTAGTATTAACCTCACTACAAATCTCTTGAACAACTAAATCTTGATGAAGAGATAAAGGTACATCACCATTATCATTTGACACATCAGGGGACCATAATGGGTCAATAACCACATAACCTATGTTTTTATCACCTAGTGAAGTTTTGCACAATGCAACTCTTTTTAAACTCCAAACCTTACCCTTTTCTAAATGAACAGCATTGTTCAAAATTTCAATGATTTATCTGGATCATAAAATTTACCTACACCTTTTGCAACTTTTGTGGGTTTCCTAATTCTTACCCAATCTGCCACCTTAATATCAGTCATCGAGACAGAATTATTCTTATTGTAGTTTTCCTTGATTTTGAACTTGTCCACAGCAATCCGTTCCTTAACCTCCTCAGGTGATCATGTTAGGACAGAACTTTTCTTTAGCCAAGCAGGGCTAAACTTGCATCTAGGAAATCTCCCATGCATCATAGAAAAATGTGACAATTTTCTTATATCATTTTTAGAAATCCTATGGGCCCACACAGCTTTTTTAACAGCTAGTTCCCAATCATTGTTACAACAAATGGCACCTTGAATAACTCCTTTTAACACTCTAATAAATTTTTCCACACAACCATTGCCACTTGGATTGTATAACGCTGTCGTTTTATGTTTTACTCCCACTCTTTCAAAATAAGTTTTGGAAGCCAAAGAAGTGAATTGAACACCATTATCACTCAGTAGAGTGATTGGTATTCCCTCAGAAAGAAAAACGGAATCCAAAAACTCAATAAACAGAATGTGTGTCAGCTCTGTTAACAATTTCAATGACAGGCCACTTAGTAAATAAATCCATCAGGACAATGATATATTCTTGTGATTCACCAATTGGTCCCATTATATCAATAGCAACATACTCCCATGGTCGGTTAGGAATGCTCACTGCAAAGGAGGTTTGAGGGTGTGAAATGTTTTATCTGAAAGAGAACAAATGGTGCAATTATTAACAAATCGCTCCACATCTTTATCGATGTGTGGCCACCAAAAAGAATCCTTAATTGCATTCTTCGTTCTTACTACTCCAAAAGACCTTCCTGACACAATCCCAAAATTAGATTTCTTTAACCTGATGGTGGAATAATTTTATAACTCCTCAAAACAATGCCATTTTCAATAGATAAATCAGATTTAACCTCCCAAAAACTCTTACACTCTCCAGTAATGTAATCTTTCATTGGCCAACCTTCAGACATGTACCTGATCACTTGAAGTAATACCTTAGCCTTCATTTGTTCATCAATCCAATCTTTTTGTTTCATGGAGGATAAGCCTGAATCTTGCACAAAGGCTACCTTGAAATCACTCCATGGGTCATCCTCACATGACTCTAAAGGATTAGGTGAGCGTGATAAAAAATCAGCAATTAAATTATCCTTGCCTGGAAGATAGATAATCTTATAAGTATAATCTTTCATTCTCATGGATAAACGTGCTAGTCTTGCAGAAGCAGAAGAAACTCCTTCTGTAGAGAGCAACTTAATTAATGGTTTATGATCAGTTCGCAACACTACAGGTTTGCCCCAAATAAATGCTCTAAAATGATCCATTGCCCATGCACATGCGAGTGCTTCACGTTCAATTATGAGATATTTTTCCTCAGAAGGTGAAATCGACCTTCACGCAAACAAAATAATTCTTTTCGTTGTTGTCAGGACCCTTTTGAGTGAGCTCTGCCCCAAGCCTTTATTACTCGCATCAACAGTGATGTAAGTATCAAGACATGGATCGAAACTAGACAAATGAGGTACCTTATCTAAGAAATCTTTTATATACAAAAATTCTTCCTCTCATAAGGGGTCCCATTTGAATTTTACATTCTTTTTGAGTTGTTGCCGGATATTAAATACCTTTTCTGCAAAATGTGGAATGTACCTTGCGCAAATCTCCGCCATACCCAGGAAGGACCTTACCTCATCCTTGATTCTGGGGGAAGACACATTCCTAATAGAATCTATCAATTCAGGTTTGGGTTTTACACCTTCAGCACTAATCACATGACCCAAATATTATACATTTCTCTCCCTGAATTTGCATTTGCTCAACTCAATGGTCAGACCCTTATTCTCTAAGATACTCAAAACTTTCTCCAGCCTTTCATCATGTTGTTCTCTGTTCTCTCCATGGACTAAGATATCATCTTGAAAAAAAAAATTCCACATTCCTTGCCAAATAATTTATACATGATTCTTTGAAATACAGCTGCAGCAGAGGCTAGTCCGAATGGCATGCACTTGTACTGGAAACAGCCAAACGGAGTTATCAATGCTGTAATCCTACTGGACTCTTCTGACAGTAAAATTTGATGATATGCCTTTGACAAGTCAATGGTTGAAAACCAAGATGCTCCTTTGAGACAAGCTACAATCTCTGTAATCTTTGGTAAGGGAAAGCGACCACTAAAATATTATTATTCACATGGCGTAAATGTACACACAAACGGATTTTTCTGTTACTCCGGCGTGCCACGACAATTGGAGAAATCCAGTCTGAGGCTTCTACTTCCGCAATAACATCAAGATAAAACTATTTTTTAAGTACTTTTTCTACTTCTTCACGAAGAGCAATGAGCACCATTCTCATTTTATGAATTTTTGAAATAGCATCCTGTTTAAGAATGATCTAGTGTTCAAAGCCTTCAAGAGTACCAAGTTTTTGTTTGAACACTCCAGTGAATTTATTTTCCATTTTCTTCCCCATGCTTGTTGTCTCATCAACCACCAAGACTTTTTCAACACTATTAGGATCAAGTACGATGTGTAAGTTTCCCTGGTCTAGCCAACCAAGTACTGATGGACCATTTTTCGCTATGCACATCTTTCCTCTCATAATCCTATTCTTGAACTCAAGTAACAACCATCTGAATCCTATTATATCAATTTTTTCCCCTGTGGAACTTTCTGGATCAATATCCAGTGGAAACAGACATTCTCCTATTCTTCCTTTAAATTTGTCCTTCCATACCTTTTCATTAATAATTGTAAAGAGTGAACCTGAATCGGCGTAAATTCCATTATTCACTCCACCAATTGTCATCTCGCATTCAGGCTTCCCTTTAGTATTTTTTCATCAATATTTAATACTAACCTTCTCTCTTTAAGGTTTAAAGCAGATGACACTTCATCATTACTGTCTTCATTACTACTGCAGGAGCTTCCTGTATCTTCAATGCATTTAACTTTATTCTTTTTCCTTCTACAGCTTTTCGCAAAATGACCAATTAGACCACAGTTCATACATTTTTGTTTAAGTGCAGGACAAGCTTTACTGTGTGCCAAGTGATCCTTGCTACCACATCAGTAACATTTCCTTTCATATTTATTTTCTGAATAATTTGGTCTCCACTTTTGTTCATATTTCCTACTGTTATCACATTTACTTTTACTTTTGTGACTCACTTTACACACTTCAGGTTGTTCTTTTCCTTGAAGTTGTACCTCCGTTGCATATCTTCCTGACAGTACTGCTTTTCTCTCTAAATTGACCACTTCTAATAATGAAGAATCTCCATTGATCCATAACCGATCTTGGATAATGCTATTATTACTGTGCATCTTAACCTGGTCTCTTATACATTCGTCATGGTTATTTCCAAATTTACAATCAATGGCCAGTTTTTTAAGTTCAGCTACATAGTCATCAATAGCTTCACCTTTAAGTTGTTTTCTCTGGTAAAATGTATACCTTGGCACTCCTATGCACACTTTTGGCGTAAAGTATTTGACTAAATAATTTAAGGCTGCTAAAAATACATCTGCATCTCCGCTCACTACTGCTTTTGGCATTCTGTAGTAAGCTTTTAGACCCTTTGGCCCAAGCGATAACAAAAGAATTATTTTCTTTTGAATAGCAGACTTTTTTTTGTTATCATCGATGACAGCAATGTAATTTTCAAAATACTCTTTCCATTCTGTCCTAATGATAGATGGTTCAATGCCTGATACCCAAAAATCATTTATTGAAAAATGTTGTTGAGCCATTTGAAAGTATATTCAAAATGAAAATCCAATAGAATTAATAAATATTTAGACTAAGAGCAAAATGTAAAATATGAGTTCTCAATATAATTAAATTAGTGATTCCCACCTGTTTCCTTCCTTTCATGTAAGCGTTGTCGCTTCCCCAGATGCATCAAGCCCAGATTCTGCGAATTCTAAATGGCGAAAAATACCGAATCGCAATTTAGAATTTGCATAATGGGATGCCTCAAGAAAAGTGAATCGCAGTCGGCCGCAATTGCCGATTACGATTTTTGCTAAATCGTACAAATTTCACAGAATCGCCTGTTTCCCATGTTGAAATTTCGATTTCTCAATTACCGAAATCGCAAATTGTGATCTCGCTAATTGCAAGATCGCAAAAACAGGAAGTCGCATTTCGAGCACAATGATGACATCACAACCAGGAAGTAGGCAGTTCCCTCACTCATTCTGAACACAGAGCCTGAGTGTGGAAGAAGCACAGCACAGAGCTCCACCAGACACACCCTGCAGCACCACAACAGGACACACTCACTAAACCAGAATGTCCCCGGAAGCAGCAGGAAGCAGTGCACATGGCAGAAAACGCAAAATCAAATTTTCTGAGCAGGAGTTGGAGTTCCTCATCGAAGGGTGTAAGCAAGGACCATGACAGGCTGTTTGGCAAGGAATCCGGGAAGGTGCCTGAAGCAGACAAGAGGCGCATTTGGCAGCGCATCCGGTCTAAGGTGAACTCTGTTGGAGTGACCCAGCGCTCCATTGATGAGCTGAAGAAGAGGTGGTATGACCTCAGAGGTCGTGCCAAAGAGCGCATTGCAGAGAGGCTGGGGGAGCAACATGCCACTGGAGGAGGAGACCCAACAGTTGCGCCCAACACTCCACTTGAAGACCTGGTGGAGAACACAATCAACCCTGCAGCCTGCGTGGGGGTCACCCGGCTGGACACCTCCCGACCCACCCAACAATCCCAAGGTAAGTGCCATGCAACTACGACCCCGTCCCCTAACAATGCCCATGCCTCCAGAGCTAGCCATTTGATAACCCCAGTAATGCAGGCCATGCATATCTGAAATGCCACATTGCATTTTGGGACCTGTAGTGTGGCAATAGTTCCCTGATAGCCACACACAGCCAGACCTGTCAAGTGAAACATATCCCTAAAGCCAGTCAGGGAATGCAAGCCTGCATGCATGTTGCAACATCCCATGTGCAAGATACATATCATTAATCATGCACCCATTTACATCACAGGTTCTGCAGAACAACCCAGCACAGACAGCGAGGCACTCCAAATTGAGGAGAACCCTGAGGACACAGAGGGAGAGGGCCATCCTGCCCCACGACATGGACCATCACAACCACCAGCACCAGTACCACCACCTCCTCATGCGGACAGGGCCACCCCTGCAGCCACAGGAGGACAGCAACCACCCCATGTGACACCCATGGCAGTGGTACAGGCCACACCACCATCCAGGAGGCAGACACGGCGCTCAGCCACTGTGCGTTCGCAGTCCAGCGGACTGATGAGGCAGCAGCGCAACGTGGCAACACGCGCTGGTAGGGGAGAACATTTACAAGATCCAGGGCTGGGTATAGAACCACGGATGCTAGCTGTCCACCAAAAGCAGGCACGGCACATGGCAGCCATGCAGCTGCAGCTTTATAAGACAGCGTGCAACGTGAGCTAGTTCACGCAAAGCGTGCAGGTGCTGACGGCTGCAGTCAGGGAGAACAGCCAAATCATGGAGTCACAGCAGGACATCACCCACCGCTGCCACCGCCAGCTGCTGACCCCGCTGTCAGCATATACCAGATCAAATCACCTGATTGGTAATGCGACCTCCCAACTTTCACGCCGGTCCCTGGCGAGGCAAATTCAGATGGTGCAATGCTGCCAGGATGCTGCTGGGGCATTGGAACAGTTCACAACCGCTGTCCAGAATCAGCAGGCGTGTGGCCATGGCCATGCAAGGGGGGGATGATGCCAGTGAGGGCACATCAAGTCTCAGGAGCCTGTCCATGCCGGTTGTAACCGAATGCCGCCGTAGCACCAGGCCCAGTGCAGCATCACTGGCCAATACTGGCGAGGAGGATGTGGAGAGGCGACTGGGTGCATCCGGCCGGAGGCGCCAGTGATTACATGTACTCTAGCAGCAGTATATGACAAGCATGCCTGCTTCACTATCATGGGGCTGTATGAGGAAATACCGTTTTTATGTATTGTAAAAAAAAGAAATTTAAGAAATATTTTTGTGCATAAAACAATAAGAATTTATTTCAAATATAAATCCGACTTATGTCATTATTTCATTTGGCATGCATGAGTGCAGTGTTGTGTGAGGGGTATGGGTGCACTAGAAATAGTTTGTTGTGATGTTGTTGCGGTGCCTGTGTCCTTCTGCAGGATTCTCCCCGTGTGCATGATGTACATGTGCAGGTGGGCAGTTGCCCCCCTCCGACTCACTGCCAGAGATCTCCACAGGTATCATCCGCTTGGTAGCAATAGTGTGGAGTATGGCACACATGGCCACGATGCGGCAGCAGACCTCAGGCTGGTATTTGAGGGCCCCACCAGTCTCATGTAGGATGCGGAATTCTTTAACAGCCCAAATGTCCGTTCAATGCAATTTCTAGTGCGAATGTGGCAGCATTGTAACGCCGTTCCTGTGGTGTGGCAGGGTTGAGGTATTTGGTGAGGAGGTACTCACGGAGGCCGTAGGCGCTGTCACCTGAATGAAAGGAGCAGAGGGTCAGTGCCTGTTATGAGCAGCTACATGGTCTCGACGTACTGTATGTGGGCATGTGTACTTACCTAGGAGGTATCCTTCGCCATAGTCACCACTGGCCAAGCAGGTGTGTATGCCACTGTGCCGGAAGATGAAGGAATCATGCGTGCTCCCCAAATATTGGGCCACTATGTCAGTGATGATTGTCTTTGCATTGCAGACCATCTGGATGTTCAGTGAGTGGTAGGACTTGCAGTTCCGGTACATGTACTCTGTCTCAGCGGGTGGGCAGATGTGGATGTGGGTATAGTCAATGCATCCAATTACATGGGGAAATTGCGCAATGTTGTGGAAGGCAAGCTTTGTTTGATTTAAGTCCTGTTGGGTGGTTGGGAAGGTTATGTAGTGGTGTATCCGGGTCAGCATGGCGTCCAGGAAACACCGTAGGCTGCGTGACAGTGTGCTCTGGGATATCCCCCCTGCATATGAAACTATCCCCTGGAAGCTTCCGGAGGACAGGAGGTGCAGGCAGCACAGGACCTGGACATGGGTGGGCACCGCATTGGTCCGCCTTGTTGGGTGCTGCATCAGGGGGTCAATATCTCTGATGTGCTTGTGAATCATTGCCCCATTTAGCCTGTATTTGGAGTATATCTTCTCTTCAGTCTGGCCCAGGAGTGTTATCCGCAGCCGGAAGATGCGCTCCTGAATCCTGCGTTGGTTCCGGGCTGCGCGCTGGAGCCTCAGCTGCCTTGCCACGATGTATAGACCTGGCATTGTGAATATACTCATGCTACTACTGTGTCTCCTTAAGTGTGTTTGTTTTGCTCCTTCCATTGTTCCTGTTTGAATTTCTTTTTTTTTTTCCAATTGAACTTCATGGTTACCACCTGGTTTGACTTTACTTAAATTGTGACTCGCATTTAGCGATTTCGTTTTTTTTCGCAATTTGCGATGTTTGATGAATTGTATTTGCAATTTATTTGCAAATTCGCAAATTAATTCACAGAATTAGTGGAAAATCGCTATTACAGATTCGCTAAGGGGGGCCACATTGATTCTTAAAATTTATGTTGGGTTGGTATGGTGGGTTTTTGCTTCATGAATTGCGGAAGCTGAAATTGCGATCGCAATTGCTGTTTCGCAGCTTTTGCGATCGCAATTTCGGTTGATGAATCTATGCCTATAAATCCAAAATGGCACCTCTTCCGGTCACGTAGCGTGACCTTGTTAGGATGTGTAATGGTAACGAGACGTGGTTACGTTGCGCGCTACTCGCTGCTGTTGTTCGAATTAATCAAGAACAGTCAGGCTGGTTGCGTGGATACAGCAGATAGGCACGATTGATTCAAAGGTTGCACTGCCAGTCTCAACACGCATTCACTTTACTAACTTCCCAAAATAGCTTACCGATCGTCCCACGCTATTCTCCGATAGTAACCATAGGAAAATAGCGGACCGATCGTCCCACCGTTTAAATACCTTAACAGTGCTCCATCGAGGTGTTTCTTCATTCCAAGATATGCCCCAAAACCGAGTATCAATGGTTCCTTTGAGTTAATCCACCAGTCCTGTCGCCATAAGTTGTGTTTAAATCCACGACATAAATAGGTAAGAATGCTTCTTTATTGATAGGAAGGAAACAGGTCCATCCGCACCAGCAGCAGCAGAGTACTGGCTGAGGTAGGAACGTACCTTGTACAGAATACATGAACATTCTACATTCTGAGGATCAAATAATAACATACAAGACAAAACAACAGACCCATTCAAACAAATTTATAGCACAGTTGAAATGGATATTATGAAAAGTAAATCAAGGCGGAAAAGCCCTATTTATTACATGGAGCATTACATAACTTGTTTTTCATTTTTGGTTACATGATAATGCACTAGTAAGAAATGGCATTACTGGTTGACCAATGTGTGACCCCTAATCAAGTAACAACCACAGTTCCTTGCAGGGTGAACCACTAAAACTCACTAAATTACCCTGTGCTTAGCCCTGGGTAGCTTGGCACACAAGTAGTCAGGCAAAAGTTAGAGGCAGCCTAATGTCTCAAAAAGGTCACACAGCGCATCTCTATGGCAGTGAAGTAGCTAGGTTACAATAAGCCCTAGTGCAAGCAAAGTAACTGGGCCCCCTCACTAGGGTGACATTTCAGTCTGTCAGGTGCTCCAACTCCCCTCTACCTACTTCGACAGAGTCTGTATCTGCCAAATCAAAACTCGCAACAATTCTCATATACACACCTGTGCTTAATTGAAGCAGGTGTGTTCCAGTGTTCAGCGCCATCACTTAATTGACGGCACCGGCACATAAATGCCGGATGCTGCACTTACGACAGCTCCCATATGGTGCTGCTGTTTGTGTAATTTTAATATGAGCAGAAACATTGCTGTTTGTCAATTGAACTTACATTAAAACACATCATACATGCAACCAAAGCCATTCTTAAAGCTTTAGAGGCCTTGAACAATCTGAATAGTCAAACTTGCAGTAGTGTGATGGTTAGTAGTTGAGTAAGTACGGTGGCAATGTGTGGTGCAAACTGAGATTACCTTTGGACGGGGGCCCAACACTCATTTATTTTACACATTAGGAACAGGTACACACTATTCTATTTCCACTTCTGCAATTCAAAGCCATACTCATTGCCAAAGCCAATAGGTTTTGCCCATGTAAAGTGCATGCACAGTAAAGCATAACATGCAGGGACCCACACTCACACTGCTGCACTCCCATATGCACTTCCCTCACACTGCACTGACATAGCCATTAGACTGCCTCTGCATTCACAAAGGAACTTATTTCAACTCGTACACTGCTGATGACTCACTCTACACTCACACAAGCAGAAAAATCAACATGTAGACCATGTACCCTGCACTCAAAAAAGACAATGTTACAGAGGCACTTCCCTTACATTGCACTCACAAAACATGGTGGCTATATTGCAGTCACACAAGTACACTGCTTAGACACAGGTACATCGCTTATTAGGAAGTTTGGACAGATGGTGGCATAGGAGACATAAGGTGAGTATCTGGTGCATTGGTCCACTAGTGTAATTCAAATCTCTGATATGAAACTACACTGTAACCTGAATGTCCTTAGGTTATCTATTCCCCCATAAGCCATACTTAGACAGCCCGGCAGACTGTGCGAATCTGATATTTGTGCATAAAAAAAGTCCCACTTACTTGATAAAAAACAGGGTGGTCTTTGTAGTTCAAGCATATACTAAAGTAAGAAAGATATATAGAAAAGTAAAAGAATAAATATGAGAATTAAATGTGGAGCACACAAAAGGTGATGAGAAGCTGCTTACAATAAGTCTGCCAATTGCTCATAGTAGCACTCAAGATCTGTCTTGACCCTGCACCTCATGAGAATAGTCCAGCCAGAACTTTCTAGCCAGGTTCTCCCTGTACCAGAACACAAGCAACACTCCCTGAACTGGGAAACAAGCGACCCAGGGCCGGTTTGGTCCTAGTATCGTTCTCAGCAGCTGGTATAGCTTGGTTCCAGTGACCCATGCCACTTAGGATGGTACATGAAAGACACAAACGGTGATGAAAGGCTGATTGCAATAAGTCTAACCACTGTAAAAAGCTTGAGTAACAATACAACTAATCGTTCCTTTGCTCCCCATGCCATCTCAGTCCTGGCCCTGATCCTCAGGGGAACAATCCACTCAGAACTGCCAAGCTAGGTCCTCCCTGAAGGAGAATACCCGTAACCCATGACTGCTTTCACCCTAGTTATGGGGTCATCAGCCAGGTACAGCTTGGTTCCAGAGAAACAGTGAGCATGGACCCAAGTCTAGGCATGCCCATGCCACTTAGGACAGTACATGAAACACACATAAGATGACGGAAGGCTGCTTGCAATAAGTCTGACCACTGGCAGTAGCATGTGGTAGCACTCTTACCCATTGTTATTTTGCTCATCATGCCACCTCAGCATGGACACAGCCATATGCAAATCAGTCTTGACCCTGCTTCTCATGGGAACAGTCCAGCACAAACTGCAATGCCAGTTCCTCCCTGAACTAGAGCACAAGCAATCTAGGACACAAGACCATCCATCCTCAGCTTTGACCCAGCTAAATTCATCCGCCCATAGCTTGGACCCAGCTAAATTCAAATCGATCTTGACCCTGTTCCTCGTGGGAACAGTCCAGCCCGTACTGCCAGGCCAGGTACTCCCTGAACCAGAGCACAAGCAACCCAGGACCTATGTTATGCTAATTACACCTGGGCACACCTATGCCTTTTATGGTGGTACATGAAACACACATGCAAATCAGTCTTAACCCTGTTCCTGATTAAACTGTCCAGCCTGAACTGCCATAAACTGAAAGTGGAGGGCATGTGTTTCAATAAAAAAACAATAAAAAATTAGGTTTACACAGGTCTGCCTTCTTAAAACATGAAAGAGCGATAGAGAATGAGGAATAATCTTGAAGATGGTGACATGATTTTGATGCTTGCAGCAGGAAAACCTAGTGCTCTGCATAAAAAGGTACTGGTCCAATAGAAATCAAAGCAGATCTGCTGGTACTCTCATTACTCAATCAGCACTAGGCTGCATTTTCAGGTAGGCTGCTGGGGGATGAACTAAATATATAATCTCTTGAGATCTGATTTCTCTGGAAGCTGAGTAACACAGAGTACGCAGACAAAATACTGTTACTTTGACTACCGGACAACCTAAGACTAGCAGCTATTCACTAGGCTGAACCAAACATTGGCACCAAACCTAATGGCTGAAGACAACTGATACACTGTCCAATGCATGGTGTTCTGAAGGACTGAACTAATTTGGGAATACCACTCTGATGAATAATGGAATTGGGTATACCTAAAACCCTGTGTCGCAAGATTATGTATGTTTTTTATTGAAAACATTAGGCTAAAACAGTCTTCTGGTAAGACCTAAAACAAACATAAATATATATAAGACAAGGAGCCAGAGCACATGGGGACCATAGCTTACATGCATAAGACATACAGCACTAGTCAAAAGCATCACAATCTACACAGAAAGACATGGAACTAGTGTGATACTGCAGGACAAATGCAAGTTTCCTTTAACACTTAGAGCAAGTGTGGTACTGCAGTGCCAGCCAGTGCAAGCTTCTTTCAAAGACATGGAACAAATGTGGTACTGCAGGGTAGTTCAAGCTTCATTCAAAGTCATGGAAGAAGGGTGCAACTGAAGAGTCAGTAGAAGCTTCCTTCAAAGACATCGAACAAATGTGACACTAGGCAGCACCATTTAATGCATCTCTTAGATACAATGAAAAAGCAGTTTTTCAGATTTGGTGCAAGTGTAAGGAACAACACTGGAGTTTATGAGTGCAAGGTTGAGTCACACATTGCAAAGTTTCAACTCACTTAACAGATACAGCACCAGTCATGAGTAAACTATTTTCCCTCATACTCATAGAACACAATCCGATCTAGTCAGAAGCAATAGAATCATCCCTTGCATGTACAGAACATGGGCAGCATCTGCAACAGTAGGCAACGGTTTTGTGTAAAACCTTACGCATACAAACATCAGCATTTGGCAGCAGTGTAAGTTCCCTTCACAGACATCACAGGTAGAAGATGATCATCAAGAGTTGAAGCTAAGTTATCCTCACATCTAAAACAGGTCTCACACTAGCAGCAGCATCTCAGCTTATTTTGGGCACAGAATACCCAGATTAAAGTATAGACATTTATGGGACCTGAAGGCTGGAGAAAGATGCTATGCTCTGATTCAACTCAAGATTCTCCTGAGCCCTCACGCCCATAATGAGTTGAGATGTCTTATGGCTTCTGCCCGATACCCACGCTAAAATTGCATGCACTAAGAATAAAAGACAACACATCAAACTTTGATGTCAAACAGGAGCAAGAAATGGATGCCCATCTAGTGGCTGAAAAGCACAATTTGAGACCAGAAAATCTGGGATTCACCCCGGCTTGTTCACTTGACAGAATTGTGTTATCCTAGGCATTTTATTATTGTGAGTCCTATTTCCTCATTTAAACAGTTGAGAACATTTGAAATACATGAGGAAGTGTGTGTTGGACAAATATCTCTCTGGTGTTTGACTAAATGGACTATGATGTAGCTTCTTGTAAAATAAGAGTATAGTCCACATATAGGGTCACACGACAACTGATTTGCCTTTTAATTCACTAATGTTATTGTCGTTGCAGGTGGAGGCATGACTGTTTCTACGTTCATGTTTAAAATCTATCACTTTTCATATAGGCCTGTCAATGTAGTAATATAGTCCAAAACAGTAAGGTGAAACGTTTGTAAGAGAAATATACTTTTTTGAATTTTGAAGACACTTCATCATATTTTTACATAATATTTGTTGTAGGTTCCCTATGCAAACTATTTCCATGGAGATTGTGCCCGGACCAGTAAATTAGTTGCTTGTCCATCTCTATTGAAATATGGTGTAAAACAGTTGCTCCAGTTCCCCCTCTCTCAGTACCTTACTCAGAAGAGCAACATTTTGTTTTCTGAGATTCTGGCTGGTTTCTGTGGGTCTCAAAATGGCAACTATTTCTATTTCTGGTTTCAAAAAGGAATTAGGATTCTCAGGAACACAGTCTGAAGAATCTGCATTTACTAAAGCACCTTGTGCTTCACTAAGTGAAGGACCTTGATTTGCTTCAACCCTATCAAAATCTTCGTTTCCATCATTCTTTAGGTTTAGAAAAAAATCTTCATTTAAGCTTTCCTATTTCTTTCTGTTCAAATATTTGTACAGTTCTTTCAAAGGTGTTTAAATGTTGTTTTGTGTTGAGGACAACAACATCCTACAGTCTTTCTTGTCACAAGATTCACTTTATTGTCCTCACCGTTTGCAGTAAGTGAAAGAAAACAATAGTCTCCATTATAAAAGAATCAGCAGCAGTCTGTCAGAAGACTACACTAACATTTGATCTCTGTCTTTAAACTCCTTAGAGACAAAAACTAAAACGTAAAGTCCTCTTTAATGCTCGTTCCCATTCGGAACTTCAGCAAGGGAATTTAGGCGCCCTCTCAGGTGTCTGGGGGTGTTGTTGTTAGAGCCCCCCCCCATCTACGGGCCCCACTGCATGTTCTGCACCAGTGGCAGCTTCGCCCCTGCTCTATGGGAGCATGCTTTCTGTACTGCTCATTCCAGTGCGGTGCTATTCGTTTCAACAGTATCAATGTTTTGTTAACTCTTAATTGACTTTTACATTGAGGTTAATTGGTGCTTTTAAAAGTAATTAAATACTTTCCTAACTTCTTTGCCAGGTAATTCAAGCCATTTTGCACGTTAGTGTTGAGAGATCTATTTTTAGAATGTTAGGGACCTTTACAGAGGTCTTTATTCAGACCATTACTGGTGTCTACTACTTGTTTTTGCACTTTTTTCTGGTACTCTACGTCATTATACCTGGAGCTTCTAGATAGGGCTTGGAATTAGGGTATGTGTCCAGCTGAGAGATGAGCAGCCTCTAAGGAGTAAATGCAGGTTCGAGCCTACAGTGCCCTGAAGCAAACCCTTCCAGGCCATCCTGGAGCTGAAACCAGTCAAAGAAGACAGGAGATACTGATTGGCAGGAAATTATACAGCAAAAATGCACAGAAGCTTTTGGCCCCAGTATAATGCACCCATATATTGCACCCATCTGAAAAATGTAACCCCAATATGCTTTGAAACACAGAAACATATGCACAAGTCCCTATCACCACAGGAACTTCACTTGTTGTGACATTCCGGTGGCGATAGGGCCCTTGACTTATTTTACAAGCCAGCGTTAAGCCACTTAAGGTGTAAATAAGGCCCATTTCACACAATGCTTTGCGTGGAAGGTGTGGGCAGAGGGTGTTGCAGTGGGAGTTCCATCCATTGATTTTGATGCTGCCCCCTATTTACAAGGGCAGCGTAAATTGGAGGCAGCACCAGAATTAAGACCAGGGAAAACCTGGTGTTAAGTTGGGGAAACGAGGACAAATGCTTTATTTCTCCTCGTTTTTGCTTTTTTCATGTGTGATGATTTGCGAAGCACAGCTGTAAAAAGCAAAAAGCCTTTGATTGTTTATGTAGAGGAAGGTGACCATTCCTGCACCCAAACAATCTAAAAAAATGACATGTTGTGACTTCCATGTGTGCTGCATTAAGAAGCACGCATGGAAGTGAAAAAATGGCATTTAAGGAATGTTTATGTACAGGAAGGGACACCCTCCTACACATAAACAATCTTCCCCTGCATGCAGACTCCCTTGCACTATGGTGCAAGGATGCCTGCATTGGGGCTACAATGCTAAGTGTAGCGCTAGCGCAGGGGGAAACGCAAGCCTGCACCATATCCTTGTAAATATGGTGCAGCCTTGCGTTTCTGAAGTGGCAGAGTGAGGCGTTAAGCCATGACGGCTAACGCCTCACTCCGCCATTCCTTTGTAAATATCCCCTAATGTGAGCAGAAAGAGCAGAAATCTGGTGGGTGTTAGGAATTGGAAAGCTCCTCCAAAATCCCCCAAAAAGTATTTGAGTTTTCAAACAGGCAACCACCTCTCCTTGTAATGCCTCTGACGCTGAGGAAAACGGGAAAGCTTTGCTCCTTTTTCAGAGTTCGGAGTTGAAAAGATCAGCAATATTTATTTTACTAAATTACAACTTCAAACATCAAATTGAAAAATCCATATGAATAGTTATCTTTTAAGGAAAGGTCCATTATGAATCTAAGATCTTCTTAAGTTTAAAGAGAACTTTATTGAAAAGAAAGATTGCCATAAGGAAACTTACAAAATCATCAATATGGAAATAAAGCAATCAATTCAAAGAGGGGGAGTAATACAATATATGAAGAGAAAAAGGAAAGGAAAAAAGAGAGAAGAAAGGAAAAAGATAGAGGAAGAGATGAAAAAGGGGGGGAAATTGGGAGGGGAAAGGAAAAAGAGGAGTTTATATAGGAAAAGCATTATGAGCATAAAGCAAGTAACGCTTCTGTACAAATCATCATATAAACAGAAGAAAATAGTCTGTTAAACTAACAAGGAATAAAGTCATAATAAACATGTCATGGGGTTTAGGGACTTCTTCATGGGAGGGGATATGTAATGGGCGAGATTGAGCAGATATATCTAAAAGAATCTAAGATCTTCTAACCACTTCACTGACTGCTTTTTGGTGACTAGGCTACATGCTGTCCTGTTTTGGAAAATCTCCAATAAATGTTCCCACAAGCAAGTTGAAGTCCTCCATTGTTCCAAATTCCGAAGATGTCTCATCTGCGAAAACTTTAACCACATCGCTGCTGCGCATTTTCCCCTCCTGTGCTGGAAATATGTGATCATCAGTGTATCATGACGAGCTCAGCTCGTCATCAGCACAGCTCAACTGTGCCTCATGACGAGCTGAGCTCGTCATGAGCATGGAAAGGGTTAAAATAAATCTGCGGATCACAATCACGATAACGCTCTGTTTTAGATTACTGCTCTAGAATTCCCACTGTGAATACTAGGGAGCACTGTAGGTTCTGGGGAACATGTGACATTCATGCTTCAACACAGCCTCTTGGAAGGCCTTCAACCAGGCTGCAGTACTGAGATAGCCTGTACCCTAACACACCTGGAAGAATCTGCATACGTTGAGCCTTTTCTGAACTCTGTGATGTTAAATAACATCTTAATCTCATTCAAATTCAGCTCTACAGATGGAGGGCCTATGTTCAGTCACAGGACTTTTCCCAGGCAAAAAACATCTTTAAATTGCTCTTGTCACAGCTTTAAGATGAATGTAAGAGCAGAAGAAATTTTAAAAAGCGGTTGTAAAATTCCTATTAAAGAAACAGGGAGGGGCATTTTGAAAATTTGGCCAGCGTATCACATTCCTACCATGCCCTTAGTCAAATCCCCATAAATGAGGCCCATGTTAACCTGCACTGCCTTCACCACCCCAGTGGCAGAAGTTTGTCATGGCCTGTGAAAGGTGCATATGAGTGATACCTGATGTGATATTACATATGGGACAAAGTGACCCCGCTGTACATTGGGGGGATATGGCAAAGTCACTGAACAGTTGTTTGACCATAATAAGGAACATGGCCAAAGGCTAAGTTGATTTATAAGGTCATGGACTCCACAATGACTTGCAATATCTTTATAATTGTAAGGCAGGGGGTACATTCTTATAATTCATGGCCACACAAATCCTTTCCCACAATCCACTTCAATCAATGATACGCTCCTATATCATATGAAAGAAATAGCAGGGTTTCCCACGTGAAATATATTTATGTAGAATTTTTAGCGCAAATAAACGCCAAGAAGGCTATTCCATATTTGTTGTAAAAAAAAAAAAACTGAGGATCAGATTAGGTAAATTTGAAAAAAAAAATGTTCAGCCCGGAATGTATAGCAAGCAGCATGCAGATAATTTTACCGTTTGTATCATTACCTCAGATTTGCGAAAAATAAACATGTTGGGCCCGATTCACAAAATGAATTTAAGACTCAATCCTAAACTTACTACTATTTCGGTATTCACAGAATGCACTTACTACTTTTGGCATTCACAGAATAAACTTACTACTTTTGGCATTCACAGAATAAACTTAACTACTTTTGGTATTCACAGAAGTTAGGATTTTTTCTTAAGTTTGTCTTAAGACAAACTTAAGACAGACTTAAGACAGACTTAAGACAAAATCCTAACTTCTGTGAATACCAAAAGTAGTACGTTCATTCTGTGAATGCCAAAATAGTAGTAAGTTTAGGATAGAGTCTTAAGTTCTTTCTGTGAATCGGGCCCGTTGCCATTAATGTCTCCATTCTGCTTATCACTGTCCATCGAAGAAAAGAGAACAGAAGGCCGCATGCAGTCATTACAGCTGAGTAGCTGTGTTATTTATACAATGATCCGCTCTACTTGTGAAGTCTTACAGCAGCGCTCTAGAGAAGGGCCGCGGTGATACACTTCGAGGGGCGCGCATCCCCATGCAGCCAGACACTGGCCGTGTTTGAGACATGGGCCAGGCAAAGTAAAGAAGAAAAAAAGAAAACATACCTAGGTGGTGCAACTAATGGCCAATGAAAAAAAGGAAACATTCAAATAAGGAAGAACGCACCTGCGTTTCACAAAAGCGGGGAGCAGCAGGGGACAGACTCCTTGCTGCTTCGCTATCAATGTCCAAGTCATCACCGTAGAATCAGCTCCAAGCCCAGGGCCAGGTGAGCAGGATGTGAGTACAGTAGAGCCCGCCCCTCGGAATGATGATTCATTTGAGTAAAAATGTAGTGACCGAGTCATGTGATTGGACGGAAGTTCACACGTGATTTTCAAGGCCAGTTCCTCTCAACAACATAACCAAAACTGAGACTTTTAAGACAGTACACATGTAGGCACACAGGTTTGTGCACATCTGTCCTGTGTGGGAGCAAAGTAGGCATGGGCCCTACCGTGTGCAAGGAAACTCGCCATCCTGACTCCCTTGAGTGATACATAAGAGCTATATTTGGGGTGCAGTCAGAGAAGTTCTAAGGCATGGGCAGGAGAGGGCGCTGTTCCAGGGCTCCAGGCTTCCAGGGGGCCCCCTGATGGGGCCAACTCTGTTCAGCAGAGAGTCTTGCCCCGATGATCTTAAATAATTCTTAAACAGATTCATCTAAATAACGTTTTTCTTTAATTCATTTTTCAAGTTGGTGATGTGTGTGTGTCTTTTTAGAGACGTTTTGTGGAGAAACGCTTTGTTTATGTTTCATGCAACATTCATACAAAAAGTTTATTTTAGATCAAAACAGAATCTCACATATGAGAAATGAAAGGGGGGCACAGAGATTATTTGCTATATGATTAGTGCCCTGGTGCCGTGTTACAATATTGGCCAAGTCACCATCCCTGAATGTTAAGTCTAAACACATGTGGACTGTGGACCAGTGTACTTGTGCACTGTCAGTCCCCTGGCCAGAGGTAAGGAAATGCTGAAATAGGATCATAAACTCAAAGATGTTGCGAATAGGGGCCACCAAAACATGTTGGCCTCAGGACCGCCCAAATGATTAAGATGCCTCTGGGTGCAGTGGGTTCCTCAGGCTCCTTGCCCGGTGCCACTGCACATGCTGCACTGCTGATAGCTTTGCCTCCCAATCGATCCGGTCTCACAAGTACAAAGTAGGAAGCACATACGTTCGATTCTAGGGGAAAACAGAAACTGCACGTTCACAAATGTCAACAGCTAACGTTTCAGGGATCGGTTTGTAAAGCCCGGATTGGACTGGAGAGGGAAGGCCACATTGGAATGGAGTGCACTTTGTCACAGGCTACCATTACTGCCACGTTCACAGAGAGGCCCTTGGAATGATGGCCTCAGTGCCGGACAGAATAACCCCCCTCACTTTTCTCTTGTCCAGCCCCCCATGCACAGGTCCGCTCCCACCCTGGCCACAGCCTGTGTCCTGACTGGCAATGGCTGCTAGGACTCTGCTGGCTGGCAGAGGGCACCCAGCCAGGTGGGCAGTTGTCCACTATTTGGCAGCTGCTTCCACATCTTCTTCAGTGAAGGTAAAGTGAGCGCCAGGCCCAGGGTGGTGGCTGCAGAACCCACAGTCCATCATGAAGCTCGAACTGGAGGCTCCCGCCACCTCCACCCTGAGCAAGGCATCCCTGCAGAGATAATGACAGGTGTGACCCCTTCACATCCACAGACGCCTCGTGCTGCTGCTGGGCCTGGTGCGCTCACTGCCTGACCAGCAGAAGCCACGCACTGCTTTAAAGCTGAGGCCTGGGACCCTGGAGCACACGTCCGACACCATGAAGCATCCGCAGCCCCCCCCTGCTCACAGGAGCGAGTTTGGTGGAAGGAGAGACGTGGAGATCCAGGGAGACACAGCCACCCTGAGAAAGGGATTTTTGGAGGTGAGTGCAGAATGAATGGAAGGGAGGGAGGGGAAGGGGCACTGAACAAGCTCACACTTGACTGAAATAGTTTTGATGCAGCATGTGGGTTATCCAATCAGATGTCTTTTAAAGATCTTTTAGTTGGGTGTGATATGTACCCTCAAAAAGAAGTTGTGACTATCTTCTCCAGGCTTGGATTCTAATTTTAAAGTGTTAATCTGTGGTCATTGCTTGTTTCTCTGTTAATTTACGGTGAAGTCTGAACAAAAACACATAGGGCAAGCGAAAGTGAGACATGACTCAACTTATAAACAAAAAAGGACTCCATCTCAAGGGTGTCTCACATATGAGATCAGTTAAACGTGTGACTAACATCTTGTTGACACCACATTTGATTTGCAAAGAGCGTTCTTCTCGCTAGGTCATGCCTTCTCCCCGTGCTTTAAACCTAAGTTCAATTTCTCACATTTTTTTTCCTAAGATGTTCCTTCTGATTGGTTAGCCACTACTTTCTTTAAGGTACCACTTCTATAGGGTCTTGCATTCTTGAGAATATCTCTTCCAGGTCATGCTTTCCGCCGCCCTCCTGTGCAAATTTGAATTGTGTAAAACACGCATCCTGATGTGTTTGGTTATTAATGTGAGTCAGAAGTGCCACCACCATCCTCTACCACTGATACCTGTTAACCTGGTTACCCTGGTTAGCTTGACTACAGGCCCTTGCACGACTCATTTCAACATGTGTTTTCTGTCATTAGATTCAGTAGTATGACATTTATCAATACATCAGCACAGTTACATGTGTCAGAAGAAAAAGACTGACTTTTCAAAGTAGCTTTTTATTTCTTTACTGAAAAGATGAGTAGCCTTGCTTTATCAGACATGCCAAACTGCAAGGATTCAGGGAGCAGTGGTTTAAAAGAAAGGCCTATAGGTGTTAGTACCCTCCTCCCTTTGTAGGTGAACAGAAGGTCGCAGATCGCAAAACATTTTTGGCGGGAGCTAATGCATGTCCTTGTTGGTAAGTTAAGGCAGTGCTTGGTACAAACACCTTTTACCAGGGTGGAATAGAAACAGGATGCCTTAGGTGTTAATTTGTGACAAGAATGTGTGTGCATATTGTTGTGCTGGTTTTTATTCTACTGTGCTTCTGTGCTGCATTATTGAAATGTGATTTTGTTGTATTTTGCTGTAGTTTGAAGTTTGTAGTTTCTGGTTGAACTGTCTTTTATGATTTATTCGAAAAAAGTTTTAAATGTATTGCCCTGTTTCTTAGTGTATATTTATTGTGTTAGGTTCTGTTATTTACATTATGTATGCCAACAAATGCTGCTGAATTTTCTGGCAAAGAAGAACATTAGTCCTTTAATAAATAACCATTTAGCAATATCTCTTTTGGTGAAAAAATAAAGTGCCACTCCAGCTCTTCAACTACTTAGGACTTCAGTCAGCTTAAAACTGTGACAGATAGGGTTGGGTAGAAAAGTGATGTAATCCAAATGCAACACAACATGTGTTTCACATTGTAAAGATGTCTGAAATAATGCACCGCTTTACAGCAAATGACCATCCATGCGCATTTCTACCTGACCATCCACGGCGTTAGATCCATGTCTGCTGCACACATCTAAAGTGGGAAAAGTGTTAAGGTTTGTCTAGGCATAGTGCTTTCTGATGGAATTTTGTACTGGGGAAGCAGCTTTTCGCAACAACGGTATGATACAAATATCATTTGTGCTGGGGGCCAAGGTGTGTGCTTGGCACTGGGCAGCCTGAGAGTGCAGCAGCTCTAGGGAGCACCATATCTAGTGGACATTTTCATAGCGCCCTCTTCCACTTACCGTCCTCTAAAGCCTTTGAGGTTTAAAGTGCAATGACCTGATGGCTGACACAACCATATGTACGAGATGCGTGCAGCATAGGTACCATTCAGAGCAGACATCATATGGGAGAAACAGACTAAACAGGAAGGTTCATCCGGCCAGAAAAACGGCATTCATTACTAAAGAAAAGCGATTTAAAGTAAACGAACAACAGCGACTATGTTCATTGTATGTCTTCCACAGCTGGCCTCCTTACCTGTCAGAAAACAACACAATGAGTTTAGTTTCACGAGCAAGCCCTGCCAAGGAAATCCAGGAAAATGCTAATGCCTGTCACTGTAAAACTTCATGTACACACAGAAGAAGACATGATGCACCAGGAGTGGCTTTATTTGAGCTAAGTTAAACTATACACAGAAGAACACAAACACACCTTCGAAAAGAAAGTTCTCTTTTCCAGAGCCTTGTACACTGGCTGTTTATAAACCATTTCTCTGTGTGCTGGTGAGCAGTGGGATGGTGAACGTAGGACCTGTATCTCCATGGATGCAGAGGTTCAGCCATTAACGGCGGATGTTCATCTGGAGACTGGACCTCCAAGGAGTACACAAACTAAGAGGCAAATATTGACAGGGGAGTGAATGGGCAGCTTTGATTCATTTTATTTACATTTGAATTTGAATTACAAGGTGTGAAACAAATTCTAAAGGAAGATTCACTATACAAACATAATAAAAAACACAAAGTCAAAAGTATTTTAAAATATATCCAAGGGCAGATTAAACACTAAAGCCATAAGAGTAAAACAGAAGAGGGGGGTTTAGTTGTTAAATTCACCCTGAACGTCCACAATGTAACAGAGAAAAGGTTCCTTTGCAGCTCTGGATTTCGGACGTCTAGGACCCTGTGGGCATGAGACCCCCTAGTAGCACCTCTTAGGATCTTGGCGATCAAGAGATGGTTTTCTCCTCAAACAAGTTGGGCCCCCTGAAGTGTGTCTGTGAAGGTAGCATTGGGAGTCAGTGTTTGGAAGGAATGATACAATGGGTAATTCTAACCCCTGGAAGCAGCCTGCTCTCAGAGTTAAGACAGTGGTGTCCATAGTTCATTGTAGGCAGAAGTAACACAATCTGAACCTGACACTACACCAGGGCTTTCAACACTTAAGGAACGTTGCCATCTCCTGTGGTAAATATTTAATTACCGTCCTAATTTCTATGCAGGTAAGTACTAAAAATAAAATAACTCAATCAGAAAGAAAGACGCAGAGTCCGTGGTGTTAGAGTTCTTAGGGGTTTTATTCCTTAAAAAGGAATGGTTCTTGAACCGGATATCGGGTTCCTGACACCACTGGGGTTCAAGAAGGGATAGAGCATACTTTATTGACAAGACATAACTTTTATACTTAAATCATATAATGGAAACCAATACAGTAGGCGTAACAGCTGAGAGAAACAAGATAAGAGTACACACGTGTTAGCAATACGTAATCAGAAGGCGTGAACTAGGCGTGTACATAAAGGTGTGTGCTAGAAACGTCACATGAAAGCATCACAAGGGGTGGGTACATAGCAGAATCTTGCAATGTCAGCAGAAATCTGAGATTTGGATGCGCGCGCAGTTGCATGACGTGTGATTGACGTGGAGCTGGAGGGTGCAGGGGACTTGACATTTACACTAGAGTAAAGAGACAGAAGTCTGGCGTGTCAGATCAACTCGTACCTATATCATATCTGATATCTGATGTTTGGGAACCATATTATCTAGAGGGAAAGGTCTCTTGGGCAGAGGCTATTCTATACTGACTGTGAGTGCGTGTATAAGCGTCTACGTGTCTGCATGAGATGCGAGGGGGCATGGGCCTTCCATGGTAACAGGAGCTATGAATTACTTGCACGGAGACAGTGAGGCCGGGCCCTTTGCTCTGCAGCTGGAAGGATGTTTACTTGAACTAGTAGGCAGGAATGTATTTTTGAGGAGCGGAGCAGATAATTCGAAGGTTGAATACAGTCTTGGCAGGCAACAGGCTGAGCTAAGCGCCGTTAGCCGCGCAGGGAGTAAGGCAGAGGTCACGGGTAAAGAGGCAGGCCCAGGCTGAGGCATTCAGAGTCAGAAGGCAGGAAAAGGCTCGATGGCAGAATTCAGGGCCTACTTCGCCAGAGCAGAAAAACGTGTAAAGTACACCACAAAAAGACGTTGGCAAGGCATACTTAGGAACGGAATATTCAACCCATTCAGGGTGGATCTGAAAGAGGACATGTTAACGTTGGACGCAAATGTATTTGCGTCTTCATAGCTGGCACAGGAGGGAAGTTACATGCACTTTAAGCTTGTACATGGAGACGGTGGGGTACACGTTAGGGAACATTTCTTGACCATAAAATTTATATTTCCTCATTCCCTCCTTGTTCCCTACGGACCCTTCATGATATATCGATCCTCATGAATCGATCAGTCTGTTCATGTAACATCATTTGTTCTTCTTTCTTCTTTTCGCGTTTTGAATGGAAACTTGAATGCGGAATACATGATGTGGCGCACAGACCACAAATCGCTGGCCCACATTGTAGGCACAGGCAGCAACTGAATACTATGAGAAGGGCAATGCCTAGGAAGGATAGGATCTTCCATCCCCAAGCGGTCAACGTTGTCCAGAACCAACCGGACCAAGTCCAGGTGCCTGGATTCTGATGTATCAAACTTGCAATTTTATGAAGACGTGTGATAGCTTTATATACTGTTGGCGCGTTTTCTGGAATGAAAACACAGCAACTCGACCCGATGACCTTACAGGCTCCGCCCCTATCTGCTAGGATGACGTCAATAACAAGACGATTTTGAAGAACAACAACCCGCATGGCAGATTGCTCCTCTGTTAAGTTGCCTAGAGCGGAAGTAGTTTCATTCACTACTGCTTCGAGGGTTCTAGTTAATTTTCATATCAGTTTACTATTAAAGACAGTACCTAAGTAGGGGAAGAAACCTTTATTGAAATCTGTGTATTGCTCCCATGCCGTTTCAGTATAGTCGACAATCGGGAGATCTCTTCGGAGTCTAGTCGTTACTAGATTTGTATTTCTGTGATAATCAGGAGGTGCTAGGAAAACAGGTGGCAGAAGGAATGCAATGTAACAGGTACCATCCCAATCTGGAGGTAAGCGTATGTATGCGGTATGGCCACAAACAAAGTTGGAATGACGAGTAGCTCTAAATGTAGACCTGCCTTGATCGCTGAATTCGACCACAGTAGTACATTTACTATGACGTAAGTGTACTGAACCCTTCTTTCTGACACATAAGTCACCCGTGACTGGTAATACTGACATAGCAGGGAGAACTGGTGCGGCTTCGGATTCAACAGTAAGAATCATGAGGTTAATTGTATAATTACCTAATCCATATACTTCATTTTCTAGATCAGTTCCTGTCCTAGTGGGAAGTCCCTTCTTGTCAGGGTAACAGGCGTTAAGCAGAACTAAGTTCAGGTTTCCCCAAACCCAACTTCCTTCGAAAACAGCAATATCAGAATCTAAAGAATTAATTAATCTAAACCATGCTCCACATGAGCCATTGTGAGTGAACAGGTATGGAAAGAGAGGCAGAACTCCCTTGTATTTCTGATAGGGAGGGAGTCGACCACATATCCAACAGTTTGTAGCATTATTAGTCTGATGGGAGTGATGTAACATACTAATGAATGTGTTGTTACGCAGCGCAAGTCTGTAAGATAACTCAAGTGGGGGTAATTCGCTAAAAGAATGTTCGGCGGTGACATTGTAAGCAGATTGGGTACGCTTGAAGATAGGGTAATATATATGCAACAATATACTGGCAGCAATAATCAGAAGGCTTAGAAAAAACATAACCAATAATGCCACTATACAGTGACTACGAAGTGATTTACAATATGCACGTTTCTTGAGTTGTCTCTCTCTCTCTCTATCTCGGTCTAGGGGATACATGTCAGAAACTAATTTAACCGATTCACCTAGGGGAGGACTTAAACAATTAAACTGTCTGACTTGCTAGACCGTAATTTGGATTTATACTCCTCTTGCGGAGTTTTCTCTCTCTTGGAAACTTCAAAGTCACTAGAATCGGGGCAGTCCTTTGAGGGGGTGGAAGAGTCAGTGTCTGGCAACAGTTCATTACACTTTTTAATGTGACTCGTATGGATCCACCCCTTTCGGCCCTCCACCTTGATTGCAGTCCTCGTGGTCAGAAGGACGAGCTTCGGCTCCTGCCAACGGGGCTCCAGCGGACTCCTCCTATCGAAATTTTGTATCAGGACAGTATCACCAGGACGGACATCGTGTGGCTTCACATCCGTGTTGTCGGGAAAAGCTGCGGCAACCTGTGAACGACATGATTGGAGTGCAGACATCAAGGAGGCAAGGTAATCTGTCAGCATATTACAGTCAACATCGGTTATTTTCTTAGGCATGGGCGTCCCCCACATATTTGGTGGCCGGCCAAAGACCACCTCATACGGGGATAGTCCTGATCTCGAATGGGGGACCATTCTCATGTAGAATAGTGCAACTGGCAGGGCGACTATCCAGTCGACCCCTTTCTCTTTACATATTTTGGCGAGACGTGTCTTCAGTGTCTGATTGTGCCTTTCTACAAGGCCAGCTGCCTCGGGATGTCGGACGCAATGGAATTTCCACTGGTATCCTAGCAGAAGTGAAACCTGCTTCATGAGCTCGGATGAGAATGGCTGTCCGTTATCTGAGTACACGATACGAGGCAAGCCGTACCGTGGGAAGAATTCACGAACCAGCTGCTTGGCAGTGGTCGGGGCAGTGTAATCTGGGACTGGATATGCTTCGGTCCAACGGGAAAGTGCACAAACAACTACGAGGACGTACTTGAATCCTCGACAACGGTCCATCTGGATATAATCCATCTGGAGGACTTCAAAAGGGTGATCGGGAGGATGAAATCCACCTTGCTCTACAGGGACGCTTTTACCTGGATTGAACTGACAACAGATCATGCAAGTGCACTTTCTGTTTTGCGGCTGCTCGTAAATGTTTGTTGTACCAGAGATTCTGTAAACTGTCTAACATCGCTTTTTCTCCTAGGTGTGCTGGACTATGTGCTGTATTTATTATGACTTGAACCATAGAGTCGGGGAGAAACCATGTAGATTTCCCCTTCGTCATCCATCCTTGATCTGTCTGGATCCCTCCTAGTTCAGTCCATTTCTTGATTTCATCTGGAGTGGCATGTGTCTGAATATCGATTACATCTAGTGTGGGATCCCTAACTGTCATGCAATGTGTCGGCACTATTGTCTTTGTCACATCAGTTGTCTGGGTGTGAGTCAATGCTGTATGTTTTGCCGTTTGGTCTGCCAGGTCGTTACCCTGGGAAATAGAGTCTGTAACTTTAGTATGTGCTTTACACTTCATGATAGATATGCCTGAAGGCAGATGTATTGCTTCTAACAGTGCTTGAATAAGGGGACCGTGTTGAATCTTGGCACCATGAGAGGTCAAGAAACCTTGTTCTTGCCATAACACTCCGAAGTCGTGTACGACTCCGAAAGCATATCGTGAATCGGTGTATATGTTAACATTTCTGTTCTTGGCTAGTATACAGGCTTGGGTCAGAGCGATAAGCTCTGCTGCTTGAGCGGACAGTGTATCAATACGGTGTGTTTCCTTGACTTCAGTTTCAGTGGTCACTGCATACGCGGCCACCAATTCTCCTGTGTTTGTTCTCATACATGAACCGTCCACGTAAAGTGTCAGGTCTGGATTTGTCAGTGGAACATCTGTTAAGTCTCGTCGGGGCTTTGTTACTGCATTAATGATCTCTATACAATCATGCGGGGCTGAATCTGTCATAAACGAAGGTAACAATGTTGCAGGATTTAGAATGTTACAGCGTCTTATTTCTATGTGTGGCTGGAATAGCGTCAATTCATAACCTGTCAGTCATGCTATAGTCAGGTGTTGAGTCTGTGTTCGGTTTAGAAGGACCTCTACAGAATGTGGAACTTGTACTGTCAATGGATGTCCTAATACTATTGAGTCGCTTTGTCGGATTGCTAGGGCTGTCGCTGCAACTGATTTTAAGCACGCAGGCAGAGCCTGGGCCACTGAATCCAATGTACTTGAAAAATAAGCACAAGGCTTATGTGAACCTGCTTGATCTTGAGTGAGGACAGACAACGCTGTACCATCACGTTCTGTAACAAAAAGTGTAAAAGGTTTGCTGTAACATGGTGTCGCTAAAACTGGTGCTTGACATAAAGCTTTCTTTAATTCCTCAAAGGCCTGTGTATGTTCCTGAGTCCAAGGGACGGCAGTCGAAGTCGCTGCCTCCTGTGTTGTCAACTGAATGAGTGGCTTAGCTAGAAAAGCATACTGAGGAATCCATTGTCTGCAGTACGAGGTGAGGCCTATAAAGGCCCGCACTTCCTTTTGTGTCTGAGGTTGTGGCATATTTACAATTAACTGGATGCGATCAGGAGTGAGCTGTCTCCCCACTTTGGACAGCAAGTGACCCAGGTACACAACTTGCTGAACACAGAATTGTAGCTTCGAAGGAGACACCTTGTGTCCCTTGTCGGCCAGAAAATGTAAAACTGCTAGTGATGCTTGTTCACATTCGGGTTCACTTTGTGCGGTGATCAGCAGATCATCGACGTACTGTAGTAAGGCAGTGTTAACTGGCATTTGGATACAATCAAGCTGTCTTTTCAGTGCTTGGCTATAGATGCTGGGGCTTTCTGTGAATCCTTGAGGTGCGCTTGAAAATTTGAAACTTCGTCCATTTAAACTGAATCCGAAGAGATATTGGCTCTCTGGATCAATGGGTACACTGAAGAAGGCGTTCTTGAGGTCAATTACAGTAAAGAACTTTGCTTCTGAATCAATAGCAGTCAATAAGGATGAGATGTCGGGAACCACAGGATACTGTGGAACAATGCATTTATTCAGTTCTCGTAAATCAATCACCAGCCGATATACTGGCGGTGCATTGGGATCAGTACGTTTAACAATCGGAATGATAGGGGAATTACAGATATTGGAGTCTGTTTCTACGACCACTCCTTGGGCAATAAGCTCTTCAATGATTTCCAGTAAAGCCACTACAGCATCGGGTGGTAACTTGTATTGTCTGATTCGTGGTAAAACAACTCCTGGTTTGAGTGTAACACGGTATGGTGTGATGTGCATGCAACCTACATCGGTTGGGCCTTGTGCCCACAGGTGTTTCGGTACATTTCTCAATCTGACATCAAACTCTCGTAATACATAGTGACCCTTAAAGTCACGTAGAAAAAGTCTAACTCCTTCCGGAGAACAACATATCACAGCTCCTAGAGCCTTCAATGTCTTGATACCTAACAAGTTTTCTGGACATGATTTCGTGAGTAACAAGTCTGTAACGCGTGATAATGGACCTACTGCTAGGGGGACTGGTTTCGATACTTCATTTACAATAGGCTGTCCTGAAAAACCAAGGGAAACATTCTGTGAGCCTGAGAGGGGTGCCCCTGGGACTTCATCATGGCTGATTGTTGTGCGGCTTGCCCCTGTGTCAATTAAAAACTTTCTGTCTTTTCCCAATACTTGACTGTGTACATAAGGACCCTCTTGATCTACAGGAATCTCAATAAGAGGCAAGCCAACCTCCCCCTCTAGGCTGTTTCATGTGTATCGCTGATAATCGGGATAATCAGATTGGGCATACTGGTTCATCTGCCGTGAAACTTGCTGCGTAGCGTCAATAGGCTGTGGCTGTGGCTGTGATACCGCTGCGGTCTGTACTGTATGTGGTGGAGCATGCATAGGCTGTGAATTCTGTGAAGTCTGTTGCTGGACCTGGTCTTGTCTAGGCTGACGCGGTCTTTCTTTAGTTTTACCTGTTGCTATATTGTGTTTCAGGACTGGACATTCATGTACGTAGTGACCTGGCTGTTTGCAATAGTTGCATGTCCCTTTAACGGGAGCTGCTGAATTACCTGTCTGAGTCGCACCCTTTCTCTGACCGTCGGCTGGAACCGACTGGGCCACTAACATTTTCATTTTCGTGTCTTTCATACGTCTCTGTTCTTAATCCTGTTCTTCTCTAATTCTGTTCTGGTGGTATTGTAACATTTGTAACATCTGGGATGGCGTATTAGCTTGCCATGTACTTTCAACCTTATATACACGATTCTTAACTTGTGTCAGGGAGTTCTCAACTAATTTCGTTACAAAAAGATGTGGGTATGACTCGCTACCTGGTTTCAGGCCACTATTAATAATGAAACATTTCTCGAATCTTGAATAGAAATCACTAGTATCTTCATCGTGTTTCTGTTTACAGGCTGAGATTGCATCCCAGTCTTCCTTTTTGGTTGTCAATAATCTTGGCAAAACTTGTATTATTAAACGTGGTAATGCTTTAGCTTTGTCCCCAAGGCCTAGCCCTGGAGTACAACCTTTTTCCTCGTCTTCTATTTCGGTCCAAATAATCTTTTTATCTCCCACCTCCTATTCTTTTTCCTTGAGTTTCTCATAAATGCCGGTGGGCAGCAGTACTTTTAACCATTTCATAATATCCGTATACGTGTAATCTCCCATGAGTAACATGTCTTTAAGTTCTCGGTGAAAACCTGCAGGGTCTTTATCATGACAGGGTACTAGTTTCTTCATTTCTAACAATTCCAACTTTGTTAAAGGTGTGTACACAAACACACGTTCCAAGGCATGATTGGCATTCATAACTGGGTGTACTTCTCGTAAAGGATTCTGCCTGTCAAAATGAAACATTTTTCTTTCTGGGGGCGGAGCTGAAACATATTGTGGGCCTAAGAAAGTGTTATATCTGCGGCGTTGTTCTAGAATTATTTGAATTAACTTGGTACTTAGGCCTCTCCATCTATTCATAAGTAGTGCTTCTAATGTATCAGGTAAGGGACCTGGATCAGAATGTTGTTGTCTGTATAACGTGATGAGATGCTGAATCATGTATACACCAGCTAATTTCTGCTCGTCTGGGGAAAGGTTCAGAAATGTCTGTGCTACTGTATCATCATTGTATGTACTAGGATTGTCAGCCCATAGTACTGCTGACTGGGCTAGTTCTTGTTCATCCATAGAATTGAGTACATGATACCCCATTCGTTCTTGAAGACTTTTATCGGTACTTTGAAACAGATATTCAGGAGAACTCGGTTTTGATATACCTGAGAGAAAAACTCTCTTGCTTTCTGGACGAATGCCTTTCCTAAGGTAATTTCCCTTACCCACATATGCTATCATTTCTTTAGCCGTGTCATGTTCTTCAGGTTCGTCCTCCTCGGAGGAGTCATTCCTGTCACTTTCTTTTTCTTTTTCTTTTTCGTGTATTTCTATTACTGCTTTTCTGATTTTCTTGTACATACTTGCTATACAATTTAGTTTATCATGGTTTCCGTCGGCTATATTTTGACCCCACCTGTTTAGTGCTTCCATCTCTTCCTGGTCTACTCCAGGCCTGTCTCGTTCTCTTATTAAGCAATTTATGAAGAAACGTAATATACAACCTTGAGTGTCAACTTTCTGGTGAGCCAGGGCCTCCTTAATACTTTCTTTCGGCTAGGCTCTGGTCAGGATCCTCCGCACTCCTTATCACCTCGTCTGGGTGCTGATCGCAGTCTCCGTCACCTCCGTAGGCCTGAGGGAGATACAGGAAATCCTGCGGGTACGCGTAATTGTCCGTCTTGACTTATGGCAGGGGGCAAAGGTTGCAACGCACCAACCGGCGCGTAAGGTGGGGGAGGGGTCCCTATTCGGGCGCCAAAATAATGTGGTAAATATTTAATTACCGTCCTAATTTCTATGCAGGTAAGTACTAAAAATAAAATAACTCAATCGGAAAGAAAGACGCAGAGTCCGTGGTGTTAGAGTTCTTAGGGGTTTTATTCCTTAAAAAGGAATGGTTCTTGAACCGGATATCGGGTTCCTGACACCACTGGGGTTCAAGAAGGGATAGAGCATACTTTATTGACAAGACATAACTTTTATACTTAAATCATATAATGGAAACCAATACAGTAGGCGTAACAGCTGAGAGAAACAAGATAAGAGTACACACGTGTTAGCAATACGTAATCAGAAGGCGTGAACTAGGCGTGTACATAAAGGTGTGTGCTAGAAACGTCACATGAAAGCGTCACAAGGGGTGGGTACATAGCAGAATCTTGCAATGTCAGCAGAAATCTGAGATTTGGATGCGCGCGCAGTTGCATGACGTGTGATTGACGTGGAGCTGGAGGGTGCAGGGGACTTGACATTTACACTAGAGTAAAGAGACAGAAGTCTGGCGTGTCAGATCAACTCGTACCTATATCATATCTGATATCTGATGTTTGGGAACCATATTATCTAGAGGGAAAGGTCTCTTGGGCAGAGGCTATTCTATACTGACTGTGAGTGCGTGTATAAGCGTCTACGTGTCTGCATGAGATGCGAGGGGGCATGGGCCTTCCATGGTAACAGGAGCTATGAATTACTTGCACGGAGACAGTGAGGCCGGGCCCTTTGCTCTGCAGCTGGAAGGATGTTTACTTGAACTAGTAGGCAGGAATGTATTTTTGAGGAGCGGAGCAGATAATTCGAAGGTTGAATACAGTCTTGGCAGGCAACAGGCTGAGCTAAGCGCCGTTAGCCGCGCAGGGAGTAAGGCAGAGGTCACGGGTAAAGAGGCAGGCCCAGGCTGAGGCATTCAGAGTCAGAAGGCAGGAAAAGGCTCGATGGCAGAATTCAGGGCCTACTTCGCCAGAGCAGAAAAACGTGTAAAGTACACCACAAAAAGACGTTGGCAAGGCATACTTAGGAACGGAATATTCAACCCATTCAGGGTGGATCTGAAAGAGGACATGTTAACGTTGGACGCAAATGTATTTGCGTCTTCATAGCTGGCACAGGAGGGAAGTTACATGCACTTTAAGCTTGTACATGGAGACGGTGGGGTACACGTTAGGGAACATTTCTTGACCATAAAATTTATATTTCCTCACTCCAATCAGTGAATTCAAGCAGTGTGACAAGCAAATATGGTAATTTATTCTACAAACAATTTCATTAATATTCAGTGCCAAGCACACTGACATTTGAATGTGTGTTGTTGACAAATGTATCAGCGGTTCTCTAAATAGTTTGCTTGCCTATCCAATACTTCACAGTTATTTCTTTAGCAGAACATGGCTACATTTACTCGTATGCATACTATCTTATCTCACTGTACCTATGTAAACCCTACTTCTAAGGTATTTCTATTTAACAACTATTGCCATGGGCATTTGAAATACACAGGCCAACTTAACCTGATTTATGATAAGAGTAGCCAAACAGATGAGAAGTAACTGTGCCAACCTTAACATTGACAGCATTGGTATAGGCCTATCCCAGCCACCACACCTCTCTGTTCTAACACCTGGTGGCCTGTAAATCAATGGCCGCCTCTTCAGTGGACTCTATTCACTAGAAAATGAGGCATCATTGTGGACAGTCTGCTTACATTGACCAATCAGGTGATGGAGGCCTCGTCTTGCTGTTTCAGCATCCTTATGATGCTCAGAAAGTATAACAATGCTTACCACTGGACTCAGGGTAGTCACTCAAGCGTCTATTACAAGGAGGCTAGATTACTGCAATGCCCTCAATGTGGGTTTCTCAGCCCATCTCCTCAAGTGGCTACAGCTGGTTCAGAGCACGGCACCCAGGCCAGCACTAAATCTTCATTATCGTGCCTCAGTCTTGAATCACCAGCTCCAGGAAACCTGCAAGGTGTCAGCCGCGCTTTATAAATGTTTAAAATAATAATAAATAATAATAATCATCTTCAAAACCTCCACTCAGTTCGCATTCACAAGTCTGATCTTTTCAAACTTCTCAGTCATATTAACCTTGACTCCCCACTGCCTTACCAATAGAATGCACTTCCATGTTCCATCCAGACACCTGTGATCCACCTCTCTCCTGCTTGCTCACATGATCTGCGTACACTGCATCAACACTGGGGATCACTCCTTCCCCTCTCTAAACACAATGGCCAGAAAAAAGCTTCACTAATCCATCCTCTCTGCCCACTCTCCTCCTGACTTCAGGCACAAAATTGAAAACCAGCAAACACTGCAGCTGCCAGGCAGAGCCGCCCTGTTTAAAAGGATGGCTTTGCCCACATTCTTTTATTTTTTTAAACTGTTTTTATTTATTTTTTGAAAAAACAACACAATAATCAGCAGGTAAATCTCACTTAGCATCAGTGTGGTACATGAAGTGACCATCATAAATGGTAAGGATACAGAGTTTGCATGATATCTATTCTTCTTTATGAATCCCCTATCCCATTCCCTCCCTCGTAGTAGGTACGTCCCCTGTCACTTATCCATTGGCTTTGCCCACATTCTTATACGTCCTGAAGAACACACCTCTTACAGGATACCGGCCAAATTCTGACAGACACTGGAAGCTGAACTGAACTTGCTTATCTGGAGGGTGTCTCTGTGCTTAGCACTCCAAAAATCATAAGGGGGACCTATGCTGTATGAGGAGCTGCACCTGTACTACTGGGCTGTGCAACTAGGAATCGTTAATTTCTGGGTGTTTACTCCCCAAGACTGGCTAGCACTAAGAGCAGATTGGCACACCATGGCTGCCAGGGGAGACCCCAACCTGTGCAACGGGACCAAGCCCCTGGGGAAGCTGTCATTCCACACAGAAACATTGGTCTCCATATGGAGAGAAGCCACAACATGCCGGAGTGGAAAGACATCCTTTTGGAGCAAAACCCTCTGTTGTCATTGTCATTATACCTGTAGAGCCTAGTTGTGATGCACCATTGTCTGACCACCAAGGAGTTAAGTATTCTCATACCCCCCCCCCTTTACCCACCCTGGATCCAGAAATAATCCGAGCTAGTTTAGAGATGTGCTGTTCACTTTCTTGAATGCCCTAGTCAGTCCTCTATGCCTCCAATATCTTTTCCCATTTTTTAGGGCAACCTCTCCCGTCATATACCACTTTTTCAGTCATCATACTCCAGTCCATGTATTGTGCTCAGTCTGTAGCAGATGGTACATTTTCCACCCACATCCCCTGGCCATGTTTCTCTTTGCTACTGCCAGGCCAAGTGACAGCCACGGTGGTTTGTATTTAGGTGACATGTCCCCCCCTGTGTCTTAAGCACAAACCATTTAGCAGTTTGTCACCTATATCAGCACTCTCTCTATAGCCCTCCAATAGCCGTGGATCTTGGGACACTCCCAGAGGACGTACAGAAGGAGTACTGTTGACCACAGTCTCTTGCACACCCTTGTGCTGGACTTGTCCTCATTTTGAATAGGTCTGCTCATGAGTAGCACAACGTGTGTAGGACCTGGGACTGCACCATGTAGAAACTGGTCCTGAAGTTGATATCATGTGGGCCCTGAAGTGCCACATCCCATTCCTCTTCTTCTACCTCGCCTAGTTCAAGCTCTCACTTTTTTTGAACTTCTGAAGTTCATTTGGGGAGTTAATAAGAACGTTTTTGTACACTAGGGGTACTGATTTTTCTTTAGAGGGTGAAGCAGCATCTGGTCCTCTGAGGGGGTTGACTCTGCCAGGTGTGTGACATGGGCAATATGAGTATGCGGATCGTGCCTGATCTGGAGATATCTATAGTTTTCTGTAGCCACTTACTGGCAGTCCCTACTAAGGAATCATCAGCCTCCATGACCACTAGTTGCCCAGCCTTGAGATTCATATTGTATCTCACCTTGAAGTTGCCCTCCTCCTTAAGTGTGTCACAATCCCACAGAGGGCTTTGATAATATGCCCCATAGTTCTCTTGTAGGGATGGTCCCAACTCGCACATTAATGAAACAGAAAACTCCTGAAGATACTGGGGCATATTATCAAGGGGGTTTATCTACGCTTTTTTGGCTTTAAAAGTCAAGAAAGCGGAGATAAAATTACCTCCCTATTACCTAGCTGTCGCTAACACCAGTTAGCGACAGCTAGTAGGAGATAGCGACCATCTTGGGCCCCGCTTGGCATGTCAGTGATATTTATCACTAATGACATGCAAAGTGGGCGTGCCAAGATGTTAGCGACTGGAAACAGTCGCTAACATCGCTATCTCCAACTTTTGAAGATATTCGCGCTAAGCGCGAATATCTCCAAAAGCTAACACCTGCCCTGAGCAGTTCTTAGCCATGTTATCCAATGGTAGGTGGATATCATGGCTAAGAGCATTAGCTCGGTAATGCATGAATATCGCTGACTTTTCAGCGATATTCATGCATTTCGGCCGATTTTTATCGCTTAGGAGATAAACCTTGATAATATCAAGGCTCCTAAGCGATAAAAATCGCCGGCGCTCGATGATAAAAATATCGCCGCTAAACCAACATAGCGATAATTATCACTAGTTGTTGGTAATATGCCCCACAGAGTATTGTTTACTTTAAATTTCATAAGGGGATCCTTCAAGGCCTTCGGCTAAAGACTAATATGATTAACTGATTGGCCCTATGAATGGCATAGCTGTAAGAGTTGCCTTGGCATTTTCCAGCAGTGGAGAGGCAGAAACATGGCGACTGTGGGAAATCAGGTTCTGAAACCATGATGAGAAGCGTCTGTTATGGTATAGTCTGTGGATGAACTCCCCCATTGTTAAAATATTTGAGCAAGTATCAGTAAACTCTGGTTTCTGTGATGAATCCCATGCTGACTCCTGGTAGCTTGTAGCAAGAAGGAATGCTTTCCACACAAAATGTGCATTAGGAACATAAACAGGAGCAGCAAACCATCATTACAGCCATGAAACAAAGAAGCTAAAGCAGTCAAAGCAGCTTAGTTGAAAACAATATAATGGTTTCATCGACAACATTTGAATGTATGTGATGTAGAAATTAACAAAATGAATTTGATCGTTTGTATATCTAATGCAGTCTGTGAAAGTGAAAAAAATAAACTCACGCTTTCTTAAGAAAACATCACTAAGGAACAGCAGTACAAACATTTAGAATAGACAAAAAGCGGTTCCCAGGTAAACAAAAATACTAGTTCCGTCAAAATGTTGCCTTTTGAAGAACAATAGCACATATATATTTATATATATATATATATTCACTGAAAAAACCATAGGTTTCACACCAGTTATAGTTAGCTGCAAATTTTACTGATATAAAACCATTGAAATTCCCACGTTATAGTTAGTCGGACTCACTATAACTTGCGCGTGCAATGCACTGCTGATGACATCACATATTACATCACTCATGACATGGTCAGTGACATCACTCATGACATCACTGATGACACCATCCTTGTGACACAGTCACAGACCTCCTCTCAGTGTAAAGTAACCCTTGAGACACATATTCAAAAATAGAAACTGAAATTTTTAAAAAATGGACATAACTATATCAGTTACAACAAGCAATTCTGTACTTCCACTATCTATATACACATCCACTCATTCACCAACAGTTCTATATAGTCACTCATACATATACTCACTCATCATATGAAGAGATACACCTATACATCCTGTTACACACCGACATTCATCCAAAAGTTACTCACACACATATTCACACGTGCAAATAAACTATTGAACAACCATTTATTTGAATATAGAGTTATACACACACTTCCACCTTACTTCTACTGAAAATTACACATATTTATTCTCTTAAACAATCACTTATAGAAACACATACTTATTTAAACAGGAAATCTTACAATCTCTTACTCTCACATATACTCACTTATATACATCAATATTCATATATACTAGATTAAAACATATGTAGTTACTGATAAAGACACTAGTGAGACAGTCATTCACTCACTAACAAACACATATAGACACTCATCCACCCATACAGTCCTGTACATATGCTGTCTTCAAAACACATACAAACAAAGAGTCATTCACTCATGCATCTATGTGCTAAGTAATACCTCCACCAAACCACATAGACACTCATACTGATACTACTAAAAATATCAAATAACCCATATACATACGCATGTAGCTACTTATCAACACATGTAGCCACTTATACACAAAGTGAAACACTAATATATGTATTTAAATATTTAAACATAACTCACTAATATTTATTTTTCAGAAAGACACATATTCACTGGATGGTGTCATCAGTGATGTCATGAGTGATGTCACTGACCATGTCATGAGTGATGTAATATGTGATGTCATCAGCAGTGCATTGCACGCGCAAGTTATAGTGAGTCCGACTAACTATAACGTGGGAATTTCAATGGTTTTATATCAGTAAAATTTGCAGCTAACTATAACTGGTGTGAAACCTATGGTTTTTTCAGTGAATTTAATAGGTTTTTTAAATGCTAATTCCTAACTATAACTGGTGTGAAACCTATGGTTTTTTTCAGTGAATTTCAAAGGTTTTTTTAATGCTAATTCCTTACTATAAGTTTCACTTTATAAATAAGACTGTTAGCACTCTAGTTGTTCTTTTTAACACTCTGGTACATTCTGTCATTGGGCTACAGTTGGGCTACATCTAGTTGAATTTTGGGCTACATTTACAATTTTTGATCTCTGGTGGCCATCTTTGGGCTTCATTGGGCTACTTTGGGCTACATTTGGGCTACATTTTGGCTCTAACATATATTAAGCCCAATTTAGCACAATACATATTTTTATAAAGTAAATTTTTTTACAAACCACTTCAGAATAGGGCTACCTGTCTCTACAATTATCCCATTTTTTTTTTTTTAATTTTTGGGGGGAGCGCTCCCAGAGCGCGCCCCGGAGTGCGCCCCGAAAAGCGTATTTCTGAAAAGCGCCCCCGGGCGCGCTCCGGGGAGCGTCTCGTGAGCGCCAATATCGCAAACGAAAACATGATCGTGACGTATCGCGTAGCCGCGACCGCGTGATACGCACGGCGTAAGCGCACCCGGAAGTACTCGAACGAATACGATCGCAAAACGTAAACTTCCGACGCGCTTACGCTGCGCGCCCCCGTGCGCGTAGCGTAAGCGCGTCGGGTCATGTGAGCAGAAAATAACATTTTTCATTGGTTCATAACAGTTTTAGTTTCATAATGATGAAGCCCCTGGTCTTGTGACCTGAAAATAACACTTCTCATTTGTTCAGGACAGTTTTTTTTTCTAAATGATGAAAGACCCCACCTTTTTTCCTTATTCTGACTTTGTCCTTTGACTGAGGAAGACCTGTTTGTTGCTCTCTCTACTTTTTTGCTCCAATGGCTTCAGTAGTAGCATCAGCTGGTGCATCTGCCCCACCACCACCACCACCACCACCAAGAGGACCAGCTCCAAATTATATTGGTGATCAAGAACAGGAGGAGGAGGAAGAGGAAGAGGAGGAGGGGAGAAGAAGATGGCTGCCAGAAGAAAATACACCTTACAAACCCAAACCACACATTGTTTGGCAGTTTTTTTCAATCCCAGAGGGGCAAAAAAAGGTGAATGCTCCCAAGGTGACTTGCCTCATCTGCAATGATGAACTTTCACGGGGCAACCCAAACAAGAAATATTCTTTTGGTAACGATACCATGATTCGGCACATGACAAGAAAACATCCAAACAACTACTCTCGTGCAGAGTTCCGGGAACTGGCCAGTAACCTCCCCCAGTCATCAAGGACCCCCTCCCAAAGAAACCAACCCACTTCCTCGCAACCAGAAACATCTGAGGTGATGCCTTGCATTCAGCCGAGATTTGCTGATTTTAAAATTACTTGTACTGCTTGTGGCAAGCTTATCTCCTATGGGGAACAAAGTATTAAGCTCATCGTCCTTGCAGGTGATAATCACAAGTGCCCCAAAAAGAAATAATTTTTTGGGTTTTTTGTTTTTTTGCTCCAGTTGAGCCAGTTTCAATTCCCTTTTTTTGTTTCTCCCCCTAAAAAATACAAAAAAAAATATAAAACTGTTTTGAAAAGCCAAAAAAAGTTCAAAAAGTTCCAAAAACACAAAAAAAATATAAAACAACAAAAAGAAGAAAAAAAAAGTTCTTTTAAGAACTACCTCCAATTTCTAAATAAAAACTTCATTTTTTTAAAACTCTGTCATCTTTTTCCCTCATTTTACGCTCCCCGGTGCGCTACCTGGTGCGCGCACCGAGCGCTTCCCCCGCGCAAAACGAAAAAAAAAAAAATATTTTAAATGCCCCGCGGGGCCCTTTTATAGCCCCCACATCAAACCTAGGGGGTCAAAGGGGTCTATCCCTGACGCCTTATGGTCATGTCCCACTTTGTTTTAGCCACCTCTTATGTCTCGATTTTACCGAGACACAAGATGGCGACCGCTCTGGACTGTTTGGAATGTTTACAGACACCCGAGAGCCAATCAGCTTTCCATGCGCACCTCGCGTGTCGCGCCTGGAGCGCACTCCGGTGCGCGCACCTGTGCGCTGCTATAGATATATATATTTTTTGGGACCTAAATTACTCAAAATCCACTGGAGCACATATCTTGAGACATAGCAAAGGCACATCGGACTACCAGTCCCTACAATTTTGCCAAGTTTGGTGTAAATCCATTCAGCCGTTCGGGCTAAAAGTGAAATCGACCGCCCTATGGAAATTAACATGGGGAAAACACGTTTTGGGACCCCCCTTTTATCTCGGCCCCCGCTTATTGTATCCCCCCCAAACTTTCAGGGAAGGACCGGAGCTCGACGAGGCCATTTTCATGAAATTTTCAGGCAGATTCGTCAACCGGTGCCAAAGTTATTCCAAATAGAATTTTGAGATTTAACATTGAAAAAAATCCTAACTATAACTACCTACTGGCGACCGCCAGTAGGTAATATATATATATATATATATATATATATATATATAATATATATTCACTGAAAAAACCATAGGTTATAGACTATATATAGTTAGGAATTCGCATTTACAAAACCTTATTTTACTCACACAAAACCATTGAAATTCCATATATAGTTAGTTGCACTAACTATATATCGCGCACCCGCAATCCACTGCTGATGATGTCACATATTACATAATTCATGACATGGTCAGTGACATCACTGATGACATCACTGATGACATCTCAAATGACATCACTGATGACATCACTGATGACAACATCCAGTGACTGTATGTTTCTGTAAAGTTAAAATATGTCTTACATATTGAAGAATGAGTGGATGTATAAGTGTCTGGATGAAGGATTTAGTAGGTGCATGACTGACTGTACGAGTGAGTGATTAAATGTGTCTCACTGAGTGCATGGATTAGTGACTAAACTGTCTTAATTTGTGCATCATTATGTCTGTTGTTCTGTAAACTGTTGCATGTGTTGATAAGTAGCTATATGAGTAACTATATGGGTTATTGATTGGTTGCCCAAGTATTTGTATGGGAGACTGAGTGTGTGTGTGGGTGGCTGGGAGGTGTATGACTCTGTGCATAGATGTGTGAGCAGTTGATTCACTAGATGTATGGTTTCAAAAGTGCATGTGGAAACAGCTGTATGGGCGGTTGACTGTGTGCATGAGTGTATTGGTGAGTGAATGGATATCTCAGTGCTACATGTCAAAGTAAGTACATATGTAAAACACAGTACATGTGAGAGTTGACATATATAAATAACTGTGCATAAGAGCCAGTGAATGTGTGAGTGGCTGTATGGATCATTGTGAACTTGTATCAGGGATTGTATAAGAGAGTAAATATGTGTTAGTATATGTTTGAATAAGTAACGTTTGTATAACTGTATAGTTGAGGAAATGGAGGTGTGATTGATTCTTTGCATGACTGACTAGGTGTGTGAGTAACTCCATGGATGTGTGACAGTCTGTGAGTGTCTGTTTACACTGAGTGTATCTAAGGTTATATTACAGTCTGAAGATGTTCATTGTATTATCACATAAATGATATCATCAGTGATGTCATCAATAATGTCAAATGAGATGTCAGTGATGTCATCAGTGATGGATTTGAAATGTCATCAGTGATGTCATTTGAGATGTCATCAGTGATGTCATCAGTGATGTCACTGACCATGTCATGAATGATGTAATATGTGACATCATCAGCAGTGGATTGCGGTGCGCGATATATAGTTAGTGCAACTAACTATATATGGAATTTCAATGGTTTTGTGTGAGTAAAATAAGGTTTTTTAAATGCGAATTCCTAACTATATATGGTCTATAACCTATGGTTTTTTCAGTGAATTTTTAAGGTTTTGTAAATGCTAATTCCTAACTATATATGCTCTATAACCTATGGTTTTTTCAGTGAATTTTCAAGGTTTTGTAAATGCAAATTCCTAACTATATATGGCCTAAAACCTATAGTTTTTTCTGTGAATATCAATGGTTTTTTAATAGCAAATATCAAAAGCTGTCAAATGTCAAGTACGTGATAGGTAAAAACTTTTTTGTGTTTATGCACGCTGATGTGTTTTGAACGCTGCCCCCCCCTCCCCTCTTTTCTCTTAGTAGTACTCTCTCTTTGCAGATAGTGAAGGGTAGTTAACGCAGGCCTTTACCCCCGTTGTAATCCGTCGTGCCTACTTGTCTCTCCATTTGATTGATTGTTATCCAAGCATTTACTGTTTTACAATTTTTATTTATTTATTTTATTTATTTTTAGCATTTGTTAAGCGCGAACAGTTGCCCGCAGGCGTCTCGGCGCTGTACTGATGTATGCTCTCCTATAAGGTATCATGGATAAGTGGGAATTTTTAAAGATTAAATAACCAGGTTTTCAGTTTTTTCCTAAATGATATCAGATTTGGGCTAGATCGTATGGATTGCGGGACAGTGTTCCACAGTTTAGGGCCTACCACTAAGAAACGTCTGTCTCCCCAATTGATTCTCTTTGGTTCATTCTCTATTTACAAACAAGCACAAAGTCGCAATACTCTGTTTAGTCTTTGCAGATAGTGAAAAATCGTGTAAAAAAATAAAAGTAATCGAGCAAAATCAGTAGGCCACTAATTGGATCTCTTTTTGACCTCGCTAAAATAGAAACATTAGGAACAACCCTTCATGAGAAATACGAAAATAGTGAGATGAACTGAGCTCCACACCATGAGGGCTGCAAGACAGCTCGGCTCCGTCACCCACCCCGCCCAAAATAACGACAAACCCTATGCAAATATTAAAAATATATACAACACACCAGCAAAGTAACAGGGTAAAACATTTTATTAAATAACTATTTACATAACTATTTTATACTTTTTGTTGCCCGATCCGGCTAGCTCAATCGATCGAGCATGAAACTCATGCACTCTGATAGCAAGCATTGCTGCTGATGCTATGCTGACCAAAACTGGTTTTCAGTTTGTACATTCTTCTAGATTTTTCCATCCAAGGTTGGTTGAGTTTGTAGAACGATGGCTTCAGATTTTTAACATACGGTGTGGTGGCGTGGACTGGGAGGGGGCGCTTGGCTCCTGCCCCCTCCCCAAGTAAGATTTTCATACGTGAAAGTACGTTAATGGTTTTGGTCCCTGAGTTGCTTCGATGTCACTGCCATTCTCAAATGGCATAAGTTCTGGATGTTGGGTGCCATAGTTCAGAGTTCTGAGCAGCGCTTGTAACACTGTCTGAAGCTTATTTGCACCTACTGCAGCTTCACTATTCTCAAAGTAAGTGAGGGCCGTTTGTGGACCTGACTGCATTTGAAAACAATGTGATATGGTACCTCCCTAAACCGCTTGACGGAGGCCCCCGAGGGGCGGTGTGATGGCACGGACTCGGAGAAGACGCTTGGCTCCGACCCCCTGCCAAAGTCTTATAGCACTGGTGTAGCCTGAGATCGCCCCCGACATAAAATGTGCTTTACATTACATTACATTACAATCCGTTTGAACTGAAGACACACTGTAGTGGGGCGCCCCTTTACCGTTTTAGTTGACATTCCGCCCGCTTTTGCTACACTGTGCCTCTTCCACCATTCAGCTGTTTACCGCCCGCTCTTGCGACTACAGCATCTCGCTCACCATGTAGTTGAGTTGCTCCCGCTCTTGCGATGCAACGATAGGCGGCTGCCACAGGACTCTCAAAATGGCGGCCGGCTCTTCAGATTTGGGCGTGGTCCTCTAAAATGGCCCTGGGACACCTTGGAACTCGGACGCTTGCCTGATAGGGCTTGGGTCCCATTCTCGAAAGCGTCCCCTCAGCCGTGAAGATTCTACAAAAGTCTTGGGGGCCCCCGACTCCCGCAGGCTTTTGGTGGGGAGCGGCTGCCATGATTGCTCGTGGAATGGCCACGACAGAGCTACGATATGGTGGTGCTCTCATGCTGACGCCAGCTTCAGTCTGAAACATCCAGAAACACTGTAGACTACCAATTCGATCAGTTCCGGTAGCGCCCCAACATGACCCGGTAGAGAAGAACTTGCCCTCCCCTCTTTGACTGATGGTTCTTGTTGCCTGTCCCCTCTGTTGTCATTTAACAGAACTTTTTGGACTGCTGAAAGGGGTTGTGTTCTGAACGCTGGTTGGTGGAGACATTTTGACTATATTCTTGACCTACGTTGTCGCGTAATGCGTTATATGACACGCCGCGTTAGCGCACCCGGAAGTGTTCCGGTGCGCGAATCGCAGCTTCTCGGAAGTGATCCGGGGCGCAGCACATAACGTAAGCATAACAGGTCATGTGACTTGTTAATAAAACTTTTCATTGGTTCATTTTACTTTTGTTATTTTAATGATGAAAAGCTTGGTCATATGACCTAAAAATTACGCTTTTTATTGGTTTCGAACATTATTTTTTTTTAAACATATATGTTATAATGTTCCAGGCTAATGTACTTTCCCGGAAAATTTACAACTGTCCTGCAAGTAAAATATATTCCTTTTTTGAGAAAAACGGCGTTTCTTCGTCCCATGACGGAGCCGTTGAGTAAAAGAGGCTCGGCCTGCTGTCTTAGTCGCCGATACGCCTGATTATCAGATTCTTATCGATCACTTTATGTTGCAGGAGTGGAAAACACAACTGCCCTTGACCATTTATCTTTACTGCGTTCCTACGTATTATACCTTTTATCCGTCATGTAATTGGACTGCTTTATTTCACTTGCCTTTTACTGATTCGAAAACAGTGACTACAAGTAAAAACTTTACCAATGTAAATACTACTACCATGTTTTGTTTTAAAAACCTTCATTGTGAAAATGTCAGTATACAAATACGGGCCTATAACCACGTGGGCCGGCCACGGAGCAAACTGAAATCGTATATGATGAGGAGACATTTACATTGTAGAAGAACGTAATGAGCGGGCCATTAGGTTGCAAGAATTAAGGTGTCTAACAGTTGCGAAATCGGTGGACGTACATTTTGTAATTAAAATACGACAGGGCCACTTACAAAAAAATTATCTAGATATACATTTGCGGGCAAGTACCATGGGTGACGTTAATTCGAACTTTTAATAGTATAGTAATCAATAACACATCAGAACTTAATATCAATAGGGATGTCGAAATGTTCAATCAGTACTCGTCCCCGCCCGCCATGTGCTTCAAAACTGCATACGTATCTCGTGATATCAAGGTTGGGCAACCAGTACACAACAAGGAGTTACGAGTCCCATTTATACCAGCGCCATTTTGGGCGAGGCCGGGCAGGTCCAGAATATAGTCAAAAAAATTGATGCTCTCAATGATGTGGATGAAGCGACCAAACTCAGAAAGGAAATGGGCATTCGATTAAAAAAAGAGGAAGACATCATAAAAAATCGTAAAACATACAAATTCTTTAGAGACAAAACGGATTATGAGACAGGCCAAATTTTTACTTTCTCTAGAAAATATGAGGCACTAAGGAAAAACAAACAAGCAAGTAAACAAGGAGCTATCACTACTAGCACTAAGAAAACAATTTCCAACACTGATAAAAATGCCACTGTATCATCCATATCCGAGGATAGTTCCAATACTGACAGTGACCAGGAGAAGGATGAACAAGCAAGGGCAGCAGGACCCAAAAACACATTAGATGAAGAGCTGGCCCTTTTTTGCGAGGACAGAAGACAAACCTTGCGCCCTCGGACAAGGCAACAACATTACGCCGCACAAAAAACATCAAACGACGAGAGCGGAGGAAGGCAAACAAACACAGGCGCAAATTGGAAAAACAAAAACAAAAAGAGAGGGGGGTGGAACAAAAAATAATCACCCCCATGGATGTCGACAAAACCATTGTCAACCTCGCAGGCATTGAACTTAGTGAAAGAGAAAAAGCAATTCTAAGCCTGGGTCTAACCTATTGCCCAAAAAGAGATTTTAACTATGTGAACACGAGACTGGATGTCTATAAAAGTACGAGAAAACTCAAACTTAAAAAATATTTCACATTGAATAAATATGAAAATGCACACACACCTCTACCAATGAATGATGAAACCAGCGCCAGCCAGGAAACAGAGGCACTAATGGGTGAACTGGCGGAAAAGTGGGGGTCAGGTGCATCCAATGATAATGACCAAACTGTATCTTTGATTGGAACCAAAAGTCTTAATTTACCTGTGAATCAACAGATAAAGAAACCGTTAACCAGTTTCAGAGCTAAATCCACATATACTCCAATCATGCTTAAAGACTCGATAGACTTATTCCATGAACAAGTCACCAACCAACTAAAAGATCTGAACATCAAAATACACAGGGGCAGACACAAATATAACAAAGAAATAGCGGACTATAGAGCCCTTATCTCCAAATTACAGAGCAATCGAAATGTGATCATCAGAGCCTCAGATAAGGGTGGAAATATTGTGTTGCTCCAAAGAGAAATGTATGTGAATGAAGCACTGCAACAATTGAATGACAGAATGTGCTACACCAGATTTTCGGGCACAGAACTCAAAAACATGTACCTAAATTGCAGCAAAATGCTTTCCAAATGGAAATCAAGGGGCCTCATCACTAATCAGGAGCACAAATTCCTAAAAAATGACTACCCTGTGGTACCGACTATATATTTTCTGCCAAAGCTGCATAAAAATCCCACGAATCCCCCTGGACGACCCATAATCTCAGCGAGGAACAGCGTCTTAGAACACATGTCTCAGTATGTAGATTTTTTTCTACAGGGGGAGGTTAAAAAGCTCCCATCATATGTCAGCGACACGAGCGACTTCTTGAATAAAATAAAAAATATCCAATGGCAGGAGAACTACATACTCATTGCTCTGGACGTCTGCTCGCTATATACTAGCATTGTACATCTAGATGGTCTTAATGCTCTTGACTACTATTTACAAAGATCCCTACCTAATATGCCTGATCACAGAATGATGCTACTAGAAATGGTCAAAATGTGTCTTGATAATAACATCTTCATGTATAACAACCTTATGTACAGGCAGTTGCGGGGTGTGGCCATGGGGGCCAGCTTCTCCCCCAGCTATGCATGTCTCCACATGGGCTGGTGGGAGGAGATGGTCCTCATGGTATCACACTCAACAACGATGCAGGCCCAGGTAATTACCTGGCTACGCTTCATTGACGATCTCTTTGTGATCTGGGAGGGGGATATGTTATCAGCTGAAAATTTTATCTCTGATCTCAATAATAACAATCTCAACCTCCAGTTCACAGCTACACTGAGTAAGTCGTCTATTACTTTCCTTGACACTGAGGTGTTTATAGAACAGGGTAAAATGGAGACAAGACTGCACCGTAAGGCAACAGCTGGAAATTCCACCTTACATGCCACCAGTTCCCACATTAAGCACCTCATTAACAGCATCCCTTATGGCGAGATGCTACGCCTCAAAAGGATACATAGCAGGCAGACTGATCTAGATTTGGCACAGAGGGAGAGCAAAGCAAGATTCTTAGCCAGGGGATATTCTCCCAAAATTGTAGATGTGGCTATTGTGAAAGCCAATCAGAAAGACAGATCTCTTTTATTGGCAGGCAACTTACCTTTAACAACAGACTCTGAGGACACCGCCACAATGAACTCTGAGTTCAGATTTATTGTACAGTACAACACCCAATACAAGGAAATAGCTAAAATCATTAGCAAAAACTGGCCATTGGTCCTTAGTGACCCAGTGATTGGGAGGGATCTCCCCAAAAGGCCCAGCATAACATACAGCAGAGGGCAGTCAATGAGGGACGAACTGGTCAAAACCAGTCCTGAGGTACTGGAAACAACAGCCTGGTACCAAACTCACACAGGATTCTATAATTGTACAATCTGCAAGGCATGCCAACAAGCTATCAACAAAAAGAGCTACCATTCCCCTTTTGACAGCAGGGAACATAAAATTATGAAACTATTAACATGTAAGACAGAATTTGCTGTCTACGTGTTAATATGTCCCTGCAACCTGTTGTACGTTGGGAGCACTAAGCTCCCAGTACACAGAAGGATCCTGCAACATCTTCGAGCCATTGGGAATCAGGACAATACCTATCCTGTAGCGAGGCACTTTAAGTCAAAACACAATTCCAGAAGTAGTGACCTCAAATATTATGTTATTGACTGTGTACAGGCTAGCAGGAGAGGTGGCAATAGGGAAGACAAATTACGCCGCCTTGAGACACAGTATATCATTGAGCTGAATACAAAGCATCCCTCAGGCCTGAACATTACGGAAGATTTATATACTTGTCTATGATAAAGTATACACACAAAACTAATCCCCGTCAATATACAACCTATCTTAAAGTTTTATGGGTCTTTTTTAACACGGAGAAATACCTAAGATTATCTATGTAATTTGTACCCTTTTGTACCATATACATCAATTAGCCTGTGATTTTATCAATCTATTTATATGAGGATTTAGACATATTTCTATATTCATTAATTTTAGCTTTTATGAAAATTACCATTTTAAGGTATTTATATGGCTTTATATGAATTATGAACAAAATATCTTATTGTCTTTTAATCACTGGGTCACTTGCTGTTAATGGAACAAATGGTTTTATATGAATAATAATATATTCTCTCTAGTACTGTACACATCGTCAATGTTATCACTGGTAAAACGACCAAATTGGGGATTGTATCACGTATTTTACAGAGATTATACCTTTATACCCTCAATGCAATATCGTTTTTCACCAGAGGTGATGTTGTCCTCATGAAATTTGGCAGCTATTCAGTCTTGTTTGCACCAGCACTTTATAGCACTTTCCATGTCTTTGCAGTTTGCACATATTATATGGCAATGTATTCACTTGTGGGGCTCCACATGTGTACGTGTTTTCTAAAACACGGACTTTATCAATAGGGTACTATACCGGTATCATTGCAAAACGTTGAACATCCAAAAATGCTGCACTTTAACCGATAATTAACCATGATTGTTTTTATCCTATTTAAAAATATTTTTTTGGTTACATTCTCATTTTAAATCACTTTCACCGAATGTTTATCACACATGTTTTTCTACTTATGTCTACAGCCAGTTATTTAAATCTACAGATGCTTAAATGTGTTTTAAGACACTATAGATAAATGCATTTGCAGACATTGTAATAACAATGTGAGTAGTCCCTAGAGATTTAACTCTTCCATTTCTATTGCACTTGTAGTTTGACTTACATTGGTAGACTGTATTTAAACGTGTGTCAGGTGATCACCTGTGTCATGTGATCAAGCGCTCTGTGAAGCGCGAAACGCATCGTGATGACTATGGGAACACCATCTGCTGTATAAATCACCAACTTGCACAAAATTTTGGGTTCGAGTCCGTTTTTGCAGCTGTTTGAAAAGCTCTGCGCTCCATCGGATTATTCCTGGAATATATATATATATATATATATATATATATATATATATATATATATATATATATATATATACTTGATCAAGGCTTTCCTTAAGCCGAAATGCGTTAGTCGACAATAAATTTAAAACTGCAGCAAATAACTGTGAGTGCAGTCTGACTGGGACTAGCAGTTTGGGCATATTTTTAGATATGTGTTTATACCTGTGATGTCTGATTCTAATTTTTTCCTTTGTTCCAGAGTGGTAAGATTTTTCTTGGTCTTTAATTCTTTTCGGTATAATATGATTTCACGAGTGGTGAACTGGTCAGGAATAAGCCCGTACAGAAAGGAATACATCTATGTCAGCTTGGTCTATTGATGTATGTTAGGTAGATAGACCAGTCAGGGCACCATATCAATTTTTATTTTTATTTTTAATTTGAACACTCTTTAACATTCATTATTGATCGGTATCTATTTCAGCTTGTTTTGGGGATGTGTATTGGTAGACCGTCATTTGCCCACAGAGGATATTAATATTATTGGTGAATTAAATCACAGACGAGTCACAAAATGACATGATAGTACTTGTGACCCTTATATCCTTTAGCATATTTTTCTAAAAATAATCCTCCCTGTAGAATAAAACTACACTATAGCAGAGCAAGAGCTGTTAGCAATATAACTAGCATTATAGGAAGGGAGACACCAGCTGCCCTTTCGACCAGCAATACTCTAACTCCAAGGCAAATGCTTTTGTTATTATGTTTCAGCTAATACATCTCTGTGATCACTTATTGTTCTGGCACCAAAAAACTGAAAGCAGATCTGTTGTCTCGTTTTTGTTTTTCAGCAGCAGATGAGAAAACAGAAACTTCACAAGATACCATTCCCCAAAATATTAGCCTCCTGTAATTCTGAAGTGTTTCTAGAGAAACTCAAGGTTACATAATGAAACATGAAGGTAGAAGGAGGTTTAACAAAACACAGTGATTTAGTATAATATGAAAATGATCTATCACTACCTAACCATGAATCAGGAGAATTCGTACTACACTGGAGTCATGATACGGCTTTGGCAGGGCACCCAGGTGAATGTAAAAAAATAGATTTGTGCAAACTGTGGTTTTGGTGGCCAGCGCTATCGACGGATGTTAAGAACTATGTCCAAGACTGTCCCACTGGTATTCATTGAAAATCTTCCCTTACACAACTGTAGGAAGCTGGCTCTGCATTTGCGATCACCACTGGGTGGTGACACTGTGCGCAAAGTCCAGGGTTTCCCCAAAAATGTACAGGGCTCATTGCAAAACCCAAAGTGCTCTATTTGTTTTAGCGTGGCTGAGCAGCCTTTGGCCAAACACATAGACATGTTTATATACACAGGTTCAATAATGGGACCACGACTCAAGAAGGAGATCCAGACCAATTTTATACAATTATTCTTTGTGCTTTTATTTTGAAAATCAAGACTTTGTAATAAGGTGAGTGTGTTTCAAGTCAAGCTACTTTTCTCAAATCGACAGTTCAATATTGAAATAGGTCAAGATCCCTAAGGGGGGGATTAAGTGAGTATATAAGTGTCGGTTCTCAACCATGGTGGTTCTTGGAGTTCTTGTGCAGCAGGGAGTCGTGTCAACCATAGTCAGTCCTCCCTGTGGAGATTCTCAGAGTTTTGTTAGTTCTTGAACAGGTCTACTGTGCTTGGGAGATTGGAGTCTTTATTGAAGGCAACAGTCCTCCTTGGGGAGTTGAAGGTTGTGTTGCATGACAGGGCACAGGTTTCCACAGAGGGGGAGACAGGCTGGTGGGCCTGGGACTAAGACAGTTGTTGTCTCTGGGCTTCGAATGCAGGGTGTCTTCTTTCTTCTTAGCTTGTTGGAGATCTGGGGTGGTCAGTTCCGAAAAAGCAACCTAAATATAAAATTTAGGAGGAATTTTAGGGGAGAAGCAGGTAGGGCCAATGGGCACCTTACCTGGAGTTGCTACACACTCTATTATTGCACTCTCTTGTGGGAGAGAGCATATACCTAGCCCTGATTGGAGGGGTTTTCCCATCCTCAAGATGGCGGGGACTGAAAATTGTGCTTCACCTCGCCTACCCACTTTAGGGGTAGGGTTGGCAGAGGTGGGCACACCTATTATTCTTTTGAGTTTTCCCACCCAAAAGTGGGGGTGTAAACTAGGGCTGCCATCTGCTGCTAGCTGCAAAGGCTGGGGGTTGTATTACAAAGGTAGGAGTCCATCGGAGCTTAGCGTCGAGCACTAGCCCATCCTCAGGGAGAAGATTTGCCACCTTTGGCCAGGTTATGCAATTTTTCTGGTCCCAGAGAGCAGAGGAACTCCTCCCAGGAATTATGAAACATATCCATGTGTGGCAGGCTGCCTAAAGCCAGTCATTGCTCACACCTGGATTGATAGGTTTTTAGGGGCACCTCTGAGGTGCCATCTGAGTACATGTGTTAATAAATCTCACACTGGCATCAGTGTGGATTTATTACAAGGAGCTGTTTGGAACCAAACACTCCAGGGTTCAGTGAAGCCATCATGGTGCTGTTGAATTAGAGTAGCCAGGTTCCTGGCCCATGCACTCACTATGGCTTTCCTGACTCTTACAATATTAGGGAATATACCTTAATATTGTAGGGGAATATCTGCTCATGCAGATATACCCACACCTGGGATATAATGCACTGTTTAATAGATTCCAACCAAAAACGGTGATTGGGATACGCACTCCCTTTGATAATTTTGGTGTAGTCGGATTCACATAGAACACGCCGAGAATACCTAACATCCCGACTTGTTTTTTACCCGCGACAAGCACGGTGATAAAAGTGTTAATCACAGAACTGTACAGGGCCCCCGAGGAAGGGCTAAGCCCGAAATGCATTGGGCCACCGAGTTAAATGTTAAAAGACCATGAGAATAATCATGATATGAATCAAAAACGAACAATTAAAAGGACATATTGAACTTTGCTCACACGTTTCTGAACCATTCATTGAACATTTCGCATCGAGTGCTCTGGGGAGACACTGTTCTCGAGGGAACAGTGCGTCAAACAATATAATGCACTGTGCCTTGGGGCTGGTAAGACCTGCTAGAGAGGTGACTTATCCTTATCTTACATACAACAGGGATCCAACTGATCAAAGAGTCTCTGAATGGGAAACACACAAAATGACAAAAATGCAGTAACACTTAAAACATAGACTTACCAGGTTGAACTTAGTTGTCAACAAAGTATTTATATTGACAAGTATTAATCATACACCACATGCAAACAAGTCTTGACCCTGGTCTTTGTGGGAACAGTCCAGCCGGAACTGCCGAGCCAGATCTTCCCTGGACAGGAAACAAGCATCCTGGGACCGTTTTCAGGGCATAACCCTCCATCAGCCAAGCTAGCCTGAATCCAGTGGCGTAGTGAGCATGGGACCCACTTCTGGGCATACCCTTCCTACTTAGGGTGACATATGCAAAAGAAACAATTAATGGATGGCATGCTGGACAATGCAAACATTCACACCCAGTCACAAGGATCTATGTTTAATACATTGTTCTTTTGCTGACCCACCACCCCAGTTTGGACCCAGCCATATGCAAAAAAGTCTTGACCCTCTGTCTCATAGGACTAGTCCAACCCAAACTGCCATCCATGTCCTCCCTGGACTGGAAACAAGCATCCTGGGACCGGTTTTGAGGCATCACCTTTCATCAGCCAGGCTAGCTGGAACCCAACGCTATTGGGTGGTGTAGTTCCTAACACCCAATAGCTCTTCTCAACCTCAATTCCAAGATATACCCCAAAATTATGTCCTTGATGGAGCAAGGATTCGCACGTTAAGCGACTTGCTTGTAATCATGAACCTAGAATAACCCTAATTAAATTAATCAACCTGTTTGTCTAACTAATTTGTCCCTTGTACGACAGATTCGGTGTCCAAGTGACGCTTGCCTATGTGTACGTAATACGCTTGCGACTAAATATGGCTGCTGCTACGCAGGAATTTAGACTGCGCATGCGTCGGTCATAACCACGTGACGTGACGTGCTCGCAGTTCTGGTGGGAAATTGTTGCTCATGCGCAATACAGCAAATATGGCCATTCTATGTTCTCACATGCCTGAAGCTTGCAATACCGCTTTCGCAAAGGTGTCCGTTCTGCATTATCACTATAGTTTATTATAAAGTAATGGGGGTTAGTATAGTGATTCATGGTATACAGTGAAATCATTTATTCTATGTTTTAAAACTGTTTCTTTTCTATTTCATGTACACTTCGAAACTTGGCCCACTCTGTTTGGCTGTAATCCATTTTGCATGAAACTGCGTCTGTGCGAGATCTACGAGTCTCCAGAGCAGATGACCTTTGAAACGCCGCCAAGGTGCTGATTGACTGAGACGATGGTCCTGGGAACCTCACCTCACGAACTCTAAATAAAATACAATGTATTTGTAAATAGAACATTTATTGTTATACGAAAGAAATATGTCATGAGAGCAGGAATTTAAGGGGGGGGTATAAAAATTGAATATTAAGCCTAGGAAAGTCGAAATTTTAGGTGGTGTGATGACCTAACCTCCTCCTTTGTCCAATCAAAATTGGGGATTCTTACACTTGCAACATTGGGGCTGGTACACTGACCCCAAAAACAGTATTACTAGCGTAGGTTTAGCTAGAGAAATTGTCTGACTTGTCCGAATAGCTGACCTGTCACTGACCCAACCCACTCAATAGGTGAATGATACAGAGAACTGTGGAGCACTCTGTTGGGAGGTTCGAGAATCCCATTCCGGGGTTTTCCAAATTTAAAGTGCTGGCGAAGCACTTTGCTGAGAGGTTCGAGAACCCAATCAGGGTTATTGGCAGAATCCTTGCAGAGAGGGAGTAGCGCAGGCGTTGCAACCAATGCTGCAGGTGTTTTTCTCAACCTTTGGTGAACCGGTCCTGATCCAAATTCTGGGGTTATCCTGCCATGACCGTCCATGAGCTGCACCTGCTCGCCTACTGGCACCTAAGTCCTTGAGGGTTCTTCCCATCTTTTTAACTAACCCGTGGGCAGGGTTGGTCTTTATTCTATCCTAGGTAAATATAAGTCTGTGTGGGTGATTAAAGTTTACATTTCTATTTCCAAATTTCTCGAATATTGCAAAGCTATATAGCATATGTTCCTTCTCTTTCCCATCCCTTGGTAAAGGCGTTTTCCAAGTAATTACTGTTTATTAGTTTCTATTTTTCCCTACCTTTAGTAAATGCTAAATCGTTTTTTCAATTTAGTATATGTTCCTTTTTCTTACCTTCCCTTTCGGGATAAGTTGAAGATATAGTATGTTCCAAATCTTACCTACCCTATAGTTTATGCTAAACTCATATCTCAGAATTGTATAAGTTTTTCTTTATCTGATAAGTGAAAGTCTTTTTGGATTTTAGTATATTCCCTTTCTTTACCCTTCTTTAATTAGGGTTTTGTGAAAGATTGTTATCTAAATATAGCATGTTCCTTGTTTTTTCCTTCCTTTTATGCAAAATTCTCAAATGCTTAGCAAAATTTATCTCTTACATAGTTATACACTCTTTGTGATTTTGATCATATATAGTTTGGTTTTCTTTAGTTTGATGCTCATGACATATGATGATGATGATTAGATAAAGTTTTGAACTTACCCAGAGTCTGTGGTTATTTCATTATACAATATATTGTTATGAGTGTTCTTGATTACCTAGCTTAATACTCAACTCCCTGATCCTTGGTAACTAGGTTCCTAGCATCTACACTGCTAGGTTATAGATATAGGAATCAGTAGTATAGAGAATCTCAAGATATACTGATAGTAGAGCGTGAGTTACCCAAGTGATGTTAAGGTATTATGGCTGAGATACCCGCCACCCCCTCTCAACACAATCCCCAAAAGGAGGGAAACCGGAAACAGTTCTTAAAGTTTTTGGAAGTGGGAGGGAGTGACCCTCCCGGCCGTATTTATTAAACAAAATTAAAAACATTAAACGTTTCATGTTATGTACAATTTCATTAACACATTGCGATGTTTGGCTAACCTTAACATATTCTCTAATACAGAGGTTCTCCTAGCCGAACTAGCATCCTACAAAACATTCTCTAGAAATACTGAAATTGTACATCCTAACGTTTAAGGGCCAACGGCAAGGTCATAACCGGTGTCAAGATCCCTAACCAGACTTACCCCTCCCACTTGGGAGGGGCGACAGCACAGAGGCTTACCTCAAGTGCAACTACTAACAATTTCCCTTGACTTGACGGGGGCACTTAAGACTCGACGCCATTTAAAGGTCGTTCGAAGACTCGTGTGAGGTATCTAGAAGGTATCGTGGACCTCCCCCCACCCCACACAACTTACCGCATCTGCCGTCGCAGATGACACTGGCCCCGGGAAATTCCCCAGGAGGGGGCTGTAACCCCTCCTACAAAGGAAGGGGCCTTGACCGCCTTTCCTTTACTTCCGGCGACCCACCCTTAGACGGGACCGCCTCCCCACTGAGGGGCCAATGGCCACCTCTCCCGAGCGCTCCCATCCGTGTTGGGTGACGCCCACTCATAGGGATCTTCTAATTAGTGCTCACCGATCATGACCTTACCGCCTACCAAAAAATAAATACGACAATTCTTACTCAAACCTATGTAAACATTGGTCGCTACGACCGAAAGAGCATGCTTAAAGATACAACACTATATCAAATCATTTTCATCGTAAAAACCTACACGACATTCACCATTCTTTATTAGGCTCAACATCAAACTGATACCTTCACAGCCTGTAAACGAAACGGAAATCATATTTATAAATTCACTTTATTACAAAACAACTGGCTGTCCTCAGGGGCTGGTGGGTGGGTCAAAATTGGCTCTTCGTTCTGTCCCGAGCTCACGTGTAGCGAGGAGGTGCAACTTCGGAGCACAAGAACAAGAGGACGTCTTCTGGTCTTGCGTCTCTTTTTATCCGTCTTCAGGGCGGGCGTAAACCCGCCCCTGCCTGCCCCTAGGGCGGGGCTGGCTACGTCGGTGTCTAGGCCAGCCCACTCTAGGGCGGGAAAAGACGCGCCCCGGCTACGCCGCTTCGGGCATACCAGCCGAGACGCGCCTCCCGCCCAAAAATGGCTTCCCGGGGGGATCGAGGCACTCCGCCATACGTTCGGGGGGACCGAGTGGTCGCCCCTTTCCATATGGCTGAGATACCCGCCACCCCCTCTCAACACAATCCCCAAAAGGAGGGAAACCGGAAACAGTTCTTAAAGTTTTTGGAAGTGGGAGGGAGTGACCCTCCCGGCCGTATTTATTAAACAAAATTAAAAACATTAAACGTTTCATGTTATGTACAATTTCATTAACACATTGCGATGTTTGGCTAACCTTAACATATTCTCTAATACAGAGGTTCTCCTAGCCGAACTAGCATCCTACAAAACATTCTCTAGAAATACTGAAATTGTACATCCTAACGTTTAAGGGCCAACGGCAAGGTCATAACCGGTGTCAAGATCCCTAACCAGACTTACCCCTCCCACTTGGGAGGGGCGACAGCACAGAGGCTTACCTCAAGTGCAACTACTAACAATTTCCCTTGACTTGACGGGGGCACTTAAGACTCGACGCCATTTAAAGGTCGTTCGAAGACTCGTGTGAGGTATCTAGAAGGTATCGTGGACCTCCCCCCACCCCACACAACTTACCGCATCTGCCGTCGCAGATGACACTGGCCCCGGGAAATTCCCCAGGAGGGGGCTGTAACCCCTCCTACAAAGGAAGGGGCCTTGACCGCCTTTCCTTTACTTCCGGCGACCCACCCTTAGACGGGACCGCCTCCCCACTGAGGGGCCAATGGCCACCTCTCCCGAGCGCTCCCATCCGTGTTGGGTGACGCCCACTCATAGGGATCTTCTAATTAGTGCTCACCGATCATGACCTTACCGCCACAGGTCCGGATAGTTGACCGGCTATCCGGACCCCCCACAAGACTCCTACCTAAAGGTCATGTTTTAACGTTTTTAACCAAGCTAAGAAGTCTCCTATGAGTAACTCATTCCCCACCCTTGACAAATGCACACCATCCCCCAAATACATACTGTCATCATTAATACAACTATGCGAGATCGAATGCAATGTCTTGGAACGGAACAACCTACTCACTTTGTTATTCAATTTTTTAACAGAATGATTCAAAGCAGGGATCGAGATAGCCCCCCGCCACACTTTTCGTGGGATCATATGAGACCACGCAATTATGCACCCCGGAACTCTCCTCGCTAACCAACTTACCGTGGAAAGCATAGCCTCCAGGAGAAGTCGTCTACCGGTGGTGACCAAATCATTGCCCCCTAAATGCACTATGACTATGGACGGCGGTGACCTCATCCGCCCTAACAAACCCTCAAAGAATGCTTGAAACTGGTCAATACAGAGACCGCCTCTTCCGTAGAAGGACACTCTGTACCCGTATTCCCCAGGTACGTGAATCATGTCACCTGCTTTGAATACGTCTGCGGCCCGTCTCACGTATGAGTGGCCCACGACCCACACCTCCTTTCTCACAGCCGGTGATGTCTGACCGCTGGCCTGGTGTTGGGTCGACTGCATAGTCCGCCCTGCCGCGTAGGCTTGCGCAACTGAAAACAAACAAAAGACAAGAAGCGTGAGTATATGATTACAGCTTCACAACATGTGCAATCGCACATATCTCTTATAACAATTGGAGGACCAACGCCCCACTCGTTTCACTTGCTCTACATTAAGACCCCTGGCTGTAGCTTCAGTGGCAGCCCCTATTCGAAAGGAATGGGTCCCGAATTCGCCCGGGTCCAAGCCCGCTGCGGCAATGGCCATTGCAAGCACCCGCTGAAACTGAAACCTCGTCAGCGGGGTGGCGTCTGCATGCCTCAACAAAGTCCCCCCCCATGATGCCACCCTTCGTGCTAGGTAATCTTCTAAACACTGTACTGGACACATGGAGGACCCGGGGGTCCTGCGAATGATCGTGCAGTCCCCCCTCCCATCTTGGTCGGTCTTGGACCTGAGAAAGGAGACAATCATCGCATCGCCCCTGATCTGAACGTGTTCCCGGCACAACCCCCCCACCACATCCTGTTTGTTTCTTGCAACCAGCTCACTTATCCTCATAGCCCCGTGAAATGCCAGCGTAAATGCAGTCCGGAACAAACACGTCTCGAAAGGAGACGAGCATGTGGTAGGGAGTGTGGCCAGCAACTGGGACAACCTATCCAGACCTATCGGTCGTCTCACATCTACTCTGCGACCCTCAAGGCGTTGCCACCCACGCAGCGCCTTTTGTACTGCAAAAGACGCTGTCGGGTCCTGGATATTATGGGCCCTGGCAACAAAGGAAATGGCGGCACGATGCCTTTGGGCCGTAGCCACCGATTTCCCAGCCCTACGTAAGGACATCAGAAAATGTACAACCCACTCTTCCTGACCCCAAAGTCCCCCTCTCTCAGTCCCCAAAAAGGCTAAATAGGCCTGAAACGCCCCTTCATATGCCTTCCTTGTCCTGGGTGCTAGACTCTCTCCCACGAGGTGACGAAGTTCGGGGCACCGAGAGACCAGAGAGCTTCGGGGAAGGGTGCCGGCTCTGGGTCCGCTGAAGGAAGGAAACCCGAGAAAGCCTGCATGTGAAAACGAGACAGTGCATCAGCCGCCTGATTCATCACCCCCGGGACATGTTTTGCTCTGAATATCACGTTCAGTTGCATACACAGTAGGACAATTTCTTTGAGCAGCCTCAAAATCAGTTTACAACGGGCTGCCTGACTATTGATGCATTCTACAACGGTCATATTGTCAGACCAGAACACGACAGAATGATCTCTGAACCCTTCAGGCCAGGTTCTCAGGGCCACCAGAATGGGAAACAGTTCAAGGAAAGCAATATTACTCGTCAGTCCCTTCTCGTGCCACCATAGGGGCCACCTTTGTGCAGACCATTTTGTGCCGAAGATGGCGCCAAAGCCTATGCTTCCCGCTGAATCTGTCCATAGCCCAAGCTCCTCGGAGGATACGGCTGGCTTGTTCCAGACGACTCGACCATTGAAGTCCGCCAAAAATGCTAACCAAATACGCATGTCCTGGCGGACCTCGGCCGATAACCTCGTGCGATGATGACCCTCCTTTAGGCCAACCATTGCTTGGGCGATTGAGCGGGAAAAGGGGCGGGCCATTGGGATCACTCTCAAGGCAAAGTTCAACTTCCCCACCAATTGTTGCAACTGATGCAGTGTAACCTTAGATGCAGTTAAACATACTTGGAGGGCTGCCCTAAACTTCAACACTTTGCTAGCTGGTAAACGGAAACACCCCTCCCTAGAGTCCAACTCGATCCCCAAAAACTCGAGGCAAGTCGTGGGACCCATAGTTTTACCTGGTGCCAATGGCACGCCAAAATGACCCATCAACACACAGAATTCAGCTAAGGCCTGGGCACATTCGGGATTTCCGGCGGGGCCAAGGAACAGAAAGTCGTCAAGGTAGTGCATTACATTTCGGAAACCCGTTTTCATAGTGAACACCCATTGCAGGAAAGTACCGAATTTCTCAAAATAAGCACATGATATAGAGCATCCCATTGGCATACACCTATCCATGTAAAATGACCCCTGAAACCCGAATCCCAGAAGACGCTGGTCGTCTGGGTGTACCGGGAGCAACCGGAACGCTGACTCGATATCTGATTTCGCCATCAACGTCCCGGGCCCCAGGCGATTCAAGATGGCTACTGCCTCATCAAACGATGCGTATCGCACCGAACAAAGCTCTGGATCAATTGCATCGTTCACCGAAAGACCATGTGGAGCAGACAGATTATGGATCAAACGAAACTCACCTGGGTCCTTCTTGGGGACCACCCCTAACGGAGAACAGACAAAATGCGGTACCGGGGGTACACTAAACGGGCCGGCGACCCGTCCCCGGCTAACCTCTTTCTGAATTTTCTCTTGCACTACAGATGTATGTTGTAAAACGGAAAGTTGATTTTTGCACGTCCCTACACCCTGAAAGTCCCCCACCGGGATGCGGAAACCATGTGTAAAACCGTTCCGCAGCACCCCAGCAGAAGTACGATCCGGGTATTCGCTGAGCCAGGGAATCATTGCCAAGGTATCAATCGGGGTTGGTAAAGGCGCCCCTCGGACTATCTTAGACCTGTTTGGCGCCTCCCTTACCCCCATTCTCACTCGTTCTGGCTCTGCACGATGACTCAGGATGGGACGACCCACAAGTACTACATTCATGTTTGAATTTACACGATCCCGGAGGCCTGGTACATTTCCCCTTGTTGAAATTAAAGCAGAAACCCTTTTTCCCTGTATTGCCTGCGGGTCTCGAATAATCGTCGGTGCTCGTACTTGGTCGAAAGGGCGTCCCCACATTTTGGCGGGAGTAATCAACAACATTGCTCCCAACCAATGGCATTTTTAACATTCCTGATTCTTTCATTTTATCCCATGTCACAGAATCGTAACAATCCCAAGTCAAACTCTTGTTATGCTCCTTTTCTTTCCTGAACAGATTGTCATAACAGAACCAATGGTTACCTTGATACGCTGTCGAGTAACCCATAATTCGTGATTGATAAATGGGAAACTCAGGAAGCAACTCGGGCCTACGTTCCCCCAAAATCGATGTAAAAATACCCCACGCATTGCCCCAGTTGCCAATATTCTCATTTACCTTGAAGGCGGCCATTTTTGCGCGCCAAACACTTGGATGCATTAGGTCCTTCTGACTCTTGACATGCTCTAACTCATAATGATCGACAAGCAAGGAGCATATATTCACGTATTCCCCCGCCCAAATCTTTTCTTTTATTGCTAAGGGAACATGCTGCCCCAATCTTTCTCTACGAGAGGGTGCTGACTCGTCCCTTGCGATCGGCAATGGCCGCTTACCTGAACCGGATGCTGCGTCTACCACTTGCGGCTTTTCTATCACCGCCACCGGTGCGGTCACCTTGGCTGCTTCTTTTTCCTTACGCAGCTTTCTTATCAGCGCCTGTGCCTCGGCAGCCGTGGCGCCCTCAGTACTATCGCCCAACCACGCTGCTAGCTGTGCTGCCAGCTCGGGGGGCATATCCTCGTTGGATGTCGGGGTGATGACAACGGGGATTGGATTCCCCTCCATCGGTAGCGGGGTCGGCACCTCGAGCGGGGCAGAGGGAGCCGGGACACTTCCCCCGGCTGGAACCCTTCTCGGCCTCTTAGGTCTCCCTCCAGCCGGTGGTTGGCCCGATCCCTCCTCCCCGTCTCGCTCCGCCAGCCGCTTCTTTATGTCGGACATATCCTTAAAGAGGGCCCGAACCATCTGCTCAGTCGTCATTCTCTTTGCGCCTTTCTTGGGCATCTCTCCGACGAAGTATCTAGAAGACAAAGAAAAAGATCAAAACGCTCAAAATTGGCTCTTCGTTCTGTCCCGAGCTCACGTGTAGCGAGGAGGTGCAACTTCGGAGCACAAGAACAAGAGGACGTCTTCTGGTCTTGCGTCTCTTTTTATCCGTCTTCAGGGCGGGCGTAAACCCGCCCCTGCCTGCCCCTAGGGCGGGGCTGGCTACGTCGGTGTCTAGGCCAGCCCACTCTAGGGCGGGAAAAGACGCGCCCCGGCTACGCCGCTTCGGGCATACCAGCCGAGACGCGCCTCCCGCCCAAAAATGGCTTCCCGGGGGGATCGAGGCACTCCGCCATACGTTCGGGGGGACCGAGTGGTCGCCCCTTTCCAATTTGTATCTATGGGCCCAGGTGAGTATTTAGTAATAATATCCTATCCGGGTGACCTGCGCGCTCTATCAGTATACTTTTATGGTAAGCAGAGGATGGTTAGGGATTAGTTAAAGTTAGGTAGTTAGTTAATAGGCTAAGATTCATGTTTATTGATCGATCAAACGTGTTATTTTTGAAATGTGTTATTATTAAAATGTACTAATATTGAAATGCTTATTTTGATGCTGCTGTATTGAAATTCATTTACTAACTACAATTGTGCGTACCTGTTATATGTTTTGTCTGGAATCCCCGGGGGCAGAATAGCGGGTGGTAGAATAGAAGCCACATCGCGGTGAGGTCACTTATTCGAGGAAAATTAGTGCATGGTTAGGCAGAACTGGAAGCACTAATTAGGGTTTTCTGTATGAATAATTGAATAAATGATAGCAACGAGTTTGCTAGCAAAACTTCTATTGTGATATAACCTAGTAAGGGTCACACGGAAGGAGTAGCAGGTTCGTCGGAGCTTGAGTGATAGCTAAGGAGTTTGCTGGTGAAACTTTAAACTTGGTATATACCCCTGAGTGGATGAGTCGAGGGAGTAGCAGGTTCTCTAATGCTTGTATGAAGGATAGGCAGAAGGGATCTATCCGCAATGTATGAAAAGTAGACAGAAGAGGTTTACTTGCAGTGAAATAAATCTTTCCTTTCTAGACACTCGAGTAGTGGCAAATGTTTTACGTTGTAACTTAAACAGAGCACTTGCACTTTAAAAGAAAGAAATAGAATTTCAGTTACCGTTTGAAGGAGGGAGTCAGTTGCGGAGCTGCGCTGACGTCACTCAGTGCCTCGCTGGTATTGGTCAAGACAGTGGGCGTGTAGCTGAATAGATTTGTAAAGGAGGGGTGAGCGCAGGAGCGTGGGAACTCATCTCACGGAAAGGCCGCACACCCATTGGTTGAAATAATTTGCAATCACAACGTTGATTGGTTGTCGAGAAAACAAGACGCAATAGTATTGGAAGTGATTTTATAAACAAAAGAAGCTCGTAGAAGGTATATGTGGTATCCGAGATATACAGAAACTCGACCTGATCCAAGATACTTAGGGTTGGCTAAGGAACAAATGTTAAAAGGCAGACCTTATAATATGTACGGAAGCAAAAGCAAAATGACTTTCGTAGACAAAGTTAAAAATTACTTCAAGAAAGATAAACCCATTAAAACTAGAGAAGGGGTCCTTATTTCACCACCAAACACTCCCGCATCATTTATGATGTTTGACAAAGGGTACCATTCTTGTGTATGGTTGGAGAACTAGGTGGAATATACCAAAGATGATGGATTTTTAGCATTCCCTTTAGAAGGTACCTTTCATGGAAGAATTTTGTTCAATTTGAGAAACCAAATGAATGATTTACATCCCAGACCTAGATTGACGCAATATGAGGCTTTAGAGGAATGGGAGATTGAGGCTTTTGAGTGAGACAGACCTAGGATTGACAAAGGAATAAATAAATGGTATACGAAAATGCACAAAGAAGCTAAAGAGAAACAAATGAAACAGTGGAGACAAAATATGATAGTGGAAGGACTATACCCGAAGCCTTTGGGAGGTAAAAGGACTGAGAAAACTAGACATTTGATGACCACGGGTGATTCTGATGATGATTACCTGGAGTATTTATTAATGAGAAATCCACCACCATATAGTGAAGAAACGAGAATAGTAAATTCAAAAAAACGTTCTTTAGGCCTTCCTGTAATGAGGGGTCAAGCACCTCAAATCCGACTGCTCCATGTTATAGGCCCTCCTGTAATGAGGGGTCGAGCACCTCAAACCCAATTGCTCCGTTCTTTAATCCACCTTTAATCCCGCAAGTGGTTCATTAGACCTCCCTTGAGAGGGTATTACAAGAAAGAGAAAAGGAAGCTTTAAATAAGCAGAGGAGTGAATTAATTCAGAAAATATCCCAGGTAAATACAAGTCCTGAGGCTTTGACAATTCCAGTAACCATTGGCCCAGTTGTTCCATTGTATGGAGATAAACAAGCTAGTCCAAAAGCTCCAGTCATAACTACATCAGTAGTGCAGCCAAGGAAAGAACCCTTGAGAGTAGATGATCGGGCAAGTGAATGTGAATCAGTAATTTCCTTGATGGATTTACCAATACGAGAGCCTAAAAGTGGCTCCGTGAGAAAACCCACACCTGTACCCGCAAGGGAAGTACAGATAGAGACTTCATCAGGTACGAGAAGTGCCACTGTAGTAACTCCTGAAGAAATAGAGAGATGGACCCGAGAAATAGAAAGACAAAAATGACATCCCAAACCATTAGACATATTTAAATTAAGAGTTGAGATAGAGGAATTGATGAATGGAAATGTGGGACTGGAAAGATTGAATACCCTTAGTAAAGATGAATTGCAGTTTGTTTGTAAAAGCATCACTCGAAATACAAGGGTGTTTAACGAGAAATTAATGGATATGGCAGCTAGCATGGGAATCGACATTTGCAAGTCCAAGTGTTGCAGAAACCCTATCGAGTAGAATTCTCTGACAAAGATTTAGAGAACATGAATGTATCAGGGAAAAAGGTCCAGATTAGAGAGCTGTTAAATTTGATGCAAAAATGGGGTGATCTTGAAAAGTGGAGAGCAAGATGGGCAAAGAAAAAGGAAGAGGTACTGTCAAGACAAATGGCTTCAGAATTCGTCCTCAAGGAAGCAGATAAGGTAGAAAAATTGTGTCCCATGCGAGAGGTACCAGGTGGAGGATATGTAAATGTACCATGGTTCAGACAAGATATTGTATCATTTACAATTGACTTCCCAAAATTGTGAGAAAAACCTGTAGAGTGGCATAGACAGGTCCAGAGATTTGTGAAAGTTTCAAAATGCCTTCTGAAAGATCTAGATGGATTCTTTGACATTGTAGTACCTGTGGATTTGTAGACAGAATGTAAAATTGCTGTAGATTGGCCAAATGAAGAATACCCTAGAGACCCAAAGACAGGGGCTCCTTCCGAAGATATTATGTGGAAATACAATCAGGTGATGTTGTACTTGAAAGGAAAGGTGCCAGCAAAAGAGACAGACTGGACCCGAATAGATAGAACTACTCAGAATCATGATGAAACTGTACATTCATATTATGAGCATCTATTACAGGTGTTCAAAACGTACAGTGGGCTAGATAATATTGAAATGAAGGATATGACCCACTTCATTTAAAGGTTTGTGTTAGGATTAAGACCAGAAATTTCACAATGGATTAAAGATAATAAAATTTGTTGGTAAGCTAAACCCATAGATGAGGTCCTGAAATATGCAAAATATTGTGAAGATGAGCTAGAAAATAAGAAAAAGGAATTGAAAGAAAAGGTAATTTGGGCTCAGGTAAAATTAGCAGAGCATCAGGAACAGCAGTAAAATAAAATGGCAAGTGCACAGAATCAGAGACCTAGGGGCTGAGGAAGATCAAGGGTAAAATGAGCAGAGAAGGAGGCCAGGAAGAAATTTCCCTGCCACGGGTGCAGAAAATTAGGGCAATGGAGAGACGAGTGTAAGGCTGTGCAGAATGATAATGCGCAAATTCTGTTAAATGATACATTCATCTGTGACGAACCATACTGAAGGTGCCTGAGGGGGGAGGACGAGGAGTGCGTGCTTGGCGCCTCCTTGCCGGTAGACCAGTCAGGGCCATATATTGAAGGAAAGGTTGAAGGAAATGATGTCACCTTCCTGTTGGACACTGGTGCTACCCATTCTACAGTGAGAACAGCAGATGTTCCAAACCTACCCCTCTCGGGAGATGCGATCCAAGTAGTGGACGTTTCTAATAAATTAATTAGTACCCCAGATACAGATCCAATGGAAATTAATATAGGGAATTTCAAAGAAATGTACAAATGTGTGGATTGTGATTCAAGTCCAGTGAATTTACTAGGACGAGATTTGCTGTGCAAAATGAAATGTACCATCTTTTGCACTCTAAATGGCGTTCAAAATCTGACCCCAGATGAAGACGGAATATATACATTAATGCTAATAGGACTTGACTCAGAAATTACCTGAAGAGCTCCAACAGACAGTGAAACCAGAGGTATGGGATTTTACTGGGAAAGATGTAGTATTAATGGCAAATGTTGACCCAATTAAAATAGGTACAATAGGAGAGCATCTGAACCAATCAAACACTCTCACCCAGTCAAAAGATATGGGTTTAATCCATCACCGTTCTTTAGCCCACTCTCCCACTCTGCCACCCCAGTTCAGACATGGCTATATGAAAATCAGTCTGACCCTGTGCCTCATGGGAACAGTCCAGCTCGAACTGCCAAGCCAAGCCTTCCCTGGACCGGAAACAAGCTTCAGAGGACCGGATTCTGGCATTCCATTGATAAAAAGGACAAAGAAAGGAGCAAAAGACCCAGTGGACTCGGATGACGAAAGCATGTCAACTTTTACGAAATTACGGGAGTGTTTGTGGTTATTAGGAGTGTTTGTGGTTATTAGGAATGCCTGACTACTCAAAGGAGTTTGCACTGTTTTGTGACACACAAGACAATTGTGCACTTTCAGTCCTGACCCAAATTCATGGGTTAACTAGACATCCAGTTGCATATATTTCCTCTACTTTGGATCCAGTGGCTGCTGTATTACCTGGATGTCTGAAAGCAGTAGCTGAAACTTGTATGAGTTTTGAACAGAGTGAATCCATTATTATGGGACATCCCGTAACTGTGTATGTTCCACACTCAGTTGTAATTTTGTTGACCAGAACTAAAACTCAATATCTCACTCCTAGTCGGCTGACTAAGTATAAGAGAATTCTTGTAGGTTCAGGAAATGTAACAATTGCCCGATGTAATATTTTGAATCCAGCTACCCTACTACCAAATTCACTCACAGCAGAAGTAAAAGGAGAAGTTGACTGCCTTGATTTGACTGAGTATAGCACAAAACCACGCCCAGACATAAAAGAAGTGCCCCTAACTGACGAAGACTATGAGCTGTTTGTAGATGGCTCATGCATGAGACATGAGGACGGAGGCCTAAGTGCTGCTTATGCAGTATGCACTTTGGGAGGTCCAGTGGAAGCATCCTATTTGCATGGAGTTAAGTCTGCACAATTAGCTGAATTGGTTGCATTGGCAAAAGCTGTAAATTTGGGACGAACATGAAAATAACCATATACACTGATAGTCAGTATGGTTATGGGGTTGTGCATGACTTTGGCCCATTGTGGCTGCAAACTTGAGTTTCTGACTTCTTCAGGTACCCCTATTAGAAATGGAAATTTTGTGCAAGAATTACTGGAAGCAATCCAGTTACCAAAAGAATTGGCAGTGGTCAAGTGTGCTGCTCACAAATTTGGCAATGACAAAGTGACAGTAGGTAATCGATATGCTGACCAACTGGCCCAACATTGTGCAAAATACAAAATGGCTATAAATAAAAAGATGGGAGGAAACGGAAACAGCTGCCAACTTCTGGTGCTTGAGGGAAGAAAAACATGGGAAGAAGTGAGATATTTACAGAATGCAGCAGAACCGAAAGAAAAAGAAAGATGGAGAAAATTTGGTTGTCAGAGAAGGAATGAGGATGGTGTCATTGTTTACCTTAATGATATGCATGTGTTGCCAGACTGCTTGCTTGCTCCTATGGCTAGGCTGATACATGGAGATACACATTTGGGGGGGGATGCCATGGTGCTCATTTTTTGACGGACATGGTTTAATTCAAAATTTAGAAACATAGCAGAGGCACTTTGCCAAAGGTGCCTGGTTTGTCAGCAATTCAATCCTGGAAAGAAAACTGTAGTTTTACCAGGAAAAATTGGAAAAGCAGAAGGCCCTTTCATACGATTACAACTTGACTTTATTCAGTTACCCCCTTGTCGAGGAATGAAGTACGTCCTCGTCATTGTCTGCCTATTTTCAAAATGGGTAGAAGCTTACCCTGCTCACAGAAATGATAGCATCACTGTAGCCAAACTGTTACTGAGGGAATTGATACCTAGGTACGGTTTTCCAGTCACAATTGAATCAGACAAAGGTGGGCATTTCCATAGCGAAATAATAAGGCAAATTTGTGAAGCATTCAAAATTACGCAAAAACTGCACTGTGCATATCGCCCAGAGGCTTCTGGAGTGGTAGAGCAATTGAATGGCACAATCAAGTCACGATTGGGAAAAATTTATGAATCTAGTCAAATGGAATGGCCAGATGCTTTGCCACTTGCTTTGATGGGACTCAGAAGTCTTACAGCCCGGAACACCGGCTTGAGTCCACATGAGATATTTATGGGAAGAGCAATGCCACAAGCATGGGTACCAGGATACAAACTGATAAGCATATCTGATGATTTGGTACTAGAATACTGCAAGCAACTGGGTGACAAAGTGCGTTCTAACTCTCACCAGATTTGGGAAGACGCCGTCGCCAGGCCAACAACTCCAGCACATGACTTGAACCCAGGTGATTGGGTTGTAATGAAGAAACATACTCGGAAGATTTACCGTGCACCAAAGTGGGGAAAACCAAGACAAGTAATCCTGGTTACCACAACAGCTGTGAAGTGTGCAGGTGTGCCATGGTGGATCCATGCTAGCCATACGAAGAAGGTGACAGAACCTGAAGAAACTGAGGCTGAAGGTTGTGCAGCTGAGGGGTCTCCAGAAAGTGGTCCTGACCCTCAAGATATACTGATAGTAGAGCGTGAGTTACTACCCAAGTGATGTTAAGGTATATTTGAATCTATGGGCCCAGGTGAGTATATAGTAATAATATCCTAGCAGGGTGACCTGCGCGCTCTAGCAGCCTCTGGATTGGAAGGTCTCATGCCAGACTTGATACCTCCGGACCAGTCTGGCTTTTTCAAATGCCAACAAATACAATGAATTATTTTGACCAGGTGGATTTGACATTCTTGGATTGCTTTATTACTCTTAGCAGAGCTAAATATGTGCTTCATAGGCCCGTGTCCTGGTAACAAAGCAGACTCCATTATTGCACTGCACCTCCGAGACGTCATCAACTGTTCCCTCAACTCCGCAACCTTCCCTGAAAGCTGGAAACATGCCGAACTCAGCGCCCTCCTGAAGAAACCCACAGCTGACCCCACCAAACTCAAAAACTACCGCCCTATCTCACTCCTTCCATTCCCGGCCAAAGTCATCGAGAAAGCGGTCAACAACCAGCTCGCCGCATTCCTCGAAACCAACAAATCCCTCGACTCCTCACAATCCGGCTTCCGAGCCAAGCACAGCACTGAAACCGCCCTCATCGCAGCAACAGACGACATTCGAACTCTACTGGACAATGGAGACACAGTCGCCCTCATCCTCCTCGACCTCTCCGCAGCCTTCGACACGGTCTGTCATAGCACCCTTTTACAACGCCTCAGAAACGTCGGAATACAAGGAAAAGAACTGGAATGGATCACCTCGTTCCTCACCGGAAGAACCCAGAGAGTCCGCCTTCCACCATTCAAGTCAGAAGCCACTGAAGTCATCTGCGGCGTACCACAAGGATCTTCACTCAGCCCCACCCTCTTCAACGTATACATGAGCCCCCTCGCGGTCATCGCACGCCAACACAACCTCAACATCATCTCCTACGCCGACGACACTCAACTGATCCTATCACTCACCAGAGACCCTAACACTGCCAAAACCAATCTGCATGAAGGAATGAAAGAAGTAGCCGAATGGATGAAGCACAGCCGTCTGAAACTGAACTCAGACAAAACAGAAGTCCTCATCCTAGGCACCTCCCCCTCCGCCTGGGATGACTCTTGGTGGCCAGAGGCCCTCGGAAAAGCACCCATTCCGACGGACCACGCACGGAACCTGGGCGTCATCCTGGATTCCTCACTCTCGATGAACAGACAAGTCAACGCCGTTTCTTCATCTTGCTTCAACATCCTTCGCATGCTCAAAAAAACATTTCGCTGGATCCCCACCGAAACTAGAAAAACAGTCACCCACGCTCTGGTCACAAGCCGACTCGACTACGGAAACACCCTCTACGCCGGTACCACCGCAAAACTCCAGAAAAAACTTCAACGCATCCAGAACGCCTCAGCCAGGCTCATATTAGACATCCTGCGTAAAGAACACATCTTTGGTCACCTGAAAAACCTCCACTGGCTCCCCGTCAATAAGAGGATTACTTTCCGGCTCCTAACCCACGCACACAAAGCACTCTACGAAATCGGACCCGAATGCCTCAACACACGACTTTCCTTCTACACCCCCTCCCGCCAGCTATGTTCCTCCAACCAAGCCCTTGCCACTGTACCTCGCATCAACAAAACCACCATGGGAGGTAGATCCTTCTCCTACCTGGCAGCCAAAACCTGGAACTCACTTCCCACTCACCTTCGCCTTACTCACAACCACCTAGCATTCAGAAAGCAACTCAAAACGTGGATATTTGACAAGTAATTCCCCACCTTCCTCAAGCGCCTTGAGACCCTCTGGGTAAGTAGCGCGCTATATAAATCTTCTCGACTTGACTTGACTGGAACAGTGTGGGCTCTGATATTTTCCATTTGGAAAGGGGAACACAACAGGGGTGTCCCCTCTCACCCCTATCATTTTCCCTTAGTATTCATCTCCTGGTGGCTAAGATAGGCATGATACACTCCATTCATGTCCCTCTTTGCCAATGAAATACTAATGATCGTCACCTCTCCCAGGTCCTGACTGGAAGCAATGCAGGTAGAGCTATGACACTTTGAAAAAGTGGTCGAATTTCAAAGATGATCACGCATGTATATCTCTTGGCTGAGCTGCATACATGTCATTATAATGGACATGTAACCCAGACTTCTGTTCTTTTTTCAGGGCAGGCCGATTGATTTGGGTTAGCAGTTCTTGCCTACACTGAAATCCAATGTACATTTCATATGGCAAGATCACAGGATGCGTCTTCCATTTAAATATCTTCAACTTCTGAGGAGCTTTGGTGGGGTTTGCTTTGCCAGATTTCCAACTTTATTATAAGGCATCCCAACTATGAGTGATCTCTGAGGGGTCAGCCTGTGAGTCCGTTATACATTGACTCCATAAGAACGGGGCAGTGGAGATAATCTACATATGGGACCTCCTGTGGAAGCCTAAAGCAGACCGACCGCTGAATACTTACCTTAGCACCCCCACGGAAAATATACTTAGGATGGGGGATGAGGTCAACAAGACATTCACTTAGGCAACTTTCCCTTCTCCATTTATTCCAATTCACTACAATCCAGCATTTATAACTCAGACCCTTTAATGCATGGAGGGTAGGAGGATGCCTCACTGTGTAAGATCTCATTCATAATTGGGAGATTCTCATCTTCGGGCACCGTCAAAAGGCTTCCAGTTACTGGCAAATGAACATTATCACTCACTTCACCCAACGTCAGCACTGGGTACTCAGCTCAGAGTTGAGGGAAGCAGCAGCCAGGGACCTCATACCAAATGAGCGATATGTGAAAGGCTGGAGTGGCTCTAAGTAGTAGTTTTTTCTGTACTCTCTACTACTCTATACTCTTTTTAGCCCCTAACCACAGTAGAGGGCTTTCAGAGAGCTGACTCTGGGTAACACGATCTCAGACAAACAGTTGAATAGACGACTATACAGAGACATATCTAAATGCAGTAATTCAATGGGGATGCAGGAGGCTCATTTTAAAGCACTATATGATTGGTACTTATCCCCAACTAAATTGAAACATATCTTTCCCACTTCTTCAGATCTTAATTGCCACACTATAGGTGACATATATAGGACATAAGAAAACCCCTACTCTCTCTTCCCAGAGAAAATTGACCTCACGCAGAAGCAAGATTTATGCCATGTACAATAATGGGGCTGAAGTTACCATCTTATGATCTAAACGTGCAACAGATTAGCAGTGAAATAAGGGGGCACACACCTAGCTAGACAATTGGGGATAAAGAGGAAAAACGAAAATAAAGGAAATATTGAACACAATTCGGGGGAGGGCATTCACAGAAAGAGAAAACGCCAAGGCCTTTGGTCGCTTCTATAAGAACCTTTATGTGGCTGACAGCTACAAAGAGAACGCACAAATAAACAATCTGGATGAGTACACCTATTTTAAAATTAGTGAAGCACAAAATAAAGCACCTTAGGAAAGAAAATAGGAAACAGGAAAAAATCCTGAGACTGGCTGATAAGAGATCTAAGATTGAAAACTTATGCCATTCCAAAGCGAACAAGACCCATGCGGAAACTACCTCACCCACAAACTTGTTGAGTAGAGATAACAAAACAAACTGTTAGTCAACTTTCTGGCAACTCAACAATCCCTCAGGAAGTTACCGGAGCTCACCCCCACGAATCCAAAAACCAACATACTAGCTATAGGTGTTTCAAAAGGTACATTTGCTCCAAGAATTACAGGCTAGTCGAGCTCCTCCATTAAGTGAGGCAGTTGCAGAGTCTTTCTCTTCTACCATCCTTCCTCAACCTTCAAAGGAGAATGACTATTCCATCCGTGCTAACGTCCACACCATCCTTTGTCACTCGAGAGGCTGTACCCCCAGTGAACTAAGGCTTGTTCCAACAGTGCCTTTGATAAACCCTGGCTCTACTTTAGCCCAGACCCGCTTATCACATGAAACCACAGCACTAATAACAATGTTGCATCTGGAGTACACTTGACAAGGTCTACAAGACACACCGAATCCATTCAATATCGTCAAACTACTGGCTTCTCATCCAAAATCTCCGCCAACTCCAGCAATATTGGAAGTATACAGTTTATTCCTTCAACCATATTTCTCTAGAAGGAAGCAGCCGCTGTGACTTGGACTACTCACTCAGCAGTCAGAAAAATATGTGAAAACTGCAGTCTCCTAGAAGAATGGAGGATTATGAAAACATTAACATCAAAGTCCTAGTATTCCCCCATGCTCATTTACCATGACCCTAAACATGCCTCTTGACCATGACAAAATCAAAAGCCCCTACAGGCAACATACATTATCAAGAACCTCATGCATGCTTGAAAATGCAATAGGCCCTCTGTATTTTAGTGCCACCAACAACAGGCAAGATTAAACTATTTTTGCTCACAACCAAATAGGAGGACTTTGCAACTTTTCTATACCTATATTGGAAACTGAGCAAGAGCATTGAAGTTGTCTGACTGCCACCCTGGCTGGACCCTCACCACCAAACTGACTCATTTAAAAAGCACTCCATCTAACTCCAAAGTTCAGAGGAAGAGCCTAGTCATGAGTTTACCTTCCTGGATAGTGCTTGGCCTTCAGAACATCCTACCAGACCTGGATGCTAAGTTTTTCTTAACATTAAACATCACATGATGACATTATATGCATCTAGGAGTCATGGTGAGAAGTGGAAACCCCATTAGAAGGCTACCACACACTTCAATCCTGCATTGAGACAATCTGCCAATGGCCATGCAATGGGCAGCATGTCTATTTTTTCATAACCACGCTGGAACTTCATGGCCTCAGCTTTTGCTACCATCCATCACAGCCTTTATGTGTACAACTCAAGAACTGGAATCAGAACCCTGCAATGGGTCGATTAATCCTGCTGAATGTGTATTTTTATCAGGCAACCCCCAGGAAGAACGCCTGATTGCGGATATCAGGGAAGCACAACCCAAAGACAATCTCATCTTGACCTGCGATTTCAATCTAAATTTGTTTTTCAAAAACCAAACCCTCCAGTAAAATAGCAGACTCCTGGTGGCTGATCCCAGCACAGGTCATATACCCACAAAGAACCAATGTTACAGAAGAGAGTATGACAGCAGCTCCAGAGGGAATGTCACTCATGGCTCTGAAGGGATGTTATCCCAGAAATTAACCATTATGATGCACACACTTCTCCATGAAAAGATCTGTGGCAGTAGACTACATGTTTTGCTCAATTTCACTGATCAAGGTGGTCAAGTCCTTCTCCATCATACTACGCAGTGAAAGTCATCATCAACCTCAGATACAAAAACAAAAACAGCAGTTGATGGACAGAATGCAGAACAATGTCATACATTCACACCAGTACAGAGATCTGGGCCTAAATCCATCGTTTTTTTGCTCACCATGCCATTCCAGTTTGAACCCAGACATATGCACATCAGTCATGACCCTGTGCCCCATGGGAACAGTCCAGCCCGAACTGCCAAGCCAGGTCCTCCCTGGACTGGAAAAAAGCATCCTAGGACCGGGTTCGGGCTTTCAGCCCTCATCAGTCAGGATAACTTGATTCCAGTGGCATGGAGAGCATGGGACTCACGTCTGAGCAAACCCGTCCCACTGATGGACAGCATGCAGAACAATGTCATAGATTCAACCCACTACAGAGATTTGGGACTAAATCCATCAGTTTTTTTGCTCACCATGCCATTCCAGTTTTAACCCAGCCATATGCAAATCCGTCTTGACCCTGTGCCCCATGGGAACAGTCCTGCCCGAACTGCCAAGCCAGGCCCTCCCTGGACTGGAAACAAGCATCCTAGGACTTACAAAAAGAGGGAAAACACAAGGCAGCAGGGCTTTTTCCATCTATTCACTCAGAAACTGGAACAAGAGACCTGTATCCATCAGCACCACCCCAATGCTCCTCAAATTGAGGAAAGAGTTAAAAAGGCTCCCCCTCCTATCAATCATTGACTTTTTGCTTGTCCTTGACCCTGTTCATAACTCTGCTGCCTTTTGGTTAGATTTGCACTATACAAATTCTAAGGAAATGCATAGATACGTACATACATAAATACATACACATATACATTTCAAATATTGAGGATACAGTGCTCCCTTTCAACATGGCTTGGACAACTCTCTTTTCTCCTTATAGAGATGTCATCAAGGAAGCTAACTCTCCATCCTCCAAATCAATGTCTTTCATCGCTAACGAGGACCCACATGCCAGTAGCCCTTTTACAAAAAGAAAAAGGTTACTCCACTGCTTTGAAGTGTGCAGAATCGAAAGCATAATACATATATAGCGAATTATTGTGCAAGAGCTGGGGTCATATTATCAAGCCTGGGCGATAAAATTATCGCCACTTTATCGGTAGGAAACTGCTGCTAAAGTGGCGATAATGGGCTTGATAATATGCTCTATGGAATTCCAATCGAAGCTCATGTTAGATGTGAAGGACATCTAACATGAGCTTTGATTGAAAGTCCCTCAAGCACATTATCGCCACTTTAGCGGCAGTTTCCTGCCGATAAAGATGCGATCATTTTATCGTCCAGGCTTGATAATATGCCCCTTCGGGTCAAGAGCTCAGATTTGACTGGTTTGGCCACTTTAGCAATGATTATTAGCCACTTATTAACCCCTTAGCTGCTAGACCTTTTTCCCTCCTGTGCTAAGCCTTTTTTTTGGCTATTTGGGGTAGTGCGTGCTTAGGCCCCTGTAACATTTTGACCACATATGGTATCCACGTCAATTTTGCGTCCTTTTCTTCCAACATCATGGGGATTCTAAAGGTACCCAGGGTTTGTGGATTCCCTTGGGGGGGTCCCAGAAATTAAGCAAAATACAGTGAAATTATTGTTTTTTTCAGAAAAAATGGGAAAAGAGCTGCAAATGTTATCAAAAACGGGTTTGTGGGGATTAAATCATCATTTTCCCAGCTTTTAGGAAATGACAGTCTTTTGTCAGAGAACCAACATTTTTTACACAGTTTTGGCATTTTTCTGGGACATAGCCTATTTTTGCTATTTTTAGTGCTTTCAACCTCCTTCCAGCTAATGGTAAAAATGAGTAAGAAAACAATAATGGATCCGGGAAAGCTATACATTTTGGAAAGGTAGACAAAATTCTGAATTCAGAAAGGGGTCTTTTGTTTAAATCCATGAAGGTTTCTTTATAGAAACTAACAGTTAAATATTGGAAAAATTGAACATTTGTTGAAAAAAAGCAGCCTTTTGTCTCAGCATTTTCACCTGTAACTTCTTGTAATTATGACAGCTCTTTGAAAGCAATATACCGTTGCATACCTTGGACCTTCCTGGTTGTGGGGATATATATAAGACTTGTAGGCTCACCAAGAAACCAATGAACCCAGAGCCAAAATCTGAGCAGCAACTTGCAATGGTATTTTATTATGTACCAGGTATAGAGTAATTATTCTGGTAAAATGTATACATGGAAAAATTGGTATGAAAGACACCTATGTATTTCTGAATTGGGTACAAATTATAGAGTTTAGAAACAGTATATATTTGCACATTTTCAAAATTGGGAATACTTATACTAGCATGAGAATTATTGGTCATTTTTCAAAATGATTTTTTTTACACAATGTCATTCATTTGGAAGGTAGAAATGCATGAAAACTCAATAGGTAATAACAGTTGATTTACAAAACTGAATTACCCTAAGTCTCCCAATAAAAGCGGTACCTCACTTGTGTGGGTCGGCCTTGTGTCCGCGACAGGAAACGGCGCAAAATGCAACGTGGTCACACATCATTTTCGCAGTGAAAAATGACCCTTTTTTGGCAAAGTGCCTACCTGTAGTTTTTACACCTTAGCTCTGCCAGCACCTAGGGAAACCTAGCAAACCTATACATTTTTGAAAAGTAGACACCATGGGGAATCCATGATAGGGTAACTTGACGACCTCCCACCAGGTTCTGTTACCCAGAATCTCTTGCAAACCTAAATAAGTGTACCGAAAACAAATTGTTCCTATATTTATGTGGTGGAAAGTTCTGGATCTGCGTGGACACACACATTTCTTTCCACCCTGCGTTCCCTAACATTTTCAGAGAAGAATGGTACCCCACTTGTGTGGGTAGGCCTAGTGCCTGCGACAGGAAACGGTGCAAAACGCAACGTGGTCACCCCTCAACCAGGTTCTGTTACCCAGAATTCCATGTAAACCTAAAAAATTGACCAAAAAAAACCATTTTCTGTTCGCCTAAGATATTAACTAATAAGCCACTTGTAAATGAACATTCATGAGATTTTGTCTCATAAAGTTCTACTATGTCTACAACTCACGGAAAACAGAAGCAATCACTCCAACCCAATTTCAGAGTGGATGTTCAGCATTGCAAGAAACTCTGTCTCAGGCATAAGATCATGCACTTCTGATGTTTCACTATACATTCCTGGAATTTAGGGGCCTTGCAGGATAGAGAGAAGAAAAACAAACAGAGAGACACAGAAGAGAGTGAAGAAGAAAGGAAAAAATGAAAAAGAGCGTCCAAAGAAGAGAAAGACAAAGAAAGATAAATAAATAAGCCAGGTTCTACATCAAAGGATTTAAGGTTTTTATTTTAGTAATCTAATTAATCTCTGTGATTGTGAATCGAGCTGGAATTAAGGGTAATGAGGCAGACTAAAATAAAGAAGCACTAGGAGACATTTCAGTTGTTTGATTTGGGGATTGCACTTAAACAAAAAGAGAGTAAGGGAAGCTTATTCACACAATGTTGTGAATGGAGAGTACTCCTGGTCCCCTGGACTAGTATTAGTAAACAAGAAAGGAGTACCACCTCAAGGGATTACTCGAAAGGTGATCTGTATGAGGACAGATGATGAAGCTGGACAAAGGGAGACAGGAGTCTTCCTTAGGTTATAACAAACCCCTCACTCACCACCTAGTGGTGACATGCTTCATCATCGGGGCCACCCCGAAGGCCGAGTGCCAACAGGGTGTGCTGCAACACCTGGAATACAGTGGAGCGCGTTCTTGTGAGTGGTGCAGAAAAAATGTTAAAAAATGTCCTGGTATATCTATGACAAATGGATTTTATTTTAAGATTACTGGACATTAAATAAAAACGTGTTGCGATACAATTACAGTGAGTTATGATTGTGTGTATCAGTATGTGCAAGGTCTACATGTTTCAACCCATACATAGCAGTTAGCCGGGTTTTCTTCAGGACCGAAAGGAAAATGGGGGGTCAGAGTACACTAACACTAACCACGGGCATACGGAGAGGTGTATAGGTGACGGGCCTTTTTCCTCCTGGATAACTAATGTGTTTCTAAACCGGAGGCCACACTCCCTTCATCCCGTGATGCCTTAAGACCCCCCGTGAGGAGTCTTTTTTTACATTTTCTTCATACCCTATATTAGGGTTTTGAAGCATCAGCCTACTACAGATTTTTGTAGATTAGGCTCAGGAATCTAGGCTTAGCAGGGTATTAGTGTAGCCTGACCCCCCATTTTCCTTTCAGTCCTGAAGAAATCCCGGCTAACTGCTATGTATGGGTTGAAACATGTAGACCTTGCACATACTGGTACACACAGTCATAACTCACTGTAATTGTATCGCAACACGTTTTTATTTAATGTCCAGTAATCTTAAAATAAAATCCATTTGTCATAGATATACCAGGACATTTTTTAACATTTTTTCTGCACCACTCACAAGAACCCGCTCCACTGTATTCCAGGTGTTGCAGCACACCCTGTTGGCACTCGGCCTTCGGGGTGGGCCCGATGATGAAGCATGTCACCACTAGGTGGTGAGTGAGGGGTTTATTATAACCTAAGGAAGACTCCTGTCTCCCTTTGTCCAGCTTCATCATCTGTCCTCATACAGATCACCTTTCGAGTAATCCCTTGAGGTGGTACTCCTTTCTTGTTTACTAAAAATGATTTGGGGATTGGACACTTCATACTGCACCTTTAAGAACTACCTATCCTTCCAACTGAAACAACATTTGTTTGAGGAGGAGGACTTTGAAGATGTATCTTCTGATCTGGAGTCTGAAATGAGGTTATCGTGTGTCTATTCAGGATGATTTCACACCACTGCCTTTAAACGTTTTTCGCATGGTAGCTTTAGCTTTTTGTAATTTTTTGTAGAAGAGTAAGCAGCTAGCTATTTAAAGAATCATTCTATATTAATAATACTTACTTTAAAAGTATATATGTAATTAAATATGTACATAATAGTCTTAGACCAAATTCAAAAATCATGTTTCTGAGTAAGTTGCATAACTTACGGGTATTTGAAAGTAAGTCACACATAAGTAATAAGTAAGGCACAAGTAATTGGAAATCTGGCACTTTTATCTACTGTAGGGAAAGCATATTTGTCACTGTTGCATTCTTTTTCCATCTATTCACCACTACACTTTTGCAAATGTACTACCAGAAATTCCCTTTCCATTGATCTTCTGTTTACGCTCAGCTTATCTACAAGTATTTTCCAAGCACAACTGAAAGGATGAATTTCTAATAGTGGTATTCTCAGATTTTTCAAGGCTAAAAGTCCTATTTCCATTGCTCTTTTACTGACTTACATAACAGCTCTGTTTGGAAACCTTTTCATTGTGGTAACTTTTCATTCAAACATTCATTTGAACAACGCATACATTCACAGCTCATACCATTACAACAAAACTTCTACAACGCAGAATCCATTACAACGCAGGCCATTACACCGCAGCTTCTATTACAACGCATGCCATTACAACGTAAGTAGGGGTAAGTAATATTAGGGTAAGTGTTGGATAGTGTAGGGGTTAAAATTACTATTCTAACTCCATGGGGGGCGTAATAGTAGGGTAAGTGCTGGATGTTGTAGGTGTTACAATGTAATTAAATACTTACCCATACTTACGTTGTAATGGCATGCGTTGTAATAGCAGCTGCGTTGTAATGGCATGCGTTGTAATGGCATGCGTTGTAATGGATCCTGCATTGTAAAAGTTTTGTTTGAAATGGTAGTGCGTTGTTTTAGTTGCGTTGTAATGGCTGTTTCCCTTCTGTATATCTGCTGGAAGTTGGACTGTTGGCCTCTAGGATTGAATACTAATTTCCAATTGAAGAATACTTTATTCAGACAATCAAGTCCATCAAAGTGATAACTGTGTAGTGCAGGTGTAATCAAAATGATACAATGAATAAAAGCATCAAAACTCCATATTAACACAATTCCTAAATAGATTTAAGCCAGACGTAGGAAATTACATGAAAAAATGTAAACAATTATAAAGCAAAATGCCTAGCTTTTTTAACAGCATGCATAAAGAGACATTTAAGACAATTCATAGGTATGGATAACATGGTGGCTGGCTCAAGGGCTGGTCGGGAGCAACCATGAGGTTGGAATCGCACGTCTGTTAGTGGTATGCTCACCGTGCTTGGATTTTGAAGGATGATTCCCCCCTTCTTCTAAGGGTATTGGGTGATTAGGCAAGACGGAACCGTCAGTTGTATGATATTACAGCTCATTCCGTTGCAACGCATGCCTTTACCACACATGCCTTACAACGTGACTGCCTTTCCCACGCATAACCTTCAGCACGAATATTCCTTTACCACGTTGTAAATGTATGCTCAGTAAGGGCATACTCTTGTTAAAGGTTATTCCCCTACCCCTTAAACCTTCTTACAAATACCCCTCTCCTGCCCTTTACCCTAAATTCGGCCCCCTTTTTTTTAAAATAAAGTTTCCCTTACCTAACCACTTTGTTTTGTTTTTTTCCAGGTTGTACCTCGTTTAGAGGAAACGGAAGTGAGACTTTCTGTTTCCTCTAATGACGTCGATTGCCTTTTTCATGTGCGTTTTTTCGGGGGGAGACCCCCCGCACCCACTTTTTTCACAAATAGCCTACCACACATGCCTTTACTATGTATCTTGTACTAAAGGTATGAATGGCCCCCGCACCCACTTTTTTCACAAATAGCCTACCACACATGCCTTTACTATGTATATTGTACTAAAGGTATGCATGGTAAAGGCTATTCGTGTTAACCACGCATGTGTTGTACTGCATGTGTGGTTAATGATATGCGTGGGAACGGCTGCATTGTAGTGGCCATTTCCCGACTCACGGAGTACCTCGCTGCTGCACCGCAGCAGTTCAGCTTTGGTGATTCCGCTTTACGTGCCCTGGAATGCTGCAGTGTTGTCAGGGTCAGCGTGAGCAGAGACATAGCTTGTCGTAATTTGACAATGGCCGAGTTAGCGCTTAGCTGTGCTACACGTTTTCCCTCTTAACTTGACTATACTTGGAAACGCCATCTTGTATGTTACGGCGGCCATCTTAGATCATGAGCGGCCTCGTGGCCAGCGTGCCCTTTAGTCCGTTGTCCGTACCACTGACCACTCGAGTTTGCCCAGCAACAGGCTATTTTTAGTAACGGTCAAGCCTGTACATGCGCAGTCCCAACTGACCAGTCACCCCTCAGGAATGTGCCGCCAAACTGACCAGTGGGGTTGTAACCCCTCCCATGAGCTGGCTGTGTTCCAAAAATGACCATATATGTACATAACGCTCTGTAACTCTGTACCGCCTATCTTTTTATTACCTGTAAATTGTATAAAAGAACGGGTCACACCGATGTTCGGTGTGATACTTCTTGCATTACCGAAGGGTGCTGTAGGAATGTACCACCACCCCATGGGGTCTTAATAAACTTGTTCTTTGTACTTTTCAGTTTCCGTGCCAACAGTTCATTCAGAGTAAGTGGGTTATCTACGGAGCATGTAGGCCTTGGGAACCCGATACTACAAATTGGCGACCACGAAGGGACTCATCGGCGACTCGGATGCCCGAAGGAGAGGTCGTGACGAAGGTTTGGAAACTCGCCATGGACGCGTACGCTGCCACCGAGTGACCCGAGTCTTGGCACCCGCGGTGTTTCTTCCTTTCCTTCTGATCTGACCTTCCAGGTGGCGCCGGTCTCCGACTGAGTTCTTGATCGTCTGCGTTGCTGGATAAGTGCCGTTTGGCTGATTCGATTAAAAGACCTTGGCAGTTGGAATCTGGACCTTTGAGATTTGGGTAAGATTTGTGATCGGTAAGGTAGTCTGCGGACGCTTACTGAAGTTCTATGATTTGTGATCGGTAAGGTAGTCCTCGGACGCTTGCCGAAGTTCTATGACCTGTGACTTTGATTTGAGTTAGCTAACATTTGTGAATTTGTGAACTTTGAATTTATATGTGTAGTGCACTTCACATAGGCAGGCATGTAAAGATGTTTCTCTAATTTTGTTTTTTTTCCTCTGAGCGGCACATTTGTGTGAAGTACTGTAAGTGCCATTTTATACGGTATCCCGCTTTCGTGATACTTTTTGAACATGCCTGTTTTAAGCACGCTCCGAGGGATGTGCTGTCTTGGAAATGGTACCAGAATTAGGTTAGCGGAATCACAGCCGGCTCCCCCAGAAGGAACACCAAACCGTGAAATGTGCATCAAATTCGGCCTCCCCCCTATAATGTACAGTAAATTATGGCATAAATACACCAAAACAGATCCTGAATTGTAATGGCCACTACATGGGTCGTTCGATTTGCGTAAGGTTCAGTTTGTGGAGCAGTGTTTGTTTCAACGAAGGTCTAGACAAAATATGTTTGATTGTGTGCGAATGTGGGAGAAAGCGGTGCGTGAGCGAATGAAACGTGAGGTTGCCTTGGCGGACAAAGAGCAGCGTAAGGCTGCTCGGGATAAGGCTTTACAGCTTGAGGAAAAGGAGGCCCAAGAAAAGAGAGAGAGGGAGGAACGGGAACGTAAATTGCAAACGGCTGGTCAATTCCCTATTCGTCGACCGCTTTATCCTGTCCTTAATAATGAAATTGATGATTTTTCGTTACTAGATCGATTGCCTCCTCCGTACGTTCCACCTACGGCTCCGACTGTGGACTCCGACGATGACGGACAGGATAAGTCGGGAAAAGGGAGCAAGTCGAGTGTCAGGTTATCTGCAGAAAGATCCGTGGATTTGCGTAGTTGGGCCCGTAAATTGAATACAAATTTTGTAACTGTGGCTGAAGTTATTACTGAGAGGGGTAACTGGACAGAACTAGAATTGATGTGTTTTTTGTCTACTTTGGCTGATAAAGTTGTTACCGCATTTCGGAAAGATTCGGATACATTAGAACCTAAGGCTGTATCGGTTTATCATGAGAATCTAGATAAAGGTTTATTTGTTCTTGCAGATGTTGATACGTTTTTCAAGCAACTGATCCAGCTGCGGGATGAGACTTCCAGATTGCGGGACGAGCGGAAAAAGAATAAGGAGTCGGGGCTGGAGTCTACTGGGCAGTCTAAGGAGTGTTCTCTCCGGGGTTGAGATAAGAGTTCTAAAATGCATGTCATGCCTATGCGTGAAGCTGCGCCTTTGTATGTTGCACCTAAAGGGGATGGTACAGACGATGATAAAACATCGAAGGATGCGAAGGGGTATTTTATATATAATTGGGTGTATACGCCCTGGAATAGAGCAGATGTTATGCGTTGAAAAATTCTTTGCCTGACCGTCGTAAAAATCCGGCAGCATTCTATGAAGGGGTGGAAGGGGCTATTTCGTCCTGTGTGATGACTTTTGTCGATATAGATTTGTTTTTTGGGTTAATTCTTCCGCCTGATATGTGGAGATTAATTCGTAAAACTAATGATGTAACGATACTTGGGGGAACGTGGAAAGAAATAAACGAAGCAGATTTAGAGAGGGAACCGGCATGTAAGCCATGTCAATTGATTCTAGACCTCCCGGCGGCTATTTTGATTAAATTAAAAATGCTCGTTCCCTCTAAAAAGATCGATTGGACCATGTTAGCTTCGTGCAAACAAAAGTCAGATGAAACGGTTTCAGATTTCTTTACACGTTTCGAAGAGGCGTTTCACGATTACAGTGGTCAATCGTTAACAGACGATACGGGTCGGCATTTGTTTGTAGATAAGTATGTGGCTAATTTCCTACCGGAGATTGCAAAACGATTAAAATCGAGTGAAAGTTCCTGGGCCACGGCGACCCCTGCGTCTTTGTTAACTATGGCTCAGTATTATGAGCGGCAGGAGTTGGAGGCTAAAGAAAGTGTTGATAAGAAAGCGAAAGAATTGAAAACGAAGGTGATGTTGGCACAGGTTCGTGGAACACAAAATAGAGGGAATGATAGGGGCAGACGAGGTGGAGGCAATTCGTCGTATGGTCGTACGGATATAGCGGAGTATCAGTGTGCTTATTGTAAAGAGTTTGGGCATTGGGCTGAAGATTGTCCGGTACTTTGTGAACAACGTAGCCAGCGTGGTCGAGGAGGTGGAAGGTCGAGGGGCAGTTATACGGGGGCGAGAGGTGGCGGAGGTGATCGTGGAAGGGCTGAAGAGAGGGGCCGTGGCCAGGATGAACGAAATGCTTTTGATAGACGAAATCAATATCAGATATCGGAGGGTGAGAATGTGGAGCATCAGGATTATGTGCATGCATAGGATTGCGTAGGATGGGGTACGGAATCAGTTGAAGTGCCGGTAGATCAGAAAGGTCCATATGTATCAGCGGGCATTTTGGGTTTTACTGATCAATTTTTAGTCGACACAGGAGCTACTCGTAGCGCTTTGTCAAAAAACTTGGTTCCGAGGGCTCCCCTGTCTGGCGAAATGATAACATGTGTAGGGTTTGATGGCACACCCTCCCCTAGCCCATTGTCAAAACCCTTGCACTTTGTCTTGATAAATTTTTCAGTTTTGGTCAATTTTTGTTATCTCCCCATACACCAGATAACATCTTGGGCATTGATTTGCTTAAATACTTTGGAGCAACGATACGCTGCGCTCCCGAGGGAGTGCGGGTTATTTTGAATGACAATTACCCTGAATCGGATAGGTTTTGTACTATACAAGACACTGCAGCTTTGGCCTCTCTCCCGCACACGTTATGGGCGACCTCAGACACGGATGTGGGAGAGATGCGTATTCCACCTATTCGAATTACTGTAAAGGAGGGAGTCTCTCTGCCACGTGTGCCACAGTATAAGATTTCCAGGGAAGGTGAAATTGCCCTGACACAGATTGTCCAAGATTTGATAACTGCAAGAGTGGTGGAGGAAGTTCCTTACAATGTTTGCAACAGCCCTATTCTCCCGATCCTTAAGAAAGATACTGACGACAAAGTCTATCGTTTTATTATTGATTTGAGAGAAATTAACAAAATTGTCATTCCCCAATACCCGGTGGTGTCTGACATCACGACTTTGCTTACACTGGTGCCACCAACGGCAACAACATTTAGTGTTATAGACTTGAAAAATGCGTTCTTTTCCATCCCTGTCCACCCTGATAGCAGATATTTGTTTGGCTTCACGTTAAATAATAAATCGTATAGATTTTGTCGTGTTCCTCAAGGTTACACTGAGAGCCCTAGTATCTACAGCCAAGCTTTGAAAAGACAGCTTGATTCTTTTGAGTTTCAGTCTGGGGTTGTCCTTATCCAGTATGTCGATGACCTTTTGCTCGCTGCAGACTCTTATGTACAATGTGAGGAGAGTACAATTGCTTTGCTTTCCTTTTTGGCACAGAACAATCATAAGGTTTCCAAGAAAAAGCTTCAATACTGTAGACCCAAGGTGACCTACCTCGGTCATCTTTTGTCTAAGGAGGGGCGTGCATTAACATCAGATCGAATTCAGGCGATTTTAGACACGCCAATTCCCCGCACTCAGAGAGATGTACGCGCCTTCATAGGACTAACGTCCTTTTGTAGACAGTGGATTATGGGGTTTTCGCACATTATCAAACCTTTGTTAGCGTTACTCTCCAAAACTGCACCAATGCCCCTTGAATGGACAGATGAATGTCAAAATGCCTTTGAACAATTGAGACAAGCCCTTTGTTCTGCACCCGTGTTAGGTACACCAGATTATACAAAGATTTTCACGTTGTACGTCCACGAGAAAGATGGGTGCGCGTTATCAGTGTTAGTGCAAGCACACGGGGATAAGCAGAGGCCATGCGCATACTTCTCGGCGGTTCTTGACCCTGTAGCATGAGGGTTACCTGGGTGTTTTCGAGCAGTTGCAGCAACAGCGGTAGCTATACGACAGAGTGAGGGAATAGTGTTATCGCACAAACTATTGGTGTTAGTTCCCCATGCAGTAGATGCCCTGTTAAATCAAACAAAGACCCAATATCTTTTATTATTATTATTATTAATGGCAATTTGTATACAGAAAGCGCAACTAAACCCATAGGCATCAGGGCGCTGAAGATGGTAACCAGAGAGCTCAGATATCAACCAGGGGGGAACTTAGAGATAAGCTGCTAGAAATAGCCAAGTCTTAAGTGCCCTGCGGAACTGAAGGTGAGAGGAGATCAGCTTGAGATCACTAGGGAGCGTATTCCAAAGTCTAGGCGCAAGGAAGTGAAAAGACCTTCCTCCCCACCGGACCTTGGATATACGAGGAACCACAAGCAGGTTTTTATTGGAAGAGCGAAGTGCTCTCCCAGGGACATAGTGGGCCACCAGGGCACGAATAGCCTCCGGTCCAGATTCATTAAGGGCACGATGAGTAAGGCATAGAGCCTCTCACCAGTGCACGTTTAACAGGATATGAGCTTACACTTTTGGCGCCACATATCACACTAAAAAGATGTGCTACCCTGAACCCTGCCACTTTATTGCCCTATACGGTTGAGGAGGGTCAGGAAGAAAAACATCATGACTGTGTTTTCCTGACCGAGGAACAGACAAAGGGTCGTGTCGACTTACAGGATATGCCACTTCCAGATGTGGATGGGGAACTGTGGGTTGATGGATCGTGTTTGAGGCTGCCAGATGGTACGACTTCCGCAGCCTACGCGATCACGACACTTAAGACAGTGGTAGAAACAGCTAGAATACCACAGAAATCGGCTCAAGCAGCAGAGCTGATAGCCTTGACAAGAGCCTGCGAATTGAGTGCTGGCCTATGTGTGAACATATATACAGACAGCCGGTACGCCTTCGGAGTAGCGCATGACTTCGGGCTACTCTGGAAAGAGCGTGGGTTTTTGACTTCTCATGGAGTACATATTATGCACGAAGAACTAGTGCGTGATCTCCTAAACGCGTTGCTTTGTCCAAAGAAAGTAGCGATAATTAAATGTAGTGCCCATAAAAAGATCATTGATAAAGTGGGTCAAGGAAATGCTTTTGCGGACAGCATAGCGAGACAAACGGCTATGTCTCGAACTGACTCCCCCATGTACGTGACACAATCACAGGCTGAGCGATGGTATGATGCTAGAGCAGAGATACTAGATATTCTGAAATCAACTACTGAATCAGAACTTGCGGCATGGGCAGCAGAAGGGGTGCTAGATGATGAAGGTTGTTGGAGAAGCAAGGACATGGAGAGATGGAAATTGCCTGCAGCTTACTTGCAAGCGATGGTCCAGATGACACATGGGTTGGCGCACGTGGGGGCTCTTGCAATCACTCGACTGTTAACACGAGTTTGGGAGCATCCCGAGATTGCCAATACTGCCAAGAGAGTAGTGCAGACCTGCCTGATATGTTTGCAGCCCAATCCTGCAAAGGGGACCCATACTCCGAAAGGAGGGTTCGTTCCACCTTCTGCACCATTCAAGGTACTCCGAATGGATTATATCCAGCTTGAGCATTGCAACAACCTTAAGTATGTCTTAGTGGTGGTATGTGCTTTTAGCAAATGGGTTGAGGCTTTCCCCACGAAAGACAATACAGCTTTGACAACAGCTAAGGTGTTGCTCAAGGAGTACTTCCCTCGATTTGGAGTTTGCAAATTTTTGTGGAGCGATAATGGGCCTCATTTTGTCGGGAAAATTGTGGAGTATGTACTGAAGGGGTTGGGGATTCAGCAGAAGTTTCATGCTGTGTTCCACCCTCAGTCAGCAGGTCTTGTCGAGCGGTACAATGCCACGTTGAAACTAAAACTGGCTAAGATTGTAGCATCTACGTCATTGAAGTGGCCGGATGCTTTACCGCTAGCATTGCTCTCTCTCAGATCAGTGCCCCACTCTCGAACAGGCCTCACACCGTATGAAGTGGTGTTTGGCAGGCCTATGAATATTTGGGGAGTGCCTAAGCCGCGATTGATACATGATGTGCCTTGTATAATGATGAACGATTATTTGGCACGATTAACAAATGATTTGCTTTCTATTCATCAACAGGTTCGAGAAGCGCTCCCTGAAAATTCTACTGGAGAGGCCCACAATCTTCGCCCTGGTGACTTTGTGATGGTGAAGTCGTTTGAGAGGGCGAACAGCTTGGAACCGAGGTGGCGTGGCCCCGAGCAGGTCCTCCTGGCTACTCGAACAGCTGTACGAGTGACCAACAGAAAGCGGTGGGTGCACTCAACCCACTGCCGTTGTGTTTCTCCTGATCTGGTGAATCCTGCCGTGCTGACCGACTACAAGGAGATTCTGGAGAAAGAAAAGAGCCCAGCTGTGACATCGGCCGAAGTTGAGGGAGCCTTCCCGGACCATACTGTTTCTGCACGAGAGCGCTACAATCTGCGGCCACGATAAGAAGATTTTTTGGTTTTCGAGACTGGTTGGTTACCGCTCTGGGGTTTGTGAAACGGAAGCCAAGAATCTCAAGGGGGGGGGATCAGTTCTGCCAAGAGTAGCGACACCCGTCTTGACCCCGGAGAAGAAAACAACGGCTAACTCGGAGCTCAGCACCGTATTTTTCTTTTTTAGGTATAAACATATGTACATTTGAGACTTTGTGAACTTTTTGAATTATTTGAGACATTAAGAACTCTTTGAACTATGGCGTCTTCTGCATCACGAGACAAAAGAATACTTGGTGCCATCCTTTTTGTCTTGACAATTGTGGTAATAGCAGTGATAGCTTGGGTAGTTGAACTCGTGGTGCCTGCACGTGAACATTTGCTGCCGACTACCCCGGCTCCATCTGAACATTTTCACTTCACCTTGCCCTACCATGAAGAACGGCACCGACAGACTTATTTGAACAATAGCTTTATTCAGATCCTGCATCATACGCATAACATGACAAATACATCGAATTGTTGGGTGTGTGGGATGTTGCCTGGTCATCAGAAGAAAGGGGGCACTCCACTCATTCCACTCCCGTTTTCACATAATGGATCTTGCAATGCATGGTACACTCTTCTATTCACTTTGCGATGGCCAACGAAAGGGGGGGTGCTTTTCCGTTTGAATAAAATTTGCTACCATGACCGGGATGGGTATCCACGAGCTGAGGGTACTCGATTTGAATGGGAGGAATATCGCCCCGATAATGCATCTGTTCCCCGTGTTTACAGAAATCAAAGGAACATCAATGTATCCAGTTCACATGTTGTTAATGTTATTGCCACTAAAGCTGATTTGTGCATACGTAATAAAGGTACAATCCCGGTTGGAAAAAGTGAATGCAACACTACACTTACATTTGACAGCCCGAATGGCAAATCGTTTGTAGCATCTCGCAATACTTATTTTATTTGTGGAACAAAGGGTTATCATCAGCTCCCGTTGGGATGGTTAGGCACTTGTTATGTATCCTTTGTATTGCCCCCTGTATTCATCGCCCCACCAATGTATCATAATGACTATGTACTTTATCACGACTTCGTGTTGAATCGTGTTAAACGTACTGTTGTTCTGGACGACATCGACCAGACTGATACTGCTTTGCAACAGTATGTGGACTTTAATTTGGGACTGTTCTCCTTTGTGGGGGCTGCTTTGAATAGTCGGAAATTACGACGATTGACCCGTGTTGTTGAGGCTGTAGCCAATGATACTGCTATTGCACTAGGGAACATTACTGAAGAACTCCAGATTTCTAGGATCGTTATGCTTCAGAACAGAATGGTTTTAGATGTGGTTCTAGCTGATCGTGGGGGGGCATGTAGAATCATCGGAAGTAGCTGCTGTGTATACGTACCTGATAATTCGCCATCTGTTTATGATGCCATTTCTAAATTGCACAAAATAGCAGGTGAAATACACCCGGACAATGGAACTTGGACTCTTTCAGGGTGGTTCTGGTCAATGCTTACCACTTGGGGTTGGAAACTGCTAACGATTTTATGTATCATTGTTGGGATATTGTTTTTTGTATGTTTATGTATACAATGTGGCCCAGCTTTATGTTCCATGTGTTTATCGGCTTGCATACCATCAAGACGAGCTCTTGCTCACAACGAAATGATGCTTCATAAAGAAGTAGCCCAAATAATGCTAATTGATATTGAAGATGAACATCCTGATTATGTTCAATATGAGGTAGCTTCAGCTAAACGCTAAAAGGGTCGTCTGTCGTAATTTGACAATGGCCGAGTTAGCGCTTAGCTGTGCTACACGTTTTCCCTCTTAACTTGACTATACTTGGAAACGCCATCTTGTATGTTACGGCGGCCATCTTAGATCATGAGCGGCCTCGTGGCCAGCGTGCCCTTTAGTCCGTTGTCCGTACCACTGACCACTCGAGTTTGCCCAGCAACAGGCTATTTTTAGTAACGGTCAAGCCTGTACATGCGCAGTCCCAACTGACCAGTCACCCCTCAGGAATGTGCCGCCAAACTGACCAGTGGGGTTGTAACCCCTCCCATGAGCTGGCTGTGTTCCAAAAATGACCATATATGTACATAACGCTCTGTAACTCTGTACCGCCTATCTTTTTATTACCTGTAAATTGTATAAAAGAACGGGTCACACCGATGTTCGGTGTGATACTTCTTGCATTACCGAAGGGTGCTGTAGGAATGTACCACCACCCCATGGGGTCTTAATAAACTTGTTCTTTGTACTTTTCAGTTTCCGTGCCAACAGTTCTTTCAGAGTAAGTGGGTTATCTACGGAGCATGTAGGCCTTGGGAACCCGATACTACAAGCTGTTGAGTATGCACAGGAGGCTAGACGCTAGCGGGACAGGAGATAAAGGAGATCTTGCCCGCTTGTATGCTCTGATGGATTGTGAGCTCCTTGAGTCAAAGGGTAAGTCTTCTCTGTTTACTTGCCCCCAGCTTGATAGAATAGTGGAAAAACAGGTGGGTCAGAGCAGTGAGAACCAGGAGTCGATATACCTCAGGTGGAGAAACAAAAGGAGTTCCCTTCCGCCAGTGATAGTGTTAATTAAACACATAAAGCTCCAAACTAATAAACACTCTACCCAAAAATGTGTTGGTAAGCCCACTAGTGCTGAGATCACCACTAAAGTAAAGGAGAAGCGGGACCTGACTACGATTAAGCTTAAAAAAAATACCCACCCACTAAAATCCTATTTTACAGCCATGTTAGACCTAAGTAAGGAGGAGGAAGAAGAGAGAAGGTGGGTATGAAGCAGGAGTGGCCCAACCTTTAAGAACCACTTAAGCAAGGAAGGGGCGAGAGGTATGGGTGGAGGCATTCAAGGTAGACAAGGTGGGTTAATAGTGCATCCAGCGGTTGCAATGAAGAACATATTCTCATGCTTGGATTCAGAAGAGCCAAATTTGAGAAAAGGGGGTGCTATGGTGGAAGTAGGAAACACTGTAGGCAGTGCCACACTAGATGAAAAATCTGGGAGTGCGGGGTCAAAAAGAACAGACTCTGTGGAGGGGATGTTAGGTCAACTTGACCAAGAGATTAAGGATCGTTTCTCCATTTCAGACTCAAACCAAAAGGAGATTCAGGCAACCTGCTTGAATTTGAAAGTAAAATTAGAGAGTTAAATAAAACCACAAACAGGATTTAGAATCTGGGTTAAAAGAAATCCAGACAGTTGTTCAAGAAAACACTGAAGAAGTAGGGCACTTGAAACAAAGAAGGTGTTGTCAGATAAACTAGAAAAATTGGAGACATTAAATCCTTTGTGATAAAACTGTTGAGAAGTGCATTCCCATAGGAAGAAAGTCTCGCCACCCTTGACGCAGAAATACAGCGAGTGTGCAGAGACCCCTTCAAATTACACCCAGGGCGAAAGAGCCCCTAAAAGATGTTGGTAAACTTTCTATCTTACACCATAAAAGAGAGGCTTCTAAGGCTGGCCCTGAAAGAAAAATCAATGCAGGAGCTGGGAGTTGCTTTTAAGATTAGATTAAATAGCTATAGGGAGACCGTGTATAGGCAGTTGGGATGGGAAATAGAATGGAAGAATTGAATGGCCTTGGTCTACTTGAGATTCCCGGCCACTTTGAAGATTATGTGGCAAAACAAAATGCATAACCTTTTCAACCCTGAAGATGCATATAATTTTATAGTGCAAGTAAAGAGGGGAGAACTCAGGAAATGAGATACCATTACTCTCCCAGGGGTCACCTCAAATAGGCAATAGACAGGCCTAGTTGCAAGGTTGGGAGGGTTCCCAAGGGTGTAAGCACTAGGGGTGGGGATTAGTGGGAGAAAACTATAAAAAGTTTGAGTCCTCAAGCTGGCATAGTAGAAAAGCACCATTCAGTAGTAGTTGTCTCTAAAAAAATGAGCACAGTGGTTGAGGGGTCATTAGACCTTAACATATTATATTGGAATGTTAATGGGTTGAGGGTTAAAAAGAGGCGGCATACTATCTTGCAATATCTATAGCAGCATAAACTGCAAATATTGATGCTGCAAGAAACTCATCTTAGAAACTAGACATGTAGAGACCTCTTTTTAAACACAAGGGGATGGAAAGTATAATTGCCACAGATCAACCACATTAAAGGTATCGGAATAGTATCCAAAATAAAGCAAGGAGTGTAGTTGGTTCAGTATAACGCGGATGAGGATGGGAAAATATTTATAGCAGCAGTTAATATACATCAGAACCTATACACGTTAGTCAGTTACTATGGTCGAATCATAGATGACGTTTCACATTTGGCTTGTTTCCACTTTGGTTGATTTTAATGCACCTAATATTATAGGAGGAGACTCTAAAAAGTTTTAGATAATAATTTGGACAAATTCTTCTCAAGAATAAAGTTCAATTCACCAAAAATGAGGGCATACATGTTTGATATGCTGAAAAAATGTAACCTCTGTGCAATGTTTACCAGAAAATTAAGGAGAAATCGCAGGGACTATACCTTTCATAGTAAGAAAAAAAGGCCTTACTCTAGATTTGATTATTTTCTTATGGATTGGAGGGAGATGGAGAGAGTTGCAGCAATAGAGCATCTCCTTATTCACCTCTCATACCATGCAGACTTATTCCTAAATCTTGAATTAAGTGACACACGGGTGCCTAGGAGGTGGACAGTCAATAGAAGGATTCTTATTTGCTCCTAGGGATGCTAAGTGTACAGAACAAAGTATCAGGTACCATCCAGGATATCAATAAATCTATAAATTCCCCTCTTACTACAGGGGTACTTCTTTCCTGGAACATTGCAGGACTTACAACGAAAATGGACTCCCCAGAGTGTGTTTCCTTTATCAATAGACATGATATATGTCTATTCCAGGAAACCTGGGCTCTGGAGCAGTTGCATTTCCCGGGGTACTTGAACTATGGAATCCTAGCGGAAAAGAAAGGGAAAGGTCGACCGTCAGGCAGCCTGGCGATCTGGATTAGACAAGATCTCGCTGTAACGGTTAAGGTAATTCCTACTAGGCACAGGGATCTACAGGCACTCCTGCTCGAGTTCTCAAAGCGAGACCCTATTTATCTATACAATGTATATGCTAGAAGTACCGGGGGTAAGAACTCGGAAATTTTAACACTTTTGGAGGAAATCCTAGATAGTAATCCTATCCTCACTAATAATATTATTATAGGAAGAGATTTTAATGTAACTTTGGAACCTCTCCTCAATGATAATTGGAACCTTTCAGATGAAGAAGATAGGACAATGCAGGGTCCCTAAATTGGACTTACCACCCATTACAAGATGGATGCAAATTGCTATTCAACTTAACACTTTTTGTTTAAACAAAGGAGTTAGATCTGCCAATGGTAGAACAGCGGGTGATAAAAGTGGGGCAAATACATATAAGACCGGCCCCCGGCAGAGTAGAATAGATTACATTCTTGTTAGCCTGAGCCTGTGGAGGTATCTGCAGGATATGCAAGTTACAGATAGACTAGAGAGTGATCATAATCCTCTATCGGCCAAAATATCTTATTGGGAATCACCAGTCGCTTTAATTAGGGCGACTGATGCTGTTACTCTAATGGATGTCTTTATTACCAATGATATGCGTCACGTCCGCTGGGCTAAAGTCGCGGTCAATCAGGAGAAAGTAGATTTTATAGCTGGTAAGCTTACTCAGGCAACAAATGATCTGAAGGGGACAGTGGTAGTGGAGTGTTCAACCACTATGAATATGTAACCAGGATACATGAGGCTTTTTTTAAGGACCTACGATCAGTGTTTGTCAAGTCTTCCCAAAAAAGTGGTCTTTGTAATCAAGTTTCTCCAGGCTGGTATTCAGCAGACAGGCTCGTTTGGAGCTAGGTAGAGCCCTTAAAAATGGTTTGAGTTTAGATGTTTGTGTAGCCAGGGCAGCGTAAAAATCAGCAATTTTTTAATCCAAGCGTCTGTGGGATGAGCAGAGGTGGGCAGACTTGCTGGAAGCAGGACATCATAAAGATCCACGAAAGTTCTGGAACACCTATAGGAGGGGTGTGGATAGTAACTCTGATAAGCCTCAGAATTGGGTCCCACAGGATAAATGGGTATCCCATTTCAAACCACAGTTTGCGATGGCAGCAGGGCAAGACTCTTCTGTTGAGGTGTCTTAATCACCCTTTCTGGAGGATCCCTTTACCTTGGGGGGCGTTCAGCTGGCATTGGATAACATTGTTCCTGGTAGAGCGCCAGGAATTGACGGCATCCCAGCTGATCTATTCCTACAAGATAGAGATTCGTGGGGAGCATACATATTATTATTGGCAAATGCAGTGGCAAGGGGAGTACCGATCCCCAAATCATGGAAAGGGGCTGAAATAATCCCTGTCTACAAGAACGGGGACAAATCCCATCCTGGAAACTATCGACCAATCAGTTTGATCGATACTACCCAGAAGATCATTGGTAGGCTTATTTTAAATAAGGTCAAGGTTTGAGAGAGGGAGTACAGTATTTTGTCCCACTTGCAGGCTGGCTTCAGAAGTTGCGTTAGCACAGTCGACCAAGTTATGCATTTCACCATGCTATACTGGAAGACCGTTCTAATTGGCAAAGGCAGCCTCTATGCCGCCTTTATAGATCTAAGGGCGGCATTTGATTTGGTCCCTCGCCAAACGTTATGGAAAGTACTCACTGATTTGGGAATGCCGGGGGATCTTTTGTCTCTAATAGTAAGGCTCCACCAGGAGAATTTTGCCCAATTTAGGTGGGGTAGTCCTGGCAATGTTACACCACAGTTCCCTGTAGAAACAGGAGTCCGTCAAGGATGTGTCCTGGCACCAACATTATTTTCTTTATATATAATCGATGTTGCAAAAATTTTAATTGATTCTAATGTTGATGCTCCTATTCTTGCTGGAGGCAAAATCTCCATATTAATAATTGCAGACAATTGTCTTATAGTTTCAAAGACCCCGAGCGGGTTACAGAAGGCTATGATAATTTTTGAGGACTTCTGTACCGTCTATGGTTTGGAAGTTAATGTTCTAAAATCCAGGTACATGTCTTTTAATGCACCTAAAGTCAACAGGGGCACTGTACATATGAGTACCGGCCCTCTTGAGAAGGTAGAGGCATTTAGCTATCTGGGTATCAGTATTCAACAGGATCTGTCCTGGAGACAGCAGATTGATCTGGCCACCCTGAAGCATCGACAACTATCAGGAGCTTTGACCATAGAGCATTCTAGGTCTCTGACTAGACCAGTAAGTCCGGTGCTAGAGGTTTACAATGGCAAGGTAGTTAGCTCTACTCTGTATGGTGTGGAAATGTGGGGAAATGAAAAGCTAAAGGGGATGACTGTCTCAGAAAACACATATCTTAGAAAACTAATAAGGCTACCTCAAAGCACTCCATTGTATCCTCTGTTCTATGACTTGGGTATAACACCAATAGCCCTAATTGCATCTTTGCGCCCAATACTATATTGGCGGCGAATTTGGACCACACCGGAATTGGAAACATATACTAGAGGGCTGATGGATGTGATCAAAAGTGACAGTTCCCGGAAAGTCAAATGGTTGGGACATATCCAAAATCTTTTGAATGAGTTTGGATTAGGTGAATTGTGGAAGGATCCATTGCATGCCAGGTTCCCATCGAAGAAGACACTCAAGACTTTGTACTGGAACTTGGTGGCTACAAAGATTTTCAGTACCACTCCGTCACAATCCCTTGCTGGTTTATTTTTAGAAATCAAAGACTGTCCCAAACTTGAGGAATTCTGGGATGTCATTACAAAGCCCCTTGACCGCAAGCTCTACTTTCAGCTAAGAGTGGGAAGCCTACCTGTAAGGTCATTATCAAATAGATGGACCAGTGGGGGCATGGTGGTTTGCCCAGCTTGTCCAAGTGTTCCTGAAACCATAGGACACCTTCTCTTTGAGTGCCCAATGTATGCAGCACCAAGGCGAAAGTGGCTAAAGCCGATGTGTAGGTCATTGGGAACAAGGGAAGGAATGACTACAGTTAGACTTATCCGTACCAGTCCTAATATGTCTGTGTATATTGCGGTGGTAAAAGTCCTAGGATGGGCATGGACGATTAGAGCCCGACTCCTGAAAGAATAACACAGTACCTAATGTTGTAAGCTGGATACCTCTCGTAAGAATAATATTTTGCACATTTGTACAGTTTTTTAATTGATTTTTAACTATTTATTCATGAAATTGATAATCTGTTTTTAAAATGGTTTTATTACTTGAAGTTTATACGTGTACTTTTATAAGTGGAACATGCTTTTATGACAATTGTCGAAATAAAGCTTACTTGACTAATTTCACAGGAGATAGCCACAAAACGGGCACACGACTCAGACATGTTTTTTACCTGGAACGTGACATCATTAACCCTACATGTAGTTTGGTTTAGGGGGACACTTAAAAACCTATCAGCAAACTGGGCAAGGGGAAAAACAATTGAATTTCTCAGATTGTAGGAAGGGATAGGGAGAATAAAAATGGCACTGTAAGAAGATGGAATTGATGCAGAAGAAAAGAAAATGACAGTTGCAACACTTGAGGAACTACAAACTAAATTTAAAGTTAAGATGGAAGAGAAGGTTCAGCAATTGTGGGACGCTAGCAATGCCAGAGACATAGTGCAGGGGGAGTGTTGTGGAAAATTGTTAGCATGGAAGGCAAGGTTAGAGAGTAATCAAAACTATATTAGGAAGATCGAAGTGGATAATGTCGGACATATCACAGATGATAGTAGCATGATAAGAGATGTCTTTAGGGTTTTTTTTTCAAGAACTATACTCAGTGGACTTCATAACAAATAGAGTGGATATAGATGCTTGGCTTAAAGAAAAGCATCTGCCCAAACTGTTTCAGGAACAGCAAGGTTATCTAGTTCAGGAAATAACTGGTAGTGAGATATTGGCATCAGTAACGAAAATAAAAAAGGCAAAGCAGATGAACCAATACTATTCCTAGCTAACTTTATTCCACCATTGTAGATGAGATTATCCCAATTTGGATTAAACTATTCAACTGTACTGTAATAGAGGGTAAGCCGATACCGGAATCATGGAATGATGCAGTAATAACATTAATTCCGAGGCCCTGCAAGAACACACTTCAGGAAGGAACTTTGGAGAGCTGAATCATGCTTTAATCTGTACTATAGATTTAGCTACAACAAAGGGTGCCACCCTTGGGGTAGTAACTGTAGATGCTAGTAAGGCATTCAATACTGTTAATTGGAGCTATCTTATGGCAGTATTAAATCACTTTGGTATGGGTCAACCACTGATAAAAACCTTAGAGAAGATATATAGAAATCCAACTGATCGCATTATGGTGAATGAGGGCTTATCAGCACCAGTGGGGATATAAAGGGGGACAAGACAAGGGTGCCCTCTCTCACATATTCTTTTTTACATTTATATCAAGTCACTTGCCCAAAGCTTAAGATTGAATGAGGGTATGAGGAACTTCAAGGCAGTTTGCATTATATACAGACAATGTAATGTGTTTCACCTCAGATGTCCATTATGCCTTCCCATAAATTATGGCTGAGTCAATATTTTTTGGAGCTTTTTCAGGGTATAAAATCAATGAAGAAGAAACTGAATTAATGATCTGGAATCAAAATGAAGGGGAAATAAAGAACTCTACAGAAATGAGTTATCTGGGGATAAATATAATTAGGGATATAGAGAAACTTGCCACATTGAATCTTGTGTAAACTAGCAAGAATTTGGATAATTGTTAAAAAGATGGACGAATCTCCCACTGTCTGTTTACTGGTGTGTCAATTTGGTAAAAATGTCTATCCTACCTAAAGTCACCTTCCTGTTCTATAATATCCCTCTAAAATTTGATATAAAAAAGTACTTTCGCTTTACAGAGAAAAATAACATCTTTTGTGTGGGCCAAAATGGGTGTGCTTCTCCCCTGGAAGAAGATGCGGAGGAAGGTGGGAGTGGGGGGCTGGGACTCCTGGATCTACAGCTATATTGCTGGGCCCTCCAGCTTAAAAATAACAGAATGCTACTATCTACCCCTGATGAGACTTTATTGGGCGTAATGTACAGAGTAATGCTTTGCGGATTGCCTAAGGAAGGCTTTCTATACAAATGTGGCGTCCCTGTCCCAAAGCAGACGGTCAAAAACTTGGGGGTGTTATTCGATCAGGCCCTGACTTTCAAACATCATGTCAACCAAGTTGCTGGCACATGCTTTAGGGCCATCGGACTATTAAAAAGGGTGTTCCCTTATATACCTGATAGTCACAGGAAAACCCTAGTCCAGGCACTAGTGGTTAGTAGACTGGACTACTGTAATGGCCTTCTATTGTCAACTAATGAAGGCCAACCAAACAAATTAACAATCGGTCCAGAATACGGCGGCAAGGTTAGTTCTCAATGTTCCATCTAGAACTCCCTCCCGCCCTCTACTAGCCAAGCTCCATTGGTTGCCAGTGCGGCAACGCACAAAGTTCAAAATCCTCTGTACTATAATAGATGCCTGACAGGAAAGGGCCCTAAATATTTGACCAGAGCTTTTCAACCCTATGTGCCAGGCCGATCACTTCGATCGAGTAATCTTCATTTACTTCAGGTCCCCAAAATAAAAAAATCGCGTCAAGGAGGTCGTGCTCTGGCACATACTGGACCTGCTCTCTGGAACTCCCTTCCCCTTGAACTTAAACTTATCACCAATCACTTATCCTTTCGTAAAACTCTCAAGACCCATCTTTTCAGCACCAATTAATATAGTTAATGATTTCTCACCTCTGTATTGATCAGACACAGGTCCAATCTCCCCTTCCAACATGAGCGCGGAGATACCCCTTCGGGGATTTATTCAGGCGCTATAGAAGCACATAAATGAAATAAAATAAAATAAATACTTCAAGATGGTCAGATTAAAATGCCTACATGCAGCAGCCAGAATTTGGTTTGAGATCAGATCCCTTTTGGGTATAGCATATCATTCATGCTTGATACTCTTACCTACCCCCTCAGAAAGAGTGAAATTAGTAGGTGGGATAGCTGCTAGATGGGGATCAAAATCTTACATTGGAATACTGGAATCATAAGATAGAAGGGAAAATCTCCAGTTTTAAAATATTCCAACTGAACTGATGGCTAAAGAGTCAGGACTGGACAAACGTGTTTTCCAATCAAAAGGAAGTTACCTCCAAGATGTACAGGCCAAGAAGAAGGAAGTCTCATTATTGTATCAACACCTATACACCGCGGCCAATGAAAAGATGAGAGCAACCTCTTCCGCATGGGCTGGATACTCGCTGGATACAGAGATGGGAGAGTTATAGCAAGTGTCTCTATCTATATTCTACACAGTAGTTAAATCCGCTGCATTAAGGAAGAACCACTTTTATATCCTTCACAAACTTTACTGGACCCTAAAAAGGCTGGCAAAAATAAGGGGAAGTGGTGACTTTAAATGTAAATGGTGTAGAAGAAACAATGCTGATGATATACATATGTTTGCTACTTGTTCGAATCTATCTGGGTAGCTGTGGGTAAGACTTTCTCTGAGGTATGGGGTACCAAGTCGGAGGTAAGCACTGTCTTGATCCTGTTTGGGATAAGGCATCTAGACCTGAAGGGCATGGGTTTGGATGCAAAACAAAGACATTTGATGTTCTACCTAATTTTGATTGTAAGAAGGGAAATCTGTACATTATGGACTCAAACCTCCGCTCCGGCTTGTCAGGCATAGAAAAATTCAGTGGCATTTTTTGAAAAGCTGGATAGATGGGAAAATAAGAGAATTGTGGGGGGTGGCTGTTGGGATTTGCTGAACACCTTGGTAAATTGATCTGTCCAATGATTACATCTTCTCATAGTAGTGGTCCTAGGAAGCAAGTTGTGACTGAGGCAACCTAGTATTTCTCTATTGCAAGAAGAAGAATATCCAATCTGCCAGGCACAGGAGTCGCTACAACTCGGGAGGTGCTTATTATTAAAGATTGGAGATAAAAAAACTAAACAGTTTATAAGTCTGATGCCGTTTATGGGTAAGAAATTCTTCCAATTAACACAAGAATAAAAACCGTAGTGACTATGTAACAGGGATAAGTCTTAAATGCTGGAGCCAGAAAAGTGCCATGTGCTAAAAGAGTAGTGTGATTGTTGTTACAGCAGTGCACACTAAAACTGTCATATCTCGAGTCGGCCACCAGGTTGAGGGGAAGTGTCCAAGAGGTAGGATAGGTGAGATTCAGCAAGGGATCAATGGGGAGTGATGGGCTGGAGCAGTCTGTGACCTGACCAGCTGGCTGAGCTCACCTAGCAGCCTGCCCTCGTTATCATTCTCTAAGAAACGTAGGAGTATTGCACACTCAGGTTCATGGGTGGAGTTCGTTCTACAGCGCGTTGCTGGTTATCACCCTATAATCCTGAATTAGTTGGTGGTGGTTCTAAAATACATTTTTCACATTTTATCTGCTTTGTTCATACGTTTTTTCACTTCAGCAATTGCTTGAGGGTGTGCATTATTCAGAAAAAGTTCAAGGCAAACTGCACTTTTTGAATCACTTGTTTAACCAAAAGATGATGGAGGAATCTTCAATGGTTGTCGATTAGTGCATGGCAGATACAGAGAAGATGAGAGAAAGTCTCTTGAGTCTTTCCACAAAGGTAGCCCTTATTGCGAATTGACCATGGGGGAGAAGGTCTAATTAGGAGAAAATAAATGCAGTTGGATAGAGCAGAACTTGGCTTTAAAACGCAGTCAGAATGTATCTGTGATGTATTTTTGAACGCCTCTTTAATCATAACTCCCTGATACAAAGTCTGCATGCTTTCTGCTCTTTAAAGACTGACGTCCTGTTCAAAGATTCTTTATGGCACACTTTGTTTACAGCAGGATTAAAACTCTGGTGAGGAAGATTTTGGTTCCGGTAGGTGCTGCAGTTTTGAGCACCAGGGCATCAGGAAGGGCAAGCTTACAGGGGTTTTGAGGTGCTGATTTGTTCACTGATGACACTTCTTGCCAAATTAGATTCTTGAGAGTAGCTACTTTTGTTGCACATGCTGAGTTGAGCTATATGATGAGGCTAGCTTTCTACCTGATCTAGACATGGAGGTGTGGTGACGGAGCTTACTTAATGATCTAAAAACAGAACTCTAGGCTGTGTTTAAAAAGGTGCCCAGTTTCCCTAGGAACGCTTCCAGGCCACGTCCTAGTGTGGGAAGCAGTTTGGATTTTACTATCTTGAGGGGAGGCTCCACAGTGGGCTGTTATGTTTGTTTGAGGATGGTGTGGAAGGCACACTTTAGTGATGCAACTTTGGTTTTTAGTGAGTTTAAATAAGTTAGATGTACACCCTTATTGTCCAAAGTTATTTTATCATGCTTGCACTCTTTTTAAATCACCTCTATTTGTTGTTGTTGCGTGCTCCAGGGTGTACCCTCCTTCTGAGTACTAGTAAAACAACTGAATAGCGTGACCCTTAATTGAGTGACGTCCCCTGGTCACAGCGGTATCCCAATAGTTGGGTTGTAAAGTTCCACGAATACTTTGAAATATGAGTTCAAAAGTTTCAAGTTTCAAAATTCTTTATTTTCATTATTGTGTTATTCTCAAGTCTCCAGGACTGATTCAACAAACAATCCAAGTAATCCAGCCTTATAAATAATGTTTCCTTGTCCAATGCATTTCGGCTAAGCAATAGCCTTCATCAGGGACTGGATTCTACAAATTAAATGATCACATGTAAGGATATATCAGAGACTATGTATCAAACTCATTTCTAATGTAACAATAACACCTTAAAACGTAAGAGTCCAAATCAAATCTATATCAAGTAGCATTGCCATTAAACAATAGTAACACCCCATGAATAGGAGTGATATGGTTGATAAACAATGGCTAAATCCGAATGAAATCAAACTATACACGGACGAGGGAAGAACCCACGATGTAGAACCAAAATCAGATGATTGAAAACGTGAAACGCATACACCCGCTCACCAATTGAATGAAATCAAACTATACATGGACGAGAAAGAAGGTGAAAGTACCAATTATATAGAACCCACGATGTAAAACAAAGTCAGGTGATTGAAAAAGTGAAGCGCATACACCCGCTCACCAATTGGACGTTACTCTAAGATACTCACTCGAAAGGACAAGAGATTCATGCATTCCTAGTCGCCATTCACAGAAAACGCTGTTCACCCGATCAGTGCATGAAGAGCAAGTTAAATCGCCATCATGTAAATAGTAAAGTGAAGCGCATACACCCGCTCACCAATTGGACGTTAGTCTAAGATACTCACTCGAAAGAACAAGAGAAGATTGGGCAAAGATTCTGGAGGACATAAATGTCCAATTGACTAAACATACCCAGGAGGTTAATGACAGAAAAATCAGGAAGCTACGACGAGACACTGTGGATTACAAACTCGGAGAGGTGTATACCTGGGCAGAGATATACGCCCGCCGTAGACAGAACAAAGCATATACACAGAGTACTGATACATCATCAACAGGCAGTGACCAATCTTCAAGACCTAAAACCAGCGGCAGACCCCGACAACAACAACAACAACAAACAGGAGGCGAACAACTCCCGGAAAGTTCGGGATCTGGGCAAAACTTGACACAAAGAAGTAGAGAGGAGCCTTTTTTAAAGGAGGGTCAACAAGAAAAAGAAGACCCAGGAGGGGCAAAGGGAAAAGAAAAAGAACCACCAAACACCAGGAGTGTAACGGCGGAAAAGAAGAAGGACAAACCCAGAAAAACTACGACCTGAATAACCTGGTCATTAATATCTCTGACATCAAACTTGATCACAAACTTGATCACATCTCCATTGAGACATTACAGAAAGGTATGTCTTTTGTCCCCACCACCGAAACAGACAGACTTGAACTGGAGGTTAGCTTCTATAAACTGATGATGAAATTACGTCTTAGACATTTTTTTGATAACATCATAACAGAGAGAAGTGATATAAAAGAGAACCAACTGTTGGGATTGACACCACGAGCTCTGATTTTAGCCCGGCTCGACTACGCCAACGCCTTATTTAGTGGTCTACCTGCGTACATGGTCCACCGTCTGCAGGTGATACAAAACGCCGCAGTACGCTTGCTTTTCTCCCTCCCAAGGAGATCTAGCGTGCGTAGCCACTTACGCAGCCTGCACTGGCTACCAGTCCCTCATCGAATTTTATTCAAAATTCTTGTGCTGGCTTTCAGAGCAGTTCACGGCCAGGGACCAACATACCTGCAGAAAAGGTTTTCATTTTACACTCCTAACCGTGCCCTTCGATCGGCCAACCTGTGTTTTTTAATTACCCCCAAATTCAAATATGCACGCATAGGAGGACAATCCATTTCAGTCAAAGCTGCCTCTGCCTGGAATGCTCTCCCTTTTTCTCTCAGAGCTTCGCCAACCATTGCTTTGTTTAAAAAAGATCTCAAAACCCATCTGTTCAATGCCCCTTACTAGTAGTCCCCCCAGACTCTGTTTTCAGTTTTTCTGCTCTCAAAATTCACTCACCGCGCCAGGATACCCCGTGGTAACAGAGCGCGCTACAAAAGCTTTAATAAACATAAACATAAACAAACAGCACGTATGAGGCACCTGTATCACATAAAACTTTGGATACGTTTGAAAACCTGGTTAAATCAGAGTTATCAAAGTTGAACTTCAAAAGAAAATTAAGGCAACACAATCTTACACAGAAACAGATTGACGCACTCCGGAAAATTGCCAACAACCCACATATCATTTGTCAGAAAGCTGACAAAGGAGGGGCTATAGTCGTTATGAATGTTTCACATTGCGAACAAGAAGTGGAAAAACACTTAGGGGATAAACAGGTTTATTTGCTTTTGGATCATACACCCACTGACCAATTTTCAAAGATTTTAAAGGATATCATCAACAAAGCATATAACGATGGAGTAATCAATGAAAAAACTAAGAGATTTTTGATCACAAATGATCCCAGAAGCCCGATAATACATTTGTTACCAAAGATACACAAAGATTTGGCACATCCTCCTTTTTGACCCATAGTGTCAACAGTTGGGAGCATACATCAACCTATCGGTCAATTGTTGGATAGACATCTACAACCTAGCGTGATGAGGATGAAAACATTTGTAAAGGACACAACCCATTTTTTGGAAAAACTAGGAATGGTTCAAATAGAAGAAAAAGAACAGATTACACTATGCAGTATGGATGTTAAATCTTTATATACATCCATACCTCATCAAGATGGAATTGAAGCAATTGAACATGCATTGCTCAACACAGAAATGGATTTGGTTTTTAAAGTTTTCCTTATGGAACTACTACACTTCACCCTCTTCCACAGCTATTTCAAATGGAAAGACCAGTTCTATTTACAACTTACCGGGACTGCCATGGGAAATTCGGCAGCCCCTGCCTATGCGAATCTATATATGGAACATTTTGAAACTGAACATATCCTCAATCAGGAACCATGGAAGTCTAACACCAAACTGATATTGAGATACATAGACGATATGTGTATCATATGGACTGGCTCAGAACTTGAACTCAAAGACGCTATTAATGAACTCAACACACGTGATGAACGTATCCAATTCACATCGGAGATCAATGCCACCAAGATTACATTTCTGGATGTAGAGATACATAGAGAAGGGTCTCACTTTGAAATGGATATCTATCGGAAATCGACAGATCGCAACAACCTACTACACCACAACAGTTTTCATAACAATTCCCTGAAAACACATTTGCCGTACTCACAAATGTTAAGAGTAAAGAGGATCGTAGCATCTCCGGAGATATCAGAGACCAGAATCAAAGAGATGGAAACAAGATTCAGAAATAGAGGATATCCTCAAAATACACTAGATGATGCTAAATTGAGATGTGCTCAAAGAAACAGGAAAGACTTACTGATTCAAGCTACAAAAAAGGAGAACACAAGAATTGTTGTCGTGTCAAAATATTCAACTAAAAGCAAAGCATTTAAGAGCATCATCAAAACACATTGGGCGATACTATCCCAAGAGATGGAATTTAATAACATCTTCAATGAGATACCTCTATTTGCCTATCAAAGGGCAACAAACTTGGGAAACATGATCAAACCAAAGGTGGAGAAAATCAACGAAACCTTTCATGGTACATTACCATGTCATAACTGCAGTCACTGCAACAGTATCATTAGAGGGAATACCATCACCCACCCAAGTAAACGATACAAGATCAAACTACGTGTGTCAGCTACTTGTGACTCTATGAATGTTATATATTTATTGAAATGTCCTTGCGGACAAGGATACGTGGGAAAGACTGAGAGAAAGATCAAAATCAGACTGAATGAGCACAAGTCGAACATTCGTAATAAGTTGACTAAATCTACTAATTTTTGCGAGGCTTCCCACAACATCAGCCAACTGAGGTTTACCATCCTTGAAATAGTGAAAAAACGTGAGGGAGTTGACAATAATAAGAACTTGTTACAAAGAGAGAATTTTGGGATTTTCAAATTGGAAACTTTAAAACCAACTGGAATGAACGACCGGACCGAATTTAGTTGTTATCTATGATGATTACCATGAAGTACTTAACTGCAGTGTATTGTGCACGTTTTCTTTGTTTTATCAATTGTCATAATTTCTTTTTCAATGCTTGCCAGCTGAATAAGTATGTTTTGATATTTCAAATCCTTCAAACACATTACTCATTTCCCATGATGGTTCCCCCCTTATGATTTTTTTTCTCTCCTTAACCCTTTCTCCCGAATTTAACACACTCTACACCTTTTCATCATGGTTCCCAGAGAAGTTAATGTTTACGTAGTTCGTTTTCACTGTTTATTAACGTGATGGCGAGTTAATGTAAACAATCGGTTGCAGTTTTTTTACCAACACTGTCCGATTATTATATGAACTTACGCGATGGCAACACCATTATGAGTTTTTTGCCACAGAGAACGATATTATTTCTCAGGTTTCTAAATGTTTTCACCCCTTTTCATCATGGCCGCCAAAGAAACGATTACGGACATAGTCCGTTTTTACTATCTATTTACATGATGGCGATTTAACTTGCTCTTCATGCACTGATCGGGTGAACAGCGTTTTCTATGAATGGCGACTAGGAATGCATGAATCTCTTGTTCTTTCGAGTGAGTATCTTAGACTAACGTCCAATTGGTGAGCGGGTGTATGCGCTTCACTTTACTATTTACATGATGGCGATTTAACTTGCTCTTCATGCACTGATCGGGTGAACAGCGTTTTCTGTGAATGGCGACTAGGAATGCATGAATCTCTTGTTCTTTCGAGTGAGTATCCTAGACTAACGTCCAATTGGTGAGCGGGTGTATGCGCTTCACTTTTTCAATCACCTGACTTTGTTTTACATTGTGGGTTCTATATAATTGGTACTTTCACCTTCTTTCTCGTCCATGTATAGTTTGATTTCATTCAATTGGTGAGCGGGTGTATGCGTTTCACGTTTTCAATCATCTGATTTTGGTTCTACATCGTGGGTTCTTCCCTCGTCCGTGTATAGTTTGATTTCATTCGGATTTAGCCATTGTTTATCAACCATATCACTCCTATTCACGGGGTGTTACTATTGTTTAATGGCAATGCTACTTGATATAGATTTGATTTGGACTCTTACATTTTAAGGTGTTATTGTTACATTAGAAATGAGTTTGATACATAGTCTCTGATATATCCTTACATGTGATCATTTAATTTGTAGAATCCAGTCCCTGATGAAGGCTATTGCTTAGCCGAAATGCATTGGACAAGGAAACATTAATTATAAGGCTGGATTACTTGGATTGTTTGTTGAATCAGTCCTGGAGACTTGAGAATAACACAATAATAAAAATAAAGAATTTTGAAACTTGAAATTTTTGAACTCATATTTCAAAGTATTCGTGGAACTTTACAACCCAACTATTGGGATACCGCTGTGACCAGAGGACGTCACTCAATTAAGGGTCACGCTATTCACCCTTATTGTCCAGCCAGCATCCCAGATATTTGTAATTTGAAGATATGGTCAGGCAGTAAATACTTAGGTTCCATGGGGCAGTTTTCTTTTATTGCAGCCAAAGAGTTCAATAGGTACTGTTGTGCTGCTGTAGAGAGTTAATTAGCCTTTAAAGAGCTTTTGCCACTTTACTTAAGTGGAACATCATTGCTGTAGAGCAGGTACTTGGTGGATCGTTTGCTAATTTTGGTGCATTACAGGTTATCAAGTCCTTTGCGTGTGCCAGATAACATATGAGCAAGTTAAAAACGGCTGGATATAAAACACATCCCTGCTTAATGTCTCGTTCAATTTTTATCTTGTTGGAAACTGAGCAATTAAGTGTCCTAGAGTATACGGTTGGGAATCTCCCAGGCTTTGATGTAATCCACAAAGCAGCAGTAGAGGAGCTGCTTTTTCTTTATCTGCTTTGCCACTAGTATTCTGAGGCCTCTAGACTGTCACTGGTGCCCAACATAACCCTGAAGTCTGTTTGGTTGAAGGGGGTCAGTTTTTGTAAGTTAGCCCATATATCCAAATCTCCAAGAAGTATTGAGGCAAAGTATTTGGCTTTGACATCCAGGATAGCTGTAAGGCGGATGCTCTTGGAGCACACCACTTGGCCATTTTTGTAGATGGGATACGATATTGATTTATTCCAAGATGAGGGGATGGAGTCAGTAACAAGGCATGTTCTGAACGACATTTCCATCAATTGAGACCAGTGCTCAACGTCTTGTTCATAGATCAAGAATGGGATGCCATTAGGTCCAGGGGCACCATCAGCTCTGCTTTTTGTAAGTGGCTATAGTTTTAGCTGTGAAAATTATCAAATATTGGTAGCTATTGGTGTCTTTGGGCTTCAGAAGTCACAGGTCTTCCCTGTGCCTTATTAAATTTGAGATGACCTGTTGGCAAATTGAGGCTGTCTGGTGTAGTTCTGTAAAGGGTGCTGATGTGCATGATCCAACTTTAAGCCTTGACATTCTTTTCATTTAGTTTGACCAGTTCAGTTTCTCTGTTTAAATGGTTAATGATAATCCATAACTCCTGGGGATTTTTAGTTTAGCAGACTTTAAAGAGTTTTAACTGAAGTGAAACTTCATATCTCTTTTTGGTTTGGCGAATTTCATTTTTACAATACCTATGAAGAGTGAGGATGTTGTCTGGAGGATTATTGTTAGATACAGATTTCAGAAATATGAGCTTTTTATTTAAATAACTTTTCAAGATTTTATGATCTTTTATAAATCAAGTGTGTGTTAAAGTGGGACCAAAGAGACTCGATCATGGGCGCCGTGCTGGAGTATTGACATGGGCAGAGAGGAGCTGCTGCACAAAGGGTTGCCAGTCATACTTTGTTGGCCACAGCGGGGGACTCTGGTTAGATGCAGCAGATTTCCATGTCAAGTATTTTACTGCAAAATTTGAGGACCACTTGATTCGCTTAAATTTTTGGTGCCTACTACTAGAGACAGCAGTCTTTGTGATGTTATGTGCCTTATTCTAATGGACTATGGTCATGCTCTGAGGCAGATGATGTAATACCAAATATGGACGGAGTATTGAACATTGCAAGCACTCACTCCCAGTCATCTGATCGGGGTTTAATCCATCATCATTCTTTAGCTCACTTCGCCACCCCAGTTCAGACATGGCCATATGCAAATCCGTCTGACTCTGTGCCTCATGGGAACAGTCCAGCCCGAACCGCCAAGCCAGGTCTTCCCTGGAACGGAAACAAGCATCCTGAGACCAGTTTCTGGCTAATCAGCCGTCATCAGCCAGGCTAGTTTAAATCCTGTGGCAAAGTGAGCAAGGGACCCACGTCTGGGCATACCCTGCCAACTTAGGGCGAACAAAACAAAACTAAAGGGGATAATGGACGGAGTGTTGAAAATTGCAAGCACTCACCTGCAGTCAACTGATCTGGGTTTAATCCATCATCATTTTCCTCATCTTCTAAAGGCATAACTGCGAAGTGGTGATGTTAGACACAGGGAACGTGAAAGGGTTATCTTCCTACTGGTGTCCTGGGGTGGAAGTCGTGCTGCCTGGTGCTCACCTGTTTCTCCTTCATTGTTAATAAATCTTAAAACTTCACTGCGTCCAAATCACCATTACATAGTGCTCCGCTATATTAAATTGCCCGGAACATTTCTTTTATATTTTCACTTGATGTGAGGCACAAGATGGCTGCCAACACTTCCTGGTTTGAATTGTTAGCTGCCTATCAGAGGCAAGCTCGTGCTCGGCAGTTAGGCACCGAGCAGATATATATATATTTTTTCTTTAATATCTCAAAACACTAACAGATTTACACCATTTCTACAAAAGGGCGCTTTCTGGACCACAACCTTTCTCCCTGCCACATTTGGCGAAATTCCTTTCAGCACTTTCACCTGTAGCCTTGTTGAAAGTTTCCTATGGAAAATGCATTGAGAAAACTCGTTTTGAGACCCCCCTTTTTTCTCAACCCCACCTTTGACCAATCACCCCGAAACGTTCAAGATAGCAGCTGATCAAAAAAGAGAACATTTTGGGGAAATTTTGTAAACATTCATCAAACAACGCCAAAGTTATAAGCACATGGAGGGCTCCAGGAGAAGGGCTGCGCAACACCCCTCCCAAAATGAGTGAAGCCCCGGGTCTGCAAGGACCCCACAACCCCAGCGAGCCCGCACTATTTATTTAAAAACTATTCTCTGAGACCAAGCCCACCCCAGGGTCTCATTAAAATAAAACGCAGGAACCAGCAAAAAGTTATAAGCACATGGAGGGCTCCAGGAGAGGGTCCGCGCAACACCCCTTCCAACATGAGTAAAGCCCCGGGACTGCAGGGACCCCAGCGAGCCCTGGGATTGCAGGGAGCCAGGCGGGCCCCCGAAAACCCCTGCTGTTTTTTTTTTAATTCCCCTGAGACCTAGCCCACCCCGGGCTCTCATTAAAATAAAACGCAGGAACCAGCGAAAAGTTATAAGCACATGCAGTTCTCCAGGAGAGGGGCTGCGCAACATCCATCCCAACATGATTAAAGCCCCGAAAACTGCGGGGACCCCAGCAAGCCCCGGGACTACAAGACCCCGGCAAGACCCCACTATTTTTCTTTAAATTCCCCTTATACCTAGCCCACCCGGGGTCTCATTAAAATAAAACGCAGGAACCCACGACCCCACCGCTAATTGCAGTGATTTTATTTTTTTAATAAAAATTATTTCCTTAGCCCTTGGGGTCCTTCTGAGACCCCTTGAGCATGCCTATGGGGTAAGGATGCTCCTACCCTACCGCCTTCTCTTGATTTATACCTTTGTTCCTCTGTTTTCTGGTGACTCCCTTCTACTGAGTCACAAGATGGTTGTCAACACTTCCTGGTTTTGGAGTGTTGCCTGCCAATCACAGTGAACCTTCTGCACAGGACTTAATCTCCGCCCAGATGTCAAAACAATTATTTTTCTATTTTCTCTGAAACTACTGAACAGATTTACACTACTTAACAAAAAGGTTGCTTTCTGATCCAATCACTCCCTTTTTGCCAAATTTGGGGTAATTCCGTTCAATAGTTTCGGCTGTAGTTTTGCACAAAGTTTCCTGTGGGAAATTGATTTTTTAACTCCTATTTTTTGAATTTCTCAAAAACTACTGAACGGATTTACACCATTTAAAAAAAGGTTGCTTTCTTAAACAAGCTCTACCTTTCTGTCAAATTTGGGATAATTGCGTTCAGCAGTTCCGGCTGTAGCTCGTCACAAAATTTCCTACGGAAATTAACATGGGGAAAATGCATTTTTGGACCCCTCTTTTTTCTCATCCCCCGCTTGATGAATCACCCCCAAACTTTCAGGATAGGAGCTGACCTGGATAGACTTTTTTGGGGAGAATTTTGCAGAGACTCGTCAAGCGACACAAAAGTTTTAGCAAATCAAAAAATGCTTTTCCTATGGAAACTAGGTTGTAACTATAACTACCTACTGGCGACTACCAGTAGGTAATATAGATATGTATATCTCTAAAAACTATGTAATAAAGGCCTCCTAGTATACAGACCCCCTGGAAGCAGTAGTCAGTTTTCTGCCAGTCTCATACAGAGCATACTATCTCCAGCTTTGCGCTATGAGAAATTTCTGTTGTTAGGTGATTTTAATCTTCATTTTAACGATGCATTGAGCATCTCGGCCCAAGAAGTCCGCAACGATTTATTAACTTTGCAATTAGTTCTTAAATCCGAACTGCCCACACACCGACTTGGACATACGTTTTCTGTAACTGGGACTCCCTCACAGTTGATCCCCCGGAACCAATGGTCTGGACCGATCACTTCTTGGTACCATTTCAGATCAACCACTCCCCAGGAATAATCCAAGGGAAAGGGGATGGTACTCTTAAGTTACAGAGGCCATGGGCTAGGTTTTCCCCAGCAGATTTTAAGGCTCGTTTAGAGCAGGGGGGACCACCGGAAGGTCTGGGCCTAACAATTGATGGGGCGTGTGAAGCACTCGATCGACTCATCCACGCGGCTCTGGACGCAACAGCCCCATGGTCTAATAGGGGACCCATGCGGCGAACTAAATCCGCATTGTGGTTTAATGAGGATCTAAAAAGGGATAAGACTGTCTGTAACGGTATGAAAGAACCTGGAGACAGGAATATTCACCAGACCATGAGAGGGAATATAAGTTGAATCTTAGAAAGTATCATGCTCTGATAAGGAAAACTCGAGCAGATTACTACACTGGAAGGATTACTCAGGCTGATTGTTCCGCCAAAGAACTCTTCATAGTATATAAGGAATTATCCTCTTTGACTTGTCTGGAAGAAAGAGCAGCGACCTCAGTGCAATCTTGCAATCAGATAGCTGACTACTTTCATAATAAGGCACAGGATATCTATGCTGCCTTTCCCAACACGGCCAGAGCATGTTCCAGTGATCAAATTTTGCTGGATGAGAGACTTTCAGCCACAAATAAGCTGCGTGCTTTTTTGGCCCCTGACATTGACGAGCTAAAAAAGGTTGCTGGAAGTGTAAAATCAGGCTCTCCCAGTGATCCGGCCCTAGCCAAAATTTTGAGAGGCAATATGGAGACATTAGCGCCGTATGTCAGGCGTCTCCTGACACTGTTGTTTGACTCTGACAGGGTCCCAACGGCGTGGAAACAGGCAGTGGTACTTCCACTTAAGAAGAAACCACAGATTAGCATCACCCAAATGAGTAACTTACGGCCTATCTCACTTCTTCCCTATATCGCCAAAATAGCGGAAAAATTGACCAACCAACAACTCACGGCTTACATTGAATCCCAAGAACTCTATCATCCCACTCAGGCTGGCTTCCGTGCTCTCCATTCCACAGAGTCTGCTCTACTCTACTCCACGGAGATGCTACGGAAGCATGTGGATGAGGGTCAAACTGCGGCACTGATTCTTCCAGATCTCAGTGCCGCGTTTGACACTGTGGCTCACCACACTTTGCTTCAACGCCTGAAAGAGTGAGGAGTCATTGGCAACGCGTGGCAATGACTGAAGTCCTTTCTCCTTGGTCGCAGTTTCTGTGTGGAGCAGGGGCCCCATAGATCCAGAGCTATCGCCCTGAATAAGGGAGTTCCCCAAGGCTCCAGCCTCAGTCCCACTTTATTCAACCTCTATGTTGCCCCAGTGGCATCAATCGCGGAGAAACATGGGGTTGCTGTGGTGACCTACGCGGATGATACTCAGCTGGTTGTAGCTCTTTCGCAGTTTACATCCTGCCTCCAGGACCTGGCCAATTGGATGTCAAACAACTGTCTCAGATTAAACGGAGACAAGACGGAGGTGCTTATCGTAGGCAAGTCTCCGTCTGTTTGGACATCCGCATGGTGGCCCCAGACTATGGGCCCTTTACCCCAACCTAAAGATCAGGTCAAGAACTTGGGTATCTGGATGGACTCGAAACTATCTTTCGAGTATCATACTAGACGTGTAGCCGGTACTTGCTTTGGCATTCTCCATTGTCTGAGAAAGACGCTCGATCTGCTCCCAGTGTCAGCAAGGAAGCCCTGGTCCATGCCCTGGTTACTTCCAGGCTGGACTATGGGAATGCCTTATGTTTGGGAGCTAACGTGAGATGCCTCCAACGATTGCAAGGTATCCAAAATGCTGCTGCACGCCTAGTACTGACGCTGCCAAAAAGATCTTCTTCCAAAAAGGCCTTGAGGACGCTTCATTGGTTAGCAATTAAAGAGCGTGTCCAGTTTAAGATCCTGTGTATAGGTCATCGGATCGCTCATGGCAAGGGCCCTAGCTTCCAGCGGAATCTGCTCACATTGTATAAACCCACTAGGCTCCTCCGTTCGTAGGGCACTGGGTTAATGTGCATCCCGAAGACCAGCAGGGACAGGATGGGCGGCAGATCCTTCCGCCTCCTGGCGGCCCGGAGTTGGAACACTCTCCCTCTCAGACTCCGGATGGAGCCGTCCGAAAAAGTTTTCCGTAAAGAACTCAAAACACACTTGTTCCCCAAGTATTACTTTGTTTTTTTCGTGTGCTGTACTAGGGATCATTTAGGCAACTGAATAGCGCGGGGACACACTGGTGAGTGTAACCAGGCGCTCTATAAACTCAGTATATATAATATAAGTAGAAAAAACTAGCATAAATAACAATATTTTTCCTCATTGCGTGTCGTTGAGACATGCATAGCACATGACTCATCCAAGGTTTACCAGTCTTGTTAGGTTTGGGAATGCATCAACATTCATGTGTAGATGCTGCCCTGCGTTATTGCAGGATTACCGAGTAATACAGGACCAGCTGACTGCTTGGTAAATTTGACCTGGCTTGCATTGTCCTTGCGTCACCTTACATGACAACTCTAGACCTTGATAAATATGGCCCTAAATTAGGTATTTGTGTGAATTAAAAGGTTTGTGAGATGTGGTGCTATTCACTGTGCATCTGTTATGATTGCCTTTTCTTCTGCCTCGTGTTAGGGAGTATAGAGTCTGGAGTCATGTGTGACACCAACCTGATTCCAGATTCTTGTGATTCTGAGGGGGCGGTTGGTGAGGCAGGAAGACCTGTACTTCTCTCCCTGAAATTTAATAAACTATCAATTTCAACTTACCTCGACTTCTGGAGCTGATTACCTTACAATATTTGGCGATGATCCTGGTTGACGGTCCCACGATGCCATCACGTTCTTCTGGACCCTCCATCATTTTTCCGCAGTCTGGATCTCTTCATCGTTTCCTGGCATTCATTGAGAACAGATTTTCTTCATCTTCGTGAGTAACCATACCCTCACCCTTATCACAGGTAACCTCCGCTCATTTTTTTTTCGTTCTTGCTTTTTTTTCCCTTATTTCGCAAAACGTTGGTTGCATGCGCGCCATTCTAAACAGCGATGACCGCGAGACACAGCAGTGATCCAAACAGTGCTGATCTCGAGACACTCCAGCGAGACCTCTCTACGCGTAAGCAGCGTTACACATGTCTCTGTGTCTACATCACGTCATCACGCTCACGTACAGCGGCCATCTTGTCCTCCTTGCCAACCAAGTTTTGCCAACCACGTAACGATTTTACACAAATCCTTTGCGTTTAACGTTACCAGCGCCTCCAGCTTTGTTTTTTTTCACTCTAACACCTGCGTATTGATAAATATATTCACAGCATCAAAGAAACCCATATTCTTGTATGAATTGACATTTTTTTATCAAAAACATTTACGAATTTTACTTTCCTTTGCTGTGCATACTCTGTCATTTTAACATTTTTATTGAAATGTATTCCTTTTCCTGCCTCAGCTTAATTCCGCATACATATATTGATATTTTATATTAAATGGCTACAACTGCAAATTCTACCATTGAACCGCCTCCTCCTTTTTTAATTGACGGTGATACTCCTACCATTGAATGGGAAGAATGGATAGGTATCTTTGAAAATTATCTGGAAGCCATCGATGGACTTAGATTTCCTTTGACACGTAACAAAGCTATTCTATTAAACTCTCTTGGTAAAGGAGACCAACATGCTTTTAAATTTTTACCAGAATTGCTTGGTGCGGATGGTGAACCTGTTGATAATCCATATATTGAAGCAAAAATGAGACTTGAAAAATATTTTGGCAAAAAAGTCAATATTGTTATGCAAAGATACAAAAGTTATACTATGCCGCAAAAAGACAAAGAATCTGTGGATCAAATGGTTACTCGTTTAAGGGAACTCTTGTTGAAATTTGATTTTGGCCCCATGACAGACCAAATGATTAGAGATCAGTTGATCGTTCAATGTAAAAACAAGAGGATTTAACAAAAACTTTGGGCGGCCAGAAATCCAAGCTTAATGGAAGCTATTGCCATAGACAAAGTCATTGAAAAATCCGATAAGTGTATGGAAGAAATGCACAGTTTGGAACTGAAGAAGGATGACTCTGTTAACGTCGTGAACAGAGTGGATAAAAACTTTCTACTGATGTTAAGCCTAAAAACTTTGTTTCTACTGATACTAAGCCCAAATTTTCTAACTTTAAGCAAAAAACTAAGAATGCGGTTCCTTTTGGGAAAAGTAAATTTGTAGGCTGTTTTCGCTGTGGAAGCATGTCTCATACAGCGGACTTTGCTGGTTGTTTTGCTAGAGATAAAACCTGCATGAAATGCGGCAAAAGAGGTCATATTAGTAAAGCATGCAGGTTTCCTTCTTTCAATAAGGTTGCATATGTCGATGAAGACTCTATCTCTAATGAAATGTCTTTATGCATAGAAGAATGTCATGATATAGAGAATTGCCTTTGTGTTGGTCTTCAAAAACCAAAAGCTGTCTTTGTTGTGAATGGGGTTGCTACAACGCTCTTGGTTGATCCTGGATCTATGTTTTCGATCATTCCTTTTCGTTTATTTAATGAATACTGGCCCAATTTTTCACTTTATAAAAGTGATATTACTCCAAAGGGATATGGGGGCCAGATTATCAACATTAAGGGCGATTTGGATGCTTCATTTGAATTCAAGGGTAGATTCTCTTCTGGTAAAGTCTACATTTCTGATTATGGCCCAGCCATTTTAGGTTGGATACAACAATATGATTTACACATCATTCTGGATCCAAGATCTGTAGAGAGTGTTCTTGTTGTTGATGATTTTCCCAACATTAATGCCATTTTGGACAAGTACAGTGATGTGTTTCGTACTAACTTAGGCAAATTAGAGGGTTATATGCATGAGATCAAGCTTAAGAAAGATGCTTCTCCCGTGAGACATACTCTTAGGAGAATTCCCATTGCCATTCGTAATGAGGTAAATGAAATGTTAGATGACATGCAGAAACAAGATATATTAGAGCCTGTAGAAGTCTCAGAGTGGCTTTTTTCCTGTTGTGGTTACTCAAAAAAAAGGATGGAAAACTCTGTTTTTGTGTGGACCTTAGGTCCCTCAACCAGAACATTATCGTGGATAAGTTTCCCCTTCCTAACATTTCTGAAATGGTTCTTCTCATGGACAAGGCAACATTTTTCATTAAGCTTGATCTCCGTTCAGCCTATCATCAGGTTGTTTTACACCCCTAGTCCAGAGAACTTACTGCTTTTGTTACTGTTGAGGGAGTGTTCCAATGTAAAAGATTACCATTTGGGCTGGCCTCTGCAGCCAGCGTGTTTCAACGCATGATGCATTCTCTGTTAAAAGACTTGAAACATGTCCATTTTTTTCAGGATGACGTTTTAATTACTGGAATCGATGAATCAGAACACAACATTAACTTAGCAAAAGTTTTACAAGTGTTTTCAAATGCTGGCCTCACCCTTAGAAAGGATAAATGTCAGTTTTTATTAACAGAGATAGATTATTTAGGATACACTATCTCTCATTCTGGTGTGAAGCCTAAAGAAGATTTATTGAAGTCTATTAGGTGTGCTCCTCTTCCCTCAAATAAGGATCAATTGAAATCCTTTCTAGGATTAGTGGAGTATTACTCCAAATTTGTTTTTAATTTTGCCCACAAGACTGAAGCTTTAAGACTACTTCTTAGAAAAGGTGTACAATTTGAGTGGGGTTCAAGACAATCTGATGCTTTTGAAAAAAATTAAGCTTGAAATTACCAATGCAGTCATTCTCTCTATATTTGAACCTGGTAGAGATACCTATGTGACTGTCAACGCCAGTGCTCATGGTATTTGTGCCGTTCTATCTCAAAGGAAATATGGCGTAGAGAAAACTGTAGCTTTCGCTTCAAGCACTCTTAGTGCCTCAGAACGCAATTATTTGATGATAGAGCGTGAAGCGTTAGCTGCTGTTTGGGGGAGTCTCTCACTTTCGCACGTATGTTTTGGGCATGCATTTTTCTGTAAGGACAGATCATAAACCGCTTATTAGGATTCTTTCACCTGGTGGCGCTAACAACGGTTCTGCTCGTCTGATGAGATTTGCTGCAAAGTTACAAGAGTATGATTTTTCATTGCAGCATATCTCTGGCTGGAAAAATGTCCAAGCAGATTGCTTGTCTCGCCTACCTATTGAATCTGAATAGTGCATTGATTTTGATGATGAGACTGTTTGTTTGATTGCTGGTTTTGGTGATGCGTGTTTAAATTGTGTTAATTCTATTTCTAAAGACGAGTGGCATCAAGCTGTTGTGAAGGACCCTGACTTTGGTGAATTGATTAGTGCCATTCGTCTTGGTTGGAAACGGGGAGGTGATGTGAAGTCTTCTTTGCGTAGCTTTGTGAAGTTACAAGAAGAACTTACGGCCACATGCATCATCCTGGCCTTTTGCGAATTCCAAATTGTGAAAAATAGGGAATCGCAATTTGGAATTCGCAAAATGGGATTCATGTATATTTTTGCAAAATATTTGTGATTCGGTAAAAATCGCAATTTTTACAGAATCGCAAATATTATGCAAATTCCAAAGTGCGAATTCGCAATTCCCATTGATTCCTATGGGCCAAAAGGCCCATAGGGATCAATGGGAAGGCTTTAAAAAATTGTGGTTTTCTTTTTGAAAATCGCAATTTGTTAATGCATTCCAAGGGGGCAGAGGGAGGTCCAAAGGACCCCCTCCCTGCACCCCAGAAATGTAATTTGAAGTGCATGTTTCAGACACACATGTCCTAAGGACATGTGTGTCTGAAACATGAAAGTTTAAAAAATGCATTTTTTAGCATTTTCAAAACTTTTTGCAAATTACCACGAAGTTCAACCTCGTGGTAATTTGCACCTCCTAATTGCTAATTCGCAATTAGAAAAACAATCATGCATTGCTTTTAAGGAATCGCAAATTTGCGATTCCTTAAAAGCAATCGCATTTTTGGTAATCGCTAAAAATAGCGAATTTCACAAAAATGCATGATGCATCCCAAAAACTTATTTAGGAAGTGCAAACGGCCGAATTTACCGATTCGCACCGTTTTCACTTCCTAAATACGTTGATGCATGTGGGTATTAGTTTGGGCTGTTCTGATGATTTTGTGTTGAGAGGTGAACGATTTATACCTCTGCATTCACTTAAAAAAAGACTTTTTATTTTGGCACACAAAGGTCACCTTGGTCAGAGTATGACCGGCAAACGTCTGAAGGCCAATTTCTGGTGGCCTGGTTTAGATGATGATGTTAAGAGATTGGTTGAAAACTGTTCATTGTGTAAGGAGAGTGAGAAGAGACTAAACATTGATTCCCGTTCTTTAGGTTCAATTGCTTGTGATGAGGTTTTGCCTTGGGGCAAGGTCTGTTTAGATTTTATCGGTCCTATGGACTACTTGTCTGGCAAATGTTGTTTTGCAATGGTGTTGGTGGATGTGTGTTCACGATGGATGTGTGTAGAGTTCATGAAAAATATAACTACTGAAAGTGTTATTGGACAGCTCAAATCTATTTTTATGAAAGAAAGTTTTCCTGGTATATTGTTAACAGACAATGGTACTCAGTTGACTTCTTCTTCTATGCGGTTGTTTTGATCTAATCACGGTATCAAGCATATGTGCAAATCAATATACAATCCTCAAGGTAACGGTATTGTGGAGCGCATGAATAGGTTGGTCAAGGGCGTTATTCAATTGGCTGTGCAAAGTCAACGTGAAGTTCGCAGTGCTGTGGAAGAGGCTGTTTGGTCTTATAATACCACTGTTCATAGTGTCACTGGTAAAGTTCCATTCGAACGCATGCGTGGTAGGTTTCCCAAGACTAAGTTGGTCCCTCAGTGGTTATCTGAAGAAAGGTTTCAAGGTGTTAACAATTTTAGTGCTGGTTCTGGTTATTCTGGTAGTAGTTTCAAGAGTAAGGTTGGTAGAGTGGATGTTGGTGACTATGTCAAGATTAAATTGGGTAGAAACTGAATTTGGGGTATACAAGTTTTCAGAACCTCTTACAGTCAAAGAAGTGCATAAGTGGCATGTGGTTTTGGAGAATGGTCAGAATTGGAAGTTCAGGAGGATTGCTTTGTATTCGAAGGGAGGTAGTGGTGTTGCCACTTCTAAGGTGTTATATTCTACTTCCAAGGAGTTGGATTCTAGTAAAGGTCCTTCTAGTTCCAAGGTTGTTGCCAATTCCAAGACTTTTCCGAGCAAGGTTGTGCAAGTAAATAAATCTGTGCAAGAAAATGTACACTCTGCAAGACAGCACAGTGTTCCCAAGAAGTATGATGATTTTGGCATGTATTAGTTTTTCTGTTTTAAGCTTTCTCTCCAGTTTCCATATGATTTGATTGCAGAGTGTTATTTTGATTCTACTTATCTCTTTGTCTTTTTATTCAATGCCTCTATGTTTAACATGTTTTATTGCAGTTATTTTTGTTCCCTTCTTCAGCATTATTGTGTTTTGCTTTTCTTTCTCTGATTGTTTCTTTTGTTCCATAAGAAAAGAAGATATGTTATGATTGCCTTTTCTTCTGCCTCGTGTTACCGAGTATAGAATCTGGAGTCATGTGTGACACCAACCTGATTCCAGATTCTTGTGATTCCGACGGGGAGGTTGCTGAGGCAGGAAGACCTGTACTTCTCTCCCTGAAATTTAATAAACTACCAATTTCAACTTACCTCGACTTCTAGAGCTGATTACCTTACAATATTATCATTGGTTGGTAAACTATGTTAGCCTAAGGTAAGTCACTACTCTATATTACTCATGTTGTCTACATTTTGTAAATGCTTTTGTTTTGCCTATGTTTCCCCATCGAACTGTGGTGGAAAATATTGTGTCCAGCAGATGTCCAGAAATTTCGGCGATGCCGATGTTGGTAAAGACACCTTGTTTTTTCCTCTACACCAGATGTCCTGGCTTTTTATGATGCACCAAACCACAATGTGTACATTTGTGCCTTATGAACTGTTAGCTACAACTTTTTTTTTTAATTCACTATATACTATCAGCATGCTACGCGAGTCTGCAGACACGTAGGGCGATTTTATTAGGGTGAAATATGTGAATATCAGCTAAGTAATTTTGTCATTATTCCAACAGTTTTTCAGACAAAAAAATATAAACGTATGATGCTATGTGTTGCAGAGAGTGTGAACATCACAAAATATCACTTGCCTTCCAGTCATGTTGATTTTGTTATACTGGTAGGTCTCACTCAGAGCGGTCTCACGCAAACCACAAACAAATGGCACATCTCATGTTGAACGTTGTATGATAAAAAAAGAGCATGTGTTATAGTGCCATTCATGTCCCATAGTTTGGCGCTAAATATCATTTTTTGGATTGGCGGCACACTGCTCTGCGGAAGAGGGCATGGGTGACAGAATATTGTATTTGTTGTGATAGTATGTGGGAAATGTTTAGGTGTCACACATGAGTGCCCTGAGAGGGGCTCGTATCATAAGGCCCTGCATTCAGAAGAATATTCTGAAATCTTGCAAACAATCAAAATAGAGTCATGTCATGTGTCCATTCTGTTGGGTTTCTTGTGACCAAGTCAGAACAACACATGTGCAATCTTCAGGTACTGCTCTTGATTGCTGTAACAGATAATTTAGTATTTTCAGTTTTTTTGCCTGGTGTATGTGCAGGCAGATGTCTTAAAAATTGGCAAATTTGCAGCCAAATAAATTCACAGTCCCACCTACTAAAGCAGAATAAATGAATAAATGCTCTAATTGGGACATTTGCCAATTCGTGACAGATGCCCTATCGCCACAGTTATATATGTTCAGAACTAAGAAAGGTGAGATATTTGCAACAATTGGTTTATCCTCAAGTAATGTGATTTACCTCCACATTCCTCTTCCTCATGGCCACCCTTAATAATTGTAGTTAACAAAGTCACTGAGGTTAGAATATTTACCCCACTGCAGAAAGAACATATCTGGTTGCCAGTGCAATCTCTAATATTCGTTGTCTGCCTGTGGGACAACAGTGGGACAACCAACAGAGCTTCAATAGCTTGATGCATATATATACCTCAAGCTAAAAAACAACATAACCAGACATTTGCCCCTGCAATCTTAACTATGTTTTTGCTCATGTCACCTGACAATGAAACAGTACAGAAAGCTCATCCTTAATCCGCAGCTGATGACTGAATTTTAGGCAGACATTGGCAATTTATTTCAAAAACGTGGCCTCAAAAACACTCAAGGCACAGAGGCCATAACATTTGCAACATTTGTACTTGAGGAGGAAATCTAGCCAATGGACCATACTCTGCAAGCAACGAGTCTGGTGCAGTTGAATATGAAAGTAGGTGTTCTTCAAATCTAAAGAGAATCGAATATACCCTCTGTTTTAGGAGGAAGTTACCTGCTCTACCTTGAAGGCATCAGGGGATCAACGTGCTGAGCTTCTTCAAACACAGCATGAGCTTGATACCCCTTAATGCTTTCTTTGCCACATAGATTATGAAGAATAATCCTAATCCCTCTTCAGTCACTACATCTATGTATACGTTCATTCATTCTCAATTAATCATAGATGTCACCAGCCCATGCTAAATATTAGGAAATTATTGGAACCAAAAGTAGTTTTACCATGCCTCTCACTTATAGGTATATGTACAATTCAGAAAAGCCTTATTTACTATCTTCTTCAGTCCTGGGCCAATCCTTTTGTCTTTTTTTCATCACATGAAGAAGCACTTTCATGTCTATACCACTGGTGCAAATACATATCCCATCATCTACCTGTGGAACTCCATGTGACTGGTAGGAAACAGCCCAGGAACGCACATCTGCTAATGTAAACATATCATCAGAAATGACGAGAAACATCTTAAAGCTTCAGTAGTATATGCTGAGATGACGATTCCAAATGCATACACTTACCATTCAAAGGTTGTACTTTCACCCACCTTCTATTTCAAATGATCTTGATCTTTTCTATTATTTTTCCATGCCTTCCTTTTCACTTCCTTTCCTTATGCCCATGTTATCTTTCTTCTTTTTTTCAATATACTTCATCCCTCCTATCTTTCTTTCTTTTTTTCTTTCTTTCTTTCTTTCTTTCTTTCTTTCTTTCTTTCTTTCTTTCTTTCTTTCTTTCTTTCTTTCTTTCTTTTTTTTTTTCTTTTTTCTTTCTTTCTTTCTTTCTTTCTTTCTTTCTTTCTTTCTTTCTTTCTTTCTTTCTTTTTCTTTCTTTCTTTCTTTCTTTCTTTCTTTCTTTCTTTCTTTCTTTTTTTTCTTTTTTCTTTCTTTCTTTCTTTCTTTCTTTCTTTCTTTTTTTCTTTCTTTCTTTCTTTCTTTCTTTCTTTCTTTCTTTCTTTCTTTCTTTCTTTCTTTCTTTCTTTTTTTCTTTTTTCTTTCTTTCTTTCTTTCTTTCTTTCTTTCTTTCTTTCTTTCTTTCTTTCTTTCTTTCTTTCTTTCTTTCTTTCCTTTCCCTTCTTTTTTGCCTCTCTTTTTCTGGCTTGCTTTTCTTATTTCCATCTTTCCTACCTTAAAGGTGATATTCTTTAATTCCACCCATCCCTTTAAGCTTCATTTTTTATTTCCTTCTTTGCATCTTACTTTCCTTCTTTCCATGCTTCTTCCATTCTAGCTATAAAATTGTAGGAATGAGGGTAGGCAGTGTAGATGATGAAGCAAGATGAAAGTTCATTCTTCAGTTTCAAGTATGAGTCATGAGTAATGAGGTAGCTGCCCCACAAGGAGCAGTAACCCAGCTGCTCAGCCAACCCACTCCAACTAACATTCCATGACATCACACACTACAAATGATCAGCAGCAATACGAGCAGGATACCACACACCTCCCTCATTTAAGGTGACAATAACAAATAGCACTTCAAATGAGAAGGAAACACTCATCATCATAAAAACAGACATATAAGGAAAGTGGAAATACAGAGAGAAATCACACACACAACTCTCTTCTTCAACAAGTGGGTGAAATACAGTTGCCTCTACAGGTGTAACACATATGCCCTAGGAATGGATGGTGCAAAGTAAATGTCCCATCACCAGAAATCATATGTGAAGAACCAGGGTACAAGACATGCCCCCCTTAAAATGTAACTGTATCACGGTTTGGATGAAAACGCCTAAGACCAGTAAATGTATGAAGTACTTGAGTATGTAACCAATATACCTATCACATGTAATGCAGAAGGAAAATGTAAATGCTAGAAAGGTTTGAGTTTAATGCAGATGCCCATCACCAGTAAAACGTAAGCAATATGTGAGGTGAAAACTAACATGTCCCATCACATGTAATGTGAATATATAATGTAGATGTACATGTAAATGTCTGAACATGAGACAAATACCCATCACCAGTAAAAGGCACAACTAATATCTGCCCTTACATGTAATTTAAATGTAAAAAGGCTTGAGCGAAACAGCATGCCCACCACCAGAAAACGCAAGTAAAGTTCAAGGTCACAATATGTCCCATCAATATGGTTTGCGCTCAACGACATGTGGCACCACCAGAAGATGCAAGTAAAGTTCGGGATAGCAAAATACCCCCTCAAAATGGTTTGAACGAACAACATGACACAATACCAGAAAATGCACGTAAAAGAATTTGAGGTCAAAATATGCCCCCTTAAAATGGTTTGGAGCAACAACATATCCCTGCACCATTAGAACAAATAGTGACTACGTTTTGGGTAACGGGGTACCGGCCTTATCATGAGTAAAGAATAGTTTGGGATGCATACAAACAGAAATCCAAGCACTAGTAAAAGCATGTAATGTATGGGTGAAAACATAACCCTCACCAAGAATAAACATACGTAATGATTTCACAAGGTACAAAACACACACCTGTAGAGTTGAAACCACACAATTTAAGTAGCAAGTGTAGTTTATTAAAGGAACACAGGAGCAAGGTAGGGAACAGCCTACACAGGACTTCTTCATCAGCAACTACCATAGTTGCTAGGGAGGGGAAACCAGGATACAGTGGAATACATACAGAGACATTCTAAAAGAATTAAAGGGCAACATAACACATCTTCCCCTTTTACAAATGGAGATAAGGAAAAAAAAAAAATAAGGAAATAAGACAATCAGCAAACAAAATCTTCTAGCCACTTGGGTTTAGAGCAAATGCGTTTCCGGTTTACAAATACATCACTGCTACATGGAAGTTCATTAACAGATGTTGAATTGACATCATGATTCGGTGGAATAGAATCAGTGGTAGCAGGAACACTAGAGGACGGAACTGACCCATCTGGATTGGAAGGAGGGTTTACTACATTATCATAGGGAGGAACATTACATACATTGGAGGAGGAAGGTTTTGGACTGGAGGAAAGATTTTCAGAAACACTAAAACCACCATGATCCTCACAAGGAGTAGAATTAGGAGTGGAAGTACATGGCAGATCAGGAGAAATAGAGTAATCATTTGTTAAACAATTTTTACCTCTGTAGATGGCAATTCTTTTAAGATTCCACACTTTACCATCACTAAGAAGGACGGCATTTCGAAGTATCTTCTTAACCATAAGAGGTTCAGAAAATTGGGAATCTCCCTTACGGACTTTCCAGGGTTTTTTTTACCTTAACCCACATACCAACATTAACTTCTGCAGTGCTAGAGCAACATTTCTTATCAAAATTTCTCTTATACTCTAGGTGCCTATCAATAACATCAGCTCTGACTTTATTCATGCAAATGTCTAAACAAGATTTTTTGTGTAACCATTTTGGATTGCATTTAGTTCTGGCAACACGACCTCTCATAATCTCAAAGGGAGACATTTTTAAAGCATCATGAATATTGGTCCTATAGGACCAGACAGCTTTGAAGGCTGAAATTTCCCAATCCTCACCATTTTGTACAGCTATTTGTATAGCATTTTTCAAGACTCTGTTGAACCTTTCGCAAAGTCCATTACCGCTAGGGTTGTAAAGAGAGGTAGTCTTATGAACAATACCTACACGTTCAAAATAGGATTTAGTTAATTTGGACGTGAACTGAACGCCATTATCACTGATGACTTGGTTGGGCAGGCCTTCCTCAATGAAAACTCTGTCAATAAAATTCAAAACAGAAGAAGAATCAACCTTGTCTACAATGGTAATATTGGGCCATCTGGAAAATACATCAATCATTGAGATTATAAATTTATGATCGTCTCCAATTGGTCCCATAATGTCTAAGGCAACAGTATGCCAAGGACCTTCTCGAACCAAGGGTTCACACATGTCGGGTTTAAGCGTGTTGAGAACTTTGTCCGAATTAGCACAAGTGACGCATTCACGAACAATTCTTTCAGTAAGGACATCAATACCTGGCCACCAATACCATTGTTTGACATTTTGTTTGGTTTTTACAATACCACAATGATCTTTGTGACACAGGTCAATAATGCCCTTCCTTAAAGAGGAAGGGGGAATGGCTTTTTCACCTCTAAAAATTGTATCATCACAAACAGTTAGTTCATTTCTAACTTCCCAATAGGGTTTAAGATCGGACGATAAATCTTTCTTATCTGTCCAACCTTCCCGAATGGAGGTGATAATAGAAATTAAAGTATTATCTTTGAGATAATCAGCCTTCCACAACTTTTTATCTATACAAAAAGGGTTACTATCAAGAACATAAGCAACGTGAAGGGAATCCCACTCATTCACTTCACATTCTTGTAGATCAGTAGGCATCCGGGAGAGAAAGTCAGCAATAACATTGCTTTTACCAGGTAGCTATTCAATTTTAACAATAAAATCTTGTAGCCGCATGGACATTCTTGCAATTCTAGCAGTGGCATTGTACAGACCTTCAGTAGAAAGGAGTTTAGTGAGAGGCTTATGGTCTGATCGCACTATACACTCTCTTCCCCAAACAAAACTGCGAAAGTGCTCAAGAGCCCAAACTACAGCCAAAGTTTCCTTCTCAATAACTGAGAATTTACTCTCCGGAACCGAAAGTGCTCTTGACGCAAATGCTACAATGCGTTCTTTACCTGAACTGTCAATCTGGGATAAAACACTTCCCAGGCCTTTGTTACTAGCGTCAACAGTGACTACAGAACTTAGATCTAGATCAAAAGGACATAGCACAGGGGCATTAATGATGTCCAGTTTGATACTGTTGAACTCATCTTCACAAAAAGGAGACCATTCAAATTTAACTTTGCTTTTTAGAAGTTGTCTAATGTTGAATACTTTGGATGAGAAATTTTTAACGAATTTAGAATAAAATTGTACCATCCCTAGAAATGATCTTACATCATCTCTACTGGCTGGAGGAGGAGCATCTTTTATAGCATCAACTAATTTAGCTTTGGTTGAAACACCATCACAACACAACACGTGTCCAAGATAAGTCACTGATTTAACTGCAAAATGGCATTTTGAATATTCAATGGTTAAACCCTTACTCTCTAGAATACCTAGAACCTCTTCTAGAATGGTATTATGTTCATCCTTATCCTTACCATAAACAAGAATATCATCCTGAAAGAATTTAACCTTAGGATGTTTCCCGAAAAGTTGGTGCATGATGCGCTGGAAAATGGCAGCGGCAGACGCTAAGCCAAATGGCATGCGTTTAAATTGGAAACACCCCATGGGAGTGATAAACGCAGTAAGTTGTCTACTCTCAGTGTCTAAGGAAATCTGATGGTATGCGGAGGATAAATCTATTGTTGAAAAATACATAGCACCATTAACTAGAGATAACATTTCATTAATTTTGGGTAAGGGGAATTTATCAACAACAATATTCTCATTTAAGTGGCAGAGGTCCACGCAAAGACGGATTTTGCCATTAGCCCGCCTTGCGATAACTACTGGAGAAATCCAATTGGAGGACTCTATTGGTTCAATAATGTCTTCCTTGACAAGTTTTTCTAATTCCTTTTCAACATCACCCCGAACCAAAATAGGAATGTTTCTAGCCTTAAAAATGTTGGGGTTAGCATTATCTTTCAAGACGATGTGGTGGGAAAAACCTTGAAAATGTCCAATTTTACCACTAAAGACCTTTGGAAATTTTTTAAGCATGGCATCACCAATTTCAGTTCCCTCATTAATAACCAAAACAGGATCAGGACTGTTGGGATTCAAGACAATATCTAAATCCCATTGATCTCTCCATCCTAGGACGGAAGGTCCAACTTTAGCAACATACAATTTGCACAAGGATTCTCTACCTTTAAACTTGAATAATAAAGGTTTGTAACCAATTACATCGATCTTACCACCGGAAAATCCTTCAGCAGAGATGTCAGGAGAATAGAGATCATTTCCTAAATATTGAACAAATTTAGAATTCCAAACATTTTCATTAATGATGGTATATGGGGAACCGGAGTCAGCATAAATATCAATCGGGACCCCACCAATAAGCATATTACAAATAGGCTTCTTAAGAACATTCCTTTTCCCTGAGTCATTAATATTAAAAATGTAAACTTTCTCAAGGGGTTTGGGTATGCAGATCTCATTCATAGAGCAAGGTGTAATACTCTTCACACAATCATTATCAACATAACAATGCATAACTTTGTCACTTAAATCTTCTTCATCATCAGAAGATGAATCATAAACAATTTTAACTTTTTTGGTTTTAAGTCTATTGCAAGCTCTGGAGTAATGTCCAATTAAATTGCAATTAGAACACTTTTCCTTCAATGCAGGACAAAGTTTGTAGTGAGCTAAATGCGAACTGCTCCCACAACGAAAGCATTTTAAATTATCATTCTTTTTAAATTCAGTAGGTTTGTTTTTATATTGAATCCTTTGCTTGTAGTTGGATTTCCCTTGAACTTTTGAAACAGTTTGATCGCTAGTAGTTTTAGAGTCAGAGACAGCTTTTTCCTCATTTTTAATAGCTTTGGCACTTCGACCAGAAAGTTCTGCTTTTCTGACAATGGCTAAAATATCTTTGAGGTCTGAATCTCCGTTTATCCAAAGTCTGTCCTGAATGGAAGGATCAGAAGCGTGCATAACTACTTGATCTCTGATAAACTGTTCTTGAAGATGATCGAATTTACAATCCTCAGCAATTTTTTTAAGTTCAGCAATATAAACATCAATGTTTTCTCCAGGTCTTTGTTTCCTGCGAAAAAACTTGTAACGAGTAATACCTATACAAACTTTAGGTGAAAAATGACTGTCAAAGTCTTTTAGAATGTCATCAAAGACATTAGAATCACCACTACCACCACTTTTAGGCATTTCTTCATAAACTTTAAGACCACCTGCACCTAATGAGTGTAAAAATAGTTTTTTCTTTCTTTCAGGTTTCATTTTACCATCCTCATCAATAGTGTCAATAAAGTTCATAAAATATGCTTTCCATTGAAGCCATTTCATACAAGGTTCCAAACCAGAAGGCCAGAAAGGTTGTGGTGATTGGATTGTGAAGTTTTGAGAAGTCATTGTGAATACAAATCAGAATGATAAATAAATAAATAAATCTTACTTGAAGCTTTCAGCTGGCAGGTGCAGGAGAATTACTTGAAAACAGAACGCTTTGAGAATAATGAGAAGGAAAATAATAAATTGAGATAGAAAATTGTTTCTCAGTACTTTGTAATAAAATGAAAAAGCAATACTGTTTAAATAAGAAAAACGCTCTAGAAATGCGTTAAGAAAACAAAGCGTTATACGCTCTTAAAATGCGTTATGAAAACGAAGCGTTGTTGTTGAGAAACGTTGTCATGGAGATGGTTTGCTGTGCGTGAAGCGTCAATGCGTTGAGCGCTCTGCTGGATGAGGAACGTCACACACAGGGTCAAAGCGTGGAGCGCTCGGTTTGACGAGGTAACGTCATAAACAGGAAGAAGAAGCAAGCTAGTGCGTGAGGAATGGAGAGCGAGCCAATTCAGAGCGCGCTGGCCGGAGAATGTCGCGCTGAAGGTAACGGTTAAGCTTTTTGAAAGACGCTTGTACAAGGCGGGTTTGTTTAAAGCCTTCGAAAATTAGCAAATAGTCAATTGAACAAGCGGAGTGAATGTTACCTTGGGGTTGCGCAGAGCAAATAAAGCAAAATACTCACGAAGTTCTAGCGAAGCTTCAACACACGAAGCATTCAGAGAGGCTTCAAACGATCTACTCACGAAGCGTTCAGAAGGCTTCAACGAAGAAAAACACAAAAATTCAAGTGAAAATAGGTAGCACACTTGAGTAGGTCGTAAATAAATCCTTCTGAGGTATTTTCTCCATGTAAACAGAAAAACGGAATTGTAGAAATTAAAAATAAAAGAAGAATTGGGTTCTTCAGATTCCTGGTGTTCCTTGAAGCCAAGTCGCCAAAATTGTAGAGTTGAAACCACACAATTTAAGTAGCAAGTGTAGTTTATTAAAGGAACACAGGAGCAAGGTAGGGAACAGCCTACACAGGACTTCTTCATCAGCAACTACCATAGTTGCTAGGGAGGGGAAACCAGGATACAGTGGAATACATACAGAAACATTCTAAAAGAATTAAAGGGCAACATAACAACACCTTTGTCCAAAACACACTCAGCACCTAGTAATGCCGTAAGGTACTAACAGTACAAAATCAGTAGCAGTAAAACACATGGCAAAAACAAGTAAGTAGAATCCTGCAATGAAATGCAGGTCAAGCAAAAGTATGCACAGGCAATTGAATGTGTGCAGCATGCCACCATCTCAGAAATGACAAGGATAGCAAAGTTAAGAAAGGCTTTCAAACACCTGCAGGATAGATTCAGCATGGCACACACAAGCGCAACTAGGTAGAAAATCAGAAAGCACTCAAAATACTTCTCATGAGTCTGAGTGAAGACCATTACTCTCTGAGGCGTGCTTATCCCCTGTAAAAGCAAGACACCGGTTACGATTTCAAATGACATTTAAAACAAGTCAGGGTCCCAGTTTCCATTTTAAATGTTGATATGAAAGCTGTGTGCAGCAGCGTGAGAGTCCTGTATCCAGAGCACATGTCCCTCGAAGAAGGTATTTTTCTTTTTCAACAACGTTCCACAGATGGATGAGTTACTACTGCTTAGAGAGGACTCTGTAGGTCTAACAACGAATGAAGTGCACAGCAACATTATGTAGATCCTGATAAGAAACGTTGTTGTCAAGGGAAATTCAAGGTCATCAGGTTACCATTGTGCATGTGTACATAATCTAGGAATGCACATAATGCAAGAAGGCATGGAAGGAACTCTGACCTGGCTGCATTCCAACGATGTCACTGAGGCCTCTTGTAGTTCAGGTTGATTCAGCAAAGAAAACAGATGGAGTTAAGCGCAATGAGGCGCCAGGAATATACATGGAATGTAATTCAGCTGAGGCCCAGTGTAGAGAAAGTCTTCAATAGTGGTAAATTCAAATAAAAGAAGAGAAAACACCAACTTCAAATTGCAACACATAGCACCCAGGTAATTTTGAATGGGATGCACTGTCTTAAAGTCACTCACTGGTCTCGTTCCAGCTTTCACTTCACGCAGCCTTAAGCGTCACATTCCTTCTAGGAATCGTCGATCCTCTGCTCACAACCTCTTAACCACTCCTAGATTTAAACGTAACAAACATGGCGGCTCCTGTTTTTCTTTCCTTGCTCCCTCTACCTGGAACTCCCTTCCCTCTACTATCCAACTGTGTCCTGACTACATATGCTTTAGTAAACTCCTCAAAACCCATCTTTTCCAGCTAGCCTACAATTAAACCCCTATGCCTTTCTTCCTGCTTTGTCTCTGAGCGCCATGAAACCAATTGGTGACCGCGCGCGGTAAAAAAACCATTTAACATAACATAACATAACAGACTGCATTTTGCAGCACAAAGGTGAAATACTCAAACTAAACAAGGCACAGCGCCTTCAAAGTTAGTTTCAAAATGCTGTTTTACAAATTATACATACAGGGCAAAAAGTACTTACAGACTGTCAACAGGGCTCACCAGTAGCTTATTGAACAACATCATAAATGTCTTGTGTGTCACACAACGTGCCGGCAAAATATAACAAATACAAGATGAAGGAACATGTAAGGATCAACAAAGTGCCGCCGTCTACGCTTACACCGCCACACTCGCAGGAATAAGAATTCAGTAATAGATGATGCTATGTGGACCTAAAACTAGGACAATTAAACATCTACATCCTCTTCTTGGAGACAGTCTCAGATCAGCTTAAGGGTATGGCAATTAAATGGGATAATAAGCTAAGTGATGTGGTAGTTGAGAGTATGAACTTAATCAATCAATCAATCATTGACACTTATAGAGCGCGCTACATACCCGTAGGGTCTCAAGGCGCTGGGGGGGGGGGGTGCCGCTACTGCTCGAACAGCCAGGTCTTCAGCTTCTTCCTGAAGGAGAGGTGGTCTTGGGTCAGGCGCGGGTCGGGAGGGAGGGAGTTCCAGGTCTTGGCGGCCAGGTAGGAGAAGGACCTTCCTCCTGTAGTCGCTCTTCGGATGCGGGGGACGGCGGCGAGGGCGTGGTTGGCTGATCGGAGGTGGTGTTTGGGAGCGTAGAAGTTGACTCGGCTGTTGAGGTAGCTCGGGCCTTGGTCGTGTAGGGCTTTGTGTGCGTGGGTGAGGAGGCGGAAGGTGATTCTTTTGTTGACGGGGAGCCAGTGAAGGTCTTTCAGATGTCCGGAGATGTGACTGGTTCGTGGGATGTCGAGGATGAGTCTGGCTGAGGCGTTCTGGATCCGCTGGAGTCTCTTCTGGAGCTTGGCGGTGGTACCGGCGTAGAGGGCGTTGCCGTAGTCCAGTCGGATGGTGACGAGGGCCTGGGTGACGGTCTTCCTGGTCTCGGTGGGGATCCACCAGAAGATCTTCCGTAGCATGCGTAGGATGTTGAAGCACGCCGAGGAGACGTTGTTGACTTGCCTGGTCATGGAGAGGGAGGAGTCCAGGATGACGCCCAGGTTTCGTGCATGGTCAGTCGGTTTGGGTGCGGTGCCCAGGGCGGGAGGCCACCAGGAGTCGTCCCAGGCGGAGGGTGAGGAGCCCAGGATGAGGACCTCCGTCTTGTCCGAGTTCAGTTTCAGGCGGCTGGTCGTCATCCACTCGGCTACCTCTTTCATCCCTTCGTGCAGGTTGGCTCTGGCGGCGGCGGGGTCGTTGGTCAGGGAGAGGATCAGCTGGGTGTCGTCGGCGTAGGAGATTATGCTGAGGTTGTGTTTGCGTACGATGGCCGCGAGGGGGCTCATGTAGACGTTGAAGAGGGTGGGGCTCAGAGATGATCCTTGGGGGACGCCGCAGATGACTTCGGAGGCCTCTGACTTGTACGGTGGTAGGCGGACTCTCTGTGTTCTTCCGTCGAGGAAGGAGATGATCCATTCCAGCGCCTTGTCCTGGATGCCGATGTTGCTGAGGCGCCGTACTAGGGTGCGGTGGCAGACCGTGTCGAATGCCGCGGAGAGGTCTAGGAGGATGAGGGCCGCTGTTTCTCCATTGTCCATCAGGGCTCGGATGTCATCGGTGGCGGCGATGAGGGCGGTCTCGGTGCTGTGGTTGGCTCGGAAGCCGGACTGTGAGGGGTCGAGGGATCCGTTCGTCTCGAGGAAGGCGGCCATCTGCTTGTTGACGGTCTTCTCGATGACTTTGGCTGGAAACGGGAGGAGCGAGATGGGGCGGTAATTCTTGAGTTCGGTGGGGTCCGCTGTGGGTTTCTTGAGAAGAGCGCTGAGTTCGGCGTGCTTCCAGCTCTCGGGGAAGGTGGCGGTGTCGAAGGATGTGTTGATGATGTCTCGCAGGTGGGGTGCGATGACAGCGTCGGCCTTGTTGAAGACGTGGTGAGGGCAGGGATCGGTCGGTGATCCGGAGTGGATGGAGTTCATCGTGCGGATGGTGTCTTCGGTGCTGATCGGGGTCCAGGCGTGGAGGGTGGTGGTGGGGGGTGGTTGTTCGGTCATGGTGTGCGTTGGTTGGTTGTTGAAGCTGTTGTGTATGTCGGCGATCTTGTTGTGGAAGTATGAAGCGAGGGAGTTGCAGAGGTCTTGCGATGGGGTGATGTTGTTGTTTCCTGCGCTGGGGTTGGAAAGCTCTTTCACGATGTTGAAGAGTTCCTTGCAGTTGTGTGCGTTGTTGTCCAACCGGTCCTTGAAAGCTGTTTTCTTGGCGGCGCGGATCAGCTGGTGGTGTTTCCGGGTGGCAAGTTTGAAGGAGGTCCTGTTGTCCGGTGTCGGTTCCCTTCTCCAGACTTTCTCGAGGGCTCGGCAGTTCTTCTTGGAGCTCTTGAGTTCGTCGGTGAACCATGGGGCCTTCTTGCTGCCGGGTCTGCTGGGCGGGGTCCTCAGTGGGGCGAGTTCGTCCGCGCAGTTGTTGATCCACTTCGTGAGGTTGTCTGCGGCCTGGCTGGGGTTCGCTGAGCTGGCAGGAGGGTGCTGGCTCAGGGAGGTGGCGAGCTGGTCTGCTGTGATCTTGTTCCAGCATCTGCGGGCGTTTCTGGTGGTGGTGGGACGTCGTTCTCTTGAAGGTGAAGTGGACGCAGCTGTGGTCCGTCCATTGAAGCTCTGTGGCGTGGCTGAAGTTGATGTCTGTGCTGGAAGAGAAGACTGCGTCGAGTGTGTGTCCGGCGAGGTGGGTGGGGGTGGACACCAGTTGCTTGAGTCCCAGGTTGGCGAGGTTGTCGAGCAGGGTGCTGGTGTTGCGGTCGTTGTTGTTCTCCAGATGGAAGTTGAGGTCTCCCAGGAGGATGTAGTCGGCGGAGGGGAGGGCATGCGGGCTGACGAAGAGGTATGTTTACAATCCCCTATCACCACCACAATGTCTCTTTTAGTGACGTTGTGATGTTGATATGTGACGTAACGCTGTCTTGTAAATAAGGCTCCCTTTCATGCTACTGTTAGCAATGGGTGTGGTGGTGGGCGTTCCACTGCAACACCCATTGATTTTGATGCTGCCTCTTATTTCCAAAGGCAGCACAAATAGGCGGCAGCACCAAAATTAGGACCCGAGAAAACCTGGTCTTAAACAGGCGGAAAAAGGAGAAATGCTTTATTTCTCCTCGTTCTTGCTGTTTCCAAGTGTTCTGCCGTGTGCAGCACACATAGAAACGGCATAAGGCCAATGTTTGTTTATGTGCAGGAAAGTTCTGCTTTGTGCACATTTAACAAAAATACAGTTTTGCAAATTCTATGTGTGCTGCATTAAGCAGCACACATAGGAGTTACAACATGGTATTTAAGGATTGTGTATGTGCAGGAAGGGGACCTTCCGGCATATAAAAAATGTTCCCCTCAACACAGGCACCCTTGCACTATGGTGCAAGAGTTCCTGCGTTGGCGCTAGGCAGCTAAATTTAGAGCCAGCATAAAAGGAAATTCATGGCTGCGCTATATTCTAGTAAATATGCTGTAGACCTGCATTTCTAAAGTGACAAAGCGTGCTGTTAGCTTTCTTGGCTTCCCAAAACACTTCATCATTTTATTGTTAATATGCCCCGTAGTTTTAGAAGTTTTAATGTCCTTGATGCTCTTATGAGAGTACTTATACACAATAAATGATTAACTCAGTTGTATTATTCACTCCAGAGGTTATTTTGCTGGGGTTGCCACATTAATTCTAACTGTCCCCCCTTGTATGGCCAAGATGAAGCTGATGACCTGCCTATATTTGCCAACTCTAATACAAAAAGGGAGGTATGGAGTCATTAATTGAGATCTAAGTAATTAGCATTGATTTTGTCTCTCGATTCATTCAATTCTGCTTAGTACAGATGAAAGTACCTGGAAGCAATACAGAATATTTAGTATGATTGGAATTACTGTAGCCCAATTGTGCTTTGAAGATCATTGCATTTACTCCAATCAGGAAAGAACATTGGAGGGCGTAGCTAAGTAACACATTTGAAGTAGAATTTTCCATTTGCGGTTGAAAGGTCCTAGTTAGAGCCACACAGGAACATTTTATTGACTGGCTAGGTAAAAATAAAATGGACGTGGAAAGAGGCTTAAATGTGTGACTGTATAAAATGTAAATGTCTAGTTGTTGATTTTTTATCAAAACATTTTCTGAGATTTGTACACCTAGAAATTATCATCCAACCCACAAGGTTGCTAGGACAAGTTTAAACTAACATGTGATGATTTTTTGAACAGTATAACTAACCCTGGGCGTAGTTCGCAAAGTAGCGCTACGCGTAGTTACGCGAAGTGCACTTCGCACTACGAGTAGCACTACGGGAACTACGTTGTACCTTGTTCGCACTGTGCAAGATGCCGTTTTCAATGATTGCACAGTGCAGACAGCATCCGGCACTTGGCAATCATTGAAAACGGCAACTTGCACAGTGCTAGCTGTAGTTTTCGGCAGCACGGGTAGATTTTTACTCGAGCGGCAGCTTTCTCTATGCGGACTGGTAGTTTCTCATCGTGAGCCCTCGCAAGCATACGTGACCACTTGCAATGAGAAACCTGACATCCCCGCGTTGAGAATCTCACCGGGAGGTTTATTTTCCACGCTCGCGATCGGCAACTTGATGTTGCTGATCGCGAACAAGGAAAAAGTGTCGCTGGGATGTCATTTTGCTTGCTCGCAGTCGCCAACTTGACGTTGAGGACCGCGAGCAAGCAAAAAATGACCACTGCACTACGCGTGTTTGCACTGTGCTACGTGCAATTCGCATAGTGCGAAGTAGGAAAAACTTCACAAACTACGCGAGCGTAGCGTAGTGCTCTGCCCAGTGTTAACTATAACTATTCACCTCTTCAACTCTATCTCTGTATGTCAGCAGTTATTGGTCTCAACTGGTTGCTTCACTCTTGTCTATACTTAATTTACCTCAAATTTGCTTGCACTACCATATGTTTTGCAGTTATATTCAAAAAAGCATTTCAAACATCAAAAACAGTACTCACAAAAAAGAATATGTTTATCTGAGTGCAGTTTTGCATTTTGGATGTAGTCATTATAAAATTGAAGCCTAATAGAAGAAAGTGAACTGTAAAAAGTAAATTAAAATGAATTTATCCATATAGTACATTGAGCAGAACACCAAGTAATATGGTGGTTTGGCGAGCCTGCAAAGCAGTGATAGATTTAGATGCAATTAAAGCTGAAATAAAATGAAATTATTCATCATAAAAGACAACAGTTTCAAACGGGTGCATTAAATATTGATCAATTTTTACACAACATATGCTAATGTTGATTTACATGTCAAAAATATTTCAAGAAATACAGGTAGAAACCATTACAAATAGACCATATGCTCATTTCTGAATCATTTAATACAAAAATGCATTCTCACATCTATTTTGTTTAAAAAATAGTTTACAAACTGGTGATATAATCCCGACATGTTGAAAAGATTCAGTGAATCCTGTCTATTTCTTAGGCAGTTGCTTCTAAAGGCATTTCCAGAACTCCACACATCACTGGACATAATTTTAAATGAGAACAATATATGTGTGTTTCTGTTGATCCATTACATTTTCCTATGCTATATTTTTTTCTATTGTAAAACATTTTAAAATTCCGTGTTGTTCAGACTGTCTATGATAGGGTTACAGATTGGAATACCAATGAGATATAACCATGACAACACTTTGTTTTCTTTCCTTGTATATGCAGATGGCCAAATATAGGTAAACGACCCAGATCTACTGAATACCGTGGCGGCCACGGTATGTGGGCAGTGCATGTAGAAAATGACTTCCAACTTCTGGAAACAGGCTGAATTTTAAAAATGACAGAGATGATCATGATGTAAGAAGTAATGATTAAAATGACTGACATTTTATACACAATAGCACCAATTATACAGGCCCATGGATCTATAGTGGCAGTGGTGGTTGAAGAAAGCTTCACTAGAACAGTAACATCACAGACAAAGTGATTGATTGTATGTGGAAAACAGAAGACGAGTTGGAATATTAACACCATGTGTGGTGTTGGATTTAAAATGCTAACACACAGTATGTGATAAACAGACAGGTGCAAACAGTATCATTATCTATGTTTCTGTAATGTAAGAGATGGAAGATGGCCAATTAGTGACCATAAGCAATGACATAGAGTAGAGGAAATTATGTGGAGAGCATTGACCCAAATAAATATATTTGTAGAAGACATTCAGTTAGAGAAATGTACTTACCCACCAGAAAGAGTTGGGGCAAGATTTTTGAGAATGTGACTGAGGTGCAACTGATGTCAAGAAAGGACAGGTGTGCAAGAAAGACACACATGACAGTGTGCAGACAGGGGTTAGAATTGATATGACAATGATAAGAAGGTTAGTTTAGAAAAGCGAACAAAGGCACCGGGTTTCGTGCATTGATACATAAAGGCATGCATACGTTGAGCACTCTAGAAAGTAAATTGATACAGTAGAACTATGGATAGATATTCTATTTATTTAAATATTCAACATCAGGCTGGCTTCCCCACCAGCGTGATGTTGAATCGGAACACACGACTTGACTGGAGCCCAGGAATCCAGTCTACCGAGGAGCATCAAGTGCAGTGAACATGGGGATGTAGTGTTTTCGTCGCCTATTAAAATTCGACTTCAGAATCAACTAAGAACACAACAAACAATAGTCTGTGCGCAACAACCCTTTCTCTTCATGGAGTATCAAAGGAAGTGAACATGGGACACAGTTTTATCGTTATTTATCGATACTCGATTCTACAACCCATTCAGAATACACCAGATATATAGCTACGTGTTGGGACATATTCAATACACATTTAACCGCAGCCTGTGAAATCTTGATTCACCAAAAGGAGTTTATCGGGATACCTTCATGTGACTGTACATTAGAGGGAAACGCATTGTGAGAAGTTGGCCTGGTATATGATGCTCACTAGTTCTAGTGATCACCTTGTACCATGCCAAGCAACCCTTATGATGATTGGTTGTAAGTCAACCTTATAGACCAGCTATCCTAGTAGCGTGTACAAAGCAGTCTTAGGCTAAACTCTGTAAAGGCATGTGAAGCAAGCTGTTTTACCATACACAATCCCCTTGAATACCAAATGAAAGGACACCACACAGATATATATTGAAAATATATATATATATATATTTATTTACTACAAATATCCCCTATACTCTTTATGAGCACAGAAGCAAATGCGTTAAAACAAAACACAGTTTAAATACACAAAAGTTGCACAATATGGATGAGCCCTAGGGGCCACCTAAACCATATACTAAAATAGTGGTATAAGAACCACCTAGCTGAAAGGAAGTAGGCCTAGGGCCTGGGGAATCGCTGGAGCTGTTCGGGACTAACAGCGAAGAAGTCAGAAAAGGCCCGCGGGACTCGGGTGCAGCGCTTAAAGCACATGCATGCACCAATGCAATGTCAATGGTGAAGGACAAAACTTAAGACCTAGACACTAGAGGTGTTTACCAGTGTAGGAACTCCGGCATTGCTGAGTTACCTCACCCACAGGAAGCGGGTGCACAGGTGCAAAGTAGTGTTGGGTTTTGTCACGCAGGTCGATGGTGCCTGAAGATGAGGATGCTGCAGGCGGGTCATCGAGGAGCGTTCCGGTGGATCCAGGGGTGGATCTGAAGTGGTGAAGACCTGAAATCAGAGGGGACAATGTTCAAAGTCACTAGACAGTGACTACCGTGGAACCAGGATGGAACCAGGTGATGTCGGGTGCAAACAGGCGATGAGGGGTAGATTGTCTCCTCAGCCACGTGGAGACGAAGAGGTCGAGGACGTCCAGGAGTCGGTCACGAGCTGTCCCACAAAGGCTCTAGCTGTTGGCGTTGTCAGCAACTTGATTGGAGCAAACAGGCCTTGTCGAATGCAAGCCATTCAGGAAGTGAAGAAAGATTATCACTCGGACCAGCAAAGTCAGAGCAGGTGCTCCTTTTTACAGGAGCGAGGGCAAGTCTGGAGCAACCAGACCTGCAGTGTTGATTGTAGGTTTCGTCGCCAAGATGGCCGCTAGCCACGTGGCAAGTGGCCGAGATGGCGCGTGCAAAAGGGCCCCACGCAGATCGTGGAGATGCTGGGGGGCTGATCTTTGGTGCAAATGCTGCTCGGTGGTGAGGGCTTCTCAAACCCCAAAGCACAGCATCGAGGGTGCCTCGGGTGCTGCACAGTCAGCTTCTCGGGGGTCTTTCGAGATGTCCGTTCCCACTTCTCTTGGTGCCTCCACGGGTCTCTTCTTTGCAGGGACTGTGGATTGGGCTCTGAGATGTCCGGGAGTCTGGGTCTCGTTGGGCTCTGGGCTCGGGCTCCAGCAGGAGGCGGCGGCAAAGCAGACGTCTTGTTGCTGGATGGTACCTGTGTTCACAGGGTGGCCACTCCTAGGCCACAAGGGAGAACTCTTCAGTCTTCTGTGCAGCAGAATGTCGAAGTCTAGTCTTCTTCTTTGTTTTAAGTTGATTTCAGGATGATCTAAAGTGCTATGGAACTGCTCCCACTCTTATTCCCAATCTGAGGGGTGGATCACCTGCTAGGTCCCTCCTCTGGGTGGGACCAGGAAGGGGGGCGGTTACACCCCCTTTCCTTTGTCCAGCTCCGCGCCAGGACTGGGGCTGGAAAGCCCCAGCACCGGTTTGGACTGGCTTATGCACCGGGACACCTTGTGTGCCCCAGGCATGTCTCAATCTATTCAGCCCTGTCCTACCCAATACACAAAATCCTGTCTGGGGTGGTGCTCGCACCTCCCAAGGCAGGAAACCCTTTGTCCAAGCCTCACTCGCTGGAAACACTCCCAGCAGCAGGAGGTCAGACTTGTGTCTGTGGTGGCAGCATCCATTTTGCGATGCTGAGGCTCGAGTTTAACTTTAACCGGGGTTCAGGTTATGTACATGTCGTGTACCTCTAGAAGGGTGGAATGCTATCCCCGTCAACAGGACTGTCGAGGAGATAGTATTCCAAATCATATGACACCTTACTCGACATGTTTTGATAAAGCCAAACCAAAGTTAGCATATAACCGCGAGGATTATAATGCACTTAAGAGTATATGGTATGGCAATATCCCGGAACAGCTAAGGGAGTTGTTCTCTACAGCTGCAGACGGGCTCAGCTCGTGCAAGAGCATCATCTCACATGAAACCAAGCACTCTGCCTCAAGGATTGTTGAGGCCTTTCATAGGAGTGGCTTTTAGGTTAACATGTGTCCAGTTAGGTTAGATATAGGTATACTATATCTAAGTAAGGGGTGATTACACCAACTTACCCCAGCTGATTGATCAGCCAGTCGTGTCAAATATGGAGGCCAGGCCAGGGGTGGCACAATACATGCAGCCCCTGGTAGGCCTTGGATACACCTATGCCCTGGGTACATGGGGTACACTTTTACAGGGGCCTGTAAGGTGAAACAGTTCCAATTGTGTATGCACCTAAGGTACATGGAGTCCATTTTAAGTAGAGCAATCCGCCTGGGGCCCTGAATAGCAGGATCCCAGGCCAACTAAGTCAAAAACCAGCTAAACACCAGGCAAAAGGTTTGGGGGTAACCATAGTCAGAAATCCACCTTCCTACACAACCCCCCCAAACGAAAGGAGATAAGGCTATCCTTGACCAGGTAAGCCTATATTGCCTAAGTGGCCATATAAGGAAGTACCTGCTCTGGCTTGGTTACCCCCTGTCTCATGGTCCACTAAGCAATCCCTCACCCTAAGGGTATCTGAGGGTCTCCACCATAGGGAATCTTTACCTGTGGTGTGTCTTGGCAAAGTTAAAGACTGATGTTGAGATGGAGTACTGAAGTGAGATTCCTCTGTAGGACTCAGTTTCCTCCAATCACTCTCCACCATGTAGGCCTTTCTTTCTTTGACTGAGTTGCACTGTGCTCTCAGGGTCAACCTCTGGCTACCTAAAGCTGGAGGCTGGGTCCCTTTGGTTGGCTTACTGGAGGGACAGTTCAGGTTTGGGCCCTTTGAGTCCCAGGTTTGGCTGTGCCCAACAGTATCCATCTGTGGGAGGTCCCTAACTACTTTGAAGGGGGATCCCTCAGGAGTTTTTAAAGTTTTCACCTGGCTAGGGCTGATAGCTTTGGTGCCCCTAATCTGTTGATGTGCGTGCTTTATTTGACAGAGGGCCTTTTGGGGCTCACTGTCCTTCTTGTCCTCTGCAGCCCTGGTAGAGAGGGGCAGGATACCTGCTCCAGACTGGGTCCCACCGGAGAAGGGTCCACTGACATCAGAGGCTCTGTCAGGCTAGGCCTAACCACCTCTGGGGCAGTTCCTTCATCAGGGGTAAGATCAGTTCCCTGAGGAGGCTGATCCTTTCCTAAAGTCTGGTGGGAGGGAGATTTATCTTCTTCCTCAATGCTCTCTGTTTGTGTGGAGTGATCCATCTTTTCAGGCTTCACAACACATGTATCAGTTTGAGTTTGGGCTGTGGACATCACAGCCCCCCCCCCAACCTTTTCAGGAGCAGACTCAGTTTGGGTATGGGCTGTTACCATCACAGCCCTGCTAATCTTTTCAGGAGGGAAGTTAGCTAAAGATGGGGCTGAGTTTTGCTCAGCCCTACCAACCTTTTCAGGAAGGACATCTTGGATTGGGGCTGTAGCCATCACAGCCCCACTAACCTTTCCATGGAGATTTACCATACTAGAATGGGTTTGCTGTTCAACCTCAGCCTAGGCTGAGATTTCCAAATCATTACCAAGTAGGCAATCTACAGGCAAGTTTGCTGACACTGCCACTCTCTTTGGGCCAGTGACATCTCCCCAACTAAGATTGACTACTGCCATGGGATGTTTGGTTTCTATTCTATCAATGTTTGTCACCTGATATGTGGTCTCAGGTAAAAGTTGCCTTGAGGCGACTAGACATTCAGCCACCATGGTGATGCTAGCCCCTGTGTCTCTAAAGGCCTCAACTTTCAAGCCATTGATGAGGGGCTCCTGTCTGTACTTGTTCAAAGTGTTTGGGTAAGCAGTGATGTTGGCAAACCCCATGCCAGTTTCCTAGACAAGAGTATCTGAGGTAAGGGACCTGGTTAGGCCAGAATCCACCAGTGTTCCAAAAGTAAATCCACCCAAATTCTTGGGTGTTCTCCCACCACCTGGGGGACTACTGCTAACAGTGACAGGAGGCGTTGTAGCTTTATTTGGAGGTATATTCTGCTTATTGTTGGCCTTTGGCAACTGCTGTCAGTTTTCCAATGGCCTACCTGTTTGTAGGTATCGCAATAAGGCTTTTTCTCTGTAGAGGAAGTGTTGTGGGGCCCACCCTTTCCATTGGACTTTTGGGGCCCTGGGGAAGTCTTCTCTTTGGATTTATCCCCACCTTTATCTTGAGGCTTGGGAGTCTCTTTCTTTTGGGCACCACCCTGGTTCTTAGGCCTGATCCTGGTTCTGACCCATTTGTCTGCCCTTTTTCCCAATTCTTATGGAGAGGTCAGATCAGAGTCCACCAGGTGCTGATGTAGAAGCGGATTTTGACAATTACTTAAGATTTGCTCTCTCATAATTAAATTATACAATCCTGTATAGTCTGTAACCTTACTTCCCAGCAACCAGCCCTCTAAAGCCTTAGTGGCACTTTCAACAAATTCAGACCAGTCCTGAGTCTGTGTCTTCTGGGTCTCTCTGAATATTAACCTGTAGTGTTCAGTGGTTAAGCCTAACCCATCTATCAGAGCACTCTTCAGGACCAGGTAGTTTCTAGAATCCCAAACACTAACTGTGAGGAGTCTGTCTCGGCCTCTACCTTCTAAGGAGAGCCACAAGATTGCTGCCCACTGCCTCTGAGGGATCTGCTGTACTCTGCAGGCTCTCTCAAGTGCAGTCATCCATTTGTGGATATCATCACCAGCTTTGTAGGGGGGCACAATCTTACTCGGGTTTCTATTGTCATATGACCTGTCTTTATCGTTAGGGATAGTGCTGCCACCAGTGGGTACTAACCCACCCTCCCTAGGCTGTCTTGATCTAGCAAGTTTCTCTTGGGCCAGGGCAACCTCTAGTTCCTTCTTCTGGATCCTATGCTCAGCCTCTCTCATGTTGGCCTCATGTTCCCTTCTCTGAGGGCTAGTAATCCCCCTTCTGGTGTGACCAGGAGAGCCTCTAGAAGCTTGGGAGGTATTGGATTCACCTGAGTGATTCCTTCTCCTCCTTTGCTCCTGGTTAGGTCCACTTGGGTGTCTGGTTAAGTTCATCCTTAGCTCAGTCCCAAATACACTTAAGTTAGCCTGGCTGAGCCTGTTGGCTGGCACCTGACTAAGTCTACCCTCATCAGAATCACTGCTCCCTCCTTTTGTCTCTTCCTCTTCTTCCTCCTCATCAGGCTGAGTATCTCCAGTGACTTGGTCATCCTCATCTATCTGGACTACAGGGACAGGGGTGTCAGTATTATCATCTTCAGTGGGAGAGCCTCCTTCAGCATTCCCTGTGGGGTCTGCTTTAGAGGTCTTTAGAGCTTCAGACTGGTCTAAGAGCTCTCTGAGGTGGTCTGTGGTAGGGGTTGGACCCGTCTTGAGACCTCTTAAGGTACAGATCTGCCTCAGTTCTTTAAAATTAAGCTTAGCAAATTTGGATGGTGCCCTTGTAGGGTCACTCTCAACAGGGACAGTCCCAGTGGACCCCTCTGCGCCAGACAGTGCTCTAGTGTGGGTGGATATGTTGCAATCTACCTACACTGGTGTTTACCTACTAAACCTATCTAGTAGTTGTAGTCAGGGTGTGCTACTCTTTATCCTCTACAACAACTAAGTTCAGTAGAACTTAAGTATACTAGTCTTGTTTTATATGTACCTAGCAGGTACCTGTATAATCTTTCAAATGATACTCTCAAAGATTGTAATGGTAAAACAACAGCAAGCTCAAATCCCACCGCTGCCACCAATGTGAGAAGTTGGCCTGGTATATGATGCTCACTAGTTCTAGTGAGGGGTAGCTTGTCTCCTCAGCCAGTGGACACGAAGAGGTCGAGGATGTCCAGGCGTCGGTCACGAGCTGTCTCACGAAAGCTCTAGCAGATGGCGGTGTCAGAAACTTGATTGGAGCAAACAGGCCTTGGCTAATGCAAGCCACGCAGGAAGTGAAGAAAGCTTATCACTCGGACCAGGAAGGTCAGAGCGGGTGCTCCTTTTTACAGGAGCGATGGCAAGTCTGGAGCAACCAGACCCGCAGTGTTGATTGTAGGTTTCATCACCAAAATGGCCGCTAGCCACGTGGCAGGTGGCCGAGATGGCGCGTCAAGTGGCAAAGTGCAAAAGGGCCCCACGCAGATCGTGGAGATGCTGGGGGGCTGATCTTTGGTGCAAATGCTGCTCGGTGGTGAGGGCTTCTCAAAACCCAAACCACAGCATCGAGGGTGCCTCGGGTGCTGCGCAGTCAGCTTCTCGGGGGTCTTTCGAGATGTCCGGTCCCACGTCTCTCGGTGCCTTCACGGGTCTATTCTTTGCAGGGACTGTGGATCAGACTCTTAGATGTCTGGGAGTCTGGGTCTCGTTGGGCTCTGGGCTGGGGCTCCGGCAGAAGGCGGCGGCAAAGCAGATGTTGAATTGCTGGATGGTGCCTGTGTTCACAGGGTGGCCACTCCTAGGCCACAAGGGAGATACTCTTCAGTCTTCTGTGAAGCAAAATGTCGAAGACCAGTCTTCTTCTTTGTTTCAAGTTGATTTCAGGATGATCTGAAGTGCTATGGCACTGCTCCCACTCTTATTCCCAATCTGAGGGGTGGATCACCTGCTAGGTCCCTCCTCTGGGTGGGAACAGGAAGCGGGGGCGGATACACCCCCTTTCCATTGTCCAGCTCCACGCCAGGACTTTTGCTGGAAAGCCCAGGCACCAGTTTGGACTGTCTTATGCACTGGGACACCTTGTGTACCCCAGGCATTTCTTAATCTATTCAGCCCTGTCCTACCCAATACACAAAATCCTATCTGGGGTGGTGTTCGCACCTCCCAAGGCAGGAAACCCTTTGTCCAAGCCTCCCTCGCTGGAAGGACTCCCAGCAGCAGGAGGTCAGACTTGTGTCTGGTGGTGGCAGCATCCATTTTGTGATGCTGAGGCTCGAGTTTAACTTTAACCGGGGTTCAGGTTATGTACATGTTGTGTCCCTCTATAAGGGTGGAATGCTAACCCCGTCGACAGGACTGTCAAGGGGATAGTATTCCAAATCGTATGACGCCTTACTCGACATGTTTTGATAAAGCCAAACCAAAGTTAGCATATAACCGCGAGGATTAAAATGCACTTAAGTGTATATGGTAAGGCAATATCCCGGAACAGCTAAGGGAGTTGTTCCCTACAGCTGCAGATGGGCTCAGCTCGTGTCAGAGCATCATTTCACATGAAACCAAGCACTCTGCCTCCAGAATTGTCGAGGCCTTGCATAGGAGTGGCTTATAGGTTAACATGTGTCCAGTGAGGTTAGATATAGGTATACTATATCTAAGTAAGAGGTGATTACACCAACTTACCCCAGCTGATTGATCAGCCAGTTGTGTCAAATATGGAGGCCAGGCCAGGGATGGCATAATACATGCTGCAGCCCCTGGTAGGCCTTGGATACACATATGCCCTGGGTACCTGGGGTACACTTTTACAGGGGCCTATCAGGTGAACCAGTTCCAATTGTGTATGCACCTAAGGTACATGGAGTCCATTTTAAGGAGAGCAATTAGCCTGGGGCCCTGAATAGCAGGATCCCAGGCCAACTAAGTAAAAAACCAGCTAAACACCAGGCAAAAAGTTTGGAGGTAACGATAGTCAGATATCCACCTTCCTACACGCATCATCTATATCAGAACACCACATATAGGATACCACGTTACAGAATTGTTTTCACTGGTAATACAGAATTCCTGAAGAAGGCAATAGCCGAAACACGTTGATGAATGGTTCTGTACAAAACTACCAGGGACATTCTGATGGCAATGGTTTTACCGTAACAGATATTACCACCAATCGTCATTATCAACCAACAAATTGTAATCAGTTATTGTGATTAATTGTAGAATAATGGGTGTATAATGAAATTAATGTAAAATATGTACTAGATAAATTGAGAATGGTTAACAGAAACAAGAAAGTGTCCAATATGAATTGTATGTACTATTATGTGTATTAAATATATATATTTTTTGATAAAAAGATTATAAAAAATGATAAAAAAATAGAAGTATTTAAATAAATAGAATATCTATCCATAGTTCTACTGTATCAATTTACTTTCTAGAGTGCTCAACGTATGCATGCATTTATGTATCAATGCACGAAACCTGGTACCTTTGTTCACTTTTCTAAACTAGTTATTCCTTGCTAGGGTTTATCCGTTATTGCAGGGTAACTTTTGCCAAAAAAAAAGATGAGAAGGTTTCCCGTCAATGTTGTTAGGTAAACTAGTGTAAAAACAAAAGGGATTGGAACGTGTACCTTTAGGAAATCAGACCCATCAACAATTAGAGATTTAGCAGATAAAGTAGAGAAGATGATTTCATTTGTACAGCCATGTAGACTGGCTTAAAATGAAGAAAAAAATAACATAATAACAAGAATTATTAACTGTCAACTGGCTTGCGGATGAGTGTTTGCTTGTAGGAATCAAGATTCTTTCTCTAATTTTTCTAAAAATCAATGAGAAATTGTGGAGATTATTACGTTTTTTAATAATGTGGAAGATAGTCATCGTACAGTATTAAAATTAAATTCAGGAGGCACTCAATATAAAGAATACATTATAATGTTGTATCACAAGTTTCCAACACAGCAACATTAATGTTTTTAAAGTAGTAGAGGGACAAAGAAACATAGTTAAGGAGTAAAAGGAAAAAAGAAGCAGTAGCATTAGTGTTACTTAACATGCCTACTCTACGTCACAAACACATATCCCAGTTTCCAATTTTCAGAGATTTTGTTCATTATTTATTTATATTTATTAGAGTGTGGTTAATAACAACCATCCCAAAATCATAAATACACAATTCTTTTTTCCTTTTGTAGAGCATTTTAAAATTCTGTATTGTTCAGACAGTATATTATTGGGGTATATAGTGGCGTAACAATGATAGAAAACAATGCGTTTTGTTATTATATGTGCAGATTTTGGCCAAATATAGGTAGAAGACACAGAACCAGTGAAGAAAATGACCTCTGCATTGTGGGAGAAACATGTAGAAAATGTCTTCCACTTCCCACAACAGACTTTATTTTCAGAATGATTGAGATGATCTTGATGGAAGATGAATTAATTAAAAGTGATGACATTACAAAGACAACAGCACCAATTATGTAGGTAAGTGCCTTTATAGTGCTAGTGCTAGTTCTGAGGCAAGAAAGCTTGACGAGGGCATTAACATCATAGAAGAAGGGATTGTTCGTATGTGCCCACAGAAGAAGAGCTGGTATATTTAACACCTTGTGAGTATTTGATCCTTAAGGCTTACAACGCAGTATACGATGGACAGATGGATGCAAACAGTCTTATTCATGATGGTTGTGTAATATAAGGGATGGCAAATCACCAAATAGCAATCATAAGCCATGGCAGACAGAAGAAAAGCTTTTGAGGAGCTTATGGACCCAAATACATATATTTGCAGAAGACATTGAGTTGGAGAAATTTACCTGTCTCGAAGAAATGATTCGGATAACATTTTTGGAATACATCTAAAGAGCAAATGTTGCAAATAATGTACAAGTGTGTAAGAAAGACTTACATGGAAGTGTGCAAACAGGAGTTACAATATATTGTTACCATGATAGCTTATGCTAAACATGACTCTTGCACTACAGCTTCTAAAAGTCAATGAAATATGTTTTGCTTCCACTGTAGTAGAAAAACATTCTCATTTATTTCAGGAGGAACTCAATGAAGTAAATACATTCTGCCCCCTACAGCAAGTCATTTTAACAGCTTGCAATGTAATGGTCCACAATGTTGGCGATGTATCCCATGCGATGTAATCACTGTTTCCCATTTCCAGAATATCAACCTTAATGTCTTATGACCTGATTACGAATCTGGCGGTGCAAGGACCACCAGACTCATGGGGGCGTGGTAGTGGCTGGGCAAGCACCATCTCAGCGGTGGTCCAACTGACTTACCACAACTTTGATGGTTGGATTGCCATTGCACCACCAGATATGGCAGGGAACCACATTCTCTTGCAGACCTGCAGTGTTCAGTGGCTCACAATATCACAATATGCTGGCAGTGCTGATGCAGCACTGCCATGGATATTATGAGTTTCAGGACTGCCAGCGGTGTCAAGGAGGTTGTTCCTCGATGAAACTGCTGAGGGTAATGAAACAAAGGAGCCCCCTCATGCACAATGCATGGGGGTGCAAGCAGGGGGGCACAGGGTTTGCCCTCTTGTGTGCATGCACCACCAATACAAGCACAGCATGAACTTCACAGTCCACGACATGCAGGAGTGCACTGTGGCAGTCCTACATTGGTGCCTTTCTAAGGCATACATAGGTGCCTTTGAAAGGCGTTGCTTCTGGAATGTCAAATTACCCACCCGCCAGACCATGAAAAACCCATAATATAGGGGGCGTGGTGGTGGTGTTTGGCAGACCTGAAATGGGTCTGTGATGCGGTGATCCACTCCAGGACCACCAAATCCGTAATTGGGCCCTTAATGTCTTGAGAGTTGAAGTGGCCGGAAAAGAAAACAAATCGAAGAAGTGCAAAGAAACAGTAGCATTAAGTAAATAGAACATATCATAAGAAGCTCAACAAACACATAGCCCAGTTTCCAGTTTTATTGCATTGTTAATATCAACCATCCCAAAATCATGAATTCAAGTATAGATTTAAAAAACTGAATCCGCTCTTTTTCTTGGGAACTTGCTTTTTAAGGATCTAACAACGCCAAGCCACTGGACACAATTTCAAATGAAAACCACAATATTTTTTTTCCTTTTACCTATTATGTTTTCCTATGCAATATTCTTTTTCTTCCGTAGAGCATTTTTAAATTCTGTGTTGTTCAGACTGTAAATGACATGGTTACATAGTGGAATAACAACAATATATAGCAGTGACAACATTTTGATTTCTTTTGTTGAAGATGCAGATGTTGGCCGAATATAGGTAAAAGACAAGGTTCCACTGAATAAAATGACTACAGTAATGTGGGAGGTACATGTGGAAAAGGCCTTCTGTCGCCCCACAACAGACGGAATTTCTCTGACCACCGCATCTGCGCCCCGCTCGCTGTGCTGCCTCGCATTGCGCTATCTCTCCCCCGCATTGCTGCCGCTGCCTGCTTTGTACAATTTGCATGTTTGGTGCTGCTCATTTAATGCTACGCATTGTTCTGTAGCCATTGCTGTATTTTGTAGTGTGTCAGCTCGATTGTGCCACTGATTCTGCCCCGGTCTCGCCCAGTTTCGCTTTCGGACTGGTGCAGCCATTTTTGTTGTTGTTGTGCTCCTCAGCCCGTAGCTCCACCCCGCTCCCGCCTCCCAGCTGACCCTCCCTCCCACAGATACTCGTTGACCAGCTCCTCCATCCCCGCGCTGTGACTCTCCATACTCCATCTGAGGAGGTCGCTCCCCCACGCTCCCAGGAACTGGTGACCTGAGTTAGCTGAGCGCTTCAAAGCAGATTAGCGGTATCGCAGCGCCTGCCAGCCGACTCTGACCACCGCATCTGCGCCCCGCTCGTTCTGCTGCCTCACATTGCGCTATCTCACCCCCGCATTGCTGCCGCTGCCTGCTTTGTACAATTTGCATGTTTGGTGCTGCTCATTTAATGCTACGCATTGTTCTGTAGCCATTGCTGTATTTTGTAGTGTGTCAGCTCGATTGTGCCACTGATTCTGCCCCGGTCTCGACCAGTTTTGCTTTCGGACTGGTGCAGCCATTTTTGTTGTTGTTGTGCTCCTCAGCCCGTAGCTCCACCCCGCTCCCGCCTCCCAGCTGACCCTCCCTCCCACAGATACTCGTTGACCAGCTCCTCCATCCCCGCGCTGTGACTCTCCATACTCCATCTGAGGAGGTCGCTCCCCCACGCTCCCAGGAACTGGTGACCTGAGTTAGCTGAGCGCTTCGAAGCAGATTAGCGGTATCGCAGCGCCTGCCAGCCGACTCTGACCACCGCATCTGCGCCCCGCTCGCTCTGCTGCCTCGCATTGCGCTATCTCACCCCCGCATTGCTGCCGCTGCCTGCTTTGTACAATTTGCATGTTTGGTGCTGCTCATTTAATGCTACGCATTGTTCTGTAGCCATTGCTGTATTTTGTAGTGTGTCAGCTCGATTGTGCCACTGATTCTGCCCCGGTCTCGCCCAGTTTCGCTTTCGAACTGGTGCAGCCATTTTGTTGTTGTTGTGCTCCTCAGCCCGTAGCTCCACCCCACTCCCGCCTCCCAGCTGACCCTCCCTCCCACAGATACTCGTTGACCAGCTCCTCCATCCCCGCGCTGTGACTCTCCATACTCGATCTGAGGAGGTCGCTCCCCCACGCTCCCAGGAACTGGTGACCTGAGTTAGCTGAGCGCTTCAAAGCAGATTAGCGGTATCGCAGCGCCTGCCAGCCGACTCTGACCACCGCATCTGCGCCCCGCTCGCTCTGCTGCCTCGCATTGCGCTATCTCACCCCCGCATTGCTGCCGCTGCCTGCTTTGTACAATTGCTGTATTTTATAGTGTGTCAGCTCGATTGTGCCACTGATTCTGCCCCGGTCTCGCCCAGTTTCGTTTTCGGACTGGTGCAGCCATTTTGTTGTTGTTGTGCTCCTCAGCCCGTAGCTCCACCCCACTCCCGCCTCCCAGCTGACCCTCCCTCGCCCCCGCCCCCTCCACCATCCATATATGACAGATGCTCCTACGCTCAGCGTTCACGTGCAGCGGCCGCGCCCCATGCGCGCCAAAGGTGCGCCACAGGTAAGCCCGTCTACGCCCGTCCACGCCTGGACCGTGCCCAGCGCCAGACCCCCTGGCCCTTGCAAAACACACCCCACTCACTTAACATATGACACCGCTACTCTCCTTGCCCTTAACCCCGGACGCACCCCACAACTTGACAACGGAGAAACAGCGGCCCTCATCCTCCTAGACCTCTCCGCAGCCTTCGACACTGTCTGCCACCGTACACTAGTGCAGCGACTCAGCAACGTCGGAATCCAGGAGAAGGCACTGGAGTGGATCATCTCCTTCCTCGCCGGTAGGACACAGAGAGTCCGCCTCCCCCCCGTACAGATCTGAAGCCACCAAAGTCATCTGCGGCGTTCCTCAAGGCTCCTCGCTCAGCCCAACCCTCTTCAACGTGTACATGAGCCCCCTCGCAGACATCGCACGTCAGCACAACCTCAACATCATCTCCTACGCTGACGACACCCAGCTGATTCTCTCCCTCACCAACGACCCTGCCACCGCCAGAGCCAACCTCCACAAAGGGATGAAAGAGGTAGCCGAATGGATGAAGAACAGCCGCCTGAAACTGAACACGGACAAGACGGAAGTCCTCATCCTGGGATCCTCACCCTCCGCCTGGGACGACTTCTGGTGGCCCCCCGCCCTAGGCAGCGCACCCAAACCAACAGACCACGCACGCAACCTGGGCTTCATCCTGGACTCCACCCTCTCCATGACCAGACAAGTCAACGCCGTCTCCTCGTCGTGCTTCAAAATCCTGCGCATGCTACGAAGGATCTTCCGGTGGATCCCCACAGAGACCAGGAAGACGGTCACCCAGGCCCTCGTCACTAGCCGTCTGGACTACGGCAACTCCCTCTACGCCGGCACCACCGCCAAACTCCAGAAAAGACTTCAGCGGATCCAGAACGCCTCAGCACGACTCATCCTGGACATCCCCCGCCGCAGCCACATCTCCGGACACCTGAGAGACCTGCACTGGCTCCCGGTCACCAAAAGAAGCACCTTCCGACTCCTCACCCACGCACACAAAGCCCTACACAACCAAGGACCAGGATACCTCAACAGCCGCCTCAACTTCTACGCTCCCAAACTCCAGCTTCGATCGACCAGCCACGCCCTCGCCACCGTCCCCCGCATCCGAAGAGCCACCACAGGGGGACGTTCCTTCTCCTACCTCGCCGCCAAGACATGGAACTCCCTCCCGACCCACCTCCGCCTGACCCAGGACCACCTCGCCTTCAGGAAGCAACTCAAGACCTGGCTGTTCGAGCAGTAGCGGACCCCCCTCCCCTACCGCCTTGAGAACCTCTGGGTGAGTAGTGCTCTATATAAATGCTTTGAATGATTGATTGATTGATTGACAATGCTGCGCAGCTACCCCAGGACACACCCATGGACCATTCGCCTGCCACTCCTGCAAGTTCGCCTGCATCAATACCCATGCCAACTCCTCCCCCTCCAAACAAAACTCCGTCTCTAACCACCTGAAGTGTATCCTGCTGAACACCCGATCGATCCACAAACATGCCACTGAACTCTGGGACCTACTCGACACTACTTCACCGGACGTCGCCTTCCTTACTGAAACCTGGATGAACGCCTCATCAGCGCCCGACATCGCAATAGCCATCCCGGAAGGCTACAAGATCATCCGAAAGGACCGCACCAACCAAACAGGAGGAGGCATCGCCATCGTCCATAAGAACAACATCTGTATCACAACCAGCTCCGACGATAACCTCGCGACCGCCGAACACCTTCACTTCCAGCTCCACACCGACCCAAGGACCACACTTAGAGGCACCCTCATCTACAGACCACCAGGAACACACACACAATTCAATGAAGACATCACTGACTTCATCAGCCCACATGCCCTCACCTCCGAGAACTACATTCTACTGGGAGACCTTAACTTCCACCTGGAAAAGAAATACGACAACAACACCACCACCCTTCTGGACAACCTGGCCAATCTCGGACTCAAACAACTAGTTGACTCCCCCACCCACCTCGCCGGACACACGGTCGACCCTATCTTCACCTCCAGCAAACACATCTCCTTCAATCACACCACAGCTCTCCATTGGATGGCCCTCAGATGCGTTCACTTCAGCTACAAAAGGACCACGACCCACATCCCACCACAACCTATTCCTCGAAGAAACTGGAACAAAATCACCACCGACCAACTCTTCACATCGCTTAACCAAAACCCCCCTGTGGTATTGGATTCTTCAGACCTACATACCCTGCTAAGACTCCATAACACCAGAGACAGAGATTGGCACGGAAACTGGAAATGCAAAAGACAGGTTTATTAAGACCCCATGGGGTGGTGGTACATTCCTACAGCACCCTTCGGCAATGCAAGAAGTATCACACCGAACATCGGTGCGAGGCCTCTTTTATACATTTTAAGAGTAATAAAAAGTGTGGGTGTAAGACAGTTGCTCACTTTTATGTACATATAAGGACATTTTTGGAACACAGCCAGCTCATGGGAGGAGTTACAACACCACTGGTCAGTTTGAGGAACATTCCTAAGTAATGACTGTCCACTAGTACAAAGGGTATAACTGCGCATGTGCGAGCTTGACCAGTGCTAAAAATAGCCTGTTGCTGGGCAAGACGGAAAGGTCAGTGATATAGAGGAAGGACGATAGGGCATGCTGACCACGAGGCAGCACGTTCATGTAGAATGGACGCTCGTAATACAAAATGGCGTCCGCCAACCATAGTCAATATAAGGAAAGAATCGTGTAGCTGAAGCAAACGCTAACCTAATCGTTGTCAAAATACGACACCCCCGCCATATCATCGGACCCAAACCAAGCTGCCACCAAACTCACACAATGGATCACCCACAGCGCTGACGAATTAGCACCCTTGAAAAACCATCAGATCAAACAAGGTAACAAAAAGGCCCCCTGGTTCAACGATGACCTTAAGAAATCCAAGAAGTTATGTCGTACCCTCGAGAAAACCTGGAGAAAAAACCCAACCACTAACCCACTTGTGGGACACCCCCGCGCCGCACGGCCACCAGCTGCTGCGTGTGCCACTCCGCTTTGCCCTCTGCCTCGCAGCCTGCCTCGTTGCCGGCTGACGCCGCTGCCGTCTGTTTTGTCATCTTTTTGCGAATCATTTGTGCTTGTTTTTCTGCCTCGTGGCCGGCTGACGCCGCTGCCGTCTGTTTTGTTTTCTTTTTGCGAATCATTTGTGCTTGTTTTACTGCCTCGTGGCCGGCTGACGCCGCTGCCGTCTGTTTTGTTTGTTTTATAACATTTGTGCTTGTTCCCCACTGTATTTACTGTTTGTGCCTATTGTTTGGTCACTTGCCCGTTTCTCGTTCTCCTTCCTGTCTGCCCGCCTACCGCGCCGCCCTCCGCCTTCCCTCCCCGCTCCCCGCTTCCCGCCACCACCGCTGACCACGCCCCCTTTCCCTCTGCTCCCGCCTCCCAGCTGCCCCGCCCACCCGCGCACTTCGCCTTAAATGGCGACCGTGCGAACGCGCAGCAGTCACGCGCAGCGGGCGCTCCGTTTGTGCGCCGAAGGCACGCCAAAGGTAAGCCCGTCTACGCCCGTCCACGCCTGGACCGCGCCCAGTGCCAGGACCCCTGGCCCCCGAAGAGCCCGACCAACCCGCCTGACGTACTCCGCCGCCACCCTCACCGCACTCAACACCGGCCGACTCCCTGAATGCCACCAAGCCACACCACGACGCACCCACGGACCCTTCAGCTGCCACGCCTGCAAGTTCACCTGCACCCGGACCTGCCTCGCACCAGCACCCGCCAAGGCGAACGCCAGCAGCACCCACCTCAAGTGCATCCTGCTCAACACCCGCTCCGTCCACAGACACGCCATCGAACTCTGGAACCTCCTCGACACCACAGCCCCTGACGTTGCCTTCCTCACAGAGACCTGGATGAACGCCTCTTCAGCTCCAGACATCGCCATCGCTATCCCAGAGGGCTACAAGATCGTCCGGAGGGACCGCAACGCCAACCAGATGGGAGGAGGCATCGCCATCATCCACAGGAGCACCATCCGTCTCACGACCAGCACCGACAACACCCTGACCAGCGCCGAACACCTGCACTTCCAGATCCACACCAACCCGAACACCACCCTCAGAGGCACCCTGATCTACCGACCTCCGGGACCACGCACCCAATTCTGCGAGGACATCGCCGACTTCGTCAGCCCGCATGCCCTCCCCTCCGCTGACTACATCCTCCTGGGGGACCTCAACTTCCACCTGGAGAACAACAACGACCGCAACACCAGCACCCTGCTCGACAACCTCGCCAATCTTGGACTCAAGCAGCTGGTGTCCACCCCCACCCACCTCGCCGGACACACACTCGACGCAGTCTTCTCCGCCAGCACAGACATCAACTTCAGCCACGCCACAGAGCTTCAATGGACGGACCACAGCTGCGTCCACTTCTCCTTCAAGAGAACGACGACCCACCACCACCAGAATCAGACCACCCGCAGAAGCTGGAACAAGATCACAGCAGACCAGCTCGCCGCTTCCCTGAGCCAGCACCCTCCCGCCAGCTCAGCGAACCCCAGCCAGGCCGCCGACAACCTCACGAGGTGGATCAGCAACTGCGCGGACGAAGTCGCCCCGCTGAGAACCCCGCCCAGCAGATCCGGCAGCAAGAAAGCCCCGTGGTTCACCGACGAACTCAAGAGCTCCAAAAAGAACTGCCGAGCCCTCGAGAAAGTCTGGAAAAGGGATCCTACACCAGACAACAGGACCACCTTCAAGCTGGCCACCCGGAAGCACCACCAGCTGATCCGCGCCGCCAAGAAAACTGCGTTCAAGGACAGGTTGGACAACAACGCACACAACTGCAAGGAACTCTTCAACATCGTGAAAGAGCTCTCCAACCCCAGCGCAGGAAACAACGACATCACCCCATCGCAAGACCTCTGCAACTCCCTCGCTTCATACTTCCACAACAAGATCGCAGACATACACAACAGCTTCAACAACCAACCAACGAACACCAAGACCGAACAACCACCCCCCACCACCACCCTCCACGCCTGGACCCCGATCAGCACCGAAGACACCATCCGCACGATGAACTCCATCCACTCCGGATCACCGACTGACCCCTGCCCTCACCACATCTTCAACAAGGCTGACGCTGTCATCGCACCCCACCTGCGAGACATCATCAACACATCCTTCGACACCGCCACCTTCCCTGAGAGCTGGAAGCACGCCGAACTCAGCGCTCTTCTCAAGAAACCCACAGCGGACCCCACCGAACTCAAGAACTACCGCCCCATCTCGCTCCTCCCGTTTCCAGCCAAAGTCATCGAGAAGACCGTCAACAAGCAGATGGCCGCCTTCCTCGAGACGAATGGATCCCTAGACCCCTCGCAGTCCGGCTTCCGAGCCAATCACAGCACCGAGACCGCCCTCATCGCCGCCACCGATGACATCCGAGCCCTGATGGACAACGGAGAAACAGCGGCCCTCATCCTCCTAGACCTCTCCGCGGCCTTCGACACTGTCTGCCACCGCACCCTAGCACAGCGCCTCAGCAATGTCGGAATCCAGGACAAGGCGCTGGAATGGATCATCTCCTTCCTCGACGGAAGAACACAGAGAGTCCGTCTATCACCGTACAAGTCAGAGGCCACCGAAGTCATCTGCGGCGTCCCTCAAGGATCCTCTCTGAGCCCCACCCTCTTCAACGTCTACATGAGCCCCCTCGCGGCCATCGCACGCCAGCACAACCTCAACATAATCTCCTACGCCGACGACACCCAGCTGATCCTCTCCCTGACCAACGACCCCGCCGCCGCCAGGGCCAACCTGCACGAAGGGATGAAAGAGGTAGCCGAGTGGATGACGACCAGCCGCCTGAAACTGAACTCGGGCAAGACGGAGGTCCTCATCCTGGGCTCCTCACCCTCCGCCTGGGACGACTCCTGGTGGCCTCCCGCCCTGGGCACCGCACCCAAACCGACAGACCATGCACGCAACCTGGGCTTCATCCTGGACTCCTCCCTCTCCATGACCAGGCAAGTCAACAACGTCTCATCGGCATGCTTCAACATCCTCCGCATGCTACGAAAGATCTTCTGGTGGATCCCCACCGAGACCAGGAAGACCGTCACCCAGGCCCTCGTCACCAGCCGACTGGACTACGGCAACGCCCTCTACGCCGGTACCACCGCCAAGCTCCAGAAGAGACTCCAGCGGATCCAGAACGCCTCAGCCAGACTCATCCTCGACATCCCACGATCCAGCCACATCTCCGGACATCTGAGAGACCTTCACTGGCTCCCCGTCAACAAAAGAATCACCTTCCGCCTCCTCACCCACGCACACAAAGCCCTACACGACCAAGGCCCGAGCTACCTCAACAGCCGAGTCAACTTCTACGCTCCCAAACGCCACCTCCGATCAGCCAACCACGCCCTCGCCGACGTCCCCCGCATCCGAAGAGCGACTACAGGAGGAAGGTCCTTCTCCTACCTGGCCGCCAAGACCTGGAACTCCCTCCCTCCCGACCTGCGCCTGACCCAAGACCACCTCTCCTTCAGGAAGAAGCTGAAGACCTGGCTGTTCGAGCAGTAGCGGCACCCCCCCCCCCCCCCCCAGCGCCTTGAGACCCCACGGGTATGTAGCGCGCTCTATAAATGTCTGTGATTGATTGATTGAACAACCTGTGGCATCCTGCTGATGCAGCTTGTTGCCAGGTTGCCACATGCATTAGAATGCTCTGTACAGGTTCTGAGTTTGTTTAGTTTAGAGTATCCAGGCAGTTAAGCTTGGACCTTGCTACTGGTGACTGTGTATCCCGTGGATGGGATCCTATTCTACAATAAATACTTATTTTACTTAAAACCCAACATTGAACTTCTTTACATTGGCGACGGGACGGGATTTCTCAACAAAAGAAGAAAGGATCTCAACAAGGACAAGGTTATCTCCTATTATCTCATTTTGAAACTCCATGAAAGGTACTGTACTTTCAAACTTATACTTTGAAAACATTCAGCCCCTTATAAATTAAGGAACTTTTATTCCCCTTGAACCATTTTTAAAGAGACTTCTCCACACAGTGCTCTTTTCATGCAAGGAGAGAAGTTTTGGGCTGATTCCTACTCGGTGGAGTTTTTAAAAAAGAGAGCGCTTTATTTTACATTTTATGACACTTTCCCTGCGCAGCACCATTTGCCGTAAGCATCTTTTAACAACTTATTCAGTGTTTCTCTGCGCAACACCATTGGGAAGTTCCCTGTGCAACTCCATTTCAAAGTCGCAGTGTGTATATAATTGCTCCTGGTGCTGATTTCAAGCGCAGCCCTCATTCATTTAATTTTGTCACTTTAAGCGCTCCCTATCTGTAACTCCACATCAGCTCCAACATTGGCGTCTTTTAAAAGGCTTACCGTTCACACCGCTCGAGCGCCACGTTCTTCCTCACGGACGCCACAACTTTGATCAAAAGGATTTAGGAGTAATGTTAGATCCCAATTCATCTCCCCCGATAATTTTGAAGAATCTACCTCTTGCTAACACCAATACTGTCAATATAAATCAAAACTGTGATGAATCCTATTCAGATAAGTTGAAAAAGGGTTTTCCTAATGTTTTTACTGAAAAGTCGGGTTGTTTGAAGAACTATAATCCTCACATTAAGTTGAAGAAGGATGCCATACCAATCTGTTGTAAGGTACGTGGTGTCCCCATTGCTGTTAGAGATCAGGTTAATGCAGAATTGGAAAAATTGGTCAAGGAGGGCATCATAGAGGAGGTTGAAGCAACCCAATGGGTCGCCCCAATTGTAGCCGCCAAGAAATCGGATGGCTCTTTTCGTTTAAACCTTAGGGAGTTGAATAAAATTGTGGTGGTAGATCACTACCCTTTACCTAAGATTGCAGACATGTTAATGCTATTAAAGGGGGTGAAGGTCTTTAGTACGGTGGATTTGAGATCCGCCTACCACCAAATAAGACTTGGTGAAGACTCCAAGGATCTAACTGCGTTTGTAACACCATTTAGCACATTTCGCTTTGTGAGACTTCCGTTTGGGCTGGTGTCAGCTGCCTCAGTTTTTCAAAGAGCCTTGGAAGGTGTCTTAAAAGGTTTGAAAGGTGTGAGGGTGTATCAGGACGATATCCTGATTTTTGGAAGTTGTGATGAGGAGCATGATATATGATATAAGACTTGTTGATGTTTTGAAACGTTTGTGTGAATCTGGTCTGACAACAAAATTGGAAAAGTGCAAATTTAAAAAGAACTCTATTGACTATCTTGGCCACACGATCTCGAAGGATGGTATTTCACCGAAAGCTGGTGTGAAAGCGGCCAGTAATACACCAGACGCTTAGTTGAATTGACCTTACGATATTTATTTATGTTCGTGGTAACCTTGAGACCTCAGCCACAGCCGCTAGCAGTCAGCTCCCTCTCGCTCCTCCCGGCGCTCGCCTTGGAACGCTGGTCGCGGTGACATTCTAGGGGATGTCACCGCGAGCAGCTCCATTACACGCGGAGTCGCCGGGGGGGAAATGAAGGTGGGAGATACCACACATCCCCCTCCCCTGCGCAATGAACACATGAGATATAACAACACAACAATACAGCAAAATACTACATCATGACATATTGATCGAAATGTCTGGGGGGTCTGGTCACTCTCCTGCCAGACCTGACAATTGGGTGGGGGAATGGCAACAGTCTCTTGGTGTTAGAACTTTTGCTCTTCCCCGCATCACTCTCCCCCCCTCCCTCACTATTGGAGTCATGCCCGGGTGGGTGAAACCTCACTACTCTCCCCAGATTCCAGATCTTCCCCTCTTGAGTCTTCACGGCATTCTTGAACAATTTGGTGATCTTGGTTGGACTACTGTATCCTGACCAGCTTGCTCTGCCAGTTGGGGTTCTGATCTTGATGCTGTCCCCTACTTTGAATCCGGCCTCACGTGTAGATTTCAGCTGGTCATATTTTTCCTTCCTTTTTGCCATGGCTCCCTCTTGTTTCTCTAGGCTTTTAGCTTATTTTGAGTGGTCTGATCATCCCTTGTGCCACCCCATCCACCCAGGGGATAGTTTGGTATTGGGTATCCTTGCACGGAGCAACTCGAATGGGGTGACTCCCGTCGTTTGGTGTGGTGTGAACCTGTACGCTTCTAACCGCCTCCATGCTTCTTCTTTCCAGCTTATGCCACTGGCCTTGGCCAACTGTATGCTTTCCTTGAGGGTTTTGTTAAATCGCTCGACCATGCCATTCGTTTCGGGGTGATATAGGGCGCAACGTTTGTGTCCGATGCCCCTCTCTCCAAGGAAGTCTTCCATTTCTTTTGAACACAATTGCACCCCATTATCCGTGAGAATGCTGCTGGGTAGCCCTTCCCTGATGAATACCTCTTCCAAAAATCCAATGACTGACTTAGTTGTGACTTCACTTACTAGCTTTATTTTGGGCCACCTAGAATGCATATCCATGAGTACTAGGATATACGGCGTGTGCAGCTCTCCAGACAATGGGCCCACGATGTCCAATGCCAACTCCTCCCTGGGTCCTGGCGGTGGCGGCCTGCATACCATAGGGGGTGTAAGTTGCTTCAAGACCTTGTCACTGTTACTGCACAGAATGCAGTCTCTGATTTTCCTTTCTGTGGCAAGGTCCATGTTTGGCCACCAATAGCTCTCTCTGAGTGTTTGTGTAGTCTTGGTGATGCCCATATGTCCTTTGTGGGCTATCTCGACCAGGTTGTCTCTCACTGACGCGGGTGGCACTAATCTTGTCCCCCTGAACAGGCACTCCTCTACTATGGACAGTTCATCCTTGACAGCCCAGTATGGTCGCAGGTTTTCCACCCTTTTATCTTCGTGTTTCCACCTGTTTTTTATTCTTTTGTACACCTCTTCTAAGACCTCATCTTTCTTCAATGCCTTTTTCCATGTTTCTTCTCCTAGTACCCTCTGGATGGCGCAGACATTTTCCATCTGAAGTTCATCCGTTTCATCATCCACCTTCTCTTGATTCTCCCTCGCCTCATTCTCATTGACCAGTCTAGACAGACAGTCTGCTGCAAAATTGCGCGTTCCCGGGACATACTCGACACCGAAAGTGTATTCTTGGAGCCCGACCACCCAGCGCCTGATCCTACTTGAGATGGCATCCAGGCATTTTCTGTTGAATACTTCCACCAGTGGCTTGTGGTCAGTGCGAAGAGTGAACTGTGTGCCCCACAGGAAGTCTCTGAATTTCCCCAATACCCAAGATACTGCCAGGGCCTCTTTTTCAATGACCGAATAGTTGTTTTCGGACTTCTGGAGTGACCTTGAGGCGAAAGCTATCGTTTCCTCTCCGTCCTTGCCTACTTGGGTGAGGAGTGCTCCCAGTCCCTTAGCGCTTGCGTCGGTGGTGACCACAGTCGCCCGGTTTGGTATGTACGACTTTAAGCTGGGGGGCTTCTGCAAGTGCCCTTCTTACGTCTTCAAACTCCCTCTGACACTCCTGACTCCAGTTGAACTCTGTCTCTTTCTTTAGCAGTAGCCTGATGGCGTAAGTCCTTCCTGCCAGGTTCTTTATGAATTTTCCGTAGAACTCCAACATTCCCATCATTGACTTGATTTCGTCCTTGCTCGTCGGAGGCGCCAGATTCACGATGGTGTTTTGAAGTTCTGCTTTTGGACATATTCCTTCAGCTGTCACCTTGTGTCCCAAGAAATCCAGTTCTGCGCAGCCAAACACACACTTGTCCTTTTTTACTGTTAGTCCTTGTGACCTGAACCTTTCCAGTACGCGCCTCAGCCTTTCATCACGTTCTTCGTGATTTTTTGCAAATATGAGCACGTCGTCCTGGTAGCGCATGACACCTGGGATGCCTTTCAAAATGTTCCCCATGAGTTTCTGAAATACGGCGGCCGCCGAGACTAACCCAAAGGGAATCCTTTTGAACTTGTACGCGCCCATGGGTGTCACAAATGCTGTGAGTTCTTGTGACTCTTCGTGTAGCTTTATCTGGAAGTAGGCTGAGGTGAGGTCGAGAGTGGAAAACACCTTAGCTCCCTCAAGCATGCTCATCATTTGGGTGATGTTGGGCAGAGGGTATCGATCAACCACGACCTCTTTGTTCAATGCCCTCAGATGCAGAGCCGAACCGACCCATCCTTCTTCTTCGCGGCCATATGGGTGCTAACCATTCTGTCGCCTCCACCGGTTCTATGACTCCAGCCTTGCACAATTTCTCTAGTTCAGACTTCACCTCTTCTTGGATGGCAATGGGAAGCTTCCTGACCTTGGCCACGACTGGCTTCGCGTCCTCTCTCAGTTTTATCTTGTGACAGTAGTTTTTTAAGCATCCTAGCTCTTCTCTGAACCTTCTTTGAACTCAGTCACCACGTCTGTCTTGTGCTCCTGTATCTCCTGTACCAGGATTGGGGATTACTATTAGGATTGAGGTAGACCCCTAACTCCTTCTGTGCTTGCCACCCCAAGATGTTATCCCCGACCGTGGACACATACAATTTAGACACAATTGTCCTGTTCTTGTATTTGATTTTACCTAGGAAATAGCCTTTTATAGAGATAGGGCGACCAGCATACCCCCCAGGCCTCAAGTCCATCCTTGTCAATATTATCTTCCCCTCGGACACACGAGTGAATTATTTTGCGTTGATAATAGTTATCCTTGAACAGGAATCGAACAATGCATCTAGCTCAGTGCTCCCCACTTTTATTGTGTCTTTTGGGCTGCTGACCTGACCCTCACCAACTTGTACCACTATTTCTTCGCATGTGGCATCATCAAAGCTTTGGATCCACAACTCTTTTACCCTTACTACAATTTCATCACATACTTCGTTCGTCCTGTCTCTACTCTGTCTACCGACCTCTTGCCCACTCTTGCAATACTGCTTGAAGTGACCTTTCTTGCCGCATTTATTACATGTAAACCTGAGGGCGGGGCACTCTTTGTCATTAGCAAGATGTCCCTGCTTGCCACACCTATAGCAGGTGCCCTTGAATTTTCCTCCCAATCTGCTCACCTTCTGCTCTCTACTCGCTACCTTCTGGCCTTTGATCACAGACACGGCCTCACACTCGGACACTACCTCGCTGACATTGGGTTTATCTTCGCTTCTCTTCTCCCCTGTGTCCTGTTTTATTTCCTTGACGCACTGTAACATGTGCTCAACCTGTTTAGCTATAATAAGAACCTCCCTCAACGGTGGGTCATCCTTAAGCCACAACTCTTCACGCACGCGCTCCATCCTGCAAGCCAATACAAACTGATCCCTGATCCTTTCCTCATTTGCCCCACCAAACTTGCATGTAGCTGCTAGTTTTCTCAATTCAGACACAAAATATTTAATAGATTCCCCCTCCTTCTGTGCTCTCTTCCCAAAGTGGTACCTCTCCATAATTGTGCTTGTCTTGGGGAGGTAGTGTAAGTCCAATTTCTTTAGACTCACTTCTAGCTCATTAAGACCCCTTGCTTCCTGTGTCCCTAACTCTGGGAGGTGGTCTAAAACCTCTTCTCCTTCTGCACCTAGGTAATATGCTAACAATGCTACCTTCCTTTCCAGGCCAAGGTTAGGCCCACACACAGTGGCGTAATTTAAAAACACCTTTTTCCATTTTTTCATTGAATAGTGGTATCACCTGGGTTAGTCAGAAAAAAGGGTGGGGGGGTCACACTCTGCATGGTGAAAAGTCACTGGGCGGTATAGCGACCAGGGAACCCAAAAGCAGTGTAGGTCCTACTCTTCACAGTGTAAATCTTGTGCAGGGTACTATTTAACCACACTACGTGAATCAAGACGAACATGAAACATTAGCATTCAATTCTAATTTTGCATTTGGGGAGTATATAACACCTTATGTCAGAGCTGATCTCAGATATTTGTACCTGAGGACACCATTCCACATATATAAAATTGCACAAACCACCCCCCAGACCACAAGGAAACCAAACAACAAAATTCACAGTTATGCTTTCTAGTCTTGTAAATACGGCCAGCACCCCTTTAGGCAGAGTGCTGCAGGCTGGTTTCACTTTGTGCGAAGACTGAGGATTAAAGAAACATTCCCCAGTACACAATTCAACACGGGGTAGAAGCAACGGATTCTCTATAAAGTCGAGGGAGGGCACTTGAAGGAGAAGCCCTGATACTTTCTCCTTATAAACGTAGAAGCAGGATGAGGTGGGGATGGAAATGCCAACCGATGAAACGTTGGAGGTGGAGGGCAAACGCTTCGCTGCTACTGTCACAGAATTAAGTACAAAGCCCACACTGCAGACTTCCAGGCTCTCCTATGCGTGTTAGCGTGGGGAAGTTTAAGAGGTTCAGGTTCATATGGTGTGAAACAACAGGGGGTGGTGTGCTACTTTGCCGCCCGTCACTTCACCGACCACATCAAAATCGATTGACAATAGAGGAGAGTAGTGGCGCGCTGACAGCTTCTAGGTGAAGACAATACAATCGCTTAAGGTGGGCGCGAGGTTGGCCTGTCAGCGATTACGTTCTGCTGCTAACAACCCTCACACATTAGTCCTCCGCCGACGTCGCAGGCCATGCAGCGCACCTCCTGCTCCCTTCCTTGCACTACGCAGCAAACGAGGTAGGCTCTGGGTAGGACAGCCCACTCCCTACGCTTCCTCTCACCTCAGGGTTCTCCCGTGGAATTGGGAACTGCGTTCCTTCCACTGCCAGCTGACTGTCAGATGCCGGTATTGACACGACGCAGCTGCCTCTTCCCCTCCCTGCTTGTATGCGCCGGCAACGACAATCACCACAGACGCTGCCCTGACTCCAGTCGCAAGATGCCAGTAACCACTCAACGTTGTTGCCGCTTATCTTCCCTGCTTGCAGGCTGTCAGGTGCTGGTATTAATACGATGTAGCTGCCGCTTCACTCACTGCTTGCAGGCGCCGACAATCATAATCTCCTCACATGCTGCCCTGACTCCTGCCGCATTTACCGTCCGACACATTCATTGTTCGTTGGTTTCCACACAGCGCTCCAAAGTCACCAGGCAGGCGTACCTTACTTCTCGTAATGATGCCGACAGGAGCTTTTCTTCCTCTGTCCAGCAGTCGCTACCACGCAATGCTTGCTGCACTATAAACTGCCCGGGATTGTCTTTTCTTCCTTCAATTACGCTTCATGTTTATAGTTTCTCACAACTTCGTCCGCTTCGGGGACATTCAAGTACTAATCCCTTTTCCTTTCACCATCTTCTTTTCCTCGCGTGTTGAGGTCGCAAGTCAGGTCACGTCCTCGTCGCCAGTGTGAAAGCGGCCAGTAATACACCAGACGCTTAGGTGAATTGACCTTACGATATTTATTTATGTTCGTGGTAACCTTGCGACCTCAGCCACAGCCGCTAGCAGTCAGCTCGCTCTTGCTCCTCCCGGCGCTCGCCTTGGAACGCTGGTCGCGGTGACATTCTAGGTGATGTCACCGCGAGCAGCTCCATTACACGCGGAGTCGCCGGGGGGAAATGAAGGTGGGAGATAACACAGCTGGCTTTATCAATACCATGATGAAGATGTCTTCTCCAAAAAGTAAGGAAGAATTTATTAGCTTTCTAGGTATGGCGGAGTACTATAACAAGTTTATATGTGGTTTTGCTTCTTTGTGTGTTAGCATGAGATCACTGTTGAAGAAAGGATCTGAGTTTGTGTGGAGTGATGAGTGTGAAAAAGAGTTCATCGCTCTTAAAGAAAAATTGAACAGTGCCCCCAAATTGAATAGTTTTGATCCTGAGAGGAGATCTATTCTGATAACGGATGCAAGTTTAAAAGGGTTAGGGGCAGTTTTAACACAGGAAATTGAAGGAATTGAGGTAGTCATCTTATTTTTGTCAAGAAGTTTGAGGGGTCCAGAGCTAAGGTATTCCGTGGTGGAACGCGAAGCCTTAGCGGTCTATTGGGCTATGAAGAAGTTAAAAAACTTCTTGTGGGGAAGTACTTTTGAAGTAAGAACAGATCACAAACCATTGTGTGAAATCTTACAAACCAAAGGCATTGATGCTGTTTCAAATAGAATTACAAGATGGGTTGTAGGATTACAGGATTATAACTTTGAGGTCAAGTATCTACCAGGTGTTGAGAATAAAGTAGCTGATGCCTTATCTCGCCTTGTTTCTCAGGAGGATTTAGATCTGGAGGATGATTGTGAAGGTGAAGATGAGATGGTTTGTGCAGTTGGTGAGAGTGTCTTTGATAAATGTAAATGGTTGGAAGCTTCACAGGAAGATTTGAGTTTTATGGAAATTTTGAAATTGATTAAGGTTGGTTGGAAGGTCAAACCAAAAGATGGTGATATTTTGGAGAAGTTTTGGCATGTTAAAGACCAATTATCTGAACATGACGGCTTACTTGTCAGAAGCACTAGGTTGGTTCCTCCGATATCTATTAGTGAGCTCATTGCACTGGCTCATAGTGGACATATGGGCATTTCAAAGACAAAGGAGAATTTGAGGATGTCGTACTGGTGGCCCAGCATGGATTTGGAAGTTGAGAGAAAAATTAGGGATTGCATGGAGTGTGCTTTGAGTGAGAAGGTAGCGAAAACCCAACATCCAGCCCATGATTATCAGAACACTTCCGAACAGGCCTTGGGAAGAAGTTGGCTTGGATATTCTTGGGCCTATATACTCAGCAGGGTCTGAATGGTATGTCTAGTTTTGATAGATTTCTTTTCTAGATGGCCAGAGATTGCCATCACTCGTGGCATAGAATCCAAGCATGTAATAGTTTTTTTTAGAAAAACTTTTTGCTAGGGAGGGTATTCCCAACATCATTTAGACGGACAATGGGAGTCAACTTGTCTCTAGGGAGATGGAATTATTTTTGTCTAAACATGGTATTAAACATAAAAAATCTTCTTTGTACCACCCAGAGACAAATGGCACTGTGGAGAGGTTTAACTGTGTGCTTAAAGAGACAATCAGAATGTCTAAATCTGGAGGTTCAGATTGGAGATCAGATGTTTTTAAAAAGATTAAGCTGTACAGGTTATCACCACATGCCACAACAGGTAAAACACCCTTTGAGCTCTTCAGGTGTAGGTGTCCTAACACTTTAGTTACTCCACCTTTGGTAAATGATTTACATCTAAAAGTATCAACTGGAAATGATGAGTGGAAAGTAGGTCAAGAAAGAAAGCTGCAAGCTAGGAAGAGGATTCATGATTTGAGAAATTCTGTAAAGCAAACCGTGGTGCATGTGGGTGATTGGGTTCTCATAAAAAATCCATGTAAGAAGAACAAGATGTTATCTGCATTTTTGAAACCTATTCAAGTTATCAAGGTTTTAGGTAATGCCATTAAAACTGCTGATCATCGCATTTGGAACTTAAACAGGGTTGTGGTGATTAAGAAAGACTTTGTTGATAACTCTGAGTCTCCTGTGTCACGTTCTTCATCTACAGGTACCTCCTCATCTCATCGTCCTGCCATCATGAAGAAATCTTCAACAGGTACCTCATCTCATCGGGCTGGGGTTGGTCCTGTCTTCGTGAGGAAATCTTCAAGGATTACACGTGTAGCTACTCGTTTTAATGATTTTGTAAAATAATGTTTTTCTCTGTTTATTGCTATTTGTTATAGGAAGGGAGATGTGTGGCATCCTGCTGATGCAGCGTGTTGCCAGGTTGCCACATGCATTAGAATGCTCTGTACAGGTTCTGAGTTTGTTTAGTTTAGAGTATCCAGGCAGTTAAGCTTGGACCTTGCTACTGGTGACTGTGTATCCTGTGGATGGGATCCTATTCTACAATAAATACTTATTTTACTTAAAACCTACCATTGAACTTCTTTACACAACCTGACCACCTTCAAGGACGCCACCCGCAAACACCACCAATTGATCAGATCCACCAAGAAATCAGCATTCAAGGATCAACTCGACAACAACGCCCAAAACAGCAAGGAACTATTCAACATCGTCAAAGAATTTACCAACCCCACCGCCGGCACCAACGACATCACTCCCTCCCAAGACCTCTTCGACTCCCTATACTCTTTCTTCCACAACAAAATCATCGACATTCATAACAGCTTTGGAAACCTATCCTAAGAACAACCCACTCCACCCACCTCCGATCCAAAACAGCACTCTCACAACCTCTGCGCCTGGAACCCAATCACTACTGAAGACACCATCCGTCTGATGAACTCCATCCACTCAGGTTCACCAACTGACCCATGCCCACACCACATTTTTAACAAAGCAGACTCCATCATCGCACCCCATCTCCGGATGTCATCAACTGCTCCCTCACCTCCGCTACCTTCCCTGAAAGCTGGAAACATGCCGAACTCACACCCCTTCTGAAGAAACCCACAGTGGACCTCTCTGAACTCAAGAACTACCGCCCCATCTCACTCCTCCCCTTCCCGGCCAAAGTCATCGAGAAAGCTGTCAATAGCCAGCTCGCTGCCTTCCTTGAATCCAACAACTCACTCGACCCCTCACAGTCCGGATTTTGAGCCAAACACAGCACCGAAACCACCCTCATCGCTGCTACGGATGACATCCGAACGCTACTGGACAACGGAGAATCAGTTGCCCTTATCCTACTTGACCTCTCCGCCGCCTTCGACACAGTCTGTCATAACACCCTCATACAACGCCTCAACAACGTCGGAATACAAGAAAAAGCCTCAGACTGGATCATCTCGTTCCTCGCCGGAAGAACACAAAGAGTCCGCCTCCCCCCATTCAAATCAGAGTCCACCAAAGTCATCTGCGGCGTACCACAAGGATGATCACTCAGTCTCACCCTCTTCAACGTGTGCATGAGTCCCCTCGCAACTATCGCACGACAACACGACCTCAACATCATCTCATACGCTGACGACACCCAGCTAATCCTCTCCCTCACCAAAGACCCCAACACTGCCAAAACCAATCTACACGAAGGAATGAAAGAAGTAGCCGAATGGATGAAGAACAGCCGTCTAAAACTAAACTCAGACAAAACGGAAGTCCTCATCTTAGGATCGTCCCCCTCTGCTTGGGAGGACTCATGGTGGCCACCGGCTCTGGGTACAGCACCCATACCTACAGATCACGCATGGAAGCTGGGCTTCATCCTAGACTCCTCCCTCTCGATGACCAGACAAGTCAACGCCGTTACATCATCATGCTTCAACATCCTACGCATGCTCAAAAAAATCTTACGCTGGATCCCCACCAAAACAAGAAAAACTGTTACCCACGCATTAGTCACTAGCCGACTAGATTATGGAAACACCATTTACGCCGGAACTACAGCCAAACTACAGAAAATGCTTCAACGCATCCAAAACGCCTCAGTCAGACTCGTACTCGACATCCCCCGTCAAGCCCACATTTCCGGTCACCTGAAAGATCTCCACTGGCTTCCCGTCAACAAGAGAGTAACGTTCCGTCTCCTCTACGACCTAGGACCCGAATGCCTCAACAAACGACTGTCCTTCTACACACCCACCCGCCAACTACGTTCATCCAATCAAGCTCCCGCGGCAATTCCGGGCATCAATAGATCCACCATGGGAGGAAGATCTTTCTCCTACTTAGCGCCCAAAACCTGGAATTCTTTCCCCACTCACCTCCGCCTTACACAGAACCACCTCTCCTTTAGAAAGCAGCTAAAAACCTGACTATTCGATAAGATAAGTAATGCACCCACCCTCCCCCAAGCGCCTTGAGACCCTCTGGGTGAGTAGTGCGCTATACAAATTTCTGAACTTGAACTTAGTGCTGCTGCAAGAAAGCTTCATTAGTTCAGTAACATCACAAAAGAAGTGATTGATTGTGTGTGATCCACAGAAAGAGAGCTCGGATATTAATACATTGTGTGGTATCGGATCCAGGAGGCTAACAGCCCAGCATGCAATGGACAAACGAATGCAAACAGTCTCATTCATGATTGCTGAGTAGCGTAAGGGATGGAAGATGGTCACATAGCGATCATAAGCCATGACCGAGAGCAGAAGGAATTCTGTGGAGATCATAGACCCAAATAAATACATTTGAAGCAGACATTGATTTAGAGAAATGCAATTGTCCTCCAAGAAGAATTTGGCCAATTTGGAATATAAGAGAGGTACAGCAAATGTCAATAAAGGACAAATGTGTAAGTAAGAAATACATTGGGGTGTGCAAACAGGGGTTTGAATATAATATTAACATGATAGAAAGGTTTCCAGTCAATAATGTCAGGCAAACTAGTATAAAAGCAACAAACATTGGAACATGTATCCCTGGAAAATCGGAGAATCCAACAATTAAGAATTTATCATGTGAGGTCCGATTTGATGGTTCCATTTGTCAAGTCGAGAAGACTGGCTTAAAATGAAGAAAAAGGAAAATGAACACAAGAGAACTTTGAATTTCCTTTCAACTGATCCGGATATTAATGTTTCCTTGTCTGAAACACAACTCTTGCACTATAGTTCTACAAAATGAATACAAAATTGTGGAGATCATTATGTTTTCACTGTTGTGGAAAAGAGTTCTCATAAAATACTTAAGATCAGGAATGAAGAGAATACTCAGGGGCATATGTGTCATGGTTTTGCTTTGCCCTTGCACCATGCAAGGGGTGCAACAGTGACAGAAACCCTAAGTGAGATGTATCAAGTCACCAAGGCCACCTTGTGTGGCTCTATCTGGCTTCTTAAAGATAGAGTAATGCATGGCAGCCCAAACTGATTCCTTGATTTACCCTGCCCAAGAGACACATTTGTTGGGTAAACATGGTAATTCCCATGCATCCAGTCATAGATTGTGGCACATTCCCAGTTTTACCATTAGTTGAACACATGGGAATATGTCAAAATGCTACACCTCTTCTGGAGAGTCGTAATGAGTAGAACATGCTGCACAGGTTTGTTTTTGTGAAGAAAGATGTCCCTTTCTGCATGAAAACATTCCTGCCTACAACGCAAGTGCTGGGAAAGGACAGGAATCCACATTTAATTTTAAACATGGTGCATTCCTGCCCTCTCCCTTTCATGCAGTGCAGCACAGCAAGGTGGCTTTCTGCTGTGCGATGGTTGAAAAAATGATAACTATGGATCTTTTTAATTTGTCAAAACTTTCCAACACACCAACCTTGGGGGCAGTCAATCAATCAATCAATCAATCACTGCATTTCTAAAGCGTGCTACATACCCGTTAGGGTCTCCAGGTGCTGGGGGGGAGGGGGAGCTGCTACTAATCAAAAAGCCAGGTCTTAAGAAGTTTCCTGAAGGCCAGCAGGTCCTAAGTCTGTCGTAAGTTTGTAGGGAGAGCGTTTTAGGTCTTGGCGGCGAGGTAGGAGAAGAATCTGCCGCCAGCGGTGGCTTTCCGGATGCGAGGAATTGTGGCGAGGGCGAGGTTGGCTGAGCGGATGCTTCGGGTGGGGGTGTAGAAGCTGAGTCTGTTGTTGAGGTATGTGGGTCCAGTTTTGTGTAGTGCTCTGTGCGCGTGGATTAGGAGTTTGAAGGTGATCCTCTTGTTGACGGGGAGCCAGTGCAGGCCTCCCAGGTGGGGTGTGATGTGGCTGCGTCGGGGGACGTCGAGGATCAGTCGTGCTGAGGCGTTCTGGATTCGTTGTAGTCGTCTCAGGAGCTTGGTTGGTGTTCCTGAGTAGAGGGCGTTCCCGTAGTCGAGTCTGCTGGTGATGAGGGCCTGGGTGACGTTTTTTCTCGTGTCGGGGGATCCATTTGAAAATCTTGCGGAGCATTCGGAGGGTGTTGAAGTAGGACGCGGAGATGGCGTTGACTTGCCTGGTCATGGAGAGGGTGGAGTAGAGGATCACCCCCAGGTTGCGTGCGTGGTCCGTGGGTTCCAGAGCTGTGCCTAGTGATGTGGGCCACCAGGAGTCGTCCCAGGATGATGGGGTGGGTCAGAGGATGAGGACCTCTGTCTTGTCTAAATTCAGCTTCAGTCTGCTGTTTTTCATCCAGTCGGAAATGGCCTTCATTCCTCTGTGGAGGTTGGCTTTGGTGGTGTGGGGGTCTTCGGTGAGGGATATGATCAGCTGGGTGTCGTCAGCGTAGGAGATGATGTTGAGGTTATGTTGTCGTACGACGTGGGCGAGCAGTGCCATGTAGATATTGAACAGCGTCGGCCTGAGGGAGGATCCCTGTGGGACGCCGCAGATGATCTTGTTGGCGGAGGCTCTGGGTTCTGTCGGAGAGGAAGGATGTGGTCCAGGCCAGGGCCTTCTCTTGAATTCTGGCGTCATGGAGGCGTGCTGATAGGGTGCGGTGGCAGAATGTGTCAAAGGCTGCTGATAGGTCCAAGAGGATGAGGGCAGCTGTTTCTCCTTTGTCCATCAGGATCCTGATGTCGTCAGTGGCGGCAATGAGGGCGGTCTCAGTGCTATGGTTGCTGCGGAATCCAGATTGGGAAGGGTCCAGGATGTTGTTGTCTTCAAGGTAGTGGGTTAGCTGTTTGTTGACAATCTTCTCTGTCACTTTTGCCGGGAATGGGGTTCTTGGGGTCCGCCTTGGCCTTCTTCAGAAGAGCGTTGATTAAAGGGTGCTTCCAGCTTTCTGGGAAGGTTGCTGTTTCAAAGGAACTGTTGATTGTTTTCCGGAGGTGCGGAGCGATGGTTGCGATGGCTTTTTCTGAAGGTGTGGTGAGGGCAGGGGTCAGATGGGGATCCGAAGTGGATGGAATTCATGGTTTTGATGGTGTCTTCGTCGCTGAAGTGGGACCAGGCGGTCAGTCGGCTTGTGCGGGTGGTGATCGCAGGGGTGGTGGACTCGGTGGTGGGTGCGGGGGTGACGGAGTTGAAGCTGTCGTGGATGTCGGCGATCTTGCGGTAAAAGAAGGTGGCCAGGGAGTCGCATTGGTCTTGTGAATGTGGGATGTCGTTGGTGTTGGAGTTGGGGTTGGAGCTGGGGTTGGAGAGTCCTTTCACAATGCTGAAGAGCTCTTTGGTGTTGTGTGCATTGTTTTCTAGGCGGTCTTTGAAGGCGGTCCTCTTGGCGGTCCTGATGAGTTGGTGGTGTCTGCGGGTGGCGCTTTTGTGGGCTGTGTGGCTGTCTGGTGTTCGGTTGTGGAGCCATTTATTCTCCAGCTTCGAACAGGTGTGCTTGGAGGTCCGGAGGTCTTCGGTGAACCAGGCGGCTTTCCTGTTGGTGTGGTTGGTTGTGGAGGTCTTGAGAGGGACGAGGGTGTCGGCGCAGTCGTTGATCCACTGTTTTTTGGTTGGTTGCGGCGGTGTCTGGGTCGGTGGGGTCGGTGGGTGGTCTCAGGGTGAGGGTGGTAGTCAGTTGGTCCTTGGTGACCTTGCCCCAGCAGCGGTTTGGTAGCTGTTGTGTGCGGTGGTGTGTGGCGGGTTTCCTGAAGGTAAAACGGACGCATCTGTGGTCGGTCCAGTGGGGTTCGGTGTTGTGGTTGAAGGAGACGTCGGGGCTTGTGGAGAAGATGGGGTCCAGCGTGTGTCTAGCGGCGTGGGTGTGTGTTGTCACGAGCTGTTTGAGTCTGAGGTTGGCGATCAGGGCTGTGGAGTTTGCGTTGTTATTGTTCTTGAGGTGGAAGTTCAGGGGTCCCCGAGGAGGATGTAGTCCGTGGAGGCAAGGGCGTGTGTGCTGACGAGGTTGGCGATGGTGTTGCAGAACTGTGGTCGTGGTCTGGGTAGTCTGTAGACGATTGTTCCTCTGAGGGTGGTGTTGGGGTCGTTGTGGATCTGGAAGTGCATGTGCTCGGCAGTGGTGAGGGTGTCGTCGGTGTTGGTCGAGACTCTGAGGGTGTCCTTGTGGATAATGTCGATTCCCCCTCCAGGTCCGTTTGTGCGGTCTCTGCGGGAGATCTTGTAGCCCTGTGGGATGCTATAGCGATGTCTGGTGCTGAGGTGGCGTTCAGCCAGGTCTCCGTCAGGAAGGCGACGACGGGGCGGTGGAGTCTAGGAGGTCCCAGAGTTCGATGGCGTGCTTGCGAGTGGAGCGGGTGTTGAGAAGGATGCAGCGGAGGTGGCTGGGTTCTCTGGCTGGTGGTTTGGAGGGCTGGATGCTGGTGAATCTGCCCTTGGGTGCGCTTCGGGGTGGAGTTGCAGTGCAGTCTGGCCTTGCCGGGGGCGTGGGGTCCAGGGGTTCTGGTGCTGGGCGTGGTCCAGGCGCGGACAGGCACAGACGGGTTTGCCTTTGGCACGCCTTTGGTACGCCTGCGGTGCGCCCGCTGCGCGCGTCCACTGCACGGCTTTTATAAGAGGGACTGTGGGAGGGCGGAGCAGCTGGGAGGCGGGAGCGGGGTGGCGAATGGGACGCGGGGGCGGGCCCACAGGGACGTAGTGGCGGGAAGATTGCACAGAGGGAGAGGGGAGGAGAAATGGGACACAGAAGGCAAAACGGAAGAAGGGGGCACAGAGGAAAAACTGCAGAAAAAGAAGGGGGTGCCCCGGTTAGCAAAACATGACTGGAATTTAGCACTGAATTCCGAACACCTGGATGAGGAGAAGAAAACAAGACACCACTGTTCAAAGAGTGTGATCCGAAGAAAAGAATTAAGCAAATACGTAACAACACGAAACCAAGATAGAGGTCCTATCCATGCATGCAGTTCATGGTTACACTTTTATAAGAATTTCAAAAGAATCAGGGGCCATATGTATGAAGCTAATTTCCTGTCGCAAACGCTGCGAATCGGTAATAATAGCGCTTGTGACAGGAAATTAGCAATTTCCAATGTATGAAGGAGAAAATGCTCACAAAACAAGAAATTGCTATTTAGCGAGTTCCAAACATTGCGAGAGACTGAAATATGCGAATTCCAGAGCGATTACCAAATTTGCGACGAAACCAGGTAGCGATAATCGCTCATCTGGAAATCGCTATTAAGGATTCGCAATGATATGCATCAAAAATTCTCAATTTGCGCTTTGATGAAAATCGCTTTTTAAGGAATCGCAATTACCACCAAGTGGGTGCAGGTGGTAACCAGGTGCAAAGTACATAAGGAAGCCCACAATGTAACACACTCTTTTCCACAATGTCTGGGCTGTACATCATTGCGAGGAGGCGAAGACTGAGAGCTGTGGCGCAGAGGAGGAGACGGCAGGAGAGGATATTCAGTATGCGCACCACCATCTACCAACGCACTGAGGAGGACATCTACACCCACTACTGACTGGAGGAAGAGAGCATACTTGATTTGATAGAAGAACTCAGACCCTATCTAGAACACCCCACCCGCAGGACACAAGCCATACCCACTCACATCCAGGTCCTGTGTTCACTACACCTGCTTGCCTCAGGAAGTTTTTAGGAGGTCATAGCCACAGCAGGAGGGGTGTCACAAAGTGCCCGGTCGCGCTTCTTCCATGCGTTCCTCGATGCCATGACACATAGGATGCAACACAACATACACTTCCCCAGCACCCCACTGGAATTTGCACAAACCAAGCAGGACTTCTACAACATTGCCCAATTCCCCCATTTACATACATTTACATTTACATTTACACATGTAATAGGCCACATTTCCACTGACTAGAATGTGCATTACAGTTACTAACCGTTAACATTTCCAACCACAGGTGACAGTGCTTATGCAGTCCGGGATTTCATCCTGACACCCTACCTCAATCCTGCTACTGCTGGGGAGCGGCGCTATAACCGGGCACACATTTCAACAAGAGGCACCATTGAGAGAACATTTGGCATATTGAAGAGCAGATTCAGGTGCATTCATAAAAGTGGAGGAGCTCTCCAATACAGCCCGGAAACGTGCTGCAAAATTGTTGTATATGATTAACAAACAATTGGTTCTGTTGGGTGACAAATACATTGCTTTAAGTAAGGCTGAAACAGCTCAAAAGACAAAAAACCTCTCTGAAGCAAAGTTGTTTTATATAAATTAAAAAACAAGGAAAAAACATACATTGGAATTACTTCATTCCACTAAATTCATGATAGATATTTCAAATTCGTGAATAGTGACTGTGGTGATTAAAGTGACTAGTGCAAAGCATATAGTGACACTTATATACAGAATATATATACAATAAAATCACAAGGGGGAAGGAGGGGGCAGGACAAAACGAATTGTTCTTTGTCGTTATGTGGCCAGTATTATAAACATGAATGTTCCAAGGAAAGCAAATGGTTGATGTCCACGTTCCTGGAATTAGCTTGGCCAGAAAAGAGCGTCGACGTTTCGACCCTGTTTGCGCCCCAGTTGGTGGTCGCGGCGGGTCTTTATTAATACAAGGGGGAGGGGCTGGAAGAGAAAAAGGGGGGGGGAAGTTGTCAGAGAGGCGTTTAGCAAATCGCGTCAAGTAATGACGGGGGTCGCTCATGGTTACTTACAAGGGGATGGTCAAATGATGATTTTATCCAAAGAGTAGCCCGTCGGTCAACCTAAATGAAAAACAGGCTATTAGGACCAAGTGGTGTGAGTCCACATATCATCAACCCAGTGGTCATGGAACAGTATTTGGATTGCTCAGCATTATGGTAATTGTTTAAAATGCCACATTAAACGGTGCGGTGGACTTATTTAAATAATTAAGCCGGTGCGTGACCAATAAGTAACATCACCAAGTGAACTAAGTCTAGATCAGCGAAGAGGATTTATAGTGACAGAATGGTGTCTCAGTTGTAGAGTACACCAGTACCAGGTGAGCTATGCCCTGGTTAGTGAGGGAGTGGGAAGCTTCAATGAGCGTCCGATCTAAGGTGCCAAGACCGTGTCCCAGTTAGTAGTCCAACCAGCTAGCAGGGGATAGAAAATGAAGTTCCTAACCCTCGATGTGGTGTTGATTCACACGGATTTTCTATCCCCTGCTAGCTGGTTGGACTACTAACTGGGACACGGTCTTGGCACCTTAGATCGGACGCTCATTGAAGCTTCCCACTCCATCTGGAGAGCCAACATCAATCTCAGTCATATTGAATTCAAAGTCACGGGAAATCAAATATGGCTGTAGTTAAAAGTTCTGCCTGAGTAAAGATGAAGCTTTCCAGCTGTATGTTTGACAGATGATGCTTGCTCCTTCCATCTGTCCTTCACAGGAAATCTACAGTGCTCTAATAGTATGACGGGTAAACGCCACTCCTTCCAATGGGCTGCAACTTTCTCTGTTCAGACCTTGTGAGTAGACAAGACACCATGTTTTGGATTCCACAGCAGACCAAAACTCGGCTCTGCCATGGAGTAACCTCAGGAGACCGAATCCAGCAGTTTTAGGATGGTGTAATTCATGTTAAAGGAGAGAACACCTATTTTGGGATTTTCTCCTCAGGGAAACCAGGGACTTATATTCTTTGTCTCTCCTTATAATGGCTTAACTTTAGAATAGTAGATTCAACAAGGGGTTTTAAAGAGGACAGGCTAGCAGGCCAGTGATCAGTCCCCTAAACCAATCCATTGTTGCCCCTTCTTCTTCCTCAACTGTATGATGTCACGTCTGTAAGATATGATGTAGGTTTTTCATTATCTCATAGACAATATGTTTTAATGTCCAAGGTGTCAAAATCCTTCTTTGAAGTGCTGAAATAATAAACTCCCTTGGTCACTTATCAGACCTCTTTGCAGATCAGATTTCTGGCACAGTTGGAATGGATATTATGCAAAATAAATCAAGGTGGAAAGCCCCTATTTATTACTGGAAGCATCACATAAGTTGTTTTTCATTTTTGGTTACTTGAAAGTGCACTTGTGAAAAATGGCATTGCTGGTTGACTGGGGTGTGAACCCAGGTCAAGTAACAACCACAATCCCTTGCAGGGTGAAAACTAAAACTCACTAAAATAGCCTGTGCTTAACCCTGGGTAGCTTAGCACACAAGTAGTCAGGCTTAACTTAGAGGCAATCTGTAAAGTATTTATCAACACACAAACAGTAATAAAGTACACACAACACAAGAAGAATCCTAAACCAAATTAAAAAAATATATTATATTTTAATATATTATTTGACACTAAAACAACAAAAATCCCATGAGTAAACCAGATATTAATTTTGAAAGTGCCAACAAGGTACATCTGTGAGCACTGGACCAGGACAAAGTCAAAAGTTCAGGCTGACCACGATGGAACGTGGGTTGTCTACGGGTACCAGATTGGATCAAGTGAGCAAATGACCCTTAGTATGGATTGTGTCAATGATGACGAGCCTTACGACGGGGAGGCTGCTGACTGCAAAAAAGGGGATGATCCAATGTCTTTTCACACGTTGGCCGTGATGTGCTGGCCGTGGTTGCACAACAGCAATGATGCGTCAGCTCTGATGAGCGGGTAGCTCTGCTGTGAAGTTTCAGCTTCATTGTTGATGTTATCGTTGATGGAGATGCAAGGACTTTTTATAGATGAGCGTCATACAGTGACGGTTCTGAAGGCGGAGAGTGTCTCTGAGGCACTTGAAAGCAGCAATGCTCTGGTTCTGATCCACGCAACATCGAGCAATGCACCAGTTCAAGTCCCGATGACCCAAGCAGTGATGCCAATGGGCCTGGTCTGCCTCCACAGTGGCGATGATTGGTTGGGTTTGCTGAGCAAAGGCCTTAGGTCCACTTCCAAGGATACAGGACTGGTGTGGCACCACTTGGCAGGGTAGACTCACAGATGGCAGCGTCCAGGTGCAGAAGCAGGATAGTACCTGAATATTCAGATCAGGAGGCCAGCCAATGAGCCCTTAGAGTCACTCAAGGTTCTGGGGGTCAAGTGATGCAGATCCAACCCCTCTCACCCATACCAGGAGGGCAGCAGGCAGCAACTCGGAAAAGGACAAAAGGAGTTCTTTAAGAGCAGCAGTCCAGCAGAATAGCAGTCCTTAAGCAGAACAGCTGTCCATCTTCCTGGCAGAGTGTCCACAGATCCAGATGTCTACTGAAGTGGTTGGGTCTGAGGTCCAAATGATATACCCAGTGGTGCCAATGAAGTGGGAGAGACTTCAAAGGATGGTCTTTGAAGTGCAGAGAGGTTCTCCCTTCCTGCCCTGACTCCAGAATCACTACAGGGAAGTATGCAGCCCTTTGTGTGAGGACAGGGCACAGCCTATTCAGGTCGGATGTTGGGGCTGTGCCCAGCTCATTCCTCCCATCCTCTCAGGATGGCCAATCAAAGCACACATAAGCACCTATTGTGCGTGGCTAGTAGGTGGAATACACAACGTCTAGCTGTGTATCAGAACAGGGCTCAGGCACACTGGACTAGGAACAGTAAACTGTCATCTTTCTAGAAGTATCAATAAATCCATATTTGCCATGAAAGAGGATTTATCATTACATGTAGATGTGTGCAAACATGACAGTTATACTGTGACTCACTTAGGAATTCCAGCTGATTGATTGTAAATAGGAATACCTAATGTTATCCTATGAGGGGGTAGGCATCACAGTAGTGAAAACATGTATTTGAGAGTTTTTCTACTACCAGGACATGTAGAACTTGAAAGTACATGTCCAACCTTTTACTTACACAGCACCCTGCCCTATGGGCTATCTAGGGCCCACCTTAGGGGTGACTTGTATGTAATAAAGGGGATGTTTAAGGCTTGGAAAAGGGGTTTAAATGCCAAGTCAATATGGCAGTAGAATTCTCCCTTCAGGCTGAATTGGCTGCCTGGGACAACAAGAAACAAAACAGCATTTGTAAAGCCAAGCACTGTGTCTTTGTTGGAAAGACGGATCTTAATTTTGTATCTGAAGTCCACCAAGGAAGGGGATGTTGAGAGGTGGAGGGCAGGTTGTTCCAAGTCTTGGTGGCCCCCAGTGTGGCTTTGGCCAATACAGTGGGTGTGTGGGAGGGCATGAAAGGCAGAGCATAGGTGTCTTGCGGGCAGGAGTATGCTCAGTTGATTGATAATGTTTGATAGTCTTTGCTAGTGGAGAGCTCAGTATGCATCAATTCTAGATAGAGAGACAGTGAAGGTTTCTGAGGTGAGAGATGATGTACGTCCGTTTGGGGAAGTACAGGATGAGACCGTCTGTGGTGTTCTGTATGTTCTGAAGTCTTTTGAGGAGCTGGGTGGAGATTCCAGCATGGAGAGTGTTTCAATAGTCGAGGCAGCTGGTGATGATCATGACTTTTGTGATGGTCTTTATGGTGTTGATGGGATTCCATCTAAAGAATCTGCAAAGCATGCAGAGTGTGTTGGAGCAGGAGGAGGAGACTGTGTTGACTTGTCGTTTAATGGTCAGTTGGCTGTCGGGGATGATGCCGAGGCTGTGTGCATGGACTCTAGAAGTGGGAGTTGGTGAGAGTTCTGCTGTCCACCAGCTGTGGACCATACAGAGGAGCGTCTTCGAAATATCAGTACTTCTGTTTTGTCGGAGTTGAGATTGAGGCAGCTGTCTCTCATCCATTTTGCCACATTGGTCATGGTGATGAAGAAGTTGGTTTTGGCATTGGAGAGGTCTGAGGTGAGGGAGAGGATTAGTTGAGTATCGTCAGTGTGGGAGATTATGTTGAGTCCATGGTATCTGATGACATCTGCAAGCTGGGTCATGTAGGTGTTGCACAGTGTAGGGCTGAGGGATGAGCCTTGGAGGTATGCTGCAATTATGTTCTTGAGTGCGGAGGTCAAGGGGCCAGTTGGATGCTCGGGGTGCATCCTAAAAGGAAGGCAGTGATCCACTTGAGGGTGTTCTGCTCTATGCCAATGTTGTAGAATCTGTCAATGTGGGTGTGGTGTGACATGGTGTTGATATTGTCTGTAGAAGTGATCAATGCAGTCTCACTGCTGCAGTTTGCCTGAGTTTGGGATGTTGAGTGGGTGATTTTGGTCCAGATGTTTATGAGATGTTTGCTGATGGCTTTCTTGAGAACCTAGGTTCGGAAGAAGAGCAGGGAGATTGGCCATAATTGTTTAGGTCACTGGGGTCAGCAGAGGGCTTCTTTAGAAAGTGTCTGACTGCTGTATGTTTCTGTAGGTCTGTAAAAAATGGTGTGTAGATGGGGTGTTATGGATGCTGGTTGGTTCCGGGCTGATTGGGTTGGCTTAGAGGTTGATGAGAATATGGGGGCATGGGTTGTTGTACTCCCAGGAGCAAATGGATGTCATGATGGCTGTGAAGTTTTGGGTGGTGAGCAGAGACCAGGTGGATATTGATTGACTTGTGTTCACTGGTTGGCCGAGGTTGACTAGGCTGAAAATGCTGGGTTGAGTGTTGAGGTTGTTGTAGATGCTGGCAATCTTGCAGTGAAAGTAATCTGAGAGAGAGTTCCTGGGAGAAGTGGATGACATTTTTGTGGTTGTTAGGTTGGAGTATTCTTTGACGATTTTGAAGTGTTCCTTCATGTGATTGGCTGCAGTGATGATGTTGATGATGATGGCGGCTCTATCGGCTTTCTTTTTGCATAGGTGGTAGTTGTTGATGGCTGCTTTGTGGGCAGCTGTGTCCTAGGGATCCTTGGTGGCCCGCCCGCTCTTCTCAAGTCAGTAGGAGTTGTGCTTGTTGGTTCCGAGCTCCGGGGTTTACCACCTAGCTTGCTTCAAGGTTTTGTTGGTTTTCATTAGTTTAACTGCAGCCACTCTGTTGGTGCAATTGTTGATCCAGGCAGGGAAGTTATGGAGGGCATGGTCAATGTCTGCTGAGGTTTCAGGTTGTGTGGTGTAGAGGGCTTGTGTCTATAGGGTCTGGGTTACCTATACCCAGCTGTGGTGTGGGGTGCTAGGGTACTTGGTGGTGGGTGCTTGGAGTAACAGATGGTAAAGTGAACAATGAAGTAGTCTGTTGCATGGGTGAACTGGAATATGTCACTGGAGGTGACTATGCCGGGGAGTGTTTGTCTGGCTTTGTGTGTGGGTTCAGTGACCAGTTGGATAACGCCAATGTTGTTGAGGTTGTCCAAGAGGGCAGTAGAGTTGTCATCATTGGGATCATTGACGTGGAACTTGAGGTTCCTAAGCAGGATGGAGAGGAGGACATTGATGGCAAGGGGAAGATGTGGTTGGGGATTGTGTTGCAGAAGGATGGTCAGGGTCTTGAGGGTCTGTAGGCGAGAGTGCCTCCTTTTGTTGTCTTCGTGTCAGTTTTAATTGGAAGTTGAGGTGGGTCATCATTGGAGATGGTGCATCAGGTGGTTTTCTTGAAGATTAAGTTGATACCCCGCCGTGTTTGTTAGTGAGTTCTCGGTGTATCATCTTATAGCCATCAGAAGTAGCTAGCTGTGGCAATGTTGGGGTTAGAGGAGGTATTGAGGTAAATTTCAGTGATGAAGGCAATGTCCAGGGAGAGAGTGGTGACGGTGTCCCAGATTTCCGTGGCATATTTGCAGAAGGTGCATGCATCGATCAGGATGCATTGGAGCTGTTCTGGTCTTTTCTTGATCTTTTGAGTGGAAGTGGTGCAGGATTCATCGGGGTCTGTGCTGTAGGAAAAAGAGCAGTGTCTGCAAGTAAAGGGTCCTTTGATAGATCACAGAAAGGAAGTGAAGCAACCAGTGTTTTGTTGTCAGGGGCTAAGATGTATGAGCTCATTGACAGTGTATTGTTGGGTGGCTGGAGTGCCTGGGGTCCTGGCTCTTGGGACGATCCAGGCATGGTCAGGAGCATAAGGGCTTGCCTTTGGTTCACCAGCTGTGCGGTAGTGAATGGGCCTCCATAAGTAGCCTTGGGATGTTGGAAGGGCTGTCAAGAAGATGGGAGGGTGAGGAGAGGACACATCGAAAAGGGTGGGAAAGAAATAGTGGGAAAGGCTGGATGAGCAAGCAAAATTAAGAAAAATAAAACCCAGTAAAACAATATTAGGCCAGAAAAACAAAATTAAACACAGTAAAATTAAACCCACTAAACATGGATTTAAATAAATACATTGAATGTCAAGAGGAAAAAGAGTCTGAAGACCAACCACACAGGCATTCTGGCAGAAGAACCAAAGTGGTGGCGGTATTTATGTAACTACATATGCAAAAGTCAGTATATGTGTAAGTTGGAGTATATAAATGACTATACGTGAGAGTGAGTGATTGTGAGAGTGGCTGTATGGATGAGTGTGTACTTGTATCAGTGATTGTATAAGAGAATAAGTATGTGTTAGTATATGTTTGAATAAGTGAGTTGGTATGTATAACTGTAAAGGCGAGGAAATGGAAGTGTGATGTGTGATTGATTCTTTGCATGACTGACTAGGTGTGTGAGTAACTCCATGGATGATGTGTGAGTGTATGTATAGGTGTATGAGTGCAAATGATAGTGTTGTAGTGATGAGTGACTAAGTATGGGTGATTGTATGGGTGAATGAGTGGATGTGTGTGTAGACCTAGGAATCAGTGAGTGTGTATGTAGTTTCTGGTATTGGTGTGTCGGTGGTTTTGAAAATGGCAGTCTGTATTTTAAATTGGGTGTATCAAATGTTATAGAGTATTAGGAGGTGCATCAGATTTTAACGTGGATGATGTCATCACTGATGTCATTTGAGATGTCATCAGCGATGTCACTGACCATGTTATGAATGATGAAATCTGTGACATCATCAGCAGTGCATTGCGGGGCCGCAAGTTATAGTTAGCTGAACTAACTATAACGGGGGAATTTCTATGGTTTTGTACGAGTGGAATGTTCAACAAATTATAACGTCCCTGAAACCTAGAATTTTTTCAGTGAATTTCTAAGGTTTTTTAAATTCTAACTTCTAACTGTAACCTGCCTGAAACCTATAGCTTTTTCAGTGAATTTCAAAGGTTTTTTAAATGCTAATTTCTAACTTTAACGTGCCTGTATGGAAGATTTATTAGGTATGTGACTGACTGTAAAAGTGAGTGATTAAATGTGTCTTACTGAATGCATGGGCTAGTGACTAAACTGTGTTAAGTCTCAATCAATCAATCAATCAATCACTGTATTTGTAAACCGTGCTACATAACTGTGAGGGTCTCAAGGCACTGAAGGGGGGGAGACTGCTACTGATCGAAGAGCCAGGTCTTGAGAAGTTTTCTGAAGGTCGGTAGGTCCTGGGTCTGTCCTAGGCTCATAGCGAGAGCGTTCCAGGTCTTGGCATCGAGGTAGGAGAAGGATCTGCCGCCGACAATGTTTTCCAGATACGAGGAACTGTGGCTAGGGCAAGGTTGGCGGAGAGGAGGCTGCGGGTGGGGGTGTGGAAGCTGAGTCGGTCGTTGAGGTATGTGGGTCCGGTGTTGTGTAGTGCTTTGTGTGTGTGGATGAGGAGCTTGAAGGTGATCCTCCTGTTGACGGGGAGCCAGTGTAGGCCTCTCAGGTGGGGTGTGATGTGGCTGCGTCGCGGGACGCTGAGGATCAGTCGTGCCGAGGCGTTCTGGATTCGTTGTAGTCGTTTCAGGAGCTTGGTTGTTGTTCCTGAGTAGAGGGCATTCCCGTAGTCGAGTCTGCTGGTGATGAGGGCATGGGTGACGTTTTTTCTTGTGTCGGAGGCATCCATTTGAAGATCTTATGGAGCATTCGGAGGGTGTTGAAGCAGGAAGCGGAGACGGCGTTGACTTGCTTGGTCATGGAGAGGGCGGAGTCGAGGACGAACCCTAGGTTGCGTGCATGGTTGGTGGGTTCCGGGGCTGTGCCTAGCGATGTGGGCCACCAGGAGTCATCCCAGACTGATGGGGTGGGTCTGAGGATGAGGACCTCCGTCTTGTCTGAGTTCAGCTTCAGTCTGCTGTCCTTCATCAAGTCAGCGACTGCCTTCATTCCTCTGTGGAGGTTGGCTTTGGCAGTGTGGGGGTCTTCGGTGAGGGATATAATCAGTTGGGTGTCGTCGGCGTAGCAGATGATGTTGAGGTTATGTTGTCGTGCGACTTGGGCGAGCGGTGCCATGTAGATATTGATCAGTGTCGGGCTGAGGGAGGTTCCATGAGGGATGCCACAGATGATCTCAGTTGTTTTTGAGTGGAAGGGTGGCAGGCGGACGCTCTAGGTTCTGCCGGAGAGGAAGGATGTGGTCCAGGCCAGGGCCTTTTCTTGGATTCCGGCGTCCTGGAAGCGTGCTGATAGGGTGCGGTGGCAGGCCGCGTCGAAGGCTGCTGATAGGTCCAGGAGGATGAGTGCAGCTGTTTCTCCTTTGTCCATCAGGATCCTGATGTTGTCGGTGGCGGCGATGAGGGTGGTCTCGGTGCTGTGGTTGCTGCGGAAGCTGAATTGGGAAGGGTCCAGGATGTCGTTGTCTTCGAGGTAGCGGGTTAGCTGTTTGTTGACAATCTTCTCTGTTACTTTTGCCGGGAATGGGAGCAGGGAGATGGGCCAGAAGTTCTTGAGGTCCTTGGGGTCTGCCTTGGGTTTCTTCAGTAGGGCATTGATCTCGGCGTGCTTCCAGCCTTCCGGAAGGTTGCTGTCTCAAAGGAGATGTTGATTGTTTTCTGGAGGTGGGGCGCAATCATTGTGCTGGCTTTGTTGAAAACGTGGTGAGGGCAGGGGTCAGATGGGGATCCGGAGTGGATGGAGTTCATGGTTTTGATGGTGTCTTCGGCCCTGACGTTGGACCAGGCAGTCAGGCGACTGGTGTGGGTGGAGGTCGCAGTGGTGGTGGTTTCAGTGGTGGGTGCGGGTGTCAGGGTTGAAGCTGTTGTGGATGTCGGTGATCTTGCGGTGAAAGAAGGTGGCCAGGGAGTCGCAAAGGTCTTGTGAATATTGGGATGTGGTTGGTGTTGAAGCTTGGGTTGGAGAGTTCTTTCACGATACCGAAAATGCTCTTTGGTGTTGTGTGCGTTATCTAGGCGGTCCTGATGAGTTGGTGGTGTCTGCGGGTGGTGTTTTTGTGGGCGGTGTGTCTGGCTGTTGAACGGTCGCAGAGCAATTTCTTCTCCAGCTTCCGACAGGTGTGCTTGGAGGTCCGGAGGTCTACGGTGAACCAGGCGGCTTTCTTGTTGGTGTGGTTGGTTGTGGAAAGTTGAGAGGGGCAAGGGTGTTGGCGCAGTCGTTGATCCACTGTTTGAGGTTGGTGGAGGCGGTGTCGGGGTCGATGGGTAGTCTTAGGCCGAGGGTGGTAGTCAGTTGGTCTTTGGTGACATTGCCCCAGCAGCGGTGTGGCAGCTGTTGGGTGCGGTGGTGTGCAGTGGTTTTCCTGAAGGTAAAATGGACGCATCTGTAGTCGGTCCAGTGGGGTTCGGTGGTGTGGTTGAAGGAGACATGGGTGCTTGCGGAGATGATGGGGTCCAGCGTGTGTCCGGCGGGGTGGGTGGGTGTCGTCATGAGCTGTTTGAGTCTGAGGTTGGTGAGATTGTCGATCAGGGCGGTGGAGTAGGCATTGTTGTTTTTGAGTTGGAAGTTCATGTCCCCGAGGAGGATGTAGTCCATGGAGGCGAGAGCGTGGGTGCTGACGAGGTCGGCAATGGTGTTGCTGAACTGGGGTCGTGGTCCGGGTGGTCTGTAGACGAGTGTTCCTCTGAGGGTCGTGTTGGGGTCGGTGTGGATCTGGAAGTGCATGTGCTCGGCAGTGGCAAGGGTGTCGTCAGTGTTGGTCTAGGCTCTGAGGGTGTCCTTGTGGATGATGCCGATCCCCCCTCCAACTCCGTTGGTGCGGTCTCTGCAGGGGATCTTGTAGCCCTGTGGGATGGCTATGGCGATGTCTGGTGCTGAGGTGGTGTTCAGCCAGGTCTCCGTCAAGAAGGCGACGTCGGGGGCGGTGGAGAGTAGGAGGTCCCAGAGTTCGATGGCGTGCTTGCGGGCGGAGCAGGTGTTGAGGAGGATGCAGCGGATGTAGTTGTGTTCTCTGGTTGGTGGTTTGGTGGGCTGGATGCTGGTGAATCTGCAATTCCAGCAGGTGAAAGGCCCTTGGGTGCGCTTTGGGATGACCCGGTAGGAGGGGTGGTTTCGTCCAGGGTTGAGTGCGTGGAGACTGCTGGAGTCGTAGTGCAGTCTGGTGTTGCGGGGTCCAGGGGTTCTGGGGCTGGGCACAGTCCAGGCACGGACAGGCGCCAGATGTGCGCGTCCGCCGCGCGGCCTCTTTAGGAGGGGCAGAGGGAGGGAGGAGCAGCTGGGCGGTGGGAGCGGGGCGGCCATTGGAGGCAAGGGGGCGGGGCCGCAGGGACACATCAGCGGGATAATGGAAGGGGGGGGGCACGGAGGGAGAGGGTCGAGGGAGCAGGGAGAAAGGCAATACGGGCACAGGTGATCAGAAAGCGGGATGGAAAGAACAGCAACAATCAGGGGCAAAAAACGGGTGCAGAAAGCAAGATGGGTAGAACAACAACAGGGGCAAAAGAGGGCACAGAAACAAGATGGGCAGAGCAACAGCAACAAGGGCAAAAAACGGGCACAGAAGCGAGATGGACAGAGGAAACAGAACAGTACTTAGCAGCGAGACAGGCGGGGCTCACGGGTCACACAGGGGGCTGTGTAGCGGTGAGCGGAGCGACCTGCCTGGTGACAGGGTCAAAGGTCGCTCCAGTCTGTATCATTCTGTCTGTTGTTGTGTAAGCTGCTGCATGGGTTGGTAAGTAGGTGCATGAGTGCTATAAGGGTTATTGATTGCTTGTCTGAGTATTTGTATGGCTGCCTGATTATGTTTGTGGGTGGGTGGGAGGTGTGTGACTCAGTGTGAGTGTTTGATTCACTGGGTGTATGGGTTCAAGAGTGCATGTGGAAATAACAAATAATCCATGACAGACAGCATAAAAGCTGTTGAGGAGCTTATGGACCCAAACAAATATATTTGCAGCGGACATGGAGTTAGAAAAATCTACCTGTCTTGAAGAAAGGATTCAGATAACATTTATGGAATACAACTAAAGAGCAAATGTTGCAAATAATGTAAAAGTGTGTAAGAAAGACTTACATGGAAGTGTGCAAACAGGAGTTAGAATATATTGTTACCATGATAGCTTATGGTAAACATGACTCTTGCACTACAGCTTCTAGTGGTTAATGAAATACGTTTTGTTTCCACTGTTGCGGAAAAAAATTCAGGAGGCACTCAATGAAGTAAATACTTAAGGGCCTATTAGGATGGTGGTCAGAAAATCTTCCCAACCGCCATGGGAGCAGGAAAAGACTACCCGCAAGGACCAAGGCATGACTGCAGGTCCAATTACGACGCTCTGCAGTCGAAATCCGACTACGGCGGTCAGATTCTGGTGATTAACATTGCGGCGGTTGCTGCTGCCAGCAGCACCACCGCGGTGTGAAAAGCAGCAAGTCATGCATGTCACTGCACTACATAGCTGGCACTGCACAGTGCCTGCTACCTGATACATAAACATGTCGGGGGTACCATGGTGTAGTATGGTTTAGGGCCTCCTTTTGCATGCATGTTATGTTAGCATGGCTTATTAGAAGGTTAAACGCCATTTTACCTTTTGCTACTCGACACAGCTTAGCTGTTTTTGCAAGTTAGCCTTTACAAAGGTCTGTACATGACAAAGAGTTGTTTTTTGACATCTCTAGACATACATCGTGTCCCCAGTCTGAACAGTGAGTGCTGAGCCGTCAAGGTTATCATAACATGTGAGCCTGTTTATCGGCATGTCCGTGTAACACATTCTAGACACAACATTTTGGCAGCTGCGACCCGAGCAAGATTCTGGTGCCTTTATTATAGCACACTTGCCATAATTTCAGAGTCTTGGAATATTCCAGGGATGCAGAGAGACTTGCTGATCCAGATGTAATTTACACTTACTGAGTGGAAAGGTAATGGGGTCCCCCTGATACAAGCTTAAGAGACCTTCTATAGATTTTAATACATAGTTCCTCTATAGGGAGGGTGTTTAAACTAGACACTATATCACCTGTTTGCACTATCATTGTAATAGGATTCCTCCTTTTGTATTTTATGGAGTTGTAATCATGCTGACCATATTATTTTTAATCTATGTCTGCTTATGTTGACTAAAATAATGCACATGAGATCACGTCGTTAAAATAAACATTTTAACCTTAACATGTCTCTTTTTTCTCCTGTAGTGGACTGATATGAGATTATAACAAAAGAGTGTTCTCACTTCCCACCATTCCTGAGATGGTCCTAAGTCGCATGTTCTAGTTTGTCTAATCATTGGTTACTTTGCTATAGGACGAAGAGCTAATGTGACACTGATTGCTAGCAATTCACTAATGTCCTAGGTCTCTGTACACAGTTCTGTGTATGAGCAGAAATCATTGCAACACGGTGCTACAAACTCGTGTGGTCCTTTTGTGAGACACTTGAGTAGTGCTTATATCGGTCCACGACCCCCCTCACTATTGTTTCCAGTTGACGGTATTGACGGATAAAACCTACCGATAGTTACATGGGTTTCTTCAAGCTTGATATTTTAAAAACGGGTTTCTGTTTGAATTACTACCCAGTTGTTCCTTTTTATATTGCATTGTATCTTTCAATTACTGTTTCAATATGGCTGCGGTTGATTTCCCAGCACACAGTTGTGTGGCTGAACGGAATCATTTGCAGGAATACCTTGTTTCTATGAAGGGACAGGCAGTGGTTTTTGTTGTTTCAGCTGACATGGTGTACCCGTTTGAGTTGTACTACTCATGGGTTACGTTTCTCGCAGTAGATGCTGGTACTGGTGTGTTTCACACTTACACCCCTGCTGATGCTCCTGCTGCGTACGCTCCATATCAGACACTGGAAATTCCGATTTCTGCTTGGCATCATGCCGTTTGGTTTAATGGCGCCCTCCCACACATTATAAGAGTGGTCAGACAAGGGGTGTTTTCGATCCAGGTGCTACTTGGCCTGTTTTAGCTGCATACACCCACATCCTCAGGCGGGGCAGTTAACAGCCGGCACTAAGGCCCCTATATGCCTCTGCAGAATCAGTTATTAGGGGTCTGGTTCATTACATTACCCGCAACTTCCCGGGTGGGGCCCCAGGTAGTGTGGCACATCCAGTTGGCGGAGGCGGGCTGCAATTAGTCCTGTCATGGTTAATGCGGTCAAGGGCAAGCACCCCCAGGAAAAAGAGGAGATGCCTTTTTGGCTTGCTGAGAAATTCGACCAACTGGAAGCAGTATTCGTGAATACTAGTCTTGTGGAGAAACACAGGATTCTCACAGTGAGTTTGCAGAAAGACTTACCAGACGTAAATGAATGTACAACTTGGAGTGTGATATTTGCGGTAGTCTATTCTAGGTGCTTTGGCACCCCGTCTATGACTGTACTGCCCTCTTTGATCAAGCATGTCCAGGATGAACACAGACCAGAAGCGGCTGTGGAGTTGGGAATGCGACTCATGGGAGGTTTGATATGGCGATCTCGTCCTTGCTAATGTCAAGGAGGATGCAGTAAGTTTTCAGGTCTCCAATGCTCTGCGTGATGTCCCTGACGCCGACAAACCCCGTCAATTACCGAAAATTATTACGGAGGCTTATAAGACCGTTGGCCGTAATAGTTTGGGTGTTAAGCCTTTCGCTAAGAAAGAAAAACAGCAGCAAACTCAACAAGCGTCATCTGATAAAGATGACCGTCCAAAAGTTCAGAAACAAAATTGGAGTAAGAACAAGGAACAGGGAAAACAGCAGCAGCTTCACCTACACCTGCCCCTGCTGAGCATACATATGATTTGCGCGACAGGACTACTATTAAGTCGCCTAATAGATTTCAGGTTCCTGCACAACGTTCTCCTCGCTCTTTGCAGGAAACATCGGTAACAGCCACCGGTGGAGGAGGCGGCGGCAGAGGTAAAGGTGCCCAACAGAGCCGTGAACAGCCTCGCAAGGCTGAAGGAAAAGGAAAGCAGGACCAGTCACCGCATCAAAGGACCCAGTTTCAGAAGAAAAAGGTTGCGGCGGTAACAGCGAAATATGCCACAGATAGTGAGAACGCAGCTTCGGAATCTGACATGGGCACTGACGCTGCTGGACAGCGAGGCGGAGATTACCATCTTTCGAGAGGCATTGAATCCACTACTGACGGTGACAGCGAGTGAGACATTTGTTGTAGTTGAGGCAGCTGACACTAGAGTGTCTCCCCCGACCGACTTCATGAAATAGTCCTAATGATTGAAGGTGACATAGAACGTACCATAAAAGGTTTGGCCCCCACCCTTTGTCTTAGCTGCTCCGCAGGGGGAGGAGGTGATCCTCCCCGCTTTCGAGCACACAGTGCCAAAGGAGCAGGCTCTGCATTTTGCAGAAGATTGGGCTAAGGCGCTTGTGCCAGTGTTGTACCATACTCACTGTGGATGGGATAAACTTTCCCCTCAACATGAGATTCGCTTGCGATCAATGCCACAGCCTCAACCTCAATACCCCATGCGACGTAAAGCGAAAGCTTCCGTTGCGGAAATCCTTGAACATTTGGAATATCAAGGTGTAATTGAAACATCTGTGCGTCCGATGAATAACCCACTTTTTACTGTGATCAAGCTTGATGGCTCATACCGTTTGGTATTAGATTACTGCCACTTAAACTCTCATTGTCGTAGTGCGTGGTGCCGAATACTCACAGTTCTGCCCTTGTGAATAGTCTCGTGCGTAAAAGGTTTAAAACCACACTTGACATATCCAATGGTTTTTTGCCCACAATCTGTCGTCTCTTAGTAGTCAATTGACAACATTTACAAGTGGTGGCAAACAGCACCACTTCATTCGTTTAGCTATGGGCTACAAGAATAGTCCTGGCAATTTTGCCACCTACATAGTCTCTCTCCTAGTAAGACTCGACGCAGATGCATGTTCGTATGTGGATGACATTTATCTCACAGACGACGAATTATGGCCGCATCTGTGCCATGTTGACCGCATATTTTGCCATTTTACGGACTTTGGCTATAAATTTAACTTTGCGAAATCACACATTGCAGAGTACACAGTGTTGTTCCTGGGCTACGAGCTCAACAATGTAGGTCGAGGTTTAGCTCCTCACTTCTTGGAGAAATGTGCACTTTTGCGAGCTCCTACAACACTGAAAAAACTACAATCTTTACTGGGGTTTTTGAATTTCGGTCATACATACATTACCGCATATGCCCAGCGTATCAAGCCACTTCATGTGTTGATACAACTTTCTTTCTCCAAATAGTGCTGGCTGCCAGAACATTCAGCCATCTTGCAATCGTTGCAGGCTGACCTACTTGAATCTAGATTATTGTCGGCTTGTGATAACCACACCAACCTGGAGATAAGGATCGTGCCAGGGGCGGTGGGTTTCACATACCTCACTTTTAATGAGGGAGACAGAGTCCCTATTGCTTAAAAGTCACACTTGTACACTTCGGCTGAGTTGCAGTTTTCTACTGAGTTCAACAAGATGAGTTGAGTAAGAGCTCCTTTGTCCCAGAAGGAAGTCCCCCTTACATCTGCGCGTGAGACATTCATCCTTCACGTTGCTAATACTCATACAGAGGTAAATGCCTTATTAAATACGGACCTGCCCCTGAATTTCGGTGCTATGATTCACACAATTTTGAATGCCTCGTCGACCACATGCCTGGCACACTTTTTTAAAGTAGTGTGTTCTGGCCTTGTGACCTCATTTCAAACTATTTTGGTGTGATCCCTGCATTTTTTTCATTTGATTTTCTCAAGTGTCTTTGGCGGTTTACCCCTGCTCCTGGCTTTTGGCGCTGGCATACTGCTGTTGATTTTTTTACTGCAGAATGGGTGCACAGTTTGTGCTCCACAACGATCTGTCCCGGCAGCTCCAACTTCGTAACCAAATGCTGCAATACTATGGATTGCGGCCTCTGGCAACTCTGAGTGTGGCTTACAATTTGTCCTTCTGGTTCCTATTCTTCACTTGTGTGCTGCCTGTTTTCCATTGCCTGGATTGTGGATTTTAATGGGCCCTGGATTTGTGTCTCTGCAACACGGTATCTCCTGACTTGGATTATAATCTACTAAGGAGTCCCCTAGTTGCTCATGGTGCTGGGATTATGGCCTGTGCAGCAGCTCATGGGGTTCTAGACAATTGGTACATTTGGACTGCGGCCAAAGACTCTCTGGAGTGCAGTTTTCTTGAAATAAGTCCGAGTTGCCATCTGATGGTGCTAGAGGCTCCGGCAATCGAGGAACATGTATGTTCGTTTCCGTTACTTAATTGGATGGCTGAAATGTTCATGAATGATAACGACTTGCAATGTTTGGTGCATATACGCTGTTGAATTGAAGTACATATTTTTTTTCTTCTCTGCTTCATGAACACGTACAGAACTCATGAATATTTTTAATGTCTTCATTTTTTCTTACATGTTTGTGGTCTTTTTGTACTCAGTGGCTGCCCTGAATTGGTTTCATTAACTTTGAATTATTGATTTGATTTATCCTTCCCAATTATCAAGTTTAGGGAAATTCCTGAACTTGTTCTGTCTCATTCAACTTGAACTCTGTGTTCTATGAAGTTTGCCCCAGTTGTTGCTCGTTCCCCGAACAAGGGAGGGTGTAGTATGGTTTAGGGACTCCTTTTGCGTGCATGTTATGTTAGCATGTTATGTTAGCATTGCTTATTAGTTTAAACGTCATTTTACCTTTTGCTTTTGCATACGACACGGCTTAGCTGTTTTTGCAAGTTAGCATTTACAAAGGTCTATACATGAGAAGGGGTTGTTTTTCTCTAGACATACATTGTGTCCCCAGTCTGAACAGTGAGTGCTGAGCGGTCAAGGTTATCATAACGTGTGAGCCTGTTTATCGGCATGACTGTGTAACACATTCTAGACACAACATTTTGGCAACTGGGAGCCGAGCAAGATTCTGGCGCCTTTATCATAGCACACTTGCCATATTTCCATGGACCACCAGACACAGAGGGGCATTGTAGTGGCAGGACAAGCACCACTGCAGCGGTGGTCCAACTGACTTACTACAACTTTGATGATTGGACTGCCATTGCATCTCTACAGCCTGCAGTGAACCACATTCTCTTGCAAACCTGCAGCTTTCAGGTTCTCACAATATGCTGGCAGTGCTGCTGTGGCTCCGCTATGCATAATATGTGTTTCAAGATTGCCATTGGTGTCAAGGAGGTTCTTCCTCGATGAAACTGCTGATGGTAATGAAAGAAAGGACCCCCTCATGCACAATGCATGGGGGTGCATGCAGGGGGGCACATGCTGTGCCCTCTTGTGTGCATGCACTGTGGCAGTCCTACAGTGGTGCCTTTTTAAGGCATACATAGGTGCCTTCAAAAGGTGCCAAAACCTTGGGTGGGTGGTGTTGGTGTTTGGTAGACTTGCAATGGGTCTGTGATGTGACGATCCACTCCATGACCGCCAAAACCCGTAATTGGGCCCTTAATGTCTTGAGAGTTGTAGTGGCCGGAAAAGAAAACAAATGAAAGAATTGCAAAGAAGCAGTTGCATTAAATAAATAAAACATATTCTAGGAAGGTCAAGACATATCCCAGTTGCCAATTTTCAGAGCTTTATTGCATTGTTAATAGCAACCATCCCAAAATCATTAATAAACAAGTATACATTTAAAAAACCTGAATCCCCTCCTTTTCTTGAGAACTTGCTTTTTAAGGATTTAACAACCCCAAGTCAATGGACACAATTTCAAATGAAAACCACAATATATCATTTTATCCATTAAAATAATATGTTTTCCTATGCAATATTCTTTTTCTTTCGTAGAGCATTTTTAAATTCTGTGTTGTTCAGACTGTAAATGACAGGGTTACATAGTGGAATAACAACAATATAGAGCAGTGACAACATTTTGATTTCTTTTGTTGAAGATGCAGACGTTGGCCGCATATAGGCAGAAGACAAGGAACCACTGAATAAAATGACTACAGTAATGTGGGAGGAGCATGTAGAAAAGGCCTTCTGTCGCCCCACAACAGACGGAATTTGCAGAATGACTAAGATAATCTTGATGTAAGATGTAATGATTAAAATGAATGACATTATGAACAAAACAGCACCCATTATGTAGGTAAGTGCATCTATAGTGCTAGTGCTGCTGCAAGAAAGCTTCATTAGTGCAGTAACATCACAAAATAAGTGATTGATTGTATGCGACCCACAGAAAGAGAGCTGGGATATTAATACCATATGTGGTATCGGATCCAGGAGGCTAACAGCCCAGCATGCAATGGACAAACGAATGCAAACAGTCTTGTTCATGATTGCTGTGTAGCGTAAGGGATGGCAGATGGCCACATATCGATCATAAGCCATTAATGAGAGCAGAAGAAATTCTGTGGAGATCAAAGACCCAAATAAATATATTTGAAGCAGACATTGATTTAGAGAAATATAATTGTCCTCCAAGAAGAATTCGATTAACATTTTTGGGAATATAAGAGAGGTACAACAGATGTCAATAAAGGACAAATGTGTAAGGAAGAAATACATTGGGGTGTGCAAACAGGGGTTCGAATATATTATTACCATGATAAGAAGGTTTCCTGTCAATGTTGTTAGGTAAACGAGTATAAAAGCAACAAACATTGGAACATGTATGTCTGGAAAATCGGAGAATCCAACAATTAGGAATTTATCATGTGAGGTCCAATTCGATGGTTCCATTTGTCAAGTCCAGAAGACTGGCTTAAAATGAAGAAAAAGTAAAATTTAGTACAAGAGAACTTCGAATTTACTTTCAACTGATTCAGAGGTTAATGTTTCCTTGTCAGAAACACAACTCTTGCACTATAGTTCTAACAAATGAATAAAAAATTGTGGAGATCATTATGTTTTCACTGTTGTTGAAAAGAGTTCTCATAAAATACTTAAGAGCAGGAATGAAGAGAATACTTAGGGGCACATATGTGTCATGGTTTTGCTTTGCCCTTGCCCCATGCAAGGGGCGCAACAGTGACAGAAAACCTAAGTGAGATCTATCAAGTCACCAAGGCCACCTTGTGGGGCTCTGTCTGGCTTGTTAAATGTAGAGTAATGCATGGCTGCCCAAACTGGTTCCGTGCATTACCCTGCCCAAGGGACACATTCCTTGGGTGAAGAGTGGTTATTCCCATGCTTCCAGTCATAGATTTTGGCCCATTCCCAGTTTTACCATTAGTTGTACACCTGGGAATATGTCAAAATGTTATGCCTCCTCAGGTGAGTTGTAATGAGTGCAAATTGTAGCACAGGTTTATTTTTCTGTAGAAAGGTGTCCCTTTCTGCAAGAAAACATTCCTGCCAACAACGCAAGTGCTGGGAAAGGACAGGAATGCACATATAATGTTAAATATGGTGCATTCCTGCCCTCTCCCTTTCATGCAGTGCAGCACAGCAAGGTGAATTTCTGCGTTGCGATCGTTGAAAACATGATAATTATGGATCTTTATGTTTTGTCAAAACGTTTCAACACACCAACCTTAGGGGCATAAGTACAAGGAAGTGACGGAGCATGGCGCTATCCTTCTTGGCTTAACGCTGCACTCCGCCACTTCCAAAATGCCGAGCTGCACAGTATTCACAACAATACAGTGCATTCTCACCAGAGCTGACCGCTAAATGTAGCTGCCCTAGTGCCAATGCAGGCGCCTTTGCACTATAATGCAAGCATGCCTGTAATGTGGGGAATGATTGTTTGTGTGCGGTATGGTGTTCCTTCCTGCACATAAACAATTTTAAATGGTGATTTGTAATTTCTATGTGTGCTGCTTTGTCCAGCACACATAAAAGAGACAGCTTCCTGCATAAAATCAATCATGCATGGTGTTTTCCTTTTATTATCTGTGGTACACATTGCAGCACACATAAAAACTGCAAAAACTGGTAGAAATTTCTCCTTGTTGCGTCCTGTCAGGACCACATTTTCCCTGGTGTTAATTTTGGTGTTGTCCCATGTTTATCACACCCTTGTAAATATGGGGTAATGTCAAAATCAATGAGAGTTGCGGCAGAATGCTCACCGCAACACCCAATGATTACCCTTTCACACTAAGTATAGCGTGATAGGGGGCCTTATTTACAAGGCAGCATTAAGCCTCGTTAAATACTTAACACTGCCTTGTAAATAGGATGAAGCTCGAATCACCACCACAAGATCAGAAAGAGTGACGTTATGGTGGTGATAGGGGCTAGTGAATACGTTCCTGAATGTCTTAATGTTTGCAGAGATGAAGTCGGGGCAAAGGGAATCGTTCAAGGCGTGTAGGTAAGCGGTAGTATTAAACATGTAGAGCCTGTTAAACATGTTTTAAACATGTATCACAGCTTTCAGTTTTCCGAACTTTTGTTTTACAAGAAATTTTACTGCATAGACATAACAACCATTTCAAAACTGTTAATTAGCATATTTATATTTAAAAAAACTGTCCACACAACTTTACGTTTAAAAACACACAACAAGCACAATCAAAATGTTGTGTCCTAATTATGACAATGGACTTACAAGTTTGACATAATATCTCAGTTTCATATATTAGTTACCCTGAGTGAGTTCTGCCAAATGGAGGAACCCACACATACCTGGCAGATTTATCTAGTGGGGTGGGGAGTGTTGGTCCATTGTGTTCTCTAATGACAAACTGGGAGTAGCGGGTCTGCAGAATGCTTTTACAAAATCATGGGCAGATATGTTTAGGGCAGCCTTCCATGTAGATAGTAAAATATCATAATGTTTTGATATTTATTATGATGTAATGCCTCATTTGAAATAATGAGTACACAGTCGCCCCATTGAAATAGTTTAGAAATGCTGGAAAGAAAATGAGGATTTCCTAAATGTTGTGCATTTGGAAAATGTTAAGCGGGATGGCGAAAGTAATAGGATGGTCGTGGTCTCGAGGGTCTTTAGGCGAGGGTGCTTCTTATTGTAGTCTTCGTGTCAGTTTTAATTGGAAGTTGAGGTGGGTCATTGTAACCAGGAGGGCGAAGGAGTGCCGCCTCTCCCCAAAACCCAGGGCAAACCTGTAACCTATGACCCCCCTTCTTGTCTCCACAGCCCCCGAGGCTCCCGGCCTGGAACCGAATAGACGAGCAGTACAGTTGTGACGAAGAAGACTGGCGGGAGTGTGGAGGAGGAGGAGCCAAGATCTACCTTAAGTAGCAGCAGTGAGAGAACACAGGTGTGTTACTACACCGGAGGAGTGGAAATGAGAGCGGAGGAAGAGGAGAGGCTGTAGACTGGCGAAGTTACGGAGGCGTTCACAACGCGAGTGTCATCGGAGGCGGAGGAGCCGCGAGGAAGAGCCGAAGCCGAGGTTGGACAGGACGCGGCAGAGTAGAGAAAGCCCAGAAGCCAACATCACCACTCTTCACCCAGCCGCACACCAGGAGGGGTGTGGCTATCCGAGGTGCATACCCGTATCGTGGGCTGGGTTAGAAAGAAGGGCAGAAGCCTCCCCTGAACCTTCCCCATACCCCTGGTGTCCACCGCACTCACGTCCTGCGTGTAATCCAGCACTTAGGGTATCCCTCACCCCCCTTCCCTTGATTGTACACCGTAAAGAGTGTGTTCTGATACTTCCCTCTCTTGTGTTTCACCCTCACCTGTGGAGCCTGGGCCACGACGGAGCCGGAGGAGAGAAGCCGGAGGAGGAGCCCGATCTGGAGAAGGGAGGAAGGTTTACTAAGAAAAACCAGAAGAGAGAGGAGCCGATCACCGAGAATGTGCCCCCCAAGATAGACCTGTACCGATTATCTATTCCACCAAATAAAACCTTCTAGAACCAAGACACATCTCTTGCCCTTCCCTACCCCGCAGGTTACAGTGGTGGAGAATGCGGGCAACCCATCCGTCTGTATAACAAAGATGGACAAGGTCGTACAGGCACTGGTGAAGGGTCAGGAAAGATTGGAATTCTATCAGCGGATGCTGACAGGGAAATCCTGAAAGCGGCCATGACAGCCCGTGCCCTCGACCCTCCCATGGTTAGCGGACCAGTGACGCTGGGAGGAACTCCACAGAGCATCAGCGGGGTTTCCCTGCAAAAGTACCAACCAGGGGAAGACACCGATGCATTTTTGCTGAATTTTGAAAGGGCCGCCCGAGCTTGTGGATGGCTGGGGCGAAGTGGCCATTCTTTCTCGCCCCTTTGCTGGTAGGAGAGGCCCAAGCCGCCTACCAGGTGGCGAACCCAACAGGTGAGACCCCCTAGGCCGACATTAAGAGGATCATACTAGACCACTTAGGCCTTGATCAGGAAGCCTACCGCCTCAGATTCCGAAAAGAACGAGGAGTACCCGGGGAAACCCCCAAAAGGCTGTTTGTTCGACTAAAAATGGCTGCTGACAAGTGGCTAACGCCCAACATTTGTACAAAGGAGGAAATAATGGACCGAGTCTATTTAGAACAGTTCCTAGAGGCCCTACCGTTTGCAATCCAGAGGTGGCTAAAACAGAACCACAACCTTACCACTACTCAAGCCGTGGAAATGGCTACAACATTCTCTCGGGTAAAACAGAGACCCCTCCCTCTCTGGGAGCTGGAGAGACAAAGGGCCACCAATAAAAACGAGAAGAGACCGCTGAAAGTCCCTGAACCGACAAAGATGAAGCCTTGGCGACCAAAACCCCCATCACACAGCGGACCACAATGTTTTGAATGTGGCACCTGGGATCACATTGCTCGGATGTGTCCCCGGAGGAAACCTGCCGAAGAACAGATGGAGGTTGGGTATCTTCCGAAGACTGTGTTGTATTCTGCTGAGATGGGGCATGCGTACAGAGTAAGTATAGAGGAAAATAGTAACCCCATCCAGGCCCTCCTAGACTCAGGATGCCGCCAATCGGTGGTACAATCCCATCACGTGCGGCCCCACCAGGTCCTTCCCCTGGAAAAAGTGAACATCAGGTGTGTACATGGGGACGTGAAACCCTACCCAGTGGCGGTGCTTCCTATAGTCCCCTTAAAGGGCACCCCCCATACGATCCGGGTAGGTGTGCTGTCCTCACTCCCTGAAGACCTGAAAATAGGGACCGATAACCCTGCATTTTTAGAAATGTTTCATCAGAGTATAGGGCCCCACAAACAGCAGGATAAGACCGTCAAGAGCAACCGGCCTTTACCGGCGTTTGTGTCACCCGAACCGTGGGTACGTAGGTACTGGACCGAAGTTTTCGTTTCGCTTAAGCGAACGATGCGACGCTGTTTAACGCTTGGGAAAACGCACACCAAAATCAAGGACAAACGCCCCTGAGATACCTCCATTGTTTTGTAAAGAACGACCTACTGTACAGACAGGGACAAAGGGACGAACCAGAGCAGTTGCTCGTCCCCTCGCCATTCAGGGAACAGGTTCTATTCTATTCTCACTCCCACTTGGTAGCTGGCCACACTGGAGCCGAAAAAACAACCCAGAACATCCTGAGGTGCTTTTATGGGCCAGGAATCTATAAAGACACCATGTCCTTTTGTCAGGAATGCGAGATATGCCAGAAGCGGAACATGACCAAACCTCCGGCAGTACCTCTGCAACCCCTCCCCATCATCGGGGTCCCATTCGAGATAGTAGGCATGGACCTTATCGGCCCTCTCCAAAAGACACCAAAGGGACACCAATACGTCCTCGTGATTGTGGACTACTCAACGAGGTTTCCGGAGGCCTTTCTGCTAACTTCCACCACAACCAAAAATGTAGCGGACAAGATGTTGGAACTATTTTCCAGGGTGGGGTTCCCCAAAGAAGTTCTCACGGACCAGAGAACCCCCTTCATGTCCAGACTGATGAGGGACCACTCTCAGAAAAATGCTGGAGGTTAACGCAGCTGACTGGGACCAGATCCTGCCCCTAGCGTTGTATGTCATCCGCGGACAAAAACAAAGCCGTTTGGGTTTTTCATCATTTGAGCTACTAGATGGGCGACAACCCCGCTCTCTACTTGACATGACAAAAGAGGCCTGAGAAAAAGAGACCCCAGAAGAAACACTAAAAACCTTGGAGTATGCCCGGAACCTTTGCTCTAAGCTGGGGAAGTTAAGAGACCTGGCAAACACCAATCTGGAAAAGGGCCAAGGGAAACAAAAGACAATATATGACAAAGGAAAAAAATGGAGACGGCTACAGAAGGACGATTGGGCATTGGTTCTCCTGCCCTCTTTGACTCAGAAATTCAAGGCTGAACGGGGAGGCCCATATCGGGTTGTGTCCACCATTGGGAACAAAAGTTACCGACTACAAATCAATCCACGGAAGACCCAAGTCTATCATATCAATATGTTAAAGAAATGGCTGGGTCCGCCGCCAGTGGGGGTACATCTGGCAAACCCCAACCCACCAGAAATAACGTACACCATAGAAAGACTTGTGATTAACGAGGACCTGCGAGAGGCGGAGAAGCAGGAGCTGATGAAGACCCTAATAGAACACGCCACCGTGTTCTCGGATCAACCCGGAAAAACCTCTCTTGAAGAACACCAGATACCAAACAGAATCCAGAAGGAAGGGGATCCGACAGGAAGTGACGGAGATGCTGAGGCTCGGTGTTATTAGACCCTCCCACAGTAACTGGTCAAGTTCCATCATAATGATTCCGAAGCCCAAAGGCCCGCTGGTTCTGCATGGACTTCCGAGCCCTCAACGAGATTTCCACCTTCGACGCCTATCCTATCCCCAGGATAGACGAGCTAATTGAGAAGCTAGGGGAAGCCAAATATATAAGCACAATAGACCTAACTAAAGGTTATTGGCAAGTTCCCCTCAAGGAAGAAGACCGACACAAGACACCATTTTCAACAGAAGACAGACATTTCGAATTTACAGTGTTGCCGTTTGGGCTACACGGAGCCCCGGCCACCTTCCAAAGACTAATGAAAAACACACTAAAAGAGATGTCGACCTTCACGTCCGCGTATTTGGACGATATCGTTGTCTTTAGCCCAGAGTGGGAGACACATTTAGTTCATCTCCACCAAGTCTTGGATACCCTTGAGAAGGCCTGTCTGAAGATCAATGCAAAAAAATCCTGAATGGCTTTTCAAAAAGTGAAGTATTTGGGGTACGTCCTTGGACATGGTCTTATCGAGCCGCAAATTGAAAAGGTGGGAGCCAAAGCAGAGACACAGTTCCCAGGATCGAAAAAAGGAAATGCGTGCGTTCTTAGGCCTTATCGGCTACTATAGATGCTTCATTCCACAATTCGCCCAGCTAGCAGCCCCTCACGGAGACCCTGAAGAACCTAATCAAACAAACAGAACTATCTTCCCTGACCCCCGGAATGCTGGAAGCCTTCGCTGCCCTGAAACGCATGATCACATCTACCCCCATTCTTTCATCACCAGACTTTTCATGTCCCTTCTCCCTACACAGGGATGCCTCCGATTATGGGATAGGTGCGGTATTGTCACAATTGGGGGTGGATGGGATGGACCATCCCATCCTCTACATCAGTAGAAAGCTATTCCCCAGGGAGCTCAGGTACCCCACAGTAGAAAAAGAGTGCCTAGCGATAAGGTGGGTGGTGGGCAAGCTGGCCTACTATTTGGAGGGGCGACCATTTACCCTCTATACAGACCATGCGCCCCTCCAATGGATGTCTCGCAACAGATCGAACAATGCAAGGGTGATGTGCTGGTTCTTGGCTCTACAGCTGTATGCATTTACCGTGTGTCACAAGAGAGGAATTGACAATACTGGTGCAGATTATCTTTCCAGGAATCCGCTTCCCGAATGGAAGTTTACAGGGGGGATGGTGTGAAACCAGGAGGGCGAAGGAGTGCCGCCTCTCCCCGAAACCCGGGGCGAACCTATAACCTATGACCTCCCCCCCCTCTTGTCTCCACAGCCCCCGAGGCTCCCGGCCTGGAACCGAATAGACGAGCAGTACAGTTGTGACGAAGAAGACGGGATCGGGCCTTTTAACTGGACTTGCAGGACTGTGGAGGAGGAGGAACCAAGATCTACCTTAAATAGCAGCAGTGAGAGAACACAGGTGTGTTACTACACCGGAGGAGCAGACAGAGAGTTAGAGAGAGGAGCAGCGTGGAGCAGTGCAGAGATCGCGAGAGGAGAAACAAGAGCGGAGGAGGAGAGGCTGGAGACTGGCGAAGTTACGGAGGCGTTCACAACGCGAGTGTCATCGGAGGCGGAGGAGCCGCAAAGAAGAGCCAAAGCCGATGTCGGACAAGACGCAGCAGAGAATAGAAAGCCCGGAGGCCAAAATCACCACGCTTCGCCCAGCCGCACACCAGGAGGGGTGTGGCTATCCGAGGTGCGTACCTGTATCGTGGGCTGGGTTAGAAAGAAGGGCAGAAGCCTCCCGTGAACCTTCCCCGTCCCCCTGGTGTCCACCGCACCCACGTCCTGCGTGTAATCCAGCACTTAGGGTATCCCTCACTCCCCTTCCCCTGATTGTACACCATAAAGAGTGTGTTTTGATACTTCCCTCTCTTGTGTTTCACCCTCACCTGTGGAGCCTGGGCCACGACGGAGCCGGAGGAGAGAAGCCGGAGGAGGAGCCCGATCTGGAGAAGGGAGGAAGGTTTACTCCGAAAAACCAGAAGAGAGAGGAGCCGATCACCGAGAAGAAGCACCCCAAGAAAGACTTGTACCGATTATCTATTTCACCAAATAAAACCTTCTAGAACCAAGACACGTCTCTCGCCCTTCCCTACCCCGCAGGTTACAGTCATCAATGGTGATGGTGCATCAGATGGTTTCCTTGAAGATGAAGGTGGTGCCCCTGCCGAGTTTGTTAGTGCGTACTCAGTGTATCATCTTGTAGCCTTCAGAAGTAGTGGTGGCAATGTTGGGGTTCAAGGGGGTATTGAGCCACATTTCGATGATGAAGGCAATGTCCAGGGAGAGAGTAGTGATTTTTCCCAGATTTCCGTGGCATGTTTGCAGAGGGAGCAGGCATTGATCAGCATGCATTGGAGAGATTCTGGGTTGTTCGTGGTCTTTTGAGTGGAAGTGGTGCAGGATTCATCTGGGGCTGTGTTGTAGGAAAAGCAGCTGTTTCTGCAAGTAAAGTATCCTTTGATAGATCACAGCAAGGAAGTGAAGCAACCAGTGTTTTGTTGTCAGGGGCTCAGGTATATGAGCTCAATGGCAGTGAGTGCCTGGGGTCCTGGCTCTGGGCAGTCTAGGCATAGTTAGGAGCATAAGGGCTTGCCTTTGGTGCACCAGCAATGCAGTTGTGAATGGGTCTCCATAAGTAGCCTTGGGAGGTTGGTAGGGCTGTCAGGGTGATGGGAGTGTGAGGAGAGGGCACATCGGAAGGGGTGGGAAAGAAATGGTGAGAAAGGCAGGTGAGCAAGCAAAATTAAGCACAATAAAACCCAGTAAAACAAAATTAGCCCAGAGAAACGAAATTCAACACAGGAAAATTAAACCCACTAAATATAACTGTGGAAAATTAATATGGTTTGGTGAACATTATCTGCGCCATCCTGCCCTTTTCTCCGATGCCACACTTTTTATCGTACACCCCCCCGTCATTTCAGCTGCCTTGATCAGAACCATCCTCTGCACACCCCTGACCCCCAGCACGGCTCTTCACCCCTCACAAACACCCTCACGCACTGATCACTCTAGCTCCCACATGCCTTGCGCGTAAGCGGCAGCCATTTTAAGCACCATGGCCTCCCTGCCCTCGCTGATAGCCAGCGCGTCTCTCTCTCTCCTAACCTCGCAGGCATCCCCCGCACGGTGACAACCCCCTCCCGCTCTCACATGCTTTGGGTCATAAACCCCTCTTCAGCGCAGCTTTGTCTCGGAATCCCATCCTGTTCCCAGCGCGACACCTCCCATCATCCCTTTCATGGTCCCAAGTCCTTTGATACAAACCCCCCCTTTTCCTGTATGCCCGTTTGTCTCCCTTGTTCCCAGGCCGCCACCTGGCCCTGCGGATACTGATTATCCCACCCCCGTACAGTAGGAAACTTCCCCCTATCGAAGGACCCTCGAGTCGATCGAACACCCTTCACCCCATGAGATCCGATCAACTCCACACATTCCGTGAATCGGCGGAATGTCCAGCTGCGCGATAATCATCACCTGTTGTGACCGGGGTGGGGATTTCAACTGTAAATGTGTGGGAACGGGCTTGAAGCGGGGATTCCTAGGATACCTTTCCGTACATCAAAGTACTGACAAGTATATGTTTCATGTAATAAAGCAATAAACCTGCGTATAAGAGGCCAGGCCTCAGAGATGCGGTTAGAGCACCTCGTGACGATACTTGCTGTCCGAATTGATGTGTTCTCCTCCGGAGAGAATAAAACCCTCGTTTCCTGCCTTTCAGTCTCCAGCGCCTGCTTCTTCATTGAATAATATTTTGTGGGTAATAGAGGCGACACCGCCGGGCAACACAAAAGGGTCTTTGGTCACTGGTTGTCTAGCCACCCTTTTACAATTGGCGTCCCAAGCGTGGGGCCCATCAGCGACTCGTGGATCCAGTGGGAGAGGTCCTGACGACAGAGTGAACGACTGCAACGATCGGAAGGTACCCTGTCCGATAGACCCTCGTCTGACAGCCGATCATCCGAACTTCACTGGTTCCGAACAGACCTCTCTCGAGTGATCTACGGTCCTGACTGGGAACCATCAGGAGTGCCGCGAGGATTACGAAGAAAAGAGGACGATCGGGCGCTGGATTCGGAAGACAAGAAACTGTCCATGCGGTCCGGGTAAGGTCGTGTAGACACGACGAATTAAGAAATTGTTTGATCAATTGAAAAAATACTAGTATTACTCTTTGTTAATTTATTTGGAGTTTCGCTGTCGGCAAACGGAGAAACAACCGGCTCTCCCTTTGCAAACAGTGAAGGATAGGTAACGCATCCGTCGTGCCTATCTTTCTCCCCCAATGATCAATTGCCCCTCCCCATTGATTAACTGTTACGGATTGTTTTCTGGAGATTCTCTGTCTGCAAACAGGAAAGAATAGGTTCCCTCTTTGCAGATAGTGAAAGGGTAGGTAACGCAGACCTTTGCGGGCCTACTTATTCTCCCCATTGACCATTTTATTGACCCTTTTATTGACCAAAATTAACTGTCTGATATTGGCTCTTGAGGTATTCACTGCCTGCAAACAACGTAGAATAGAAATATTCTGTCTAGTCTTTGCACACAGTGATAAGATAGGTAGTGCTGACTATTGTCCCCATTGTGACCAGTCATGCCTGTCTTCTCCCCACTGATCGATAGCTGGTTCAGCCCGGACCGTTTATTAGAGGTGGACCATCTAGCTCCGCTGGAAGGCACCCCTAATAAAGAAATGTTCACAAAGTATGGATTAATTACCATAGCCTATAGTAAGCTATGGCACAAGTATACCAAAGCAAATCAAGAGAAACAGTGGCCACTGGTAGGATCCTTCGATCTTGACAAAATAGAGACGTTAGAAATAGCCCTTTGTAGTAGCAAGACAACGCCTATTATGCTCGACAGTCTCGGTATGTGGCGCAAAGAAGCAATGCAACGAAAGGAAAGAGACGAAGTCAGAGTAGGTAAAGAAACGCGACAGACGACCTTCCAAGCGTCTGATAGGCAAAAGGAAGGGGCAGCGACGACACAGTTCCAAAGATTAGGCACAAAAAGGGAACAGTGTAAAGGGACGTACCGACAGGACAAACCCGAGACACAACGACCCGAAAGTAACCCCCCGACACTACGCGCAGGGCGAACGGACTTAAGGCAAAACCAATGTGCTTTTTGTAAAAGACTCGGGCACTGGAAAGCCCAATGCCCGACTCTATGGAACATTGGTAAGAGCGGAGGGCCGACAGAAATAACAAGCCGGCAGAAAGGGAAAAGGCGCGAGACAAAAACGAATCAGACTAACACGGACAGGACAGATAGGACTACGACGTTTGATTATGCCCGATGGCACAGATTTCGTCAGACCAATTTCAACGACATGTTGGAGTTCTGGGACTGATTACTCTCCCCCCCACTCTGAAAAACAAAAGCAATTACAGGCCTGCATAGACAACCCCCCATGCAAGAAATCTGTGCTCGTGGATACCCCGCCCCCATTACCCAGGCATAAATACCTACCCCCACTGTAATGAGGTCCTCGTATTAAAAGGATTCAAGGAAGCCAAGTCTCTGTTATATAATTTAAGATTTAATTACAATAAAGATAACACACGACCAACGATAAATAGAAAAAAAACTAGTAAAACATTCTTTAAAGTAAAACTGTACTAATAGGAACAATACAGAACATATTACGACCACTCCGGAAGTTCCCAAAATGCAACAGGTCACCGGTCACGCCCATCCGGAAGGTGAAACACTCAGCACGTGTGGGGCGGGGTCCTGCCGACCGCCATAGACCAAAGAGGTCGCTGGCGAGAATATACAGGAGGCTCCACGGGCCCGGCACGTCCCATCCTCTTCTCCCATATGGTCTAGCGGTTGAGATTCCTGGTTTTCTCCGCCGCGGCCCGGGCCACGAGTAGGGAGGGGGCAGATGCAGATGACCCCCTCCCTCGTATCTTCTGGTCCGGCCATCGCAAATTCCTCCGCTGAACTGGTGCAGGGTGGGCTGGGAGGAAGAGACGACGCGGACGAGCCTCTTCCACCTCCACAGGTAGGAGGTTTCCCAGCCCCGGCCCAGCGCCGAAGTCCTCCAGCCGGGCAAACTGACCTATTTGCGCAGCACAGAACATACAATGTCCGACGGACCTATTTTCGCAGCACAGAACATACAATGTCCGACGGACCTATTTCCGCAGCACAGAACATGCAATGTCCGACGGGCATACTTGCGCAGCACCGGACATGCAATGGTCCTCCAGAGTACTCGCCGAGTCAGGGGTGTAGGGTGGTCATCATGTGCACCCCTGATTCGAAAGGAACGGCGTGGGATACACTGGGAAAGGGAGACGGCGCGAACGAGCCTCCCTCACCTCCCCAGGTAGAAGCGCCACAGCTGCATCCTAGTGCCCCGAGCCAATGTCCTGCTCCAACGACACGGTGTTCCATTTTTTCTCGCCCCAGAAAAGTCTCTTCCACTCTTGAAGACACAACGAAGGGCGGCTGCTGCAGGGTCTCAAAACGACGTCTGGGCCCCCTGGAAAGCGGGTCTAGGCCGCTGGAGTAACTTTGTCCGGTATTGCAACTCGGGCGCTTGCCCGCCTGGGCACGAGCCCCCACCTCCGACAACATCCCCACAGCTTTGAAGATTCTACCAGAGTCCCAGAAGCCCTCGGCATCCACAGGTATCCGGTGGGGAACAACTGCCTTGATCACTAATGAAATGACCGCGACATAGCCACAAGATGGTGGTGCTCTCGTGTCAGCACCAGCTTCAGTTTGAATCATCCAAAAATATTGTGGGCTAACGGATTCGAGTAAGTTCCGGCTGAACCTCAACGTGACCCGGTAAGGAAGATTCTACACCTCCCTCCCCTTTTGATTGACGGTCCACATTACCAGCCCCTCTGTTAGCACAGGTTTTTGAACTGCCGAAAAGGATTCTGGTGCAACCAACCCGACATCTCCCAAAATGGCGCCGGTATCAATAGGAACTTACGAACACCTCGTGGTGTTCCTTGGCTAACAAGACTTGATGTTCTGAGATATGTATGTGAACCTTTGTACACTTGACGAAAAAGGGAGGAGGGTTCACTTGGCGAACATTTGAAAGGAACCCGTTAAAATGTTGATTTCAATGTACGATTTATTATGATATTTATTGTAGCCGATACATAACGTAGCTTATGACGCACGCCCACGGTATACATGTAGGAAATGTGATTACAATTAGTCTGACTGTGTTCCAATTTATGAAATAAATACCCTCTGATCCCTCAATTATTGATAGACGTTTTTAGTTCCTTGCAAATAACTAAGTAGACGTTTTTTTTCATGTTTTTAAAATGCTGCAAAATAGCCCCCTACTGTATGTGCTTCAGCCATCGCCGTGTCCGGCCAAATACGATTGCACTCACATATTTACTTACTGAACGATTATGCAAATAAAGGTTTTCCAAGCTATGAACAGGTATCGCATACTTTTGTAAATGTGGGAATTGGCGGGAGGGCTATTTTGTGCGCAACCGTTTTGCTCTCTTTTTAAGGTTATTAGAAAATGGCTGTTCGGCCCCGGATTGATGATCGAATCAAAGGTATGATACGCTGCCTCCAAATATGCGACTAAGCTCAGGAACTAACGCATGAAGAAGGACCTCGACTTCTGAGAATGGGTAAAAGCGAAGCGGTATGAATGTTAGAATGTTATAAAGGTATGATGCTCGAAGGTACTAAGGGACAGGGTTGGCCGAAGAACTGATATGCCTTAGAACATCACAGCGTTGGGAGTGATTTAAGGATCCCGATAGCTGGATACATCTACAAACCAGATACCTCGCGCTAGGCGCCTCTGATTTCTTTTTAGCGTTCTCCCTACACACGATCTATAATGCCACCCTCGGACACCCCCTCCCCCACGAACAATCTATCACACTGCCCGCCCCCCCTTGACTTCGGAAACCATGGCCCTAGCGATTATATCCCGAGGAGATAAGACGAGTATGTGGTAAGTAAAGAACTTTCGTACCCGTACCTTTGATATGCTCGAATGTTGTTCCCCCTCCCTTTCTTCCTTTTTCTCCATCTACAGGTTACATTGGAATCACGACTAGGGTATAGTAAAGATCTGGAGCCACGCCATGTCCGATACACGAAGCGGACCTACGCTGCTAGATGGCACCTAAGAACACCCAACTCAATGCATGTCCTTATGTACCCGGCCTAATGCTCTACCGTCCCAAACTGCATGCTTTCTACATTCTAACACACACCCGAAATGTCTCATGTTGGGTAATGCACTGAATAGCCTAAATGGTACACGGCCACTCTATGTGTCACACGTGTACTATTTAGCCTATTATTGATCTCTCTCTCTCTCTCTCTCTCTCTCTCTCTCCTCCACACTTTCACTCTTCCTAGCGACTGGCACCTAATTGGCGAACCACTACCCCTGGTGCACCACCTGATTGGCTCCAAATACCACAAGTATTTGCACAAATTTGTCTTAAAAAAATATACATTACATCGATACCACGTTACTACCTCTCCCTTTCTGCTAAATACTGATGAAACCTAGATTGGCCGATAAGAAAGGGACAGGTAAGACGACTAAGGTTCCCTAATCTGACCCATTTTGAGGGAACTGCTTGTCAGTGGCATCCATGATAAAAATGTTTCTGGTAAACGCGACCTTCCCCGTTCCGAAGTTATCTCAATACCCAAACAGAAAAAGTGATCGAGACATCCCCGTTTTCCCTGAATGCCCCCAGTTTTGTATCAGCTGCCCTGGACGAAAGTTTGAAAAATGTCCCTTGCCCCAGTTCGTTATATTCCTAGTTGTTTTCCGTTAGACCTCGCTCACCCCAAGGATGAGTTGAATAGTCATCGCAAGCCCCGAGTTTTTTTTAAATAAAGTAGCCAGGTTGTAAGAAACTATGTAGAATTTAGAATAATGTTTGCGAAGTTAGAATTAAGTCAAAAAAAAAAAAAAATGAAAGAACTTGTTGCAAGAAAACCCTGCTGTAAGTAAACTGTTTAGTCGAAAGATAGGATGCATTGATATAATGAAAAATCGTTTAGCCTATGTTCATTCCTCAGAAAGATACCTATCAGACCATGGTGAATAGCACGTTGCACTTTTTCGTAAAATACAAAGCCCTGAAGGACGGCATAAGCTCCATAGGACTCGTACTAGGAAAGTGGGTCTCTGCCAGAAGAATTGACGTGACTGTGATAAAATGCAATAAATAAGTATCAGACTTCGTTCCACGACAATGAATGTAGTACCAACAGAACGCCAAAGACATAGTCACGAAGGAAAGCTGTAGGGAACCCAGCAAACCTATCACCGATTATTTATACGTTGGCTGCAATACCTCAATGTAACGGATGCTTACCCAGTTGCTTAGTGTTGGGAGAGAAATAGATTTATGTGATTACCTTCCTCTGCAAAATCTCTAAAGACTGTCTTTTCAAACTCATTTAAGGGTACCACTGTCGGAGGAGAAAGAGACCGGATGTGGGAGCACGCGGCCTGACTGCAGATCGTGGAACATCAGCGACATTGGCCAAGGCGAGACCGCAACAGTAAGGAGTCGCAGGACGAGGCACTGTTTCTGACAGAATGAAAGGAAAGGGCTGACCTGAGGCCCCTGCTTTAAGATCGACATGTGCCGAAAAGTCCCCGCTCTCTGAACCTGGTTATGGACCCGCCTGTCTAAATTTTCCGTCCCCCTGGTCTGTTCCCGATCTGGCCCTGCTCCATCCCCTCCTCCTCCGACCTACCATAAGGACTACTTGCACACCCCCCTCCCTCCACCTGAACTTTCAACATCCTCTAAATCCTACTGTGCCATCTAGAGAAGGGTATTTCCTGCGCCAAAAGGGAGGGAGCTCCGACTAAGTAGACCACAAACTGTGTTAAATCTCAGAACGATGACCTAAACACCACCGAGGGTCACCCCAAAGAGAAGCTAAATGAAGTCTGTGGTTCTGCCCGCTACCGAGCACCTTGAAGATGATGGAAGCAACAGGAAATACCCACTACAGAGACCCAAGGACAGACAGACTCCACAGCTCAAAGACAATTGCACTCTTCATCACAATCCTTTTTCTGTCTCCTCCTAATGACCATGCTCTGGGTTATGGAAGAAAATGCACCTGCTCCAAAACCGTAATGTACTTCTCCCACGAGGTCTGGCGAAACAAAACAAAGACACACTCTTGCCCGCAGACCTCCAACGGCCCAACCCACATGGACATTCCTACCAAAGAACGAATTGTAATGCAGGTGCTCAACAGTGCCAACAGAAGATGACAAAGAATGCTGAGAACTCACTAATGATGGTCCACGACCACAAGACACTGGAAGCCCCGATTATTGTTTTTACTACGTCTCATTTCTCTTCCAACCACCATTGAATTGACTATGCTCCAACCGAGTACAAAAAGAACTTACTTTCGTGGTAACCTATCAGCTCCTATTCCGAATGACTATAAGCATCTATGATCTGTGCCCAACGCTCTCACTACATAATTTTTGTCTGATATTGCATTACTATGACTTTCCTGCAACGAGCTTAACGATGAGCCCACCCACTAAGACGAAAAGATTTTAAAAATGTGATGTTTATGTACAGTTCCTTCACCTGGCTTATCACTTCCATACTTATGACCACCGCAGTAGACATAGATAGGAAATAGGCCGGCAAGATGTCTTAGAAATGTTAAAGGGAGGACTGTGGAAAATTAATATGGTTTGGTGAACATTATCTGCGCCATCCTGCCTTTTTCTCCGATGCCACACTTTTTATCGTACACCCCCCGTCATTTCAGCTGCCTTGATCAGAACCATCCTCTGCACACCCCTGACCCCCAGCACGGCTCTTCACCCCTCACAAACACCCTCACGCACTGATCACTCCCGCTCCCACATGCCTTGCGCGTAAGCGGCAGCCATTTTAAGCACCATGGCCTCCCTGCCCTCGCTGATAGCCAGCGCGTCTCTCTCTCTCCTAACCTCGCAGGCATCCCCCGCACGGTGACAACCCCCTGCCGCTCTCACATGCTTTGGGTCATAAACCCCTCTTCAGCGCATCTCTGTCTCGGAATCCCATCCTGTTCCCAGCGCGACACCTCCCATCATCCCTTTCATGGTCCCAAGTCCTTTGATACAAACCCCCCCTTTTCCTGTATGCCCGTTTGTCTCCCTTGTTCCCAGGCCGCCACCTGGCCCTGCGGATACTGATTATCCCACCCCCGTACAGTAGGAAACTTCCCCCTATCAAAGGACCCTCGAGTCGATCGAACACCCTTCACCCCATGAGATCCGATCAACTCCACACATTCCGTGAATCGGCGGAATGTCCAGCTGCGCGATAATCATCACCTGTTGTGACCGGGGTGGGAATTTCAACTGTAAATTTGTGGGAACGGGCTTGAAGCGGGGATTCCTAGGATACCTTTCCGTACATCAAAGTACTGACAAGTATATGTTTCATGTAATAAAGCAATAAACCTGCGTATAAGAGGCCAGACCTCAGAGATGCGGTTAGAGCACCTCGTGACGATACTTGCTGTCCGAATTGATGCGTTCTCCTCCGGAGAGAATAAACCCTCGTTTCCTGCCTTTCAGTCTCCAGCGCCTGCTTCTTCATTGATTAATATTTTGTGGGTAATAGAGGCGACACCGCCGGGCAACACAAAAGGGTCTTTGGTCACTGGTTGTCTAGCCACCCTTTTACATAGATTTAAATAAATACATTAAATGTCCACATGTAAAAGAGTCTGAGGCCCAACCAAGCAGGTATTCTGGCAGTAGGACCGAAGTGGTGGCAGTGTAGTCCCAGTCAGCTAGGAGCTAAGGGTAGCAGAGAGAGTGGTACACCTGACCAAAAGGTCAGGTACTACTCACTGGAGCTCCGCTGCGGCCTACATAAATAGTCCTGAGAGGTGGGAGGGACAAGTTTTAGAGGGCTACCTAAGTGGGTGACACAATCAGTGATGCAGGTCGACTAGAATCATTTAATTTACAGTCACTGGGCATATGGTATTCCACTTTACAAGAGATGTACAAGTTAATTAAATATGCCAATTACATATATGTCAATTGAACCATGTTTGGGGGAGTGAGCACAATCAGCACTGTTTAACAGTAGTGAAATGCATAGTCTCATAAGGCCAACAAAAACAATTTCTGCAAAATTGGAGGACAGCATACAAAACCAACACTGCCCCAGGCATGATTCTGAGACTCCTGTCGCAAGGGGATGATCAGAAAGATTACTGCTGCCTGCGAGACGAGCAGCAGTACAACTGCACTGCCGGATTGAAGCCAAAACATAATATCTTCATGAACTACTGCCACGCTGAGCAGCATGACCGGCATGGTGATGCGGACCACCACACTGAAATGCATTTGTCTAACACCTGATGCGGGGTACTTGACAGGGCTGGTGTTGCTACCATCAATGTTGCATCACTGCATGCATAGACATTCTGAAACATTCAATCATAACACAGAGAACAAGTCTTGCAAATGACCACACCCATGCAGCAGTAAAGTGGCAAGGGAGTAACATGTAGCTGCTGTTGTATTTAGAAGCAAACCTTCACTAATAAATTACTGAAAATGAAATGGAATGGAAAAGACAATACATTTTATAAAGCCCTTAGGTGTCTAGGCGCTGGCTCAGTAAAGGGAAAGCGGCCCAGAAGAATGGAAAGTAAACTAGATGCAAATATTTCACCGATTAAAAAAACAGGTTTTTAGGGCTTCTCTGAAGGCTAGTAACTCAGACCTCTTTTTGCGATCGAAAGGCATAGAGTTCCACAGCTAAAATATATAAGTCACAAAGCTCCTGCCCCCCAATTGGATTTTTTCAATTTGGGAACAACTAGATACAAGTTAGAGCAGGAACGAAGAGGTCAGGATGGAATATAGTGTTGAAAGAGCTGTGTTAGGTATTCAGGTCCAGAGCTATGCCATGCTTTAAAAGTAATGCATAGGGCATTACAGTCTATGTGCTTCTTGACAGGAGTCAAGGGCTGCAAAACAGACTTGTGTCTGGTGATTCTCCGGAGCAGACGTGCTGCCACGTTCTGAAGAATCTGTATTTCCTGAAGCACGATGTGATAGCTAAAGTCATTTACAAACCACTTATTTTCTATTCTTATGACCACAAAATGTGCATAACATACAATTTTACTGATACATCTATATAAATTGGATTTCAACAAATCTTTATCATAGTGCGTCACTAAGTAAAGAACCCGGATTTGCTTCAACCCTATTAAAATCTTCATTTCCATCACTCTTCAGGATTAAAACAAATACTTCATTTAAGCTTTCCTATTTATTTATGTTCACATATTTGTACAGTTCATTCAAAGGTATTTATGTTTTGTTTTGTGTTGAGGACCACAACATCCTCCAGTCTTTCTTGTCACAAGCTTCACTTTATTGTCCTCACCGTTTGCAGTAAGTGAAAGAAAACACTGGTCTCCATTATAAAAGAATCAGCAGCAGTCTGTGCGAAGGCTAGACTGACATTTGACCTCTGTCTTTAAACTCCTTAGAGACAAAAACTAAAACGTAAAGTCCTCTTTGTTGCTCGTTCACAGTCAGAACTTCATCAAGGTTATTTAGGTGCCCTCTCAGGATTCGGAGGGCTGTTTTTGTTAGCTGCCCTCCCAGCTATGGGCCCCATTGCACATTCCGCACCAATGGTAGCTCAGCCCCTGCAGTATGGGGAGCGTTCCTGCTGTACTGCTCCTTCTGGAACGGTGCTATGTGTTTCAATAGAATCAATGTTCTATTCACACTTAATTGACTTTTAAATTGAGCTTATGTAATGTTTTTAAATGTAATTAAACATGGCTGCCAATGTTCCAGATTGGCATGTGTGACATTTTCATGATTTCACTGTAATTATGAGTGACATTTCAACAACTATGAGTGACACTTTCTCATGAGCAAAATCAAGCTATGAAGGCGAGGGAAACATATCATATATGTACTAAAGCACAATCACAAAGAGAGAATCAAAGAGAGCAGCACTCGAGAGCCAGCGAGTTCAGGTACCTGCAGGTCTGTCTGTGGGCTGATGCTGGGTAAACAAATATAAATATAAAGTGCACTGTTACAGATAGGTTCTTGTGAATATAATTAGCAAGAATTACCTTTCACTCTAATGCAGGCTATGATTATCAATGCTACAGTGCATCAAGATTGTGAATGCAAAAGCAGAAGAGCTAATAAAATATAATGCAGATCTTGCTTTCAACAAATTTAAGAAACAGTCACTGTGCTTGGGACCGCTATTCAAGAAAAACACCAACCTTTCCCTCCCAAAGCTCGAAGTTAGCACATCTCACTATCCACGTCACAGTTTTAACTTCAGAAAAAACTATCCTACCATCATCCAGGTATGCATGTCAAATGCCTGCTCAAGAGTCCCCTGGACACCTTCAGAAGCAGCAGATTGGTTCCGGGCTCCTATAACTTCCTAAACAAATTCTGGCATTGCGCACTCTATTAGTGCTTATAGACTCTGGTCTACAGCTGGCTGAAGGCAGGCTGTTGCCACCCCGGGCTTAGGTTATTCAAGTTGACCCCCAGGCCCACCTCAAGGGTTAGCCTCCAGGCCACTGTCTCTGGTCTACAGCTGGCTGAAGGCAGGCTCAGGCCTGAGCCAACGCTGGCCATGGCAATTCAAGTTAGCCCCCAGGCCTGCCTCCAGTGAAAGCGGTCCAGTCTGCTGTACTGTCCTGACTCCTGTGAGTCCCGGGCGGGGCCGTCCAGTCTTCGTCTCTGCCATAAAATATTGAATTCAGCAGGGTAAGGGGGTAAAATAACAGCAACTGATAGCACATGGCGGCCCAGGCCTGTGCGAGCTGCTGCAGTAAGTGCTGTGAGTTTTACAGCCGGGTGCCATGATAATCTGTAGCGCTCTGGAAGGCCCTGATTATTTGTAGTGCTCCTGCCACTGTATTATGGTGCGCTCTCTCGGGACACCCATGGATATAGGCAGCCTTCCCTCTGGCCATGATAAACAAGCCAGCTGCCTTTTTAAAACTCCCCGTGCTCCAGTAGCAGGATGTGACGAACCCCCACAAGGACGTCAGGCTAACAGCGATAGCTGCACCTCAGGAATGGATCACCTTCATGATACACTGTAACAGTTAAGTGAGGCTACCGGCAGCCTTAGTTCATCTGGGAGCCTCAAGCCTGCTGGAGCAGCGCATGCAAGTCACTGGCAAACCACAGACTCTAAGTTTTATTCAGTGCTTTCTGTGACAGCCGACACACCGTATATGCGTGTCAATGCATTTCAGTGCAGTAATGCGGAGTACCACACTGAAATGCGTTAGTCCAGCGAGTAATGCGTTTTTGTAATCTGGTGGTATGAAGTGCTGATTCATCTTGATCATTGTTAACCTCTTCACATTTTTGGGCGAGAGGCTGGTCCTTTTTGAAGTTACAATGGCACCAACAGCACTGAAAACAGGTTCAGAATACACGCTTGCAAGTGAAGTCAAATAATTTAGAGCCAGGTTGGTGATCAGTCGTCATAGAGGCCTTTTCCCATAACAATACACCAATGGGTTCTGATTAACAAAGACCTGTATTGGGTCATCCAGATAGGCCTGCAGCATCGACTCAAGGTTCTCCAGGGTTGCTCCACTCTGCGTACCATCTGTGGCCTTTGCTTCACTGGAACGAGCAAACCCTTGATGAGTTAGCCAATCCGCTTCCGACAATCTTTGCTAGGTAATTCAATCCATTACAAGTTAATGTTGGGGGATGTATTTTTTTGAATGTTAGGGACATTTACAGAGGTCTTCGAGATTGGCCTTGGAATTTGGGTTTGTGTTCAGGTTAAGAGCTGAGCAGCCTCTATGGAGTAAGTGCAGCTGATGTGAGCCTACAGTAGGCTGAAGCAAACCCTGCAAGGCCAGCCTGGAGCTAGAACCTGTCAAGAATACAGCAAATGCTTGTTGGAAGGAAATTATACAGCAAAAGTGCACAGAAGCTTGTGGCCCCAGTATAATGCACCCTTATATTGCTCAAATCTGAATGATTTAATCCCAATGTGCTTTAAAACACACTGTGAGCAGACAGTGCAGAATTTGCTGGATATTAGAAATTGAAAGGCTCCTCAAAAATCCCAAATAAAGTATTTGAGTTTTAAACAGACAACCACCTCTCCCCCTAATGCTTCTGACGCTAAGGACAACTTGAATTCTTTGCTCCTTTTCTGCACAGTTCTTTATTGAAAATATCAGCAATATTTTCTTTTTTGAACTTCGACCTTCAAATTGAAAAATACACAGAAATAGTTCTCCTTTAAGGAGAGCTCCATTATGAATTTAAGATCTGCTAACCACATCACTGACTGTTGTTTGGCAACTTTGACCGGTGCATTTAGGCTGCATTCTGTCCTGTTTTGGAAGAACTTGAATATATTTTCACAAAAACAAGTTGAAGTCCTCAATTTTTCCAAATTCCAGCAGATTTCTCATCAACTAAAAGTTTTAAATAAATCTGCGGATCACAATCACCACAACATTTAGTTTTTGATTACTGCTCTATAATTCTCAATGTAAATACTAGAGAGTACTGTAGGTGCTGGTGAACATGCAGAGTTCATTCTTCTAACACAAGCAGGCTGCAGTACTGAGATAGCCAGTGCCCCATCAATTCTGGAAGATTATGCATACTCTGCGCCTCTTCTGAACTCCATAATGTTAAGTAACATCTTATTTTCATTCAAATTCAGCTGTCCAGATGGTCTATGATTAGTCACAATCATTAAAGGACTTTTCCCAGGCACAAAAAACTTCTCTTGTCATAGCTTTAAGATGAATATAGGTGCTGAAGCAATTTAAAAAAGGGATTGTGAAATTCCTACTTAAGAAACAAGGAGGAGCAGATTGAAGATGGGGCTATTGTATCACATTCTATGCTCACGCAGTGCTTCTATGAGCCTTTAATGCATGAGTCCCACACACTTGGTCAGCTTGAGAGAACCCAGGAAGTCTTGCGGTGGTGGGGTAGTCCAAATTCAACCTATAGAGAAGACAGTCCCAATTGTGAGAGGATCAGAGAGGCATGGCAGTAAATTCAGGGTAGTGCAAATCTGCTAGATGTGGCTGTACCCTAGTTGTCTCTGAAGGTGTGGTGCAGACAGCCCCTGTTGTTTCCTCTTCCCCTGTCTCTCCGGGAGCGTCTTCTGTTTTATCTCCCACAGTGACTGAGACGGCTTCCTTATGTTCTGCTACATTGCCGTCTTCTGTTATGTCCACAGCTGTTTTGTTTCCCCCTACCCCTGCGTGGGTTTCCCAGTCCGCAAGCACCTAAACTATCCTTAGCTGTTTCAACTCCAGCTCTTGTTCTGGGGAATTTTTGACACACGAAAGTTGTTTACTCGTTCGACTGTAGGACCCAATGAGAAACAGATGATTGAAAATCAGTCCTCTTAATGGATGCGACAACCTATTTATGCTATATCCGATATATGGAGTACGCTTCGAGACTATGAGCCTGGTATGCAGCAACATGCTCTGAAACGCATGACAACTCGTCTTATTACTTTATGGGAACAGCGTTTTGCAGGGGGGTTGGCCCCCCAAGTGATGTATGATATTCGGGACAGGGCTCATAAGTCTGAACTTAAACCAGAAGAAGTGTACAAAAATGTTGAGGTTTTATTAACTTATCGAGAACGAATGCACCAAAAAAGTCCCTGAAGGGACTCTCAGCACTCAATGCGGGAAGTCCATCCAATTTTTCATCCTGAAATACCGGAGTTGAAAAATGACTAGGATGCGGTGACTAGACGGCGTGTGGAGGCACGAGTACAGGAAGCATGGGTTTACACCCCTTGGAAGAGGAGTGAAGTCCTCTCACTAGGCGTGGGCGGAAAATCCGTTCCGCTCGCGGATTTTGCGGATTTTCGGGAAATCCGCAATCCGCGAGATTTGCGAATTTCCCGCAAAATCCGCAAATCCGCGAGCAGCGGATTTTGCTCGCACTGCTCGCACTGTTCGCGTGAGTTCGCGCCCCGCGAATAAGTGCAAAATTGCAGAAATACGATCTTAGCAAAACTGAAAGTAACTACTTACCAGGTTCAAAAGTTCAGGCTCATCATTAGTAGCCATTTCCTGGAGTGCTTCCTGAGGGGCCCCTCCAGAGTTCAGTTGCCAGTTGAAACTAGTATGTGACCCTGCTCTGAACCTCAGAATAGTTACACATATGCCACAAAGGTCCTGAATTACAGCTAAGGGAGACAAGCAGGAGCCAGGCTGGAAGTTAAAATCCATTAATCAGCCCCTAATTCATTATTGTCAGTTGGGGCAGGGCAGGTGTTGTAACTAATTTTGCAACAATGAAAGCACTTAGCAAGTGCAAAAGATCACTAATCAGGGCGCACTAAGGAAGCAGGTGCCAGCTAAAAAAATATTCTGTGACACATGAATCAGCCCCAAATTAATTCAGGTCACTTGAGGCAGGGAAGGTGTGCTTTGCTTTGCCGAAAATAATGTACACTGGACAACCAGAGGGTGTGGTGATGAAACAGAGGGTGGCATGGGTGGGCCAGAGGGTGGCATGAGTAGTCAGAGAGTGGCAGTGGTGACAGAGAGTGGCAGTGATGAAGAAGAGTGTCCCAAACAGGCTGGACACGTAGAAACAAAGAGTTCGCGAAACTTGCGACCCGACAGGTAAGTTCGCAATTTGCGAAAGTGTACAAAACCCTCGCGAACTGGCAGAAACACGGGCGAACACAAAAAAAGAAAATCCGCAAATTCGCGGGAATTCGCGGATTTTGCGGATTGCGAATCCGCAAATCCGCAAAATTCGCGAACGCGAGATCCGCAAAATTCGCTCATGCTTACCTCTCACTAAAATCACAACTACCTGACCCCCGTAAGAATCCCACAGCTTACTATAAAGAACTGACAGAAGCGGCTTCTTCAGCCGTTATGACCCTAGCTGACATAGAGCTATTTTTCGCGTTGCTAGTTCCTGTTGATATATGGCAGCAGGGACTTGATGAGAACCATCTTTAGGAGTTGGGCGGAAGATGGGAGCAGATAAAAGATCGGGATAAGGAACGTAAGCCTGGTGATAAACCAAAACCGGAACTATTGGCGTTACCTGGTCGTAATATTACTTACATGCATTCCCTAATTCCGCATCGTAAGGTAGACTGGGATAAATTGACAGCATGTAAGCAGAAGAAAGATGAAAGTGTTTTTGATTTCCTCACTAGATTTGGAGGTGTATTCATTGATTTCAGCAGACAGGATTTATCATTGGAAGGCGGTATACGATTATTTGTTAATCGCTTTGTGACCAATTTGTTTCCAGAAGTCTCTGCACGGCTGCCCGCCGCTGAAAGCACCTGGACCACTTATACGCCCTCGATAATATTGAGCATGGCTCAATATTTTGAACATAGAGAAAATGAGAGTAAGGATAAGACAGGAAATAAAGCAAAAGATCTTAAGACACGGGTGTTGTTGTAGCATGTTGTTCGAGGCCCAGTCAAAGAGAGAGGTGGTAGAGGGTCCGTCCCGAGGGGGGCGGGAACCGGGCAAGGTGGAGGACCTACTGTTGCTTTCGGAATAAACCAGTGTGCTTATTGTAAGGAGGAAGAGCATTGGTGATTCCAGTGTCCTCTGTTGCGGCTCAGAATGGGGCTTTCAGAGGTAGAGGAAGAGGTCGAGGTGGTGTGGATCGCAGTGATATGCGACGAGAGGGCACGTTGGATCAGAAAAAAAATATTTCGATCATCCGATAGGTAGGCAGTATTATAATGAGGATTGTGTGATGGATGCAACCGAAGGGTATACCTATACATAGGACAGCCAAGGATAGAGAGGGGGCCAGGTGTAAAGGCGCATTTGATGGGGACATCTGAAGAGTTTTTGATTGATACGGGTGCGATGAATAGTTCTATTTCTCATTATCTGGTCCCAGGGGCTGCTCTGTCTCGGCAAAATAATGTTCTAGTAGGATTCTCAGGAATCTCGGCGGTGAGCCCCATTTCCACACCTATTCCATTTACAATTGGTCCAGTTACTCCCCATTTCTTTTGACTTCCCATTGTGGTGAAAATGTATTGGGCTTGGATTTGTTGAAGAAATTACATGCACAAATTCATAGTTCAACTGATGGTGTTTATTTGACTATCGATCCCCTTTGCAAACATACTTTGAAGTGTTTCACCAAAAATGAAAACCTCCCTCCTGAGTTTGCTGCTATTCCAGCGACACTGTGGGCCGCTGGAGACACAAATGTAGGATTATTAAGGATTCCACCCATTTCTATTACTTTGAAGCAAAATGCTCGGCTTCCACGTATACATCAGTACAAGATTTCTCCGGCTGGTGAGAAAGCTTTGCTCTCCATCATACAAGACTTGATCAAAAGGGGTGTGGAGGAGGAGATAGCTGCTAATGTATGCAATAGCCCTATTTTACCGATCCTAAAAAAGGCCCCTGTTGCAAGTGATTCTGACTACGTTGATACATATCGTTTTGTGATTGATTTACGGGAAACTAATAAAATTGTGGTGCCCCAATACCCTGTGGTTTCTGACATCACTACTATTCTCACTATGATTCCTCCCACTGCCAAATATTTCTCTGTGATCGATTTGAAAAATGCTTTCTTTCGAATTCCGGTACATCCTGATAGCCATCATATTTTGAGATTCTCATTATCTGGTTGCAGCTTCTGGTTTTGTTGCGCTCCCCAGGGGCGCATGGAGAGCCCTAGTATCTATAGTCAAGCGTTGAAAACATTGTTGGATGATTTGGTCCTGCCCCCTGGTAATGTGCTTTTGCAATATGTAGATGATCTGTTAGAGGCCTCTGACACTTAGGAAGGTTGTAAGGATGCTACTGTTCAATTGTATTCTCATTTGGCGGCTAATGGCAATAAAGTATCTCTTTCCAAATTCCAATATTGTCAATAGGAGGTGACCTACCTAGGTCATCTACTGTCTAAAGAGGGGAGGAGATTAACCCCAGAGCGTGTGACTACCATCTTTAATCTGTCTGTACCTCATACTCAGCGTACTTGTCGCCAATGGATCCCTAATTTTTCTCTTCTCACTAAACCTCTCCTGTATTTAAACACTAAAGATGTGCATGAACCTTTACCTTGGACTGATGATTGCCAAAATGCTTTTGACTCTTTGAAATCTGCACTTTGCTCTGCACCTGTTCTTGGTACCCCTGATTACCGAAAACATTTTGTGCTTCATGTACACGAGGTGGACGGTTGCTCGCTTTCTGTGTTAACACAAGGCTTTGGTGGTAAGCAGAGACCTTGTGCCTATTTCTCTGCGGTGTTGAATAACATCGGCAGGGTACTCCCTAGCTGTATAAGGGCTACTTCTGCTGTCGCAGTGGCTATTCGACAGTCGGTAGGGCTAGTTTTGAATACTGACCTCACAGTGATGGCACCGCACTCTGTGGAACCATTATTGAACAAATCAAAGACCCAGCACCTTACAAGTGCGCGTCTGTCAGGATCACAAGAGTCAATAAAACCAATAAACCACTAAAGCAGCACATTAGAGTAGTATCACATACATTGAATTCAAGAAAAGGACACTTCAGCAGATTAGGTAGTAGCACATCTGAAAACTACCTTAAGATGGCGGCCAGGAATCCTCGTCAGGGTTAACTGGTTAGCGTTGCAGCAGTTGAGGCAAATTATGAACGAGCAGGTGATGCGCCCGATTTGTGGTGCACTTCACCTGAGTATTGAGACGAAGAAGACGTTCCAGAGAAGTGCCGCGTAGTTTAGGGAAAATTACTCACGTTGCGCTTCAGAATCGTCTTCCCATCTAAGAAAAAGCCAGCTGAGAAGGAGTTTACGAGTAGCAGAGTCCAAAAATGTCAAGTAAGCCCGTTCTGTGTATGGAAATCTTAGTGCACCTGAGTTAATAGGAAGTGTACAGGTTTTCAAGCTAGTGCAGTAGCGAAAACCAGTGAAATGCAAGTGAGGCATACGCAGTAACAAAACCTGAGGAGAAAGCAAGAATAAGAGTCAGCACAAGCGATTAAACTGTCGAGTCGGCAAATAGAAAGGAAGCCATTGAGCAAACGATACTTTTGGGAAAAGACATTTAGAACCTTGATAATCAGCAGAATTCGATAAGACTTGAGCAATAAGAGAATACCTTTACTTAAATTCCTCTGCAGTGACTAACAACTGCCAGGAAGTATATTATAATTTACCGCAAGAATAAAAGCAGCAAGCAGGCATTACAGGTGAAGCAAAATCAACACTTACCAGAGTTCCAGTTAACAACATTGCAGTGACTTGATAGGTGAGGATACCTGAAAGAAAGAAAACAATTAGTGATTGGTTGAGAGGAAAACAATAATAATAATACTAATAATAATAATAGTTTCAAAGTTTCAAAGTTTTATTAGTTTAGCACAGTTACTTAAAACCATTGCTATAAAAACAGCATTAGCAAACATATGAAAAAACATCAATAACTAATTTGTCATGTTTGGGATAAAAGAAAGAAAACAGAAACACAAAGCTGAGAAACTGCTCACTGAGCTTAGTGGCCGTTGTGCTTCTAAGCAAAACAGTCTTGTAGTTGCTGATATAAACATTTTGCTACGCAAAACCAAAATTAAAGATAATAAAAACGAAAAGTGCGATACCACTGGAGAAAAAAAAGTCTGTGATGAGTTTTTGAGGGGGAGGACGTGGGAGAGCGGGGGCTGAAGAAGGTGACAGAAGATTGTCCAAGAGTCTCACAAATTTTCCCGACCTTGCAAGCACTTGTATGTCAGTGGATGCGAAACAAAGAGCCGAAGCCTCCCAGCATGTCCTAATGCCCCATCTTAGATACAAGGGTTTTAAGAGAGACTTTCTTGGGGCAGCTAGGGCCGGGCAACAGCACAGGAGATGCAGCCATGACTCAGAGTGGTTATTGCACAGTCTGCAAACCCCCTCTCCCTTGTTGGAGCCCATCTGTTGAAAGCCGTTGAATGCAATCCAAGAAGTCGCATGAACATAATGTTCTTCCGTGCCACTGCATTTAAGTTTTCCTGGAAATTGGCTTGTGGTTTCCCGGGAAGATACGAAGAGTTCAGTGGGAGCAAAATGGAAGATGTTTTTACGGAGTGCAAATCTGTGCCATGGGAAATTAATTTGACCTGTCTATTGATGGTATTTTTCCAGGCTGAGTATGGAATGGAATCTAAAAAGAGGGATGTATTGTCCATCTCTAGCACTCTTATGGCATTTGCAATCTGAGTGTTCCAAGGGTTGCCAGGACTGGAAAAGGTTTCTTTTAGGTGGGATTTTAAAGTGTTGTCACCGGCTTTTAATAGCCGTATGAAATATTTCAGGCTATCGGCCTCACAGTAAATTGATTGTCTTTGTAGGCCCAGTTCCAAACGTAGTCTTGCTCGCTGAATGAAGCTTGGGAGGTGGAAGATTTTTTTATAGGTGGAGATTTGGGCGAGATCCAGACTAACAGAGCATGCCCCGGGAAAGGCCTGATGCCCATAGGTTAAGGCAGGAAGTAGAGTAGCTTTGATCTGCTTCAAAATGGCTTCTGCACAGGGACTGCACAGTGACAGGTTCAGCCGAGTCAGGGAGTATGTGATTGCTCCTGCTTTCTTTTGCACGGCAGCTAGATGAACTGTAGGTCTAGACGTCTCGTTGAACCAGACTCCCAAATAATTATATTTTACGGTTGTGTTGATCCTGGCAGGCCCGATGTTCCAACGTAAGCATTTCTTGTTCTTACATCTGCCAAATATCAGTACCTTGGTTTTTGCCTGATTTATTTTTAAGGCATTAGCGATGTTGTATATATGGAGCGTACTTAACGCTCGTTGGAGACCCGATTTGGCTTGGTCCATTATTACAATGTCATCCGCATATTGTAATATATGCAGGGACTTTTTACCAGGACTGAGTTTTGGCGGAAGGAGATTGCTGTTCTCTAAAAATGTTCCAAGATCAGCTGTATAAAGATTGAATAAGAGAGGGGCGAGAACGCAGCCTTGCTTTAGCCCGTCAGCGACACTAATTCTTGAAGAGACTGTCTTTGGGCCGGTTTTGATTTGCACCCATGTTTTCTGTTGCAGTGAGATGAGTGCTCTTAGGAAGCTCTGCGGGATCCCCCACTTGTTCAATTTCCTCCACAAGGTGTTCCGAGACACTTTGTCAAAAGCCGCGCTGTAGTCAACAAAGCAGCAGTAAAGTGGAAGATGTTTTTTTTGGGCTGCTTGTTGACTCAGGATGGCTAGAGTGGTGATATTGTCTATTGTGGAGGCCGATGCCCGAAACCCCGTTTGGTAGTATGGTATTATGTTGTTGTCAGCAACCCATTTTTCAAGCACCCTAAGAAGACATTGTGCGTATGCCTTTGCCTTTAATAATAGTTGTTTTACCTTAGTTACAGCATATGAAGAAAAAGAAGAACAGAACACAATCAAAATAATAGAAGAGGAGCTTGGGCCACACAGTAGGCTGGTAGGTGAAAGAGTTGAGCAAACCCTAATAATTAGACATATTTGAAAGAATTGAATGTAATAACATTTCTTTTGCAGCACAACACAGTCTACAGCCATAAGAGGAAGGCATAACTGAATTGACGTCTGAATAGAGAAAAGGAAGAAGAAAAGACACAGTGTGTGTCTCTTCTCTGTCCCATACCCTTTCCCCTGTGGTACTCTTTCCGCCTTCACGCTTAAGAGTGTGTGGCGGGAGAGTTTCAGGGTGGAATTTGGAACTTGCGACATTCTGCTCCTGTGCATTTGGAAGAGCACAACTACTGACCCAGAGTCTGACAGCGTCTTACCGGTTACTAATTGACTTTGTTTGCTCCTCATATTACGATTAAATGATGTGCCACTCAAAACCATGCCACTACCCCTCCCTTTGAACGAAAAGAACAATGATAATCATTAGTGTATATTTCGGACGGAGGAAGAAACGAAGGGACGAGTAGACCTGACAGATACTCCTCTATCTGACTCTCAAGGGGAGTTATATGTCGATGGCTTTTGTTTCAAATTACCAGATGGCACGACAATTACTACATATGCGATAACTACTCTCTACACTGTAGTTGAGGCTTTTCGAGTACCCTATCAATCAGCACAGGCAGCTGCGTTAGAGGCATTAGTTCGGGCTTGTGAGTTAATTGAAGGACTCAGAGTAAATATTTACACCAACAGCCAGTACGCCTTCGGCGTGGCTCAAAGTTTCGTCCAACTGTGGGCTGAAACAGGTTTTCTCACTTCCCATGTTCAGCGAATATAGCATGGCCCCTTGATTTTGCGATTGCTGACAGCATTGACGTTACCAGAGATGGTGGCTGTAGTTAAATGCAGTGCACACAAGGCTGTGGTTGATGCAGTGGGTGAAGGTAATTCCTTTGCTGGTCAGGTAGCTAAGGAAACTCTAAAATCTAAAATGGCCTCAATGTTTGTGACTAGCTCTTTGAGGGGGTGGCTGAAACAGAGATGTTTAATAACACCATGGAGAGTGTCCGAGAATTACAGAAAGAAGGCACCCCGATTGAGCTGGCTCACTGGAAAGGAAAAGTGGGGAAATTAGATGCAAACGATTATTGGATTGATTTGACAGAAAAACAACGGTGGCTGCTGCCCAATGCATTAGTAAATGCGATGGTGACAATGGCAAATGGTTCAGCTCATATTGGGGCAAAGGGTATTTGTGCATTATTAGATCCTGTGTGGTACAATCCCAATATTCCAAGGACTGCTGCTCATTTGGTGCAATATTGCATGACTTGCTTACGACATAATCCTGGGGGCAGGGAGACTGTTCTGAGGGGAAACTTTGCACCGCCATCTTCGTCTTTTGTGGTGCTTAAAATGGATTATATCCAGCTGGAGTGCATAAATAATTTGAAGTATGTCCTGGTCGTGGTATGCGCTTTCAGTAAATGGGTGGAAGCCTACCCGACCCAAGAAAATACTGCTTTGGCAATGGCAAAAGCGTTGGTAAAGGAGTACTTCCCACTCTATGGATTGCCTCGGGTGATCTGGAGTGATAACGGAAAACACTTTAATGCAGATCTTATCAACCACATTTGTAATGGATTACAGATTAAACAGAAATTCCATGCGGCTCGACATTCCCAGTGTGCTGGGTCGGTCGAGAAGTATAAGGTAATACTGAAGCTCAAATTAGCCAAAATTCAGTAGAGTACCGGATTAAGGTGGCCAGGTGCTTTGCCGCTGTCAGTAATGTCAACACGAGTTACCCTGAAAATAACAACAAAGGGAGAGAGAGAGTCTAACGAGTGGATTCGTTCTCCCTAAGTAAGCATGTGTTAAACAAAAAGAATCCACCAATTGTTCTCAAATATGTTCCCTACAGTGGTGGGGAGCACTTAGTGTTTTTAAAATACCCCTCACACACCAAAAGGACCCATGGTGTCATGCTTCATCATTAGGGTCTTCGCACCCCTCTACGGGATGTGGCGTGCTACGACCTACGACTACGTGGGAGCACTTATCGCAAAGACTATGTGTGGTGCGTGAGGGTTAGATGTGAGTAAGTGGTAGGGTTATTAGTGAGTGAAAAGTTAAAAAGTGCCTGGCTCGTGGGGTAGGACTAAAAAATCTTTAATAGGCCCACAGGCTGGTACTATTAAAAATGTGGAGTGCGAGGTGTCTATGTAACGTTATGTACACCACCTCTTGTGTGCGTCGACATGTTTCGGAGATCAACTCATTCTTCAGGATGGGGTGCACAAATCCCCTCATTACTCACATTTGACTATGTAAAAATGTGTTTGATATTTACAGAAAAGTGAAACACAGGCTACAATATACCTACAGCGGACAATTCAAAGTAAATTGCTAATTGCATTACCTTTTCATTCATTGCTATGGTTCTGGGCATGCTTTTGGAATCCTTACCTAATCTTTGTAATCCTTTGTTTCTTTAACCTTTTTTTAATCTTTTTTGCTTATTATCTATCTCTTTATTTTTCTACCTCTAAATTTTGTGTTTTTTTCTACTTTTGGTTACTTTAAAGCTACTTTTTTAAACTCTTTTCTTTTCTTTACTTTTTTCCTATTCTTTCCTATTTTTTTTTCAGCTGTCCAGGGCCATGGCAAAGGGAGCCGGGAAGAGGAAGGGGCAGGGTCCCGCACCCCGTACCCGGCTCCCATGCGGGCGATTGAGGGGGGAGGAAGTAGTGGCCAGGGAGATTTTCGGCGCAGTGGAGGTGGCCGCCCTTATATTTGTTGTTCTGTGCTACCTCCCTAAGACCGTGGCAGCAGGGAGCAGGCCCGGTCAAGGGAATGTCCTCTGGGAGCTTCGCCAGCAGTGGGATAAGGTGTGCCGGGCCATGCGTAGGGAGTCGGTGGTCAAGCGCACCTATGACCAAGTGACGCACCGGTGGGCCGACATCCTCGACCGGGAGCAGGACCTTCTCGACCTGCTAGGCATAGAGATCCCTGGCCTTGGTGAGTAGCTATTTAATAACCATTTTGTTTTCTTCTACTCTGTGTTATATTGCTAATATATGTTTTTCCCGAAGATCAAGAATGCTGCCGATTCAATAACATTGCAGGTAAATTAATGTTTAAATAGCTTCTGTGATTGCAGTTGCTCGCCTGCTCAGTGGCATTGCTACTATGCTTACTTGTTTGCAACTTTGTGCTCATTTGTCCTGAATATGTATGAGTGTAGTACTTTACAGAACTGCGTAATGCTAGAGAGACTAGAGACTCAAGTCTAGTCCTTCCTTTGTACTCCTGCTGCCACTAAGAAGAAGAGATAGTGGTGGATTGATAGGTTGAGTATAGTATGACTTGGTCTTAGTAGTAGGGTATTTTTTAGTGGTCTGCAATCATGATGACGGACTGTGTATGTCACGTCGCGTGCTGCTGAGTACTGGCAGTAGTAGTGGAAGAACCTTTTTGTTGTTGGTTTAGTTAGTGATTTACATAACTTTCCAAGTAGACAGTCTGCAAATCCAGCAATAATGTACTAGTATCCTCCTAGTTGACCAGATCAGATAGGTCGATATATGTAGTGCAATTGTTGCTAATTTGTTTCCCCAAGATAATTTTAGATTGTGGTCAAAGAAATCAAATATTTCAAAAAAACAATCATCTGTGTTTATGTTTATTTCATGATCATCAGCACCTCCCAGGGGCAAGAAGACAGCAACACCCCAGACTCCGGCGGAACGGAGTGGGCAGGAACGGTTCTCTGCAGGCTCTTCTGCTGGCCCCAGTAAGTTGTTCTGTTGTTAATATAATTATACTTCCCTAACTTTTACAGCTCCTATTCAGTCCAAACTGTTTCCTAATTCTATTTTTTACAAAATAGTATTTGATCTTCTTGAAGGCTATTCCTACATTTTTTTCCTGCTTCTCTACCATCACTCTCTGTGTTACTACTATTTACTATTATTATGAGTCGGTCTGTGTAGGTAGCTAAGCTTGCCCAGTCAGCAAAAGGTGTTAAACAAAACTCTGATCCAGCAATAGCTCTAGAGGGACTAATTGCAGTCCTCTGGATTGCCCTTGCTGTCTATTCCAGTCTTCTTAATGTTAGTGCTGAGTTGCATGTTATGGCTAAGCATATAAGTTAACACCCTCCCCAAAACCGTGACTACTTTTCAGTCCCAATAATTAAAAATTGTTTAACATTTTCTCTTCCATTACGAGACTAAATAGGGGGTGGTGTATGGCATCTAAAAATATGACTTGTATTTTCTACGCGTCACAACATCGGATGCATCACCAACACCACCAGTGCCGGGGCCAGCAGTGCGGAGAGGTCCACTCCAGGGGCGGATGCGGCGGTGCCACAAGTGCCACCAGGAGGAGCTGAGGGGGATGGCTCAGCAGTGGTGGGTGGTGGTAAATTATTATTATACCCCTTACTTATTGACATTTTAGAGTAGGCTCGCAAAGGAGTGTATGATGTACTGTACAGTAGACAGTACACTACCACAACTACACTGTACTGTTAAGAACAGTTACTGATTTAGAACTACATGTTAGCCAATCACGGAGAAGACAGTCACCCTTGACTTAGCAATAGCATTAGCGGCGGTAGTTCTCGAGTAAGCAATGGCCCCCTCTATTTGACTTCAAATCAGCTGAGAAACTTTTATCGTGAAGCCAAGTCATATCAGATGAACTTGAGGGATGTGATGAATGAAAAGGGAAATAACTTAGGGTCAATGGAAGGACGAGCGAGCCGTAACATTTATCACTGTAAAGAATGATACGTCTTTTTGAATGCAGGCAGAGGTGGCTGATAGGAATGAATCAGATGCATGGATGCTTGAAGCAAGGATGGTTGGAGGAGAAAGATAAAATGACTGCCTGTGTGGGTGAATCAGAAAATTCATGTGTGATGTGCATTGCAATATATCATTTGGGTGAAACTCAAATGCAAGTCAAGACGGTGGTCTACCAAATGAAATGAAAAGGGTGTTATTTGGTTGTTGAGAAAAAGTAAAGTTGTTACAGTTGAGACATTAAGAAGAATGATAGACGTTTACTTTGGAAGCCTGGATGGTATATTCTTCCTCACACATAGCAGAGGTGTATGTATAGCAGACGCTCAGTGCATGAAGAGTGTTACTTTGTTCGAACAGCATGTCCATGCCAGTAGTATTCCTGAAACTGCCACTGTTACAGGCCTACAAAGACAGCGGAAAGATACATGCCAAAATGTTATACTGTGCATGCAAATTGATAGTGTTACTGTGAGACAACTTTCTGTTGCATTATTTTGTGTTATTGTTAAAGAGTATTGGTTAGATTATTTTTCTTTCTTTCTTCATGTACATGCTCCAAAAAAGCTCACCAGGCAGGAGATGGCTGTCCAGGCCAGGACTCACAAGCTGGAGGCCATTGCTGTGGAATATCGCCGGCTGTGGGCTCGGAAACAGGAGGAGGGGGCCTCAACAACCTCTTCCAGTGCCCACGTGTCCACCAGCCAGCAGCCTACAGAATGGTGCCGTGCTCGGACAGCCTCCCGCCACCGCTCAGCTGCAACAACACCAGCAGCTGGCCCCCCCCAGAACCTGGATGGCACGCCTGTGCCGCCTACGCCTCAGAGTGGACTACCTGGAGTGCAAGGTGGACAATCTTGAGAAACAGCTCTGGAACTTCCGCAAGGAGCGACGGGACCGCTCACACCGCCGGAAGTGACTGTGTCCCTTGCCCCTATTTTAAAGACTGTTGGGGAGAGGGAATCAGGAGTTGGGGATTATTTGTGACTTTTCCGAGGACTTAAAATGGACAATTGTTTGGGTTAGGGAGGGGTGGGACTAGTCTATTTTTGTTAGGGTAAATATATAATTATTTATTTTACATATTTAGTGTACGCATTGATGTTATTTTGTGGGGTGGTGGGCGGGGGTTACGGCACGTTTGGTTTCCTCAAACTTACCAGGCCAAGCAAGATTTATCTAAAACGTCCAAAAATTGTCAAAAGTGCCACTAACAGAGTTAGTGAATTCAATTGGCCTACGAGTACTTTACTAGTACTACTGTCAGTCCCTTCTCTGAGTCCTAGCCCATTATTCTACCTCCCCAAAATGCTTACCTTACCTGTGATTCGTGTTTGAGAATAGAGCTAGGCACTGCTCTGACTGCATGGCAAATGGCGATTACGCCATCCAGGACCGAAATTCTGTTGTTGTGATGTTAGTAGGAGTGGTACCATACTGGCAGTAGCAGCATATGTAAAAAATGAGACATTGATTGGCCTGAGAGGAGTATTAGAACTTAAGGAACAGTAGCCTAAGCAATGCTGAAGATAAGTATCAGGGAAAAAAGAATTGCAAGGATGATTATGGCTACAACAAGAACAGTAACACAGCAGTGTAACAAGTAGTCTTCTTGACATGTAGGAGGATGATGTTGACAATGGATCCAATCGATGGTGGGCATGAAATTCAGAATTTATTTTAAAATGCTCATTTTAGTTTTTTTAACCAGAATTACAATATCCTAGGATTCATCTAGCTGCCTTAAAATTGATTTGAGGAGGTTGCTTGCACCTTATCCTCCCAGCAAGCAAGTGTGTGGAATTATTGTTGTAATTTACTCACACCTCAATGAAAACCACACAGCCGGGGGAAGAGGGTTAGGGTTTGAAACTTGGATGGGAATGCGGGTTGTGGGGAAAGTTTTGTAGAGAGAGGGAAAAAACAGCATGGACAAACAACAAATGAAGATAAACAAATCTTTGGATACGAAGCTATCTATAAATCTTTTAAGGGACATAAAGAAAGTGCATGCACTACTGCATGCATGAAGTTGTTTGCTAAATGGATAGGTTACTGAAAAGTAACTAGTACATTCTACAATGTACTAACTATGAAGAAACAATGTGACAGTACAAGGCTGCAGTAATTACGCAATTTCACTTGGCTATCTGCCCTCAGAGAGAAGAACCACTTAGAAAGAAAAAAGTATACAATGGCTGGAGGGATGAATTGAAGCAGAGAGCAAACAAATGCACAGAGTCATAGTCATAGAAGTTCACAGCAATAACATACCTAGAGATAAGTAGAAATGAAGATGGATACTGTAACTGTATGTTGTTGTAGTTGTCCTGTTGAATTTGGGAATTTTCATGCATCCAGCCATTCCTCTTTTTCGGGGTACTCCTCCATTCCATCTGACGGTCCGTCGATCAAAGTTGGTGACCAGTAGACACCCTGTCCACTACCTGCCTGGCGGTTGCTGAATTGCGGCTTGCTACTGGTAAGCCTGAGTTCATCCTTTTTCCCAATACACAGGGTAAAAGCCGGGCTGTAATTGTTGATGGAAAAACAGGAATTGATATTAGAACACCACGGAGAAAAAAATATCAGGTAAGCTGTGTAGTGCAAAAGGTCACACTTTCAGTTTCCAAGTCGACAGTATTACAATACATACAAGCATAATTTCTAAAGTGCATACTCTGAGTTTTCTTTTGAAAGATAAATAAGTATGGGCAATTTTGCGGATATTTCCCCTCAAGCCAGGTGTAAATTCCCATGAGTTCTCCCAGACCCCTAAACCCACCACCAAAAATATAGAACCCCCCTCCAAACAGGCTCCCAAAGACACGCAAGAGAGCTAAAAAAGAAAAAGTTTTTCACCATGGATTTTCTTCAATTCACTTGCAATCAAAATTAGACATTCCCAGCAGTGCTCCCAGACCCCTAAACCCACTCCCAAAAATCGAGAACACCCCACAGTAGCCTCCGAAAAACATGCAATACTGCTACCTCGCAGAGGCCTGCCCTTCCAGCCTCTAGGAGGCTGTGATTGTTTTCTGTTTTTTTCACCCTTGTAGCATATCTAATTTTATGCAGCAAGCCACATAGCCCAAATTTTACATGAACTGCTGTCTGGACTCTGCCAGGCATAACAACACTACACTGGCTCTACCACTCCACCACGACTAGACAAACATGTAGTTCTGCTGTATTAGTTGTTGTTAACTGGTTTACCTGTTTGCCACTCACAAATTGGACATAGTTCTACTGTAAACCGACGATGATGAGTGACTGTAAAGAAAAAATATATATTATTTAACTTTGATCATCAACACTCATCATCAATCATCATGGTATATTGGCAAACAGTGAGTCCAAGGACATTTTGCATATTGGAAAATGCAACATAGTGGGCCCTGCATTTGAAGTACAATTTGAATAAAACAAGGTAAAAAAAAGCATAGTAGACTTGAGTTACATTAAGCGTCTAAAAGATTAAATAATAACAGAAGAAATATGAATCATTTCATGCACCAAAAAACAAACAGCAACTGCTTCCATCAGAGCCAGACAGCCATTTCTGTCCACTGCATGCCATCTTCTCATTATTCATTCATTACCTGTTCCATTTTTTGTCCGCATCTTCTTCTGGAAGTGAAGCCCCACAGGGCAGCCTCTCCTGTCAATTTCAGAAGTAACTGTCAGCAATCAGCAATGTGGAGTCAGGACTCTGTAGTAATTCCGGTCCCACTTGAGGGGACTCGTCTACGAAGACAAAGTGTCTTCATTTGGCGGAATACAGCCATCGGCTTTGAGGGAAATGGATAGGGGGAGTCTGGAGGAGGAGGATAAAGGAGCATGACTGAGTTTTTGTGCACTTGTGAACCTGAGGAATGCAGACTGTGGCACCTTCAAATCAATAAGGAAATAACATGAAGACAGTGCTGCTGATGGGCTTGTTGTTGTGATTAGGTGATTAAAGTTTTGTTGTGGTAAAAGTTGCAAAAAGCGAAGAAAGACACATATGAATAAAAGTGAATAAGGACGAAAAAGAATGTAAGTCATTTTCAGGGCTCTGTGTCAGGGAAGTAGAGCTTGTCCTCAAACTCTGTGAATTGAGTCGGTTTCCTCTTCTTCCTGCTTATTATCGCTGGGCCTGGTGCAGGTGAGGATGATGAGACGGTTGCTGGTGTCGTTAATGGCTGTGAGGGAAAGTGATTCCCTTCGGCCACAGATTCAGAAGTGGACCTTGACGCCGGATGGCCTGCTGATTCAGTAGTACTTCTGATGGTTCCTTCAATTTTCTGCCACTCTTTTTCGAACCGAATGGCTGACACAGCTAGCCAATGTTTTTACTTTGCAAGATCTTCTTGATCAAAAGGAATGAATGCTTTGCTGGCCACTGCCTTTTTGTACCGTGGATCCAGAGTAGTGGTACAAATGTAATGTTGCTCTGTATGTATTTTTTTAAGCCTTTGATTGTCAAGTAGGCAGCTTAATAACCTCTCTGCCAACTGATATGCGTTTTGCTTTGCATCATCATCTCGGAACATTGAAGACACCGCCTTCAGTTGGTGCTCTAGCATGCGCAACAATGGGATAGCTTTGCCCAAAGAACAGTCTTCCCTGCTGACTTCACGCGTGAAGACCTCAAAAGGACGAAGCATGTCTGTCAGGCTTGCAACTATCCTCCTTTCCTCCAACTCTAGCCTCATCTCTTTCATAGTAGAACCCAGTTTATTGACATATTCATTGATTACCCCCACTGCTCAGACAGACGCTCAAGCAAGTAAAAGGTTGAGTTCCAATGTGTGGCCAGCTCCTGGATGAGCCCTTTGACTGGCAGTCTACGTGCATGTTGAATGATCCTCATCTCGTTCCGGGCCTTAAAACAATGGCTGAAATGTGTGCAGATTCTTTTGCAGGTGGTGAGTAACTGGCTGACTATCTTTTTTTTTTTCAAGAAATCTTGCACAACAATGTTTATACTGTGCGCCAAACACAACACTCTGAAATATTCACCTTGCTTCATGGCCTTAACTATATTACTGCCATTATCCATGGAAACATAACCAATCATGCGCTTTCTTGGATGCAGCTATTTAAAGACCTTACTTTGAAACTCATTCAAAATGTTTTCAGCAGTATGAGATTTCTCCATGGCAAACATGGCTACTGTTGCATGTTTCCGAGTAGCTTGAAAAAGTGTGTCCGTGTCAACACCTGTAGCTATCTTCTCTCTAACCCCAGCAAAAGAGACCCAGTGTGCAGTGATGCACTTGTAATCAAGGGCTTGGCAACTGTTCCACATGCCTGTTGTCAGGTGGATAGTGTGAACAACACTCTTCTGCGAAGCTGCCCCAATCACCTCGACCACATCTTCATGTAGTGCTGGAGCCGCAACTCGGGCAAAATAGGACCGGCTAGGAACTTTCCATTTAGGGCAGACTGTTGCCACAAATTCTAGAAAACCCACGCCTTCCACGAAAGAAAAAGGGAGAAGGTCCAGTGCTAGCATTTTAGCCAGCTTTGCGTTATACAGACGTGTTGTTGGGTAGTTGCGTTGAAATGATGCCTCCAACCAAAACATAGTTCTATTGTTAGGGATGGTGTTGATGCAGACTTCTTCAACCCAGTTAGGCTCATTGATTGAATTTTTTGCATTGGTGTCTTTCCCAGACTCTTAGTGTGCATCATACATGTTGCAGGGGTAGAGGGTATGCTGCTGCTAGGGGTACTGGGTGTACCAGAAAAAATGTCTGTCACTTCTTCACCCCCCATGCACGATAAGCCCCTCATCATCATCATCAGATGCAATAGATACATTTGGATTTGTTGTAGTTTTGGCCCTCTGGATCTTCCTTAGGTGTGCATCCCAAATGATAGTGTGGTGTTTCTTGAGATGACCTCTCTGTCCTCCAGTACCATAGTTGGTACCAAGATAACCACGACTAACTGAAAGCTTACAAATCAAGCAAATGACCATGTTTTCGTCCTTTGGGCTAACACTAAAGTAGTCCCAAACTGGGGACTGGAAATGTCTGCTGGACCTGGTGGTGGAGGTGCTACTTTGACTTTCGATGCCAGATGAAGTGGAGGATGGGCGCTGCTGAACTTTACTCTGTTGTGCACTTACAGCAGCACTACTTGAGGAGGTAATGAAGGTCGAGCTGGATGGAGGTCCCTGCCGGCCCTTCTGACGAGAAAATATGGAAGCTGTAGGTGGTGTTGGTGTACTAGTTAACTGTGTTGGTGGTGGTACCAGTGCCACGCCGCCCACATCCCGGTCAGCAGCAATTTGGGATAAGGTAAAAAATGACTGTCTGCTGCTTGCCCGCTGGGGCTGGAGTGACATCTGTGATGACTAGGTCGTCGTCAGATTGTTCATCAGCAGCAGAATGCACCACTTCTTGTTCGTCATCCTCACCCATAATTGAAAGCTTTGCGGGAACCTTCCTTTTAGGCTTAGCTACCTTTGTCGGCTCATCATGGCGTGCCTCACTCTCAGACCCAGAATGCATTGTTGTTGTTGGTTGGTTCCAATCAACATAAAGTTCATCAGAATGAAGGGGGCTGGAAGAAGAACTTGTAGTAGCCCTCCTTGATCTTTTTCTGGCTAGGGATCTGGAAGACAATGAATCATCAGGAGGAGTGGCTTCCTCGGATGATACCTCTGCTTCAATTTCAATTTCCTGATGTGCCCCTACTTCGGGAGGAACAAGGTTTGCGGCCAGTTGTGCTGCTCCATGCGCCTCTTCTTCCGCTTCTCCATGCGTGTCTCCATGCGCCTCTCCTTGCTCCTCTCCTTGCGCCTCTCCTTGCACCTCTCCTTGCTCCTCTCCTTGCTCCTCTCCTTGCTCCTCTCCTTGGTCCTGTCCTTGCGCCTGTCCTTGCGCCTGTCCTTGCGCCTCTTGCACATGTACTTGGGCTTGTACTAGTTGCACCTGTGGTTGTTGTTGCGGCTGTGATTGTTGAACACTCGTCAGATGAGTTACACCCTGCATTGATTGGATGCTACTTTCTTGCGATGAGCCAACATCACTGGTCGATGGTGATTGACCAATTATTACAGTGGCTGCCTCTGCAGCACTCATGGCCTTGTGCCTAACTTGGCGTGGTGGCACTGAGCCCAATGAAGGGTAATTGCTGCTCCCAGCTTGGTCCCCGGCGGACCCCGCTGCTGCAGGCATAGTTTTTTTTTCCCAAAAAATGTGCCCGTAGGCACACCAGTCTACTTGGTAGGTGGCGACACTTGCTTCTACTGCTCCTTCTTGCTGGCAGTGGCACTGCAATTTTCTTGGTAGAGGAGGTACGGCCACCTTTTTTTGGGCCCATCTTCTTCAGATGTCAGAACAGCAGGCCGCAGTTGCACGAGTTGCAGAGTTTTCCGTGGCCACACGTGACAACACGTGACGTTGTGCTGCACACACCGCAGCAGGACTTCTTCCTGGCACTGATGATGAACGATGATGAGGCTGATTCGTCTTTGTGCACCTAAAAGCAAAGAAAGCCAGAGGAACATCAGTTAAATAAATGTTGCATATGTTGTGCTTCAATTAATACTTTGCAACTAGGCATTTATGTTATTATTACAATTCCACACACGCCAAAACGGAAAGACCAAAAATAAAAATTGCAAATATATTTCTAATAAAAAATGGATGTTTACATTAATAGAAGAGAGACCACACAGAGACAGTTGTTTCATGCACCACTGAGTACCCCTGGGCATAATGGATGAAAGCAAGGCATACTGGGTACAGCAGGCCTATGGCACAAAGCACACTGCCTGGCTTCAAAATGGACCCTTGACCCCCAGCCACACGGCCAGGCCCTGCTTGGACCAGGCCTCAAAAAGGCCACCACTCACATGGCCAGGCCCCAACAACACCCTAAAAAGTCAAAAAACACACAAAAATCACCACAATAAAATGCCATCCATGCCCTCAAGGATTTTTAAATTCAAGACACCCCACTCCATGCACCACTCACTACCCCTGGGCATAATGGGTAAAAGCAAGGCAAACTGGGTGCAGGCCTGAGCACACTGCTTGGCTTGCAAAATGGACCCTTGACCCCCAGCCACATGGCCAGGCCCTGCCTGGATCAGTCCTCAAAATGCCCCCTACCTACATGGCCATGCCCCAACAACACCCCAAAAAATCGAAAAACACAACAAAATCACCACAATCCAATGCCATCCCTGCCCTCAATGATGTTTAAATTCAAGACACCCCACAGAAAGACTTGCTCCATGCACCACTCACTACCCCTGGGCTTACTGGCTAGTGTGGCTTTACACTCAGGCACCACCAAAACAACGAAAAAAAATCCACATACTCGACGCAGAGAAGGCGTTTGATAGGGTCTCCTGGAAGTTCCTGTGGGCCGCCATGCGAAACTGTGGCATAGGTAAGAAATATATTACAGCGATCCAACAGCTATATGTTGATCCCAGTGCTAGGGTATTGATTAACGGGGAGTTAACCGACAATTTTAAAATTAACAGGGGGACACGACAGGGGTGCCCTTGTTCGCCCCTCCTTTTTGCCATCTACATAGATGGGTTCATACACAGGCTCGAAAAAAACGTGTTAATTGCCCCTATAAGTGTGCGCGGTTTAGAAACAAAATGCTTAGCGTATGCTGACGATATTGCTATTGTCACAGGGGATCCTACAACTGCTATGAATCTCATTGAAAATGAAGCACAGAACTTCGGTAGAGCTTCGGGGTACAAGCTAAATTCCAGCAAGACACTGCTCGTGCTTAATTCTAAGATTGTGATGAGAGACCCGAGAATAACTGATAAAGCAACATACTTGGGTGTTAGCATTAGTGCCAATGTTGAGAATATTGTAAATAACAATCTGGAGCCGCTTATGCTACACACTAAGAGAGAATTGTCACGGTTAGATAACCTACATCTGTCTATCGGAGGTAGAACAAATTTAGTGAAGATGGTTTTTTTTCCAAAGTTTTTATATTTTTTTAGGGCAATTTGCTTGGAATTCCCACCACATGTATTTAAGAAAATAGATTCAATGTTCTCACAATTTTTATGGGGTTATAGTAAACCTCGGAGAGCACTAAAATGGATCACACTACCTAGAGAGCGTGGGGGGTGGGCGTTACCTAATTTCATGCTTTATTATTGGGCTACAGTTATGAATTACAGCACAAGATTGTTAAAATCTAACCCAGATGATCTGAGTATTCCTACACCACAAGAACTTATCCTAGGGAATGGGAGTACTGGCTGTCTCTGGCGGCACGTTAATGACGATCACCTTAAAAGGGTGAAATTCAAAACCATCAACAATGTGGTCAAAGTCTGGAGACAGGTCAAGAAATTACTTGGTCTTGGGCGATTTTCACATTACACACCGGTTCTTCAGAATTCAGATCTTCCAGAAATATTTCATGACTCTTATATACAGAGCTGGTGTACACTAGGGATAGAGCAACTCGGATGTTTCTACTCTACTCAGGGATTGAAATCATTTGATGAATTAAAAAAAGACTACAACATCCACAACAGGGATTTCTTTAAATATCTTCAAGTGAGAGACTTCCTGCTAAAAAAAGGGGGTGGTCGTATTAAATTTCAAATATGCCAAATCATAGAAAATATGCGCAACAACACGCCCCCAAGAATTGGCGAGATTTATGAAAACTTCAATACCTTGCTCCCAGAGGATATGGACAAACATGGGGCGGAATGGCAAATTAAACTAGAAGTTCCACCTAGCATTCCACTTATGGCATATGACCTGTCACTTACTTACTTAATGTCCTTAAAATTACAGGCACAATTCTATAAAACATACTTTTCGCTGTATTATACACCGTATAAAATTGCTAAATAGGGGACAGGTAAGGGCACTACTTGCCCGCGATGTGCATTTCCTGCTGCAGACATTGTGCATATGTTCGCCACATGTAATACTCTATCAAACGTTATAAATGAAATATCTGGGTTTCTTGCTGATATCACCGGCGCTGGGATTAACATAACAACTGAAGAGATTATACTGGGCATCACTAATAAAGATCGGCCTAGACAAGTTCAAGGGGTGATCTTCGTGGCAATGGCAATCTTTCGACTATGTGTCGCATCAGCCTGGCTCGATCCCATTCCACCATCCTTTTCCCAATGGAAGGCTAGATTACTTGCGACATGTAGCCTCGAGGTAGCCATTTATAAACAAAAGGGGCGTAATATTCGGCAGAGAGGCATGAAAATCTGGGCACCTTTGCTAGATTGGATACAGGCGCATTGAATATAGGATTAAAAAATGCCTTGGATAAATGCTAAAAAATTTTATCCACCAAATAACGCAACTGAATCTCATTGAGAATACCAATACCTGTCTCATTAAATCATCGCAAAATGAAATGTATGATCAATAGTGTATTGGGTTTTGATGTTAATATGTTTTTTTTTTTTCTGTTCTCTGTTACCCCCTCTTTAGGAATTTGTATTTGTGTAATGTAAATCTCTTTGTAAATAATATTAGAAATACCTGTCCTCATGGGGGGTGGGGGGGGGGGGGAACCAAGGGCTTTAAATAACATGTTGTAAAAATCTGAATAAAAAAGGTTTAAAAAAAAAAAAAAAAAACTGAACTTTTGGCCTAAAAAAAAAAAAAAAAAAAAGAAAAAAAATCCACATATACAGTGAGCTAAAATTCCATGACATAAATTAGATTTAAGTTAAAAAAAACTCATAGAAACAGTTGTATCATGCACCCATGACTAACCCTGGTCCTACTGGATACTGTGGCTACCCACAATATATATTTTTTTAAAGTTGTGAAAAAGTTTCAAAATTGTAGTTGCAGCAACTGCAATGCCCAAACAAACAACACCAACTTACTTGTAAAATCTCAAATCCAAAAGTGATCCAAAGTCCAAAAAGTCCTCAAATCCAAATATCCAGCAGCAGCCACAAAAAGTAATCCTTCCAGCTCCAGATCCAAATCAAAAGTGATCAGGACATGGACAAAGCACTGGGAGGAGCCTGCTGGACAGGAACAGGAAGTTGGAGACTCTGTGGCCCCTCCTTCCTCCCACCCCCACCCAAAAAAATTTACTCCGATGGTGGCCAAGATGGCGGCGGAGTAGGACGCTCTCTCGAGTCCCTCCGGCGCCGAGCCCGAGTTTAGCATTGTTCCAGCACTATTGGCGGCCTGCTTTTCGCCTGCCTGGGCCCGCTGTGCTCCTGGAGGCGAGGGGTCGGGTCCGGTGCCTCGGCGATAGCCGCGGAGGGCCGAGAGTGGAATCGGCGGCGGCGGCGACCTGCTGCCTTGCAGCGGCCTTGCAATCCCCGGCCTGCCGTGAGGTGAGACGCCGGACTTCCGGTCTGCGGCGGAACAGCACAGGCCTGGTCGGAGAGGAGGCGTGGAGCGGGCGATCGGCCCCACGGAGCAACGCAGCGCCTCAGGACCACGTTGGAGGCCGGGACCGGCGGGGGATGCTGCGGATCGGAGCGGCAGGATCTGGTGAGTGCTGCGGGCATGCGGCTTCCCCTCCCCCCCGGCCCGGCCTCCACAATCTGGTGGAGCGGCCACGCCTGCTTCTGTCCTTGGGGAGCGGTCGGGTGCGGAGCAGTGACTGCCGATGGGGCCCGCTGGCCTGGAGGTGCTTTGAAGGAGGTCCCCAAACCCCTGGCGGCCCGGACTCGAGCTTTTTTGGCCTGGGGGGACAGGAGGGCCCGGAATCGGACAGCAGCGCCTCACAGGAGGGGTCGAGGAGAAGACTTGAGGCGGGAGGGCCCTGATCCCTGGAGCCTGAGTTGGCTGGCCCCGCAGCCCTGGGTAGCTGCCCAGAGAGGAGAGCGAGTGGACGCTGTTGCCCAGCGGAGGTGGTTGCTGAAGACCCAGCGGCTTGTGGGGGCCCAGTTACATAGCTTTTCATCTCCGAGCTCTGCCCGAGGTACTCCGAGGCACCCTGGATAGTGGAGGAGCCCTACTGAAGCGCTGACCCTGAGAGTTGAGCATCGGGCTGGGGTCTGGCTGGCCCTGCTTTGGCGCTGAATACCTGGGACAACGGAGTGATCTGCCGCACGAGTGGGGTGCAACGGGAGTGTCTGGCGCCTACAACCTACCGCAGCCGCGCAGGAGGGGTGCACCAGAGTTCGGCCTTGACTGGAGTGGTGGCGTTTGCGACTCGTGGGCCTGTGATCCCCGGCCTAGCACTGCACCTGGGCCTCGTCTTGCTGCACTGCGGAGCGGGGTGCCGAGAACGCCTGGAGTGGGCACTGGGGCCACCCGAAGAGGGCAGTTGCGGAGGTTTAGATAGTGCGACTTGGGTGACGCACCAGCACTGGGTGGCGGAGAGAGGAGGTGGACAGTTGGAGTGCTGGAATCGTCCTTAGCTGCAAAGGGCTCACTTCGCCCCGCCAGGAGTGCCACAATGTCGAACGCATCACGCAACAAAGGGAAGGCTGGTAAGGATGGTGCGTCGAAGTCTACCTTGCACCCGGCGTCCCCCGGAGCCAGCGCATCGCCTAAGAAGTCGGATGATGAGGCCCCTGCGACTAAGGCCTTCATGACGGAGCTCTTTACCTCCATCAAGTAAGACATTTCGGAGCTGCGTGCCCAACTGGCATCGGACCTCCGAGAGGTGCGGAGGGATGTGGATAGTATTGGGGAGCGGGTGGCTACTTTGGAGGATCACGATCTGATCACGATCTGAGTGTGGCAAATGATGTGCACCAGCTACAGCAAGACATCATCCGACTCACTGAACAAAACCTGGACCTCCAATCTCATACGGAAGATTTGGAGAATCGCTCTCGAAGGAACAGTATTCGCATTCGAGCTGTTCCGTGGGACAGGGAGGCGGGGGATCTCCGGGGCTATGTCCAGGCCCCTCTACTGCAGGTGCTAGGCGACGACGACATCCAGGAAATCAGGATGGACAGGGTGCATAGAGTTGGATTGCCGAGGAGAGGGGGGCCGCCACCGGACATATTGGTTTGCATTCATGACTTTCAACTGAAAGAACGCATTCTGCGGAAGGCCCGAACCATTACTTCGCTGCAATTTAGGGAGCACAGGCCGCAGCTGGCGGCAACGACCCTCCAGAAAAGGCGGGAGTGTCGCCCAGTGACTGCCTTTCTCCGGGAGCGTGGCATCTCCTACTCTTGGGGCCATCCATTCCATATTATTTTTCGGTGGGAGAACAGACTGGCGCAGATCCGCTCCCTCCAAGTGGCGAAGGATCTCCTAGGCTTGGATGATGTGCCTTCATCGCAGGCCGCGGGTGGCTCTCCGCACAGGAGGCGCAGGCGCTCCTCCTCTTGGCTAAGGGTGGGCCCAGATTTGGATACCGGACGGCCTGACCGCTCGACTAGCCTGCAAGAGAGTGGGGCCGCTGTAGCATCGGTGGCCTCAGCGACTTTGGCGTCCTCCCAACAAAGCTCAGGAGCTGCTTAGTCTTTGACCGATAGCAGGCAGGCGCCGGAGGGGCGCATGACTTCGGGCACCGGGGGTCTGAATGTACTTTTGGAGAAGACACCCCGGTCCGTGGTCCCTGGGGGCACCTGATGTGGTCTCCCGGTCCCAGCCCAGGAGGATTCTTCCGTTCTACCTTTTACTGGGAGTGTTAAGTACACTGGGTTTTATTGCCTTGAGTTATTTCCTATTGTCCTTTGGTTTGAGGGGAGGGTTCGGGGGAAGGGGGGCTTGGGGGGGTTGCTTGGGGGTTTGATGGTGGCGACGTGGGTGCTCTTTGGCTTGCGTGGCCGGGATGGATGTGGGTGAGTGTGGCGTGCGTGAAGTGGGAGGGAACGGTGCCAAAGTTAATGAAGGCTGATTGTCAGGTTGATGGTGTCCGGGGGGGAGATTTGGGTCGCCTTTCCACAATACCTTTGACTGATGGGCTCTCGAAAGCGGGATGGGAGATTCATGAGGTGGCTATAGCGCGTTCTGATCTGTTATTCCAATATGCCTGTTAGTATAGGAACTTGGAACGTTAAGGGCCTGAATTCACCGCAGAAGCAACAGAAAGTGTGGAAATATGTGTCTGATCACCAGTTGGATGTTGTGGAGCTCCAAGAGACCCATTTAGCGCGCAAGGATGAGCTGCGCCTTAGGCATAGGGCGTATCCCCTTATATACAGATTTTCTGCGTCCAAGAAACACAGGGGGGTTGCACTCCTCTTCTGCGCTGCGCTGCACTTCCAGCCTGTTGACGTGCGCAATGATAAGGATGGCCGCTGGCTGATGGTGAAGGGGCTCGTTCAAGGGCGGCTATGTACCTTTGTGGTAGTGTATCTCCCCAATGCTGGCCAAAACAAGCCTGTTGCAGAGAGTGGGTGATTTTGCTGAGGGGCATTTGTTCCTTTTGGGGGACTTTAACTTGGTATGGGACAAGACAGTGGATAGCTCTGGGGCCCATAGGGCTGACACGGGGATGTTCTCTGCCTCATCGCAGCGGTTGGTGGGGGAGCTGGGGCTGGTCGATGGTTGGCGCTTTTTCCATCCTACTTCCCGGGACTACACATTTTTCTCTCATGGACATACCACCTACTCCCGACTGGATCACATTTTCCTTAGCCAGGCTCTTAGAGGAGATGTTCTTGATTCCACCATTCTTCCGCTTTCAATCTCTGACCAAAGTTTGCTGGTGCTTAGCCTCCGCTGGTCGTCGTCTAGTGACGGGCAACGGAAATGGTACTTCCCAGCCTCGGTGGTGCGGGATGCCATCAGGGAATTTTTTTAGATTAATCCTGCATCCGACACCTCGGTTTCCAACACTTGGGACGCCTTTAAAGCGTCTGTCAGGGGCACGTGCCTGGGCCTCACTGCCCACCTCAATAGCTTACGGCGAAAGGATCGGGAGGACCTGGAGGCTGAGTTGACAACACTCGAACAGGCTCACAAGCTCAACCCCTCGAGAGTGACCCTCCGACCCCTGACAGCGGTGCGGGGGAAATTGAGAGCCCACTACAATAACAGGGCTGAATTTACACTATTGAGGTTGGGAAGACAATTTTCCTCCTGTGGGAACAAGGTAGGTAGACACTTGGCGCACCAACTGCGAGACAGGAGGGAACGAGAATATATTGGTGGGATTCGTGATGTGACGGGTGTATTACAACATCGGGACGAAGCAAAGGCGGCCGTTTTTGGCCGCTTTTACGCGGACCTCTACGCGGGGGACAGGTTGGAAACGGGAGCTCAGAGGGAGTATTTGCGGCACCTGCCCCTCCCCCTGGTATCTAAAGAGTGGAACGAGCTTTTGGGGAGCCCGATTACCAGGGAGGAGGTGCTTGATGCTATCAAGAATCTCAAATTACAAAAGGCCCCTGGGCCGGATGGTTATACCGCCGTTTTTTACAAAACATACGCCACCGACCTCTGTGATTTTTTGGTATCCCTTTTTAATGGCATGGCCGAGACCGGCTCTTCAACCGGTTCCCTGGCGGAGGCGGTGATAACGGTTTTGCCAAAGCCTGGAAAGGACTCCGCCCCGTGTGCCTCATTTCGCCCCATAGCGCTCCCCAACATAGACGCTAGACTATATTCGGCGATCCTGGCGCGTACGCTGCAAGACTTAATGCCGGCGATCATACATCCTGACCAATCCGGATTTATCAAAGGACGCCAGACTCACGATAATACGCGTAGGGTGGTTCACTTAATCGAAACAGCAAACAGGTTTCGCATTCCGGGAGTCCTGGTGGGGCTGGACGCCGAAAAGGCTTTCGACCGCGTGGACTGGAACTTCCTGTTTAATACGATGGCAGCCTTTGGTTTCTCGGAAACATTTATCACCATGGTAAGGGCTAACTTTAGCGGTCCTAGATCTCGCGTAGCGGTAAATGCCCACATGTCGGCGTTCTTCCCGCACTCTAGAGGCACTAGGCAGGGGTGCCCCCTTTCTCCCCTCCTGTTCGCGCTGAGCATAGAGCCCTTGGCGGTGGCGGTGCGAGAGCATGAAGGAGTTCGGGGCCTCCCGTTTACGGGAGAGCAAAATAAAATCACGCTTTTCGCGGACGATATTTTATTTTCTGTAGCAGATCCGGAACACTCGCTGCCTTGTATAAGGGAGATTCTGCTGCAATACAAAGAGGTGGCCGGCTTCAAAGTTAACTATAGCAAATCGTATATCCTGAATCTTACTCTTTCACAGGCTGCGATGGAACGCGTGCGCCTCTTGACGTCCTTAGCCTGGGCCGATGGCTCAATTGTCTATCTGGGGGTCCACCTGACTCCGACAGTGGGCAAGCTCTTCTTGCCCGTGTTAGCAAAGACTCGAGCGGAATTGGATAGGTGGAACCCTAAATTTTTGTCTTGACTGGGTAGAATCCATGCTGTAAAGATGGTTCTCCTCCCTAAATCTCTGTACTTATTTCAAGCCCTGCCCATCCCTCTGGACAGCGATTATTTTCGGCATCTCAGGACTCAGATATTGCGGTTTGTATGGCAGGGGGGCCGGGCAAGTTTTTTCTTTGCAGTATTGCGTCGGCCGAGGTCCGAGGGCGGAGTGGGACTTCCTGACTTACAGCTCTATTATAAAGCGGCGCAATTGAGGGTGATTGTGGAGTGGTCGCAGCAAACGTCAGAAAAACATTGGCTGCACATGGACCGGAGCGTGGCTGGCAGATCGGTCTGGGACTTGGCTTGGAAGCCAAAGAAGGACCGCCCTCTGAATGCTTATATCAGTACCCCCACGGGTACTACTCTGAAGGTATGGGACACCCTAGCCTCGGACAAACATTGGACTACATTCCCCTCGCCGTTCACGCCCTTGCACTTTAACCCGGCCTTCCTGCCGGCATGTCGGGAGGGGGCCTTTGACGCATGGAGGGAGGGAGGCTGCAGGGCCTTGACTCACCTGTTTCATGGACAGGATCCCCTCACTTTTGCTAACTGCGTGAGGGACTACGGGGTCCCCTTGTCCGACCGATATCGTCATGCACAACTGCTTCATTGGGCCACGTCGCCTGGGGTTCTGGAGGCAGCGACGAGACCTCCGTCGCCATTCGAGGCCTTTATTCTGCGGACATATGCCATGAGGGGTGCCATCTCCTTCCTGTACCAGCTCTTGCTTAAATCGGCAGTGTCACCGAGGCCTCGCTACATGGAGCAATGGGAGGAGATGCTAGGGAGAGATATCTCCGATATTGAGTGGTCGGCGCTGTGGCGGGATCTGATGGCGTTTAACCATTTGCTACATCTAAGGGAAGCCCATCTCAAGACCCTTATGCAATGGTACTTATGCCCAACCAGGCTTCACCGCATCTTCCCGGCCACCTCCGATAAATGTTGGAGGGGCTGTGGGTCCCTCGGGGACTGGGAGTAAATCCTCTCACACATCAGAGATATTCTCCAATAACCCATTGAGGACTCTATGGCTTCTGTCTTGTTAGGCCAGCGTGAACCCGGCCTTGAACATCAGACCCGGGCAGACAAGAAGATTTTGTGGCTTTGTCTAGGAGCTGCCAAGCTTACGCTGGCCGCTGCCTGGAAACAGAAAGAGGCACCATCGATCTCTCTGTGGCACGCGAGACTTTGGAAGCTCCTCAGCTTGGAAAGATTGGCGGACATCTTCCTCGGCAATTTCAAGAACTTTCAGTATCAGTGGGGTCCCTTGGTTACCTTCCTCTCTAAGGGGTTGCCATCAGCTGTATGCCCTGCATCCTTACGGTCACTACACCTGTTTCAAGTCTAGTCTGAATGATAGAATGTGAGTTGGTATGAATGGAGTCGCCACCATGGGAGGGTGGGGGGGAGGGGGGGAGTTTTGTTTTCCTGGTTCGTGGTTCACTGAGGTGCATGTAGCTGGGCCCGTAGCTTGATCGACTTGGACATGTGGAACTTTCCTGCTTGGCCTTTATAGCACTCAAGCCCGTTGATAGACTCACTAAACTGTTACTACACGGTTGTATGGCTATGAGGCCGTGATTACGGTCTTGATATGCCTATGTCATTATGAGATATTGATGCTTCATGACTCCGGATTTTGCCCCCTGCGTGGGGAAATGTGCGGCACCTCAGTGGCCTTCCTGTGTTTTCTTGTTTCTTTCCAAATAAAAATTTTACACAAAACAAAAAATGTACTCCTTGCACAAAAAAGTGCAGAGAAATGTGAATCTGAGGAGTTATTCTGATTAAAAATCATAATTTTCAGAAGGTTTATGCTGCCTGCGGTAGATTTCTTGTGCAGAATTGCAATTTTTGCAAGTTTGGGAACGCAAGCTGGTGAAATTGCCCGCCGGAAGTCAGCTGCGCGCCGCACCTACGTGTTCGCAATTGTTTACTCCCGCGATGCTTGATCGCGGGCCTTTATTACGTACTCGCATTGTTAAACTTTCGCTGTGCAAGATGGCGGGCCGCGATGACGTCATCGCGGTCGAAAAGCTCTCGCGCGATCACGCAGCAAGATTCAAAATGGCGCAGCATACCCCAACAGGGAGGAAAACAACTCGGTGAATTCAGAATCACAGTAAGTCAACGCCGCGCGCTCTAGATTGTATTTTTCAAGCGCGACCAAGCAAAAAAATCCGCCAGCTTGCGAATTTGCGGATTTTGGGCAATTTTACACGATTCGCGGATAGCCAAATTGCCAAAAATCTGCAAATTCCGTGAACGGAATGGATTTTACACCCATGCTTAATCAGTAATGCCCTATGCGACTTGTATCCCTCCTGGTGGAGTCACCTAGGAAAGAAGTATAGTGTGGGCTGCGCTTACTATACAATTGTTGTCATTCAATAAGTGAAGGTGAACCCTGTAATAAAAAAGACAAAGATATGACAAACACACATTAAACAAAAAACACACACTCTATTTATGTGACTCTGGACCTGGTGTAGAATAGTCAAGGATTATTAAGAAGGCATACTTGTCTCATCAATGTTGTTAACCTCATGAGCCTTCTAACGTTGGGGGTTGTCGTGCCAGTCTGCAACCTAGAAGTAATGACCTGAGTGAGCATGTTTGGCTACTTACATATTGCCATTTGGTCTCTCCAAGTTATCTTACATACTCACAAACTCAGTAGGAGTTGGTATCCATGTGCCCCCTCACGCAGCTCTGCTGGGAGGTATGCAGACAAAATATCGATATTTAAATATTGATATACAATAATATTAAAGTTTAAATATCGAAGGGACATAATATAGAAGGTAAGTAATATTGATAGATTTAATATCGATATTAGTAATATTGATGTTTTAAATATTGATGTTAGTAATATCGATGTTAATGATTTCGATGTTACTAATATCGATTTTTAAATTCTTTTTATGTATATTATTATGTATTTATTATGTTTTTAAAATATTTTTATGTAATTTAATTACATTTTGTATTTTAGTACTGTAGCGGGTTGTGGGTTTATTGGGCAATAGGGTGGGAAGTAATTTAATTATGTTAAATTAATTATTAATTAGTAGGAATCATGAATTAATTTTAATTAATTGGTAATTAATTTTAATTAATTGATGAATTGATAATTATGTTCTGTAGCAGGTTGTGGGTTTATAGGGGAATAGGGCGGGAAGTAATTCAAATGTAATTAAGTAATAATGTTTTAATTAATTGTTTTGTTAATTATATAACTTAATTCATTATGAATTGGTAATTAAATATTATTAAATGGTATTTTTTATTAATTTTTTTAGTTAATTATATTTTGCTAATCATGTTTTTAATAATTATGTATTTGTATTTGTAAATGGTTTATATTTATTCAATAGTTAAGTTTAATATTATTTAAAAAATATATTTATTTATAAGTATGTTATTTTTACCCCTATGCTATCCAACACTTTCCCTACTGTTGCACTCTCTGGAGTTGGAATAGTAATTGTTACCCCTACGCTATCCAACACTTTCCCTGCTGTTGCACTCTCTGGAGTGGGAATAGTAATTGTTACCCCCACAGTATCCAACACTTTCCCTACTGTTGCACTCTCTGGAGTGGGAATAGTAATTTTTACCCCTACGCTATCCAACACTTTCCCTACTGTTGCACTTTCTGGAGTTGGAATAGTAATTTTTACCCCTATGCTATCCAACACTTATTCCTACTGTTGCACTCTCTGGAGTGGGAATAGTACCTGTTACCCCTACGCTATCCAACACTTTCCCTACTGTTGCACTCTCTGGCGTTGGAATAGTAATTTTTACCCATACACTATCCAACATTTACTTAATTTTTGTAATTTGTTTTACATTTTTAATAATTGTTATTTATATTATTATTTTATATATATAATTTTATTTGTAATTTATTATATTTTCCTTTATTTATAAGTTATTAAAATATTTTTTTAGAGTTATTAATGAAGTATATACTATGTATTATATCTTTATTATTATTAGTTTTTTTACATTATTTTTTTTTATAATATAATATATTTTTAACTATTTAACTATTACATGTATAAGTATTGTTTTGTTAATATTATTAAAAAACCCAATATTTTTTAAAAAACAATATTTTTTTCCTATATTTTTGTTCTTACCTTGTTAGAGATAGGATGTCTATATTATTGTAATCGATATTTTTGCTGCAATATTTTTGTGGGGTGTAGTTTATATACTCCCCATGCGATGTTAATTGCTGCTGATTATCACTTAAGGGTCCCCTGGGCCCAAAATAACGGTATGCCTAAATATGGGTGTTCCGGTATTCATAGAGTCCAAAACAGCATTGGGCGGTGGCAGGTCTGTTACTGCAGCTGCTCATTGTTACAGCTCATGTGCCCAATGCTGTCGGAGGGTCTTGAAGGCCGCGCAGGCGCCTGGACACTCGGGTGCCTGCTGGGGCCGCACATGCGTTGGAGACAGATATTCTCCCAGGGCATGCAAGGTGTGCTGTGTATTTAGCACAGCGTGTTATATACCGGATACCTGGATGTTGTCACACAGAGTTAGTGCATAGTATACCACGGAGTATGTGCGGTATGTTGGGCCCACGAATGGATGTAAAAGATGAAAATAAAAAGACACAAAACTGCAAAACAATATGATCCAAACTAAGCGTAGTTGGGCAATAGCCCAAACTGCAGTGTCATGTGCTATCAGCAACTAGTTAGTTATAATCGCTGGTTACTATCTACTTTCATATGTCTCCGTTGGTTGACAGAACAGAAAGTCATAGGGTGAAATTATAGGGTGACATTTTGAAAAAGAGATAGTCTTAATTTGGCAGCATGAAATTGCAGTGTAATTTCTGAGGGTCAGTTGAATAAGTATATTACAGATCGGGGGCCTGTTTCTCATAGTTAAGTTAATTGGGCCCACGGGATATCGTCATTAAGGCCTTCGACATGGGTTCCCAGGCGGAACACCCAGCGTTGTTCTTTTTGGAAGAGGCCTTGTTCTGACTGTAGTTGCTCTATAACAGTCCACTTGTGGTTGTTCACGCAGTGTTGGGCATTGAGGTAGTGAGTTGATATCTTAGTTGTGCTCTTCTTGCACCTCACATTGCTGTTGTGTTCGTTCCTACATATTCCAGACCGCATGGGGAGGTGATCATGTAGACCATCCTTCTAATTATCACAAGGATCACCGCTTAGACAAACAAAGATGCCTGTTCAGAGAAATAGAAGAATGATAGATACTACAGATATAGATCAGACAGATAAACCTGAACAGCATTTTACCGACATTGTAAAAGGAGTGTTTCCCATCTGGGGTCCTATAATCACCAGCAAAGAAGTACGACGCTTGTCCAGAGTAGTTGAAGGGGTAATTAATACTACTGCAGGAATATTGACTAACCTAACAGTAGAGCTTCAAGCGACCAGGCTCGTTTTGCTTCAAAACCATATGGTTTTAGAGATCGAGGAGGAGCATGCCGCGTGATCGGCAGTTCCTGCTGTGTTTACATTCCGGACTCGGCCCCCTCCGTTTATTTGGCTATCCAGAAGCTACATTGTTTGGCTTCTGAAATACCTGCAGAGACTGGTACGTGGTACCTCTCCAGGTGGTTCTGGGGTTTGTTTTCTACCTGGTAATGGAAAATTCTGATTGTGCTGGCTGGTATAGCCGTTATTATATTCACATGTTGCCTTTGTGTACAATGTGGGCCTGCATGATGCTCCCATTGTGCAACTAAACTCAGTTCCTCTTGGGCCGGTCCATCCCCAGCAGCAGTGAAAACTCAGTTAGTTCAGCAGGAGGTCAAAGATTTAATGCTAATAGATGAAGGAATATTTGAAGATTGAGCTGTTTTGGTTAGCTATATCATGCTAAAAGGGCCATTCTGAGGGCTAAAAAATAGATTTCCTATGCATAAGGGATATTGGACCTGTATTATGTTAGCATGATGTATCTATATGTTCCCTCTTTACTTGATACATACATATATCATCTATATGCTTTGCAGGGAGGAGAACATTTATCCGCTCCTTGCGTATTCACTGTTAACAGAGTAGGCCGAGAAACCATACAGACGCCGTTTTCTTGAACACAGGCCGTGATCACGTGCTGCTCTCCATTAGTTGTCAAGCCCCAGTTCATCTGAGTTACTGAGAGCAGCTGAAAGTATGCTGTTTACTCGACTACCCTGAGACCCAAGGTCGCATCTGGGGCGATAAGCGCATTCCTGGAGGCTCCGTGCCTACACTCCCGGACACCAAGACGAAAGGGAGTCACCACTCCTGACCTTTCCAGTAATAAATAGCTAAGCTTTGAAACTAATCATTTCCTTGGAGCTCGAGGGCCAACTGTTGTTTTTCCTTTTAAAGTGATTACGTGTGTTGAACTGAAGGTATATAATTGCCTGTTTGAATACGAGCCAACAGTCTTCTCTGCTCACCTGATGGGTGAGGGTTGGAGAGGATCCTCTATAGAGTATTTTGGGTAAATAAACAATTGAACTTATTTCACTCCCGACTGACTGATTATTTGTTAATTTGATTGGGCCGTTGGTGGGTACGGCCCTATATGTTATTTATTGTAGAGTACTTCAACTCAGACAGGTCCCCATACTAGGTAATGAGGTAGGATTGATACCCTCCATAAGATACGAAATAAACACATCACTAGGGGACATTCTAGTCCAAAGCCACCTCCGCCCCAAAGAACACAATTGGCTCAAACAGAATAAGGGGTTCCGCAAATGCGGAAACTGTAAATCGTGCAGACACAGTACTAACATCACAAAAACCACTTTATAAAGAACTAAGATCAAATGGAAGAAACCCCAAATAATAACTTGCAATACTGAATATGTAGTTTAAGCGATTGTCTGCCCCTGTGGCCTTTGGTATATTGGGTCTACCACATTTGCAGTCAAGAAGGGCATCCTTGAACACTGGTGCGCTATAACCAATAGTGATCTCAGTTACAGCACTGCCAGGCATTTCGCTAAAGAACACGGAGGCGATCGGACAAAGGCGACATTTTTCGGCCTTGACACAGTAAATTCCAACCCGAGAGGAGGCAATCGCATTGCCGCCCTCCGTAAACGTGAATCACGCTTTATCCTCTTAGCTGGTACCAAGTTCCCCAATAGCCTGAACCAGGATGAAGAAATGTACAGTCACTTGTAAATAAATTGTATTTAATACACTACAAATATGCTGACCTTTTACATTGTTTGCTGAGCAGATATCCTCTTTCCCACCCTCCCCTACCCCTTTTCCCACCCTCCACCACCCACATCCTCACTTGTGTTTCAAAAACGTCCTCGCTCCTAACCCAAGATCTTTATCTCAATGTGTCAGATAATTTGGCCACATTTTTGTACTAATTGATGTTTGCAATGTAAAACGTTACAATGTATCTGTCTTGTATTGCCCTAACTCATGTGTTTCTTATTGTAGGACCTTGGGGACACATCACTCACCGACAAATCACGTCTGAGTTACAAGTATGAGCACCTGAGTGATACCTGTGCAGAATCTAGTCCCCTATAGAACAATAGGTACTAGACCTTCACTACTGACTGATCCAAGTTGAAACACAGGCACCTGATACTTGCGACAGGGCGCCTTTTGGGCACTAGACCAGTAAATAACATCTATGCAAACTCATTAAGCATGATTACCTAACCAGTTACACACAATGCCAACTGGGTCAACCTGACAATGACACATATTCACTTATCATACTATATGTTCAAACCATGTCTTTCTTATCACCCATCATACACTCCTTATTGGCAGCACATATGTATCAACATGCACTGTATTGTAAAACACTTCTTAATTCTGTTTGAAAAAACCAACAAATGTGACGCTTTAAACATACCCCAAAAAAATGTTTATTTTATGTCAATCACGATGTAAACACACTGTACCTTTAAAATATGTTTTCGTGGAAGTTTCACACCAGTTAAAGTTAGCTGACATGGTCAGTGACATCACTCATGACGTCACTGATGACACCATCCAGTGAACGTGTGTCTTTCTGAAAAATAAATATGTTTATGGAAGAATAAATGTTTAAGTAAGTGTCTAAATGGATGTTTTTGAAAAAAAATATTGATTGGTTAACTGGCTTATTAAGTGTATCTTAGTGAATACATATATTAGCGAGTAATGTTTAAACATTTAAATATACGTATCAGTGTTTCACTTTGTGTATAAGTGGTTGCATGGGTTGGTGAGTACCTACATGTGTGTGTATAATGGGTTATTAGATATTTTTTATGTTTTTAGTCGTTTTTGGAGAGGCCCTCAAAAAATGTCTCTATTGGAGCAGGAGCGAAGAATATGGATAGCAATAGAAGGTTAAATCAATTTAGGGACATTCGTAAACGAATGTTTCGCAATAGGGTAGTTTTAAATTTGCTAAAAAATGAAAAGAAAGGTAAACAGAGAGCTGCTTTTTACAAGAAATAGAAAAGTGTAGAGAAGATTGTTGATCAGGCTTTTGAAGTTAAGAAAAAAATATTTATTTTAGTAATCAATAGACTTAGGATACTTAATAAGGCAATTGATGTTTTCAAATCGAACAGTAGATGGAAAAGAATAATTAATCGAACTAATTTTTGTGAAGTATTTTCTGGAGAATGGATGCATAGTTCAAGTTCTGAGCCATTTTTTAATTAGGAGAGTTACTTTCAGGAAAATGATTTGGTGCATGCAGTTGACACCAGTGGTCGAGCATATGAGGTGAAAGATGGTTGTGTGATGGAAAAAGAGAAGCTTGTGTCTAGAGATGCAGAAGAGGTGTTAGCTGATGAAGTTTTAGGGAGACGTACTAAGGGTCCAGTGTACACATGTAAGTGCAGTAGTATTTGTAGTGTGCGACAGGATTCAATCGATTTGCTTCGAAATTTCTTACGTACATATAGTAAGAAAAGTCTAAAACAAAAAATGAAGATCTTACAAGACTTAGATCCTTGCAGAGTGTTTTTCATCATTTTAGGATGTTAGCAGTGCATCATCATAAGGTGAGGAAATTAGTGAGAAGGTTGTATTATGCAAAAAGTCCAGCACTTAATCTTAAACAGTTAAACAGTGCTCTTTTGCATGGATCTGAAGTAGATGTGAAGACTATTTGTGAAGAAATTGAGTTTTGTTATTTTGGGAACAAAGAGGACAGTGTAGAAATGGATATAGTAATGGATGGTAATGTGGAAGACAATGTACAGATTTCAAGTACAGAAAAGTTTGACGAGGAAATTACAAAGTTTAAGGTGAAATCAAGTGAAAGGCCTAATTTAACTTGTGTGTGTTGTTGACGGACTCATTATAAGATTCAGACTAGGTTAGTTGATTTATATGCAAAATGTGAATTGGAAAATAATAGTGAATGGAAGGATTTTGTAAGTTATTTGTTGGTTGAGAATTCTTTCGATTTGAGTTTTGATCAGCGTATTTGTAATTATTGTTTGAAAAAATTAAATGAAAATAGAACGCCTGCTAGAGCTGTTCAAATTAATCTTCAGTTGATAGATATTCCTTCCAAATTGATGGATTTAAATACTTATGAATCAATTTTGATTCAATGTGTCCATCCTTTTCATGCTATTGTTCGCATGGAGCCTAAGATAGGGAAATTACCTCCTACAGATTTACAAAGAGGATTAAAGGGAAGAGTTGTTTATTTGCCTCTAGATGTCAAGAAAACTATTGATACAATTGGTGTAGAAAGAGTAGAAGAGAATCCTCTGGTTATTCTAGTTAATGGGGTTCCGACAAAGAGTAAGAAAATCTGGCAAGATTTAGTGGATGTTAGGAAAGTCAAAAAGACAACGTTGTATTTGGTCAAAAACAATGAGTACTATAAAGATGTAAGTGTTGAAGCAGAGGAAACAGCAACAGAAGAAGACAGTGATTTTTCAGTTGGCCAAATTGAAAACGTTGATGTGTCTAGAAGTGAAGAAATATATGAACATTATACTGTTCATCCTTTGCATTCCAAAGAAGTAATGGGGAATGCAATTGACTTGTTTCAAATAAAAGCAGCAAAAGGAAGTCCTATTAGTGTATGGGAAGAAAGTTTGGAAGCTCGTTGTTTTCCACAGTTATTTCCAACAGGTCGAGGTGGACGATATGAGGATCAACCAGTTCAAATTCCTGCAGCTGAATACCGGACTTTAAGATTATATGCTGAAGATCCAAGGTTTCGTCAATGCATTCCGTATTTGTTTCATCTACTGTATGAAAGTGATTTGTCTGGGCTTTCTTATGCAGTTTATCAAATATTGAAAAATGGAGCTCATCTGCAAAATGTTTCGGCGAGGGACTTTATGGAGAAAGTCAATCTGCAAGACAGTATTTTGGAATCTCAGCTAATCAATCTCATGGCATGTCAGCGTGGAACAAACGAGTATTGGTTCTGTCGTCATGGGGAATTGAAATGTATGCTAAGAAACTTAGGAACTCCTACATGGTTCCTCACTCTTAGCTGTGCTGAGTATGCATGGGACGACTTACTTCAATTTCTACGAGAGGCAAATGGAAACATACAAAATATAGAATTGAAAACACCTGGAGAACTGTGTTCTTTGGATCCAGTGAATGTTTGCAGATATTTTAATCATAGATTTGAAGCTATGATGTCTTTTATCACCAACAAAAAAATCCTCCCCTTGGAGAGGTTTTGGATTTCTTTTGGAGGAAGGAATATCAAGCGAGAGGTGCTCCTCATATACATATGTTGTTATGGATTAAAGATACACCCAAATTTGGATCAGATTCGGATGAAACAGTGATGAGTTTCATTGAAGAGTATTCAACATGTGCTGTTCCGAAAACTACTGAAGAAAACAGTTTATGGCAACAAGTTTTACGTTTTCAATCTCATCGTTGTGGAAAGTACTGTTGTCGAAAATTCAAAAACAAGGAAAAGCACTACACGAAATGTCGTTTTGCGTTTCCACGACCAGTGATTTCTAAGGGAAGAGTAAATAATTTGATTTCATCTCTATGACATACTGTGACGAGGAAATCACCCAAAAATACATATAATTTAAAAAGAAACGAAGAGTCCAAGTACATCAATGACTACAACCCAGTGATTTTGTCCATGTGGAATGCTAACATGGATATTCAGTTCGTTGCTGACAATTCTATTGCTGTGGCTAGATATGTGACATCTTACATCACAAAAAAAGAAAAGACAGAACTGAAGGAAATGTGGGAGGACATTTCACATGAAAAGAGTCTAAGCAAGAAATTATACAGTTTCAGTTGAAGATGTTGTCGCATCGAGAAATTGGAGCATATGAATGTTCTGATCGGTTATCATCAGCAAGTCTCTATGCCAAATCAAGAATAATCATTTGGGTGAGTCTAGGTCTTGCTGCAACACGAAACCGAGTTTTGAAATCTGTACAAGAAATTGAATATTTGGCGGAGAAAGAACCAGACAGTACAGATATTTTGAAGACAAATATGTTGGATACATACTATCCAAATAGAAGTACTCACCTTGAGTATACTTGTTTGTATGAAGTTCTGCAAAACTACAGTTATAAGAGGAACATCACAGAAGATATCAATGATGGAAAATATGCTGTCATTGGGTATGAAGGATGTCTAGTGAAGCAGAGAAAAGGCCATTTGATTAATCATCGAAAATTGAGTTGCGAAGCTCCAGACAAAAGAGAATTTTACTATTTAGCTCTCTTTTGCAACTCTTTAAGCCATGGCATACAGAAGAGGAACTACTTGGAAATTTTCTCTGTTATGAAGACTCTTTTAATGCAACTAAGGATACCATAGAATGTCCTGTTTTTCCAACTTATCTGCAAATGTTGAACGAAGAAAAAGAGCAAGAAACCACAATTGCTGAAGAGATTGCTAGAGACAGTTCTCAAGACAGTCAGAGTTCTACTTCATTGAGTCAGGATCCACTAGGAGGACCAATTATCCAAAATGAAGCTGCAACTGCCATGGATGAGGTGGAAAGAGCTATGGAACAAGCTCAAGAGGATGGAGTTAACTTAGAAGATTTGGTAAAGCAACTAAACGTTGAGCAGAAAAAGATATATGATGAAGTTACAGAACAGATTGAACATGGATTCAGACATGAGAAAAAATGTGCTCATGTACATCATTTAAGCCTTTTCGACTGTACGTAAGTGGACAAGCGGGAACAGGAAAAAGTTTTCTGATTAAAGCCATTGCAACTTATTTGCAGAAAAGGACTGAATCACCCTGTCTTGTGTTGTAACCGCTCTAACTGACTGGCAGAACATAACATTAAAGGGATTACTCTACATCGTTTACTGATGCTGCCAGTTGAGCATGATAATAAATTGCATTACAACAAGCTATCTGGAGATGCGTGTTCTGAAGTTTCCAGAGTCTTGAAGAAAATGAAACTTCTTATCATTGATGAAGTAAGCATGGTCTCAAATCTAATGCTTGCTTTTGTGCATTTGAGAATGCAAGAAATTCTTAGAACAGAGTATGATGTGTTATTTGGAGGAAAACGCATTATTGTTTTTGGAGATCTACTGCAGTTGACTCCAGTAAAAGGACAACCAGTGTTTAAAATGCTTATGCAAGAAGATACCAGGAAGTCCCTTGGAAGCATTGGAAACGTTAATATATGGTTACATTTCAAATATGCTGAACTGCTTCAAAATATGCGACAGGCAAAGGATGAAGATTATAAAAATATTCTACAAGATGTAAGAATCAGAAAAGTAAGTGAACTTGGGAAAGAAGCTTTACATGCTCAATTAATTTCAAATTTGTATCCAAATAAAAACATTCTTCCAGAGAATATTTTTTAAAAAATGACTGAGAAGAAATCTCGGATATGTTTGATGCCAACTCTGCAAGAATGTTCCATCTTCAACAACAAAATGTTAAAGTTAGAAAATGAAGAGATTGTGAAACTGGAAGCAATAGATAAAATAGAGCATATGGGTGCAACAATTGTTTTGTCAGAACATTTGAAAACAAAATTGGATTCATTAGAGAAAAGTATTTCTAAAACAGCTGGTTTTGAAAAAGACTCTGAATGTGTGTTTAAATTGTCGTATCATTTTGAGAAGGAATTTAAATGTTGAAAGAGGTCTGGTAAATGGAGCAATGGGTTATGTTGTTGATTTTATGAATTATAGAAATAGAGATGAAATTGAATTTGTAAAAATAAAATTTGATGGTATTGAGCAAGTACAACAAATCAGTCGTTGTTCTGCTAGATTTTTGCTTGTAAAAGACTTATATGTTCGCCGAAAACAGTTTCCTGTTTGTTTGGCATATGGGGTGACAATTCATAAATCTCAAGGTTTAAGTGTAGATAGTGCTTTGGTGAACATTGGAAGATCTGTGTTTAAAGAGGGTATGGCATATGTGGCATTATCACGAGAGAACTTTATCAGGATTTTACTGTAACTAACTATAACGTGGGAATTTCAATGTTTTTATGTCAGTAAAATTTCCAGCTAACTATAACTGGTGTGAAACCTATGGTTTTTTCAGTGAATATATATATATATATTCACTGAAAAAAGCAGTTATAGTTATAGTTAGTTGGACTCACTATAACTTGCGCGCCTGCAATGCACTGCTGATGACATCACATATTACATCACTCATGACATGGTCAGTGACATCACTCATGACATCACTGATGACACCATCCAGTGAACATGTGTCTTTCTGAAAAATAAATATGTTTTATATATGTATATGAAAAAGGTCGATGAAAGAAAAAATGTTTAAGTAAGTGTCTAAATGGATGTTTTAAAAAAAAATATTGATTGGTTAACTGACTTATTAAGTGTATCTTAGTGAATACATATATTAGTGAGTAATGTTTAAATATTTATATATATGTATTAGTGTTTCACTTTGTGTATAAGTGGCTGCATGGGTTGGTGAGTAGCTACATGTGTGTGTATATGGGTTATTAGATGTTTTTTTTAGTATCTTTATAATTGTCTGTTTGATTTGGTGGGGGTGTTACTTAGCACATTGATGCATCAATGACTGAATCACTGTTTGTATGTGTTTTGAAGAAAGCATATGTGCCGGACTGTATGGGTGAATGAGTGTGTATATGTATGTGTTAGTAAGTGAATGACTGTCTCACTAGTGTCTTTATCAGTAACTACATATGTTTTATTCTAGTATATGTGAGTATTGATGTATATAAGTGAGTATATGTGAGAGTGAGAGATTGAAAGAGTTCTTGTTTTAATAAGTATGTGTTTCTATTAATGACTGTTTAAGAGAGTGAGTATGTGTAAGTTTACTTAGAAGTAAGGTGGTAGTGTGTGTATAGCTGTATATGCAAAAAAATGGATGTCCAATAGTTTATTTGCATGTGTGAGTATGTGTGTGAGCAACTTTTGGAAGACTGACGGTGTGTTAACGGATGAAAAGGTGTCTCACTACATATGATAAGTGAGTATATGTATGAATGACTATATAGAACTGTTGGTGAATGATGTGTATATAAATGGTGGAATTACTGAATTGGTTGTTGTAACTGGTATAGGTATCTCCACTTTTTTGTAAATGTTAGTTTCTATTTTTGAATATGTGTTTCAAGGGTTACTTTACAGTGAAAGGAGGTCAGTCACACTGTCACAAGGATGGTGTAATCAGTGATGTCATGAGTGATGTCACAGACCATGTCATGAGTGAAGTAATATGTGATGTCATCAGCAGTGCATTACACGCACAAGTTATAGTGAGTACAACTAACTATAACGTGGGAATTTCAATGGTTTTATGTCAGTAAAATTTCCAGCTAACTATAACTGGTGTGAAACCTATGGTATTTTCAGTGAATTTAATAGGTTTTTTAAATGCTAATTCCTAACTATAACTGGTGTGAAACCTATGGTTTTTTCAGTGAATTTCATAGGTTTTTTAAATGCTAATTCCTAACTATAACTGGTGTGAAACCTATGGTTTTTTCTGTGAATTTCATAGGTTTTTTAACTGCTAATTCCTAACTTTTTATGGGGCCTCATACCTATGTGTTTTTTAGTGAATTTCTAAGGATATTTTTTCGCAAATATCTCTAGCTTAGAAAGGTATGTTTTTCTAAAAATGAATCCTATATTGTATATTAATATAATATATATATTTTTTAAAGTATATTCATTTTTTTATATTTCACTCTGGAGCGCTCCCGGTGCGCATACCGGGGCGCATCCCGTCAGCGCACCAACAAAAAAAAAATAATAATAATAATGAAGGAGTGAGCATGAGGAATGGGGACAAAGAGAGTGGTGTAAAGAGAAATAGAGCTAGAGGGAGAAACACAGAGGGACTGTGTAATAGATAGTAAAACAGAGAAAAGCTATAAGAGGAAGTAACTGAGAAAAGGAAAATGAATAAGGGAGTAAAAAAAGAGAAGAAAGATGAAGAAAACTAAAGCAGATGTTCTGGTAGAATGTGAATGGGTGATGAAAGTAAAAGAAAGGAGAGTAAAGGATGGGGAATGACAGGTAGTGACGGAACCAGAGAAAAGGAACAGTGGTGACGGAGGGAAAGAAAATAGCAGTGAGTGTAAGTAAAGAGGAGTGAAAGAGGGTGGATAAAAATGAATAAGAGTAAGACATGGGGAGTGACAGAAAGAAAGAACAGAGAGAGTAAAGGAAGGAGTGTCAGTAAGGCACTAAGTGAAGCAGAAAAAAAAGGAAAGTGAGGGAGTGTGGGTGAACAGGGGCACTTAAAGAATTTGAATTTGGTAGGAAAGTAAGGAAAAGAGAAGTAAATATGTAGGATAAGAATAAGTGAGGGAAGCAGAGTAAGGAAACAGGGGTGAGGTAGGGTGAGAGAAAAGTAGTGAGGTTAAAGCAAAGGGTGATGACAAACTACATTTTGTAGTCACACTTACCATATAATTAATGAAAACTTACTTGCATCTTTAAACTACACTTTGTATCTGTGAAAGACAAAAGAAAAAACAAGTTATAATTAGTAAAATACATATTTTTAAATAGAAGAAACAGGTCAAGAGGTAAAAAATCAAAAAAAGTGTACTAAGAAATAAAGCAATAGTGAAGGATACAAAAACAGAAATAAAGTAATGTAGAAAGACAAAAAAGAGGGAAAAAGAAATAGAAAGAGAACAAATTACTGAACATAAGTAAGATACTAAAAGAATGTGAGATACCAAAATGAAATCAGGAAACAGAAGAAAGTAAAAGGAAAATGAGTGAAAAGGAAAGGAGTCTAAATGAGGATCAGTTAATAAGAAAGAGGAATGGAAGATGACTGAGAGTGAGTGAAGGGAAGTCACAGAGTGAAGGGATGAAAGGAATGAGGTTAATAAAGAACGATAGAGGAAAAAGGAGTGAGAAAGTAAGTACACAGAAAGACAAAGGGAAGGACTGAGTGAACTGAAGTACAATGAGTGAGAAAGGAAAAAGAGTAAAGTAGCAAAAGAAGGAAAGAGAGGGGAAGAGAACTAAAGCAGTGGTACTGAGAGAATGTGAGAAAGCTGAAAAGTGGTGGAAGGGAGAGAGGAAATGCAGACAGTTGAAATTGGATTGAGGAGTTGTGAAAGAAGTGGAGTAAAGGAACAGCGATGAAACAAAGTGAAAAAAAAAGCAGTGTACGTGAGTAAAGAGAGCTAAATAAGGGTGGAAAAAGGAAAATGAGTGTGAGACAATGGGAATACAATATAAATTACACAATGCAAACTATAGAATGACTTATACAATATGTTACATTGTTTATTTTTGCTGTTCTCAGAATATATTGAATTTCACTTAAATTAGTGAGTTTAAACTCTTCATCATATAACAGCGGGAAAAAAAACACAATCTAAAAGATTATGTTTAAAAAAAAACATAAAAACTTACAAATCATATATGTACAGTAATCTTTGATTCACTTACTTTTCCTTGAGGCCAAATAGAAGATAGTGAAGGTCCTTTTGGTGGAAAAAAAAGTCTGCTGTTCTCTATAACTTCCATTTCATCAACTTCCTATGAAAAAAGATCTAAGAACATCATGCCTTACACTTTCCTTACGGCCAAATCGTGTCAGATATATGATTATTTTTTACTATGAGATCCACTTACAGTACCTATATGAGATACATAATTTTAAACATTAGACTAACTAATTAACTAACTTTTATTAACTACTCCCGTCTTCAAAGGCCAATTACCTTTACTAAAACTTTGGTTTTAAAAACACTAGGTAAGAATTTTTAAAGTCAAATGAGAATCATTGCAGTAACTCCACCTTTTTGACATTTTAAGTAGCATGTATAATGTCCTGATGTTGTCGAAGGACCGTCATGATAAATAATAGCTACAGTTATAAAGGTTCTTTCTGAAATTGATAACTGAGAAGCCACACCATTTTTGATACAAGTTGTCAATTTAGTTCCATCAGGTCTACATCGTTGGAAAACTAAAATGATATACTGACCATAACTTTGTATAAATAATGTGGATAGAATTTGACACTTACATTGGGTACACACCATATTATGATCTGCTGCTTTAACTAGATTTTTAAATGACACTGATTCACAGTCTGATAAAGTCAAATATATAACTCTTTCAGTGTCTATTCTAGTAGTACTTGATGAACTACAGTTGTGGCAGTCATGCTGCCGTTGAAAAGAAAGGCTAAAAAGATTATCTACATCTACACCTTCATCTTCCAAAACACCAAACATATACATTAAAAATTCCTGACAATCCTGCTGAATGTTCTGTGAAAATGTATCTTGACCAGAACACATATCTAAAATATTTCGAATTTCTGTTACACTTTCTATTTTTGCTCTATCAGTGCTACATTTCTCAAACACAGAATTCAATAAACCACACAATCTTTGCTCCCGATTTCCAACAATCTGTTCTTGTAAAGTTTGAAGAAATAAAACAACATTAACCACTACATTAGCATAGCAGTTGACACCAGAACTGTTTTCAAACTGAAATCCAATAACATTTTCATCAGAATCCTTTTTTCTTTCGGTTTTGAATTACAGTTTCATCTACTTTTTGTCTTTTTGCTACTACCTCACTGCAATTATTCTCATTTCTTCTTTTTCGGCCTACCACACGTTTTTCAAACAGAGGATATTGAGGCAAATGTGGAGCATACTCTCTTCTTAACCTATTGTATTCTTTAACACAATCTAGATCTGCACAAATCTTTGTCTCATCACACTCAATGTGGTAGGAAAGAACGGAAAAGAGAAGTAAACATGGAGGATAAGAATAAGTTAGGGAAGCAGAGTAAGGAAACAGGGGTAAGGTAGGGTGAGAGAAAAGTAGTGAGGTTAAAGAAAAGGATGATGGCTAACTACATTTTTTTAGTCACACTTACCATATAATTAATGTAAACTTAATTATTTTTTTTTCTACACTTTGTATCTGTGAAAGAGAGAAGAAAAATAAGTTATAATTAGTAGAATATATATTTTAAAATAAAAGAGACAGATCAAGAGGTTAAAAATCATAAAAGTGTACTAAGAAATAAAGCAAGTGTGAAGGATACAGAAAGGGAAATAAAGTAATGTAGAAGGACAAAAAGAGGGAAAAAGAAACAGAAGAAGAGCAAATTACTAAGAGTAAGGCAGATAAATTCAGTGACAGAGAGGAAGACAAGATGAGAAAAATTAAGTGAAGGTAAGTAAGATACTAAAAGAATGTAAGTTAAGAAAAACTAAATCAGGAAAGAGAAGTAAGTAAAAGGGGAATGAGTGAGAGGGAAAGGAGTCTGATTGAGGATCCGTTTACAAGAAAGAGGAATGGAAGATGACTGAGAGTGAGTGAAGGGGAGTCGCAGAATGAAGGGATGAAGGGATTGAGGATAATATAGAAGGATTGAGAGAAAAGGAATGAGGAAGTAAGTACACAGAGGGACTAAGGAAAGGATTGAGTGAAGTGGAGTACAATGAGCGAGGAAAGGAAAATGAGTAAGGGAGCAAAGGAAGGAAAGAGAGGGGAAGAGGAGTAAAGCAATGGTACTGAGAGAATGTGATTCGGTGATGAAACTAAAGAGAAGGATACTGAAAGATATGAAATGCGGGATAGTAACGGAACCGGAGTAAAAAAACTGGGGTGAAGAATGATGAGAGAGGAGCAGTGAAGTTGTTGTAAGAGAAAAGATAGAAGGTAGATAAACACAAATGAGCATAACACATGGAGAGTGAGGGACTTAGGACATAGAGGTAGTAAACGAAAAAAGAGGATAAAAGAAAGAAGCAAAGAAAGATAAGTGAGAGAGAATGGGTGAGTTATAGTGACAGAGTACGAAAAAAGAGATGAGTGAGTAAAGAGGAATTAGTAAAAGAGCAAAGGAGGAAAAGACGGAAAAGGGAAGTAAACCAGAGAGACTGAAAGCTGAAAAGTGGTGCAAGGGACAGAGGGGATGCAGACAGTTGAAATGGGATTGAGGGGTTGTGAAAGAAGTGGAGTAAAGGAATGGGGATGAAACAGAGTGAGAGAAAGGCAATGTGAGTGAGTAAAGAGAGCTGAAAAAGGGTGGAAAAAGGAAAGTGAGTGTGAGACAATGGGAATAGAATATAAATTACACAACACAAACTATAGAATAACTTGTACAATATTTTACATAGTTTATTTTTGCTGTTCTCAGAATATATTGAATTTCACTAAAAACAGTGAGTTCAAACTATTCATCATATGACAGCGGGGAAAAAAAAACACAATCTTTAAGATTGTGTTTAAAAAAAACCATATAAACTTACAAATCACATATTTACACTAATCTTTAATTCACTTACTTTTCCTTGAGGCCAAATAGTAGATGGTGAAGGTCCTTTTCATTAGAAAATACTATGCTGTTCTCTAAAACTTCCATTCCATCAACTTTCTATAAAAAAAAAGCTACAAGAACATCTGAAATATGTCTCAATTTTTTCATTTCCTCCGTGTGTTAAGTTATGACTCTTTGCTCATTCCTACACTATTCCTTACGGCCAAATAGTGTCAGATATATCAGTCTATTTTCAAATTTCTCAAATCAAACTCTGAAATTACCGTTTACCCAATGTTTTGAAGTAAAAGCTCATAGAACATTTTCATAAATGTTTAACTATTCATATTCCCATCTCTGGATCACTCATGTTCAACATTTCCTATAATACTGATATCACTTACTATGAGATCCACTTACAGTACCTATATGAGAACTGGATTTTTTATATTATGTTCATCACTTTTACTCACAATATGAATTTTAAATAGCAGAATAACTTTTATTAACTGCTCCTGTCTTAATAGGCAAATTACCTTTAGTTAAATTTCGGTTCTAAAAACACTAGGTAAGAATTTTTTAAGTCAAAAGGCAAACGTTGTTTGAAAGTCAAATGAGTATCATTACAGAAAGACCAACCTTTTCAACATTTTAAATAAGCTGTATAATGCCCTGATGTTGTTGAAGGACCGTCATGATAAATAATAGCTCCAGTTATTTGAATTTGAATTTAAATTTTGAGTTATTTGTAGAGCGCACATTCACTAAGCAGTTTCTTGGCGCTATACGATTTCAAGCTGTGGGGAAGAGAGGACTAAGGGCTAAAAAGCTTGCTCAAACAGAAAGGTCTTTAGAGTTTTGCGAAACTCCATGTATGAGGGAGAAGATCTGAGGGAGAGGGGAAGGGAGTTCCAGAAAGTGGGTGCCAGTACCGAGAATTTCTGGCCACCAGATTGTTTTTTTCTGAACCGGGGGATAACTAGCAGGGACTTGGAGGAAGAACGTAAGGCTCTGGCAGGGCTGTAGTTAATAATGGCAGAGTTGATAAACGCGGGGGCAGTGCCTGCCCGGGCTTGGAAAGTAAGGCAACCAAGTTTAAAGAGAGCTCTTTGTTTAATTGGAAGCCAATGGAGGGCCATAAGAAGAGGGGTGGAGTGATGGAATTTTGGTAGGCCACACACCAGGCGAGCTGCCTGGTTCTGCACCATCTGGAGGCATTGAAGTGCATAGGCGGGGGGGGCCATCATAGATGATGTTCCCTTAATCGATCTTAGATAAGATCATGGCCATAACAATCAGTTTAAGTGCGGAAAGAGAAAAAAAACGGGATACTTTCCTAATGATGCGTAAAGTGAAAAAACAAGAAGAGACAACAGAACTTATATGGGTGTGAAGTGTCAAATGGTGATTGAGTGTAATACCAAGGGTCTTGACAGCATTAGAAGGAGAGGGGGGGCAAAGGAGTTGGGACAAAAGGAAGACGACCAGGGGTTGCCACAGCCTCCAGTCAGGATCAACTCTATCTTATCCGGGTTGAGTTTAAGATGGTTTGCGTTCATCCAAGCCCGGATAAACAGTAAGACCGACTGTCAAGTCAAGTCAAGTCATAACATTTATATAGCGCACTACATACCCAGAGGGTTTCAAGGCGCTTAGGAAGGGGAGTAGGATTATTTGTCAAATATCCACGTTTTAAGCTGCTTTCTGAACGCTAGGTGATTCTGGGTGAGGCGAAGGTAAGCGGGGAGTGAGTTCCATGTTTTGGCAGCCAGGTAAGAGAAGGATCTGCCTCCCATGGTGGTCTTGTTGATGCAAGGTACAGTGGCCAAGGCTTGGCTGGAAGAGCGAAGTTGGCGGGAGGGGGTGTAAAAGGACATTCGAGAGTTGAGGCACTCTGGTCTGATGTCGTAGAGTGATTTGTGTGCGTGGGTAAGCAGTCGGAAAGTAATCCTCTTATTGACGGGTAGCCAATGGAGGTCTTTAAGGTGACCAGAGATGTGTTCGTTGCGTGGGATGTCTAATATGAGCCTGGCTGAGGCGTTTTGGATTCGTTGTAGTTTCTTCTGGAGTTTTGCGGTAGTACCTGCGTAGAGGGTGTTTCCGTAGTCCAGTCGGCTCGTGACCAGAGCGTGGGTGACTGTTTTCCTTGTTTCGGAGGGGATCCAGCGAAATGTTTTTCTGAGCATGCGAAGAATGTTAAAGCAGGAAGAGGATACGGCGCTGACTTGTCTGTTCATTGAGAGTGAAGAATCCAGGATGACGCCTAGGTTCCGTGCGTGGTCTGTCGGGATGGGTGCTTTCCCGAGGGCTTCCGGCCACCAAGAGTCGTCCCATGCAGAGGGGGATTTACCTAGGATGAGGACTTCTGTTTTGTCTGAGTTCAGTTTCAGACGGCTTTGTTTCATCCATTCGGCGACTTCTTTCATTCCCTTGTGTAGGTTAGTTTTGGCGGTGCTGGGGTCCTTGGTGAGAGATAGGATCAGTTGAGTGTCATCCGCGTAAGAGATGATGTTGAGGTTGTGTTGGCGGGCGATGGCCGCGAGGGGGCTCATGTATACGTTGAAGAGGGTGGGACTGAGTGAGGATCCTTGTGGTACGCCGCAGATGATTCCTGAGGCCTCGGACTTGAATGGTGGGAGGCGGACTCTCTGGGTTCTTCCGGTGAGGAACGAGGTGATCCATTCCAGTGCCTTTCCTTGGATTCCGATGTTTCTGAGGCGTTGTAAAAGGGTGCTGTGGCAGACTGTGTCGAAGGCTGCAGAGAGGTCGAGGAGGATGAGGGCGACTGTGTCTCCATTGTCCAGTAGAGTTCGAATGTCGTCTGTTGCTGCGATGAGGGCGGTCTCAGTGCTGTGTTTGGCTCGGAAGCCAGATTGTGAGGGGTCGAGTGATTTGTTGGCTTCGAGGAAGGCGGCGAGCTGGTTGTTGACAGCTTTCTCGATGACTTTGGCCGGGAATGGAAGAAGCGAGATGGGGCGGTAGTTTTTGAGTTCGGTGGGGTCTGCTGTTGGTTTTTTCAGAAGGGCGGTGAGTTCAGCTTGTTTCCAGTCTTCTGGGAAGGTAGCGGAGTTGAGGGAGCAGTTGATGACGTCTCGGAGGTGCGGAGCTATGACGGAGTCTGCTTTGTTGAAGATGTGGTGAGGGCATGGGTCAGTGGGGGATCCAGAGTGGATGGAATTCATCAGGCGGATGGTGTCCTCAGTGGAGATTGGGTTCCAGGCGTTAAGGGTGTTAACGGGGGGAAGAAGGTCAGCTGATGGTGGGGTGGGTTGGCTTCCGGGTTGGTTGTCAAAGCTGTTGTGGATGTCAGCAATCTTGTTGTGGAAAAAAGAGGCTAGGGAATCGCAGAGGGTTTGAGAGGGGGTGATGTCGTTGGAGTTGGCCGAGGGGTTGGAGAATTCCTTGACGATGTTGAAAAGTTCCTTGCTGTTGTGGGCGTTGTTGTCAAGTCGATCTTTGAATGCTGTTTTCTTGGCTTTTCGGATCAGTTGGTGGTGAGTACGGATGGCGCTTTTGAAGGCGTCATTGTTGCTGGTGGATGGGTCTTTTTTCCAGGCCTTTTCAAGGGAGCGGCACAGTTTCTTGGACTTCTTGAGGTCGTCGTTGAACCATGAGGCCTTCTTGATGCCAAGTTTGTGTTGACGTTTTTTTAGTGGTGCTAAGTTGTCGGCGGTGTTGGATAACCAAAGGGTGAGGTTGGAGGCGGCTTCGTTGGCATTAGAAGAGAGGGCTGGGGAGGTTTGAAGGAGCGATGTGGAGATCTGTTCTGTGGTGATTTTGTTCCAGTTTCTTTGTAGAGTTGGTTGGAGGAGGATGGTGGGTTTCGGCTTGTTGTAGGTGAAGTGAACGCAGCTGTGGTCAGTCCAGAGGAGATCCGTAGTGTGGCTGAAGGAGACATGGTTGCTGGAGGTGAAGATGGGGTCGAGAGTGTGACCTGCGATGTGTGTGGGGGAAGTGACCAGTTGTTTAAGTCCGAGGTTGGCGAGGTTGTCCAAAAGGGTGGCGGTGTTGCGGTCGTTGATCTTTTCAAGGTGGAAGTTGAGGTCTCCCAGAAGGATGTAGTCTTTGGAGGGGAGTGCGTGTGGGGTGATGAAGTCCGTGATGTCTTCACTGAATTTTGCGCGGGGTCCTGGTGGTCTGTAGAGGAGAGTGCCTCGGAGTGTGGATTTGGGGTCGATGTGGATCTGGAAGTGAAGGTGTTCGGAGTTAGCGAGGTTGGCGTCAGAGCTGGTTGAGATGCGGATTGATTTCTTATGGACGATAGCGATTCCTCCTCCTGTATGGTCGGTGCGGTCCTTGCGTGTGATCTTATAGTCATCAGGGATAGCGATGGCGATGTCAGGGGTGGAGGAAGCGTTCATCCATGTTTCCGTTAGGAAGACGACGTCAGGGGAGATGGTGTCTAGTAGGTTCCAAAGGTCAATGGCGTGCCTGTGGACCGAGCGGGTGTTGAGAAGGATGCATTCTAGGTGGTTGGGGTCGGTAATCTGTGTTGTGGTCGCAGCGGAGATGTAGTCGGTGCCGCTAAATTTGCAGGAGAGGCAGGAGAACGGTCCATGGGTGCGTCCAGGAGCGGCTTGGACGCAGTTGGGGGCGCGACCGGGGTTAAGGGCTAGGAGGGTGGCGGCATCGTAGGTAATGCGGGGGGGCTGGGAGGGACGGGGGCCAGGGGGTATGGCGCTGGGCGCGGTCCAGGCGCGGACGGGCGTAGACGGGCTTACCTTTGGCGCACCTTCGGCGCGGATTGGGCGCGGTTGCTGCGCGTGAACGCTGCACGCGGGAATTACTGTCATATATGGATGGTGGGGGGGAGGGGCGAGGGAGGGGCAGCGGGAGGCGGGTGCGTGCTGGGGAGCCTCGCTACGAGGCACAACAAACAAAATGGCCAGAAAAAGTAAACAAAGTCGTCAAATGCGGGCGCACTATGTAACTGCTAAGCGCTATGATTATTTAGCAGATGCGAGCGTTTTGTAAGCTGAAAATCAATTAATTAGTCACAGGTGAGGCAGTTGCGGGGAAATACCAGATATCCAGGCGGAGATCGGTCAGGGAGCGACCACTGGTCACGAGGATCAGGAGGTCACAGAGCAGTGGGCAGCGAAGCAGCCTGAAGGCAGTCCGTGGGAGGGAGGGGCAGCGGGAGGCGGGTGCGTGCTGGGGAGCCTCGCTACGAGGCACAACAAACAAAATGGCCGGAAAAAGTAAACAAAGTCGTCAAATGCGAGCGCACTATGTAACTGCTAAGCGCTATGATTATTTAGCAGATGCGAGCGTTTTGTAAGCTGAAAATCAATTAATTAGTCACAGGTGAGGCAGTTGCGGGGAAATACCAGATATCCAGGCGGAGATCGGTCAGGGAGCGACCACTGGTCACGAGGATCAGGAGGTCACAGAGCAGTGGGCAGCGAAGCAGCCTGAAGGCAGTCCGTGGGAGGGAGGGGCAGCGGGAGGCGGGTGCGTGCTGGGGAGCCTCGCTACGAGGCACAACAAACAAAATGGCCGGAAAAAGTAAACAAAGTCGTCAAATGCGAGCGCACTATGTAACTGCTAAGCTGTAGACTGTGACCTCCATTTGTTGTAGTGCAAAAATGAGAGGAAAGATATAAAGATTAAATAAAAGGGGGGAGAGAGAAGAGCCCTGGGGAACCCCACATTTCACCCTGCTAGGCGAGGCAGAAAATTCGGCCAGATGAACCGCCTGTGTGCGCCCCTCCAGGAAGGATCCTATCCAGGCAAGGGGCTGACCCCCTATGCCCGCCACCTTGACACGGGACAGGAGGATGGAATGGTCTACCGTGTCAAAGGCGGCGGATAGGTCAAGGAGGACCAAGGCCTGGGGGGTGTTGGTGTCGAGTCCTTCCCTTAGTTGATCCATGACTGAGATAACCACTGTCTCAGTGGAGTGGCGGGGTCGAAAGCCTGCCTGGCAGGGAGCAAGGTAATTGCTGCTCTCTATAAAGGAGCTGAGCACCTGGGTGACATGGGACTCTGCTACTTTTCCCAAGTAAGGGAGAAGGGATATAGGGCGGTAGTTTGCAGGGGAAGAAGGGTCGGCTCCTGGTTTTTTTAATATAGGAAGAATTATGGCAGTCTTCAGGGAGGCCAGAACAAGGCCTGAGGTGAAGCAGTTGTTCAGGAGGGCAAGGGCGGGGGATGGACACGCCGAGAAAAACTGGCTAAGAATGCGTGCCGGACCAATGTCAGCTGGAGAACCTGACTTAATGCGGCTAAGCAGGGGGGACAGGGATTCTCTGGTGAGAGGAGGGATAGTAGTGAGGGAACGGTTGTTTTCGGGGGGTTGGGGTGGACTGAAAGTAAGAGGGGGGATTTTAGCTTTGATAAGGGCTATCTTGTCAATAAAGAATTCATTAAGCGAATCACATAAGCCCTGAGAGGGGGGAATCTTAGGCAGAGTTCTGTCCGATGAAGCCAACTCGTGGACGGTGGAAAATAGTTCACAAGATTGGCATTCTGCCGCCAAGATGCGTCCAGAGAAATACTCGGTCTTAGCTGTCTAGATGGCTACTTTATATTCGTTGAGCACGGTAACAAAATGTTGTCTGCGGGTGGTGCAGTATGCTCGCCTCCAGGCTCGTTCAGCCTGTCTTACCTCTAATTTCTTAGCTTTAAGAGCAGGGCTGAACCATTTATTGGCATTATGAGAACGGTTGATGGTCGTCCGCTTCAGGGGGGCCACAGTGTCACAAGCACTAGTGAGCCACCGATCAAGTGTGACAGTCTGGGAATGAGGGTCCAGGTACGAGAGATCAGGACAGGTGGTAGCTAACGTGTTACAAAGAGAAGGGATATCAACGTTATGCCAGTTCCTAGCCCAGGTGTTTTTGGGAAAATGAAGAGATGTTTTTTAGCTCAGGTCCAGGGAAAAGGCAAGCAGGGAATGATCCGACCAGGCGCAGGGCGTGATGGTAGGGGTGGACATTATAATGTTAAGTGTCCAAATCTGGTCTAGGGTGTGGCCACGGATGTGGGTGGGGCCTTGGACATGCTGAGTAAAATTAAGACTAAGAAGTGATTGAATAAATTCTTTAGAGGTAGAATCCTCTGCAGGATCGGTAGGCCAGTAGTTAAAGTCGTCCAAAACCAGAACAGAGGCGTTATTGATCACCAAGGTGGCTAATAAGTTCTGAAAGGCAGCAAGGAAGTCGGGGAATGACTGAGGAGGTCGGTAGGTTAATACACAAGTGATAGGAGTCTTGAGGGAGGTAGAACGCGCTACTAGGCAGTCAACGGCTGGCAATGTGGGCAAGTCTAGGGTCTGAAAATGGAAATCCCTGCGGGCAATCAAGGCTACCCCGCCTGCTACTTTGCTCTCAGGTCGGTCGGCGCGGAGCATAGAGTAGTGAGATGGAAGAGAGGCTAGGACGCTTGGCAAGGAGTCGGGCCTATACCAGGATTCAGTTAAAAACAGAAGGTCTGGGGAATTAGAATCCAGAAGGTCATATATTTCAGTCTGATGTTTAACGGCTGATCTCGTGTTGAGGAGAAGGGCAGTGGAGGGGGAGGGGTTTGTGTGATGGGCACGGGAGAAGCAATGCCAAGCTTTTGGGCATAGGACAGTGTGGCATGATTCAGTTGCCAGTTGGCTTGTAATGAGGGCAGTTGGTCAGGGGTATATGTAAGAAAATGCGCAGGGGGTTGTGCCCCGTGTCCCGATCGAGCACGGACAGGCGCAGACGGGCTTGCCTTAGGCACGCCCGCTGCGCGTACGGGGATCACACATTTTATAGAGGACAGGAAGTGGCGATAGGGGGTGTGGCCTCTCGAGTGAGGGGCGTGGCCTATGTGGGCGGCGGTGATGGCAGCAATGGCAGGGTCCCGCAGCAACGATAAGCTCCGCTGTGCGGTAAAGTTGGAAACGTGAATGCGCCCTGAGCAAGTGGGGAATGAGCAGATAAAATCAACAAATAGTAAGTGACACTCAAATATTAAAAGCAAACAGACAGGCCTACTCCCGGCTTCCGCCTCAGGAGGAAATCTCTATCGAGGTGGCGCTAGTATTCAGCGTCAGATATAGTGGTGATAGGGGGGGTGGCCTCTCGAGCGAGGGGCGTGGCATACAAAGGTTCTTCCTGAAATTGATAACTGAAAAGCCACGAAATTTTTAATAGAAGTTGTCAATTTAGTTCCATCAGGTCTACATCGTTGAAACATTAAAATGACATACTGACCATGAGTTTGTATAAATAATGTGGACAGCATTGGACACTTACATTGGGAACAAACCATATTATGATCAGCTGCTTTAACTAGATTATTAACGACACTGATTTGCAGTCTGGTAAAGTCAAATATACAAATCTTTCAGTGTCTATTCTAGTACTAATTGATAAACTACAATTATCACAGTCATGCTGCCATTGATAAGAAAGCCTAAAAAGATTTTCTACATCTACACCTTCATCTTCCAATACACCAAAAATATACATTAAAAATTCCTGACAATCCTGCTGAATATTTTGTGACATTTTTTTTGACCTGAACATATGTCTAAAAGATTTCGAATTTCTGAAACACTTTCTATTTTTGATCTATCACTGCTACATTTCTGAAACACAGAATTCAATAAACAGCAGAATCTTTGATCCCGATTTTCAACAATCTGTTCTTGTAAAGTTTTAAGAAAAAAACAACATTAACCACCACAGTAGCATAGCAGTTGACACCAGAACTGTTTTCAAACTGAAATCCAACAACATCTTCAACAGAATCCTTTTTTCTTTCTGCTTACAATTACAGTTTCATCTACTTTTTGTCTTTTTGCTACTACCTCACTGCAATTATTCTCATTTCTTCTTTTTCGGCATACCACACGTTTTTCAAACAGAGGATATTGAGGCAAATGTGGAGCATACTCTCTTCTTAACCTATTGTATTCTTTAACACAATCTAGATCTGCACACATCTTTGTCTCACCACACTCAATCAAGTACAATCCTGATAAAGTCCTGACTCGTGATAATGCCACATATGCCATACCCTCTTTAAACACAGATCTTCCAATGTTCACCAAAGCACTATCTACACTTAAACCTTGAGATTTATGAATTGTCACCGCATATGCCAAACAAACAGGAAACTGTTTTCGGCGAGCATATAAGTCTTTTACGAGCAAAAATGTAGCAGAACAACGACTGATTTGTTGTACTAGCTCAATGCCATCAAATTTTATTTTTAAGAATTCAATTCCATCTCTATTTCTATAATTCACAAAATCAACAACATAACCCATTGCTCCATTTACCAGACCTCTTTCAACATTTAAATTCCTTCTCAAAATGAGTCTTTTCAAAACTAGCTGTTTTAGATATACTCTTCTCTAATGAATCCAATTTTGTTTTCACATTTTCTGACAAAATAATAGTTGCACCCATATGCTCTATTTTATCTATAGCTTCCAGTTTCACAATCTCTTCATTTTCTAACTTTAACATTTTGTTGTTGAAGATGGAACATTCTTGCAGAGTTGGCATCAAACATATCCCAGATTTCTTCTCAGTTATTTTCTTAAAAATATTCTCTGGAAGAATGTTTTCATTTTGATACAAATTTGAAATTAATCGAGCATGTAAAGCTTCTTTCCAATGCTCACTTACTTTTCTGATTCTTACATCTTGTAGAATATTTTTATAATCTTCATCCTTTGCCTGTCGCATATTTTGAAGCAGTTCGGCATATTTGAAATTTAACCATATATTAACGTTTCCAATGCTTCCAAGGTACTTCCTGGTATCTTCATGTGTGAGCATTTTAAACACTGGTTGTCCTTTTACTGGAGTCAACTGCAGTAGATCTCCAAAAACAATAATTTGTTTTCCTCCAAATAACACATCATACTCTGTTCTAAGAATTTCTTGCATTCTCAAATGTACAAAAGCAAGCATTAGATTTGAGACCATGCTTACTTCATCAATGATAAGAAGTTTCATTTTCTTCAGGACTCTGGAAACTTCAGTACATGCATCTCCAGATAGCTTGTTGTAATGCAATTTATTATCATGCTCAACCAGCAGCATCAGTAAACGATGTAGAGTAATCCCTTTAATGTTATGTGCTGCCAGTCCAGTTGGAGCGGTTACAACATAAGATAGCGGTGATTCAGTCCTTTTCTGCAGATAATTTGCAATGGCTTTAATCAGAAAACGTTTTCCTGTTCCCGCTTCTCCACTTACGTATCGTCGGACAGGCTACACGAGCACTCTTTTTTCTCATGTCTGAATCCATGTTCAATCTGTTCTGTGACTTCATCATATATCTTTTTCTGCTCAACGTTTAGTTGTTTTACCAAATCTTTTAAGTTAACTACATCCTCTTGAGCTTGTTCCATAGCTCGTTCCACCTCATCCATGGCAGTTGCAGCTTCATTTTAGATAATTGGTCCTCCTAGTGGATCCTGACTCAATGAAGTAGAACTCTGACTGTCTTGAGAACTGTCTCTAGCAATCTCTTCAGCAATTGTGACTTCTTGCTCTATTTCTTTGTTCAACATTTGCAGATAATTTGGAAAAACAGGACATTCTATGGTATCCTTGGTTGCATTAAAAGAGTCTTCATTACAGGGAAAATCTCCAAGTAGTTCCTCTTCTGTACGCCATGGCTTAAAGAGTTGCAAAAGAGCTAAATAGTAAAATTCTCTTTTGTCTGGAGATTCGCAACTCAATTTTCGATGATTAATCAAATGGCCTTTTCTCTGCTTCACTAGACATCCTTCATACCCAATGACAGCATATTTTCCAATATTTATATCTTCTGTGATGTCTCTCATAACTATAGTTTTGCAGAACTTCATACAAACAAGTGTACTCAAGGTGAGTACTTCTATTTGGATAGTATGTATCCAACATGTGTGTCTTCAAAATACCTGTACTGTTTGGTTCTTTCTCCGCCAAATATTCAATTTCTTGTACAGATTTCAAAACTCTGTTTCGTGTTGCAGCAAGACCTAGACTCACCCAAATGATTGTTCTTGATTTGGCATAGAGACTTGCTGATGATAACCGATCAGAACATTCATATGCTCAATTTCTCGATGCGACAACATCTTCAGACTGAAACTGTATAATTTTTTACTTATACTCTTTTCATGTGAAATGTCCTCCCACATTTCCTTCAGTTCTGTCTTTTCTTTTTTTGTGATGTAAGACGTCACATATCGAGCCAAGGCAATAGAGTTGTCAGCAACGAACTGAATATCCATGTTAGCATTTCACATGGACAAAATCACTGGGTTGTATTCGTTAATATACTTGGACTCTTCGTTTCTTTTTAAATCGATGTATTTTTTGTTGATTTCCTTGTCACAGTATGTTGCAGAGAAGACATCAAATTATTTACTCTTCCTTTAAAAATCACTGGTCGTGGAAACGCGAAACGACATTTTGTGTAGAACTTGTCCTTGTTTCTAAATTTTCGACGACAGTACTTTCCACAACGATGGGATTGAAAACGTAAAACTTGTTGCCTTAAACTGCTTTCTTCAGTAGTTTTCGGAATAGCACATGTTGAATACTCTTCAATGAAACTCATCACTGTGTCATCCGAATCAGTTCCAAATGTGGGTGCATATTTAATCCATAACAACATATGTATGTGAGGAGCACCTCTCGCTTGATACTCCTTCCTCCAAAAGAAATCCAAAACCTCTCCAAGGAGAGGATTTTTTTTGTTGGTAATAAAAGACATCATAGCTTCAAACCTTAGATTAAAATATCTGCAAACATTCACTGGATCCAAAGAACACAGTTCTCCAGGTGTTTTCAATTCTATATTTTGTATGTTTCCATTTGTCTCTCGTAGAAATTGAAGTGTCATCCCATGCATACTCAGCACAGCTAAGAGTGAGGAAAGTTTCTTAGCATACATTTCAATTACCCATGACGACGGAACCAATACTCGTTTGTTCCACGCTGACATGTCATGAGATTGATTAGCTGAGATTCCAAAATACTGTCTTGCAGATTGACTTTCTCCATGAAGTCCCTCGCCGAAACCTTTTGCAGATGAGCTCCACTCTTCAGTATATGATTAACTGCATAAGAAAGCCCAGACAAATCACTTTCATACAGTAGATGAAACAAATACAGAATGCAATAACAAAACCTTGGATCTTCAGCGTATAATCTTAAAGTCCGGTATTTAGCTGCAGGAATTTGAACTGGTCGATCGTCATATCGTCTGCCTCGACCTGTTGGAAAAAACTGTGGAAAACAATGAGCTTCCAAACTTTCTTCCCATACACTAATAGGACTTCCTTTTGCTGCTTTCATTTGAAACAAGTCAATTGCATTCCCCATTACTTCTTTGTAATGCAAAGGATGAACAGTATAATGTTCGTATATTTCTTCACTTCTAGACACATCAACTTTTTCAATTTGGCCGGCTGAACAATCACTGTCTTCTTCTGTAGCTATTTCCTCTGCTCCAACACATACATGTTTGTAGTACTCATTGTTTTTGACCAAATACAACGTTGCCTTTTTGACTTTCCTAACATCCACTAAATCTTGCCAGATTTTCTTACTCTTTGTCGGAACCCCATTAACTAGAATAACCAGAGGATCCTCTTCTACTCTTTCTACAACAATTGTATCAATATTTTTCTTGACATCTAGAGGCAAATAAACAACTCTTCCCTTTAATCCTCTTTGTAAATCTGTAGGAGGCAATTTACATATCTTAGGCTCCATGCGAACAATAGCCTGAAAAGGATGGACACATTGAATCAAAAAAGATTCATAAGTATTTAAATCCATCAATTTAGAAGGAATATCTATCAACTGAAGATTATTATGAACAGCTCTAGCAGGCATTCTATTTTCATTTAATTTTTTAAAACAATAATTACAAATACGCTGATTAAAACTCAAATCAAAAGAATTCTCCACCAACAAATAACTTACAAAATCTTTCCATTCACTATTGTTTTCCATTTCACTTTTTGCATATAAATCAACTAACCTAATCTGAATCTTATTATGAGTCCGTCGACAACACACACAAGTTAAATTAGGCCTTTCACTTGATTTCACCTTAAACTTGGTAATTTCCTCGTCAAACTTTTCTATACTTGAAATCTGTACATTGTCTTCCACAATACCATCTATTACTATATCCATTTCTACACTGTCCTCTTTGTCCCCAAAATAACAAAACTCAATTTCTTCACAAATACTCTTCACATCTACTTCAGATCCATGCAAAAGAGCACTGTTTAACTGTTTAAGCTTAAGTGCTGCACTGCTAACATCCTAAAATGATGAAAAACACTCTGACATACTTTTCTAGAAAGACAAGTGTACACTGGACCCTTAGTATGTCTCCCTAAAACTTCATCAGCTAACACCTCTTCTGCATCTATAGACACAAGTTTCTCTTTTTCCATCAGACAACCGTCTTTCCCCTCATATGCTCGACCACTGGTGTCAACTGCATGCACCAAATCAATCTCCTGGAAGTAACTCTCCTCATTAAAAAATGGCTCAGAACTTGAACCATGCATCCCTTCTCCTGAAAATACTTCACAAAAATTAGTCTGATTAATTATTCTTTTCCATCTACTGTTCAATTTGAAAACATCAATTGCCTTGTTAAGTACCCTAATTCTATTGATTACTAAAATAAATAATTTTTTCTTAACTTCGAAAGCCTGATCAACAATCTTCTCTACACTTTTCTTTTTCTTGTAGAAAGCAGCTCTCTGTTCATCTTTCTTCATATTTTTTAACAAATTTAAAACTACCCTATTACGAAACATTTGTCTACGAATGTCCCTAAATTGGTTTTGTCTTCTATTACTATACATACTGTTCACTCCTGGTCCAGTAGTAACACTTTTGGGGGGCCTCTCCTTCCTTTTCAAATTTGCTCTCTCTTTCTGTATATTCTCTTTCTCATTAACATTTATTTTTGCTCTACATATGATCCAAAAAAAAGACTTAGTTCTCTTACCAGGAGCTTTTTTTGTGGTTTTTGAAGTACTTGTTGTAGAGGAGTGCTTTAATTCCTTTTCTGTTTTTGTTTTTTTTCCGTATGGCATCTTTCCTTCTCCTCTGCCTTGAAGGCATATTTCCAAAACTTTTGAATTGTTGATGTCAAACTGTGGTAAAGAAAATAATAACACATTATAGACCACTATTAGCAAACAACAAAGGAATGACAATATGCAAACGATATAAACACTAGTTTACAACATATCTAAGTTTATATCACAGCAACTATATAACTAGGAGTAAGACAGAGAAAAACAGCTAGACGGAGTAACACAAAGAGACAGACAGAGTCAGACAAAGAAACAGGTAGAGGGAGTAAAACATAGAGAAGGAGTAAGACAGAGAGAGTGTATAATATGTTGTAAGACAGAGAAAGGATGTAAGTCAAAGAAAGGGAGAAAAAGAGTAAATCACAAAAAGGGTGTAACAGGGTGTAAGACAGAGAGAGGGTGTTAGAAGGGAAGAGGATGTAAAAGAGACTTAAACAGAGAGAGCCTGTAAAAGGAAGAGAGAGAGTAAGCTTGAGAGAGGGTGTAAGAGGAAGTAAAAAAAGACAGAGGATATAACAAGAAATAGTTCAGAAAGAGGATATAACAGTAAGAAAGGAAGAGAATAAAAAAGTCAGAAAGAGGGATAGAGGGTGTAAAACAGACAAAAGGTGTAATAGGGAGTAAGACAGGGTGAGAATGTTACAAAGAGAAATGTTGTAAGACGGAGTAAATCAGGAAGAGGATGTAAGACAGAGTATGATTTAGAAATTGCTATAAAAAAGAGAGAAAGGGGAGAAATCAGAGACAGGGTATAACAGAAAGTAAGTCAAAGAGAGAGTGTAAGAGAGTGTAACACAGAGTCAGGATGTAAAAAGGAATAAGTCAGAGAGAGGGTGTTAGAAGGGGACAGGTGGAAAAATAATAATAATGCTTGGTAAAGAAATGTTGATGCATAAAGGAGTTGTATTTTGAAAATAAGTGACAATTCAGTAGTGTAATAAAATACTTGTACATATGACCTGTACTCTGTTTTTTTAAATGTTATTTAAAAAAAGATTTACAGCACATTAATTAGTTTTACATTATTTACAAGGTTTAGATACTGTGTACATGATTGCACATTTTACCTGTGTTTCCTCAGATTAGGAAGCAGTTTGTGCAGATGAGGTGAGGCCTGTCCAGAAGAGCAGAGGAGGTGAGGCCTGACCAGGGGAGCAGAGATGGTTAGGCCTGTGTCTAAGAATGCAGTGGACTGGACTTCATGAAGCCTCTCCCCCACTGCATTCTTAGACACAGGCCTCACCTCCTTTGCACCCCTGGACAAGCTTCTCTCCCACTACACTCTTGAACACAGGCCTCACCTCCTCTGCACCCCTGTACAAGCCTCAGCTCATCTACAACCCTGAAAAGGCTTCACCTCATCTGCACCCCTGGACAGGCCTCATCTCATCTACACCCTTGGACAGGCATCACCTCATCTAAAACTATTTATTCCTTCTCAAAAATGTAAAAACCATTCCTTTGCCCGAAAATCGTTTTTCGCATCACAATTCGGAAACACAGCGCAGGTCCTATGTACAAGCATACAATTTCACTACTGAAACCTCACTATTTCACAAAAGACAATTCCTCTATCATGCATATGTTAATATCAAGCATTTCCAAAAAACATGCCACAAACCAAAAAGAAAGAATCTCAATCAGCAAGCATTATCAAAAAGCAAGACACAAACCAACAGCAAAAAAACTCAGGGCCTTATTTATGAAGGCCTTGCACAACCGGTGCGTCACTTTTTCCCATGTTAAAAGTGACGCACCGGCGGCACAAGGCAATCATAAATAAGGCCCAAATGTAAATACCATTGATTTGCCCCTAAAATCGTTTTTTGAATAACATTTTAGAAACACAGCACAGGTCCTATGTACAAGCATTCAATTTCACTACTGAAACTTCACTATTTCACAAAAAACAATTCCTCTATCTTGCATATGTTTATATCAAGCATTTCCAAAACAACATGCCACAACCCAACAAGAAAGAATCTCAATCTGCTTCCTAATTTGAGGTAACGCAGGTGACATCATTCTAAAAGGTTCAAATACATTTCTTTACAGAGGCAGACACTATTATTTGCTTCTCAAAAATATAAAAGCCATTCTTTTACCCAAAAATTGTTTTTTAAATAACTTTTTACAAACGCAGCACAAGTCCTATGTACAAGCATTCAATTTCACTACTGAAACTCCACTATCTGCTTCCAAATCTTCTCCATAGAGCAAACAAGTCTCTGTCTAAATTACATGAATCATTACTTACCATCACAAATGCTTTGGGAGACTGAGAACAGTGTCAGACACTCACACCAATTTTTCTTTAGCAGAGCAAAAGATATGCACTCAATACACTGAAACCAAGACTGGCACATAAAACCTCTAATTCTACACACATATACCTCATTTCAACTAATCAAAACTCTTCCCTCACTATTTTCAAACCAACACCCTTCCCCCTCTCAGACCTTTCTACCTGTTACCATAGCAAGTCCCTCCTAACTGAACTCTCTGGTTCAAAAGTTTATTCTACAATGTTGCAAATTAAGTCAGCAAGGATGTTTGACCTCTCAATACACCAGCTTATCCAGGGCATTATTGCTTTAATTGACTTTTTCTTAACCATTCAAATTGCTTCTTTCACACAACACAACCATGCACCCTAACTTTTAGTTTTCAACTATCTGAATCCTCCAATCATTGCTTGTGATTCAAGAGCAGGGAAAATCCACAATGATTTTTGTAGACTCCTACTGTTCCAACTGCCATTCCATTCCCACACTTCATCTGACTGCACCAGAACCTTCTCTCATCATGTATTCTGTGTGGATTCTTGGACATAGCTACATCCACTGGGCTCAAAGGTATGCAGCTAGCAGAAATGTTCACATCCTTGATTTAACAAATGTGGAAATCAAGTGGATTGGCCAGAGAGGATTGAGATGTCACCAATTGATACCATTGGTGAAAACCTTCTCGCATCTGCCAAACCCTGACCTCTTAATAGTGCACTGTGGTGGAAATGACTTGGGCACTTTGACTGGGGTTGGTCTGGAAATGCTTTTAAAGGACACCTTTGCTCAATTGATGACACTTTTTCCACAAACTGCCTTGGTATATTCCAATATATGTCAAAGACAGAAATGGAACTGGTCCAACCAATTTTGTCCACAATTTGAGAAAGCACGGAAAGATGTGAATAAATCTGGTTCTGCTTACATGAGAGACTATGGAATGGGTTCAATATACAACAATAACTTACGTTACAACATGCAAGACATCTACAGAGGAGATGGTGTGCACTTCTCAGTTGAGGGGAATAGAATATTCCACCTGAATTTAAGACATTGGAACCTACTTGTAGGGACTTAAATCAGCCACAGAACCCAAAAGCTCTTTTCAGGGCTACCCTACCTCTGATCACTCATAATGATTTTCTTTTTCTAACTTTTTTCACTATTTTTCACCAAAGTATGCTCCCCGGTACGCTCCCCGGTACGCTTCCCGGTGGGCGTACCGGGCGCTCCCCCGTGAAACATTTAAAAATGTTTTTTGGGGGGGACATAAATGGGCCTCCTAAACCCCCCTCAGAAAACCTAGAGTGTCAGGAAGTGTCTATCGTGCCCCCTTCTACCCATTCCCAACGTTGTTTGTCCTCCATCTTGTGTCTCAATTCAACCGAAACACAAAATGGCGGACTCCCGTAGAGCCTACCGGTACGCGTACCGGGGGGCGCACCGGTAAGCGCTCCCTAAAAAAATGTGGGAAAGTAATTTACATATAAACCACTGGAGACACTTACATCAAATATAGAATAGGCCCTACTACATAGCAGTCCCTTCCATTTACCCACATTTGGTGGTATTCCATTGAGCCATTTGGGCTGTAGCCCTGTCTAAATATCCTGAGGTAAATTACATGACAAAAACACATATGAAACTGTTTGAATTTTCAACCAATTAAAATGTTACTTACATTTTTTACTTTTTTTTGCTGACATTTGATTGGTTAAGTACATGAATATATTTGAAAAATGAGAGGGAAACACAGCCATTTTGACTGATACTACCGAAGGTACATTTGGAAAGAATTTTGACAGAAAACTTCAACTACTTTGAAAAAGGTAAGTTGGTAATTTGAAAGGAGAACTATATTATGCACGTTAAGTTAATTTGGGAAAACGTTTTCTGATAGTTATATACTGTCCCTCTGTAAGAGCTAGAGATTGAGATAGACTTCTCTGTTATTATTATGAATTGAGTTAGGCTTCTCTGGTATAATTATGAATTTACTTAGGCTTCATCACATGCACTTTTTAATAGTTCTACTTCCTGCCTGAAACCATATACTGCCCAAAGATAACTTCACTGTTAAACACTCAAAAGTACCTGTCTGAACTTAAACCCAACAGTGCCCTAACTCTACTGATATATATATTTTTTTCAATTTACAGCAAAAAAATGGAAGGAGAAAAACAATCAACTGTTATTTCTTTGGAAGTAAAGGTGGAAAATCCAGAAGAACAAAAAGAAGAATTTAATTTCATGGATGACTCTTTCGACCAACAGTTACTAGAATCTTTGGAACAAATAGAATCATGTACTAATGATTAAGAGGAAATTCCGGATGATATTATGTTAGATACGCACTCCTGTGTGTGTCAAGTGACGTTGTGGCTTTGAATTTACTCACGGTGGCACGCACACCAAATTGCGTGCTTCAACTACATCAATGATCCGGCCCATCATCGCGGCTTGGTTTTGATTGTTCCACTGCTTGCGGCCTGGTGCCTCATCCCGATACCTTTTCCCCGGTGCTTCACCAGTGCATTAAACCGACTCCCTCCCCCTCCCCCCCCCCCGGACCGGACCGCACCGTACCATGCCGCACTGGATTGGACCGGGCTAAGCTGATCCCTGTGGGCGACTGGGAGTGCCGGTGGTAGAGGGAAACTTCGGGGGTAGCGGGAGCAGAGGTGCAGAGGTGAGAGCGGGAAAACGGCAGGGAACTGGAGAACCGCGGAAGGGCTGTGTGCCTGGCATAAAGGCACCTCACTGCAGACGCTAGTATTCTTACTGACAAGCTGCGCTGTGATCTGTTTGGCAGTTCTGTTCCTGCTGCTCTAAGGACTGCTGTTGATCCTCTAATTCCCGATCTTTGACTTATGTTTCAGATTCTTGCAATGTGACATTAGTAAAGTTTCAGACACTTAATCCTATGCCCTAAGACTTTTGGTTCAGTCCGCGTTTGTCAACGAACCGTAGCAGCCAGAGAGTAGAGGCGGAGCCGGAGAGCAGAGAGCAGGAAGTGGTTTCAGAGCAGAGGCTGAGCTCGGAAAACGCTGCGGAAACGCTGTCGCAGCTGTCATCCGTTGTTCAGGTTGTTCAAGTTCAGGGGCTGAGGGCCATCGAGACTCGCAGAAAAGTGATTGGTCCCCCCATTACATTCCATTCCTTTACTCAGCGCTCCTTCACCTAAGGACTATTTGAGGACTACCAACGTAGTGGCCACTCACTGACTCATTTCCTCAGAACTTTGTTGCTGCTATCCACGGAGGACTGGGAGTCCTACAGGCTTTGCGGTTATTGGGGCTAGGAAGGATGTTTGTAGCGCCGCACTCGCTCTCCCAGAGTGCTACTGCCAGCTGCATCACCGCTGTGGGACTGCGAGGCTTTGGAATCAGCTGTAGCCTCTTCCCGCAGCGGCCACGCCCCCTCATTTGCTGAAGGCTTCTTCAGCAGTTAGTGCTTTTTGCGAAGCGGTACGCGTGCAGGACGAGACCCGGACGAAGGGCGGGCCCTCTGAGGCCCTCGGAGGCCGAAGTAGGCTGGAGCTGGGCCTACCCCCCAAGTTATACTTTGCATTTCAATAATTGTGTGGATTGTCACTTTGTTTATGAGTTGCCGAAAGCCTCATTAGGTTGTACTGCATTTAGGAGTCCCCAGGTTCACGTAAAAGGATGACTGCTAAAAAACTAAGATCCGGGAGAATTTTGCTGGGTAGAGCGTGTTCTAAAACTAAATTTAACCCACTTAGAAATAAGAATGGTCTTACAACACACCTAAAGGGAAATTGCCAGCTGTTCAGTCTCTGGGAACGGGGTTTGAATAAAGCTGTTTTGGCAAAACCCAATTTGAATGATAAGGCCGAAAGTAGTAAGGATGTGATAGACCCACTCCCTGTAAAAGACTTTTGCGCCCCTGTGAGATTATCGGTGACAAACAAAAAAGAAGAGGCCAAAACCCAGATAAATGAAGCAGCAGAGATTGCTTCTCTGCCCTCAAATCTTTATTGTACCCTTGAGAACAATCTTACAAGTAAAAATGCGAAGGCCTTAGTTCATAACCCCCCCCAATTCTATCAAACTTTTTTCTAATCACTCCCCTAGTGGGTCTGTCCAAAAATCTTCCTATAGTTTATTAGTTCAGAGAGAAGAAGATAGTAATAAATTTGTATCTTCCGAAATGAACTTGGAGCTTCATAATCGTTATGTTGCAGACAAGTCCATTGGGATCTCTAATCATGCTAAGACTCCGGCTACATTTGTTCCATCTGGCCTCCAACTGTACAGTAGTACACCTTCCAATAAATCTCACGCTAATAGTACATCAATGAGTCCTGTTCTTAACATTACAGGCCTAGATGTCTCTAACCCTGTTAGATCTGATAAACCTATTTCTGAGTCTCTGATTTCATTGGAATGCCTGCTTTCTTCTATACTATCTTTATTGGAGAAATTTGTTGGGGGATCGGATTTGTGTTTTGAAACGGTAACACAAATCCTAAAAGTCCTATTAAATAATTGTCAAGAGAAGGTTCCTCCCTCAAACTTTGGTGTTAGTTCCCCGGAGTGTGATGGGTCGAATAACATATTATCAGAGAATGTATCTGTTTCCTCCGATGTCCCCCAAGCGGCTGTAGTAGGTGAAAAGTCGGTCTCTTCCACACATATACTTACTTCTAATTGTGTGGTGGAGCACGATGGTTCTATAGTTGTAGCTCCAGCCGCCTTGAGTGTGAGGCAGGAAAAGGAGTGTTTTGCGATTTTTAACCAACAGAAAGGCAAGGAAGACAAGGTAGTTTTGGAAGCGGCTGCTAGTGGGAAAAAAGGAAAAATTGGGAAATTAAATAAGAAGGGAAGAAACAAAAGGAAGTTAATTCGCAGGATTGAAAAAAATAGGCAGAGGAAAATCTTCTTTGATGCCCAGCAGGAAATCTCCATTAAAGAAGATGTTTCTGAGGGGCAAGTAAGTGGTTCTAAAAATATGTTGAGGGACACAAAAGTAATTCTAGATTTCTTCCAACCTCCTCCTTTAGAGCTAATTACTATTCCCAACATAAAAATTCCAGCCCCTCCTCTATTGGTTTCTAATCCTGCCCCTAACGTTTCTAATGTTGCAAAGGGTGGATTTAATGTTGTTAAGGGGGAGCCACTTAGGGCGGGTCATTTGGGGGCGACTATTAATAATGCTTTGGATACGGGTTTGTCAGTTCTTAACCCTTTGGCTAGGTCATTTTCAGGCTTGACGATAGGTGTGTAGGATACAAGCAGAACCACTGATCTCAGGAAAGAGGAAAATATAAATACATTTATCCTTGATTTCTCTCCCCTGTTTGAGGCAGATTGTATTTTGAATAGAGCCGCTCTTCTTAAATGTTTCCATGAGTCCGGAAAATTGGAATTAATCAATCTTCTGATATAGATCTGATTTTTATCTTTAAAACAGATGGAAGATTTCTAACGAGGGCTAAGTTCCATTCTAAGCTCATTGTAAATTTGATTCTTCAGTGTTCTGAGAGCTTTCAGAGTAGGGGGATTGATGTTACGCCTTTCTGGGGGAATGCTCTGAAAGATAGAATAATTACATCTTCAAGGGGTGCAGGTTCCCCCGTCCCCCTCTTCCCTACAGCTCTGGGTAGGAAAGAACGTTTTGACGTTTACAATGACCTAAAAATTTTCTTATCAAAAAATATTTGCTGCGTATCGGAAATTAATCCACCTCCCCCTTCGGTACGTAGTAAGAATGATGATGAGAGCTCCCGTTGGAATTGGCTGCTGGGTGTTCTTGAGAGGAAACCCACAATTAGTCAGGAATTGCAATCTGATCTTTAGCAGCAATCAAAAAATCTTGTCTTCGAATGCAGCAGGTTTAAAGAATAACTCTGAAAAAATCGAGTTTCTCCTTTCTTCTGAGGCCAGTGTGATCTGTCTCCAAGAGACTTAGCGCACTGATAATCTTGTCGTGGGTAGTGACTACATTATTCTGGAGGGTAAAGCCTCCTCTTCTTCATCTAGAGGCCATGCAAGAGGGGGTATTGCCTGTTGTCTATCAAACCGGATAAAATGGAATTTTTCACATTTTCTGGATCCCTGTAACTTGTTTCAGGCAGTAACATTATTTCGTTTTGACAATGTGGAAATTCCCACTCCAATCGTCTTGATTAATGTGTATATTCCTCCCCATGAATATTTTTTGAAGAAGGTCTTCTCCTATGCTAAGAAAGTGCGAGAGAAAACCCCGTCTGCTTACATAATCTTGGTTGGAGATTTTAATTGTAAAATGTCTAACTCTAGTATGTCTTTATTTAGGAATAAATATAGGGAAGAATCTCTGCACATTCCCCAAGCTGTTTTACCTGGGAACATTACAACAAATAAAAGAGGGAAAATGCTCCTGGAAGACGTATTTGAGTTGGATGGCATTGTGGTGAATGGAAGACTTCCTTCTGATTCTCCGGCAAATTTCACACATGAATCATACCAGGGAGAATCAATATTGGACTACATAATAGTGGATAATTCTGCTTTTATTTATTTATTTTAAGTATTTGTAGAGCGCGACTGATACCTTGCAGGCTTCCTGGCGCTGGAGAATACTCTGCTGAAGGAATAGACCAGAGTGGTTAGCAGGTGAGCAGAGATTTAGGGGAATAGCCAGGTCTTGATGCGCTTCCTAAATGGAAGAAGTTGTGAAATCTGGCGTATGTCAATAGGCAGGCTGTTCCATAACTTGGCCGCTGCGACCCTGAAGGATCTGCCCCCAGTTCTGGCTTTATTGAATCTGGGCACCTTTACCAGATGAGCTGATGATGATCGTAAGTCTCTGGTGGGAGTGTACCATAGGAACAACGCTTGCAGGGGTCTGGGCCCAAGTCCATGCAGAGCCTTAAAGACGATGCAGAGGGACTTGAATGCCACACGCTGCTTTAAAGGTAACCAATGTAGCTCGGCCAGGGCTGCTGTGGCCGAAGACCTTCTCGTCCAGCCAAGAGCCAGCTTGGCGGCGGTGGATTGAATTCTTTGAAGTCGGTCCATCAGCGTGACTGGAGACTCAAGGAGCAGGGCGTTACAATAGTCAAGGCGACTGAGTATTGTGCACCTGACTATCGTCGCCCGGGCTGTTGCAGGGAGGAGTCGCATGATTTTACGCAGGGAGCGTAGCAGGGCTGTGCAGATCCCCACTGTTTTTGCTACCTGGGTTTCCATACTCAGCTTGTTATTGAGCATGGCTCCCAGGTTGCGGACTGAGGAGACTGGCAGAGGTTTATCCCTAGTCTCAGGTGGCCAGAATTCACTCGGAAACTGGCGGGGTATGTTGGTGCCCGCACAGAACAGAACCTCTGTTTTGGAGGAGTTAAATTGGAGGGAGTTTCTGTGGAGCCACCCAGCCGTCTCTCTTAAACAGTCGTGGAAGGTGGTTAAAGGAATGGAGTCTTCTCCTTCCCAAGAGAGAATGAGCTGCGTGTCATCAGCATAGTTGATCGTTTTTATCCCAAAAGACTTAATTAACGTGACCAGCGGGATGAGGTACACGTTAAAAAGAATGGGGCTGATGGAGGAGCCCTGGGGAACTCCCTGAGGCACCGGTGCAAAGGTGGATTGAAATGGAGGGAGGGAGACAGCCTGTCTCCTGTCCCACAGGTAGGAGTGAAACCAGAGCAGCGCTGTGCCATCCACACCTGCCTCACCTAGTCTCTGCAACAGCGTGTTGTGGTTGACCGTATCGAATGCGGCAGACAGGTCCAGCAGTATCAGTGCTACTGGGTGGCCCCTGTCTGCACCCATGCGAAGGTCTTCCATGGCTGTCAAGACCGCTGTTTCGGTGCCGTGGGCGGGACGGAATCCGAACTGATGATCGTCTAGAAAGTTGTTCTGTTCTAGGTGACAGGAAAGGCAAGAACTGACCCATCGTTCAGCGACTTTCGCCGGAAATGGCAATAGGGAGATGGGTCGGTAGTTAGATAGACAATCTGGACTCAGGGAGGGTTTTTTTAGGAGTGGGGTGACAAGCGCCTGTTTCCACAAGGTTGGGACATAACCACTGTGCAAGGATTGATTGCATATTTGGCGCATGGTGCCAAAAAGTTCAGTTCCAAAACTTTTCCAAATTTTAGGAGGCAGGGGGTCAAGTGGGGAGCCCGAGGTAATTCCAAGCGCCAGTCTTTCAAACTCGGAGACCGGGATAGGAGGAAATTCCCGTAATCTGGCCGTCAGGCCGGAGCCTGGAGGCGTCAGGTTTTGAGAGCTGGTGCTGGATCCCTGAGTGTTAGTTGCTGCTAGAGAGGGGGGTGTTTTCAGGTTTTGAATGATGGTGTTTATTTTGTTGATAAAGAATGCTGCAAGGTTATCACAGAGGGCTTGAGTGGGGGGCTGCGAAGAAGTTACACAGTCTGGATGGGTCAAGTTTTTGAGAATCTGGAAAATACTTTTCGAACTGTTAGTGGCATTGGTGATGGTGGAACAGTAATAGTTGGCCTTATTATGGGCAATGGCAGTTTTGTATGCTCGGAGGTTGTCTTTCCAAAGAGATTTATTGATGTCAGAATAGCCTTGCCTCCATCTTCTCTCTGCTTGTCTGCAGGCTAGTTTGAGTGCTCTCGATGAGTCGTCGAACCAGGGGGCAGGTGCTCGTCTCTTTGGTTTGCCCTTTTTCTGAGGGGCGAGGCGTTCGGAGATGTTGAAAATCCTTGAGCAGAGGGACAAATAGTTGTCCTCTACCGACTGAGCGATGGAAAAGCTGTCTTCCACCTCAAAAAGCGGGCCGGTCAGTCTTAGTTTCTCCAGAGCTTTCCAATCTCTGAACAAAAGATCGGGGCAAGAGCTGAGTGATGATCTGCTGGCCCTGCCGCCGGCTATGTGAAATTTAATGAGCGCATGGTCAGTCAAGCACAAAGGCAGAATGTCGCTCAGGAATACTACCTGAGGGGAGGAAAAGATTAAATCGAGCTGGTGCCCTGCGGAGTGTGTAGGTTTATTGACCAGCTGGGAAAGTCCCATACCTTCACAGGAAAGTAATAGATTGTTAAGAGCGGAGTCTAGGCTGCCGTTGGGCCATAAGTTAAAATCGCCGAAGACGATCAACTTGTTGTGAAAGGTAGCCATATTAGTAAGGGTGGTGAGGAGCGACTGCTGCTGAGTGGAGTTAAAGGCTCCCGGTGGGCGGTAACAAATCACAGCCGTGAAAGTTGTTCCGGAGTGGCAATCGATTGAGAGTCCAAGTATTTCCGTGCCGGCCACTGGGTCCATATCAAGAGTTTTTATGGTCCAGGAGGCTCTATATATTATACCGACTCCACCACCCCGACCCTTAGGTCTAGGGAGATGCAGAATTTTAAAGTCTTGAGGGCAGGCCCAATCCAATTCTATATTACAGTCGGAGTGGGTCCAGGTCTCCGTCAGGAATAGAGCATCGAGATGGTGATTGTCGATCAGCTGGGAGATTTCATTAGCATGTTTAGGCAATGACCTGACGTTCAGCAAGCCACCCGACAGTAAACCTTTGCAGGCAAATTCGTGCAGAGGATAGGCGGTGTCAGAGAAGGACAGATGGCCTTCATAAGCCTAGTCTCTGAGACGAATTAAAGACTCGCGCGCCAGAGGCGAAGGGCAAGTGGAGGATAGGGAGGCTGGAGCGTCAGGGGTCGCTCCGGGCGCTACCGAGGCGCGGACGAGCGCAGACGAGCTTGCCTTATGCGCGCCTTCGGCGCGCATTCGTCACGCCCGCTGCGCTCGTCCGCTGCGCTTCCTGCAGGGGTTCATGTTTTATAGTCGATGTCAGTGCGTAGGAGGGGGGCGTGGCCAGCCGCGGTGGGCGTGTCTGGCGGCGACCAGGAAGTGGCTGCAGGACGCGATGTGCTTTTACTTTATTGAATGATCTTGTGATCTCTAAAACGTGTCTTAGCGACCATGCTACTTTGGCCATTTCTTTAAACATTTCTCCTCCTATGTCTAACCGCTGGTCGCTAAATAGGGACTTGATCAGCTTCGGTGGTCTATCTGGGAGATGCTATTGGGATATAAAGGCCCTTAGTGGGCTGGAGAGCATTCTTGATGTTGCAATATCCGATCTGGTTAATTGGGATGGTGTTGTAATTGAACGTTTTACTGACCTATTGGTTGAAGTGACACCTTTAGCCAGACAACCTGAAAGAAATAGGCTCCCCAAACCTCTTCCCAGCTCCATTCGCTTGTTAAATAAAGAAATAAATAAATTGGTAAGGGACATTATTTGAATACTCTTCCCGAAAGATCTCGAGATATAGATTTATTAAAAAGAAGAAGGAAAAGGTTGAAGCTTAGATTACATAAAGATAGGGAGGACCAATTTTGGATACAACTGAGGGAGGCATCCTTTTATGGCCAAGCAAGAACGTTCTGGTCGATAATAGGTAGGGGATGTGGTGCAAGGTCGAGTCCCACCCCCATCCCTATTGAGGAACGAATCTGGGTTGACCATATAAAAAATCTTTATGCAAGTAATGGCGAACCTTTTCCTGTGGGAAGGTTTAAGGTGGTTCATTCAACCCCAGAGGAATCTCCATCTGAAAAGTCTATTGAACAGGCAATAAGGGAAATGCGTTTGTCTGGGGCTATGGGTCCAGGCGAGCTGCCTATTTCTGTCTTAAAGCAGAGTAGTTTAAAATGGAGTAAAATACTCTTTCCTGTATTTGCCCACTGCTTTTTAAGCAGGTCGGTCCTTCCCTCTTGGAAAGGGAGTATTTTGGTCCCCCTCTTTAAGAAGGGTGATCGGCTTTGTCCTCAAAATTACCGCCAGATTGCCCTCCTGGATGCCATCGGCAAAGTTTTTGCTAAATGCCTGTTGAAAATGTTAAGTGAATGGGTGGATCGGAATAACATTCTTCCATTTGAGCAAACGGGTTTCCGCAGAGGCCATGGCACCATGGATAATCTAACAGCTTTACAAGTGATAATGGATAAATACATCACGGTCCGAGTTGGAAAAGTATATGCAGCCTTCATAGATTTCTCCACAGCTTTCGATAAAGTTGACCGCCCCTTGCTGTGAAGGAAACTATCGTCTTTAGGCATCCCACCTTTACTGTTAGACTTAATACAGGACCTCCATACGGATACCTGGTGCAGAATAATGATGGGAGGGGAAAGAGGCCTGTCACACACCATCCCCTCTGCTAATGGTCTTAAACAAGGATGTTTGTTGGCCCCCTTATTATTTTCCCTTTACGTTTATGACCTCCCTCAAGTTTTGTCTTTGAGTAGTGGTATTGCCCCTGTATTGGGAGATAAAGCTATTGCATGTTTAATGTATGCTGATGAGATTTTGTTGTTAGATCCGACACCGAAAGGCCTGAACAATCGACTGCATGCATTACATGTCTTCGCAGAGTTGCATTTTTTAAAGATAAACATCTCCAAAAGCAAGGTTATGTGTTTGACCGGAAAGAAAAGACTCTCTAATGGGAATTTCGCATGGTCAATAGGTGGCCAAAAGTTAGAAATTGTGAAAACCTACATGTTTTTAGGGAAAATAATATGTGGTAATATGAGTAACAAGGTCCATATTGAGAATAACATGCGCAAGGCTCTGACCCAGGGTAAGGGCTTAAATGCACTCTATAAAGCCACTGGAAAACTGCATTTCCCCTATTTGTTAGAAGCTTTCCGTGAAAAATTCCGGCTTCTTTACTCTATGGCACTGAACTTATTGATGTGAGTTGCTGGAGATTATTCCATATTATTGAAGGCCGACTCCTGCGACAACTAACTTCTGTTAATTCTGCCTGCTCAGCAGCCTCTCTTAGGCTTGAGTATGGCATGAGAAGTAGTTGGGTTCAGGGCTTGGCTGGGATAGTAAGATGGATTTTTTACCTTGCTAAATGTGAACCAGCCACTTTAAGACACCTTATTCAAAGGGAATTACTGGGTCCCTTAAAGGAGTTTTCCCCAATTGTAAAAAACTTTAGGAAGGCGGTCACGTTATTGCAATTGGAGGAATCTCCTCTTTTTTCATTATCCCTATATCAGTTAAAAGCCTCCTTAAAATTAGCAACGTGGAAGTTAAGCTTCTCGTTGGATAGGGAACAGATAAGGTCAAAGAAAGGTGATCTGCCGGTGTTTAATTCTTATGATTTTAAAAATATACAACTCTACGTTACTTGGAATATTCCCCAAGGCATTCGTCGTTTTTGGTTTCTATTAAGGCAAGATATGTTACCACTGAATAACCTTTTATCCAAATGGAATGGTTCCTCTAATAAGTGCACTTTATGTAACAGCTCGATCCAAGATCTTACTCATGTTTTATTCATATGTCCGGCTTTGTCAAACTCTCACCGTAAGTGGGTGAGACCAATTTGCCTACAACATGGTATTTTATCTGCTAGTTCCTTCTCTAGAGCTATTCTTAAGCCCCCCAATGAAATGTTTTGTTCTAGAATTTTTTAACTTTTTTAAATGCTTTTTGGATCTGTATTAATATGTCTGTTATTTTTATTGTGTAATAATGGATTGTTATGTAGTTGTAAATTTTATGTGGACCTCTCACGAGTTCCAAAACATAAATAAAAAACTTGAACTTGAACTTATGTTAGAAGATTTATTACATTTTGAAAAAGAATCAGAAGAATACATTTATATTTAATAATTAAAAATTCTTTAAGACATTATTCATTTTAATATGTATTTCATGAAGTAGTACCAACATGTTTATATTATAAAGTGAGATTTATAGTATACTATGCAACTTTTTTGTGTAACATAGTAAGTTTACTCATAGTTACTACCTTTCTCCCACTTTGTTATCTCCAATGTGCATTTTACATCTCTTTTTCATCATAAGGTATTTTTTTTTGGGTATTTGTTTATTGCACAGTTAATAAAAACTCACAATTTTACACAAAAATTAAAAATAGAAATTAAAAGTCTTTTGACTATGTAAAACTTTTCCTGGCAAAAAGATGTTACACTTTAATAAAATCTCAAAGAGTCTATAGTCACGTAGTGGGTCTTCCTATTGATCACTGCTATTTTTTTTTTTTTTTTTAGTTGGAGTTCTTGTAGTTATAAGGCAGTTGCAGGATCTCTATTCCCCTGATTTAATTAATTTTCGCTCAGTAATCTTTATAGTTTTGTTAAGGGTCGTTTGAGAAGACTGCCTTTATCCCAGTGCGGTTGGTTTTTCGCATCCTTATACTGTTTCATTTAATTTTTTGGCCACTATTTCAAAATATTTAACTGTTCTACAGTTTAGCTGGGTCTTGTTGGTGTTGAAGCAGAGCATTACTGCTTGCCTGCATGATCTTACACCCTTCTGGTTCCATAGGGGCCGGAGCATTGACCGCCTTACGTCCACTAAAGCTTTACAGATGCATATAATATGTATAAGATCCTCCTTTGCAGATTGACAAAGGCGACATGCGTTTGATGGATCAGGCCTTTTCCTAGGTTCCAGGTGATGTGCTATGGGTATGTTGCCTAAGCGCATATTTAAGAACTTGCTTTTTATTTTTTGTGTAAGGCCCCTTGATAGGTATTCTTGTGGCTCCATACCCTTCGAGCACTACCCATCCGTGTGCTCTCCTGGTCAGGGTGGCTCTGTCCTCGAGTGAAGAGACCAGTTTTGTGACCTTTGTCACAGTTTTCTTTAAAGTCCCAAAGTCCGTCCTTGTTTCCCAAAGCATGTTTAATCCTAGGCTCTCCAATGAGTTTGTTAGGTATGCCCTTGCTGAGCAAAGATGGAGGCAGCGTAAGCCAGTGTGCGCAGCCGCCACGCCACGCCGGTAACAGAAACGCTCAGGTGATCGGCTACCTGACCTGCGGATCCGTGATGCTGGGTCCTCAGATACGGACACATCGAGTCTACGGAAGGTGGAGATCGCCTCAGGATTTACCCGGAGACACGGGGTTTCACGAGGAGATTGCTGAAACGAGGACACGCCACAGCGAAGCAAACGGCCGGACGGGCTTGCTGGTTATCACAGCTGCATGTAAAAACCCCTTAACACGCGTAACCCTCGCAGGCAGCAGCCGCTGGTTTGGGACACAGACGTCTTCTGCACGCTCGGTGAAACGAGCCAACAAACGTCGATTTGATTTGTGGGAAGCGTCTTTCCTGGTGCTGGGCTACATTTTATTAACTGCTCTGCTTGGATTTTGGGAGCAGTTCAGAGCTTCGGAGAAAGCAGACTCTGACAAGAAAGGCATAAGGATGAACTCCTGTGGAGGCAAAAAAAGCTTAAAAGCGAAGACACCCACCATAGTGAAGGAGTCTGTAGCAGGAGAAGACACTGGCAAGATTAAGCCCAAACAGGTCAGTGGGGTTACTGGGACAAAAAAGAACTCTGGCCTGGCAGGGGCAGGGGGTGGTGCTGGGGCTGGGGCTGGGGCTGGGACTAACAGCAAAGATTTCAGAAGCAATAAAGATACCAGTCTGGCGCATCCCTCTCCTCCCCCAGCCAAAATATTTTTAGCGGCTAAAAACCAGGCTACTACGACCAAAAGCAATATAAAAAATACGCAGTGCCCCATCAGAACTGACGATCCCGCTAAGCAGAATAGCGATCATGGTGACATTGATCAGACACTCGTTGTCATTTTGGACTCTAACAATGCCTTATCAAATTTAGAAGCCCTTCCCAATCTGACTGACATTCAGCAAACCTCTCAATCGCTGCAACCCGCAATGGAAGAGCTTGATCAAATACGAGGCCCCCTTAACCAGCCGGATCCCCTCTTAACCCCACTTCCAACGGAAGGTGAACATTCAGAGCTAGACGAAGGAAATAATGCTAACTCCCTTTGTACTCCCTTTGAGAAATTGGATACCAAAGATCATCCCACGAAGACGGAGACGGTTATCCGAAGCCTGGAAGTTCCTCCTGGCGCCGCTGCCCCATGGACCCCGGAAATTGGTCAAGAGGCCTTTTACTCAGTATCAGACAGCACTCCGAGCTCTTCAGGGGAATGTGAGACTGAAGAAGAAAGCGAAGACAGTACTAGCGAAGAGGAAAGTGAGGCTTCCCGTGACCACACTGGCACAATCATCCGCCCTAAAAAACCAAGATATAAGAGCAAACGAAGGAGTCAACTCAAATGGGACTACTCGGACTCACAGATGTCTTATCATCTAGAAAACGACGAGCCACCCATGTCACACTCATTACACTCATTACAAGGGCGTAGCCCTAGAAGATCACAAGCTAAATCAAATGAGGTATTGGAACCCTCACTTGCCGCCATACTTACCTCGATCAAAGATTTCCAGGAGGAGGTGAGAGGCGAAAATCGAGCAGCCAAAAAAGCAGCGAAGAAACTACAGGGTGGGCTTAGACAGCTGAATAAGACCTGCATAGACATCAGCGAGAGAGTGGGCATGGTTGAGGCCAGGACTGAACACTTGGAGACAGAAGCAGTGGCAACCAAACAAGCCACTGATTCTAACTCTGCTTGTCTTACAGACCTAATGGTGAAGATGGAAGAAAGCGAAAATAGGCAACGCCGGAACAACCTGCACCTGCTGGGGATTCCTGAAGGGAAGGAGGGGGAAGACCCCAGACAATTCATTGTCAAACTGCTGAAAGATTCATTTCCAGAACACTCAGAATGGGACTGGGACCATGAAGTGCAACGAGCACATAGATTTCCATTTTTTTTGAGGAAGCAATATAAGAATGGGAATACGACTGAAAACCAGCCCCGGGTATTCCTTGTATACTTTGGCAACTTTCTTTTGAGACAACTGGTATATGATAAGGCTCGACCTAACTCAAAAAAAGGAGCTCACGGGATCACATTTTTTTCTAAACCTGATTTTTGCCACCAGACTGTCGAGCGTAGATGGCATTTGCGACAGCTGATCTCACCCTTACAACAATTAGGAGCAGAGGTATACTTAATGAACCCGGCAAAACTGAAAGTAATCCTGTATGGTACTACCAAGGTTTTTACTTCAGAGATCAAAGCCAAAGAGTATCTAGAAGAGATTAAACGAAAGAAAGGACAAAAAGGGGCAAATTAACGAATGACCTAACTTGATTTCTGAAGTTAATATGTTGCTATCCCCCACTATATCTTCCACTATACAGGGATAGTAACTTTAAACGACGGATCATCTGAGTATTTTGTCTAGCATGGACACTTTTTGTTTTACAGATGACCGGTGTGGCTGGCGGCCATGGCTCATGACTGGCCCCCATCACTCAGGCTCTGCCTGATTGATCACATAAGGGGGGAGGGTGGGGGGTGGGAGGGGTTCATGGGGGGTGGGGAGGGAGGGGAGAGCAGGGTTGTTGCAGGCACAAGGAGATACTTATTGCGCACACATTTATACACATTAAACTTACCATGAAAAACAGAGGACCATTCCAACATCCTTTAAATGGCTAGGTTAGATCCACTACGAATTGTATCAGTTAATGTTTGTGGCCTGAATGATAGCTCAAAGAGACAAAAGGTGGCTATGGGCTTACGAACACTTGGGGGGAATATAGTATGTTTACAGGAAACCCACGTTGAACAATCTCAAAAACATCTGCTAAACACAATGGGGTTCAAACTAATAGGCGCCACCACGCAAGGGGCTAAAACAAAGGGGGTTGGAATTCTAACTGATGGAAAATTTGCTATTAACAACCCACGAACTAAATCAGATTCATCAGGAAGGTGGGCTATCACCCAGATTCAACTCCCCAAGAACACCTCTTTTACTCTTTGTTCACTATATGGGAGTAATGCTGATGATCCCGAGGTTATAAATCAGGTTTCTAATGAATTAGCACACTGGCCTACCCCGATAGTGTTATGTGGGGATTTTAACATACACCTACCAGGTAACTGGGATATCAACACAACCTGGAAATACAAAGGAAGGAAACCCCAAGTCTTCCAAGCCCTAACCAATCTTTTACAAACTCACGGATTGATAGATAGCTGGGCGAGCAAAAATCCCTCACTACCTGGATACACCTTTTATTCGGCACCGCACCAAGTATTGGTTAGGCTTGATTATTTTTTTGTTTCCGCATCATTAGCTGCCAGTTTCACCATTGATATAGCACCCCGATTCATGTCTGATCATAATCCCATTATTCTTACTATAAGAGAGTTTGGGCAAGCAAGAGAGGCCTCTAGATGGAGTTTTGAGAAAGCCTTACTATACGATCCAAGCTATATTAATCATATGCGAGGATGGATTCCAGAGTTCCTGGAGAGTAATATTGGCTCTACTTCGCAGATGATAGTATGGGATACCCTAAAAGCCGGGATTAGAGGGGAGACCCTTAGGTTCTCAGCTCATAAAAACAGAGCAGAAAAGGCCCAGGTTAAAGAACTTCAAGAAAAATTAAGAAAAATAGAAATGAAGTTAACTCAAACAATCCATGCAGGACTAGATTGCCAATCAGTCCAGCAAGAGGCGATCTTGGCTAAAGCGGAAATAGGGGCGGTATTTATGGGTAAAATAACAGCTAAGTGGGCAGCAGTAAGAGAGCAGACATATGAGTGTAGTGACAGTATTGGACATCACTTAGCTGTCAGGACGAGACAACAAACTACCTCTAATGAAATACACAAAATTAGATCATCTTCAGGCACTGAGGTCTCCGATCCTAGCGGCATACGACATGAGTTCCAGGAGTTCTATGCTAAGTTATACAAGGAAGAGAATGATTGCTTGACCGATGATCTAGATAGAAAGATCCTTGAATATCTTAGTGAGATCGATTTAAATAAGCTTAGCTCAGACGAAAGTGAATTACTAGACCTCACCCCTACATGGGAAGAAATTCTAGATGCCATCAAAAGTCTTCCTGACGGAAAAGCTTCTGGCCCTGACGGCATTCCAGTCGAATTTTTTAAAATATTTGCCAGCCAAATCAAGGATATATTCTTAGAAGTAATTATTTCCATCTTCAATGGCACTCTACCTCCAAACTCTTGGTCTGGTGCCAGAATATCTATCTTTCCAAAAAAAGACAAATCTCCATTAGACATGAGCTCCTACAGACCAATAACTCTTATCAATTGCGACTCAAAAATTTTCTCCAAGGTATTAGCCTCTAGAATATCTCGAGTAGTGGAACCCCTTGTTTCAAAATGGCAACATGGCTTTATACCAAAGAAAGGGACCACTGAACATGTCCGAAGAGTTATTACTCTGTTTGACGCTGCTCAAGCCGCTGGAGACCCGATGTCATTAATACTACTTGACGCCGAAAAAGCCTTCGACCGGGTCTCGTGGCAATTCCTTTGGAGAGTAATGGATAGTACGGGATTTGGGGGTCGGCTCATGCAGGCGGCACAGGCACTCTATTACAATCCAACTGCAAGCGTCGTCATAAATGGACATTTGACACAGCCCTTTAAAATCTCACGAGGTACCAGACAGGGCTGCCCCTGCTCCCCACTACTGTTCGCGCTCTATCTAGACCCTCTTATCAAACAAATAGAGAAGAATCATGACATTTCTCCAATAACATACTTTCAAAATAACTGTAAAATTTTGGCCTATGCTGACGATCTCGCCATCACTACTCCAGACCCTGTCAATTCTATACAGGCATTAGAAAGGGAGGCCCATAAATTTGGAATATTATCTGGGTATGCCTTAAATAAAGGCAAAACACAGATATTAGTAAATAATAAAATCACCTGGGCTGATACAAGAGTGGTATTAAAGGCCAAATACTTGGGAGTATTAGTAACACCTAAACTGGAGGAAATAGTAGCAACTAATCTGGCTCCCCTTGCTGTACAGACTAAGAAGGCACTAAAGAAAATAGATAATCTACATCTAACGCTGGTTGGTAGGTGCAACGTTATCAAAATGACCTACTTTCCCAAATTACTCTATTTCTTTCGCTGTATTCCTCTTGAGTTTAGTAAAAAAGATCTACTTAAATTTCAACAAATCCTTACACAATTCGTTTGGTCATACGCTCAACCTAGACGTGCATTAAAACATCTCACGCTACCAAAAGACAGGGGGGGTTGGGCTTTTCCTAACATTATCCTATACTACTGGGCGGCAGTCCTTCAATACAGCTCAGTTCTGTTAAGAGAATCCACCTGTGGAGCTGATTCGTCTTTGCCCTCACCCTTCTGGTCCTTGCTAGGGGAACAACAATGGGGCTGTTTAGTTCGAGAAACAGCCTATGGATATTACAACCGCGTTAAATTCAAGACGCTAATGAATTCTTATAAAGTTTTTCGCCATATACAGAAAACATTTGGACTGGGAAGATATAATTATTACACCTCCATAATCAATAACAACAATCTACCTGCCATATTTAGCTCATCCTATCTATCTGAATGGCACAGAGCAGGGGTCACAAAATTAGGGGATCTTATAACAACTAGGGGAATTGAGACTTTCTCAACTTTGCAGATTAGATTCAAATTAAAGAGTCAAGATCTATTTAAATATATGGCCATTTATGATTATCTTGCCAGGAAAGTGGGAGGAGCTAATGGATTTGCCGAGGTTGAGCTTATGAACACTCTCCAGAATATCGCTTCTACCCGTATTGGAAGTATATATCAATTAATAAATAAGGAAACCCCTGACGATCTAGAAAGTATTGCTTCCAAATGGCATATTAAACTTGATTCCCCTCAAAGTATATTTTTTAACTCCTTGAGTTTATCACAGCAAATCCTTATCTCGGCCAAACTACAAGCACAACATTTTAAAACTATATTTTTCTTATATATGACACCTAGCAAAATTATTAAATGGGGATCTGGGAGAGGCACACTATGCCCGCGTTGCTTTGAGGTAGGGGCAGACTCTATACATATATTCGCAACATGCCCAATTATTAATTCCACCCTACTCAGAATACAGAACTTACTGAGTAAAATAACAAATCAACCAATCCTTTTGAACCCTACTACTATTCTTCTGGGCACTCAATCTGATTCTCTGAGAGTAAAAGAAGAAGGGCTAATATTTGTAGCAATGGCAGTATGGAGGATATGCATTTCTTCAGGATGGTTAGACTCAGAATCCCCCTCCTATGCACAATGGCTGGCTAGATTAGTTGCCACATATCATCTTGAAAAATCTGTATATGCTAAGAAGGGAAGAAGAAAAAGGAAGATGGGCATCGAAGTTTGGGGGGCATTCTCCAAATGGATTGACCAACAAGGGCAGGCGGAAGCTGAGATATAGAAGGGCCATTAGAAATTTACAAAATTCTGTTCCATTTTACTTTCTTATTTTCCTTCGTTCCTTTATTTTCTTGTTTCTTTTACTTTTATAGACATATTCTCTCGTCGATTTTTTTCTACCAGCTTTACACCATCTGTTATTTTTTTTATTTTTTATTTTTTTCTCTTCTGTGTTTATAAGTATCTGTGCCACTGATTTGTAATGAAGATGGAATGTGGGAGGCGGGTGGGGGGGGGAGGGACATGAACTTATCTTTTTTGTGTAACTTGTTAAGATTCCGATTTTGTGAAAACCAATAAAAAAAAAAAAATAAAAAAAAAAATAAAAAAAAAAATAATAAAAAAAAAAGGTATGCCCTTGCTGGGGAGATTTCTTTGGCGTGAAGCTCAGTCCATAAGTTCGCATTTAACGATCCTTGCTCTGATTCTTTGATTTTGCGCCAACTCTTTACATATTGTCCTTTCCTCTCCACAGATTGTTTCAATAGTCCGAATTCAAGACGAATTTGAGCAGGCGAGGAGTTTTTAGGGAGATGGAAAATTGCCCTGTATGCACGGCTGATAGTTTTGTCCAAAGTGCTTGCATCTTTACCCCGCATTGATTCGCTGCCATAGGAGAGCATTGGCAGTAGGCAAGCTTTTATTACCTGTAGAAGTGGCGCTAATGTCCTGTCGGGAAGGACTTTCTGCAAGGGCCTTATTGATAGTTGAAAGGTCAAGCCCTTCCTACGGATGGCGTCTAGTTGGTGCTTGGAGGAGCCATTGCCCTCTATTGTAACTCCTAGATATTTATATGAGCTACCAGTTCCAGTCTGTGTTTATCCAGGTACCATGCGGGCTTCTGTTTTTTATTATAGTTCATTGGCATGACCTTAGTTTTGTCCAGATTTATTGTTAAGGAGTTTGCTTTGGAAAATGTGTTTGTTTTATCTAGAAGGTTTTGAAGGCCGATAGGAGACCGGCTGATAAGGACCAGGTCGTCTGCGTAAAGCAGATTTGAGAGCGTGATATTTCCTAACCGGGGTGCGTGTGATGTAACTGTTTCTAACTCTTCAGGAAGAACCGCGAGGAAGAGGTTGAACAGTGTTGGCGCTAGGACGCAGCCCTGCTTTAGGCCTTTGCTGGTCTTTATTTTCCTCGATAGATGTGTGCCAGATCCCAGTTTTATTTGGACCCATGTATCGGTGTGCAGCATTTCCAGCTGCTGTAGAAGGGGGCCGGGGATTCCCCATGAGCTCAGTTTCCGCCATAGTTTATGTCGGTCTACATGGTCGAATGCGGCACTGTAGTCAATGAAACACACGAACAAAGAGCTTTTTGCCGTTTTTGCTGCGTCGGACAGTAGGGTTAGTGCTATGATGTTGGTAAGAGTTCCCTGGCCCGTCCAAAAGCCCGTCTGAGTGACTGGGATGATGTTCTCTTTTGTTGCCCATGTTGTTAGATCCTTCAAAATGAGGCTTGCATAGTACTTCGCTTCTACATCCATCAGGGCAATCAACCGGTTGCTGCTTGGGTCGATCCTTGCGCCTTTTTTATAGATTGGGCTTATTATCGAACCTCTCCAAGATGCTGGTATTTTTCCTATTTCCCTTGCCTCATAGAATATTGGGATCAATGTGGAGCACCAAAAGGCCGGGTCCTGTTTATATAATATTGGAGGGATCCCGTTTGGTCCTGGCGCCCCTTCGAGTTTTCCCTTTGAGATTTGTTTGAGGATTGTGTCTGTTGTTTCTTGGGCCGATTGTCCGGGTTCTGTTTTACTAGAAATGACTATCTTGGGGCCGGCTTCGTTCTCTGCTAGGATACGGGGCCCAGTTGTTTTCATGTTTAATGCTTGGTTTTCTTTTTTGGCGGGTGTATCATTTTTTCCCGGTTGGTGGGAAGCTCCCTCTTCCGAATTTGTCCCTCCGGCTTTCTTTTTTGCGGAGTCAGTTGTGTTAAAGTGAGTTGTTAAGTAGTTGGCCCAGACTGATTCCGGTATTTCAGAGGTAATACCTCTGTGGTCTGGCTGTTGGAGCCTGTGAATCATCTTCCAAAAGCTAGAGCTATTCTTCTGTTTTGAGTTGTGTAGAATTTTTGCCCATAGGTCTTCGTTCAGTTCCCGCTTCCTTTGCCAAGTTTTCTTTAGTAGCAGTGCCTTTGACCTGCGTAACTGCAGTTGGATTTCCGGATTGTTTGGATCTTGCCGGAGCTGTTTGAGGATCTTCTTTATTTCGAACTTGATATTTTTTGTTTCTACTGTTGTTACTTTACCAAACATATGCCTAGTGGTGTTCCCTTTTTGGTCTTTCTTCCTTTTGGCATGTTTTTCTCCTAGTACCGTTGTAAATTTTTCCCATGAGGTAATGGGGTTGTCGGTTGTATTGTGTATTACTTGTATTATTGTTTTTGCACTGTTTGTGAGAGTTTCTATGTCCGAGATCTTACATCGTAATCGTTTGTAGTCGGTAGTATGTTCTGTGCACATACTTCTGATTTCGGTTGCTTCGTTCTTACAGTTTAGTGCTAAGTTGACTTCCAGCGGCAAGTGGTCGCTCTGGGCTCTGTCGCCTATCTTAAATTCTTGTACATTGTCATACAACGGGAGTGTAACTAGAATAAAGTCTAAATAGGATGAGGCAAATGACGAGTGAAATGTTGGTACTGGGGGAATGTCCTCTTTGAATCGTCCATTAAGAGCGCGCAGGTTCAATTTCTCTAGAGATTGTAATAGCTTGGATGCAGTGTTGCTGTGTTTATAACTGTGGGGAATTTTTTGAGGAGGAATTTTCCATACTGTATCCATTTCCTGCGTCATCTCGTCGGTTGTCGGTTCACCGAATAACTGGAGGTTGAAGTCGCCTCCCACTAGTATGTTTTCCGTTTCTTCGTCCTCCACGGGTCTTGTTAATTCTTGGACTAATTCATTTGACCCAGACTGCTTATTCTTAGGATGAATGTAAGTATTAACTACAAGTAACTGTTGAGTTTCTTGGTTTTTTCCTATTGTGATTGATATTGCCTGAATTGCATTCGGCGGAGTGAGGTTTATGGTTAGTAATTTAATTTCTCCTATTACTGGTATTGAGGTGAAGATTACCAAACCGCCGGAGCAGCGGCCATAATGTGATTCTTTGCGGGCCGGGTGTGTCCAAGCTGTAAATCCTTGCAGAGTTATTTCGCTGGGTTCCCATGTTTCCTGGAAGAGAATCAGATCGAAAGATTGCAGGTAGTTCAGTGTTTCGGGATCCTCCAATTTGTCGCCTAAGCCATTTATATTCCAACTACAAATTTTGAATTTGTCTTTTCTTTTGTATGGACCTGCAGTTTTGTCCACTAAACCTGACTCGATTTGTCAGTTTGTGGCCCTTCCGTTTATTGTCCGAGTAATTGTTTCTTTGAAAGAAGCTGTTCTTTGGAACGTTGGACTTTGCGGTTTCCTCTGGTGTTTTTCCCATTCTGGGGAGTAGCTTCGTGCTCCTTTGAGTACTGATGTAGCTAATAGAGGTCATTTTTCCTTCCGGTCTTCGAGTAGTGGAGTGGGGTAAGCTGGTTTTATTTCCGGTTCAAGCTGAATTCTCCACTGGGAGAAACTAGGCGCGTGCTTCATAATCGATTTTGCTAACTCTTTTGTTTTCCATGTTGCCCTTGTTTTCTCATTCCCTTGTGAATTTATTGCTGGATGAAATTCAATTGATAGCAGGTCAGAGGTGTTCATAGATTTTAATTCTTCTATTGTGTTAAATAATTTTAGCATGTTGCCCCTATTTAAGATGTCTACTCTCCCCTTAGATTTGTATTCGGGTATGAAGAAGATTGCTTCTGGGTCTGTTTCCCTTGTGAGCTGCGTTATCTCAAGAGGCTGCTCCTGAGTTGCGTTTTTCTGCTCTGAATGTTTGATGTTCTGTTCATTTAGTGTGGGCTGTGAGGTGCCCTGAGGAGATTGATCACTGGGAAGCGTATTGCCGATATTTGCATTGCGTGAGATCTGGAAGTTTGGTTTAGTCAATGTTGTCTTTACCTTAGTACAGGGACACCATGGTATAGAATTATTCAAGATCGTGTCGTTTTTGGTGGAGTTTTGACATTCCTGGTCTTCTGTTTCATCCTCCGGATTTTTTTCCTTTTTCTTTGACTGGCCATCCGATGGCCCTAATCCCGACTCAGTTTGATTTTGCCCTTTAATCTCAGTTATGCTTTCTTCCAGTTTTATCTTTGATTGTTCAGTTGGGCCTGTACAGATTTTAGGGGATTCAAACCCATCTGTTGTCAATCGGGTTTCTGGTTTCTGTGGGGGAGGGTTGTCATTCCTTTGAAGATCGGAGTTATCAGTCGTTACTGATTGCCCCTGGCCGTCCAGTACTAAAGAGATCCAGTTTTCTCTGTGGTCGTCCACGGTGACCTTTCTGTTGCGCCCTTTCCTTTTTTGTTTACGGCGCTCCCTTGCGTTCGTCGTACCCCCTGGTTCGTTTGATTGTCCAGTTGTAACGGCGTTTTGGATGGTCTTTTTCTCTGTAAAGATGGCATAATTAATTTGACTCACTGGGGAATTAAGTTTTTGCTTATCTAAATTATTTTCTCGAGGACCTCTCTTTGTAGGAGGTGACTTTGCTACATTTGTTTTTTGGTCGGGCCTCTCTAACTTTTTTTCTGCTTGAGGGAGTGTTGAGTAATTTAGTTTTATTTCTTCCAGTAGGTTACTCAACATCGTAGGTAAAGACGATAGTTTGTCAATTATTGAGGGACACGTACAACTAGTTCTATCTATTTCAGTTAGTTTTACGGAATCTTGTCCTCTTTTTATAAGTCCGTTCAGGTCAGCTAGTTTCCTGTCTATTCCCATTGTCGCTTCTGCTAGGTTTTGGAGAATAGATAATTGTAAGTCCATCTTGTCGGATTGGTATTGTAGGGCCGTTGAAGATAACTGTATTGTGTTAAGGAGAGTGATCCAAAAAGTATTGACTGAATCCGTAGTCCTCTCGGGAAGCGAGTGCGAGCTTGCTTCACTGATGTTGTTAGTTGGCTGTCTGCCGATATATGCTGTCTCCAGGTCAATCCATTCTTCCGAGGTCAGGAAGGTCATATCTTTGGTTGGAGATGAAGTTGGTGCGAAGCCTGCGTGATCTAATTTTAGCTCTAGGTGATCGGGGGTCCTTATATTGATGTTGATCTTTGATTCGGTGTTTGCTTGAGAAGTTTGGTCTAGATGGTCTACGTTTTCTTGGGTTTTTTCGTCCTCTAGAGCTGTTTATTCTGCAAGAATAGGTTGGATTATTGTAGGGGGCTCGCTACACTGATTGCTTCTGTGTGGCCCTAAGTTCCCGTCACAGCTTTTCGGTTGTTCGCTCGCTGGAACTGATGCCTGTGTTGGGTTTATTAGTTGCATCTCCTCTATGTGTCCCTCGTGTAGGGATGGCTGAGTGATATGGCCTTCCTTTGGTGATGTTCTAGTTTGTTGATGAGCCGAGTTGGTCTTATTTTCTGCTCCGTAACCAATTAGGGTAGTTATTTTTTTTGGTGTTGGTGTCATATGGATCTCTGCCATGGTGAGGCCTGTATTCTTGGGGCAGGCGTTGGGCTCGCTGGCTGGTTGCAAAGGGGATTGTAGACCAGTTATAGTGTCATTGGAAGAGTAGATTACGTTTCCCGGATTTTTTAAAAAGTTGAATTTTGTATAAATTTTAGGCTGAAAATTGTGTTTTATTTCGTTTTGTTGTCCTGTTAATTTGATTAGTTCTTGATTGTTTTTTCGTTTCTGACCCTTGCGACTCCCTTGTTTTGAAGATAGACTACTGTTTATTTTGTTGACCATAGATGTTTCAAATACTGGGGCAAGGCTGCTCTCTGCTCCTAGACTTAGCCCTTCGGCCTGCCCGTCAGCCGGGTCGATGCTGGGTCCCTCTTCGGTGCACTCCAGCGAGGTCTCGTGCCCTTTCGTAGTATCGGACGGATTTTTTTTCCGGGGGGTCGATTCGGTCCTCTTAATCAGCTTAGTCTGCTTGGTCGACTTGGTCATGGCGGGTGGGTCTGGGCTTGTTTATGTACTTGTATTGTTCCGTTTTCTTTTGCTGGGCTGGGACACTGGAGGTTTTCTTACCCTTCCAGACCTCATGGTGGGCTGGCTACGTCCTTTGTACTCCTCCCTCGGCTCCCTTAGTGCCGTTGTCTGCCTGTGGCTGCCTGTGGCTGTGGACTGGAGACTGAAAGCTGGATGTGCACTGTTTCTCTCCGCACTTGCGATCACGTCTCGCCGCCCACCCGCTATTTCGAATCCAAATAGAATTTTAAAGTTGATTTTTCAAGGTTGGCGGGTTAGGTGGATTAGGAAGATAGATGGTGGGTAGATGGATAAATAGGCGGGTAGGTGCTTGATTGGCAGCTTAGTAGGTATTTCAACCGCTCTTGGCTCCCCTCAGCTGCCCCTTGGCTCCCCCTGGTGAACTGGTGATGGTCTGATGGCGATGTGATGGTTTTTTGCAGGGGGGCTGTTCAAGCTTCAAGCTTCAGTTGTGCTTCAGTGATGCGGGCAATAAATTCAGGCTGGGGTGCTGAGATTTCCATGCTACTAAACTGCCGTTCAGCTGCTGCTGCTGCTAAGCTACCATTGAGTAGCAAGGCTGAGCTATTGAAGATGCAGAGCTGTCAAAGTTTTCTTGGGTACTGCCAAGTCTGCAGCGGGGGGGTGAGAGTGGAGAGCAGATTTTTTTTGTCCAGATTTTGCTCGTGTCCGTCGTTGGGGCCTGAAGAGGGGAGAAGTGGAGGGGGGGGGCGCGGTAAGCAGCAGCAAGCAGCAACAAGAGATTAGCGGCTAGTAGCAGACAGCGGTGGAGAGAGAAGGGACTTAGGGCATGCTTTTACGAGCTCTACAAGTTCTACAAGCTCTACAAGGGGTGCCGCCCTCTCGATCTCTAACCGCTCTAGCCGCTTTGCTTACCTCGCTGCCGCACTGCTTCGCCGACCTCACCTCACGCCGTCGCCTCCTGCTGCTACCTCCTCCTCCCGTCCGCCCAGTCCGCTTTGATTGCTAGGGCGTTTTCGCACCGCGGGTGCCGGTGTGTCCACGGCTCGCAGTATCGGCTTCAATGTCGCACTCGGCTCTTCCAACCCCTCACTCCCGCATGGCTGTCCGGCTCACTCGGCACAAAAATGCAGAAAAAAGACTCTATCTTTGACCGCTCTGCTCGCTGCGACGACTGCGACCGCCTGGAGATCAGAGTGGAAGTGGAGTGGAGTGCTCGTCCCATCTCACTAGAATAAGTATGAATAAGTAAAGGGCAAAGGCTGGCTGGTTGGGCGAAAAGGAAGCAGATTGGGAGCGTCTCTGGCTGCAAGCACCTCTACAACTTCTGCCTGCTGCCTCTGCCTCTGCCACTGCTGCTGCACCTCTTGCGGTTCCTGTCTGCACCCGCCTGCTCTTGCCCTGCTTGAGATGGACTTAGGGCTTAGTGCTCAGGGCAGATGCTGATGCTGATGCTGAGGCGGGGTTGAGAGTGGGCGCCTGCAATCGAATGTGCAAGCCAACGTGCACGCCTGGGGAGCAGCCAGCAGTGCTTGGGACCCCCTCCAGTCCACAGTGTCAGGCTCGCTCCCGCTGACCACTAATCACGCCGCGCACACCAACTTCCTCGTCGGCTCCCCGGCTCCGGTACTCGGTACTCGCTGCGGGTCGAGCAGCTCCCGCTCCCGTCTCACTCCTCCACTGCAGCACCCATCGCCTCGGAACCGCCGCTGGACCGCTGGACCACGGACTCAACTACGGCGTCCTTTCCCGTACTCTCGGGTACTCGGGTCGGGTCGCTGGCCGCCGGTTGTGGGACCGGCTTGATTGGTTTGGCTGCCGCGGTTTCTCTCGTTTCTCTCGTGGCCGCCGTACGCCGGCGACTCGCACACACTGTAGCTTCTCGCTGTGACCGGCTCTGCGCAAACTCGGATCTCGGAACGCCTTCCACTACCGATTGGTAAGGGAACAGGATAGATTACCCATGATCCCCTAGGACTTCTCAGGGATTGCTTAAAATATCTGTTTCTGCTTTCCTGACACACTATGGTATGAATTCTATATACCACAATAACTTCTATAACAACATGCAAGATATCTACAGAGGAGACGGTGTACATTAAATTTAAGACTCTGCATTGGTACCTACATGTAGGTACTTAAATAAAACATTTTTAAAAAAACAAAAAGTTTTTTTTTTAAACAGCTACTTTTTTTTAAAACTGTCATTATTTTCCCCATGGTACGCCCCCCGGTGCGCTCACCGGTGTGCGTAGCGGGCGCTCCCCCCGCGAAAATTGAAAAAATTTATTTTTTTTGTTTGCCCCGCGGGGCCCTTTCATGGCCCCCACATCAAACCTAGGGGGTCAGGGGAGGTCTAGCCTGCCCCCTTATGGTCATTTCCCCCTTTGTTTTTGCCACCTCTTGTGTCTAGATCCTACCGAGACACAAGATGGCAGCCGCTCCGGACTGTTTCGAATGTTTACAGACACCCGAGAGCCAATCAGCTTTCCGTGCGCAAGTCACGTAGCGCGCCCGGTGCGCTCCCCGGTGCGCGTACCGGGGCGCGCTTATAGATATATATATATTTTTGATCCTAAATTAATCAAAATCCACTGGAGCACATATCTTGAGACATAGCAAAGGCACATCGGGCTACCAGTCCCTACAATTTTGCCAAGTTTGGTGGAAATCCATTCAGCCGTTCGGGCTAAAAGTAAGTTTGACCGCCCTATGGAAATTAACATGGAGAAAACATGTTTTGGGACCCCCCTTTTATCTCGGCCCCCGCTTGACGAATCCCCCCACATTTTCAGGGAAGGAGCGGAACAGAGCGGGCCACCTACTTTCAGAAATTCGTGAAGATTCGTCCACCGGCGCCAAAGTTATTCCCAATAGAATGTTGCTGATTTCCTATGGAAAGTAGATCCTAACTATAACTACCTACTGGTGACCGCCAGTAGGTAATATATATATATATGTATATATATATATATATATATATATTACCTACTGGCGATAGCCAGTAGGTATATATAGTTAGGATTTTTTCCCTATGGAACTTTTGAAAATTCTATGTCTAATAACTTTGGCGTTTGTGGACGGAATTGGCTGAAATTTTCAGGAAAATTGTACATTTTGGTTCTGAGCAGCCCCTAAAAATTTTGGGGGGGGGTCGTCAAGGGGGGGCCGAGAAAAAAGGGGGGTCCCAAAACGCGTTTTTCCCATTCATTTTTCCATAGGGCGGTTGGCCTCACTTTTAGCTCGAACGGCTGAATGGATTTGCACGAAACTTGGCAAAATTGTAGGGACTGTTAGCCCAATGTGCCTTTGCTAGGTCTCAATATATGTGCTCCAGTGGATTTTGAGAAATTAACGTTCAAAACAAGATATATATCTGTAACAGCGCTCCGGGCTGCGCTCCGGTTTGCATACTTTTCGCGTAACGGAGCTTTGCGATGCGAAGCTGATTGGCTCTCCGGTGTCTGTCAACATTCTAAACAGTCCGGAGCGGCCGCCATCTTGTCTCTCGGTAGGATCGAGAGACAAGAGGAGGCCAAAACAAACGGGGAAATGAAGGAAAGGGGGCAAGGTAGACCCCTTCTGACCCCCTAGGATTGATGAGGGGGATATTATAGAGCCACGCGGGGCCCAAAAAAAAAAAAAAAATTCCGATTTTTTTGCCGTAGAGACGCGTCTTGGTACGCGAACCGGGCAGCTAACCGGGAAGCTAACCGGCAGTGTAACGGGAGTCTGAGGAGTAGCTGATTGGCTGTCAACATTGTAAACAGTCCGGAGCGGACGCCATCTTGTCTCTCGGTAGGATCGAGAGACAAGAGGAGGCCAAAACAAAGGGGGAAATGAAGGAAAGAGGGCAAGGTAGACCCCTTCTGACCCCCTAGGATTGATGAGGGGGATATTATAAAGCCACGCGGGGCCAAACAAAAAAAAAAAAATCTGATTTTTTCGCCGTAGAGACGCGTCTTGGTACGCGAACCGGGCAGCTAACCGGGCAGCTAACCGGGAAGCTAACCGGCAGTGTAACGGGAGTCTGAGGAGAAGCTGATTGGCTGTTATCATTGTAAACAGTCTGGAGCGGCCGCCATCTTGTCTCTCTGTGGGATCGAGAGACAAGAGGTGGAAAAAAAAAAGGTGTAAATGAATGAAAGGGGTAAGGCAGACCCCTCCTGAACCCCTAGGATTGATGAGGGGGCTATTAAAGTTCCCTGCCGGGCAAAAGAAAAAAAATTGTGATTTTTTGCGGTAAAGGTGCTTCCTGGTACGTTAACCGGGCAGCTAACCGGCAGCGTAACGGGAGTCCGACATATTGTGTTTTTTGAACGTTTGTGATATGTGCATGTGTGGATTTTGTCTAATTAAGGTTAAAAAAATATATATATATCTTTAAGCGTGTTCTGGCGCGCTTACAATTTGGGTTTGGTTTGCGCTGCAGAGACGATACGTCACGGTTATGCGATGCATCATGAGGCGTCTCACGGGCTACATCACGTCACTTAATAAAGAATATATTTTACAGCTATAGATATTAGCTTTTAAAAAACCAATGAAATTCACAGAAAAAACCATAGGTTATAGACCATATATAGTTAGGAATTTGCATTTACAAAACCTTGAAAATTCAATGAAAAAACCATAGGTTATAGACCATATATAGTTAGGGATTAGCATTTAAAAAACCTTATTTTATTTGCACAAAACCATTGAAATTCCATATATAGTTAGTTGCACTAACTATATATCGCGGACCCGCAATCCACTGCTAATGATGTCACATATTACATCATTCATGACATGGTCAGTGACATCACTGATGACATCACTGATGACATCTCAAATGACATCACTGATGACATCACTGATGACATCTCAAATGACATCACTGATGACATCACTGATAACATCTCAAATGACATCACTGATGACATCACTGACATCTCATTTGACATTACTGATTACATCACTGATGATATCATTTATGTGATAATACATCTTCAGACTCTAATATAACCTTAGATACACTCAGTGTAAACAGGCACTCACAGACTGTTACACATCCATGGAGTTACTCACACACCTAGTCAGTCATGCAAAGAATCAATCACATCTCCATTTCCTCAAGTATACAGTTATACACACCTTGCTTATTCAAACATATACTAACACATATTTACTCTCTTATACAATCTTTGATACAAGTTCACAATAATTCATACAGCCACTCTCACATTCACTGGCTCTTATGTTCAGTTATTTATATATGTCAACTCTCACATGGAGTGTGTTTTACATATGTACTTACTTTGACATGTAGCACTGAGATATCCATTCACTCACCAATATACTCATGCACACAGTCAACTGTCCATACAGCTGTTTCTACATGCACTTTTGAACCCATACACCTAGGGAATCAACTGCTCACAAATCTATGCACAGAGTTATACACCTCCCAGCCACCCACTCACATACTCAGTCTCCCATACAAATACTTGGGCAACCATTCAATAACCCATATAGTTTCTGATATAGCTACTGATTTAAACATGCAGCAGTTTACAGAACAACATAAATAATGATTGCCAAATTAAGACACTTTAATCACTAACCCATGCACTCAGTGAGACACATTTAATCATTCTCATCATACAGTCAATCATGCACCTACTAAATCCTTCATCCAGACACTTATACATCCACTCATTCTTCAATATGTAAGACATATTTTAACTTTACAGAAACATACAGTCACTGGGTGTTGTCATCAGTGATGTCATCAGTGATGTCATTTGAGATGTCATCAGTGATGTCATCAGTGATGTCACTGACCATGTCATGAATGATGTAATATGTGACATCATTAGCAGTGGATTGCGGGTCCGCGATATATAGTTAGTGCAACTAACTATATATGGAATTTCAATGGTTTTGTGCAAATAAAATAAGGTTTTTTAAATGCTAATCCCTAACTATATATGGTCTATAACCTATGGTTTTTTCATTGAATATATATATATATATATTCCAACAATGTTAAATCCCAAGGGAAAAAAACCTGTTGGTCACACCTGAAAACTCAGTTTTTGCTGCTTTTATTAATGGAAAACAAGCGACTGGTGGCTCAGTCCCAACATGTTTCGTTCCTCCTGGAACTTCTTCAAGGTAAGCCTCGCTCTTAGATCAATTCCACATCACTCCACAGTCCGATGTTTTAGAATTAATTTTGTTTGCCTCCAATGGCATTCTTTTATGGAATCACTTCCGTTTTGAAATGTATTGTGGGACTTGTGGTTGTGCATTGGTCACAGACATTTTGGTTCACAGTCCAATTTATTTTAAAGCCTCCTCTCGTTGGTTTTATGTGTCTCACTCGGTGTTCTCTTTAGGTGATGACTTCTATTTTCTGACACCCATTCGGACCTGTGATTCAAAAGGCTGTATAATTGTAAACCCTCCAGTGGGTAGAGCGTTGTGCTGTTTGTTTTTTGGCGCTTGTTTTGACACGTCCATCAATTAGGCAGCGAGTTTTCCCGGGTCAGCCTGCATTTGAAACCATCCTGTTGGGGTAAGCGCTCTCCGGTACGTGCACCCTGAGCGCACCACGGGGAAAAACAGTGTAAAAAAACAGAGTAAAAAAATAATGTAAAGTGTTTAGAGGTAAGTTAGCTCTGAAAAGAGCTGTTGTGGTAAGTGGGTGTTTTTTGTACCTACAAGTAGGTACCAATGCAGAGTCTTATATTCAAGAGGAAAACTCTATTCCCCTCATCTGTAAAATGCACACCATCTCTCCTATAGATGTCTTGCATGTTGTAACGCAAGTTGTTGTGGAAAATGGAACCCATACCATAGACTCTGAGGTAAGCAGAAATAGATTTATTTACATGTTTCCTTGCTTTCTCAATATGTGGACAAACTTGGTTGGACCAGTCCCATTTTTGCCTTTGGCATATATTAGAAAATACCAAGGCAGTTTTTGGAAAAAGTGACATCAATTGTCCAAAGATGTCCTTTGAAAGCATTTCCAGACCTACCCCAGTCAAAGTGCCCAAGTCAATTCCACCACAGTGCACAATTATAAGGTCAGGGTGTGGCAAATGCATAAAGGATGTTACCAATGGAATCAATTGGTGACTCCTCAAACCTCTCTGTCCAATCCATACAATGTCCACATTTGGTAAATCAAGATTGTAATTACCTCTGTTAGCTGCCTAATTTTGACTCCAGTGGACATAGCTATGACCCACAAACCAGACTTTTTTCATTTTGAAGGTGGATGTGCTTCTAGTCAGATGAGTTGTGGAAATGAATTGGCAGTTTGATTATGAAAAAAGTGCTTGGGAATCAGTGCAGTTGAATAACCAGAAATGATTGGTGCTTTGTTAAAAATCTCCACTTAAAATTAGGGTGCATACTTTTTTTTGTAAGAAGTAATTTCAAAGGTTGAGAAAAAGTCATTTAAATAAACATTGCATTTCATTACCTAGTAGATTGAGAGGTCAAACAACGTTGAAGATTGTTTTGCAACTTAGTATGCTGAACTTGTGAACTGTGTGCTGGTTTAAGAGGGAGTTACCATGGTTACTTGGTGAATGAGTACTGGGGGATGGGTGAATGTTATGTGAGTTTCAAAGTCTTGAAATGTACAACCAATTAAAAAGTGCAGTTTGGTTTTGAATTTGTGTGGGAACAGAGATTGTGTATTGGTTTCATTGGCATATTTACAAGCTTCGTGCGCAATGTTTGACATTAAAGCTGATACATCCACATCCATTTAAAATCAAGCTTCACTCACAGTGTGATCTTAGGCACATGTCCACGATATTACATGTAATCTACCATCTCTGTCTCTGCAAGCAGTATGCGTGTCTCTGCACAAATTATTCTCTGTATCTACAGGCCAAAAACAGGCCACTAACTTTACGGAAGTGGCTTGTAAGTATGCCAATGAAACCTTTACACTATCTCTGGACCAGCATTAATGTCAATCATTCAGAATTTATGGGAAATGTGTGACACATCTGAATGCCTTCTTGATGGAACCAAAGTAAACAAGCATTGAAAATGCAATATATCTTGCCCTTGGTGTCAGACATACTGTTGGCAGTGACAGACATGGTACATTATATCTAAAATCCAATTAATCTGCCTAAGATTACACTGTGAGTGAATCTTGAAATAATGAGCAACTAGAGTGCTAACATTAAATATGCACCCAGACAAGAATATGAAATGCCGTGAGAGATGTTTAAAGCTTTTTTTTAATGGCATAAAATGAGATAGAATGTACAAAAAAAGAGAAGCATATTTACAAGCTGTGTGCGCAATCTTTGACCTAGCTGTGTGTTTGTAAGGTAGACTTCTTTATAAATTGCTTTTTATGCTTGGATTCAATGCTGGTTTCAAAATTGTGTAATGGTTTAATTGGACTTGTAAATATGTTCCTTTTTTTGAAGCGCCTTGTGCAACCTTTAGCATTGGTGGAAGCAGTCAATGAATGGAGAGGGATAGGAATAGCAGATAGAAAACCATATGAAATGGTGTGGGAGATGCATAAAGTATTTCAGTAATGGTATCAATTGAGATGGAATATAAGATAAAGAGGGACATATTTACAAGACTTTTGCACAATGTTTGACATTAAAGCTGATACAGAGATAGTGCATTGGTTTTATTGGCATATTTACAAGACGCATGTGCAATGTTTGACATTAAAGCTGATACAGAGATTGTGTATTGGTTTTATTGGCATATTTACAAGCTGCGTGCGCAATGTTTGACATTAAAGCTGATACATCCACATCCATTTAAAATCAAGCTTCATTCACAATGTGATCTTAGGCACATGTCCACGATATTACATGTAATCTACCATCTCTGTTTCTGCAAGCAGTATGTGTGTCTCTGCACAAATTATTTCTCTGTACCTACAGTCTAAAAACAGGCCACCTATATATAAACAAGATATAACATTCCTTTGTAAATTATATCTAACATCTTAGGCACATGTCCACGATATTACATGTAATCTACCATCTCTGTCTCTGCAAGCAGTATGTGTGTCTCTGCACAAATTATTTCTCTGTATCTACAGGCCAAAAACAGGCCACCTATATATAAACAAGATATAACATTAATTAGTGAATTATATCTAACATTGCGGAAGCGGCTTGTAAGTATGCCAATGAAACCTTTACACTATCTTTGGACCAGCATTAATATCAATCATTCAGAATTTATGGGAAATGTGTTACACATCTGAATGCCTTCTTGATGGAACCAAAGTAAACAAGCATTGAACATGCAATAGATTTGCTGTGATGTTAGGCACATGTCCACGATATTACATGTAATCTACCATCTCTGTTTCTGCAAGCAGTATGTGTGTCTCTGCACAAATTATTTCTCTGTACCTACAGTCTAAAAACAGGCCACCTATATATAAACAAGATATAACATTCCTTTGTAAATGATATCTAACATTGCGCAAGCGGCTTGTAAGTATGCAAATGAAACCTTTACACTATCTCTGGACCAGCATTAATGTCAAACAATCAGAATTTATGGCAAATGTGTGACACATCTGAATGCCTTCTTGATGGAACCAAAGTAAACAAGCAGGAACTCACTAAGACTTTTTTATTATTCGTATTTTTGGATTGGTATATTATTCTTTAAATAATATTCTTTAATTAATCAAGAATTACGACATCTCCATAAAGAAAAAAGAAAAAAGACTATAGATAGTATTTCAACACTTCCTTCCATTTTGAACTCTTTACTTAAACACACAGACCAGGAAGTTGAACTGTTTCCGGAACCGCAGTGGCAGAGTCAGAACCAGTCGAATGACGGGGTAGCCGAAGGCACCGCTGACCCACGCGGATCCCGATGAGGTTAAATTGAACCCAAAAATAAGGTACGTGATCAACGAACTGTTATGAATCCCCATTGTGAAAACATAGATGCGAATAGTAAATGACCGCTTTTCAAAATAAGCCTTTACAACCCCGACTGACACGGCTGAAACGAATTATTAATCTGTATGAGTGCATGACGTACGCTGTCAGGACATGAAAGTTGTAGCCTGTATGCACACTGAACGCATGAAAGTTACGCCCAGAAGGTACATGAAATACGCCTTTGATATCCACCTACAGAATGAATGAGTCTTTTAGACACAAATGTTTTTTTTAATATAAGCCGCAAAACACACGAGTGCATGATATATACCGGTGTACCGATGGCACGAAAATATAGAAAAACATGATGAGTGTATTATACGCATACGTTCCTAAATTCTGAATGTGTGGATAAGTTCCTTTTACGCCTTCTAGATCCTGATTGAAACGGTCATTGTGAACCCCTTACCATTATTACTGCCTGACGAACGTTACATGAATCTGTGTGCTGTAGCCTCCGAGCAAGGAGAATGCGTGAAAATGTTTTTTGAAGGTACATGAAATACGCCTTCCAGATAATCGTTCCTTTGAATGCATGAATGAACCCACTAGTGGGTGCTCCTTGAAAGGTATGAAAATATGCCTTGTAGATACGAATGGTTGTATAAAAGATACTCGATTGCATGACTAGAACACCTTAAAGTTGTATCCAATTGTGTAGATAATACTGAACTAAACAACTGCCAATCCCCAACTAATGTTTGAACAACAGTTTGCCTAACATGAGAGAGTTGACTTTACTCATGCCATGGAGAGTCTAAGCAGCAGTATTTATTAATCACCACCCTAATAAGCTTTGTGTGATTCTGGTATAGTTTATACTTTTGTTAAAAGAATGTTTGATGTAACCCAACCCCCCCCCCTTTTTTGTTATGATACTAAGAATCCCCACTTTCTTGTAAATATTTATCTATAGGTACCATTGGACCTTATTGGAACCACAACCAAAGGCGGTTCCTTTACACTGTTACACCAAGTAATACTTAGGAGTAACTTTCACCCTTTCACACCTCACCCCCTGGTCCTGAAGAAAGCCCACCCGACCTCCTGGTGACTGAGGGCTGACACATGTTGACCTACTTTCACATTTCTAGTGTGATGGAGTCATAATAACTCATAATCACCTATGTAGTTTTTTATTGTCCCTTAGAACCCAGAAAGAATAAAGAATTGTATCTGGAATCAAGAGATTTTTAATTCACTTCACCATTCACGAGCACCATTTCTGGTCACTACTGTTTTAACAAAAGGGTATTACCTCCTGGCGGAGGTTGCATAACCACCAAACCCTATGATTATGCAGACACGTGTGAGGGAAAGCGGAGAACAAAGATATACCGCTCAACGTCACCATCAATGAACACGTGCATGAGGGTTTCTTTTGGGATTGAAAAGAACTGCTCTTGCATGCCCAATATTATGCAGGACAAGTGATCCTTCCTTTTTGATTAGTTGATATTTGATTACAGGGAATTGAACGGATCACGAATTCCTTTCCTCCCCCCCAATTGATTGTGAATTTGCAGTAACTATTCATAAATCTCAAGGTTTAAGTGTTGATAGTGCGTTGGTGAATATTGGAAATTCTGTGTTTAAAGAGGGCATGGCATATGTTGCTTTATCTCGAGTCAGAACTTTATCTGGATTGTTCTTGATTGATTTTGATGAGACAAAAATGCAGATCTAAATTGTGTAAAAGAATATAATAGGTTAAGAAGAGAGTATGCTCCAAATTTACCTCAATATCCTCTGTTTGAAAAGCGTGTGGTAGGCCGAAAAGAATAAATGAGAAAAACTGTAGTGAAGTTGTAGCAAAAAGAAAAAAAGTAGATGAAACAGTAATTGTAAGCAGAAATGAAATGGATTCAGTTAAAGATGTTGTTGGATTTCAGTTTGAAAATAGTTCTGGTGTCAACTGCTATGCTAATGTAGTGGTTAATGTTGTTTGTTTTCTCCAAATTGTAAAAGAACAGATTGCTGAAAATCGTGATCAAACACTTTGTTGTTTATTAAATTCTGTATTAGAGAAATGTAGCAGTGATAGAACAAAAATACAAAGTGTTTCTGAAATTCGAAATGTTTCAGACATATGTTCTGGTATAAATCAATTTACACAGAATATTCAGCAAGATTGTCAGGAATTTCTAATGTATATGCTTGTTGTTTTGCAAGGTTCAAGACAAACATTCTAAATGGTCTGCATAGTCCGCCATCTTGTGACTCTGAAGAACAGAGACACAAGAGGTGAGAATTAAAGGGGAAAATAATTAAAAGGGGGCAGAGTAGACACCTCCTGACCCCGTAGGTTTTCTGAGGGAGGCCTAGAAGGACTCCCAGGTGCGCGCTCCGGTACGGGCACCCTGAGCGCACCACAAGGAAAAAAAATAATTTTAAAAAAAACAACGTAGGAAACACAGTTGATATACTAAGGAATTAGCTTTTAAAAAACCTTTGACATTCACTGAAAAAACCATAGGTTTCACACTCGTTCAGCTAACTATAACTGGTGTGAAACCTATGGTTTTTTCAGTGAATTTCAAAGGTTTTTTAAATGCTAATTCCTAACTATAACAAGTGTGAAACCTATGTTTTTTTCAGTGAATATATATATATATATATGAAGGAAAATTTCTCTGGAAAGAAGAGATCAGAGGCCTGAGAGGATTCCATGGGAAACAGCGTGTTTATTCCAGCAAAAAGTGGCGGCAAATGCATTTCGGTTACATGACTTCTTCAGCGCCCAACACTTTAATGAGTCATTCATTTCGGTATCCCACTCCTGCTCCTCTTGAGGTCGAGTTCAACAGGCTCCTCCCCCTAGCTGATATTGCTCACCTGTTGCGTGTTCGCTATCAATGAGTAGAACATCAACTCCCAGAATGCACAATGTGGTTGCAACTGGGTCGGCGGTGCCAGGGAGCAAGTGTCTATGATAGATATAGATAGATATATATATATGTGCAAACACTCCAAGTTGCCACCTCCAATCTGAAAGAACTGGCGAAGCAGGAGACAGACCGCAAGTTTCAGGAAACTGGTTTTATTTGCAGGTATTTCTCATACAACCGACCATGACGCGTTTCGGGCTATGCAGCCCTTGTTCACATGCAAGGAGTAGCTGCATTAGGTGATTTTTAAAGTGCATAATGCTCCGCCCATCGGCCGCCTCCCACTGGGTCTCATGATTAATAGATATAAGCAACAGACTTAATGCGTCTGAATACATAGTTAAAACAACAGATTTGGTTCAATGAAACAATTTTGTTGGTGGTGTATACACCTTCAATAACCGTAATGACAATTGTTATCAGAAAATGCACATCTGAATATAATTACTGCATAAATGCATTTGTGAGTTATGAACATCGATAGTTATGTGCATTAACCAGGGGTTCAAATCCCCAAATGAAGGAAAAAATTTAATAACCGGGTAAATCCGATATGTCATTATGGATAGGAGAGGCCACCATTGGAAACTGGAATGGTATCCTATATAATACTATCCAAGAAACTTATGTACATATGTGTAGAGGAATTAGGCGGCAGAATGTGCAAATGAGCAAAAAAAGTGCTATAGTATCAAAACACCTAAAGCTAGAACAACCCTATCTAGTGTGCAAAGAGGCTAAATCTAAAGTGCAAATATTCACATCACAAGAAATGTTCAAATCCATGATATATATGTACCTTAATGTTGACAAAGAATGCATATATGAACATTACCAATACTATAAATATGTGCAAAAAAGCCATATTATGTAAAAGAGGTAAGTATAAAATGCTATTCTAAAAACAATAGTTCATCATGATTTTACAAGTGAGGAATAAATATAGTGATAAAATATGAAGTGATAAAATAGAAGTGTAAAAAGGGAAGGGATGCCACAAATGTATGGTGGCCGGAGGAAAAAGAGACACTAATGAAAAGGATATATTAAAATCCCATAGATAACAGGGAACCTGACTATCTATTATGTATCATAAATAGTATGGGTTTATCCCTTCTTGTAATCCAAAAAAAGTGTGGGTGAGCAACAGGGAACCTGACTGCCCACCTAACAGGAGATACATCATGATGAATAAGACCTTTCATAACTGTAACGAGTAAATTTTAGGTAGGGTTGATGTGAAACTCCAATGTCAATAAAGGGCAAACATAAATCAATAAAACAACATACAAGTAGGAACACAAAGTCAGAACCCAGTAGCAGCATTAATCAAGCCCATGAGCTTCATAAAAAGTTTTATATATCTTCGGTGTAATTGAGCCCGTTGGGCCACTTGCTGTCGAGCTGAAGAATGAAACGAGTCTCTAATTGTCTCAGTAACAACTCTCTATTACCCCCTCTGCGCAGAGGAGGTACCAACCCTACTACATAGTACCTTAAACACTGGAGATCTTGATTGTGTTTAAGCGCAAAATGACGCGCCACTGGGTAGGCTTGATCGTTGTGGAGTATTGCTCTGAGGTGTTGTAGGATTCTGACGTGCACCTGGGCTTTTGTACTACCAATGTAGTTTAGTCCACAGGGGCACGTCAGAACATAGACTGCAAAATCAGTTTTACAGTCATGGTTGCCCTTAATAGGAGTTTCACTCATGCTAAACGGTGTACGATAATGGGTCATATTTACACCAAATTTGCATGCCCTGCAATGTGTGCATTTGTAAAAAACAGCTTTAGTTTTTGGCCATGTGCCCTTTGATTTCAGTTCTGGACTGCTGGTATCTAAAGAAACTCCCATATTTCTAGCCCGTCGAAAGGTAATAATAGGTGTAAGGGGCAGAGTGGAGTTGAGAATGTTGTCAGTTAAGACTATTGGCCATATATATACCCTTGAAATATAACAAACATATTTTATTGTTTGTCTAGGCATCGTGATTTGTGCTACCCTACACCAAATCCCCATAAATAAGGCCTACATTATCTGGCACTGCCTTCCCCATCCCAGTGGCAGAAGTTACAGGTGCATATGAGTGATACCTGATGTGATATTACATATGGGTCAAAGTACCCCCGCTGTATATTATGAGGCTATTGCAAGTCACAGAAGAGTTTGTGACCCCATAAAGGAACATGGATAAAGGCTAAGTTCAATTATAAGGTCAAAGACTCCACAATGACTTGCAATATCCTTATAATATATGGGAGGGGGGACTTCACTAGTATAATACATGGTCACACCACCACCCGCTTCCCACAAAACACTTAAATCACTGGAACATTGCTCTATCACATGAAAGATTTAGCATGTTTGCCCACAAGAAAATAAGAGTATTATTTCTAGTGCAAATAAACGAAAAAAAGGCTAGTCCATATTTGTTGTAAAACAATTTACTATTTTGAGGATCAGATTAAGTCAATTTGAAAAAAATGTACTTCAGCCTGGAATGTATAAGAAAACATGCGGGGAGTTTCTATTGTTTCTATTAGTAGTATCTTAGATGTGCGAAAAATAAACATGCGGTCATAAAAATGTATATTCTGCTTATTACTGCCCATCTAAGAAAGGAGAACAGAAGAACGAAAAGCCACGTTTCGTTTTTGTTGGTTTTCTTTTCTTTTTTCTTTTTATTTATTTATACAGAAACACATGAGTCGGTTAGGACAACATCAAAAAAAAGAGAGAAAAAAAACCTTTTGTCGGGCACATACAAATTCAAAGCATAACGTTAGACAAATACAAAAAAAATATGAGTACAGCCAACTATTTTATACATTACATCAGACAACCACAATAAAAACCACAGTAAATTATAGACATTTCCCGCATGTCCATCCTTACATCTCCAAATAATTTGTGACTAACCCCCATATCTGTGAAGGAGCAAGGATTCGCACGTAAAGCGACTTGCTCACATTCAAGAACCTTGCATAAACAATAATGTCATTAATCAACCTGTTTTGTCACTAATAATGCACTTTCACACAACACGCGGGTGTCCCAGAGATGCTTGGCTATGTGTCTATTAATCTTAACGAAGCTTGCATACTACAGAACCTCTGCTTTGCAGAAATCTAGTCTGCGCATGCGTCGGTCATACCCATGTGATGTGACGCACTCCTAATTCTGGAGGGATTTTTCGCACATGCGCATAACTGCTAAAATGGCTGCCTTGTTTTTAACATGCTCTCCGCTTGCTACTGCCGCTTTTACTCAGCTGCCTATTTCTGCCTAAAACCCTAATGCTATAGATAATATAAAGTAAGGGGTGCAGTAAAGCTAATCCTGGTATACAGTGTATTAATTTTTTCTGTGTTTCTAATTTATTTTCGCTTACTTTTCATGTACCGCGTATCTGTGGGCCTGGGAGTGGGGAGCCTCTCCATCTTAGAAGTCTGACAGGGACTCACCACGTGACATGAGAGACGAAGTCTTGCAACAGAAGAACTCAGCCAGCTGGCTGCCGAAGCTTAGATGCTCCTGGGAACCTGCTCTTTGACCTGGGAGAAGACTTCGACTTGTACCTGAAATGTATCAATTTATGTGATAATATTGTGTGCTCCATTGTCTTCATAAACACGTATGCCATGGGAACTGGAATGTAAGGGGTGGGTATGAAAAATTAAATATTCATTGTGGGAACACTAAATTCTAGGTGGTGACAGTGACCTAACCACCTCTCCTGTCCAATCCAAAGTTGGGGATCCTGTCTTCGCAACATTTATGGGTGGTCCATGGGCCTGAAAACAGTAAAACTAGCCTAGCCGTAGATAGAGAAGTTGTCCGACTTGTCCGAGTAGCTGACCTGTCACCGACCCTACAAACTCTATAGGTGATTGATACAGAGAGCTGCGGAGCTCTCTGTCAGTAATTTCCACAAACTCCAAGGGGTGGAATAGATTTAAGTGCTTGCGAAGCACTTTGCTGGGAGATTCGAAAACCCAATCGGGGTTATTGGCAGATTCCGTGCAGAGAGGGAGTAGCGCAGGCATTGCATCCGAAGCTGCAGGTGTTTGTCGTGCCCTTTGACGAGCCCAGTCCTGATCCAAATCCTGAGGGGTATCCAGTCCTGACTGTCCATGAGCTGTACCTGCTCGCCTACTGGCATCCTAATTCCTTGAGGGTCCTAGTCCTCGTTTTCCAACTGACCCGTGAACTGGGTTAGTCCTCATTCCCGTCCTAGGTAAATATAATTGTGGGTGTCCGTCTATCTATTCTTTCTTCTTCTTCTTTTTTAAATAAAACATCCTTGCCTATGGTATTCTCCTGTCTTATCCAGAAAACTTACATGCAAACTGTTTATTAGTTATGTTCCATTTTTTCCCTTTACCTGTAGGATATTATTGAATTGTTTATTTACTTAGAGTGTTCAATTTACTGCCGTTTAGAACTTATGCTTAGATTCTAGTCAGAATAAGGTCTGTTTAAATCATATGTAGCAACTAGCATTCTACTAAATAGTATGTTCTTGCCCACTTTTTAGTTGCCTAAGTGTAAGCTTGGAAACTGAGAGGCATGTTCCCCGTCACCCTTACCCTGTAGTTTTCACTTGCACTCAATGGTGCTTGCTCTCATTCACAGTTATATTATAGTTCTAATTCTAGTTATTTACGTTCTAATCTGTATCAATTTTATTCTCATGGCATTATGACTTTAAAATTTACTATATAAAGTCTTGAAACCCTTCAGGTGTCTGTGGTTATTACAAAAGGTATAAAGTTATACAAATGTATAAGGTATTTTTATTGGTCTTATCTCCTACCCACTGCTAGCTCCTGATTCATCGGGAAAATAGGTACCTGTGACAAAGTGGTAAGTCAGGTACTGATTAGTGTGGTAAGAAACAAAGAATTACTGATAGTAGTGAGTAAACTCGTCCGACTTACAAAATACAGTCATTAAAACATGTCATGGGCCCAATGCGTGTAAATTAGGTGTGAAAAGAGTTGGACGACCTGCGCGCTCTATCATCTGTTCCCCAATTTTCCTCCTACGGGAGCCCTTTAGAACATACAAGCTGTGCTCCATGTTATGTACCGCGAAAAACTGAGACCGGTAGGTAGGCACAGCCTATAAACTGCAGTCACTAAAAAGATTAGTTTGACATGCTTCTTCAAAATGTTGGTACTCGGTATACCCATTTCAACCCCAAATAATATCTGTGTTACTGATAACTGTATCTGAGCGCCCACAATTGCCGATATACATTTTTCTATCTGGACCAACAGGGGTGCTACTGTAGTACATGTACAGAAAATGTGGACATCATCCGCTGAAACAATCCCACAGCGAAAACATTTCCCAACTGCATCGCCCGGCCATTTGGACACTTTGTCTGGGGTGTAATATAAATTTTAAATAGATTTAAAATGTTGCGCCACCAGCTTTGCAGACAGGAATAAGTCTTTAGCCATACCTAATGACATTTCTATTTGAATATCCTGTCTGCCGAGTTTAGCGCCCCATTTACTATTCTGTTGTTCTATATCATCCTTTTTAGTGTTTAACAAATGATTGTATAGAGCACCAATCTTTGCCCCTTTCATGATGTCCTCAATCAAAATATTTGGTTTGAAGTTGTTCCCTGTACACATTAGGTAGTTTCGAATCTGTAGATATTTCACAAAATGTTGTCTAGGGAGAAGATATTGTTCACGTAGTTGTTCAAAAGATTTAAAATAGCTAACATCATACAAATCACCCACCACACTAATACCTTTCTCCCTCCAATTATATACTACTCTATCCCACACATCTACAGGTAAAGAAAACGACGATGACAGTGGAGTGTACCACGTTATTTTCTCAAGGCCCAATAGCCCCCTAACTGTTCGCCAAACCTTATACACCGCCTCCATTATCTTAAAACGTGTGCGTTTGTAGTAGCTTTGTTCTAGGTACATGAATAGACAGTTTTTAACTTTTACCCCCATTATCATTTGATAAATCGAAGGGCAGTCCGCTAGTCTAGCCGGGCCTTTACCGGTTAGTAAAATCCCCATACCTTGCAACATACAGGCGTAGTAGTATAGTGTGAAGTCTGGTACCGACCAGGCCCCCAAGTTTCTTGGCAAAATCATAATGCGCCTAGCCCTTCGTGCTTTACCCCCTGACCACATAAAAACGCATACATATTGTCTGCAATTGTTCTAAACTTGTCTTGGGAACTTCAAAGGGTACACATCGAAATAAATATAAGATGTGAGGAAGAATCAAAATTTTTTATAGATTACATCGTCCGACTATTGAGAGATATAGACATTCTGCCTGGTCTAATTTTTTCCGTACACCAACCAGGAGTTGATCCCAATTCACTTTAACTAAAGAAGATGTGCATGCGCGCAATGTAACTCCCAGATATACCACTTCTTAGCATTGCCTTGAATCAGTATAGCTTGGTATATTTATAGTTAATAGCTGGGTTTTAGCCGAATTTAACTTGTATCCTGACGATTTACCAAATTTTAACACCAACTGCTCAATAGCCTGCATTGCCGTTCTGGGTTTGGACGTGACCACTGCCACATCATCGGCATATGCCAACACCTTGACCTGATATATATGCACCCTTAGCAGGGTTATATACGTATTGGTATCTAGCATTCTTAAAAAAGACTCAATATATAAAGAAAATAATAAGGGGGAGCAAGGGCAGCCCTGTCTGGTCCCCCTGCATATTTGTACTGCCGATGATTCCCAACCCATAGTACTAATCCGGGCCACCGGTTGGTGATATAAAACCTGCACTGATTTAATGAACTCCGGACCAAATCCTCGACCCTTCAAAATGTCTCATAGAAAAGACCATGCAACGCAGTCAAAGGCCTTCTCTGCTTCTAATAAAATTAAACAAAATGGTTCCCTAGTTACCGTTGCGTAATCAATTAAAGATATCACTCGGGTAAAATGATTGATGGTGCTGCGTTGAGGGATGAACCCATGCTGTGTTTTGGATACCCGAGATGACCTTGGACAATCTATTAGCTAAAATCTTCGAGTATATTTATCCGTCTACATTTAAAAGCGATATAGGGTGATATGATCCTGGAAAATTCGCTGGTTTGCCTTTTTTGTGAAATACAACTATGCTTGCTTCTTGCCATGATTTGGGAGATGAGTCTTTCTGTGCTGCTAGCATTGTTGCCAAAAGGTCCTTTTTTAAAAGCGTGAAAAACGTTGTGTATACTTCCAGTGGTAATTTATCTGGGCCAGTGGCCTTTCCAAGGGCCAATCCATTTACTGCCACTTCTAGCTCTTTCAAAGTAATGGACGCCTCCAACATTTACCTATCATCTATGGAGAGAGATCTTTCGAACAGTGTTGACTAATCAAAAATGCTGCATTATCACTATTATACTTGTCACTCTGATATAGCATCTCGGAAAACTGTCTAAATAACTCCAGAATACCCTGCTCGTCCTTGACTGAATCGCCATTCTGCTCTAATAGCTCATCAATGCGCTGAGCTGCCACTTTTGCTCTTATTTTCTGGGCGAGACATCTGCCACTCGCCTCGCCATATTCATAGTGGATTTGTTTTTTAGCAAACAATTTCTTGGCTGCTTCTTGGGACCACCTCAGATTTACCCTTGCCTTTAAACGTGCTACTTCATTGATCTCATCATCTATATTACTCCCTGCCTGTACCCCCACCATGAGAGCCTCTTCAGCCCTAACCAGTCCTGATAGAGTATCTTTATTTCAGCTGCCTGCTTTTTTTGATTATACAGGGCCAAAGTCAATGTCTCCCCACGAAAAGCAGCCTTGAAACAGTCCCACACACATCCCTCATTGCTACTCCCACGATTGATGCTAAAATAGGATGCAATCCACTCATTCATATGCTCAATAAAGAATTGTAGGGGCAATAATTTACGATCAAAGGAGAACTGTCGTGGACGCTGACCAGAGGTGATACTAGATAATGTCAGTACAACTGGCCCATGGTCTGATGTCACTCTAGGATATACTTGGATTGCAGCCTGGTTTAGCAACAATACGGAAGTAAAAAAAATAATCTAATCGAACCAATGTCCGATGTGGAAATGAAAAAAAAGTGAACCCAGGTGACCCACCCCTTAAAAACGACCACACATCCACCAAACCATGAGCTCTTATGAGTGCCTGTAAGGCTTTAAATACTCTCGGCTTCCTGCCAGTGTATCTCACTTTCTCATTATTTAACATGTTGGGTGCAAAGTTTATATTAATATCTCCACACATAATCAATGGTGTGGGCCAGGCTGCTAGTTCTACATTTAAGAAATTGAGGGGCATATTATCAAGGGGGTTTATCTCCGCTTTTTTGGCTTTAAAAATTAAATTATCTCCCTATTACCTAGCTGTCGCTAACACCAGTTAGCGACAGCTAGTAGGAGATAGCGACCATCTTGGGCCCCGCTTTGCGTGTCAGTGAAATTTATCACTAATGACATGCAAAGTGGGCGTGCCAAGATGTTAGCGACTGGAAACAGTCGCTAACATCGCTATCTCCTATTACCAACTTTTGGAGATATTTGCGCTAAGCGCGAATATCTCCAAAAGTTAACACCTGCCCTGAGCAGTTCTTAGCTATGTTATCTAATGGGAGGTGGATAACATGGCTAAGAGCATTAGCTCGGTAATGCATGAATATCGCTGACTTTTCAGCGATATTCATGCATTTCGGCCGATTTTTATCGCTTAGGAGATAAACCTTGATACTAGCAAGGCTCCTAAGTGATAAAAATCACCGCAGCACGGCGATAAATATATTGCTGCTAAGCCAACATAGCGATAATTATCGCTAGTTGTTGGTAATATGCCCCTGAGAGTTTCTTCTTCATCTAAATTTGCACCATATACCATACATACAGTAACTTTAGTATGGCCCACAACACATTCTGCGATTGCCCAACGTCCTAGCCCATCAGATTGCATCCTCCCTGTAGTACCTATATGATTTTTGCAAAGAATCGCCACTCCTCTGGCCAGCCCTGAATATTTAGTGCATACAATTAAATTAAACCCTAGTTCTGTTAAAAGTTGTTTCTTAGACCAAACCACATGAGTTTCTTGTATGCACATAATATCACATTGTAAAGTGTGTATCTCCTGCGCTACTCTCCGTCTTTTCTCCACTGAGTTCAGTCCCCTGACATTCAGCGTGCCCACCCTTAGACCCCTTATCCCCTATCTGCCATTTAACCACTTCAACATTTGTACCTTTAGTCCAACTGATTTTCATAAAGTGCTCACCGACAATCACAGAATATAGTTTTCTTCCCAACCTTGCCTCATGTGTTATTTTTTTCTTTTTCCACCCCACTGCCCCACATCCCCCCACATTCCAACCCTCCCAGACCCCACCCACCCACCCTTGCCACCACCCTTCACGAGGCTTAAGGACCATGTCCTCTGCGATGTAGAAGTGCCTCACTGCAAAACGTGACTCCCCTTCTCCCCTCCATAGACTCAATCGCTCCACGCCCTGAGTTGCCGGCCTTGCTTCAGGCTATTTATAACTTCTTCGAGATTTCCCCCATAAGCTCTAACTCAAGAGCCAGTATATGAAACGTTGCATCATGCATATTGTACTTTTCCCATCCACAAATAATCATTGGGAACAGGCCCCCCCTTTCTTTTACCCTACAACCAAATCAAACATTACATCATGTTTATAGTATTAATATTTCTCGAGTCCCTGCCCCCAAAGCCCCAATAATCCTACACTAGGTTTTCAACGCTATCTCATAGAGAGAAGAAGAAAAAAAGAAAAAAAAAGTTAAATGGGGGAAAATAAGCCATCAAATTTACAGGGCCTATATTCCAAACACAAAGCAAATTTACCTCCCCTATAACCCCTCCGTCCCTGACGCCCCTAATTCACCCAATTTACTTATAGTTCAGCTCAGACGCTCTCCACAAAAGTTAAATTTTTGTCTGTTAATCCATCTGATTCATATATTGCTAAGCCTCAAGTCCAGAAGTGAAATATCGGGTTTGTCCTTTAGATATGATCTTCAGTTTGGCTGGATTGAGTAGAAAACATTGGGCACCTTTTTCCTGAAACGGCGCAATTAATTTCCGCATTTTCCATCTCTCGTTCACTGTTGTTGGACAAAAGTCAGGGCGGACAAAAAACTCACAGCCACCCCCATTCCTCCTTTTCTCTGGGCGTGCAAGATCATACAATGACTCCCTTAAGAAAAAATTATTCAAACAGATCAAAATAGCTCTTGGATATGATTTCCGACCATTATCGCGCCGCCGATTCATGAAAGGAAACCTATGCGCGCGAATAATTTCAATGTCCCAATTCCAAGATTTTAATTCCGGAAAGGCCTCACTGAACACCAGAATGATAAAGCTACGAGGGTCCAACACTTCTTTACTTTCCGGAATGCCCAAAACACGTAAGTTATTGCATCTGGTGCGATTCTCAAGATCTGTGAGTTTCCAATCTGTATCCGATTTTGACTTTTGCAATGTCTCAATAGCCGATTGTTGTTTTCCAAGGCTGTCTTCAGTTGAGGAGACTCGCTGCTCCACCTCCATCACTCGGGTGGTCACATCGGTGCACATTTTCACTAGGCGCCTTACAGTGTTCTGAAGTTTTTTTACCGCTCCTTAGGTCCGCAGTCCTTCAGCTCTAGTCTCATTTCGATGAGCCATAACGCTTTTATATATCAACCCTAAAGTGACTGCATCTTCAGTAATCTCCTCCTCATCCAGATTGAGCTGGGCATTTGTGGCACCTTGATTCTAGTCTACGTTCCCTGCAGCTACTGCCACTTTCCTAACTGTCTCACAAAGTGTACCATGTTCATAACTACCATGATCTTCCTCGCACGTAATTGTCCCCCAATCACCAAGATTACTTAGGCTAACTCCATCATTTTCTTCGGTTTCATTGTCTGATGGAGTGGTCAGATCTGACATTGAGTAGAATTTTCCATCTGAGCCTGCGTATTCCGAACCATTGCCTCTCTCTTCACCCGGGATGGTGTCAGTAGTTATTATTTTATTGTCCGCCCCTATACTAGTGATATTTACCTCACCATGTGACTCCCTTAGCATATGCTCTTCATCACTGCTGAGTAGATCAGTTTCCTCTCCCGGTTCAGGATGAGATACTGTAAACAAATTGTTATCAGGTAGCGGAGTTTTCTGCGGATCATGCTGACCTCCAGCCTTTGCTTGATCACTATGGATCTCCAAATTTGGCCTGACGGCCCTAATCTCGCTGCCCTTTTTATTAAAAATTGCTGGGACGACTCGCTGTCGCACTGCCCCCTCTTGAGAACCTTGGCTAGGCTGAGTTGTAGCATTTTTGAAGTGAAAAGATTTTTATTGTTTCAGTTAACTAAAACCACAACAATACATTTTAAAGGAATCGACTAATGTGTTTAAAATTTCTTAATATATATGTACAATCTCTGTTAGTATATTCTATAACACTCTCCGTCTAAAACCGAGTTTGTTATTTAAAATCGAATGAGGTGTAATTAAAATCCAGTCTTTCTAGCTTAGTTCTGAGGTTCTTGATTTTTTCCTCCTTTATGTTCTGGAGAGCTCTCTCCCCGAGCTACCACAGTTGTGTTATCCTTTTGTTGACAGGGTGCCATGGTGTGTTTTAGCGCTTGGGAGTGGGCTGCAAGGAACTTTAGTAATAGGCAGTTCAATCGCGTGTATGCTGGCTCCAAGGTTGCCATAATTGCAGATCTGCACGTTCTTATACCCTGCTCGTTCATAGACTTTTTTAAAAGAGAGCTTCGAGCTTGAGCTAGGTTCGGGCAGATGCAGACAAGATGAACAAAGTCCTCGTTGCTCCTCCCGCATAGTCTGCATTTTTTTGGGGCTGCAGGGAACTGGGAGTAGAGAAAGTTGTTGCTACATCTTGTTGTGTACTACTCACACCCGTAGAATGCACAGCATTACATACTGTCTCTAAAGATCCATCCATAACACCGGGTTGCACTATTTTACTGGCCGTATTTGCTTCTGCACCCTCTTCTATTGAAACACCCACAGGGGCTGATGCAGCTGCAGCCCCCGGTTCCTTGTGCCACCTCTCCCTTTCGGTGCCATTATAATTCCGAATATAGATATCAGTTTCTCTTTCCCAAAAAAGAAGACTTCCAGAAATTGGTCGTTTTTACTTTAGAGTGCGCAATAGAGCACCGTACAGGTAGCAAGCAGTAAACACCTGTAAAAAAAAGAGTGTAGCTGCAATAGTTTTTTCCCCCTCAGCGAGCTCACCATTTCAATGTAATGTAATTTTCTTTGTCCAAATTATTCTTTTGCAGCGATGGTGTCCTGGCCGCAGCACCTGATCTCACCCCAGCCCTCACCGGCGGCTTTCTGCTGCTCTCCGTCCAAGAACCGACCGTTGGTGCACAGCTGCAGTGCGGTCAGAGGCTAATGGTCGGCCACTCCCCACTCGCTCTAGGAGCCGCCTCTCCCTCAGGCTGCTCATCGGCTCCACGGGGCCGTTGACCCGAGCCGACCAGAGTCCAGCGCCGACACAGGAGCCGATGCTCTCCCGCAGCAAAAAAAGAACTCCTGCTTGACAAGCCCGAAAGACAGCGTCGACATCCACCGCAAGCCGCCGTTCCGTGGGCACAGAGGTAAAGGGAAAGTCTGCCAGGGGGGATTAGCGAGGAGTCACGCCGAACACAGCTTACAGCACTTCACCGGCCACAGCAGCGGCCGCCATCTTGCCTCACACTGGTACGGTTGTTATGCTCTGTGTCCTGCCTTTCAGTCAGGCTTCTGTAGAAGGTTATTACAGTTGAGCAGCTATGTCATGTATACATGGACTGCAGGATATGTTCTACCAGGGATGCATTACAGCAGCACTCTTAAGAAGGGCCTCTGTAATGCCCTCCAAAGGATGCCAATCCCAATGCAGGCAGACACATGCCCTTGTTTGAGGCATTGGCCAGCAAACAAATAAAAGAGAAAAAGAGAAAACATACCCAGTTGGTGCAGCTAATGCCAAATAAAAAAAAAGAAAACTTTCCAATAAGGAAGAACGTACCTGTTTTTCACAAAAGTGGGGTGCGGCTGGGAGAGGATTATTTGATGCTTTCCTATGAATATTAAAGTCAACACTGGGGAATCAGCCCCCAAACCCAGGGCACAGGTGATCAAGATGGTCAAGTGAGTGCAGCAGAGGCAGAGCCTGCTCCTCTGTTTGATTACTCATTGGAGTAAAAAATGAAGTGACTGAGTCATGTGATTGAATGGAAGTTGACACGTGATTTTCAATGCCTGTTCCTCTCACAAAAGCAACCAAAGCAGTGCTTTTTAAGAAATTAGACATGTGCGCACAAAGGTTTGTACATATCTGTCCAGCGGTACAGCAAGTAGGCATGGGTCCTACCTGGTGCAAGGAAACTCGCCACCCGGCCTCCTTTTTGTGTAACAAAATAAAGCTGTAATTGGGGTAAAGTGGGCTCCTCACGCTCTTTGCCCTGGGGCCACTGCACCTGCTGCACCACTGATAGCTCAGCCCCTCAATTAAACCGGTCTCATCGAAAACAAGTAGAAAGCACAAAGCGCCTATGTTCGAGTGTAGAGAAAACAGAAACAGCACTTTCAGAAATGTCAACAACTAACGTCTTCACTGATCATTTAGCCAGCCCCGGATCGCAATGGAGAGGTTAAGCCACAGTCGAAATGTGGTGCACTTTGCACACAGTGTCTTCATTTCTCTATGCAGTATTACCACTCTCACAGGGTGAGGCCCTTGGAATGATGGCCTGAGTGTCAGACAGAATTACTTATCCGCCTCACCTTTCTCTTGCCCAGCCCCCCATGCACAGGTCCACTCCCACCTTGGCCACAAATTATGTCCAGACTGGCAATGCCTGCTGGGACTCTGCTGGCTGGAAAGTGGTACCCAGCCGGGTGCGCTGATGTCAACCAGCAGGACACTATGTGGCAGTTGCTTCCAAATCTTCTCCAGTGAAGCTATAGTGAGCAGCAATGCCAGGGTAAGGGTTGTGAGTGCAGAACCCACAGTCCATCATGAAGTTGGATCTTGAGCCTCCCGCCGTCTCCAACCTAAGCAAGGCATCCCTGCATAGTACATGTGTAAGCACTTCACATCCACAGAACACCTCATGATGCTGCTGGGCCTGGTGCGCTCACTGCCTGACCAGCAGAAGCCACACACTGCATTGAAGCTGAGGGCTGGGACCCTGGACCACACGTCTGACACCATGAAGCATCCATAGCACCACCTGTTTTATTTTATTTTATTTTATGTTAGCTGTTTTATAACGCGCTCTGTTAGTACCAGAGTATCCTGGCGCGAAAGGAAAAAACAAGCAGGTGGCCAAAGGAAACAGAAGAAATGTAAAATAGTCTAATAAGCAAACCTAAAAAGATGCGTTTTCAGTGCATTCTTAAAAGGTACAACATTCTGAATTGATCTCAAGAACAAAGGCAGAGTGTTCCAGGCCAAAGCCGCAAGGACAGCAATTGACTGGCCTCCAAGGCGCACTCGCTGAAAGCGGGGCACACTCAGTAAATTACAATCAGCTGAGCGTAGAGATCGAGTGGGGGTGTAGCGGCTGAATCTTTTCTTCAGATACGAAGGCCCAAGATCATTGACTGCTTTAAATGCTAGTGTTAGGATTTTAAAAGTAATCCTTTGAGTTACTGGTAGCCAATGTAGTTCTTTCAGATGGCTTTGTACACTCTCTCTACTGGGCACATTGCAGAGAAGTCCCGCCGTCGCATTTTGGATGATCTGTAATCTAGCGACTAGGAAGGCTGGGGTTCCACTAAGAAGAGAGTTAGCATAGTCGAGCCGTGATAGTATTAAAGCCTTCGCGACCGACACTCTTGCCGAAGATGGAAGATATGGAAAGAAATTTCTCATAGCCTTAAGAGATCCGAAGCACACCCCTGTAAGTTTTTTTATGTTTGCCTCAGAACCTGATGCAAGGAGACACAGCTACCTGAGAAAGGGATTATTGAGAGGTGTGTGCAGAATGAGTGGAAGGGAGGGACTGACATAGTTTTGCTGCAGAATGTTGGCTATTCAATCAGATTTCATTTAAAGATCTAATACTTGCACCCTCAAAATAAAATGTGGCTATCTTCCCCAGGCTTACGTTCTGTCTGTAGAAAAACCATATAGGCCAAGTGAAGGTTGGAAATTAATCAATGTATATCCAAAAAAGAAGGATGCTAGCGCAATGGTGCCTCAAATATGAGATCAGTTAAATGTGTGATTAATATTTTTTAGACACCACACTTGATTTGCAAATAACTTTATTCTAGATAGATTATGCCTCTCCCCGTGTTTGAAACCTATGCTCAATTTCACACTTTCAATTTCTCAAGCTACTGCCTTTGATTGGTTATCCACTCCTTTCTTTAGGGTACCACTTCTAGAGGACCTTCCTGTGCAACCCTTATTTAAATCGTGTAAAACAGGCACAGTGATGTATATGGGTATTAATGTGAGTCAGAAGTGCCACCTCTCCATCCTCTACCGCTGATACCTGTTAACCTGGTTACCCTGTTAACCTGATTACCAACCGTTGCACAACCCTTTTCATCATGTGTAATCTGTCATTAGCTGCACTACTATCAAATGTATCAATACATCAGCACAGTTACATGAGTCAGAAGATAAAGACTGGCTTTTCAAAGTAGCTTTTTATTTCCTTACTGAAAAGATAAATAGCCTTGGTTCAACAGGCATGCCACACTGGAAGGATGCAGTGAAGCAGTGATTCAAAGCAAAGTCTATACATAGGCGTTACTACTCTCCTCCCTTTGTAGGTGAACCCAAGGCCCAAGATTACAAAACATGTTTGACTGCTGATAGCTGATTCATGTCCTTGTTGGTAAGTTAAGACAGTGCTTGGTACAAACCCCTTTTACCATGGTGGTATAGAAACAGGATATCGTAGGTGGTAATTTGTGACAGGAATGTTTGGGCATATTGCTTTGTTGTTTTTTGTTCAACTGTTGCCCTGTGATGCATTATTGTAATGTGGTTTTGTTGTATTTTGCTCCAGTAGTTGTGTTGTATTCTGGTTTAACTGTCGTTTTGTGATTTACTTTGTTATGTTTTAAATGTGTTGTCTTGTTGCTTTGTGTATATTTATTGTGGTAGGCTCTGTTATTTACTTCATGTATGTCAAATAATGTTACTACATTTCCTGGCAAAGCAGAACATTAGTTGGAAGTTCCTTGAACAAGCAACAATTTACTAATGTCTATTGTGGTAAACAAAAAAAGTGGCACTCCAGCTCTGCAACTACTTAGGATCCCAGTCAGTCCAAATCTGTGACCGATAGGCTTGCAACAGAAAAGCGATGCAAACCAGTTACAACATGTTTTCGTAATTGTACTTTTCAGCACAAAATGAGTTTCACACTGTAAAGTTGCCTGGAAAAATACACAGCTTCACATCAAATGACCTTCTATGGATGGTACATGGGCTTTCCTACATGACCGTCCATGGTTGTTTATCCATGTCTGCTGCAGACATCTAAAGTGGGACATGTTTTATTGTTTGTCTAGGCATAGTGCTTTTTGATGTTATTTTGTACCGGGAAACAACGACATGCTGCAAATACCTTTTGTGCTGGGGCCCCAAGGTGTGTGCTTGGCACTGGGCAGCCTGAGAGTGCAGCAGCTCTAGGGAGCGAGCAGGAGAGCACCATATCATAGTAGACACTGCCCTGTCCTGCTCTCTCCCTCTCATGCAATGCAGCCTGAGAGTGCAGCAGCTCTAGGGAGCGAGCAGGAGAGTACCATATCTTAGTAGACACTGCCCTGTCCTGCTCTCTCCCTCTCATGTAATGCAGCCGGAGAGTGCAGCAGCTCTAGGAAGAGAGCAGGAGAGCACCATATCTTAGTAGACATGGCTCTGTCCTGCTCTGTCCCTCTCATGCAATGCAGCCTGAGAGTGCAGCAGCTCTAGGGAGAGAGCAGGAGAGCACCATATCATAGTAGACACTGCCCTGTCCTGCTCTCTCCCTCTCATGCAATGCAGCCTGAGAGTGCAGCAGCTCTAGGGAGAGAGCAGGAGAGCACCATATCTTAGTAGACATGGCTATGTCCTGCTCAGCTCCCTCTCATGCAATGCAGCCTGAGAGAGCAGCAGCTCTAGGGAGCGAGCAGGAGAGCACCATATCATAGTAGACACTGCCCTGTCCTGCTCTCTCCCTCTCATGCAATGCAGCCGGAGAGTGCAGTAGCTATAGGGAGAGAGCAGGAGAGAAGCATATCTAGTAGACATGGCCCTGTCCTGCTCTGTCCCTCTCATGCATTGCAGCCGGAGAGTGCAGCAGCTTCAGGGAGAGAGCAGGAGAGCACCATATCATAGTAGACACTGCCCTGTCCTGCTCTCTCCCTCTCATGCAATGCAGCCGGAGAGTGCAGCAGCTCTAGGAAGAGAGCAGGAGAGCACCATATCTTAGTAGACACTGCCCTGTCCTGCTCTCTCCCTCTCATGCAATGCAGCCGGAGAGTGCAGCAGCTCCAGGGAGTGAGCAGGAGAGCACCATATCTTAGTAGACATGGCTCTGTCCTGCTCTCTCATGCAATGCAGCCTGAGAGTGCAGCAGCTCTAGGGAGAGAGCAGGAGAGCACCATATCTTAGTAGACACTGCCCTGTCCTGCTCTTTCCCTCTCATGCAATGCAGCCGGAGAGTGCAGCAGCTCCAGGGAGAGAGCAGGAGAGCACCATATCATAGTAGACACTGCCCTGTCCTTCTCTCTCCCGCTCATGCAATGGAGCCTGAGAGTGCAGCAGCTCCAGGGAGAGAGCATTAGAGCAACATATCTTAGTAGACACTGCCCTGTCCTGTTCTCTCCCTCTCATGCAATGCAGCCGGAGAGTGCAGCAGCTCTAGGAAGAGAGCAGGAGGGCACCATATCTAAGTAGACACTGCCCTGTCCTGCTCTCTCCCTCTCTTGCAATGCAGCCGGAGAGTGCAGCAGCTCCAGGGAGAGAGCAGGAGAGCACCATATCTTAGTAGACATGGCTCTGTCCTGCTCTCTCATGCAATGCAGCCTGAGAGTGCAGCAGCTCTAGGGAGAGAGCAGGAGAGCACCATATCTTAGTAGACACTGCCCTGTCCTGCTCTCTCCCTCTCATGCAATGCAGCCTGAGAGTGCAGCAGCTCTAGGAAGAGAGCAGGAGAGCACCATATCATAGTAGACACTGCCCTGTCCTGCTCTCTCCCTCTCATTCAATGCAGCCTGAGAGTGCAGCAGCTCCAAGGAGAGAGCAGGAGAACACCATATCATAGTAGACACTGCCCTGTCCTGCTCTCTCCCTCTCATGCAATGCAGCCTGAGAGTGCAGCAGCTCCAGGGAGAGAGCAGGAGAGCACCATATCATAGTAGACACTGCCCTGTCCTGCTCTCTCCCTCTCATGCAATGCATCTGAGAGTGCAGCAGCTCTAGGGAGAGAGCAGGAGAGCACCATATCTTAGTAGACATGGCTCTGTCCTGCTCTGTCCCTCTCATGCAATGCAGCCTGAGAGTGCAGCAGCTCCAGGGAGAGAGCAGGAGAGCACCATATCATAGTAGACATGGCCCTTTCTCCCTCTCATGCATTGCAGCCCAGCATCTTTGGTTGCTGCGCTGCAATGCATGAGTGTTCATCACATTTACCCCAGTGTCTAAACCTAGTTCACAAAGTCATCGCCATATGATATACAGCCCTGGGACTTAACTTAGTGCTCCAAAACCTTGCTTTATATGCTAAAGGCTCGCGTATGTCCCACGCTTACGCAGTCAGGTCCTTCACAGCGCACATATAGACACTCTAAAGGACATGATCTCTCTAGTTGTACTACTGGAAGCACAAGGCGGGTGGTAAATTGAGAAGTAGATTATAAACTGCTCAGAGTTTCATGGCACCCTCTTACACATAAACTGATCTAAAGCCTCTGAGGTTTAAAGTGAAATGACCTGATGGCTGACAGAGCCATAGGTACTAGACACGTGCAGCCTAGGTAACCTTCAGTGCAGACATCATATGGGTGAACCCAATTGAAGAAGACCTCAAACACGGTATTCATGAAACACCTAAAGAAAAGTGATTTAAAGTAAAAAAGAACAACAGAGACTATGTTCATTGTATGTCTCCTTACCTGTTAGCAAACAACACAATGAGTTTAGTTTGACGAGCAAGCCCTGCTAATTAAATCCAGGAAAATGGTGACGCCAGTCACTGTAAAACTCCAGGTACACTCAGAAGGAGGGATGATGCACCAGGAGGTACTTTATTTGAGTTAAGTTTAACTAAACACAGAAGTAAAAAAACACCTTCGAAAAGAAAGATCTCAGTCCCGAAGCCTTGTTCACTGGCTGTTTATAAACCATTTCTCTGTGCAGGTGGTGAGCAGTGGGAGGGTGAACATGTATCTCCATGGATGCAGAGGTTCAGCCATTAACGTCGGATGTTCATCTGGAGACATGACCTCTAAGGAGTACACAAACTAAGAGGCAAATATTGACAGGGGAGTTCATGGGCAGCTTTGATTTATTTTATGAATTAGGATTACAAGATCAAAAGGAAGATTCACTATACAAAGATAACAAACAAATACTAAGTCAAATAGCATTGTCAATTGTCTTCAAGGGCAGATTGAACACTAAAGCCATAACAGTAAAACAGAAGAGCAGGGTTTAGTTGTTAAATTCACTCTGAACGTCCATAATGTAACAGAGAAAAGGTTATTTTACAAATCTGGATTCGTGAGGTCGAGGACCCTATGGTCATGACCCCCCCTCACTCCCCCCCAGCAAGTTTAGGATCTTGGCGATCAAGAGATGATTTTCTCCTCAATCAAGTTGGGCCCCCTGAAGTGTATCTGTGAAGGTAGTAGTAGGAGTCGGTCTTTTGCAGGAGTGATACAATGGATAATCCCTGGAAGCAGCCTGCTCTCATAGTAAACAGGGCCGGACTGGCAATGCCGGGCCCCGGGCAATCCCCCGGTAGGCTGGATGAGGGTGGGGGCCGGTTTTTTGACAGGGGGCCGGTTTTTGGACCGAACTGTTAGTAAATCAGAGAGTTCCTTTTTACTCATTCAGTACAGTAGTAGTCAATCGTCACTACTCTGCATCTCTGTTATGTTATGTTATGTTATGCTAAAATACTTATATAGCGCAACGTTCACCTGGTAGGTTTCTTGGCGCTTCAGGGGACAGGCTCTAAGTAGGTTGAAGGCATAGGTGGAATAGGCTTGTAAAAATAGCCACGTTTTATCTGTTTCCTGAACTGAAGATCGGAATCAGTAGCCCGTATTGAAAGAGGAAGAGAATTCCTGGTTTGAGGAGCCAGCGTGGAAAACCGGAGATCGCCATGCTTAATGCGCTTAAATCTAGGAACGGTCAAGAGATGTTGGCCAGAGGAGCAGAGGGTGCGGGGAGGGATGTATTTCTTGATCCTCTTGGAGAATAACTTAGGACCTTTGTCTAATAGCGCCTTGTGTACGATGCAGCCTAACTTGAAGACACTGCGTTGTCTCTCCTACTCCTATTCAAAGCACAACTATGAATCTGGATTCTCTGCATAAATATGCATTGGTGAACCAGTTAATAGGGTTGCGCGCAGTGTGCAGATATCTCCACAGTCTCTTCAGTTGACCCACTTTAGGGTGGGGCGGCTGGTGGTCATTATGCGCATTGGGACCAGATTGGGGCTCGTGCACGCAATAAAACGTTCGTGTGACCAGTGAGGCCAGGTCAAGGAGCATTCCAGAACTTAGCCAGAGACTGTTCACGACGACAGAGTGAGAGGCACCCCATGCCCCTGCCTGTCACTGCTGCCGACTGCCGCCACCGCCCGCCCCTCGTAGGTGAGTCACAGACACTGAGTCAGAGTAGTGCCTGTGTCAGGAGAGACAGAAAGTCTGAATGCCCCATCACCCCCAAAGATCAGGTACCTTTAATGTGCAGCAGAGCGTCTTATCAGTTGGAAATTAGCACTGACTTCTGCTACCTTTTGAAAAGTTGTAAATAAACATGGAAGTAAGATGTTGGTTTAAGTTAGGTTTATTCTTAACACCCTAACCATCAGCTACCAGGCAGCAACTGAATACACAGGAATACTCATCACCTTAACATACTAGGTTCCATGGAACAGACCTATGATAGATATAAAGAGAATACTACACATCCTCTTTCTTATAACAAGATAGAACTTGCAGATAAAATACAAATAGAACAACTTCATGAAACAAGCATCAAAATTACAGCATAGGACAATATGCAGGGAAGAGAATCACAACACAAGAAAATATGAAGAACTTTGAAGTGGTGTAATCTTTGAGATAAGTTGGTACTTTCTTAACATGTGTACTAAATCTATTTGAAGGCACCATTGACCCATTAGAAGAGTTAGAATGATATGCACAAGAATCCATATCAAAATTGCATTTTTTAACAATTGCAACACGATTCAGATTCCATATCTTACCATTTTCCAACTTCACAGAATTGCTAAAACATTTGATAACCTTCATGGGACAAGAGTATTTAGAAAAAACAACAAGTGATGGACTGAATGTGGATCAATGTCACACACTCCCCCAGTCAAAAGATCTGGGCCCAAATCCATCGTTTTTTTGCACTCCACACCACCCTGGGTTAGACAATGGCGATATGCAAATCAGCTCTGACCCTGTTGCCCCATGGGAACAGTCCAGTCCGAACTACAAAAGCCATGTCCTTCCCAGAACGGAATCAAGCATCCGAGGACCGGACCGGTTTCGAGGTAACACCTCTCATCAGCCCGGCTAGCTTGACTCCAAGTGGTGTGGAGTGCCTGGGACCCACGTCTGGGCATACCCAGTGCACTTAGGGCGGCAATTGCAAAAACAACAAGTGATGGACTGAATGTGGATCAATGTCACACACTCCCCCAGTCAAAAGATCTGGGCCCAAATCCATCGTTTTTTTGCACTCCACACCACCCTGGGTTAGACAATGGCGATATGCAAATCAGCTCTGACATTGTTGCCCCATGGGAACAGTCCAGTCCGAACTACAAAAGCCATGTCCTTCCCAGAACGGAATCAAGCATCCGAGGACCGGACCGGTTTCGAGGTAACACCTCTCATCAGCCCGGCTAGCTTGACTCCAAGTGGTGTGGAGTGCCTGGGACCCACGTCTGGGCATCCCCAGCGCACTTAGGGCGGCAATTGCAAAAACAACAAGTGATGGACTGAATGTGGATCAATGTCACACACTCCCCCAGTCAAAAGATCTGGGCCCAAATCCATCGTTTTTTTGCACTCCACACCACCCTGGGTTAGACAATGGCGATATGCAAATCAGCTCTGACCCTGTTGCCCCATGGGAACAGTCCAGTCCGAACTACAAAAGCCATGTCCTTCCCAGAACGGAATCAAGCATCCGAGGACCGGACCGGTTTCGAGGTAACACCTCTCATCAGCCCGGCTAGCTTGACTCCAAGTGGTGTGGAGTGCCTGGGACCCACTTCTGGGCATACCCAGCGCACTTAGGGCGGCAATTGCAAAAACAACAAGTGATGGACTGAATGTGGATCAATGTCACACACTCCCCCAGTCAAAAGATCTGGGCCCAAATCCATCGTTTTTTTGCACTCCACACCACCCTGGGTTAGACAATGGCGATATGCAAATCAGCTCTGACCCTGTTGCCCCATGGGAACAGTCCAGTCCGAACTACAAAATCCATGTCCTTCCCAGAACGGAATACAGCATCCGAGGACCGGACCGGTTTCGAGGTAACACCTCTCATCAGCCCGGCTAGCTTGACTCCAAGTGGTGTGGAGTGCCTGGGACCCTGTCTGGGCATACCCAGTGCACTTAGGGCGGCAATTGCAAAAACAACAAGTGATGGACTGAATGTGGATCAATGTCACACACTCCCCCAGTCAAAAGATCTGGGCCCAAATCCATCGTTTTTTTGCACTCCACACCACCCTGGGTTAGACAATGGCGATATGCAAATCAGCTCTTTCCCTGTTGCCCCATGGGAACAGTCCAGTCCGAACTACAAAAGCCATGTCCTTCCCAGAACGGAATCAAGCATCCGAGGACCGGACCGGTTTCGAGGTAACACCTCTCATCAGCCCGGCTAGCTTGACTCCAAGTGGTGTGGAGTGCCTGGGACCCACGTCTGGGCATCCCCAGCGCACTTAGGGCGGCAATTGCAAAAACAACAAGTGATGGACTGAATGTGGATCAATGTCACACACTCCCCCAGTCAAAAGATCTGGGCCCAAATCCATCGTTTTTTTGCACTCCACACCACCCTGGGTTAGACAATGGCGATATGCAAATCAGCTCTGACCCTGTTGCCCCATGGGAACAGTCCAGTCCGAACTACAAAAGCCATGTCCTTCCCAGAACGGAATCAAGCATCCGAGGACCGGACCGGTTTTGAGGTAACACCTCTCATCAGCCCGGCTAGCTTGACTCCAAGTGGTGTGGAGTGCCTGGGACCCACTTCTGGGCATACCCAGCGCACTTAGGGCGGCAATTGCAAAAACAACAAGTGATGGACTGAATGTGGATCAATGTCACACACTCCCCCAGTCAAAAGATCTGGGCCCAAATCCATCGTTTTTTTGCACTCCACACCACCCTGGGTTAGACAATGGCGATATGCAAATCAGCTCTGACCCTGTTGCCCCATGGGAACAGTCCAGTCCGAACTACAAAAGCCATGTCCTTCCCAGAACGGAATCAAGCATCCGAGGACCGGACCGGTTTCGAGGTAACACCTCTCATCAGCCCGGCTAGCTTGACTCCAAGTGGTGTGGAGTGCCTGGGACCCACGTCTGGGCATCCCCAGCGCACTTAGGGCGGCAATTGCAAAAACAACAAGTGATGGACTGAATGTGGATCAATGTCACACACTCCCCCAGTCAAAAGATCTGGGCCCAAATCCATAGTTTTTTTGCACTCCACACCACCCTGGGTTAGACAATGGCGATATGCAAATCAGCTCTGACCCTGTTGCCCCATGGGAACAGTCCAGTCCGAACTACAAAAGCCATGTCCTTCCCAGAACGGAATCAAGCATCCGAGGACCGGACCGGTTTTGAGGTAACACCTCTCATCAGCCCGGCTAGCTTGACTCCAAAGGGTGTGGAGTGGAGTGCCTGGGACCCACGTCTGGGCATCCCCAGCGCACTTAGGGCGGCAATTGCAAAAACAACAAGTGATGGACTGAATGTGGATCAATGTCACACACTCCCCCAGTCAAAAGATCTGGGCCCAAATCCATCGTTTTTTTGCACTCCACACCACCCTGGGTTAGACAATGGCGATATGCAAATCAGCTCTGACCCTTTTGCCCCATGGGAACAGTCCAGTCCGAACTACAAAAGCCATGTCCTTCCCAGAACGGAATCAAGCATCCGAGGACCGGACCGGTTTCGAGGTAACACCTCTCATCAGCCCGGCTAGCTTGACTCCAAGTGGTGTGGAGTGCCTGGGACCCACGTCTGGGCATCCCCAGCGCACTTAGGGCGGCAATTGCAAAAACAACAAGTGATGGACTGAATGTGGATCAATGTCACACACTCCCCCAGTCAAAAGATCTGGGCCCAAATCCATCGTTTTTTTGCACTCCACACCACCCTGGGTTAGACAATGGCGATATGCAAATCAGCTCTGACACTGTTGCCCCATGGGAACAGTCCAGTCCGAACTACAAAAGCCATGTCCTTCCCAGAACGGAATCAAGCATCCGAGGACCGGACCGGTTTCGAGGTAACACCTCTCATCAGCCCGGCTAGCTTGACTCCAAGTGGTGTGGAGTGCCTGGGACCCACGTCTGGGCATCCCCAGCGCACTTAGGGCGGCAATTGCAAAAACAACAAGTGATGGACTGAATGTGGATCAATGTCACACACTCCCCCAGTCAAAAGATCCGGGCCCAAATCCATCGTTTTTTTGCACTCCACACCACCCTGGGTTAGACAATGGCGATATGCAAATCAGCTCTGATCCTGTTGCCCCATGGGAACAATCCAGTCCGAACTACAAAAGCCATGTCCTTCCCAGAACGGAATCAAGCATCCGAGGACCGGACCGGTTTCGAGGTAACACCTCTCATCAGCCCGGCTAGCTTGACTCCAAGTGGTGTGGAGTGCCTGGGACCCACGTCTGGGCATCCCCAGCGCACTTAGGGCGGCAATTGCAAAAACAACAAGTGATGGACTGAATGTGGATCAATGTCACACACTCCCCCAGTCAAAAGATCTGGGCCCAAATCCATTGTTTTTTTGCACTCCACACAACCCTGGGTTAGACAATGGCGATATGCAAATCAGCTCTGACCCTGTTGGGCCATGGGAACAGTCCAGTCCGAACTACAAAAGCCATGTCATTCCCAGAACGGAATCAAGGATCCAAGGACCGGACTGGTTTCGAGGTAACACCTCTCATCAGCCCGGCTAGCTTGACTCCAAGTGGTGTGGAGTGCCTGGGACCCACGTCTAGGCATCCCCAGCGCACTTAGGGCGGCAATTGCAAAAACAACAAGTGATGGACTGAATGTGGATCAATGTCACACACTCCCCCATTCAAAAGATCTGGGCCCAAATCCATCGTTTTTTTGCACTCCACACCACCCTGGGTTAGACAATGGCCATATGAAAATCAGCTCTGACCCTGTTGCCCCATGGGAACAGTCCAGTCCGAACTACAAAAGCCATGTCCTTCCCAGAACGGAATCAAGCATCCGAGGACCGGACTGGTTTCAAGGTAACACCTCTCATCAGCCCGGCTAGCTTGACTCCAAGTGGTGTGGAGTGCCTGGGACCCACGTCTGGGCATCCCCAGCGCACTTAGGGGGGCAATTGCAAAAACAACAAGTGATGGACTGAATGTGGATCAATGTCACACACTCCCCCAGTCAAAAGATCTGGGCCCAAATCCATCGTTTTTTTGCACTCCACACCACCCTGGGTTAGACAATGGCGATATGCAAATATATCTGATCCTGTTGCCCCATGGGAACAGTCCAGTCCGAACTACAAAAGCCATGTCCTTCCCAGAACGGAATCAAGCATCCGAGGACCGGACCGGTTTCGAGGTAACACCTCTCATCAGCCCGGCTAGCTTGACTCCAAGTGGTGTGGAGTGCCTGGGACCCACGTCTGGGCATCCCCAGCGCACTTAGGGCGGCAATTGCAAAAACAACAAGTGATGGACTGAATGTGGATCAATGTCACACACTCCCCCAGTCAAAAGATCTGGGCCCAAATCCATCGTTTTTTTGCACTCCACACCACCCTGGGTTAGACAATGGCGATATGCAAATCAGCTCTGACCCTGTTGGCCCATGGGAACAGTCCAGTCCGAACTACAAAAGCCATGTCATTCCCAGAACGGAATCAAGGATCCAAGGACCGGACCGGTTTCGAGGTAACACCTCTCATCAGCCCGGCTAGCTTGACTCCAAGTGGTGTGGAGTGCCTGGGACCCACGTCTAGGCATCCCCAGCGCACTTAGGGCGGCAATTGCAAAAACAACAAGTGATGGACTGAATGTGGATCAATGTCACACACTCCCCCAGTCAAAAGATCTGGGCCCAAATCCATCGTTTTTTTGCACTCCACACCACCCTGGGTTAGACAATGGCGATATGAAAATCAGCTCTGACCCTGTTGCCCCATGGGAACAGTCCAGTCCGAACTACAAAAGCCATGTCCTTCCCAGAACAGAATCAAGCATCCGAGGACCGGACTGGTTTCGAGGTAACACCTCTCATCAGCCCGGCTAGCTTAACTCCAAGTGGTGTGGAGTGCCTGGGACCCACGTCTGGGCATCCCCAGCGCACTTAGGGCGGCAATTGCAAAAACAACAAGTGATGGACTGAATGTGGATCAATGTCACACACTCCCCCAGTCAAAAGATCTGGGCCCAAATCTATCGTTTTTTTGCACTCCACACCACCCTGGGTTAGACAATGGCGATATGCAAATCAGCTCTGACCCTGTTGCCCCATGGGAACAGTCCAGTCCGAACTACAAAAGCCATGTCCTTCCAGAACAGAATCAAGCATCCGAGGACCGGACCGGTTTCGAGGTAACACCTCTCATCAGCCCGGCTAGCTGGACTCCAAGTGGTGTGGAGTGCCTGGGACCCACGTCTGGGCATTCCCAGCGCACTTAGGGCGGCAATTGCAAAAACAACAAGTGATGGACTGAATGTGGATCAATGTCACACACTCCCCCAGTCAAAAGATCTGGGCCCAAATCCATCGTTTTTTAGCACTCCACACCACCCTGGGTTAGACAATGGCGATATGCAAATCAGCTCTGACCCTGTTGCCCCATGGGAACAGTCCAGTCTGAACTACAAAAGTCATGTCTTTCCCAGAACGGAATCAAGCATCCGAGGACCGGACCGGTTTCGAGGTAACACCTCTCATCAGCCTGGCTAGCTTGACTCCAAGTGGTGTGGAGTGCCTGGGACCCACGTCTGGGCATCCCCAGCGCACTTAGGGCGGCAATTGCAAAAACAACAAGTGATGGACTGAATGTGGATCAATGTCACACACTCCCCCAGTCAAAAGATCTGGGCCCAAATCCATCGTTTTTTTGCACTCCACACCACCCTGGGTTAGACAATGGCGATATGCAAATCAGCTCTGACCCTGTTGCCCCATGGGAACAGTCCAGTCCGAACTACAAAAGCCATGTCCTTCCCAGAACGGAATCAAGCATCCGAGGACCGGACCGGTTTCGAGGTAACACCTCTCATCAGCCCGGCTAGCTTGACTCCAAGTGGTGTGGAGTGCCTGGGACCCACGTCTGGGCATCCCCAGCGCACTTAGGGCGGCAATTGCAAAAACAACAAGTGATGGACTGAATGTGGATCAATGTCACACACTCCCCCAGTCAAAAGATCTGGGCCCAAATCCATTGTTTTTTTGCACTCCACACCACCCTGGGTTAGACAATGGCGATATGCAAATCAGCTCTGACCCTGTTGCCCCATGGGAACAGTCCAGTCCGAACTACAAAAGCCATGTCCTTCCCAGAACGGAATCAAGCATCCGAGGACCGGACCGGTTTCGAGGTAACACCTCTCATCAGCCCGGCTAGCTTGACTCCAAAGGGTGTGGAGTGGAGTGCCTGGGACCCACGTCTGGGCATCCCCAGCGCACTTAGGGCGGCAATTGCAAAAACAACAAGTGATGGACTGAATGTGGATCAATGTCACACACTCCCCCAGTCAAAAGATCTGGGCCCAAATCCATCGTTTTTTTGCACTCCACACCACCCTGGGTTAGACAATGGCGATATGCAAATCAGCTCTGACCCTTTTGCCCCATGGGAACAGTCCAGTCCGAACTACAAAAGCCATGTCCTTCCCAGAACGGAATCAAGCATCCGAGGACCGGACCGGTTTCGAGGTAACACCTCTCATCAGCCCGGCTAGCTTGACTCCAAGTGGTGTGGAGTGCCTGGGACCCACGTCTGGGCATCCCCAGCGCACTTAGGGCGGCAATTGCAAAAACAACAAGTGATGGACTGAATGTGGATCAATGTCACACACTCCCCCAGTCAAAAGATCTGGGCCCAAATCCATCGTTTTTTTGCACTCCACACCACCCTGGGTTAGACAATGGCGATATGCAAATCAGCTCTGACACTGTTGCCCCATAGGAACAGTCCAGTCCGAACTACAAAAGCCATGTCATTCCCAGAACGGAATCAAGGATCCAAGGACCGGACCGGTTTCGAGGTAACACCTCTCATCAGCCCGGCTAGCTTGACTCCAAGTGGTGTGGAGTGCCTGGGACCCACGTCTAGGCATCCCCAGCGCACTTAGGCCGGCAATTGCAAAAACAACAAGTGATGGACTGAATGTGGATCAATGTCACACACTCCCCCATTCAAAAGATCTGGGCCCAAATCCATCGTTTTTTTGCACTCCACACCACCCTGGGTTAGACAATGGCCATATGAAAATCAGCTCTGACCCTGTTGCCCCATGGGAACAGTCCAGTCCGAACTACAAAAGCCATGTCCTTCCCAGAACGGAATCAAGCATCCGAGGACCGGACTGGTTTCAAGGTAACACCTCTCATCAGCCCGGCTAGCTTGACTCCAAGTGGTGTGGAGTGCCTGGGACCCACGTCTGGGCATCCCCAGCGCACTTAGGGGGGCAATTGCAAAAACAACAAGTGATGGACTGAATGTGGATCAATGTCACACACTCCCCCAGTCAAAAGATCTGGGCCCAAATCCATCGTTTTTTTGCACTCCACACCACCCTGGGTTAGACAATGGCGATATGCAAATATATCTGATCCTGTTGCCCCATGGGAACAGTCCAGTCCGAACTACAAAAGCCATGTCCTTCCCAGAACGGAATCAAGCATCCGAGGACCGGACCGGTTTCGAGGTAACACCTCTCATCAGCCCGGCTAGCTTGACTCCAAGTGGTGTGGAGTGCCTGGGACCCACGTCTGGGCATCCCCAGCGCACTTAGGGCGGCAATTGCAAAAACAACAAGTGATGGACTGAATGTGGATCAATGTCACACACTCCCCCAGTCAAAAGATCTGGGCCCAAATCCATCGTTTTTTTGCACTCCACACCACCCTGGGTTAGACAATGGCGATATGCAAATCAGCTCTGACCCTGTTGGCCCATGGGAACAGTCCAGTCCGAACTACAAAAGCCATGTCATTCCCAGAACGGAATCAAGGATCCAAGGACCGGACCGGTTTCGAGGTAACACCTCTCATCAGCCCGGCTAGCTTGACTCCAAGTGGTGTGGAGTGCCTGGGACCCACGTCTAGGCATCCCCAGCGCACTTAGGGCGGCAATTGCAAAAACAACAAGTGATGGACTGAATGTGGATCAATGTCACACACTCCCCCAGTCAAAAGATCTGGGCCCAAATCCATCGTTTTTTTTGCACTCCACACCACCCTGGGTTAGACAATGGCGATATGAAAATCAGCTCTGACCCTGTTGCCCCATGGGAACAGTCCAGTCCGAACTACAAAAGCCATGTCCTTCCCAGAACAGAATCAAGCATCCGAGGACCGGACTGGTTTCGAGGTAACACCTCTCATCAGCCCGGCTAGCTTAACTCCAAGTGGTGTGGAGTGCCTGGGACCCACGTCTGGGCATCCCCAGCGCACTTAGGGCGGCAATTGCAAAAACAACAAGTGATGGACTGAATGTGGATCAATGTCACACACTCCCCCAGTCAAAAGATCTGGGCCCAAATCTATCGTTTTTTTGCACTCCACACCACCCTGGGTTAGACAATGGCGATATGCAAATCAGCTCTGATCCTGTTGCCCCATGGGAACAATCCAGTCCGAACTACAAAAGCCATGTCCTTCCCAGAACGGAATCAAGCATCCGAGGACCGGACCGGTTTCGAGGTAACACCTCTCATCAGCCCGGCTAGCTTGACTCCAAGTGGTGTGGAGTGCCTGGGACCCACGTCTGGGCATCCCCAGCGCACTTAGGGCGTCAATTGCAAAAACAACAAGTGATGGACTGAATGTGGATCAATGTCACACACTCCCCCAGTCAAAAGATCTGGGCCCAAATCCATTGTTTTTTTGCACTCCACACAACCCTGGGTTAGACAATGGCGATATGCAAATCAGCTCTGACCCTGTTGGGCCATGGGAACAGTCCAGTCCGAACTACAAAAGCCATGTCATTCCCAGAACGGAATCAAGGATCCAAGGACCGGACCGGTTTCGAGGTAACACCTCTCATCAGCCCGGCTAGCTTGACTCCAAGTGGTGTGGAGTGCCTGGGACCCACGTCTAGGCATCCCCAGCGCACTTAGGGCGGCAATTGCAAAAACAACAAGTGATGGACTGAATGTGGATCAATGTCACACACTCCCCCATTCAAAAGATCTGGGCCCAAATCCATCGTTTTTTTGCACTCCACACCACCCTGGGTTAGACAATGGCCATATGAAAATCAGCTCTGACCCTGTTGCCCCATGGGAACAGTCCAGTCCGAACTACAAAAGCCATGTCCTTCCCAGAACGGAATCAAGCATCCGAGGACCGGACTGGTTTCAAGGTAACACCTCTCATCAGCCCGGCTAGCTTGACTCCAAGTGGTGTGGAGTGCCTGGGACCCACGTCTGGGCATCCCCAGCGCACTTAGGGGGGCAATTGCAAAAACAACAAGTGATGTACTGAATGTGGATCAATGTCACACACTCCCCCAGTCAAAAGATCTGGGCCCAAATCCATCGTTTTTTTGCACTCCACACCACCCTGGGTTAGACAATGGCGATATGCAAATATATCTGATCCTGTTGCCCCATGGGAACAGTCCAGTCCGAACTACAAAAGCCATGTCCTTCCCAGAACGGAATCAAGCATCCGAGGACCGGACCGGTTTCGAGGTAACACCTCTCATCAGCCCGGCTAGCTTGACTCCAAGTGGTGTGGAGTGCCTGGGACCCACGTCTGGGCATCCCCAGCGCACTTAGGGCGGCAATTGCAAAAACAACAAGTGATGGACTGAATGTGGATCAATGTCACACACTCCCCCAGTCAAAAGATCTGGGCCCAAATCCATCGTTTTTTTGCACTCCACACCACCCTGGGTTAGACAATGGCGATATGCAAATCAGCTCTGACCCTGTTGGCCCATGGGAACAGTCCAGTCCGAACTACAAAAGCCATGTCATTCCCAGAACGGAATCAAGGATCCAAGGACCGGACCGGTTTCGAGGTAACACCTCTCATCAGCCCGGCTAGCTTGACTCCAAGTGGTGTGGAGTGCCTGGGACCCACGTCTAGGCATCCCCAGCGCACTTAGGGCGGCAATTGCAAAAACAACAAGTGATGGACTGAATGTGGATCAATGTCACACACTCCCCCAGTCAAAAGATCTGGGCCCAAATCCATCGTTTTTTTTGCACTCCACACCACCCTGGGTTAGACAATGGCGATATGAAAATCAGCTCTGACCCTGTTGCCCCATGGGAACAGTCCAGTCCGAACTACAAAAGCCATGTCCTTCCCAGAACAGAATCAAGCATCCGAGGACCGGACTGGTTTCGAGGTAACACCTCTCATCAGCCCGGCTAGCTTAACTCCAAGTGGTGTGGAGTGCCTGGGACCCACGTCTGGGCATCCCCAGCGCACTTAGGGCGGCAATTGCAAAAACAACAAGTGATGGACTGAATGTGGATCAATGTCACACACTCCCCCAGTCAAAAGATCTGGGCCCAAATCTATCGTTTTTTTGCACTCCACACCACCCTGGGTTAGACAATGGCGATATGCAAATCAGCTCTGACCCTGTTGCCCCATGGGAACAGTCCAGTCCGAACTACAAAAGCCATGTCCTTCCAGAACAGAATCAAGCATCCGAGGACCGGACCGGTTTCGAGGTAACACCTCTCATCAGCCCGGCTAGCTGGACTCCAAGTGGTGTGGAGTGCCTGGGACCCACGTCTGGGCATTCCCAGCGCACTTAGGGCGGCAATTGCAAAAACAACAAGTGATGGACTGAATGTGGATCAATGTCACACACTCCCCCAGTCAAAAGATCTGGGCCCAAATCCATCGTTTTTTAGCACTCCACACCACCCTGGGTTAGACAATGGCGATATGCAAATCAGCTCTGACCCTGTTGCCCCATGGGAACAGTCCAGTCTGAACTACAAAAGTCATGTCTTTCCCAGAACGGAATCAAGCATCCGAGGACCGGACCGGTTTCGAGGTAACACCTCTCATCAGCCCGGCTAGCTTGACTCCAAGTGGTGTGGAGTGCCTGGGACCCACGTCTGGGCATCCCCAGCGCACTTAGGGCGGCAATTGCAAAAACAACAAGTGATGGACTGAATGTGGATCAATGTCACACACTCCCCCAGTCAAAAGATCTGGGCCCAAATCCATCGTATTTTTGCACTCCACACCACCCTGGGTTAGACAATGGCGATATGCAAATCAGCTCTGATCCTGGTGCCCCATGGGAACAGTCCAGTCCGAACTACAAAAGCCATGTCCTTCCCAGAATGGAATTAAGCATCCGAGGACCGGACCGGTTTCGAAGTAACACCTCTCATCAGCCCGGCTAGCTTGACTCCAAGTGGTGTGGAGTGCCTGGGACCCACGTCTGGGCATCCCCAGCGCACTTAGGGCGGCAATTGCAAAAACAACAAGTGATGGACTGAATGTGGATCAATGTCACAAACTCCCCCAGTCAAAAGATCTGGGCCCAAATCCATCGTTTTTTTGCACTCCACACCACCCTGGGTTAGACAATGGCGATATGCAAATCAGCTCTGACCCTGTTGCCCCATGGGAACAGTCCAGTCCGAACTACAAAAGCCATGTCCTTCCTTGATTCCGGTCTGGGAAAGATATGGCTGTTGTAGTTCGGACTGGACTGTTCCCATGGGGCACAGGGTCAGAGCTGATTTGCATAAAGCCATTATCTGACCCAGGGTGGTGTGGAGTGCAAAAAACGATGGATTTAGGCCCAGATCCTTGTACTGGGGTGAATGTAAGACATTGATCTACATTCTGTCCATCAAATTGTTTTTTGTAATTTTCTCCCTAAGAGTATTTAGACCAGGACAAAGAACCTATTGGAGCTCTGACCTTTACTTCATCCCCAACTTCAACTCTTCCTTCTTTTACCCTTTTCTTTCATCAAAACACAACTTATTTTTTAGACACAGTTTTATCTCCCTTAGTCTCCATTCACCAATACCATTATCTTTTACCCCTTTGCCCCAGAACATCCATGCCGGACTCAAACTGGTATTAGGAGTTCTTCCTTTAAACAATTGAAACGGAGTTTTCATAGTAGACATCTGAGGTGAAAACCTATGCTCCAGAATACACTTTTGCAATTCCTCCTTCCAATCTAACGCATTAACCCTAGAAAGTTGAATATTCTCCTTTATCACCCTATAAAACCTTTCCACGGCTCCATTGGTCTCTGGGTTATAAACAGAAGATCTTTTATGTTGAATGCCACAGTATAACAAAAAATCTGACATCATACCAGAGCAAAACTGTGGACCATTATCTGACAACAGAGATTTCGGAAAACCCTCTCTTTTAAAAATGTACTTTAAAAAATCAATGACACATGAAGAGGTTACCTCTGAAACAGAAGAGATCTCAACCCACCTTGAATAGAGATCAATCACAACTATCAAATAAGGAGTTCGATGTTCACCTGAAAGTGGACCCACAATATCAATAGCCATATCCTCCCAAGGTCCATAAGGAAGGTTACGACAAATCATGGGAGCAGTAAAATGTTATCGCTCACTTTACAATGCAAACATTCCCTCACCTCCCTTTCAATTTCCAAATCCATCCCTGGCCACCAAAAAGAACAACAAATCCTTTCCTTTGTTTTTACAATTCCCATATGACCTTGATGTGCCCCTTCAATCAACCTTTTTCTCAAAGAACTCGGTGGAATTAACTTAGTTCCACTTAAAAGAACACCATTCTCCACAGACAACTCATTCTTGATTAAATGCCACACTTTGGACAAAACTTTGTCAAAATCAGAATTGCTTGTAACAGAAGCAATTACACTTTTACTCTCACAATCCTTACTACACTCCTCCAACCATTTTTCTTCAATTATGACACCTGAGGTAATTTCACAAACATTTACCTCACTTTCACAGTCCACTTCCTCATAAACAACTTCATGAGAGTCATCAACAAGACGTGAAAGACAATCTGCAGATTCATTCTCCACACCTGGTATATAATCAATTTCAAAACAGAATTCTTGAAGACTAATCACCCATCTTCTGATCCTTGAAGAAACATTATCCAAACCTTTCACCATGAAAATCTCTCTTAGAGGTTTATGATCGGTACAAACTTTAAATTTCTGACCCCACAGAAAATTCCTGAACTTCTTTAAAGCCCAGAATATGGCCAAGGCTTCTTTCTCAATGACCGAATAGTTCAGTTCGGCACCTCTCAAACTCCTTGAAGCACAGGCAATAAGCTTCTCTTGTCCATCCCTTCTTTGTTTCAAAATTGCCCCCAAACCCTTTGAACTAGCATCTGTGATAACATATGTCTCTTCAAAAGGAACAAACGCTTGCAATTCTGGAGCGGCAAAATAATCATTCTTGATGTCCTCAAACTCACTTTGACATACATCCGACCACTTAAATTCCTTGTTTTTTCCCAAAAGATCTCTTAATCCACCAGATTTACCTGCTAAATGTTTGATAAACTTTCCATAGTATTCCACCATTCCAAGAAAAGAAACAACCTCCTCCTTATTCTTTGGTGATACCAGAATCTTAATATACAACCCAAAACAGATTGAAAGAGTTTAGGAAACTCCTCCATAAAAGAGATATCTTTTGATACAATCTCCTGAATTTGAATCTGTGGATTAGAATTTGGATTAAGTATAACCCCCAACAGACGTTGATGAGGCCACCCAAATAAACAATCACCAACTTTGGAAACGTAAACCTTCCCAACAATAATTCTTTCCCTGAATTCAAGGGTAGCATTGAAATAACCCATCATGCTTATAGGGGCACCACCGTAACCTCCTGCACTTACATCCATTTTGGTTAATTTGTTTTAAACATTTCTCATAAAACTCTTTAGATACAATTGTTATACGTGCACAGGAGTCAAATTTCATTTCCAGTTCAATACCTTCAATCTTAACTAATCCAGTTGGATAATCCTTTTCTTCTTTGTCCTTCACTTGACATATAATTTCTTTGATTTCTTTTGAAACAATTTTTTTTCCTTCGATTTGCAAAGTTTTACAAAATGACCCTTTTTCCCACACCCATGACAGAGAAAACTCATGGCAGGACAGAACTTTGAATTTGCCTTATGACCAGATTTTCCACATCTATAACATGTTACAGCTGACAAGGAAGCTTCCTCTTTACCTTTTTCATTTACCGAGGCCTTATTTTCTTTCACCTCCTTTATCTGTGAAACATCTTCCTTCACTTCTAACTTTTCTACCTTTTCCTCAGACTTCCCTTTGTCATGTTTTAATTCATCAACACATTTGATCATCTAAGACCGACTCAGGCGCCCCCGACTCAGAGGGCTACTGCTCTACTCCCATCTCAATCTTTGTCTTGCGGACTGCTTAACGTTCGGTCGCTTTGCAAGCACCATACAGAGATTGCCTTCCTGATCGAATCCTCAGGGTTGGATGTGTTGTTCCTAACCGAAACTTGGACTCAGGAGGACGGTCTAGTTGAATTGGGATTGGCTTGCCCCCCAGGCTTTAAAATTATTCACACCCCTCGGCCAAAGAACAGAGGTGGTGGAATCGGTATCATCTATAGAGAAACGCTGGGTCTCTTCCAGCTTAAAATTAGTGAGGTTTTGGGCTTAGAACTGATGGGGTTCTCTATTAAAGATCTAAAGAGAACACTGCTCACAGGCATGCTATGCTATCGTCCACTGGGCTCTGTACCCTCCCTATCAGATTTCCTTGACCTGATATATGACCTATCTAATACTCACCTCAAGCTGTTGGTCCTGGGGGACTTCAACTTATGGCAGGGTGGTCCACTGGATGGGGCGTTTACGACACTCTGCCAAGCTTTTGGCGACATTCAGTTGCAGCAATTGGTCCGTTCAGCGACTCACAGGGGAGGTCATGTCTTGGATCTGATTTTCGCTGACGCTCAATTAGTAGTGGTCAACGATATCCTATGCCAATGCTGGACCAACCACGCACTGGTGGCTTTCTCCCTTTGCATAGGGGATTACCCCTCTGAAGCAGCCGGTGTAGGACTGTCGAAACTGGGTAGACCTTGGTCCTGACTACTCAGCTCATCTTGACTGCCTTCTTTATTACCAGACAACTTCTGTCTGAGTAACTCGGTGGAGGAAAGTTATCTTACTCTGTGCCGGTCCATTACTGACACACTAGACAAGGTTGTGCCCCTTCGTAAGTCTCGAGGGAGAGTGAACCGGGCTTTTCCCTGGTACACGGAAGAGCTACAACAGTTGAAGTTGAGATGCAAACGCGCTGAGAGAGCTTGGAGGAAGCAGTATTCAACCTCAGCAAAGGCCTCGTTCAGGCTCGCACTGCAGGGCTATAAGGCGCAGATTAAGCTGGCTAAGGCGGCTTTTCTGGAATCTACCTTGAACCAGGCGCCTAATAAATCTCAAGCCCTGTTTAAAATTGTCAGGGACTTGTCCCACCCCGTGTGTGTGGCTAACACGGTCCTTGCGTCGCAGGCCCTGTGCGACTCCCTGGCGGGTGCTTTTGAGGAGAAGACTGTAAAGATCTTAGAGGGCTTAAAAAACTCTTTGCCCGCTGCTCTCGGCTTGGGAGCTCCGGTTAGCCCGTTCAGTCGACCCCGGCCAGTCGCTTCTAGCCTTGGCTTGGGAGCTCCGAACGGGTTACCCAGTCGACCCCAGCCGACTGACTCAGCTCTCATACTGGGAGCTCTCGGCTTGGGAGCTCCAGTTGGCCCGCCCAGTCGACCCCAGACGGGTGCCCCTGGCCCTAGTCTGGGAGCTCCGGACGGATCACCCAGTCGACCCCAGCCGAGTGACCCAGTTCTTAGCTCGGGAGCTCCGGATACTTCTTCCAGTCGACCCCAACTAAGACTCTTTCCCTGTCCCTCCTTTGAGGAATTCTGCAGCTTGGCACATACGGTGTCCTCGGGCTCTCCGCTCGACCCACTGCCTCCCAAATTCTGGAAGGTTTTTCACGCGGAACTTTTTCAGCCTTTGTATTCCATCTGTCTCCAGTCTTTGGAGTTGGCATCTGTTCCCGAATGCTGGAAGATAGCAGTAGTGTCACCTCTGCTCAAGAAACCAACGTTGGACCCTGCCTGCCTTTCCAACTGTAGGCCAATCTCCTTGCTCCCTTTTCCTATTAAGATCATGGAAAAATGGGTGACCCGCTCACTCTCAGGGTTCCTGGAGAATATCGGATGGTTTGATGAGGCACAGTTTGGCTTCCGCCCCGGGCACGGGACGGAGTCCGCACTGGTAACCGTATTGGACAATCTTCGTTCACGTGTCGACAGTGGTCGGGCAGCCTTTTTAGTGCTGCTCGACATGTCGGCCGCGTTCGATACGGTTTGCCATCGGACCCTTATCAGGAGACTAGAGGAGTGTGGGGTCACAGAGGGTGCAAGAGACTGGCTGATATCTTATCTTGGCAGCCGGCAACAGTTGGTTTCGCTCCCTCCATTTCGCTCTGAGCCACGAAAAGTAGGGCAGGGGGTCCCACAGGGCTCGGCCATCAGCCCTATACTTTTTAATCTGTACCTCCGCCCCTTGGTCCAGCTTATAAAATCTTTTGGTGTCTCGGCTTTTAATTACGCCGACGACACCCAGCTGGTCTTTTCTCTGGAAAGAAACAATGCGGTCCCGCTGGAGACATTTCATCGCTGTATGGCAGCGGACTGGCTACGGGCCAACTCCTTACAATTTAACAGCTCAAAGACGGAGGTGCTCTATTGTTCCATAGATCGGATCCCGCGGGTACTTCCAGAAAACTTTTGGCCTGCCACCTTTCCCGAGCCAGTGTCGGCGGCGGAATCAGCTCGTAACTTGGGGGTGATCTTCGGCCCAAATTTACAGCTTGACATGCACGTCAACAAAACCATTTCAACGTGCATGATGCTGCTACGCATGTTGCGTAAAGTTCTGCCCCTTCTCCCCGCCCAGGCCAGGCCGGAAGTAGTTCGCGGTACCATACTAAGTCGTATAGACTACTGTAATGCGCTACTTCTGGAGGTCCCAATAAACCTGTTGGGGAAGCTACAACGGGTGCAGAATATGGCCGCCAAGTAGGCTCTTTCCCGCCCTAGGTCTAGCTCTTCTACTCTAGCTCTAAGAGATCTACACTAGCTCCCGGTACATCTGCGAGTGCTGTATGAAGCCGCGTGTCTGGTGTTTAAGGCAGTACATCAACAGGGCCCAGTACCTCTGCAGAATATGTTTGCCTGGTACTCTGCCTCGCGGCCCCGCCGCTCTTCTTCGGCACAACTGCTTGTAGTCCCGAGGATTCAGAGAGTTAGGATTGGCGGCCGCTCATTTAGTGTTGCAGCGGCCAAACTTTGGAACTCCCTGCCACTCTCTTTGAGAAGCCACAGGGACTACTTTCCTTTCAGGAAAGCGTTAAAAACGCATCTCTTTCCTAAAACTGTTTGAGCAGTGAAAAGTGCAACCGCTCGAAGTTCAAGCGCCAGGATGCCCTTTGGGTGACAGGACTGCGCTCTATAAGTACACAAAATAAATAAATAAATCATGTGTTCAACCCTCTTGGCTATACTTACAACTTCCTCAAGGGGTGGTTCATCCTTGAGCCATAATTCTTCTCTAATTTTATCCTCTCTACATTTCAACACTAACTGATCCCTCAATCGTTCCTCGTTTGCAGGACCAAACTTGCAAGTAGAAGATAATTTTCTCAAGGCAGTTAGGTATTCCTCAACTGACTCTTCTTTATCTCGTTCCCTTCTACCAAAATGATATCTCTCCATTATGGTACTTACACGAGGTAAATAATGCTTGTCAAGTTGTAACAAACAAACCTCATATTCATCCAAACCCCTCTGATCCTGATGAGACAAAGCAGGCAAATTTTCTAGAACCTCTTGCCCTTCCCCTCCAGGACAATGCATTAATAAAGAATATTTTCTTTCTGCACTTAAATTTGCGCCATAAACTCTAGCATAATGTGCAAAAATCTTTTTCCATTTACTTCATTTTATCTTAGGTTCACCAGGATCACTCAAAAAAAACGGAGGAGTTGTTACGTTCTGCATTTCTAAATTTAAATAGATTAGCAATTAAATACGCAAAACAAGATCATCAGAAATAATGAAGGCCTCCTAGAAGTAGACCTATACACCAAACCTACCGCAAGGAATACTTTGTTACATTTTAAAAGTTACCATCCCAGATGCCAGAAAAACAGTATCCCTTTTTCACAATTCTTAAGAGTCAGGCGCAATTGCACCAACCTGAGATTTTTTTTTTTTTTTTCTTCTTTGTGTCCTCATTTTCACCCTTGGTGACCATATAATAACGAAAAATTAGAGGAGATGACAGGAACACTGACCCAGATTTACTGGGGGGGATTTTAATACTGGAGTATCCCGCAGTGCAAAGCATCTACTTAATCATCATCACATGGTACCAACAGGGCAGCATACTGCTGTATACAACCCAATTCGTAACCGAAGTCGCCCATGTATAGTGTGTATAGCAAAAGGGGATCAAATAATACGACCCTTCCAAGCAGCAAAATCATAGGACATGGGGGAAAAAAAAAACATGATGTTCTGATCCATGATTACCAGTTCAAAAGTAGCCAAAATCTTCTCTTATGTTGGCTACCAGCTCTGACCATGTCCAATTTAGACATCTGTAACATAGATGCACGCCAATCGGTAAAGAGAGGAGGTGCCTTATCTTTCCAACGTCTACATATTTCTCTTCTAGCCAACAAACAACCATAGAAGACCAGTTTTTTACTTATGCCATTAAGCTCTGGTAAGATACCAAAAAAGACTAACAGAGGGCAAGGGCTGACTTGCGAACCTATCGCTAGCGAGAGGGAAGCGCAGATTTCATTCCAAAATAGTGTTAAGAATGAACACTCAAAAAACATATGAACGTCTGATGCGGCTACCAGACCGCATCTAGGGCAGGCCACCAGAGCATTATTGGGGAACTTTGATAGACGTAGTGGAGAATAGTACACCCTGTGCAATGTGAACAAGTGGTTGCGATGAAGCCAGGAAGGTTTCACCGTGTCCCCCAGAATCTTAAATGATTTTAACCACAAACTCTCCACATCAGTGTTGGTGATATATGTTTCCCAGAGCGAGTGGGGGAGCAAGAATTCGCTGTCAGTCTCGTCTAGCATGAGGTTATACCAATATGAAATCTCTTTTTTGAAAGGTGGTTTGTCAATCAGATGGGTTACTAGATTACTCTCAGCGCCTATTTTAAACCTACCCCTGCCTTGACTATAAGGCTGAGCCCAACTCTGGATTTGAAGGTATTTAAATCGTGAGAAACGAATTCCTATTATTGAACTCAGGGTCTCCCATGAGAGTAGAACTCCTTCAACAAATAGGTCCCCCCATGATGTAAGTCCGGCCTCTCTGACTGAAAGAGCTAAACTATCCAAAAGCCAAGACGGAGCGCCCGGAGAGTCCCACAGTGGGGCCCTACTATGATAGTAGTCCAGTTTGAGTGCACGTCTAAAATCACCCCATGTTCTAGCTAGATCCCTCAAAACCTTTAGCTTAACCTTCTTAAAGTACTTAGGGTCACCAAACTCTAACAAAAAGTTAGTCGGCCTGATTTTTTCCCCCTTAAGAAGTGCTGACAATAGTTTCCTACACCCGGCACTACTAGGGGTCTTTAAAAGCATCCTGATGTGAGAAAGTTGAAAGGCCCATCCATAATATTGCAGATCTGGTGCTGCAAGGCCCCCTTTTTCTCGGTGACGTCTTTTCTTCTTCCAAGATAATCTGGGCGTATGACTATTCCATGTAAATCTATTTATTTTGGTTTGGAGTTTGGCAGTCAAAGATGGATCGAAAAAAAGAGGGATAGTATTAAACAGAAACATAATCTTAGGTAGAATAGTCATTTTAACCAGATTAGACCTGCCTATCAGGGAAATTGGAAGAGCAGACCATGTTCTCATCAATCTGCGAGCCTCCTTAGCCACAAGAGCAACATTTAAAGGGGCAATCTTATTAATATCCGTATAGATATTTAAACCCAGATACCTGAGAGTAGAACTAGGCTGTACCCCTACGACCGGTGCAGGATGATTCCAGACCATAATATCAGTCTTAGATGCATTGACTTTATAGCCAGATATTGTACCAAACTCTTCTGCAATGGATATTACAGTAGGAAACGCCGAGCTCAACTCGGATGAAAAGATAAGAACGTCATCCGCCTATAGTGCGACTTTCCGCTCCCATCCTTCAAAAATAAAAGGTTTTATATTAATGTTGTCACGGATTAGTTGGGCAAAAGGTTCTATATATAAATCTAACAAAAGTGGGGAGAGGGGACACCCTTGGCGGGTTCCTCGCGTAATGCCTAATGGCTCGGTAAGTTCCCCATTAACCAATAATGAAGCAGAAGGGTTTTTGTATAGTAGTTTTACAGCTCGCCTAAAATTATCACCTAGATTAATCTTTTTCAACACTTCCGCTAAATACGTCCAATTTACCCTATCGAAAGCTTTTGTAGCATCAAGAAAGAAAACTGCTAAGGGAAGCGATGCTAATGTGGCCATATCTATTTGGCCAATGAGGTTGTAAGTCAGTTCATAAAGTTGCTGTTCCTTTACGAATCCCTTCTGGTCCAGATGCAGGATGTTGTTTGCTACCCCTCCCAATCTATTTGCAAGAACCGACGCAAAGATTTATAGTCTGTGCTAAGAATTGAAATTGGCCTATATGACCCACAGTTAGTTGCTGGTTTGCCCGGTTTTAAAATCAAAGTTATAGAGGCCCTGTCCCAAGAAGCGGGAGGTAAGGCACCATCCAGAAGTATACTATTAAACAAGTATGTTAGGTGAAGAAGAGTTGTTGAACAGATTGCTTTATATATTTCAGAGGGTAACCCGTCGGGTCCTGCAGCCTTGCCCTTTTTGCTTTTAGAGATAGCGGAACGTACTTCCTCCAGAGTAATAGGGCGGTCCAGGGCATTCCTTTGTTCCAAGATTAAGGCAGGAAGGAAATCCCAGATAACCATTCCCTTGCTTGATTGGGTTGTACATTCTTGTCCTCGTGATATATTTCGCTGAAGAAACTTCTAAAAGCTCCACTAATTCCCTCATCTGTAGAATGTATTACTCCATCCTTGTTAATAGAACTAATATTGTTTCGGACCCTATCTGTCTTCGACTTCCAGGCCAGGAGCTTGCCGGCACCTTCCCATATTCAAAATGGGCCAGTTTACTAGCCTCCCACCTCTCCAGAACCTGTGCGCTCAAAACTGAGGAAAGATCTCCTTTTAAAACTGTTGGTCTGTCCTGCAACTCCTCCAATGGGGACCCTAATGTTGCTGGGTTCCTGTCCATCTCTTCTTGGACTCCTGCTATCTCCAATTCAAGTGTGGTAAATATTTTACCGAATCTGTTTTTCCGTATAATTATCATTACAAGACAGCTCATAAGAATAAGAGGCAGAGTCCGTGGTATCTGAGTTTTACGGGGTTTATTAGAAAAACCTCGAGGTTGGAGATCATGTTCCATCACCACTAGGGTTCGGGAAGGGATAGTCAACGTTTTATTAACATTACACATTATATATAGAAGAATAACCTCATTGAATCCTATACAGTAGGCATAACAGGTGAAAAGGAGAAGATAAGAACACATGTGCGTAACAGGAGGCGTGAAAGAAGGCGTGTAATAGGCGTACACGGAGGCGTGCACTGTACATGTCAGAGAAACGTCACAAGAATCGTCACATGTGGGTGGGTGCACAGAGAAAGTTGCAGAATCAGCAGAAAGTGCGGATGCGCGCGCAGCTAGCATGACGTGACATGGATGTGTAACTGGGAGGAACCTTAACACTAGTAGAAGAGACAAAAGTCTGGGATGTCAGAACGACCTGGACCTATAGCATATCTGGTATCTTATGTTTGGAGGACGTATTATCTGAAGTAAAAGGTCTCTCGGGCAGAGGCTAATCTATACTGAATACTAGTGCGTGCATATATGTCTACGTGTCTACGTGCAGAGGCCATGGGCCTACTATGGCAACGGGAGCTGTAAATTACTTGCATGGAGACGGGAAAGCTTGCTCTTTGCTCTGCAGCCGGGGAGATGTTTACCTAAATCACTAGACAGGAATGTATTTTCGAGGAGGCTGAACGGATAACTTGAAGGCAAAATACAGTTTTGGCAGGCAGGCCAAGTTGAGCCAGGCACCGCTTCGCTTGGCAGGAAGTAAGGCAGAGGTCAGGGATACGCGTCCATGCTGCAGCTTTCAGAGGCAGGAGGCAGAAAGGGCTTTGAGACAGAAATCAGGGCCTAGCTCGGCAGAGCCAGGAAAACCGAAAAAGTGTACCATGTAAAGACGTTGGCATGGTATGGTTAGGAACTGAATTATCGATCCATTCATGGTGGATCTGAAAGAGGACATGTTAACGCTGGACGCAAATGTATTTGCGTCTTCATATTCGGTCATGGAGGGAACTTACATGTACTTGAAGCACGTACATGGAGCCGTTGGGGTACACGATAGGGGACACACTTGACCATAAAAATTTCAATTACCTCATTCCCTCCTTGTCCCCTACGGACCCTTCATGATATATCAATCTTCATGAGTCCATCTATCTGTTCATATAACATCATTTGCTCATCTTTTTTCATTCGGGATTTAGGACGTGGACTTGGATTTGGATGGGGAATACATGATGTGGCACACAAGCCACAAATCGCCGGCCCACATTGTAGACATAGGCAACAACTGAATACTATGAGGAGGGCTATTCCAAGGAAGGATAGGACTTTCCATCCCCAGGCTGATATCACGCTCCAGAGCCAACCGGACCAAGTCCAGGTGCCTGGATTCTGGTGTATCTGACTTGCAATCTTGTGGAGTCGAGTTATGGCTCTATATACTGAAGGTGTGTTATCTGGAATGAAAACACAACAACTGGATCCGATGACTCTACAAGCCCCGCCCCTATCTGCCAGGATGACGTCAAGGACGAGACGATTTTGAAGAACGACAAGTCTCATAGCAGACTGTTCGTCTGTTAAGTTACCTAGGGCAAAAGTAGTTTCGTTCACTACAGCTTCAAGGGTTCTGGTCAATCTACGTATCAATTTACTATTCGAGACAGTGCCTAAATAAGGAAAGAATCCTTTATTGAAATCTGTGTATTGTTCCCATGTTGTTTCAGTATAATCGACAATTGGGAGATCTCTCTTGGGTCTAACATGAATGAGATGTGAATTTCTATGGTAATCAGGTGGGGCTAGAAAAACAGGTGGCAATAGGAATGCAATATAACAAGTACCATCCCAGTCTGGAGGTAAACTTATATAAGCTGTATGGCCACAAATGAAGTAGGAATGTCGGTAAGCTTTGAATGTAGACTTGCCTTTATCACTGAATTCAATAACTGTATTACAATCGCTGTGTCCTAAATGTACTGAACAACTATTTCTAACGCATAGATCACCTTTCACTGGCAAAACTGTAATAGAAGGTGAGTTCGAACGAGTTTCTGACTGGACATTCAAAATCATGAGGTTAAGTGTAAAATTACCTAATCCATATACTTCATTTTCTAGATCGGTACCTGTCATTTGGGGAAGACCCTCCTTGTCAGGGAAACATGCCTTATGCATAACGGTATTCAGGTCTCCCCATATCCAATTACCTTGGGAAACTTGGGACTTACTATCTAAGGAGGACATTAATGTAAACCATGCACCACACAAACCATTATGTGTAAACGGGTAAGGAAAAAGAGGCAAGGCTCCCGACATTTTCTGGTAGGGAGGGAGTCGGCCACATATCCAGCAGTTAGTAGCATTGCTGGTCTGGTGAGAATGATGTAACATACGGATGAAGGAATTGTTACGCAGTGCAAGTCGGTAGGAAAGCTCGTGCGGGGGCAGATCACTAAAGGTGTGGTCTGCAGAGTTATTGGAAAAAGAGTGTGCTTGTACAGGAAGGTATACATGTAAAATATAGCTTAGACATATAACCTTAAAACTCAGAATAACATGACAATTAAAGTAACGATACATCTGCTTCGCAGATTCTTGCAATATTTCTGTTTCTTGATCTCCTGTCTATCTCTCTCATTATGGGGGTCTAGCGTGTACATGTCAGGAACCCGTCTAACCGCTTCACCCAGGGGGGACTTAAACAATTAAACTGTCTGACTTACTAGACCTCAATTTTAAACGGTACTCCTGTGACGGAGTTTTCTCTACCAGGGGGAGTTTAGTATCAGTGTCTGGAATGCGAAAGTCTTGGGAATCAGTTTTTGGCGGAAGTCCATGAAAACGTTTTACGTGGCTCGAGTGGAGCCAGCCTTTGCGTCCTTCCACTTTGACTGCAGTCCTTGTAGTTAATAAGACAAGCTTCGGCTCCTTCCAACGGGGCTCCAGCGGATTCTTCCGATCGAAATTACGGACGTAAACATGGTCACCAGGGATGATCTTGTGTGGCTTCACCTCGGTGTTGTCTGGGAAGGCTGCAGCGACCTGTGAACGACATGATTGTAGTGCAGACATCAAGGAAGCAAGGTAATCTGTCAGCATATTACAGTCAACATCAGTGATCTTACGAGGCAGAGGCGTCCCCCACATATTCGGTGGCCGGCCAAAAACCACCTCATACGGGGATAGCCCTGTCCTAGAATGGGCTACCATTCGCATATAGAAGAGAGCAACTGGAAGGGCTACTATCCAGTCTACCCCTTTTTCTGCACAGACCTTGGCAAGACGTGTTTTCAGAGTCTGATTGTGTCTCTCTACGAGACCTGCTGCCTCGGGATGTCGGACACAGTGAAACTTCCACTAATATCCCAACAAAAGGGAAACCTGCTTCATGAGCTCGGACGAGAATGGCTGTCTGTTATCTGAATACACGACACGAGGCAAACCATACCTCGGGAAAAATTCACGAACCAACTGTTTGGCAGTGGTCGGGGCAGTGTAATCTGAGACTGGATATGCTTCCGTCCATCGGGAAAGTGCACATACAACTACGAGGACATACTTGAATCCTCGACAACGTTCCATCTGGATATAATCCATCTGGAGGACTTCAAAAGGGTGATCAGGAGGATGAAATCCACCTTGCTCGACGGGAATGCCTTTACCTGGGTTGAACTGACAACAGATCATGCAAGTACGCACTTTCTGTTTTGCTGCTGTTCGTAAATGCTTATTGAACCAAAGGTTTTGAATACTGTCTAACATGGCTTTTTCTCCTAAATGTGCAGGACTATGTGCTGTGTTAATGATAACTTGAACCATAGAGTCGGGGAGAAACCAAGTGGATTTTCCCTTCGTCATCCATCCCTGTTCTGTCTGGATCCCTCCTAGTTCTGTCCATTTCTTGATTTCGTCTGGGGTAGCATGTGTCTGTATATCAATGACATCTAGGGCGGGATCCCTAACTGTCATGCAATGTGTCGGAACTACTGTCTTTGTCATATCAGTCGTATGGGTATGAGTCTGTGCTGTATGTTTGGCTGTTCGATCTGCCAGGTCATTAGCCTGGGAAATGGTATCTGTGACCTTCGTATGTGCCTTACACTTCATGATTGCTATGGCTGTAGGCAAATGTATTGCTTCTAACAGAGCTTGAATGAGGGGACCGTGCTGTATTTTGGCACCGTGTGAAGTTAAGAAACCTCTTTCTTGCCAGAGGACTCCGAAGTCGTGTACAACTCCGAATGCATAACGGGAATCTGTGTATATGTTAACTTTCCTGTTCTTGGCTCGAATACAGGCTTGGGTCAGAGCGATGAGCTCTGCTGCTTGGGCAGACAGGGTGTCAATGCGATGTGTTTCTATGACTTCAGTTTCAGTGGTCACTGCATATGCGGCCACTAACTCTCCTGTACTTGTTCTCATGCATGAACCATCCACATATAGTGTCAGGTCTGGATCTGGTAATGCGATATCTGTCAAGTCTTGTCTGGGTTTCGTCATAGTGTTAATGACTTCCACACAATCATGGGACAAACAGTCTGTTGTACTTAACGGTAAAAGTGTAGCAGGATTCAGTGTATTGCAACGTCTGATTTCTATGTGTGGCTGGAATAATGTCAATTCATAACCTGTCAATCGTGCTATAGTCAAGTGCTGAGTCTGTGTACGGTTTAAAAGAACTTCCACCGAATGTGGAACTTGTACTGTCAATTGGTGTCCTAATACTATGGAATCACTTTGTCTGATTGCTAGAGCTGTTGCTGCTACAGATTTCAAGCACGCGGGCAAAGCCTGGGCTACTGGGTCTAATGTACTAGAAAAATAAGCACATGGTTTGTGTGAACCAGCTTGGTCTTGGGTGAGTACTGACAATGCAGTACCTTCGCGTTCTGTGACAAAAAGTGTAAAAGGCTTGCTGTAACAAGGTGTTGCTAAAACAGGTGCTTGACATAGGGCTTTCTTCAGATCGTCAAAAGCATGTGTATGTTCCTGAGTCCAAGGGAGGACAGTCGATGACGCTGCCTCCTGGGTTGTCAACTGTATAAGGGGCTTGGCTAGATATGCGTACTGAGGGATCCATTGTCTACAGTAAGAGGTGAGGCCTATGAAGGCCCGTACCTCCTTTTGTGTCTTGGGCTGTGGCATATGTACAATTAACTGGATGCGATCAGGTGTAAGCTGTCTCCCCCTCTTGGACAGCAAGTGACCAAGGTACACAACTTGCTGAACACAGAATTGCAACTTCGAAAGAGATACTTTGTGTCCCTTGTCAGCCGGGAAAAATAGGACTGTCAGAGATGCTTGTTCACATTCTTGTTCACTTCGGGCGGTGATCAATAGATCATCGACATACTGAAGTAGGGAAGTGTTAGCAGGCATGTGGATACTGTCAAGTTGTCTTTTCAGTGCTTGGCTATAGATACTCGGACTCTCCGTGAACCCTTGAGGTGCACGTGCAAATTTAAAGCTTCGGCCATTTAAACTGAATCCGAAAAGGTACTGGCTTTCCGGATCAATGGGAACACTAAAGAAGGCATTCTTCAGATCAATTACAGTGAAGAACACCGCTTCGGAATCAATGGCTCAGGGTTTAGAGGCGGCAGACCCGGAAGCTGAGATCTGTCCTGGACCAGGGTTCAATTCCCCGCCTCGGCGGGTCTTGGGCTAAAAATTCCACTGACTCGATAATTCTCGCTCCGGTGCCTTCTCGACTCAGGGGTTCACACTCTGCGACTCTGGGCAATAGCTTGCTTAATCTCCACAATGGCCCCTCGCGGCGGGATGCCTGACTTTCACCTTGTGGATACCCGCTGGGGCTATCACACAGGGTAATATCAGGACGGGTTCCTTAAGCAAGCGCCGGGACACCCACTGCGGGTAGCTGTGCGCTATATAAGCTCAACTACATTTACAATAGCAGTCAATAGGGATGAAATATCTAAGACCACTGGAAACTGGGGTATGATACATTTGTTAAGCTCTCTGAGATCAATCACTAGACGATATACTGGAGGTGAATTCAGATCAGTACGTTTGAGAATCGGAATGATTGGAGAATTACAAATATTGGAGTCAGTTTCTACAACTACTCCCTGAGCAATGAGCTCGTCAATGATTTTCAATAAGGCTACTACAGCCTCAGGTGGCAATTTGTATTGTCGGATTCGGGGCAGAACAACTCCTGGCTTGAGTGTGACACGATATGGTGTAATATGCATGCAACCTACATCAGTCGGACCTTGTGCCCATAAATGCTGTGGTACATTCTGTAACCGGGAATCAAAATCTCTCAACACATAGTGACCCTTGAAGTCACGCAAAAACAATCTCACTCCTTCCGAAGAACAACATATTACAGCTCCTAGAGCCTTCAGCGTTTTAATACCTAACAGGTTTTCTGGACATGACTTGGTTAGCAATAAATCTGTAGTACGGGACAATGGACCAACTGCAAGGGGAACTGGTTTCGATACTTCATTAACAATAGGTTTTCCTGAAAATCCAAGGGAAACATTCTGTGAGCCTGAGAGGGGTGCCCCTGGAACCTCGTCATGACTAATGGTAGTTCTGCTTGCTCCTGTGTCAATCAAAAATGTTCTGTCTTTCCCTAATACCTGACTATGTACATAAGGACCGTCTTGATCTACAGGAATCTCGATGAGAGGCAAACCTACTTCCCTCTCTAGGCTATTTCATGAATACTGCTGATAATCTGGATACTCTGACTGTGCATACTGGTACATCTGCTGTGTGACGTGTTGTGTTGCGGCAATGGGCTGGGATTGCGGAACAGCTACTGTCTGTTGCTGTACATGTTGTGGAGCAGGTTGCGGATTCTGTTGAATATTCTGTTGAACATGTTCTGGCCTAGGCTGACGTGGTCTTTCTTTCGTTTTGCCTGTAGCAATATTGTGTTTCAGAACGGCACAATCACTAATAAAATGACCTGGCTGTTTGCAATAATTGCACTTTCCTTTAACGGGACCTGTAGGGTGACTAGTCTGTGTGTTCTGCATGTTACCCCTCTTCTGACCATCTACTGGAACAGACTGGGCAACTAGTACTTTCATTTTAGTGTCTTTCATGCGTCTTTGTTCATGATTGTGTTCCTCTCTGATTCTATTCTGATGGTACTGTAACATTTGAAACATTTGGGAAGGCGTATTTGCTTGCCAAGTACTTTCGACTTTCAATACTCTGTTCTTAACCTGGGGTAAGGAATTCTCAACTAATTTCGTTACAAAAAGATGTGGGAATGACTCGCTGTTTGTTTTTAGGCCACTATTAATAATAAAACCTTTCTCAAATCTGGAATAGAAATCACTAGTGTCTTCATCTGGTTTCTGTTTGCAGGCTGAGATTGCATCCCAATCTTCCTTTTTAACTGTCAATAATCTAGGCAAGACTTATACTAATAATCCTGGTAATGCTTTAGTTTTGTCCCCAAGACCTAAACCTGGGGTACGTCCTTTGTCTTCGTCCTCTAATTCGGTCCAATTAATCTTTTTATCTCCCACCTCCCAATCCTTCTCTTTCAGTTTTTCGTAAATCCCTGCTGGCAACAATACTTTTAACATTTTAAGAATGTCGGTATATGTGTCATCGCCCATTAGTAACATGTCTTTTAATTCACGGTGGAATCCTGCAGGGTCTTTATCGTGACAAGGTACAATTTTCTTCATTTCTAATAATTCCATTTTAGTCAAGGGAGTGTATACAAATACACGTTCAAGCATATCGTCTGGCTTCCGAATTGGATGTACTTCTCGTAAGGGGTTCTGTCTGTCTAGGTGATATGGCTGTCTGACTGAGGGTGGGACTGAAACATGACGTGGAGTCAGGAACGTACTATATTTATGACGTTGTTCTAGAATGATGTCAATTAAATCGGTACCTAGGCCTCTCCATCTTCTCAGGAGTAAGTCTTGTAATAGATTATACAGGGGGCCTGGATCAGACTGATGGTTCCCATACTGGATAATGAGATGTTGGGTCATATATATACCAGCCAATCGCTGTTCTTCTGGAGTAAGACTTAAAAACGTTTGCACTACTAGATCATCCTTATATATACTGTCATCCTCAGCCCATTGGACTGCTGACCGGGCTAGTTCCTGATCACGTAAGGTAGTGAGTTCATGATAACCTATTCTTTCTTTCAGGATTTTATCAGTAACTTGGAAAATATGTTCAAGAGAACATGGCTCTGGTATCGGGGAAAGGTAACGTTTCTTGCTTTCTAGACGAATGGGTCTGTCAAAAGGATTACCTAAAGGGTACTGTTTAGGGAGTTTCGCTCTACCTACATAGGCTATCGTCTCTTGAGTCGCTGCTGGATTCTCTGGCTCTTCCTCCTCTGAGGAGTCTTTATCGTCCGACTCTACTGCCCTATCGGCATTCTGTCGGGTATGTATGGCTAATATTTCCTTACGGATTTTTCTAGACATGACCTCTATACATTTCTCTTTGTCATGCTTACAGTCTGCAATATTCTGACTCCATTTAGTCAATCCATTCATCTCTTCTTGATCAAAACCTGGTCGGTCTCGTTCTCTTATCAAACAATTAATCAAGAAACGTAATATCAAAGCTTGTGTATCAACTTTCTGATATGCCATGGCTTCACGAACACATTCAGGGCCTACTCCTGTCTGAATAAAATGATATATCCTATCTAATTGTTCGGGCATTCCTGGTAGTGTAACCAAAAAGTCTGCAGCACGTCTTAAACGTAACGATGCTAGCATCATGGGTCCTGTTTTGCCAGGTACTGAATCATATCTACAATCTGTAAGATATTCTTTAAGCTTTTCGGCTGGGGTCGCTTTCGGGGTACGCTGCGTAGCTAATTCTCTCAGTTTCAGTCGCTGTATTTGTGGCGGGGTGTGATAGGGACCTCCTGTGGCACTTCCTGAGGCGGAAGCATGGGCATAACCTGCCTGTAGCGGGATTGAACCTTGGGCTGCATCCATCGAAAAAGGATTAATAGGGGGAACAGTAGGGGAAGTGATAACAGGTGCGGGAATTTGCTGACGTGGAGGGGTCGTGGCTTGGGCTTGATCAGCAGGAATATGCAGTGGCAGATTATTATTGGCAGGACGTACGGGAACATTGGTATATGCGGGAGCTACATCATCTAAATAGGAAGAAAGGAAAATATCTGCTGCGGTCTTATGGTGACGTACTTTAGTCGGGACCAGTGGTGGTGGCAGGTTACTGGGTACTTCCGGGGTCGCCCTGAGCAGGCCCTCGGCAAGAACTGGATACATGCCTGTAATAAGTGCATTTCTTTGGCGGTCTAATTGTTCTGATCTGACCTGTTCTCCTTCTTCTAGTAACTCTTTTTCTTTGGATTTTTCGGATTCTTCTCTACTTCTATCTGCTTTTCTGAGTGTTTTTTCTGTTCTTCTATGCGATTCTTTACGCCACAATTCTATGGCATCTTTCTGAGATTGTCTGGCTTTCTTTTTCCATAATGCTTCTTCTACTCTCATGATGCATTCAGCATCCCATGTCCCTGAGGCAGGCCATCTGAACTTCTCTTCTAAGTGCTTGGTGTAGTCCACCCATAAATCTAAATACAACACAGCATCTAGGCCGTGCTTGTGGTACATAAAATACCCTGGAGTGTCCCTAAGCGGGACAGGCACTGCTTCCTCGAGGATCCCTTTTCTAGTTCCTATCTGTCGTAACTTAGTAAATAACGGCATTGTGACTCTAACTCGAACACGATAAACACAGTAATAAAAGCAAACAATCATTCATACCACGACATGAAACACATTAAAACATTTCGAATAGATGCTGTCTAGTACATATAAACACAATACTGGGAATCACGAGAAATAATACTTGAAGGCTTGAATCACTGAATTTCTAGATGTACTGCTAAACAGTACAGACCGGTCCCATAAAGAGACACGTCATACCGCGCTCACCTAAGTGAACACGTACGGACCAGGACTGTGTACCCAGACCTGTCTTGACCGGACACAAACTAATGCACCCGTCTAGATGCGTCCCTAGCAACGGTACTCACCGGGAGCAATACTTGAACTTGAACTTGATGGCCTCGGACTGGACTAGACTTCTACTGGTACTGCTACTACGCATGCGCCACATCACATCGGAACAGGTGGGCCTCTGGATACCTCGGACACTGTTACTCTCTGCTGGGCTCTGGTCGGGATCCTCCGCACTCCTCACCGCCTCGTCTGGATGTCGACCGCAGTCTCCGTCACCTCCGTAGGCTTGAGGGAGATACAGGAAAACCTGCAGATGCGCATGGATGTCCGTCACGGCTGTGGCAGGGGATAAAACCTGCGACGCATCTCCGGCGCGTGGGGTGGGGGAGGGGTCCCTGTTCGGGCGCCAAATTATGTGGTAAATATATTACCGAATCTGTTTTTCCGTATAATTATCTTTACAAGACAGCTCATAAGAATAAGAGGCAGAGTCCGTGGTATCTGAGTTTTATGGGGTTTATTAGAAAAACCTCGAGGTTGGAGATCATGTTCCGTCACCACTAGGGTTCGGGAAGGGATAGTCAACGTTTTATTAACATTACACATTATATATAAAAGAATAACGTCATTGAATCCTATACAGTAGGCGTAACAGGTGAAAAGGAGAAGATAAGAACACATGTGCGTAACAGGAGGCGTGAAAGAAGGCGTGTAATAGGCGTACACGGAGGCGTGCACTGTACATGTCAGAGAAACGTCACAAGAATCGTCACATGTGGGTGGGTGCACAGAGAAAGTTGCAGAATCAGCAGAAAGTGTGGATGCGCGCGCAGCTAGCATGACGTGACATGGATGTGTAACTGGGAGGAACGTTAACACTAGTAGAAGAGACAAAAGTCTGGGATGTCAGAACGACCTGGACCTATAGCATATCTGGTATCTTATGTTTGGAGGACGTATTATCTGAAGTAAAAGGTCTCTCGGTCTCTCGGGCAGAGGCTAATCTATACTGAATACTAGTGCGTGCATATATGTCTACGTGTCTACGTGCAGAGGCCATGGGCCTACTATGGCAACGGGAGCTGTAAATTACTTGCATGGAGACGGGAAAGCTTGCTCTTTGCTCTGCAGCCGGGGAGATGTTTACCTAAATCACTAGACAGGAATGTATTTTCGAGGAGGCTGAACAGATAACTTGAAGGCAAAATACAGTTTTGGCAGGCAGGCCAAGTTGAGCCAGGCACCGCTTCGCTTGGCAGGAAGTACGGCAGAGGTCAGGGATACGCGTCCATGCTGCAGCTTTCAGAGGCAGGAGGCAGAAAGGGCTTTGAGACAGAAATCAGGGCCTAGCTCGGCAGAGCCAGGAAAAACGAAAAAGTGTACCATGTAAAGACGTTGGTATGGTATGGTTAGGAACTGAATTATCGATCCATTCATGGTGGATCTGAAAGAGGACATGTTAACGTTGGACGCAAATGTATTTGCGTCTTCATATTCAGTCATGGAGGGAACTTACATGTACTTGAAGCACGTACATGGAGCCGTTGGGGTACACGATAGGGGACACACTTGACCATAAAAATTTCAATTACCTCACAAGAGAGGCTACTGAATCCCTGTAGGTCTTGTTTTTATATGCAGATATATTGGTTAGATAGCCCCTTAGTGTAGCTTTGAATGCATCCCAGGTAATCCCAGGTGGGGCAGTCCCCTGATCAATCTCCCAGAAAGACTTAACTTCATGATTTAATGCCTCTATGATGTCGGAAGAGGCGAGTATTGATCTGCCAAAAGACACAACTATATCTATTCCCAGAGCCGGTCATCTTGGCAGGTGATTACAATATAGTCTTGGATCCAATATTGGATAAGTCACCTTCCAATAGGGCTATAACTCTATCTAAGACTAGGATGTTGCTGTTAGATAACATGAAAGCATTAAATTATAATGATATCTGGAGGACACATCATGGGTCTCAAAGGGGGGTCACATTCAGGTACTATAAATTTCATCACCAGTCTCGGATTGATTTCATCTTGATTAGTCATATTTTGGTTAAACAGGTTAAATCAGTTTCTCATCTACCTTTTCATCTTTCTGATAAATACAGCCATCCTTCTTGAGCTCGAGGTCGTATCAATGCCCTCTCTAAGAAACTGGTCTTTTGACAGATCAACCTGAGAGATTTTGGCATCCAATCTGAAACTATGAAGAAAAAATTCCTCCAAAGAGGATGTCCTCATCGCCTGGTCAGAGAGGCCTATAAAAGAGCCAGGTTCTATTACCGAGACTCTATGACCGAGATGCACTCCTCAATTCACAAAAACAAAAAACAGACCCTAAATTGGTCTGCGTAACTAAACATTCGACCCTGGACTCAACTGTCAGACAAATAATTAATTCAAATTGGCATTTTCTGAACCTAAATAACAATCAACAAAAGATAGCGAAACCAATGTATGCACATAGGCGAAACAAGAATTTGAAGGACCAAATTGTCTGCTCCCGGTTTTCCAAAAAAAACAGAGATTCCGCCCTTTTTACAGAGGTCATTTGAAAGCACTAATGCAGTAAAAGGTACCTTCTGTTGCGGCTCCTGCAAATCATGCAACAGTATCTTTACTGGAGAAACTATGACTTTCAATAACACCAATATCCAGGCGAAAGAATTATGGACATGTAACACGCAAAATATTGTCTATCTGATCACATGCCCCTGCAATTTGGGATATGTAGGGGAGACAGCAAGAGCCATGAAAGCTCAATTGGCTGAACATAGATCAGCAATAAAGACAAGGAAGCTGACAGCTCCACTAGTAAACCATTTTGTAGATTATAGACACTCCCATGAGGAATTAAAGTGGCGTATCTTAGAAAATATACACACACCAAACAACAAAGGAGGTGACAGAATAAGGAAAAAAAGGGAAGTATACTGGATCTTTACTCTTGGCACATTTGAGCATGGTTTGAACCAGGATTTGCCCTGGGAAAATGCCATAATATAAAAAGCTGATCCTTACTGCACCATCAGGAGCCAAAGACGGCTGAAATGCCAGAAACCGGTCCCGGGTAGCTTGTCTCCTTTCTGGTGAAGAATTGGCTTGGTAGTTTAGTGTGCCCTGTTCCCATGATGCACTGGGCCAGGGACAGACTGATTTGCATATAGCCAGGTTCTGAGCTGGGATGGTGCAGTGAGATAAATAACTGTGATTAATCAAGCCCTGATCTTTGGACTGGGTAAGAGTGGTCTGCTTAATTCAGACACTCTGTTCATCACCACCCCCTTTTCTGAATCGATTTTGGCCACTATAGGTGTGGCAGGGTATACTCAGACATGAGTCCCTTTCTCACAGCACCATCAGGATTCAAGCAAGCCCGGCCGAAGACGGCTGAAATGCAAGAAACCGGTCCCCGGTAGCTTGTCTCCTTTCTGGTGAAGAATTGGCTTGATAGTTTAGTCTGCCCTGTTCCCATGATGCATTGGGCCAGGGACAGACTGATTTGCATATAGCCAGGTTCTGAGCTGGGATGGTGCAGTGAGATAAATAACGGTGATAAATCAAGCCCTGATCTTTGGACTGGGTAAGAGTGGTCTGCTTAATTCAGACACTCTGTTCATCACCACCCCCTTATCTGAATCGATTTTGGCCACTATGGGTGTGGCAGGGTATACTCAGACATGAGTCCCTTTCTCACTGCACCATCAGGATTCAAGCAAGCCGGGCCGAAGACGGCTGAAATGCCAGAAACCGGTCCCCGGTAGCTTGTCTCCTTTCTGGTGAAGAATTGGCTTGGTAGTTTAGTCTGCCCTCTTCCCATGATGCACTGGGCCAGGGACAGACTGATTTGCATATAGCCAGGTTCTGAGCTGGGATGGTGCAGTGAGATAAATAATGGTGATGGATCAAGCCCTGATCTTTGGACTGGGTAAGAGTGGTCTGCTTGATTCAGACACTCTGTTCATCACCACCCCCTTTTCTGAATCGATTTTGGCCACTATAGGTGTGGCAGGGTATACTCAGACATGAGTCCCTTTCTCACTGCACCATCAGGATTCAAGCAAGCCGGGCCGAAGACGGCTGAAATGCCAGAAACCGGTCCCCGGTAGCTTGTCTCCTTTCTGGTGAAGAATTGGCTTGGTAGTTTAGTCTGCCCTGTTCCCATGATGCACTGGGCCAGGGACAGACTGATTTGCATATAGCCAGGTTCTGAGCTGGGATGGTGCAGTGAGATAAATAATGGTGATGGATCAAGCCCTGATCTTTGGACTGGGTAAGAGTGGTCTGCTTAATTCAGACACTCTGTTCATCACCACCCCCTTTTCTGAATCGATTTTGGCCACTATAGGTGTGGCAGGGTATACTCAGACATGAGTCCCTTTCTCACTGCACCATCAGGATTCAAGCAAGCCGGGCCGAAGATGGCTGAAATGCCAGAAACCGGTCCCCGGTAGCTTGTCTCCTTTCTGGTGAAGAATTGGTTCGGTAGTTTAGTCTGCCCTGTTCCCATGATGCACTGGGCCAGGGACAGACTGATTTGCATATAGCCAGGTTCTGAGCTGGGATGGTGCAGTGAGATAAATAACGGTGATGGATCAAGCCCTGATCTTTGGACTGGGTAAGAGTGGTCTGCTTAATTCAGACACTCTGTTCATCACCACCCCCTTTTCTGAATCGATTTTGGCCACTATAGGTGTGGCAGGGTATACTCAGACATGAGTCCCTTTCTCACTGCACCATCAGGATTCAAGCAAGCCGGGCCGAAGACGGCTGAAATGCCAGAAACCGGTCCCCGGTAGTTTGTCTCCTTTCTGGTGAAGAATTGGCTTGGTAGTTTAGTCTGCCCTGTTCCCATGATGCACTGGGCCAGGGACAGACTGATTTGCATATAGCCAGGTTCTGAGCTGGGATGGTGCAGTGAGATAAATAACGGTGATGGATCAAGCCCTGATCTTTGGACTGGGTAAGAGTGGTCTGCTTAATTCAGACACTCTGTTCATCACCACCCCCTTTTCTGAATCGATCCTTACAGAAGGTTATCCTTATTTACATTAAAGACAGGAATTCGGATTTTCCATAAATCTACACTATAGACAGGACTTCAGATTTCCCTTGAATAACACAATAGACTGATTCTGAATATAATCTGATCTACATAAATAGAATATAGACTGAAGATTAGTATAATTAAACAAATCCTTTATAGGTTTACGACTTATGAGTACATCCTTGTGTAAAATCCTGAAATAATACCAAAAAAACTGTAGAATCTCTATGTCTTTAAATTGGGGCAGGGCTTAGAACAGATGACATCATAGGTATCTAGTATAAATACCAATAGAATAGCGGCTTACAAATCCCTTCCTTTTTTCAAACCAGCCAGTACACGGTGGAAATACCAAAGCAGAAGAAACCTCTCAGGTAAGCGCACAGAGACAAGGGAAACGCTGAATGAATACCAAACAAAGATAGAATAATATAATATCCCTAACAATGTTCTTATAACATTAAAATACAATGCCAATCTGTTGCTGTTGTACTCTCTTAGATTTTTATAATCCACGCCCTGGGTACGTCTCCGCAACTTGACGCTGAGACAGCGACACGCGAAAAGAAAGACTCAGCCACACCGCTAGAGTCTCGCATTAGAAAAGCATCTTTTGAAAAATCACCGTTCACAGAGAAATCCCAAAAAGTAGGAAGACGCGTTGCTTCCCCATACAAATTAGGTTAGATAAATATTTTCAAACAAAATGAATGTTTATTTTAGTTTCCATTTGCTTAGGGTTAAATAGAGAATATCCAGAGTAACCTTGGCGTCCTGAGTGCTTTCCTCATTAGCAATTAGCACCGCAAGCCATCCGGCTTCACAGTGAAAACAATTTTCGAGGCGGTAAGAAGCCATAGAATTATTTTGTAAAATTCTACTTAAAGATGCCGCATTAGATCGTAATTCTATGTTCCATTATATCCCCTAGCATAAAGTACTGGTTTTTAAGGAAAATAGAGGTTACGAATTTCAGAAACGGAGAGTGAGAAGTAAGCAGTGAAATTCCTAGAAAAAGGTAATGCGACATTATGCAAATAACACAGCATGATTATGCAAATTAGGAATCTAACTTTACTATAAGAAAAAGCGAAGTGATGAAACAGTCAGAAAAACATTTTTTGTTTTCCTCGATTTCACATACCGAAACAAAGTTGTTAAAGGTGCCTCACTCGTCGTGTACTATTGTGAAGATTTAAAGACCCAAAAAAAGCCGCGCCAGGTAAAAAATGATACCAATCACACTAAGCAATAAATAAAACTTGAGATCAGGAGATGAATGAGTGAAAACAAGGAAGAGTTATGCGGAATAAACAGAAAGTAACCAAGGGCTTGTGTGTTTTTTCCCTACGACCTTTTCAGGCTTGATACATTTCCGACAATTTTTTTTCCTGAAAGTACAGAAGTTACAGAATTCCTGGTGATTTTGAGCTCATCCTATATAATGGTGAGTTCTCTCTTCCCCAGGATTCTGTTTTAAAAAAATAAAAAAACAGAGAGTAGCTTTTGAAAGCAACATAGGCTACTTTAATTAATCAAACCTATAAATGTAGAATGACAATGATTTGATAAAAGACATTAGGGAACAGATAATTTCATAAGCAGTCTAGTCGTACGAGATACACCAGTCATGAGAGAAAAAAGTATGGTTTTGTATCTTTAACATTTTCATGCTTTTTGGCTTTCTCCTTTATTCTTCCTTTCTAATTAAGCTAAATGCGAAAGCTTGAAAATAAGACCATTTGGTTCTAAATATGCTGGAAAATACAAATGTAACTACGTGTTATTTATTAACTAAATATGTGATCAATAACTTTTATCAAATGTATGGAAAAATTCCGATGAAAAAAAAATATTCTCATACCAATGCCATAAATTCACTATAGGAATTGTGTTCTTAGACTCCGTCAGGACCGCTCTCTCTCTCTCTTTTTTAGGCACCTTTAGTGGAGAAATTTCTGTATAAATCAAACACTTTGCTATATATAAAGAAGTGTTTTTTTAAAAAAGAAAGAATATCTGAAATTCAACTGAAAGTCTCTCTGTTATACGTAAATAGAATATAAGTATGCACTGTAGCACTTTTTTATCATGTGTTGACAAGAACTAAAAATGTCTTGTTCTTTTTAGAAAAATTGGCTGCAAAATATATTGTCCTGATGAAGACACCACGACGTGTCGAAACGCGTTGACAGACTACAGCCGCGCCAATAGTATATAGGACAACAATACTGTCGTTTGAATGTTTTTACTACAAATGTTTTTTTTTTTAATATCAACAAAAACTTTTTAATGTATCAATCTATCGTGTATACAAGATATATGTGTTTAATCCTTTTCTTATCTAAATATTTAAAAACTTGTGTTATAGTTTATGCATAATTTGAGTCTTTAAAATAGCCAGTGTTGTTTCTTTGAAATTTGGCCTGGGTTGATACCTTCGCATCAAAACAAGATCTCAAATATCTTTTTCCTTCAAAATGCCTTTAAACTAGAATAAAATTCCTATCTTCCTTAGCCAGTTGTTAGGTATTATACACTAAAACTCATAACATAGACATATTTTCCACCTTAAAACGAATTGAAAACAAACAATTGTAGTGTAAGAAGAAAACAAAAATAAAACGTAGTAACTTCCTTTTCCTTTAATTACCACAACAATTTTCCTTACTGGTTTGCTCAAATCCATAAGTCTTTGTACATTTAGAAGTAAGACTGCCACGCAAATTAATGTGCATTCGCGTATATTTCACAAAAAGGTTCAGGCAGTTTAAAGATGACGTTTCCCTATGAGCACGAAGAGAAACTGCCGATCGAGATCTCACGATGACTCATGCGTGCCCTTTGAACTGCTGCTTGAGATCTCACGATGACTCATGCATGCCCTTCGCCGACTCCCATTCCATGTTCTTCAACGTCATCACTCTTGAGAAAAACGCAGACGAAGGAAGAGCTCGTCCCACAGATTTGCCGTTCAGCTAAAGAAGAAAAACGGTAACAGAAACCAAAGTTTCTCACGCTTTTAACTTAACAGAATTTTCTTCATCAGAATGACGTTGTATTTTCGCCCCTTCACTTTCATTCCTTCCCAACCCGAACTTCTAAACAGCCGCAGGAGAAGCCACAATTACAATTTCGGAATGAAACAAAAATTATAAACCTCTCTTTGCACCTTTCTGCCGCTGGGGAAGGAATATAACTTTTCCTCTCGACAAAATGACCGTAATCTTTCCTATAACCTTCAGAAGACTTCCTCTGATTTAACCAACTGCCGCTGGGGAAACCCTTTAGTCTCCCATTTAAATTTTCTGCTGCTGTGTTGTAATTTAAAAATCCTGCCTCTCAGGGGTGTCACTGATACGTAGTCCATAAAGCAGTAAGAGACTGACACAGAACTCTGAAATATCAAAGGACAGTTTATTAAACTCATATGAGGTGAGGCTGCGTCGCCCAAAAGCCATGGCAAATGAATGAGACAGTCTGAGGAATTCAGAAGGCTGGTGCCTTAAATACATTTCAGACTTACACAGTAAGCATACATGCAAGGGGCAGTCCTGGCTCCTGTGAGCACACAAAAAATACCTAATATGGACATATAAGTTCTCTTTGTTCAACCAAGTGGGAGAAGCTAACAGTTTCAGAACGTAGTGAACACATTCCTATGTAAAACTAATCAGTAACAGCTGCAGACTCTACCAGGCATTTCTGAGCATGCGTGAAAGTGGAGGAGGCTAAATATATCCTGTTACTAGGCAGACTTCAGGCGCAGCTAAAAGGAAAGTAGGACAAAGCACATGGTGAGCACATGGCAGCACATGGTGGACAAGATGGCTGCCAGAAACATAAAATGGCTTCTACAAAACAGATAAGATAACTTCTAAATGCAAGATGGCTTCTGCTAACGCTAACCCATTTCTACCAATCTACAACAGCTGGGGAAGCTCAAAGTCAGTTTAGGTAACGATAATTAACGTCGTAATACTCTAACTTCTTATGTAGATTTAATTAATGCCAATCTTCATTCCAATTTCTCTCAAAGTCAAAAGAAATAGCTCAACAAACGTGTCAAACTACTTAGCTTGATGTTAGGGTGTTCTTCTTCTATCCTTTCACTCAATCCCGTCCTTGTCGCCAATGAAAAGTTGTAAATAAACATGGAAGTATGATGTTGGTTTAAGTTAGGTTTATTCTTAACACCCTAACCATCAGCTACCAGGCAGCAACTGAATACACAGGAATACTCATCACCTTAACATTCTAGGTTCCATGGAACAGACCTATGATAGACATAAAGAGAATACTACACCTTTGTGCTACGTGATTTGTGTATTATTCAAGCTTGTGAACATCTTTTCATTAGACAGAAAACAAACCCATTTACATTTGCAATTCTTGTTCTTGAATTGCGTTTTCTTGTTCTTCACACCATATTGGGACTTGTCTCATTTTTACTTTGTTTTCTCTGATTCACTGCTCTGGTCTATTTTTGGTGCTCTGTGTAAGAATGTCAAGGGGTCCATATGACTGGGTGGGTAACCTGGTGCTCTTTAAGGTCATCATCTTCTATTTACTGTGCTTTGAAAGGTGATACAATTGAAATGTAATGAAAAATGTGCTGTAAAATTCACAATTTTTGTCTGTCATTTTCCAAAATGTTCTTGGGGGAAATAGCCCCCCCAAAATCCCCCTAGTAGCGGTGGGGCGAGCTCGCTGCGTTCGCCCGCTACGCATCGGACGGGGATGGTCTGTCAAAATTTTCCAGGGCTGCTTTCAGTTCCCAGTCCGGCCCTGATAATAAAGACAGTGGTGTCCATAGGGCAATGTAAATCAACTAAAGAGGGTTTTTGTCCATAATCAGTAAAGCTAGGCCAATATAACAAGCAAACAACAACACACATGCCAGTACTGATATCAGTTGCTCATCATTTCATTGGATCACACATGACACTTGATGTGACCAAAAACGTAGGTTTTATTTTTTTCAATCAAATTGAAAGTTCATTTTCTCATAAAAAATCAATCAAATGCAATAAGCTCGAGATCAGTGCTTCAAAAAGAGTGAACACAACAAAGATCAGAAAAGATAATGAGTAAGTGAAACAAAAAATAAAAAACCCAAACAGATTGACATTTTTTAAAACTGAGTTTTTTACACAACCTTGTTAAGGGCAGCGACCAGACAGTGTACTATTCAAGGCAACCGCATAATTTGTTATGTTATTTGACGGTCCTTCAGAAAATGTAAAAAAAAAAGATGGGGTTGGTTAGCGTGATAGTATATTTTCACACACTTTTTTGGTCACATAGTGGATCTTTTTGAAGCACTGAACTCAAGTGTATTGAATTTGTTATGTAGAATTTGTTGTCTATGTCATGTCTTTATTTTGTCCAACTATACAGTGTGTGATGTTAAATATATGTAATATGTGCAAAATAAAGTTTGTGATCTAATGTTGTCCCTGTGAAAACTGAAGAAAACCTCTACAAATTGATTTTTTAAGAGAAAATGAATTTTCAAATTGATTGAAAAGAAATAAAAGAAATAAAACCCTTGTTTTTGTGTCACATCTTCATTATCGTCTGTTATTATAGTCTGTTATACTCTCAGTTATGGAGGAACTGCGGAGAGGGGCGGAGTCTAACATCAGTCAGGTCTTAGTGCTCCTGGATTTGACCACCGCCTTCGACACGGTCGACCATGATATCTTGGTCGGCCGTGTCGGGGAGGCCGGCATCCGGGGCACCGCCCTTGACTGAGTTCGCTCCTTTCTGAGCAACTGCTGCCAGGCAGTCCGGCTCTCTCAGTTTTCTGCTGACGGGGTCGGGCTGACGTGCGGCATCCCGCAGGGCTTCTCCCTATCCCCTCTTCTTTTTAACTTGTACCTGACCCCCCTTATACGATCCTTGCGAGGTAGCGGTGTCCAGCCCTCCCCGACCCTTACTTAATGGCGGCCACTACGGGGACAGGCAAGCAAGACCACTGACTCATTGTCAGTGAAATTGCTCTCCCTCCCTCACAGCTCCACCATTAAGTGAGGCTTCCCCGAGCCCCTGCACTCTCGAGTGTTGGTGTTCGAGGCCCTCCTCCACCAAAGCCAGTCTGCACCAGTCTGCGACCAGACTGCAACTAGCGCCAGGAACCATGGCACTCTGTACCGCCAACGCTACGATCCAGCGGCGCTCCATGCTATCAACCCAGGCCGCAACAACACCTGCAAGCTAGCATCACCAGCCGACACCCACGGACCCTTCAGCTGTCACCTCTGCCGGCACACCTGCAGCACCGCCAAGTCCCCTGACCCAGCGCATTCCGCCCGCAAGAACACAATCAAACCGAAGACCCTGCAATGCATATTCCTCAACGTCCGATCCCTCCACAAACGTCAACGAAATCTGGGACCTCTTCAACAGCACTACCTCGGACGTAGCATTCTTTTTTGAAACCTAGACCAACACCACCTCGGGACCGGACATCGCCATTGCCATTCCCCAAGGATACCAGATATCCAGGAAGGACCACCGACTCCCCTTTGGAGGAGGAATCACCATCATCCACAAATCCACCCTCCGCCAAAGCACACTACCCAACGAGCCCACAGATCTGATGGAACACCTTCACTTCAAGATACTGGCCAGCCCTACCTCCACCCTCCTTGGAACCCTCATCTACCGACCCCCTGGACTCCTTGGACTTTTCACCAACTCCATCAAGGACATCATCTCCCCGCATGCCATCGCGTCCACCAACTACACTCTACTGGGAGACTTCAACTTCCACCTCGACAACCAACTGTACCCCAGCACCACATCCCTCCTGGACAACCTCCACAATATTGGACTCCGCCAGATCGTGACTGAACCCACACACTCAGCAGGACACACCCTCAACCCCTTCTTCACAACAGGAAACTCTATCACCTTCAGCCACACCACCGAACTCCCATGGACTGACCATCGATGCGTCCACTTCACCTTCAGAACATTCACCATTCACAGACACAGCACCTGCTCCCACGAAGAAACTGGACCAAAATCGCAGACGACCAGCTAACCTCATCACTCAGCAACTCCACCCCAACCATCGCTAAAACGGCAACACCAACACCGCAGCTCGAACCCTGCACAGATGGATATCCCACAGCGTCAACATCATAGCCTCCCTCAAGAAAAACAACAAGATCCACACCAAGAAAGCTAGATGGTTCACCAACGAACTTTGAGAGTCCAAACTTGCCACCACCTCGAAAATGCCTGGAGGAAAACCAAATCCACAGAAGCCCACAACAATTCCAGAACCGCCTCCAACGCCCACCACCAACTCATCAAAAAAACGAGGAAAAAAGATTGAAGACAGAATCTCCCCTCATGTCCACAACAGCAAAGAACTCTTAAACATCATCAAGGAGTTTGCCCAACTCACCAGTGAGTCCAGCGACATCCCTCCCTCACAAGACCTCTGCGACAAACTCAGCACCTTTTTTCCACCACAAAATTAAGAGCATCTACGACAACTTCGACGAAGACAACCAACACACTGAACCCTCACCAACAACCCCCAACACCCTGAAGCCAGTGATTGACAACTGGACAGCCCTCACCACCGAAGACACACTGAAGACGATTAAGTGAATCCGCTCTGGGGCCCTAATGGGCCCCTGCCCCCACCACATTTTCAACAGAGCCGCTGACACCATCGCACAATGCTCTGGCACACCATCAACAACTCCCTGGCAACCGCCTCATTCCCTGACTACTGGAAACATACTGTGATCAACCCCCCCTCAGCGGACCCCACAGACCTCAAAAACTACAGACCTATCTCCCTGCTGCCGTTCCCAGCGAAAGCCATCGAGAAAGCCATCAACAGCCAACTCGCCACAATCATCGAAGAGCACAACATCCTTGACTCCACCCAATCTGGCTTCGGAAAAAATGCAGTAATGGAATCCCCCCTCCTTGCTGCAACAGACGACATCTGTACCTTACTCAACAAAGGAGAAACAGCATCCCTCATCCGCCTTGACCTCTCAGTGGCGTTCGACACAGTCTCTTACAGCACCGTAATACGCAGACTCCACGACTCATGGATCCAAGACAATGCCCTCAACTGGATCCGCTCCTTCCTCTCCGGCAGAACACAGCTGGTCATCCTCACCCCTTTCCTCTCAGACCTACACCTACCATCCCCCAGGGGTCCTCCCTCCACCCTACGCTCTTCAGCATCTACATGGCTCCTCTTGCCCCCATTGTCAGAACCTATGGACTCAACATTGTGTCATACGCAGACGACACCCAACTCATCCCCCCCCCTATCCAAGGAACCCAACACTGCCTGACACAACTTTCGAGAAGGCATGGAAGCCATCGCCAAATTGATGAAAAACTGCTGCCTTCAACTAAACACAAAATCAACTGGAGTACTCATCATGGGCCCAAACCCAGATGCCTAGAACAATACCTGGTGGCCCCCTGCCCTTGGAAGCCCGTCCACCCCCTCGGATCATGCACGCAATTTGGGAATCATCCTGCACTCAGAGCTCAAAATGGACCACCAGATCAACTCCCTTTCATCCTCCTGCTTTCACACCCTTAGCCCCCTATGTAAGACCTCCAAATGGATCCCTCTCGAACACAGAAAGACCGTCACTCACACACTGGTTACCAGCAGGCTCGACTACGGCAACGCGCTCTATGCCGGAATAATCAAAAACCTCACCCGCAAGCTACAGAACATCCAAAATGCAGTCACAAGACTGTCCTCACCCTGCCAAGCCACTGCCACATCTCCTAGTACCTGCGCACACTCTACTGGCTCCCCATCGAAGCTAGAGTCACCTTCAAGATGCTAACCCACGCTCACAAGGCCCTCCACAACAGCTCTCCTTTGCCGTGGTCCCACACACCAGAAAGACCAGATCGAGAGGCCGCTCTTTCTCCTTCTGCATGGCCAATACCTAGAAGGACCTTCTGCCCCATCTCAGACAGATAACATTGATCCCCATCTTCGCAAGAAACCTCAAAACCTGGCTCTTCGACAGACTCCCTTCTTGATGGACTGGAACTTGCGAACCCCCCCAAACCCCCAGCGCCCTGAGACCCTTATTGGTGAGCAGTCGTGCTTAACAAACACCTGATTTGATTTGATTTGATAGACTCTACAGGTGGGATAAACTCTTAGAGACATACCTAAATTCAATAATTCAATGAGGATGCGGAGGCTCATTGTAAAGCATTATAGGATTGCTATTTTATACCCGACTAAATTAAAACAGATCTTTCCCACTACTTATATATTGGAGGGGGATGCAGTCATCTGAAAAAGTTCAGACACATCTGGTGGGACTGCCTGAAGATCCTCCCATCTTGGTCAGAAATCTTGGCACGGATTAAAGACATTCTAGGCTACCGGAGGATCTAGGCTTTGCACTTTTGGGTTTGCACGCTGAAATCATTAAATGCCAGACTATAGGATATATAAATAGTAAGTAAGAAAAACCCTACTCTCTCTCCCCAGAGAACCAGCAACCCCCCCCAGCGCCTTTAGACCCTCACATAGGTGAGTAGTCACGCTTAACAAACACCTATTTGCTTGATTGAAAAGTGACTGCACTCAGGGGCAAGATTCATGCCATTTACAATAATAGGGCTGAACTTACCATCCTATTTATTTATTTTATTTATTTATTTATAAGACTTGTTAAGCGCACGACTACCCAGAGGTGCCTCGGCGCTTGGACAGAGTAATCACTGAATGGATGATTATTGATTTAACAACCACGTTTTTACTTGTTTGCGAAAGGGTATTAAAGTTGTGGTGCTTTTTATTTGGTTTGGCAGTGAATTCCACAGTTTGGCGGTGGCAATTGAAAAGGTTCTGTCGCCCCATGTAGATTTCTTGGTTTTTGTTATCTCAAGGAGATTAGCCGTAGAGGATCGTGATGTACGTGCTGGTCTAAAGGGGCAGAGGGAGTGCTTTAGGAAAGTTGGTCCTTTTGCATGGATGGTTTTAAAAGCTACGCATGGGGCCTTGAATTTGATTCTGTGTCTCACTGGCAACCAATGCAGTTTTCGAATGGTTTTTTAAATTGGCTTGAATTTAGGTGTTCCTGTGATAAGTCTGGCGGGCGCATTCTGTACCAGCTGAAGTTTATTTAGAACCTTTTATTGTGCATTGATCAGGAGGGCGTTGCAATAGTCAACTCGGGACATTACCAGGGTGCTGACTAAGGTTTTTATTGTGTTTGTGGGAAGATACAGCAGAAGTTTCCTGATCATTTTTATTGTAAAGAATGATGCAGAGACTATTGTATTTGCCTGATGTATAAATGATAGTTTATTGTCAAAAATCACTCCTAAATTCCGGACTTTGTTAACTGGACTGGGTGGAGGTCCGAGATCGTGTGGCCACCGAACGGGGGACCATATTGGAGTGATTTTGCCAAAAACCATAACCTCGGTTTTGTCCGAGTTTAGCTTTAAGCAATTTTCGTTCATCCATTTGCTGATAGCAAGCATTCCCTGTTGGAAGTTGTTGGCTACTTCTATTCCACTGTTGTTAATTGCCAGGACGAGCTGTGTGTTGTCAGCATAGGTTGTTACTGCTAGACGATGAGCTTTGATGATGCTCGCCAAGTCCCCCACATAGATGTTAAAAGTTTCTATGACACGGCTGATCAAGGTGGTCTGATCAACCACGTCAAAGGCCGCGGAGAGGTCGAGCAATATACGCACCGCAGCACCTCCTCCGTCCAAAATCATTATGATTTCGTCGGATGTTTTAATCAAGGCAGTCTTTGTGCCATGACTCTTTCTGAATCCAAACTGTCGGCGAGGCAGTTGGTAAGGTCTATGAATTCAGAGATCTGGGTGTTTATAATTTTTTCTACAATTGTTGCTGAAAAAGGGAGATATGCTATTGGTCTGTAGCTAGTGACATTCGAGGGATCTAGTGTGACTTTTTTGAGGAGTGGTTTGATTACCATTTTTTTCCATATCGATGGAAAACCCCTGATGTGAACATAGCCTTGAAAATGTCTGTGAGTGTGTGGCTAATAATATCTGGAGCTAGTTTGAAAATTGAAGGAGGACAAGGATCATCTGGGGATCCCGAGTTAATGGTCATTATGAGTTTGCAAACTAGTTCCGGCGAAACCTGGTCGAAAGATTGAAAAGTAGGTTTATTATTGATGTCCATAGTAAGGCTGATGGAATCAGGAAGTGTTTTAGAATCAGTGACAGAAGTGGTGTATTTGTTAAATTTGGAATAGATATTGCAAACTTTATCTTGAAAATAAGTAGCTAGACCGTCACACATAGATTGAGAAACCTCTCTTGTGGTGGGTTTATCTTGTCCAGTTAGATTTGTGACAACCTGGTATAGTTGTTTAAGTCCTGTGCTAACTCGATTTGATTGTTGTAGTATGTACTTTTTTGACAAATGATCATTTGTTTATATTGACTTATTTTTTCTTTGTGGCAGATTTTTTCATCAGGATCATAGTTTTTACGCCACTTATGTTCCTGCCGTCTGCAGCTTTGTTTCTCTAGCCTAAGGCTCTCATTGAACCAGGGGGCTGAATTGAATATTCTATTTGTAGATCTTTTCTTGGTAGGAACTATATCGTCCAATATATTCCAGAGGCAGTTAGTATATGAGACGGCTGCTGTTTCTGGATTCAATGTATTGATATCCTGCATAGTGTGCAGTTTATGGTTGAATTCCGCGAGCTCAATACTCTTCCATGATTTAAAAGTGTTTGTTTTGGGGGGTGTGGTGGGAGGAGGAGTAGGAGGGGAGATGTTAAAGTATACAGCTGCATGATCAGTCCAGGTTAAAGGGAGTATTTTCTTTGTATATGTTTTTAGAGATCTTACCTAGTGTACCTGCCCAACGCGAACACAATCCTTGCATCTCGTGCAATTTTAAGATCTCCACTCTGGACTGACCTTGGGGGAAGGATATCGCACCCTCAGGACACACCTCTGGCTAACAGGTGATACGATTAACATATGCTAATTTCTCCTATCAATGACACATATTATCCTTGTGTACCTTTTTAATCGGGGTATGTGGGTGGGGGAGAGGTGTATGAGGAGAAAAGTAGTTTTGTACTTGTGTGTACCAGCAGCGCTATCGACTGCTACCTCATCCTGTAATCGACTATCCTTAGGTGAGAGGCAACTGATCCTATCAATAAAATGTATGTACCTAGATATAAGGATTGTGACATCGTTTATTGTACTGCTGTGCACAATGGAAAATTCTGTAAAGAAAGTTTTTACAAAAAAATAGTGTCATGACTTAGGTATATTCTGATTGGTTACTGCTGACCAATCACAACAGCACTTGTGTGGTCTTCATGTACTGCTCTTACTTGCTCCAACAGTTAATATTGCATCTTCTTTTTAAGCCTGTTGTAGTTAGACTTAGATGGAACACTAAATGGCATATTTGCAGCAACATACAGTACAGGAGTCACATTCTACCACAAAAGACATACCTAACTCTAATATGCCATATTACGGCATTTCTATACATGATGTCATAATGAAAGAATGTGAAATATGCAGAAAATTAGTTTGACCTCTATGCTTTATCTCCACATTCATCTTCCTCATGACCACACATAATAATAATTCTTTTTTTAATTTCTTGTTATTTTTTCCTGCTTGCTTTTATTTCCATCTTACTTACATTGAAGCTGTATACTTTCATTCCTCCCATCCCTCTTTACCCCATTCTGTTTTTCCTATTTCTAGCATACTTTCCTTCATGTCAGGCTTCTTTCAAAATGTATTTATTTCTATTGCGATTTACCTAGATATCCTTTCTATATTTTTATTTTCTAATATTATTCGTCTTTTTTCAAACATTCTTCCCTTCCATCTTTTGGTCCTTCTTTCTTTCCTTCAACTCTTCCCACATTCTGTTGTTCCTCATTTAATTTTTGCTGTCCGGAGCCAAAATAAAATAAACAAAATTAGGGAGGGAGTAGACTACTTAAAAAAACAATGGATGGGAGGGACTCCCTGGGAAAAAAATGTGGGATGCAGGAGCATGAGGAAAGTGGGAGAAAGAATGTAGGAAAAGATTCAAAACCTAGAAAAGAGTGAAGGAGGGTTTAGGATAACACCCCAGAATAATTATTTTTATCATAATAAGTGAAACATCACACTGTGAGACAACCCTTTTCATAATGCATATCCACTTTGAAAAAAAGTATATAAAGGGAAATTTGTTCTGGAAACCTCTGATCAAATTGTTTGGGTAAAACAATTTTTCAGTACAAATTTTCTGCAATAACAGATTTTGATCTTGATAACACACTATTCTTTCCAGCACAACAGGATGATGTACCTGATTCGCTCCTGTAGCCGTACTAGGTATTTGACACAATTTCCTGTTTATGTCTTGGCACACCTTTCAAAAGGTGCCCTGGGCACAAATAGGGACAGTACCCCATTTTACATAGAATGCAGGGCTTCCATAGTAGCCTGGAACGTGTGCTGCTCTGGGGGCAGCCCATTCAGGTGAATTACAGAGCGCCTGCTTCAAAACGGCGGAAGGAAGAGCAATTGCCTTGCACGTGGGTGTAGTAAGTGACTGCATCTGCCTACAGGTGGATATATGGGGGGGTCCATCAAGAGGGCTGCATTCAGTCAGTCAGTCAGTCAAAATATCTTTATTCGGCTTATTAAAAAACCATACAAAGAGATGAACAATAAAATACATTTCATACAAGATTTATCATAATACACATGATACAGAAATCTAGCAACAATTTTAAGATTTATAATAAACAGTTTAAGAAAAAATGTGTTGAACATTAATAACTAATCTTAGCAGACAACTTTCGCCCTTGAGGCTGCATTCAGGAGGCACACTGAAAGCGCACTGAAAGTGCATCACCTTTTTTGGCACACTTTCAGTGCGCCTCCTATTGGCATGCTTGCCTCTGCCACTGTGTCCATAATACAGCATTGGTACATAGGCAAAAAGATTCTCTCATTTGCATGGAGCCAATGCCCCCAAACGAATAAGGGGACACCATTTCGTGATAGCACTGGTGCTATTTGTGAGCCAGGCTATCAGTTAGTACAAAATGGGGCTCACAATAATCTACAGACACTTTCTGTAATACTATTGTGCCCCAGGGTTGAGACACCATGCACAATACGGCCCGGGCCTGCTATGGTGTGCGAAAAGAATCACAGAACTTCATATTACAACAATAGAACAAAGATAAGGAAACAGAACTGCAATTATGAAAAAGGAGAAGGAAGACAGCGACAGAAGGTAACAATGACCGAAAATACAGAAAGATCATACCAATGTTGGCTTTAGGAGGGACCATCCTGAAGGATGATTTGATTCTAAAGCAGATTGGTGCATACCTCGATCATCACATTTTCTTTAAAATCTTTTTCATATAACCTAAATGTGACTCAAGGGTTTAGCTCTTCGCACATAACTCGAAATAGAACATTACAGCTGATTCATTGCACCTTACTCAGCTTTTGAAAATCGGTGCCAGCGTTTTCATTCAATATTTGCTACAATACAAAATTTAAACATTGGAAGCATGAAACATTATTAAAACCTCGTGATGAACTTGAACAGACTGATTATTAGGTTGAATGGAAAGGGCAACATTTTAAAGATGTTAATACTCCCCAGTATATTTTATTTTTCTGTCCCTATCTAGTCAGTCATTAGTTGCTACATCTTTTGTTGTTGGTTGAACTCTGCAATCAGCAGTTCTATCTAGGGTTATTAGAGGGAGGACAGGCTGTTGCATTTCTGACAGAGGTTTTGGTAAGGATAGTTGGTCAATCCTCATTCCTCAGTTTTGTTTTTATTTTAGAGCTGCTATGGCTAGAAGAACCTTTTATCATGAGACTGCACTGTGTGACAATTTGGCATGGCCTGCATTAGAAATTGGGTCTCTAGTTGACAGGGGTATGCACTCTGCCCAAGTAGGGACCACAATCCTAGGCATGACATGCTAGATATACACTAAAAGAAAACCTGTGCTCGCCCTCTGGTAGCTTGGCACAGAGCAGAGGCAATGTGTAAAGTATGTGTACCACACAGCATATAGTCACACAATGGAAACACTAAAAAAACACCAAAAAGGGGTAGAGACATAGACAATAGGTGTATGAGGAAATCAAGACCAGAATGACAAAAATCCAATAACTAGAGCTGGAATTATTAATTTTCAAAGAGTAAATGAAAAAATAGGGATTAGAGTCATAAACATCCAATGTGGGATATCCGGTAGTGTTTGATTGGGATAAATCCAGAAGTTCAGGCCCACAGCAATGGAGGACGGGTCAGATACAAGGACTAGCCTTTGCGCACAGAAAGCAGTAACTTTGGGAGGGGCCGCATCTAGGACAAAATTTGAGGAGTAGGGAGGCGATTGTTCACTGTCGATACGAAGGATTCATAAGTGTTGTGTTGCCTTCGAGCAGAGCACTTGCAGAAAGCTTCAGCATCAAGTAGTACTGAAGATAGGTGGTGCATCATTGTCGAGCCAAGCACTCGGGATGCTTTGTTGTAAAGCACTGCCAAAGACAAGCAATGCGTCCTTGTTGAGTGAAATGTGCCAGTTCCGATTGGCACAAAGCTGGTAATAAATCTGCTATGATAGCCGCAGCTCAGAAAATCTCACTTCCGGGACTGAATTGGCACCCCTTGGCAGGAAAGGGACTCACAGATGTAAGAATCCAGGTGTTGTTGAAGGCTGCAGGAAGTCTTTGTGTTCCCTTGGACTTCAGAAGGGGACAAGGCTGCATGCCCTTGAAGTCACTCTGCTTTCAAGTAACTTGACTCAGCAGGGGAGAGGGCAGCAGGCAGCGAGGCAGCACAGCACAGCAGAGTAGAAAGGCAGTTCTTCCAGAGCAGAAGTCCAGGGCAGAAGTCCAGCAGAGTGGCAGTCCTTGTAGCAGCACAGCAGTCCTTGCTTCTGTCAGAGTTCTTCACAATTCCAGGATTGTCTGATTTGAAGAGGTCAGAGGCACAATACTTACATTTAGTTGTGCCTTTGAAGTGGTGGTGACTTCAAAGAAGTGTCTTTGAAGTGCACAGAGGTTCATTCTTCCTAGCCCTGGCTCCATATTATCAGTAGGGGGTGTTCAGCCGGATGTATGACATTAAAACGCATACTTTTATCACGCATACCATTACAAAGCAATATTTACAACGCAGGATCTTTTACAACGAATACCTTTACAACGCATGGCATTACATGGCAGATACTATTACAACGCAACGCATTACAAAGTAAGTGTAGGTAAGTATATTATTTTTTTATATTATTATATTTTTTTTATTTTTTTTTATAAAAGATTTAATTATTAAATATTTAATTGTGTATTTATTAAATACATTTTTTATTAATGTCATTGTAATTTTAAAATTATATATATATATTTTTTTAAATAAATATTAAAATTACTAAAATACATTTATTTAATTTAATTTAAGTATTTTTATAAAACTGAACCCTTAAAATACCCCTGTACCCCATAACCCAAACCTAGCCCTGAACCCTAAAAATAACCATGTACCCCATAACCCAAACCTAGCCCTGAACCCTAAAAATACCCCTGTACCCCAAAACCCAAACCCAACCCTGAACCCTAAAAATACGCCTGTACCCCAAAACCCAAACCCAGCCCTGAACCTTAAAAATACCCCTGTACCCCAAAACCCAAACCCAACCCTGAACCCTAAAAATACCCCTGTACCCCAAAACCCAAACCCAACCCTGAACCCTAAAAATACCCCTTTACCCCAAAACCCAAACCCAACCCTGAACCCTAAAATTACCCCTGTACCCCAAAACCCAAACCCAGCCCTGAACCCTAAAAATACCCCTGTACCCCTAAAACCCAAACCCAACCCTGAACCCTAAAAATACCCCTGTACCCCAAAACCCAAACCCAACCCTGAACCCTAAAAAGTACCACTGTACCCCAAAACCCAAACCCAGCCCTATACCCTACAAATACCCCTGTACCTCAAAACCCAAACCCAGCCCTGAACCCTAAAAATACCCCTGTATCCCAAACCCCAAACCCAGCCCTGAACCCTAAAAATACCCCTGTACCCCAAAACTCAAACCCAACCCTGAACCCTAAAAATACCCCTGTACCCCAAAACCCAAACCCAGCCCTGAACCCTAAAAATACCCCTGTACCCCAAAACCCAAACTATATATAAAATTACATTAATTAATTTATTTAATTTATTTTTAATATTTTGGTAATTTTAAAAAAGGTTAAATAAAATGATATACTTACCTATACTTACGTTGTAATGGTATGCGTTGTAATAGTATCTGCAATGTAATGTCATGCGTTGTAAAGGTATGCGTTGTAAAGGATCCAGCACTGTAAGGGTGTGCGTTGTAACAGTATGCGTGGTAAAGGTTGCGTGATAACGGTTGCATACCGTTCAGCCCTGTGTGTGGGGACATCACACTACCTTTTCAGGTGCAAGTGACAGTGGACTCCTCCCTTCCTGCCCAGGAATAGCCATCTGAATGCAGATGGGCACTTAGACACACCTACCCTTCCTGTGCTTGTGGCTGCCTTTAGGGAATGCACGCAAGGCAGCTGACACCTGCCCCAGACATGCATTGGAAACAGGTTGCAGGCACACAGAGCAGTAAGAGCAGAAAAATGCCCAATTCCTAAAAGTGGCATTTCTAAATCAGTAAAATGAAATCCACCCTTATCAGTAAAGATGTTTTATCATTACCATTACATAATTTAAACCATGACAGAGCTTCCCTTAATCAGAAATTACAGCTTAAAAGTGTATTAAGTAATTCCCAATGTTACCCTATAAGAGGAGTAGGCCTCACAGTAGTGAAACATGAATCTGGATGTGTGTCACTGCCAGGGCATTCACAACTTAACAATACATGAGCTACCTTTTACTTACACAGCACCCTGCCTTATGGGCTACCTAGGGCCTACCATAGGGGTGACTTATGTGTAACAAATGATCAGTTTAAGCCTTGACCACGGGGTTTAAATGCCAAGTGCATACAAAGGCACCGTCATGGCAGCCGTGAGTCTGGTTTGAAAGGATACTTTGTGAGTGGTACAATCTGTGCTGCAGGCCCATTATTATCATTTAATTCATAGGTAATTGGTATATGGTATACCACTTTACAAGGGACTGAATAAGCAAATTGTAAATACACTAGTGTTAACATGTTTAGGGAACACACACATGCACTTTAGCACTGGTCAACAGTGGTAAAGTGCAAAGAGTCCTAAAGCCAACAAAAAAATTCAGCAAAAAGAAGGTGTAAGCAGATAAAAAGTGTGTAAGAAATGTGGTTCTCTAGTTGGCAATGGTTTGCACCTTTGTCCAGGTAGGGACCCTTCTTCCTAACCCCTTGAACTCCCTTGATAGCTTGGCATGAGCTGACAGGCTTATATAAGAGGCAGTGTCTGAAGCATTTGCACATAACCAACAGAAATACAGTGAAAGCACTACAAAAGGAAACTACACCAGTTTAGAAAAATAACCAATATTTTTGTCTATCCAAACCAAAACGTAAACGATAAAAATCCACCATAAACCAAATCTCAATGATCAAAAATAGGCTTCAAATACAGTTCCTTGATGTGTATAGCTCCGTCCGGGGCTATCACAGCATTGTGAAAACAAATTCTTGCTGACCGTGGTATTGCTGTCCAGCCACGGGGACTGAAAGACCTGCAAAACAGTACCTTTTAGAATTGCAAGGTGTCAGGTACCTCTCGTTCAGCCCCAAAGAGCTGGCATCCACAGGCGTTGGTTTTAGAGGACGTTAAAAGAGTCGCCGCACCTTTGAAGTCACACGCTTGCAGATACAACTCCTCACTGTTGAAGTCGGGAATGTCGGCAGGCGTCAGGGCTGCAGTGCAAAATACAGGGGTGAGGCTTGTGGTCACCTCAAATCGCGGTGCAGGCAGTGGCTCTGTGACAGTTGTCCAGCGACACCAATGAGACCAGGGCTGCGGTGCGAAGGGATGCGGTGCTGGCAGGTCACAGTGCAAGCAGTAGCATAATCATTGCTGAAGCACTGTTATCGGCGAAGGAACTGGAGTCAACGACGCTGACGTCGGTTGGCCGAGGCTGTGGTGCGGGATGAGGATGCTGTGTCCTGTACCTTACCATTGGTGCCCTTACACCATGGTGCAAGCAGCAGCATTGATGTCAATGTGGAACGGCATCCCCTCACAGCTTCTCCAGCTCTTCTTCTTGGCAGTCTTCTTGGTTATAAAAGAGTTCTCTCTGAAGTCTTTTCCATCCCTGAGAGTTCCAAACAGAAGACAAGCTCTACTTCAAGTCCTAGGAGAAAACTCTAACAGTAATATGATGAAAGTACACTCCAGTCCTTTCCCTGCTCCAGTGGAGAAGTGTGGCTCAATGGTTAGAGCGGCAGACCCTGATGCAGAGGTCTAGCCTGGGACCAGGGTTCAATTCCCCGCCTCGGCGGGTCTTGGGCTCAAAATTCCACCGACCTGATAATTCTCGCATCGGTGCCTATTCCAATCATAGAGTGCAACTCTGGGCAATAGCTTGCTTAATCTCCACAACGGCCCCCACAACGCTAAGGATGCCTGGCCTTCACGATGGGGGTGCCCAGGAGTGGACGCCTCACAGGGAAAGCCTGGACGGGTTCCACAGTGGTATTCGTACAAGCGCCTTGAGACCCTTGTGGGTGAGTAGTTCGCTATACAAGTATCAATTTACATTTACATTTTTAGAACCAGCTGGCCAATACAGCAGAGCATGTAGCAACGTGGCAGTTCATCCTGACAGCCTGTCCAGTCCTTTTTCCTGGCAGGGTCCTTAGTTGAGGCAAAATCGAAAATACTATGGTCTAGTCCTCAATATTTAAACAGCAAATTCCTTTGTTCTCTTGGTGCAGAGAGACTCGGTGCTCAGCCAAAACCAGTTCTATCCTCTCTGGTCCAGCTTGCCAGCAGGAGGTGGAGACAGCATTGTCTAAGGAAGACAGGGCCTATTCAGGTGCAAGGGAAATCTCTGCCCACCACTCTAAATGCAGACCAGGTCTATTCATGTTCTAGCGAAAACTCCTCCACTACTCTGAATGTAGCCTAGGTCTATTAAACTCAGCCCCTACTCATTCAGGAAAGGCAGGATATACATCAGCCCCCACCCAGTGGCTGTCTGAGATAATATACATCCCCATCCACTGTCACTCCAAAGCCAGGAGAGGCACACAGGAGGCATAAGCAAGAAAATAACTACATTCTAAAAGTGATATTTTCAAACACAGAGCTTAAAAATCATCTTTACTAAAAAATGCATTTTTACATTCTGAGTCCAGGCATTCAACATTCCATTTCCCATCTTGTGCCAATGGAAAGTTATGCTTATAAGATGTTATAAGTGAAACTCCTAGTCTATCCTATGGGACAGGTAGCCGTTCCGTAGTGAAAAATAAAATGCACTATAATTTACCTACCAGGACATGCCACACATACCAGTACATGCCCTACATTTACCATACACAGCACCCTGCCCACAGGGGTACATTTGGCCTTCCTTAGGGGTGCATTATAAGTATAATGCTGGACAAAGCTGCCCCCAAGGTAAGCTACTCACGTCGGGAGCTTCTAAGTCTCAGACCCCCCACCGCCTCCTCCTGTGAATATGTTCATGACCTAAATGGACCTTTCATCCGCTGTTCCCTCTGCCAGCCAGTCCAGCTCAAACTACCTATAAGACCCCACAAGCCCGTAGCCCTCAAACTTGCATCGCTGAATTGTCGCTCGCTCCCCAAACATGCGACGCTGATCAACCACCTCATAGAAAATCAGGAGATAGACATCCTCTTCCTTACGGAAACATGGCTCGCCCCACACTCGGAGTCAGATATGGTGCTAGCTACCCCACCGGGCTTCCTCATTCAGTCCCTACCCCGACCCTTAGGCAGAGGTGGTGGTGTTGCCATTATTCACCGGGACTACCTTCACTGCAAATCTAGTGATGTGCAGATCCCTGACTCTGAAAGCCTACAGTTTACAATCAAGCTAGACCCGACTAACTCACTGACAGGAGTCCTAGTATACCGCCCCCCCGGGCATCCAGGCCCCTTCGCTAGCTCTCTCCTGAACACTGTACCAACACAGGCCCACTCCATCACAAACTTCATGATAGTAGGAGATCTGAACATCCATTTCGATGACCCTGCAGACTCGGTAGCTGCCGACCTGATCACCGATCTGGCGGCCCTCGACATCCGCCTCCTAAACTCTGGAGCTACACATACCAAGGGTCACCTGCTGGACCCTGTGTTCACAAGCACCCCCTCGATGCAAGCAAAGGAGTCCCTTCCCCTCCCCTGGACAGACCACTTTTTAGTTTCCTTCCAACTTCCAGGAACCTTTAGGAAACCTCAAAAACCGCCCACTTACATCAGGGACAGGACCTGGTCCGGACTTCCCACCGAAGAATGGGCTAGGAACTTAAAGTCTACCACCCCTGCATACGCAGAAGACCCGGCTGTTGCCGATAGTAAATTTAGAGAGTGGATTACTACCTCCCTGGACTCCGTACTGGCAGCACGCCAGCAAGGAAGCATACCAAAACACAGTTAGACTCTACAAAGCTGCCATCAGGCACGCCAAAGCGTCCCACTACGACACTCGGATAAAAGAATCCTCCAATTCTGCCAGGGAATCCTTCCTAATTGTAAAAGAGCTGCTAAAAGTACCCAACTCCCCTTCCTCCATTACCCCCCCGGTGGACCGAAGTAATGAACTAGCCACCTATTTTAACGACATCTTAGCCTCCCTCCCCCCCCCGGTCCCTCTAGCCACATGGACTACCATTCACCTCCTAGACAGGCTGAAAGCAGCATACCCCCCCAACTTGCGACATTCAGGCCAGTAACCTGCAACGAGGTGGAACGAACCTTGGCTAAAATGAAAAGCGGATCACCCCTGGATCCGGCACCCATTAGATTCCTCAAAACCGTGGCCCCCGTCATCGTCCCCACACTCATGGAGCTTATCAACAGCTCACTTGCCCAGGGATCTGTTCCTGCTAGCTGGAAGAGCGCGGTGGTAAAAGCAGTCCTTAAAAAAACCCAGCTCGACCCAGCAGATATGGCAAACTACCGGCCAATATCACTCCTCCCTGGGATTAGCAAGGTAGCCGAGAAATTGGTCAACGGACAATTGTCTCAGTTCTTTGAAACAAATAACATTCTACGGCAATCCCAAACTGGATTTCGCCCGGGTCACGGCACAGATACCGCCCTTCTCGCCGTCATCGAGGAGGCGAGGCGCATTCTGGATTCAGCGCAGCCTTTGACACAGTCAACCACCGTGTCCTTCTCCATCCACTCGCGGAAGCGGGGATCACCGGGACGGCACTCAGTTGGATAGAATCCTTCCTTACCGGGCGCACGTTCCAGGTATGGGATGGCAATCACCACTCGTCCACCCTCCCCCTCACGAGCGGGGTCCCTCAGGGATCTTCCCTGAGCCCGACGCTTTTTAATGCATATATGGCCCCTTTGGAAGACGTGGTGACACCATTTGGTATAAAAATAGTAAGCTACGCTGATGACACACAACTGTTCGTCTCCCTATCCCAACTAGACGACCACCCAGACAACCTGGCTAATTGCCTCACGGAAATCCACGGTTGGATGTGTGATTCATCATTAAAACTAAATGGGTCAAAGACCGAAGTGATGCTCCTGGGAAAGCAATGGGTGACCATCCCCCCAGCAGTTTGGCCAGATGTGTTCGGGGAAATTCCCACCCCGAAGCACGAAATTAAGACCCTCGGAGTGTGGCTTGAACCCGAGCTCTCAATGAAGACGCAAGCGGCCAAAACCGCAGGCACCTGTTTTGGGCTCATGCGCACTACCCGCAGGATTCTTCCCTTACTACCATCTGCCTCCAGGAAGCTACTTATCCGGGGGCTAGTATTGTCACGGCTGGATTATAGCAACATGGTCTACCTGGGAGCCCCTGAGGCCACCCTGACGAGACTGAAACGGAAACAGAATGCAGCAGCACGTCTGCTCATGAACCTTCCATCCAGAGTGTCAGCTAAACCTGCCCTCAAGGCCCTGCACTGGCTCCCTGTGCGCCAAAGGGTGGAATTCAAAGCCATGTGCACGGCATACAAACTGATCAACGGATCTGGTCCTGCGATCCTCAGTAGCATGGTCACCCCCTACAAAGCACCCAGATCTCTACGATCCGAGAATGAGCACCTAGCCAATATTCCCAAATTCAAAAGGACACGCACAGGAGGCCGACGATTCTCGGTACAAGCGGCTACTGGATGGAACTCCCTCCCACGTACCCTCAGACTGGAACCTAGTTATTTGGTTTTTCGTAAAAAACTGAAGACACTTCTATTCCCTAAATAATGTCTCTCCCCCCCTCCTCCCCCTCATCTGGATAATATTTCTTTACAGCGCGGGGATGCCCTTGGGTCACCAGGCGCTTTACAAGTCGCTAAATAAATAAATAAAAAGGGAGGATTATGACCAGGGCAAGTGGGTGCACCTGCCAAGTCGAAATTGCAGTTACAAACTGCACGCAGACCCTGCAGTGTCAGGTCTGAGAAATCTTTACAGGGCTACTTCTCTGGGTGGAACAATCAGTGCTGCAGGCCCACTAGTAGCATTTGATTTATAGGTCCTGGCACTGTCAATGCACTTTACTAAGGACTTACCAGTAAATCATGCAAGTCATGGAAAGACCAATCCATAACATAAGTTACACTGAGACATATATACTTTAGCACTGATCAGCAGTTGTAAAGTGCCCATATTTCTGAAACCAACAAAAACTGGCTCAAAAACAGGTGACCAAAAAGCAAAAAGTCTGGGGGTAAACCCGCTGTAAAAGCCAAAGCTAACAGGCATCTATAGATTTCTTTGTTTCCTTTGACTATTTGAACCATTTGAAGTTGTGGGCACTCATGGTGAAGTTGGGTATAGATTTGCAAATGTACAGTTCTTAAGACTTTTATATTCTGGGGCCTCTGAAAGTGTACGATATGCTAGAAATCGTATATGTACTGCTAACTATGAAATTTGTACAGGCTTTAGATAGGATTGTGTAATTACCCTTTTTCTTGTTAGTTTATGTCAGCAGTGACCTGTCCTAAACAGTCGACCCCCCACCTTTTTCCTGATATAATGAGTGTCTGACAGGTGGCGCAAAGTGCAGCTTCTTCATTAGGTCAGGTAGGCAGGTGCTGAACTTGTGCTAAATGTGGAGGCACCTGGCTGCTGTTATACCAGCTGCGGGGAAAGGACGTGAAAGTTAAGGAATCTAATTCTAAAAAATGCACACTATCGGAAAAGAAAGAATGCATTAATGTTTGTGCAGCCCCCAATTGAGCCGGCTGAAAAAAAGTACCTGCTTCCAGACTGTGTTGTGTTTGACGATGATGCAAAGTGCAAACGAAGAGATGCGTTGCTGTTGAGTCATGCAGTGGATGAGATGTATTTATTTTCTCGATGCAAATGGGGCGATGCGTTGTTACTGAGTCCGATGAGCCGGTTCCTAATGTGATGTGCTGCTACTGCTCCTGCAGCAGAGAATACATCGGTTCCAAGGGCAATTCTCTGGTTCTGAAGGCTTTGCGCCATGTCTGCTTCATGCAAAGCTCCGCGAAACGGTAACAAAACTTTGCGAGCACACAGAAATACAGCGAACAAATGGAATTGCTTGTCCGCGATGCTTCTTTCATGTTCGCAATCGCTTTCTGCATGCTCGGGGTAGAAATATCTTGCGAACACGCATTTTGAGAACGCGAACAAGCGAAAAATTCTGCGAAGCCGTGGAACACAGAATTTTGGGAAATTCGTGTTTCATCACTTCTTTTCCATCACTACTATGCTCTTGTTTTATCCACCTATTTCCTTACCATTCTTTTGTCTTATCCTTCATTTTCGTTTGTTTCTTACTCCTCTGGTTTATCCATAAGCTTCCCTCTCATTAACCTCCATCTCCTATCTCTGTAACCCATCAGCTTTTCTAGAATCTTTGATTGTGTTTAGTAGCCATTGAAGTCACAGTTCTAAAGGCATCTGTGGGTGTTTCAGGACTTCCAAATAAAGGACACCACCACTTCCACAGCAGTAAGATAATATTTCACTAATATCATTGGTGGTATGAGAGAGTTATGCATTCTACCTTTAGAGATGCCCTAAAACACTACCTTTGTTTGAAGCTCAACTAAGTGTGTGTTGTTTATCCAGATCAGAACACCTAGCAGTTAAGAAGTTTTTTTCCTTACAGCATGTGTTGTCTGTGAGAAAATTGATTATTATACGGTGTGGGTTTCTGTCAACCTCAATGAACAATAACACTTCTTTTAAGGGTGAACCTTCAAAATCAGTAAATTAACCTAAGATCAACAAACTGGCAGATATGACAGAGGGGCTTAACTTAGGGAAATGTGTAAAGTAGTTTTGCAATACCGAAACAGTACTAATGCAAAAACACCAAGTAATAAAAATCGTAAACTGAATTAGAAGAACAGAATACAATTACTAAACAAAATGAGATGAAATTGACAACAATCAGATAAAAAGAACAGGAGTTATGAGTTTCAAAAGTTTTAGGTGACAATAGGACCAAAAAACTCTCCACGTTAATGGTAGTCAATGGTCATCATAGACTGGACATAGGTGTTAAACTTCAATGGACCTCCAGTCAGATACACCAAGTGGATTGCCCATGGAAAAAGTTTGTAAGTCAAACATTTCTTAAAGAGAACTCCTCTGTGCAAGGCGTTGATGCCAAGGAAATTACACCTGAAGCAGGTTGGTCCCATTAACGCTCTTGCCTCCAGATGTATCAAGCATCCATTTTGAGATTCCTTATTAGCGAAAAATAAGAATTCGCTAATAAGGAATAGCAAAATGCTATGCAAGATAGAACTCACCCCAAAAAATAGCAAATTCTTAAAATTCCTTATTTGCCATTCGCAAATTGCGAGTCGCAATTAAGGAATACCTCCCCATAGGAATGAATGGGAATACATTCTCAATTTGCGAATCACAATTAGCGAATCGCAAATTGAGAATGCGATTTCAAGGGTGCAGGGGTGTCCAAAGGACACTCTGTTGCACCCCTAAAATTGATCTGTGCACATGTGTTGCACACACACATGCCCTTAGGGCATGTGTGTGTGCAACATGAAACTTTGAAAAATGCACAAAAGTGCATTTTTCATAGTTTTTGTAAATTACCATGAAGTTGAACTTCCTGGTAATTTGCCACTCATATTAGCGAAATCGCTAACTTTTTAACTATGATGCATTGAATTTAAGGAATATTAATTTGAGGTTCCTTAAATGCAAGTAATCACAATTTAGCCAATTCTTAATTTGAGATTTTTGCATTTGGGATGATGCATCCCAAATGCAAAAATACCGGTCGCAAAGGGGCAGACTCTCAGAATCTGCCCCATTGCGAGCGGCTTTTACCTTGATGCATCTGGGCCTTGGTCTTTTCGGAATTCTTGCTGAAACTCTTCTAAGTCCCAACACAGAATGGGAGTTTGTTGTTTTTAGGATGTGTGGAGATCTCTCCTATAAATTAAGCTGAAATACAATCCAAAGCTGTGGAAGTACTGATCCAGTATTTATTTTCCTTGGTGGGTCTTGCTGGTGCTCTTTAGGAAAATTTTTCAAAAGTTTCTAAAATCAGCTGCTGCTGAAACAACTACAAGAGTACAGCAGAGAAATGCATTCAGAGGCTTTCAGCATGTCAGGAAACTACTAAGTCCAGTTACCACTGGCCTGCTTGGCATTTCTGGTAAAGGGCCTCTTTCAGCCTGTTTTGACCCTGTAACCACTCAGGCGGTCAGCTAACTGACCCTTGGAGACCACTTTGTTGTCCTTTTACAAGATCGAACAGCACCAGTCATTCAGAGCTCCTTCTCACAGCTCACAGCTCACAGACAGCAGGTTCAGCCATATTCTGATATTCTGCATTCCAGCCAGTCTTTAGAGGTGGGAAGCCTAAGGTGCCCGATTTATGGTTGGCACTAGCTAGTGTACGGGGGTGATTCCTGTGTAAGGTAAAAGCATCCAGGTCCTGGCCTAACTACTGTTTTTTAGTAGTTCTTGTTTGCTTTTCTGTATACTGGCGCAAATGGGTGTCAGCAAAATTCAGAGATGGCTAAAGTCTTCAGCCACATTAAACTTTGGCATAGTTGAGGGTGTGCCCACATTTAACAGTAAAATACAGGTCCTGGGCTCACAACAAATGAGACAGGAATCTGGTAAGTCAGGGCAAAGACCTTCAGCAACCAGACAGAAGATATACAAGAGTTGTTATCTAGCCCTGTTTGCACCCCTTTTCATAGTACAACATGTTTACAGGTGCCTCAGACAGGCCTTTCAGGTAAGATTTGACACTGTTTCACCATTGGAAAAGGCAGCAACCCCCATCTTGAATCTCCATCCAGTTCAGAGGACTCATTACTGCCCTTTCATGGCAACATGTTTATCAAAGTGTCTATTGTGTGCCGCTTAGAAATAATTTCACATCCTGTTAAAGGCTATATAAGAACTGGGCAGCTACTGGAGAGTTAATGCAAATTACCCACTAGGGGCTTCAGACAGGTTAAATATAATGCTCTATGAGTTACTTTTCCATAATACGCATTACAACTCCAACTTCACAATTGAATTTGATTATTAATAACTATACACTATGGATACACTATAGGGGTTTAATTATTTGCCTCGCTGGTCCCAATCTTGAGATAGCAGTGTTAATATTGTAATCTGTTCTCTGGTGTTCTGTATAGGACAGCCAGGACTGTGAAATGAAAATCGCTTTTGGGGCTTTGTCACTGGAAGGGAAATGGTGACATTCATTTTCTACGTGTCCCACTTTTAAATACTATGCACCCTACCTTGTAGGCTACAAGGCCCACATAAGGGTGACTCTTGAAATTTGAAAGGGAGAAATTTGTCAGTCAAAAGTTTTACAAGGTTGCAATACAGGTTTTAATGACCTGGGTGCATTTTCTACTGGTAAGTTAAATGTGTCAAATAGCAATAAGCTAATTTAACTATGTTTAAAGTAGGGTTGGGTGGACTGTTTAATTCCACCCCCAGAATTGGCAGAATTTGGGGTCTCTGCATTACTCTTGTAAAGCAGTGATCCAGCCAAATTTTGCACATCACCACATGGCAGAATATTTCTCTAGTGAGACTCCGGAAACCGGAACTGCTGATTGTGAGTAAGATTTGGCATCCCCTAGTTTGATTTAGTACTGCAGGTGGTTGTGAATGGTCACAGTCAGAAGGCTCCTTCTTGAGTACATTTTCTGTCACTCTGAGGAAAATGAAATTTTACATGGCCAATGTGTCCCCTGTGTGTACCCCATGTCTAGTGTATGTGCATGTCACCCATGCATTTTACCTCTATGGCCTGCAATCATAATGCCTCTGTATTTACGTCCCACGTTAGGATGTCAGTTACCAAGTTTTCCATAAAAGAAACGTTAATTCTGCATTGAGGCCCATGTGGCCCATGTGTTTGCATTGTGCACCTTTATAATCGAGATGAACCCATTTTGTAGCTCAGCCTGAGCCAGTCTCCGAATTAGGGTTTTCCTGGCTCCAGACACTCTGAAAGCTGCAGCTATGTATCCCTGACCTCGCATACTTTTGGCTAAGCCGAGAGGGGCCCAGCCCGGGGTGCCAAGACAGTATTTTGCACACAGTTATCTACTTGCTCTACAGAATCACATTCCTGCCTGGTGAAGAAGGTAAACAGAACCCGTCTGCAGAGATAGGGCCTAGCCTTTCTGTCTCCGTTTAGGTGATTTGCACAGCTCGCATCCATAGAAAGCCCAAAGCCCCCACGCAATGAACGAAGAAATATATGAAATATATGCCCGCACTTGCTCTTGTGATGAGCAACCTTTGCTTGAGCGACCTTTACTTCAGATAATACATCCTCCAAACCTAAGATATCAGATAATACCAGACGTGCAGGTCGTCCTGACACTGAAGGCCTCTCTGCTAGATCGAAAGTCAGCTCCCCCCAGCTTCCCCCAGTTACACGTTAGTTGCACGTCATGACCAAGTTGCGCACACAAGTAGGGCAAAGGTTCCAGCTGGCCATGCAGACCCCCTCCATGTATCCACCCACCTATGACTCACCTATGACTCCTCAAGTGAATGCCCACATGTACACCCTCATGCACGCCCACAAGCTCTTATCTCTCTCTTTCTCTTGCTCTGCCTGGAGCGCTCCTCCTTCTCTATGCAATTTGATGTATAAATATGGTACTCTGTGAATAAACTTTAGAAGACCCTTCCTGAACCTTAGTGGTGATGGAACCCGATTCTCCCTTAACTCGAGTTACTGAAATAAAGCCCTTTTGAATCGGACACCACGGACTCTGCCTCTCATTATATGCATGACCCATTGTTTAAGTATAGAAATTATGACAGGGTAATAATTTATTTACCACATCTCGAGTAGGTTTCCTACTGAAAGGGGCAGCAAAATCCACTTGAATGGCTGCCCTCACTTCGCACAACATGATGCCGTAAACATTGATTTTATAGCGCTGCTCACGCTACCAATACTAAAATGCAGCATGTCGTGCCTATTTAATGTCCATTGGTGGAACCCACTGAAGCTTTTATGTAACTTTGCAAAATTCCATGGAGTGAAAATCCATGACTTATACCCAGCCCTAGTTTAAATGGGGAGCACAGGTGCTTTATTCCTGCTCATCAGGGATAAAGTGTACTGGGTTCCATAAGCAGCTAAAATATGGTCCAGAAAAAGTTACAAAAAATCTGGGGTGATCATGCAGAAAAGGAAGATTTCCTACACTGCCTCACTCTTTTTTTCAGAAATGGAAGGCTGAGTAGCAAATTTGAACTTGTGAAATTACAGATTGTAGGACCATATCAGCAGCAAGTGCATTGGCCCAGTATGTTATCTTTTCAGTTTAGGACCAAAGGAGTAACAACAAAATTGTAATCAGGGCCACAGGAATTCTGCAGCAAGTGAGGACCAAATTATCTTACAGAGTCGACTAAATTATGCAGCATTAATCGGTTAGCATTTTTTTATTATTTTGACATTATTTACATATTAACGCTGTCTGGAAAAGGGATTCAGCACAACTTTAAAATGCAATTACAGCAACAAAAAAAAATCTAAACATTGATGAGTAAACCTTCCACTGTACAGAAAGTCACTGTGGGCTTGATTCGCAAAAGTAACCTGAGACAAAATCCTAACTTTACGACTTTTGATATTCACAAAAGGCATTTAGGAGTAGTAAAGTTAGGATTTTTTCTTAAGTTTGTCTTAACTTTTGGTCTTAAGACAACATTCCAAATTAAGTTAAACTTACAGTAGAATTGTATTTATCCTGTACAGGGTTTTATAAAAATGCATGAACCCAGGGGATTTTCAAATAAAATCAGAGGGGCTATATGATGAAGAATAGGAACTTAGTAATAGATGATGCTATGTGGATTTAAATCTCGGACAATTAGACATCTACAACCTCTTCTTGGAGACAGTCTCATATCTGCTTAAGGTTATGACAATAAAATGGGAAAATATTCTAGCTGTAGGGATATCTGCAGAGAAACGTGATAGTTGAGAGTATGAACATAGTTTTAGAAATGTTCATGTCTAAGAAGCCCCAACAACAGCACTTCCGCAATTTAAATCATTAACTCAGTTATATTATTCACTCCTGAGGTTATTTTGCTGTGTTTGCAACAGTAATTCTTGGTATGGACAAGATGAAGCTAATGACTGCCTATACTTGCCAACTGTAGTACATGAAGGGAGTTTGGGATTCGTTAATTGGAAATCTAATTAACACAATCTTGTCTGTCCATTCATTCAATTATGCTTAGTACAGACAGATGAAAGTACCTGGAGGCCATACACAGGATTTTGTATGATTTCAATTATTGTGGCCCAGTTGTGCATTGCAAAGCATTGCATCTACTTTGATTAGGAAAGAACATTCTAGGGCATACCTAAGTAACATTTTCAAAGTATAATTTGCCATTTGTAGATGAAAGTCTTAGTTTGAATTACAGGGGACATATTTTATGGACTGGCTAGGCCAACATGAAATGGACATAGAAAGAGGCTAAAATGTGTTTATTTTTTTATCAGAACATTTTCAGAGAATTGCATATTCAGAAACTATGTTTCAATCCACAAGGTTATAACTATTCGCCTCTTTAACTCTCTATCCAGTGTATTTTGTGTTTATATTTCAATAAGCACTTCAAACATCAAAAGCAGTACTCACAAAAAAGAAGTGTTCTCATCTGATGGCAATTATGCTTTTTGTATATTGTCATTATAAAAGGGAAACATAATGGAAGAAAATAAACTGTAAAATATAAATTAAAATGCATGTATGAGTATAGTACATTGAGCAGAACATGCTAGTTTGGAGTGCCTGTAAGGCAGTGATAGATTTAGGTGTTAATGAAGATGAAATAAAAAATAAACCATTCAAGATAAAATACAACATTTTCAAACTGAATACATTACATACTGGTCACCTTTCACACACCATGCTCTTGAGTTTATTTACATGTTCATAAATATTTCAAGAAATACATGTAGAAATCATTACAAATAGATCAAATGTTAACTTCTCAAACATTAAATAGAAAATTTGTTTGCATATTTAATTTGTTTGAACATACTTTACAATACTTTCAGGCTGTTCAGATCATCCTGACATGTTGAAATGATTCAGTGAATCCCATCTTTTTCTTGGAAACTTGCATTTAAGGGTCTTTTTAGCACTTTACACATCAATGGACACAATTTTAAATGAAAACAATGTACAATTTTTTTCTGTTGACCTATCACGTTTACCTATGTTATATTTGTTTCGTTTGTCAAACATTTTTAGATTCTGTGTTGATCAGACTGTATATTATAGGGTTACATGGTGGAGTAACAACAATATACAACAAAGACAACAATTTGCTTTCTTTTGTTCAATATGCAATGTTGTCTGAATATAGGTAGACGACACAGACCGACTCAATAACATTCCATGTTATGTGGGCAGTACATGTAGAAAATACCTTTCAACTCCCTCCTACAGGCTGAATTTTCAGACTTATCAAGATGAATCTGATGTAAGATGTAATGATCAAAGTGAATGACAGTGAATACACAATAACTCCAATTATATAGGACCATGTCTCTACAGTGGAAGTGCTGGTGCAAAAAAACCTTCACTAGGACAGTAACATCATAGAATTGATTGATTGTATGGGGCAAAGATAAGAAGAGCTGGGATATTAACACCATGTGTTATATTGGATTTAGGATGCTAACACACAGTATGTGATACACAGATGGATGCAAACCGTGTCTTTTGTTATGATTCTGTAATGTAACAGATGGAAGATGGTCACTTACTAATCATAAGCCATAACAGAGAGCAGAGGAAATTCTTTGGCGATTATGGACCCAAATAAATATAATTGCAACATACATTGAGTTAGCGAAAAGTACTTACCTACCAGCAAGAGTTGGGCCAAGATTTTTGGGAATGGGACTGAGGTGCAACTGATGTCAAGAAATGACAGATGTGTAAGAAAGACATACATGGCAGTGTGCAGACAGCAGTTAGAATATATTATTAGCATGATAAGAAGGATTCGGGTCAAAGTTGTCAGGTAAACTAGTATAAAACAATAACAATTGGAACTTGCACCTTTGGAAAATCAGAGCATCCAACAATTAGGAATTTATCATGCGAAGTTAGAGTTGTTGATTTCTTTTGTCCAGCCATGTAGACTGGCCCAAAATGAAGAAAACAAACATGAATTCAAGAGAACTGTGAAATGTCATCTGTGTTAACTGGGTTGCAGATGAGTGTTTGCTTGTTCGCATCATGAGTCTTGCTCTATATTCTCTAAAACACAATTAGAAATTGTGCAGATCATTATCTTTTCAATGTTGTGGAGGATAGTTCTCTTAGGGTATTCAAACTTAATTCAGGAGGCAATCAATGAAGAGAATACTTCATAATGTTGTGTGACAGGTTTCCAACACACCAACATTAATGTCTTAATGTATTATAAGAAGTAGCTGAGGGAAAAGGAAACATGGTCAAGGCGTAAAAGGAAGCAGTAGCCTTAAAAATATTGACTTTATTATGAAAACTTCAACTTAACAGTTTTAACGTAAATGACAAACACATATCCCAGTTTGTAATTTTCTGAATTTTTGTAATCCTTTTTTCTTGTGAACTTTCTATTAAAGGCATTTTTAACACTGCATAAATCACTGGACATATTTTCAAATAAAAAAAATAAAAAAATCAATGGTTTGTCTGTCGACCTAATGCATTTTCCTATGCTCTATTCTTTTTTTTCTTTTGTAGACCATTTTAAAATTTTGTGTTGTTCAGACAGTATATGACTGGGTTACATAGTGGTGTAACAATGATAGACAACAATGACAACATTTTTTTTTCTTTTATTAAACGTGCTGATGTTGGCCAAATATAGGTAGAAGACACGGAGCCAATGAATACAATTACCACTGTTATGTGGCAGATTCATGTAGAAAAGGCCTTCCGCTCCCCACAACAGACTTAATTTTCAGAATGACTGAGACAATCTTGATGGAAGATCAATTGATTAAAATAAATTACTTTACAAATACAACAGCACAGAAGAAGTGATTGATTGTATGTCGCCCACACAAGGAGAACTGGGAAATTAACCCCTCAAGTAGTATTGGATCCACGAGGCTAACAGCCCAGACTACAATAGACAGATGGATGCAGAGTCTCATTCATAATGGTTGTTCGTTGTAAGGGATGGCAGATGGCTACATAGCTATCCTATGATTGACAGCAGAAAAAACTTTTGTGGGGATTATTGACCCAAATTAATATATTTGCAACAGGCATTGAGTCAGAGAAGTGTACCTGATTTGCCGAAAGGTTTGGGGTACAATGTTTGTAATACCACTGAAGTGCAACTGATGTCAAGAATGGACATGTATGTAAGAAAGACGTACATGGGAGTGTGCAAACAGGAGTTATAATATATTGTTACCATTTTAAGAAGGTTTCCATTCAGTGTTATTAGGTCAACCATTAAAGAACAACACAAATTGGAACTTGTATCTTTGGAAAATCAGAAAATCCAACATTTAGGAATTAGTGGAGTTAGATTTGAAGGTTCTAGTTGTCCAGCCATGTCGACTAGCTTACAATGAAGAAAAAAAACATGAATACAACAGAACTGTGAATGTATTTGATCTCAACTGGGTTCACAGATGGGTGTTTGCTTGATCAGAAACATGACTCTTGCACTATAGCCTCTAAGAATCAATGAAAAATTATGGAGGTTATTATGTTCTCACTGTTGCAGGAAAGAGTTCTCATTAATTTCAGGAGGCACTCAGTGAAGTAAATACTTAATGTTTTGTCACAGGTTTCCAACATACCAATCTTAATGTCTTAATGTCTTGGGAGTTGAAGTGGGAGGGAAAAGGAAACAAATTCACGAAGTGCAAGGAAGCAGTAGCATTACATCCCAGTTTCCAATTTTCAAGCTTTTTGGTTTTACAATAACAACAATCATTATTGTGTTGTGTATAGCAAACATCCCAAAATCATTAGTACACCGGTATCAAGTTTAAAAATTGAACATCTTCTTTTTCTTAAGAACTTGCTTTTTGCGGCTTTTAACATCCCCAATTCAAATGAAAACAGCAACAATTTAATATTTTTTCTGCTGACCTATTACATTTTCCTATGCAGTATTCTTTTTCTTTCGTAGAGCATTTTTAAATTCTGTGTTGTTCAGACTGTATATGATAGGGTTACATAGTGGAATAACAACAATATACAACAGTGACAACATTTTGTTTTCCTTTACTGAATATGCAGATGTTGGCCGAATGTAGGTAGCAGATAAGGATCCACTGAATAAAATGACTACGGTAATGTGGGAGGTACATGTAGAAAAGGCCTTCCACCGCCCCACAGCAGACCGAATGTTCAGAATGACTAAGATGATCTTGATGTAAGATGTAATTATTAAAATGAATGAAAATATGTATACAAAACCACAAAGTATGTAGGTAACTGCATCTATAGTGCTAGTGCTGGTGCAAGAAAGCTTCATTAGGGCAGTGACATCACAGAAGAAGTGATTGATTGTATGTGACCCACAGAAAGAGAGCTGGGATATTAATACTGTGTGTGGTATCGGATCCAGGAAGCTAACAGCCCAGCATGCAATGGACAAACAGATGCAAACACTCTCATTCATGATGGTTGTGTAATTTAAGGGATGGCAGATGGCCACATAGCGATCATAAGCCATGATTGAAAGCAGAAGAAATTCCGCAGAAACCATAGACCCAAATAGATATATTTGCAGCAGACATTGGTTTAGAGAAATGTATTTGTCCTCCTGGAAGAATTGGACCAACATTTTTGGGAATATAACTGAGCTGCAAAAGATGTCAATAAAGGACAAATGCGTAAGGAAGACATACATGGGGGTTTGCAAAGAGGGGTTTGAATATATTATTAACATTATAAGAAGGTTTCCAGTCAATGTTGTCAGGTAAACTAGAATAAAAGCAACAAAAATTGGAACTTGTATATCTGGAAAATCCGAGAATCCAACAATTAAGAATTTATCAAGTGAGGTTCCATTTGATGGTTCCATTTGGTCAACCGAGCAGATTGGCTTAAAATGAAGAAAAAGGAAAATTAATTCAAGAGAATTTTGAATTTCCTGTCAAATGATTTGCAGATGGATGTTTGCTTGTCAGAAACACAACTCTTGCACCAGAGTTTCTAATAAATTAATGAAAAATTGTGGAGATCATTATGTTTTCACTGTTGTGGAAAAGAGCTCTCATAAAACACTCACATTAAGATCAGGAGGCACTCAATTGCCCTTCCATCATGCAAGGGGGAACAAGAGCAACGCAAAATCTAAGTGAGATTTATCAAGCCACACAAGGCCACATTGCATGGCCCTATATGGCTTGATAAATCTAGAGTAATACAAGGCACCAGACACCGCTGCCTTGCTTTACTATGCCCCAGGGAGGCATTCCATGGGTGAAGCGTGGTTGTTTCCACGCATCCACCCATGGATTTTGGCACATTCCTAGATTTTCCATTAGTAGTAGACCTGGGAATGCATTGAAATGCTGTGCATTCTCAGGTGAGTAATAACGAGGAGAAAATGCAGAACAGGATTGTATTTCTGCAAAAAACAATCCTGTATACAACGTAAACGTGCGTGCATTGGCGCTATGCAGCCATAAGTGCACCAGTGCTTGGAAAGGACATAAATGTGCCATATAATGTTAACTATGGTGTATTTCTGTCCTTTCACGGAGTGCAGTGGGTTGCTTTCTGCATTGCACCGCTTGAAAATGATAACTATGAGGACTCATTGCCAGATGTACGACGGTTTTTGCATGTGCAAACAGGTTTGCGAACCCGTTTGCGCATGCAGAAGCCTTTAGGCGTTTGTACCATTCCAAAATAGAGAGTTGCAATTTATGTGCAAATCGCTATTTCAGAATTGCGAGTCACTATTAGGACGGGGCGCACCCTTCCTAATAGCAAACACAACCCCATGTACAAAAGTTTTGCAACCGCAACCAAATTACCACCCTCTTCAAGAGGGTGGCAATACACTCGCAAAAGGGAAAGGGTCCCCAGGGGACCCCTTCCCCTTTGCAAATGCATGGGAAAATATTTTTAAAGGGCAAGCAGTGGTCCTAGGGACCACTACCTACCCTTAAAAAATTAAACAAAGACGTTTAAAAACAATGCATTCCATTTTCCTTCAAGGAAAACAGGCTGCATTAAAAAGAAAATGCAGGCAGGCCACTATACCTGGGAGGGCCTGCCATTCCCAATAGGGTCGCAAATTGTGAGATGCTCATTAATATTCATGAGCCTCTCAATTTGTGACCCCATTGGGAATTGTTAACAGTGTGACAAACACTGTTGTACACTGAAAATAGTGCCTCGCAAATTGCGAGTCACAAAAAAGTCGCAATTTGCGAGGCGCTATTTCCACGGTCGTACATCTGCCCCTCAATCCAATGCACAAACCTTAATGTTATAATGTCTTAGGAGATGAAGTCGTGGGAAAAGGGAACATCGCCTTCCTCACCGAAACCTGGATGAACTCCTCCTCAGCGCCCGACATCGCCATAGCCATCCCGGACGGATACAAGATCACCCGGAAGGATCGCGTCAACCAGATGAGAGGAGGCATCGCCATCGTACACAAGAACACCATCCGCATCTCGACAAACTCCGACGAAAGCTTCACCCCTGCCGAACACCTGCACTTCCAGATACACACTGACCCCGAGACCACCCTCCGAGGCACCCTCATCTACAGACCACCGGGACCACGCACTCAATTCAGCGAAGACATCGCAGACTTCATCAGGCCGCACGCCCTTCCCTCCGCCAACTACATCCTATGAGGGGACCTCAACTTCCACCTGAAAAACAACAACGACAGAAACACCACCACCCTGCTGGACAACCTCGCCAACCTCGGACTCAAGCAACTGCTGAACACCCCCACCCACTACGCCTGCCACACGCTTGACCCCGTCTTTTCATCCAGCAAGCACATCTCCTTCAGCCACGCCACTGGACTCCACTGGACCGACCACAGCTGCATCCACTTCAGCTTCAGAAGAACTACGACCCACCACCACCCGCAACAGGTTCCCCGCCGAAGCTGGAACAAGATCACCGCCGAGCAGCTCACCGCCTCCCTCAGCCAGAACACTCCCACCAGCACAACGGACCCCATCGAAGCAGCCAGCAACCTCAACAAGTGGCTGACCACCTGCGCCGATGACCTCGCACCACTAAAGAACCCTCCCAGCAGACCCGGCAGCAAGAAAACCCCCTGGTTCACCGACGAACTCAAGGAATCCAAGAAGAACTGCCGCACCCTCGAGAAAGCCTGGCGGCTCGACCAGACCACAGACAACAGGACCGCCCTCAAGCACGCCACCCGCAAACACCATCAGCTGATCCGGGCCACCAAGAAGACAGCACTCAAAGAACGTCTGGACAACAACGCCCATGACAGCAAGGAACTCTTCAGCATCGTCAAAGAGTTCTCCAACCCCAGCGCCGGAAACAACAACATCACTCCCTTGCAAGACCTGTGCAACTCACTCGCCTCGTTCTTCCACCGCAAGATCGCCGACATACACAACAGCTTCGACGCACAGACCACGCACCCTACCACCGAACCAACGCCCGCCACCACCACCCTCTGCAACTGGACCCCGATCAACACCGAAGACACCACCCGCACAATGAACTCCATCCACTCCGGATCACCAACCGACCCATGCCCACACCACGTCTTCAACAAAGCCGACGCCATCATCGCACCCCATCTCCGAGACATCATCAACTCCTCATTCCACACCGCCACCTTCCCAGAGAGCTGGAAGCACGCCGAGCTGACCGCCCTCCTGAAGAAACTAACGGCGGACCCCACCGACCTAAAAAATTACCGTCCCATCTCGCTCCTTCCTTTTCCAGCCAAAGTCATCGAGAAGACCGTCAACAAACAGCTTGCCGCCTTCCTCGAGACGAACGGATCCCTCGACCCCTCGCAGTCCGGGTTTCGGGCCAACCACAGCACCAAGACCGCCCTAATCGCAGCCACCGACGACGTCAGAACCCTGATCGACAACGGGGAAACAGCGGCCCTCATCCTCCTGGACCTCTCTGCGGCGTTCGACACTGTCTGCCACCGCACCCTAGTAAAGCGCCTCAGCAACATCAGAATCCGAGAGAAAGCGCTGGAGTGGATCATCTCGTTCCTCACCGGAAGAACCCAGAGAGTCCGCCTCCCTCCGTTCAGATCCGAGGCCACCGAAGTAATATGCGGCGTACCACAAGGATCTTTACTCAGTCCAACCCTCTTCAACGTCTACATGAGCCCCCTGGCAGCCATCGCAGGCCAACACAACCTCAACATCATCTCCTACGCCGACAACACCCAGCTGATCCTCTCCCTCAACAACGACCCCACCACCGCCAGAGCCAACCTACATGAAGGGATGAAAAACGTCGCCGACTGGATGAGGAACAGCCGCCTTAAACTGAACTCAGACAAGACGGAAGTCCTCATCCGGGGATCATCACCCTCCGCCTGGGACGACTCCTGGTGGCCCCCGGCCCTGGGCACCACTCCCAAACCAACGGACCATGCACGCAACCTGGGCTTCATCCTGGACTCCTCCCTGTCAATGACCAGACAAGTCAACGCCGTCTCATCTTCATGCTTCAACACCCTGTGCATGCTCGGCAAGATCTTCAGATGGATCCTCACTGAAACCAGGAAGACCGTCACCCAGGCACTCTTCACCAGCCGACTGGACAACGGGAACACCCTCTACGCCGGAAACACAGCCAAACTTCAAAAAAGACTCCAACGCATCCAGAACGCCTCCGCACGACTCATCCTGGACATCCCCCGACACAGCCACATCTCCGGACACCAGAGAGACCTTCACTGGCTCCCCGTCAGCTAGAGAATCATGTTCAGACTCCTCACCCATGCACAAAAGGCTCTCCACGACCTGGGCCCCAAGAACCTCAACGACCGCATGACCTTCTACACGCCCACCCGCCAGCTACGATCGACCAGCCACGCACTCGCCACCGTACCAGGCATCCGCAGAGCCAACGCCGGAGGAAGATCCTTCTCCTACCTGGCAGCCAAGACTTGGAACTCCCTCCCCACCCACCTTCGGCGAACCCATGACCATCTCTCCTTCCTTGAGACCCTCCCGGGTGAGTAGCGCGCTTTACAAATGCCGTAATTGATTGATTGATTGAACATATTCAAGGCATACATACAATATGTGGAACCTGTTGAACATGATTAAAACTATACAATAAACATGTATCACAGCTTACAGTTTTCTGAACTCTTGTTTTACAATGAGAACTTTTACTGCATATTCATAACAATCATTTCAAAACTGTTAATAAGCATGTATAAATAAAAAAATAACCTGTCCACTAAAACATTAAGTTTAAAAAACCCACAACAAACACGATCAAACGTGTTTTTTCAGAATTATGAGAATATCCATACACGCTTGACATAATATCCCAGTTTCATATATAATAGTTATTCCGAGTGAGTTCTGTCAAAGGGAGGAACCCCTCAAACACCTGGGAGATTTATCTAGTGGGGTGGTGAGTGCTGTTCCATTTTTTCTTTAATGTCAAACTTAGTGAAGCCAGTCGTGAATAATCCTTGTGCAGGACCTCTGTTAGATATGTTTAGAGGCAGCCTTTAATGTATGGAGATAGCAAAATATCATAATGTTTTGATAGTCAACATGACGAAATGTACTTTTTGAAATAATGATTGCACAGTTCAGACGGGCCATTAAAACGTTACTTTTTAATAAAAGTCTCTGACTCTGCTGCATTTTGTGATGTTGTGTATACCTCTCTTGGCGCCAGGACGCCCCTTTGCTGGGGCAGCTGTGTGCGGTACAAAAACAGTTAACATAACATAACAGTACCCTCATTAAAATAATTTTGAAATGCTGCAAGAAAATCGAGGATTCCCAAATTTGCAAAAGGTTAAGCGAGCTGGCAAAAGTAATATAATGCCTTGAATAACTTGTTGGACCATCCAATTTCTGATGATGGTTCGTTTTCACAAGAGTTTTCCCTTTAATGTTGACAGCTGTTAAATATGCTAGAGATGCATAAGAAGTTTAAAACTGCATGTGATGGAGTGTAGTATGGATGAAAGTGGGAATGAATGTCATAGTATACAAAACAAATCGACAATGTACTTTTTGCTATCATAATCAAGAGAAGAAAGGTCAAACATTTAATTCAGTTAGAATCTATTGTAAGATATTCAAGGAAGCTGTTTATCCAAAAGGACGAGTATTCAATTCAATTCAAAAGTACTTTATTCGGTTTTTATTTTGTACAAAACCATAAAAGTTCATAAAACAGAATATATTTCAAGCTTTTAGTTAAAATACATATTACAATATACACCATTTAAAACAAGTTTGTCATGACGTTAAGATCTAACTATTGCACATTAGGAAAAGCATAATTCGGGGATTACTTATACAGTTCTAGGTATCCAGACATTTTCTATACTTCATTGAACTTTTTAAAACGCCGATCACATGGGGTATACAATCAGGTTTTAACAATTGTAAATACAGTAGGGCCGGGCGAGCTGGTACAAATTGCAGTCTTTTTAAAATAGGTTTAAGATAAAAAGCCCTGGGGAATTCATAATATTTACAAAAGAACATAAAATGCAGCAAATCCTGAGGAGACAAATTGTCACAGCCACAGGATGCTAGCACTGTCCCTCTATGACACCCCCTTGGGACTGCTAATAAAAAATGAAACAAATTAAACCTAAACCTAGTTAATAAAAAACGCTCTTAGGCTGGTAGTGGCCAAAGTAGATATGGTTCCTCGCCTGGCGTGCTTTTGAGCATCATATGATGACGCACATTGGGCTTCAACAGATCCTTTTCCTGCCTTTCCATTATTTTCCGTGCAGTAAAGGACTGTTTGATATATGCCACATCTTTTCTAGTGATTCCTTCCGGTTTTAAAAACAAATCCAAGCGTCCCTCCTTCCCAAAGCTAGTTTTAAGATATTTCATCCGGGAGTTTTGGTCATACAATCTAGGCTCAATATCTCTTTTAGGAGACTATGGGTTGGACCAAGCTGTGTATTAGGCCAGCATTGTAGCCAAAAGGTGTGGGGTCACAAGGACAGGGAGTCACAAATAAAAGGCATACCGGTCTCTTCGTGCACAGACATATTCGGTGTCCCCTGGGGCACACACAGAAGCTGTTTTAGGAATTTGATTTCAACCACCTGGAGACCCTCTAAATTGCAGTATCCTCATAGTTCGCTTCCATAACTAGCTATTGAAATGCTCTTCGCACGATAAACCTTCAACATGGCCGCCACTGGTCTATTGCCCGTTCTCGCAGCAAAATCAAAAAGTGCTGCGTTGGCCCTAGTAACTTCTCCCCCTTTCTTATTCAGGACTGAGGCCCAGTTCAACTGATGGTCTAGGAAGACACCCAGGTAGGAGAAAGAGGTACATGTAAGCATCCTGGTACCATTTACCCTAAAAGGGTACTGTTTTTTTTGCCCGTTTCCCCACCTGCATCACGTAAGATTTTGTATTATTTATGGATAGGTCACGACTAGCCATAAATCCGTGAAAGGCGTCGAGTATTGTTTTTAACCCTTTCGGGGTGCGGGCTAGAAGGACAGCGTCGTCCGCATACAGCAGGACTGGCAATCCCCGACGACCCACGTATGGGTAATCCGCCCCTGTATCAACCAATGTTTCCTAAAGGTCATTTATATAAATATTAAAAAGAAAGGGGGCCAGGATGCACCCTTGCCTGACTCCAAGACTGGGACTAAAATGTCTTCTTACCTTGAGATCCATGGTGTATCTAATGTTTGCCTTTGTATCTCTGTGTAGATATTTTAGGAAGTTCACCAGATGTTGCTCTACCCCCAGGTATGCTCAGATGTGAGTCCCTTGCTCACTGCACCATCAGGATTCAAGCAAGCCGGGCCGAAGACGGCTGTAATGCCAGAAACCGGTCCCCGGAAGCTTGTTTCCTTTACAGTAAAAGAATGGGCTTGGTAGTTTGGTCTGCCCTGTTCCCATGATGCACTGGGGCAGGGACAGACTAATTTGCATGTAGCCAGGTTCTGAGCTGGGATGGGGCAGTGAGCTAAAAAACGGTGATGGATCAAGCCCTGATCTGTTGACAGGGTAGGAGTGTTCTGCTTAATTCAGACACTCTGTCCATCACCACCCCCTTTTCTGAATTGTTTTGTCCACCATAAGCGTGGAAGGGTATGCTCAGATGGGAGTCCCTTGCTCACTGCACCATCAGGATTCAAGTAAGCCGGGCCGAAGACGGCTGTAATGCCAGAAACCGGTCCCCGGAAGCTCGTTTCCTTTCCAGTAAAAGAATTGGCATTGGTAGTTTGGTCTGCCCTGTTCCCATGATGCACTGGGCCAGGGACAGACTAATTTGCATGTAGCCAGGTTCTGAGCTGGGATGGTGCAGTGAGCTAAAAAACGGTGATGGATCAAGCCCTGATCTGTTGACAGGGTAGGAGTGTTCTGCTTAATTCAGATACTCTGTCCATCACCACCCCCTTTTCTGAATCGCTCTACCCCAATGGCCTCCATGGACTGCCACAACTTTCCCGGTTGACACAGTCAAAGGCCGAGGAAAGGTCGATGAAGGACATGTAGATAGTCCCTGGACGTGAAAGGGTGTACTTGCCCAAAATCAGATAGAGGTTTAGGCATTGGGCCGGAACCCATACTGGATGTCAGAAATTATCTCTTTCTCCTCCGCCCAGGTAGTCGGCCTTTTTAATATAACACTCCCTAGAACTTTTACAATGGAATCAATTAGGGAGATAGGCCTGTAATTTAAGGTACTATTTCGATCTCCCTTCTTGAATATGAGTACAATTGTTGATAATCCCCAGGAAGTAGGACAGACCTTTTCCCCTGCGGCGTTTCCCACTGCTGTCAGAATTGGGGCCCAGAATAGAGCGCTAGATTTAAATAAGTCGGGGGGGATGCTGTCTGGACCTGGGGCCTTCTTATTTGAGAGGTTATTGATTCCCTCCGTCATTTCTACAGCTGAGAACACCACAGAGGCCAACCCCGGCACCTCTTTTGGTTGGGCTGGGCATGTAACGGTATCCTTAAAGATTGTGGTAAAATGGGACACCCGATCATCCTCAGTGATGTTTGACCCCGCTTCTTTAACCCCTGACGTTAATAAAGGTGAACGGTTAATTGTGGATCAGAATCTTGAGCTGCTTGCTAGGGTCAAAGGGTCTAAAAGCTCCTGCCAAAGCTCAATTTTCATTTCCTTTTTCCTATTAGCCAGCGCTCTTTTATAAGTTGATCGAAGTGTACGGATCATAGATCTATTCCTAGGATTTGTTTTAAGGGCCTTCTTCAAAGCTCTGGCTGCTTTCGAGCAGTTGTGGCAGAACCATTTAGGATCACTGGAAAGGGTTTTTCCCCCTGGGGCATGTAACATCTTTCCTACATGAAGGGCGATACTGTCAAAGGCTTCAAGGACTCCTTCGCCAAAGGGATCAATGCTAAGGCAGGTTAAAAATTCAGCAGCACAGTCCTTTTTAAGTCTATCAAGAAAAACTGGCCGTATGACCTTGTTCCATTGAATGTGTCGCCCTCCGTTTATAGGTTGCAGCATAATTCCTCCTACGACTTTATCCTTTTTTTTCAAAAGGTTCCCTCTATGCGGCACACAGACTGGATTGTGATCACTGTGTGCGCTCGGTATTATACAGAAAGCCAAGATGAGGTTCATAATAGTTCTAGAAACTAGAATAAAATCTATAAAGGTTCCTAGGCTTCTGCCCTTAAAAGTGGGTTCCTTTGGTGTGGATAATGGTGGTGCCATGCTCATTGTAAACAAGAGATCGTGCTCATCTAACATGAGGTTCAGCGCATGTCCTTGTTTTGCATGTTCAAAGTGTAACCCCGTTATCGTGTGGCAACCCATGGTCGCCAAAGTATTTAACATAGGGTCGCCACAAGGGTGTACATTAAAATCGCCTGCAAGTAGTAGGTTCCTTCTTGTTGGTCCACGACACTGAGTTATAAAATTATGCAGTTCGGTAATTCTACATCCCTCGCCCTGGTTACTTGCGTTGTAATAGTTTATCACACACAGGCTGTTGTCTTCCTTCCCCAAGATAATGGCTTGGATGTTTCTGTTACCTGAGGAAAAGACCCTTATGCTGCATTTTAGTGCCAGGGAGGTAAAGATGACCAATCCTCCCGATGCACGACCACTGTTTGAGTTTATTGCTGGAACACTAAATGATTTATAACCCTCCAGTGGAGTATTGCAGTTGGTGGCCCATGTCTCTTGGAGACAGATAATAGAGTGTTGACTTACAAACTGCACCCATAAGGGGTCTAAAGCCTTTCCTGACAGCCCAGCAACATTCCATGAAAGAACATTGAATTCTGAGATAACATCTATGTTCACAGGAACAGACTTTCTAGGTGATTCAAATTGGGTTGTTCCAGAGTGGTTAACCTCACAGGAACCTTCTTCTACTAGTGGTACCATTTTATTAGGGATAACAACTACTGGTTTATTAAAGCCTCTCACCGAACTAACCTGGGGTAAGGAATATACAGGCAAAGTGCTTGGGCCGTTAAGAGGGGGGTAGCTAGTTAAATTACCACACAGTCAATCGCAGTCATTGAGGCCCGAGAGAGCATAAAATCTGTTTGTGACCTCTAAATGCGAGAGATATCCTGGACCACCACTCATCTGAACTCCATTGGACCTTTGAGGTATTGTGTCCCACCCATCTGGTCCTCTAGGGTAAGGTAATTTGTTAGCGAACATCCTGTTCCTGTTGTTAAAGGGACTCTGCTGCCCTGGCCTATAAAAAAACCCAAGGGGCAATATTTCTACACCCTGTCCCCCCGATGAAGTACCTCCCTCTGCTTCCCTAAGTATCCTTTCCACAGGTACTGGACTGTTAAAGTTTATCACTATACAGTCTCCATCTCTGTTTTTCCTAGAGTATCCAAGCCACGCTACTCGACAGGCCATAATTATGTTGTGCCCTACCATATGGCCTCCTACTGTGTTTCGGGATAGCCAGTGTGTAACCTTATTTTTAATCTGGGAAAAGTCCTCTCTTTCTCCTAGGCGGAGGTGGGAACTTTTCCCAGAACTATCACTAAAGGGGTACTTTGTGAGGGCAGGTTACCCACACCCTGGGCCAGCTTATTAGCCTGTATGGATCCGTTTATCAGTAAGGCTGCTTGTGTGCCCTCATCCTGATGTATCTGGGGGACCCCCACAAGGCTGCAACTTCCCTCCATGCCCTGAGGTCTGGCCTTTATGTCCTCTGATCTAGTAACCCCGTTAATCAAAGTCCCTCTGATGACTTTATAGGTTGACTGGGAGTGGATGGGGAGGGTTGATTAGTAGCAATCCGTTTTCTTAGTTGTGTAGCTTGTCCCCCCGCCGTCTTATTATCTACTAGGGAGTGTAGCAGTTGGGTGTTATCTGATGTGGTCTGTTGTAACTTGCCTAGATTTTCATTAATTATTTTCAGTCTCTCGATGAGGGGGATCATTAAGGACATTGCAATCTGTTCCACCTGCCCTATCAGCCCACCATCTCCATGTACGATCATTGGCATTCTTTTCAGCGACTGATGTTGAGCTTTTATGGATGGAAGGGGGACGCTCTTATTCTGGGCAGAAGCAACGGCCTGTGTATGGTTATGTGTGCCCGATGGATTAGCCAGCTAGTTTGGGGATCTTTGCCCGTTTGCCTTTCGGCCTGCCCCAACCCCGCTTTCTTTTCCCTATAGGTTTGGTGCTTGTGGTTATCGTTTCAACAGTGGGGCATGTATGTATCTTCGTGAGGGGTGTCTTGCATGGCCGACTTTCCTTGTGAGTAGTGTTGCTATTCTGTGTACTGTTCCCCATGGTGATAATACTTTGTGTATCCGACCCTATACTAATCTCTGGCAATCCTAAATCAACAAGACGTTGACTTAATCAGTTTTCAGGAGTTTTACAGGTCCTGATAGATCCCAGAGAGGATCGTTTGAAAAATATTTCTAGTGAAAGCCGTTTTTCGGTGTCTGCTATCTCCTGGTCAAGGGCAGCTGCTGCCCGGGTGATATAGTTGTCTAATGTTCCAATAAGGCTTCCGCCGGTGGATTTAGATGGTAACTTTCCCCCTTTATCTGATCACGAGGACATGAATAATAATACAGCACCGGGTTATGATATAAACAGTTAGCGAATATTTTGAACAGTTTTCGGCTCAGTCCTTTACTAAACACAATCGTTTTAGTCACCTACATTAAAGGTCACATCAATTTTCAAGACCGTAGGGGGGTGGCCCAGCCCGGCCTCTTCTGGCCTCTGATGGCCGCAGACGGCCCGCCCTTGTCCCGGGCTTCTCCCAGCGCGCTCCCACGAGCGTCCCACGGGACGAGGTTCCGGGATGCCCTTTATGCGCCACGCGATGACAAATGCGGTGTCCTTGCCGCTGGTGGGGCAGCTGGGAGATGGAGTCCAGTGATGGGGTCTCGGCGGAGCCAAGCCCGGCCAAGAGGGAGAGCGGAGCCAAGCCTGGCCCACAGGCGTTGCAAGAGCAGAGGGGGCTCGTCGGAGCCAAGCCCGGCCAAATGGAATGAGCGAGCAAAGCCCGGCCCACAGGAAACAAGTCTGACCCGTCAATAACACCCAACGCCGGTGACGGGCTTTTAGAGCAGCAGGCTATGTATCAAATCAGGATGAGAATTCTTTAGCATATTGTGCATCACAGGGTGAGAAGAGCTTGTTTCTGCTTGGACCCATCCCTCCATATTGGAGTTTGTTTCAACAAGTCTCGTACCAGTGCTTGACGATTGTGGGCTTCATCACAGTTTACAAATTAGCTCTCCACATTAATTCCTCAGCCCGGTTCTCTAAACAGTAACAGTTGTATCAGTGCTTTTTAACTGCAAAATGTAGGGGCGGGTTTAACTCACATAAGTTCACCTAGCGTAAATATGCAAAATACGTCTCACACTGAAAAAACTACCCGACCGGCCTGCTCAGGTACAAATTCAATTTGAAAATGTAATTTTAGGTTGACTTCCAGTTGCTCCCATTCAGATTTGTAATTTTGCACTAAAAAATGACCTGAACGGTCCATTTGGGTAAATATCTACCTGAGATGTTTGCTGACTGCCCATGTTAAAGGAGCTGCTGCCAACATTTAAAACTCTGCTGTTGGTATTTGGATTCGTTATTTTGCACTTACAAATCACCCAAATGGTCTGCTTGTGTGAAAAATCTGCCTGAAAATTACCCGATCATTACATATTGAATTAAAAATATCTTCTGTAATAATGCAATGTGGTGTAAGAGCATCATCTTGGTTATTTTGCAATTATTTAATTATGCGAAAACTACCACATTTATACAAATTACTTCAGCATAATACAGCATAATACAGATTTTGCCCTGGCCTAGAAAAAAAGCTCTGGTGAGAAGCACATGATGATGAAAGTAAGCACTCACGTTCGACCTCCTGGAAGAGGAAAAGAAGACAAGACAACACTATTCACAGAGTGTGATGCAAAGAAAAGTATGAAGGAAATTGTGTGACTGAACAAAACCAAGATAGAGGACCTATCCATACCCACATTTTAATGGGTGCACTTTTATAAGAATATCAAAAGAATCAGGTTGTACAGAATCTGCCTGTCAGGCTGTTGTGGGGTAAAGTCACTGTATTGATGTGCGCTGTGATTGAGCATCCATGTTACCCAGACAGAAAGAACCACACAATCCACAACTACACAAAACCAGTCTCCCAAATGTAGGAGATAGCTATAAGCCAAATAAACAAAAATATGACAAGGAGATATTAGAATTACAAGTAGAAAAAATGGTAAAACAGCAATTCAATGTTAATCAATGGGAAAAGGTTAGTATCCTAAGAAAATGTTCCCCTAGAGAGGTTTAACAAGATCTAGGGACCGAGCATGTTTGACTTGTGAATACAAGTGTCAGAAAGATGCTAGAGCCTAAAATGGCCAAATAGTATGAAGTCCAACTAGGAAACACTTTCAGAAGTGCAAGCAATCAAGCAGATTGAACCAGGCACTTGCATGTGTTGAGCCAACATCAATTTCAGATATTTCGATTACAAAGTCACAGAAAATCAAATACCGCTGCAGTGAAAAGTTCTGACTAAGAGAAGGTGAAGTTTTACATCTGTGTGTTTGACAGATGAGTCTCACCCTTTCTATCGGTCCTTTGCTGGAAGTCTACAGTGCTCTAATAGTGAGACGGGTAATTTCCATTTTCTCCAGTCAGCTAGCACTCCTTCCAAGGCGCTTCAACTTTCACTCTTCAGACTCTACGAGGAGACAACACACCATGTTTTGGATTCCACAGCTGACCAAAACTCCAAACTACCATGGAGTTACCTCAGGAGACAGAATCCACCAGTTTTAGAGCAGGGTATTTCAGGGCAGAGCAGGGAAAGATAGAACAGCTATTCTGGTATGTCATCCACAGGTAAAGGAGGGAATATTATTTTTCTTTGTCTTGCCTTTTAATAGTTTAACTTAGGAACAGTAGGTTCAACAATGGGCTCAGTACCCTAAAACAATTCCTTGTTGCCCCGCCCCTCTTCCTCAATTGTATGATGTCACATCTGTGAGACATGATGGTGGTTTTTCAATATCTCATAGAGCAAATGATTCAATATCCAAGGTGTCAAAATCCTTCTTCGAAGTGCTGAAACAATGAACTCACTTATCGGACCACTTTGCAGTACATAGACATCTCATCTTGCAGTATGTTGTCCAATGTACACAGCCCCATTCAATCAGATTTCTGGCACAGTTGGAATGGATATTATGCAAAGTAAATCAAGGCAGAAAGCCCCTATTTATTACATGGAGTATCATAACTTGCTTCTAATTTTTGGTTATCTGAGAATGCACTTCTGAGAAATGGCCTTTGCTGGTTGAGTGGGGTGTGAACCCTGGTCAAGTAAGAACCACAATCCCTTGCTGGGTGATCCACTAAAACCCACTAAAAACCTGTGCTTAAACCTGGGTAGCTTGGTAATGTGTGAAGTATTTATGTAACACACAAACAGTAAAAAAGTGAACACACAACACAACACAAGAAGAATCCCGAACCAAGTTAGAAAAATAGATTATATTTTAATGAATTATTTGACACCAAACCGACAAATATCCAATGAGATATGAATTTTTAAAGAATAAACTGAACATTGCGCCAAAAATCACTGAGCACCAACAAGGAACAACTGTGCGGACTGGACCAAGGCAAAGTCAAAATTTCAGGCCCACCGCTGAGCAAAAGAACCTTCATCCGGGTTGCGTCTACATCGAAGATCTTGTACAAAAGGGAGATGTGGCAATAACTATTCACACATCGGCGGTGATGTGCTGGCCCTGGTTGCGCAACAGTGGTGATATGTCATTTCCAATGAGCGGTTGCTGCGATGTAGCATTTCGGCTTTGATATTGAAGTTGTCTTTGACTGAGATGCAGGGACTTTTCATAGATGAGCGTCATGCTGAGGTTGTTCTGAATCCATGCAAAAGCAGCAGTGCGCTGGGTCTGATCCACACAACATGGGGCGATGCACAGGTTCAAATCTGGACAAAATCAATGATGTGTCGGTGCGGACCCACTCAGTAATGCCAATGCATCAGTTCCGTCTCTCCAGCTGCGATGATGAGTAAGGTGAGGGAGACTTCCAAGAAGGGTCTTTGAAGTGCACCAAGGTTCTCCCTTCCTGTCCTGGCTCCAGAATCACTACAGGGGGTATGCAGGACTTTATGTGGGTACAGGACACAGCCTATTCAGGTGTTAGTGTGAGCCTGTGCCCATCTCATCCCTCCCATCATCTCAGGATGGCCCATCAACTCACAAATCAGCTCCCATTGTGTGTGTGTCAAGGGGTAATACACAAGGTCCTGCTGTCACCCTTCACAGATGTGTATCAGAGACAGGCCTCAGGCACACTGGACTAGGAGCCGGAAAATGCCAACTTTCTAAAAGTATTAATAATTCTGACTTTGCCATAAAGGAGGGTTTATCATTCAAGTACATATGTACCAAACATGACATTTATACTCCCACTCAATTAGGAATTATGACTGATTAATTGTAATAAGCAATACCTAATGTTATGCTATGAGAGCTGGAGACCTCACGGTAGTGCAGAACATATTTGGGAGTGTTTCACTTCCAGAACATGTAGAACTTAAAAGTATATGTCCTACCTTTTACGTACACAACAACCTGCCCTATGTGCTACCTAGCGCACACCTTAGGGGTTATTTGTATGTAAAAAAGGGGGAGTTTAAGGCTCAGCAAGGAGTTTTAAATGCCAAGTCGACATGGCAGTTGAATACTACCTTCAAGCTGCATGACAGGTTTAGGAAAAACAAAATACAAAATAGCATTTATTAAGCACAGCACTGTCATCCCTAAGAGTATCTTGGAACTGAGGGTGCCGTGTCTCTGTCAAAAAAACAGGTCTTGAGTTTCTTTCTGAAGTCCACCAGGGAAGGGGCTGTTCGGTGGTGGAGGGGCAGGTTGTTCCGGGTCTTGGCAGCGATAAAGGAGCGGCCCCCACTGCAGCTGCGTGGGATGCGGGGGTGCGTGCAAGGGCAAGAGAGACAGAGCATAGGTGTCTCGTGGGCAGGTGGAATTTCAGTTGATGTATGATGGTCCTTGATCATGGATAGCTCTGAATGCTTGTGTGAGGAGCTTCAACTGGCATCAATTTAAATTGGGAAGCCAGGGAAGGTTTATATGTTGATGGGTGATGCAAGTTAATTTGGAGAGGTTCAGCATGAATTGGTTTGCAGTGTTCTGTATGGTCTGAAGTCTTTTAAGGAGCTGGGTGGAGATACAGCATAGAGTGCATTGCAATAGTCCAGGCAGCTGGTGACGAGGGCTTATGTGATGGTCTTTCTGGTATTGATGGGGAATCCATCTGAAGAGTCTGCAGAGCATGCAGAGAGTGTGGAATCAGGAGGAGGTGACTGTGTTGACTTGTCATTTCATGGTAAGTTGGCTGTTGAGAATGAGGCTGCATGCATGGTCTTTTGGTGTGGGTGTTAGTGCAAGTTCTACCATCCTCCAGCTGTGGTCCGATACAGAGTTTTTTCTTCCAACGATCAGTACGTCTGCTTTGTAATAGTTGAGTTTGAGGCAGCCGTCTCTCATCTATTTTGGTATGCTGGTTATGGCATTGCAGAAGTTGGTTTTGGCATTGGAGGGGTCCTCGGTGAGCAAGAGCATTAGTTGAGTGTTGTCAGCATAGGAGATTATGTTGAGTCCATCGGATCTGATGATGTCTGCAAGGGGGGTAATGGGATGTTGAACAGTGTGGGGCTGAGGGATGGACCTTGGTGGTACACTGCAAATGATGTTCTTGGGTTCAGATAAGAAAGGGGCAGTTGGGTTCTCTAAATGCATCGTGAAATGAAGAAAGTAATCCACTTGAGGGCAGTCTGATGTATGCTTATGTTGTAGAGTCTGTTTATCAGGGTGTGGTGGGAGATGGTGTTGAATGCAGCTGAGAGGTCGGGGAGGATCAGGGATAGTTTCTCTGCAATCAAGGAGATTTCTGATGTCATCTGTGGCAGCGATTCATGAGGCCTCAGTCCAGTGGTTTGCACAGAATCCTGATTGTGCGATGTCGAGTATTTAGTTTTGGTCCAGAAGTTAGTTAGGTGTTGGCTGATGGCTTTCTCAAGAACTTTGGCTGGGTAGGAGAGCAGGGAGATTAGTTGACAATTTTTTTTAGATCACTGGGGTCAGCAGAAGGCTTCTTTAGGGGTGTCTGTCTGCTGGGTGTTTCTATAGGTCTGTGAAAGTTGGTGTGGTGATGGAGGTGTTGCAGATGCTGGTGAGTTCTGCGCTGATAGGGATGACTCTGAGGTTGAAGAGAAGGTGGGGGTATGGGTTGATGTGTGCATGTAAATGGATGACATGATGACCTGGTGGTCTGGTTGGTGAGCATAGACTAGGTGGTTGTCGTTTGGCTGGTGTTCGCTGGGTGGTCGAGGTTGTCAAGGCTGAGAGTGCTGGTTTGGTTTTCTGTTGCTGTTGAGTTGGAGTATTCTTTAAAAATGTTGTAGATTTCCTTTGTGTGGTTGGCTGTGGTATCGATGCTTGCAATAAAGGCTGCTCTCTTGGCTTCCTTTATGCACAGGTTGTAGTTGCTGATGGCTGCATTGTGGGCGGCTGTGTCTGGGGGGTCCTTGGCGGCACGCCAGCTCTTACAGAATCAGTAGCAGTTGCACTTGGTGGTTCTGACATCTGGGGTGTACCAAATTGCTTGGATCAAGGTTTAATTCGTTTTTGCTGGTTTAAGTGTGGCAACTCTGTTGGCGCATTTGTTGATCCAGGCTGAGAAGTTCTGGGGGGTATGCTCAAGGTTTGCTGAAGTTTCAGGATGTGTGGTGCAGATGGCTTTTGCCCATAGGGTCTTTGTTACCTTGACCCAATTGTGGTGTGGGGTGCTGTGGTGCTTGGTGGTGAATTGCTGGAAGTCAGAGATGGCAAAGTGAACAAAGGTGTGGTCTGTCCAGGTGAGTGCTGTGACATGGGTGAATTTGATTCTGTCACTGAAGGTAAAGATGGCATGGAGTGTGTGTACGACTTTGTGTGTGGGTTCGGTGACCAGTTGGATGATGTCAATCTTCTCGAGGTTCTCCAGGAGGGTGGTAGTGTTGTTGGCATTGGGGTCATCAGCGTGGAACTTGAGGTTTCTGAGCAGGATGTAGTCAAGGGAATCAGTGGAGTGCTGAGGTTGGGTATGGTGCCGCAGAAGGGTTGTCAGGTGTCGCTGATCTGTAGGTGACGGTGCCTCTTATCGTGGTCTTCGTGTCGGTTTTAATTGGAAGTTGAGGTGTTTCATAAGAGGCGTTGGGTCATCATGGGTGACATTGCATTGGTTTTCTTGAGGATGATGGAGATGCCCCCACCATGTTTGTCGGTGCTGTCTCGGTGTATCATCTTGTAGCCATCAGGAGTGATAGTGGCAATGTCAGAGTTCGAAGAGGGGATGAGCCACATTTCGGTGATGAAGGCAATGTCCGGGAAGAGGGTGGTGATGGTGTCCCAGATTTCCATGCTGTGTTTGCAGAGGGAGTGGGAATTGATTAGGATGCATTGTAACGGTTCCAGGCTGTTTGTGATCTTCTGGGTGGAAGTGGAGCAGGATTCATCAGGGGCTGTGTTGCAAGAAAAACAGTAGAGTTGGCAGGTGAAGGGTCCTTTGATAGATTGCAACAAGGAAGTGAAGCATCTGGTGTTTCGTTGTACATGGCTCAGGTGTTTGAGCTCCTTGGTAGTGTATAGGCAGGTTGCGGGAGTGCCATGGGTCCTGGCTCTGGTCGCCCGCCAGGCAAGGACAGGAGCAGAAGGGCTTGCCTTTGGCGTGCCTTTGGCTCACCAGCAGCGCGGTCACACATGGGCCTCAATAAGTAGCCTTGAGAGGTGGGATGGGCTGTCAGTGAGGTGGGAGGGCGAGGATCGGGAACAATGAAGGGGATAGGAAAGAAACGGTGGGAAAGGCAGGGAAGCAAGCTAAATTGCACCCAATAAAACAAGATTAGCCGAGTAAAACAAAATTTAAAAAGTTAAATTCAACTTACTAAGCAGGAATTTAAATAAGTACACTATATGCTGGCAGTTGAAACAGTCTGAACCCAACCAGGCAGGCTTCCTGGCAGCAGGACCAAACTGGTGGCTGTGCAGTCCCAGTCAGAGGGGAGCTTAGGGTAGTGGGGAGAGGGGAGAGGGAGACCGATGCACACGACTGAAAGGTCAGGGGCTACTTAATGGAGCCATGCAGCAGCCTCCATAAGCAGCCCTGGGAGGTTGGAGGGACACATTTTTAAAGTGCTACTTAAGTGGGTGGCACAATAAGTGCTACAGGTCCACTTTAAGCATTTAACTTACAGATACTGGGCATATGTTATTCTACTCTACAAGGGACTTACAAGATAATTAAATATGCCAGATAAGTATATGTCAATTAAACCATGATTAGGGGAGTGAGCACAAGCACTTTAGGACTAGTTAGCAGTGGTAATGTGCAAAGAGTCTTAATGCCAAAAAACAAATTCCGCAAAATTGGAGGATAGCAGGCAAAATGTTTATTGGAAGACCACCCTAAGGCTGACAGGTCTAACGTATACCCCCCAACTGAAAGTGGGGAGAACTACTCAACCTCCATTACTTCTGCAAAATCATTGCTACAAAAGCTCAGCACAGAGCGACGTCTTAAAATTAGACACTACCTGAATGGTGACTGCCACAAAGGTGAAGAAAGATAAACCATTTCCATTCGAGCTTTGATTGGAATGCATAAAAGAAAGACTTCGAGGAACAGACTTTTCATAGTATTGCATTGCCGTTGCATCATACAAGGTACAGCAAGGGCAATGCAGCAGTAAAGTCACATTGAGTAAGCAACACAAGGCCACCTTGTGTGGCCTTGTAGTACTTGGTAAATCTGGAGTAACATAAAGTAGCGCAAGTCACTGCCTTGCATTACTCTGCATCAGAGAGGCGCGCCATGTGTGGAGCATGGTTGTTCCCACACATACACGCATGGGTTTTGTGTATTCTCTGATTTGCTAAAAGAGGTAGACCTGGTAATGTGCCTAAATGCTGCAGCTACCCATGTGATGGATTCTGCAGCACACATAGAAAGAGGAGTAACATAAAGTAGCGCAAGTCACTGCCTTGCATTACTCTGCATCAGAGAGGTGTGCCATGTGTGGAGCTTGGTTGTTCCCACACATACACGCATGGGTTTTGTGTATTCTCTGATTTGCTAAAAGAGGTAGACCTGGTAATGTGCCTAAATGCTGCAGCTTCCCATGGGATGCATTCTGCAGCACAAATAGAAAGAGGAAAAAGCCTCAGAGGATTGATTTTGTACAAGAAGATGACCCTGCCTGCACAAAACCAATCCTGCCTGGAATGTAGGCACCCTTGCACCATGGTGCAAAGGTTCCTGCATTGACACTTGGCAGCATATTGTGCCCCAGAGCAGCAAAAGGACGAGCCATATACTGTTAAATATGGCACATTCCTGTACTCTCCCTTTCATGAAGCATGGCAAGGTGCCCTTGCTGCATTGCAAGAATGTTTGATAAATCCAGACCAAGTGTTTGTTATTTTGGTCCTGAGGTTCTGAAAGTGAGAGAGTGGGAAGGAAGATTTCTGTTTTTTATCTAGAGTGAGGCCTGCTGGAATCTGTGCCGAGTAAGCTCTAAAGAAAGACCCCTAGAAACAAATATTTTTAATAAGAAATAGAAGTGAACCACAGACAACAATGCACAAAACTACCCAGCAACAAACTAATGGATGAATTAAGGTGCCCACTAAATTGCAACTAATGAGGTGCAGATGGATATTACTTAAACCAAAGGTTACACTATACATTACTAGCAGTAGTAGAGATGAGTGACTTAGCAATTAGCAGAAAATGAACTTTCCAATGTCTTATATCAATAGTTATAATCATGTAACAAGTTAGTCTGCCTGCAACTCTTCAGGGCTGTACAGGATAGAATGAAGGTTGAGAGGTCGGTCTGTCAGTGATAATTCCGACCGGACAGGGCCCTGGACCGGATAAAATCGTCTGTTCAAGGTTATTTACTGCTATGTTCCCATTCCTAACCTTCCCGTCGGAGTGAGGGAAATGGAAAAGTTTCAAGGCGAGGGTTTGGTATGTTCACGATCAGAAAATTACCGTCCGAGTGAGGGAAATGGAAAACGTTTCCATGCAAGGGTGTGTGGTTCCGGATGGGTGCGTCAACGGAGAACCTCCTCTTGTGTGTAATCCGTGCAAGATTTTTGACGCATCCGGTCCAGGGCCCTGTCGGGTCAGAATTATCACCGACACAGCGACCTCTCAACCTTCATTCTATTATGTACAGCCCTGAAGAGTCGCAGGCAGATTTTGCCACACGCGACGAAACACGCGTCGGCTGGTCTTTTCCGTGTCTGAACATTGATAGACACTGCACATCAACGACTAACTTGTTACATGATTATAACTATTTCTTTATGGTTTTCCATGCTTTTGCCTCCTTAACATTCTTCATATCAACACTGATTTTACTTCGTTATTGATTCTTGGAGTGTGCATGGGTATTTGTTTGTTATATAGATATAGTGTTAGCTTAGGTTTACACTACATTGGGTTTATCCCCTCACCCTTCTGCACCTCTACTCCACTGAGAATTTCCATTACTAAGTAGCGTTAATATATAGCAGTGCACCCTTTACCTAAGATAAAACCCTTCTCTGACCCTTAGAAATGCATGCACTCTAAGGCATAACATCTCATAACACTCAATCTGCTACACTCCCATATGTACTTCTCCCACACTCCACTTACATAGGCATAAGCCTCGCTCTGCATTCAAAAAGAACAGCTTTCAACTTGTAGACTGCTTATGCTCCACTTTGCACTCACACAAGCAGAACCTTCAACCTGTAGGTCACTTAATCTGCACTCACAAAAGATAATGGTAATCTTTCATTTACACAGGCACTTACTTCACAATGCACTCAGAAAACATGGTGGCTGTATTGCACTCACACAAGCACACTGCTTACAAACAGGTACGCTGCTTATTAGGAAGCAGCATAATTTGGACAGATGGTTTCATAGGAGACATAAAGTGAGTATCTGGTGCATTGGCCCACTAGTGGAATTCAAAGCTGTGAAATTCAACTACATTGAATCCTGAATGTCCATTGAGGTTATCTGTTCTCCCGTAAGACACACTTGGGCCATCCCTGCAGACTGTGTTAATCTGATCCTTGTGGACTTTTGCGGGAAGAGTATTGGCATAAAAAAATCCCACTTACCTTCTAAAACAAAAGGTGTTTTTTGTTGTAGTGCAAGCATATGCTAAAATAAAAAATAAATAAAGAACAAATATGCCAGATAAATGTGGAGAACACAGAAGGTGATGAGAAGCTGCTTGCAAAAAGGCCTAACCACTGTCAATAGCTCACGGTAGCACTCCAACCCATCGTTCTTTTGCTCACCATGCCACCACTGTTTGGGCCCAGCCATATGCAGATCAGTCTTAACCCTGTTCCTCATTGGAACAGTCCAGCCTGAACTGCCCTAAACTGAAGGTGGAGGGCATGTGCTTCAATGAAAGGTAAAGCTTTGCACTGGTCAGCCCTCCTGAAACATTAAAGAATGATAATGTATGCAGAAAAATGTTGAAGGTGGTGGCATGGTTTTGAAGCTTGCAGCAGGGATACCTGGTATTCTGCATAAAAAGGTACTGGTCCATTAGAAATGGCAGCAGAGCTGCTGGTACTCTCATTACTCAACCAGCACTAGGCTGCGTTTTTAGGTAAGTTGCTATGTAGATGAACTAAAGAAAATATCAGCTTTTCCTAGAGAGTAACACAGAGTATGGAGGAAAAATACTGTTACTTAGACTACCGGACAACCTAGGACCAGCAGCTATATACTAGGCCAAATCAAACATTAGCAACAAAAACAAATGGCTGAAGGGGGCTGATACACTGTCCAATGTATGGTGTTCTGAGAGACTGAACTAATATGTGAATAACACTCTGTTTGTTGAATAACTTAAGTGGGCTTGCCTAAAGTCCAGTGTGCCAAGCTTATGTATTATTTTAGAAAAAACATGAGCCTGGTAAGACAACTAAAACAGTCTATTGGTCAGACCTAAAATACACATACATAGATATAACATAGGAAGCCAGTGGCGTACATGCATAATATTTACAGTACTGGTCAAGAGCCTGACAATCTTTCCTAAAAGACATGAAACAAGTGTGATACTGCAGGACCAGTGCAGATTTCCTTTAACACTTTCAACAAGTGTGATACTTCACTGCCAGCGTGTGTAAGCTTCTTTCGAAGACATGGAACAATTGTGGTACTGCAGGGTCAGTTCAAGCTTCATTCAAAGACATGGAAGAAGGGTCATTGGAAGCTTCCTACAAAGACATGGAACAAGTGTGACACTGGACAGCACCATTTAATTGCCTCCCTTAGATACAACAAAAAACAGCTTTTAAGGTTTGCTGTAAGTGGAAGGAACAGCACTGGAGCATATGACTGCACGTTGAATCACGCATTGCAAGATTTCAACACACAAAACAGGTACAGCACCAGTCAGGAGTAAACACTTTTTCCTCATAACCATAGAACACAACCCGGTCTGGTTAGAAACAATACAAGCATCATTTGTATGCACAGTTTTATGCATGTATATGACAGATCTTTTAATGAATATACATATATTTTTTGTATTGCACGGTTTTAATTAACTATGCAAATAAAATTTACTTACTTACTTACTTTCACTTGTATGCACAGAACATGAGCAGCATCTACAGCAGCAGCCCAAGGCTGTGTGTACACACACACATTCAGCAGCATTTGGCAGCAGTGTTAGTTCCCTTCAAAACACATCACAGCTACAAGATGGTCATCAACAGCGGAAGCTAAGATATCCTCATATGCAATTCAGGTATCACAATGCATCTGCGCCTATTTCAGGCACAGAATATTCAGATTAAAGTATAGCGGTGGGTGAGCCTTGAAGGCTGGAGCAAGATTCTACACTCTGATTCAACTTAAGATCTTCTAGAGCCCTCGAGTTCATAATGGCTTTTGCATAATCCCCACACTTAAATCTAATACACTAAGAATGATAGACAAAGCATTGAACTATGATGTCAAATGGGAGCGAGAAATGGATACCCATCTAATGGCTGAATGCACAATTTGAGACCAGAAAATCTGGGCTCAATCCGGGCTTGTGCACTTGACCAAATTGTGTGATCCTAGGTATTTTTTTTATTGTAAATCCTATTTTTTCATTTCAACATTTGCGAAAAATTTGAAATATGTGAGGAAGTGTGTGCTGTAGAAAAATCTCTCTTGTGTTTGACTTAATGGACTATAATGTTGTTCCTTATAAAATAAGAGAAGCCATGATGGCTAACGCCTTATTCCACGACTGCTATTGTACATCCCCCCTTTGTTTTCTGAGATTCTGGCTGTTTTCTGTGTGTTTCAGAATGATAACTATTTCTAATTCTGATTGAATAAGGAAGTTGTTTAAAGTTGCATGTGCACTTTTTCAGCATAAAATGAAACAAATAACCCTAAAATAATTCATTTTCCCTGTTCCAGCACTCTGACTAAGTAAGAAATGTTATTTTACTAACTGCCACTGTCTGCCCTTTACCCGTAAGGCTGACAGTCAATGAGACCTTTGCAGTCCCCCGCATGTGCTTCAGTAGATTCTGACACTCAGAGTCTGACTTCTGCAGCTGAAGGAATCAGACAAAACAAACAACAAGCTCCCAGGCCCGTCAAAGCTTCTGTGGTTGTAGTAGGCAGCGGTGCTGAAACATTTTTCAGGCTGGTGGTGCATAGCTGCCAAGTTGTAATTCTGAGTGACATTTGAATGACTATGAGTGACACTTTCTTGTGAAAAAAATAAAGCACTGAAGATGAGCATAACATGACAAAATATCAGAAATTACACCTATTTTGGACTCGGCGTCCAGTGCCATTCAAGATGGCCATTTAGTACGAAGCTCCGCACCATAGAATGGCGATAGAATTTCGGCGGTTTTCGACCCTCTCCGTTTTTTAAATGGGGATGTATTTGCTGCGAAACATCTCCTGAGCATGAGGCTGTCATTAATTTTTTTCCTTTTTGCTCATGGCTCTATGAAACATTGAGGGCTTCTGTAACTGCCTTCTGGCCGCCATTTTGAATGCTTGCTGACTGGAGCAATTCTCTTCAGCTCTCGACATTCACTGAGGTACTACATTTGTTACCTTCTCCCTTCTTATTTCTATTGTTATTGTGATTTTTCTCAGTACTTTTTGGATCCCTCCATTGACATTTAAAGACTCACTTCACTGTAATTCCTTAATTTTATTGAGAGGAGTGTCTATTTTTAGATTTTTGCAAAAAAAAAAATGTTTTATGCTCTTGCTGGATTGAGCGTGTTTCTTAATACATTGGCAGAAGTAGACATATATTACATTCAAATAGGAGACTTGCAGCTGGTTTGCCTATGTCGGGCTCGCTCTCTCTTTTGACCCCCCAATGATGGTTTGCCTAATTCTGTCAGTATGGCTCAATCTAGCTCTTCTAGGTCAGTGTCTTTGCCGATTGCAACATTCAAAATGCAATCACCCTTTTCTACTAACTTGGAGGAAATACAGGCTTTGAGACCAATTACTGAGGAAACCAACATGCATCAACAAGTTCTAGATACTAAGTGGTCTTCACTCGATTCCATGGCGTCCGTAGTGAAGCAACACGTCTGCGATATACAAGATGTGTTAATCGTGTTGGTTCATATCTAGTTCTTTTTCTCTACATTCAGAGTTATAGCTTGGAATGTGAAAGGTTTTTCATTAACCCTGTAAAGAGGCAGATCATTTTATACCATCTAGGCTCCTATAATTCAGATGTAGTTCCATTGCAAGAAACCCATTTATAGGAGACAGAGGCTTTGAAGCTCAAATCGAATTGGGTTGGTTCAATTTTAGTGTCACTTATGACCAATAGGAAGAGTGGCGTAATTATCTTATGTCATAAAAAGTTGAAATGCTCTGTTATTTCTCAAGACATGAACTTAGAGGGTAGATGGTTAGTAGTTAAGTTAGATATTAATGATATGTATTTAACTGTATTTAATATTTATGGTCTAACTCAACTGGATTATTCTTACTGGCCTAATGTTACATAAACATTTATCCAACTACAAGACTCATAAACAATTCCATAGTACAATCACTCAGACACATCTTGTAGATGCTTGAAGACTGTGTAACTAAGATGATATAGAATTATCCTTTGCCTCCCCTCCACATGGTTACCTGACTCAGTTAGATTACACATTTCCTTCTAAGTCTTTGAATCAAAATCATATTTCCTCCTCAATTGAACCTATTGTGATTTCTGATCATGCCCTGTTTGTTGCTGATTTTGATTTGCTCCATTCGCAAACCAACTCTTCTAGATTGAGGTTTAACAATTGTCTTCTGTAGGATCCTTTTTTTTTCTTCCACCTTATCTCCCTGGCTGAGGATTTTTTTTTCCTTAAATGTGGATCTGTGCACTTCCCGAACGTTGATATGAGATGCTAGTGGCTTATTTATATATTTTATTTCCCAAAAAAGAAACAATCACTTATTCCACATAATTTTTCTTTAGCCAACATTAAACACTTAGAGCATGAATGTTATACTTCCTCAACTGATTTCTCTTTACAGGAGCTTGTTGGTGCGAAGCTAGATTTCAACAAAATATTTACTGAAAATGTCTCGTGAATTCTCCTACATAGCAGTGCTCGTTACTATGGTGGCTGAAATAAAGTTAGTATACGTTTGGCTAATTAGCTCACATGTAGAAAAGAGCGTGTGGTGATATACTCCATTCATTCATTAGATGGAACCATATTTTCAAAGATCAGGACATTTTGGATGAGTCTATGAAATTTTATAAAAATCTATACACTCCAGAATCTCTAAATATGTCTCTCTTATTGATACCTATCTGAGTGTGTTTCCCCTCCTTCTTATGTGAATCTTGACTTTGCATCTCTAGATTCGGATCTATTGATTCTGAAATTACCTAGATCCCTAAGTCTCCTTAAAAAAAGATCAATCCCCTCGTCTAGGTGGATTTATGGTAGAATTCTATCTCCACTTTTCAAACCTACTCTTTCCGAAACTCTTGAAACTTTTTCAATACATTTGGGTTACCGGTAAGATGGGTGGTCCCTTTGTAGTAGCTACTATATGCCTAATCCATAAAGAAGGTCAAGATCCTAAGCAATGAAAAAACTATTGCCCTATATTCCTGTGAATGTTGCCTATAAACTTTTAGCCAAATAACTTGCATTGCGTCTGAACCTTTTTTGCCAAATATAATTGGTCCAGAGCAGTGTGGTTTTGTTAAAGGCAGATTAACTTCTGATAATTCCCGTTTGCTATTTAATGTTTTAAACAAGGCTTCTACTCTTTCTATTCTCTAGATGCCATTTCTATTGATGCAGAGAAAGCTTTTGATGCAGGAGATTGTTCCTTTTTAAAGCTCTTCATTAGCATGGTTTTGGTTCTAAAATGTTTTCCCTTATCTCTTTTCTTTATGGGGCACTAAGAGCTTCTGTCATAATTAATAGACTTATTTCTCAATTCTTTCCACTGCAGTGTGGTGTACGTCAAGGTTGCCTCCTATATCCTCTTTTATTTTTTTAATCTCTTGAACTTTTCTATCTCATATACGCCATAATACCTCTCTCTCTAGCTTTCTTCATGGTGATCAACATTTGAAGTTATCTGCCTATGCTGATGATATTCTACTTTTTATATCAAACCCTGAAAATCTATTCCCCCTAAAAATCACAGATTTTTCCTTTGTTCCTTAGTTCCAGGTTATAAAATCCACTGTGTCAAGACAGAAATCCTTCCCATCACCAAATTTTGTCTCAAGCAACATTTTGATTTGTCTAGATTCCGATGGAATAGTTCTAGAATCAAATACTAAGGCATATGGTTTACTTATTTCATATTGGATTTTGTTAAAATCATTATGAAGGAAGGACTTGATCGTCTTTTTAAACTCCTCTCCCTCTTTTTCTCTCATGGTGGGACATCTTGATTCGATCAAAATGATGATCACTCCCATTTTGTTATATATTTTTTCAATGATCCACATTCATATGCCATCCATTTACTTCTTACAGACCTCTCCCATTAATGGGTTACCATTGAACTGTCCTTACGTTCACCTTTTTCTGTAAATTAAGTTCTTGCCTTTATTGCAAAGGTTAATCTCTCCGCTGTTCAAACATACATGCTCATTGTTAAGTCCTCATTGTCAGTCAAAGATCCTTTCAATGGATTATTTCCTACATTCTCCTCTTTGGTATAATCGTCTCAATAATATTAACAATAGACGTCTTCACAGAAAATCCTGGAGATTTAAGGGAAGTGTTTGGGTCCAGGATATGTTTGATGGTATGACTCCTTTTTCTTTCCCTTAATTTCAGGCCAACTTTATGTGTCCTCGCTCGTTTTGGCACAAATTCTCAATCCTGATGGAAATAATTCTAGATGTTTTCTTTAACATTCCTGCACAGTGTATCCACTTCTCAAAATATTGATGGTTCTTCCAAAGGCATCCCTGATCTATAAATATCTTCTCTCAACAGGTTTTGATTGCTCTAAATCTAAATTGGAACTTTCCTGAGAAGCCAATTTGGGTTGTGTTTGGAGCATCGATCTTTGGAACAAGATCTTGACTAGATTTCTAGATCTGCATGCAGCACTCAATGTTTTTTCTACATCATAGATTGTATTTTACTCCTATATCCATAGCTAACTTTAAAGAGACTAATATTAGGAATTGTTGGTCTTGTGACTTTCCTTTGGCTGATTTGATGCATCTCTTGTTTTCTTGCCCTGCTGTAGCCTCATTTTGAGTAATATCTGGTCTGCTATATCAATTATATTTAACTTGCATATCCCTTTATCAAATGTTATTCTTTTTACAGGAAGTTTATCAGAGTCATTGGGGTTCTTTCTTCATGAAAAGGGGTTATTTGACCTGATGCTGGCTTTAGCCTGTCATCAAAGTAAACTAAATTGGAAATGTTCAACTAAACGTTCAGTTAAATACTGGTGGAAGAATGTCTGTCATTATCACAGATTGGATATTGCTTTTGCCTCCTCTTTTAAATCGTTTGTAAATAGAGAGTTATTTTGGCCACCACTAATAATTTAAATAAGGTTAAAACAATCCATGTTCTTCATAATCATTCTGAACATTTCCAACCTCCATGAATTGTTATTTCTTTGCCTTTTCCTCTTCATTACTGTTTATCATTGATTTGTTTTGCTTGCACTACTATTTTCAACATGTGCATTTTGTTGTTAGTTGCACTAGTATGGCATTTCTCAATATATCACTACAGTTACATGTGTCATAAGATAATGACTGGCTTTTCAAATGTAGCTTTTTATTTATTTACTGAAACGATTAACAGCCTTGGTTGATCATGCATGCCAAACTGCAAGGATGTAGTGATTTAAAGAAAAAATCTATAGGTGTTCGCACACCCCGGCCTTTGTAGGTGAGCACAATGCAGCAGATCACAAAACATGTTTAACTGGTGCTGTTTTATGTCCTTGGCTGTAGGTTAAGGCAGTGCTTGGTACACACACCCAAGTTTTACCATGGTGGTATGAAAACAGGATGCCGTAGAAGCTGTGCGACAAAAAGGTTTGTGCATATTGTTTTTATCATGCTGTCTTTCTGTGCTGCATTATTGTAATGTGATTTTGTTGCATGGTGCTGCACTAGTTATGTTGCATTCTTTTAAACTGTTGTTTTGTAATTTGCTCTGGTATGTTTCAAATGTGTGGTCATGTTGCTTTGTGTATGTCTATTGTGTTAGGTTATATTGTTTACTTTAAATATGTCAACAAATGCTGCTACATTTCCAGGCAAACCTGCACATTAGTTCTAAGTTTCCTATGCCATGCAACCATTTACCAATGTCTGTTGTGGTAGAATAGCGCCACTCCAGCTCAAATAATAGCGCCACTCCAGCTCAAATACTTAGGATCCTAGTCTGCCCAGCACTGTGACAGTAGGGTGGGGTAGATTTACTAACATTTTGCACCAGGTTTGCAACAGAAATTTGATGCAAACCACGTATAATTTTTTTTATTAGATATACTTACCACCACAAATGTGTTTCACATTGAAAATATGCCTGAAATAATGCACCGCTTTACAGCAAATGACCTTCAATGGATGGTACATGGCATTCCTACATACCCATCCATGGCTGCCACAGAGGTAGGCAGGCTTTTGAAACAAAATTCATTCCTCTTTGAGGCAGGTCTTAAAAAGGAGAAATGTTTTTATTTTTTCATACTTTGCAACGCTGTATCTGTGCTGCACACATAAAGGGGGAAACGTTTTAATGTTTGTCTACACATAGTGCTTTGCACTTGTATTTTGTACTGGAACGGTGCCTTTTCACAGCAAAAACATAATGCAAATTCCTTTTGCACTGGTGTGCAAATGTGTGTTCTTGGCACAAGGTAGCCTGATTGAACAGCAGCTCAACAGAGAGATGGTCCGTCTATTTGTTCGACTGGCAGCAAATTGAGCAGTAATTTATACATTTTTTCATAGCACCCTCTTCCACTTAACCTGATCTAAAGCCTTTGAGGTTTAAAGTGAAATGACCTGATGGCTGACAGGGCTATATGTACGAGACTCATCAAGCATTGGTAACGTTAAGTGCAGACCATATATTTTGTGAACCAGACAGAACAGAAAGAGCAATCCGGCTTCAAAATAATTCATGAAACAACTGAAGAAAAACAAATTAAATTAAATGAATAACAGCAACCATATTCATTTCATGTCTTCCACAGCTGATCTCCTTACCTTTAGGCAAACAATACAATGAGTTTAGTTTGCAAAAGCAAGCCCTGACAATTGAATCCAGGAAAATGGTGATGCCTGTCATTTTAAAACTCCATGCACACATAGAACAGAGGAGGACGTTCAGGTAAAGATGATAAACTGGTGGTAACTTTATTTGAGTTAAGTTAAACTATACACGAAAGAACAAAAAACACATTTGAAAAGAAATATTTCAGTCCCAGTGCCTTGTGCAATGGCTGTTTATAAATAATTTCTCCATTTGTTGTTGAGCAGTGGGATGTGATCCCTAATGGTGAACATGGCACATGTATCTCCATGGATGCAGAGTTTCAGTCATTAAAGTTGGATGTTCATCTGGAGACTTGACCTCTAAGGGGTACACAAACTAAGAGGTAAATATTGACAGGGGAATAATGGGCAGCTTTATTTTATTATATTTATTTTGGAATTGGTATTACAAGGTGTGAAGCAAAATCAAAAGAAGATTCAACATACAAATATAATATACAAATATAAAGTGAAATAGCATTTTATAATGTATCCAAGGGCAAATTAAATACTAATGCAATGATAGTAAAACCAAAGAGCAGGGTGTAGTTGTTAAATTCACTCTAAACGTCCATACTGTAACAGAGAAAAGGTTACTTTGCAGTTCAGGATTTCTGGCGTCCAGGACCTTGTGGTCATGAGACCCCTCTAGTAGCACCTCATAGGATCCTGGGTATAAAGAGATGGGTTGCTCCTCAAACAAGATAGACCCCATGAAATGTGTCTGTGAAGGTAGTTGTGGGAAGCAGTGTTTCAAAGGAATGATGCATTGGATAGTTCTAATCTGAGGAAGCAACCTGTCCTCAGAGTAAAGACAGTAGTGACCATAGCCCAATGCAGGCAGAGGTAACAAAGTCTGGACTTGACACTACACAAGAGCATACAACACTTAAGGAAAATGCCATCTGCAATCCGTGAGTTCAAGCAGTGTGACAAGCAAAAATGGTAATTAATTTTACGAACAATGTAATTAATATGCAGTGCCAAGCAGAAAGACATTTGATTATGTGTTGTTGGCAAATGTGTCAGCGGTTCTCTAAATAGTTTGCTTGCCCCTCCAACACTTCACTGTTATTTTTTAGCAGAACATGGCTACATTTACTCTTGTGTGCATACTATGTTACTCACTGCACATATTTAAACCCTACTTCTAATATATTTCTATTGAATGATTATTGACATGGGCAATTAACATACCCATGCCAATGTTACCTGTTTTATGGTAAGAGTAGCAGAATAGATGAGCAGTGACTGGTTCAACCTTAATATTGACAACATTGAAGTAGTCCTAATCCATCAATAACAGCTCTCTGTTTTAAAACCTTTTGGCCTGTAGATCAAGGGCCACCTCCTCATCTGACTCTATTCACTAGGAACTGAGGCATTATTGTGAACAGCCAGCTTACATTGACTAACCAGATGATGGAGGTCTTGTCCTGCTATTTCATCATCCTTATGATGCTAAGAAAATATTCAAATGATTACCACTGGACTAAAGATAGTCACTCAAGTGCTTATTACAAGGAGGCTAGATTACTGTAATGCCCTCTATGTGGGGTTATCAGCCCCACTCTTCAAGTGGCTACAGTTGGTTCAGAACATGGAAGTCAGGCTAGCACGAAATATTCTGCATTGTGCCTCAGTCTTGAATCTTCTTCAAAGCCTCCACTCGTTTCACATCCACAATTGTGCTATTTTGAACTTCTCTTTCATATTTAAAAGGCTCATAATTACCTTGACCTCCACTGACTTAGTAATAGAATACACTTCCATGTTCCATCCAGACACCTGTGATCCACCCCTCTCCTGCTCACTCAGCTGCTTTGCCTACACCACATCAAAACTGGAGATCACTACTTCCCCTCTCTAACCACAATGGCCTGGAACAAGCATCACTCACTCATCCTCTCTGCCCACTCTCTTTGTGACTTCAGACAAAAATTGAAAACCTGCGGACATTAAAGTGATACATCCTGCAGAACACCTCTGAAAGTTTACCAGACACATTCTTCTAGAAACTGGAAGCTGAAATAAGGCTGCCCCTCTGGAGTGGAGGCTCTCCATGCTCATCTCTCCAAAATATTACAAGGGGGACCTATGCTGGGGCACTAGCTGAGCCTGACATTAAACAGTACTACTCGACGGTGCAACTATAAACTGTTAATGCCTGAGTGTTTGTACATCAAGACGAGCCAGCACTCAGGGCAGATAGGCACGCCACGGGTGCCAGGGGATATCCCACACTCCTGAACAGTTCCCTGCCCCTAAGGAGCTGCCATTTCAAACGGGCACAGTGGTCTCCATATGGAGAGAAGCAATAACAAGCCTGAAGTGAAAATATACCTGCACAAAGGGGCGTGACCTAACTGCCGACTAAGACGGTTGCTCTAGTTTGAAGCTCCGGAGGAGTCGCTCTTAGGAAATGCAGGAATGGGCCCATAACTTGATTTAGCGCAACCGAAACTCAACAATCGGTGCCGGGACTGGCCCCGTTTGTGGCTGAGGGGGTGGGCATGCTGGAGGCCATATAGCTGTGGGAGGCGGTGAGTGTGTGAGCCCCCAGCCCATCTTGGAGGCCCCATGATGACAGGAGCCACGGGTGAGAGGGTGAATGCAGCTCCCCCTTCCACACCCTACCATTAGGTAGCCGGTCAGGGTTGGCACCTGAGCCCTGACTGCATCGGGGGCCATTGATGCACCGAGAACGGCTCGTCGAGAAATACGTCCCCACCCTGCTAGACCCCGCCTGAGGCCGATGGTTGCGCCCTTGTAGAGCTGAAACACAGATGATTCGGGCCAGCCCCACGGTCCAGCTTTTGCTGGTGACTGCAACCTGGTACCTCTACACCATGAGGGCAGATGGGCCTTGCTGAGCAATAATGGACATTAGGAGAAATATTAAATTACGGGCAGCGCCTGGTACCTACCATCCGCTGTGAGTACAACTGTTGACTATGGCGCTGCAAGTGTCGATCTCTACTCACCCTACCCAATCTCTTGTGTGAGAAAGCAAAAGACATACACTTGATGGACGGAATGCAGAGCAAATCAAAACATTCACCCCAAGTCAAGAGATCTGGGTTAAATCCATCATTCTTTTGCTCACCATACCACCCCAGTTTAGACCTGGCCATATGCAAATTAGTCTTGACCATGTGCCTCATGGGAACAGTCCAGTCAGAACTGCCAAGCCAGTTCCTCCCTGGACCAGAAACAAGCATCCTAGGACTGGTTTTGGGGTTTCACCCCTCTTCAGCCGGGATAGCTAGATTCCAGTGGCACAGTAAGCCCAGGTCCCACGTCTCGGCATACCTGGCGCACTTAGGGTGAGAAAGCAAAAGACACACAATTGTTGGACTGGACTGTTCCTATGGGGCACAGGGTCAAAACTGATTTGCATATGACTGGGTTCAAACTGGAATGGCATGGTGAGAAAAAAAGCGATGGATTTAGGCCCAGATCTCTGTACTGGGATGAATGTATGAAATTGTTCTGCATTCTGTCTATCAACTATTGTTTTTCCATCTCCTCTGTGACACCACATTAGCAGCTTTGCTTAGACGACCATCTTCAATCGAACATGATGGATGCCTCCCTCCCCTGGACCCTATTTCTGGGGCTTGCTACCACAATCTGCTTGCCACCTACACACATCTACAGGCCCTACACTGGCCTAGTGGGTTGTTCTACCAGATATAGTGTGTTGCTGTCAAGCGGTCTTTTTCAGCCAGCTACCCAACCACCAGGCCGGTGTGAGGAACTACCAGTTACATTGGGCTCGCCACATCATACACACACGCAAATCTGCCAGGGCCTGCCACCTTCTGCACTCCCTGCCCCAGCCTTTGTTTCCTGAAACAGCAAAAACTGGCATTTGATGGGCCTCAACCCTCTCTCACCCAGGAGCCCTGATCCATTGTAGACCTGGGAGCGGCTGGGGGCCCTGAACCAAAACAGATGTCTGGGACAGTTACCATCATGGTGGAACCGCATGAACATATTTGTCAGACGCCTGCTACCCGACCTCCTAGGCCGACAACCCTTCACCTCCACCTTCATGGTGGAAGGCGCACATTGCTCCCTGGGACCTCACACCAATCCGGGACTCCCCCCTAGACCCATTATCGCCAGGCTGTTCAATTTCAATGACCGAGACACTGCTTTCTAATTAGCATTAAGCATGGGCGGATTTTGTGGATCCACGATCCGCGGATTTTGCGGATTTGCGGATCGTGGATCCGCAAAATCCGCGGATTTTGCGGATTTGCGGATCCGCGGATTTGGGGCGGGGCTTCCATGCGAGTGCACATGCCTCTTGTGTGTTTGATAGGTCTGAGAAAGATCAGTTCAGCAGATGAAGAGAAAGAAGCCCCTGGTCACAAGAACAGCACGGGTATTGTGCTCGTGAAAGTCAAGGATGCAAAGGCCTCTATCCAGCATCACAGCTGATTTTCCACGGTAGAGTTGGGAAGAAGGCACACCTGTCCAGCCTCGACGACGCTCACAATTGTTTTTGGGCTAATGAATGAGTCACTGAATTTGAGCATCAACTAGTTCGAGCGACCATGTGTGTGTTACTATGCAATCGCCCCGTAGGGCACAGGGGTCCCTTGAGTGAGCTGTCCATCATAGTGGGTGAATGGCGGGAAGACGGTGCAAACCGCGAGTGTGTGGGCGGGGCAAAACGGGCAGGGCTTCCATACGAGTTCACACATGCTTCTTGTGTGTATAAAAAGTCAGAGAAAGATCAGTTCAGCAGATGAAGAGAAAGAAGCTCCTGGTCACAGGAACAGCACGGGTATTGCGCTCGTGAAAGTCAAGGATGCAAAAGCCGTTATCCAGCATCACAGCTGATTTTCCACGGTAGATTTGGGAAGAAGGCACACCTGCCTCGACGACGCTCACGATTGTTTTTGGGCTCACAGGAAGGGCATGTTGTAAATATTTTACGATGGCGCCGGCAAGCTGCCAGCGCCATCCTAAAATACTTACTAAATTAGCTTCAACAGGAAGCTCTAATAGATCAAATAAAGCAGGTGCACCTGCTTTATTTTATCTATTAGAGCTTCCTGTTGAAGCTAACTTAGTAACTATTTTAGGATGGCGCTGGCAGCTTGCCGGTGCCATCGTAAAATAGTTACAAGTTGACAGGCCAGCCAGGCTTCAACTTTTGCCCCCGGAATCCGCTGCTCGCGGATTTGCGAATTCGCGGTAAATTCGCGGGAGTTTGCGGTTCGCGAATTTACTGAAAATTCGCAAAATCCGCGAGCGGAACGGATTTTGCGCTCATGGTTAATTAGCATGCAAAGTGGACCAACATTGTTGGCAGGGTGCCAAGATTTCCTTATTTCCAGACTTTAACTGAATAGTGCAGACGCTTGCTGCAAGTTTGACAACGCCAAATCCTCCCACAGGAAACTGGAACTTTTATATGGCATGCTAAATCCTGCAAGGCTCATGGTGGTTGTGAATGGGAAACCCCACTTCTTTGACACACCAGGAGCTGCACCTGACTTTTGCAAACAGTATTCCAACAACCGACCACAACCTAGATGCTCTACGTCTCCCATGGACTCTCTCTCAAACACCAATTTGGACTAATTCCCCTTGGGCTGATATGGCTCTCCGCGGCCTGCACGGCTGTCTGGATAGATTCCCTGCAGTAATGCGGTGTTGGCGTCCTTGCCACGCTGCAAGACTCTGCGCTAGACATCTCTTCAGTGTTCATTTGGACCCATTCTACACTGAATTGCATCTTGACTTCCATTTTTCCCCCTGGCTACCGCCAAGACGTTGATGCTTCCCAGTTGAATAAAGACTAATGTTTTTCTTTTGTTAAACTGTTGGGTAGTTTATTTGGAGATTCACAGACACTTACATTGCCAGGTGTAGGTGGTGGGAGAGATTTTGAGAATGTTTTTATGTATAATGTTGTCTTCCTAGGCTGTCCAACTGACTTGTTTCTCAGCACAACTTCATTATTCATCAAACACTCACAGACCATACCCACAAACAGCCAGATTCACAAAACATAAAATGTACACTGTTGTCTTAGAACATTAGAGGTCTCAACAACCCTGGCAAGGGCAAGCAGTTTGTGTGATATCTCACACGCCACGGCATCCACATTGCTCTCTAACAGGAGACCCATCTTTTCCTCAGGTAGATCCCAAACCTTCACATCTCAATGGGGGGTCCCATTGATACTTCTCAAGTTATAGCACCTACTCCAGAGGGTCTGTATCTTAATTCATAAAAGTGTCCCATTTCACCCAGGGACTGTGCTACTCGATGGACAGGGACGATATGCTTGAGTAACTGGAACACTGGTGCAAAGATTGACTCTTTTAACAAATATCCATGCACTGTACATTGAATCTTCTAATTCTTTGGACACTACACACACAAATTGCTAAATTAGGCTTCAACCGTCTTATACTGGAGGCGATCCTAAACTTTTACTGAATGCAACTCGCGACTGACAGCCGCTGCCCCAACTGGTAAATCCGGCTCCCTTAATGTCTTGCACGACGCCTATACCACTTGTACTCTCCATGACGCCTGCTGTTTGCAGGGTGCTCCTCCCTGGCATATACACACTATTCTGCTCCACTTGGACCTACATGGATTATTGCCTCATATCCACTGCAATGGGCCCCTGGGTACAGTCAGTCGACCATGTAATGCACACTCTTTCTGACCACACCCCAGTATTAGCCACCTTCCATAGACCCTTCAGAGATACCCCAGACCATCTCTGGCTATTTCCCCCAATTACCCTACAAGAAGCTCTGTTTAGTTCCTCCCTACAGGAGTCGATCTTGGAATATTTTCATCTAAATGAGGGCTTTGTGGCTATCCAGGCTACACAATGGGAGGCCTTTAAAGCCTACACTAGAAGCATTTGTGTTTCACAACAGTCTGGGGTACTAGAAGAGATCCATGGGGATCTAACATGTGTTGAAAGCTCCCTCACCCAACTGGACCTCGAACCCGATCCGCCTCTTACGGCTACACAATCTCCTAATTGCCATATACACTATTAGTATAGTGCCTTGATTTGGCAGACTGCGAGGTCTTGTTTTTTTGGAGGTATCCCAGGGCTCACATGCATGATAGAGATGAGCAACTGTATGCATATTGGTGTGGCTACTGTGCCCCCCCCCGGGGGACACCTCCTACATCACCGAACTATACATTGACTCCAATTCTCAAGTGACCTCTAATGAAAACATACCTGCCACCCTCCTTCGATATTATACGCTTTACAATACTAGGCTCTCCAGGGACCTTTCGGCCTAAGCTGCCTATCTCAATGAGGTGGCCATAGTATGGCTTACCAGAAGCCATCAGCAATCTTTAAGTGAGCCTCTCACAGGCAGTTGATTTCTTGGGGCCAGTAAGACTCCAGGACTAGATGGTTTCACAGGGAATTTTTAAAAATGCTTTAAGCATATGCTGGCGCCACCGCTGCTGGAAATGTACATGGTGTCCATTGCTATTGGGGTACTCCCCACGGCAATAACCGAGGCAGTTATAACCTTACTCCTCAAGCTGGGTAAAAACCCTTGCTATTGCGGATCTCACCACCCCTTGCGGCTATTGAACTTCGACAATAAGATACTTACCAAAGTATTTTCAAACTATTTTGTGTTACTTATAAACTAAATAATTTTCCCTTCACTATCTGAGTTTGTCCCTCACTACTCCACCTCCTTAAATCTGTATTGGATGTTTTTGGTCTTTAATGGAATTTCCCCAAACACTAAAGCAGCTGTGGCCCTCCTGGATGCGGCAAAGACCTTCGACTCTTTAGGATGGCAATTTCTCCTGTCATCTTATGTATTTAGGGAATTCCACTGGGATTCTACGCACTGATTAATCTGTTATATTATGCCCTGACAGCATGCCTCAGACTTATCTCCTCTGTTACTGCTTAATATCATAATACCCGGGTCACACATCAGGGATGGCTGCTCTACCTTTACTATTCATCATTGCAATGGACCCTCATGTCCAAAATCTACGGCAGCACCATATGCACCACGGGTTAATATTCTGCCTCAGACCAGTGCTTGCATCACCGTACACAGATGATGTTCTTCTCTTTATCCACAACCCTGTGGGGAATCTAGCTTCTATCCTTCGAGAGGTGGTGCACTTTGAGAGCCCTTCCGGACTAAGATTAAGTGGGCCAAATCTACACTTTGACCATTGACAGAAGCCGCCGTTCGATTACAGTTCTACTTCCCCCTGAATCGGTGCAACAACCCAGTTAAATACCTAGGAATCCACATACACCGTGACAAGGAACAGGTGGTTTGATTGAACCATGGTCCCACTATCGACTCCCTGACCACTCAGGTGGATCATTGGATACGTCTTCCACTCTCCATTGTCGAGCTCATCTCTCATCAAAATTGTGGTTCTCCCCTTATTTTTATATTTCTTTCAAAGCATTACGATCATTCTGAATAATGTTATTTTTGCTACCTAGCGGGGATATTTTTACAGCATTTTTAGGCAAGTAAAGGCCCTCATTGAATGGGACAAAATGTTTCCTCCATATGAACAGGGAGGGTTTTGGGTACCTCACTCTCAGCTATACTATCTCACAGTTCAGTGCTGATACGCACACCTCTGGTTTCAGAGATGTCAGACTCCCATACACAACACCAGAGATTGACCTGGCTGCCAAAGTGACATTGGAAACAATATTGCCGAATGGTCTGCCATTGGACTCTGCTGACATACAACCACTGTCCACAACATTCTGGGCTTGATGCAAATTACCACATTTGTTGAAAGCCACATTGCTGTTTTCCCCTTTCCTGGTCATTGCCAACAACCCATGGCTCCCTCACAGTACAGAGACACTGATTTGAAGCATGCTGATACAGTAAAATATCCATACATTTGGTGACTTTTTTCCTAATTGTCATGCCTTTTCCCACTCCACAGACTTTCGGTTGGCATCTGGGACGGTGATGGACCACTTCATATTTGAATGAATTCACAGTGTACTCTGTGCACAGATACCATTAGCACCTGATAACTTTTGCACCCCTTACACTCCTGTTAGACAAGGACAGTGGTACTCAACTAGTGTCTAAACTCCATCATTCATGCCTATCTTTGCTACCCGTCAATGTCCAAAACCTGATTTGGGCACTCTGTTAACAGAAGAAATCTGGTATGCCTGTTGTCAGCAAACTCGGTCATTATCCCCCAGACACCGCCACAAACTCATTCATTCTAAATTCCTGCATCATGCATACCTTACTCAGCTAGCCTCCATTGATACGCTAGCTCCTGATCCCCTAAGTGCCCTAAGTTTATTTTTATTTATTTGTTTAAGGAGTTTTATATAGCGCTGGCCAGACCCGTGGGTATCAGAGTGCTTTAGAACAGTTATAATGCAGGAATCCCAAAATAAGGCATAGGTCTACATGTTGGTTCAGAAATCCCGGCGTGTGGTACAACAATTGAGGCATGGCATCCTGAGAGCCTCAAAGAGTGCATTTTGTCTTGGGTAGAACCATTTTCAGGGAGGGGGAGCAGGACGGGGCGTAGGGGCCTTTGGAGGAGGTAGATTTTGGTGACAAAGTGTCATGGTGCTGCAGAATGTCGGCATGTGCCCTTCAGCGAAGGTTAACTGTTCGGGAAGGCATGGTTGAGGAAGCGATCTTTTAGGAGTTTTTTTAATTTTACAAAGGACGGGATAGTCCTAATGTCTGCTGGGATGGAGTTCCAGATTTTGGGTGCATTTCCAGCAAAGGATCGTAAAGCGGTTTTTTTGTTTGCGTATTTTCATAGGGATGAGCAGTAGTTAGTTGGAGCTCCTGATGTTCCATGTCTGGCCGGCCTTTTTGAGTTTGGAAGCCAGGTTTTCGGGTTTCCCTGTGTGGAGGGCCTTGTGCATGAGGCAGGCAATTCTGAAGCTGGCACGCAACTCTACTGGGGGCCATTTTAGTTCTTTAACTGCTGGTGCAATGTGCTCAAAATTCCTGACTCCGGTGACCATTCTGGCTGCTGCATTTAGAGTTGTTTTGAGGGGGGCTAGGTGGGATTTCGCTGTACCATTGAGGATAGCATTTCCATATTTGAGTCTAGATATCACCATGGATTGGGTGGCTTGTTTGAGGTCTTTGGGCGGGATGAAGGGTTTTATTTTATTGAGAAACTTCAGATTGAGGATGGCACTCTTCGCGGAGTTGTTGTGTCTGTCCATGTTAAGTTTTGGGTCTAGGGTGATTCCTAATGATTTTATTCAGTTGGCCGGAGTGAGATTTCCATTGAGATCATCGATTGCTTTGAGCCATTCCATGATTTGGGGGGTTTCTTCCTTGTTGGAGATGAGGAGGATTTCGGTTTTGTCTTGGTTGAGCTTAAGGTGGTTTATGGATAGCTAATGTTGGACTACATTGAGATTGTTATTTAGTCTCTGGATGTCTTCAAAGGAGGAGGTTTTCAGATAGATTTGGGTGTCTTCTGCATGGAGGTGGAAGGTGATGTTGGATTTTTTGAGTAGTCAGGTGAGGGGTTCAATATAGATGTTGAACAGTTGAGTGGAGAACACTTATCCTTGGGGGACACCTCTGTTGACGGGGTGTGAGTCGGACGTGAAGGTTTTAATTTTTATCCTTTGGGAGCAGTTTTGTAAGAAGGAGGAGAACCATTGTATGACCACCTCATCTGCACCTACCCTGTCTTGGAGAGCCTTGATAAATAGATTGTGATCAACTGTATCAAAGGCTGCCGATAAGTTCAGGAAGATGAGAAATCAGCATTTGTCAGTATCTAGAGATTTGTGAATGTCATCCCAGATGTTAAGGATCGTGGTCTTGGTGCTATAGCCTTTTCTGAATCCCGATTGGTGGGGATCTAGAAGGTTAATGCTGTCCATGTGCTGAGTTAGTTGTAAAAGAACGCACTTTTCAAGGGTTTTGGCAAGGAGGGGGGAGATTGGAAACAGGTCTGAAGTTGTTCAAATCGTTGGTGTCAAGGCCGGGCTTTTTCAAGAGTGGTGTGACTTGGCCGACTTTGAGGCAGTCAGGTATGAGACCAGTTCTCAAAGAGCTGTTTATGATCTTGCACCGGAATGGAACTATGGAGAGTTTCAGCTTTTTTGTCAATTTAGTGGGTAAAGGATCTAGTGCGTGAAATGCGGGTTTGGAGGTGGCGATCAGTTTGAGATTCTCAGTTTCAGGAATGGGGTTGGAGGCTTTTCAGGTTTTCATGGGGTGCTTGTGTGTGTTTGCTTCAGTTTCTGGGGGTGGGTTTGTGCATGAGGGGTTGGAGTTAATGTCTAGTGGGAGTACAATCTTGGTGATTTTGTCGCATAGGTCTTTGGAGGCCTGGCCTGAAGTAGCGTAGGGCTTGGAAGTTTGTTGTCTGATGTTGTTCAATAGTTCTTTGGATCTGTTTTTCGAGTTGTCCAGGTGTGGTGAAGAAGAAGGTATACTTTTTATTTTTAATGTGTTTGTTGTATTTCCTTCGGGTTGCTTTAAGTTGCTTGTGGAAGCTTGTAGTGGGGTTGTTCCTCCAAACTCGTTCTGCTGCTCTTAGTTGTCTTCTTTCAGTGTTGATGTCTGAGTTGAACCGTGATTTGGATGGATTGTTTTTAGGGGGGGCTAGTTGATCTAGGATGGAAGTCATAGTAGGGTTATAGTGAGTGGTGATTTCTGTTGTAGAGATGTTGTCCGTGGAGGTAGGCAGGAGTGAGTATACCCTTTTTTCAAAGAAGGCCGTGGAGATCTAACTAAGATTTCTCGTCCATTTAGGGGGGTCTTGGGTGGGGGTTGATGAGTGATTGGTTGAGTGATGTGGAATAGGATAAGACCAGACCAGTCAACGGGTAGGATCTGATAGATTGTGATAGTGTCCCGTTGGGAGATATTGGCATCAAGGATTGCTCCTTTGTTGTGGGTAGCTTCTGAACAGTGCTGGGTGAGGTTGTTGCTGTGTAGCAGCTCATTTAGGTTCTGGATTACCCAGGGTGTAACAAAGGCCCCCACAGCCCCCGCATTGCGGGGGGGCCTGAGCTTGAGGGGCCCCCTCAGCACACACTAGTTGCTGCATTGGTTTCTTTGACTGTACTCTAATAGCCTTTGTTAAATAAAACAACGTTTTTTTTTTTTACTGAAACTCGGAATCATGCAGTAGATTGTACCACCAGTAGTAAGCATGGGCGTAAAATCCGTTCCGCTCACGGATTTTGCGGATTTTCGGCAAATTCGCAATCCACGAACTCTCGCAAATTTGCTGAAAATTCGCAAATTCGCACGCAGCGGATGTTTTTGCTTGGTGATACAATATTGTGGCGCGCGGCGTTCACTTACCATCATTCAGCGTTTGCAGAGTTGTTTTTCTCCATGTTTTGCGTGTGCTGCCCATTTTGCATCTTGCTGCAGGATCCCGCGGGAGTTTGTTGACTGCGATTACATCATCGCGCCTTGCCACCTTGAACAGCGAGAGTTTGTCAACGCGAGTACGCCGTGATCACGCATCACGAGAGTTCGTAATTGCGAACACGTAGTTGCGGCGGGCAGCAACAATCTCGCACTCGGGAAATTGCAAAATTTGCAATTCTGCACAAGAAATCCACCAGCAAGCAGCATAAACCTTCTGAAAATGATGATTTTTATCTGAATAACTCCTCAGGTTGACATTTGCCTGCACTTTTTTTTGCAAGGAGTCCATTTTGGGGGGGGTGGAGGAACGCAGTGCCCCTCAGTCTCCAACTTCCTGTTCCTGTCCAGCAGGCTCCTCCCAGTGCTTTCTTCAGGTGCTGGTCACTTTGATTTGGATCTTGACCTGGAAGGATTACTTTTTGTGGATGCTGCTGGATATTTGGATTTGAGGCCTTTTTGACTTTCTTTGGATCACTTTTGGATTAGAAATTTCACAAGTAAGTTTGTTTGGGGCATTACAGTTGCAACTACAATTTTAGAATTTTCGATTTTTGGGCTGTTGTTGGGGCCTTTTGCCCAGGGGTACTCAGTGGTGCATGGACTGATCTTTCTGTGGGTTCACTTTAATGTAAACATCATGGAGGGCATGGATGGCATTGGATTGTGGTGATTTTTGTGTGTTTTTCGATTTTTGGGCTGTTGTTGGGGCCTTTTGCCCAGGGGTACTCAGTGGTGCATGGGCCTATTCTTTCTGCGGGGTGTTTTGAATTTGAACATGATTGAGGGCAAGGATGGCATTGGATTGTGGTGATTTTTGTGTGTTTTTTCGATTTTTTGGGGTGTTGATGGGGCCTGTCCTTGTGGGTGGGGGCCATTTTGAGGACTGGTACAGGCAGGGCCTGGCAATGTGGTGGGGGTCTAGGGGCCATCTTGAAGCCAGGCAGTGTGCTTTGTTGTGCCTTAGGCCTGCACCCAGTCTGCCATGCTTTCATTCATTATGCCCAGGGATACTCTGTGGTGCATGGTCCTAGTCTTTCTGTAGGGTGTCTTGAATTTGACCATGATTGAGGGCATGGATATCCCAATTCCTGATATTGGTTTTTAATTTTTCAGATAGGACGGCCCCTCTCCGTCCCTTCCCCCACTGTAACGGTCCTGATGAAGACCCCGGCAAAGGACTGAATTTAGCCTACAAATAGGGGTCGAAACGTCGACGCCTCTTTACTTTGGGACATCCGGCACATCTCCTGTATCCGATTGAACTATACATGTGACCGTAGAATGTCCATATTTGAAATACCTGCTCAATGCTTGCCTTAATTGATGTAGGCCGTTTTGGTTTATTGGAATAATTCCTAATTCCTTGTTGATTTTTGGATTTATGTACATCATGTTTAAGTCTGTGTACTATCTTTAAAATCTTTCTCACAGCCTTTGAGCACACCCCCCTCCCTCTTCCCATTTTGGGGCCATTTCACTTTCCGATTTCTCGTTTCTCTTCTAATGATTGTAACAATGCTTTACTAATCGTTATGATGTGTTGTTGAATAAATGACAACATTTTCTCCTTTTTGAATACCACCTTAGTCTCTTCAATTTTTAATTTGTTATTGGTTGTTTATAAATAATTCTTCCTCACGGGGACCCTCCCTATACATTTACCTAGTCTTTCTGTGGGGTGTCTTGAATATGAACATGATTGAGGGCATGGATGGCATTGGATTGTGGTGAATTTTGTGTGTTTTTCAATTTTTGGGCTGTTGTTGGGGCCTTTTGCCCAGGGGTACTCTGTGGTGCATGGGCCTAGTCTATCTGTGGGGTGTCTTGAATTTGAACATGATTGAGGGCATGGATGGCATTGGATTGTGGTGATTTTTGTGTGTTTTTTCGATTATTGGGGGTGTTGATGGGGCCTGTCCATGTGGGTGAGGGCCTTTTTGAGGACTGGTACAGGCAGGGCCTGGCCATGTGGTGGGGGTCTAGGGGCCATCTTGAAGCCAGGCAGTGTGCTTTGTTGTGCCATAGGCCTGCACCCAAACTGCCATGCTTTGTTTCATCCATTATGCCCAGGGGTACTCTGTGGTGCATGGGCCTAGACTTTCTGTGGGGTGTCTTGAATTTGAAAATGATTGAGGGCATGGATGGCATTGGATTGTGGTGATTTATGTGTGTTTTTTCGATTTTTGTGGGTGTTGATGGGGCCTGTCCATGTGGGTTTGAGCAACTTTGAGGACTGGTACAGGCAGGGCCTGGCCATGTGGTGGGGGTCTAGGGGCCATCTTGAAGCCAGGCAGTGTGCTTTTTTGTGGCATAGGCCTGCACCCAGTCTGCCAAGCTTTCATCCATTATGCCCAGGGGTATTCTGTGGTGCATGGGCCTAGTCTTTCTGTGGGGTGTCTTGAATATGAACATGATTGAGGGCATGTATGGCTTTGGATTGTGGTGATTGTTGTGTGTTTTTCGATTTTTGGGCTGTTGTTGGGGCCTTTTGCCCAGGGGTACTCTGTGGTGCATGGGCCTAGTCTTTTTGTGGGGTGTCTTGAATTTGAACATGATTGAGGGCATGGATGGCATTGGATTGTGGTGATTTTTGTGTGTTTTTTTCGATTTTTTGGGGTGTTGATGGGGCCTGTCCATGTGGGTTGGGGCCATTTTGAGGACTGGTACAGGCAGGGCCTGGCCATGTGGTGGGGGTCTAGGGGCCATCTTGAAGCCAGGCACTGTGCTTTGTTGTGCCATAGGCCAGCACCCAGTCTGCCATGCTTTGTTTCATCCATTATGCCCAGGGGTACTCTGTCAGTTGTGCATTTTATTGCTCTTTCCATTTTGGGGGCTGGGTATAATAAAAATGCTTACTTGCAAACTATTAATGAAGCGCTACATATGCAACATTTATTTAACTGATGTTCCTCTGGCTTTGTTTGCTTTTAGGTGCAGAAAGACGAATCATCAGCCTCATCGTTCGTGCAGCACAACGTCACGTGTAGCCACAGACAACTCTGCAACTTGTGCAACTGCCGCCTGCTGTTCTGACATCTGAAGAAGATGGCCCCAAAAAAAGTTGCCCGTAGTTCCTCTAGCAAGAAAGTTGCCAGTAAGGAGCAGAAGAAGCAAGTGGCGCCACTTACCAAGGAGACTGGTGTGCCGAACGCCGCATTTTTTGGGAATAAAAAAAAAGTACACCTTCAGCAGCAGCGGGGTGTGCTTGGGACCAAGCTGGGAGCAGCACCCCTGCTCCATTGGGCTCAGTGCCACCACCACCACGCCAACTTAAGTCCAAGCCCTTGAGTGCTGCAGAGGCAGCCAATCTAGTTGTTCAATCACCATCGACCAGTGATGTTGGCTCATCGCAAGAAAGTAGTAGCATCCCTCAATCAACACAGGTTGTTGTAACTCATCTGACGAGTGTTCAACCACCACAGCCGCAACAAAACCACATGTGCAAGTACAAGCCTAAGTACATGTGGAAGGAGAGGCGGCGCAAGGAGAAGCGTAAGCAGAGGTGCATGGAGCGGCACAAGTGCCCACAATAGTTGTTCCTCCCGAAGTAGGGGCCCATCAGGAAATCGACATTCAAGCCGAGGTATCATTTGAGGAAGCCACTCCTCCTGATCATTCATTGTCTTACAGAGCCCTAGCAAGGAAAAGATCAAGGATGGTGTCTACATCTTCTTCAAGCCCCCTTCCTTCTGATGATATGGATCTAAATTGGGAACCACCAGAGCCGTCTGAGAGTGAGGCACACCATAATCTGACAAAGGTAGCTAAGCGTAAAAGGAAGGTCCCCGAAAGTCTCGTATTTATGGAGTGTGATGATGATGCTGAACAAGAAGTGGCGTATAATCCTGCTGATAAAGACTCTCACAACGACGACGCAGTCATCAAAAACGTCACTCCAGGCTCAGCGGGCATGCAGCAAACAGACATTTTTACCCTAGCCCGAAATGCTGCTGAGCGTGATGTTGGCGACGTGGGAATGGGACCACCACCAATGCAGTTAACTAGTACACCACCACCTACCGCTTCCATATTTTCTCTCCAGAAGGGACCTACATCCACCTCCACCTCCATTTCCTCAATTAGTGGTGCTGTAAGTGCACAACGTAGTAAATTTCGGCAACACACATCCTTCACTTCATCCGGCATTAGCATTCCCAGTATCGCCTTCTCCGCTCCCCACAGACATTTGAAGTCCGCAGTTTGGGTCTTCTTTAGTTTTAGCAAAACAAGGGAAAACATAGCCATTTGTACCATTTGTAAGTTTGGAGTTAGTCGTGGTAAGCTTGGTACCAACTATGGTACCGGAGGCCAAAGAGGTCATCTTGAGAGACAGCACACTGTCAAATGGCATGCGCACCTAAAGGAGATCAAGGAAGCCCGAATTGCAAGTCAACAAACCGTATCGGTTGATGTTTCATCTGATGATGACGAGGAGGAAGAAGGGTCAAACTTTCCTTCAGTTACACCCAGTACCCCTGTCAGCAGCACACCCCCTGCAAGATATATGAGCCACACTAAGAGTGTGGGAGAGAGTGAGACACCAACACAAAAGAGTTCATCATCACCGGGCGTAACTGGGTCGAAGAAGTCATCATCATCCCGTAAAATCATGGTCCAGCCCACCACCCCCTTTTGTACCACCATTAGAAGCATGTTGTTTTCAGATGCAGAGCGTGCGGGGAGTGATTTTGGAAATTTGCCTGAAAATTTCTACGTTCCCATTGTTGTAGTTTTGCTTTTTGGCTGTTTGCGGGTCTTCTACTTGTTTTCGCCTGGGTTGACAGCTCTGGGGCCATTGCTTGGAAGGTCTAATACCGGAAAAAAGTGTTTTTGAGAAAATCAGTGAGGAAAAAGTTTTTGCATTTTCTGACATTTCGCTCACTTTATCGTTTTTGGGGGCCTGTTTGGAGGGCTTCCTGGTGTTTGTGGGTGGGTTTTGGGGTCTTGAAGCAACGCTGGTTATGGATACTTTTGAATGCAAGTGGTTTGAAGAAAATCCATGGTGGTAAAGGGGAGTTAGGGCCTAGCTGCAGAGCGCGCGCGGAGTGATTGTGGAAATTTGCCTGAATATTTCAAAGTCCCCATTTTTGTATTTTTGTTTTTTGGCTGTTTGGGGGTCTTCTACTTGTTTCAACCTGGGTTGAAAGGGTCTAGGGCCATTGCTTGAAAGGTCTAATACCGGATAAAATTGGTTTGGAGAAAATCGGAGCAGAAAAAGATTTTGCGCTTTTGATCACTTGCTTGTCTTTGGGGTGCTGTTGGGCGGGCTTTTAGGTCGTTGTGGGTGGGTTTTGGGGTCTGGGAGCACTGCTGGCACAGTCTAATGTTGATTGCATTTGATTTTCAGGAAATCCATGGTGGAAAAGCAGAGTTAGGTCCTAGCTGCACAGCGTATTTGGACTGAATTCCAGGTAGTAGGCCCATTTTTGCTTTTTGCCAGTTTGGTGGTGTTCTGCTTTTTTGCGGGTGGCTGCAGGGGTCTGGGGCCATTGCTGGGAATGTCTAATACCGGATCAAAGTGGTTTGGACAAAATCAGAGGTGATTTTTTTTTTGCGTTTTTGCTGACTTGCTTGTCTTTGAGGTGCTGTTTGGGGGGGTCCGGGTGTTTGTGGGTGGGTTTTGGGGACTGGGAGCACTGCTGGGTATGGATACTTTTGATTGCAAGAGGTTTGAAGCAAATCCATGGTGGCAAAGGGGAGTTAGGGCCTAGCTGCAGAACGCGAGTGGAGTGATTTCGGAAATTTGCCTGAAAATGTCTAAGTCCACATTTTTGTAGTTTTGCTTTTTGGCTGTTTGGGGGTCTTATACTTGTTTTCGCCTGGGTTGATGGCTCTGGGGCCATTGCTTGGAAGGTCTAATACCGGAAAAAAGTGTTTTGGAGAAAATCTGTGAGGAAAAAGTTTTTGCATTTTCTGACATTTTGATCACTTTAGTGTTTTTGGGGGCCTGTTTGGGGGGCTTTCTGGGGTTTGTGGGTGGGTTTTGGGGTATTGGAGCAACGCTGGGTATGGACACTTTTGAATGCAAGTGGTTTGAAGAAAATCCATGGTGGCAAAGGGGAGTTAGGGCCTAACTGCAGAGCGCGCGCGGAGTGATTGTGGAAATTTGCCTGAAAATTTCAGAGTCCCCATTTTTGTAGTTTTGCTTTTTGGCTGTTTGGGGGTCTTCTACTTGTTTCCGCCTGGGTTGAAAGGGTCTGGGGCCATTGCTTGGAAGGTCTAATTCCAGATAAAAGTGGTTTGGAGAAAATCGGAGCAGAAAAAGATTTTGCGCTTTTGATCACTTGCGTGTCTTTGGGGTGCTGTTTGGCGGGCTTTTAGGTTGTTGTGGGTGGGTTTTGTGGTCTGGGAGCACTGCTGGCACAGTCTAATGTTGATTGCATTTGATTTTCAGGAAATCCATGGTGGAAAAGCGGAGTAAGGTCCTAGCTGCACAGCGTATTTGGACTGAATTCCAGGTAGTAGGCCCATTTGTGCTTTTGCCAGTTTGGTGGTGTTCTGATTTTTTGCGGGTGGCTGCAGGGGTCTGGGGCCATTGCTGGGAATGTCTAATACCGGATCAAAGTGGTTTGGACAAAATCGGAGGTGAATTTTTGTTTTATGTTTTTGCTGACTTGCTTGTCATTGAGGTGCTGTTTGGGGGGTTCCGGGTGTTTGTGGGTGGGTTTTGGGGTCTGGGAGCACTGCTGGGTATGGATACTTTTGATTGCAAGAGGTTTGAAGCAAATCCATGGTGGCAAAGGGGAGTTAGGGCCTAGCTGCGGAGCGCGCGTGGAGTGATTTTAGTAATTTGCCTGAAAATGTCTGTCCCCATTTTTGTAGTTTTGCTTTTTGGCTGTTTGGGGGTCTTCTACTTGTTTTCGCCTGGGTTGATGGCTCTGGGGCCATTGCTTGGAAGGTCTAATACCGGAAAAAAGGGTTTTGGAGAAAATCTGTGAGGAAAACGTTTTTGCATTTTCTGACATTTTGCTCACTTTAGTGCTTTTGGGGGCCTGTTTGGGGGGCTTCCTGGTGTTTGTGGGTGGGTTTTGGGGTATTGGAGCAACGCTGGGTATGGACACTTTTGAATGCAAGTGGTTTGAAGAAAATCCATGGTGGCAAAGGGGAGTTAGGGCCTAGCTTCAGAGCGCGCCGGGAGCGATTGTGGAAATTTGCCTGAAAATGTCAATGTCCCCATTTTTGTAGGTTTGCTTTTTGGCTGTTTGGGGGTCTTCTATTTGTTTCCGCCTGGGTTGAAAGGGTCTGGGGCCATTGCTGGGAAGGTCTAATACCGGATAAAAGTGGTTTGGAGAAAATCTGAGCAGAAAAAGATTTTGCGCTTTTGATCACTTGCCTGTCTTTGGGTTGCTGTTTGGTGGGCTTTTAGGTTGTTGTGGGTGGGTTTTGGGGTCTGTGCTGGCACAGTCTAATGTTGAACCGCATTTTTTTTTCAGGAAATCCATTATGGAAAAGCGGAGTTAGGGCCTAGCTGCACAGCGTATTTGGACTGAATTCCAGGTAGTAGGCCCATTTTTGCTTTTTGCCAGTTTGGGGGTGTTCTGCTTTTTTGCGGATGGCTGCAGGGGTCTGGGACCATTGCTGGGAAAGTCTAATACCGGAAAAAAGTGTTTTCGAGAAAATCCGTGAGGAAAAAGTTTTTGCATTTTCTGACATTTCGCTCACTTTAGCCTTTTTGGGGGCCTGTTTGGGAGGTTTCCTGGTGTTTGCGGGTGGGTTTGGGGTCTTGGAGCAACGCTGGGTATGGATACTTTTGAATGCAAGTGGATTGAAGAAAATCCATGGTGGCAAAGGGGAGTTAGGGCCTAGCTGCAGAGCGCGCGCGGAGTGATTGTGGAAATTTGCCTGAAAATGTAAAAGTCCCCATTTTTGTAGTTTTGCTTTTTGGCTGTTTGGGGGTCTTGTACTTGGTTCCGCCTGGGTTGAAGGGTCTGGGGCCATTGCTGGGAAGGCCTCATACCTGATAAATGTGGTTTGGAGAAAATCGGAGCAGAAAAAGATTTTGCGCTTTTGATCACTTGACTGTCTTTGGGGTGCTGTTTGGCGGGCTTTTAGGTTGTTGTGGGTGTGTTTTGGGGTGTGGGAGCACTGCTGGCATAGTCTAATGTTGATTGCATTTGTTTTTCAGGAAATCCATGGTGGAAAAGGGGAGCTAGGGCCTAGCTGCACAGCGTATTTGGACTGAATTCCAGGTAGTACGCCCATTTTTGCTTTTTGCCAGTTTGGGGGTGTTCTGCTTTTTTGCGGGTGGGTTGGCAGGTCTTGGGGCATTGCTGGGAAGGTGTAATACCGGATAAAAGTGGTTTGGAGAAAATCCATGCTGAAAAGCGTTTTGGCACATTAACTTAGGGCTCGTTAGGGTTAGCACTAGCAGCAGGATTGCATGTGTTTCGGGGTGTTCTAGATTTTTGCAACTGAGTTCTGGGGTCTTAGAGCACTCGTGGGAATGTGTAATTTTGGTTGCAAGTGGTTTGAAGAAAATCCATGGTGGGAAAGGGGGGATTTGGCCTAGTTAAAGAAAGCGTTTGCCACTATTTTTAAATTAGGGCTCGTTATTGTTAACAGTATTGTATTGCATGTGTTTGGGTGGGGGGCTGTTTGTGGGGGGGTTTGCGAGTCTTGGAGCAATGCTGGGTATGGATACTTTTGCTTGCTTGCAAGTGGTTTGAATACAATCTATGGTGGGTAAGGGGGGATTTGGGCCTACTTTACTTTCAAAGTACGTTTTGTCACCATTTTCAACTAGGCCTCGTTTTTGGAGATCTGATTGGGGGTCTTCTACATTTTTGCGACTGGGTTTAGTAAGGGTCTGGAAGCACTGCTGGGAAGGTCTAATTTTGTTCTAAAACACAGTTTACAGTACACCTAGCTTGAGGGGAAAGATCCGCTAAAATAATTCGCCCATACTTATTTATCCTTCAAAAGGAGACTCAGACAGAGTACGCACTTTCAAAAATATTATACTGTCAATTAGGAAACTCAAAGTGTGACTTTTTGCACTACACAGCGTACATACCTTATATTTATTTGTCAGTGGTGTTCTAATATCACTTCCTGTTTTTCCATCAATAATTACAGGCCGGGTTTCAGCCAGTGCAATGGGAAAAAAAGGATAAAGCCAGGCTTCACATTAGCTAGCCGCAATTCAGCATCCGCCAGACAGGCAGTGGACAGGGTGTCTTCTGGTCACCAACATTGATGGACGGAGCGTCAGATGGAATGGAGGAGTCCCGCTAATAAGAGGAATGGTTTGATGCATGCAACTTACCAAATTCAACAGGACAACTACAACAACATACAGATACAGTATCCGTTCTTTACTAATTATCTTTTAAGTAATGCTATTGCTGTGAACTTCTATGAGTGTGACTCTGCATTTCTAAATTCATCCCTACAGCCATTCTATAGGTTTTACTTCTGCTATTTTTAAACCTAATTTAATGTAAGAAGTGTTTCTCTGAGTGCAGAGATAGGCAAGTGAAAACGCATAGGTATTACTGCAGCCCTGTACTGTCGCATTCTTCCATTCACGGTTGTCGAAAGTACTACTTACTTTTCAGTAACCATGCATGCAGTAGTGCATGCACTTCCTTTATGTCACTAAAAAGATTTATGGTTAGCTTTGTATTCAAAGATTTATTTATATTCAATTATTGTTTGTCCATGCTGTGCTTTTTTTTTTCTTCTCTCAACAAAACTTTTCCAAAAAACCTCATTCCCATCCATTTTCCAAACCCTAACCCTCTTCCCCCAGGCTGTGTGGTTTTGATTGATGTGTGACTTAATGACAACAATAATTCCACACACTTGCTGGGGAGGATAAGGTCATAGCAACAGGCTGGTGAAGGAATCCGAGGATATATTCTTACTCAGCTTGACACTGAGTCACTATTGGCAAATGAAAGCAGATTTTCATGTGTGCCATCAACTTGATTGGTCATCAAGAATATCCTCCTCCTAGACGTGGCAAATTATTACGCTTCTGTGTCCTTCACCTTCAGTACTATTTCTTGTAGTAGTAGCCAATGTCAAAGAAATTCAACGTAAGTACTAGTTATACTTTCAATACTTTACCATTTGTTAGGCTACATTGTGGCACTGTTCTAGTGTACTGTCACCTGCAATATTCTCTATTGTACCGTTCTAATGCTACGGTAAGGACAAACAAGGTTTCATTTTCTTTTTTTTGCAGATGCTGCAACTGCCACTGTGTAACACCACAAGTACCACCGTAATGATGACATTTCATCCGCCCCGGATTGCCAACCTTAATCGCCATTTCCCATGCAGCCTGCCCTGTGCCTAGCCCTATTTCCAAACACAAATTACAGGTAAGATAAGTGTTTAAGGGGAGGTAGTATAATGGAGAATTAGGAGACAGGAGAGACTGACAGTCCTAGGACTATTGAATTCACTTACTCTGTGACAGGCACTTAGTTTTAAAAACATTTGGGCAATTACTTACTAGTACTTACACAACTTGAATCAAGATGCCACTAAAGTTTCAGGAAAACAAACTTACTGTTAAACCCCCACCCACCAGCCTCAAAAGCAGTAAAAAACACGTATGCTAAGATAAAGTTTAAAGTATATTTATATATCCCTAACATAAATAATCTCCCGCAAGACCCAACCCACCCCCCCCTCCCGAACCCCAACGAATGTCTGTGAAAACGAAGTCAAAAAATGTAGAAAACCCAAATCCCAATTCCCACCCCCCAGAAGTCTTTAAAAAAGGGGCAAGGGACAGTCTCCTCCTACTGCTGGCTGCTGTTGACTTTTCGGGCCAGGTCGGCATGCTCCTTGCGGAGGGTCTCCAGCAGGGTTTTGGTGTTTAGGAGCTCCTGCTCGAGGTAGGACACCCTGAGGGAAAGGTGGTGCATCCTTTTTTTGCAACTGCTGTGGCGGGCAGCTGATTTCTTTGCTGCTCAGCGGTGGCGGGTGGCTGCGGTACCCCGGCTCCGTACCCCTGGAGACCTGCTGCGCTGACTGGCTGACCCAGGGAGCGCGGAGGAGGATGCAGGTGTCGCCGTGGATGTTGTTGACGTACTCTGCGTGTCCTCCTCCTCCTGGGCCACCAGCCGCCGATATTCGGTGACAGTGGCCTCCAGCCTCCGTTGCCGGGCCCTTTTAGCCAGCTCCTTCTGTGTTGGTTTGGAAGGAGCATCTATATGAAGAAAGAAAGACATAGTCTGTAACCAATGCTCTTTAAGATTAGCACAAAATGATTCAGCAGAAAGTTGTGTCACAGTTGAACTAGCAACTTGCAAGCGCAATACATAACTATTGTGGCCAGTATCTATCTAACCTCCCACTTCTTCATCCTTGCTCTAACATTAGTGGGAGTTTAAGGAATCAATTCTACGAGCACTATGGACTCACTCAATTAGAGTCGACTATGACAGTACACCAGTCTTCTTCTTCTTCTCTCTTGTTTAGCAAAATTGGTACGTTAACTTCTGTAAGCTGGCATAATGCCAGCGCAGTCAACTTGCACCCAAGAAAAACAGACGCGAGTGAGACAGACTTGCGTTACTGTACCAGTCCAGTACATGCAGGTGGTGATGCTCTTACTTTTCTATTATGGGTGGCACAGAGAATACTCTGTTACAAGGGCTACTGCTTAATTAATTTAACTTTCACCATACAGTGCCAATGAATACTAGAAAAGGAAAATGAAGAAGATAAATAATCTGATTATCTATCACTGCACATGGTATGTATTTGCTTACATATGGGATGCCTTTAGGTGCTTTGATTTTTATTGAGTAAACGGTGATACATCCACACATGAATGACCGAGTTCTACTAAACTTATTAACAGAGGTAGTGAGTGGCCATCCTAATAGCTGGATATATGCTGTGCTTGCAATACAAACTACTGCTACTATTCATGGTAGTATTCGGACAAAATTACAACTTCTTTTCCTTGCCTTTCCTACACTGGGATGGACGTGCGGGTGCCGTGTTACATGCTCTTCAAAGTAACACTTAGTTCATCCAGTGACCGTCTACTCTCTCTAGATACACATATGCTATTTAAGAGTCAGATAGTACCATGATCCAGGCATCCATCCATTCAAACTATATGTCAATCATTCTTCTTCATGTCTCTTATCTGGACAAACCTTACATTTTCTCACGGGGAGCACACTATGCAGTCTGCAATCTCAATAAGTAAGGAATATAAGAGCTTACCACTGCCCGCCACTACCGTGGCAACCCGCACAGCAGTTTGGTCTGGCACTTGCACCGCCTCCTCCCCAGAACTTTCCTCCTCCACCTCCGCGCTGGGCCCAACACCAGATGTTCCACCTACAAAGTGCTCACTAGTATTTTGTCTAGGAATGAAGAAATGTGAATACAGAGCCAATCTAATAATTTGTGACTGTCTACTCTAAAGTAAAAATGTCCGTTTTTCCAGGGAAGTGTGTTTTCTTGCTGCACTTTTTGGCACAACTGATGAATGCTTGCTTTTTAACACGCACCATTTTTCTCATAACAGACAGAAGCTTCACTTCTAAGAACAAATCATCATCACTAGGACGGAGGGACCAACGATTCAGCACCAAAAAGAAAAATTCAAATTCAAACCAGGTGAGGGCTCGGCTCCCCCACAATAAATGTGTGAAATAAATCACTATAAGCACTTTTCCATTTTTAATCAACCGTTTATGTTTTATGACAAGCTTGATTTTAATAAATATTTTTACTTTTAATAAAGCTTCAAAACTTAAATAGACTCTGTGGTTTTTGGTCAAGAGTGAATGAGCAAAAGGTTTTGCAATTTGCAAGCATGAGTCCGTGCCTCTGACACTTCTGGACTCTGACTCCGTACTCTTGTCCTGCGTTGGATAATCATCATTGGGGATCATTCATCGATGAATTCGGGAGCTAAATGACTCTGCCACACTATCTAGTCAGTAAGGAGATTGGGGGTTCTTCAAAGTCTGATATCACTGAGGTATGTGGAAAGTCTACCTGCGCCTATTATAATTGATAAACAATGCACTATTTAGTGTCCATATTTCTGTTTGTGCAGATTTGTCCCTGCAACAGTAGTAGTATGGATTGTCCTCCTATCTAAACCAAAAGTAAAGTAGTATCTTATTCTTTCTTGGTGGTCATTCACCTTTTTATTGTTGGTAATTGTCAAAGCATAAACATTTAGAAGACTTGAAAAGACATTATGGTCAATCCCAGAGGACTTCACTCAGTGCATAGAGCTATTGCTGACTAGAATGGGAGTTTTGTTTAACACCTTTTGCCAAATGTGCAATCTTAGTTAGCAAACACAGACAGACTAATAAGAATAATCTAGTAATACCACAGGAAGTCATAGTCGAGGCAGGATAAGAATTTACCGCCCGATTCATGAACCTAAATTGCGCTCGCAAGGGGCCGGATTCTGAGAATCCGGCCCTTTGCGAGAGCGATTTGTGCATTTGGGATTCAGCATCCCAAATGCAAAAATCGCTAATTGCGATGTCGCAAATGTGCGAGGAATTACATTTAAGGAATCTCTATTAGAGATTCCTTAAATGCAATTCAACATCCAATTTAAAATTGGGAATTCGCAATTTCTTGCTGCAATTTACCGCGAGGTCAGACCTCGCGGTAAATTGCGAAAACTCAGAAAAATGCATTTAAATGCATTTATCTGAGTTGCATGTTACACACACACATGTCCTTTGGACATGTGTGTGTGCAACACCTGTGTGAAATTTCATTTGAGGGGTGCTACAGGGTGTCCTGTGGACACCCCTGGCACCCTTCAAATCGCAATCTTATTTGCGATTAGCTAATTGCTAATCGCAAATAAGGAATACTCCCCATTCATTCCTATGGGCCTTTTGGCCCATAGGAATGAATGGCGAGTTATTCCTTATTTGCGATTAGCAATTTGCTAATCGCAAATAAGGAATCAGTAGGAATCGCATTTTATTATGCGATTCCTACATAATTACCGTTTTGCGAGTCCTTAATAGCGAATCGCTATGATTCGCTATTAGGGGCTCGCAAAACGGCCCGTTGATGAATCAGGCTGTTAGATACAGTCTACAAGAAGATCAAAGACGATTTAGAAAAAATCGAATGAGGAACGCTAGGAAAAAATAGGTACTCTATATTAAAAATTAAAACTTACCGGTGCCAGCAAAGGAGCCCTTGCCTGACCGATCCTGGCCTTGTTCAGCAGCAGCAGCCTCCTCCAATGTCCTCTTGCCCGTGGGGGGAGCTGATGTACAACTTGAAAGAAAGAAAGACCCGAAAACATGGATGATTGTTGTCAACCAAATCAAACATTTCAAAAGAACAATAACAAAATATTTTGGCGAAATAGCAAATAGACAACTATTCCACGGGATATATTGACCTATCTCATGTGGTCTACTACGATATTAGTATTGCTTGATTTTGCGGACCGTCGACTTGGAAAGTTATGTAACTCTCTAAACAAACTACTAAAAAGGTTCGCCTAGGACTGGCAGGCAGCAGTCCGCAGCACGCGAAGTGACAGACAAACTCCATTGTGATTGCAGATCAGCGACAACACAAAAAAGTTTCCTACTACATTAACCAGTCATTAAAATACTCAAACTATCAATCCACCACCACTCTTTCTTCTTATTGCCAGGTGTAAAAATGAAGGACTGGACTTGAGTCTGTAGGGGCAGATTTACAAGCCCCTTGCGGCTCTTATGCTCCATTGTTGCGTGACTTTTGTGACACAGCGGCAGAACAAAAGAGGCGCCATGGTGCGGCGTATATTAACAACGTGACGCATATGGGAGATGCATAATGTTGTAAAGGCCTGCGCCATCAGGGGGATTTCCGGCGCAAGGGAGGGCGTTCCTGTGCAGGAACGCATCCTAAAAGTGGCTGAGGGAAATCTACAAGATTTCAATCAGTCACTTTTAGGACAATGATGCGTGACTCAAACCCTGCGCATGCTTGAAGCAGACATATGGCTTGATGCAGCATTGGGGAGATAGGGCACCCCAGAGCATTGCTGGAGCTGCGCCATCGTTGCGACGCAACTCCAGCAATGCGCCGCCTTTATGGCACAGATGCGTAACGCTTCGGTGACGTTTTGGCCCATGGTGCGCCGCAATGTAAATACGGCGTACCATGGGTGGTGGTGGCGTGGCGCACAATTACTGGTGCATCCCTGCTACTTTGCAGGGATGCGCCGGTAATTTAAATCTGACCCTTAGTGTCTAGCATTACGCAGTTCTTTAAACTACACTCATACATAATTTCTCAGGCCAATGAAATGAACACAAAATCGAAAACAAATAAGCATAGTAGCAACGCTACTGAGAAGGAGAGCAGTGCACCTGAAAAGCACAGAAGATTTTGAAATATAATTTACCTACAATGTAATCAGTAGCATTATTGCTCTTGGTAAAAAACAAAAAATTACAATATAATAACACACAGAGCAGGAGAAAACAGAGTAGTGAAGAAATAGCTACTACTAGTCACCAAGCCCGGGGATCTCGAGGCCTAGCAGGTCGATCAAGTCATGTTCCCGGTCCAGGAGATCCGTCCAACAGTGGGTGGCCTGGTTGTAGGTGCGCCGGACCCAAGAGTGTTGGTACATAGCCCGGCACACCTTCTCCCACCGCTTCCGGCGCTCCCGGATCTCGTAGCCGCTAGCGATCTTGCCGCCTGCCATGATTGTCCTGGGGAGGCGGCGCTGGACATAAAACACTAGTGCGGCCACCTCCTCCGCGCTAAAGATCTCCGGGGCTGTGACTTGCTCCCCCCTCAAACGCCCGCACGGGAGCCGGGGCACGGGGTGCGGACCCTTCCCCTTCTCAGGCAGCTACCCGGATCCCTTTACCATGGTCAGGGCAGAGAGGAAGGTAAATAATAAATAAGAAATAGAATAGGGGAGAAGAAAAGAAAAGAGTTTAGTAAAATTAACCAAAAGTAGCAGAAAACACAAAAATATAGAGCTAGAAAAATAGAGGGATAGATAGTAAGTAAAATAGATCAAAAAAAAATTCAAACAAGCAAAGGATGGCAGAGATTGACAGAGGATACAGAAAGCATGCCCAGAACTATAGCAATGAATGAAAAACAAGATGGCCGCGCCCGTTCACGACCGCATGGGTAAGTTCGCGCGAGATTTTCCTCGCGATCACACGCGAACTTGTACTAGCGAGCCACACACTTTGCGAGATTACACATAGCGCCCGGAACCGGAAATACGTCACGCAAACAAGATGGCTGCGCCCATGTACGGCCGCGAGGGTAACTTCACCTCGTTGCGCTACCAGCGGCTCGCTAAAACGCACAAAACCACGTGAACTAACACGCCGCAAAAAAACAAATCGCATATTCGCACGAATTTGCGGCTTCCGAATTCGATCTCGTGCAAATTCGCGGCCCGCGAATCCCGCTAAATCCCGCTAAATTGCAGAAAAACGATTTTTGCAAAACTGAAAGCACTCAGCAGGTGCAAAAGTTCAACATCATCATTAGTAACCATTCCCTGTAGTGCTTCCTGAGGCCCCCTACAGAGTTCAGTTGCCTACTTGCAACTATTCTATGACCCTGCTCTGACCCTCACAGCAGGCTCAGAGAATAGCTACAAGTAGGCCACAAAGGTCCTGTGAAAAAAAATTGCACTGCACCAGAAAGCAATTAAAGATAAGGAAGCAGGTGCCAGACTCAGTGACACATTAATCAACCCCAAATTAATTCATGTCAGTTGAAGCAGGGCAGGTGTTCTTTTCCCCCCATAATATACAGTGATGAACCAGAGGGTGGCAGTGATGTACCATAGGGTGGCATGGGTGAACCAGAGGGTGGCAGTGGTGAAACAGAGGGTGCTGTGATGAACCAGATGTAGAAACAACATAGTCGCGACCGTTGCGACCCGAAAAGTACAAAACCCTTGCGAACTGGCAGAAACCCTTGCGAACACACAAAAAAAGAAAAAATCTGCAAATTCGCGAGAGTTCGTGGATTATGTGGATTGCGAATTTGTGAATACACAAATTCGTGAACGGCGAATTCGCAAAATTTGCCCATACTTAACTAGTAGTCTTGAGAGCAGTGACGTAGACGGTGCGCAGCGCTCCAGTCCAAGAACACCCACCCAGAGTACGTCAAGAGGCTCCTGCAGGTAAAGACGTCACGTTTGCGCTCCTCTTTTACACTGTTGTGCGTGCTGCTGGCTGAGACCCCTCACAATGGATTTTCCACTTGCTGCACACTTTGTAAAAAAGTCTCGAAGCTAAAAAACAAGCCATGTCAGATGGGCGTGGCGTGGACCGACCACGGAGTGCTGAAAGAAAAAAACTTGGCGATGTGAATAAGGCAGGTGAATCCCTACAGAAGCAGCAGGGAACAGGCAGATAAGAAACCAGCACTAAACTAGCAAGGGGAGCTGCCAAACCCTTTAATGCAGCCTCTGACATAAAATCACAGTGTCAACAGGCAAGACAGGAGAAGCAACGAGCGAGCTCGGGTGAGAGGAAGCAAGTGAGGCCCAACTGTTGTGCCCCGGCCAGTGTCGAGCAGAGATAGAGCCAGTTTGTTACGATAGGCCAGAAGATAAAATCCTCTGTTTTTATTAACGGACTCGTGCAAACTGCTTTCAAGAGACATGAGTGGCTGGCTATTTGCGATTTATCCGGGCACAGGATCCCCTACTCCATCGATCACTAAACCTCATGACTGCAAACCTCGCTCTCCCCCCTCTTCAAAACATCACAAATGTAATGCCCGGAGTAGCACCCGAATTTAAGGACCACGCTCCAGCAAATGCGAGGTAAGCAGATGCTTGCTTTTTTGTGTGCTTGTTTTTTGATAAAACAAGTTGACCCATATTTACTGATTCTGAAAAAAGCCCACCCCTTGCCTAAGACCAGACTATATTGTGGAATTGATTTTCTCTTTACATGTTTATGCTGTTGCTTATTCTGTTGTGTTGCTGCTGCTGGCATGGTTCATCAAATGTATGGCTTCCGTGCAGATACACTACAGTTATCAGTGACCAGATCATGTTAAGTCTCAGCCGACTTTAGTAGGCGCAGTGGTAGCTTGGACACCTGTTTACTGTGTTGTGAAAGCCGATCATGTTAGATAATAATACGTGTTTCATCACACAGCTCAGAGCTCAAGGCGAATTCTGCAGCTATTGTTAATTGAAGGATGCAAAAGAAAGGCACCAATTACATTTTTAAAATCGTCTATTTACGTATATTGTGTATACTTTGGTTACTGTAGCAGACAGCCTTCCAAACTGTTTAGCAAAATCCACATTGCAACTATCATGGGATATGGGAAAATAACAACCTAGGCAATTTACTATTTGCTTGTCAAATCTAATGCTGAACAATTTTCGACCCGAGAAGTACGCCTGTATCTGCCCCAGGTCTGCGTTATCCGTGTATATATCATAAGCACCTTAATATCCCCAAATCAGGAGGACCATTTATTAGAAAATTTAGAATTGTCTGCATTACCTATACAAAAACCTTAAGTACCTTATATCCCCATATCAGGCGGATCGCTTATTGGAACAATTAGAAGTTAGTACGTTCGCAGACCAGGAGGCACGCACAAACTTCGGCACCAATCAGATCGAGTTGTGGTAGGTTGCATCGATGAAAGTGCATTAGAGGCTGCTCCACAGATCTACTGATTTTTATTCATCTGATATCGGTGATTTAAAGCAAGTTTGAACTTCATATAATTTTAACTGCAAATTCCGTACATCGCGAAGGACCATCGTTTTTGAAATCTAATAAATATAAGAAAATCTTCTTTTTATCAAACTGAAAGTGGAAATCAAGGTATTTTACGCTGTTCGCATATCGTGATTTAGTAATACGTGGCTACTCCTGAAGAAGGCGCTGGTCGCCAAAACGCGCATGATAATATTACCGTGTTGTTTTTATTGGGGAAAATAAAGTCTTTTTTCTTTTTTTTAAATATTGTTTATATGAAATTATGATATCTTGTGTTAACCTTTGATGTATTGGCTCTTTGCCACTAAGTTATACATATTTTTAAATAATGTGTTATTATGTATAACCTCTTGACTGAATTAATAAAAAGCAGATTTTGTATATGTCATTAGTTTTTTCTTCCTCTCCATCATTAGATTTGTTAAGCAAATAGTAAATTGCCTAGGTTGTTATTTTCACACGTTGTTATGTCCCTGACCTAGGAATTGTTATAATCGGTCATTCAGGGGGTCCCTGTTGTTCTCACCCAAAAATATCATGGGATAACAAATAGTGGTTTTAAATGGCTGCAAGTAGAACTCATGCAATAATGTTCACAGTTTTGTGTGCATGATATGGCGACGAGGTTCGTAGTTTGCAAGATCCCAGATGACTTAATGTTATCAAGAACGCTGGGATTCAGTTGAGCGGCCTAATGCCTTCTTGGGGTGTGGTCTGGTTGATTTTCAGTTGATCTAGTTTTATTAACACACCTGAAAATAATGATTTGTAAAATGAAATAAAAAATGAATTGTCTCACTTTGTTTGACGTGGAGTCACACTTTGCAAGGATATGCCAAGAGAAAGATATAAGTAATAAAGGTGTATATTGTTTCCCTTCAATGAACACCATGCTGTATAAATGGAAACATACCAAAGGGAATACCATAGAAAAAGGAAGATATTGGGAGACACAAACATTGGAAGATATAGACACTGTGACACACAGACAGACACTGGAAGACACCTACATTGGGATTCATGGATTGACACGAACATGGGAAAACACTGGAAGACACAGACAAGGGACCCTGGGAGAAAAGAATTCTGAGCGACAAAGAGACTGAGAGTCACAAACAGACACTGGGAGACATGAACACTGAGAGACACAGACAAAGGAAGACAATAGGAGACATGAACACTGAGGGACAAAAACATGGGAAAACACTGGGAGATACAGACAAGGGAAGACCCTGAGAGGTACGAAAACTGAGAAATACAAACACTGGGAGACACGAAGATAGGAAGACACTGAGAGACACAAACACTGGAAGACATTGGGAGAAACAAACACTGGATGATATAGACACTGTGACAAGCAGACAGACACAGGAAGCCACCTACATTTGGATTCATGGATTGACACAAACATGGGAAAACACGGGGTGACACAGACAAGTGACCCTGGGAGACAAGAACTCTGAGCGACACAGAGACTGAGAGTCACAAACAGACACTGGGAGACATTAACACTGAGAGACACAGACAAACGAAGACACTGGGAGACATGAACACTTAGAGACACAGACAAAGGAAGACACTGGTAGATATAACGACTGATGGACACAAACATGGGAAAACACTGGGAGTTACAGGCAAGGGAAGACCCTGAGAGACACGAAAACTGAGAGATACAAACACTGGGAGACACGAAGAGAGGAAGACATGGGGAGACACAAACACTGGAAGACACCTACATTTGGATTCATGGATGTACACAAACATGGCAAAACACTGGGAGACACTGACAAGTGACCCTGGGAGACAAGAACATTGAGCGACACAGAGACTGAGAATCACTAACAGACACTGGGAAACATGAACACTGAGAGACACAGACAAAGCAAGACACTGGGAGACATGAACACCGAGAGACACAAACATTGGGAAAACACTGGGGGATACAGACAAGGTAAGAACCTGAGAGACACGAAAACTGCGAGATACAAACACTGGGAGACACGAACAAAGGAAGACACTGGGAGACACAAGACTGGAAGACATTGGGAGACACAAACACTGGAAGACATAGAGACTGTGACACATAAACAGACACTGAAAGACACCTACATTTGGATTCATGGATTGACACAAACACTGGGAGACATAGACAAGTGACCCTGGGAGACAAGAACAATGAGCGACACAGAGAATGAGACTCATGAACAGACATTGGGAGACATGAACACTGAGAGACACCGACAAAGGAAGACACTGGGAGACATGAACCCCGAGGGATACAAACAAGGGAAAACACTGGGAGATACATACAAGGGAAGACCCTGAGAGACACGAAAACTGAGAGATACAAGCACTGTGAGACTCGAAGAAAGGAATACACTAGAGACACAAACATTGGAAGACATTGGGGGACACAAACACTGGAAGATATAGACAATGAGACACACAAACAAACACTGGAAGACACCTACATTTGGATTTATGGATTGGCACAAACATGGGAAAACATCGGGAGACACAGATGAGTGACCCTGGGAGACAAGAACTCTGAGCGACACAGAGACTGAGAGTCACAAACAGACACTGGGAGACATAAACACTGAGAGACATAGACAAAGGAAGACACTGGGAGGCATGAACACTGAGGGACACAAACATGGGAAAACACTGGGAGATACAGACAAGGAAAGACCCAGAGAGACACGAAAACTGAGAGATACAGACACTGGGAGACACGAAGAAAGGAAGACACTGGGAGACACAAACACTAGAAGACATTGGGAGGCACAAACACTGGAAGATATAGACAATGAGACACACAAACAAACACTGGAAGACACCTACATTTGGATTCATGGATTGACAAAAACATGGCAAAACACTGGGAGACACGGACAAGTGACCCTGGGAGACAAGAACTCTGAGCGACATGGAGGCTGAGAGTCACAAACAGACACTGGGAGACATGAACACTGAGAGGCACAGACAAAGGAAGACACTGGGAGACATGAACACCGAGGGACACAACCATGGGAAATCACTGGGAGATACAGACAAAGGAAGAACCTGAGAGACACGAAGACTGAGAGATACAAACCCTGGGAGACACGTAGAAAGGAAAACACTGAGAGACAAAAACACTGGCAGACATTGGGAGACAAACACTGGAAGACATAGACACTGAGACACACAAACCGACACTGGAAGACACCTACATTTGGATTCATGAAATGACACAAATATTGGAAAACACTGGGAGACACAGACAAGTGACCCTGGGAAACAAAAACTCTGAGCGACACAGCGATGGAGAGTCACAAACAGACACTGGGAGGTATGAACTCTGAGAGACACAGACAAAGGAAGACACAGGGAGACATGAAGACTAAGGGACACAAACATGGAAAAACACTGGGAGATACAGATAAGGGGGGACCCCGAGAGACACGAAAACTGAGAGATACAAACACTGGGAGATTCGAAGAAAGGAAGACACTGGGAGACCCAAACACTGGAAGACATTGGGAGACACAAACACTAAAAGACATAGACACTGTGACACACAGACAAACACTGGAAGACACCTACATTTGGATTAATGGATTTACACAAACATTGGAAAACAATGGGAGACACAGACAAGTGACCCTGGGAGACAAGAACTCTGAGCGACACAGAGACTGATAGTCACAAACAGACACTGGGAGACATGAACACTGAGAGACACAGACAAAGGAAGACACAGGGAGACATGAAGACTAAGGGACACAAACATGGGAAAACACTGGGATATACAGACAAGGGAAGGCCCTGAGAGACACAAAAACTGAGAGATACAAACACTGGGAGACACAAAGAAAGGAAAACACTGGGAGACACAAACACTGGAAGACATAGACACTGTGACACACAAACAGACACTAGAAGACACCTACATTTGGATTCATGGATTGACACAAACATGGGAAAGCACTTGGAGACACAGACAAATGACCCTGGGATACAAGAACTCTGAGCGACCCAGAGACTGATAGTCACAAACAGACATTGGTGGACATGAACACTGAGAGACACAGACAAAGGAAAACACAGGGAGACATGAAGACTGAGGGACACAAACATGGGAAAACACTGGGATATACAGACAAGGGAAGGCTCTGAGAGACACAAAAACTGAGAGATACAAACACTGGGAGACACGAAGAAAGGAAGACACTGGGAGACACAAACATTGGAATACATTTGGAGACACAAACACTGGAATACATAGACACTGTGACACACAAACAGGCACTGGAAGACACCTACATTTGGATTCATGAATTGACAAAAACATGGGAAAACACTGTGAGACACAGACAAGTGACCCTGGGAGACAAGAACAATGAGTGACACAGAGACTGAGACTCATGAACAGACACTGGGAGACATGAACACTGAGAGACACAGACAAAGGAAGACACTGGGTGGCGTGAAGACTAAGGGACACAAACATAGGAAAACACTGGGAGACACAGACAAGGGAAGACCCTGAGAGACAAGAAAACTGAGAGATACAAACACTGGGAGACACAAAGAAAGGAAGACACTGGGAGACATTTGGAGACACCAGCACTGGAAGACACAGACACTGGAAGACACTTACATTTGGATTCATGGATTGACACAAACATGGGTAAACACTGGGAGACAGACAAGTGACCCTGGAAGACAAGAACTCTGAGCCATACAGAGACTGACAGTCATGAACAGACACTGGAAAGACATGAACACTGAGGGATACAAACATGTGAAAACACTGGGAGATACAGGCAAGGGAAGACCCTGAGAGACACGAAAACTGAGAGATACAATCACTGGGAGACACAAACAAATGATGACACTGGGAGACACAAACACTTGAAGACACCTACATTTGGATTCATGGATTGACACAAACATGGCAAAACACTGGGAGACACAGACAAGTGACCCTGGGAGACAAGAACTCTGAGCAAAACAGAGACTGAGAGACACAAACAGACACTGGGAGACTTAAACACTGAGAGACACAGACAAAGGAAGACACTGGGAGACATGAACACCGATGGACACAAACATGGGAAAACACTGAGAGATACAGACAAGGGAAGTCCCTGAGAGGCACGAAAACTGAGAGATACAAACACTGGGAGACACGAAGAAAGGAAGACACTCGGAGAAACAAACACTGGAAGACATAGACAATGTGACACACAACTAGACACTGGAAGACAACTACATTTGGATTTATGGATTGACACAAACATGGGAAAAGACTGGGAGATACATACAAGTGACCCTGGGAGACAAGAACGCTGAGCGAAACAGAGATTGAGAGTCACAAACTGACATTGGGAGACATAAACACTGAGAGACACAGACAAAGGAAGACACTGGGCGACATGAACACCGAGAGACTCAAACATGGGAAAACACTGGGAGATTCAGAGAAGGGAAGACCCTGAGAGACACAAAAACCGAGAGATACAAACACTGGGAGACACAAAGAAAGGACGATGCTGGGAGACGCATACACTGGAAGACATTGGGAGACACAAACACTGGAAGACATAGACACTGAGGGATAAAAAACATGGGAAAACACTGGGAGATTTAGACAAGGAAGACCCTGAGAGACACGAAAACTGAGAGATACAAACACTGGGAGACACGAAGAAACTAAGACACTGGGAGACACAAACACTGGAAGACATTGGGAGACACAAACACTGGAAGACAGAGACACTGTGATTCACAAACAGACCCTGAAATACACCTACATTTGGATTCATGGATTGACACAAACATGGGAAAACACTGCAAGACACAGACAAGTGACCCTCGGAGACAAGAACTCTGAGCGACAAAGAGACTGAGAGTCACAAACAGACACTGGGAGACATGAACACTGAGAAACACAGACAAAGGAAGACACTGGGAGACATGAATGATGATGGACTGGCAGATACAGGCACTAGGGGACACAGACAAGGTAAGACACCAAGACGTGAATACTGAAAGACACTAGGCGATACCTATACTAGGATACATGGATAGACACAAACATGGGAAAACACTGGGAGACACAGAGAAGGGAAGACCCTACAAGAGACAAACACTGGAAAACACATTCATGGGGATACACAAAGAGACACTGGGGGACACGAAGACTGGGATTTACAGACACAGAAAGACACTGCGAGACACGAACACTGAGAGAGACATGCAAAGGAAGACTCTGGATGATACAAATACTGGGTGACATACAAAGAGGAAGACCCTTCGAGACATGAATGCTGCAAAACACAGCCACTAGGAGACACCTACACTGGAATTCCTGGATAGACACAAACCTGGGAAAACACAGGGAGATACAAGCACTGGAAGACACAGACACTGGGAGACTCGAAGACTAGGAGATACAGACAAGGGAAGACAATGGAAGACATAGACACTGGGCAACATAAACGGACACTGGGAGACACCTGCACTAGGATTCATGGATTGACACAAACATGGGAAAACGCTGGAGATACAGACAAGGGAAGACCCTGGGTCACCGTAATGCTAGAAGAAAGGGGGATTGTTTTACAAAACATGCTTTATTTTTTTTGTATATTGCTGGACTGTGATTGCTTTATTATGCAGTTTGAAAGTATTTGCACTGCTTCCTTTGCTTTACCAACTACAGTTTGTATAGATTCTGTAATTAGGTACTTGCTGATATGGTTTGTTTTTATTCTACATTCTGTGCAATTTATGGTGTTGATTGCACTTGCTTGTAATACGTAGACCTTCAATCTTGTAATTAGCATTGCTTACAATAGAAAACATAACTTTAAACTGAAAACACTTGCATCAGTGTTCTGAAACATCGAAGCAGTTTCTATCCTCAACCTCTTGCTTGCCTGTTTTTGACCTGTTTACGCATAAAGACATGGTGGTAAAAATTGAAATTCCTTCAGTTGACGTTATTGTCATGCATAACGCTTGACAGTCACAACTGTGTGGCATTTAGATAATTTCTGTTTATTTCTCTTGGAGTTGGCAAGATACTGTTTTATAGCTTGTGTACTAATGTATATTGTCAGTCGAGTCTGTGTAAATGCAGGTTTTAGTTAGACTTTCAAAGTTTCAAGATTTGTCCATCATAAGAAATTCTAAATCAGACACTTCATGGTTGTTCTTTAGCAATAGGCAGTTCCTGAGACAATAGGATTCCTCCTTGGCATTTCTCTGGTTGCTGTCTCAGTTAAATAGTCTACTCTTGGCAATGTTGCAAATGGGGTATTGTATATGTTGTGTGTTTCCCACTTTCTTAATAGAACTTTGATCAAGACAATATAGAAACACTTCATTAAATGTTGGAGGTTTCAAATCAAAATTGATTAGATTTTTGGTCTGTGGTGCAAAGTGGTAGGTGTTGGGCTGGGCCGCCGGGGGGGCCCCCTCTATGTGCTTCGCAGGGGGGCCCCTCAAGTTTTGTTATGCCACTAAGAAATACCGTTTTGTTGTTTTCATTCCAGTGTAGGTTAATATCTCCCAGAATTAGGTTGCTGGCGTCTCGGAGTGAGCAATAAGCAATCAGGTCGGACAGATGTTAGGTGAATGTGGTATTGTTTCCTGGGGAACGGTATAGGAGATGGCACTGGAAACACTTGTTGTATCTTGTGTTGATGTTGGCGGAAAGGCATTCACAGGTGTTATAGTTAAAGGAGTCGATTTCTGTCACAGATATTTTGTTGTCATGAATGATTGCTATACCTCTGCCTTTTTGGTCATTTCGATCTTTGTTGATGATTACAAAGCTTGGTGGCACTAGAATGTCCATGATTGGTGTCGAGCATTCGTTTAGCCACGTCTCAGTGATGAAGGCTATGTCTTTGTCATGGGTGAGGATGGATTCTGCTAGTTCTGTTGCATGTTTGGTGAGTTTTTTGAAAATAAAGATAAAGCCCGAATCGAGATAGCCATTACTGATACAGAATGGATAGAGCATTATGAAAATTTATACAGCACTGTGATGCCTCTGGAACCAATAACATCAGTAACTGTGACTGATGGGGTGACTCTAAACAGTAAAATAACAGATTTATGTATCACCCTGCAGGAAGTCATCAGTGGTATTAAAGCTAGCCTTGGAGGGAAGGCTCCTGGTCCTGACAGGGTGCAAGTTGACCTGTATAAGAATAATATGCCCTTATGGGGCCCAATTCCTATGAAACATTTTAACGCATCTTGCACAGGAGGCCTGTTATCTTCTTGGTTTCAGTTCATCATCATACCGATTATAAAAAGGGGGATAGAGCTAGCTGTGCTTGCTATCGCCCAATATCATTGTTGGACTCCACCATAAAGATTTTTGGACGCGTTATTTTAAATAGATTATTAGTTTGGGCAGAAGAACACTCTATTATAAGCGATCTTCAATATGGTTTAAGGAAACGTCTTGGCACGATAGAGCAAGGTCTTAACTTGCATATTCTTTTAGAAAAATATACAACAGTAAGAAATAGTTTTTTCTTAACGTTTGTTGATTTAACATCGGCTTTTGACTATGTTAATCACAGCAAATTATGGTTTATTCTAGAGAATTTGGGAGTGGAGGAGAGTATAATTGCCATCCTTAGAGAACTATACTTGTGAGCACGGGCCAAAGTTAGATTTAGTAGGAATGGGGAATGTACTACGGCAATTAATATTGCAAGAGGAGTACGACACGGGTGCATACTGGCCCCCTTCCTATTCACAATCTATATCAATGACCTGGAAAATACACTACTCCAGGAATGCAGAGACGTGCTTTTAGTAGCTAAAAGATCTGTCCCTGCTTTATTACACGCGGACGACGGAGTACTGATGGACCGGACTCCAATGGCAATGCAAAGGGTATTTACTTCCTTCTTAAACTTCCTGACCAACCTAGACTTGAAAGTGAATTGCACAAAAACGTTCTGTATGAACTGTGGTCCTGGGGCTCAAAATAGGAAGAAAACGATGTATATTAATTCTAAACCCCTGGAGCTCACTTCAACCTTCCCCTATTTAGGAATACTGTTTAACCAAACTGGCCTATGGAACAAATCTATAAGGGCTCCTATAAATTTTGGAAAAAAAATGGTCAAAAAAACGATTGGGGAGCTCTTAACAGTGTATAAAGCAACTTGTGTTGCAATTGCAACATATGGTGCAGGAATTTGGGGGTACACACATTTCAAATCAATACAGACAGTAGAAAATTGCTTTTTGAGCTATCTGTTATCAGTTCCTTATAGTGTGTCCACATATATATGTCTTACGGAACTGGGCCAACCATACATTGAGGACGTTATTAAAAGTCAACCATTATTACTGTGGTTCAGGGTATGGACTACGGAGGAGTGTGCTTTTAATCAACAAGTACTCAGAGACGTGATGAATCTAGATAACGCCATAAAAATAAGGTGGATGGCATATGCAAAGAAGTTTCTCAATGATATAGGTCGCCCAGATTACTATGACAACCCACTACTTATGACTGACGTTTCTAGACGAGAACTGAAAAAACTTTGCATAGAATACCTGGAGGAGCAAAGATGCTTTATTGAAATAAGGAAGAGCACAGTGGTTGCGCCCCAACTTATAACGATAACAAATGAGATCCAACTCTATGTTAGATTGCACATGAATGGATTTGATAAGTTTTTATTGATTCGTTTTAGACTAAATATTTTATTTAGATTCTTTAGTTTCCCCAAAATGAATGATTGGACAAAAGAACTTATTAAATGTCCCTACGATGAACTGTCCAATCAATCAGATATGCACATTTAGTTTTTTTGTACCTTTTATGAAATGCAGAGGAACATATGTATTGTGCCTTTATTGAAGATAATGGGTTTTAAGCAATGTCGCCCTGCCTTTTTAGCTATTCAGAAATTGGACAATATTTTAGCCATTGCTTCTATTTCGACGTTTTAAAAAAAAGTTTCCAGAGTACGTAAATCAATTCTTGTCCCACCGTAATCAATTAATGTTTTTGCTATGTATTATTGCAATGAAATTTGTATATATATCTGTTTGTAGAATGTAGTTTGCTTTTATTGTGTATATCTTTTGTGATCTGTCTTCAGAAGATCGAATAAAGACAATTTGAATTGAATTGAATTGGTTTGAGAGGGGGGTTGGGATCTCTCTGTGGAGGGGAGTCATGGGGAGCCATTGGGAAGTGGGGTTGTCGACAGTGGCGGTGTTGTGGGAATTGTGGTGTGGTTTACGGAGCGAGGAGTGTTTTTTAGGATTTTGTTGAAGCCCTGGATAACAATACCTAGCTGGCTTTCAAGAAGGGTGAGACGCTGACTTGTCTCTTCAAGGGTGGGGGTAGGGTGGATCTGAATGACGCTGCTGCCTTGATGTTTAGTTAATAGTGTGTTGTCCGTGTGGTCATTGAGCGGGCCAAGGGTGCAGCAAGTGGAGGGTCATGTTGTGGCTGCTGTGTTCTTATTAGTGTGGGAATAGAGAAGTAGGTAGGGGTCTTGGTCTGTGTGTTGCAGTCGATCATAGAAGTTTGAGGAGGGTAGTAGGAGGGGGTGGTTGAGGAGACGGTCAGATGGGGGAGGGGGATCTGTGTTCTTGGTGGCAGCTGAGAGGGTGGTGTCACATGCTGAAAGGCTAGTATTGTTAATGGGGTGCCCGTGAGTGGTTAGGGTGCTCTGCTGGAGGGTCCGTCTGTCTGGGGAGAGGGGGTGGGTAGGGCAGGGAAGGGGAGCGTGTTAGGAGGTAGACCAAAGTGAGGGGAAGAGTGCATTAAAATCCTCAAGGCTGTTGTTGTTAGCTTGGATTAAGACTGTGCCGTTGGGGTAGATTGTCCCAAAAGTATTAGAATTCCCTCTCTGCCTTGAGCGGTTGGGGAAAGAGATTGTTAGTTTGCAGCTGAGAGGTGTATTCATCATTTTGGAAATGTGTAGTTGTGATCTGATGATGGAGTTCTACTCTTCGGGTCTTTCAGTGTGAAAGATGAGATCCATTTTAATCTGGCCTTTGGAGGAGCAGTGATATATGTCCGCTAATAGTGATTCTGGGTGCTGTCTGATCAGTTTGTGTTTAAGTTTTTTTTGCACTTTGGGTGGGAGGTTGGGGGGAAGCTGATCAAGTAGGAGTTCGGGCCGTGCGGTTTTAGGTAGTTTGAATTGGTCAGGATGTGGTGGTTTGGCGTGACAAAAGGCATGTTGTCTTTATTGGCCAGGGGCTGTTTCCCAATTAGAGAGCGGTGGGTCTTGGTGGCCGGTGAAGTAGAACAATAGTTAGCCCTGGGTGGCCTTTGGAGGTTGCGCTTCAGAGCTTATTAGTAGTAATGTGAATATCTAATTACTAGTTCTTGTGGTGTCTGTTAGATTAAAGTGAGGTCTTGGGTCTTGGGTTGTCAGGACTCAAGCTAGTCTAATGTAGTTCCCCGATGCAGTTACCGGGGGTATAGATCTTGGTGGCCATCAAGGGGTCAGACCATGGGGCATACAGCTTTGGAATTGGGTGCGCTGTGGAGCTCGTAGGTGGCTCGCATATAGCTTTCATTTCTTTCCCGTGCTTGCTTAATAAATAGTTTATTGTCCAGGGTCCTAGAGTTATCGGGGCTCTTGTGGGTCTAATGCAGCTTCCCGGTTCAGATTCTGGGGGTTGGCTTTTTGCGGCCATGTTGGGGTCTGGCCAAGGAATCCGAGAGCTTGGGAAAGTGGCAATCACTATGTTGTCGGGGCCCACATCACTACCTGGCTGAGATCAGAGGTGGGGGATGAGACAATTGCGGCGGCAAGTTTGAATGGTGGTGGCTTACCTATGTTGTTTGGTCACTCTGAGGGTTCAGATCCAAGCGCAATCACATTATGGTCAGGCACTGGAGGTTCCATTATGGGGCTCGTCTCTATCTCTGGATTTGCTTTTGTTGGGCTTCTGGATCCTTAGGTTCAAGCTTAGGTCCTGGGTCCCGAATTGGAGGGACTCTCATGTGTCCAGGAAGGATCCCCGGTGTAGTTATCCTCGGGTTAGCACTTGGTGGCCATCTTGGGGTCAGGCAATGATGTCAAACAGCTTGGGTAAGCGGTGTGTGGTAACCTTTGTGAAATATTGGTTCTCTCAGAGACTAATTGAATTGTTTAATTCAGTCTTGAGTCTTTAATAGTTGGGTCTCATGTGCTCAATGGGGATCCCTGATGCTGCGTTTCAAAGGATTAGTTGTTTTTAGCCATCTTGGGGACAGGCCCTATGGACAAACAGCTGGGGGAAGTGGTATTCACTCTGTTACAGGGCCCTCATCACTTCTTAGTTGTGGCCGGCAAGGTCGGGATGCGGGTGCTGCGGCAACGTAAGCCCTTTTTTTACAGATTGCAGTAAGATCGCCTCGGAGATTCAAAGCCAAGTTAGTTATTTGCGGCCATCTTGGGGCCATATTGGGGTCAGGCCCAGTGGGCACAAGGTGTGGGGAAGCGGTAGTCAGAGTGATACGGGGCCCTTATCGTTCATAGCTGAGACCAGCGAGTCAGAAAGGTGGTGTTGCGGCAGTGTAGACACTTTTTTTGCATTGCTGATGGGTCATCTGTGCCGTTTGCACACATAGCAGAATTCTGAGCCAGGAGCGGCCATCATGGGGTCAGGCACTGGCAGTTCCGTCCCTAGCTCGTGGTTTAGTCGTTGTGATGCGGGCCCTCATCACTAATTGTCTGCAAATGGCAGGTCGGGATGAGGGAGATTTAGAAGCGCAAATAGGTTTTTTAAGAGCTGCTGGGTCACTTGTGCAATTTGGTCGCCTTGCAGCTTCAGTGCCGGGAGCGGTCATCTTGGGATCATGCATTGGCGGCTCAGGTGCAGCGCTCGTCCACAGCCTGCAATCCACCCTGTCAATCTTCCAGTAGTGCACCCCACAAGCTTTGTGTTAGCTGTGTGTCATCCACTGTTTGTATACTTTAGAATTGACTGATCATCACATTGTTTGCTATGTGCACTACTGTGCCTCCTGACATGAGGAAGTGGTACATACCTTACTTGTCCATGGTGTGAGGTGTCAATGCATACCAAGCGACCCATGCATAATTTATGATTTCAGGGACTTGTTGCCTTCTAGGGACGGGCCAAACATGTGTTTCATTGAGGACTGTTTGTAGATTTTTCAGACCTAGCAGATATCACATCAGGCCATGGACTGGCATTTTTTCATCTCTAGCATATATTTGTCCTGTCATGTGCATATCTTGATTCATACCACCACACATGCTTTTTAAAATTTGGAATGGTCCTTGTTGCTCTGGCCCCATGGTGATGCACATGTCAATCACTGCTGTGCATGATCTTGACCAGACTTTATACTACATGTGCATTGGTGTGTCACACTTTGGTAGCTGCGACAGTTTCCTTAGCTTACCTGTGTGTACACTGTGCATGGCAATGGGGTCAGTGTGCATATTAGTGCAATGAGAGGGCTTGTGTCGTCATATGGCACCACATTGGTTGCGACAAATGTGTGGGTGCACATACTGGCTACTTACCTGCTATGTGCGTGGTGTAGGCATACATCCTTCTCAGTGGTGAAATGAGACAGAATGATATGTCTACCTACCTGTTAGTTAGTTTGATGTACTGCAATGGCTTCCAAGTGCTTCTGGGTGGGGTTGGGGGAGTGCTCTATACTGATGCTGCTGTGGGACAGGGGTCATGGTGGGAGTAGTAGTGCAGGCCTCACACCCTCAAACAGCCCTCCTATGGAAGATGGCTACCTACCTGTTAGGTGAAGGTGAACAATGCAATGCCTCCCAAGTGCTTCTGGGTGGGGTACTTATCCATCCTGCTGGGGTGTGGGACAGGGGGCATGGTGGGAGTAGTAGTGCAAGCCGTACACACACACACACACACACCCCCCCTCCCAGGGAAGATGGCTACCTACCTGTTAGTTCGTTTGAAGTACTGCAATGGCTTCCAAGTGCTTCTGGGTGGGTTAGGGAGAGTGCTCCATCCTGATGATCTTGTGGGACATGGGGCATGGTGGGAGTAGTAGTGCAGGCCTCACACCCCCAAACAGCCCTCCCATGGAAGATGGCTACCTACCTGTTTTGTGAAGGTGAACAATGCAATGGCTTTCAAGTGCTTCTGGGTGGGGGAGTGCTCCATCCTGCTGGGGTGTGGGATAGGCGGCATGGTGGGAGTAGTAGTGCAGGCCTCACACACACACACACACACACACACCCTCCCAGGGCAGATGGCTACCTACCTGTTATTTCGTTTGGTGTAATGCAATGGCTTCCAAGTGCTTCTGGGTGGGGTGAGGGAGTGCTCCATCCTGATGATTCTGTGGGACAGGGGGCATGGTGGAGATAGTAGAGCAGGCCTCACACCCCAAACAGCCCTCCTATGGAAGATGGCTACCTACCTGTTATTAGAAATGGAACAATGCAATGGCTTCTAAGTGCGTCTGGGTGGGGGAGTGCTCCAACCTGCTGGGGTGTGGGACAGGGTGCATGGTGGGAGTAGTAGTGCAGGCCTCTCACACACACACCCTCCCAGGGAAGATGGCAACCTACCTGTTAGTCTGTTTGGTGTACTGCAATGGCTTCCAAGTGCTTCTTAGTGGGGTGGTGGGAAGGTTCCATCTTGATGATGCTGTGGGACAAGGGGACATGGTGGGAGTTGTAGTGCTGCTTGCCTGTACACATGCCCCCATGGTAATGTTGGTGGCTACATTTGGGGTGAATGGGAGTGTGTAAATGTTGCTTCTGTGAGACATGTTTTTGTGAGTGTGTTGTGCAGATGAATGGTATTTGTCCTAGGTGGTGTAGCTTTGTAGTTTAGCAGGACAGTATATATCAGTGTGGTGGTAGTCATTTGTTTGTACTTACCAGCCTCCAGTCCCCCGGATACTCCTGTGAGGATCTCTGGATGCAGTATGGCAAGCACCTTCTCCTCTCATAGTGTGAATGGTTTTGGTGGAATGAGAGGGCCACCGCCAGTCCTCTCAGCCAGCTCCCTGTTCTTGCTACTCCTCTCTTTGACAACCCTCTTCAGATCATGCCACCACTTCATGATCTCCTTTTTGGATCGCAGGTTGGTCCTTACTGCATTGACTCTTTGGACTATCCTTGCCCACATTTGTGTCCTTGTGGCTAATGATGTCTGTTGGACCAGGCTACCAAACAGTTGTGATTCCACTTTGACTATCTCATTTACCATTGCTGTCAACTCACTCTCTGTGAATGTGGGCATTTTATGTGTTGACATGGTGTGTGGAGTGCAAAGTGTTTGGGGTGCAGGGGTGTGAGTAGTGGGTGTGGTAGTGTTGTGAATGGTGTGTGATATGCTTGGGGATTGGTGGTGCAGGTGTGGAAGTGGTGGTGGTGCAGTGTGTGGTGTGGGTATTGCTGACGTGTTGCTTTGCCTATCCTTTGCTGTGAGGGTTGGTGGCCTTCAGTCTGGGAAAATTGCAAAGGATTGCGGTCAGGGAAGGGGCTGGTTTTATACTCAGCTATGGGGTATGTCCAAATTAGGTATTCCTGTCAGGTGTGTTGTGTGTGTTGTCCTGGGAATTGTATTTTTCTTTTTGCCATGTGTTTGTGTCATTGGGATGTGTTTTATGTATTTGGGGGGCATGGCTAGTTTGCTTTGTGGTTAACACAGAGAAGGGGAGAGGGCCATTGCTGTTTAAACTCTACTACCCCAGGCCCCCATGCCAAATCAAATGTTCACACAAAAGGGTATATAGAGTACACAATAAACATAACCAGGAAAAACTCCTCAATTTTGAAAAACTGCCCTCACTCACATACCGAAGAATGTGACATGCTTCATCATAGGGCCTGCTACAAACGCCCTGGTGTAGCCACATCCAGGGCGGAGCATTAGGGAGGGGGAAAAATAATAAATTCCACACTACAAGACGTACAACCAAATAATATCAACACATACAATGAGTAACACAAAATGAGGTGAAAAGCGTTTGCGAAACACCCTGTGGCTAGAACTGATGGTGCGACAAAAAGGTGCAATTGCCGCGCCATCTCCCTCTCCTCTTGGGTTGATATTCATTATCACTGCCCTCACTGGAGCTACTGATGGTATATTGGCAGGGACCGCTTTGTTGGTTACTTCTGTTACCCTCTGCCATTTTTTGTTTGGCATATCCAGTGGACGTGTATGGGTATGCCTTCTCCCTAGTAAAGTTATTCAGGTCCTTCTGAAGTTTTGATATCTTCGAGTGGATCAGATGGTCCCTATATTCCGCAAGTTCAGTATTGATTTGTTCTAGTTTGTGATCAAACGTTGTCATTACAATATCTGCATGTAATCCTGCTTCAGTAGTCTGTATTTTAATTAGGAGAGCATCAGCTAGCCGTTTGGCTGTCCGGATAAATAAAACCAACCAATCCCTGGTACATTTCCAAGACACTAATGCCCAATCACGTCTGAATTCTTCATCTTCCAAGAAGATGAGCGGTTCATTAGTCACCAGGAGGCCCCTCAGGGTAGCATTTACCCGTAAGTATTCTGTGAGGATTGCCCCATGTAAGATGGTTTTGACCTGTGTTTTCTTAAGTTCCAGTAGGGTATCCCAACCCTCCCCTTGAGCCAGCACTGCCGTAACTGTGCTATCGCCCAAGAGGGATTGCCCTGCTAAGATATCAGAGACAATATCATCCCCAAAGGAAAGTCCTGGAATTAATGCTATTCTAAATGGGGGTCAGGAGATAAAGGGGAACACTCTGGTGGATCCCTATCTACCCTGAACAAATAGTCAGTTGTAACAATATTAAGAGTGGTTGTAAAGGTAAAAAGTGTGTGGGTGGCAACTAAGGCCCCAACTGTTGGAACGCTACAATGTGTGCCCTATCAGAGAATAAGATAATACCACTGCGGCTAAGGTGCCACTCTCAAAATACTTGACACAGAGAAGGGGAGAGGGCCATTGCTGTTTAAACTCTACTACCGCAGGCCCCCTTGCCAACTCAAATGTTCACACAAAAGGGGTATATATAGTACACAATAAACATAACCAAGAAAAATTCCTCAATTTTGAAAAACTGCCCTCACTCACATACCGAAGTATGTGACATGCTTCATCATAAGGCCTGCTACAAATGCCCTGGTGTAGCCACATCCAGGGCATTAGGGAGGGGGAAAAATAATAAATTCCACACTACAAGACGTACAACCAAATAATATCAACACATACAATGAGTAACACAAAATGAGGTGAAAAGCGTGTGCGAAACACACTGTGGCTAGAACTGATGGTGCGACAAAAAGGTGCAGTATAGGATAGAAATGAAAACTGATTAAGGGTTTCAATAGAAATAATTACTTTATTGAACACAGTTAGGTACCCCTACCAGGATTAAAAATAAGAAAAGGATGGGATAAGTCTTATTGAGAAAGTGAGGTTCCTCAAGACTTCCCTCCTACCACTGCTGAAGTCAAACATGTTTTGACCGCTGGAATTGTGCCTAAAAAGGCCACTCCGGTCTTCGTCAGGACAGTCACGATCAGTGCCACTGTTGGCCCTTCCGTAAACCGGTCAAGGGACCCTCGGAGGAGAGTAGGTCATCAGGATCCGTACTCTTCCAAGTCTTCTAATTTATGAGTGGAGGCTGATCCCAATAATAAACAATTACCGAAAAGGAGTAGATAGAGTTGATAGAAACCCACATTCTTTCAATCACTCACTCTCCCAGCCCCCATTTATTTGCAGCGTCTCTATCGACAGTATTACTCGTGATGTGTTAAAAATTGCTCATACAACTATGGCAGTAACAATGTATCTGCTATGCTTATGCCTGGGTTATAGACTTCATACCCTCGGGATTATAGATCCTCAATCGCTCGTTCACCAATTGTAACAATTTTAGGTGCTTTAACAAAAGAGGTGACACACTGCATGCTACCAAGCCAGCTCGGTGAACCCCCGTAATCTACCACACACCCATACACACGAAACCACTCTCTAAGAAAATGCAAGTTACTTCTAGCCCCAGGTTAGGCAGGTAACCCACATGTAGTTTTAAACTCACCGAGTTCATGGATTTCACACACTCCAACAAGTGTCCGTCAGGAGGGTCTCCCTAAGAACACAATCTGCAAAAAGAATAATGTGTGAGACTTCTGTATCTTAAATGTGTAAAATCTCCCATCTGAAACGACAGTGGTACAAAAAACCGCCCGTGAGAACAGTCAACCAAAGTCCGAAGATTCAAAGAATTGCCCCTTTCTCCAGTCATCTTACTGTTCTGTGCGCTAGCCCTGTCAGGTCTGCCTGAGTCACGAAACACTGTGTAGAAAATTTGCGCCGTGTAACATCGGTATTTCAAAAGTAAGTGACATGTGACCCATTGCGTCCCAGGCGCACCACGTTTATTGTGTACTCTAGTTTGCTTTGTGCACTGTTTGGCCTTATTGTGGGGTTTTGCTTTGTCTGCCATATTTTCCACGGATCGTCTTCAGCGGTGGCTATGCTACAGCTCTTCCGCCGGCTCTCAGATTCATTCCAGTATGCGACCGCAAAAGTTGGAAACAGCGGAATGTCCCACGGGACCATCAGGGATATCCGATTTTCCTGTGCGGTGTCTCCGCTATGCTTGCGGCGAGTTGGTGTTTTTCCGCAGCATATCCTACTGCCGCGGATGGATTTTGGACATCACCGCCCGCTACCGGTGTTTTCTTTTGGCCTTGTTCAGCCACAGTCTGTGTTTTTTGGCTGATGGTCCTAATTTGACCACCGGGTTTTCCACGGTCCTGGTGGGTGGTTGTTTTCCGCTTCCATTGGCGGTCGGGGTGGTTTTCCAACCGCCATCCTAATCGGCCCCTAAATTTTCAGAATGATTGAGATAATATTGATGTAAGATATAATTATTAAAAATGAAAGACATTACCATGCAACAGCACTCATTATGTATGAAAGTGCCACTATAATGCTAGTGCTTTATAGGTGCTTTAACAAAAGAGGTGACACACTGCATGCTACCAAGCCAGCTCGGTGAACCCCCGTAATCTACCACACACCCATACACACGAAACCACTCTCTAAGAAAATGCAAGTTACTTCTAGCCTCAGGTTAGGCAGGTAACCCACATGTAGTTTTAAACTCACCGAGTTCATGGATTTCACACACTCCAACAAGTGTCCGTCAGGAGGGTCTCCCTAAGAACACAATCTGCAAAAAGAATAATGTGTGAGACTTCTGTATCTTAAATGTGTAAAATCTCCCATCTGAAACGACAGTGGTACAAAAAACCGCCCGTGAGAACAGTCAACCAAAGTCCGAAGATTCAAAGAATTGCCCCTTTCTCCAGTCATCTTACTGTTCTGTGCGCTAGCCCTGTCAGGTCTGCCTGAGTCACGAAACACTGTGTAGAAAATTTGCGCCGTGTAACATCGGTATTTCAAAAGTAAGTGACATGTGACCCATTGCGTCCCAGGCGCACCACGTTTATTGTGTACTCTAGTTTGCTTTGTGCACTGTTTGGCCTTATTGTGGGGTTTTGCTTTGTCCGCCATATTTTCTACGGATCGTCTACAGCGGTGGCTATGCTACAGCTCTTCCGCCGGCTCTCAGATTCATTCCAGTATGCGACCGCAAAAGTTGGAAACAGCGGAATGTCCCACGGGACCATCAGGGATATCCGATTTTCCTGTGCGGTGTCTCCGCTATGCTTGCGGCGAGTTGGTGTTTTTCCGCAGCATATCCTACTGCCGCGGATGGATTTTGGACATCACCGCCCGCTACCGGTGTTTTCTTTTGGCCTTGTTCAGCCACAGTCTGTGTTTTTTGGCTGATGGTCCTAATTTGACCACCGGGTTTTCCACGGTCCTGGTGGGTGGTTGTTTTCCGCTTCCATTGGCGGTCGGGGTGGTTTTCCAACCGCCATCCTAATCGGCCCCTAAATTTTCAGAATGATTGAGATAATATTGATGTAAGATATAATTATTAAAAATGAAAGACATTACCATGCAACAGCACTCATTATGTATGAAAGTGCCACTATAATGCTAGTGCTTTATAGGTGCTTTAACAAAAGAGGTGACACACTGCATGCTACCAAGCCAGCTCGGTGAACCCCCGTAATCTACCACACACCCATACACACGAAACCACTCTCTAAGAAAATGCAAGTTACTTCTAGCCTCAGGTTAGGCAGGTAACCCACATGTAGTTTTAAACTCACCGAGTTCATGGATTTCACACACTCCAACAAGTGTCCGTCAGGAGGGTCTCCCTAAGAACACAATCTGCAAAAAGAATAATGTGTGAGACTTCTGTATCTTAAATGTGTAAAATCTCCCATCTGAAACTTGACAGTGGTACAAAAAACCGCCCGTGAGAACAGTCAACCAAAGTCCGAAGATTCAAAGAATTGCCCCTTTCTCCAGTCATCTTACTGTTCTGTGCGTTAGCCCTGTCAGGTCTGCCTGAGTCACGAAACACCGTGTAGAAAATTTGCGCCGTGTAACATCGGTATTTCAAAAGTAAGTGACATGTGACCCATTGCGTCCCAGGCGCACCACGTTTATTGTGTACTCTAGTTTGCTTTGTGCACTGTTTGGCCTTATTGTGGGGTTTTGCTTTGTCCGCCATATTTTCCACGGATCGTCTACAGCAGTGGCTATGCTACATCTCTTCTGCCGGCTCTCAGATTCATTCCAGTATGCGACCGCAAAAGTTGGAAACAGCGGAATGTCCCACGGGACCATCAGGGATATCCTATTTTCCTGTGCGGTGTCTCCGCTATGCTTGCGGCGGGTTGGTGTTTTTCCGCAGCATATCCTACTGCCGCGGATGGATTTTGGACATCACCGCCCGCTACCGGTGTTTTCTTTTGGCCTTGTTCAGCCACAGTCTGTGTTTTTTGGCTGATGGTCCTAATTTGACCACCGGGTTTTCCACGGTCCTGGTGGGTGGTTGTTTTCCGCTTCCATTGGTGGTCGAGGTGGTTTTCCAACCGCCATCCTAATCGGCCCCTAAATTTTCAGAATGATTGAGATAATATTGATGTAAGATATAATTATTAAAAATGAAAGACATTACCATGCAACAGCACTCATTATGTATGAAAGTGCCACTATAATGCTAGTGCTTGTGCAACAAAGTGTCATAACGCAGCAACCACACAGAAGAAGTGATTGATTGTATGTGATTTTAAGAAAGTTACCTTTTTGGCCCTGATCCCCCCACTTTTTGTTTGGTACTAGTGCTAACTGACTGAAAGGTATATTGTTAGGTATAATTACAATTGGCCATGACAGGCCCCTGCAAGTCCCTAGTAAATAATAAGGCAAAAGAGATTACAAATTAAATTATTTGCAAATTCGACCTTGGAATTAAAGGTACTTCCAAAGTAGTAATTGACCTTATGTGTACATATTAGTCACTTCTAAGGTCTCCACTGGATGCCCCAGGGGTAGGGTGCCATGTAACTATAAGCAGGGACATTATAAATTATATTTTCTAAGACCTGGAGAGAGACAAACTGCCAAATTAATTTTCCCCTTTGTAGATAACATTGGAATGTTTGATTAACTCTTCATATTGCTAGCAAGGAGCTAAACATGTCATTCACATACTTAAAATTAACGTTATGATAAGTCTAACAATGTTAAAGTTATAATTACTATCACAGCAAAATAGGTTATTTTCTGTAATCCAAAATCCAGCATTCCTGCTGCTCTCTCCTGATTGGCTGAGCCAAGCTGTCTTAATGTAGTGTGAAATAGCCTACTAGACAGACAATGCATTTGCTGTGGGAGGAGAACTGCTAGACCTGGTATCTTTTGACATGTTTCACGTGTCTTTTTTGCTTTTCTGACCTGCTGGTTTAGCGTCTCTGTGCACATTCTCATTGCTGATCAGCATTAGAGTGCAAGTGCTCCTACTGTAAATTGTGTTTATGGATTGGTGCTCCCATGTTTGGCTTATTTGATCTACTGGCAAGCCCCTCAAAGTGCTCAAAGTATGCCATGGCCTGTAAATCAAATATTACTAGTGGTCTCTGATTGTGCCACCCACATGAGTATCCCTGTAAGGTTATCTTAGACCTGCCACTGCAGTGAACCAACACTTTTCAGTTTGATTTAGTTATTTATTTAACCTTTTCTTTTATACATGTTTATATCCTTTTTTCAAAAAGTTCATAATTGTATGAAATATGTACCATGACAAACATAGAGTGAAACAAATACAAAAAATCATGAACAACAAACAATGAATTGTAACATCGCAACATAGAACAAATAATTGGAGTATTCCTATACCATTTCTAATTCACAACAAGGCAAGCCCTTTTTAAACCATTAATTCATCAAAATAATGGGAATGCCAAACAAAGGGAACAATTTATGCAAACAGTAGGGGTTAATTTTCATTTCATTTCGCTCAAACTGTACATAAAAATGGTTCACAGTTCCTCAATGTTATTACATGCCGACGCGTTTCAAGTCCCAGGCAAAAGTCATCAGGGCTTCATGGTTATAGGTACTGGTGTAATCTACAAAATAGATATTGCAAAAAATAGGTGATTTTTAAACTCTACTACTCTCAACATAGGACAAGGGTGCATGCTTCTAAGGGATTTATTTACAAAAGAAAGGAAAAAGAGTTTGTTTTCACCATGATCAAACTGAAAGGTGTCGGTTTGATCATTGCTCTAAAGAGTTAGCTTGAAAATCGATACAGGGCCAGGTTTATCTTTATTTCTTCAATAACTTTTAGAAAGTAGGCGTTTTGTAGCTTAACCATCCTGTGTCCCTCTGCTGGGTTGTGGAGAGACAGTGACATGGCTGGGGATGTGAATTACCTGTAGACAGCCACTAGTGGGGTTGAGGTGTATGCTGCATTTCCTGGATGAGTCAGGGCTGGGATGAATAAACCTGGGCTGCATTTAGAGTAGTTGGAGAAGAGTTCCTTGCATCTGAATAGGCCTGGTCTGCCTTACACAATGATGTCTCCACCTGCTGACAAGGAAGCTGGACCAGGGTAGACAGGCCTGGTTTGGAAAGCACAGAGAGTCACTGCCAAAAGAGAACAAAGGGAAATGTGGTTTAAATATTATGGCCTAGACCCCAGGTGTTTACAACTCTTTTTGGTTCAGAAACCTGCCAAGAAGAAGAGTTGGAGAAGCTGTGAGGAGGAACTAACACTTTGCTGTGCACTTTGCTGTGTTGGCCTGCAGTGGCTGCTTCTGTCTTGGGCAGATAAGTACTGGACTGAACTTTCTGCAACTTCTTTGTTTGAGTTTCTCCAAGGGCTTGAAATAGAGATTGCCCCTTGTTCAAGAAGTCTCAGAAACAGCAAAGACTTCAAGTTCACCTGCTACCAGCACTGGGAACTGTTTTTTTTGTGCTGCAACAGAAGTTAAAGCAACCCAACACTGCTGCCGGCTCCCTGTCCTGAATCCACTGCAGAGATTGCTGCGTACTTTACACTGCAGCCCTGGCCATCCGATGCTGTCATTGAGCCACTGCTTGCACCGTGACCTGTGGGCACTGCACTTCACATCACCAAGTTTCACGATGCCGCCCTGTTATCCCCTGCTACACTACTCCACGCCAACATTGATGCTGTGCTTGCACTGTGGTTTGAGGGCACCAGTCGTAAGTCACATGACGCAATGGCCTCATCCTGTAAACAGCCTTGGCCTATCAAAGCCAGTGCCATTGACTCTAGTTCATCAGCCGACGATAGTGCTTCAGCAACGATGATGACGATGCTTGCACTTTGACCTGTCAGCACCACAACAAGCACTGCAACACTGCGCACCACAGCCCTGGTTTCACCCATGCCGCTGGATGACAACGGTCACCAAGCCGCTGCATGTAGCCTGACATGAGGGCATCACACTGCAGCCGGACACCTGCCAGCACTTCCTACATCAGCAGTGAGGCGTTTGAGCTGCAATGCGTGTGACTTCAAGGGCCTGATGACTCCTGCACAGAAATCCAGAACCAAAGCCTGCCAACATTGGCTCTTTGGAGCTCAACGAGAGGTTGCGATGCCCTGCATTTCTAAAGGTATAGTTTTGCAGGCCTTCCAGATGCCAAGGCCGGCCCGCCAGCCAGAACTGTTTAGATTTGTTGTTCACAATGCCGTGATAGCCTGGACAGAGCTATCGACTTCAGGGAACTATATTTTAGGTCTATTTTAGTTAATTTATATTTCTAAGAGCTGTATGGTGGATTTTTTATCATTTTTGGTCTTGTTTTGAACAGATAAAATATTGGAGATTTTTGTAAAGCGAGTGTGGTGTCCTTTTGTAGTGTTTTATTGTATCACTGTTGGTTACGTGCAAATGCTTTACACACTGCCTCAGAGATAAGCCTGACTGCACGTGCTAAGCTAACTTAGCTAGCCTGGTCTGGTGGATCAGTGGACTAATGCATCCACTGCAGGGGCCTGTGTTCGACCTCATTATCACAGGTTCAAATCCCGGCAGGTCCACTCACCATTTCATCCATCTGAGGTCGATAAAATGAGTACCATTGAGTTGGGTAACAATAAACATCTGTTATTCATTGCCAAGACTCCTACGTGTAATCGTGCGCTTTACAAATACACCAGTTATGTTATGTGAGCAGGGGTATTTTAGAAATGTATACCCCTTATCCTGACAACAAGAAGGGTAAGTATTTGAACAGGGTAGCAACCTGCCAACTAGAGACTCCCATTTTTAACATTGTTTGTCAGCGATGAGGATCGGCCTTGCATTTTCACTTGACCTACAGTGATTGGTGTGCACTACTACCATATCACAGTCCATTACGTACTACATACTGTTTATTTTATGGTCTATTTTTTATCTTGGAAAACGAGCTGGTGGAACACCACCAGTATGCCAGGTGCACTGCTTGCTTTAAAGTATGAAAGATACGAATAACAAATATACAAATTGCATGAAAACATGAATCAATGAACTTGTCATAATCTTTGTTCAACCACTTTTTAGTGTCAAAAGCAATATATCATGAAATACATCATACAAATTTTGTGCTCATAATTACAAAAACCATATGCAAAGAAAATACATAATGTTGCTGTTAACAAGAATAAACTGTCCTATAGGAACAAGCTTGTTCAACAATCACAAACAATCATGTTGCTGCATAATTGTGCATAAATTTAAGTCTTGCCCAATGCATTTCGGGATGCAATCCCTTCTTCGGGGGCAATGTGACCTGAACACTGGTGCAGAATGCTGAGTAAGAAATCCACAACTGCAGTCCCTGATGTGCCAGCTAGGCATGGGCGGAAAATCCGTTCCGCTCGCGGATTTTGCGGATTTTCGGGAAATCCGCAATCCGCGAGATTTGCGAATTTCCTGCAAAATCCGCAAATCCGCGAGCAGCGGATTTTGCTCGCACTGCTCGCACTGTTCGCGTGAGTTTGCGCCCCGCGAATAAGTGCGAAATTGCAGAAATACGATCTAAGCAAAACTGAAAGTAACTACTTACCAGGTTCAAAAGTTCAGGCACATCATTAGTAGCCATTTCCTGTAGTGCTTCCTGAGGGGCCCCTCCAGAGTTCAGTTGCCAGTTGAAACTATTATGTGACCCTGCTCTGAACCTCAGAATAGTTACACATATGCCACAAAGGTCATGAATTACAGCTAAGGGAGACAAGCAGGAGCCAGGCTGGAAGTTAAAATCCATTAATCAGCCCCTAATTCATTATTGTCAGTTGGGGCAGGGCAGGTGTTGTAACTAATTTTGCAACAATGAAAGCACTTAGCAAGTGCAAAAGATCACTAATCAGGGCGCACTAAGGAAGCAGGTGCCAGCTAAAAAAATATTCTGTGACACATTAATCAGCCCCAAATTAATTCAGGTCACTTGAGGCAGGGAAGGTGTGCTTTGCTTTGCCGAAAATAATGTACACTGGACAACCAGAGGGTGTGGTGATGAAACAGAGGGTGGCATGGGTGGGCCAGAGGGTGGCATGAGTAGTCAGAGAGTGGCAGTGGTGACAGAGAGTGGCAGTGATGAAGAAGAGTGTCCCAAACAGGTTGGACACGTAGAAACAACAAGTTCGCAAAACTTGCGACCCGACAGGTAAGTTCGCAAATTGCGAAATTGTAAAAACCCTCGCGAACTGGCAGAAACACGGGCGAACACAAAAAAAAAAAAAAATCCGCAAATTCGCGGGAATTCGCGGATTTTGCGGATTGCGAATCCGCAAATCCGCAAAATTCGCGAACGCGAGATCCGCAAAATTCGCTCATGCTTAGTGCCAGCTGGGATCGATTAAATGAGTACCATGGAGTTAAACTTCCGTGGAAGTCAAAACTGAATGCCAGTGTAGACGTCGTGTGGAAAACTGTTGCTGTGGTAATAATTCAATAAACTCGCCTATCACTGAAACATATCCTGTTAGGAATGTGGAACCTGCCGACGCGCCAGGCTGGAGCGGGATGTTGGATTATTTGGGGATAAGGGTGGAGATTTTTTTATAAAATTAGAATGTAAATTTTAAAACATTTTAAATATTTTTAAATGACATTTTATTATTTGTTTCTGGAGTACGATGCTGGGTTTATAAGGGATAAGGGTGGGAAGTTCTTTAAAAAAATGTTTTATTTAAAAAAAATATTTTATAATTGAAATTGAATGAGTACAGACAGTGCGTCATTACAAATGTACAGATAGAACAAGTATAATAAATCAGCAAAGCAGATCTGAAGGCCATCAAAACACAATGGGCAAGTAATCCATGCATGTGAACATTAGAGGCAGTGTAGTAGTAGACACCATATGATACACATAATAGCAGCATTCAGTTGTAAGGCGAGTTCAAAGGGATGGGGAGAGAATTGGGCCTTATAACGGTTTAGCACAGGCATGGGGGTCTTAAGTGGGTGGGGCTGTAACAATTTACTTGTTATCGGGAGTGTCAATAGGGTGTGTGAGCAGATATGTTGTGAGGGGACCTCAATCGTCTCGAGGACGGGAGGCTAGTGGGAGCAGTTCAGCAAAGGCATGCATTTGGTTCTGCCAGAACACCATGTCCCAGATCCACTCCTTAAATTTAGGTCCCCGACCTCGACCCCATCAGCATGCAACGCAATGTTTGGCGTGCCAAGGAAGGAGGCTGAATAAAAAGAATTTCCTGTGTGACACTTTCATAGTTTCAGTGTAACCTAGGAGGGCAAAGAGGGGAATGTGTGGGAGGCGTAGCAATGTCATCTGTTCCAACGCTTCAAGTACTAGGAGTCCGTATTCCTGCACCACAGCGCAGCCCCGAGGCAGGTGGAGAAAATCAGCCCCCGTAGCCCTGCATCAGCCACATCTATCATCATCCCTGAGCCCAAAGCATTGGAGTTTCGCTTGCGTGTAGTATGCACGGTGTAAGTACTTGTAATGGAGAATCCATGGCGGCTGCTGGATGTAATTTGCTCAGTTTGCCTGCAGCAAAAGGTCCACTGCTCCTCCGTAACACTTAGCTCAAGATCTACAGACCATCTATCCCTAGAATTGTTCTGTGAGGGGCACTGAGTGGTGTACAGTGAATGGTAAAGGGAAGAAACTAAGTGGGGTGCTGCGTCTTTGGCCAATATTAGGAGAAGTGCTGCAACCTCCGGAGGTTCTCGGGAGAAGGAAGGGGTGTGCTCTTTGAATCCCTGATGCAACCGGATGTATACAAAAATGTCCATATGGGAAGGGGGCTGTGCGAAGAAGAGTTGCTGTGGGGTACGGAATTTCCCTTGGAGGTAAAGGTCTCCCCAAGTCTTAATTCCATATTTGGCGAGTTTTTAAAAAAAAATCCCTCCTGAAGGTATGGCATTTTTGGGTGTTATGTTAGTGGGAGCAGAGGTGAGTACAACATGGAAGTATGGGTTTTCACAGCAATATGGTGTCACGCTCTAACTGTACTGGTGATAGGGAATGGAGCATCCGCACGGGCAGGGAATATAGCGCCGTTTAGAGGGATGGGGTCCGATAGCCACTGCTCGGCGGCCACCTGAGGCATATACCTGGGGGGGTGAAACCAGTATTGTGCATAATGAGCATGCGCGCAGGTGTAATAAAGTTTGAAATTCGGTATGTCGAGTCCCCCTTGTGAGTAGGGACGGTGAGTACATCCCACTGTATCCTGGGCTGCCTGCCACCCCAAGTGAGTCGGATGAGTTCTGTCTGGAGCATCGTCCTACCTGGGTTATGGGCTATATTCTTGAATAAATAAAGAAGTTTAGGCAGGATAACCATTTTGATTAAGGATATGCGACCTGCAATGGTTAGCAGGAAGGCGATTCAGCGCGTGAAGTTGTCCCTTATCCCATCTAGGGTGCGACCATAATTAAGTCGCACCAGTTCGTCGGGGTTCGCAGAGATCCAGATGCCAAGGTATTTAACCTCGTCAGGACACCACTCAATTGGGAAGTCCGGAGTGAATACCGTGACTGAGGAGGTAAGGGGGAAAAGTTGGGATTTTTACCAGTTTATATGGACTCCGGATAGCCCCCCGAATCTCACAAATTCTCAAAGCAGCATATTAAGGTTCGTTTGGGGCTCTCTGACATATAACGTGATGTCATCTGCATACAGAAAAATCAAAATATGTCGGAGAGGGCAGTGGAGCGCCTTGTCTTGGTGATACTGTCTAACCTTGGCAGCAAGGGGTTCAACCGCGAGGGCAAACAGCTGCGGTGACAGCGGACAACCCTGCCGGGTTCCTTGAGAAATCGGGATGGGGATGAGGAGTGGCCATTGATAAGGACTTTGGCTACAGGGTCAGCAGGTGTACCCAAGATATAAATCCTCGTGGAAAGCTCATGTTTTGCAGGATTACAAAGAGGTAGTTTCATTCCACCAAATCAAACGTTTTAGTAGCGTAGAGTAAAACTGCGGCTGGGGGTATCTTTGGGTCTACTCTGTGGAGAGTGGAAAAGATTGTGCGCAGATTGTGTGTAGTTGCCCAACCTGGGATGAATCCAGCCTGGTCGGGAAGAACCAACTTGTCCATTATGAGACTGAGGCGATTCGCTAGTATTTTTGCAAAGATTTTAGTTAATTAAGAATAGATGTCTGTATGAGTCGCAAAGATCCGGTGCCTTACGAGGCTTAAGAAGAGACAATATTAATGCCAGCCTCATAGTAGGGGGTAGACAGCCAAGCTCCTGTGCTTCATTAAAGACTAGCTTAAGAACAGGGAGTAGATGTGCAATATATGCTTTATAAAAATCAACAGGGAGGCCGTCCGATCCCGGGGCTTTACCGGACAACATTTGCATTATCGCGTCGTGTATTTTCGTCATACTCAAAAGGGGCCGCCAGGAATTCCTGCTGTGTGTCACCCAGCCAGCCAAGAGTGATGTCCTGCAATAAGGGGGCAAAGTCAGGGGATTCATTTCTGCACGTGTCGTTCAGGGCAGTATAGAATTTCGTACAGGTGTGTAGAATGTCCCAGCTATCTCTATGACGTACTCCGTCCGAGTCAGTTACCTCTAGCACATAATTGGTGAATCTTGGGTGCTGTATTGATTGCGCTAGTTGCCTTGCCGCCATATTTACGCGCAACATAATATTTTCTGCGAAAGCGTGTTTCGGAGTCAGCAGTGTTTTTATATTCCGTGATCTTATCACGGAATGTGGAAAGGGTTTGGCCCGAGTTAGCCCCCCATAGGTCGGCCTCCAGCTGTTTGAGTTCATTCTCTAGTTTGTGAAGGGTACGGTGCAGGTCTCGTAAAACTACAAAGCTTTTGGCCATACAAATCCCACGTATCGTGACCTTGAAGGCCTCCCATACCACGCCCACCGAAGAGACCGAGTCCATGTTGGTCTGAAAAAAGTAGTGATTTCATCTCCGATTTCTGCTCTGAACACCATATCAAGTACGGCCTCTGGAGCAAGCCTCCATAGACGGGGGTGGAGCGCTGATCGGGAGGACCAATTATTATGAGCGCCCCGGGAGACTACCCAGTAATCTAGCCTGGCCTATGAGGCATGTAGAGCAGTGTAATGGGTGCCCTCTTTCCCGCCGGGAGGTACATGGCGCCAGACAATATTATTATTATATTTAAGAACTTATTAAGCGCACTGTCACCATTGCAGGCATCCTGGCGCTGACTAGATCAGATAGAAGCGGAAGTGACCGAGGGGAGTGAGAGCTATCAGGCGGTTACCATGGGAAATAACCAGGTTTTAATCCTTCTCCTGAATGGGAGAAGTTCTGTAATTTGCCTAATCTCGGTCTGGAGCATGTTCCAGAGTTTGGCAGCTGCCACCTCGAAGGATCTACCTCCAGCTCTAACTTTCGTGAATCTGGGTACTACTACCAGCTTGGCCTCAGAAGATCGAAGCTGCCTAGTTGGTATGTACCAGGCAAATTTCGATTTTAAGGAAGCCGGGCCAGTTCCATGGAGAGCCCTAAAGACTATGCAAAGGGCCTTGAATTGTATCCTCTGTCTCACCGGCAACCAATGCAGTTTGCCCATAGAGGACGGCCCGTGTGATCTTCTTGGAAGCCCCAAGTCCTGCTTAGCGGCTGCTGATTGGACCCTTTGGAGCCTATCCAGCAGGAACCCAGGGGACCCTAACAAAAGGGCATTACAATAGTCCAGTCTGCTAAGGATGGTACACCTTACCACTTGGGCACGAGCAGGGGTTGGTAAAAGAGGCAGGACTTTCCTCAGGGAGCGAAGGATGGCAAAACAGCAGGCAGTCGTCTTTTGTACATGCGTCTCCATACTGAGCCTTTGATCCAACATGACCCCAAGATTGCGGACTGATTCCACCGGCCGTGCTTTGGTCCCTGTTTCCGGGGGCCAAAAGTTGTCAGGAAATGGCCGGGAAATCTTAGTTCTGGCGCTAAAGAACACCTCCGTATTCCCCGCGTTAAACTGGAAGGAGTTGTCCTTTAGCCACCGAGACGTGTCACGCAGACAGTTGTGGAGAACCTCCACAGATGTTGAGTCCTCTCCTTCCAAGGAGAGGATCATCTGCGTGTCGTCAGCATAGTTGACAATCCTAATCTTAAAGCTTTTGATGAGTTAAATCAGAGGTCTGAGATACAGATTAAAAAGGATTGGGCTAATTGCAGAGCCCTGAGGAACCCCATGCGATACCAGAGTAAAAGCTGACTGAAAAGTTGGCATGGACACCGCCTGCTGCCTATCCTGCAGGAATGATTGGAACCACTGCAGCGCCGTACCTCTCACTCCTGCCTCAAACAGCCGCCTCAGCAGAATCTTATGATTCACCGTATCAAAGGCGGCAGACATATCAAGCAGGATCAGGAACGCTGCCTGCCTTTGGTCTGCACGCCTCTGAAGCTCGTCCATAGCGGTGATTAGGGCTGTTTCGGTTCCGTGGGCAGGCCGGAAGCCAAATTGATCAACATCTAGTAATTGATGACATTCCAGATGGTTGGAAAGAGTGTTGCTAACCAAACACTCGACAATCTTGGCTGGAAAAGGTAGGAGGGAGATGAACCTATAATTTTTTGAACAGTCCGGATCTAGAGAGGGCTTTTTTAGCAGAGGAGATATTAACGCCTGTTTCCATTGAGCTGGGACGGTACCAGTCACTAGAGATTGGTTACATATTAGGTGGCGTGAAGGAAATAGTTCTTCCTCAAATTCCTTCCAAATTTTGTGAGGCACAGGGTCTAGAGGAGACCCAGAGGAAATCCCTCTGGCTAGCTTCCTGAAAGCCTCGTACGTAAGAAGTGGGAACTCAAGTAAAAGTTCTTTCAGAACCAAGACTGGCCCTGTCGTCCGGTCCACTGGAGACCCAAGACTTAAGTCGGAGGGGGGAACAAATTCCGGAGAAACATCCAAATCCCTAATGATGTGTTCAATTTTTTCCTTAAAAAATACAGCAAGGTTCTCGCAAAGTTCTTGGGAAGGGACAATAGCATTTTTGGAACACTCAAGGTTAGTAACACTGTTCAGTATATTAAAAATGCTCCTGGAATTGTTGGTGGAGTTACAAATCAGAGAGGAATAATATTCTGCCCTAGATTTCTTAATCAGGTGCTTATATTCTAGAACCTTATTTTTCCACACCTCCTTGAAGGTTTCCTTATAATCACGTCTCCACCTTCTCTCAGCTTGTTTGCAACCCAGCTTCAGGTTTTTTAGAGTATCATTAAACCAGGGAGAAGAGCCATTACCCTTACAGCTACGTGTTTTTTGCGGAGCATGAGCATCCAGGACGGCTGTGATTCCAGTGCATAGTGAGGTATAATTTTCCTCTACTTGCTTTTCCCCATTAAAGAGCTGCTCCACATGGAATACCTCACCTAGGGAGTGCAAACGTGCAAGAGCCCTCCAGTCTCTGCACCTAAATTCCCTAGTCGTCATAGGAGCCTTGTGATGGCCACCGTTCAGGTGTATAACAAATTTAACAAGTGAGTGATCTGTCCAGTCCATAGGTAAGGTTTCCCCCATAGCCACCAGATGAGGCGCCGCGAAAACTAGATCTAGAAGGTGTCCCGCCTTATGGGTTGCCCCCGTAACCAGCTGGGAAAGGCCGAAACTTTCGCAAGATTGGAGTACGTTGCAAAGACCCGAGTCAAGGGCGCCATTGCGCCAAAGATTAAAGTCACCAAGAATAATCAGCTTGTGATGGGAAAATGCGACATTAGTCAGGGTAGCCAGTAACGCTTGTTGCTGCTGAAGGCTAAACGCCCCTGGCGGGCGATAACATATCACCCCAGTGACAGTAGTCCCGAAGTGGGCCTGAATTGATAAGCCTAAAAGCTCAATGCCCTCAGTCTGGTCTAGAACAAAAACCTTAAGGCTACAGGATGCAATAAAAATTACTCCTACCCCCCCCCCACCCCCCTCTCCCACTGGACCTAGGAGTATGTAGAAATTTAAACCCAGGAGGACATGCAAATCTGGGGTCAACCAAACAATCAGGACAAGTCCACATTTCCGTCATGAAGAGGATGTCTAATTCATGAGTTTCAATCAGTAGCTCATGGGCTTTGAGTATGCCCTGCATGGCCGCTTGCATCCTGGTGTAATATATGGGGAGGGGGTTAGATATATCTACCGTTGGATTAAAAGCAGTGTTAAAATCTCCACCCCATATAATGTGTGTTGATCCTATTTGTAGAATGCGGCCCCAAAGTGTGGTGTAAATGTCAGGGTTATCAGTGTTCGGACCGTAGCTGGACACTACCGCAGCGGACTGAGTTCCCAACGTGTCCCACAATATGCAGCTGCGCCCAGCGTGATCCTGTTGTGTGCCTCCTAAGATGAAGGGTGAGTTCCACTTAACCAGTATAGCCACCCCCGGAGAATGTGGAGTAAGAGGAGAAGACACATGTCATGGCCCATTTACTAGCAAATGTAGGGGAGCAAGGGGGGTCAAGATGGGTTTCCTGTAGTACCGCTATGTACACATGATCCAAATAGGAGATGATCTGCCTGCATTTTCGAGGATCGCGAAGGCCTGTACTGTTCCAGGATATTATATTAAGATGTAAGGGTTCAGCATGCTATGGCATGGTAATCTGTAGTATAAAGAATAGGGAGTGGCCTACACAATATATAGCACCTTGTGTTTTGTTTTAAAATGTCTGTGCCTGTCCTGTGAGTTAAAAAACAATAAGAACAATTAGCATAACCCCCGTTTCCCCCTTCTATCCACAGTGGCACCCCAAACGTGCCAGCAGTACTACCTGCAACCAAAAAAAATACACATTGCAACAGCGCAATAAAGAAAGAATCATTGACCAAAAGAGTGAGCTAGGGGGATCTCCCATATGGGGGTGCACAAGTGGGCTACAAAAACCTCCCCCGTTGTTGTTAGACTTGGGGGGAGGGTACTTGGCAAACATAGTGAGTAGATTAAGCAGTCTCCAGCAACAACGGAATAGTACATGTGAAAGTACCTCGTCAGTTGAGAGATTAATCATACAAAAATGAATTTATGGGAAGGCAGTGGCTTAGAACAGGGGAAATCATTTAAGCAACATGCATGCAACATCATCACTTATCTGTGGATTGAGCGCAGGGAAGAATATGTTGCAGTTCACCATGAGCGAGCCATGGTGATAGTACATACAGTATCACTGCACACACAGAGCTCCCAGCCCAGGGGGGTTGAGGCTGCAGCCTCCCGGACCAGCTTCCGAGGAGCGGGGGGAATCCCCAACAAAGTCAATTCATGCATGCTAGTAGGAACATCCGTGACTAGGATGAGGGGAGTTCAGTCTGCGCTCAGAGATGGTGATTAGGAAAGGCGGTCCGGGGGGTTTCTCGTCTGGGTGTTCTTTCTTACCATTCGGAGGAAGTAGTCCATTTGTTGTTGATTTGTGAAGAAGTACTGTTTATCTCGGTAGGTGACTCTCAAACGAGCGGGATACAGAAGAGTGTAATCGATCTGGAGTTTGCGGAAATTCTGCTTAGCTGGGAGAAGTTTGCGCCGGGCCTCCTGCACTGTGATCGTGAAATCAGGGTATATTGAAAAATGGGCTCCCTCAAACTGCAAGTTCTGATGTTCTCTGGCAAGTTTCAACGCAGCGTCTTGGTCCCTATAATTCAGGAGGCGCACGATTATCAGCCGTGGGGGGCCCCGGGGGCCGGACGAGGGGCGAGCAATTTATGTGCTTGCTCCACGATGAATTGAGAAGAAAAGACGTTTGCCCCAAAGGTGGTAATCAAAAGTTGTTCAAGAAAGTTTTCCATCCTGCCAGTATTCGCGCTCTCAGGAATTCCGGTAACGCAGATGTTGTTGAGGTAACTTCCGGCTTCCAAATCCAAATTTTTCAGGGAGATTACTTTAAGGAGCTTATCCATCTGGGCCATGTGTTGGGTCATCTGCCTCCTTGAGAAGCTCATCATGTTTCTCCACTTTCAGGACTATGTAGTCCATGCGAGTGCTAAGTGTATTTTGGTGGAGAGGTCAGACAAGCTGCGTTGCATGGCCAGCAGGAGGGATTTTACTTTATCCTCAGGGGCGAGAGGGGAAGCGGTGGTTGGCAGGGGGGTCTGTCTCCTCGGTGGCAAAGCGGGTGACATCCCTCTTGATATCAAAGGGAAGTTTGATTTGACGGCCTTCGCGTTTTCCATGGTGATGACCTGGGGAAGACAACTGCGCACAACAGAGACTGTAAGAGTAAGGCATCACCGGAGGAAGGGGCCATGTCGGGCCTCCACAGGTGAAGCTGGGGAGTCCAGAGGAAGCGCCAACCAGCAGGCCAGAGCACTTATGGGCTTCGCATGTAGTGGGCCAGAGACACAACAGGCTAGAGGGGCTCAGTGCCTCAGTAGTCATCCTCAACTAATTGGACAGCCTGCAATCAGTGGAGGGCAAAAAGACGATGTCAGCATCTTCTGCGCAGGGTATGGACCGTATCTCTCCTCACGGGATATCAGGTGCAGATCCGTGAAATATTATGGCTCGGACGGCAGCCTACACCGTTTTGCCTCAGGTGCGCCGCAAGAAGTTGGTGCTGTACCTGGTGGCCCGGGCCCGGGAAGGAGGCGGGCCTCCCGCAGAGCAGCGTGAATGCGTTGGCGCTTCCCTTTGCAAAACGGCGCCAGGTAGCACTGAAGGGCCAGGTATCAACCCGTACCAGCATTCACTGATACACTACAGTATATGAGTGGGGGGAAATGAGTCAACAGGTGCCACAGCGCCCCACGAATGGTCCCCGGGAGCAGCCAAATGGAGCACTGAAATGGTAAAGAGGGGTGCCGCCCTGGAGGCAAGTGCGGGCTCTGATCGTCACACCGTGATTTACTGAAGCACGGCAGAGTTGTGGGTTCTACGGTGACAGGCGGACTCTCCAGAGGTGGTCACGTTCATCTGCGGTGGGAGGCTCTGGGTCTCAGAAGCGGGGAAGTAGATGACAGTATCCCGGGCATAGCTGCCACCTCAGGATGTCGCTGCCAGCTGCGGTGAGTTTCTTAAGCATGGAGCTGCGGCGGGAGGCACGTTCAAGGACTGATTTCTTAGCCGCTAATAGTAAACATCATCAGGAGGCCATTCCAATGTAGGGTGATTGTGCTGTCACTTAATCCAGGATAAAAGTTGGATCAATGAGCCAAAGGTCCAGAGCCTCATATTTTTAATTATTAATGAGAGTTATTTATTTGTTTTTGTTGATTATCAATTTATAATTGGCAATAATAATGACAAAAATGAATTTTTAGAAAATTATGTTGATTATTATTATGTATATATGTTCTATATTGTTAAATATATATTTTTAAAAATTATTATTTCACAATACAATGTATATTTAAATATAGCAAATTAAATATGTTTTGTGTCCAGCCCCTTTCCTGATTTAATGTGGTTTTTAGTGGGAATAGTAAATTATATATGTTTGGTGTCCAGCACCTTCCCTGATTTATTGTAGTTTGGAGTGGGAATAGTAAAGTATATATGTTTGGTGTCCAGTACCTTCCCTGATTTATTGCAGTTTATAATATTTATTAATATAATTTTATATTTGAATAAATATGTCAAGTATTAAAAACCAATCGTATTATTTTGTAATATTTTTACAACAATATACAGTATTGTTTTTGTAATGGATAATACTTTTAGGGGCTGATTACGATGGCATAATGATCGCCACCGCCCTGCTAGCGGTGGTGACCATCACGCCATCGTAACGTGAATTACTCACCGCCATATTACGATGGCGATGGGTATCGCGGCTGACGGAAAATCTGTCTGCCGCTTTTCCTCCAGTTATGATTGTCGGCCGCGCAGAGCTGGGGCTCTAATATGGTGTCAGGCACCACCATCCATATTAGGATGTAGAGAATGTAAAGCCTTTCCATGGCGGAAGTCTGGTAGGGATTTGCTTTGGGGGCCAATTGTGGGCCCCCGGGGTGGGTGCACTTGGGAGGTACCTGTGTTACACCCCTACATGTCCATACACAAGGTGGCAGGCACCAACATGGCATTTCAACTTTGCGGTGGGTGCTGCAGCCAGCAACATCCACGACAATGTTAAAATGCCAGATGTGACCGCCCCGGAGGAGGTCGCAGCATGATCAGGGGAGCGGGACTGCCGCGTGGCAGGCGGACGGTCCAGTTCCTTCTAGGCCCCTTAATAATGACAATTATAAATCCTTATTATTGAAGGCACCCATTTCTAAACTAAACTTGTATTTTGTAAGCTATCAGTTTTCTTTTCTGTCATTTCTGAGGGGAGAGGCATTGGTTAAGGTAAGTTTAATTTTCTTAAATTAAACTTTAATTTAAGGTTAATTTGAAGGTAGTGCAGTACAATAGTGTGTGTTAGAAGTGTGCAAAATGCAGTTAGTTTGTTAAACCGTGTATGTTAAAGTTTGATAGATATGTGTAATTATGTTGAAAGTTTGTTGTTAGTACTGCATTTATTTCTAATATGATATGTATATATGTATTTGTGCAGGAGGGATTACTTTATTTCCTAACATGTTTTTGTCATTTAGAAGTTATCGAGGGGAGAAGAATGTGATTTTTTTTTATGAAGTGTGTATTAGTTTTAGTAAACTAATCAATATTTTATACTTCCTTAATTTTTTGAGTTTTCCTAGAGCGTTCAGGATTTTTATGGATTATCATTGGTGGACCTATTGCTGATGGATTAATTTTTGTACTGCTGTATTTTTTTTTCATTTTTTGGGGGTTAATTTTTTTAATCTTTCGTATTTTAAACAACTGTCATTTTTTTTAATGGAAGTTTGGATTATTCTTCAGCTATGAAAACTGTACATAAGTACATAAGTTTAAATTATTTATAGTTGGAGGGAAATGTTTATTGTGTAAATATTATTGTTATTTATATTATATAAAATATATTTATTATATTAATTAAAATAATTGACAGAATATTTATATTCTTTGAGTTAAAAAGAATATTAATTTAACTGTTTTTTGTGGTTTGGAGGTACATTTTTTGAAGTGATGCTCCCGCCACACTCGCAGTCCTATCCTGGCCCCTTTACATTGCGGATGGATCTGCTGGCTGCAGACCCACTCGCAGTGTAAATAGACTGTGCCTGCCACTTAGTGCATGGCAATGAGGGCGGGTACCATAGGTACCCCCCATGTGCAACCACACCCACCAACACCATGGGGGACAGCTACGGGCCCCCAAGAGCAAAGACTGTAAGCCTTAAAGGCTTATTACCGCACTCATCATATTATGGATGGCGGTGTCTCAGACACCACCACCATATTGTGATCTTTTTCAGACTGGTCAACAAGTCGACCGGCGGAAAACCGATGGACGGTCTTTTCGCCCACCGGGGTACCCCGCCATTCTAATATGCGGGGGGAAATGGTTGGTGGGCGGAGGGAAATGTAGAGCGGATCGCCACCCCCATGCATTGTTGGTAGCTTTGGGGCCTATTAGGATGGCGGGCGGACCTAAGTCCACCCGCCATCCTCACGGTGTTGGGGCCAGCCACCAGACATGCTGCGGTCCTGCACCGTGAATCAGGATGTGACCATCACCCTGGCGGTCACATTCCACATTTTAACATTGCGGCATATGCTGCTTACAGCAGCACCCACGGCAATGTAAAAATCGCATGCCTGGCATTTCCCTGCACCACGTGGCAGGCACCACGCAGTGCCTGCCACTTGGTGAAGGGAATTGCAGAGGGTATCATGAGTACCCCCCAAGTGTACCCCCTCCCCACCCCCCGGGGACCCGCAACTGGCCCCCAAAGCCAATCCCCGCTGGCCCTTTCATGGCATCATCACCGCCATGGAAGGGCCTGTATGAAACCCACATTGTAATGGGCACTGCCACCATATTACTGGCCCAGCATCACACGGCTGGCAATCGATTTCAGACCGACAGAAAACCGGCCGCCGTCGTTCGCTATACCCCCGCCATCATAATATGGCAGGGGTATCTCACATTACAATGGTGTAATGGTGCGGTGTTAGTCGTTACGCCATTGTATTGAGCCCCTTGTTCTTTTTGGATAGATTTTAATAGTTTATGTAGAGTTGGTGTTCTGCTGTTGTGTCTCGGAAGGCATTATGCCTTCCTTCCACATCATTGTTAGTGTTAGCTTCTTTGTCACGGTACTGTTATATACATTCCACCATGGAATGTGATATTTAGGCTGTCTTCTGTGTTCAGATCTGTGCAGTCTTCCCACCCAGGTATCCTCAAAGTTGTCAAGTAGGGGAATCCGTTTTTGCTCATTTTGTTGGTAGTAGGGACTCTCAATTAATAAATTGCAGTGCTCAGCAACGTCAGTTATTGGTGCGTATGCTAGTGCTATTAGTTGTTTAATTTGCTATGCAAAGCTTCTATGTGTTGCATATTCTACACTTAGGGACCAATTACGATGACTGATGGAAAACCCCTTCCTACCGCCACGCCTGAGAAAAAAGACCTTACGCATATACCGCGGCATTGCCGTTGGTCAGATTACGATTCAAAGCACGTAAAGTCCAACCGCAGCAGTCAAAATACACAAAAGACCGTCCGTAACGGTGGCAAAAGCTGTAATCCTTCTTCAGCGGATGGGGAAAGCTGTACACTGGACTAAAAAGTCTACATCTGCCGCAGAATGACTGCGTGGCTAATCACGTTGAGATAGCAGAGCTGACGCAAAGATCATTGCTGTTCAGACCGCCATGGTCGTGCGAAGCCGAAAAGAATGACGTTGAAAACATGAAACTCCACAAATGTACTCCTATAATGAAAGCCATGGATAGCATGGAATATACACATGGTTGACATCACTCATGTGGACACACTCATATACCACAGTATAAAACCAACACATTTCTGGACCAGCATCCTTTGCAAAGCAGGAGCTAGGAGAGAGAAAGAGACACATAGAGACAGGACACCATGTTGACACTGCACACAGCACATCACATCCACCAAACTAAACACACCACCACCTCTCACATACACACCTGACGCATCTGACACATCGATATCACCACCTTGCACCCTGCACCTTTCATTAATTTGCACCTAGGCCAATCCTGACATAGAGTTGAAAGTGCTGGTAGACGAGATAATTAGGGTAGAACCACATTTGTACGGGAACCTGGTGCAACAGACACCACTTGTGAGAAAAAATCAGATGTGGACAAGGATCTATAACAAATTCAATGCCGTAGGGACCACCCTACGTACACTGTGTGACATCAAATGGCAGTTAACCAACCTCAAGGCCAGGGTGAAGGCTCGAGCTCAGAGGAACCACGCAGTGACCCAAGGAACTGGTGGTGGCCCTCCCATTCCACGACTAACCTTCAATGAATGGGAGGAGAAGGTGCTTGCCATACTGAATTCAGAGAGTCTCACAAGAATCGAGGGGGGAGTGCAGGCTGGTAAGTACAAACCAAATGATCACACCCCACTGAAATGTAATGTTGTGCATAACAAGTGAGCCTCAATTGCCAGACGAAATCAACCTCATATAGAATGCACACTTACAATATGAATGTCTCACAAGGCTAGCATTTCCTTTCTCTGCTTCAACTCACATATAGGTAGTCAGCTCATGCACCCTGGCCTTCCTCACAAACAGCATGGAGCACCCTCCCAGCCCCAGAGTCACGTGGTTGCCAACACCATCGACAGTGCCTCCTAACTGGTAGGTAGCCATCTCGCTGGATAGGGGCTTGCTGAGACCTGAAAACAAGACCACAACTCCCACAAGTCCCTCTGCCCCCGCCAAACAGCATGGAGCACCCTCCCCACCCCAGAGCCATATGGAAGCCGACACCCTCCTCTGCATCATTTAACAGGTAGGTAGTCAGCTCATGCACCCTGGCTTACCAACAAACAGTATGGAGGAACATAATCAGCACATCCCACACTTGTTAGACAACTCAGTAAAGTTCCATAAGTCATAGCCAGTACACACACAGTCAATATCATTGAGAGTACACATGAATCACAGTGTCATTGATGATGTCACATGTAACTGCAAAGCACAAGAACGTAATGTCCAAAATACAATGTGCAAGTCACATTGTCACACAGAAGGACAGTACAAAAAGCACTACAGAAATCATGCAGTTGCAGCATTGTAAACCGATAATCATCGAAACATCACATGTCCTAGCATGAACTGAAGTGGTTGAGCAACAAGTTGGTACCGGAGGACATGTCCTTGGAAATACAACATAACTACATATGAATGTGTTGCTTCCTCCATGTCACCTTGCTACCGAAAAATATATGCACCTCTACAACAGGTTTGACTGCTGACAAACTGTTACAAATGCCAAGCCATGCCAATGTAAAAGTCTGGTCTGCTTAAATGAAAAGTGATAAACATGATCCTAAAAGTTGTGCTGTGTATAGAACATGCTGACAATTTAACCTCTGTTTAACAGGTGACTTACCAGCAACAGCAGGTGACGTTGACAATGATCCAAGCCAGTCTCCTCCCCAGGAAGGTGAACTTGAGGATGCAGATTCCTTGGTATTTTTAGAAGAGGAGGAGGACCGGCCCGGCCTTTCCGGTGAGCCTAGGCAAGTGCAGTCCCAGGACCTCACTGTCCCCACCACTACCACTACGACTCCCACAACAACAGCAACAACAATGCTGACCCCTGTAACAATGACCTGTGTGGCAGCCACCTCCACCATCAACACCACTGCCTCCAACACTGTCCCTGTGGCACTCATTGCCAATACCACCAGGCAGCCTGGGGACGCTGGGGACAGTGTGCTGTGGCGGCGACTGGCAACCCCACATGTCTATATCGGCAGGGCAGGTCGGAGGCTAACTGGGAGACAGTCACAGGATGACAATGAGACTGAGGCCCTGGCCGCTGTGGAAACTGTCCTTGGTACATACCAGCAGAACCAGGGACAGATGAGCCAGGTTGTGGAAGAACTGCATGAACTCCACCTGCTGCAGAGGTCCATGGACACTCGTTTGGGGCAAATCGCTGGGTACAAGGGCCAGTTCGTTGGTGTCATGAGGAACACGCATGCAGCACAAATAGCTTCCCACAACTCCTGTGGTCAGCCAGATGCTTGTCACACCACCTCACTAGCGGCTACAGGGAGGGGTGAGTCAGCACCCCGCGAGTTGTCAGACACCTCAGAGTATACAGCAGGTCCCCACCCTGCCAAATGGCAGAGGGTATATCTGAAAAAGACCCCAGGACAATGACGTGGCAAAGCTCCATGCCATACCGATACTAGGAGCCACCTTTGATGTCACCAGGGTCACACTAAGCATTGACTTTGTTGTAGATCCAATCCCACAATGCAACAATGATGGGAGTGTTCTGTCGGACTGCAGAATTCCACCAGTGTGTGTTCTACCCTACGTAACCATGTACCAGCACTTTCAACTTCACCACCGACCGAAATAACCACAATTGACACCCCTATGCCTTTGTCAGTACAATGTTATGCATAGTAAGTTGCCTGTTAATTCACATCGAAATGTATCACACAATTTTAATGCAACAATCCTTTGAGAGAGCAGAGGAACCTAGAATGACACAGGAAAATAATAGTAAATTGACATATGCTGTCCATCAACTGTGTTTTTTGCAATTTGCACCCCGAGTGGGCTGGGTATGCTCAGACGTGAGTCCCAGGCTCTCCACATCACTTGAGTCAAGTTATCCAGGCTGAAGAAGGCTGATAGCCAGAAACCGGTCCTTGGATGCTTGATTCCGGTCTAGGAAAGACATGGCTTGGTAGTTCGGGCTGGACTGTTCCCATGAGGGAGAGGGTAAAGGCTGATTTGCATATAGCCATTGTCTGACCTAGGGTGGTGTGGAGTGCAAAAAACAATGGATTTAGGCCCAGACCTTTGTACTGGGGTGAATGTTAGACATTGTTCTGCATTCTGTCCATCAACTGTGTTTTTTGCAATTTTCACCCCGAGTGGGCTGGGTATGCTCAGACGTGAGTCCCAGGCTCTCCACATCACTGGAGTCAAGCTATCCAGGCTGAAGATGGCTGCTAGCCAGAAACCAGTACTAGGATGCTTGATTCCGGTATACGAAAGACATGGCTTGGTAGTTCGGGCTGGACTGTTCCCATGAGGCACAGGGTCAAGGCTGATTTGCATGGAGCCATTGTCTGACCTAGGGTGGTGTGGAGGGAAAAAAAACGATGGATTTAGGACCAGATCTTTGTACTGGGGTGAATGTAAGACATTGTTCTGCATTCTGTCCATCAACTGTGTTTTTTGGCATGACAGCTAAAGCACACCACTAGGCAACACTGTACACGATGCATTCCAGACAACACTGGCCAACACCATCAACATTGTCAGAATGGGGAAAGGGGCACATTACTTCACCTCCCAGCACAGTTGACACCTCAGCATCCTGCTAAATGCACTTCAGTTCAAATGCCAACTTGAATTCTCAGTGAGGTGTTAGTGATGTGACTCTCCAGTCACATGTGTACCTGGTAATTACCCTTCATCAGTGGAGCTAACCTAAAGAAATAATGTGTATGATGAGAAAGCTGCCACAATCCTCGCAGGTCTCAGTACTTCTTCCAGCCCAACTTTGGTGAAACACTTCAGCTACATTTCAAGTAAGCATTTCAACTGAACTGCATTTAACAGTATGCTAATGGGTGAACTGTGCTGGGAGGTGAAGTCGTGTCCTCCCATCCCCCTACTATCATCTACATGGACAAGACAAAAATATAAAAGAAATACACAGTGTTGCACAATGTTACACTTAGCAGTTTAACTAGAGGAGCCAGCATCCAAACACATCCTGTTAAATTTACATTGTGGCATTGTTGCATAAATTAAGACAAGTCCTGTTAAACAGGGATTGTAATGTATAAAACAAGAATTTAGCATATTCTCAATAACGACCAACAGTTCCTGCCAACATTTCCACACCAAATGTCCTTCCTAAAGTAAGTCATATTATCTTGAATAACTACAACTGCTGTGGTGTATGGGCAGCCATCATGTTCATAGTAACAGTTGCACAGTGTGTAACTTTCTTTAGCAATGTTCTTTTCCCTCCCCCATATGGGATTGCAGATAGTTAGTTGTGGCCTCACACTCCCACTATAAAAGCAGACTTCAATGTGTCAAGCAGGCTCAAAGCGCCTATGTTCCAACAACAAGTCACACTCACATCAGCCTGTGAGACCTTCAAATTGCAGGTGGCTCGCATGTGCAGTGCAATTCAGTCCCTGCTAAACACATGTCTCCCGCTTCATTTTTGGGGAGCGTCTCATACTGAAGGCCATGCACATATTTTTTTTCTTGTGGGCTATGGCCTTGTCACTTCATCTTAAACTATTTTTGGAGTTTTACCGGGTGTTCTTCAGTCGTTTACAAAGTGCAATTGGCGGTTCAACATATTTCCTTGGCTGTTCTACAGCGTGCATGTTCTACTACTGCTTTTACGCAATGCTGCCCATCCTGTGCTCCAGCCCAACCCTGGTTAGTTGCAAAGATTTGCACTGTTTTGTATTTATGCATTTTAATATGTATACTAAAAGTTAAAATAATGCAATCTAAATTGAAAATATGAATTCATTTGCACAAAGAAAACATGTTATAAGTATAATAAAATATAAAAAAATATATTGATTGTCTTAAATGTTGAGGCGCTGCCCAATATTGGTGGGTTACTGACATAGTGATCCTGTACAGGTCATATAAAAAGCAATATAGGTCAGGTAAGAGGTCTTTAGCATCAATGTGGATAGGACATCACGCAACACCATTCTGAACATTGGCTTTGACATCCCACCTGTGATGGCCAGTTTGTACTGGAAAGACCCAGTGGCAAAGAAACGTAGTGCAGCCATCACTTTTACAGTAGTAGAAAATGCAGCTGGATAAGTTCTGTTGGGCTTTAAATGGGGTTCCAACTGCGCATATAGCTCTCGCAATGAAAGGCAATCTAGATGGAATTTCTTAATGACATCTATGTCCTCCATCATTGCCAGAGCAGGTACAGGGCGGAAGGTGGGTGGTCTCCATCTACGTACTCTGGCAGGGGACACATGTAAAAGACGATTAAAAGATGAAATTTTGTGACCAGCTTAAGCAAGGACTCACACAACCACAACATTGACATGACTTTTGAACAAGTGAAATGCCAAAAGTGACATACATCCAGACCTTGATTTTCGTCTCTCACTCCACATACAAACTACTAAAACATCAAAATAAATTGATGTGTATGGCATATGGTGCACTGTTACATTAAAGTGTGGGCAGAACTTTTGGGAGATGGCACTGCACATGTGGTTAACCGCATCAATGTTGAGTAGCGTATATCTGATCACTGCACGACCTCAAGCTTCAGGCGCACAATAAACAACAACATTAGTCTAAGAGGCCAGTGACTGTCAGATGGGCAACATCATATGAATATGTAGCACAGTGGACAGACAAATATGAACATTATGGGGTCACTCCATCATGACTATGTGATGATGTTGCATGACAGACATTGCCATGTCCACCAAAATGATACACAAATACACATGAATAGTGTATACATCCATACAAGGCTGCAACTAACCAATGATGTAGGCAACAGCAATGTTTCTGTGTGACACATGTGCACTCCTCTGACGTGTGTGTGAACATATGCAGAAAATGGTAGCGAGGAACATTGCATGCCACAGTAGTACATGTGTTTAAAGTGCTAGAGCTTACAAGTATGTTGAATTTCAATCAAATGGACACCTCAGAATGACATCCAACATCACGTCCCTTCATTACACAACCCATGGTCAAGAAATTTTCAGTCACTTATCATGGGATGTTCAAATAGTCTTCCCAGGTAGAATGTTTCAATACACACCATTTGGACAAAGCAAGAGTCCGTTGGCCTTTTTAACTCCTTAACTCATTGAATTACATGGTGGCCAGAAGACCTGATAAAGAATGTTATGTTATGTTATGTTATGTTATGATAATTTATTATGCGCACAGATACTCCAGCCAAGGAGTGTCCCGGCGCAGAGACAAGGTAGAACATAACACAACAGGAGAATAAAAACAAAAAACAAGAAGGTTTTTATAGCCCTCCGGAAGGTCAAGAGGTCCTCCATCAGACGGATTTCAACAGGCAGGGAGTTCCATGCTGACGCGGCCATTACCCTAAACGAGCGGCCTCCCATGCGACTGAGCCTAAATCTGGGGACCACCGCAAGGGCCAAACCCTGGGAACGAAGGCTACGGGTGGGAACATAAAAGGAAAGACAGCTCGATAAGATTTCCGGGCCAATACCTCTCAAGATCTTAAAGGCAAGACAAAGAACCTTAAAGAGGATGCGCTTCCTAACAGGAAGCCAATGTAGGGAGCGAAGGTAATTTCACAATTCTTTCTAGGACATCCCATATGTGTGAAGACTTGGCTCAAAGGTCAGACTCTATCATACATCAACAGGGTGCACAAATGACTTAATGCCAATGTGTTGGGATGAGTGATGCGATTAGCAAAGCGAGAATGGAAATGGTAAATGTGTTTACAGGCATAGTTGCTGGTGTCCACAGAGGTAACATTTATTGACCACAATTGAATAAGGCAGGATAGTGGTGTCCGCTGCCTGACCTCCATGGTGCGTTACCTCCTATGAGCAATAGCCATCAGGTAATGGCAACCGCCAGCGGCTTGCATTGCTGAAACTCGTGGTAGGCGTGCTCTGCCAGTGCGGGGCTCTGCATTAGCCCCAATTGAATGATGCAGGAAAGGGATGTGCGCTGCCTGAGCTCCGCGGTGCGTCGCTACCTACGAGCAATAGCCATCAGCAAATCGCAACCGCCGGCAGCTTGCATTTTTGAAACACGCGGTAGGCGTGCTCCACCAGTGTGGAGCCCTGCTTTATCCCCAATTGAATGATTCAGGATAGCGGTGTCTGCTGCCTGACCTCCGCGGTGCGTCACAGCCTTTGAGCAATAACCATCAGCCAATGGCAACTGCCAGAGGCTTGCATTTTTTAAACTCTGTGTAGGTGGGCTCTGCCAGTGCTGGGCCCGGCATTGGCCCCAATTGAATGATGCAAACCAGGCTGGGCAATGGTATCAGCAGACTGGAACGTATCCAGGGCCCGATATATATGCCTATGACGTGCCCACACCTGTCATTTGCCTAGAGACACTGCTGGCTGACATCCCTGAACACGAACTGCTGCTGTGCCTCATCTATGAAACCAAATGTATGGCCTGGTCCCTGAAGGTCACCAGGACTCTAACGCGCACTAAAATGAATTGAAATTCTCCAATTACACGTTCAAAAACAATTTTATCAAAAGTTCAAAGAATAGAACATCAAAGTTTCACAACAGAAGAATCAACCCAAATATACAAACTCATTAAGGAAACCAAGACTTTTGATGCCCAAGGAGGTTCTGTCTTACAACAACTAAAGCAACTAGAATATTTAACAAAGCGAGAAGTAAATCAGCGTTTACATGCGTCAACATTGATACAATATCACCGTGTGAAGCGAATCCCAAGAGGACTTAGACTGGCCATTCGTCCAATGCTCTACAGATTAAACAACAACCCTCAATTCATGAAAAAGTGGTTTGAGATACTTAACAAATGCTCTTTAGATTTGATACTATTGTTGATTGAAGAGCTCGCAAAAACAATAAGAGATTTAGAAGAAGAAATATTCAACGTGAAGAAAGAATTGTCCGCCAAAATGGAAGAAGAACCATGGAGTAAATTCTTAGAAGAAATAGAAATAAAACTAGATAAATATGGAAAGGAGCTTCAGGAAACAAAACTGCGCAAGTTTAAGCGCATTACTATCGACTACAAGCTGAATGAAGCCTATACTTGGGCTGAAGTCTAAGCGACAAGAACATACACGGGCGAAAAACAACAAGCAACCTCATCCGAAGAAAGTGTGGTGTCAGATAGTGACGCAAGCACCTCTAGACAACCTATCGCTCAGCAACAACGTCGTAAACCAGGGCAACAAGCACCCACTACAATAGATACAGCATCCACATCATCATCTGATGCTTTTTTAGAGAAGGGCCAAGCCCAAAGCAAACCTCCGGACCAATTACCTACTCTACCGAGTGACAAAATACGCGAAGAGGAAAAGGAAAAGGAAAAGGAACAGGCCAAGAAAACGGGGTACGGAGCCAGACCAAAACCTAGTGTGTAACATCTCAAAATATCCACTGTCTAAATTTGAAGAGAGATTGTTTAATAAAGGGACAACTTTTGTGAGTACTTATCACACAAATGAGCTAGAGACAGAAGTAGCATTCTTTAAATTCATGAGGATTTTACGATCAAAACACTTCTTCACAATACTAAACCCTATCGAAACAATGGACAACACAACAGAGAAGTTCAAACCTAAAAGCAATTTTCTAGCCCCAGTTTCCCACAAAAGCCTTGACACATTCGAGACTTTAGTCAAAGCTGACACGAGCAAAATCCAATACAGGAGAAAGTTGAATAATCTGACAAGAGCAGAACACAGTGCCATACAATCTTTGGCAAGAAATAAAACAATTGTAATCCAGAAGGCGGACAAAGGGGGAGGACTTTTCATTATGGATTCGGATTTCTACATACAAAAGGGCAATGAACATGTTCAAGATGTGAATACTTATGCCAGACTGGAGAAAGACCCAACGGTGGAAATCTCTCAAACTTTAGACAAAATCTTAGAAAAAGCAGAGGAATTAAGTTGGATTAACAACACTACCAGACGTTACCTGAGACGAATCTATCCTAGAAGACCGAGGATATATTTTTTACCAAAAATACATAAAAATCTACAGAATCCCCCAATCAGACCTATAGTGTCTGGATGCTCATCAATCTTCGAAAACCTAGGAATCTATATTGATGCTCACATGCAATCATTCATTCATGAGTGGCCAACATATTTGGAAGATACATTGGATTTCCTAAGAAGCCTCTCAACTATTAAAACAGAAGAGTGCATGGATTGGACGCTATGTACTATAGCCGTGGCACCCTTGTACACGTCGATCCCCCACAAACAAGGATTGGAAGCCATGGAATGGGCTTTATTGAGAACCAAGAAACCGGAAGAACTCAACTATCTAATCATGCAACTTTTGGAATTCTGCCTGGAAAATAGCTATTTTTTGTGGCTAGATGAATACTACACCCAACTCAGTGGAACATCTATGGGTTTTCCTGGAGCATGCATTTATGCCAATATCTTCATGGCAAAGTTTGAATTGGACTATATCTTAGAGGATTGCACTTGGCAAGCAGGCATTGTGTACTATAAACGATACATAGATGACATCTTCATAATTTGGAAACGGCCTGTTTCAGATCTCATGCAAAATAGCAAAAGTTTGAATTTAGCAAACCCAAGAATCCAGTTCACCCGCAATACTAGAACAACATCTATACGATTTTTGGCTGTGATGGTAGAAATAGTGGAGAATACAATTCAAACCAGACTATACAAAAAGACAACTGATAAAAATACAGCGTTGTTATATGGAAGTTTCCATCCGGCCAACTTAATCAATAATCTTCCCATATCACAATTCATGAGGATAAAGAGGATATCATCTGATAGTGAAAAATGTGAAAAGAGTCTAGAAGAGCAGAAACAAAGATATCTAGATAGGGGGTACCCTAAAAAACTGCTAGAAGCACAAATAGAAAGGATCAAGACAATACCAAGAACAGAACTTTTGTAGAAAAAATCTAAAACTGTAAATAAAAGGATGGTTTTTGTTTCAAAATACTCGACAGCATCGAGGGATATAAAAAGAATCATACAGAGAAGATGGGAGATTTTGCAAGTCGAGAAAGATTTTGGGACATTGTTTATTGACAAACCTTTATTCGCCTACAAAAGAGCGCAGAACCTGGAGGAACTACTTAATAAACCAGTAGTACACATGGTGATCACTGAACAGCAAGAAATCCACAAAGGTACAACACGATGCTACAATTGCAAGAATTGCAATAATGTTATACCAGGCAACACTTTACTACACCCTCGTACAGGAGAAAAAGACTGACAGAAAACTTAAGCTGCGGCTTTCGGAACATAAAAGTCGGATCCGGAATAAGAATCACACTTCACCACTAGCTAAACATTGGATAGCGATGGGCCATACAATAGCCCAATTGAGATTTCAAATCATTGAACTTGTTCCACAACGACTAGGACTGGATAATGCTAGAATCCTGCTCCAAAGAGAAGCCTTCTGGATACGCAAACTGCAGACATTGACCCCAAATGGGTTGAATGACAAAATGGAAATGATTTGCTTTTTGTAAAGCTCTATATTTGCTTTTTATAAAGCTCTAAACTTTCCTTAAAAATTCCAAAAACTCTCAGCATAACTAGACCCTCAAGGGCCTCTAATCCACAGTGATATGTACATACACACGACACGATGATTGACTGATACTTCCCTAACACAGGTAAGCGCATCAGCGACATATGGTTTATTTGAGATTGTAAATAGGTAGGAATTTGTATATGTGAAGTAAGATTTCCTCTTACTTTCAACTTGTCTGAGTCTTATCAACCATTCCCTTTTTTTAATTTTGACTTTGTTGTTACTATCACGTTTCATTTAAATGATTTAAATATTCCTTGAGCGATATCACAGTGTTATATTCACCGTAATAGGTCTACATAATCAGAAAAAATTCTAAATAGCACTCAATATTCAACCCCTACCACTTACTAATGGCGGCCATACAACACTAATGAATAAGTCCTTTGTCTATCGCTACGCGTTAGCAGTAGTGGGTAAACAAAGAAAATAAAGGACTAACAACGTAGAGGACTAGTCCCGGTTGACATTCCCGACTGAAAACGCCGTACTGAGCGAGATGGTTTGCGCTATCGGTAAGACTTCAAACAAGCACTAACGTGCGTTTTTACCATTTTTAAAACGATGAACAGGCTTCTGAATGCGTTTATTTTCTCATTCACAGCCAAACTACTTTAATGAGCTAGCGAGACCGTTAAAACTACCTTTGAGGCTAGCAGGTAAAAATCTTACTTTCAATTCAATAGAGTTCGAAATGTAGACTTCGTAATGAACATTATGATGCTTATTGGAATACATTTTTTTGATTCCAGCAGGACATTTTATTTTTGGTCCCAAAAAAAGACTCACAGGTGAGCAAACAAATACGTTATTTTAAAACAACGCTTCGCGTTGTTGATGAAATGAGTTCTGACACTTTCTGGACGTGATTACAAATATAATATTTCTTTTGCAGATACATAATATGCAAGCAAGGCTCAGGTAAACCAACTCATAGAACTAAATAAACACTAAAAATCTTTTATACATAATTTCATAAATAAGATACCTAAACAATCCTTTGCTTTTAGATAGACCGTTGCCATGAAATAAACCTCTTAATATAGGATTTATCCAGTTACCCTATACTCGCGGTAAGAATCGTTAAAATTACAAGCTATAAAAAGTTTAGATACCCCAATGGCACCATTAGTAACTGAGTTTCCTTCCTCTTCTTTTTTCTTTAAACAGAACCCCGACAAAGGGGCCTCAGCCCCGAAATGCATTGGGTTTTTTAAAACATTGACTCGAATTATGATTTGAATATGTATTGATACGATGAAAGTACAACTGTTTATTTTGTGAATAATTTTCAGTGTACGTGCCAATAATGTGAAACTTCGATGTTCTATTCTTTGAACTTTTGATAAAATTGTTTTTGAATGTATAATTTGAGAATTTGAATTCATTGTAGTGTGCGTTAGAGTCCTGGTGACCTTCAGGGACCAGGCCATACATTTTGTTTCACAACAGTGAGCAGGCACTAATCTAGCGCCGCACACATACGGAACAAACATATGAAAGGATAAACAGAGTGCAGTACCCACACACATTCATTCATCTATGAAACCAGCCATGGCTCGTACTGAAAACCTGAGGGCCCGTCCCTTCACCACAGAGGAGCTGGATGCCCTGGTGGGTGAGGTCTTTGGACAGTACGGCAGGCTATATGGTGCTCCAGAGGTACTGGTAAGTATTTGCGTAACTTACGTAGGATGCTCCGAAGGCTCACAACATGTTACTGTACAGTGCTCTGTGCCTCAGATTGCAAGCCACTATTGGTGCTTTCACATTGTTGTTGTCTGCATTTCCCATACATGACGAACTACTTCAAGCACTTGAGTATGTGTGGAGGATAGCACAGTTGTCAATGTTGCAACTCCATAGGTGCAATACATCACACATGTGAAGCTCAGAAAAGGATGATGCATACGTGTTGGAGTTTGTGAAGGCAAACAAGTTCACATGCATGTTGATGTTGGCTTGTTCCCCCTGAGACCTGAGTGCATGCAATGACGATTTAGCCAGAATGTGGTTTATCAGTAGTACAGTTACAATGCTGACCTCATGTGATCTCTCTTTGGACACACATTCCTTGTGCCATGTCCTCTGTGAGTTCATTATGTGTACATCTGTACATTTTTTAGATGGTTAGTTGCAAATGGGCAGGGATTGGTGATTGGGGGGTGTGCTCATTCTACAGGGATACTATGGAGATGAGCGCAGTATGCACAAGAGTAAAGGGTCTGTTACTGTCTAGATATTGTAGAAATTAGCTCACTCAACTGATAAATGTTCAGTAGACATGACATCCTTCTTTTGGTGTCAGTATGTGTTGACTCGCTCATGTGTATTTACTGTGAACTGAGAGAAAATGCACTACTATAAAGTGTTACAAATGTCTCCTCTTGTCTCCCATACCTACAGCACAAGGTCCATTAGTGGAAGGCAATATGGAGGGCCATTGACAGTGAGATGCGGGCCCTAGGGGTCTCTAACCATTGACACAAACACTGCCACTAGAGATGGGATAACATCTGCCGTCTTAGCAAAAATGTTGCAGAAATGACACTGGGCCTGATTGGACTGGTTGGTTGGTGCGCCAGAGCATGACCCCACTATTGACCTGTATGCTGTCAGTGACGCAGCCAGAGCTGGATGGACGCCTGAGGGCCCACCAGCAGCAATATGGGGGTAGGTATAGTACAAAGTGTGACGTTATGCATGTTAGACAGTAAATGTAGGTATACTTATATAGCGCAACCTGTCACCCAAAGGGCATCCTGGCGCTTGCTTAGGGAACCCGTCCTGGTATTCCCCTGTGAGAAGCCCTGGCAGGGTGTCCACAAGGTGAAAGCCAGGCATCCCGCCGCGAGGGGCCGTTGTGGAGATTAACAAGCTATTGCCCAGAGTTGCAGAGTGAGACCCCGTGAGTCGAGTAGACACGCATTGTCGAGGCCGTGGAATTTTTGAGCCCGAGACCCGCTGAGGCGGGGAATCGAACACTGGTCCACGGTCGATCCCAGCATCCGGGTCTGCCGCCTCTAACTGCTGAGCCACACTTCTCCAGACAGTCCGAATCCCAGCACAGAGCAAGGCAGTAACCGATGAGTTGTCTCTGTTGTGGTGTAATTGCCTCTCAGTTGACTCAGTGGTGGGTGCAGATGTTTTTTGCCTGCACGGCATATGTTTTTGTTGACATGTTGTGTTTTTTGCCGGAGCAGTGTTCAGTATGTGATTGTGACCTTGCAGTCCGAGGGTACACCTACATCTTTTCCACATCATTTATGTGGGCAGGTGCCATCAGCATAAGTGTCAGTCTCTGTGGCATCAACTGTAAGTGAACATCAGTGAGCATCATGTCAGGGTGATTTTCTTGATTGATGTTGTGCATTTCCATGTTATTTGTAGATCTACAGATTGCTTACCAATGTTCAACAGTAGGTATGTTGCAAAACATAAATTAGTTGTTGTGAGGAAGTAATGCCACTTGACAATAGTTTCCTTTAACTTCCTATGTGTGAGGTTCTATCACCTCAAACATCTAGTGTGACATACACAGTGAATTCTGATGTGCTGCTATCTTAGCTGAAGGCATGTAGATGTGACTACAGACAATAGTATAAGATGTTGAAATGCAAACACATGGTTATCAATTTGACAGTATGAACGCAACATGGAGCATGACTGTCCAATATGCATGTTAACATGAATCAGCTGATCGTACAAAAATGTGTAATTATGCAGACAGTACATGGGGAGTGAAATGTGTGCCTTTATTTCAAGCATTTCAGTTATTACTGCCTAACATGTTTGTTGTTTGGCCACTTCACTGAACATTGTTCAATCTCCTACAGAATTGACTGAGGTGAGAGAAGGAGAGGGGGGCTGAATCTGTTGGTGGAGCTATTGTTATCACTGCTCCAGGCTGCAGTCTCCACCATATTGTGGAACCTCACAGTCAGGTTTGAGAGTACCATATACTTTTGTCCCACTGGCACATGCTATGACCATTAAGATCCTGGCTTATGAGACGTACTTCACAGGGATGTTTCCAACGTACTTAAAAACAAGAAATATGTGAACCAAAATGTTACCAAAATAGAACGTGAAGCTCTAATGTCATATAAACAGAATAAGGAGATCCTGATTAAACCCGCAGACAAGGGTGGTGCTATTGTGGTACAGGACATTACCAACTACAAGGCCGAGATCCTTTAAAAACTGCAGGATGGAATCAGCTACAAGAAACTATGGACAGACCCTACATAAAAATTGGAAAAAGAGTTCTTGCCTGGCCACGCTGCGATGACTTGCCTTGGCTGGCAAGCATCGAGCGTCTGCTATGACGGGGACAACGCGTTCACTTGAACGAGCCCCTAGTATTTAACAGTGGCCATTTCAGATCCCTGGATCCCTTGACAGAGACGCCTGAGACCCTCTGGGTATGTAGTGCGCTATATAAGTGTTGATTTGACTTGACTGACTTTGAAGTATCAAGGTAAGCAGGAGCACAGATCTTGCTCAATCCATTGAGTGTATACTCAAAGTCTCTACCACACCTCACGGAAGTGTTTTATTTTTACTAAGAGCAGCTTTCTCCCTTTGCTTTGTAGATTTATACGCGCCAGTTAGGCCTCATGGTATTTGAAACTACGCTCTGCATATTAATGGTAAACAATGTTCCTTTGTTTGCACAGCTGACACCCATTACAGTGGAGGCAGTTTAGGGATATAAATGGTGGTTGACGAGTGGTCCTCGTTTTCTTGTTCTTTTCTTTAGATGCACATTCAGCAGGAATGAGACCTTGCAGTCCATTCGACTCCACGTTATATTACTTACTGTTTTTATGGACAGATGCCCTATTAACCATACATATGTAAGTCGTGGTAATCACGTTTTTCAGCTGATTTGTTACTATTCACCCTTATGAGATTATTTCAGATGGCCCTCACCTTGTCTTCCAGGTGCCAACAATCCGCTCTCCTTCATATGGAACCTACATGCCAAACTCCAAAGCTATCACCATCCAGTTTAGGGTGGTTTGTGGTTAGTTCACCTTTTAGATTTATTTCATCCCCCTTGATTGTATTAGTGCTTAATACACTAGTTACTAAGGACATCTTTCGTTAAATTCCCAGGCGCTCCAATTCTCAGTCCTGAAGGAGACCCCATCATAAGTATTCAAGATACTTACCTTGTTCTTTGGGGGTCAAAACTTCGATTGTATAATTGCCTTATGCCAGTTTTGATCAACAGTGCTGTATCAGTGCGATAATGTTCTCTTAGCCATGGCTATATATTATTTTTGATCATTCAATTGTGAGGCCAAGAAAAGCCGCCTACAAAGTAAATAATTTTGTGATGAGACCAGTGCCCACACCACGTTTTCAACAAAGCAGACGCAGCCATCGCACCCCAACTACGGAAAGTCATTGACATCTCCTTCGAAACAGCGACATTCCCGGAAAGCTGGAAGCACGCCAAAATCAACACCCTCCTCAAGAAGCCCAAGGCAGACCCCAAGGACCTCAAGAACTTCCGGCCCATCTCCCTGCTCCCATTCCCAGCAAAGGTCATCGATAAAATCGTCAACATGCAATTGGCCCGCCTCCTGGAAGACAACAACATCTTGGACCCTTCCCAGTCCGGATTCAGACAACACCACAGCACTGAGACAGCCATCATCACCGCCACAGACGACATCAGGCGCCAACTAGACAACGGCGAAACATCAGCCCTCATCCTCCTGGCCGCCTTCTACACGGTCTGCGATCGCACTCTAAAGACACGCCTCCTAGAAGCCGGAATCCAAGAGAAGGCCCTTGACTGGACCACTTCCTTCCTCTCCGGCAGAACCAAGAGCGTGCGCCTCTCACCCTTCCGGACCAAAGCCACCAACATCATCTGCGGCATCCCCCAGGGCTCATCTCTCAGCCAGACACTCTTCAACCTCTACATGGCCCCCCTCGCACACGTGACCCGCCAATGCCGCAATCACAACCTCAACATCATCTCCTGCGCGGACGATACCCAGCTCATCCTCTCTTTCACCAAGGACCCACACACTGCCAAAACCAACCTCCACGAGGGAATGACGGCCGTCGCCGACACGATGAGGAGCAGACGTCTGAAGCTGAACTCAGACAAGACAGAGGTCCTCATCTTCTGACCCACCCCCTCAGCCTGGGATGACTCCTGGTGACCGACCACACTGGGAACAGCACCTACACCAACTGACCATGCACGGAACCTAGGATTCATCCTCGACTCCTCCCTCTCCATGTCTAAGCAGGTCAACGCCATCTCCTCCTCCTGCTACCCTCCGCATGCTCCGCAGGATCTACAAGTGGATCCCAACCGAAACAAGAAAAAAAGTGGCACAGGCCCTGGTCAGCACAAGACTGGACAATGGCAACGCACTCTATGCAGGAATCCCAGCCGAACACCCATGACGACTACAAAGCATCCAAAACGACTCCGCCCGACTGATCGTCAACGTCCCCCGCCGCAGCCACATCACCCCCCACCTGAGAGACCTACACTGGCTCTCTGTCGACAAGAGGATCACCTTCAAGCTCCTCACCCATGCACACAAAGCACTCCACAATGCCGGACCAGCCTACCTAAACAGCAGACTCAGCTTCTACACCCCCACCCGCCAGCTCCGCTCCGCCAGCCTCACCCTCACCGCTGTCCCCCGCATCCAACAAACGACCGCCAGCAGCAGATCCTTCTTCTACCTCACCGCCAAGACCTGGAAAACCCTCCCTACCCACATACGGCAGACCCAAGACCTACTTGCCTTCAGAAGACTCCTCAAGACCTGGCTCTTCGAGCAGTAGCAGCACTCCCTCTCCCCATAGCGCCTTGAGACCCTCACGGGTAAGTAGCGCTCTTTACAAGTACTCTGGATGATTGATTGATTGGATTTTGAAAGAATGGTGATTTCTAGTACAAGGATTTGCCACACTTTGGAGGAAGTTGTCATACAACTGGGTGGCACCCTGCATTCCATGGGTCAGGTGTGCCTCCCTGCTTGACACTCAGAAACACAACATAAACATGGAAGATTTGCAATGCAGCTCAGGTCCCTATCTGGAATAATCACGAGAAGGAAGACTGCCCTGCTGGAATGTAAATGTAAATGTAAATGTAAAATGTAAATGTACAGGAATTTATATAGCGCAAAATCACCGAGCTGTTTCCAAGTGCTTGCTTAGGGAACCCATCCTGGTATTCCCCTGTGAGATAACCCCGGCAGGGTATCCGCAAGGTGAAAGCCAGGCATCCTGCCACGAGGGGCTGTTGTGGAGATTAAGCAAGCTATTGCCCAGAGTCGCAGAGTGTGAACCTGTGAATCGAGTAGGCACTGGATCGAGAATTGTCAAGTCCATGGACATATTTAGGACTCAATACTCCGCCGAGCATGGAATTGAACCATGGTCCCAGGCTGACCTCTGCTTCCAGGTCTGCCTCCTCTAACCAGTGAGCCACACTTCTCCACAGGTATGCACCCCATGAGGACTGCACTCATAAAGACTGCAGATGCACTTTGGAACTACAGTTCTAAGGACTTTGCTTTGCTTCAAACGGATTAAGGATGGACTTCCTGAAAGCAACATGTACAAAAGAGATAGGCGGACATATTCAAAAAGCCTCGTTTATGATTAGGGCTCCTGGTGTTATGGTATTTATTTTATTAACATTTCTCTCTGTATTTAGCCATTTTTCATTGGTAGTTATCCATATTTATTTCATGCTTTGGGAATAATCTGAGTTGTAAAATGGCTTTCTTCTGCATGTATTTAACTAATAAACATGTATTCATACCTTGATGCCTGTCAAGTTTGAGCAAATAAAGCATCCAAATGTAACAAAACACTACATGTAAATACAGCATTATATCCAAATATATGTTTACCAATGTCTGCATTTAAAGAAATCTCATCCTGTTGTTTAACTCCACATGTTACCTATCTGTTCAGCTGTTGTTTTGGAATTCATGATGAACAACATGAGGAGTCACTCACAAGAAGCACCATGTTCTGTATTTTTCTGCTTTTAAAAATGAATACAGACAGAAAACACATTGTTTTCCATCTGTATTTAACTGTAAAAATCTGTAAAAACTGAAAATTGGGAGCCTTATTTATGATGGTTGTGTAACATAGGGGATAGCAGATGGCCACCCAGCGAACTCCACATAAACCATCACAGAGACCAGAAGTAAATCTGTGCAGATTCCAGAAACAAATAAATATATTTGCAGCAGACATTGAGAAAGAAGAATGTACCTCCCTTCCAAACGGAATTGGGACAACATTTGTAGAATACAACTGAACTGCAACGGATGTCAATAATGAACAAAACAAACATGGAAGTGTGCAGATAGGGGTAAGAATATATTATTAACATAGAAAGAAAGTTTCCAGTTATTGCTGTCATTTAAAATAGTATAAAACAACAACAAATAGAAATTGTATCTTTGGAAAATCTGAGAATCCAACAATTAGGACTTGATCAGTTTTCATTTGTCCAGCCATAAAGAAAAATAACATGAATATAACAGAACTATGAATATATTAACTGTAAACTGCTTCACAGATGTATGTTTGCTTGTCAGAAACATGACTCTTGCATTATTGTGGAGATCATTATATTTTCTCTGTTGCGGGAAGGCACTCAATGAAGAGAAGGCATAAGGCTTGATTATGAGCTAAGGTATTATTTATGACTTCTGATAAATAAGAATACCACTGGGATCATTATTTATTGTGAGGAATAAAAATACCTATTATGAGTTCTTGGTGACTGGGTGTGAGTGTTTGATTGATTCAGATGCTCCTTCCATCACCACCCCCTTTTGTACCGCTTTTGGCCGCCATAAGTGTGGCAGGGCATGCTCAGACGTGAGTCCCTTGCTCACTTTGCCACTGGATTCAAGCAAGCCGGGCTGAAGACGGCTGGAATGCCAGAAACCAGTCCTCTGAAGCTTGTTTCCGGTCCAGGGAAGACATGGCTTGGCAGTTCGGGCTGGACTGTTCCCATGAGGCACAGGGTCAGACTGATTTGCATATAGCCATGTCTGAACAGGGGTGGCAGAGTGGGCTAAAGAATGGTGATGGATTAAACCCAGATCTTTTGACTGGGTGTGAGTGTTTGATTGATTCAGATGCTCCGTCCATCACCACCCCCTTTTGTACCGTTTTTGGCCGCCTTAAGTGTGGCAGAGTATGCTCAGACATGAGTCCCTTGCTCACTTTGCCACTGGATTCAAGCAATTCGGGCTGAAGACGGATGGAATGCCAGAAACCGATCCTCGGAAGCTTGTTTCCGGTCCAGGGAAGACATGGCTTGGCAGTTCATGCTGGACTGTTCCAGTGAGGCACAGGGTCAGACTGATTTGCATATTGCCATGTCTGAACTGGGGTGGCAGAGTGTGCTAAAGAACGGTGATGGATTAAACCCAGATCTTTTGACTGGGTGTGAGTGTTTGATTGATTCAGATGCTCTGTCCATCACCACCCGATTTTGTACCGCTTTTGGCCGCCATAAGTGTGGCAGGGAATGCTCAGACGTGAGTCCCTTGCTCACTTTGCCACTGGATTCAAGCAAGCTGGGCTGAAGACACCTGGAATGCCAGAAACCAGTCCTCGGAAGCTTGTTTCCGATCCAGGGAAGTCATGGCTTGGCAGTTCGGGTTGGACTGTTCCCATGAGGCACAGGGTCAGACTGATTTGCATATGGCCATGTCTGAACTGGGGTGGCAGAGTGGGCTATAGAACGGTGATGGATTAAACCCAGATCTTTTGACTGGGTGATAGTGTTTGATTGATTCAGATGCTCCGTCCATCACCACCCCCTTTTGTACCACTTTTGGCCGCCATAAGTGTGACAGGGTATGCTCAGACATGAATCCTTTGCTCACTTTGCCACTGGATTCAAGCAAGCCGGGCTGAAGACGGCTGGAATGCCAGAAACCGGTCCTCGGAAGCTTGTTTCCGGTCCAGGGAAGACATGGCTTGGCAGTTCGGGCTTGACTGTTCCCATGAGGCACAGGGTCAGACTTATTTGCATATAGTCAATTCTGAACTGGGGTGGCAGAGTGAGCTAAAGAACGGTGATGGAATAAACCCAGATCTTTTGACTGGGTGTGAGTGTTTGATTGATTCAGATGCTCCTTCCATCACCGCCCCCTTTTGTCCATGCATACTGCAGCATGTATAGAAAGAGGAAAATGTCATCAATAATTGTGTTGTGCAGGAAGGGGTTCATTCCTGCACAAAAACATTCATCTCCTTGAAATGTATGCACCCTTGCAACATGACACAAGTGTCCCCGCAATGGGGCAGGGCAGCGAATTATGCACTGACACAGGGACAAGCACAAGGATGTGTTGTATTGTTGTTAATTGACTCACTACTGGACTTTTAAATTGGTAGCAAATTGCTTTCAGCGCTGTGCTGCATCATTTTTTTGGAAATGAGGCCCATAGACCATATCATAACAAGTCTAACTTAGCCTTTACCCCTAAACAAGAAACACATACCTCATTTTCGAATTTTCTGAGCTTTTGTTTTACAAAACAAAAAGCTTCATTGCGTAGTTATCAACAACCATCCCAAAATCAGTAATACTCAAGGATACATTTATTTTCAACAACAAATCCCCTTTCTTTTTTAGAACTAGCTTTTAAAGTCATTTTAACACTCCAGTCATTACACACAATTTCAAATGAAAACAGGAGTCTACATTTTTTCTGTTGACCTATTATGTTTACCTATGCTGTATTCTTTTTCTTTTGTAGAGCTTTTTTAAATTCTGTGTTTTTCAGACTGTATACGATAGGGTTACATAGTGGAGTAACAACAATATACACCAAAGACAACATTTTGTTTTCTTTTACCGAATATGAAGAGGTTGGCCGAATATAGGTAGAAGACAATGATCCAGTGAATAAAATGACCATTGTAATGTGGGCGGTACATGTAGAAAACGCCTTCCGCTGCCCCACAGCAGACCGAATTTTCAAAATGACTGAGATGATCTTGATGTAGGATATGATGATTAAAAAGAATGACATTGCAAACACAACAGCACCAACTATGTAGGTAAGTGTCTCTATGTTGCTAGTGCTGCTGCAAGAAAGCTTCATTAGGGCAGTAACATCACAGAAGAAGTGATTGATTGTATGTGACCCACAGAAAGAGAGCTGGGATAGAAATACCATGTGTGGTATTGGATCCATGAAGCCAGCAACCCAGCATGCACTAGGCAGACAGATGCAAACAGTCTTATTCATGATGGTTGTGTACCGCAAGGGATGGCAGATGGCCACATATCGATCATAAGCCATGATTGAGAGCAGAAGGAATTCTGTGGAGATCAGAGACGCAAATAAATATATTTGCAGCAGACACTGAGTTAGAGAAATGTAATGGCTCTCCCCAAAACTTTGGGACAACATTTTTGGGAATACAACTGAAGTGAAACTGATGTCGATAAAGGACAAATGTGTAAGCAAGATATACATGGGGGTTTGCAGACATGGGTTAGAATATATTATGACAATGATCAGAAGGTTTCCAGTCAATGTTGTCAGGTAAGCTAGAATAAAAATAACAAAAATGGGAACTTCCATCTCTGGAAAATCTGAGAATCCAACAATTAAGAATTCATCAGATGAGGTTCGATTTGATGGTTCCATTTGTCCAGCTATGTAGATTGACTTAAAATGTAGAAAAGGGAAAACAAATACAAGAGAACTGTGAATTTGCTGTCATCTGGTTCATCAATGTATGTTTGTTTGTCGAAAGTACAACTTTTGCACTATAATCTCTAGAACATAATAAAACATTGTGGAGATCATTATGTTTCCACTGTTGTAAAAAAGAGTTCTCATAGAGTATTCAAATTAAGATCGGAAAGCACACAATGAAGAGAATACTTAATATTTTCTCACAAGTTTTCAACACACCCACCTTGATCCTGGGAGATGAATCTGTGGGAAAAGGAAAGATATTCCAAGAGTGCAAGTAAACAGTTGCATTAAATATGTAGAGGCTGTTAAACATCTTTTACCGTACAGGACAAACACATATTCCAGTTTATAATTTTCTGAACTTTCCTGCAAAGCCAATAACAACTATTTTAACACAGTTAATAAACATACATAGATTGTAAAAAAGCTGTCCACTAAAACTTTAAGGGGCATATTTACAGGAAAATGGTGCAGTGTGGCAATGTGGCAAATTTTGCAGCGCAACCATGGGTTATTTAAAAAACACGGGATGTGCTGTGTTTACAATAATATGGAGCACATCTGTGATTTCCCATGTGGTGGTGCTAAAAATAGCTGCCTAGCACTAACTCAGACACACTGGCTCATAATGAAAGGGTGCCTACATTGTAGGGATGATTGGTTATGTGCAGGACAATGTCCGTTCCTGCACATAAACAATTAAAAATGATGATGCACTACTTTTAAACGCATAAACTAGGAGAAACAAAAGTAGTTCTCTTCTTTATGACATTTTCATGCCTGCTTATGTATGGCTAATTGAAAGAACAAGGGGAACCCAGCGGGTAGCTAGGGACCATGGGTGTCAGTTAAGTTTTGGGAGACAAAGGTCCTAAGCGTACATAAAATAATAGAAAATTGTTATATAGACCACAATAGGCTGCTATATATTTATGTTCATTGCCCAGCCTGACAGGGAATTTATTGCTCAGATAAATAGATTCTTATTTTAAATACATTTATACAACAACAATTCATTGCAGTAAAGCACACTCCTGTGCCCTACTGGGAGAAATGAAAGAGAGGATAGGGGAGAGTGAAAGGGGTGTTTCAGGCAAAGGAAAAGAGCAGACAGGGTACTGTTTTAAGTCAGAAGTTTAACAGTATCACCTGGAGTAGTACATACATATACAAATATACATTAATTCAGTGTATGCCCACAACGTTTCGATCCCGTACTCAAATTATAAAGGGATCATCTTCAGGACTTAATTAATAGTTTTGCCTGGATTAAAAGGTTAAATAAGCCTGTTGGGGAGAAAACAGGGAACAGAGAAGAGATAAGGGAGTGCAACAGACCACAACACCTACCGTGAGGGCAACGGTTAGCAGCAGCGCACAATCTTCACCGCGTGGGCAGCGGCTTGACTCCAGCAGTCCTTTCCGCCGCTGTGAGGGAAACGGCCAAGGACCACAACTCCCAGGTGCCCCTGGGTTCACGACGCACCTCTGACGCCACCGCCAGCGCCCGGAGGCGCTTGAAAGCAGAGGAGCTTCTCCCGCATCGCGGGACGCGCGCGGGCAGCGCCGGGAGAAGCCCGGGACAAGGGGGGGCCCTCTGTGGCCCTCAGAGGCATGAGGAGGACGGGACGGGGCCCTTCCCCTATCGCTTCCTTCATAAGGTACTCTTTAATGACATATCGGTCCACTTTTACTGTGTAGTCACCCCTAATTTAGGGACTGTTCACATTGTAAATACTGTTGTTCACTGCGGTTGGGACTATTTGCCCGCTGTTTCTAACAATCTTGCTCGCTGTACTGTGTAGTTACCCATTTTCTTGAACAAGGGTAAGCAATTCTCAGCATGTCTCCAAGGGGTACTCGCAGTAAAACAGCTGCCACCGGGGCTGTCCCTGTGACCGGCCCCATTGACCATTTCATAACTAAGGCCAATGATGCCATCAATCAGGGCATTTGCCTTTTAGAACGCAGGGTATCACAAGATCTGGCACACGCCAAACGCTCTTCACTTGGCCTTATTGCCGCTGCTACTACACCTGCACAGGCTATGCCAAATAACATCAGACCCCTACTTAATGTATGTGCTGACATTCACACCATTCCTAGTGAGGTCAACCTCTCAGCTTCCATTCCCCTGTTAGATTCAGACACTGATATCGGCACGGACTTAGAAAAAACCCCAGATCTACCCATCAACCCCTCTCCTAAAGCAATATCTGCTGACAACACCAGGCAATTGAGAGGCAGACGTGAGGGTGCAGTCCAAAAACAAAAATTACATGCACCGAAGCCCCGGATTACAAAGGTAAGGAAATATGGCCGGGTACAAAGAAAGTCTGGGAAAAATACCAACTCTGTCCCTAACCACAATGCAAGCAGGGTCACGGTAATCTCTCAAGGGGATGAAAGTGAAATGGATCAGCAGGGCAGAATAATGGATACCAATGATAATACTGACAATGCACACAACCCTATGCTGGAAAGGTTGGGGGAATTATTAAGTATTTATTTATCCCCCATTGAAAGTAGGCTTACTCGAATAGAAAAACAATTAGCCAAACTGAGTATCCCTATTAAGAATTTTCTGAAGGAAGGTCCTGCAAAGAGCACAAATAATAGTAATACCACTAAAACAGCAGGCACCAAATCTAATATTCCTCAGGCACCTCCAACAAACTCAAACATTGTACACAAAGCTCCACCTGCCATATTGGTTAATGGTCCAACCACTAGTCAGAAGAAAACACCAACATTGCATACCAACAACGCAGCCTCAGACAAAAGGAAGGCCCCTGGCACTAACACCAACATTAACACTAAACCTCCAAATGGGACTACCATAGGTCAGTCTGCAATTTCCACAAGTAGCCCTACCACGGCCCAACCAATATTAAAAACAGTTAGGCAAGTCCCTGCCCGCATTAACCTTCCACCGGAATGCGGCGCATATGTATTAGTGTTAGTAAACGTTACCAAGTTAAGGAAGGATCAGGACGAAAATCCCACATCTCTCAAAAACAAAACCTTGCACTGGCTAATTGCCAACTGCAATTACCCTATTGATGGTGCAAGGGAGATTATTAACACCCAGCGAGTGGGTTGGATAGGCCCACTCAGGAAAAAATTTGAGGGCGACTGTGTCACCATAAGCTTTAGAAATCCACAATGGGCAGAGAAAACCCTTGCCAGTGCCCCTCTACCATCGCCCTGGGAATTTAACACCACACTCCTTCCCTTAGGATACTTTTACAGACATCTGATACCCCCCGAACAAGCCACGGCTAATCTCCCCACAAATTCTTTCCAAGATCTGAACTTTGGAGCAAGGATCAAATCACCCCTTTTTATCCAGAATCAGAACTCATACGCCATCCACTCTAACAGCCGTAACTGGCATCTTCAACCCCCAATGCCAATCCCAACTCCCAACCCTCCCCACTACTTTCAAGCTCCAACCATGCATCAGAACAATTACAGAGATAGGCCTTACCCAGTCTCTAACCCGTTCCAGTTTACACCGATGATTGAAATTAGGCCAATGTATAACATCCCAACTTACAATCGGTTTGATTATTTATCTACTCTAGATGAACAGGATTGACTGAGTATATCGGCCAATAACGAAATGTGCAACGATGTGAAAGCTTGTAACTCAGAGGGTCTCACAACTCCAGCTGTATTGCACCAGGTCCAGATTGCTTTTACAGAAACTATATCGTCTGACAGTATTCTGCCCATTTCCAATAAACGACCTCACTACGATAATGGAAATACTGGGAACAGACTTGTCAAACATGGAACCAAACATGGCTTATCAATCCTAAGCTGGAACGTTGCAGGTTTAGAATCTAAGCTCTCGGACCCTGCATGGATTGAACTAATTAATGGTGCGGACATACTCATGTTTCAAGAAACTTGGGCTGTTGATAATCTGTACATCGAAGGCTACCACTGCTTTAGCTTGACATCAGCAGAACCTAGCCTCGGTCGAGCAGTTGGTGGTCTTTTTATGGGGATTAGAATTCTGGCTGGCGGTATAATCAGAGATCTGAAGCTAGATAACCTTGCCAATCCCAATATTCAAATCCTGGAATACAAACTAAAATCAAAGACCACGATTTATTTAATTAATTTTTACAACAATGATTTTTATGGTGTACCGAACAAAGACTTTGTTGCATTATCTAAGGTTCTAAATATGATTGATTGTTCCTTATCAGTAGATACTAAGGCCAGCATTCTGATAGGGGGTGATTTTAATGTGAAACTTATAGAGAACTATGGATCTACTAACTCTGTTTATTGTGATGACCGCAGGGGATTGGAACTGATTAGAATACTTTCTGATTTTGATCTTGTTGATGTAATGAGTGTAGGGTATGATATGAATTTTCCTTATGCCCCCACGTTCAAGGGCAGGGATAACAGTTCAATTATCGATTACATATTTACATCACCACTGCTAACAGATTGTATAATTAAAACTTCTGTGGTGCATACGTCCTTCAGAGATCACAATCTATTGTTAGCTACTTTTAATTTTGTACCCAGTCCAATTTTTATGAATTTAAATGGGGCAAGGGACATTACACCTTCAATTGATGGCCTTTGCCTAAAATGGAGGGGAATTGATTGTGGGGCCATCATAGATACTGTTCAGGAGACATGTCCTGATTTGTTGAAATCTCTCACATCCCCAAGTACAAATAACGAAAAATTGATTGTAGACTTTGAAGCTTTATGCTCAAATATAAAAACCCTCCTGTCAGTCCCACTTCCTAATGAATGCAAAGAGCCACAGTTGTTTGATTCATCTTGCTCCGTGGCCAACAGAGATTTAAGAAAGGCCCTCTCTGCCAAACCTAGGTGCAAAGATGTAGTTCGAGCCGCTAGGAAAAACTACAAAGATAAAATATCGGAAAGGAAGGCAAACTTGCTCTCCGAACACTGGGAAAAGCTGGTCATTAGTGCCAACCTGGGTGGCAGTGGCCCATTTTGGTCGGCTGTCAGGAGAACGAGGGAAATGGGCAAAGAGCTTACACAAATCAGCTGCAATATAACAAGTGCAGCCTGGGAGACTCATTTTTCTAAAATTTATGCCGCCCCTTCTGATGGAACAAGGTGGCTGGACAGGGAGATTTGACAAACAACTCAATGCCACGTAGTCAATATATACCACGTGAACAACGGGCAAGAATCCCAAAGCAAATTTATTTTTCTTTTTTAACTCAAGTTTTTAAAGATTTAGGGACACGAGCACAAACAACACAACTGTTACGACAGTGGTTTCATGGAAACAATATCTACAAATGTACAATTTTTTACAAATTTACAGCATTGACAAACATGAATCAAGCAACACACAAACAGACACACAAAAAACAATACAAAATTCAGTGACCAATGTGAATTGTGATACTATACAGTGCAAAAACTTCAGGGTTTAAAGCAAATATGTGACCAGTCCAACGGACTATGGGACCATGGGACAGGCGGAGGTGGTGAAAATAAAGAGCCTGCCTGTCACCCAATCCTGTGGTTCTATATTTATAACCGGGTTGCTCAACTAGGATCCAAAATATTTGGCAAAGTTCTATCCTAGGGGCACCCCTGGTGTTTGCCACAGGGTGGAAGTGTCGACGCGTTTCAAACCGGCTTGATTACAGGTTCTCTTCAGGACGGGGACTGGGGGTCGTGATTCTGTAAAAAACATATAGAGTGGGTGTCAATTGTATCTGTCGTAGGACGGGCGGGCCTGTCCAATTTCATGCGTTTGAAACGCACATGTCTTTGGTGTTAATAGATACATGTGTATTTCCGTGGATATGCGTTACCAATGTTTGTATTCAATTGCTATGAGAACATAGGTGCCTCGCTGTCCCATGTGGTTTATCTAACAATTGGATTTTGAGTAATATGTTTTTTGAAAAAAATATATTTGCACATGTTGTTGGTTGATATATACAATTGGTGGTGTACAATTGGTGATGACGCATCCCGGCTCGCACTGAGTCTCCAAATATTGATTATATTGTTGTAACATGCTTGCGTTCACCTAGACGGTGCTCCCAAAATCCTTACACGTTAAACTACAGCCTCCAGGATCCTTTGGGGCCGCATCATTGAAGTCACGCCCACTATCCTCCTAACCGGGCGGTTTTTAAATTAAGCGTTTCAGCGCGCCGCCCGAGTGCTAGACCCCGCTGTCGAAAACGCAGGAGTGATTCAGTTTCCAAGTAAGTGCGGCGCGCTTTTGAAAGCGCTCTTCGTTCCGCTTCCTTCTCGAGTTGTGTCCCACTCGAGCCTGTCACTAATTCCAGCTTTTACTTACCTCTGTGACAGGTCCCAGTAGAAGCAATTAACCGCTCTCTGGCGTGGACGTCTCTGCAAGTAGGCTTTTGTCCCCTGAGATCCGTGTCGGTATTCAGTTTAACTATACTCATGTCGCACAATGTAATCTAACCCTGGGCATATTGCTTCCTATGGTTTCCCTCAGCCATAAAGACAGACGCCGCATAATGTGAGTCGTCGCCTACCCTGTCCGTGCGCCGCACCGCGGGCACCACACCCCCAGCCTTATTCCTGGGTGAAGCACAGGTAGGACTTGGTTAACATCGAATACCATGGCTTTAATTCGCCAATTGTATCATTCCTCATCCCTGGTGTGCAACCGCGCTAAGCCTACCTTTTCACTTATTGTTTCAGAAACTGTGCCCTGTTGAGAGTTATCGACTACACGGCCTATCTCTGGCCAACGTGCAGGTAACCATTTTTCCTTGCCCCTTGGAGTCAGTTGATCCTTAAAACAGTCCTACGATAGATACAATTGACACCCACTCTATATGTTTTTTACAGAATCACGACCCCCAGTCCCCGTCCTGAAGAGAACCTGTAATCAAGCCGGTTCGAAACGCGTCGACACTTCCACCCTGTGGCAAACACCAGGGGTGCCCCTAGGATAGAACTTTGCCAAATATTTTGGATCCTAGTTGAGCAACCCGGTTATAAATATAGAACCACAGGATTGGGTGACAGGCAGACTCTTTATTTTCACCACCTCCGCCTGTCCCATGGTCCCATAGTCCGTTGGACTGGTCACATATTTGCTTTAAACCCTGAAGTTTTTGCACTGTATAGTATCACAATTCACATTGGTCACTGAATTTTGTATTGTTTTTTGTGTGTCTTGCCTAACTGTGTTGCTTGATTCATGTTTGTCAATGCTGTAAATTTGTAAAAAATTGTACATTTGTAGATATTGTTTCCATGAAACCACTGTCGTAACAGTTGTGTTGTTTGTGCTCGTGTCCCTAAATCTTTAAAAACTTGAGTTAAAAAAGAAAAATAAATTTGCTTTGGGATTCTTGCCCGTTGTTCACGTGGTATATATTGACTACGTGGCATTGAGTTGTTTGTCAAATCTCCCTGTCCAGCCACCTTGTTCTGTTTTTTCCTATTGTTGAGATCCAGGCTGGGCAGACGTTGGATCCAATACCTTCACTGTTCTACAGCCCCTTCTGATGAGCATTTTCTCCCTAATATAGGTCACCCAGAAGGTTTACAGATTTTGGATCAAGAAGTCAGGAAAGCCATAAAAGAGAGCCTAGGTAACAAGGCGCCCGGACCAGACGGTCTTCCTATCGATATTATCAAACACAATGTCGAGCTATGGTCACCAATACTCCTTAACATCTTTAACAGTCTCCCAAAAGTAGCCATGCCTGTCACCTGGGCTACTAGTATCATCGTTCCTATTTTCAAAAAGGGAGACAGATCAGACCCAGCAAATTATCGTCCCATTTCCCTTCTGGATAATACTTTAAAAATACTAGGACGTATAATTTATAATAGGGTATTGGAATGGGCGGCTGATACTGACTTTTTAGATCCCTGTCAGATGGGGTTCAGGAGCGGGGTAGGAACAGTGGAGCAATGTTTAAATCTCAAATTGATAATCGACAAATATTGCATTGCCCGCTCATCCCCTGCCTACCTAGCTTTTATGGATCTCTCATCTGCATTTGATCTTGTGAACAGATCTAAGCTTTGGTCAATTCTCCTGTCCAATGGCCTTGATGCCACCCTCGTTAGATTTTTAGCCTATCTCTATACTGACCTGAAAGCACGGGTACGTATCGGGATGGGCGGAGAGGTATCTGGAGCCATTGAGATCGGGAGGGGGGTGAGACAGGGGTGTGTTCTAGCACCCCTGTTGTTTATCATCTACATCAATGGCCTGTCCAACTGTCTAAAGAAAGCCACCCCTGATGTCCCAACAATCCTAGGCAATCCCTTACCTGTGCTTTTATATGCAGACGACGCTGTCCTTATGGCACGTACACCTACGCCCTACGTCTGCTTGTACATAGTTTTGTAAATTTTATGGAGGGACTGGACCTGAAAGTTAATTTTAAAAAGTCTTTTATTATGTCCTGTGGGCCGGGCAAAAGGAAACTCAGTACAATTCGAATTGGAACAGATAAACTAGAATCTGTTCATAAGTTTCCTTATTTGGGGTTGGTTTTCGCTGCGAACAGCTCGTGGAGTGGGCATGTGGCCCACGCCACGAGCAAGTTCTCGAAAGCCAACAATTCTGTTCTGAGTCTCCCCCGCCCAAAGAAAATTGGTGCCTCAAAGGCTATTGTTAAGATTTTTAAATTACAGTGTTCTCCTGTCGCTACGTATGGAGCTGAAGTTTGGGGATCGGATAGTAGCATCTGTATCCAAAGAGAGGAAAATCGCTTCTGTAGAAAAGTGCTGGGTGCACCGATTTCCTCTTCTGATTTTATCTGCCATAATGAACTAAACCTCCCCTATATAAGTGATTTTATTAAAGCAAGACCAGCTCTCTTCTGGATTAGAATCTGGAGGAATGATGCTGCTGTCCTTACACAAAATATCATCAAGGACTGCCTAAATTGTGAATATGGTATGCAGATTCCCCGGTTTAAAGAAGTTCTTAAATCACTTAATGAAATTGGTAGAGGCACTTTGTTCACTGACCCAATGGCAATTGAACCAAAGGATAAATTCGAGGTACAAAAAGCACTTTATGCACTTTATCACAATGGGCGCATAGGAAGAGAATCTCAGAAATCAAGGGTCAAGAAATACATAGGAAATGGTCTCTGCATGCAAATTATGCCGCCCTACCTTTCCCTCCCTATGTCAAACTGGGAGCGATCTTTATTGTTTCGTTTAAGGGCTGGAACTGTGAAATTTTTGCTGTCTTTTCCTTTGGGGTACCAACATAGTACAGACCTTACTCCTTGCCCTTGCGATGGTATAAGCACTCAAGATGACCTGCACTTTCTATTTTTCAGTACATTTTATGTGAGATATAATAAATGGTTTTTAACCCCATATTTTAGAAAACATAGACCTCTCACACTCCAAGAATCTTATATGTTGCTGCTTACCTTGGACACCGATGAACTGACCTTTCGCACTAGCACTTTTTTAAGACTAGCCATACGTGCACGTAAGACAATGGAAAGCCCCTGAAATCAGAAACCAGTCACAATGATACTACTGTAAAAATGTTATAAGAAAATGTAATTTACTGCTCAATCACTGTATGAATTACTTTGATATCATGGAAAGCTATTTATATAATTGTTTTGTATTACATGTATATGTGTGTTTTTGCTGTGTTCGGTACTTTTATGAATTTTATGAAATTCGAATAAAGGTCTTTTGAACTTGAACTTGAAGAGAGAATGTCAATTCAGATGACTGGGGAGAGCGGTCAGCTTTAGCCATCTGCATCACTCTAGAATTCGGATTCGCAATGAGTGGTCTGTGCTTGTGATTGTGAAAATAATGTGTTTAAATGATTATTGGTAAACATTTGTGACATTACAAACGTTGTCCTCGGAATCCCAGTGATGGGATTGTGCTTGTGAAGGCTGACCTACATTTGGAGTTTGTGGTGCACTGATGGTGACTACAAAGTTTGCTCATTCCTCGGTGTTTGTGGTGAGGGGACTCTGGCGCACTTATACTTGCAAGAGGGAAGTTTGGTGTGCAGCTCCAACATTTATTGTTGGATGGAAGGCCTTGATCTAGTCCCTTACCAGGTTTTGAGACACGAGGGAGATAGCCTACCTCTAGTTAGAGGTGGGGAGGTTGAAATTCTCTGCCGAGATGCGGGAATACCACCGTCATGGGGGCTACCCTTGTCAATACAGGCTGGGGCTCATTTGCTGTGGCTGTAAATAGAGAGTGGAAGTGATAAGCACCATTTTGGGGGGGTTGGTGGTTGCTGTAAACCCAGCTTTGCGTCGGTGGGGTCAATGATCGGTAAACTAAGAATCTAAGGGTCGAAAAGTAGGTGGGGTTAGTGGCTGCACATGTGAGAGTGGGCGCTGTAAACCCAGATTTGCGGGGGTTTGGGACATACCTTGAGCTCGGTGATGGTGCACCAGCAAGGTGCTTCACGTGGATTCGGATTGGGCTGGTGCCCTCCGAGGATTCTGGCAGCCGTCGGTGGGGTCAGTGATCAGTAAACTAGGAATCTAAGGGTTGAAGAATAGATGGGGTTAGTGGCAGCACATGTGGGAGTGGGCGCAAGGTTTTTCTGGAGTTTGTTACATACCCTTTGTTTGTAAGGTAATGTGAACCTTGACGATGCTTTCAAAGTGAGTTAGATATGGGAACTGTATGGCGTTCGTTTTTGGCGCTGTCTCAGATTTACAGATCTTTGGCAGTGTCAAAAAGCAATGCGTTTTGAGAAGGAACACCCACATGAAAACCCCCCACATGCCCCTTTAACACAGAAAATCAAATGAAAGTGTGCCATATTTACAAAGCGGTGTTAAGCCATTGTAAATCTGGTGCAGGCCAATGCACCACGAAGCATCGCAATCAGCGAAGTTCCGGTGGCGCAATCCCCTTGTGTGGAACAGGAGCCCATATTACCATCGATGCCCAGGCTGCTGGCGCAAGACGCCTCTTAGTTTCCATTCTGAATAATTACCAAATAAAGAGACGGGCGCTGGCAGCAGGAATCAAGAACAGAGTTTATTACTCATGAGGAGAGCCTGTCATTTCCGACACGAAACAAGATGTCATCGGGAGGTGCTCTAACAAGTGAGCTGAGACTCCGTCTTTTATACTTTGCAAAACACTTGGCATTACAATCACGATATTGTGAAACAAGGAAAAGACATCCCCATAATCCTCGTGTCAATCCTACCCCACATGTGTTCACAATAGGGACCCTTGACCTGCTGATAAGAGGGGAGGGCAATCACGCAGCTGAGTGTTCCGTCAACTGTTTAGGATGTGTGCGCCTGATCATAGCCCAGGGGGTGGGGTGGCCAGGATCAATAGTGGGTCCTTTGAAGAGGAGTGACTCCATACAATAAGCAGTAAACAGCATCTCCTGGCTTAGGCGATGACCTCAGACATGTGTGGAAAGTCAATCGCGGAGGGAGGGTTTACTAACAGAGGGGTTATTCATGAAAGGAGAGGAGGTGCTGGTCAGGCGCGGCCGTGACTCCCAAGGACAGGGTCTTGCAGAAGAAGAAGGTTTATGACTTGCCCATGTGAGGAGAAGGGAGGGGGAGCCAGGGTGGACACAGGGACAGAGTCGCATAGAGAGAGAGAGATCTTATGACCCGTACATGAGAGAGCGGGGGCAGTCAGGTGCAGCTGGGGAGGGCTATGTCAGCTAAGGCGAAGGATGCCTCTTCAAGAGGGAATGGGGGGGGGGGGGTTTGCGTGGGTCAAGCAGAAGGGCTGCCTTTCAGGGCAGGGTCGCGCAGAGGGAGAGGGTTTCATGGTCTGTGCATGAGGGGGGGGGGGGGTTTGAATACGCGCGGAGGGGAAGCCGGTGATTCTAATCTTAGGCGGGCAGAAGGCCAGGGTGCCTGAAATGGCTGTCATGTACACATGGGTACAGGCCTTTGCTGGCAGAGTGATGCAGTCAATACTTTACGGTATTCATGGTGCGTGCAGGGAGAGGAGTGGGAAAAGGGAAATGAACGTCGCTTATGTACATCAATATTTCTAATTTTCTACAGTCGCCACTTTTTACATAGCAAAGTTCATTTTCGTAATCGATGAGGGTACATATAAACAGGTGCGGTCGAAGAATTAGCATTTGTCAATACTAACATATGGCATATAATCATGGACAGTTGATGTGATTGGCAGAATGCAGTACATAGGAAATTGCATTTTTGTTGAGTTACTAACATTTAAACGCACTACATAGCATAAATTATTCTGACTTTCTCAAAAAGGTGACCAATGAATATTCTGATCAAATAGTCGAGGGAGGAATCCAGTTCAATACACAAGATCTCTTCGTCCCAGTGTCTTTTTAGCAGTGAGCCATCACTGGTAGGCTCTAGTCCGTGTCCTTTTGTTGGCGCTGTTGAGCACCGGCGGTGGAGCTATAGGTCCAGCTTGGATCCATCCTCACGCGTTGCAGGGTGCGGTCAGTCCTCTGCTGTTAGACCACAGTCCTGTTCCCTAACCAATCCTTTTAGTGGCGCCTTATGCTCGGCACCCATATTCCTGCGGCGTACCCCATTTCCACCTGGATGCTGTTCTTCCTTTCGACAAGAAGTCATGTGGAAAAGAGGGTGTGTGGTTTCGATAGTCGATGGGAGTGAGAGGGCGGAGTGGGGGCATATTTTCCTGGGACACACCAAAGGGACCAAGGGAGCAAACGATAACAGGCAAGCAAGCCCATCAACCGGGCTTCAAGAGGGGGACGGAGGCTCCAGGCACGCGTGGGTAGGAGAACAAAAGGGCTTCAGGACAGCCTTTCATCCTTTCGTTTTACCACATTGGAGAGTGCTGCCTCGTCCCGTATTCCCGTTGTGCTGTGGCTCCACCTTTGGTCAAGGTCGCATGTGTCCCATGATCTGCGGCCAGGCTGTGTGTCACGTCCGACCCTTCTCCTCCGGTGATCTTATATCTTTGAATAGGTACAAAACAAGCTTTAGAGAACTGGTCAGGAGAAGACATGTATGCATGTGAATCCTTCCCTCAATCTTACGTATTTGGGAGATACGCTCATCGGTCACAGTCAGAGGTTCATTACCAAGCAGTGCATATGTCAGCATTCCTACTGAGTTCATGCCAAGTTTTATTCATCGTCTATACATGTCACATATGGAGAAAAGTCAGACTCTTATCAACTGTGTATTTCATCAAACTCAACATTTCGGAACCTCCAGGGAGACTCGTCTTTCTAACCTGAGCCTTAACAGTCTAACATTTCCCTTCAAGGCTGGCTAATCTTGTTGAACAGGGCGGGGGTGCTATCATCGAGAGTCAGGGTAAAGCAGGTTTTTCTCGAGGGACGACAGTTACTCATGGTCATCATGTTCATATCCGGGACAGCAGCTGGGGTCAATCAAATGGGGCGGGGATGCTTCGGGCATTCGCGCTTGGGTGCAAAGGGGTGGGGCAATCTGGGCATTGGGGGTCAATCTAGACGTTGGCGTTCGTCTCTGATGAACTAAAAAATAAGGTGCCATTGACATACAGTTCCCCTATAAAAGGCCAGATTGGGGGACTTTAGTCGTCTTACCTGTCCTTTCCTTCTCAGCCAATTCGAGTTCATTCATTTTGCAGAAAGGAGAGGTAGTAATACGGCGAGATACAATCATTTTAGTTTCGGTCAATTTCGCTGAACACCTTCGCGTTCAATAAGTATCCAATCAGACTGGTGCCAGCGAGGCACGATTTTACCATAAAAAGGAAGAGGAAATAGGGAGACTCTCGTAGAGAGTGAGAGTCGTCCGCAATCTAAACGAGCCATTTGGTACACGTATGACATGTAGAGAGAGAGATAGAGACAGACAGACAGAGACAGAGACAGACAGATATAGGAAAAAGGGAGAAAGATAGAGAAAGAGAGAGACGTGTACAAAAATAGGTCATTTAGTGCGTTCACAACACAGAACAACAGGGGGTCAGGTAACGGAGAGACGCAAAAGAGGGAGAACATAAACCCCTATAGTACACACACACACACTCAGACGAAGGAAGACAGTACATGTATTACATATATATAAGACATTCACGACAAAACAGAAAACAATTGTTGGCCAACAAGATCTATTTTTATATCCTACGTATCTTTACTATCCTATTTATCTACGTGCTTAGCTCTTTTTACCCTTTCCCTCCTTTTCCCTCTCGCTTGTTGTTTCTGCGAGCGTTCTCAATTTGCCAATACTTACACCTCGGTCAGTCGATCAGAAATTAACCTGGTCGGGCCATTGCCCATAGGTGGATCTTAAACCATTTTTGAGTTTCTTCCTTTGGTTGGAAGTTCTGCAGGCTGAGGCAACAGAGGGTATTGATCAGGAGAATAGTCAGACAGCTTGGTTACATCTATAAGAGGGTGAGAAGGAGGTGGTACATTTCGAACATCAACAACGTTTCTAACTTCCCAGACGGGTGGTGCCGTGGTAACCCTTACCCACACACTTTTCTTTGTCCTTTCCCTACCTAGTCAAACGTCTAGTTACATTATCTAACGTATTATTTCTAGTCAATTTTCGTCATACAGTACCCGTCAAGTTTCTATGTCAGTCCATCCTCCCAGTCGCTATGTTCTAAGGAGGAACAGTCATGTTTTAAGTCTACGTCTTTTTAAAAACTTATCGTCGTAAGGACTATGCACATATTCCCTCCTTCCCTTTTCGTCGGTGGTTCGATCATCGCTCTCCCACACTTCAGCCGACGTTCTGACGTGACCTGCAGAAGGGAGGAGAAAGAAGGGATGGGGGCAGCATTCAAAGCACATCAGCATGCAGTAGTCCGAAAATGTTTTTACCTACCACATACTCGACCTATCTCCACGTACTGCATTTCTTTACCATCTCGGCGTTTAAGCCCAGAGGGACCAGTAATGTCAGATAGATAATCATTGACGATCCGCGTATCTACATGAGTTACTTGGTCGCAACCCCTTTTGTTGGGTGCAAGGGTGGCGGTCAGGTGGCATTTCTGTGGTGTCGTTTTAAGGGCGTCTAAAACACTTTTCCGGCTGCCTGTGACACATAATGTAGCTGCTAAATATCTGGTCCTTTTTAACCTTCAGCTTTCATCATACTTATTCTTCGCTCACAGTAGCAAAACATCCAAAACTCATTAATGCAACCGCTACAACTATGCTTTCTTTTTCAAAATACTTTTAATAAAAAGTGTTGATGTATAAATACAGGCCTACAACCCAGTGGACCAGCCACGGAGCAGATTGGAACTGTACATAAGAAGAACGAAGTTGGTGGCAGTTCATTGCATAAAGTGCAGCAGTGCAATAAAATCGTATTAAACTTCCCTACAGAGCAAGCATGATGCATGTCAAGAAGTCAGTTTTTTCAATTAATTCATTAATTCATTATCCAAATGCTCATTCACTGTCTAAATTACACCAATTCATTTTCCAAATCATAATTAGTACCCACCCTAAGTCAGTTCATTGTCCAAACATATGATCAATATCTGTATTGCTTTCTTCTCTAAGCACATAATCACTATCCATCTTATCGACTTTCATTGTCCAAAAATGCACACGTATCTCAGAGCATCAAGATTCGAGCAATCCGGGTGAACAGGGAGTTTGAAAGTTTTGTTTCGTGTATCGGCGCCATTTTGGGCGAGGTCAGGCAGGTTCCAGCATAGTCAGAATGTCTCCACTGACTCGTGGTTGGACCAGAACATTCCGTTGGTAGTTCAAAAAGTTTTGCGCAATGTGGTAACAGTCTAACAATATGGATCATCAATCAAAGAGTGGGGAGGGCGGCAACAATTTTCCTACCGGGTCACTCTGGTGTTCCACCGGAACTGAACAAGTCTGTACCTTGGCTGTGTTTTAGCCATTTCCAAACTGAGGCTGGCGCCGGCAGGAGTGCGTCGATGTCGCAGATCCCAGTGAGGGGGACGGGGGCGCCCCTGCAGAGTGGTCGGGGGGGCCCCCCGGCTCTCATAGAATCTTCAAAGTTGAGGAGAGAAGGCATGGGGCGTGCGCTCGTCCCGAGCAAAAGACCGCTTTTCGATGTGGACCCTCTTTAAGCAAAGAGCGTTGGGGTGCCGCTGGAAGCCTCCACCTGGAGGGAGGTGGGGGAGGCTCGTTCGCGCCGCCTCCCCCTTCCAGCGACCCCGCGCCGTTCCTCAGCTCCACCGCTTCGGTATTGGCCGTGCCAGCTATTGAAGATGGGTGGGGGGGGGTCGGTGGCTGAGGCAAGACATCCCCCCCTTGACATGTGGCGGGACTACCTGCAACTGTCCAGGCGTTGCCGTGTGTCTGGACTACCTGTCACTCTCAGGCGTTGACATGTGGCGGGACTACCTGTAATTTTCAGGCGTGGTCATGTGGCGGGACCACCTGCAACTCTCAGGGTTGTCCGACCTCGTCTTGGCTCCGGTCCTCGTCGATGGCCAGATCAGGCAAGAGAGGGGGTGGGGGGTGGTCGGTGGCTGAGGCAAGACAGCCCCCCCCCCCGTGGCCTGCAGGGCAGCAGAAGAGGGGAGAAGGAGAGGTCATTACGATTCTTTGGGCCGTCCGCCCAACAGCCTCCCCTTCCAACTGCGGCCAGGCGGGCCCTGCATGCATCGAGGCCTCGCCTTCCGGATGGGCGTAACCGCGGACCTGTTGCACTTCGGGAGCTTCCGGAATGGGGGTAGGTACCTATTGATTTGTATCTATTTCATGTGACCGTTATTTGGGCGTGGTGGGCAATGAGGCAGACATGTTTGGGGCAGAAATAGGCCACGGAACCTAGCTACCTCGTGGCTGCCTTGGTGTCAAGCTTGTCTTCCCTCGCCATTTTTATGTTTCTTATTGCGGGTTATTTCTAACGTTTCTTATTTTATTTTTAGCGAAGTTGATAACTCATCAGTGGCCTACTGATTTCGCTCAACTCTTTTTCTTGTATTTTTATGCCATAACCTATTATAAGCTATAGCGACTAGTCCACACTTAATGAACATGTCCTTATTAGGTGTGCCCTCCAGTGGAGCTGGATGGTTCATCTCTAATAAGCGGTCCGGGCTAAACAGGCTACCAATCAGTGGGGAGAAGATAGGCATGACGGATTACAACGGGGACAAAAGTCTGCACTACCTATCTCATCACGGCGGGCAAAGACTAGACAGAATATTTCTATTCTCCGTTGTTTGCAGGCGGTGAATACCTCAAAAGAACCAATACCGAACAATCAATGTTCGGTCAATCAAACAATCAGTGGGGAGAATAAGTGGGTGCGAAAAGGTTTGCGTTACCCACTCTTTCTCTACCTGCAAAGAGAGACCTTGTTCTTCCCTGTTTGCAGACAAAGAATCTCCAGACAATAATCCACGAACGACAGTTCGGGAAACAGTGGGGGAGGAAGATAGGCACGACGGATTACAATGGGGACAAAAGTCTGCGTTACCTATCCTTCACTGCTTGCAAAGAGAGAGCCTGTTGTTTTCTCCGTTTGCAGACGGTGAATCTCCAGAGGGTTCAACAAAGCGTAATACTAGTATTATCCAAATCAAACAATCATTTCACAATTTGTCGCATTTACGCGACCTTACCCGGACCGGACCGTGTGGGCAGTTCTTCGCCTTCCTCCTTCCAGCGCCCGATCGTTCTCTTACTCCATGATTTTACCGCAGCAGTCCTGTCGGATTCCAGTCAGGACAGTAGGTCACTCGAGAGAGGTCCGTTCAGAATCGGTCAAGTTCATTCAATCGGCAGCCGGACGAGGGCCCTCTCAAGGCAGGTATACTCCGATCATTTAGATGTTCACCTCATCGTCTGGATCTCTCTTACTGGACCTTATGTCACTGATGGACCCCGCGTTGGGACGCCAATTGTGGAACAGGAGCCCATATTACCATCGATGCCCAGGCTGCTGGCGCAAGACGCCTCTTAGTTTCCATTCTGAATAATTACCAAATAAAGAGACGGGCGCTGGCAGCAGGAATCAAGAACAGAGTTTATTACTCATGAGGAGAGCCTGTCATTTCCGACACGAAACAAGATGTCATCGGGAGGTGCTCTAACAAGTGAGCTGAGACTCCGTCTTTTATACTTTGCAAAACACTTGGCATTACAATCACGATATTGTGAAACAAGGAAAAGACATCCCCATAATCCTCGTGTCAATCCTACCCCACATGTGTTCACAATAGGGACCCTTGACCTGCTGATAAGAGGGGAGGGCAATCACGCAGCTGAGTGTTCCGTCAACTGTTTAGGATGTGTGCGCCTGATCATAGCCCAGGGGGTGGGGTGGCCAGGATCAATAGTGGGTCCTTTGAAGAGGAGTGACTCCATACAATAAGCAGTAAACAGCATCTCCTGGCTTAGGCGATGACCTCAGACATGTGTGGACAGTCAATCGCGGAGGGAGGGTTTACTAACAGAGGGGTTATTCATGAAAGGAGAGGAGGTGCTGGTCAGGCGCGGCCGTGACTCCCAAGGACAGGGTCTTGCAGAAGAAGAAGGTTTATGACTTGCCCATGTGAGGAGAAGGGAGGGGGAGCCAGGGTGGACACAGGGACAGAGTCGCATAGAGAGAGAGAGATCTTATGACCCGTACATGAGAGAGCGGGGGCAGTCAGGTGCAGCTGGGGAGGGCTATGTCAGCTAAGGCGAAGGATGCCTCTTCAAGAGGGAATGGGGGGGGGGTTGCGTCGGTCAAGCAGAAGGGCTGCCTTTCAGGGCAGGGTCGCGCAGAGGGAGAGGGTTTCATGGTCTGTGCATGAGAGGGAGGGGGGTTTGAATACGCGCGGAGGGGAAGCCGGTGATTCTAATCTTAGGCGGGCAGAAGGCCAGGGTGCCTGAAATGGCTGTCATGTACACATGGGTACAGGCCTTTGCTGGCAGAGTGATGCAGTCAATACTTTACGGTATTCATGGTGCGTGCAGGGAGAGGAGTGGGAAAAGGGAAATGAACGTCGCTTATGTACATCAATATTTCTAATTTTCTACACTTGTACTTATGCCTCTAAGTTTAAAAAACACACAAGTAACACATTTAGGGGCATCTTTACAGTAAAATGATGGAGTGCAGCGTTATCTTTCCTGGCTTAATGCTGAACTCCAACACTTCAGAAACCCAGGCCTGCAACATATTTACAAAAATATGGTGCAGCCCTGCATTTCCCCCTGCACTGGGACTAAATTAAGCTGCCTAGTGCAAACGCAGGCCCTCTTTCACCATAGTGCAATGGTGCCTGCGTTGAGGGGAAGATTGATTATACTTCCTCCATTTAAACAATCTTTAAATGCTGTTTTGTAACTTCTATGTGTGCAACTTAATGCAGCACACATAGACATAGAAGTTTAAAAACAGCATTTTATTTAAATGATTGTTTATGGGCAGGAGGGGGGGCCCTCCTGTACATAAGCAATCATTGGCATTTTAAATTGTCTATGTGTGCTGCCCAAGCCAGCACACTTGGATACAGCAAAAACTTCTCCTCGTTTTGGCTGTTTAACAACAGGGTGCTTATTTACAAGTCCCTTGTGCCACCAGTATGTCCCTTTTTCCATGTTAAAAATGATTCAAAAGTGGTGCGAGAGGCTTGTAAATAAGCTCCCAGTTTACCCTGGTCGTAATTTTGGTGTTGACATTTACACCACCTTTGTAAATATGGGGCAGTGTCATAATCAATGGGTGTTGTTGTGCAATGCCCACCGCAACACCCAGTGCCCTCCCCTTTACCACTAAGTATAGCGTGAAAGGGTGCCTTATTTACAAGGCAGCTTTAATCCAATTTAAGTGGCTTAACGCTGCCTTGTAAATAAGACAAAGCCCCAATCGCCATCACAACGTCACGAAAAGTGACATTTTGGTGGTGATTGGGGCTTGTAAACATGCCCCTTAAAGGTGTTTTGTAATAATTATGAGAATAGACTTACAAGTTGGGCATAATAACACAGTTTTTACTATTAACTATTCAGAGTGAGTTTTGTCAAAGGGAGGAACCCCACATATACTTGGCAGATTTATCTAGTGAGATGGTGAGTGCTGTTCTGTTTTGTTCTATTTCTTTATGTCAAACTTTTCGAAGGATGTCTTGAGGCTCTTCCTGAAGGTGTGCAGAGTGGGGGAATGTCTTATGTTGAGCGGGAGCTCGTTCCAGGTCTTTGCCATGATGTAGGAGTAGGATCTTCCACCGGCTCGGTCTTTGCGTATGCTTGGGGTTTCAGCGAGGTCAGAGAAGTGGTGGTTTCTCTTGGGTATGTTGAAGGAAACTTTTTTGTTGAGGAATTGGGGTCCAGTGTTGTGTAGGCTTGAGTGAGCAGTTTGAAGAGTACTCTCTTCTCGACGGGCAGCCAGTGACCAGCTGGACTAGCTCCGTAGCGGTCGCTCCTCCACGATCCCCACCTCCGCTCCCTGGTGCACTGCTCCCCTCCTCCTGCTGAATTTGGCCGCATTACACACTGAGCGCCTCAACGCTGTGTAGCGCCCATTACCTGCCTCTGAGACCACGCCCCACCATCGCCTGCATCTCCTAAGCGCCACGAAGCCATCATAGCGCCTGGTATCAATTAATTGTATTTCTTTGTATTTTTTCTTATACCATATCGCGCTGCATTGCTCTGTTTACTTTATTTTCTTCAATTCAGTCGTGTTCATGTAACTGTGCCCAGTTTCGCTTTCTGCCCGTCCATTTTGTTGTTGGTCACTCGTGCCCAGTGTCTCCTCCCGCTCCCGCCTCCCAGCTGCCCCTCCCACCCACTGGTAGAGAGGCTCGCTCCTGCCTACACTCCTCTGTGACCAGCTGGACTAGCTCCGTAGCGGTCGCTCCTCCACGATCCCCACCTCGATTCCCTGGTGGACTGCTCCCCTCCTCCTGCTGAATTTGGCTGCATTACCCACTGAGCGCCTCGACGCTGTGTAGCGCCCAATACCTGCCTCTGAGACCGCACCCCGCCATCGCCTGCATCTCCTAAGCGCCACGAAGCCATCATAGCGCCTGGTATCATTTAATTGTATTTCTTTGTATTTTTTCTTATACCATATCGCGCTGCATTGCTCTGTTTATTTTATTTTCTTCAATTCAGTCGTGTTCGTGGAACTGTGCCCAGTTTCACTTTCTGCCCGTCCATTTTGTTGTTGGTCACTCGTGGCCCGTGTCTCCTCCCCGCTCCCGTCTCCCAGCTGACCCTCCCACGCTCCGCCCTCTACACTCTCCATATAAGACAGATGAACCTACGCGCAGCGGCCACGCGCTGCTGCCGTGCCGAAGGTGCGCCAAAGGTAAGCCCGTCTACGCTCGTCCGCGCCTCGACCGCGCCCAGCGCCAGACCCCCTGGCCCCCGCAAATCCCAGCCCTCCCGTATTACATACGACGCCGCAACCCTCTCAGCCCTTAACCCCGGCCGTCCACCAAACTGCCACCAAGCCGCCCCAGGACACACCCATGGACCCTTCACATGCCACTCCTGCAAGTTCGACTGCATCAAGACCCACACCAAATCCACAAACTCCAAACAGACCTCTGACGCTAACCACCAAAAATGCATCCTTCTCAACACCCGCTCGGTTCACAAACACGCCATCGACCTTTGGAATCTACTCGACACCATTTCTCCGGACGTCGCCATCCTAACAGAAACCTGGATGAATGCCTCATCAGCTCCAGACATCACCATAGCCATCCCGGAAGGCTACAAGATCATCCGAAAGGACCGCACCAACCAACCAGGAGGAGGCATCGCCATCGTCCATTAGAACTCCATCCACATCTCAACCAGCTCTGACGTCAACCTCGCTATCGCCGAACACCTTCACTTCCAGATCCACACCAACCCCAAGACCACACTCAGAAGCACACTCCTCTACAGGCCTCCAGGACCCCGTACACAATTCAGTGAAGACATCACTGACTTCATCACCCCACACGCCCTCCCCTCTGAGGAATACATTCTACTGGGAGACCTCAATTTCCACCTGGAAAAAAGCAACAACACTAACACCACCACCCTTCTGGATAATCTCGCCAATCTCGGACTCAAACAACTTGTAAACACCCCCACCCACTACGCAGGACACACACTCGACCCTATCTTCACCTCCAGCAAGCACATCTCCTTCAATCACACCACAACTCTCCACTGGACGGACCACAGCTGCGTCCACTTCAACTACAAAAAAAACACGATCCACAACCACCCTCAACCAACTCTGCGAAGAAACTGGAACAAAATCACCATCGACCAGATCTCCACATCGCTTCTTCAAAACCCCCCTGACTATTCGTCGAACCCTAACCAAGCAGCCATCAACCTCACACAATGGCTAACCCACAGCGCTGACAACCTAGCACCCTTGAAAAAACATCAAATCAAGCTAGGCAGCAAAAACGCCCCCTGGTTCAACGATGACCTTAAGAAATCCAAGAAACTCTGTCGTTCCCTTGAGAAAGCCTGGAAAAAAGACCCAAACACTATCACCAAAGACGCCTTCAAAAATGCCACCCGTAAACACCACCAACTTATCCGGACAACCAAGAAATCAGCATTCAAAGACCGACTAGACAGCAACGCCCACACCAGCAAGGAACTATTCAACATCGTCAAAGAGTTTACCAACCCCAGCCAACCGCCAGCACCAACGACATCACTCCCTCTCAAGTCCTTTGCGAATCCCTAGCTTCATTCTTCCACGACAAAATCGTCGACATCCATAACAGCTTCGACAACGAACCCGGAGACCAACCCACCCAGCCCACCTCCGAACCTAAACCCCCCTCGAACATCCTTCATGATGACACAATTCGCCTGATGAACTCCATCCACTCAGGATCCCCAACAGACCCATGTCCCCACCACATCTTCAAGAAAGCAGACTCCATCATTGCACCCCACCTCCGAGACGTCATCAACTGCTCCCTCAACTCCGCCACCTTCCCGGAAAGCTGGAAACACGCCGAACTCAGCGCCCTTCTGAAAAAACCCACATCAGACCCCACCGAACTCAAAAACTACCGCCCCCATCTCGCTCCTCCCATTCCCGGCCAAAGTCATTGAGAAAGCCGTTAACAATCAGCTCGCCGCCTTCCTCGAAATGAACAAATCCCTCGACTCCTCACAGTCCGGCTTCCGAGCCAAACACAGCACCAAAACCACCCTCTTTGCAGCAACAGACGACATTCGAACTCTACTGGACAACGGAGAAACAGTCGCCCTCATCCTCCTTGACCTCTCTGCAGCCTTCGAAACAGTCTGTCATAGCACCCTTATACAACGCCTCAACAACATCAGAATTCAAGGAAAAGCTCTGGACTGGATCACCTCGTTCCTTGCCGGAAGAACTCAGAGAGTCCGCCTCCCACCTATTAAGTCAGAGGCCACCGAAGTCATCTGCGGCGTGCCACAAGGATCTTCTCTCAGCGCTACCCTCTTCAACGTATACATAAGCCCCCTCACAACCATCGCACGACAACACAACCTCAACATCATCTCCTACACTGAAGACACTCAACTGATCCTCTCACTCACCAAAGACCCAAACACCGCCAAAACCAACCTACACTAAGGGATAAAAGAAGTAGCCGAATGGATGAAGCACAGCCGTCTTAAACTGAACTCGGACAAAACGGAAGTCCTCATCTTAGGTACTTCCCCTTCCGCCTGGGACGACTCCTGGTGGCCAGCGGCCCTAGGAAAAGCACCCATCCCGACGGACCACGCACAGAACTTGGGCGTTGTTGGAACTGGCCCTTCTTGCAGGGTCATCCCCAAACTTTTTGCTTCTTCCTCCCTTATTTTTCCTGACCTGTGGTTGTTGGCAATAGGACTCTGCGCACTTTACCACTGCTGATCAGTGCTAAAGTGCATATGCCCTCTATGTAAATTGTTATTCTGATTGGATATACATGATTGGCATATTTGTATCACCATGAAGTCCCTAGTAAAGTGCACAGGGTGTGCCAGGGCTGGTGATGACAAATGCTACTAGTGGGCCTGCAGCAATGATTGTGCCAACCCACAGGATTAGCTCTAAAATGGTGTCCCAGGCCTGCCACTACAGCGCCTATGGGCAGTTTAGAACTGCCATGTCCTCCTGGTCAGTGTCCCCACTGACCAGGCCTAACCCTTCCCTTTTCGGCACATCAGTCACCCCTATGGAAGGCCAAAGGTACCCCCTGGGCAGGGTGCAGTGTATGTGAAAGGTAGAGCATGTACTAGTGCAGGTGACATGCTCTGGTAGTGAATTACAGCCATTTTCGTTTTTCACTATTGTAAGGCTATCTTGCTCCATAGGTTAACATGGGGGATGCTGGCTACAGTGGTTAACAGCATTTCTTCCCAAAGGAACAAGATAGGACATAAGTATCTAGTATCCCTGAACTCAGAATTTAATAACACATCTTTTAGGAAAGGTGGTTTTTAAATCCTGTGTTTGAGAACAGCACTTTTAGAAAGTTGCTGTTCTCTTGTCTGACCCTTCTGTGTGCCTGGGCCTGTTTGTGTATTGACTGTCTGGTTTGTGAGTGACAGGGGCTGGGGAATTCCCCCAGAGGCTGGATGAGTCAGCACTAGGCTGAATGAATGCAATTGCAACCTGAGTGGTGGGAGGAGTTAGCACCTGGGCTGAATAGGGCTGTGCCTGCCTGCCACAATGCTGGCTCCACCTCCTGCTGGGCGGCTGAGGACCCTGCCCCTCACTCTGAAAGGAAAGATGCAGCCAGCAAAACAAAGTGCTCAGGATCCACCCAGAACTGGTTCAGACCGGGCTCAGGGCCCACATGCACAGAGAGAACAAAGACTTTAGGGGTATAAGTACAGGACCCCTGACAACAGAAAATTAAATCATCCTGGAATCAAGAAAGAACCTCTGCCAAGGAGAAAGCTTACTCTGAAGAAGGAAGACTGTCCTGCTGTTGCTCTGCTGGACTGACCTGCTCTTGCTTTGCTGCCAAGGAGAGGGGAAGGACTTTGCTGTGAGCGGTGTCCTCTGTCTTGAAGGAATCTCCAAGGGCCTGAGAAGAGCTGGCTCCCTGTTTTTGAAGTCCCAGGAACAAAAGGACTTCACCCCCAGTTTCCCTGAACTCTGCTGAGAGAGTTCTGTCCTTCCTAGAGTGCTTGATCCAGTTGTGGGACCTCTGGAAGTTGAACCTGAGCTGGGAAGCTTGAGACTAAGCTTGAGAGACTTTTGAAGCTGAAAAGTGTTGCATCGCTCGCTTGCGGAGCGCATCCCCGACAGTGAGAGAAGTTTCCCGCCGCTACGAGGGTCGAGATCGGCGCAGCGCCTGACGCCGCTGCCGGAGCCGTCGCATCCTTCGTTTGCCGGACGCACCAGACCGGTGCGGGAGAATCGAACATCGCTGCGAGTGTCGTCGCAGAGCCTGTCGTCGCTGGGTGAGATCACCGCACCGCTTGCTTGCGGACCGCATCACGTCGCTGCGAGCATCGTCGCAGAACCATCGCATCGAGGAGCTGCGAGAGAGAGGATCACCGCTGGACCGCGCATCGTCGCCCCGTAGATCGTCGCAGCCCCTACGAGATCATCGCATCGTGCCTTTGCGAGAACAGACTTCCTACGGAACCTATGCACCGGAATCCACGCAAGCGGCCTTCCTCCCCATACAGACCGGATTCGTCGCAACACGCCCGCTGCTGCAGCGGGGCTGTCGCATCGCCTCCCCAGGGTCTCAGGAGAAACGCATCGCTTGTTTTCCACCGCACCAGCTTCCTGCTTGTGGAACTTTGTTGCATCTAAAAGGTACTGTGAGTAAACGTGATGCAACTGTGAACTTTTCACGCATCTGTGGATTATTTTAACGCAACTTAAAGAACTTTGATTACAACCTGAAGAACTCTTTTGAAACCATATTCTTGAACTGTGTATGTTGGATTTTTTGTCGTTTTGGTCTTGTGTAGTTTAGAATAAATGTCTTTATTTTCCTAAACTGTTGTGGAATCAGTTTGTGGTGTTTTCACTGTGTTACTGTGAGTGGTGGTACAAATACTTTACGCATTGCCTCTGGTTAGCCTAGACTGCTCAGGCCAAGCTACCTAGAGGGCGAGCAGGGGTTATCTAAGAGGGTTATCTCCTTGCCCTGACTAGAAGCAAGGGTCCCTATTTGGACAGTGGTACCTACCTCTGCCAACTAGAGAACCCCAGTTCTAACAGGTGTCATCTTGGACTCCTCACTCTCGATGACCAGACAAGTCAACGCTGTTTCATCATCATGCTTCAACATCCTACGCATGCTCAAAAAAACATTTCGCTGGATCCCCACCGAAACGAGAAAAACAGTCACCCACGCACTGATCACAAGCCGAATGGACTACGGAAACACCCTGTACACCGGTACCACCGCAAAACGTCAGAAAAACGCATCCAAAACGCTTCAGCCAGACTCATACTAGACATCCCTCACAAAGACCACATTTCCGGTCACCTGAAAGACCTCCACTGGCTCCCTGTCAATAAGAGGATAACGTTCTGTCTCCTCACCCACACACACAAAGCCCTCTATGAACTTGGACCCGAATGCCTCAACACACGACTATCCTTCTACAGCCCCACCCGCCAGCTGCGTTCGTCCAACCAAGCCCTCGCCGCTGTTCCGCGCATCCACAAAACCACCATGGGGAGAAGATTCTTCTCCTACTTAGCGGCAAAAACCTGGAACTCCCTTCCCATCCCCCTCCGCCTTACTCAAAACCACCTAGCCTTCAGAAAACAGCTTAAAACCTGGATATTTGATAAGTAATTCTCCCCCTTCCTCAAGCGCCTTGAGACCCTCTGGGTATGTGGCGCGCTATATAAATTTCTACTTGACTTGACTTGACTTGAGTGGAGGTTTAGTAGGTGCTGGTTGATGTGGTCATGTCATGGGATGCCGAGGACGAGTCTGGCAGCGTTGTTCTGGATGGTCTGAAGTTTTCTGATCAGGGATTTGTTGATTACGGCATAAAGGGTGTTTCATCAGTCAAGTCTGCTGGTTATGAGTTTGTGGATGACAGTTTTTCTGGATTTCGGGGGGATCCATTTGAAGGTCTCATTAAGGAGGCAGAGAGTGTTGAAGCATGTTGAGAAGACTGCGCTTATCTGTAGGGTCTTGGTGAGGGAGGGGTCGAGTATGATGCCAAGATTGCCGGCATGGTCCGGGGGTTTGGGGTCACCAGGTGTTGTCTCATTCTCAGGGAGTGTGTCCGAGGATGATGGTTTCTGTCTTATCTGAGTTGAGCTTCAGCCGGATGCTGCTCAACCTAATGCCTAAGGTTGACTTGTGGTCCAAGGAAACTACAGTATGAAAGACCACCCTCTTAAACAGTTTGTCAAAAACAAGTATTGGGATCAGGAAGCTTTAAGCTTTTTCACAGTCTTTTCTCGCTAGCCCGAGAGGTGAGACAAGTTCTGTCCTACAGAATGCATCAGTAGCTCTTGTCATCTGAGGCCAGTAAAAGTGGGTGACAAGCCTCACAAATGTCTTGTCCTGCTCCATACGTCCTGCCAGGGGTATCTCATGAGCCATACCCAGTTGAAAGTCTTTGTAACATTTGAAAATTACTAGAACATGAGTTGACCCATGCTCAGGAGCCTTAGGCTCTATATACAAGAGGTCAGTCTTTTAATATATGAGGTGATCTCCAGAGGTGTCGTCAGCTGCCTTGGCTTCAGACTTCTGTTGCAGGTCCTCAAGAGTTAGGTATTCATTCTGTGCCTTGAATACCTCTTCCCTGGTTGATCCTTCTTTCTACTTGTCATCCAGCAAGTTCATTCAAGTTACCAACGGAGGCAATGTCCTCCCCAGTAGGCCCTGGGCATGTTCCGGAGCACCCATCCACTTGCACTGCGGGACATTCAGGGGCTGGTTCCCCACAGCCCTTGCCCTTCCCTTTCCTGGCAGTTGTCTGGTCCATTTTTCCAGGCTCCAAACCATCTTGACTCCCCTCCAGAGTGGCCATGCACTTGTTGATTACAGAGATTCACTCAGGCAGCCCTACCGTTTCCAGCTGTGACCCGAACTCCACTTTGTTCCAGGCAGTGTTCTCCAGGTCATTTCCTAACAAACAGTCCACAGTTATATCAGAGAGAGGGTAAACCACAAAAAGTCATTACATTAACCTGCACTAAATCTGGGCTAGTTTGGTACAAAATCAGTCAGGCTAAACTTAGAGGCAATGTGTAAAGTATTTATGCAGCACACAAACAGTAATCTAGTGAAGACATAACACAGGAAACATCCCAAACATTTTTAGAAAACTTGAGCACATTTAAATACAACAACAAAAATCCAATTAGTATAATCAAAGCGATAAACATTTTAGTAGAAACCAGCATCTCAAAGATCAAAGCACTAAATATGAACATCCTGGGCCATATGTATAATGCATTTTACCGGTCACAAATGGCCCAATTCACAAAATTGGGCTGAGTGTGACAGGTAAAATGCATTTTGGTTTGTATGAATTCCAATTTGTGATTCACTGGCATCTTAAAGAATCCTAATTTGGTAATGTGAATGCATACTGATTTAGTATTAGGAAGGGGCATGTTTAGTGCGTCCTTTTCTAATACCAAATCGCAGGGCTATGTAAGAATATTTTGCAACTGAAATGCAGTCACAAAACATTAGCTTTTTGCCACCCACTTCAAATAGGTGGTAACCCGTTCGCAAATGGGAAGGGGTGCCCAAGATAGCCCTTTCACTTTTGGAATGGTAGAAGAAATATTTTTTCAGAGCAGGTAGTGGTCCCATGGACCACTGACTGTTCCTAAAAAATGAAAAGAAAATGTTTTTTTTTTTAAATCAACTTGTTTTCCTTAAAGGAAACTGGGCTGTATTTTTGTAAAAAAGGATTGCTTTATTTAAAAGCAATCATGGACATAGTGGTCTGCTAACCCCAGCAGGCCACCATCTCCATGATTGGCAAATCATGACCTTGGTCGATTTGTGAACCACTAGGAATAAATAATTAGGAATAGCTCACAATTAGGTAATCATTTTTCACAATATTGATACATCTGGCCCCTAGTCACACACAACAGGGTCAAAATCCAAAACATTGGTCCACCATGAAGATACGAGATTCAGAAGTTGATTGCACCTAGTCAGAGCTAACTTTTTTACATTGAAAAATTCAGAGAAAAAGGGCCCTACCCCCACATGCATCATTGTTGGTATTTGCGATTCCTAAATTGCGAAAATTAAGGAATTGCAATTTAGAAATCGCAAATACCTATGCATTAAAAATTTGCATTTATTTTTGCGATTTCTTATTTTCCTTATTTGCGATTCCCAATTTTGCGAATCGCAAATAAGGAATCCCTTTACATTAATTCCTATGGGCCTGGAGGCCCATAGGAATCAATGGGAAGGCATTCTCATTTTCCAATTCGCAATTAAGGAATCGCAAAATGAGAATGCAATTCCTAGGGTGCATGGGGGGGTGCAAAGGACCGCCCCTGCACCCCTTAAATGTATCATACAGTCCATTTTTCACACATACATGCCCAAGAGCATGTGTGAGTGTAAAATGAAAGTGTCAAAAATGCACTTTTGTGCATTTTTGACACTTTTCTAAAATTACCATGAAGGTTGACTTCATGCTAAATTAGCACTTCTAATCTGCGAATTCGCAATTTTTTTAAGATGATGCATTGCATTTTAGAAATCGCTAAATTGCGATTTCTGAAATGCAATCGCAATTTAAGAAATCGCAAATAAATTGTGATTTCTTAAATTGCGAAAAAGCCAAAAAGGTTAATGCATCCCAAAACAATGAATTGCATTCGCAAACGGACAAATTTTGCGATTCGCACCGTTTGCAAATGCAATTCAGTTTGATGCATGTGGGCATTAGAGTGTAAAGTTCAGAGGGGCAAGGCTGCAGGAGGAGCGCCATCGACTGATAGACTTGGGTCAAAGCCACAGTGAAAAACATATTTTCAAACTTAGTCTGTGAAATGGAAGCTGAAAATCACTAGTGGCACTCGGCCAAGGGTTTTAGTCGAAGAGTGTTCCACAAGGCCGGCATGGATGAAATTTAGGGGCCAATAGGAGTTGCAGCTGCAACCCTGGCTTGCTCTTTGCAATAATTGGCAATGACTCTGCGACCCCTAAACTCAGAGGTGGCAAAGTCAGTGTAAGAAACATCCTTATCGGCATTGGTTGGGCCACCACTTTCCATGTTTTCAGTCATTTATTTTTAAATTACACTAATAGTGAATAACAGTAGCAGATTACTCTCTATTGGTACAGTTAGCTAGAATAAGACCCTATCTGGCAGCTGGGATAAGTGAAAATAATTCTATTTTTTTTTTATTATTTCTTTTATTTTCCATGGCAGAGGCATAAAACATACAAGGACGAAAACAGCATTTAATCAATGGCAATCATTCACATAGTTGCTAATACATTACTAGCTAAATAAGAAAAAATAAAAATAAAAAAAGAAAGAAAGACAAAACGTATAACATGTGAAATATATCTTTGCAGATATAGTCCTTAATAAATTAGATCCAATTGTCCATAGGAGACCATATCTTCCTAGCAAAAATCTTCTTTTTCTGTCCTTTCAGTTTATAAACTGCTTTGTCCATTCTATAAACATTTAGCAACTTTCCCAACCATTGCTCAAATGATGGTGGATCTATATCTAACCATCTAGAAGTAATACAAAAACGGTAGACAGACATTCCAATAAAAAGAAAATGTTCCTGATCAACAGATAAACTCTCGGATGGAAAATAGATACCGAAAATAATCACAGAAGGACATAGCTTAATATTAACATTAAGCAAGTTGGTCAGAAACTTTTCAATCTTATCTATGTATACCACCAATTTAAGACAACTATAAAACATGTGACATGAGTCCGCTGCTAGGGTTCCACAACGACTACAATTAATGCCTTTCGTGGATTTCCATTTGGCCAGCTTAGCAGGTGTGTAATAGAGATCTAAAGTAGACATATAATGTTGACTTTTAAGAGAGCTATTGATTAGTGTTTTGTTGCTAATCTCGAACGCCCTTACCAAATCTATCCCTTCTATACACAGTTTTCTTTGCCATTTCTGGGCTTGTTGGTCGAGATCATCATGCAACCTGTTGACCATTAATTGATAGATTGTGCCAATACGGTTATCCTTCCTACAGCTCTCTAAGATATCGTTAGTCTCCATGGCATCGCTATATAAGAGGTTTTTTTTTTCCAAAAAGCTGCGGATCTGTAGATATTTAAGAAATTCATTCCTGGAAAGGCCGAATGTGTCTTGAAGTTCAGAGAAGGACATAAAAACCCCATTTTGATACAGTTGCCCAATTGAGTGGATCTGTCCCAAACGCCATCGGTATGTAGGAATATCTTGAAAAATCCCTGATAGTGAAATATTACAACAAATAGGTGTATAAAAATTGAATTTTGAAGTTATCCATAAAGTTTTATTAATCTGTCTCCAAACTAAAAAGGCAGAATGAAGCACCTTAAATTTTGTTTTTTTGTAATAACTGGGTTCCATGAATTTCAATAGGCATTGACGCGCATGAGCGCCCATGAGCATTTCGAAAATAGAGGGTGCCATAGAAGTTTCGGTAACATGGTCATGGAATAGTAGGACCTTGATTGTTTTAAGAGTGATAGCCCAATAATACATTCAAAAGTTCGGAAATCCCAACCCAGCACGTTCTTGCGGGAGAGTACACTACTTTAAAGATCTTCTTGAGCTTCGGTACCCCCACAAGAATCTGGACAACATCCTGTCTATTTTATTGAAAAGAGACATAGAAAAGAATAGGGGAATGGTGCGGAAAAAATAAAGAAATTTTGGGAAGATCATCATCTTGATGACATTGGTCCGTCCAAATAAAGATAAGTGTAAGTTATTTATCCTTTCTAAAGTTCTGTTGGTGGATATAAGTAAAGGATCCAAATTTAGTCCAACAATGTCATCAATTTTAGGGGATATAGTTACGCCGAGGTATGTGGCAGTAGAATTTAATGGAATATCAGTGGGTGTACCAGTTTTAGAGTGTATAATCTGGGTTTTTGAGATATTGAGCTTATATCCAGAGAATTTACCAAATTCTCTAGCAACTTCAATTATTTTAGGTAAGGCGGTAGAAGAATCAGAGGTTACAATGGCCACATCGTCTGCGTACGCTAAAACTTTGTGGTCAACCTCGTGAAGTTGGACTGGTGGGATGCCAGGTTCTGTAATTAATCTGTTCAAATAGGGTTCTAAATAAAGTGCAAATAAAAGCGGAGAACAGGGGCAACCTTGTCTGGTCCCCCTAGTGATTGAAAATGGTCTAGAAGTATCAGTGCCTAGTCTTATTACACCCCTGGAATTAGAATAAAGTGATTGTACAGCTTTAATGAATTGTGACGGGAAGCCCTTCCATTCTAATACAGTCCAAAGGAATCCCCAGTCTACTCTGTCAAACGCTTTTTCAGCATCGAGTAGGATCACCCCGACTGGGGATTCCTTCGCTTGAGCCCAATCCAACAGTGTAATAACGCGTTTGACATGATCTGTAGTATCCCTATGTCTGATGAACCCATGTTGAATATGAGAGACCAAGCCTGCCATAACGTCATTTAGTCTATTTGCGAGAATTTTAGAATAGATCTTACTATCTGCGGTGATAAGAGAGATAGGGCAATAAGAGCCTAATTCCTTTGGATCCTTGTTCTTTTTTACAAAAACAACTATAGTGGCAGTAGACCAAGAGTCAGGAGATTTACCTTGAAATGCTATATTAAAGATTTTTAACAACTCTGGTTTCAACAAATGTCTAAATGTCCGATAAAATTCAAGGGGTATCTGGTCGGGCCCCATAGCTTTACCGGCCGAAAGACTCAAGATAGCTTTTTCGATCCCATCCCAACTTATTGGCCTAGCAAATAAGTTGATATCTTCTGTACACAAAGAAAGTTGATTAGCATTTTGAAGATAATTTATGGGATTAAGAGTCTTATCAACTTCATTGTTGTGGTCATTATACAGTGTCTTATAGAAACCATGAAATGCCTCTAATATTCCTTCCCTACTTTCCTGAAAGACACCATTCATATCTTTAACACATTGTATTTCATTAAAGGAAGATTTTTGTCGTAAGCGCTGTGCTAAAATTTTCCCAGTGCGCTCGCTAAATTCGTAACGTTCAGTTTTATATTGTTTAAATTTTGCTGCTACCTCATCGGCAATATGAATGCGCAGACCAGAGCGTTCAGTAATTAGTCATAATTGTGCATCCTCTATACCAGCATTATTTTCGCATGCAGTAGGTAAGTCCATCTCGGCCATCCTAATCTTGTTTAACCTCTCCTTAAAATCTGTTTGGATTTTTTTCCTCTTGTAGTTTGCAAAGCTAATTGTCTCTCCCCGTACAATAGATTTAAAAGAGTCCCAAACTATTTGTGGAGAGGCAGTATCATTATTTATTAGAAAGTAATCTTTGATGATTGTAACCATAAATTGAAGATAATCTTCGTCTAATAAAAGATTTCTCTGGAATGACCAGGATCTAGTTTGGTTTTGGCAATCAGTGGGAAATTGAATCTCAGCAATTATGGGGTTATGGTCTGAGATAACTTGTGGTAAAATTTCGAGACAGATTTTCTCCAAAAACACTGAGGATACAAAAAAGTAATCTAAACGGACAAATTTCCGATGAGGAATAGAAAAAAAAGTATATCCTGGGTCTTTATAGTAAAATTTATTCCAAACATCAGTTAGCCCGTTATTTAGCACCAGATCTCTAAGTGCTTTATAGGTTCTAATCCTACGACCCGTATATCCCCTCCCTGATTTGATGTTCCAGTCAGCTGACATATGAATATTTAGGTCCCCACATACTATTATTGGTTGTGTCCAAGTAGCTAGCTCTATATTCATGGTGTTGAAAAGTTCAGCATCATCCAGATTGGGGCCATAAATACAACATATGGTAAATTTACAACTTCCAATTATTAATTCAGCAAGCCCCCATCTGCCCCATTTGTCAGTTGATGTTTTTAAGCACTTCCCAACTCCCTTTCGCATACAAATTGCAACACCTCTTTTAATACCCATTTGTTTAGACGTAAGCAAAACTTCTAATCCCAAATTATCCAAAAGAAAACATTTGTCCCATAAAATATGAGTTTCCTGGATGCATAATAAATCAATGTTTAAAGTTTGGAGCATTGTTCGAAACATGGCTATCTTTTTTAAGTCATTAAGACCATTAATATTGATTGTACATATTTTCACCTTTTTATCCATGTCGAAAATAGTGAAAAAAAAGAAGTATTAACCATCATCACTACTATATTCTCTTCAGTATTATCATTTGAATGTTCCGCAAGAACCTAAAAACACACCTGTTCTCCAGATAACGGATCACTGGTCTCCACCTCGCTCAGAGTTCTTCAGTTGCAGCGCGGGGACACGCTTTGGCGTAACCATGCGCTTTATAAGCTACCCTTATTATTATTATTATTATTGTATTCATCCTTGTATTGAACACCTCTGCCTTACACCCCCACCACCAACCCCTGCCCTTACCCACCCCCACCCTTATTCCCAGAACCCCTCCCCCCACCCTCCCCATTATAGGAGGCACAGGAACTATCAGTTCCTGAAACGTATGGGTGCCGTGTCCCTGACCCATAGTGTCCTAACAAAGAGAAAAAAGAAAAAAGCTCTTGTCATCTGAGGCCAGTAAAAGTGGGTGACAAGCCTCACAAATGTCTTGTCCTGCTCCATACGTCCTGCCAGGGGTATCTCATGAGCCATACCCAGTTGAAAGTCTTTGTAACATTTGAAAATTACTAGAACATGAGTTGACCCATGCTCAGGAGCCTTAGGCTCTATATACAAGAGGTCAGTCTTTTAATATATGAGGTGATCTCCAGAGGTGTCGTCAGCTGCCTTGGCTTCGGACTTCTGTTGCAGGTCCTCAAGAGTTAGGTATTCATTCTGTGCCTTGAATACCTCTTCCCTGGTTGATCCTTCTTTCTACTTGTCATCCAGCAAGTTCATTCAAGTTACCAACGGAGGCAATGTCCTCCCCAGTAGGCCCTGGGCATGTTCCGGAGCACCCCATCCACTTGCACTGCGGGACATTCAGGGGCTGGTTCCCCACAGCCCTTGCCCTTCCCTTTCCTGGCAGTTGTCTGGTCCATTTTTCCAGGCTCCAAACCATCTTGACTCCCCTCCAGAGTGGCCATGCACTTGTTTATTACAGAGATTCACTCAGGCAGCCCTACCGTTTCCAGCTGTGACCCGAACTCCACTTTGTTCCAGGCAGTGTCCTCCAGGTCATTTCCTAACAAACAGTCCACAGTTATATCAGAGAGAGGGTAAACCACAAAAGTCATTAAATTAACCTGCACTAAATCTGGGCTAGTTTGGTACAAAAATCAGTCAGGCTAAACTTAGAGGCAATGTGTAAAGTATTTATGCAGCACACAAACAGTAATCTAATGAAAACATAACACAGGAAACATCCCAAACATTTTTAGAAAACTAGAGCACATTTAAATACAACAACAAAAATCCAATTAGTATAATCAAAGCGATAAACATTTTAGTAGAAACCAGCATCTCAAAGATCAAAGCACCAAATATGAACATCCTGGGCCATATGTATAATGCATTTTACCGGTCACAAATGGCCCAATTCACAAAATTGGGCTGAGTGTGACAGGTAAAATGCATTTTGGTTTGTATGAATTCCAATTTGTGATTCACTGGCATCTTACCGAATCCTAATTTGGTAATGTGAATGCATACTGATTTAGTATTAGGAAGGGGCATGTTTAGTGCGTCCTTTTCTAATACCAAATCGCAAGGCTATGTAAGAATATTTTGCAACTGAAATGCAGTCACAAAACATTAGCTTTTTTCCACCCACTTCAAATAGGTGGTAACCCATTCGCAAATGGGAATGGGTCCCCAAGATAGCCCTTTCACTTTTGGAATGGTAGCAGAAATATTTTTTCAGAGCAGGCAGTGGTCCCATGGACCACTCTCTGCTCCTAAAAAATGAAAAGAAAATGTTTATTTTTTTTAAAAAAATCAACTTGTTTTCCTTTAAGGAAAAGGGGCTGTATTTTTGTAAAGAAAAGTATTGCTTTATTTAAAAGCAATCATGGACATAGTGGTCTGCTAACCCCAGCAGGCCACCATCTCCATGATTGGCAAATCTTGTCCTTGGTCGATTTGTGAACCACTAGGAATAAATAATTAGGAATAGCTCACAATTAGGTAATCATTTTTCACAATATTGATACATCTGGCCCCTAGTCAAACACAACAGGGTCAAAATCCAAAACATTGGTCCACCATGAAGATACGAGGTTCAGAAGTTGATTGCACCTACTCAGAGCTAACTTTTTTACATTGAAAAATTCAGAGAAAAAGGGTCTTACCCCCACATGCATCATTGTTGGTATTTGCGATTCCTAAATTGCGAAAATTAAGGAAACGCAATTTAGAAATCGCAAATACCTATGCATTAAAAATTGGCATTTATTTTTATGATTTCCTATTTTCCTTATTTCCGATTCCCAATTTTGCGAATCGCAAATAAGGAATCTCTTTACATTGATTCCTATAGGCCTGGAGGCCCATAGGAATCAATGGGAAGGCATTCTCATTTTGCAATTCGCAATTAAGGAATCGCAAAATGAGAATGCAATTCCTAGGGTGCATGGGGGGGTCCAAAGAACCCCCCCCCCTGCACCCCTTAAATGTAACATACAGTCCATTTTTCACACATACATGCCCAAGAGCATGTGTGAGTGTAAAATAAAAGTGTCAAAAATGCACTTTTGTGCATTTTTGACACTTTTCTAAAATTACCATGAAGGTTGACTTCATGCTAAATTAGCACTTCTAATCTGCGAATTCGCAATTTTTTTAAGATGATGCATTGCATTTTAGAAATCGCAAAATTGCGATTTCTGAAATGCAATCGCAATTTAAGAAATCACAAATAAATTGCGATTTCTTAAATTGTGAAAAAGCCAAAAAGGTTAATGCATCCCAAAACAATGAATTGCATTCGCATACGGCCGAATTTTGCGATACGCACCGTTTGCAAATGCAATTCAGTTTGATGCATGTGGGCATTAGAGTGTAAAGTTTAGAGGGGCAAGGCTGCAGGAGGAGCGTCATCGACTGATAGACTTGGGTCAAAGCCACAGTGAAGAATATATATTCAAACTTAGTCTGTGAAATGGAAGCTGAAAATCACTAGTGGGATTAGGCCAAGGCTTGTAGTCGAAGAGTGTTCCACAAGGCCGGCGTGGATGACATTTAGGGGCCAATAGGAGTTGCAGCTGCAACCCTGGCTTGCTCTTTGCAATCCTTGACAATGACTCTGCGACCCCTAAACTCAGAGGTGGCAAAGTCAGTGTAAGGAACATCCTTATGGGCGTTGGTTGGGCCGCCACTTTCCATGTTTTCAGTCATTTATTTTTAAATTACACTAATAGTGAATAACAGTAGCAGATTACTCTCTATTGGTACAGTTAGCTAGAATAAGACCCTATCTGGCAGCTGGGATAAGTGAAAATAATTTTAAATGTATGTTCTGTGCATGCTTGTGGGTGAGATGGTGCTCATGTAAAAAAGAGTGTCTATGAGTGAATATGTTCTGTAAGCACATGTGTTTGAGCGAAAGTAAAGGGCAAAAGGCATGTTCTGCCACTTCTGCTACACCTGACATTTTGGCGAATTGACGTCTATGGAGGCCGGATATCCCTTTAGCAATAGACACTGAAAAGGATTTGCCGCTAAGGAGAATAATGTAGTAGGAAAAGCCAGGAAGTTAATTCGACCAGCGACGCTCCTTGAGCCTATATGTGAGAATGTTGGCCCCACTCTCCTCCATGTTCTCAGAGCACTTTTGAAACAAATTTTGTCTAATTCCTCAGTTACTGATTGTGGCTATCTGGGCACCTTTAGCACCACTTTCAATGGTCCGAGACTGGAGAGGCACCACTTGGAGGGGCAGGACTCATTCACATCGAGTCCAGGTGAGGGTTCAAAATGGAGCAAGTCTTGTGTGTTGCTCTGAACAGGAGGCCAGTGAACTAGCCCTTGTTAGTAACTCTGGAGGTCCTGCAGCAGATAAAGATACAGCCATTGAACCCAGGCCGGGGCCAACATGGTAGCAATCCAGCAGTCCTCCAGAGTAGCAATGTAGCAGAGTGGATGTCCTTCTAGCAGCACAGAAGTCCTTCTTCCTGTCTGAGTATCCATAGGCCCAGAAGTGTATTGAAGAGTTGGTGTCTGAGGTCCTACTTTTATATCCTGGTTCCATAGTTCTGCAAGCTGGGAGAAGCTTCTAGACAGTAGCTTTGAAGTGCATGGAATTTCCTGCCTCCCCTGCCCTAGCTCTAAACTGGCTACAGTAACAATGTGGCTCACACTTTACAGTTGAGAGTAGGGTTCTCTTCAGCTCCCACCCTATCTTGCCAGCAGGCGAACCATTGAGACACACCTAATCCATCCATTGTGTTACTGTCTGTAAGAATTAACCAAGTATAACTCTCAATTACATTCAGTCAAGTGACCCCAGACAGGTTGTAGGCACAAAGGTTCTAAAGGCAGAAAATGGCAAATATCTAAAACTAAAAAGAACATCAAACATTCACCTCCGTCAAAGATCTGGGTTTAATCCATTGTTTTTTTGCTCACCATACCATCCCATTTTGGACCCAGCCATAGGAACAGTCCAGCCTGAACTGCCAAGCCATGTCCTCCCTGGACTGGAAACGAACATCTTGGTACCGATGTTGGTGTATCATCCCTCATCAGCCAAGCTAACTCGAATCTAGTGGCACAGTGAGCACAGAACCCGCATCTGGGGATACCCTTCCCACTTATGGTTACAAAAATAACAACAGAAGATTGACTGCATGCTGAATAAATCAAACATTCACCCCATTGACAGATGTGAGTTTAATCCATATTTTTTTTTGCTCACCACCCCACCCCACTTTAGGCCAAGCCATATGTAAATCAGTCTTGACCCCGTTCCTCCTGGGAACAGTTCGGCCCGAATTGCCAAGTCAGGTACTACCTGGGCCAGAAACAAGCATCCTGGGACCAAATATGGGGTATTCTGCCCCTCATTATCCAGTCTAGCTTGAGTCCAGTGGCACAGCAAACAAGGGAGACACGTCTAGGTATACCCCCAGACACTTAGAACAAACATAAAAAACACAACAAGATGATGGATGGAGTGCTGAAACTTTTCAGCCACTCACCCCAGTCACAAGAACTAGGTTCAATCCATTGTTCTTTTCTTTTGCTCACTATGCCATCCCAGTTTTCACCCACCCATATGCAAAACAGTCTCAACCTACTCCTGATGGCAACCATCCAGCCCAAGCTGCCAGGCCAGCTTCACTCTGGTCCAGAAAAAACCTCCTGGGACTTGTTTCAAGCTAGCCTGGCTAATGAGACATGTTACCCTGAAACCGGTGATAGGATGCCGACCTGATCCGACAGCCAATCATATCATACCATTCATCACTCGTATCCCATTCACATAATTGATATGTAACAGCCAATCCCGATCCTATATACATGTGCTTCCAGCAATTTCTACCCATCACCGAACATCTACCTGTTCCAAATTGTGTATAAGCCATGGTTTCTTTCCTTCAAACATATTTTTTTGGGGAGGACAAATAATTCACTAATTTCTAAAAACGTATTAGAGTGCTTCATAAAACTGGTGTTTCTTTTCAGCAAATAAGTCATGGGCCCTAATGTGAGCATGTAACCTCATCACCCTGCCACCACTTTTGTAATAAAATAGAGCTATATTTGGTGTGCAATGTGCTCCTGAGGGTCTGTGCCCTGCTGCCACCACACCTGCTGCGCCAGTGGTGTAGCTAAAAACAAGTCGAAAGCGGAAAGTGCATACGTTGGATTTTAGGGGAAAACAGAAATTGCATTTTCACAAATGTCAATAACTAACAATTTCACATATCATTTTGCAAACCCTAGATTGCAATGTAGAGGTAAAGCCACATGGAAAATGAATTGCACTTTGCCCCATGGTATAATTATTTCTCCAGGCAGTATGACCTCACTCAAACAATGAGAGCCTTGGAATTGAAGGCCTTAGTGTCAGACAAAATGCCACACCAGCCTCACTATTTTCTTGTCAAGCCCACCATGCACAGGTGCACGCACACCTTGACCACATGAGTCTCTCCAGACTGGCAATGTCTGCTGCTACTCTGCAACATGATAGTATAGTCGAGATTAATAAAGGTTTAGAGTCAGGGTAGTGTTTCTTTTTTAAGACTAAACCAGCTATAACCCTTTTTGGGAATTAACAAACCAACTCAAGTTGGTACTTGCATTGGTTTGTATGGAAAAGTAATGCAAAGCAGCGTGAAACGCTGCTTTGTATTTATTTGCATCAAGAGGGAATTACATGGGTGTTGGGAATACAAAAGGGAGTTGCTGTACTGTACAGCAACCCCCTTTTGTATTCCCAGTGCTAGATACGGACACAAGCTGTTACTGGACCTTCCACCACTCTGAGTGGTAAATTGTGTCCGTTGATCAAATGATCAACTATCTTGCCTCCCTCTTATTGATATAGATTACATGGGTGTTCCCATGCAAACACCCAAGCTCTTTGTTGCTAAATCCTGTCTGCAGAGCTAAGAATTAGCGCAAAAAATAAAGGCACTGAAAAGCAGGTGTTGAAAGAAGAAATGCACTGTACAGCACACGTACAAAGTCGGACACTTTTTTCACTTGTCTAGCCATAGTATTTTGTATTGGAAGATACCCTTCCAGTACAAAACCTATGGTAAGCTAAGGCACTCACCTTAGCACTACAGCTCCAATGGGTGAAATCAGCACCGCCACTAGGGAGAGGGGAGGATAGAGTCATATCTCTGTAGATGTGGCGCTCTCCTGCTCCCTCCTTGTCATGTAATGCAGCACGGCAAATTGGGCTAAATCTGGGCCTCTGGGGCAATTGCTTCCACTTCTTCTTCAGTGAAGGTAAAGTGAGCAAACATGCCCTGAGTTGTGATTGAAGAACACAGAGTCCTTTATAAAATATGATATTGAGCCTTCCACCACCTCCGACCTGAACAGACAACTACACATGTAACCACTTCACCAGCCACAGAAAAACCAGGGGGCAGATTTATGAAGGCCTTGCGCCGCCGGTGCGTCATTTTTAACATGGGAAAAAGTGACGCACCGGCGGCGCAAGTCCTTCATAAATCTGCCCCCAGGCGCTTAACCTGATCTGCTATCTGGTTGACCAGTGCAGAAGCCAAACGTTGCTTTTAAAGATGAGGACTGCCTACCCAGGGCCACAAGTTCCACAGAATGAAGCATCCATATCACTTGTTTCAAGCGAAGCCCAGATTTTCTAAACAGACACGGAAAGCAGCGCAGCAGCAAAAAATGCTGCGCTACATAGACCAACAGGGAGGGAGCAAGAGAGAGCCATATCAACATAGATATGGCTTCCTCCGCCCCTCTCGCGAGCGCCGGTGTAGCTTTTGGCGGCTGTGCGCCAGGCACACACCTTAGAGCCATAACGCTAGGGTGTGTGGCTGAGTCTACCATAGGATTCAGACGCGAAGGGTACCTTTCAAGTACAAAATGCTATGCTTAGACACACTTTAAAACTGTTCCTACTTTGTATGTGTGCTGCACAGTGCACCACACATACAAAGTCAGAAAAGAAAGTAGAAATACAATTATTTCTCCTTTAAAGGCCTCCTTTAAAATCGCGTTAACTTTTAGCGCTAAAACTTGTCTACTGGTGTTTGCTGCGATTTTGTGTTAACGGTATGAGTGGCTGCAAAGGGACGCCCATGTATCACCCATGTAACTTCCCCTTGGCACTAAGCAACGGAAAGCAGAGCTTCATGCTGCTTTGCATTACTTTTAGAGTTCTTTCCAGTGCAAAACCAACTTTGCAAAGGAAAGTAACTTAGGTAAAAAAAATGTTGTGCTAGTTAGCGTCGCTTCTCTGACACTCAACCAGCACAAAATGTTTGTAAATCTGCCCCCACATGTGGTAGAAGGAAAGTGGATGCAGATCCAGGAAGCCATAGCTACCTTAGAAAGGGATTATTGAGAAGCGTGTGCAGAATTAATGGAAGGTGATAGAAGAATAAGGAGGATTGAACATGCTCCCAATTACCGGAAATAGTTTTAATGTAGCATGTCCGTTATCCAATCAGATTTCATTTAAAGATCTTTTATTTGGCAGCGATATGAACCCTCACAAATAAGATGTGCCTATCCTGCCCAGGGTTGAGGTCTAATTTTAAAGTGTTAATCCTATGTTTAATTTCTCAATTTCTATTCCTCAAGATGTTCCCTCTGAACTTCCTGAACTTGAACTTGAACTTGAACGTGCTGTTTTATGTCCTAGGTGATATTTTAAGATAGTGCTTGGCGCAAACACCTTTTACCATGGTTGGATTAAAACAGGATGCAGTAACTGGTACTTTGAGACAAGAATGTGTGTGCATATTGTTTTGTAGTTTTTTTTACTCTACTTTGTTTCTGTGCTGCATTATTGTAATGAGATGTTGTTGCTGCAGCAGTTATGTTTCGTTCTGTGTTTGCTCAACAAATGCAGCTGCATTTCCAGGCAAGGCAGAGCATTCATTGTGCGTTTCCTTTGACAGACAACCATTTACCAATGTCTATTGTGGAAAAAAGTGCCATTCCAGCTCTGCAACTACTTGGGATCCCAGTCAGCCCAAAACTGTGACAGGTAGGGTGGGGTAGATTTACTAACATTTTGCACCGGGCTTGCAACAGAAAAGTGATGCAAACCAAGTGCAACATTTTTGTATTATTGCACTTTCCAGCACAAAATGTCTTTTACACTGTAAATATGCCCTGAATAATGCACAGCTTTACAGCAAATGAGCTTATGTGGGTGGTACGTGGCATTCCTAAGTAGTCATCCATGGTTTTTGATGAAAAAACATATTTATAAACAATGGTAAGCAAACAAATTTAATTTCTCTTTGAGGCTGGTCTCAAAAATGAGAAATGTTTCTATTTCTGAAAACTTTTCCAACTTTGCATTTGTGCTGCAGACATCTAAAGTGGAAAAAGGTGTAATGTCTGTCTTGGCATAGTGCTATTTAATCGTAATTTGTACAGAACAGGTACCTTTTCACAACAAGACATGATGGAAATACCTTTTGTGCTGGGGCCCCACGGTGTGTGCTTGTCACTGGGCAGCCTGAGAGTGTAGCAGGTCCATGGAGAGAGCAGGAGAGAAGCATATCTAGTAGACATGGCCCTGTCCTGCTCTCTCCCTCTCATGCAATGCAGCCCGAGAGTGCAGCAGCTCTAGGGAGAGAGCAGGAGAGCACCATATCTAGTAGGCAGGGCTCTGTCCTGCTCTCTCACTCTCATGCAATGCAGCCCAGCAGCTCTGGTTGAATTCTCATCACATCTACCCAGAGCCTAAACTCAGTGCACACAGACCTCGCTGTATGATATACCGCAACTTTATTCATAGTATGTCTTCCACAGCTGCTCTCCTTACCTTTAGTCAAACAATAATACAATGAGTTTAGTTTGCCAAGGAAACCCCTGCCGAGGAAATCCAGGAAAACGGTGATGCCTGTCACTGTACAACTCCAAGAGATGAAACACCCAGCTAGAGATGACACAGCAGGAGGGACTTTATTTGAATGAAGTTACACTATACATAGACGAACAAAAAACACCTTTGAGAAGAAAGTTCTTAGTCTCAGTGCCTTGTTCACTGGCTGTTTATAAACCATCTCTGCATGTGCTGGTGGTGAGCAGTGGGATGGTGAACATATATCTCCATGGATGTAAAGTTTCAGCCATTAACGTTGGATGCAAACCTGGAGACATGACCTCTAAGGGGTACACAAACTAAGAGGCAACTATTGACAGGGGAATAAATGGGCAGCTTTAATTTATTGCATTTATTTTTGAATTAGTAGTACAAGGTGTGAAGCAAAATCAAAAGGATGATTCAATATGCAAACACACTTTACAAATGTAATGTGAAAATAGCATTTTAAAATGTATCCAAGGGCAAATTAAACACTAAGAGCCAAATTTATCAAGCAAATTGCATTCGCAAATGCCGAAATTCACGGAATATCGGCGTTTGCGAATGGAATTTTGCCAAATGGTATGTATTATAGCAAATCTGCCTGCAAAATAAGGAATCGCAAAATTTGCAATTCCTTATTTTGCGATTGCATTTAAGGAATTGCAAATTATGCGATTCCTCAAATGCAATGTAAGAAGCACAAAAAAATGAACATTTTGGCCTTAAGGAATCGCAAATTACCACCAACTTCAAGTTGGTGGTAATTGTGATTTCTTTGAAAAATGCTAGTTTTTTGCATTTTTCAAAGTGCACTGTGAAGCACATACATGCCCTTAGGGCATGTATGTGCGCCACATGTGCACCCATGCTTATTTCAGGGGTGCGACAGGGTGTCCTTTTGACACCCCTGCACCCTTGAAATTGCATTCTCAATTTGCGATTCGCTAATTGCGAATCGCAAATTGAGAATGTCTTCCCATTCATTCCTATGGGCATCTAGGCCCATAGGAATGAATGATGAGGTATTCCTTTATTGCGAATCGCAATTTGCGATTCGCAATTAAGGAATATGTAGGATTCGCAAAATTTATTGTAAATCCCACATACATACCATTTTGCGATTCTCAAATAGCGATTCGCAAAACATCGTTATTTGGGATTTGCAAATGACTTTTTGATACATATGGTCCTAACGCCATAACAGTAAAACCAAAGAGCAGAGTGTAGTTAAGTTCACTCTAAACGTCCTTAATGTTACAGAGAAAAGATGTTATATTCCCGAGTTAGGCCCATGTATCAAAGCAGCTAATTTCTTACATTGCCCTATAAAGTAAAATTTCAGCTGTGAACTTTTGCACACATTTGCATGCATGACAATGTTGGATTCGTTTATCTGAAAATACTTTGTTTACACATCCAGGGTCGCACAACATTATCACAATGCCTTGAACATCATTTACTAGGCCTCTCTACACACTGGGTAAAAAAATCGTCCTATCTTCATCCACAAGGCGTCAATGCTATCTACATGTCAATAACATTACTAATCTAAAGCGCACATCACAAGGCCGTCTTTTATTATAAATGATAGGCATCCTGATAGATTGGTAGAGGAAGTACTTCGACTGACCCCCAGGACCCGTGAATTCTGAGAATCCACCACTCACCGGTCTGACAATATGTGAGGGGTGTCCAACTCGAGATCAAGGCAGGGTCCTTCAGTCTCCCCCATCAGGTAATGGGGTTGGACTGCCCCTGAGGGGTATAGGTGGCTCTCCTCCTACACAAAGTCTGGGTACACTTAGAGTAGGGTTCTCATAGTAGGAGTATGCCAGATTACCATTTTGCATATATGCCTGCACATATTCATTGCTTCAGCACCATGGTAGAAATGTATCTACTCTTCACTCTCTTGCTGCTAGTAAAATAACTAATTTGCTACTGTCTCCTAATCCTTGAATAACATGTTTTTTTTACAAGAATAATGTTGGTTCAATAAATATGTTGAACATGTCCTACTGTGTATTCTGCATACTTTCCGGAGAATAAGTAAGCAGGAGTGACTGAGCAAAAGGTTTTGTACTGTTTCCACGATCCCTGAGTGCTCAGGGCTGTCATGCTATGGTCACCAGTTTGGTGGCCAAGTACACTGGGCCCCCTTCCTACACCTGTACTAAAAACTAAACATTTGGGGGTCATAGTAGATGAGAAGCTTAATTTTAAATCACAGGTTTCTAAGGTGGTGTCTTCTTTTTTTTTCTACCTAGAGAACCTTGCCTAAAATTCTTCTGCTTATTCCAAAAAAGACAAGAAATACTTTTTTAACCTCCCTGGTTTTATCAAAGTTGGACTAGTGTACTACCTTATATATGAATTTACAGTCCAATCAACTCAGAAGATTTCATTTGGTACAGAATGCTGCTTCCAGATTGGTGCTAGATGTCCCTATACATCAGTCCATTAAGGCTGGGATAAAAGTTCTGCATTGGCTGCCAGTTGGCCTGCGCATGAAATTTCAGGCACTTTCAGGCACATGCATCATCAATTTTTGCAAGCGCAAACAGAGTGATTTGCAAATATTTGCCGTTTGCGCCCGCAAAAAGGGCATTTGCAATGCTTCAAGGTTCAAGGCACTCACAATTTGAGAATTTGCAAATAATTGTGATTTCTCAAATTGCAATTGCATTTAAGGAATCGCAATTTGTAATTCCTTAAATGCAATGCAAGAACCTCTTTAAGCGATTTGGCTGTAAGCTGGCGCAAAATACCATAAAGTTGAACTTGATGGTAATTTGCAAAAACTTTGAAAAATGCACTAAAGTGCATTTTACGAAGTTGTAGGTTACACGCACACATGCCCTTAGGGCATGTGTGTGCGCAACATGTGTGCACAGAGCAATTTCAGGGGTGCGACAGGGTGTCCAGAGGCTGAAGCATGCCCCTTGCAATTAATTTAGTAAAAACCTAGAAGAGGTGGCTATCCAGGAGCTGTGTGCGGTCTGCACAGCCCCCGCATTATTTAAAATTAATGCCCCAGAAAGGTGGCAGCCCAGGTCTGAAGGGGGGCCCGTTAAGCCCCCGGCATTGTGTAAGGACATGAACCCTGGGGATGTGGTGGTCCTTTTGGCATGGGGGTCCAAGAGGCCCCCCTATTTATATTTGTCATATGGCTCCAGGAGGTGTTGGTCCCCAGGGACTGGAGGTCTAAGAGGACCACTGTTTATAGTGTTATAAGCCCCGGGAAGGTGACAGTCCCCACCTCCCTTATTACACAAATGCCCCTGGGGCCTGGCCCACCCAGATGCGCAGGAGCATGCACTTTGTTTTTTAAAACATTGTTTCAAATAAAATGTTTACAAAAATGCTTTTCTGGGCCCAATGGGGTGCCTGCCGTACCCTCCCCCCCAAAGAGCCCTAGGGGTTAAGGTATTTATACCCTGCCCTTATTTATTTTTTTTGTACATTTCTGGTGGGACTTGGGTTCAAATCAAGTCCCTAAAAGGCTGCCAACACTTCCGAGTTGAAGTGTAGGCAACCAATCAAAATTTCAGTAGGGTTTCAGCAGGATTATGGGCTCCCAGCTAGCTATATTTTTTAAACTGAAATATCTCTGAAACTTATAAAAGCAATAGTTCTGGTCCCATTGTTTATCAAACTACACCATTGATTATGGTATGTGAGAACCATCATGCAGAGAACATTTGCTTCAACCATATTGACACCCCTGTTCTTTAAGCAATTTTAGGAATTCTCTGAATACAGCACCATAATCCTAAAACTGATAGGCCCCTAGAAGAGTCACGCTGGTCTCTAATGTGTGTTGATATTCCTGTAACCTAGACTCTCCTTTCTGCTGTGCCACTACCTTGAGGACTTAAGTTTCCAAATTGCCTTACTGCTATTCCAACTTTTAGGATGCTGTTAACAAACAAGAAGCAACCCAATTGCCCCCACATTTGGCCTGTGATTGCTGCATAGACTAATCCCATGGCAGCTCTACCATGTAGAGTACATGCTCTATCTGAGCCCAAGAGCCAGTATTTAAGAGAACACTTTGATGATGTGCTTGAAAAGGGATTCATAGGATATTCAGCATTGCCAGTCCCAGACCTAAGAGCCTATATTGATTACTGAGAAATGGCTAAAGCCACTCTCAAAAATCTGTATTCCTTACCTCTCCTTCATGACTTATAGTACCAAGTGCATCAATCTACTATTTACACAAAACTGAACCTGCTGGGCCCTACCATTTGATCGGAGTCTAGGAGGGCTACGAGTGGAAGACTGTTTTTCAAACACATTTGTTTGAATAAACCCTCATGCTCTTTGGACTCTGCAATGCCCCAACAACATTTCAGCTTTTCAATAATGAGGTGTTCAAATAGTTTCTATATGTCTTTGTAGTAGTCCATATAGATGATATCCTTATTTTCTCACAAACACAAGATGAGCATATTACACAAGGACAGGCCTTTCTTACAAAGCTAGGAAAACATCAGGTGTTTGCTAAGTTGAAGAAATGCACATTCCATGCAATCTCAGTTGAATTTTAGGTTACAAAAACAACAATTGATGAACAGAATGCAGAAAAATGTCATACATTCACCCCAGTACAGAGATCTGGGCCTAAATCTATCGTTTTTTTTGCACTCCACACCACCCCAGTTCAGACATGGCCATATGCAAATCAACCTTGACCCTGTGCCTCATGGGAACAGTCCAGCCCAAACTGCCAAGCCATGTCTTTCCTGGACCAGAATCAAGCATCCTAGGACCGGTTTCTGGCTATCAGCCATATCCAGCCAGGATAGCTTGACTCCAGTAGCGTGGAGAGCATGGGACTCACATCTGAGCATACCCATCCACTCGGGGTGTCAAATGCAAAAACAACAATTGATGGAAAGAATGCAGAACAATGTCATACATTCACCCCAGTACAGAAATCTGGGCCTAAATCCATCATTTTTTTGCACTCCACACTGCCCCAGTTCAGACATGGCCATATGCAAATCAGCCTTGACCCTGTGCCTCATGGGAACATTCCAGCCCAAACTGCCAAGCCATGTCTTTCCTGGACTGGATCAGGCATCCTAGGACCGGTTTCTGGCTATCAGCTGTCTTCAGCCAGGATAGCTTGACTCCAGTGTTGTGGAGAGCATGGGACTCACGTCTGAGCATACCCATCCCACTCGGGGTGACAAATGCAAAAACAACAATTGATGAACAGAATGCAGAACAATGTCATACATTCACCCCAGTACAGAGATGTGGGCCTAAATCCATCGTTTTTTTGCACTCCACACCGCCCCAGTTCAGACATGGCCATATCCAAATCAGCCTTGACCCTGAAATAGGAAAGAAGGGAAGGAAGTCTCTTGGTAGAATACGGTAGGTTAGAGTAAGCAACCATATACACATTGGTAGAGTAGAGTAGTATAGGAAAGACTAATAGTGTTATTCTCCCTTAGGTGTTTCCCCAAATGGTAGTGGTCTGCGAGTCGGACTGACGAGAGGGACCAGCCAAGGGAGTCTCTTCTTGTTGTTTGTTATTTTATCCACTTTCCCCCTTCCCCCTGGGGTAATTAGCTAGAGGCTTGTTAACCTGAGCTCTGGTTCATTGCCTTGCTCCCTCATGGGAGCAGTCGAGCCCGAACTGCCAAGCCATGTCTTTCCTGGACCGGAATCAAGCATCCTAGGACCGGTTTCTGGCTATCTGCCGTCTTCAGCCAGGATAGCTGGACTCCAGTGGTGTGGAGAGCATGGGATTCATGTCTGAGCATACCCATCCCACTCGGGGTAACAAATGCAAAAACAACAATTGAATGGCAGAATGCAAAACAATGTCATACGTTCACCCCAGTACAGAGATCTGGGCCTAAATCCATAGTTTTTTTGCACTCCACACCACCCCAGTTCAGACATGGCCATATGCAAATCAGCCTTGACCCTGTGCCTCATGGGAACAGTCCAGCCCAAACTGCCAAGCCATATCTTTCCTGGACCGGAATCAAGCATCCGTGGACCGGTTTCTGGCTTTCAGCCGACTTCAGCCAGGATAGCTTGACTCCAGTGGTGTGGAGAGCATGGGACTCACGTCTGAGCATACCCATCCCACTCGGGGTGACAAATGCAAAAACAACAATTGAATGACAGAATGCAGAACAATGTCATACATTCACCCCAGTACAGAGATCTGGGCCTAAATCCATCGTTTTTTTGCACTCCACACCACCCCAGTTCAGACATGGCCATATGCAAATCAGCCTTGACCCTGTGCCTCATGGGAACAGCCCAGCCCGAACTGCCAAGCCATGTCTTTCCTGGACCGGAATCAAGCATCCTAGGACCGTTTTCAGGAATTTTAGGTTCCTTCATTTCTCCATCAGGCATATCTATCTATAACATAAAGGCAAAGGACATGGTCACAGCTGCAGGTAGCTGACTTGAATCTAGATGTCCAACTGTTTGCCCTATTCCACTTTTTCCACTTTTTCCACTTTTTCTAAAATGTGCTCCAAACTTTTGGAACTTCTTCCTGGAGTTTCTATGGGGGTATAAAGTGTCCAAAACACAAATCCAATGGTCTGAAAATGCCTGCATGGTTCCTGGGATGTCTGGAATACAATTTCCACAATGCAGCTGGCGAAATCAGTAAAATCAGTAAAAGTGGGATCTGCTAACCTGTAGCATGCAAAGAGTCTACTGCTTATGTTATGTTATGGTATATACGCTTGAACCACGCACAGATACTCCGAGGAGTGTCCCAGGAGCGAGCCTGAAAAGGGTCAGAATCAAAGACAGATAGAAGAACTAGAAAAGAAAACTTTTCAACTCTTTTTGAAAGATCAAAGGGTCTTTAATGCCCCTTAAAGCCAAAGGCAGAGCATTCCATGCCTGCCCTGCCAGCCAGGCAAAAGAGCTCCTGCCGAGCCTTTGGCTCTTGAATCGAGGAATCTGCGCCAAAAGATATGAGGACGAATGCGGCAGTCTTGCCGGAGTATAGAAAGCCAACTTATTCTGTATATAGATGGTAATAGAGGGCTTTGTGATCAATGGATAACATTTTCAATTTTATCTGAGCCTTGGCCGGGAGCCAATGCAGTGATCGCAGATGAGAACGCACACTGTACCTGCTGGAAAGACCTAGCAGGTGTCGGGCAGCTGAATTATGAATCACCTGCAATTTATCCAACAGGTAGCCACCGTACAATGCATTAGCATAGTGGAGGCGCAAGAGAATTAGAGCATGAACCATTGTCTCCTTCGCAGCCTTAGGCAGAAGAGGAAGAAACTTCCTCAAAGACATGAGGATGCTAAACCAGGAGCCGGCAAACTTTTTGACCTGCGAGGAGAAGATCAGGTTCTCACTGAACCAGATGCCGAGATTCTTAATGGAATCACCCTTGAAGCTGGGAAGAGGGGAACCAGGGGGCCATAACGTCTATCTGAAGTCATCAGGGAATGCGCCATACAAGAGGGTCTCTGATTTCTCCTCATTGCATTTGAGCTGTGCCTGAACAAGCCACTGAAAGACCGAGGATAGGCAGTGTTGGGCAGAGAGAACCGAATCTTCTTCCCGTCCCAAGGAAAACAGTAATTGGGTGTCGTCAGCATAGGCCATCACCGTAGCCCCTAATGCTTCCACAAGATAGACCAGCGGAGTAACTTAGATGTTAAAGAGAAGGGCCATAAGGAATGACTATTGTGGCACACCAGTGGCCACCGCTTGCAGAGCAGAGGCACACAGTGGAAGCCAAACCTGCTGAGAGTGGCCCTCCAAGAAAGACCTAATCCAACCCCACACAGACTCGGAAACTCCAATCTCCCGGAGGCGACTGAAAAAGCAGGGCATGGGGCACAGTATGGAAGGCTAAGAGGTCCAGCATACCCAAGGCTGCCCTCCCACTGGCATCAAGGCACTCTCGGATTGCCTCAAAAACCTCCAGTAAAGCAGACTCAGTGTTGTAAGTCGCCCAGAACCCCGATTGCACTGGATGGAGCAAGCTAGAAGCCTCAACATACTCAGTGAATTGGTTGGTAACCACCTTTTCACCGACCTTGGCCAGACTGGGGAGCAACAAGATAGGGCGGTAATTTCCAGTAATAAATGGGTCCAGGGGTGTTTTTTTGAGTATGTAGAAAATAGAAACCTTCTCAGGGGTCTACCTGATACTTGGTACTTTTAAACCAACAAAGAGGAAATTGGCACAGAAGCTGAAATATAAAAAGAACATCTTTATTAACCTCAAATGAGGGAGACTACGTCACACAGAAGCCTTAGCAACTGCATGAGGCAGTCTGAGGAGTACAGAAAACAGAGGCCTTATATAGGTGGAGAAGTGTGGCTCAATGGTTAGAGCGGCAGCCCCTGATGCAGAGGTCTGACCCGGGACCCAAGTTCAATTTCTGCCTCTGCGGACCTTGGGCTCAGTTTCCTCGGATCTGATAATTCTCGCCTAGGTGCCTATTCTAATCATGGGTCCCACTCTGCAACTCTGGGCAATATCTTGCTTAATCTCCAAAACGGCCCCAACAGCGCTGGGATGCCTGGCTTCACCTTGGGGGTGCCCAGGAGTGGATATTTCACAGGGAATAGCCAAGAAGGTTTCCACAGCGGTATGCGTACAGCGTCAGGAAACCCCGGTTGGGATATAAGTGCGCTTTACAAGTACAAATTCATTTAATATGCTTGGGGCTACATAGTTAGCATAATACCAAGGGGCAGTTCTGGCACATGTAAGCATGCAAAACTGACTAATATGGGCATGCAAGATCTGCTCGCTCAACACAGTGGGATGAGCTAACAGTTGCTAATTCTGGTGAACACATCCTGACATTTACAGACTAGAAACAGTTGCAAGGACAGCTGCAAGCTCAACTGAGCATGTGCGAAGGTAGAAGATGATAAATATAGTTTCTTTCTAGGCAGATTACAAAGAACAGTCAACACTGAGGGATGACAGAGCACATGGCGAGCACGTGGCAGCACCTGGCAAACAAGATGGCTGCCAGAAATACAAAATGGCTTTCAGCTCATGCTAACAATCCCTCCAATCTTTAACAAGTAGGGGAAGAATTTTTGCCTGCTTCCAAGGCGTTGGAACAAGGGCCTCCTGCATCGACTTGTTAATGAGCTGATTGATCTCCGTATTAATACAATCTTCGACAGAGGCCAACTGTCTAGCCACACAGGGATCTGTGGGAGAGCCTGATTTCAGAGCCTTCAGAATTTTTAGGGAGGTAGATACATCAACAGGTGAGAAAGAAGAAAAATTATGTGAAGGATCAGCTTAGGGCAAAACAGAGATATTAGCCTGGTCGATGCGTGATATGACATATTGGCTTTTAGCTGCCCCGATAACGGCGTAATCGCTTCTTTGTTTGACTCTCAAGGTATACTTCACCAGAGGGCAATAACAGCTGGAACGCCAGGCCCTCTCCAGAACTTTGCACTCATGTTTCAGGGTTTTAAGTTCCGGTAGGAACCAGGGTTTAGATGGAGATTCCATGGCCAGTTCAGGTAGGCGAAGCGACAATAGTGAGAACACTGAGTCCGCAATCCAGTTTGTAAACCAGGCCACACTCCCTATAAGATCTTGCTGACGGGGGGCCTAGAGGCGGCCAAAGAAAACTTAAATTGCAGAGGATCAATTTTACTTAATGCCAGAGGACGCGTGGAGAGAAAGGGCTGAACTGGCCAAGTAATCTCCCAAGAAAAACAGATGAGGAAGTGGTCCGACCAGGAGATCAGGGAGGGTTTGTCCACTACCACAGGGAAGTTGGAACAGATGTGGCCACCCTGATGAGTGGGATGGGAGACCTATTTGGAAAGGTGGGCAAGTTGGAGGGAATCAAGAAATTCCACTGACTCTTTTGTATCTTGTTGCTCAAGATGTAGATTAATTTCGCCTTAAACCAAAAAGTGGGAAAAACTTAGTGAGTGCTTAATCCTTCTTGAAGCAAGTCAAAGTTCTTAGGGCCATAGCCCCAGATTGTGCAGCAGGTGCAGTCCTTCAGAGTGAAGTCCTTTGGGTGCAGATCCAAATTCCAGCAGGGCATCCTTCTTATAGTTGTTTCAGGCAACGGACCTGAGAAGCTTTTTAGCTCTTTCATATGTATCCAGTGTTCCTGGGCATCAAGCAGGGGGGCACCCTTAAGCAATGGGATGTGGGGTGCCACCCAGGGATGAGAGCACTTTCTCCAAAGTTTGGCTAATTCTTGACTCAGAAGGCATTATTCTCTCAAAATCCAAAATGGAGAAAGTCTGTCCGGAGGAGCTGAATCAGGCTTATCTAACCTGCTGTTGTGACAACTTTTCCAAACCCTTACCCTAATCTAATTACAGGGGCTCCTGTGTGGCTGGGGTGGCAGGATGTGGGGTATAGCCTGTGATGTCCCAAAAGTTCCTTCTCCCTTTGAAGACCAGTTTGGCTACCTCTCACCCCCTTTCCTGTCATATACTCTGCAGCTTGTAGTATTCCACCCACAGGAAACCCATTGCTGTTTTCACTTCATTAGAGCAGCCTGACCAGCCAGTGGCAATGTGTTGGAATTATCTTTACTAATAATTTGATACCTTGAAGTATAGTTTTTTGTGTGGCTCCTATCAATAATTATACTTAATTATAATATTATAATATTAGCCCATGGAGCCATTCCCTACAATGAGGAAAAATAAAGTGTTTCCCTCACCAGGACTTATAAAATGTAAATGTAAATGTAAATGTGTGTATACTTGTAAAGCGCACTATCACCTAGAAGGTATCTTAGCGCTGTATACCACTGTGGAACCCTTCCTGGCTTTCCCTGTGAGATGCTCCTTACTAGGCACCTCCAAGGTGAGGCCAGGCATCCTAGCGCTTTCGGGGCCGTTGTGGAGATTAAGCAAGCTATTGCCCAGAGTTGCAGAGTGGGACCCATGATTAGAGTAGGCACCTAGGTGAGAATTATCGAGTCCGTGGACATTGAACCCAAGACCCTGCCGCGTCCGTAATTAAACCCTGGTCCCGGGCCAGACCTCTGCCCTACCTCAGGGCCAGAACTCTGCCTCAGGGTCTGCCGCTCTAATCGGTGAGCCACACTTCTCCACATATGTTATGATGTCCCTTCCTATATTTAGAATGGACCCTACCCCTGGGGCAACAATAGAAGACCTTAGGGATGACATATGTAATATTAAGCTAGATTAATACTTTGGAAGAACCTTTAAATCCAAAATTGAATTTGCATACAATTTCAATTTAAAGCAGCCTGCAAGGAAGGCAGGGCTGGCTTTTAAAATGACAGCAAATACCACAGTAGTGCACACTTACAATTGAATAGGCTTTGACCTGTACCCACAAAATGGCCTGTGTATCCCCCTGTAGCGAGCCTTGAGTCAGGGCAGGAAGGCCAGCACCTCTGTGCACATCAAATGCCTACTTTTGAGGTCTATCCCACTTTAAAGACTAAACCTGGTATATGTACACTTCTGGACCTCTCAGTACTGTGCAAGGAAGAACGACTGCTGTGCTCTTGAAAGACTGTTGCTTTCCTGGATTGCTGCTTTGCTGGACTCATGCCTCACTGTTTTGCCCTGCTGCCTGATGTTTCCTTGCCTGGGTGAGGAAAACTGGACGTGCATCACTTGAACCCAGATTGGCTCCAAGGGCTAGGTGGCTGGCCTTCTGATATGAAGTCTCAGGAACAGAAAATACTTCAAATGTACCTGCTTCTGCACCTGGACTCTCACATATGTGAGTCTGCCCTGCCAAGTGGTATCACCCCAATGCTGGATGTAAGGCCTAAGGTGCTTGCTATAGCAAAACCCACGCATCCTCTATTGAACTAGCACATCAGCACCATTGCATGGATCAGAACTGGTGCATAGCATCTGTTGCATGGATCCGAACCAGCATATTGCTCCTGTTGCATGAATCAGAACCTGTGCACTACTCCTGTTGTGTGACCAGAACCAAAGCATCACTTCTACCGCATGGATCAGCCATGACGCATAGCCTTCTGATATATATACACACTATGTACGTGGGTGAAATAATAAGGAACCAAAGAAGCACTGCTGTGTTAGGACATGAACCCTTACTCACCCTAGGTTGACATATGTCACCTCCTTACACTGGGGCCGCAAGGTACCCAGTATGGGCTACGACTCTCCCGCAGGAGGGGAGCAGGGGTGTACCCTAAGCACAATAAGTATGACTTCCTATGCCAGAAGAGTGGAGGGCTGAGTGTAAGGAAAACCTGAATAAACCTATCTCCTGGTGGGTAAATAACGTTATTCCGGTGCCCTGAGGGGATAGAGTTAACAAATCGAAGTGAGGGTTGTGGCCAGCAGCTGATGGCTCTGTGCCCTATGAGCGGCAGGGCTCCCCCGGGAGGAGTGAGAAGATCTATGCGAGTGGGCCTACCAACGCCTAACTGTGTGGACAGAGTCTCACTAGATGGACGGACCCACAACTGCTTCAAGGCTGCCCCAAAACGCACACACGGACCCTTCACCCATCAGAACTGCAGCTACACCAGCCACAGAGCCGATAAACCACCTGCCAGAAAGACCTCAACCACGTCTGATGCATATTACTTAACACCTTCTCCACACGCAAACACGCCGTCGAGCTCTGGGACCTGCTCAACACAACCTCCCCAGACGCCACCTTCCTGACAGAGACCTGGTTGAACAACTCCTCCGCTCCCAACATTGCCATAGACATCCCAGCCGGCTACAAGATCACCCGCAGAGACCGCACCAACGGAGTGGGAGGAGAAATTGCCATCATCCACAAGAACAGCATCAAGATCTCGACTAGCACCGACGACGCGCTCAGCACCGCCAAACACATGCATTTCCAGATCCACACAGACCCCAAGTCGACCCTCAGAGGCACCCTCGTCTACCGACCCCATCGCCGACTTCATCAGCGCGCACTCCCTGACCTCCACCGACTACATCCTCCTCGGAGACCTGAACTTTCACCTTGAGAACAACAATGACAACAACTCCACATCCCTGATCAATAACCTCGCCAACCTCGGACTGAGACAACTCGTCACAACGCCCACCCACTCTGCCGGCCACACGCTCGACCCCATCTTCTCCTCAAGCCAGCACGTCTCCTCAGGAGCACCACCGAACTCCTCTGGACCGACCACCGCTGCATCCACTTCACCTTCCAGAAACCAACCACACACCACCCCACCCAACAGATCCCCCGCCGCCGCTGGAGCAAAATCACTGAAGACCAACTACATGCAAACCTCGCTCTCAGCCCTCCACCGAACCCTCCAACACCGACGTCGCTGCCCACAACCTCAGACGCTGCGTCAACACCCTCGCCCGCTGAAGAAACCCCCCCACAGAGAAACCAGCAAGAGGGCCAGCTGGTTCACCCCAGAACTCCTAGATTCCAAGCAAGCCTGCTGGAAACTAGAGAAGAAATGGCACAGTGAACAAACTCCGGACAGTCACGCAGCACAGAAGGACGCCATCCGCAACCACCACCACCTCATCAGGGCTGCCAAGAAGACCTTCTTCAAAGACCGCCTCGACAACAAAGCATACAACAGCAAGGAGCTCTTCAAAATCGTGAAGGAACTCTCCAACCCCAGCTCCAACACCAACGCCATCCTGCTGTCGCAAGCCCTGTGTGACTCCCTTGCCACCTTCTTCCACTGCAAGATAGCAGACATCCATGAAAGCTTCAACACCCAGACAGCCCCAACAGACAGTAACACAACATACCCTCCGCACACCATCCACCATGTCCCCTTGCAAACCTGGACCAGCGTGAGCGTGGATGACACCATCAAGATCATAAGCACAATCTACTCCGGCTCTCCGTCAGACCCATTCCCGCACCACGTCTTCAACAAAGCAAGCAGCTCGATCGCACCCCACCTACGCAACTCTCTTGAGCCACGACCTTCCCAGAGAGCTGAAAACACGCTGAGATCAATCCCTTACTCAAAAAACCCAAGGCAGACCCAAGAGAACTCAAGAACTTCCGACCCATCTCTCTGCTCCCCTTCCCGGCTAAGGTCATCAAGAAAATCGTTAAGAGACAGCTAACCCGATACCTCGAAGAGAACAGAATCCTGGACCCTTCCGAGTCAGGGTTTCGCAGCAACCACAGCACCGAGACCGCCCTCATGGCCGCCACCGACTACATCAGGGCCCTGCTAGACAACGGGGAGACTGCAGCACTCATCCTCCTAGACCTCTCCATCACCTTCGACACCGTCTGCCACTGCACACCACGCGCATGCCTCTGCGCCGCAGGGATCAGAGACAAGGCTCTGGAATGGACCACCTCCTTCCTCTCCAGTAGAACCTAGAGCGTCCTCCTCCCCTGTTCCGTTCCGAAGCCTCTGAGATCATCTGCAGCGTACCCCAAGTATCTTCCCTCAACCTGACACTGTTCAACATTTACATGGCCCAGCTCGCACACGTCGCCCAACACATGACCTCAACATAATTTCCTACGCCGACGACACTCAACTGATCCTCTCCCTCACCAAGAACCCCATCACCGCCAAAGCCAACCACCATGAAGGAATGAAGGCCGTCGCCAACTGGATGAAGATCAGCCGTCTGAAGCTGAACTCAGACAAGACGGAGGTCCTCATCCTTGGCTCCAACCCACCAGCCTGGGAAGACTCCGGGTGGCCAATGGCAGTGGGGGAAGCCCCGACCCCCACCGACCACGCACACAGCCTGGGAGTCATCCTGGACTCAACGCTCTCAATGACCAAGCAGGTCAACGCGGTCTCCCCCTCCTGCTTCAACACCCTCCGCATGCTCCGCAAGATCTACATATGGATCCCGACAGACACAAGAAAGACAGTCACCCAGGCCCTCGTCAGCAGCAGACTCGACTACGGAAACAAACCCTCTACGCCTGAGCCCCGACTAAGCTCATCAATTGACTACAACCCATCCAAAACACCTCAGTACAAATGAGGCTGGATGTACCACGACACGGCCGCATCATCCCTACCTGAGAAACCTGCACTGGCTCCCCGTCAACAAGATGATGTCCTTCAAGCTCCTCATCCATGCACACAAGGCACTCCACAAAACCGGCCCAGCCTACCTCAACAGAAGGCTCTCCTTCTACACCCCCAACGGCCAGCTACACTCTGCCGAACTCTCACTCGCCACCATCCTTTGCATCCGAAGAACAACCACCGGCGGGAGATCCTTCTCCCACCTCACCGCCAAGACATGGAACACCCTCCCACTGAGCCTCCAGTAAACCCAAGACCTGCTGACCTTCAGGAGGATACTAAAGACCTGGCTGTTCAATCAGTACCTCCCACCCAGCGCCTTGAGATGCTTCCGGGTATGTAGTGAGCTTAAAAAATGACTGATTGATTGATTGACAAGACTGGCAGTACACCCTTAAATAACATCACATTGTGGCAGGGAGTCACTGATCTCCAACCTTCTCTGAGATACACCATTCAGGAGTAAACCACCATACATATCATCCCTAGAAAAACAATGGGTGCCCATGGGCCAGACATTCTGACAAGGCGGATAAGCTGCGCAGTAAATCGATAATCCCTTCCCCATCAACGAAGTGGAGGCAAGTGGGGGTGGACAGGCAGACACCGCCAAGACAATCTGGCGCATCTATACACCCACGTCCCAAAAGTACCACTCTCACACTCTCTCAGTTACTTAAGGGTGAAGACACTGGGAAACCAGATGGGCTGCTGGAGGATAGATTCCCGTAGGCAGACAGCGGGGACTACTGGGTCTGATCCCTGGTCACTCAGGACTTGTCTATCCAGGGACTACCAACAATGGCAGGAGGGAAAGGAAGTAAAGCGTCAATGCAAAATAAACTCGCTAAATACGCTTGGACTAACACTGGAGATGACCAAGACACCGCCCATCCGGAAGTTCAAGAGAAGACACAACCCCCCCAGATGCAACAAGACTAAACACTTCAAGATATTATGGCAGCAAATACTGGGGTACACACTTCTCTGCAATCACGCCTTGACACAGTGAATGTTGAGGTAGTCCTCAAAAGGGCAGACCTTCGAAAAATAGACACCGGGGTTAAGGAGGTAGAAGAAGCCTCTAGAGAACTCAATAAAGGTACTTCCCTGCTCAAACAACAAGTGATGCAACTTCAAGACAAGCAAACCAAAATAGAACTGCAACTTGGTGAATCCTAGGTGTTCCAGAACGCGCAGAAGGCCCTGCAGTGGGACTTTTTGTAGAGGACTTAATTTCAAAATATCCACAACCAATCAGACTCTCAAACTACTTCTTTTTTGAACGGGCTCATCGAGTCACAGGGGGGAGGCCTAAGCCGGGAGCGCCCCTCAACCAATAATAGCCAGAGTCTTTAACTTCAGAGATTCCGACAACATACTTCAAGTTTCATGGGCTAATCCACCTGTCAAATTGGAAGATAGTATGGTTACCTTTTTTCCAGACTTCACCGCAAAAGTGCGAAATCAAAGACTTAGGGGTCTATTATAATGGCAGGTGGATAGCCTCACCCGTATGGCGGTGGTGATCCGCCCGCCTCCTATTTCCCCCTGCCATATTATGATGGCGGGGGGAAAGAACGCCCATCAGTTTTCCGCCGGTCGACAAGTCAACAGGGTGGAAAAGGGCCTGGATATGCTGGCGGTGTCTGCAAAACACCGCCATCCATATTGCATTTCAGGCAGAGTACTGCCTTTCCATGGCAGCATTGCCGCCATGAATGTGGGGGCCTGTTGCATGCCCCTAGGGTGTTTGGTGGCTGGGGGTACACATGGGGGATATCTATGCTACCCCCCTCCATTTGCATGCACAAATGCCTTTTTTACATTGCGATGGGGCTGCTAAAAGCACTCCCTGCCGCAATATAAAAAATGCGGGATGCGCCCCAGTGTAGCGGCGCATCCTAGTTGGATTTTCGAGACCGCCGCACATATAGCGGGTGGTCCCATTTACCAATACAATGGCAAACAGACTTTGTCCACCCGCCATCGTAATGGACCTCTTAGATTTCTGGCAGTCAAAAAGGCGTAGCGAGAAAAAAATTTGAAGTACGCAATGATTTTTCCAGCGAAACTTTGAGTCGAATCAGATGGCAAGGCATGGTTCTTCTCCTCACCTGAGGAAGCATGGGACTAGCTAGAGGGCTGGCATTGAGTAGAGAAACTCCACAAGGAGAGACACATGGGACCACGGAATAATAGAACAGACCACTTTAATGGGCCACGGAGTGACTCTGTCAAAAAAGAGATGGACTTGTCATCTCGAAGCTGAAGCAACAGCATTCTTGTTTACAGCATGGACAACGCAAGCCACAGCTAAGTGACCCTTATGGAGTTATGTAGTATCTGTAGGCTACTGCAGGGTAACCGTTAATGAAGCAGTAGTCCTTGTTATACTAAAGTGCCCAATCCCAGAGCTGGGGGATTGATAGTAAACACACAAGAGGCTATGAATACATGATGGGACTGGGGTCTATCCACATAATACAGTTCGTCCATTGAAATAATTAGATTTAGGCGGGCGGTAAGGGGTTGTAGACCAGGCACCTTTCAAATAAGGGGAGGGGTACCAGACACTCTGCTTTGTATGTTTTGTTCATGTATCCAAATCACAAAGTTTGAAACACTGGAATCAGCCATATGTAGCATCCCCACACTTGAAGGGAATGAGGTTACATTGTTATTGAAGATCTGTAGGCCTGACTTGTTGTGTATTGATTTAGATTCTGTATGAATTTACTGATTCATGCCCTTATATAGGTGCATTTCACATTGCCCTTATCTAGGCATAGAAACCAAGGCCTTATTTAGGCATAGTCTATGCTACCCAAATACTGGCATGGCTACTTCCATCCGTTCATCTATGTCACAACGAGTTCCTGGAAAACCAGACTCTTAAGCCGTTAGGGACTTATGCATGAACATCTGTTCCTTAGGGGTTAATTCATGATGTTCATATGTCCAACATTTACGTCAATACTGGCATTCCTAAACACCTTCAAGGTATAAATATACCTTCACTTGCTATGGCAAAGCAAGGTGTAATTCAGCACAGTTCGACTAACTACTTGCACGACGCAGCTCGCCACAGCAAGTACTGAAGGGAACCAACTCCCCAGGTGACGCACTGATTAGACCCTGTCATCCTTCTGCCAAGAATCCAGCTCCAGTGTTTCTGACACTCCTTGCGGGTTGTTGGGAAATTGAGACCCGAGAAAAAGATACCAACCGCTCTCATTTTTTTAATGTATGGAGCTGATTAGAATCTAGCATTTCTAGACAAAACTACACCTTTGCTAAAGCAGCACCTATGTCTTCCCTCGTACTAGCCCTAGGTTAGATACACTGGGGTAGGCATATTTTAGAAGCACCAGTTGAGTATTTTAGCCTGTGTTATTTATGTATGTATTTTTATATATGTCATAACAACAGACAATGCTATTACAGCAATATTTTATATTACTGTTCACGCTGTACACATTATGCTTTGCATTCTGTCTAACGATTGTAGCAGTTCATATCTCTTGCATGATATGAACCCCTTTTTATTGAAACGCCCATCTCTCTATTTCTATGCCACTCTGTAGAAATGAAGCATGCACGATTGACTGGGTGAAATAGTTATCTATTGTTTCCACGACTCTGAAGATATTGTTCCGATTCTAGGGGAAACAAAGTTGTCATGTTTATGTGGTTGTCAGAGACTAATCCCTTCTTGTTTATTCAAGAAAGTTTCTAGTGACCTCTGAGTTAGCTGGCACACACACAATTAAGTTTAATGTACTCGATAGTGACATACTGACCTCAGTCCTATGTCAAATCTATAGTTTATGTTATTCAATGCGCAGAGCTTATTAGGGATATAAGAACTACACTACAAAGGTTTGGTAAGGCACTCATTTAACACTGATACTAAATTAACTCAGTCGTGCTTTTCTCAAACCCCATTTTTCCCATAATACTCCAATAGACGTCTGCAGTGGGTAAAGGATAACATCCGCCATAGCTGAGTACGAACAAAAATCCTATGTATTAGCTTTTTGGTTAGTTCAATGTTGAAGGATACAGTGTTCCAAAATATTGTTCACCTTATCTCTGTTCCCTTGAAACTTGCTCTGCAAACTTTCAGTCAACAAAATGGCCAACAAAGATAATCCCGGGGCCAGTGCAGCTACACGCGACAACGCCGATGCAGCTTTTAACTTTACAGGTTTTCAAGAAACTGATGCAAATGCTGTAATAATTCCTCAAAATTTAAGGAAAGCCATCACTATTAAACTTATAACACTTGGACTATCATCAAGAGGTGGTAGAGCAGTTTTTGTGATAGAGGCACATGAATATCGCCAGACAGAGGTATTCTATTCATGGATAGTCTTTGCAGAAGCAAATCCAGTGACACATATGTTTCACTTCTACAAAGAAGATGATCCACTAGAGGAATATATTCCTTTCAAGGATATTGTAATTCCACTCACATACCAGGAGCATGAGCTCTGGTTTAACGGTGCCCTAAAACATTTAAATCACATTACCAGGCTCGGTCCAATAGGTAGAACAGGAGCAACATGCCTGGTTTTAGCCGGCTGTACACCACAACTGGACATTAACAACATGTCAGCTATAGAATTACTAGCTCAACTCAAAGAGTTAATCAAAATCCACAGTGGTCCAATATGTCATGCAGACTCTTACAGTTCAACCTACAATAGTCATTCCTCAACAAACCTCTCACTAGGGGAATACACAAAAAATTACATCACAGACTTTACACGCAGTCATGGGTAAATTATCCACAAAACGTGAAGTAGTATTTCCTAATACCAGTGCTCATGAAAAACACATAATTTTAACAATCTGTCTACCAATGGGGATCACACCACATCTGGAGGATTGCACCACTTGGGGTACAGTCTTCGCTGCAATCTACACAAAAACACTTGGTTTCCTTCTATGGCGGTAGTACCTGATGTCCTGAAACAGATTTAAAATGAATACGGGTCAGAGCCTGCTCTAAATTTAGGTATGAAACTACTGAAAGATTTCAAACAGGTCTCTACAATAATATTGTCTAATATTAAAGGAGAGGCAGCATCAGTGGCGATCCACCGTAAGTTGAGGGAATTTGATGTAACAGAACAGCCAAAAGAACTAGCCAGGATAATTGAGAAATCCTATGAGGAATTAGGTAGATACAGTCTGGGTGGGAAACCAGTGAAAACCCAACTGTCTGAAAGTCCTGAAAAGGTCTTTTCTAAAAACACTCCTACTCCTTCTAAAAAGAAGTGGGAAAATAGCAAACAAACTTCCAAAGAGAAGCGTTCTCATTTCAGAGTTAGGTCTTCTCAAAAGGAGCCCTCTGAAAGGAGATATAACCTCAGGAATAGGGATAATTTGAAAAAAACTGACAGATATCAAGATACTGAGACAAGTTCCTCTCGTACCTTTCAGACTTCGTCACAGATATCCGAAAGAAGAGGACGGTCAGAACACAAGGAAGAATGCAAGAAGTCCTAAGACAATCAACACGTTCATAATAACAAAAAACCTAAATACACAAAAAAGAAGGTAGAAGGTCTAAAAATCAGACATGCCGAGGATCTTCGGGACACAACTCAAGAAAGGAAAATGGGCTTAGACAATGTTGAACAGCGCAGCAGAAGTAACCATAGCTCACCAGAACCTGAATGGTCTTCTGGAGACAGTGGACTTGAATGAAGACATTCAAGTTGAAACTGTAGATACCAGGGTTAGCTCTCCACACGGGTTACATGAAATAACACTCCGGATAGAGGGAGACATTCCTAGAAAAGTAAAAACACTCTTTTGGAGCAACTTTCTAAGGGTTATGACATACTACTAGCTGAAAAAGACTGGCCACCAGAATTTGTCAAGGAGTGCCCACATGGCGAAGACATCATAATGCCAGCCTTATCCAATCATATTCCAATACATTTAAAATATACTTATGCCAGGAAATTGGCATTTGCCCAAGCCCCAGCATGACACAAAAAACATGTAGGATTGGATGAGGATTCTCCTCACCATAAAATCCAGTTAAAAACAGCTGCACAAAGGCATTACCCAGTTGAGCAAGAAGCTAAAAAACAGGTCAGAGAGATTTTAGATCAACTTGAATATCAGCGGTGATTGAAACATGCACCTCATCAATAAACAATCCTTTGTTTCCTGTCTCCAAATCAGACAATACATATCGTCTAGTATTGGATTACAGACATCTAAACTCTTCTTGCAAAACATTTGCAGTGCAAAATGGACACAGTACAGCATTCACGAATAACATTGTGCGTAAAAAATATAAAACCATATTAGATATTTCAAATGGTTTCTTTCGTCAAAACATTGCACCTAAAAGTAAGTATTTGACCGCTTTCTCAATAATGGGGACACAGGGTCACTTCTGTCATCTCCCTCAAGAAATCAAGAATAGTCCTGGTTTATTCTCAGCAAGGGTAACAGAGTTGAAACAAACTTATGAAGACAACGCATTGTCATACGTCGAAGATATCTATCTGACAGATGATGACTTGGATAGGCACTTGAACAGGGTGAACACCATTATACTGGGCTTCGCTTCTGAAGGGTACAAACTAATTTAAAAAAAAATCTTGAATTGCCCATCTCAATGTCCTTTTTCTATGATATGAAGTATCAAGTGAAGGCAATAGCCTGACAGCTAACTTTTTAGAAAAGTGCGCGCTGCTCCAAACTCCAAAAATGCTTGGTTTAGAACTTACATTCTAAACTACACAGAAAGGGTTAAACCTCTCTACCAATTAATCAAACCTGATTTTAAAATCATTCATTGAAAAAGAGAACACACAGAAATGTTGTGTTCACTCCAAACAGACATGTTAGCAACAAAACTTTTACAAACATGCGTAAACGTAACCAACTTAGTGAACCGAATAATTCCGGGTCAGTGAAAATTCACCAACTTAACTTTTAACAAAGGTGAACAAGTACCAATTGCATACAAATCACATTTGTACACACAAGCAGAAATGAATTTCACTTCTACAGAAGAAATTCTGACAGCTGTTCAAACCACTGTAGCAAAGAAAAGAGCCCTAGCACAGGGAAAACGCATTATGGTCATGACACCTGTACCTACTTTAGAAGCAGTAACAAAAGCAAACTTTCCGAATGCCAAAGCTTTACATCTGAGATGGATACAATGGGTCAATTCTCTTGCTGCACCCGCTATGGGGGGGGGGTAAACAAGCTCATACTGCTGTATGTGCGATCGTTAAAGGTCATATGCGCGATGCCAAATGTAGACCTTTGGTCACAAAAACACAATCTCTAGGAGATTGTACAGCCGAGCAAGCTGAACTACAAGCATTCAAAATGGCACTTTAAAATACGGATCACGAATTCCTCACACTTATAGTGTGGGATTCTTTCTATTGTGTCCAATCTTACAATGAATATTTACAGAATTGGCTTCAAAACTGGTTCAAAGATGCAAAAGGTGGCACAATCAAGCATAAAATGCTTTGGGAACAAGTAGTTCAGTTGTGAGAAGGACTACAAAACACTCACATGATACACATGCTGAGTCATCATTGTGATGGTGTTCACGCTGAAGGAAATTCGTTGGCTGATGAAGCCGCAAAGGCCGATGTGCAAATGGCTTCCGTAGCTGCAATCACTTGTTCAAAAACAAAAATAGACAGTGAAATAATGCTGGCTGTCAATGCAACAAGCAAAGGCAGTGGAGCAGTGTTACCTAAAGGGTTTGTTCTCAAAAATTCATATATAACTGATACAAATAATGTTCTGTTTGTTCAAATCCCTGGAGTGGGGGATTGGGTAAATCCAAACATGGAACATACATTAAGACTAATCCTAGCAGTACATGAAGAGCTTGCAGCTGCTCATGCAGGGGTTTCCGCCACAGTATCATTATTAAATCAGAGCTACTGGTGGCCAGGTATTAGGAAACAAACCCAAAACTATGTTTTGGGTTGTGAATTATGCCAGAAGATGAAGGTCTCTACTGTGAAATGTCCTGCGCAGATGCCCCTGTTAATCTCAGATAAACCATTAGCGTGCATTTACCTGGGCCACTGGGGTTCCATACAAAGGGATACTAACTATGAATATATATATTGGTCACAGTGGATTTGTGTTCTAGGTTCCTTTGGATGGGGCCTCAGTGCTCGGCTGAAGCTCAAACTGTTATAAAAGATTTTCGAGTCTTTATCGGCACATATACATATGGCATGCTACAATCTGACCAGGGTCCTGCATTTAGCTCTCAAGCTTACAAAGATGCTATGGCCAGTGTGGGCATTGCATTGCGGTATTCTATTCCATTCCATCCCGAGGGAAATTTGGTTGTGGAGAGAAAAAAACGGAACATAAAGCAATCTATAACAGCTAGGGTATTAGTTTTGGGTGACGGGTGGGTTAAACATCTAATAAGTGTTGAACGTAGTCTTAGTAACTTGCCAAGAGGTTCTCTAGTGGTATCACTCCATATGAGGTCCTTTTTGGGACAAGAATGTTGGTCCCAGACCTTGAATGTCACACATCAGTGGTGCAAAAAAAGAAATTTGATATCAATGATTGTTTGGCTGTTTTGCAGGACTTAATGGAATTAAGAACGAAACAAAGCAACATGTTACTGAAGCCAACCACCACTGGGGAAAAACCAAACGTCCCAGCAAGGCCTGTCTGGATCCCAAAGCTTGGTGGTCTAGTCAGAGAAGAGATCACGGACAAGAAGGAATTTGGGCCTTCTTACAGACAACCAGTACCTGTCCTAGCAATCCACGGATCAAGAACAGTTTTACTGTCGCCCCTTGCCGGTAAAAAGAAGAACAGATTTGTGTCCATCCACCTGATCAAACCACACTATGTGGCCAATACTAAGCAGTAGGCCAAGATGACTCCACCAGTGTAGCAGACGCACTCCTCTAGCTTCAATCCAAGAGGTTCAAACTGAGAGACTCATCACCATTGAGGAATTTGCAGTGAGAAAAAAAGGACTAAGCAACAAACCTATGAAACTTGTACCTCTTGAAACCCAAATAACAGTTCATCATGAAAAACCTGTATACAATGAAGTAACAAGTGATCAAGTGGTTCCAGCAATTTCAACAAATCGGATGCAATCCCAACTATTGACAGAACGGCCTCTGGTTATTTCATTAACTAAGATACGTTTTCTGAGGATCCCAACAAACCTGAAAAGACACCAGAGAAAACAACTTTCAAAGAACAAGCAACTGACTTTTTTCATCACCTGGAAAATACATATCCGATTTCACCATGGATTGTGTTGGGAATATTCTTTCTTCTACTTTTGTTAACTCTGGTAATAACACTGGGTATGCTAATAAATGGAAGATATGTCAAAATGGACGAGGCAAGTAAGAAAGTCAAGTTACACCTCAAGCCACACAAATCATCTCATCATGAACAAAGAGACTTGTCAACAGTAAACATCACAGCTGCTCCTATACCAGATGGTATAGCTTGGGACAGAACAGAATATGACATGTTTGGCCCGTTGGAGCTGTTGAAGATTCCACACTTATTCAAGATTTCATTAAGTGACTTTGTTTCATCTAGTACATTTTCTGCTGATTTGGACTTCGAAACTGTTAATAATATGATGTCAGATCTAGAAATGTCTGCAGCATTTACAAATCATGAAAATTTAGAAGGTTCTTTAAACTATGAACAAATGTATTGTTATAACCATTATGGTCATCATTTCTTGCACAAATCTGTAAGTCCTAGAAATGTATTCATGTATAACCAATGGGAACATTGTCCTATGCCACCAAAGGGTAGCTCAAAAACTTTTGCTATGAAATTTCCATACTTTTCAGGGTTCAATGTATCCAATGCAGAATCATTTTACTTTAAGAATGTAAACATTACAGGAATGAAAAGTATGTTAACAAATACCAAACAGATTTATTCTACAGCCTTTAATGTCCAACTGTCTTAACTAGGTTTCGACTTTTGGAAAGACAACATTGAGACATAAACTGCCTGTGGTTCAAAAGATTGGCAGGTACAGGGGGTAGAAGCTATGTTTAGATCCTGTATCGTCTCTGAGCAAATTATGCTTTTGAATGGCACTGTCCAACAGATGTCTTACCTTGGGTTAGCCACGATCAAAGACATGAACAATCCGTCCATACCTACACCTATACCTGAGAGTGGGAGGTCGACATACATACTATTTTGCATCACAATAGAACAGATGCAGATTGGAATAAATGGTTGATCTGGACCACAGACACAAACAACTGTAAAGATAGATTCCTGAACAAAACACAGGGTTTCACATTTAATAGGCCAGACCCAAGATATGTCCAAAGACAGCATCGTAGTACCAACATACAGTGTAGGGTGGTTCTGCCTTGATTGGCTACCAAGATCTACACTTAAGGGTGTAAAGCAACACTTATCTTCACTTAAAGATGGCACCAATCTTAGGGAATTCTTGCTAGGACCAAGAAAAACGTGTCAAAAACGTTTAATATATGCTCGTATATATGCTGCATATAACGAAATATGGAAGATTACATAAGCAGAGACTGCAGAACGAATATGAGAAATCTCTCTCTGTAGTTGACAAAGGGTTAACGACTCTGTCATCCGGGATGTATTTATTTGACAGCATAGTGTCTTCTGTCATAGACATCATGGAACAATACTTAGTCATGTTGCAACAGGGTCAGTCGCAACTACGTTCTATCATGCTTTAGGCTGGGCGTTACAAAACATTTGTTCAGGCTATGTGCCTTGGCGTTTAATCAATACTATGTCACTGTTTTCAGAATTCAATCTCACTGATAAACAGATCAAAGTGGCACAGAGGGGAGCAGACTATACGGTGCTGAGCATTGAAAAACTGGAAAGATTGCCTTTCACGGTAGCAGAAAAACCAGCTACTGAATGGATTATACATGGAACAATCACTCTGCCTAATACAATTTTCCATTTTAAGTATTGCCTAAAACACATACCAGCAGGCACATATGAAAGGTTGGGTAAAGAATACATCAAGACATCCTGTGATTCAACATACATACACAGATGTTGAAGTGGGGGACTTGAAGTGTTTCTTAGCGGTTCAAACTATGAAAAAGCACTGAGCGGTTCTCTCCTTTGTCAGGGTATTAACTTACACAGGGCCTGTGATGGTTCCTCTATCAATTTATCCTGCCACCTGGAAGGATCACCAGCTGTGGTGATTCATCCAATTTCTGGACAAACTTTCAAATGGAAGTTACCTCATGTTGAACGATCACAGCTGCTGTGGCATGTTGCCAGTTATACCATATCTAGTAACTGTGTCATCCAGGGTCACTTGCTGTATGCAAGTATTGTTTCCAAAAACCAAGACAGCCAGGGAGTCGCGTTTATGGCCTTCACTGAACGTTTCTTCTATACAAATGAAAGCTATTCTTTTGCAAAAAACTGTGCCACTGACCTCAGCCAAAGAGACATATGATATACAAATTGCAAGGGCTTTGGCAGAGATATGCCCTTTTGAATACAAACTGCCCTATACATGTCTCAGAAATGTTAATTTGTATTTTAAACATGTCTGATACAAGTGGTATTGTAAATGTATTTAAGTCAGTATTTTCTGGACTGTTAGCACCTTTTCAAGCAGTCCTAGGAATCTTTCCAAACTTCTTGCACTCTGTGTTTGGCAGACTGCCCATCCCTTTAGGACTCGTTGCAGGGATACTATTTTTGCTCCTATGCTACGCTATGGCAAGCCAAAATCACCAGCGACACCCAGTTCTCCATGGAGACAACTCTACTTATGATGAAGTGTCGTGAGCGCATCGTCCAAATTTTGGGACTACCTCGTCTACGAGAATTAAATACCACATGGTTTCTGTAATTCAAACCAATTTGGCAAGATTGCATCTTACCTGTTCTATGCTGCCAGCTATGTGGAGAAGAATGCAAGCTAGACACCTGACCACACACACCCATCAGTCATGCCAAAGGATATTGATACTTTGCCGGGCCCAGTAACGGCCCATGCTCTGTGTTGTCCCCAGCGGCTACCAATGCTGATATCGGCATTCATTGAGATCTCACAAATGCAAATTGCAACTGCTGAGGTACAAGAGGAAACAACAGGCGCGCAGGTACCATCCAATACGAACATTGCTGATGCGACCAATGCAGAAGGCGATAGTTCACATCTATGTGTGGTAAATCTTCTAAACGAGGTAATCCAACTTTCACCTGAAACGGTAGATGACTTTTTGTCTACAGACATCGAAGATTTCATGTTTTCTCTCAGCCCTAACACTTACTTTTGAATTTGGCACACAGTGTTCTGAGAGACTTTGAATTTGACCTTCATTTTTCAAAAACAAGGTACTATCTTTGGAACCTTTTTCCTATGATTAATTTTTTTCCCCAAATTTGTATTTTTCATTTTTTGGCAAAAGTAATCTGCTTATAGTAGAACTATTCATTGAGAACCAACATTATATGTATACGTCCAGAGACAATATTTGACCTTGTCCACATACAAACAGTTTTATGTACTCTGACATGAAATGGTTTCAGCACTTTTTCTTCTGTATTAACAAGCCATTTCATAAATGTATATTTTTGTGATTCGTTCAGTTAGAATGTAAAATGTCAACATGTGGTTAGAATGAATACTTGCTTTAATGTGTACTGCGCCAATGCCTTAGTTTGGATACATCATTTACAATCTATTTGAGACATGTTTTCAGCCCTTCATGTATAGATATATTTTAGATATGTTGTCATGTTTAGAATTTAGTAATTTCGTACATAAGAAAGTGGAGTGGGTGTTGTGTATCGATTTAGATTCCGTATGAATTTCATGATTCATGCCCTTATATAGGTACATTTCACATTGCCCTTATATAAACATACACATTCAGTCCTTATTTAGATATAGTCCATGCTGCCCAAATACAGGCATGACTACTTCCATCCATTCATCTACATCACAACGAGTTCTTGAAAAACCATACTCCTAAGCCGATAGGGACTTCCCCTTGCTTGGATATTGATTTCTCCAATAACTCATTTATTATGCATGAACATCTATCCTTAGGGGTACATTCATTATGTTCATATGCCCGACTTTTACGGCAATACCGGCATTCCTAAACACCTTCAAGGTATAAATATACCTTCACTTGCTATGGCAAACCACGCTGTGGTTCGGTGCAGTTCGACTACCTACTTGCACGACGAAGATCGCCACAGCAAGTACAGAAGGAAGCCAACTCCCCAGTTGATGCACTGACTAGACGCTGTCATCCTCCTGCCGAGAATCCATCTCCAGTGTTTCTGACTTCCCTTGCGGGGTGTTGGGAAATCGAGTCGAGCAGCACCTAAGTCTTCCCTCGTACTAGCCCTAGGTTAGGTACACTGGGGTAGGCGTATTTTAGAAGCACCGGTTGAGTATTTTAGCCTGTGTTATTTATGTATGTATTTTTAAATATGTCATAACAACAGACAATACTATTACAGTATTATTTTATATTACTGTTTACGCTGTACACATTATACTTTGCATTCTGTCTAACGATTGTAGCAGTTCATATCTTTTGCATGAGAAATAAGACTGCTCAATAAACCCCTTTTTATTGAAACGCCCATCTCTCTATTTCTATGCCACTCTGTAAAAACGAAGCATGCACGATTGACTGAGTGAAATAGTTATCTATTGTTTCCACGACTCTGAAGATATTGTTCCGATTCTAGGGGAAACAAAGTTGTCATGTTTAAGCGGTTGTCAGAGACTAATCCCTTCTTGTTTATTCGAGAAAGTTTCTAGTGACCGCTGAGTTAGCTGGCACACACACAATTAGGTTTAATATACTCAATAGAGACATACTGACCTCAGTCCTATTTCAAATCTATAGTGTATGTTATTCCAATGCGCAGAGCCTATTTGGGATATAGGAACTACAATACAGACGGTCATTCAATGTCTAGAGCTGCTCAAGAAATATCAATTACCAAAGTCCTTGCACCACCTGATTTGTCCCTGGGCTCATATAAAACCTACATACTGGAACCAAGGCTGATAGATTGGTGAACAATTCACTCTCCGTCTTGACCTGGAACGTCAACTGGATGGGAGATAAAATAAAACAGGGCATTGTATTACAATATTTTAAAACACAAGCCCCTGATCTGGTCCTGTTACAGAAAACACATGTAGTGGTAAATAAGTGTAAGTCCCTGATGCGCTGGGGGTATAAGCTCCTGGTTGACGCGGGTTATACCACAGGCTGTATTGGAACAGGGATCTTAGTAATAAATAGGTGTTTCACTCACTCCAATAAGAACATGGACCGATTCCCAAGGTAGATTTACTGTTCTGGAGGCCAGTTGGGGGGGAAAGGCGCTTAATGTAATATCAGTACACCTTCCACCAGTGCTCGGCAAGGAGGTGCTCACAGATAGATGGGTGGAAAAATCACTCTCCGTCTTGACCTGGAACGTCAACTGGATGGGAGATAAAATAAAACAGGGCATTGTATAACAATATTTTGAAACACAAGCCCCTGATCTGGTCCTGTTACAGAACACATGTAGTGGTAAATAGGTGTAAGGCCCTGATGCGCTGGGGGTATAAGCTCCTGGTTGACGCGGGTTATACCACAGGCTGTATTGGAACAGGGATCTTAGTAATAAAAAAGTATTTCTCTCACTCCGATAAGAACATGGACCGATTCCCAAGGTAGATTTACTGTTCTGGAGGTCAGTTGGGAGGGAAAGGCACTTAATGTAATATCAGTACACCTTCCACCAGTACTAGGCAAGGAGGTGCTCACAGACCTAGGGAAAGTCATGGTCGATCTCCCGAAAGGAAACTTTATTCTGGGTTGAGATTTTAATATGACCCTTGATGACCATATAGATAGACAACCAATACCCCCTCAGATGCGCCCGGTACACATATGTCAGAGTTTACTAAAGCCATGGCACTTACTGATATATGGTGATGCTTTCACCCAGACCTGACCCACTTCAGCTATTTGTAGAATGCCCACAAAAGCCTATTGTGTATAGATTATATTTTGGCACACATGGCAGATATTGGCAATTTGTGTAACCCACACTGCCCCTCTGATCAATCTCCAGCGTGGGTGGAGCTTACATATTATAAACAGAGACAGAGTAACACAATACTCATAAACCCCTGGCTGCTCAAAATTCCAGATATAAAAGAGAGCCCACTTACCCATAGGGAACACTACTTTACTGAAAACATTGGGTCAGTGGATTTGGCACAAATAATATGGGGGGCCTTTAAGACAGTCCTGAAGGGGCAGGCACTGGCGCTCAAAGTGGGGTACAATAAAAAACAGCAGATGCAACTTGTACAGCTTAAGAGAGAACTCCAGCAGCTTGAACAAGAGCACACACAATCATCTAGCAAAACTACTGCACATCAACTATCCATCAAATAATTAGAATACCAAACCCTGGCTGGAGAGCAGGGAAGGTCCCAATTGCTTGACACAAGGCACAGGCTTTATGAACTGGGAGATAGAGCTGGCAAAATGCTGAAATGGTTGCAAAAAAGAGAACAGGAAAAGCGCTGGGTACTCAGATTGACACTTAGTAATAAACAGCATCTCTCAGACCCGCAAGCTATTTCGGTAATTTTGCCCAATTCCAAAAGTCCCCTCACGTTCCCAGGTGGAGCTAACTACTGAGGGATTCCGATCCTCAGAATTGATATAACCCCAGATCCTCTGATTTGTTACGACAGGAATCTGGCCATCCCTCTGGAGAGACTATGTAATGTGGAGAAGTGTGGCTCAATGGTTGGAGCGGCAGACCCTGATGCAGAGGTCTGGCCTGGGACCAGGGTTTAATTCCCTGCCTCGGCGGGTCTTGGGCTCAAAATTCCACGGACCTGATAATTCTCGCCTCGGTGCCTATTCCAATCATGGAGTCCCACTCTGCAACTCTGGGCAATAGCTTGCTTAATCTCCACAACGGCCCCCACAACGCTAAGGATGCCCGGCCTCCACCTTGGGGGTGCCCAGGAGTGGACGCCTCACAGGGAAAGCCAGGATGGGTTCCACAGCGGTATTCCTACAAGCGCCGTGAGACCCTTGCGGGTGAGTAGTGCGCTATACAAGTATCAATTTACATTTTACATTTACTATGACGTCAAGCATTGCCCATCTCCTGACAGGGAGAGATGCCCTATTTGAGATGCTCACTCTTCCCCCGTGTTTTATATATCCTTCAAAATTGCCTGTACCACGTCCCTGACTCCTATTTCAGGAACATAGAGAGTGCTGTTAGAACTTTACTGTGGGACGGAAAAGCACCCCATTTAGCACTGCATAAATTAACCAAGGATTAGTACGATAAAGGTATTGCAGTCCCAGTTATGCAATATCATTGGGCTTCACAGTTGACAGAGGTGAATCACTGGGTGTACCACACCCAGATAGACCCTGCACATCTGTTAGACAAATATCAAATGGGCAGGGAGGGCAGCTTAGGAGACCTCTACTCAAAAGTTTGAAAAGGCCGACACCTGGGCCCAACAGCCCATATGGTTAGAGATCTGGCGCCAAGCAAATAGACGTCTTGGCTGGTCGCATATACTGACTCAGGCCACTCCATTATGGTTCACCCAAAAACTAGGTTTACTATGTAACCAACCTGGCTTTGATAGATGGGACACTATAGGAATCTCTCCATTAAGCCACTTAGTGAAAAATGTGAAAATACTAACATTCGCAGAACTAGGGGAGACATACAAACTAGCTCAGGGGGAGGTCTTCCGTTACCTCCAGTTCCATCATGCCCTTAAAGCAGCACTCTGACCCATAGCAAACATACCAAGTCATCCCCTCTAGAGGACCGATTGCTTTCGGAACCAATATTAGAGAAAGCTTTATCATTAAAATATAGAAAACTATGTAATAATTTGCCGGATCCATTTCATACTCTTGGAGAAAGGTGAGAAGCCGATATAGGGCAAATCGAAGATGACAATTGACAAACAGCACTAATGTTCCCAAGAGAAGCAACCATCCCTCCCTGGCTCCATCTTATTCAAATAAAAATCCTGAAAAGAACTTATCTTACAGAGGTTATGCTAGCAAAAATGGGGAGTAGATAACATGCGCTGTGTCTCTGTCTATGTCATCAAGAGGGAACCTTTTACCACACTATATGGGAGTGTCCCCACGTACACACCCTATGGGAAAAGGCAACAAGACATATGCAGAGAGCATTAGTAAAGGAGATTTAATTTAACACCACAATGAGGGCTTCTTAGTATATGGGAGGAGACAGACCTTACGGAGGTGGAGCAACAAATGACCATGCTGGGATACACGCTAGAGAAACATGCAATTACAATGAAGTGGTGGGTGGCAGAGGGGCCATTGCCAAAAATTTGGGGAAAGGAATTACACAAATGTGTGATATCAAAAAAAGAGGAATTCAAGTTCAGAGGTTGTCCTAAGAAGTGGGATAAATGGAGCAAATGGAACATGCACTGGGGTGAATTGTGTACCTAGTCTACCAAGGAGATTGAGATGAGAAAAAATAGTGGAGATAATAAGGGGCAAGTGACTGAACTAGTAATGACTCACTTTTACATATATAAATGATGTAAATGTGCTGAAATGTATGCATACAAAATATATGTGACTACTATGCTTTTCAACAAACGGTTGGGAGATACAGACAGCTCAGAAGCTGTTTTGTGGAACCATTGTCTGATACAGTCCAATGGACGCTGTAAGAAACATAGAAGATTTAGCAGGCACAGTTACTCAAATACAAATGTGCGACATCAGTGTCCTACACCAACACTTCAATCTTTGTGTTGAGTATATCTGTGCTCCTCGTGAGCATATAAAATGACCTTAGCATCAGCATATAGGCACGGCTCAACACAACCATCATCAGTCCTTTCCCAGCATGTAGAGCTACACGTGTATATACACAGAAGAAGTCGAATTCAAAAGAAGGAACACACCATTCCGTAGGCTGTATATCTTCAACCTATACTATAGGTGAAGTAGTTTGTGTGACTAGTGGGTGTGATCTTATGGAAAGACAAGATCAAAACTAAAAAAAACATGAGATAAACATAAAACGTAATCCTTAAAATGCAGGGGTTGTGAACACAAGGCAGTGTCAATATCTCAACCTCACAAGGTAGTTATAGTGCTGGAGGGGGCCCGGTGAACAGGAAGACTGTCCACCTGTGGACAGCGTTAAGTCACAAATTAAATCAGAACAACCCATCATCAGGAGGGACAAAAAATGATAATACAACATTCAAACACGTCCCTCGGCAAGACACGGACAGGTGGCACACCCCAGGGAAGCAACGTATACGGAGATCATTGCAGAGTAACTGAAAGTATGTGGATATTAATAGGAGTAGAAGAACACGGGAGCGGTCGAAGCTTCTACTCACGTCCACATTGAAAAGGTCTGATGGGAGGAAACATGCACGGTTTGCAGTCTCTTTCTACCTTCCGTGCCTCTACCCAGAAGCGCCAGCAAGATGTTCACGGGACATGTAGTTCCCGACGATGATTTCGGTAATAACAATGTGTGATAACATGGACAAGCTATGTAGTGAGATTAAAGGAGATACATAGGTAATGAATATCTCAATGTCACAATGTGTGCAGAATCTCTACATAACATAAAAGCAAAGAGGAACCAACGGGAACATGTATCAACCCTGTGAGATATGGTATCCTGGGTCATGTAGTATGTAACAGAAGGACTTAGGGGCAACTATTACAATGTACGAGTATACGTGTGTGACAACCCACAATGGTATTGTGTATTATTTACAAGACTATTTTGGAAGAATATTTATACAAAAATATTATAGCTGTATCTAGGTGTCATTGGTGCAAATCGTGTCTTATAGGGAACACCACAGAATGGCATTTTTGAGACCCCTCAAGTGGCTATTTAATCTAAAGACCCAACAATGTTCCCTGCGGAACAGACTTTTATCAAGTAGACCGATCTCTTTGCAATAATACGGTTTGTCCAAAACCACCCACTTGATGTCATCCTCAGTGTGTTCAGCCTCCGGAAAATGTCTTGTTATTTTCGTGTGTTTGATATTTCTGGTTTTCACCCTTTGACTTAGAATTAGTGTGGCTGGATAACAACCATGGTGTTTTAAGGCCATAGTCTAACTGTATTGATCGTTGGGTAAAATTGCAAACAGAGTAGGAGCCAAATGGAAAGTGGTCTCTGACTGGCTCCCCAGTCCATAGTGCTTGTTGGATGTCATACGTTCTAGAGTGGCATGGTCTCGTATGAACCAAAAAATTCCCCATGTTACTACTGCGTTTAAATGTAAAGAGGGGTTTCCACAGAGCTTATCACCTTTGTTTAGGATATGCCAGTTCCTATTAATGGCTTTCTTGACCGTATCAGTCAGGTGGCTAAACACGTGCTGACACAGACCAATCTTTCTGTTTTGGGTTTCAGATATTGTTCCAATAGGGCCTCCCAATTATTATTATGTGCCTATTTGGGAAACCTCTGGATAAGGTCTTTGGGTTACTGAAGTGCCAGGAGATTATCCCTTAGGTTCTTGGCAGGCTTCTTGTACGTATCTATTTCTTTACAATTCCTTTTCAAATGAAAGAACTGCTCTACTGGGACATAGTCTCGTAAAGGGCCCATTGATGGAAATGAATTAAGAGCCATAGGTTTCTGGGACAATGCAGTGTCAATACCACCTTCCTTGGGATACAGTGTCAGGTAAAAAAATGGAAGTTGTGTCCTACTGCATTCTCATGTGAACTTCAAGTTGACATTAAAGTTGTTAAGTAACACAGAAAAGGCTTCTAGGGACAAACTGTCATCCTCCCAGATGACCAAGATATCATCTATATATCACTTCCAAAAGTTAAGCTTCATCTGGAAGGGGTTGTCCATTGAGTACATGTGTGTTGTTTCAAACCTATGCATGAACCACCACTGCACAAGGTCTCCGCATTTCCATTGACACATCCTTGACAATGACAACAAATCTCTGCATTGCAGCTCTTTGTTCATCGGAGCTGCTGCATGGATCCGGACTAGCGTATCACTCTCACTGCATGGATCGACAGTGACACTTCACTTTGTGGTGCTAAAGGTACCCAGAAGGTCAATTTTTAAAACTGAGGACTTAAAGAAAATTTTAACAAAACATCTTCTGAGAACCAGGAGGAGACTGGGCACAACCTGCATGCCTATCCGCTCAAGTGCATTGCCAAGTCAAGAGAAGGATACCGGCTGCATATGTATATTTGCTGCTATCTGTGCTCCTAATTCCAACCAAGCCTTGTTTCCTAGTTCTATGGTATCAATGATGGGGGGTTCGCTGAGGGAGAGATTTCTTTGATAGAGGACTCTAACCTTACCTGGGACTCAGGGATGGATAGTACATACGCAGACAGAGCACACATGGTAACTTCCCCAAGACTCTGAAACAAGAGATTGGCTCTCTGGTTCTTGTAGATCCTTGGTGCACCCTCAATCCCACAATCCGAAACTATACCTTATCTTGCACTGACATCACACTTTTTCTAGATTGGATTACGTGTTTGTTAGCAAGGCTCTTGCGCCAGCACCTCAGGCATCCTCATTCCACCCAATCACTATATCTGACCATGTTCCCGTAATGTTGACTATGACCTTGGACATCTCACCCTCGAAATACAGATGCTTTTTTTTCAGGTGGCTGTAGTCTCTAATGTGGAAAACCATTAGAGACAATTTTCTCCTTTCTCCTGAGAGACCCACAGAACACAAATTCAGCTAAAAACTGGGACTCTTTTATGGCAGTGCTTTGTGGTAAATATATTGCACTGAACTCCAAACTAAATAAGCATAGAACATGGGAGAGGTTAACACTGGAGGTGGAACTAAATTCAGCAGAGCATGCACAAAAAAAACCACTACTCTTTCTCCAACAGAAAGTGACTACATGTAATGTCAAGATGTATGTCCTTTACAATAATAGGGCTGAACGTACCCTCTTATGACTTAAATGTACAACATTTGAGCAGGGAAATAAGGTGGGCACACACCTAGCTAAACAATTGCTTTCAAGAGAAAAAGGAAATAAATATGAGATATTGAACAAGATTCAGGGGAAGGACAGTCACAGAAACAGAAATGGCCCAGGCATTTGGTCACTTCTTTAAGAACCTTTATATGGATGATGGCTCCGAACAGACTGCACAAATTAACTATCTGGATGAGCAAGAGCTCCCATGGGTGACATCAGTACAGAATAGGATATTGGGAGATCCGATCGATGAGGAGGAGGTCCACAAGGCAATAGCAAGTCTCAAGCTTCATAAATCCTGAGTTCCCAATAGCCTTACAGCACAATTCCCCAGGACATTTGGCACAGAACTTATACCACATCTAGTGAGCCTTTTCAACTTTATGAGAGACTCCAAGGCAGTTACTGCATCCATGAGTGAGACCCTAATCTCGGTCCTACTGAAACCGGCAAAAGATCCCCATCAATGTAGTTCCTACCAACCAATAGCTCTTCTCAACCTCAATACAAAGATGTACATGGAAATTATAGCCTCTATATTGGAAGGTCTCAAGTGAGACTTGATACACCTGTACCAGTCTGGCTTCATCAAAGACCAACAAACACATTATAATTTACGGAGGGTATTTCATCTGGTCGACAAAGCAACTAAAAAGTCACTCCTGACAATTATATTGGTGTTAGAAGCCAAGAAAGGTTCCGACCAAGAGCATTGGCCCTTCTTATTCCACACTTTGGGAAGATTTGGCTTTCGCAATAATTTCATTGCTAAGATCAGAGCTAACTATACGATTTTTAGTGCCCATATCCTGGTAAATTGTGTGGGTGCAGATCTTTTCCACTTGGAGAGGAAAACTACAACAGGGTTGTCCCCTCTCACCCCTATTATTTGCCCTGCATATTGAACAACTGGAGGCTAAGATATGCATGACACCCTCCATTCACGGCATTCTGTTTAGCACAGAGAAGCACAAGATTTCCCTCTTTGCCTTTGACATACTAATGACCGTCACCTCTCCCAGGTCCTCCCAGGAACCATTGCAGGTAGAGCTACGACACTTCGAACAAGTGGCAGGATTGCTTATCAACTTGATAAAATCATACATGCCTAATCTCACCCTGCAGCAGCAGGTAACGGAGTCTTTGGTGACATTCACCCCCTTTCAATGAGCCAAAAAAGATATAACATATCTAGGCACAAAGGTTACCCAAGAATCTCACCCCTTTTTAAGGCTAATTATTCTCCCCTCCTATAACAACTGGGGGCAGATTTCCATAGATGGACACCCATGTACATCCCAGGGCTGGGCCGCATATATATAACTTCAGAGGAGCTTTAGGGGGACTGACTTTGCCAGATTTCCATATTTATAATAAGGCATCCCAACTGTTAGTGGTTTCTAAGTGGTCAGAGGCAGGGCAGTGCCGGGAAGAGGTGATGCATTGCTGTAGAGCCACTCACTTTCAGAAAGCTTAGGCATCGGGCAGTACTGAAAATGGGCAATGCATCATTGTCGAGCCATGCACTCAGGGAGGCTTGGTTATCGAGCAGTGCTGAAGAAGGGCGATGCATTGTTGTTGAATGAAATGCGCTGGTTACAATTGACAGAACTGTTGATAATTGCATCACAGAAAACCTCAGTTCCAAGGGACCAGGACTGGATTGGCACCGCTTGGCAGGGCAGGGATTCACAGATGTCAGAGTCTAGGTGCTGTTACAAGGCTGCAGCAAGTGTTTGTTGTCCCGGAGACTTCAGAATTCGGGCGAGCCAGCATGCCCTTGGAGTCACTCTGCTTTCAAGTAAGATGGGTCCAGCCCTTTCCTCATCAGGGCAGAGGGTAGCAGGCAGCAGAGCAGCACAGCAGAAAGACAGACAGAGAGTTCTTCAAGAGCAGCATTCCAGCAGAAGGGAAGTCCTTTTAGCTGCACAGCAGTCCTTCCTCCTGGCAAAGTTGTTCCCAGGTCCAGTAGGGTCTTATTTGAAGGGGTCAGAGACCCAATAGTTAAACCCAGTTGTACCTTTGAAGTGCTAAGCGTTTTTTTCTTTCCAGCCCTGGCTCCAGACTATCAGTATGGGGTAATTAGACCTTTGTGTGGGGACAGGACACTACCTGTTCAGGTGCAAGTGTCTGTGCCTCTTTCTCTTCCTGCACAGGAAGAGTCATCAGAATGCAGATGGGCACTCCAACACACCTACCCTTCCTGTGTTTGTTGCTGTGTTTAGGGAATGCGCAAAAGGCAACTGTCACCCATCCTAGAGGTATATTGGAGACAGGCTGCAGGAACACACAGCAGTAAAAGCAGAAAAAGTCCCACTTTCTAAAAAGTGACATTTCTGAATCAGTAATATTAAATCCACCTCAATCAGTGAATAGGATTTATCATTACCATTACAAGTAAATAACATGTGACAAAGCTATTCTTTTCTAATCAGGAATTGCAGCCTAAAATGTATTAAGGAATTTTCAATGTTAACTCATAATTAAGTAAGGGTGGGCGGACATCTCCGTTCCGCTTACGGAATGGGCAGACATTTTCCCCCTCCGCCTTTCGCAAAAAAGGCGGAGAAATGGGGCAAATCTCTGCACCCTCGGGGGCAGAACGGAAGTTTCCGCCCGCCTCCCGCCCGCCTCCTGGCTGCCATATTAACATTAATAAAGCCTAAAATAAAGATTTAAAAAACTCCTCATCGCATGAGTGGGAGCCTGCGCATGCGCATTCCAGGTGAGGAATGCGCAAGCGCAGGCTCCCGTGCATGCGTAGTTCCAAAAAGAAGGCTTACAGACAAGGAAGATGACCCGGCGATAAGGTAAGATTTTTAAATCTTTATTTTAGGCTTTAATAATGTAAATACAGTGGGCGGGAGACGGCGGGCGGGCGGCGGGCTGCGGGCGGGTGCTGCATAATGGAAAAGGGGTTGGTGATGAACAGAGTGTCTGAATTAAGCAGACCACTCTTACCCAGTCAAGAGATCAGGGCTTGATCCATCACCGTTATTTAGCTCACTGCATCACCCCAGTTCAGAACCTGGCTAAATGCAAATTAGTCTGACCCAGTGCCTCATAGGAACAGGGCAGACCAAACTACCAAGCCAATTCTTCACCGGAAAGGAGACAAGCTTCCGGGGACCAGTTTCTGGCATTTCAGCCGTCGTCGGCCCGGCTTGCTTGAATCCTGGTGGTGCAGTGAGCAAGGGACTCATGTCTGAGTATACCCTGCCACACTTGTGGTGGCCAAAAATGATTAAAAAAGGGGGAGGTGATGAACAGAGTGTCTGTGTTAAGCAGACCACTCTTACCCAGTCAAGAGATCAGGGCTTGATCTATCACCATTATTTAGCTCACTGCATCACCCCAGTTCAGAACCTGGCTATATGCAAATTAGTCTGACCCAGTGCCTCATGGGAACAGGGCAGACCAAAACTACCAAGCCAATTCTTCACCGGAAAGGAGACAAGCTTCCGGGGACCGGTTTCTGGCATTTCAGCCGTCGTCGGCCCGGCTTGCTTGAATCCTGGTGGTGCAGTGAGCAAGGGACTCATGTCTGAGTATACCCTGCCACACTTGTGGTGGCCAAAAATGATTAAAAAAGGGGGTGGTGAAGCGTAATGGAAATTAGCAGAGTCACGAAAGTCCCCTATGCGACTTCCGCCCACCCCTGTGAATAAGAAGAGGAGGCCTCAAGGTAGTGAAAAATGAAATTGTGTGTTTGTCACTACCAGGACATTTAAAACTTAACAGTACATGTCCTACCTCTTACGTACCCAGCACCCTGCCTCATAGGCTACTTAGGGCATACCATAAGGGTGTCTTATCTATCTATACTTATATAATAAAGAGAGAGCCCAAACCTTTGAGGCTGGTAATATCAGTAACCACACACCAATCACCACACCCAATACAGCGTTGGAAAGGGCAGTTGCAGCAGAAGGACATAGTCTATGCAAATGCCCACCATATACATTTAAAAGGTAGAAGAACCGTGCCAGCAAAGTAGTCCCTTGTGGGCGTATCTGCGTTTTGCGGTGGGCGTTTGCTGGGGGCGTGTGGTACGTTCCGCCCTTCATGCCATGTCTCATATCGTGTGCTGTGGGTGTGGGTTTGTGCGGGACGTGGGATTACGGAAAAAAAGCGAGCGTTGTGCCCAATATTTCATTGTTTTTTCTTCCCAGGTTCTGTACATTCCAGCTCCGGGTGTGCATGCCCCCAGTGACAAGTACCGGCTTCACTGTATGGAGGTCAGGCATGGCGCTATTCCCAAGAGGTGGAAGGAGCGCAAACAGGGGCCATTGTGCAGGAATGTAATCTCGCCTTAACTTCCGGTGACGCCTGAAGCGCACACTGGAGATTTTCCACTTCTGCTGATCACAGGCCTCACGCCACGCACATCCGGACACAAGGCCCGCCTCCACGGAAATAGCAAGAAAGGGACTATCACTCCCCCGGGAATATGTGATGATATTCCGCCAACCAACATCCTGCATACCATCACTCTGCAATTTTTATAACGCAGGACTATTACTCGTGTATTACTAGTGTATGAAAAGGTGTATGTGATTGTCACGTGGATAATGTCATTGGTGATGTAATCAGTGATGTCATTTGAGATGTCATCAGTGATGTCACTGACCATGTCATGAATGATCTAATATGTGACATCATCAGCAGTGGATTGGGGGTGCGCGAAATATAGTTAGTACAACTAACTATATAGGAGCAATTTCAATGTTTTTGCATGAGTGAAATGTCCAGCTAACTATAACACCCCTAAAACTTATAGTTTTTTGATTGAATTTCAAAGGTTTTTAAAATGCTAATTTCTAACTATATAAGGCCTGAAACCTATGGGTTTTTTAGGTGAATATATATATACACATTTTTTTAATTTAATTAAAACATTTATTCTTTTAAATTACATTATTGATATTATTTGTATTTAATATTTTATTTTATTACCCTTTACACCCTAAAAACGAATCCCACCCTGCTCCCTAAATACCCCTTCACCCCATAATCATAAGCCGCCCTTACACCTTAAAATACCCCAACACCCTTAAACACTAACCCATCTTAACCCTATAAATATACAATGTTCCCCAAAACCCAAACCTACCCCATTACCCTAAAATACCCATGTACCCCAAAACTCAAACCTAGCCCTGAACCCTAAAAATACCCCTGTACACCAAAACCCAAACCTAGCCCTGAACCCTTAACATACCCCTGTACCCAAAACCCAAACCTACTCCTGAACCCAAAAAATACCCCTGTACCCCAAAACTCATACCCATACCTATCCCTAAACCCTAAAAGTACTCCTATACCCCATAACCCAAAACTATATCTGAACCCTTAAAATACCCAAACACCCCAAAACATATACCTCAGTACCCCAAAACATATCCCCCTATATCCATACTTACCTTATCCAAACATTAAAAAATAACATGCATTTACTATTCATGCATTTACTATGAATTTCGTTGTAAATGTATGCATGGTAACAGCATATAAAATGTAATGCCATGCGTTATAATGGCATTGCGGAGTCATGGTACTTTTGTAATGAAAGTATGCGGAGTGATGGTATGAGGAAGGAAAGTTGAGGAATAATGGGTGTTTACCCTCCCCCGGTAAGTACATTGGTGGCACGGCGGTCCGCATCTCCAGCAACATACTCATATTTTTTCACCACCCATTTGAAAAATGCACAGGTCTCTCTCATTGATGGCCAGCACCGACATACACTTTTAGACACACCTCCCGCCACAAGTTCTAGAATTGCGAACTTTAGAGCTGGGGAGCTAGATTTGAATCTCGGCATCATCTGAACATCCTGTGATTCCAGGCAAATCGCTTTGTCTCCCCGTGCCTACCACAAATGATTGTGTTCTTCTGCAATGTAAATTATGCTCATGTCATGTTTTCGAGTTCGTGCTTTATAATATTGCAAGGAAAAATAATGTAGGGAAACTCGAGTTCACACACTACTGAACTCTTAAGTGCATCAGCAGTGCACTGTGAATCGGAGCGTTTCACAGGCCTGTCACAGGCCGGCAGCAATTCATACCTGGACAACGTCGGGACGGGCTGCTAGTGTGTAATAAAAGTTCAGCTTAAAGTTTGACCATGGATTTTTGATGCCAAGTGAAAGTAGCAGTAAACTGCACAGACATGCCCTGCAATGGAAGCCCTGAGGCAGGAATGAAGAGCTACTTGATCTTAGTTTTAGAAACATTCATGGCTATGAAGCTGCAACTGCAGCACAACTGCACTTTAAATGAGTTATTATATTAGATTATACAGACCTGATGTTATTGTTTTGGGTTCTTCTCAGTAATTCTAACTGTACCAGATTTGGCCAAGATGAAGCTGAGAACTTCCCTATACTTGCCAAGTGTTGTACCTGAAAGGAGGCTGGGATACATTTTCTGGAAAGCTAAGTAATATTATTCACACTCCCCTTGTTTGTCCTCTCTGACAATAATGTTTAGTACAGATGAATATACCCAGGGGCCATATATAGGTTAATGTATGATTGCCATTGGGGTGGCGCAGTAGTGTATTGCAAGCCTTTGTATTTACTTCTACCTGACCAAGAAAATGCATTGGTTAACACATGTATAAAATGTATTTGAAGTAGAATTTGTCTTTTTAGGATGAAAGGACATAGGTGCAGGCACTAGGGAATTTCTTTTGGTCTGGCTATGCCAAAATAAAATGGACAGGGAAACAGGCTTATAAATTTGACTATATGGAATTCAAATGTTAAATTGTTGATTTTTATTTAATTGAACTATTTCGAGAGATGTGTGCATCTAGAAAGTAACATTCTATCCGCAACAGAACATGTTTAACCTAACTTTTGATGACATTTGTAACTATTTAACTATTCATATATTTATTGATCTCTCTGTATGTTGGCATTTACAGATCTCAGCTGTTTGCTTCATTCTTACCTGTACTTGATATTAACTCTGATTTGATTGTACTTAATAACGCAACCATATATTTTGTGTTTTTATTCCAATAATGATTTCAAACATGAAAAACAGTACTCACAACAAAACAAGTGTGCTTTTATGATGGCAGTTTTAAATGTGTATTATAATTAAAAAATAGAAACATAAAAGAAACAGAACTAGAAAATATAAATGCAAAAGGCTATATTCAGTATAGTAGTTGAGCTAAACAAGGTTTCAAGTTACAGAACAAACACCAATAAGTATGTTGGGTATGAAAGCAGTACGACTGTCACATATGTAGATATAATTGAAGCTGAAATAAAAATCAGGCATTCAAGATGAAATACAATTTTATCAAACTGAAAACATCAAATAAAAGTCATCCTTCACACAGTGGGTCCTGGAGTTGATTTACAGGTTCATAAATATTCAAAGAAATATATGTAGAGACTATTACAAATGGAGCATATGGTCATTTATGAAAGATGGAATTGAAAATGTATTCCAACATTTAATTTGTGTGAAACATCGTTTAAAAATTATTAGCAGATCTTGACATGTTTAAATTATTCAGTGAACCCCCTCTTTTTCTTGAGAACTTGCTTATAACATCTTTTTAACACTCAGCAAATCACTGGACACAATTTGATATGAAAACAATGATTTAGGTTTTTTTCTGTTTACCCATTTCGTTTTCCTATGCTGTATTCATTTTCTTTAGCAAGGCATTTTTAAATTCTGAGTTGTTCAGACTATATATGATGGGGTTACATAGAGGAGTGACAACAATATGCAGCAATGACAACATTTTGCTTTCTTTTATTGAATATGCAGATGTTGGTCGAATATAGGTAGAGCACACAGAGGCACTGAATAAAATTACCACAGTAATGTGGGAGGTACATGTAGAAAAGGCCTTCCGCCGCCCATCAACAGACTGAATATTCAGAATGACTGTGATGATCTTTATGTAAGATGTTATGATTAAAATGAATGACATTATTATCAAAATAGCACCGAGTATGTAGGTAAGAACCTCAATATTGCTAGTGCTGGTGCAAGAAAGCTTCATTAGGGCAGTAACATCACAGAAGAAGTGATTGATTGTATGTGACCCACAGAAAGAGAGCTGGGAAATTAATACTGTGTGTGGTATTGGATCCATGAGGCCAACAGCCCAGCATGCTATAGACAGATGGATGCAAACAGTCTCATTCATGATGGTTGTGTAACGCAAGGGATGGCAGATGGCCACATAGCGATCATAAGCCATGATAGAGAGCAGAAGGAATTCTGTGGAGATCATTGACCCAAATAAATATATTTGCAACATGCATTGAGTTAGGGAAATATAGCTGCCCTTCAGAAAGAATTGGGCCAACATTTTTGGGAATACGACTGAAGTGCTACTGATGTCAATGAAAGACAAATGTGTAAGAAAAACATACATGGGAGTGTGCAGAGAAGAGTTAGAATATATTGTTATCATGATAAGAAGGTTTCCTGTCAATGTTGTCATGTAAACCAGTATAAAAACAAAAAAAAATGAAACTTTTATCTTTGAAAAATCTGAGAATCCAACAATAAGGAATTTATCTGGTGAAGTTCTATTTAATGGTTCCATTTTCCCAGACGTGTAGATTGACTTAAAATGAAGAAATGGTAGAAGGAATACAACAGATATGTGAATATATTTGCTGTCAGTTGGTTCACAGGTAGAAAGATGGTTGTCAGAAACTTTGCTCATGCACCATAGTCTCTGAAAGTAAATGAGAAATTGGGGAGAGCATTAGTTTTTACTGTTACTGAAAAGAGTTCTCATATAAAATTCTAAATAAGATCATGAGGAACTGACTCTAGATAATGCTTATTGTTTTGTCATAAGTCTCCAACACACCAAACTTAATGTTTTGAGAAAAAAGGAAACATTCAAAGAGTACAAAGAAGCATTAGAAATAAATATGTAAATCTATTTCACCCTTCATGAAAATCACATATCCCAGTTTTCTAATTTTCTGTATTTTGTTTTACAACATCCACAAACTATATTACATAGTTAATAAAACCATTGTAAAGTTGCTCATACACATATATACATATGTTAAAAACACATAACTTACAATTTTAAACATGTTTTGTCTCAATTATGAAAATGTTTAAAAATAAGGGCTACATAGTATGTTGTTTTCAGATATTAGTTACTCTCGGTGAATTCTCTCAAACCAGAGGACCCCAAACGCAGTTGGCAGATTTGAAGAGTGCTTTTTCCCAGTGACAAAAATGGTAAAAGTGAGCCTTGAAAATATCTTGATTTCAGTATCTTAAATTGAATTTGGCTGCACAGCTCAGCTCTTCCCATCAGGTGGAAAGAAATACTAAGTGATAGTAAATGTCATTATTTGGTTTGTTTAACTTAGAAGCAATGGGTAAAGTATGTATTCAGTAGTACAGCAGTAATAATATTGAAAAAGCAATCCAGTAAAAGTCTCAAAACAAAGTAGAAAAGTAGAGGAAAATTTAGTAAACAAAATGACACTACAAACAAGGAACAGGATCAGTGCACAGGCATAATATCGAGTCCAAAATATCGATTGGACATAATATCGACAGGACAGAATATGGATAACAAAAATATAGTTTTTAAGGTAAGTGAAGTAATATTGACTGTTAAAAATGTAGATAGTTAAAATATCGAAGTATATAATATAGATAGTTAAAAATATCGATTTTTTAATAATATCTAATTTTATATAATGTATTTTTATGTTATAATATGTGTGAAAAGTGTGTATTTATGTTATACTTAATGTTATTTAATGAATTTTGTTTCTATAATTATTGCGTAATTTAATTCTGTTGCGGGTTGTGGGTTTATAGGGGAATATTATATTAAATATGTTAATTTATTTATTGATAGTAATTTGTAATTAATTGTTAATTGATTTATATTTGTTAATTAATTTAATTGTAATTGGTAATTAAGTTTTATTAATTGATTAATTGGTAAGTATGTACATTTTACTAATTTAATTCTGTAGCGGGTTGTGGGTTTATAGGGGAATAGGGTGGGAAGTAATTTAATTATAATTAATTAAATATGTAAATGTATTTATTGATAGTAATTTGTGATTAATTGTTAATTCATTTATATTTGTTAATTAATTTAATTATAATTGGTAATTAATTTGTATTAATTGATTAATTGGTAATTATGTAAATTTTACTAATTTAATTTCTGTAGCAGGTTGTGGGTTTATAGGGGAATAGGGTGGGAAGTAACTCATTAATATTTAAAATTAATGAAATGTATTTAATTGGAAATAATTGTAAAATATTTTTTAATTATTAAATAATTAAATGTTAATGTTTAAATAATTTGTATGAATAGGTAATTAATTGAAATACTTATTGTTAATTAGTAATTTAAAATATTAATTATTATATTAGATAACATTTTTATTTATTTTTAATTAATTATTAATAGATATTCATTTTTAGATTTTTGAATAATATGTGAAGCATTTACTTTCCCTAATGTAGTATTCTCTGGAGTGGGAATAGTAATTTTAACCCCTACACTATCCAATGAATTCCCTACTGTTGCATCCACTGGAGTGGGAATAGTAATTTTTACCCCTACGCTATCCAACGCTTTCCCTACTGTTGCACTCTTTGGAGTAAGAATAGTAATTTTAACCCCTACTCTATCCAACACTTTCCCTACTATTGCACCCACTGGAGTGGGAATAGTAATTTTAACCCCTACGCTATCCAAAGCTTTCCCCACTGTTGCACCCACTGGAGTGCGAATAGTAATTTTAACCACTACGCTATTTAAGGCTTTCCCTACTGTAGCACTCTTTGGAGTGGGAATAGTAATTTTAACCCCTACGCTATCCAACGCTTTCCCTACTGTTGCACCCACTGGAGTGGGAATAGTAATTTTACCCCTAAGCTATCCAATGCTTTCCCTACTGTTGCACTCACTGGAGTGGGAATAGTAATTTTAACCCCAACGCTATCCAATGTTTTCCCTACTGTTGCACCCACTGGAATGGGAATAGTAATTTTAACCCCTACGCTATCCAACGCTTTACCTACTGTTGCACCCACTGGAGTGGTAATAGTAATTTTAACCCCTACGCTATCCAACGCTTTCCCTACAGTTGCACTCACTGGAATGGGCATAGTAATTCTAACCCCTATGCTATCCAACGCTTTCCCTACAGTTGCACTCACTGGAGTGGGAATAGTAATTTTAACCCCTACGCTATCTAACCCTCTCCCCACTGTTGCACCCACTGGAGCGGGAATATTAATTTTAACACCTACGCTGTTTAGTGCTTTCCCTACTGTAGCACTCTTTGGAGTGGGAATAGTAATTTTAACCCCTATGCTATCCAACGCTTTCCCTACTGTTGCACCCACTGGAGTGGGAATAGTAATGTTACCCCTAATCTATCCAATGCTTTCTCTACTGTTGCACTCTTTGGAGTGGGAATAGTAATTTTTACCTTTACGCTTTCCAACGCTTTCCCTACTGTTGCACTCTCTGGAGTGAGAATAGTATTTTTTAACCTTACCCTATCCAACGCTTTCCCTACTGTTGCACTCACTGGAGTGGGAATAGTAATTTTAACCCCAACGCTATCCAATGCTTTCCCTACTGTTGCACCCACTGGAATGGGAATAGTAATTTTAACCCCTATGCTATCCAACGCTTTACCTACTGTTGCACCCACTGAAGTGGTAATAGTAATTTTAACCCCTACTCTATCCAATGCTTTCCCTACAGTTGCACTCACTGGAGTGGGAATAGTAATTTTAACCACTACGCTATCCAACGCTTTCCCTACAGTTGCACTCACTGGAGTGGGAATACTAATTTAAACCCCTACGCTATCCAACCCTTTCCCTACTGTTGCACTCACTGGAGTGGGAATAGTAATTTTAACCCCTACGCTACCCAACGCTTTCCCTACTGTTGCACTCTTCGGAGTGGGAATAGTAATTTTTAACCCTCCACTATCCAACGCTTTCCCTACTGCTGCACCCACTGGAGTGGGAATAGTAATTTTAACCCCTACGCTATCCAACGCTTACCCTACGCTTGCACTCTTTGGAGTGGGAATAGTAATTTTTACACTTTTGTTATTGTACGTTAAAAATATTGGCTATTATTTATTATATATTTTGTTACTATATATATGTTTTAAGAAATATGAATATATATATTCTTTTAACTTTCATTAATTATTTAATTATTATAAATTAATGTAAGTATTTTTAAGTATATTTTAGTAATTAATTTTTAATATTAATTTAATTTAACATTGTTTTTAGTAAAGTCGATATTTTTTAAAACTATATTTTTGTAAACATTATTTTTAACTCAATATTTTTGTACTTACCTGTTTGTAGATAGAAACTCGATATTTTGTCAGTCGATATTTTGTCAACGATATTCTTGATGGCCGATATTCTGTCTCTCGATATTATTTCAGTGATCCAGCAGGATCATTACATTTTTAATGATTTAAGTAGAAATAGCGCTAAGAGCACAAAGTGCCAATGATAAGTATCGGTCCCTATAGAATGAGACCTAAGTGAAATTTGATGCTGACCATGATGGGGCTCAGGTTGGAAACAGTAATCAGGTTCGTCCTGGGCAAATATTTTACCATGTGACTTTAGTCCTTTAAGTCTCAATCTATAACAGGAGTATCATTTTAAAGCCCACCTCATGGGAGTCAGTTGGAATCCGGGGAGGTGGCAGGTAGAGGCCAACTTGTCCTCGTCCCTGGTAGTGATAGCTCTTAAATTTGTTTCCATATTTGCAAGGTCTACATGTGTGATAGGATAGCAGTGGGTTACCTTATTGCAAAAAATAAGTGATAACTTTTGTTTGGGAGTAGGTAGAAATGTTTGATGTCTGAGAAATTGTAATTTTAAATGTTCTTTATTGGTAAAGTTAGATTTTAAGTCTCAATTTGTAAAATGCCACTATTAGAGAAGGGACCCCCGGGCATAAGGGCAGTGGTCCCGTTGGAGGTATTAGGATGCACCCGCCACAGTGGCGGGCTCATCCTGTATCTATAGCATTGCCGCGGGCGGTGCTAAAAGCACCGCCCGCCGCAATGCTAAAGATACATGTTGTGCATTACAAAGCACAACGTGACAGACACCGTGCGATGCCAGCCACATTGTACTTTGCAATGCTGGGGGGTATTATAGGTACCCCCCATGTGCACCCCCCACTCCCGGAGTCCCTGGTGGTCCGCAACTGGCCCCCGCAGGGTGTCTCCGCATACCTTTCCGTGGCGGCATTGCCGCCACAGAAAGGCATTGGAAAATGCCCATGCTAATGAGGCTGGTGGTGTCTGATAGACACCGCCACCATATTAAACCTTTTCCTCCCCGGCCGCAAGGCGACTGGGGCGGAAAAGTGGTGGACGGTCTTTCTGTCCGCTGCGGTCCCCCCCGCTATACTAATATGGCGGAGGGTCATTCCAGGAAGGGTGGTGGGCGGATCGCCCCCGCCAGGCCAGCGGTGGCTACCGCCAGCCTGGTGGGGGCGATCCGCCCGTCATCCTAATTGGCCCCTTAGCATTTCTATGCCCTGATTACTTGGTGCCTACAGCCTGTTTCCTTACATGACTGGGTGTAGTTGGCAGTTGTCCTTTGTTTTTTCCTCCCAGACAGTCACAAAATAGAGGGTCTGGGTGTTTGCAGGATGGGAAAACCTGACTTGATGAGGGGGGCGGAACTGTCACATGCCACACGTGTACTTCAAAGACTCTGCTTCAGCTCACACAAAAAGGACTTCACACTATCCTATTGTGCCTACAGGTGGACTGGGACCACGGCAGGGAGGCAGGAATGTCCAGATACCAGGTAGGTAAGAGAAAGACTCCACACATTAAGTCCCACTACTCAGTATACTCTTTGACCTGTGGATACTACAGAAGAATGATTGCCCAGCTTACCTGCTGTTCTGGTCCTGCAACTGGCCATGTCTGAGGTCTGCCCTGCTGTCTGAGAAAGAGGACTAGACCTGCATTCTTCATCTTAGACCGACGTGATCCAAGAATTTGGTGACTGACCACCTGTCCAGAGCTACAGGGACACACCAAGCTCCAGAGGTCTCCCTGCAACTTCCCGGTTCACTGACAAAATATCGACACCACAAAAGTCAACCTGCAAAATTATCATCACACTAATATTATTAGCAAAAATATCACCAAAATATATTTAATTAAAAAAACACAGAAATATTGATGTCAAACTATTGTCACAAAAAAGTTCGAAGTACCTCATATTGAACACACAAATATTGTAAACAAAAATATCTTAAATATTAAATATATATAGAACATAACATAAATACCAATACTAAAAATAGCAACTACATGAATATCATACAAATACAAAAAATAAACCTTTACAACATAATAAAATTAAGAAAGATGATATTAATGCCAATATAAAATGTATCCCACATATTAACAAAATTCTTACCTCTATATAAACCATATGTCTACTTAAGTAAAACACAATTTTACACTTTTAAACTTACTTTTATCACCCAAAAATAAATATCATACATAAGCACCACAGAAAAATATATCTTACACATAGAATACATCAATTTCTAAATGAAATTAATACTTATATTTTACTTACTTAAAGTTTAAACCAAATACACCTTTAAATAAAAATATTTAGCAAGTCAAGTCAAGTCAATAAGTCTTTATTTTGAATTTTCATCATAAAAGACATACTATACAAAAATACTACATTATATTCAATTCATACGTAGAAAAATTAGTATCGCAATATAATAAAAGTGCTAAAAACCAAGATTAAAAAGGTATTAAATGTGCAAAATGGCAAAAGACTTAGACATCATGATAATAATTAAAAAGAAAGACTAAAAAAGGGTATACTCCAATCAAACCCAAGCCCCACAGGAGTTACCTCCAACACCAAAGCCAATCAATTATGTTATGTCCACCTCTAAATTAGGGGCTAATCTTACGCATCCGGATTATCCATGCCCAGCTCACAAATTTGGCTACACCTACTACCACCAAAGTGGAGGTGTCCGATTTCAAGATTCTACTCGCAGCCAGTGCGGAACTGGTGCCCAGTGACCAGCAGACAGGTCTTAACCACCGCCGTCTGGGCTGTTGGTACTCCGGACAGACAAAAAGGAAGTGATCAATTAATTCAACCTGATCCACACAAAATGGACATTTGTCACTACCTGTAATGTTCCATCTGCGTGTTAGCCTCCGTAATGGTAGGGAACCTATCCTAAACTGGTGATACAATTTACTGTCTAGGGGTTTAGTTATTGTGTCCCAGTATTCTTCCAGGTAGGAATCATCCTTGATAACAAGAAATGCTGCAGACATAGAACTGCCTATCAGTGATTCATGCCTCTTTGCTTTGATTCTGGCCAAGTACATATCCCTGAAAATCTTTTTGGGTGGGAATACAGCAGTATCGGGGTTAGCCCATAGCTCCCCCATCCCTTTGTCAATTAATGTTGATTTAATTTCAGTCAACCAAGGGCTCCCCCAGATCCCTTAACTTCAAAAAGAGCCTTGGCATATAAGGAGAGTTCCGGCATAGTCCACAGGCGCCGCCAAGACGCCAGTGGTCTATACCTTACTACGTCCTGAACGGGCTGACAGCCGAGGTCATACAGTAGGTGTACATGTGGGGTTGATTGGGAAAGCCCTACCACTGTCCTTAGAAATTTATTCTGAGCAACCTTTATAGAGGCCACATTACTAAAGCCCCACAATTCTGCACCGTACAGGACGGCTGGGAGGATTTTTAGATCGTATATTTTGTAACCAAGGGGGCCATTGGCCTTGTTAAGGAGAGCTTATGTTCTTTAAGCAAAGCTCCATCTAATTGTGCATGTCTAAAGGCAAGTAGATCTATCCGGGGTTTCCAGCTTAATTTATCACTGAAGGTAACCCCCAGGTATGTGAAGACAGATGTCTGTTCCAGGGTTTCTCCTCCCATGTGCACTCTTGCCCTGACTGGTCATGTGCCGTGGAGAACCATACATTTGGTCTTCCCCACGTTGATCTCCCGCTCATGTTCGCTACAAAACAACTCAAAATGATACAGTGCCAGCTGTAATCCCTGTCTCGTCTTGGATATTAAAAGAGTGTTGTCTCTGAACATGAGCAGGGGCACCTTTATATCAGCCAGGGTTGGTGCAATGGTTGGATGGTTAGTAAAGTATTTGACCACCCCATTAATAAACAGGGAAAACAGGGTGGGGGCCAATACGCACCCTTGTCTAACACCTTTTGACACTTCAAATCTTGATGTTACCTCCCCTGGTTTTCCCCAGCGAACCTGGGCATAAGTATGTTTGTGGAGATTAACCAATATTATCACCAGCTCGCGCGACATACCTATCCCCAACAGAACTTCCCAAAGTTTGGCCCAAGGCACAAGATCAAATGCAGATCTTAAATCCATGAAGGCTGCAAACAGCATACCACCCCACAATATTACTTCCTTCCAATACAGGAGCATGAATCTAAAGGCTTGGTCCAAGGTCCCAGAATGTAACCGAAAACCCGCCTGGAAGGGCGTAAGGATGTCAGTTTCGGACATCCAGCTCTGGATGCGTCCCAATACCAGGCGGGCAATGATCTTTTGCACTGCATTTTCCAAATAAGTACACAGCTGTAAAAACAGTTAAAACAGATGCTGAAAAAAAACAATCAATAAGAGCACAAAAACAGAAACCAATAAAAATGTACCAACAATTCAATAAACACTATGCAGAGGTCCTGGACCCCTGATAATGATCCGACCAACATTGGTGGCTGCAGAATCCGTGTTGTGCATTTTCCTGCACTATGTGGCAGGCACCGTGCAGTCAACATAATCAAATATGTAAGTGTATTAATAAATGTTATGTTTTGTAATATAGCTTTTATAAATAGTATATATTTAACATTTTCTACTTGTATATTTCATTACTGTACAATTAAGAAAGTGACAGAAGGTGCCAAATGTATCATTTCTCAGGAAAGGAAACTTTTGCTATGTAATATGGAGTATACATGGAGCCAAAAAAATCAACTGCCAACCAATTGTAAATGCACTAAATTCTATTCCAATGCATGTTATGGGACGGTAACTACCAGGGAAACAACTGTAATGAATGTTAAGAGTCAGTGATGTTTTAGAAAATATTAAGGTAGTTAGTCTCAGCTCCCAAAAGCCCACAACTGAAATTCTAAAAGACATTCTAACCCATGCTCCTCAGCATGTAACTACCCAGTTAGCTGGCATCCTAACTTTAAAAAGACGAATTAACAGAACCAAAACAGCTACAACTCATATCTCACCTACCCCAAAACACTCAGGGCCCGATGTAGGTAATTTTATTTTACCGGTTCATAAATACCGATTGATACCGAATCGGTATTTATGAATCAGAAAACAGTATGTAGGAAAAAATGGTAAAAAAATACTGATTCAGTAATGTCCGAATCAGTAATTACTGATTCGTTATCACCCATTCAACCCATAGGAATGAATGGGAGATGCCGAATCGGTAATTACCGAATCGGACATTACCGAATCGGTATTTCCCGAATCGGTAGAAGCCGATCTCAAAAATTCGAATGGAAGACATGTGAGCGCCTCAACCAATCAGGGACACCGACCACACCCCACAACAAAGCTAATGTGAAATCAACCAATCAGATGCAAGTACCACACCCAGTACCTGGAGTTGGCCACACCCATGCAGGTGCAGAGCCACAGAACTGTTTGCAGAGCTGGAGGGGAGACAGAGGAGCAGGCTGCACTGAGCCCAGCAGAGCATCACCATGGAGTCCCAGGAAGCCCAGAAGGATGGTGTTGACCGAAAAAGGAAGATCAAATTCAGCACAACTGAGCTCCAGGTTCTGGTGGAGGATGTAGTACAACATTACAGCCAGCTTTTTGGGAGACAGTCCCTGCAAGTGGCAGAGTCTGTCAAAAGAACCACCTGGATGGCCATCCAGAGAAAAGTAAATGCCCTAAGGATTACAAATCGTGAAATAGAAGACATTAAAAAAAGGTGGTATGATATGAGGATCACCATGAAAAAGAAGATAGCAAGCCAGAGGAAAGAATCGGCAGCCATAAGTGGAGGAAAGAGCCGTGCACCAAGCCTCACTGAACTGGAGCAGGTGGTGGAATCCACAATGGAGCCTGAAAGCATACACGGGATTGGGGATGCTGACAGTTCAGCCAGAGCTGCAAGAAAGAAAGGTAAGATGCATGGACATGAATCCCCACCCATTCCCTGGGCCCTTCCCCCACGTGGGTTACACATGCACGATCCAGAACACATGTCAGTACTCACCAGCAATGCATCATGGTAGTCATAGTCATAGGAACATTCATTAAAGCAGCCAACACAGAACACTGCATGCCATGCCACATTCCCCATACACAAGCAGTTGCATCTCAGGAAACTGTGTGACAGGAATTTGTCCAATGGAAACACACAGGTGATCATTGTCCATGTCTTCCCACAGGAGAGTCATCGCGCAGTGCAGCGCAGGGAGGGGAGGCAAGTGCACCAGAAACGGCTGTGAGGGAGAAGCCCACAGACAAAGCAGGACATAGCACTGTCCCTGAGGACACTTCCACAACGCAGGCACCCCCAGCAATGGAGGAAGACACCACAGCACAGCCACAGTCACCCCTGCTGTTCGAGACACAGACTACGGCAGTACCTGCAGGTGCCACAACACCAAGCTCAGGGTCCTCTGTGCAATTGAGGCCAAGGAGGCAGGATGTTCCACCACTCAGGATCCTGGAGAGCTCGGATGAGGAAAAGGTGGGGTCAGACATCTAGCACTCCAGCACTGCCTGGGAACGCAGGGCAACAGGGATCATTAGGATCTGGGTGTGCAAGTGCCCGTTGTCATAGGGCACGTGAGGAAGAGGAGGGACATGAAATGCAGGGGGTCTTTGCCGGGTTGGAAAGCACCATGGTGAGGATCCAGCGCATGCAGGCCAAAGGGATCATGGAAGTGCACAGACAGGTGCGCATCCTCAATAGCAGGATGTCTAACATTGATAGGGGAATATGCTCCATGACCATAGGAATGGTGTCCATGGCCAAAGGAATGGAGTCCATGGCAGAGGGGGTGAGGGGCATGGGTGTGCGCATGGGTTCTCTCTGTGACAGGCTGGAGAGTGACCAGACGGAAGGCGCAGGAACAGGCACAAACTTAAGCAGCTGAATAAATCCATCAACCGCCTGGCAACTGCAACCACCCTGCTATGCCGCCGGTCTGTGAACATGCAGACTGATATTGTGCACTGCTGCAGTGACTTGTCCAGGGGGATGGGGAGGGTGACCTCTGCTATGGAGGTACTGTTGACACAGTGACATGGGTGTCGTGGACACAGAGTAGTCCACAAGCAGGAGTGGATCCAGCACGCCTGTCCATGATGTTCGCCGGAGCACCAGGCTACATGCTGATGACCCTGGCACCACTGCGCAAGTTGGCCCCTGGCCCCGTGGCTCCCACATCATAATGCTAAACGCAAACATTAACATTTCATCCATAACACAGGACAGGTCACAGTGAAGTGAACTTTGGCCACCCAGTGTGAAAAGTGGATTTTATTTTGTTCATGTGGTCTTGATTATGTGGAGTCCGGTAGTGCAAATTAAACAGAGTGCTCCAAGAAGTAAACCTGCCTGTGTTTCATCAATCTATTAGAAATATCTGTTTGTGATTTCTGCGCGTCTCAGTCTGCCATCTGTTGCTGGTGCTGCACCTGCTGCATTGTCATCGGCTTGTTCTGTCCCATCATCCATGTCCTCATGATATGTGAGTTCTTCCTCTGTGCCCTCCTTGGCGGCAAGATTATGCAGCATGGCGCAGGTAGCAATTATTTTACAACAGATCAGTGGCGTGTACTGCCGTGCACCTCCAGTCTTATGGAGGCACCTAAATCTGCTTTTCAGCAGTCCAAAATTGCGTTCCACAACACAACGTGTTGTTCTGTGTGCCACGTTGTAACGCCTTTCACTCCTGGTGGATGGATTCAGGTAGGGTGTGAGAACAAATGAACGCAGGTCATATGCACTGTTACCTGGGTGGAAAATGAAATTTTGTTTGGTCACATACTCATGATTGATCCTTCTGCATTGACTATCAGGGTGTATCACACTTACTCACCTAGCAGATATCCATCCCAAAAATCACCAGCCACAAGGCATCTGTATATCCCACTATTCTGGAATATGTAGGAGTCGTGGGTACTCCCTGGAAATTTCGCTACAATGTCCGTAATCATGTTGGCAGCATTGCAGATCACCTGCACATTGATTGAATGCATATACTTCCGGTTTCTATATATGTGTTCAGTTGTTGCAGGTGGGCATAGTGGGATGTGCGTCCCATCGATACAGCCTATGATGTGCGGGAACTGTGCAAGGTGATAGAAATCGTTTTTTGTCTTTGCTAGTTCAGCAGGTGTGTCAGGGAACTCTACGTAGTGTTCCATCCTCTGCATCATGGCGTCAAGGAATTTTCTAAAGAAACGAGACAGGCAGCTCTGGGACACCCCACCTATCACCGCAATCACATGCTGGTAGCTCCCAGAAGCAAGAAGATATAGGCAGCACAACACCTGCACGTGGGGTGGGATCGCGTGTGCTCTTGGAGTTGGTGTTCCATATATTTGTGGAGGTCCCTGATCAAGTCCAGGATGGTTCTGGGGTGGAGTCTGTACTTTGCAGGATTTCAGGTTCAGTCAGTTGGAAGAGGGTGATCCTCTGCCTATACACCTGCTCCTTCCTCAGCCAGACCCTCTCTCCTGCTGCCTGTATCCGTAGCCGCCTTGTAATGACATAGAAAGCCGCCATTGTAGTTGCAGTGTTGCATTTTGGGGCCTTCTTTTGTAACCTGTACCTGGTTTCCACCTGCTTTCAATCCATGGTAATTACCGACTCTTAAATACCGATTTTCATGAAATTCGGTATTTTTGTGTTTTCTACATCTCGATATGCCATTTTTACAATTTCTTATTTACCGATTCTGTAAATGAGGAATCAGTAAGTTTCGATTCGGGAAATTACCATTTCTTATTTACCGATTCGGGAAATGGGAATTCGGTATTTTCCGATTCATGAAATACTGATTCGGAATTTTACCGACAGTTTTTACCGAATCGGAACATTTTTTGTCACATACATCTCGATTCTCTTATACCGGTCGGTAAGGGCTGAAATTACCGATTTTCGGCCGTTACCGACCGGTATTTGCCCACCTACATTGGGCCCTCAGTGAGGTACAAATACCACCAAATCTAGCAATCACTCCCAAAGAAGAACAAATCCTTCTTTATGACAAGAAATTTCATAAAATATATATTATCTTTGCAACACATACACACCCATTAAAACTACAGCAATGTAAAACATAGATGATGGATGGTACATTTAAAATATGTTCCAAACCATTGTGCCAATTATATACAATCCATGTAAAATACCACAACAGTAACATCTTTTTCATGTATGCACTTTAATCCAACAAACAAATAGTTATTGATGTAGAACTTCTGACAAGAAACTAACAATTACTACCTTCAGAAAATCCTCATTGACTTCAAACACTCAATGATACAAGCCATCCCCAAACTTTTTTCCCCACACAACCATCCATTTTGGTTAGAGCATATGGAGGCACCTTCTAAAATCTACTCATTCTGATGTCAGTCGGACTGCAACTGATGGCTCATTTGGTTGCAGTCAGCCCGCTATCTGCTGCTATAGTCTGACAACTGCATTACAATGCATGTGGTTGGAGGCAGCACGCATAAGCACAGTCTGTTGGAGGGTCAGTAATCCCTACATTAGGGGTGGTGCCAGCTCAGGCATAGTCATTATAATGTCCCTCTCCGAATGCTCTTTAATGGCAGTTCACCTGCCATGACAAGGCAGATGGGAAGTGACTTTGGTCACTTCTCTGGACCTCCGTGGACCAGAGGAGTATCTATGGTGCACACCTAAACATCCCTATGCAATGTGGCAGGCCCACAGCACAAGGCTCAAAGAAAAATATAAACTATAGGACTGATGTGAAGGCGGTGGCATTGTAATAAGGGAGGTGAACTTCTGACTCATTGTCGGGGGGTTGTCTCACTCCTGGTCCGACTAGCATCATAATGATGCTCTAAGTGTTGAACGTCACCTTTTAATAGAAAGCCCCTATTATCAAGCCAACAAAAATAAACTAGCGTCCCTACTTAACTAATATGAAGAAACCTGGGTAGGAAGGCTACACTGATCTGGGCATGGAAGCAAACCTAAATTCCACATTCCATGGTGGAATGTAATGTGTACAACAGCATCCCAGACCAACGATCAAAAACCATCAACTCGGAGAAAGGATGACAAAATCCCTTTCAATCCACAATGGGAAGAAGTCAACCCTCCCTACGTAACATACTAGAATCTATTAAAAAAGAACAAAGCTTCCAAGAACAGAGGGCCAAATTACGACTTTGGCGGTGTTGCGCCACCTTTGTGTTGGCACAGCACAGCCAAAGCTATGCAAGGACCGCCCGCCTGATTCAAGTTCAACTTGTGCAGAAGGGGAAGTCCTTTTGCCATTCCCAAGGTAGTGCCCTGAAAAAGGGCACAGACATGGGAGCCACCAGAATGTTCCAGCACGGCTTGGACAATGAAGTCCATGCTATGTTGGAATTGGTGGTGCAAGCAGACAGGGGGTCATATGTTGGGAATGCATGCATGGTAGGGGGCCCTGTGGAGCCCCCCTTGTCACCCCACCACCAGCATATTAATGACAGGCTCACCTCCATCAATAGGCTAGCATTGGAAGAATTCATAATATGCTCAGCAGGAGAGTGCCAGTCCCGCTAAGCATATTGCATTGCTCCTTTGCTGTGTCAGCACCAGGGAAAGGCAGTTCCCTGGCGCAGCTGGCGTTCCTCCACCAGACTGACTCAGAAAGTCGTAATCCGGCAGAAGAACCACTGCGTATCCGCAGTTCATAAACTGCCAGACTCGTAATCAGGCCCTAAGACTAGACATATCAGTCACCCAACTGTGCCCTAAACTAAACAAACTAAAACAAAGTATGAGCATTAACAATTCAATGTTAGACTGTCCCCAAATAATAAAGGTCTAGAATACGTAGAAACCATAGCAAAATCTAGACACTAAATAGAACCCTTACCCTCAATAAATGTCAGCAAAAAGAAAACAAAACAGCAAACTCCTAAACTTTTTCTTTAATACTTAAAATATTATTATGTCAAAAATATATATAACACATATTTACTATTTTCCATATAAAAAATAATTACTAAATACATATCGTCCAAAAATATAAATTTAACAAACAAATCCATCACAATCCTCCACACATAGAAAATACTTTTTTTTTTAACCTCAATTCTAAATAACAAACCATAATTAAATAAATAACATTTCCCACCCACTTTAAATGTATACAAATGTCATAGCTGCAGACCTTGATCCAAAGAACAGTCACAAAATAATCCTTGGAATCCATTTTTTGTAGTTAAAAAAAACCCTAAAAAATTGAAAAATACAACTGTACAAAAATACAACCACCAAGATATAACTCCATATCGCAGAACCATGAAACATATTTAAAAAAAGAAGCACTCCAGAAAACCAGAAAATTATGGGAAATATATAAAAAAAATGATTAGGTGATAACAAAAAAATATAAATTTCCTTTAAAAAAATTGTACAATGAGACCTCCAACGAACTCCAAATCAAGACAAACCCTATTGAAAAAAAAATGCACAAATCACTCCTGCACATACATATTCTTCTCATAGTAAACATTACACTGTAAAACACCTACAGTTTCGCAACGTATACTTAACCACACACAACTAATATTCTTCAACACTACATATCACAAAAAATATAAAGTATTAACGCTACTACACATATTACTATATATGTACTAAACCATATTACAACATAAAAAACACACTATAACCATATGCAATACCTAACTACCTTCCCCTACTCTTTAGTTACCTTTAAAATAACTTAACCAATGCAATGCAGCTTCTGACCACAAACTTCTCTCTCCGAAACTGTCCAAATAATAACAGCAATAGATTACAAGATCCACTTATCCCAAAAATAAATGACTGCTAATTAAACTAGCAAAAAATATATTTCACATTTAACTCAATGTAAAGCATTATTGTTTAAAAAATGTATGTATTCAAAATAGTTAATAATGTTTACATTTTAAAATTCATTACACATTTATTTATTTTTTGCAATAAATAGTAATTAATATTAAAATATACATAGTATTTTTACCATAGTAATACAAATATTTGTGTATATGTGATATAAAAAACATATATGCAACTGATTAAAAAATACATCAATAATAATAAAAATATCACACAAAAATGTACTTGAAATAAATGGTTTAATAGTAATATAATTTTTCATTCACTGATATATATACATTTCATTATATAAATGTCTAATATTATTTAATATTATAAAAATTGTTATACGTACTAATACTATCGGTTTGATTATGATATCAAGGGAGAAGCCGTGTGACAGTTAGTTGGAGGTTTCCGCACAATATCAATGTTTCTCATTCAACTGCCATATTACAACTGTGGCAGTCAGAGGGAACCCCATGGGGGTATTCCACTCTGCTTCTGACAGGCTCACAGAGCTTTTCGAGGCAGCGTGTGCAATGGTAATACCATAATGATGACACAGACAGCCTCAGCTCCGCCATCGGGATTACTATGTTGATTTCCACCTGCCCTTTCATAGCTGTCCACCCGCCATGAAAAGGAAGGTGGAAAGTGACTTTGGGGGGCCCTAGCGGGGCACTCTTCCCATCTTGTCCTCCGCTATGAGGCCTGAGGGTACTTACGGTTCCCCCATAAACATCCATGCATACACCATGTGGCAGGCACTGCATAGTGCCTGCCACACGGTACAGGGCTGTTTCTAAACATCCATTTTTCAATTGTAGCTTGTGTTGCAGCCCTTTTCTACTCGTTGCACAAGCTTCCATTAAAAAATGGATGTTTCTGACCACTCATAGAGCGGTTGCATCCAAATATAGCAGGTGGAACAGCTGACCTATGGTCAGACAATTCCAATCCTGAACAATGTCAGACAGGCTCTCGTACGACCGACATCTTAATCAGGCCCATAGTAATGCATTGTAATTTAAAAAATATATATATATATATTAAATATTAATATGTATACTATGTAGAATATATATATATATATATAATTATTATCAAAAAATACTGTAAAAAATGAACATATAAAACATGTCAATAATAGAACCTTAATATTTGTACACATGCTAAATAATTCTAAGGGTCAGCGCAAAATCTGTTCCGCTCGCGGATTTCACGGATTTACGGTAAATCCGTAATCCGCCAACTCCCGCGAATTTACCGGAAATCCGCGAAATCCGTGAATGGCGGATTTGGGGGGCAAATGTTCAAGCCTGTTGAACTTGTAACTATTTTAGGATGGCGCCGGCAAGCTACCAGCGCCATCCTAAAATAGTTACTGAATTAGCTTCATCAGGAAGCACTAATAGATAAAATAAAGCAGGTGCTCGAGCACTTGCTTTATTTTATCTATTAGTGCTTCCTGTTACAGGATGATGGGCACTGGCAGGCAGCCCACTCAAGGGACCCATGCGCTCTTCGGTGTGATGGCAAAGTTAATCAGCCCCCGCAAAAATGTGAGTTTTATCGAGACTGGGCAGGTGTGCGTTCTCCCCATACCTATCGTCGAAAATTAGCTTTGATGCTTGATGGAGGCCTTTGCATTATTGACTTTCAGAAGCTCAATCCCCGTGCAGTTCCTGTGACCACGAGCTTCTCTGTTCCATGCCTGTCCTTTTATGCACACAAGAGGCATGTGAACTCGCATATAAGCCCCGTCCGTTTGGCCCCTCCCCACACACTAGTGGTGTGCACCGTCTTTGCGCCCTTTACCCACTTGATGGACAGCTCACTCGAGGGACCCGGGCGCTCTTTGGTGTGATGCCAAAGTTAATCAGCCCCCCCGCAAAATGTGTGTTTTGTCGAGGCTGGGTAGATGTGCGTTCTCCCCATATCTATCGTCGAAAATTAGCTTTGATGCTTGATGGAGGCCTTTGCATTATTGACTTTCACGAGCTCAATCCCTGTGCAGTTCCTGTGACCACGAGCTTCTCTGATCCGTGCCTGTCCTTTTATGCACACAAGAGGCATGTGAACTCGCATATAAGCCTCGCCCGTTTGGCCCTGCCCCTCACACTAGCGATGTGCACCGTTTTCCCGCAAGGCCTTTACCCACACAATCCACAAAATCCACGAATCCGCAAATTCGTGGATTTTGCGGATCGCGAATTCGCAAATTCGCAAATTCGCAAATTGCGAATTCGCAAAATTCACCCATGATTAAATAATTCTCAGAAAGGTATAAAGTAACAATAGTCCATACTGAGCAGGGTCGAATACTGCATTCACATAAAGGATGGTTCATGATCCAAAACCTTTGAAAAGGAAGACACACATCTCAAAAATAAGACAATTTCTTACATGCAATATAAAGAGACATGTAAATGCGTTTGGTGGCATAGGGGTCAGTGTATGTAGCTGCACACGAGTTACAAGACATTTCAAAGTCAAAAACAAACTCAAACTTTCATCTCATGATCATGTTTTTGGAACAAATTGGCATGAATGTAAACCATTGTTCATTAAACAGGCAATGCAGATCCAGTCAGCTGTGCATAACAAACATTCATCACTCAGTTAAGTATACCATAACAGGATCCTATGGTTCAATATTGAACAACTTCAAAAACACGAGAACCATAACAAGAAAGATGAGCACAGCGGGATTTTGGGCATTTAGAAGGACAGCATCTCATAAACCTCACAGTCCAGACATGGCGGGTGAGACTGGGCCTCTCGTACAACAGCCATTGTTAAAAGTAGCACATGTGGATTCTAGGAGTCCGCCTTCCTGTGATCGAAGGAGGAGATGTCAGGCACCCAGTCTTCCTCACAAGACAGAGCAGCTGCTTCATCTATCCATGTCAGGACCACCTCTGACAGGCCCATGATCAAGTGGCCCTTCAAACAAAGTCCTTCAGCCATCCAGTGGCTCTTCCTGTGTATCTTACAGGTTGGCTATTGCAATCCTGTGGAGGCACACAATGCCCTCCCTGCACAGCACAGTTGCCACAGCCCTACCCCATCACAGAGTCGCTGTGCCCAAGTGTTGCAATGTTGGGGTTGCAGTGGCCTTATAATGCATGCACACGGCCTGGCGTGCTATGAGCATTTCCAAATCTATCTTTTTACTGAATACTTTTAGAGCCCTCATCATTTTGAATATCCCTAGCAGCATCCACTCCAATGGAAGGTGGTTGACCCAACCTGTCACTGTTTCAAGTACATCTGTGACTCTGGACCACAGGTTCCAGCCATGCCCAGAACATATGTATCAAATCCTAAATAGGTGCATGACATCGTGGGCACAGAGGGGAGGACACAGACTTTCAGTGTAGTACAGCTGGGATGAGACATGCCCTGTGCTGGTTGTCACATTGAATGTTCTGGTGTTTGGCATTACAAGATACTTTTCAGTATTGCTTAGTACTTTCCCACTCCTTGGTCATGAGGGTTCGTCCTATATCAGTGTTCCATAGCCAGCAATCAGGTGACAGAGGGTCAGTTGTCGTGTGCGCCAAGCCATTACAAAACAAGGTCACCAGGTTCCGGCCTGTACCCATGATGTGCAGGGCATGGGTTTGTGGGTAATGCTCCAATTCGTTGTCCTTTATCCTTCACAGGCATCCCATTTGAGCCTTTAGTGTGTCATGTGCCAAGAAATGGCCCACTGGAATGTCATGATCTTCCTGCAACTGGTCAAAGGTGATGAGAACCCAGATCCTGAATAGGTCCCCAACGGTGGTCTATCCTTTGTCTCTCCATGCCGTCACCCAACAATGCTTATATGTAACAGTGGTAGGAAGTGCAGACCAACAGATGGAGAGTACAGGTTCATGTCTGACAGTAACCTCAGGTTCATATCATAGCTCTAATATGCCACTTTCACCAGGCTGTCGGCTCCCCAAGTACCACAACACCTGAAGTTCCTACATCACTCATGCTCCTCCACCATTACCTCTTGTGGAGGATAGTCCACACAGAGGGGAAAACACACGACTTGGCCAAGTTAACACAAAAACTCAACAGGCTCAGTGTCTCAGAAATATTTGGAATTTCCCTTTATATATACTGAACATAGATCAGCATGTTGTCTTCATCAATGGATACTATATGTACCCCATTGCCTAGTGGAACTCCCCCTGCTTACCGCCACTGACATAGCTTTTGGGCTAACGACTCCATTTCCAGGGTACAGGGCAGTGGAGAGAGGGGACAGCCCTGATGAGTCCCCCTGCCCAATGTAAAAGAGGGTGATGTTTCTTTTCAAAACCTGACAATATAGGTAGTCCCAATCAAAGGTATGGAATGCCTACACTATGTCCAGCACTAGGCAGGATACGTAGGGCCATCTCCCTCGGACTAACTCCAGCACCCTATTTAGCCTCCAAATATTAAGCTTTGTGGATTAATCAGGAATAAATACCGTTTAGACCCTATGCACTAGATTCAGCACTACCTTACTAAGGATTATATAATCCACAGCTAGCATGGGCAATGGATGGTAGGACGTCAGTTCCATAGGGTCCCTGTTGGGTTTGGCCAGTGATCCCAACCAGGACTTTCACATGGATTGCAGTTGTCTCTAATCACTAAAGGTGGCCTGATAGATCTACAGTAACCTATGGGAAAGCGAAAGCTTAAAGGCCTGGTAGAGCTTGGACGGGAGGCCATTCAACACTAGAGTTTTTAACTTGGCAGTGCTCCTAATCACTTCTTATCTCCAGTTCCTGCCAATTTGGTGTTCATCACTGCACGTGCTGCAGGATCAAGTACAAGCAGATTTAACACATTCAGGAAATTGGAAATATCTACCTGGCGGTCAGACTATGTGTATAGTGCACGATATTACACTGTGAAGGCTTCATGGATGGCAGCCTGATTAGTGTGCATCTGGTTCAGGTGATCCTAATCCTCTTCATTTGCTAGGTATGTATTAGGTCGCACAAGGGGCACTCCAGGAGTTGCTCTGACTTGTCTCCCTCCAAGTGCATCTCAGCTTACCATGTTTTAAAGTAAAGGCAACACAGTTGCTCAGTGTGATGTGTGGTGTTTTTGAGTATCTGCCAGTGTGGGTAATATCCCAGGCTGTAACATTACTGCAGACTCCTGCTGACCTAGTGGGCCTCCGTTTGCATCAAAGCCCTGTGGTATTGGCACTAGCCTGCAGTAAAGCCCCTATGCACCCACCACTCAGTACTGTTTTCAGTGCTTCCCACCCCACCAACCTAGAAGTGGTTGTGTCCCAGTTTTCAGTGAAATGATTGGAGATGGCACTGCACACCCAATGTGTATGTGCATAGGATTGTGGCCCTGGAATGTTCTCCCCATGTATATAGCATATAGCACCTCAGGTTGTAGTATGTGGTGATAACAAATATTATCAATCCTAATGTGTTGATTGTGTACTGCGGAGTAGTAGGAGTACTCCTGGGTTTCTGGATTTAAGATCCACCAACAGTGCTGGAGGGACCAGTGCGCAGCCCATTGTGTAAGGCATGTTGCCAACACTGGAGAGGATGGCGGGGTGAGAACGATCAACCAAGGGCTCTTGGACACAATTGAAATTGCCACCGCAATCCAGGGGCTATGGGCCCGCTTGTGAGGATGAAGGATAAGGGCAGAATAAAGTTTGGTTTGGACACATTTTACACATAAACACTTCCCAATAATATTGGCAATCATAAAGGAGCCTCTCGACAAAGCCATATTGCTATTCAGGCTCTATGGCAGTATCTAATGGGCTAAATGGGACCCCGTACAGGCCCACACAAGTGCTTCCCTTGGCAAACGAGAGTAGACAGTGCAAAATTAATGATCCTCCTCCTGACATCATATCACCTATTTTTGATAATATCCATTGTATGCAGGTTTGGGGCTACATTGTTAACTTTGCTGACTATCCTGTTCCACATTTGATCTGTCTGGCTCATGGAATTCTGTTGTACTAGGGACCTGAATAAATGTGACTCTACTCAAAGGATTTTATTAATAAGCAATCTCAACTCCTCATCAGTAAAATGTGGCTGCTTCTTCTTTGACATGGTAAGGGTGAGTATGAGTTTAAAGGTGTGTGTGAAGGTGAATTAAAAGCTGTGTCTAAGAAAGGAATCTAAACACCAAAAGTGTTATGTGCAGGCAGTGATGTGAATGCAGTGCGTTGGTGTGTGCAAGGCTGACAGCAATAACTGTAGAAAGAGTGTCCTACTTCTCTCTTTGCAGCATAGTGTTGGCAAATGAACAACATTTTGACTTTTTTTATAGGTGGTTTGTTGGGTGTGTAAACTTTTTAAATTGACATGTGTTTATTTGGGCTGATTTTACTATTTTGCACTTTCTTTTTGCCACACAAACCACCTTGGTGCCGCAACCGCATCCAATGCACCCTAATCTACTTGGCAGGACAACCGATGCATGTTCTTTATCGAAATCCCTATGGGACAGCCTTTCAGACCAGCGTGGTTGGATCGGCCTCGTTTCCGAATGACACAGTTGGGTCAGATTCATCTCTGACTGACGTGGTCATAGTTTTGCCTGGTATATATCAAAATGCAGCAGTTGGAGATATCACAAACTACTCAGGCATAATGTCTCTGCAACCGCGGAAATAATATTTAATAAATGTTATTTCAAAATATGTCACACTTAAAAAATAATAAATGTATGTTTCAAAACTGCACTTAACGCAATTAATGTACTTGCTAAAAATATATGTTTTTATTTATAATGTAATAATAAATGAAAAATAAATACAGGCAATTAATGCAAAAACATTTCTATTTATTATCTGTTTTTTTACATCAATATTTTCTTTGCAATAAAATGTATTTATATATTACAAAAACATGGTTCAAAATACTATGGGGTCATTAGGATACCGCACGCCATCCTATATGATAATGGGACAGCCCGCCATAAGGGCGGGGTCCCGTTGGGAGTATAAGGGTGCGCCCACCACAGTGGCAGGCGCATCCTGCATTTTTAACATTGTGGCGGGCATCGCTCTCAGCACCGCCCGCCAGAATGCTAAAAATGCATGTGTGCATTTGCATACACATAGCGGCAGGCACCCGAAGTGCCTGTTGCACCCCCCACTTTGCATTCACCATGGGGGCCCGCAGGTGGCCCCTGAAGTGAAGACTTCCTGCCTTTCTGTGGTGGCATTGCCGCCACGGAAAGGCATCTGTTTTAGCCCCTACTAATATGGCTGGCATTGTCTGATAGGCACCGCCACCATATTAAACCTTTTGCGACCGGGACGGAAAAGCGGCGGACGGTCTTTCTGTCCACCGCGATCCCCGCCATAGTAATATGGTGGGGGGAAATGGGTGGTGGGCGGGCAAGGATGTCGGGTGGATCACCTCCACCCGCATGGCGGTGGTGATCCGCCCGACATCCTAATGGGCCCCTATGAGTGTAAAATAAGATGTACTTTTAAAAAAAATGCTTTTAATTACTAAAAAATGCTAAACACTACACATATATAATATCGTATTCCCAATCCAATGTAGCGTAAATTAGGGAAGGTGCTGGAAACTAAACATACATAATTTAGTATTCCCACTCCAATCAAGCTTCACTCAGGGATGGTGCTGGACACTAAACATACATAATTTACTGGTCCCACCCCAATCTACCGTAAGTCAAGGAAGGTGCTGGACACTAAGGGCCCTATTACGATTCTGATGGTCCACCAGACTTGTGGTGATGCAACAGCCACTCCTTCACCGGCTGTCCAACCCTCCCGTTAGGAGTTGGGCGGTAGGACAGCACAGTTCCCTGGTGTTGGAGTGTCTGTCAGAGGCTGAAATATACTTGGTGGGACGCCATGGTCCTGCCACGCATAGTACAAGTTTCCTCTATTCCAGGGGTTACATGAAGGTTCTTCCATTATGTAAAACGTGGAGGAGAGTAAATTAAGGGGATCCTGTAGGGCCCCCTTAGCCTCAACCTCATGTGGATGCACACGGGGGAAAAACATGTTCCCTCCTGTGTGGATGCACATTGGTTCCTGCACGGCTTGGACTATCGAGTCAATGCCATGCAGGTATATTTTAGTATTGTCCCATTCAAAAAAGGCACTGCCATGCGACCGCCATGTCAACCGCCTGCCAGACTACTAAAAAGTTGCAATCCGGTTGGCTGGCTGGAGTGAACTGGTGGAGCGGTGGTGCAGGGGAACACCACTCCACCAAAAGTCATAATCATGTACTAAAGATACATAATTTCTCACTCCAACATAGTTTACATCAGTGAAAAATCTGGGCACTAAGAATAAATAATACACTATATATACCCCTAGATATCTTAAGTCAAGGAAAGTGCTCGACACTCAACAAGCATAACTTATTATTCCTACTCTAATATATATAAAAATAAACTAGATACTTATCAGAAAACATACATAATCTACTAATATGACTTGCGAATAACCCAAGTTAGTAAAATACACAACACAATATTTAATAAATAAAGTATTTATCTCTGCAAAAAAAAATAAGCTGAAATTGTTTTTAAAAATAAATGTATTTAATTTTTCATCTACAATTTTTTAACAAACAAACTAATATTCACAATAATACAGGAAGAAATAAATGGCACAGTAGAACAATGAATAAATGAAGGTAGAATTCTTCTATGAGGCCCACTGGAGGGTTGTATATTATTTGGTCCTGTGTTATTGTGAATAGATGCAGAACCCAACAATTGGTAAAATCGGCATTAAAATGAACTACAGTTCCCAGTGTGCAGTTTTGCAGTGATGTCATCAGTGATGTCATTTGAGGTGTCATCAGTGATGTCATGAGTGATGTCACTGACCATGGCATGAGTGATGTCATATGTGACGTCATCAGCAGTGCATTGCGGCTGCACGAGTTATAGTTAGCTGAACTAACTATAGTGGGGGAATTTCAATGGTTTTGTATGAGTGAAATGTCCAGCTAACTATAACATGTGTGAAACCTATGGTTTTTTCAGTGAATTTCTAAGGTTTTTTAATGCTAATTTGTAACTATAACGTGGCTGCATAATATGTTTTTTTAAGTGAATTTCTAAGGTTTTTAAGTGCTTATTCCTAACTATAACGTGGCTGAAACCTATGTTTTTTTCAGTGAATTTCAAAGTTTTTGTAAATGATAATTTTTAAATGTATTAATTGTTATATTTGTTTATACTAATTTACTACATTGTTTTAAAGTATTTATTTTTAGATATTTTATTTTTTAAATGACATGACATATTTGTAATATAATTCGATTTTTTTTAAAAAATATATTGAAATTGTAATATTTTTTGTTTTATTTTATATTTTTTTAATTTATATATATTTTATATAGCAGGCAATGAAATCCTATGGAAAATATTTCAAGTTACTAATACGTTCAGTTAAATTTACTTTTAAGGAATAGTAGTGAGCTGAAAGATGCAGCACTGAGGTCTCTCCAGATAACAGGTGAGTAAATCGGAATTCGTAGTTCAGGTGATTTTTGATGATTTTTTTTAATTTCCAAAATTCCACACTTAGAAAAACTTTCAAGTGAAACCTGTCAATATTAGCCTATGGAAGGAAATTCAAGTTACTGTAAGTATGGTTAGAATTACTTTTCAGGATCAGTAGTGGGCTGAAAGATGCAGCACTGAGGTCCCTTCTGATAACAGGTGAGTAAATTGGAATTCGTAGTTTGGCTGATTTTAGAGGAATATTGTGCTCAATAGTGAAGGAAGGGTGCGTGGCCTGAGGTGACATGTGTGCAAACACGCCCTGTGGCGCGTTTTAGTTTGGGGAATTAATTCCTCTTCAATCCTGAGGTCCCCTGTGAGCCAACTATCCCACCAGGTACCTCCAGTATGCGCCAGAGAGCTGCATTGCAGAGAGGTGTTCAAAGGACATGTCCCCTTTTTACAACACTCTGCAACGCAGCTCAGTGGCACTTACTGGAGGTACATGTTGGACTAGTTGGCCCCTAGGGGTCCCCTGGATTGAAGAGGAATTAATTCCCCAACTTAAAACGCGCCACAGGGCATGTTTGCAAACATATCACCTCAAGTCCCCTTGCATACTGGGGGTCTATGGGGGCCAACTAGCCCACCAGGAACCTCTAGTATGCACCAGGGGGCTGCGTTGCAGAGGGGTGTAAAAAGGGGCGTGGCCTCATTACACCTCTCTGCAACGCAGCCCCCTGTTGCATTTGCAGAGGGGGAACTAATTCCCCTTGCATACTGGGGTCCCTTAGGGCCAACTAGCCCACCAGGAACCTCCAGTATGAGCCAGGGGGCTGTGTTGCAGAGAGGTGTAATGAGGCCATGCCCCTTTTTACACCTCTCTGCTACGCAGCCCCCTGGCACGTTTGCAGAGGAGGAACTAGCTCCCCTATATACTGGGGGTCCCTGGGGGCCAACTAGTCTACCAGGAACCTCCAGTATGCACCAGAGGGCTGCGTTGTAGAGAGGTGTAATGAGGCCACGCCCCTTTTTACACCTCTGCAATGCAGGCCCTGCTTTGCTATTAAATTAGCTGAATGTGGAAAAAGGATCAAAAAAGAAATATAATTGATTCAAAAAATGAAAATATACAAATGTTATCAATGCTGAATAACATCTAAATTGAGCCATTACTGGATTATATGTGGCACATTGGTTTGTGTTGATGTAGTCTTGTTTGTATGAACCTTTGTGTAAAAGTAATGTATTAGTTGTGTTTAAAAAAATGTTGGTCTTGTACATTGTTAAAAGTATTATGTAAATTGTGATATATGTAAATATGTGTATGACACTTATGTGTTCTGGATAAGGATAAAAAGTCTTTACAAAAAGAAAAGAGTCATTTAAAATAGGGTGAATAATTACCCTATCACCAAAAGAATATAGTGTGGTTGTTTACAAAGTAGTGCATAAGTAAAAAGGACACCAGGTTGTTTCTCGTTTTAATTTTACAGAAGGCCTTACCTGGGTCCAGTCTCTTGGGGCTATCTTCCCCTTCTTACAACAGATATTAGAAGGTAACATTTGCAGAGGGACTAACCTGATCCTTGTATCCAGCTCATACTCCATCACACTGTCAATGAACTTAGGACTTTCGGCTGGTCTCCACAGACGGATAGCCTGGACTTTTAGGCATTGTACTTACCTTACATTTTTGAAAATACATATATTTCTGCTGATTGTATGTTTGCCCATTTGGTGTCATACAATTTAATAAATGGTACTCTATTTTGCTAAATTGATGTTGGATATATCTTGTGCTGTGTTTTCAATTCTTTATTCTTTGTGTGCTGCATATATACTTTACACATGGCCTCTAAGTTAATACTGATTTTCTGTCATGCTTCCAGAGGGTTAAGCACAGGTTGATTTTGTGACTTTTTGTGGTTCACCCTCTTCAGTATTGTGGTTGTTGCTTGCCAAGAAACAACCCATCCTTGCATAAAACCATTGGATTCTTCAAGCAGGGAGGTACTGACCTCACCTCAAACTTGCAAATTATATGCAGATACCTAATCAGGAGGCCTTTGTTTAAACCTTATTGAATCATAATACAACATATACCAACTTTCACATCAGCAAATCTACTTTTACCAGAAACAGAATACCATTATGGGCAATACTGAAGCTTGAGGTCTTACAATCCCACAAAAACCCTTATATTACCAAGCCACCTACTCACCCAAACCAGGTGACAAGATCCTTTCGTACAACTTGGCACACAAGTCATAAAACAGTGGGTATAGATCCCTTCATTTAAGCCCCTTAGTGTAGAATGTGGGATTTCAGATTGTGTCCACTCCTGTCACCAGGATACTTGATCCATGAGAGGATTCAATAAATTAGAACAATGGTTCTAAGTAGACCAATTTATAACATTATCGACCTGTAATAGAATTTGGCACTATACCCAGATGATACATTGCATGAAATTGCAGTGTGAAACAATGACAGCGACCCTCTAGAAATGACCAATAAAAAGCTACCGACCGGGCAAATACAAAACTGTCATCTAAAGTGTATTCTACTCCCAGAGTTTTGGCCACTTGCAATTTCTAGACCAATGCCATCTCACATTACTACAACACAGCTACCTTGCTTGAGAGACACGAGAGAGGCCTGAAGAAGCCAGGCTCATTTTTGTTTTTTAAATGCAAAAGAACAATCAAATACCCATCAATACCATCTTTAGCAGTAGCAGTTGGGATTTCAGGAAAGTTAATTTTGATATGTCTCCTTTGAGGTTTAGATATTTAATCACATCATTAAACATTGAAATTTGAGACGCTTAGAACTTTTTGCTGGTAAAAACTATAGGGGCTGCGGGGCTTGGGACCGGCCGCACATGAGATTACAATACGATTATGATGCAACTGCCACCATGGTGGTTGCATCGTGTATCTCTAACATTGCAGGAGGTGCTGCTGGCTGCACCACTCGCCGCAATGTCCAAAATGCACTGTTGGAATTTCTCTGCACTACGTGACAGGCACAGGGTGCAGGGAAATGCTATGCTACCCCCCAGTGCCCACCCCCCCCCACACAAGGGGGGCCTACAACAGGCCCCCACATGCAATCCCCACCAGCCTGTGAATGGCAGTTGAACGCAGCTGGCAGGGATGAAGCATCCTAATAGGTATGCTTTCTAAATCTGCCAGGCAATCAAAAGAATTGTCTGTATCTGACTGCTTGTGGACAGTCTTCCCATCCGCCAGCAAACCACCAGCCATCGTAATTTAGTGGGCAGAGAATTGCTGCAAGGTGGCCGCGGATCTGACAACCGCAGGCTGCCGGTGGCGGATTCACCGCTATAGTAATCAGGCCATATGTCATGTGTGTCCTCTATTCTATACTAACACAGGTCTAATCTCTTGTTCTGTATCTGCTATTGTTTTTATTGATGTTTTTATTGGTCACCCACAATTACATGCATCAGTGGATGAATGTGTGTTTCATTCCAAGGGTCAAGGGGGGCAGAACAATGCATCCACTACTTACCAGAGGGTGTGATCCAGCTAGCATCTCAGTTTGATGTTCTTGGAGTTCATGGTAGTACAGGTTTCTTTCAAGGCAGCTCCATACTTTAGGAGCCACAAGTGTGAATCGCTAGTTGGAGTTTCATGATACAGCAATAAATAACATGAGGACACACAGTAAGCTCAAAAGCATGCTAAGGAATGTGTAAAATGCATAATAGAAATTGAGGAACATATCAGTGCCCAGTAGCACCCTCATTTTCAGAGTACAGAGATAGAACAATTGCCAGAAAATCAATGAAAATACTGATGACCGCCTTCAAGAGTACCATGCTAATCCTAGATAAAATCAATTAAATAGACAAGATTTCCAGAAACAAATTAAAAACATATTCCTAGGCTCAATGACAGCACACAGAATCCTAGCACAAATGAAGAACAACAGACAGGGCTCAATTCACATAACTAACTTAAGACAAAATCCTAAACTTACTACTTTTGGTATTCACAGAAGTTAGGATTTTGTCTTAAGTTTGTCTTAAGATAGACTTAAGACAGACTTAAGACAAAATCCTAACTTAAGTCTGTCTTAAGTCTGTTTTAAGACAAACTTAAGACAAAATCCTAACTTCTGTGAATACCGAAAGTAGTAAGTTTAGGATTTTGTCTTAAGTTAGTTCTGTGAATCAGGCCCGAAGTTCTGGAGAATATATGTGAACACCCCTGCTCTCTTTAACCCAAAGATGACACAAATGAACAGGCATAAATGCACAAATTGTGGGTAAACATACGTGATGTCGGACCCGGCCCTTTTGGCAGGTTCACCCCGAGACTTTTTGCTTTTTCCTAGCCTGTTTCTGTGACCTGGTGTTGGTGATTTTAGGCCTCTGCGCACTTTTTCACTGTGGTACAGTGTAAGGTGCTTGAGCTCTCTGTGAATGTGTGGTGAGGGACCTGCCCTCCCATAGGAATGAATGGGGAATATGTATGCCCATGGTAGTTCCTGATGTGTGGGGAGTGCAGGGTCGAGTTTGGTATGTGCAAGCTCTTGAGATTGAATGCTCCGCAATGGTATATGTGGCATGATTGTGTCTAGTGGAGAAGTGCCACTTTTAGAAGTTGGCATATTTGTGTAATTTGTGTCTGGCGTGTGATTGGCTGAGGCTGGCTGGTGAGCCTGGCTCCAAGAGTCTGGGAGGGTCTGCCCCGGTGATGAATGGAGTGTTTAGCATGCTGATGTGAGGGGAGGAGTGAGCCTGGGCTTGCTTGTGGATTGACTGTCTGGTCTGAGGTTCCTGAGTGAGGCTGGGTTTTCCCCACACAATGCTGGCTCCACCCCCTGGGGTGCGTCTGATGTCCCTAGCCTGGCCAGAGAAAGGAATTTCCTATAACCAGTTGTAGCTGGTTCTCACACTGCCTGCACCCTGCTAGACAAAGGAATTTACAGTATAACAAGGGGCTGTGTCCCCTTACAATTTGTTCTTGTTTCTAACTTGAATTCTGCCAGGGGCTTGCTGCTGCTTGGGCCCAGGGGAATCCCTGACTCTTGGAGCCAGGCTCACCAGCCAGCCTCAGCCAATCACACGCCAGACACAAATTACACAAATATGCCAACTTCTAAAAGGGGAATCCCTGGGCCCTGCCCAGCCCCTGGATACCTGATGGACTTGTCCTGGACCCCTGATAGACTTGTCCTGGACCCCTGAAGGACTTTTTGCTGGACATTGCTGCCCAGGACTTTTGGGGACCCCTTTGCCTGGCTCTCCTGCCCCCTTCACTCATGGGGACTGCTTTAGTGCTTATAGCGCTGGGAGAGCGCTTTATTTGGTCCCATAGCGAGCGTGTCGCCAACACGAATTTTGCGTGAGGATTTGCAGGTGCCTACCCTGCGACTTTGCCCGTTTATTTAATTATTTTGCGAGTGCCCACCTGGCTTCTCTATTTTATTTTAATTTTGAGGGTGCCCACCCCTCCTTATTGTCCCCGTTTGGTCACCGCCGCGGTCGGGCTGCAGAGAGGAAGTCAAGCACTTGTGGTCGGGACGTGGGCAGAGCCTGCGCTCGAGCCGGAAGTCCCGCCGGCCGGCCAGGGAGAGAGGCAGCTGGCCATGGAATGGCCGCCCGGGGCCATTCATGAGCTGTGAGGGAGCCCTAGGAAAAGCAGGAAGCTGTCCGGCGTAAGGGAGCCCCGAAATGGACGAGCGGGAGGTCGGGAGTCCACCCCGCCTCCCGGAGTATGGCTGGGACGAGGAGGAGGTCTGCAAGCCGGTGAGTGGTGCCCTTGTGTGCACGTGAAGGCAGGAGGGCATCGGGGCAAATTGCCGGTGCCCACCCCCCTCCAGTGGTGCTGAGTTCTTGCGGGGGGTGCTGAGAGGCCCCCGTGAGGCCCCACTTGTTGTTTGAGCCCTGAGGGGCTCACAGCGCGAGGCCCCGTATGCTGTTGGTGCAAGCAGGGCGGCCCCGGTTGGTAGTGGGTCGCCCCAACGTTGTAGAGCCCTGAGAAGGCTCCAAAGAGGCATTGATTTACCTATGCGCCCCATGTGATTGTGCCTTAGGGCGGCCCCAGATGGCAGTGGGCCGCCCCACCATTTTGACCAACATCCTGGGGGCATGTTGGTCAGAGCCACGAAGCTCTAAAGGGGCTCTGTTTGTTTAAGGAGCTAAAGTGGCTCCCCCCCGCCCCCCTTACTTTTGAGAGGAGCCAAGGTGCTCCAAGGCCCACATTGATTTTTAGAGTCCCCCCGGGGGACTTGGGGCATATTTGTTTTACAGCCTGTGTGGCTCCAACGTTCTGCGCAGTGTGATGTCAGAGCCTGTGTGGCTCCAACGATTGAGCGCAGTTATATCCAAAGGGTCAGTGAGGACCATCTCGCAGTTTTGTTTCCCAGCTGCCCAGCAATTAGTGGGCTGCTCCACCGTTTAGGTCCTCAGGTGCCCAGCAAGTAGTGGGCACCTGCAACGTTTAGGTTTTGCGCCAGTGGCGCACCCCTGACTGGCGCTGCATTGGCAGCGCGCCCTGACATTCTAGACACAGGGCTCTTTAGTCCCTTTATTAGATGGGGGCTGGTATGTGATTTTATTTAGGCGCAATGTGATTATCTATGTGATGGTAATTGCCTAATGTGAGTTTTGTGCAATGTGATATGGTGCTAGGAAATGTAATGCATTTAATATGATTACGCACCTTGACCTTACACCCCTTTTGAAGGCATCATGTGTTTTTGCGCTATTAAGTTATGTTCTAGCACCTCTGAAAGTTTTTATGCATCATGTGTCTTCCTTGATTTTACACCTCTGAATGTGTTGGTTTATGCATCATGTGTTTTTCCTTCCCTGCACCTCTGAATGTGTTTTTGATGCATCATGTGCCTTGTCATTACACAGCTGAATGTATGTTTTCTGCATCATGTGTTTTTTCTTCTCTACACCTCTGAATGTTTATATGCATCATGTGTAATGTGTTCTTGCTTATACCCCTAGAAGTATTTGATACTTAGGTGGTTGTTCTTTCTAGTACAGGTGGTCCTAGTGATGTCCTGGTTCCCTGCGTGACATTCTCCTAAGGTGTTTAGGGTTGCGTAGGTGGTACCTACCTGTTACCAGTAGTTACTGGTTGTGATCTATAATTGTTATTTTGTGCTATACTTATTCTAAGTTCTAGAAGTGCTATTTCTAAAAGTGTTGACTTTGACAGTAGCCCATGTGGCCCTGTCTTGAACATAATCCCTTGTGAATATCGCCCGTGCCAGTTGGCACCATGTATATTGTGTGATACCATCTGATGTGTTTTTACAATACAAAAGTTATTTTATAATAACCTTGTGTGGAGTTCCTTTTGTGGTGTGCCTAGAATGTTGTTGCTGGTGTGTTCTGGCGCAAATGCATTACGCATTGGCCTCCGAGTTTAGCCTTACTGCTCGTGCTAAGCTACCAGTGGGTGAGCAGGGGTTATCTTGGCGTGTGACTCCCTTGCCCTGACTAGAATGGTGGTTTCTGCCTAGCTTTGGCGTCAGCCTTAGCCAACCAGAAATAGCCAGTTCTAACACGTGACTGTTGCTTTACACCAAATCTAGCAGATACATTGGGAAGGTGATAGAACAATCAAGGAAAATATTTTGTCCACCCAGATACCCATTCTTATTTCAAACAAACATGTTTGGCACATAAGGAAAATCCTGGACTCATTGAGGAAATATATGTAATCACCTGTATCACCAAGAGCCCTGTCACACACATGACAAAAAAGAAAAACCATGAATGGGATTCAATCGCGGTCATCCCCAGGGCCAAGCACTTTGAAACACATAGCACAAAAGGTATCAGAATACAAATAATTTGAATAAAAATATCTCCACAAGAACCCAGACTCATAGCTCCCACTATAAAATGTGGCTAACATTATTTAAAGGACTTACATAAAGCCCAAGCCTTCAGATAACAACTCTGTTTATAAAACAAGGTTCCTACAGATGCACCCACATGCATCAACCTATTTAGGAAGTGCAAACGGTGCGAATCGTTAAAATCGGCCGTTTGCACTTCCTAAATAAGTTTTTGGGATGCATCATGCATTTTTGTGAAAATCGATATTTTTAGCGATTTCCAAAAATGCGATTGCTTTTAAGGAATCGCAAATTTGCGATTCCTTAAAAGCAATGCATGATTGTTTTTCTAATTGCGAATTAGCAATTAGGAGGTGCAAATTACCACAAGGTTTAACCTCGTGGTAATTTGCGAAAAGTTTTGAAAAAGCTAAAAAATGCATTTTTTAAACGTTCATGTTTCAGACACACATGTCCTAACATGCACTTCAAATTACATTTCTGGGGTGCGGGGGGGGGGTCCCCCCTCTGCACCCTTGGAATGCATTAACAAATTCCGATTTTCAAAAAGAAAATCGCAATTTGTTAAAGCCTTCCCATTGATCCCTATGGGCCTTTTGGCCCATAGGAATCAATAGGAATTGCGAATTCGCATAATATTTGCGATTCGGTAAAAATTGTGATTTTTACCGAATCGCAAATAATTTGCGAAAATATACATGCATCCCATTTTGCGAATTCCAAATTGCGATTCCCTATTTTTCGCAATTTGGAATTTGCAAAAGGCCGGGATGATGCATGTGGCCGGTAAAGTGTTAAGATAACAGTGAAAGCACAGAGTCCCCAGTAGACACGTCAAGCATGATTACTTATCACCCAGGTATTGTGACACATTTGGTAACATGAGTAACAGAAGTTAATGGCCACACCTGTATTACATGCAATGCATTAAACCAAATTAGTACTACAGCCTATGATATTCATATATCAAGATGGCAACATATCTGGGTGAAAATGAGGAAATTGAGGCAGAAACTGAATGTTGCCCTTTCTTCCCCTTTCAAGGGGCAGAAGTTGTAATAGCCTATTCGATGTGTGTATCAGTGATACCAGGTGTTTTATGACGTATCAAATGATGTGCCCCATACAGCACATTCTAAGGGTATTGCAAGTCAATTTGGATGTTCATGAGCATAAAAAGGAAAGAGCTAAAGGCCGAGTTAATTAATATGGGTGTGGAACTCCGAGGGGACTTGCAATATCCATATCATATCCAACAGCATCTACTTTATTCTATATAATGCATGGTTGCACGTCACTTTTCCCACAAACCACGTAATCCTTGGCACTTAGCTCTTTCATATGAAAGGGAGGGCATGCTTGCAAGCATGAAGAATGAAAGTAGAATCTCTAGTGCAAACGTAAACACAACATAAACGCTGTTAGGTACTGCATAAAGACAGAACAAGTTTCATGCAAGTCAGTTTTTTAAAAAAAGTGCAGTAGATCAGAATATGTGGAAACATGAAGAAGGTGTCTAACTTTTCTCTACTTACCTAAGAAGTGTAAACAATACACATGTTGTCTTAAATAACTCCTTTCTGCTTATCATTGTTCATCTCGTAAAACAGAGCAGAAGTAAAAGACACTTTTTATTTTCGTTTTTATGCTCCGTGTAATGCATTCCACTCTGGCTGCATCCACTGCGTTACATCAGAACTCAAATGTAATAAGGTTTTACTGTTGAGCAGCTATGCCATATCTTTATTACATGTGACTGGGTGGGAGGGGGGTGACAAATCACTGATTATAAGGAAATTAAAACAGGTTTTTTATACAGGGATTACAGTATTGGTTGTATTGTAGTAATGCAATGCGTAAAAGGGCATTAGTAATACACTTACATAAGCCCTCTGCCCTTCCATCAGACTCGGCCACTAGTCCGGGGCATGGGGCAGCATAAACGGAAAGCTAAACAGAGAAAAGATATCTCTTTGGTGCACCCTATGCCAAGTGAAAGTAAACCTTTCATAGGTGGTGATAGGTGGCTTGTTTAGTTCCAGCTCTCAGTGAAATGCATGGGTGAACCTTGTGTTTTTGTAAAAATAGTGCATCCCTGTGCCACAGCAGGGCGTTATCAATTTTGGAGTTTCCCCATACATGTTTGTAGCAGTTTTATATAGCGCAATTAGGCCCAACTGCTAAGAATGAGCACCAGTTAAATTACACAAGGTAAAATTCCGTGCGCCTCATTTATGAAAAGTGACGCATCGCTGCGTGAAAACAGCGATGCGTCACTTTTCACTGCGCCCTCCTTGCGACACCAATGATGCGTCATATTTACAGTATGACGCATCATGGCGCAAGGAGTTACAGATACGTCAGTATTTCTGATGTATCTGTATGGCGCAAAAGTGACGCAATGCTGGAGTGTGTCACAAAAGTGACACAACTTCAGCAATGTGTCCTTTCACATGGGGCAAGCCCCATGTGAAAGATACTGCATCAGTCTTACGCCTGCTGTGAGGCAGGCGTAAGAAATTTACGCATTTGTGTCTTAGAAGTGGCGCAGTGAAATCTGATAGATTTCACTGCGTCACGTCCATGACCCTTTCTTGCGTCAATACGCCCCCCTTGCATACATTATACCTGGCACAGGTATAATGTGGCACAGGGGTTTACAAAGTGACAGATCTACCTAGATGCGTCACTTTGTAAATATGGCGCAACAAGGTGCATTTTTTACGCCTCTGGTGCATCACAAAAAGTGACACACCGGCGGCGTAAAAGTGACGCACCGGCGGTGTAAAAGTGACGCACAGCCTCATAAATGAGGCCCCTTTTGTTTTATAGACAGGGAGATGAAGTTATTATCCCCAAATCACCAGATTACGAGACAGATAATGCCGTGAGGCAGCGTCCTCTCCCATATATTGGTAAGAAAACAATACCAGGCCCTTCCACAGATCGTTTTGTGCACCCCAAATTAAATCAATATTTGCTATATACTACAGTATAATTAAGGAAAGTATGAAGCAGTCTGTAAGAACGACAATACTTTAGTATGAGAAACAATCATGACACTTATGCTTACATGTGAAACTCCAATGTCGAAACGGGTTCAAACTGATTTTTCCAACCAGATTGAAAAATGGCTCTGTATGCAAATTACTGAATGGGTAAGAAGTTTGATTCAGAGCTCGGGGTGAGTGAAAACATGCAGAGTGACCTCACGATTGAACAAATACATAATGAAGATATAAAACTACACTGGAGAGGAACTGCACTTTGTCACATGGTATCATTTTTTCACCAGGCACTGCTACCACACTGAAATAATAAGGTCCTTGAAAAAGAGGCCTACGTGTCAGACAGAATAAACACACCATCTTCACCTCTCTCTCTGTCAAGCCCTCCATGCACAAGTTTGCCCGCACATTGGCCATACACCAGTGTCCAGACTTGCAATCCCTGGCAATAACTACTGGACCTCAGCAGCTTGTAACCTGGTATCCAGCCTGACCTGCGGATGGCCACCAACAAGAGACTGTTTATAAATGGGGGAATTGCTTTAAAACCTTCATCAGTGAAGTCAAAGTGAGCAAACACACCCTGGGTTGTGTCTGTAGTCCCCACAGTCCTTAACATGCTGCCACGTCCAAACTGGGCAATACATCACTGCAAAGAAAACTAGTATTGTGGACACTGAACTAGCCACAAAAGACTCATCCTGGAGCTTGACCAGATATGCTAACTAGTTGTCCAGTACAGGTGCCACAGGGGATTGCTTGTCTTCCACATTCAAGGCGATGAGGCTAAAGTCTCAAGTTTCACTTATCTGCTGTTGTGGCGTCTGTCTATCAACTAGGCTAAGAATGCATAACTTTTCATATATTTTACTAAAATTGTCCTCACAGCTGTGGGTGAGCATTACACCCCTTACCTGACTATTCATACTATCCTCAAGGATAGTGTGACTAGTCCATGAAGCTACTACTGCCACAGAAACCTGCACAATGTTGGAAATGTGGTTGTTGTTGACTGGGATATGAGCACTGGTTAAGAAGCAGCCACAATCCTAGTTGTGGTAAGAGGCAGACAAATCCTAAATTAACCTGTGCTCACCTACTCGTAGCGTGGCACAGATCACTCCATCTTAACTTTAGAGGCAGCGTGTAAAGTATTTGTGCAACACTTCCACCAGCAACACAGTGAAAATAACACAGAAAAAGATACCACATGAAGTTAGAAAGACATAGTCTAATTTAGTAAATAGAACAAGACCGGAATTACAAAAATCCAATTAGTAGAACGGGAGATATTGAATTTCAAATTATTTAACCCCTTGCGTGCTGCCGCCGGCCATTGGCCGACGCGAGCAATACCCACCGCAGTTAAGGCGTTAATTAAAAGAGTGCCTAGAAGCAAAACGAGCAATTGGGGATATCTGGTTGTGCCGGACCGGGACAAATGCGCAAGTTTAGGACAATTGCTAGGTGCAAACAAATTTTACCACAGTGGTATGAAAACAGGATGCTGCAACCGGCAATGCACAATTAGAGTGTTTGTGCAGATTGTGTTATATTTGGTTGCGGTGGTGTCATGCTCTGTTGTTTTATATGCTGCTGCGTTTTTGTGCTGCATTAATGCAATGTGATTTAGATGCATTGATGTGTTGTGTTGTAGTATTTGTGCTGCATTCTGCCTTGACTTCTTAACTATGACATGCCCTGCTATGTCTCTCGATCTCTGTATGTTTATTGTGTTATGTTCTGTGGTTTGCTTTAGATATGCCAACAATGCAGCTACATTTCAGGCCAAAAAACATTGAATTTCTAGTGTATGGCAACATTTACCAATTTCTATGGTGGCACATTGGTCATATTCCTGTTTTTCAACTTCTTGAGACACCAGTCTACTTAGAACTGTGTCAGAGAGTGATAGGCAAAGTTACAAATATTGTGCTTACTTTCCATTGCAAAACTTGGTTTGTGTTGGAAAAATGCCTGAAAGTAGTATAAACATTTATGGCTAGGGTGGTACTTAGCTGTCCCCATGTAACAACCTTATTTACTATCAAAGGTAGACAGGGTTAATGCAAAAAAAAAAACCTCTTTGAGGCCGGTGTTAAAAAGTAGAAATTAATGGACTTCTGCAAACCTTTCTGGCTTTGCATGTGTGCTAATCAGCACAGCCCACATCCAAAGTAGGAAATGTCTAGTATTATTTAATTGAAGGGTACCCTTCTTTTACAAAACCTATGCTAGACTTGCCACAAACATCTTTGGACTTTTGCATAGTTGTGTGAAGGCAGCCTGATTGTGCAGCAGCTCTAAGGAAAGAACTGGGAAGCACCATATCTTAGTAGGCATCAAGCTGTCCTGCTCTCCCTCTAACGCAACACAGCACAACAGCTTGGGTTGCTGTGCTGTGCTGCATGAGTGTTTAGTGCATCTTCCCCAGAGTGTTATGTTAGTGCTCACAGTCCTTGCTGTCCTGGATTCTAACTTTGCGTTCCCTGTGCTCACATTATATATTAACACCTAAGGTCTGTAACTAGCTCACCCACTCAGGTCACACAGAAGGCACACAAAAAGCACTGTTGGGCATGGTGTTTCTGGTTGACCTACTGATAACACAAGTTGGGTCGTAAATGTAGCATTAATGTTTAAAACACCTTCCATTTTAAAGCACCCTCTCTCATTTGACCTGATCTAAAGCCTTTGAGATGTAAAGTGACAAAACTATGTCCATGCGAAACATGCAGGGTAGCTGGGTCAGAGGAGACTTGAATTCATGAAAAATCCAAAGAAAGGCAAATTGAAGGAAACGCACAGCAACTCTTTGTGTTATATTTCTCATAAACGTCCCCCTTACCTTCAAGCAAACAACACAATGAGCTTAGAATGAAAGAGCCCTGTCACTGCAAAATTCCCATCAAAAGAGAGGATGAAACACAGCAACAGATAATACACCAGAGGAGGCTATATTTTACTTAAGATAAACTATACACAGAAATGCAACAATTCACCTTTGAAACGTTCTTGATCACAGTCCCTTGTTCGCTGGCACAGTTTATAAACCATTTCTCCATGAGTTTATACCCACTGGGCCATTAAAGTTGGTCATTAAAGGGTGTGGATGCTAATCTAGAGACATGCCCTCTAAGGGGTAGACAAACTAAGAGGTAAATATTGACAAGGGAATAAATGGGCTCCAATAATTTATTTTTCTTTAAGTTTAACATTTTTATTTCCAGGTGTTAAGCAAGATCAAAAGAGAGGTGCAAAATACACAACATAGTGCACAAATGCAAAGTGAAAATAAGTGAAAATAGCATTTAAAGAGGTTATCAATGGCAGCACACAACTCATTAAAGACTACAGCCTCAACAGTAAAACAGAATAGCAGGGTGTAGTTGTTAAAATATACTCTAAACATAAATTATTAGGCTGAGAAAAGGTTATTTTGCGGTTCTAGATTTCATAAGTCAATGAACTTGCAGTCATGAGGTTCCTTTACTACCACCTGCTAGGATCATAGGGAACAAGAGATGGTTTGCTTGATAAAGAAGGCGGACCACCGAAGTGTATCTGTAAAGGTAGTGGGAGTCAGTGTAAGAAATGCATGATAAAGTGGATCATTCTTACCCAAGTAGCAGCCTGGTTACAGCGAAGCATTGCCCGCAGAGAAGGAACAATGTTGCCCATATCCCAAAATAAGCAGAGTTAATCAAATTTGGAATTGACACTGATCCAGGCTTACAACACTGAATGAAAAAAATCATCTGCAATCAGCAAGTTGAAGTCATGTGACAGGAACATGTAGTCATGAGTTGCTAAGAATATTATTAATATGTAGCGCCATGCACAGTGGCACTTGATTGTGTGATGTGTCAGCAGTTCTCTAAAGAGTATTCTTCTTGTTTTTTGCAGTGTCCCTCCACATTGTTGCCCCTCTTTTGACTACTAGATGCTGGTTTTTGACTCATGTGTGCCATGGGCTCTGCTATCCAGACCCAGGAAATGTGTTCTGATTAAAAGCACATGTAAATTAGGTATTAGTATGACAACCTACCTATTAATCTCTAGTATATGGTAAGGCATGTAGGTTTAGAGGTCCAGTAGATTTAATGCACTTAAGTGTGCATTATTATGCTGCTTGCTGTCATTTTAAAGATAGCCCTGCCTTTCAGGCTGCCTTTTCAATAAAATCATATGCACATTTGACTTTCCAAAGTTTCAAACTACCTTATTTTTACATATAGATTCACCCAAAAGGTCTCCCCAATGTGCCCCAGGGGTAGGGTGCTTTGTAACTATAAGCAGGGGTATTACAAAATATGTTTTGTATGCCCTGGTGAGAGAAAAACAGCTAATCTTGTTTTTCCTCATTAGTTCACATTGGCTCTGTAGGCTAGCATGGCGACACTTTAATAAAGTATAGCTATTGATAGGAGTGAGCTACAATTATAATTCAAAGTATAACAATTATAGTTAGAATACATTCAACAAATTGCCCAAGTTAGCTTCAATATAACTATCACAGAAAATAAGTTATTGAACTTTATTTTCTGGTGTGCTAAAATCCAGCCTTCCAGCAACCTTTTCTGCTTAGCCAGTCTTTGACAGGCTGAGCCAGACTGCTCTAATGAGGTGGGAAGTGGCCTTCATAGAGACAAAGAACATCTGGTGGGAGTAGAACTGCAGCTACAGCTTAAAAATCATAGCCACCGCTTCCATGATTCTTCCTGAAGTGGATAACCTGGTTCTTAGCCTGGGAACTGAGGTGGGTGCAGTCACTTTTATAATACTTTACCGCCCCCCTCACTCTATGCCCTCCTTCCCCTCATCCTTTACCGAACAGCTTGTCAATCTCATCACTTCTTCCCCTCGCGTTGCCATTTTTGGCGATTTTAACTACTGGTTCCAACACAAGGATGCCAGACCTCATGCCACTGAGCTATTTGAAGCCCTCTCGAGCCTAAATTTCACACAACTTGTTAAATCCCCCACCCACAGTGGTGGTCATATTCTCGACCACATCTGGGTTCATGGGGTTAAGTCTTCTTGGCCGCTGATCACACCTTGTGTGTGGTCTGACCATTCCCTGATTGAGACTACAATCTCTGTCGATGGTCATATCAGGGTCCCCCCACGGGAGGGCGGCGCCACCCGCAAATGGAGGGCCGCTGACTCTTCTAAATTGCTCTCCCACCTGTCACAGACCCGTCCTTCCCTCGCTAACGATACCTGCATTAATGAGCTAGACGGTAATATCTCTCACTGGCTCACGTCAGCTAGCGATATCTTTGCCCCATTAACCAAGTTCCCCCGCTCTCGGCACAGTAACTCCCATAAATGGTTTGACCTCCAACTAAAAACCCAACATTTGGAGCTACGCCAACTGGAGTGCAAGTGGAGGAGAGATTACTGCCCCTCAAGTAGAGTCACTTATGTGGCCGCTCGTAATAAATACAAAAAAGCCATCATTGCGGCCAAAACAGCTTATGCCTCCAAAAGAATCCTATAAGCCCCCTGCAAATCGAAGGAGATTTTCAAAGTCCTCGACGAATTTACTTCTGACTCCAGGACGCTCCCGACCCAGGCTCCTACGCAGGAATCATGCAATGCGCTCAGCTCGTTTTTCTTAGAGAAAATTGTTATGATTAAGGACACTATCCCAGTCACCTTCCCTGGCGCTGATTCTGTTTGTCCCCCTCATAATGCACTCTTCCTTACACACTTCCCCTTTCTTGATCCCGAATCCTTGGCCACACTGGCCGTTCGCGTCAAGTCTGGCTCACCGGACGACTGCTGTCCACCATCCATACTACGGGACATCTGCCTTACTTTACCTGATTGTATCCTCCCTCTGCTGAACTCTTCTCTCTCTTCTGGCACTGTACCCAGCTCTTTTAAGGAGGCCGTCCTGGTGCCTCTATTGAAGAAGCCCGGAGCCGACCCCGCAGTCCTGGCGAACTACCGGCCTATCTCCCTTCTGCCCTATTTCTCTAAAATACTCGAAGCCCATGTCACCGCCTGTCTCTCACAGTTCATCGAGAGCTCCAACTTTCTTGAGGCCAACCAGGCCGGTTTCAGACCCGGCCACTCCACGGAGGCAGTGATCTTGGCCGTGTTGGACGCTCTGAGAGACGGCGCTGACAGGGGTATCCCGCAGGCCCTGGTACTTTTAGATCTGTCGGCCGCTTTCGACACGGTGGACCACAACATCCTTCTCCACCATGTCGAGCAGGCCGGCATCCAGGGCCTGGCACTGGCATGGGTCGAATCTTTCCTGACCAGGAGGTCTCAGACAGTTAGTTTGGGTACCTTCAGGGCACCTAGGGAGCGTTCATTCTGCGGGGTCCCCCAGGGCTCCTCCTTATCCCCTCTTCTTTTCAATCTGTATCTCCGACCTCTTCTTTTCTCTCTAAGGCAGTGGGACGTCACCGTCTTTAACTACGCTGACGACCTGCAACTCATCTTTCCTCCTAATTCTTCTTCTGCTATTTCTAATTTTCAGGCGGTTATGTCCCACATTCTCCAGTGGATGAGCCAGAATCAACTCAAATTAAACCCAGGGAAGATGGAGCTCCTTCTCCCTGGCAAGAGCTCTACCCACTGGGGTCCGCATTTCTGGCCGGCAGAGCTTGGCCCTCCCCCCACCCCTGTGGCCTCGGTGAAGAGCCTCGGGGTCACCATTGACTCCGCGCTATCCCTCAAACCCCGGATAGGGATGGTGGTCTCTTCCTGCATGTATCAGCTGTGCAGGATCAGGAAGGTGGCCTATCTCCTGACTCCCGAAGCCCTGATTCAAGTCATCATGGCTCTCGTCCTCTCCCGCTTGGATTTCTCGAACTCTATCTACCACGGTCTGCCTAAGACCTTTCTCTTTAGATTACAGATCGTTCAGAACCAAGCGGCGAGATTGGCCTTCGGGATCCGGAAATGGCAATCCGCTAAACCTCTTCTTACCAAACTGCATTGGCTTCCTGTCATTTCGAGGGTAGCCTTCAAGATCGGCTGCCTCACCTTCAAATCTTTAACCGGTCCCTGCCCTGCCTTCCTGAAATCCCTTATCAGTCCCTACTGCCCTTCACGCAACCTTAGATCTTCTCACCTTCACCTCCTGGTCGTCCCCTCTATCAAACTCTGCAGAACCGGAGGCCGGAGATTCGCACATTTGGCCCCTAAATTCTGGAACTCTCTCCCTCCTCTGCTTAAATCTTCCAATTCACTCATTCAATTTCGCAAATCTTTAAAAACATGGCTCTTCCCACAATCTAGCTAATCTCCCTTGCCCCCCTCAGCACCAGATCAGCGCCAGGAAACCCACGGTGACAGAGCGCTTTATAAGCTTACCTTAACATAACAGAACATAACATACAGAGCAAAAGGCAGGAGGGGTGTTGGAGTAGCCAAACTGATCTTCAAAGGGGGAGTGACAGGATAGGACATATGCTCACCCCCACATCTTGCACCCCCAGCAAGACAGAAGCTGCAGTTATTGAATTAGCAGAGGGGCCGGAAGGGGAGTGTTAGGGAAACTTAGCCAATCCAGTGGGTAGGCTTAGCCAAATCTTAAACTCCAGGAGAGTTTCTTCATTTTGGATTTTAAAAGAATAGTGATTTCTGGGACAACAATATGCCACACCTTGGAGTAAGTTGTCATACCTGAGGGAGGCACCCTGTACTTCATTGTTCGGGGGTGCCCTCTTGCTGCCCCCTCAGGAGCACAAATAAATATGGGGAGCTTCCCAGTAACTGATATCCCTGTATTAAAACTGCAAGAAGAAGTAGGATTTCCCTGCTGGAATCATGGCCTACACCCAGAGGATTGAACTTTAAATGACTGCCCCTGCTGCACACTTTGGAACTGCAGCCCTAAGTACTTTGCCTTGCTTTAAAAATTGGAGGAGTGGACTCCCTGAGAGCAACAGGTTAAAAAGGCCCCATCTGCATTATCTCCAGCAAGAAGAGCCCACCTTCAGCTAGACTTTAAAGGATTTGGCCAAGTGCACTGTATGAGATGTAGTCCCAACATCCCAAGGAACAATTCAGAGCTTCTGGAACCTTGGATTGCTGTTGTGGACAATTTGGAACACCCAAAAGACCTTCTGGAGGAAGATCCAGAATGTATTTTTTCTTTAAAAATTCATATCTCCAGCTCCCTATATTGGAGTTTTGTCCTTTTGTTGTTGTTTTAATCATAAAAAATATTTTCTAATTCTATAAATTGGTGTTGGATTTTTATTGTGTGTTATATCTAATGTATTCAATGCATTAGTGTTTTTGAATGCTTTACACACCTTTCTATTAAGTTACGGCTACCTGCTCGTTGCCAGCTACCAAGGATTGAGCAAGGGATTAAATTATTGAAACATTGACTGACCCTTTTGTTGAGTTTATGGCCTTATTACTAGTGGTAAGTCATTAATTATCACTCTTAATAATCCACGTTCCTATATCTACTAATATAACTTCATTTACACTGAAGATGGCTCAATTGTCGGTCATGGCCATAAGCCCTGTAACTTTGTTCTAAGAGCTCCAGCTTGCATTGTCCGATTTTCATTGGTTTGCTATTGTCCTATTGCCATGAATTAATATTTTGGCACAGTCTCTTATATTTGCTCCTACTTCTCCCTTTAAACTTACGTCATGATGTACATGTAGGGGAGGGGACAGGTCACATTATTCAGTGGCCTAAGTAGATGCACCCACCTTGTTCTTTTCCAAGGTAATTCTCGTGGCTAGCTCTAGCAAAACCAAATATAAAATTCAGAGTTAATGTCAGTATCCCATGGTGTATTTTCTAGTAGATTTGGCATGGAGTATAAGATTCTCTTGATGGCTTGCAAAGATTTTGTGTCTATACTATCCTGATATGGTATGTGGGCTAGACTCCACAACATGGCTGCAAACTGAGAACTAATTTAATATCTTGGAAATGTTGCTTGGTTCTCTGATGAGTCAACATTGAACATCTGAGAAGGTACAACATTGAGCAGGGATGAATTTACAGGTGTTGCTATCTTAGGAGTATTTGTTATACTTGACATAGGCTCTTGCACAAACAGGTTTAGCCTAGGAATGGTTAAATCAACTGACAAGGAGTTGGAGGAAAGTGGTTCAGTGTTAATGCCACTAATTCTCTGTCAGCTTATGCTGGTAGCTATTGCACGGGTTACCCCCACTGGATTACGATGCTTCACTGGACTAGACTAGTTAGGGTCTTGTAAAATGATCACATCCGTCTCTGACCTCCCAGGATTTACTACCTTTCTTACTATTGCTGATTTAACAAACATTGCTTCTGTCTTCATATCACCAGAGATTTCATTTGCATCTGTTTTTTGACACTACAGAACTGGGCTGTCGCAGTGCAAGGTAAGGAACAACATGCATGTGGCCAAGGTATCAGTTGTAAAAGAATGGGCTGATTGACTAGGTGCATCGAAAGCCAGGATGTGCTTAATGGTACTGAAGGGATTATATGCCACCAAAGAGGCATCAAATGCCTTACTAAGCTCTACTAAATAGTAGTCTATGATTAGTTTTGCATAGTATAAGAGTTTTCTCCTCACTTCAGGCTTTGAAGATCAAATCAGGTTTATGGGTCAAGTTTTACTCCTCGTGTAGTGGTGCATAAGCCATCACTACAGTCTCTGCTGCTCACACAAAGGCCTATGTTGCCTCTCTTTGTTCATGAGCCACTAAAAAATATTGGAAGTATTGGCAACAATTTATTATAGCTGTACATTGACCTTCTTGGAACAATGGTGGATGAGTCGAGTTTGGTTATAGTCACTGTGAGTCCGGTATCCAATTGTAGTAGTACGCTCATAGGGAAGGATGATAAGGAGGGGTTGGCAGGGAAGTTGGAGGAGCACTGCTTGCACAAGCCATACCCACACCTATAACATCTGCCTCTGTGCTAGTAGTGCCCAGTGCTTCCTCCTTGTCATCCATCCAGCTTAACTCGCTCACTTTATCTCCAGCAGTCCCATTCCACCCATTCCCCTAATTCCCTGTCGTACCTTTATGGCTATTGGTTTGCTTTTTCTGACAAGTTTATTGTATGCCTATTGTATCTGGCATATAGCTTGTGTGGAAATCATTACCTGCAAGGCCTGGAAGAAGTACAGTAATCTTGGGAAAATGTTCCTCTTAAGGGATGTCATTCTTTCTATTCGTGAAATGAACTTCAGTCCCCATCTACCCTAAGTCGCTAATTATTTCTTTTATATGAGGTTTACAATTTGCTCTATTTAGTCCTTGAAGTGTTGATGTGATCTGAAATCCTAGGTATTTAATTGTCCTTCATTTAGATCTGACAGCCTTGGTGTGGTATTCCCACAAATGCTTTACCCACTCTCCTCATGTTTTCTGAATTTCATTTTTGTTGCCATTATGACTTTTTGCACTTCACCACTGCTAACCAGTGCTAAAGTGTTTCTGCTCATTCCTTCCCACATGGCAAAATTGCTTACACCCAATTGCCTCATTTAATTTACTCATAATGCCTACCTCACCCTAAGAATAGCATTTGGGTATCCATTTACATTTAATACCTACTAATCTTTTATCGGGAAAGAGAGAGGTCATTTTGGTCTCAAAATGTATTGTATTTTAAAGTCCTCTTTAATGGTAATGTTGAATAAGTCACAATTCTGAAAATGGCACTTTTAGAAAGTTGCAATTTCCTTTCCCAACCATTTGGTGCCTGCAACTTCTGTCTTTGGTCACATGATGGTGAATAGTTGGCAGCTAGCCTTTGTGTATTCCCAGCCAGTTAGACAAAGGGTGCTATGTGTTGGCAGAATGGGCCATCCTGCCACGATGGGTGTGGAGCAGATGTTTCCTGCCCCATTTATATTTCAAAGGGCTGCCTTCAGCACATTCACAAAGAAACTTGTCACCAGCTTTTAGCTTTTTGCTACCCTATACTACTTGGATCCTGACCCGGGGAAGAAAAGAAGTTTCAGGAAAAATATGTAGGGCCACCCTAGTTTCCCCCACTTCAAAGGCTGGCATCAGGAATACATATTGGACCCTCATACCAACTCTTCAGTACACTTATGGACCTGGAGAGGACCCCCGAACGGCCTTGTACTTCAGAGGTCTGGCTTTCTGATTGAGGCCTGATTTGTACCTCAGAGGACTGCCCTGCTGCTACAAGAGGACAGTCCTGCTGCTTGAAGCTTGCCTTGTACCCTCAGAGGACCTGCATGCTGCTTGAGGCCTGCCTTGCTGCCTGTTTCCTGGAGTTCCAGAGTAACTCCAAGGGTCTGTTGGCTGGCCTCTTGTGTGAGCTATGGGAACTTAAGAAGCCACAGGTTAATTTAGTAACTTTTATGGTTCTACCTGACAAGGATTGTGATTATTGCTTGAAAGAAGTTTTCACCACCCTCAACAAAAACCCCAAATTTTACACCTTATTCCTTTGAATATGGAAATCCCTATTTTTGCTCTAACATGTCATACAATTTTAATCCCTAAGATTTCCAAATAAGTAAAATACCCTTAAAACCCAATACTATTACACCTTGCGGTATGAGGGGAATAACTACCTGAATTGAACTTCCAGGCTCTACTAAAGAAAAATATGCAATTTGCGAATAGGTATCTTATGCTTGGAACCCCCAAAGTTCATTCATTGTACGTTTGTGAGGTCTGATAGTGGGAAATGTATTTCTGGTTTCACAGCTTGTATTTGCTCAGACAGGTTTTTTGTCAATTTCTCTTATAGATCCACCAACATACCATCAATTCAGTTTAGAGGAAGAATGTTGTTTCCCTCCCTGGCAGTCGCCATTCTGTTATTCATCTTTTGTGTTTTGAAGGTTATAGTTATAGTCACTGTGAGTCCGGTATCCAATTGTAGTAGTACGCTCATAGGGAAGGATGATAAGGAGGGGTTGGCAGGGAAGTTGGAGGAGCACTGCTTGCACAAGCCATACCCACACCTATAACATCTGCCTCTGTGCTAGTAGTGCCCAGTGCTTCCTCCTTGTCATCCATCCAGCTTAACTCGCTCACTTTATCTCCAGCAGTCCCATTCCACCCATTCCCCTAATTCCCTGTCGTACCTTTATGGCTATTGGTTTGCTTTTTCTGACAAGTTTATTGTATGCCTATTGTATCTGGCATATAGCTTGTGTGGAAATCATTACCTGCAAGGCCTGGAAGAAGTACAGTAATCTTGGGAAAATGTTCCTCTTAAGGGATGTCATTCTTTCTATTCGTGAAATGAACTTCAGTCCCCATCTACCCTAAGTCGCTAATTATTTCTTTTATATGAGGTTTACAATTTGCTCTATTTAGTCCTTGAAGTGTTGATGTGATCTGAAATCCTAGGTATTTAATTGTCCTTCATTTAGATCTGACAGCCTTGGTGTGGTATTCCCACAAATGCTTTACCCACTCTCCTCATGTTTTCTGAATTTCATTTTTGTTGCCATTATGACTTTTTGCACTTCACCACTGCTAACCAGTGCTAAAGTGTTTCTGCTCATTCCTTCCCACATGGCAAAATTGCTTACACCCAATTGCCTCATTTAATTTACTCATAATGCCTACCTCACCCTAAGAATAGCATTTGGGTATCCATTTACATTTAATACCTACTAATCTTTTATCGGGAAAGAGAGAGGTCATTTTGGTCTCAAAATGTATTGTATTTTAAAGTCCTCTTTAATGGTAATGTTGAATAAGTCACAATTCTGAAAATGGCACTTTTAGAAAGTTGCAATTTCCTTTCCCAACCATTTGGTGCCTGCAACTTCTGTCTTTGGTCACATGATGGTGAATAGTTGGCAGCTAGCCTTTGTGTATTCCCAGCCAGTTAGACAAAGGGTGCTATGTGTTGGCAGAATGGGCCATCCTGCCACGATGGGTGTGGAGCAGATGTTTCCTGCCCCATTTATATTTCAAAGGGCTGCCTTCAGCACATTCACAAAGAAACTTGTCACCAGCTTTTAGCTTTTTGCTACCCTATACTACTTGGATCCTGACCCGGGGAAGAAAAGAAGTTTCAGGAAAAATATGTAGGGCCACCCTAGTTTCCCCCACTTCAAAGGCTGGCATCAGGAATACATATTGGACCCTCATACCAACTCTTCAGTACACTTATGGACCTGGAGAGGACCCCCGAACGGCCTTGTACTTCAGAGGTCTGGCTTTCTGATTGAGGCCTGATTTGTACCTCAGAGGACTGCCCTGCTGCTACAAGAGGACAGTCCTGCTGCTTGAAGCTTGCCTTGTACCCTCAGAGGACCTGCATGCTGCTTGAGGCCTGCCTTGCTGCCTGTTTCCTGGAGTTCCAGAGTAACTCCAAGGGTCTGTTGGCTGGCCTCTTGTGTGAGCTATGGGAACTTAAGAAGCCACAGGTTAATTTAGTAACTTTTATGGTTCTACCTGACAAGGATTGTGATTATTGCTTGAAAGAAGTTTTCACCACCCTCAACAAAAACCCCAAATTTTACACCTTATTCCTTTGAATATGGAAATCCCTATTTTTGCTCTAACATGTCATACAATTTTAATCCCTAAGATTTCCAAATAAGTAAAATACCCTTAAAACCCAATACTATTACACCTTGCGGTATGAGGGGAATAACTACCTGAATTGAACTTCCAGGCTCTACTAAAGAAAAATATGCAATTTGCGAATAGGTATCTTATGCTTGGAACCCCCAAAGTTCATTCATTGTACGTTTGTGAGGTCTGATAGTGGGAAATGTATTTCTGGTTTCACAGCTTGTATTTGCTCAGACAGGTTTTTTGTCAATTTCTCTTATAGATCCACCAACATACCATCAATTCAGTTTAGAGGAAGAATGTTGTTTCCCTCCCTGGCAGTCGCCATTCTGTTATTCATCTTTTGTGTTTTGAAGGACAGCTGCTTTTGTTGAGTCTGTTTGACTAGCAAGATCTGAGGTTGTGCTCTTCATGGAACATTTTTTATGCAGCAGCTCCCTTCGCTCAACAGTATTGCCAATACCTTGATTTATGGGGTATGGATGCTAAATTTGTGGGGAAAGAATCAACATCTCTCCTGGTAGTAATGCTTGAAGTTGGGTGCGTTCTTCTGGTGCGAATCTCCGTAAGAGTGTCCCTGAGACCTACATTAGGAATAATGTCTTTTGTAGCAGGCAATCAGTTGGGCTCTTTGTTTTCTAGTAGCAAAATTTTGAATTGTGGATAGGATCTTGCAGTGTGTCTTACAAGCTTCCGTATATTCAGTAGCAGCCTCACTGTGGTGTGTGTGCGTTTGAGTGTGAGCGTCACACTGAGCAAATGCCCTTCACTTTGTGATAAGCCACTGATGTGGAAAACACACCAATCAGCATTATATCCCCAATTTTACGTACAGGATCATAATTGGTCAAATGTGCCAAACCTGGTGAATACCAAATCTGGGTATTCATTTTCATTGTGAGTAGCAAATGGCATTGAGTTCTCGAGGCACTATATTTGGGACACAACTGGTAGACCGACATGCACTGCTGAGGGACATAGGAGAAATATAGCTGCAAGAGCTGTTCCCGAATAGAATATACAGAGAATCAGAAACAAAACTGAAAGAATGAATAAAGGTTACTGTTACAATAAGACTGGATGCAACACTAAATTAAGCCGACCTTGTAAAGGATTAGTTGTGCATCATATACCGTTCCTTTTCCGGTATGGCACAGAGGATATGGAACGCTTTGCCCAGTGAAACAAGAATGATCCCTTCCACTGCCTCCTTCAAATGAGAAATGAAAGCGATCCGCATGGCTACATTCATGTGAACCCTATGACTATTTTCCGTATTTTATTAGTTGATGTGTTCCTGCGCTTAATATTCGTCCTTTTCTTTTTTGCGCTAGCTTAGTCCTGTTTTTCTTTTGATTATGTTCCATGTATAACCTAGTAACACAGCTCTCTGTATTTCTTGCATTCTACTTATGACTTGTAAAGCGCTCTTATACTCTCTAGAGTCTTGTTCGCGCTATATAAAACCTTCAAAATAAATAAATAAAATATTATCATTTCTAATGTAAAATCATGTTCTAATCATGCATTTAGATGTATAAATTCTCCACAGCAGCTCACCCAAGTCACCATCCAAACAGTTACTGCCCCCTTGCTGGTACGCTTCACATGGCTGACGTTCCTTGTGTATAGCTGCTCAGAGGACATCCGCGTTGGGATTCTCAAGGTTTGTCAGTATGCTCCAGGACATTAAACACTCACACACATCCTTTTTAAATAGACACACTGCTGAACACACATTCACCCAGCAAAGAGTTTTAGCCTGCACATAAGAGATTCAAGCATGCCTGTGGACCATATGCAGCTGAGCCCACAATCCAAGCATTGTACATTAAGCAGCTTTAGCATACAGACTGGATGTATCATGCTAAGGGTGCTCTCACCAGGCTCTAGATTCAGAGGCCGAGAATTAAACGATGCATGGACAGGCAAGTGACACCATGGGCAGGGATTAGAGGACTACAAGGTCTAAGGAACCAATGTAGAGGTCCTCAGACTTCAGGGAAGTTACTCTCCTTCTAGAAGAGGTATGTTGAATTTTATCATTTAAAATGTTCATTGGAATTTACAGTTAACACCAACTCATAAGGTTGTTGTACTCTAGAAATCTTTAGTGGATATGAAACATCATGATGCCAGAAAAGTACCCTGGTAAAAAATTAAGACTAAGGCCACACTTACCATAATGCTATAAGGCCTTACCAAAGAAAACTTTACTGAAGCCGGACACTTGCGAAATGTTCTGTGCAGCTTTATTTGAAAGCCACCACAACCTGTCTTTGTTCCTTTAGGACTCTTTACATTTGTTTGCTCTCTAGTGTTTGAGATATTCCAAATAACGTATTGGTAGGTATGGCCTATGTGAAACCAAAATCTCTATATCAGTATGAGATCTACAGTAAGTATTTGGACAAATTGAGTCTTGTTTGTGAGAAAATGATTTACAACATAATACCTCCAAGACTGATCTGTTTGTCTTTGGGACTGAAAGTCATCTTTCATCCATACCTCAAGATGGTATACAGTCAAAATATTGAGTCAAAAATAAAGAATTGCAGTAATATCAAATTTTATAATATAGATTGGACAAAATATCGAATGGACAGAATATAGTCAACAAAAATATCGAATTTGAGGTAAGTTAATATTGATTTACATAAATATAGAAAGTCAAAATATCGAAGTATATAATATAGGTATTAAATATATCGATTTTTTGATAATATCAAATTTTTTAAAGTGCTTTTTATGCTAGTATATGTGTGAAAAGTGTATATTTATTTTATGATTTATTTTAAGTAATGAATGTTATGGTATTTAATTTTTGTGTAATTTAATTCTGTAGCGGGTTGTATGTTTCTAGGGGAATAGGGTGGGCAGTAATTTAATTACATTTTTTTAATTTATTAATTGGTATTTATTTTGAATTAATTGTTAATTAATGTGTAATTGGTAATTAATTAAAATATAATTGGTAATTTATTTTACTTAATTTATTAATTGATAATTATGTTAATTTTATTAATTTATTTTCTGTAGCAGGATGTGGGTTTATAGGGGAATAGGGTGGGGAGTAATTTAATTATAATTAATTAAATGTTTTAATTTATTTATTGGTATTTATCTTGAATTATGTGTTAATTAATTTTTAATTGGTAAGTAATTAAATTATAATTTGTAATTAATTTTAATTAATTGATTAATTGATAATTATGTTAATTGTATTAATTTATTTTCTGTAGCGGGTTGTGGGTAATTAATTACATTTTTTTATTTATTTATAGGTATTTATTTTGAATTAATTGTTAATTATTTTTCAATTGCTAAATAATTAATTGTTAATTAGTAATTAATTTGTATTATTAGGTAATGATTTTTAATGATACATTTTCATTTGTATTTTTGATTGATTAATTAATATTATATTAAATTGGTAATTACTTTTAATTAATTTGTAATTAGTATTAATATTTAATTTATTTGTATTAGTATATGAAGTATTTACTTTCCCTACTGGTGCACTCACTGGAGTGGGAATAGTAATTTTTACCCCTACGCTATCCAACGCTTTTCCTACTGTTGCACTCTCTGGAGTGGGAATAATAATTTTTACCTCTATGCTATCCAACGCTTTCCCTACTGTTGCACTCTCTGGAGTGGGATTAGTAATTTGTATCCCTACGCTATCCAACGCTGTCCCTACTGTTGCACTCTATGGAGTGAGAATAGTAATTTTTACCTTTACGCTATCCAGCGCTTTCTCTACTGTTGCACTCTCTGGAGTGGGAATAGTATTTTTTACCCCTAATCTATCCAACGTTTTCCCTACTGTTGCACTCACTGGAGTGGTAATAGTAATATTTTTCCCTACGCTATCCAACACTTTCCCTACTGTTGCACTCGCTGGAGTGGGTATAGTAATTTTTACTCCTATGCTATCCAACCCTTTCTCTACTGTTGCACTCTCTGGAGTGGGAATAGTAATTTTTGCACCTATGCTATCCAACGCTTTCCCTACTGTTGCACTCACTGGAGTGGGAATAGTAATTTTTGCCCCTACGCTATCCAACGCTTTCCCTACTGTTCCACTCACTGGAGTGGGAATTGTAATGTTTACTTCTACGCTATCCTACGGTAAAGATATTGTATATTTTTTTTCTTAATATTATGTTAATATTACCTACTGGCGGTCGCCAGTAGGTAGTTATAGTTAGGACCTAGTTTCCATAGGAAATCCGCAACATTCTATTTGGATTAACTTTGAAGCGCCAGTGAATCTCTACTTTCACAATTACCGCTCGCTCGGCTCCACAGAGCAGAGGGTTTGTCGTATTTCACTTCTTAGTCCGTTTGCTTTTCCACTCTGTTCTCTGGTGGGTGACGGAGAAGTGTTTGTTACAGTGCAGATGAAAGGGTGATAAGTAGTGAAATACGACATAGCGTCTGGTCTGTAGAAGCGGGGGAGCAGTGATTATCAGTGTGAGTGAAGCGCAACTGCGGCAGTGCTTGGTAACAGTAATAAATTATTTTCTTACCAGAGGTACGATTGTTTTTATGGTCCGCGACCCGCTAAGAAAGGCTTGACGGGCCGTCACAGGCCTGTGGGTTGTAGTATGAGTAATTCAGGTCGACAAAAGGAAACATGAACTTAGTACAGCTGAGGTTACGTGAAACACATGAATACACTTTCAGTATACAATAATTTCAGTTGAGAATATGGATTAAAAGAGAGAACGTGTATATTTGAATGTTTATTCAGTAATGCAATGCTTTCAAGCGAAGTTTCTTATCTAATACGAGTAAAGATATTGTAAGAAACAAAGTAATCGGCATAGTCACTAGTCCATAGAATACAAACGGTGCAAGCATAGTATGATGTAAAATGAATACAGTTTACCAAAACTTATTCTACACCGTTCTGAGGAAGTATATTAAATTTTATTAAATCTAAGAAGGTGTTTTGACTTTTAGTCCAGCAACCATACATGAAAATGCTAGTGGTTAGACATCACCTCATTAACAATTAGCTCTCTGCATGCGAAGCACTATCAACTTTGTGTTATGCTATTGTGTAAGGAAAAAAAAAACGCACCGAAAGCGACAAGTTGGCTGGAGCTGCATGTATGTTATCTGTTGGAACGTTCGAAAATCAGTGTTGAGAACAACTACTGTATTGACATATCTTTTGAAGGTTTCAGTACTCAATGTGAGATACAGCTCGAAAAGCAAGGCTAATATTAGTGTAACAACATATTTTTCTCGTATGAATCGAAAATATTTCAGTAGATGGAAAACTAAAGCAGCAGATGTGTGTCAGGCGCAAATAAGCAGCAGAAAGGGAAAATGGCGTTTAAACTTGTAAAAAAGTCATGCTAACTTTACACATTAATCAGGGCACATGTAGCATATATTACCCTGCTTTGCTCCGAGTACGTTTCAAATAAGATAAGATAAGATAAGCAACTGAATTGTTGAAATTAGAGTTCAATGAAAAGTTTAGTTTGAAATCGAGTAGGTGAGGAAAAAAAATGTAGTCCACATAAAACACGAAAATCTGACCAGCACGAAATTGTAATGTCCACTGTTAGTAAAGCCAATAGGTCTGTTCATATAAAAAAAGAAGTCCAAGAAAACGTGAAAAAGATAGGGAGGGAAATTTTTTTTTAGACGTCAATGGCTTGAATAAGAGTCATCCAACAACTGAGTAGGCGAAATAAGCAGCTACCGCTTCTAAAAGGAAGTCACTGTTATCATCCGAAAACAAGTCAGCCATCCAATTGAAAAGAGGAAAAGAACATACATGCTCTTCAATTACCGGAGCCTCTAGTACCATCAGAGGACAACTCGGTTACTTTTCTATGTAGCTGTGTGCCAAAAAATCTTGCGCCGCTGCGAATATATTCCAATGACCCAGAACTCCATGTATCGCTGCAAAGGCCATAATCCCTCCGTCGGAACAAAGCTGTTCATGATCAATTAACGGATTAATGAGATGATTGTAATTCACTTCAGGAGATACCAAGTTGCAGAGACATAAGTCCAGGGTCCACATGAAATCACAGCTCAGGCAATGAAATACAGGCTGCACACAGGTGAAATAGGAAAATCGAAATGATAATGCATATGATGCACTCAAAGTCGCAAGTGGCAGGATGCCATAGTACTCAAGCATCCTCTGGCGAAACAGTTCTAAGTGCTCCGGCTCGTTTGCGAAGACAGGACGCACATCCATTTTGTAATAAAGAAAATAGGAACAGAAAAGCAGCTGCCACTGGTAGTAGAACAGGAAGTCCACAAAAATAGGTCGGCGACTATGGAGTGAAGAGTAGCAGAATGACTTCAAATAATTTTCTGGCAAAGAAGTCACTAAACCATTGCTTAGTAGTTATAAAAAAATAGGCCTGCCCTGAAGTGGAGGATGCGTTAAAGATTATGGGAGTCACCTCAGCAAATTATAAAGGAAGGTCACTATTTCATAAGGTATGGACTTCTCTGTGAATGATAGCTAAGTGAAAGAGATATGTTTGTGAACAGATGCTAGGGTAACTTCTTTTTGTGACAATAAGGCTCTTGTTCATGTCTTGTATTGAACTTTGAATTCAAGGCCGGAATTCGCGGCCAGATGGAAACATCAAGGTTCCCATGCGGGGGTGGATAAACTACATTCTTACAGGCAAGCATATGCAGAGTGACTATTACAGCGTAAGCTTTGTTGTTTAAAAACTCATAACAATTCTCATTGCGTGAAAATAAATAACCACTGTTGAACAATAAGGTAAAAGTTGGCATTATAGCAGGCACTGGTGTATCTTTGAAAACACATGCAACATTACAGTGGTTCTAGTTAAATCAGTCATGCAATTGGAAGTGCCTGGATGTGAACGACTAATCCCATGTTTCAGTACACTCATCTCTATACAGATATAGGGGCAGATTAACATGCTCTGTGCGCCACTTTTGCGTCACTTTTCCCATGTTAAAAGTGACGCTAAAGTGGCGTAAGGGGCTTGTAAATCTGCCCGACATTTATTTGCCGTCTCTAAGGCATTTGTAAGTGAAAGGGAGCGACTTGGTTTTATGCCAGTAGGAGGTACTGAGCCGCTCGTATCTATTTATGTGAAATAAAATCATGGAATTTGACCACTGAAAAAACGCGAAAGATAGACTAATTAATTCGTGAATTAGCAATGTTGCAGCTGCAACTTCTGATACTAAAAAGGGAAAAGTGTCTAGGCGTTGAATGTGGAACACCGAAAAAGAAGCGTGTGTCATGGAAAGCAAACGTGGTTTGAAAGTAAAATGTAAAGGTCATAAGAGAGAGGAGACATTAAGATAGTTTTAGGGCTTTAACTTGGCCGGGTCTCTTCGGGTCTCAGCACAGGCAGTTTCTTAAAGGTAGGCTCGCTGTCTATCGGGCTCCACTTTTGAGCCCTGGCATAGGCAGACTGAGAGGTCATAATTTATGTTTATTTACCTTGTGCAGCTATGAATCTGTGTCAAAGGCAATAGTCCTCAGTTGCTGTAGTTACCTGTTGTACCATACCTACATGCAATGATATGGAGGGCAACATTTACAGTGTGGTTTGTGGCCGAGGGCTGCACTGGTGGGTGAGAGGTCAGAGGGGAAAGGGTTGGGGTTAAAAGGAAACAAAGAGTTGTGTCTATGAGGTTATGCAGAAGTTCCTGCAACAGATACGTTCATGCACTAAGTTGGTGGAGTCAGCATACATATATCTGTGTTGCTGCTTTCCTTTTCTCAACATACTGTTTTTGTGCTGCTTACTTCATATATTTTAGTGTGTCTGGCTCGCCCTCTGTATCTCTGTCTATTGTGCAGTTTTTCTCCATCTTGCCTACCCTCTGATTTCTACCGTTCTCTCATACATTTTCTCTCTATGCAGTTCTTGTTCTCCCTCACTCTGTGTCCTATTCTTTCTGTTTGTCTTGCTCTCCCTCTATTTGTTGTCCTTTTTACTATTGTTTTTCCCTTCTGTCATTCTTTTCCTTTCTGGCCTGAATCCACTCTTGCCTTCCCTCTCCCTTGTGATATCTCTCTCCTCTCTCCTTCCCGTGCTCGTTTTGTATCCTTCTCTGTCTCCTGCTCTCAGTCTCCTGCATTGTCTCTATGGTGGTGTATATCTTTCTCCCTCCTATTCACCCTCATTCTCTCCATCTCTCTCTCCCTTGTGCTCTGCTTGTCCATCTCTGTGTTCCTTCTGCTCTCTCTCTTCCTATTGTACTGTTTGCCTGCTGTCCTCTCTGTCCCTGTGCCTCCTGTCGTTTGTCTCCTTTGTGCCCTGTCTGTTGTTTCTACTCTGTGACTCCATGTCCATGTTCATCTTTTTCTTTATTGTACCTTTCCTGTCTTTCTTGACTTTCCTCTGCTCCTGTTATTTTTCTGTCTCTCCATTTGTGCTTTGAATGCTGATCTGTCTCTGCATGTTCCTCTCCCTGCCACTGTCTCTCTCTCTCCTGTGGTTTGTATCCCTCCTGTCCAGTGTCTCTTTTCTACTCTACATCTGTCTCCATCTCTGTCATTAGTTTTGTGCAACTAGTGATTGTCAAAATGTAGAAAAGAAAAGAAATCACTATAATTAGCAGAATCTAAATATAAAACTTGAAAGCAAATTATTCACACAAAATTATATAAAAAGAGGCTTTAATCACAGTGTGATGTTGGTGTTCCATGGTGATTTATTTTGGCAAGTAAAATGGGTAACAGATATGCTAAGTAAGACTGTGTAGCAGTGCAAATCATAAATATTGCATGTAGTATCCTGGAAATGTGTGGGAGATTACACTGTAAATGAAGTTTGATTTAAAATAAATCTGGGTGAAAAATGTGGTTATTTGATGCGTTTAAAAAACAATTATTGAACTTAGTTAGGCATTAGGATATCTAATGGTAGAGAATCTTAGGGAATATATCTGTTAGGCTTGTTGTTTGCTACAATGGGTGTATGTTGTGTAATAAATATGTCTGTAATATGTTAATTAAATTTCAGTATTTCTCTTTTTTATAGTGTTTGGTGCTGAACAGCAACAACCTGTCTTCTACTTGATAGACTTTTCAACAATCACATTCTTTTTTTCAGGTGAGTTGGTATTTTTTAAAGGCAATTTTTTTGGGTGCAGATTAAAATAATAAGCAAGATTTTTTAGAATATTTGCAAAGTTTCTCTTTTGCTGGATGATTTTATCTTCTATTTTTGCCATGTCTATATCTGCTTGCACTAGATATGTATTTTGACATAGTTTTCCACTGTCTGTTGACACGATCTTTTTATGGGGCTGGTCCATGTGTTCTTTTCGATGCAGTTCTGCTTCATCTATCCTTTGACTATAAGAGTTTGCTGTTTCCGTGGATTAAATTCTTGCTAAGTCTTCATTATTTCTCTAACTCATGCTGTATTATCTGTGCGCAGTCCTTTTTCTTCATTTACAGAGGTGTATTATGATATGGCTGTTGGTGTGATGGGCATCTTTTCTTCATATCTGTGACTGTACTATCTGTCTGCACCCTTTTATATACATTTGCAGAGGTATATTATGATGTGGTTCCTCATGGTTAGCATGAAATGTTGTACATGCTATGAAATTCACATGCTGAGTATGCTGTTGAAACATAAAAGCAACTGTCTCTGTGGGAAGTAGTAATCTGTTAAGTGAATGTTATGATTTGTACATTGTGAGCCTCCCCTTCAGACTGTATATAGTTTGAATAGCAGTTTGTAGTGGTGAACTCACAAAATGGATCCCTAAAAATCATTTATAAAGTTTATCAACAGTTGTAATATCCAAAAAACCTAAAAATAAATTTCACAATAAGATGTCTTTTTACAGCAGTAATTATTTAAACAAATAAAAAGGAATAGTGTTAATGTCTAGGCTCATAGTGTCAATTTGTTTTCAAACAAGAGAAAGGTGCTATCTTAATCTATGTAGTTAATGAGTTACAAAGTATAAAAATGTATGTAGTTTAAAAATTAGTAAAGGTAGTTTTAAGTGATCTATTGATGAAAAAGATATAATTTAGTCTTTATATTTTTTTAAAAGGATACAGAAGACACAAAAAAGATTACAAAAATGGAGAATTACTCAGAGAAAAGTGAATTAAATTTTGAAATCGCTAATAAACTAATCGAGAAATTACTAGATGGAGTATTTGAGGAGGAAATTGAGAGAGAAAATGAGGACTTTATGGACAATACATTCGACAGTGCTTATTTAGAAATGGTGGAAGGGGAAGAGCAGAATTTGGAGGATGACAATTTTGAATCTGATGCAGTACCTGATGAAATTATGGTACAAGTTATTTTAGAATATGAACTTGTAAATAAATAAAATTATTTTTGATACTAAAGCATTCTTGAAGACAGTTTTCTTGTACTATTCGTCGTTGATCTGCATTCTGAGAGTGAGAATACATGTTTTCATGAAGTGTATAAGAGATTATAGTCAAAAAAATTAAAAGCACTAGGATCATCTACAGTGCTTGAAAAACAGTGTACTGTTTGTATGCCTGAAAAATTAGAATCAGAAAATACGTCTATAATGCTGACACAGCTATGGACTGTCATAAATTTAGAACCAACATTCAGTACAGGATTTCCTACTCTGTTAAGAGACTGTTTCTTTGTGTTTATTGTACTTATAAAATGAACCAGTGGTTATAATTTGTATGTTATATGCTAATAGAGGTCTATAATATTTGTTATCTTTTTTCTTAACAGATTGTCATTTTTATCAGAAACATAAATCAGTATGCCGACCAGAAATGAAAAAAGAAAGCTGTATAAACGGACATACCATTTGAAGAGGAAAGAATTAGAAGAATTATCTAATCAAAAAAGGACGGATAAAAAGAAGAGTGCTCCTGGTAAGAAAAGCAAGGATTTCATAAAAAAGTTATGTCAAAGGAAAAGTACATTGGATAATCTTCAAAAGGAAAAACAGTTATCAGTATCTACAAGGAGAAATGCCAGAAAAAAGCAAAATGTTTCTGAAATCAGCGGTGATGAAAATATGTACAGTAAAAGACGTACTAATCAGTTTGCGGAAATCAGGAAGCGTATGTTTTATAACAGAGTAGTTTCGAATTCATTAAAAAAGGAAAAAGTTTCTAAAAGGAAATCTGCTTTGTATAAGAAGAAAAAATATATAGAGGATGTTGTTGAGCGCACGTTTGAGACAAATTTTTTAAATTTATTTTAGTAATTAATAGAATAAATACACTGAATAAGGCAATCAGAGTTTTAAAGGCTAAGAGTAAATGGAAGAGACACATAAATAGAAGTAATTTTTGTAAAGTGTTCTCTGGGAAATGGATGCATACTTCAACTTCTGAGCCATTTTTTAATGAAGAGAGTTACTTTCAAAGTAACGATTTGTTGCATGCAGTTGACACCAGTGGTCGAGCATATGAGGTGAAGGATGGTTGTGCTATTGAGAAAGAGAAAATTGTGGTTAGAAATGCAGAAGAGGTGATAGCTGGAGAAGTTTTAGAGGGACGTCCTAATGTTCCTGTTTACAGTTGGAATTGTAGTAGTATTTGCAGTGTACGACAGGATTCAATTGATTTCTTTCGCAATTTCTTACGTAAGTACACTAAGGAAAGTCTTAAAAAAAATGTGTAATGTTGCAAGAATTAGAGCATTGCAGAGTGAGATAAAAAATAGGACTGCAAGGCCATTCTCTGGCTTGTCTTTCTAAAAAAATTATGCCAGAGTGTGTTTCATCACTTCAGGATGTTAGCAGTGCATCATACGAAAATGAGAAAATTAGTGAGAAAGTTGTATTATGCAAAAAGTCCAGCACTTAAACTTAAACAGTTAAATAGTGCTCTTTTGCATGGATGTGAATTAGAAGTTAAGAAGATTTGTGCAGAAATTGAGGTAAGTTATTTTGGTCCAGATGAAGACAATGCAGAAACTGATATAGTTATAGAAGGAAATGTGTTAGAAAATGTCGGAAATTTTAATACTGAAAATTTTGAACAGGAAATAACAAAGTTTAAGGTCATTGCAGGTGAAAAACCAAATTTTCCTTGTGTGTGTTGTCGACGCATTCATTACAAAAGTCAAACTAGGTTAGTTGATTTATATTTAAAAAGTGAAGATGAAAATAATAGTCAGTGGAAAGATTTTGCGACTTATTTGTTGGTAGAAAACTATTTTGATTTGGGTTTTCAGCAACGTATTTGTAAGTATTGTTATAATAAATTAAATGAAAATAGAATGCCTGCTAGAGATGTACACAATAATCTTGAGTTGATAAATATTCCATCGGAACTGATGGATTTAAATACTTATGAGACTATTCTGATTCAATGTGTACATCCTTTTCAGGCTATTGTCCGTATGGAGCCTAAGACTGGCAAATTAAATCCTTCAGATTTACAAAGAGGATTAAAGGGTAGAGTTGTATATTTGCCACTTGATTTAAAAAAAATATGGAAACAATTGGTGTTGAAAATGTAGAAGAGGAACCTCTAGTTATTCTAGTTAATGGTGTACCTAAAAAGAGTAAGAAAATCTGGCAAGATTTAGTGGATGTTAGAAAAGTCAAAAAGGCAACGTTGTACTTAGTCAAACACAATAAATACTATAAAAATGTATACGTAGAAGAAGAGGAAGTAAGTGAAGAAGAGGACAATGATTTGTCTATTGGACAAATTGAAAAGGTCGACTTATCCAGAAGTGAAGAAATTTATGAACATTACAGTGTTCATCCACTGCATTCCAAAGAAGCAATAGGGAATGCTATTGAATTATTTCAGATGAAAAAAGCAAAAGGAAGTCCTATTAGTGTATGGGAAGAAAGTTTGGAAGGTCGTTGTTTCCCACAGTTATTCCCTACAGGTGAAGGTACAAGATATGATGATCGACCTATGCAGATTCCTGCATCTGAGTACCGGACAACAAGATTATATGCAGAAGATCCAAGATTTCGTCAATGTATTCCATATTTGTTTCATCTTCTGTTTGAGAGTGACTTATCTGGTCTTTCTTATGCAGTAAACCATATCTTAAAAAGTGGAGTGCATCTGCAAAATGTTTCAGCAAAGGAATTTATGGATAAAGTGCAACAGAAAGACAGTGTTTTGGATTCACACTTAATTAATTTAATGGCATGTCAGCGTGGTACTAATGAGTATTGGTACCGTCGTCATGGAGATTTGAAATGCATGCTTAGAAACTTAGGAGCACCTACATGGTTTTTAACTCTAAGCTGTGCAGAGTATGCTTGGGAAGATTTACTTGAATTTCTTCGGGAGGCGAATGCAAACATGGAAAATATAAACTACAAGACACCTGGAGAACTGTGTTCGTTGGATCCGGTTAATGTTTGCAGATATTTTAATTATAGATTTGAAGCTATGATGTCTTTTATTACAAACAAGAAAAATCCACCTCTTGGTGAAGTTCTGGATTTCTTTTGGAAAAAAGAGTATCAAGCAAGAGGTGCTCCTCATATTCATATGCTATTATGGATCAAGGATGCTCCCAAATTTGGAACAGACTCGGATGAGACTGTACTGTCTTTTATTGAACAATATGCCACTTGTGACATACCTAATAGTACAACGGATAAGGACTTAAGAGGAAAAGTGTTACGCTTTCAAAGCCATCGTTATATATAATGACTATAACCCAGTCATTTTGTCCATGTGGAATGCTAACATGGATATACAATATGTTGCAGACAACTCTATTGCTGTGGCTCGATATGTAACGTCTTACATCACCAAATCTGAAAAGACGGAACTGAAGGAGATGCGGGAAGACATTTCTCATGAAAAGAGCCTAAGCAAGAAATTGTATACATACAGTTTAAAGATGTTATCTCATCGAAAAATTGGAGCATATGAATGTTGTGATTGTTTATCATCAGCAAGTCTTTATGCAAAATCAAGAACTATCCTGTGGGTGAGTTTGGGTCTTGCAGGAACACGAAACCGTGTTCTGAAACCTGTGCAAGAAATTGAATATTTAGCACAGAAAGAACCATACAGTACAGACATTCTGAAAATAAATATGTTGGATACATACTATCCAAATAGAAGTACTCTGCTTGAAAACATTTGTCTGTATGAAATACTTCAAAACTACAGTTTTAAAAGGAATATTACAGAGAATATTGATAAAGGTGTACACGCTGTAATTGGACATGAAGGATGTTTGGTCAAACAAAGAAAAGGAGACTTGATTAATCACCGAAAACTGAGTTGTGAAACACCTGACAAAAGAGAATTTTACTATTTAGCTCTTTTGCAACTCTTTTAACCATGGCGTACAGAAGAGGAACTACTTGGTGACTTTGATAGTTATGAAGATTCATTTAACGCATCTAAAAATAGTATAGAATGTCCTGTTTTCAGTAATTATCTCCAAATGTTGAATGACGAAATAGAGCAAGAAGCAACAATTGCAGCAGAGATTGCTAGAGACAGTTCACAAGATAGTCAAAGTTCGGCTTCGTTAAGTCAAGATCCACTGGGACAACCAATTATCCAAAATGAAGCAGCCACTGTCATGGATGAGGTGGAAAGAGCAATGCAGCAAGGTCAAGAGGAAGTAATAAACTTAGAAGAATTGGAGAAGCAATCTTGAGCAAAGACAGATATATGATGAAGTGACAGAGCACATTGAGCATGGCTTTCGTCATGAGAAAAAAGAATGCTCATGTATGTCATTTGAACCTATTCGACTATATGTAAGTGAAGAAGCTGGAACTGGTAAAAGTTTCCTAATTAAAGGAATTACTACATATCTACAGCAAAGAACTCAGTCAACACTGTCTTGTGTTGTTACTGCTCCAACTGGATTGGCAGCACATAATATTAAAGGTATTACTTTACATCATTTACTGATGCTGCCAGTTGAACATGAAAATAAATTACAATATCACGAGCTATCTGGAGAAGCTTGTTATGAAGTTTCTAGAGTCCTTAAAAAAATGAAACTTCTCATTATTGATGAGGTAAGCATGGTATCCAATGTAATGCTTGTTTTTGTGCATTTAAGAATGCAACAGATACTTAAGACAGAGTATGATGTGTTATTTGGAGGCAAACATGTCATCGTTTTTGGAGATCTACTGCAGCTAACTCCTGTGAAAGGACAACCTGTATTTGAAACTGTTACGCATGAAGAGACCAGAAAGTGCCTGGGCAATATTGGAAATGTTAATATATGGTCACATTTCAAATATACTGAACTGATTCAAAATATGCAACAGGCAAAGGATACTAAATATGGAAATATTCTTCAAGATATAAGGATTGGAAAACTAACTGAAGATGCAAAAGAAACTCTACAAACACGATTACTTTCCAAGTTGTTTCCTAATGAAGATAATGTACCTGAGAAAATATATAGTAAAGAGGTAGCAGATAAGTCAGTCATATGCTTGATGCCAACTCTCAAAGAATGTTCGGTTTTCAAGGAAAAAATGTTGAAGTTGGAAAATCAAGAAATTAAGAAACTGTAAGCTAAAGATAGAATAGAGCATGAAGGAAGTACTATTGTTTTGTCTGAAAAGTTGAAGTTAAAATTGGATTCTCTTCAGAAATATATATATAAAACTGCTGGCTTAGAAAAGAATCTGTATGTATGTTTAAATTGTCGGATTATTTTACGGAGAAATGTACATGTAGAAAGAGGTTTGGTAAATGGAGCAATGGGTAATGTTGTTGGTTTTGTGAATTACCCAAATAGAGATGAGATTGAATTTTTAAGAATCAAATTTGATGGAATTGAGGAAGTTCAACAATTCAGTCGCTGTTCAACTCGTTTATATGTCCGTCGGAAGCAATTTCCAATTTGTTTGGCATATGCAGTGACTATTCACAAATCTCAAGGTTTAAGTGTAGATTCTGCTTTGGTAAATATTGGAAGCACTGTATTCAAAGAGGGTATGGCGTATGTTGCTTTATCTCGAGTTAGAACTTTATGTGGACTTTATCTAATTGATTTTGATGAGACAAAGATTAGTGCAGATTTAAATTGTGTGAAGGAGTATAATAGGTTAAGAAGAGAATATGCTCCAAGTTTACCTCAATATCCTTTAATTCAAAAGTGTATGGTTGGTCAGAAAAGGAGAAATGAGGAAAAATGTACTGAAGTAGTAGAGAAACGAAGAAAAAAAGATGTAGCTGGCATTGCTAGCAGTAAGAAAAAGGTTAGTATTGAAGAGATTGCTGGATTTAAATTTGAAAACAGGTTTGGTGTCAACTGCTATGCAAATGTAGTGGTTAATGTTGTTTTTTTTCGAAAAAATTTACAGCAACAGATTGTACAAAATCGGGAGCAAACATTTTGTTGTTCGGTAATTCTGTCTTTGAAAAATGTAGCAGTGGTAATAGTGAAGTAGCAAGTGTTTCAGAACTAAGGAATGTTTTAGACATATGTGCTGGACTAACTCAATTTTCTCAGAATATTCAGCAAGACTTTTTTTTGTTCCTTAGGATAAGTAAAGAATTGCCAGATGAAAGATTCCTTCCTTTTTGTTAAAGGCAGTCGATAATTTTCCTCAGATTCAGAAGATGAATTCTGTGTTGCAAACATTTCACCAAACTCTTCGGAAAGATGTAAAAGGTTCTTCTCCCTTGAGAGTAAAAAAGATAGTGAGGGAAGTGGGTGGGGTTCTGGAAAATTCCAGAACAAAAACTACTATGAACCAATAGGAAGTGTTGTTTTCGAGTCACATGACTTGACATGCGCGCATTATGACGTGTACGCGGTGACATGTACGCGGTGACAGTAGCTGGTCACGTACGTCATTTGGAAGTATCGGTCTAATTTAATGAAGTTTCACAACGTGAAAAGGAGGAAAGGTAGACACTCCGTGATCTTGTACACCTTCTCAGGGGGCCCCAAGAAGAATATTGATGAACTATAAAACCTTTTTTATTCTTAAAAAAATACCGGGGTGCGCGCACCCGGTCGCGCACGAAAGTTTAAAAAGGCGTTCTCCTCCATTTACTGACAAGTTTCAAAACGTTAAAAAGAAGGCAAGGTAGACACTCCCTAATCCTCTAGAGCTTTACAACGAGTGCCTAAACAACTCTGCCAGTCAAGAAAACTTTTTTTTCAGATAAAAACATTTGCCGAAATTCATTGATAAAACTATAGGTTACAGTCACGATATAGTTAACAATTAGCATTTGAAAAACCTTTGAAATTCACTGAAAAAACCATAGGTTTTACACACGTTATAGTTAGGAAGTGGCATTTAAAAAACCTATGAAATTCACTGAAAGAACCATAGGTTTTACACACGTTATAGTTAGGAAATAGCATTTACAAAACCTATGAAATTCACTGAAAAAACCATAGGTTTGACACATGTTATAGTTAGCTGCACATTTCACTCATTCATGCATGTATGCACTATGTAAGATCTCCTAATGTAGCATATTAACACTTAGACACTCAGACACTCTAACTAAGAATCAAACAAACAATAACCTATATAGACATTATGTATCAGTCATACTGATAGCTGAAGTAACTATAACGGGGGAATTTCAATGGTTTTATATGAGTGAAATGTGCAGCTAATTATAACTTGTGTCAAACCTATGGTTTTTTCAGTGAATATATATATATATATATATATATATATATATATATATATATATATATATATATATATATATATATATATATATATATATATATATATATATATATATATATATATGTTTTAAAAAATAAAATTGTATTTTTTTTAAACTTAAATTAATGATTTAATAATGTAAGGGTATTTAAGTATTTTTAAGTATATTTTAGTTAAATATTTTTTAAATTTTATTAATTTTAAATTAATTTAAGGATATTTTAAAAAAATCGATATTTTGACTAACTATATTTTTTTTAAACAATATTTTTTATTCGATATTTTTGTACTTACCTGTTTGTAGATAGGCATTCGATATTTTTGTATTGGATATTTTTACTTCGATATTTGTGTATTTCTATATTATTGTTATCGATATTATGTCAGTGATCCCTCCTACTGTCATCTTAGATAGCAAATCACTTCCTCTTCCTCAAGGCTTTCCTTATTAATCCAACGTATCATGTAACCCAATGTTGCCTGTGCTGTTGGAAGCTGCTTCAACAACAGGGATCCCAGGAGACCAAATGCATTTCTTCCCCTTTTTTTGTTATCTATAAATAGCCAGATCTTGCCCTGGTCCTTCTGAAGTTACTAAAGATCCCGAACCCTCCCTAGCTGCCCTTTCTGAGCTGATATGTCTCAAAAACTTCACACCAAGGTCTACTTGCCTAAATGCCTACGCCTGTTTTCCTGCTCTGGAATCAATTTTCACAGCTCATTAAGGGGAAGCACTGACAGGCTAGATACTGGCAGGCTAATGCTAATTGGCTTACCAGAGGTTCAGGCGCATTTCACAAGTCACTTATTGTCAATATTATTAGAAAGCTTCACCACTGAATTTGCTTTTTTTTAAACATTAACATTATTGTAGGACAGCGTCTCAGTAAAAATAGCTTTTGGGGGCTAGTTGTTGTTTGTATATGACATCTGGTCCCCATCTACAGACAGATAGGAGGGAATGAAATTGAGGTTATCCGTGAATCATATCCAGGCTTGTTACAAAGAGTAGGAGAAAATGTGATTGTAGGAACATAGGTTTATAGCAATTTCAATATTTATCTTTTTGATTCTTCAAGAGACTGGCCTTACAATGCACTATCCCACAGAGTTTATAATCATTCTCATAAAGATTAAATATGAACCAATGCTGGGACTCTTCCCAGATAAATAAATAATATTGCAAAATATTCATTGAGCCCAATTACCCAGACCCTTTTGAGCTATGTAGCATATAGCCCAGTTTATGTTAAGAGGTGCAGATAGTAAAGTTTTCAATCATTGCTTACAACGTTAAGAAGGGGAAACACATATAATCCAAATAGGGAGAAGTTAATCATAAACTAAATGAGCAGGAGTTAAATGTATATACAAGCTGTGATTTTAAAGTCAGCAGAGACAAACCAGTTTTTTTTAGGAGCAACATAAAGAGCAAGTAAAAAGACAATAATTGAGGCAGGTGAGGCATTCATTGATTGGATAAAAGACAGACACAATGTTGACAAAATATTAAACATTAACAACTTATTTCTGATATATATATATATTTCAAGAATAGCTGCATAACCCATTAAAAATACAATATATGGGTGTGTGGGTCACCGTGCTGCTAAGATGGTGGTTTTGGCCTAAGCTCTCTAGTGCTTCTGCTGTAAAATGCTGACCAGGGAGTCCTCTGACAAGTAAAAAGATATATCGATGTGATGGAAGACAGAGTGACCTTGGACGAGTGACTGGGAACTTCCGAACATCTCCAGAACCGGTATGGTATTGCTGCTGCAGCAGATCCAACATGAAATCATATAATCATCTCCCAGAGTCGGTAAACTCCACACTACATTACAAGCACATCCATGGAAACGACTACGGTCCACCTATCTGTCAGGACCTATAAGGACCCACAAGGAGCCTAACTTTCTATGTGGCAGTAAGACTTGAAGTTTACGCCCTATCAATTTGCGCTCATGAGGGTCTCGCTTTATAAACCGCTCTGCACTCCAGCTTAAATAAAATGGCAGCCCAACCCATCTCCTCAGATCACCACATTTGCAATTGTGGGTCCATGTAAGGGACACAGCTGATGACAGGGATGGGGTCAAGCTCTCTGGTGATCTCTGTGGGGGTTTGCTGCATGAGTGGTGGTGTGAGAATGGCATCTTTGTGTACTCCTCTGAAGTGACCTGCCTTGCGGTGTGCTCATGCCAGCTATACGCACATCCAAGGCCTGCCCACTCGACCGATGTCGGAATACAGATAAGACCCACTATTCCTAATGAGGCCTTTGTGCTAGGAGAATTCAAGATCCTTTCTGCTGGCATGATTGACTGTGAAACTTAATGTGGTTCTCTGTGTCATGTTGCAGTCTACACCAAAGCTGCCTTCCATTCAAAATGGCGGGCACTGCTTCTACCTAAATTCACTGGGCTCCTCTGAGCCATCCCATCTGAACTCCTTACCCTAATCATGCGATTGCATGAATGTAATTTTGCCAGGGTTCAGTGGGGTGGGAATGGCGAGTCATCATCGGACTTCCCGGTAGAAAGGGGGGTCCGCCAAGGTTGTGCAATGGCACCCCTACTCTTCTCACTATTTGTTAATGGGATTGTGGGGAGGATGTTAGATGTTAGTGTAGATGCACCTTCGTTAGCGGGCGTCAGGGTCCCGATTCTGATGTTCGCTGACGATACACTAATCATGTCAAAGACTCCTGCAGGTTTACAGCGTGCCCTAAATATATTTGATGATTTTTGTAAAGAGCACGGCCTTGAAGTAAATGTGGGTAAGACGAAGTTAATGGTCTTTTCCCTGCGCCATAAAACCCACCCTAGGGTATTTCTGAATAACACTAAGCTAGAGGTGGTTAGGGAATTCACATACCTAGGGTTCCAAACAGCAGATGGTTTGGGCTGGTCACATCATCTGGAAAAAACGGCACTAAAACATCAGCAAATCTCAGGGGCACTGCGGGGGGAACATAGAAAATCTAAAACCAAACCTATTAAGCCTGTCCTTATAGTGTATGATGCAAAGGCTCTAGGTGCGGCCCTATACGGTGCAGAGTTGTGGGCCTGGGAAAAGTTATCTACCTTACAGACATCAGAGAATAGGTTTCTTAGAGGAATTACGGGTATACCCCAGAGCACCCCCCTAATTCCACTACTTCTTGACCTAGGCAGACGATCAATAAGTGATAGAGCACGATTGCGCCCCATTCTTTACTGGAGACGTCTTTGGACAACTCCAGAGATTAAGCATTACGCAGATGGATTCCTGGCAATAATCAAGGAAGATAATTTTCACAAGATCAACTGGCTAAAAAATCTAAGGGCCATGTTTATTAAACTGGGTCTTCTTAATCTTTGGATCAATCCCCAGGGGGAAGTCTTCCCAAGTAAAGAAGCCCTCAAGTCTCAATACTGGGATTGGGTAGATAGTAGCCTTTGGAGGGGCACGAGATCTGATTCTATGGCTGGCCGCTTTCTGGAAGTCAAAATCTGTCCTATCTTAGAAAACTATTGCAACAGTATTACTGCCCCAATGGACAGGAAGTTATTCTTCCAATTAAGGTCTGGATCCCTTCCCTTAAAAATATTAACTGCAGGATGGCATGGTTTGACCTCTACGTGTTGCCCAGTGTGCAAAGCTGCTACTGAAAGTCTAGGCCACTTTTTATTTGTTTGTGATGCTTATTCGTTACCAAGGAGGGTATGGCTAACCCCAGTCTGCAAGAATCTTGGGACACAACGCAGTGTAGTGGCTATGAGAATCCTATGTACATCCACTGATTGTTTTTGGAGTGGCCAAATATTTGGGGTGGGCTTGGTCAATCAGGCGGAGGTTGATAGGTAGGGTTTATTAATGTAATTGTAATGTAATTTGGTTTTATATTTGTGTGTAATTCTTATTACTTAGTATTGTATTAGCTTGCCCAACTGTTTTTAGAATATGTATATGTATATTGATGGTTGAATGAATTAACTGTTTTTATCTGTATTGTATTTGATTATATGTTGTGCTTTTATGAGAAGTTATCTCGAATAAAGCTTATACTACTACAACTACTACTACTACTACCACTGGGCTCCTCTGAGCTGTGCCTTTATCCATCTAGCTGTGTTGCTCTGCCTATTGTGAATTCTGACAGGTGAGCTCATTACTCCTGCCCAACTGAGCTCCCCGAGATTACCCTGTGATCCCCATAGTGTGCTCCGGCCCCACCACTAACATCATTTGGACCCTGATGCCAATCTTCAGGAACCCCACTGAGTGACATTGCCTGATTGTGCACAGTTTTCCTTGGTCCAAGTTGGTGCATTAACAGGAGGTGCTCTCTTGTCAACAGGGTCCATCTTTCAGATTGCGCCTAAGGGGGTATCCTTGCATGTAGGACCATCACACATTGGAGACCATCATTCCATAAATCTACAAGACCCCATTGCAGAGTCTCAGAAGAGGACTAAATCGGCAAGAGGTCACATTTGCCCTCACCCAGAGGTGAGGTTCTTACCCTGGACCTAATTCCAGCAGTACATGAGATTGAGGTCACGAGTTAAAATAAGACTGAGTTTAGGTGGGACCCACTCTCCTAGCTGGGTAACTCACATTTGTGCTACAACTCCTCTACAAGATTTAGAGGACCTACTGTCACAATATGTCGGACATAAGAGATGGAAATATGATACCCAAGATATCAAGGCAACCTGAAGCGCTCTAAGCACTCGCCACCTATTCTGTAGTCTTCCGCCACAACTCCTCCTTCACTCCTTAAAGTGAATAATGTACATGAAATAGCTCAGAGTACTAAAACTAACATGGGCCTCCTTCATGTGGAAGTGGTGGGGATCAGCAAAGACCTCAAAGACAATAAGAATCTCGAATGCTGAAACAAGAATAACTATGGTGGAAGACTTCATGAATGCTCAAGCCAAACACCTTCAAAACCTTGAACATGATATTTCCTTACTAAAGAGAGAGGTCACAAAACAAGAAGACCAGAACCCAAGGAGCAAAATTCGCATCTTTGGATTGCTGATCGTATTTAAAATGCTGTCCCCTCAGTTGTCGATTTTTCCAGAGGTCCTCCAAATCATCTTCATTAAGGACGTTAAAAATGAAAGCGCCCAAAGGAATCTAACATTCAAACCCAAAAAAACATGTCAACTCCAAGACCTCTAATCTTCAAACCCTCATGCCAACAACACACAGAACAAGTCCCAGCACAAATGCGGAAGACTTGTACGATTCAGTGGCAAGATCATAATACCTCCATCTCACAGGACTATGTGAGAGACTGTAATTCATTGAAAGGGTTCCTGAATTTACGGAAATAGTTCACAGAAATAGAAATTTAATTTTTGATTTTGGGCCTTTGAAATTTTGAATTACCTTCAGAGGCCAGGCCAAAATCTTCTTGGAACCAGTAAATTTGACAATCTTCCTTGACAACCAATCAGAGTCACATATGAACTCAAACTCTTATCATGATATTTCAACTAGGTTTCACAACCCCTGATCTGCTGAAAGTTGTTTAACTGCCAAAGTTGGATCCATGAACTTATCCTTTTGTTATTAGTCAGATCTTTCTTGATACACGTTGTTTGTTCTCAGTTTGCAGGACACAGAACCTGCTATGCATTAAGTTGTCCTCTATTGGTCTATTTGTTTACATACCATATTCAAGCCTGAGACAAGCTCAGAAGTCCTTTGCTCACATTGATCTCTTAAAGATGATTGTAGCCACACGCTCAATACTCACTCAGGGCAAGGGTTGCAACTACAAGATAGGCTCTACTGCATAGAGATATCTCTGCACTCCCATTGGGCTACATAGTCCAGCTATCACTGTGATATCGTAGCAGACCACTCAGTCTAATGGCTAGCCTGTGCATTACTCTACCTGTGGATGACACACTTTCTCTCCCATTCTAAGCATTAGTTATCCCCAGCAACTTTATTGCAATTGTTGCTACTGTAGCAGGTTCGTTACATGTCACTCTTCCCATAATGGAGGTCAGGACATTAGCAGCAAATGCTTTGTTTTTATATCTACCACCAGGATCTACCTGGGCTAGTGAAGAACCACCATTATATCCTTACAAAGTGAGCAGACAGATAAAAAGGCTGCTCAGGTTAACAGCATATCACTATGTATATATTAGACAGGGATACACATAGACCTTCCTTTCCTATCCATCAGATACACCTTGCACCATAAATAGGGGATTTTTTCAATGATTTCTCATGGTGGTACATGCTGCTTAAATATGGAGGATGTGGCCCCTCTCGTCCCTGCCATTAAGGGCCATATGTATCATCATCACCATTTGCGATTTCTAAATAGCAATTTTTAAGGAATCGCTATTTAGAAATCGCAAAATGGTATGTATGTAGGAAATCGCTTCTTTTTAGCGATTCCTTAACATTCCTAATTTGCGATTAGCAAATTGCTAATCGCAAATTTCTCATTCATTTCTATGGGCCAGGAGGCCCATAGGAATGAAGGGGAAATTTGCGATTAGCAATTTGCTAATCGCAATTTAGGAAAATTTTCAAGGGTGCAGGGGTGTCACAAGAACACCTTGCTGCACCCCTGAAAATGACATGTGTGGGCATATGGAGCACATACATTCCCTAAGGGCATGTATGAGCGTCATATGGCACCTTTGGATTTTGAATAAATTGCTTTTTCAAAAGAATTCGCAAATTACCACCAACTAGAAGTTGGTGGTAATTTGCGAATCCTTATGGAAATTTTTTAATTCATTTTTCTTTGATACATTGCATTTAAGGAATCGCACAATTTGCGATTCCTTAAGTGCAATCGCAAAATAAGGAATGGCAAATTTTGCGATTCCTTATTTTGCTGCCAAACTGTTTCATACATACCATTTAGCAAATTAGCATTCGCAAAGGCCTAAATTCGCAGAATTTCGGCCTTTGTGAATGCTAATTTGCTTGATACATATGGCCCATAGAGTTCCAAAAATTGCATCTTGTATGGGAAAGCAAGCACTGCACTATCTATACCAACCGCTCAGGTAGTTTTCATTTAATACTGTGTGACCCGACAATCAGTATTTTTTCACACATTTACTGTCTCTATTTAATAATACATGCTTTCATTTCAGAAATATGCTTAACACTCAGCTTGCTAATGCTGCCTTGCTCTCCACCAGTATCCCATTGTCTGTTTACTTTATTACCAAGAACTATGTTTTGTTTTGTTTGTTCTGTAAACTGTGCCTTACTCCACAACTGTCTCTAACGTATGTTGAATTTTGATTGTGCTCATTCCCTTGGTTGTAAATGTAAAATAGCTTTTCTATAGCGCATTCTATCACTCCAAGGAGCATCTTGGCGCTGTGAAACCAACCTAGAGTGACAAAAGGTGGTTTAGCTGGAACAACTCCTGAGAAAAAAAACCTTACACTAGAGCCCTACAGGCCGCATCAGTGAGCGTAAAGACCCAGGTCTTTAAGGCTTTCCTAAAGTGAGATTCTGATGGAATTAGACAGAGCACGGGAGGAAGTTTGTTCCATGCTCTAGAGCCTAATACCACAATGGATTTTCCACCTTTAGTGGCTAGCCTGAATTTTGGGACAATTAGCAAATTGAGGTGGGAGGATCTCAGATTCCGGGTCGGAAGGTGCCGTTTAAAGTTTTTTGAGAGATATCTAGGTCCTTGTGCGTGATAAGCTCTAAAAGTGATGATCAAGATTTTAAACAATAAGCGCTTATGGATGGGGAGCCAATGGAGGGCATGAAGTGCAGCCGAGGCCGAAGATTTCCTGGGCCAGCCCAGAACCAGGCGGGCGGTGGCATGCTGGACCATCTGCAACCTATGGAGCACAGACTTATTAGCTCCCGCATACAAGCTGTTGCAGTAGTCCAGTCTTGATGTAATAAGTGCCACCGCTACCGTCTTTCCCGTGGACAATGGGAGGAGGTCAAAAAACGTCCTAAGCATTCTAATGATATAAAAACATGTGCTGGCTACCCCAATGGCTTGTTGCTTGAAAGATAATGCATCATCAAACTTGACACCCAGGTTACGGGCAGAAGAGATGGTGTTTGGAGGAGCTTCAGCGCCTTCAGGCCACCACTGCTTGGCGGAAAACAGATTTTGCGGGCCAAAAGGTAGTATCTCTGTTTTTCCAGAATTGCACTTCAGATGGTTGGTTTTCATCCATTCAAATGTCGCTGCTAAACAAGTTTTAAGGTTTTCTTCCGCTTGTAATGACTCCCTGTCGAGTACCAGGATGAGCTGCGTATCGTCAGCGTAAGATATTGTGCCGATCTGATACGAGGAAAAAAGCTCAATCAGGGGTACCATGTAAAGATTGAAAAGTACAGGGCTCAAAGTAGAGCCCTGAGGTACCCCTGTTCTGATAGGTTTTTCATCAGATCTAAAATCACCCAGCACCGTGATTTGTCGTCTTTGGCTCAGGAAGTTTTTAAACCAGTCTAGCACTACTCCTCCTATCCCTGCGCTCAGGAGACGGTCAATCAAGATGGTATGGGAGACCGTATCGAAGGCCGCCGATAGATCGAGTAATATCAAGACGGCCTTCTTCCCTTGGTCCATAGCGGAGCGCAGGGATTCAGAAGAGAACAGGAGTGCAGATTCGGTTGAATGTTTGGACCTAAAGCCCGACTGATTTGAGTGCAGGATGTTGTTATCTTCCAGGAATGTGGTAAGTTGACTATTGACGAATGACTTAGTCAATTTAGACAGCAAAGACAACAGTGAGATGGGCCTCAAGTTAGAAAGGGTTGTAGAGTCAGGTAACGGTTTCTTCTGAAGGGGTTTAACCGCGGCTAATTTCCATTCTGGTGGAATCTCTGCCGTCGCCAATGACGAATTAATAATCCCATTACCTATGGGATTAACCTCATTGACCAGGGCTCTTAAGAACATCAGGGGACACGGATCAAATGGTGATCCTGACTTGCTAGATAGAATGGCCTGACGTGATTCCTCCAGAGAGATGGGAGCAAACACATTAAGATGGGGCTTATTTGGGTCGCTCTTTCTACTTGCTTCTATAATTTTATTCTCGATGGAGGTTGAAGTTAAGATTGGAGGTGGAAATTCCTTGACAATAGATTGAATTTTATTATCAAAGTAATCAGCTATAGAGTTGCAAAGTGGTAGCGAGGGCGGAATGTCTTGAGCGAGTGCCCTAGTATTAGTAAAGCTGTTTATGATCTTAAATATTTCTTTTTGATCATTTCCCGAGGAGGCAATAGCCTCTGAGAAGTGGACTTTTTTTGCTAGTTTAATTGAGGCATGGTACTTCCTACGTGCTGCTTTATAGATCCTACGGTCTTCTTCCATATACCTTCTACGCCATTTACGCTCTAATGATCTCACTTTGCTTAGTTCACTCTTCAAAATGGGGGAGAACCAGGGGGCACTCCTTTTGTTTTTATTGCCCCTTGAAGTTTTTTCCTTCAACGAGTCTGGTTGGTTACTTAGAGCTGTGATCCAGTCGCAAAAATATTGATTATCTATTGTAGTATGGCCAGATAGTATAGGTTTGGTCTCTGTTACGTTTATTAGGAAATCTGGTTGAGCAAGGACTTTTTTCCAGTCATGTTTCTTCCCTCCTGTAGATCTTATTTTAGTGTTTCCATGAGTATTATGATTTGAATTAAAAGTCACCTCAAAAGGAATGAGTTTGTGATCTGACCAAGTTTGGACTAATGGGGATGAACAGGTCAACAGGTTAAAATTTGAGCAGATACAGTCCAATGTATGGCCCGCGCTATGCGTAGGTTCATTGGTTAGCAGGGTTAATCCAAGAACATTAATTATTTCCATGAAACACATTACTCCTGGGTCTTTAGGGGAATCTAGATGGAAATTGAGATCCCCTAGTAGTGTGAAATGGGCAGCTCTGAGCGTAAGATTGCTCTGTACATCGCCTATGCTCTCTAAAAATTCTTGGGATTGTGCCGGGGGGCGATATACAAAGGCTCCAGAAAATGTTAGGGAATCATGGATGGTTAGACAGAAGGCCATGGCCTCTGCCCCCTTAATATCAGGTAGTTCATAGGTGGTACAGGTTATGGTGTCGCGATGAATAATAGCCAAACCCCCTCCTCTTTGTTCTTGTCTATCTAGACGTTGGATTTGAAATCCTTGTGGGAGGGCTACTACTATGTCTGGGTTGCACCAAGATTTTAACCACGATTCTGTTATGAAGAGCCAGTCTAAGTTCCTTTCTGTAATCAGATCATGAATGTGTTGTGCATTTGTACACATAGATCTAGCATTAATGAGTCCCCCTCGTAAAGTGATAAGTCGTGGCTTCTTATTATACGCTGGCTCTGGCCAAAAGGTTTTCTTGCAGTGTTGGCAGTGGATTGGGCCGTGCCATGTGTCGGGTTTAAGGGTATCATGGCAATGCGGGGAGGGATTGTTCAAAGATAGAAGATATTATCTAGACATACCAGGACCTGTGTTATGTGGTACATTCCTCGTGGCCTTTGGCGCTTCCTTAGCGCTGACGGGCGCAGACGGGCAGGACTCTGGCATGACTCCGGCGTGAGTCTGGTGCGTCCGCAATACGCGTCCGCTACGCGGAGAGTGGACGTCCCCTTTTATAGTCAACTAGAGCGCGTCACAGCGCTTACCACCCCCAAGATGGCCGCCGCGTTTCCCTTCAACTGCTCGGGACCGATCTCTCAGCGTCTATGCTCAGCTGAGAGTGGCCCGAGTAGCCGAGGAGGGAGGAGAAGCTTCAAAATAAATTTAAAAGTGCCCCAGATTGCAAGGTAAAATACTCTGCCTTTTCAGTCAAGCAGGGTACAGGGTACAGTCAGCACGCTAAAATGAAGCAGGATAAGGGATAGTGCAAGAACCTCCCGGGTTCCGCCTCAGGAGGGAGAAAAATGCTCAGGCTAGAACAGGCGCCGAGGCAAGAGAAACCCTTTTATAGTCAACTAGAGCAGGTCACAGCGCTTACCACCCCCAAGATGGCCGCCGCGTTTCCCTTCGACTGCTCGGGACCGATCTCTCAGCGTCTATGCTCAGCTGAGAGTGGCCCGAGTAGCGGAGGAGGGAGGAGAAGCTTCAAAATAAATGTAAAAGTGCCCCAGAGTGCAAGGTAAAATACACTGCCTTTTCAGTCAAGCAGGGTACAGGGTACAGTCAGCACGCTAAAATGAAGCAGGATAAGGGATAGTGCAAGAACCTCCCGGCTTCCGCCTCAGGAGGGAGAAAAATGCTCAGGCTAGAACAGGCGCCGAGGCAAGAGAAACCCTTTTATAGTCAATTAGAGCGCGTCACCGCGCTTACCACCCCCAAGATGGCCGCCGCGTTTCCCTTCGACTGCTCGGGACCGATCTCTCAGCGTCTATGCTCAGCTGAGAGTGGCCCGAGTAGCGGAGGAGGGAGGAGAAGCTTCAAAACAAGCAGGGTACAGGGTACAGTCAGCACGCTAAAATGAAGCAGGATAAGGGATAGTGCAAGAACCTACCGGCTTCCGCCTCAGGAGGGAGAAAAATGCTCAGGCTAGAACAGGCACCGAGGCAAGAGAAACCCTTTTATAGTCAACTAGAGCGCGTCACAGCGCTTACCACCCCCAAGATGGCCGCCACGTTTCCCTTCGACTGCTCGGGACCAATCTCTCAGCGTCTATGCTCAGCTGAGAGTGGCCCGAGTAGCGGAGGAGGGAGGAGAAGCTTCAAAATAAATTTAAAAGTGCCCCAGAGTGCAAGGTAAAATACACTGCATTTCCAGTCAAGCAGGGTACAGGGTACAGTCAGCATGCTAAAATGAAGCAGGATAAGGGATAGTGCAAGAACCTCCCGGCTTCCGCCTCAGGAGGGAGAAAAATGCTCAGGCTAGAACCTTTGGCTCCATCTCGGTCTGGACTGTGCTATCTTATTCCGGGCAGAATGTGCCCATTGTTTTTCTCTTCACATTTGTTTGATTAATATGTTCTTGTTTTGAGTGTCATGCAAAATGACACTTAACACTCTTATTCTCCCGCCGTCCTCCTGTACCGGTCACAGCTGCTTCATCCGTGCTCCGCCACAACCTTTCCCAACTACCATATCCCTTGGTGGATGAGAGCCCTTGGATTACCCAGAGTTCAGGTGGGCCTCGAACATATTTATTTTCTTCTCCTCCCTTTCCCCTTGTCCCCTTTCCGATTGGCATATCTAATCCTACAAAGAGTTGCTGATGACTGCCTAAGACCTCTTTAGAGCCCCCTACATCAAGATGTTCATCAGCGGCCCAAGAATATGCCCAGTATCTTCTATGAATGTTGTATCCTTGAACACCAAGGGGATAAACCACCATGATAAAAGAACCAAAATCCTAGACAACTGCAAGGAGCTTGCAGCTGACTTAGTACTCCTCCAAGAGATCAAGATAGGCTTTAAAGAAGCCCTGTTAATGAGGGAAGGATGTATGTCAGATGTGACATGCTCTGAAGCTAGTGGGGAAAAATGGGGTTGTTACCCTTCTAGCCAAGAAATATGGTTTACAGGTAATAGCATCAGAACATAACACAATGGGAGAAGGCTACTTACTAAGCTAAACAATGGGGCTGATAAGCTCTATCTCATGGATATATATGCTTCCAATGTAGATGACCCTAGTTTTTGGTGTTCCCTTAATATAAAATTAGCAGACATCCCACAGGGCTCCAAAAAAATAGAAGGAGAAGAACCTTCCTTTGGATACCATTTTATAGCAACACTCAGCGTTCAAATACAGAATCCCCAGGGCACATGAGCAGTTGCCCAAACTCTGCTCTTCACGCCGCTTACTAGACGCTTGAAGATTACACAACCGTAAGGGCAGGGGTTTACATATTTTTCTCCCCATCAAATTAAAGTTTCTCCTGTATTGATTATCTTCTTGTGGATGCTTCACTTCTAAAGTCCATCTCTGAAACAAAAATTCATCCAATCCTTATGTCAGGCTATGCTGCAATCCAATACACTTTTAACTCCATAGCCAGTAAAAGAGCCTACCTCGATGGTCATGCCCAAAACTCCAAACAACTCTTAGTACATAAGAGATCCAGTAAACTGCTTGCCTCCATACTTAAATGTAATACTCTTAACAATCAAAACACTGCCATTAAGGCTCAAGATGGCTCAAAAAATTCCACAAAGAAGGGATTTTGGGGGTTTCAAATACGTTTACAGGAAGCTGTATCCTCCACAATCCTCATATGATAAAACAAAATGCCAAAAGCTCCATAACTCCCTCCCAACTACTTCAATATCTGAAGCAGAAAGGGCACGCTTGAATGAACTAATAGAAATGGAGGAGATTGTTATGGTAAATATCGATAGTTCAGAGAAGGCAGCAGGCCCTGATGGCTTCCCAATTTTTTTTTAATAAAACTTATACTTCCATGATCATCAAGCACCTTCAAGATATACTCAATCATTTTGCCCTACAAGGCAAGGTCTGTGGCCGAGGCCACCACACTGGTCATCCCCTAAGAGTGCAGAGAACATTCGAACCTCATAGCTTTCACCCCATCTCTCTCCTAAACATGGAAGCTAAACTTTTTGCAAACATTATAGCGAATAAGCTAGCAATTTACATACCCAAACTTATTGATAACTCCCACACAGGTTTCGTCACAGGGCGCCTTGCAAGAGACAACATTAGTACATTCTGCATCGTTATAGAAAAAAAAGATTGACTCTTCACTACGGACTGCGGCAATCGCACTTGATGGCAAAAAGGTGTTCAATAAGGTGTCCTGGCCATTTCTGCCTGTGGCACTCTCTGCAAATCCCAAAACAAACATTATCTTAACGGCTCCACCTCCACATAATTTGATTTGCACCAAGGTAAAAAACAGGGTTGCCCTCTCTCCCCCTTTCCTTTTCTACTTACCATTGACCCCTTACTTAAATTACTTAACACTGCCCCAGGAATCAAAAGTCTCCAATTTTGGGGCAGTATTTAAAAAAACAGCTGCATACATAAATGACAACCTTACGTTCTCAGAGGATGTCAAAATGGTTATTCCATGTATCATCAACATCATCCCATATGTTCTCAGAGGTCTCTAGATATACCTTATTAAAAGACAAAACTGAGGTATTCCCTTTAAACACACTATGTCTCCCTTCCCACTTAGGTGACTCGTAAGTTAGATGGCAGTGCAAATGTCTTAAATATCTGGGGATTTGATTCTGTAAAAACCATAAGACAATCTACTTTTCAATGAAGCACAGACACTGATGAAGATTAGAGATCTTCTGAGGGCTTGGTAACCTAAATTGATATCCTTGTGGGTAGGCTCTAAACACTCAAATTGATGATAATTCAAATAGCGAACTTTCTGTCACCCAGGCTACCTTTAAAACTATCCCCCTCCTTTTTCCAGGAAATAGATAAAATCGCATTAACATTTCTTTCGAGCAACAAGAGAGCAAGGATGTCATAAAAAATGCCTCAGGAAACGTGGCTCCGGGGGAGTATGTAACCTTCCTTATTGGAATCTCTACCAAACAGCCTAGATAGCTGCCCAAGGTGCTAATGTGGCTACTACTAGAATCACCAAACACCTAATCTCTTGCTGTATATTGAACTTTATGTATGTTCCCCTTTTAGCACATCCTCTTTTATCACAATGCCAAAATGTATCCCACCACAATCCCACTGTATACTTACAGATGCTGCAAATGCACTAAAGATGCTGGACAAGTGCCTGCCAGAATCTAGTCAGTGCTCCTACCATCAAAGGCGCCAAGTAATCAGGACCTTTACAAGAAAAACAATCCACTGCCCTTCTTGGGTCTAGCCAAAACGTACAATCCCTAAAATTTGGACAATTTACTAAAAATTAAAAGTAAACTCTCCAAACTCAACCTTTCTCATAATTCGACTGTAGTGACTCACCTCGCACTATGGCAACTCTCCGGTCATGTTGCCTCCAAAATACAAGTTGTATTAACCCCACAACCATCACATAATTCAATTATATACACCAAATGGGCCAAAAAATTTCCCATTGGGGGTTTTCAAACACATCACAAGCAATAAATGACAAACTTTTTCTGTGCAATAGAATATACCCCTCTCTTATTCAGTCTAAATTCTTTACAATGAATCGCCTCCATTAGCCCCCAGCCCAATTGCATTAATTTAACCTATGGGTACACAACAAATGCTAGAATTGCAACCAAGAACCAGGGTCACACAAACACATGTTGTTCGAATACAAGTTGCTCGACTCATAATGGTTTTTGATAAAAACCATATGTCAACTATATTTAACATATCCATTACTTTATCCTTTCCCATGGTAGCATGGGGACTCTGGGACTCAGCAACTTCGTTGACCTTTGGAACCAATTGCATGCACTGCTGGACATTCTTCTGACCATTGCAGTGAAAGTCATTCTTTCCAAATGGGAATCTTTCACCCATCTATCACAATCCGCATGGTGGGCATGGGCCTCATATCGCAAAGAGACAGTCTAAAAATCAGTCCACCCCAATCTGTAGTGAAGTAAGCCGATCTTTTGACAAGTACATTGAACTAAGCTCACTGGGTCCTCTAGTGCAACCCTATAACTGGTACTTGAAACTAAAACCACTCACTCACTTACCTCTAGATAGCCGATATCTGCCCTCCTCTCCCTCTCCTCTCCCTCTCATTACTCCCCCAAATTCCTTTTCATGTTTGGCTTTTCTTGACTATCAAGGAGATACTTCATTATGGCATTCACCTATATACAACATACACTTGTTGGATTCCAGACACACAAGCTAGAATATTTTTGTGATCATCTGTTCACATATCGTTCTAGATCTACTGCACAGGCATATTTTGTAAGCTGGGCGTTTTAGACCAGCAATATTTTTCTCTTACTTGTGTCTCATATCATGAACTCCAGTTCTCATATATCCAATTGTTATTGATATTGTATTGCTTTGTACTACTGATAAATGCGATTTCTGATTATACCTTAGCACATCAGGAAATACTGCAGCTGGGTTGTGATGACATGATTTTTCGAGTGAGCTCATTTCTGCGAGCAGTGGTACGTTCATGAGCTTCTATGAATGCTTCTTAAACTATGTTATATACTTGTAATCGCTCTTCGATTTGGATCTAGCATACATGTGATAGCTTATTTTGCACTCATTCGGATGTTTACAATTGCTTACTTTGCACTTAGTCCAAAGTTTACAAATGTGCGATCTTTGCACGCTATTGCTGCTAGATTTCTTTTTTGTACTTATTGAAGGTTTAAATTTGTGCTCATTTGTACTCTATTGCTATGCCTTGCACATTGGTTTTATGCTATTTATTGACTGTAAGACTATTATCCTATCCCGTTTTTAATTCTTTCTGTATTTTTATTGATGTTGATGAATGCATGTTATATGTAATGTATGTTATATGTATATTGGCAGTGATGATTTGTACTTTTATGGATATTTTATATCCGAATAAAGACCATTTGACTTGACTTGACTTGACAATATACACATGTTGGATTCCACACACACAAGCTAGAATATTTATGTGATCATCTGTTCACATACCCTTCTAGATCTACTGTACAGGCATATTTTGTAAGCTGGGCCTTTTGGACCTGCAATATTTTTCTCTTACTTGTGTCTCATATCATCAACTCCAGTTCTCATATATCCAATTGTTAAGGATATTGTATTGCTTTGTACTACTGATACAATTGCTCAACCTTTGTTCGCATCGCAATGCTACCTGACTTTATGCCTGTTCTCTCCTTCGAAATACATAAAGTATTTTGAAATTAAAAAATGAAACATATGCTGATTTCCATAACATTCTATAAAGAATATATTCTTTATATTACATTTGAAGACATAATTTTACACAATGTTCATACCATGACATCTTTATATATTAGTGGAAAAATCTGTTGCCAGTATTATTAATGTTTGATCCCAGATGTATTTTGTTTCTTCCATAGAACATTTTTAAATTCTGTGTTTTTGAAGCTATATATGATGGGGTTGCACAATGGAGTAACAACAACATACAACAATGACAGCATTTTGCTTTCCTTCATTGAATATTTTGAGGTTGGTCGCATGTATGTAGAACACAGAGATCCCATGAACAAAATGACCACAGTGATGTGGGAGACACATGTAGAAAAGGCCTTCTGTCGCCCCTTTGCAGACTGAATTCTCAGAATCGCAATGGTGATCTTCATGTAAGATGCAAAAATTAACATGAGTGACAGTAATACCAATATAGCACCTATTAAGTAAGTAAGTGTCTCAATGTTGTTAGTGCTGGTGCAGGAAAGCTTCATTGTTGCAGTAACATCACAGAAGAAGTGGTTGATTGTGTGGGACCCACAGAAAGTGAGCTGAGATATTAGTACAGTGTGTGGTATAGGATCCAAAGAACTTATTGCCCAGCATCCAGCTGTCAACCAGGAACAGACATCTCCCTTCATGATTATCTTGTAATGTAACGGACTACAGATGGCAACATAGCGATCATATGCCATGACTGACAGCAGGAGAATTTCAGTGGATATCAAGTATCCCAGGAAATATATCTGCAGCAAGCATTCAGTAAGAGTCATATATGCAACCTCCAGAAAGAAATGTGCTAACATGGGTGGGATTATGACTGAGACGTACATTAAGTCAATGAAAGACAAATGGAAGAGGAAAAAATACATGGGCGTGTGCAGAATAGAGTTCAAGTAAATTGTAGCCATTACAAGAAGATTTCCAGCTAGAGTTGTTATGTAAATCACCATGAAAGCAAAGAAAATGGGAAATTGTAGTTCTGGAAAATCCAAAAATCCAACAATTAGGAACTTATTTACCAAAGTGAGATTTGCTGCTTTCATTTCTCCAGCAGTATAACTTTGTTTATTCTTGAAGACAGGCTGCAATAATAAAACAGAACTGTTAAACATGATTTTGGAAGTGTGGTTGTTTGTCAATAATATAAAGCATGCCCCATAGTATCCAAAAATTAATGGGAATTTTTTATTCCAAACACTGCTGATAAGGAAGAATTCATATTTTGGATTGCCCATAGCGTTTATATATTAAAGTAAGCATAATGAAATTGAGCATTAGGATTACATAATGATTTATGAAAGAACTCCTGTGAGTTCAATTCATGTGAGTTGTGCAGTATGTTGAAATATGCCACAGAAAGCAGGTTTGCTCAAGTAAAGAATATAGGAAAGGAAAACATTTTTTAAATTTGAAAAAATAGTAAAAATAAGTATATGTTAAATTCAGGACAAACAAAAACAGAAAGAAAGATTATTTTATATTTGTAATACGTTAAATATATTGTATTAAAGATTTTTTTCTGAAATGTAAATATATTTTTTTAGAATCTCACCTAAAATACATGTATTAATAATTATTAAAATTGATCTATAGAATTAATTAAAACTAATTACATTATATATGTATTTTAATAACAAAACACATTTTAGATTTAGAAAAGGTTATTACAATAATATTTTTATTTTTTATTTTTAGATAGCGTTTTTGAACATTAAATTATATTGATTGATAGTTTTACTATTCACCTTATTTTAACCTCATTTATCATTATTTACTATGGGGGCCTATTTTAATTTTCTACCTAAAAAACATTCTATGAGAGGGTGTTCCAGTGTCTGTGAGTAGTCATGGGAGGTGCTGGACTTATTCAAACTCTGAGAAGGATATATTTACCACTCTTTTGGGTCCTTTTTGGCAGAAGTGTCTATAGAATTGCTATTTTTGAATAGGAGTCGGTTTGCTCTTTGGTGGATGGTTGTATGTCCCCATTATACCACTCACTGCTCTTCTAAAGTTAGTGCAGTCATAAAGGGACACAAAACAGGAGTAAATAGAATTGAGGTTGTTCCGTACATGAGCTGATCTCCACCTAAACCTGGGAAATACCCAGCGTTCTCTGCTTATTTTTTGCATAATTTATGCATCACTTTATGGCTGAAAGGGTATTGTTTTGGCTTATACTGGGTTCTCCATTGTGCCTAGACAAAGCTTAACCTCTCTGAAGAGCTATAATTATAGAGAAACTCTTGTCAGGGGTTGCTTATATTTACTTCAGGTTGTCTTGGCTGGTATTTTACCAATTTAAAGCTATAATCTGTGCCTTGAGTTGTAAAAACCTTTTCTCGTTTTACAGGTCGACATGGATGGCACTGGGCTATTCCTATACTTTATTTTTTTAAACTTTATTTTCCGTTTTTGTAGAATAATACATTCCATCTTAGTTACTCACTACATACATCAACTTGCAACTGTCTTTGTACAGTAATACAAGAGCAGAAAAGGAAACAAAACGTATACTGTAATCCTGAAACATTTGCAATCTGGTGTGTCACATTTATCTACGCTCAACAGTGTCTGAGAACAATTTAGACTTGCAGAAGTCCCTCATTCGAACACACCAAAGGTGTGAAAATTGCAACATCTGCCCAATTCAGTATAACATAATTGAACAACAAGTGCACACAACATCTTCACTATGCTTGATACGCCTTACCGAAGCTGGAGAGGTGCTTACATTTTTCAAGTATGCCTTGAAGGGCCCCCATATATTTTTGGGGCGAGGCGCTATTGGCTGGGTTTCTGCATATAGATCACTATTCATATTACAGTAGGCCAGGCTTTGGAGCCAGGATTTTAATGCAGGCAAAGTGTTGCAGCCCCACTTTACTGATATCTCTCTCTTAGCAAGCAGAAGCGCCATAACAGTAAATTTGCGAACACCTTTTGAGAAGTCGAGCACGCATCCCAGTAGAGCGGTTTCCGGGGTAGGCATGACCTCCATCCCTATCATTTTAGCAAGTTCTTTGCAAATGAAACGGCTGTATGCCCCAATCTGATCACACTTCTCAACAAGATGTACAAAATCAGCATGTGGAGCCCCACATTTCAGACAGGAGTGTGACCTATCTGAGTCAATGCTGGGAGTTCTTTCTGGAGACATATAAACCCTCTGCAAGAATTTAAAATGCAGTAACCTAAGCCAACTGTTTAAGGAAATTTCTTTGATTTGCGCACAGCTAATTTCCCAATGTGCGTCTGATATTGGGTGTCCTGCTACCATGCCTTCCGAATCTTAGCATTGTTGCTGGGGTCTACGGCCATGCATTCTCGGTACATTTTAGAAATCAACCATGCACTGTCAGGCGTGGTGATCACAGTAGTCAAAGGGCTAAAGCTGGCAGGCTCCAGGGCTAATTCAATGGTGGTGGCTCTGAATGCAGAGCGGACCCAGTTCAGAATGAAATGATCCATGAATGTGGCCTTGCTGAATCTATTCTCCTCAGTACTTAAAAAGGCATGGCCCCCAGGAAAAATATCCCCAATCATGCTTACCGAGAAGTTAGTTAGTGTGCGTTGCACAAGCTTTTCTTGCATTAAGGGGATCCATGAGTTTTTGTGTATTGGAATGTCCAGTGAATAAAGTGTGGCAGCAGCAGCAACAAGAGCCAGTTTCCGCCATGCTCAACTGGTGGTAGAAACTGTCAGGATGTCACAGAGGTCTCTGGGAAAGCCCTTAGGCAATGTGGTCAGTAGCTTCCCTAGTAGAACAAGGTCTCCCTCGGGTTTGGTATAAGGAATCCAAGCATCTGGATTATACCAAGCATGCACAAAGCTTCACTGTGCCACTAAATAGTACATTTAAAGATTTGGCACCCCAATTCCCCCTCTTTCGTAAGGCAATTTCATGGCATACCAGCTGACCCTGGGCCTCCTACCGCCCTATGTGAATTGGATCAGGTGAGAATGGAGAGTGAAGACAAAACTATTCAGAAATGGAATCGGAATATTGTTTAAGAGATACAGAACTCTCAGGAGTACAATCATTTTAATCAAAGCCACCTGGCTCGAGGTTATGTGTTGCAGGACCGTAGTTCAAACGGAAAATTTGATCAGCATCCATGTAAATATGGATGCCTAAATATTGTGTGGAGTCTGCACACCAGTCAAGTGGGAACTCGCAGTCCCATTGTTTTCGGTACCTGAAGTGATTGGAAATATTAGTGACTTGCCCCAATTTATCCCCAGACCTGAATACCCTCCAAAGTGGATAATTTCCCTGATAAGAGGTTCCAAACTTTCTTCAGGCGGACATACATAAAGGATAATGTTATCCGAGTACAGAGAGATGAGTAGGGGGCCCGTCTTAAATTTGTAGTCCTTCTATGTAAGTGGCGCTCTTGCAAGTGTCGAACCATTGAGTCCATTGTTAATCTAAACAACAGAGGGGAAAGTGGGCAGCCCTAATTGGTGCCCCTGGAAAGGCTAAAGGACTGTGATATTGTACCATTCAGCCTGAGTCGGGTTGTGGGGTCCCGATAAAACAGTGCAGTTAGGGCGATAAATCCCTTTAGCATGCCCATCCTACGCACATTTCTGCCAAAAAGAACGGCCACTCAAGCAAATCAAATGCTTTTTGTGTGTTAAGTAATATTGCCGCTGCCGGCACTTCTGGACATATTCTGTGTAAGACTGCGAACAGAGTCCTTAAATTGAGGGCTGTCGATCAGTGAGGGACAAAACCCGATTGAGCCGGGGAGATTATTTGGTCTAACAGCAGGGCCGAGCACATCGCTATAATTTCGCTAGTATTTTATAATCCAGGTTAAGTAGGCATAGGGGTCTACATGAACCGTAAGACAAAGGCTCTTTGCCAGGTTTAGGGAGTACAATTATCGCTTTAAGCAGTGTAGGTGGTAACTCCCCAAACTCCAAGGCCTCATGATAAACCTCCAGCAAGCATGGGGCTACCAGATCTTTATATACCCTAAAGAAGTCTCCCATGAAGCCGTTGAGTCCAGCAGCCGTATAACCATTTATGGCATCTATTGGACTAGATATCTCCTACGACGAAAACGGTTCCGCCAGGAACTCTTGTATTAATTTTTTGAGCCAAACTAAGGCGATCTCTGACAAATATCCTTCTTGCTCTGAACTGTCGCTATCCACCTTAGATGTATACAAATTAATGTAATATGACAGGAATTTGTCCTGGATGCCGGAGGTGCTCGTGAGGACTTGACTTGTCGACGAGCGGATCTCAGTGATGTAAGTCCAGGCAGATTGGGGCCTCAAAAGGTGGGTCAGTGTCTGCCCAGTCTGTCACCCTCCCTGTAGTGACGGGCATCAATACATCTGGATTGGTGGTGGGTTTCCCGTTCTGCAGTCTCCCTGAACTCAAGTTAATATGGCCAATCGTGTGTTGTATTTAGTAGCATCAGGTGGCACCATATGTTCCCTGTCTAGTGCATCTAAACCTCTTTCCACATTAGCTATCGTGGTTAAGATCTTAGAATCCCAGCATGTTTAGAAATGCAGACACCATGAATGTAGGACTTAGAGGCATCCCATAGAGTAGCCTAACTGGCTACGGACCCTGTGTTTATGTCACAGTAATCTAAAATAGCTTCTCTAATCTCCATGTGAAAAGAGTGTCCACCAAAGCGCGGACAGGGAATCACCACTGCCTCTTGACCCCTTCTGGCCTAGGTATGCAGATGTCTAAGACCACCAGAGCATGGTCCGAGTATGTTATAGGAAGGAGTTTAATTGTTTTGTACCATGTGGCTAGGATAGGAGTGACCAACCAGTAATCCAGTCTGGTCCAGGTGTCATAGTAAGCTGCATATTGAGAGTAGGCGGATACAACAGAACGAACCACAAGACGTGCTGCAACTAGCAGATCTCCTGCACCGTAAGGGATGAACCCGTCCTTTACCTTCTCTTTTTATTTACCCAGAAACAATATGAGATGTTTATTTGCACATCTCCCAATCTCATCTAGGATCGCCATTTATTTCTGCCTTTGAATACATTTCACCGCAAACCTTTGCCTGTTTCACTACATACAGCCGTGAAGAGTCACAATTGTAACACGTTGTGATGAAACACGTGTAGGCTGGTAGAATGTACTCTGTACTGATCTGGATTGACTTATAAACCCATTTGCTGGAACTTTCCAAGGTCTCAATCTTCGTTATTTGCACAAGTTCATGTGTTGAAAATGTTGGTTTCGACACCAAAACTCATTACATACAAACGTGTGCACAGGACTTTTTTTCATCCAGGTGTCATAGTAAGCTGCATATTGAGAGTAGGCGGGCGTATTCAGGTGTCGGTGCTGCCAAATATCAATCAGCCTGGTGGAGTCGTACAGATACATCAGGGCATGACGTGCACTTGGCTTAGTGTCAGGGGAATCTGGGAAGCAATCTAGCGATGGATCCATCAACAGGTTAAAATCTCCCCCCATGCAAACACAATCGGTGTATAACTGCAAAATCTGGGAGTGTATCTCAAGAAAATATTCTGGGCAATCAGTGTTGGGAGCATATAAGTTAACCAACGCAGTGCAATGACCCTTTAGTTACCCCGTCACCATACTGTAGGGATCTTCTTTATCTCTATGCACAGAGTGCATCTGAAATGGTATACGTTTCTTTAATACAATTGCAGTACACCTGGCATAAGTGATGTACCTCGAGAAGTCCCTGTGCGAACGTCATCCGGTCGCAAATGTAATATTATCAGACTTGGTGAGGTGGGTTTCTTGCAGAAGACCTATGTTGCTCCCATGCCTCTGCAGATAATGCAAGATGCCCCTCCCTTTCTTAGCAATGTTCAACCCCCTGACATTCCAGGTGACCAACGAAACCTTAGGAAAAATCAACAAGTTATGCAACACCGGCATTAGTGCTATATATCAGTGAACGGTGGTGTGTAGTGGTATCAATATTGCATGATGCTGCCTGAGTGAGCCATGACTAACAAAAATGGAAAAATAAACTGAGCAACATACCCCCCCTCCCCAAACCATCCCTGCTCAACCCCAGGCAAAGAAAAACCCCAAAGACAGCACCATTACCTGCCCCTTTCAAACCTGTCAACAATGAATATACTAGCAAATCAAAAATGTGCAAACCTTTTATACACTTAGTGTGCTAAACACTCAAGGGGTAGCAACGCCATGCCAGAAACCCCGTCATTTGTCATATCAAACTTGCCCCGCTTGTACCAGAGGGCATACATGATAAAGCCATAGTTATAGGAGTTGCCACCAAAAACAAGGCCAATGCCTGTCAATCGCTCAGTTAAAAAAAGGTCCACACTGGCAACAGAGCCGCAGTGTGAAGGAGAGGATCAAGGTACATCATTGCTTTTCTGGCTGCCACTACCCTTGTAGCCACTGCAGAATTCCTGAACTGACCCTGGGGAGTCGAAGATCCGGGATCTGCCGGGTTGCTGGGTATAGCATCCCATATCGTAGAACTAGATTACGCAATGTGGCCTTCACATCATTGTTGTTACGCCTCACCTCTTGCACCATCATTGTGAAGTCAGGGTATAGGGACAGCGATGAGCCCTGCCAGCTTATAGCCCCCTTCTCTCTTGCTATGCGTAACGCAGTGTCCCTGTCACGAAAGTTGAGGAGACAGGCAATAATGGGTATGGGTGGACATTCAGGATTTGGGCGAGAACCTAGCATGCTGTGTGCATGCTCTACGATGAAACCAGGGGTGAAAGCGTCTCTACCAAAAATGTCTGTTAGTAAAGTTTTGATAAATTGCTCCATGCGACCGATGTTAGAAGACTCCAAAGGCCCAGTATGCGGAAAGTTGTTGCGCCCGCTGAGCGCCTCCAAATCCTCATTCTTTATGCTAATCCTATACTTAAACCCTTTGCTGTAGAAATGACAAAATACTTTGATCCTTTCTATCTCGGCATGGATGTCACTGGGCTAAATCTATGCTTACAGATTTTGACAAAAAACAGACATTTGAGGTGAGCAAATTTAGAGTGTTGCTGGTGTTGAGTGCGCTCTATACAGGCGCAGTTCTCAACTTAAACTTGGGAACTACTCAGAGTTCTAAACCTCTCTGAAGCACTAAAATGTTAGCAGAACACTTGTCAGTGGTTGATTGTAGTCAATTCAGGTTTGCTTGATTGGTATTTTACCAATTCAAACCGATAATACTGCGCCTGGAGTGGTAAAAGTCTTTTGTCATTTTACAGCTCGGCTTGGAATGCACTGTGCTACTACTATGCTTAAACCATTGCTCTAGAAATAGCAAAATACTTTGGGGCTTATTTACAAGCCCCTTGTGCCACTGCTGGGTCACTTTTATTTTGAAAAAGTGGCGTACCGGCGGCAGAAGGGGCTTATAAATAAACCTCTTTGTCCCTTTCTGTCTCAGCATGGATGGTATTGTGCTAATCCTGTGCTTAAAGATTTTATAGACAAGCAGTTATTTGGTGTTGAGAATGCTCTATACACCAGAGCTGCTATCCACCTAAACCTGGGAACTGCCCAGAGTTCTCTGCTTCTTTTTTGCATGATGTATGCATCACTCTATATCTGAAAAGGTCTTATTCTGATGTATATTAATATGTGTGTATATGTGTGTGTATATATATATATATATATATTCACTGAAAAAACCATAGGTTATAGACCATATATAGTTAGGGATTAGCATTTACAAAACCTTATTTTACTCGCACAAAACCATTGAAATTCCATATATAGTTAGTTGCACTAACTATATATCGCGCACCCGCAATCCATTGCTAATGATGTCACATATTACATCATTCATGACATGGTCAGTGACATCACTGATGACATCACTGATGACATCTCAAATGACATCACTGATGACATCACTGACATCTCATTTGACATTACTGATCACATCACTGATGATATCATTTATGTGATAATACAATGAACATCTTCAGACTCTAATATAACCTTAGATACAATCAGTATAAACAGACACTCACAGACTGTCACTTATCCATGGAGTTACTCACACACCTACTCAGTCATGCAAAAGATTAATCACACCTCCATTTCCTCAACTATACAGTTATACACACCTTACTTATTCAAACATATACTAACACATATTTACTCTCTTATACAATCCCTGATACAAGTTCACAATGATCGATACAGCCACTCTCACATTCACTAGCTCTTATGTTCAGTTATTTATATATGTCAACTCTCACATGGACTGTGTTTTACATATGTACTTACTTTGACATGTAGCACTGAGATATCCATTCACTCACCAATACACTCATGCAGTCAGTCGACCGCCCATACAGCTGTTTCCACATGCACTTTTGAACCCATACATTTAGTTAATCAACTGCTCACACATCTATGCACAGAGTCATACACCTCCCAGCCACCCACACACATACTCAGTCTCCCATACAAATACTTGGGCAACCATTCAATAACCCATATAGTTACTCATATAGCTACTGATTTAAACATGCAGCAGTTTACAGAACAACATATATAATGATTGCCAAATTAAGACAGTTTAGTCACTAACCCATGCACTCAGTGAGACACATTTAATCACTCACTCATACAGTCAGTCATGCACCTACTAAATCCTTCATCCAGACACTTATACATCCACTCATTCTTCAATATGTAAGACATATTTTAACTTTACAGAAACATACAGTCACTGGGTGTTGTCATCAGTGATGTCATCAGTGAAGTCATTTGAGATGTCATCAGTGATGTCGTCAGTGATGTCATTTGAGATGTCATCAGTGATGTCATCAGTGATGTCACTGACCATGTCATGAATGATGTAATATGTGACATCATTAGCAATGGATTGCGGGTGCGCGATATATAGTTAGTGCAACTAACTATATATGGAATTTCAATGGTTTTGTGCGAGTAAAATAAGGTTTTGTAAATGCTAATCCCTAACTATATATGGTCTATAACCTATGGTTTTTTCAGTGAATTTTCAAGGTTTTGTAAATGCAAATTCCTAACTATATATGGTCTATAACCTATGGTTTTTTCAGTGAATTTCATTGGTTTTTTAAAAGCTAATATCTATAGCTGTAAAATATATTCTTTATTACGTGACGTATCACGTAGCCCGTGAGACGCCTCATTATGCATCGCATAACCGTGACGTATCGTCTCTGCAGCGCAAACCAAACCCGTAACGTAAGCGCGCCAGAGCACGCTTAAAGATATATATATATTTTTTTTACCTTAATTAGACAAAATCCACACGTGCACATATCACAAACGTTCCAAAAACACAATATGTCGGACTCCCATTACGCTGCCAGTTAGCTGCCCGGTTAACGTACCGGAAAGCACCTCTACCGCGAAAAATCGCAATATTTTTTTCTTTTGCCCCGCGGGCAACTTTAATAGCCCCCTCATCAATCCTAGGGGTTCACCTTACCCCTTTCCTTCATTTACACCTTTTTTTTTTCCACCTCTTGTCTCTCGATCTCCAGACTGTTTACAATGTTAACAGCCAATCAGCTACTCCTCAGACTCCCGTTACGCTGCCGGTTAGCTGCCCGGTTCGCGTACCGGGACGCGTCTCTACGGCGAAAAAATCTGAATTTTTTTTAAATTTTTTTTTTGCCCCGCGTGGCTCTATAATATCCCCCTCATCAATCCTAGGGGGTCAGAAGGGGTCTACCTTGCCCCCTTTCCTTCATTTCCCCCTTTGTTTTGGCCTCCTCTTGTCTCTCGATCCTACCGAGAGACAAGATGGCGGCCGCTCCGGACTGTTTACAATGTTGACAGCCAATCAGCTACTCCTCAGACTCCCGTTATGCTGCCGGTTAGCTGCCCGGTTAGCTGCCCGGTTAGCTGCCCGGTTCGCGTACCGGGACGCGTCTCTACGGCGAAAAAATCGGAATTTTTTTTAAAAAATTTTTTTGCCCCGCGTGGCTCTATAATATCCCCCTCATCAATCCTAGGGGGTCAGAAGGGGTCTACCTTGCCCCCTTTCCTTTATTTCCCCCTTTGTTTTGGCCTCCTCTTGTCTCTCGATCCTACCGAGAGACAAGATGGCCGCCGCTCCGGACTGTTTAGAATGTTGACAGACACCAGAGAGCCAATCAGCTTCGCATCGCAAAGTTCCGATACGCGAAAAGTACGCGAACCGGAGCGCTGCCCGGAGCGCTGTTACAGATATATATCTTGTTTAAAACGTTAATTTCTCAAAATTCACTGAAGCACATATATTGAGACCTAGCAAAGGCACATCGGGCTAACAGTGCCTACAATTTTGCCAAGTTTCGTGCAAATCCATTCAGCTGTTCGGGCTAAAAGTGAGTCCAACCGCCCTATGGAAAAATGAATGGGAAAAACGTGTTTTGGGACCCCCCTTTTTTCTCGGCCCCCCCTTGAAGAACCCCCCCCAAATTTTCAGGGGCTGCTCAGAAACAAAATGTGCCATTTTCCTGAAAATTTCAGCCAATTCCGTCCACAAACGCCAAAGTTATTAGACATAGAATTTTCAGAAATCCCATAGGGAAAAAATCCTAACTATATATACCTACTGGCTATCGCCAGTAGGTAATATATATATTCACTGAAAAAAACATAGGTTTCACACCAGTTATAGTTAGGAATTTGCATTTAAAAAACCTATTAAATTCACTGAAAAAACCATAGGTTTCACACCAGTTATAGTTAGCTGGAAATTTTACTGACATAAAACCATTGAAATTCCCACGTTATAGTTAGTTGGACTCACTATAACTTGCGCGTGCAATGCACTGCTGATGACGTCACATATTACATCACTCATTGGGCTATATTTTGACTACATCTGGCTGATATTTTGGCTACATTTTTTTTTGTCTCTGGTGGCCATCTTTGGGCTACATTGGGCTATATTGGGCTACATTGGGCTACATTTGGGCTCTAACATATATATAGCCCAATGTAGCCCAATATATATTTTTTCATTCTTAACTTTCGTTAAAACCACGTGAGCATATATCTTGAGACATAGCAAAGGCACATCGGGCTACCAGTCCCTACAATTTTGCCTATTTTTAAAAAAAATATATATATATATATTTTTTTTGCCTTGGTGCGCTCCCGGTGCGCGCCCCGGGGAGCGCCCCAGAAAGCGTAATTATATGAAGCGCCCCCGGGGCGCGCACCGGGGAGCGTCCCGTAAGCGCCATTATCGCGAATGAAAACATGATCGTGACGTATCGCGTAGCCGCGTCTGCGTGAAACGCACGGCGTAAGCGCACCCGGAAGCACTCGTGCGAATATGATCCCGCAACGTAAACTTCCGACGCGCTTACGCTACGCGACCCGGAGCGCGCCCCGGGGCGCGTAGCATAAGCGCGTCGGGTCATGTGACCTGAAAATAACACTTTTCATTGGTTCATAACAGTTTTGGTTTCATAATGATGAAGCCCCTGGTCATGTGACCTGAAAATAACACTTTTCATTGGATCTAACTTTTTTTTTTTCTTTCTGATGAAAGACCCCACCTTTTTCCTTTCTTCTGACTTTGTCCTTTGACTGAAGAAGACCTGCTTGTACCTCTCTGTACAATTTTCATCTTTATAATGGCTTCAGTAGCAGCAGCAGCTGGTGCATCTGCACCACCACCACCACCACAACAACCAAAAGGACCACCACAAGTTTTCATTGGTGGTCAAGAAGAGGAGGAAGAGGAGGAGGAGGAGGAGGAAGAAGGGACGAGAACATTTCTCCCAGAACACAATACCCCATACCAGCCCAGACCACACATTATTTGGGAGTTTTTTTCTCTTCCACAGGGGAAGAAAAAGGTAAATGCAGCCAAGGTGACTTGCCTGATCTGTGGCATGGAACTTTCCAGAGGGAACCCTCTTAAAAAATATTCCTTTGGAAATCACACAATGATCCGCCACATGCAGCGCAAGCATCCTATAAACTATTCTGCTGCAGAGATGAAGGAACTGGCCAGTAACCCTTCCCCATCAACAAGAACCAGCTCAAAAAGAAAGCAACCCACTCCGTCAACACCAGAAGAAAGTGAAACGATGCGTTGCGTTCAGCCCTGATTTGCAGATCTCAGAATCACATGCAAATATTGTGGGAAGACCATCTCCTACGGAGAACAGAGCGTAAAGCTCATCGTCCTTGCTGGGGACAACCACAAATGCCCCAATCGACCCTAATTATTTCTTTTCTTTTTTTTTCACTCCAGTTGAGCCATTTTCAATTCCCTTTTTTTTCGTTTCTCCCCATGAAAAATACAAAAAAAATATAAAAGTGTTCAGAAAAGCCAAAAAAAGTACAAAATGTTCAAAAAACATCAAAAAAATATAAAACAACAAAAAGAAGAAAAAAAACAGTTCTTTTTAGAACTACCTCCAATTTCTAAAAAAAGGCTACATTTTTTTAAAATGCTAATATTCATTTTTCCGCATGGTACGCTCCCCGGTCCGCTCCCCGGTGCGCGTACCGGGCGTTCCTCCCGCGCAAATCAAAAAAAATAAAAAAAATTCTTTGGCCCCGCAGGGCCCTTTTATGGCCCAAACATCAAACCTAGGGGGTCAGGGGGTCTATCCCTGCCCCCTTATGGTCATTTCCCCCTTAGATTTTTCTACCTCTTATCTCTCGATTTTCCCGTGACAGAAAATGGCGGCCGCTCCGGACTGTTTCGAATGTTTACAGACACCCGAGAGCCAATCAGCTTTCCGTGCGCACCTCGCATGTCGCGCCCGGTGCGCTCCCCGGTGCGCGTACCGGGGCGCTGCCATAGATATATATATTTTTTTGAACCTAAATTACTCAAAATCCACTGGAGCACATATCTTGAGACATAGCAAAGGCACATCGGGCTACCAGTCCCTACAATTTTGCCAAGTTTGGTGGAAATCCATTCAACCGTTCGGGCTAAAAGTGAAATCGACCGCCCTATGGAAATTAACATGGGGAAAACGCATCCCCCCCAAACTTTCAGGGAAGGACCGGAACGCCGCGATGCCATTTTGAGGACATTTTCAGGCAGATTCGTCAACCGGTGCCAAAGTTATTCCAAATAGAAGTTTGAGATTTAACATTGAAAAAAATCTTAACTATAACTACCTACTGGCGACCGCCAGTAGGTAATATATATATATATATATATATATATATATATATATATATATATATATATATATATATATATATATATTTATATATATATATATATATATATATATATATATTCACTGAAAAAACCATAGGTTTTAGGGGTGTTATAGTTAGCTGGACATTTCACTCATACAAAACCATTGAAATTCCTCCATTATAGTTAGTTGTACTAAGTATTACTCGTGCGCCCGCAATCCACTGCTGATGATGTCACGTATGACATAATTCATGACATGGTCAGTGACATCACTGACGACATAACTGATGACATCTCAAATGACATCACTGATGACATCATCCAGTGAATGTGGTTTGGTTCGTTAGTTAAATATGTTTTATATATATACCAATCTGCATTAAAGTATGACTTGATATATAAATATAAATATCTGGATGGAGGATTTAGTAGCAGTGTGATTGACTGTTTACTTGACTAATTTATAGTGTCTCACTAAATATATTGGATAGTGACTAAACTGTGTGAATATCTGTATCACTTTGTCAGTTGTTGTGTAAACTGCTGCAACAGTTGGTCACTAGCTATGTGAAAATCTATATTAGTTATTGATTAGTTAACTGAGTATTTGTATGGGAGAGTGAAAGTGTGTGTGGTTCGGTGGCATGTGTGTGACTGCCCAAAGATGTGTGAATAGTTGATTCAGTAGGTATATGAGGTTAAGACTACATCTTATAACAATTGCTTGTGTGAGTGAATATCTTTATGAGTGGGATGATGAGCAAATATATCTCTCAATGGTACATGACCGACAAACTAGAAAAATAAAAGTCAGTGTTGTTTTATCTAAAAAAGTATACATAAGATTCATTGATTGTATGAGTGACTGTATGAATAACTGTATACTTGTAATAGTGATTTTATAAGACAGTAAGTAGGAGTTACTATCTATATGAATAAATTAAGTGCTGTTTGTATAAGTGTATAGCTGAGTAAATGTAAGTATGATCCATTCTTTGCATAAATGAGTAAGATGACTGCATAAGTGAATAGGATGGGTGCTGGTGTGTAATGTCGACACAAGTGTATATTTGATAGTGTTCTATTGATCATTGACAGTATGTATGAGTGAATCTATAGGTGAGTGTTTAGATGTGTGCGTAGATCTAGGAATTACTGAGTGGGTTTTTAGAAACTTGTATTGGTCAATGGACTCAAATATGGTACTCTCTATTTTACAGTGAATGATGAAAGGTTATACTAGTGTATGATGAGGTGTATCAGATTGTCACATGGATGTTGTCATCAGTGATGTCATTTGAGATGTCATCAGTTATGTCATCAGTGATGTCACTGACCATGTCCTGAATGATGTCATATGTGACATCCTCAGCAGTGGATTGCGGGCGCGCGAGTTATACTTAGTACAACTAACTATAACGGATGGAATTTCAATGGTTTTGTATGAGTGAAAGGTCCAGCTAACTATAACACCCCTAAAACCTTTGTTTTTTTCAGTGAATTTCTAAAGTTTTTTAAATGCTAATTCCTAACTATAACTTGCTTGAAACTTATGGTTTTTTCAGTGAATTTCGAAGGTTTTTTAAATGATAATTCCAAGGTATAACCTGCCTGAAACCCAAGTTTTTTTTAATGATTTTGAAAGATTTATTCAGTAACAAATTTTAAATCTATTAATGGTTATATTTATTTATTTGATACTGATTTTCATTTTTTTTTCAAATATATTTTATTTTAGATATTTTTTTTTAGATTACGTTACACATTTTTAATATACTTTTTTTTTTAAATGTAATATATATATTCATACTTATTAAAATATTTTTATATTTTCTTTTTTTAATTATAATTTTTTGAGCAGTCCCGCACCCATAGCGCACCTCTCTCGATTGCTGCGCAGAAAGTAGCCACCATTTTACAATTGTTCTGTAGGATGCGCGTAGGGTGTGCGATACGTGCGTATTTTCATGCGCGATTGCTATGCGAGCCGTACGTGACTTCAAGCGCCTACGCAACATATACGTATCAAGCCACATCGCGCATGCGCATTTCCGCATGAAGTCATGTACGTGTTCAACGCGGTGGGCGCACAACTTCGGTACAAAAAAAAAGATAGATAGATATGTATATATATTTAATATAAATATTAGGGAGAAAAAAATTAATATTCTTTTAGTTTTAATAAACTTATATTACTTTTAAATGCAATTTAAAGAAGTCCCGCTAGATGCACATCCCTTGTGACCAAAAAAAAAGAGATTTTCATTGGTTTATAACACTTACTGTTCTATCTATTGAAGAACCCCACCCATTATAATCACTCTGCTTAGACCTTCCTTAAGAGAAGACCTCTTCTGAGAAAAACCTCACTTTTTCGTCATTGTAAACATGAACTTCTTTTTTGCATTAAAAAATGGCTACACCACTGTAAGAATCATCTGATTCTGATGATTTTGTTACTGAACAATTTATACCAGAACCTCACCCTCCCAAAAGATACACATCCATTGTATGGAAATTCTTTACTTTCCCGGAGGGACAGAAGAAATGTAATGCCACCAAGGTGACATGCAAGAATTGCCAGACAGTGCTGTCCAGAAGAGATCCAAGCAAGAAATACTCCTGTAGTACTGCTAGTATGCGCAAGCACCTCCAATCCCAGCATCCTGTGAACTATGCTCACAAAGAATGTAGAAGACTGCGCCAAAATACACCTCCATCCCCGGCAATACCTAGTACCTCTGGAGCATCACCTTCAACATCGCCACCAGACATACCTCCTAATTTGGGAAAGTTAGAATGCACTGCGTGAAGTGTTTTCAAATTTGTTATGGGGAGCAATCAGTAGACCTAGTTTGCAGAGCAATTGATAACCATCAATGCTAGTTTTTTTTTAATTCCCTCAAAGTTCATGGTTTTGTTCATCCTGTTGACTTTTTTTTTTAAACATAAAAAAGAAAAAAACATTTAAAAAATCAAAAAAATATAAAAGTACAAAAAACTAAAACAAAAATCTTTTCAGAACTAACTACTCTGCTTAAAGGAAGAGCTACATTGATATGCTAGTGTGTGAAAGGTTACATAAATGTATACATACTACATAATTGACTAAAGAATGCATTTGTAGTATATGGTGAATGTATAACTGCAGAACTATAAGGACGTGTTGTAGAATGATACTGTAAGCTCTTTAGTAACAGCGGCTGAGCTACTTACGAAGCTCAGAGATGCAACATATGTACATAAATATGTTGTAAGTCTGTCCTTCCCTCTACACTGCTGCTTACACTGCAGGCATGTGGTGGTACGGGCACCCTTGCACCATGGTGCAAGAATATCTGTGTTGTGTGGAGTTTGTTTTTGTGCACAAAAACAATCAGTGAAGGCATTTTTCGGGGTCATGCTGGGGTAGTATTTTAGGGTTTAGGGTAGTGCAGTGATGTTTGGGTAGTGTAGGCGTTGTGCTGGAGGTATCTATTAAGATTACACCAGCTCCACCCTAAGCACAATTGTCAGTAGTAACCACCAAAAAATTCCAGATGAAGTTATCAGCAGATTGCTAGAAAAACTTTTATCAATATTAAATGCTTCTAATCAAGTACAATTTAAATCATCACATGCAGTGTGCCACAAACGGTATTACCACAAAAGTAAGTCTCCCCAACCTAAATTTATTGTGCATAAACATGTTTCATGTGACAGACCATTAGGCCAACGCTGCAGCTTCCACATGCTTCAACATCCTCCACATACTCAGAAAAACCTTCAAATAGACCCACCCCCCGAATTAAAGAAGACCATCAGCCAAGCACTCGTCACCAGCAGCCTGGAATACAAGAACACCCTCTATGTCGGAATCAACAAATTTCTACTCCACAAACTGCAGACTGTCCAGAACACCGCTGCCAGACTTATCCTCAGGATCCGACGACAACACCACATTACTCAGCATATTCGAGAAGTGCACTTGCTCCACATCGAAAAAACAGTGACCTTCAAGCTGCTCACACACACCTATAAAGCCCTCGACAACACCGGACTCCAATACCTCAATCTCCTTCTACACCCACAAAAGAAACCTCCACTCCTCTGACCAGGCCTTGGCCGAAATCCTCTGTATTCACATAACCAGACTGGAGGCACACCTTTCTCCTACATCATGGCCAAGACCTGGAATGAACTCCCCCTCAGCATCAGATGAACACCCACACTGAAAGGATTCAGGAACACCATAACACCTGCCTTTTCGAATGACCAAAGCTGCAATAAACCCTCTACATACTCGCCCAGCGCCTGAAAACCCTCACAGGTGAGTAGTGATCGCTATACATACCTAATTGATTAATTGATACGCCACTACAGTTTGTGTTTGAGTGTTATGAATAGGCCCTGCCATTGCTTTTGCTGTCTGTAACTCTTAAGAGTAGTGAAATGAGCAGTGCTACCTTCTTTAATATACACAGAATCTCTGAGATTGGTTTGGTTTGGCTTCACTTCTGAGCGCTACTTTCAGGGTGCTGGTGACGTACCAGTAGCTCCCAAGCTACTAGTTGTAGACCCCTGGTATGTATAGTGAGTGGGGAATTGTTGTCTTCAAACATAAATGTGAAGGTTATTACAACACTACATGCATAATACATAGCACTTTGTATCACTCCATTCCCTAAAGCCTGCCTCACTGCATGGGTACATGCTTACCGACTGAATGATTGCATTAATATACGTAAAGACACTGGGTGAATTCTTAATTATTTCAATTTTACTTTACTAAATGAATTACTACATGGTACCAAAAGAGTTGTTTTGAAATCGCAACAGCACTCACACTGTGTTTGCTGGAGTATATAGATACTGACTGGGGAATTGTAAGCCTGAAGCACAAATGTGAAGGTGATTACACCACTACATGCATAATGCATAATGCATAGGAGTTTGAACTGCATACCCTAAAGCCTGGCTTACTGCAAGAGTGTACGTACTTATGAAACTGCAAACACATCAACCAACCAAATCAATCTCTCAATTTTGCCAAATGGACACTAATTCATAGTGTTATTCCAGGCCCAGTGAATGCACGCAGACTGCGCAGCATGCTGCCTGCACGTGGCTCAAGTCCACTGCGTTCGAGTGAGCCAGCCAGAAGTAAGTCACGGCCCACACGGGACAGTTGGGGGTCTCAGAGCGGGCCGTGAAGCAACTGACTTGCTGCTGGCTGGAGGGCTGTCTGTGTTGCAGCAAGCAAATCTTGCCCTTATTCAAAAATTTGCAGCTGCAGGCACAATAAACTGACAGCCAGGCCAGCCCACCGACACTATTGTCTGGTCGAACCCAACTGGTGAACCTTCAGTCCCACGAGCGCCACAGAGAGAGAGCGTGTGGTGCACGGTCACTGCATTTAAGCACTGCACGGGGGCTGACCAAAATTGATGCCCAGGGCTGGCATTGGTAGTGCTTTTGCAAGACACAAGATTGATGGCCCAGGGACCCCACAAACATGGTTCTGTCGGTCCACCACTCCACACCACAATGCTAGGGTACAGGCATCATGTGCAGCATTGCAAGCAGGTGCGCCTGCATTTACAATATACACGTGTGCTGCACTGCTGCTCAGCTGCTGCTGTTGTGAGGGGGTGGGGCGGGCATGTACATACATCCTCATAGACATGATTAGACAGTCACTCCCAGTGCACAGGCTGGCCCGGTCCTCCTCCAATATTTTCTCAGCCATCAGCTCGCTTTGCGTGCTCTTTCACCAATCCTGGGCCCTGCTTCTAAACATGATAGGCACGGACTCTTCGTCGGCGCCGCCCCAGTCAGATGTTTGCTCACGGTGGGCTTATATCCACCAAAAGAGTAGCACCCCACCAGGTATAGCTTTTTCCCATACAAATGGGAAAAATGTCACCCATTTGTGCAGGAAATAGCTCAATTTGGCAACACTGGACACATTGAACAAGGGCAGGGACTGTGAGTTGATTCCTTTGTGTTCTCCTGCTGCTTCCCAGAGTGCTCTAAAGAACAACTAGAGTGCTAACAGTCTTACTGATGACAAATGTAATGCACACCTAAAGCCATCTTGATTGGAATAAACTGGTAACACTTAAAACAATAAATTTAAAAAGGAAGAAATGGAGGGGGTTTTTGTTGCCATAGAACTTATGATACAGGGCTGTAATGAGGGAGCAGGAGAATGGACTTGGACATTGGATGGTAAGGAGAAGGAGAGGCAGGAGCAGCTCGCTTGGCTTTGGGCAGCACAATGCCAGGCCAGGTCCTGCTTACAACCCCCACTATCCATTGAGATAGGCATCTTACTTAACATAAAAAACTAGAAATTCACTGAAAAAACAAAGATTACAGGGGTGTTGTAGTTAGACTCAGATTTGACTCAAAAGAATAGTGAAATTCAGCAGTCATAATTACCTGAGCTAAATATAACTTACACTCCCACAATGCACTGCTTATGACCTCAGTCATTATATCATTCATGACATGGTCAGTGATACACCTCATGACATCACTCATGACATCTCAAATGAGCTGTGAATGGAATGGAACTATAATCGCTAGAACTTTATTTAGGGATAGTGTGTGTATATTAGAAAATCTTTTTTTTCTTTTCTTTCGAGTAACAACCACTATAATACACAACATGCATAGATGAATACAGTAGATAGCCTTTCAATTTAAAGTATTGTGTAGTCCATTGTTTATGTTAATATTTGGAATTGTAAGTCTGTTTATAATGGACAAGTCACGGTGATGAACATACAGGTACGGCGGTCACGGGGCAAGATATGCCAAAATGACATCATGTGCCTATTAACTCTTGTTTTCATTTCTTTATTGTATGAATTTCTGAATTTTCGCATCGTGACCTGGCCACTATGGCCAACAGCTTTTTGGTTTAATGTAATATGTAGTCCTTTGTTAATTTTGGGAACTGGAGGCATTTGTACATAGTATCAAGATCAAGGTTCAGACAAGCAGAAATGTGTGGATTGCGTCCCTTGCACATTAATTACTTTTAAACTGCAACCTGAGTGCTGAGTCATTCCTTTAATCTGTCTGCACATTTGTTGCCTCTTTCTGCACCTCTCTTGTCTATTTCTGTACCTCTCTTGCCTCTTTCTGCCCTCCTCTTGCCTCTTTCTGCACCTTACCTGCTTCTTTCTGTGCCTTTCTTCCTCTTTCTTCACCTCACTTGCCTCTCTCTTCACCTCTCGTAGTTCTTTCTGCACCTTTCTTGCCTTTTTCTGCACCTCTCTTGCCTCTTTATATACCTCTCTTGCCTCTTTTTGCACCTCCCCTGCCTCTTTGAGCACCTGTTTTGCCTCTTTATGCACCTCTCTTGCCTCTTTTTGCACCTCTGATGCCTCTTTCTGCACCTCAGTTGCCTCTTTCTACACCTCTGTTGCCTCTTTCTTAACCTTTCTTGACTCTTTCAGCACCTCTCTTGACTCTTTCTGCACTTCTCTTGCCTGTTTCTGCATCTCTCTTGCCTCTTTCTGTACCTCTCTTACCTCTTTATGCACCTCTCTTGCCTCTATCTGTACTCCAGTTGCCTCTTTCGGTATCTCACTTGCCTCTTTCTGTGCCTTTCTCTCTCTTTGTTCACCTCTCTTGCCTCTTTCTACACCTCTCTTGCCTCTCTCTGCATAGCTTGCCTCTTTCTGTACCTCTCTGGCCTCTTTCTGCAACTCTTGTCTCTTTCTGTACTTCTCTTGCTTCTTTCTGCACCTTTCTTCTTGTTTCTGTACCTCTCCTACCTCTTTATGCACCTCTCTTGCCTCTATCTGTACTCCTGTTGCCTCTTTCGGCACCTCACTTGCCTCTTTCTGCGCCTTTCTCTCTCTTTGTTCACCTCTCTTTCCTCTTTCTACACCTCTCTTGCCTCCCTTGCACATCTTGCTACTTTCTGCACTTCTCAAACCCTCTTTCTGCATCTCACTTGCCTCTTTCTGTACATTTCTTGATCCATCTTCATCTCATCTGTTGCCTCTTTCTATACCTCTTTTACCTCTTTCTGCACCTCTCTTGCTACATTCTGCATCTCTCTTGCCTCTTTCTGCAGCTCACTCGCTTCTTGCTGCACCTCTCTTACCTCTTGCTGTACCTCTTTTGCCTCTTTCTGCACCACTCTTGCCTCTTTTTGCACATCTCTAGCCTCTTTCTGCCCCTCTCTTGCCTCTTTCTGTACCTCACTCTCTTCTTTATGCACCTCTATTGTCTCTTTCTGCACCTCTTTTGTCTCTTTTTGTACCTTTCTTCCTCTTTCTGTACCTTTCTTCCTCCTTCTGTACCTCACTCTCTTGTTTTTAGAACTCTCTTGCTTCTTTCTGCGCTTCTCTTGCTTCTTTCTGCAATTCTCTTGCTTTTTTATTCCTATTGCTGCACCTCTCCTGCCTATTTCTGCACCATTCTTCTACTTTCAGCACCTCTTTTGCTTCTTTCTGCAACTCTCTTGTCTTTTTCTGCACTCCGCTTGCCTCTTTTTGTTCCTCCCTGGCCTCTGTATGCACCTTTATTGCCACTTTCTGCCCTTCTCTCACCTCTTTATGTACCTCACTTGCCTCTTTGTGTACCTTTCTTCCTCCTTCTGCACCCCGTCTGTTGCCTCTTTCTACACCTCTCTTACCTCTTTCTACACCTCTCTTGCCTCATTCTGCATCTCTCTTGCCTCTTTCTGCAGCTCACTCGCTTCTTTCTGCACCTCTATTGTCTCTTTCTGCACCTCTCTTGTCGCTTTCTGTACCTTTCTTCCTCTTTCTGCACCTTTCTTCCTCGTTCTGTACCTCACTCTCTTTTATTTGGAACTCTCTTGCTTCTATCTGCGTTTCTCTTGCTTCTATCGGCACTTCTCTTGCTTTTTTCTGCACCTCTCTTGCCTCTTTCATCACTTCTCTTGATTCTTTATACACATTTCTTCCGCTTTATGTACCTCTTGCTTCTATCTGCACTTTTCTTGCTTATTTCTGCACTTCTCTTGTTTCTTTCTGTGCCTTTCTATCTCTTTCTGCACATGTCTTACCTATCTAGGTGTAGTTAGAAATTAGCATTTATAAAACCTAAAAATTCACAGATTTCAGGGATGTTATAGTAGGAAATGAGCATTTAAAACAACTTGGAAATTCACTGAAAAAAACACAGGTTTCAGGGACGTTATAGTTAGAAATGAGCATTTAAAAAACCTCAGATATTAACTGAAATAAAACACAGGTTTCAGGGACGTTATAGTTAGTCTGACATTTCACTTTTATAACAACCAGAGATATTCAGCTGTTATAGTTAGCTGAGCCAACTATGACTCATGTCCCCGCAATGCACTGCTGATGACGTCACATATTACATCACTCATGCCATGGTCAGTGACATCACTGATGACATATCAAATGATATCACTGATGACATAACTGATTACATCATCCACCTAATCTCTGATGCACCTACTCACACCCTAATATAACCTTTTATACACCTACTCTAAAATACAGGCTACCATTCTCAAAACCATAGACATACCAATACCAGTTAGTACATAGCCACTCACTGATTCATAGGTCTAAACAGATATTCATTCAGTCACCCACATAGTCTCTCATACATGCAGTCACTCATCAATACAGCCACTCTTATATGTACTCATACATCCATATAGACAGTCACACACTGCCACTCACCCATAGAGTTACTTACACACCTAGTCAGTCACCCAAAGAGTCAATCACACTGCCATTAACTCACCTGCTGTATACATACCACCTCTCTTATCCATACTGACACTAACACATACTTACTCTCTTATACGATCACTGACACAAGCACACACTCATCCATACATCCACTCTCACAATCACTCACTCTCCCATACAGTCACTTATATACTGCAACACTCACATACACTGCCATTCAAATATGCAGTACTCACACATGTACCACTGAGACAGGCATTCACGCACCAACACAGCCATAAGCACATTCAATCACCCATACAGCCCCCTCAACGATGCACTCATGAACCCATACACCCAGCGAATCACCCACTCACACATCCATGCAGGTAGTCACACGGACACTCAGGCACCCATACAGGTACTCAGACAACCAATCAATAACCCATATAGACACTCATATGCCTATTCACCAACACATAAAAACAATTACAAACCAGCTGACAGACTGATACAGACATTCACACAGATTAGTCACTCAGCCATACATTCACTGAGACACATATAATAACTCACTTATACAGTCAGTCACACATTTACTGAATCATCATATTTATTTCATTCTAATTATTCTTTTAGAAATACTCACAGTCACTGGATGATGTCATCAGATATAATGTATTACATGCATGTATGTAGCCACAATCAATAATTAGCAAATAATTGAACAGTCTTTAAAATGAGACCTTTAAACAGTACCTAAACACAACTTAAGTCACAGAAAAAAGTGTTGTTAGAAAGAACGCTCAGACATAAATCATATTGTGATATTACACGATAGTTTAAATGTGAAAATTGGCCCTATTGTTCATGGTTGTTCAGATCCTGATCAATCAATTCGACACACTCATTGGATCCCACAAATAGTTAAAGAGGCAGTGAAGTTGCTGCTGGATGGGGATTTTAGGGACAAACTCCTCAACCTTACAGCATAGATTATCAGATCCATGGCCTTTTGTCTAGAAATGTTCAGTCCAAAGTGCCCTAAATGTTTGACACTTGTTGTTGGTACAAATTTGAAGAATTCTGGCTTTTATATTCCGTCACCATAAAATATGCATGACTTTACTTTGTCACTATACTGCATATATTCAAATTCAAATGCAACATTTAATTTGATTCAGACCTCAAATGAGGTCAACAAATACAAATGCATAACATAAAATAGTTGTATTTATACTTTTAGGACTGCTTTATAAATCATTATAGGCATAGTAAATTAAAATTAGCGAATAAAAATAATGTGTACAATGTGTTGCCATCCACCAATACTGTCACATATATAAATTGTGCATTTGGGGTGTCCAGATCGCAAACACATCATCAAACTATCTCAACCAAGTATAGATGTTAGAACAGAAGAGATAGTTGTTTGAAACGATGTGTGCTTTCTCAATTTAATTCCTATACAGATTAGCCAGATCTAGAGCAAAGCCACCCTCATTGCCACACCCTTTGTGTGGTAGCACAAATCATTTAAAAAATACATATTAATTATTAGTCACGGATAATTCAGTTATAGTTGCAATAAAATTAACTGGGACTTTGCAGTGGTGGTCGCTTTTGTCAAGTTTCTCCTATGTCTTGCACAATCTCATTTTTTAGATGTTTGTGTAAAAAAGACTAGGGGCCTTGTTAATGAGATCTTATGTCACTTTTACACCTCTGGTTCATCACTTTTTGTGACTCACCAGCAACATAACAAATGTGCCATGTTGCGCCCTCTTTAAAAAGTGACACATCTAGAGAGATGCGTCACTTTGTACACCCCAGCACCACTTTATACCTGCGTCAGGTATAATGTATGCAAGGTGGGTGTTCCCCCACATACAAGCCGCGTAGAAGTGGCACATTGAAATCCTCATGGCAGGTGTACGACTGACACAGGCCCTTTTACATGGGGTTTGCCCTATGTGAAAGGAACATTGCTTGAGTTGCAGCACGCTTCCAACACAACTCCAGCAATGGGTCAGTTTTGCACAGACAGATACATCAGTAATACTGACATATCTGTCATTTCTTGTGACATGCATCATACAGTAAATATGACGCATACATCAAGTCACAAGGATGCTGCACTAAGAAGTGGCAAATCGCTGTTTTCAAGCAGCGATGCACCACTTCTCATAAATGAGGCCCTAGATGTCCCTGTGTTTCCCCTAGAGCTAGCTTTAATAAAGCTGAAGCAGAATGCAACACACATGGAAAAAGCAAGATACAAGGATAAATTAATCATTTCTCCTTGTTTCGCCATCCTAAAACCAGATATTTGACACTGCCCCATCCTTGTAAATATGGGGCATCGTCAAAAACTAATGGGTGTTGGGGCGGAACGCCCACTGCAACAGTCACCCTTGTGTCATTATCTGTGTAACATATTTTGATTGGTTTAGGGGCAAATGAGGGTTGACTTTTTAGATTAGGGTTTAAATTTGGTTTAGATTTTGCTATGGGCAGGTTGCTGGCAATGGAAGGAAGGAGACTAACTAATTAAATAATTGCCATTATAAGAAGGAATTTAGGAAGACGTTGTGGGAGAAATGTATCACATGCTGTCATGGGATGGGCAGGATGGAAGGCGGTTGGTATGGGTGTGAACTGGGCAACACATGTTTTCTTTCACCAATTAATTGTATTAGCCAAAAGGCAGAGACAGAAACATATAATTTTTAAGACCGAGGAAGGAACACCTTAACAAATTGTGCAGTTGTAGTTGGAGAATAAACTTTTTTGTATCACTCTTCTGAGCAGTCACTTGTTCCCCCTGTCCACCCTCCTCATGCTGTTCCTTATGGCCTTCTTCCTGAATGCCTGCCTTGGCAGGCTGTAGAAAAAAAGGAATTTGGAGTCAGATGTATGAAGCTTCTAAATACGTATTTGCAAAGTGTGATAAATTCCAAATCTGTAAATCACAAATGCATTCATAATTTGTGATAGACACATTTTGATATTGTTTGATGACCTCACAATCAGGAAGCACTGAAACACATGCTTTGCTGAGGTCGGGAGAACACAGGAAGGCAGTCATTGGTGCCTGCATAGGTTGATATGGTTTTTTCCACTAACTCTAAGAATTGACACTTTGTCAAGAAAAATGGAAGATACAGATACCAGAGAGTGAAAAAAGAAAGCTAACATTCTGTGAAAAAAAGTTGGAGCTACTCATTGAAGAGTGTTTTGCTCATGATGATGAGCTTTATGGAAAGAGCTCCTTTACAGTGCCTAGTCACATAAAAAATACATTGAAAAATCATACAAGAAAGTAATTTCAGTTGGTGTAAACCAATATACCATTGAGGAAATTAGAAAAAGATGGTACAACTTGAGATCGAGGACCAAGGAAAAATGCTGCCACCTTGTACATTTCTCAAGGGTTTAATTGAGTTTACCTTACAGCCAGAGAGCCTTGTTGAAAATCCTGATATGGATAGTTCGACTACACTCTCCATATCTGAATGTAAGTATAACTTAGAATATTTTCACGGAAACTTCAAATCCTAATTATTAGTTAGAGATGTACAAATCTGCAACATTCATTCCAGGCACATTTTTGTACTTGGTGTTGCATTATGGAAGATGTAGTACATACATATAAGTATTGCTATACACATACATTCTGAATTCTTTTCAAAATTATATATATATATACATGAATAATAGAGATGAACGTAAGAAATCCGTGTAGGGCGATCACAGAGAATTACCTAGGAATGTCTCATTATTAAGTTCCAATTACAAGAGAAGAGTAATTCTGTATTAATCGCTATTTCTTAGCGCAAAAATGCCCAATTCCATCCCAAATGGTCGCTGGGATGCATTTTGCAGTAAGATATAGTGCAACACAACATGAATAGTGAGCAGCTGCTTGCACTCACTCAATGTGCATTTGGGGTAGGATTTTCACTCAACTTACTACCGACAATTATCAATATTTTCTTAGTGTAAAGGGACCCTCGCATCCAAAATGGACATGAGGATGCGTTTTGTGCTAAGAAACAGCACTAAATGCAGCAGGACATGAATAGCAAGTGGACTCTCCAGAAGGATTCTCCCCCCAATTACTCCAATTACAGAAGCAGGAGTAATCAACTAAATATTGGCAATTTTTGTGTCAAAGACTAATGTTAAATTACCAAAATAACTCCACTTACTCTTCCGTAATCATAAATTTGCCCTGGTATAATAAAAACATGTAAAGGAAAGTACATTAGAAATTTAAATAGTTAAGATGTAGGTATTTATTATTTAAAGGACATTTCAGGGACCACAAAATTAACTGTTTCTTTAAATATCAGCACAGTAACAGAAATATTTGTACATCACAGATGTGCTACCACAGAAAAGACAAGCTTACGAAGCACCAGCACCTCAAGACACTCAATCTGACCTGAGGAAGGCAATGAGTGACCAGCCACCACATCACCAACTGTGCCTTCACGGTGCGGCCCAACAGTTTAAACACTCCCATAGGTTCCTGAAGAGTCTGAGGAACCTACAACACCCAGGGAAACACAACAACTTGCGCTATAGGCAAGAAAGATAAGCAGAAGGATTTTACAGTGGCGTTGCAGGGCTTTGAATAAAGATCTTCCCGTAGCGTAACACCTAATGATGGGGTTGAAATTTCAGATTACTTTGGTGGTTTAGAAGCCTCAATATTGTCAGTGTAATGCCTACAAAATAAAAATAAAAATGGTGTTAGAAAACAGTTAGTGGCATAAAGTAGAGTAAGTGGTGTATAATAGAGTAGAGTGGCATAGAGAGAAGTGGATTTGGGTGAAGTAGGGTAGAGTGAACTGAGGCAAAGTGGAGTAGTGCAGAGTAGAGTGGCATAGAGCAAAGTGGGGCAGAGTAGAGAGGTATACGATAAAGTGTCATACAGTACAGATATGTGGAGTTCAGTTGCATGGAGTACATTTATGAAGAGTACAGTAGAGTGGCGTTGAGTTGAGTGTCATTGAATAAAGTCAGGATAGAGTGAAGTGGCATAGAGTGGTCTGAAGTGGAGTAGAATTGCATAGAGAGGAGTACAGTGGCATGTAGTATATCAGTGTAGAGTACAATAGCATAGAATGGAGTGGCATAGAATAAATTGGCATTTTGTGGAGTGGGGTTGGGTAGAGTAGTGTAGAGCAGCATAGATTGGCACTGTGTGGAGTGGAGAGTTATAGTGTACAGTATAGTAGTGTACAACGCAGTGGCATAGAGTGTTTTGGCATGGAGTCAAGTGGTGCAACGTAGATCAGAGTGGTGTAGAGTAACTTCAGTAGAGTGCAATGGTATTGATTAACAGTGGTGTAGAGCAGTAAAGAGGTGCATAGTATTGCACCATATGCAGTAGCTTAGAGTGAAGTGACATAGACTGCAGTAATGCAGAGTTGAGTACGGTGGAGTGGTTGGTGTTGAGTACAGTGAAGTGGGGTAAAGTGCAATGGCATAGCATGGAGTATAGTGGCATAGAGTAGAGTGACCTACAGTAGAGTGGCATTGTGTTGAGTTGAGTGGGTAGTGTGGTGGAGAGTGGCACTGTGAGGAGTGGAGCTGCATGGAGTACAGTAGAGTGGGGTAGAGTGCTGTGGCCTAGAGTGGAGTGGTGAAAAGTAGAGTAGAATGGCATAGAGTGCAGTGGCACAGACTATATTACAATGGCATGGAGTGCAATGGTGTAGAGTGCAGTGGATTAGATTAGAGTGGTGCAGAATGCAGTGGCCTAGAGTACATGGTGCAAACTGCAGAAGTGTAAAGTGCAGTGGTGTGCACTGCAGTGTTGCAGAGTTGAGTAGAGTGATGTAGAGTGCAGTGGTGCACAGTACAGTGCAGTGGTGTAGAATGGAGTTGTGTGGTGTAGAGTACAGTGACAAAGAGTAGAGTGGTGGAGAGTATAGTAAAGTGGTGCAGAGAGCAGTGGCATGGAATTCAGAGGATTAGAAGCGTACAGTGCAGTGGCATCTAGTACAATGGTGAAGAGTGCCATGGTAAAAACTGCAGTGGTGAAGAGTTGTTGGAAGCAGGCTTTGTATATACTATACCAAAGTGATGCACAGAATCCAGTGGATTCCCCAAAAGTAGGCAGAGGTTAAAGTAGATAGTACCTTACTCTTTATCTGTGGTAGTGTGGGCGAGAAGTAAGGCCTTATCAGAGGGTAGTGCTAAGCATTTGTTGTACAACTCAGGCAAGACATTATATATCACACTCAAGGACTAAAGTATGACCAATTGGTTTGTATAAAAATATTGTTTAGTTATATTTATTTTCTAAAACCAGGCCTGGTACAGGTCAGCATAAAAATATGTTGCAATCATATGCAGTTTAAATACAGTTTGTATACAATGACTTAGTTACAATATAATTGCGTTGTATTTGCAGACAGTCAGAAATACTTTGCAATTCATTTTCTTAGGAATCTCAAGATGCCAGGCTGCTGCATTTCTTGAGGGAAAGAAAAATAAGACAATGCATTTTGTAAACTTAATACAGGTTTACAGTACTACTCACAAGCCACATTTAATCCTGAGAAGGAACATAACTGAGGTACTGGTCTGTGGGTAAGATTCGGTCAGTAGGGCACTGGAGTCCCACCACCAGCGGCCGTGTGCAGAGTGCAGGGACCACAAGTTAGCCAACTGGCTAAGCATGGTCGTGGGCTTGAGGCCTGCGGTGATCAGGCCAACAGATTGGGGAACAAAAGCTCCTGGGGTCAAGGTCAGCACTGAAGGGCCCAATGGCAAACACAAGAACTAGACCACTAGCAGCACATGGGTGGCTGGGTGTAGGATGCAGTCTTGTCTCATGCTGCAGGTTTGTTCATGTTTCCCTCAAAGTCAGTCAACTGCTGTTGGGTGAATGGGGTCTTTGGAAGGCATTGTCTTGTGACTGGAAGCGTTCAGTGACAGAGTCGGTAGAAAGGCACCAGTTGCTCTTTCTGGGCCACTTCGGATATGGAATCGGTTAGGGTTGTGCCTTCGGTACTTGTTGAGGAGACCTTCCAGTTGTTGGCCTCAGGTTTGTTTTAGAGACACTGGGGTCACTGGGATCCAGGCTAGGATCACTAGGGGGACCTCCTTAGAGTATTGGGTCACTCAGGCTTGGGGCGCAGGAGCAGAGTGAGCAAGAGCCACGGAGTCGGCCGGAGGCAGAGTTGGTTACCTTTGAGCAAGTCTGGTGTTCATGGGAGACAAAGTTTATTTTAGTTGTGAAGACAGGGCAGGTTCTCATGGTTTTCAAGGTCTGCTGTCTGCAGGACACACCAAGGTTCTGTGAGAGGAGTCCGAGGATGGGACAGGCTGGTAGGACTGGGGCCAAGTCAGTTGGTGTCCTCCTCTTCTTCTCTCTGCGTGGCTGTTTAGCCATTATTCCTCTTTGCTTCTTCTTTTCTGCTCTGGTCTGAAGCAGCAAGGTTCAAGGTTGCCCCTTAATTGAATTTTTAGGGGAGTTTACAGGTATGTGTAGGTCGGGCAAATAGGTCTCTTCCTTGGGGTGGGTACACCCCCGATTACGCCACCCTCGATTGGGAGGGGGACATAAGCCTCACTCTGGTTGACTGGTCCCCCATCTGCAACATTGGGAGGACTGAGAGTTGTGCTTCATGTCACCAACCCCACCTTAGGGTGGTGTTGGCAAAGGTGGGCATAATACCAAATCTGTAGCAGATTACTACTTACCCTTCAGTGTTTTCAATCTGTCATGAGATCTACTTTTTTGTATACAGACTTTATGTCCATATCCTTCTAATGAAGTGGGCTCAACGGGTTAAAATGTATTTATCTCATACCTTCTTAACACTGATGAATGGAATAAAAAGCACATTGTATACATGCCAACACGACAGGCATCTCCAAATAACAGTTTGTGATTCTTTTAGGGGGTCCTGGGACAAACAAGCCTTAAAATGCCTCTGCTTTCAGGAGGAGAAAAAGACCCCCTTGCACCCGCTTTTAAGGGGATATCTGGGAGGTGCGCATGACCCCCTTTCTCTCCTTCAGAGGGCTGCTTTTGGTAGGTGCTCTGAAAGAGCATCACCTTTTTGTGGCTCAATCAGCACCGAATCCGCACTGCTGACCACCATTGAAAACTTACGGAACATTTTGGACGCCGGTCAAAGTGCTGCGCTGATTTTACTCGATCTCAGCGCAGCCTTTGATACGGTCTCCCACTCCATCTTATTAAAACGTCTCGAAGCCATAGGTATTAAAGACCTGGCACTAGAGTGGTTCCGGTCATTCCTAACAGACAGATCTTTCCGGGTCTCTGCCCCCCCGTTTACATCAGAGCCTCACCCCATAGAGCAAGGTGTCCCCCAGGGATCGGCGCTCAGCCCGTCCCTATTCAATCTTTATGTCCAGCCTCTCGCCGAAATAGCAAAAGAATGGGACCTGACACTAGTATCGTACGCCGACGACACCCAGCTTGTCATCTCCCTGACTGAGGGCCCCTCGATCTCAGCGGCGAGATTTAAGAACGGGTTAGAGGCAGTTGCTCGCTGGATGTCACACAACTGCCTCCAGCTGAACGCTGGCAAAACAGAGGTGTTGCTTTTGGGCAAAAACCCTGAATACTGGACTGATCACTGGTGGCCGTCCGCACTGGGCCCGACCCCCCCCCCCCAAAACCGTGGTAAAAAACCTTGGTGTCTGGGTGGATGCATCCCTTACCTTCCAGACCCACACTAAGAAACTGGCTGCCACCTGTGTGGGCCTGTTGAGGAACCTTCATCCTATTCTTGGCTTTTTTGATCACCATACGCGTCAATTGATAGTCCAATCCACCATTCTGGCTCGACTGGACTACGCCAATGTCCTTTTCCTCGGCCTTAATAAAGCTGAGATGGCGCGACTTCAACATATTCAAAACTCTGCCGCCAGGGCAGTTGTAGGCCTCCCTCGAAGGTGTTCCGCAAGAAACACCATCCAGAAACTACACTGGCTACGCATGGAAGCCCGAGTCCAGTTTAAAGCCCTCACTACGGTCTTCAAAATTCTCAAGACTGACTGTCCTGGTCTCTTGCGTCCACTCCTAGAGCCCTTCACCCCTCAGCGGGCCCTACGCTCCCTGGGTCAAAACTTGGTTGTTACCCCACGTATAAGGCTAAGCAGAATGGGCGGTCGCTCTTTCAGAGTCCTGGGGGCAAGGCTCTGGAACTCCCTTCCATTTCACATTCGCTCCATAACTAATCTGCTCGCCTTTCGCAAAGCGATCAAAACATTTCTTTTCTCCCCATCCTAACCTCTTTTGCCCTCTCTGTTCCACCCCCCCCTTTTTGGTTTTGTTATAGTTTAGAGCCGGGACGCCTCGTTGCTGGGGCAGCTGTTCGCGCTCAATAAAACGTTATAACATAACATAACATAACATTTCAGTGTGCATCATCCAGGCATGTTTGCCTCTGAGCCATTGTCCATAATAGTGCACAAAGGAAATGATTTCTCTCATTAGCATGGGGCCCCTGGTTGTATCACTGAAAGTTAATAACATGCTGCCTGGTTAACACACTGAGCTATTCCACAAATTCAGCTCCTAAATCCAACTTTTTTTTCCCTTCTGAAGTATCACTCCCGCATCATCTGGAGAGTTGTGGAGGTAGCTCTGGGCAAGCCACTTAAAAAAAAAACGATTTCCAAGTCCTCCACTGACAAAAAAACTGCCTCTTAAGTACAGTGTTATCCAGGACAGTTGTTCAACTGATTGGAGACATAGGATTTTTGGATCAATCAACATTAAAGTTTCCAGTGAGCATTCGATAATGTGACACAACCATTAATCACAAAACATAACAGTTGATTTGCAAAGCGCCTGTTCTCCACCAAAGCAGTGTCTAGGCACTGATTACTGTTACTCAGCTCCCTTCTACTCATCCAGCGGAAGGCCAGGAATGAATACTTAAGCAAATATTTTCAATAGGGCCTATACACATTTACCAAATGCTCATCCACACTTCCTGGCAAAACCGCAGGGGCTCAAGTTTTATAAGTTCTGATTAGTTCATTTCTCTGTAATCACAAATAATTTGAAACAACATTCAATACCTAACTAATCTTTCACAGATCAACACTCTTTCCTCTGATCGATGGACCATTAGTTGAGTTAGTTGATGGTGATATTAACAGTTATCTAATTAATTTGCAGATCTCTGTGAAATAACCACATACTCTGGGTGGAATTCATAAGCTTTATCTAAAATTTTTGTCGTACATTTAATGCTCACTTGATACAGATTCACAGTGCAAACTCCATCATTCTTCACATGGGAGAGAAAATTTAATTTGGTAAATGCAACCAATGACAAAAACTCATTCAACAAATCAATGCATAAGAGTGGATGGATGGAGCGACAGAAGATACAAATCAAAATTACATTTGCAAAATAGTGTGCACATTTTAGAAATACTGAAAAACACTGCTCTCGGACTAAGGACTGGTGGGGGCCCCCTGAGTTAGAATGACAAAGGCTACAGGACAAGATCAGGACAGGACAGATATTTACTAGGTTTCTCTTTTAACCCGATGCACTGTGGCGCGTCCCTTTCTTACACTGTCCTCGATGTTCTTCTGTAATCTTGCAATCTTAAAATCTAATCAGTCATTTGGATCTGAATCTTCCCAGACTGCTCTCTCCTCTCCCTCTATCGACCCAGCAGCAGCAGCCCTCGCCTCTATCTCGCTCGATGATGAATATCTTGACGACTCCATAACTAATCTTAAGTCACTGTAGTTATAGTCTTCATTTCTACATGTCCCACCCTCAATAGTTGCAATATTAGTAAAATACGGAATATGATTGGACAGGGCCAATGGAGTTTTCATCACACTATGCTGACATATTAATTTTATTAAGGTACCATTGCCTCGCAAACACTTCTCCTTTAGCTCATTCATAATTGTATTTCCCATACATATATTGTCGCCATTATAATAAAGTTTTCAATACAAGCTCCACAGATGAGGGATACACATCTTCACTTTCCCATGTTTTCTATCCTTGGTGTCTGGCAGCTGTTCAGTTTATCGGTCATCGGGTCACATTACGAATCCACTGAGCAAGCGCGACTCATTGTCATCCAGCGCCATTTTCTCCTTTTATCATAGGCTTAACAGGCCCAAATGCAAACTAATAATAAAGAGAATCATAAAAAGATGTTATTTTCTTAATCACCACCCACTTCTACTCTATCCTATGTTATTATTATTTCTCTGGGCAAAAGCATTAACAACAGCAGCTTTCTTTTAAATTCAAGCAGGCAGATGCCGGGCATGCGTTTCTTTAAGACCATATGTTAGTTCTTCTTGCACATGCGTGCTATTTTTCGTCCTCAAAAGCGGGTTAGTCATGTTATCTCTACGTAATTCTGGTTTTCACATGTGCAAAGCGTCTTTGCATATTAAAGCGGGTTTTAGTCGCAGTGCACTTTATTCTTCATTAAGTAAGCATGCATAAAGCTTTCTCCTGATGAGTTGGTATCTGGTGTATGTTAGTTTTGTCTCATCTACAGTTTTAACGGTTAAGAAAGTTAATGAAGGATTGCTCCGAGCAAGTTTTATTTTCTTGAATCCTTGCTCTATCACTACTGTTTATATCAACCAGAGAAGGATGAAAAGCTGAGGGACCTGGCCAGATTTGAACCTGTGAAGAGAAACCAAGGCCCCTGGAGTGGCTGTTTCAGTTCACCACACTTGGCTTTCTGCCCTCCATACATGCCTTTGGCTTATGATTCATGTTCGTTTCATATTTTATTAAATGTGGCTGCTGAACCCTCCATGAGTCATCAGGGATACTAGAACAGCAGTCTGTGGTCCCTACTCACAAAGGCATTTTGGAGTACTTAATATCGTCCGGTAGTACTCCTCCAAAAACTCTAACATGCCTTTGTGAATAGGTCCTAAAAACTCTAAAATGAAAATTAAATGGAAATATTGTGGATAACTATATCAAATAGAATGGACTGTCCTCTTTGCACTTTTACCAATAGGCAAATGGACGTTCCCGGAAGTACTCACAATGTCCTGTTCGGTACTTAAAAGTGTTCTCCTGTAGTACCACTTTCCCTATTATTAAATATTTTTGTGACTTCACCTGTGAGTTCACCGTAGAAGAAATGGCAAATGAAACCACCTGTCTAGTTAGTCATTGCCTTTGAGCAGCTGTCCAGCAGCATCCCGAGCTGACCATCAGTACATGTGCTGTTTTATTGTGTTTACACTTTGGCCATGAAAAGGTTACAAACGTGCATGCACAAGTGCACACTCGCACATACGCACTCACAAAAAGCCACCGCCTAGCACAAGCCAGTAATCAATAGTCTCCTTATTGGTCAGGAATTTCAACTCAAAAGCAAAGTAAAAGAGGCCAAGAAGACCACACATAGGATGTTTATGTTTCAAAGAGCGTCCGCTTACCTTAGACCAAATGACACATTCAGCTTAGTTTGCAGCTCTCCCTGGAACTGATCAGCTACTTGTTGACTTCATTAAACCACCCAGCATGTTTCTCCTGGTTCCTTGCTCATTTGCGCAGCTTATAAAATATTTTTGCATGCCTGTGCCCCTCCAGAGACAAGATGCTCGTTGCAGAACATGACAAATGTATCTCTCTAGGCACAGGGGTTCAGCCAAGTTGTTTCTTTAATGGTGTGAATGTTATCCCAAGAGTCCACATTCTCTAACAAGGGACGAACAGTTGAAATAAATTGTATTAAAAGTAAATGTAGTAGTGCTTTTTGACAAATATACCTATATATCTATGTTTCACTCAATTTTCGTTAGTGTAGAGCAAGCACAATTAGCTTGACTTACAAAATACAGTTTGAAAAATAAAGTTTATTGAAGTAAAAGAAGTTAGGGGAAAAAACAGCAAAAGGTATAAGTACAATTAAACATGAAAATGTATGGTGACACATCAATTCATGGCCACATCATCAATAAGAGGAAGAAAAATAAAGGGAAACATACAAATTGTAAAGACCAGTCTGGTTACATAGTAAAAATACAACAACACATTTCTACTATATACTTTATTCGATAGATGTATCATAAAAGTACAAAATAAAATACATACACGTAAATTCCAGATAATACACTTTTTAAAACACTACATCATGACAAAAGGTTAAAAAGTGATAGAGAAGTTAAACATTTAAAATTCATGTGGGGATATGAGGTGTAGACAACTGGGACATCAACCTTAGCCTGGTGGTCCAAGCACTTGATAAAAACTTGGCGACCCCACAAACAGTAACCATGCAGGTGGTATTGGAAACAATAATTCCTAGGGCTGTTTTGCAATCCCTAACTCCAAGATTTCTAAAAACTGGCTTCAACCATTTATTCCGAGCCTGTTTATAGGATTTGCATGCAAAAAGAAAGTTGCCTAAGGATTCTTCCTGGCAGGGACACCCCGGGCATTTCCTGTCCTCTTCCCTCCTCCCTTTCCACCCTACCATAAAATTTTTGAGAGGGAGAGTGCTATATCTGAATTTCAGAAATAGAGTTCTGTCACGGGGAATCTGAATAAAATCCAGAAACAGTTCTAGCTTAGTAGTAAGCTTGTGGGATAAAAATGTCTCCGTTAATTGACCGCAACTTGGGTTTAGCAGAACCTTAGCCTCTATCCAATCCCAATAAAGTTTATTAACTGTTTGTTTAGGTGGGGGAGTTTGGGATGCCCATGCGTCACTTAAACCTAAAGTAACCATAAGCTTCTTTAAATCATTTCACCACTTTATCTTGCTCGAAACATTCAGGACAATCAATTAATTTAATACTAGGGCATAATTTGCTAATTCCGGGGTCCTCCTAAGGCGCACCCAGAAAAGTAGTGGTCGGAGCTGGACAATGTCACAAATGGATCTCTTACCCAAATCAGAAAATAAAGGTTTTAGAGGAGTTGAGACTGGAAGCGAGACTAAGTCTCTCATGAACTTATTCTCAGCCACCACCAGTGCTTGGGTATTCTCAGTAGCCCATAATTCAGATCCATAGACCGCTGATGCTAACGCCTTTCCCTCATAGACTGTCAGTGTAGGGGCTATTGGTCTACTCACTGAAAGGCGTTGATTCTTTAAAATGGCACCAGATACTCTTTTGAGATTTAAAACCATTTTCCTCAGATGGGATTCCCAGTTCATTTTGTTACTAATTCTGACCCCGAGGTAATCAAATTCATCCACTACCTCCAAGGGTAACCCGTTTAAGGAGAGATGAATCTTCCTGTGATTTCTCTTTGCAGTCATAACCAATAATTTCGTTTTTGAAGTGTTTATCGTTAGCCCCCGCACTTTGCAAAACTCATTAAAACGATCAAGGAGTGTTTGCAGGCCTTTGGGTGTTTTAGACAGCAGGAGGGTGTCGTCTGCAAAGAGGAGTGTTGGTGTTTTCTCTCCGGCCATGACAGGAGCGTCTGCCGGTATCTCTCTCAGATGGTCCACCACTCCATTTATAAACAGAGAAAACAAGGTCGGGGCCATCACACACCCCTGCCGCACCCCTCTATTGACAGGAATCCTCTTGGTGAGTTGCCCCTTAACCCCCCACCTAATCCTAGCAAAGTTACCTTCGTGTAGTTTAATTATGAACTGCAACAAATAACAAGGGAATCCCATGTCCAAAAGAACCTCCCAAAGTTTGGCGCAGGGGATTACGTCAAAAGCCGTTTTTAAATCTATAAAGGCCAGGTACAGGCTCCCTCTAGCTATTGAGACCGTTTTCCAGAAGACCGCACAAAACCTAAAAACCTGGTCCATTGCACCTACATTACATCTAAAACCAGCCTGAAGGTGAGTCAGAATATTGTTTTCCATTAGCCACATCTCTGTCCGGTTTATAATGACCATGCCAACTACTTTTTGGACGGTGTCAATTAAACTGATTGGTCTGTAGTTGGCAGGGTCCTCTCTATCACCTTTTTTTAAAAATGGTGATGACCTCTGCACCCTTCCAGGAATCGGGTACAGGAAGGCCAGACTGAAGAAGATTCATAATTCTAGCTATGAGATCTGCCCAAACTATAGGATCATACAACAATAAATCCCCCGGAACACCATCAGGACCAGGAGCCTTTCCTGGGATTATTTTATGAATGGCATCCTGAACTTCACGGGGGGAGAATGTATCATCAATACTGCCATGCTCTGGGTTGACCATGCTAGCAATACCCAGGGCGGGAGATGTTGGTGAACCTTCCACACTACCTTCACAATATAATTTTAAAAAGTGGGAGTGCCATTGGAGCTTGGTGATGTGGTTTGGGATGGGCTCTACCCCTCGCCTGTCGAGAATATCAATTAGATTCCAAAAAAGAGTGGGGTTTTCCCATATGCCGCATCCTTGAGCGCCTGCCAATGGTCCTCTTCCCATAACTTCTTGGCTATCGCAATACTTTTACGATAATCTTGTCTAGCAGTTCTTACAGGTATTGGGTCCTTGCTTTTTATAGCCAAGGAAATTGCTTTCCTTTTTTTCCTACAGTTGGCTGTGTACCAGAGATTATCCTTACTTAGATTATGCTGAACCTGTTTCTGCCCTTTAGATATTTTAATAAAAAACCTACCTATCTTCCCCCATAAGATTCTTATACTTGACTGCCATGTTTGACCCCGGGGTATAGGGGACTGTTGGAGTGACCGGTGCCAGGTCACACAATGCTGCCATGACTAGTTCCTTGATATTATCTAATTTCCCTTCATCACACCTAACTGCATTCCACTTGAGCCTGCGATTGCAGTTAGAGGGAACTACCTCTTTAGTGATCATCTCTTTGGGACCGCTTTTACTAAACTTGTCTCCCTAATAAATTACCATGCATAGAGGATTATGGTCGCTGTCTGTCATTTGTATGACCTTCATATCCACTAAATTCACCCATGACTGCATACCCAGGAGGATATAATCAATCCGTGATGGGCTACCTATCCGATTAAAGGTCATTGCTCCTCACGATCGGATAGGGTACGACCATTGAGGGCCCGTAAATTATGTTCCTGTACCAGGGCGTTTAACTGGATTGCTCTCGCAGTCCATTTCTTAATTGGGGTAAGGGCTAGAGGTGGTATGGACTGACTCCCGGCTTCATTATATAAACCCATAAAATCTTCCTCATCCAGGGGCTCGAAAGTACAGTTGAAATCACCCCCCACCAATATTTTAGATCTAGTGGGGAGGGAGGATAGCCTGTTATCTAACACATCTAGTATGGGTGAAATGTGACCACCCGGAGCACCTCTAACATATACACAAAAAAGTTCTAGTTTATTATTGCCGGAGGGACTTTTTACAGAGATATGCAGAATGTCATTTGAGGAGGTATTATGAGTGCACCAGGTTTCTTGGAACATACATATATGGAATTCATTTATGAAATCATTCCAGGCAGGATTATCAAGATTTTCTTTTAGACCTGCTATATTCCAAGACAGGATCTTGATGGGAGTATGTGCTGGAGATAATTCTTTGGACAAGGTCAGCGTATCATGTTCCCTTTCTGTTATACCTGGACTAATGCTGGCCTTGTTAAGTGGTACCTCCCTGTCCATGTTGTTGGCTCTAGGGCCCGGAAAAATAGGTTCCCCACTCTCCCCGAATAATTCAGGGGACTGTGATGGTAGTCAGTCAACCCCTTCTAACCCACTGTAATGATTGTAACAGGGGGATAAAGGATGGTTGAGCTGAGGGCGCAACCCTTCTCCATTCGGCTGAAAATCACCCATCCATGGTCTCCCCATCCTCCTACCAACTAGATTCCAACCTTCCTCTTCAATCCCACCCCAACCTTTGGGGGATCTGGTTATTAAGATTCTCCCTCCTGTTTCTCCCTCTCTCTGTCCCTGAGTTGGACGACCTCAGCCAGCTCCACCTAGCATCTTGATGGTTCTCTTGCATATAGAAAAATGACAAGGGTTTGGCTGCGACCACAGACTTGTTGTCACAGGGGGGAGAGGAGCAAATGAATTCTACCAATCGTGGATCCTCAAATGTGACAACAACGCAATCACCCTTTAAACTTTTCTTATTCCCACCTACCCAGGGGGCCCTCTCTACCATAAGGATTTTAATACTTAATCCGGGAGGTAGGGGATAATTTCTGTCTAGCCAGTGACAGATTTTATTTTTAAGTGCCCAAAAAGGTTCGGAGCTGGCAGGAGCCAGTTCAGGAATGCCAGTCAAGACTACCACATAAGGGCAGGCATCAGGTGGTAAATTGATGCTCCGGCTTGTGCTGGTCATTTTAGAATAAGAAGGGGGTAAACTAGGAACTGGAGTTGTAAGAGTGGTACCCTTCCGTTGTAGAAGGCTGGTTGGTACTAGTTTTGTTGCTCACTGGTATTGGCATGTTGGGTGTGCGGGTCTTGGGAACAGTGTTGGCTCCTGTAGGGTGCTTTTTAGGAATGGGCACCTTGTTGTGAACAGGAAGTGATACAACAGGAGTAACAGGAACGAGAATAACCATCTTTGGTTCTTGCATTAAAAGAATAGACCCAAGCTGTTGTTCGATTTTCGCTAATCTAGTCTCTAAAGGCAGGAGTAGTGATTTAATAAGGCTGGACATAGAATTCATGAAAGAGGCATTACTACCCTCTTGATCAGATGAGAATTCATCACTACTACTAACATCCAGGATACTCGCCAAACTGCTATCGGGAGTTATATCATCTGGGGCACCCAATGACAATAAGTGAGGAGCAGGATCGGCAATTTCACTCTCTAAATGGTCATTAATAACGAAGTGGTCCCAATCTTCTACCGCCAAAGGACCCATAACAACCTCCCTATCAATTTGTCCCAAAGCCTCTAGTGCAGTAGGAATGGGTTTATCAATCATATGATTCAAGATTTTTGGGTCTGACGCGGCACTTTTCGGACTGCCCACTTGTAAAGAGTTGTTATCTTGATGAATTTCAACTGCTATTGATACTATGTTGTTCAACAAGGGGGTGGCAGTAGGAGGTGTACTCATAGGGAGAGTGTCTGGGGGTGGTGGTGCGGAGCACAAAGGGGGAGGCAAACCTTCAACGGGTTGGCTAGAAACAGGAGCAGAACTATTTAAAACATTTTTATTCGGGGAGCGAGCTAGGGAAATATTGCTTAATGAGGATCTTTTAGCTTGGAAAAGATCCAACGAGACCCTCCTTTCCATGAGTGAAATTCCCTGGTCAATCAAAGAATTAGTGCGCGAAATAAAATTATCTAAAGTGCCAATTACTTTTTTAGTTTTATCATTGCCCGCTCTCTGACTTCGTGTTTTACGGGCAGACATGGTTAACAGTAGGAAACACTCATAGGCTAATAGAGCAGAGGTGTCAGAGGTAAATACCCATCTAATGTCAAGAACGACAATTAAAAAAAAAAAAGGATAATTATAACAATTCAAAGCCACCACTATATGATAGCAGCAAAGATGAAACAAGTAAGAATGACAAAGTGACTTAGTGCAGCAACCAGGAAAACTATCCGTGGGAGGAAGAAAGGCAAAGGGACCTGCCCAGGCCAGGCTCTGCAGGCCTCGGAGGGCCACAGAGGGCCCGCCCTTTGCCCGGGCTTAGCCCCGGGCGCTCCCGCGCGCTCCCGCGCAGCGGGTGCACGTCCTTCTTAAGTAGCCAAATAAGGGCGTGATTGGTGGGTGGGCGGGGCCGGCAGGGAGAGCAGCCCAGGTGGAAAGGATCAGGCGCGCAGGGACTCCTGGTCCACGGAGTCCCTGCCTTCCGCTCGCAGCCCTGCCGGAATCCGCTGTGCACCCCTGGCTGTCAGGAAAGAACAAAGAACCCCACTCTGTCTCCAGCAGCTCCCGCGGTTAAGACCGCGCTGCGGGACCCGCGCAGGGGTCTGAGGCGCCAGGAAAGTCAGCGGCAGCAGGTAGGTTAAAAGAATGGCAGAGTTTAGTTCAGACGATCCCAACACATTTCTATTAATGTAATTAAAGAGTGCTAAAGCAGAAAAAAACAGACTGTCAAGGAGGTTTTCAAACTTCTTTTGTGGAGCATGACAATCAATAAAGTTCGTAATTGGAGACAATGGGTGCAAACGTTTCCCAGCAAGGGACTAGGCTATACATAAACAGCATCCAATCTATGGATGTGGCAGACCGCATACCACCAAGCCTGGAAGGAGAAATGAGACAAGGATTTCCAATAATTGTAATCTGCTGAAAGGCTTCTCCCAAAAATAAGTCTAAAATGTACATGAGAGTGAGACCAATCATCAGATAGGGAAACCAAAATAATATTGGAGAGTGAGAAGGGTATCTTAAAATTAAAAATTGAGGTGATTTGCTTTCAAACATGTGTCCTAAAATCATGTACATAAGGGCAGGTGAAAAGCAGATGTTTTAAATCAGCATGTATGGAAGAGCATGACCAACCGGCATTACATACATTGTTGTTTATCATATGTAGAAGTGTCGGGGGAAGGAGTAATCTGTTATAAATAAAAACAAGTGTTTGTGTGGTGTTAGCCGCCCTAGAGGATTTTCGTATTCTGAGCCAAATTTTGTTCCATAGAGAGATGGGCCAGTTTATAGCTAAATCACATTCCCAATCCAGCTCCACTTTAGTTTTGTCTCTAGGAGACTTGGAGTTACGCAGACAAGCATATTTGTTTGACGCTTTAGGACACGTGCTGAGAAAGTCACGGGAGATATTGGTATGAGTGCTAGATGAGGTGGGAGTGCAGTCAGGTTGGTCAAGGGCTAGAGTTAGAGCATTATGAAGCAACTGATATTCAATATAAAATGAGAGAGGGAAATCAAAAATAGCTTGAACCTGATGAAAAGATAGGAGTACATCATTCTGAAGAAGTGGGTGAACCCAGATAAGACCCTTCTGTCTCCATGATTTCCAGTAAATAGGTTTGCGATTGATCAATATGCATTTGTTATGCCAAACAGTGGACTGTAAAAGTGAGTTGTTGTCAATGGAGTCACCTAACAAGAATGGGTCCAGTGTGTTACAAGTGTGTAGAACAATAGGAGTAGAACGTTTCTGGGGTTTCCGAGTAAATGATATGTACTCTTGAAAAGAAAAGGGGGTAAGAAACGAGAGTTCAAGTTTAAGCCATAAAGGAGAGTGCAATGTAGAGCCAATTAACCAATTAGATAATTGTCGTAAAAGGAAAGCTTTGTGCTAAATATGAAAGTCAGGAAAATAAACAAATCCTTCTAGTTTAGGATGAGTGAGTTTGGATAAGGACATGGGGGCCTTCTTGTAACTCCAAAGAAAGGAAGTCAGTAGGGAATTAATCTTCCGGGAACATTTCTGAGGTATGGCGACAGGAATATTGGAAACAGTAAAAACAACAATCAGGGATAACATCATTTTTATTGTATCCTATCTTCCCCACCAAGAGAGGTGTAAAGGATGCAATGTGTCCATCCGAAAAAATGATTTCAAGGAGCATTTATCAAGATTAATGGAGATTGACGATTTAACTGATGTAGAGAAGGATACACCTGAGTATTTGATGTGTTGAGTATTCTAGTGAAAATTGGCAACTTGAAAATCATCCTTAAAAGTAAATTTAGTAAGGGGTAAAATTTCACATTTGTCAATATTAAGTTCATATCAAGAAACAGAGGAGCTTGCCAGGGTTTCTAGTAGGAAAGTTGCGAGGGAAGACTGGGGATGTGAGAGAAATAGCAACATGTCATCTGCATATGCAGCTAACTTATTGAAGGTATCCCCAGAGGCAAATCCAAAAATAGTGGGGTTTTGGAAGAATATAGAAAAGAAAATAAATTAATAATTTAAGGGCCAAAACCAAACCATTTAAGTGTTGAAAAAATAAAAGGCCAATAAACTCTATCAAATGCCTTTTCGGTGTCTAAAGCAATGGGTGCTAGAGGTTCGGAAATATGAGATGATTTAGAGAGTATATAAAAAAATAAAATTGTATTATCTGTCAGGTACCGGCCCTTTAAGAAGCCTGATGGTTCCCTACCTAATAAGTCAGGGAGAAGCAATTCTAGCCTGAGAGCTAAGGACTTTGAAAAAATCTTATAATCAATATTCACCAATGATATAGGTCTGTCATTTTTACAGAAACGAGGGTCCTTATCATCTTTAGGTATGAGACATATGAGAGCTTCCAAGAAGGAGACAGAGGAAGGACCTGCTTGCGAAAAAGAGAGTAGAAGTGTGTGTAATTTAGGAAGGATTAGCTGGGAAAAATGTAAAAAGAATTTGACCTTCCTTAGTACGCACTTTAGGGGCACGGACGTCAACATCCTAGGTTCCCCCATACACATAAAATCCACCAAGAACTGTTCAAAATTCAGCTGTGACTGCCATGAGCTCCAGCAGTCAGATCAGACTATTGTAATCAAGTGTGCATCGATTTGCTACAGAATTTCAAAGGGGAGGTGCGAGGGGGCCCCCTGGACCAATCGGGATTCCACCTCTACTGTTGAAGCAAGATCCCGCGTTTTGGGCAGCCGCCCTTAAACCAATGTTTGTTAAGATTCTGCAGACCTCCTCAATCCCATCATCGTGGAGGGGAGCCATTATTTCACCGATCCTCAAAAAGGGAGGCCAAACTGACCCAAAAAATTACCGGTTAGTGGCTTCTTGCGGAACTGTTATCCTGGGCAGTTGATGTCACAGCAATCCCATACAACCAAACAGGCTTCTGCAAAGGTATGGGAACCTCTTCCAACATCTTAGCACTATCCTTATTAATTGATGCAGCACAAGTAGCGAACCAACCACTGTACCTGTGCTACATTGATTATAGTTCGGCTTTCGATCATGTCGACAGGAACCTTCTGTGGGAAAAATTACATAAATTGAACATCCCTTCGCTGCTTTTAAAACAGTTAATTCTTCTTCACAGCGACACATGGGTGCAAGTCAGGCTGGGCACTGGTGACCATCTTTCAAGAAAGATCCCAACCTACACGGGAGTAAAACAGGGTTGCGTATTGGCCCCAACACTCTTCAATCTTTTTATGGGTGACCTATCCAAATTGTTGAATGACTGCAATTCTCACGCTCCAAAGTTAGGGGGCTCACAGATTTCTAATCTATTCTATGCAGACGATCTGTTACGCATTAGCCGGACTCCTGTTGGCCTTCAGCGGCTGTTGGATATTACTTCAACATATTCTGTTGCTAATAGACTTACCATCAACCGTGAAAAATCAAAAGTTATGTGTATCAATCTATCCATAAAGAAAGCAACACAAAACTGGCTCCTGTCATCTAGCAAGCTGGAAAAGGTCTGCGAATATCGATATTTGGGGGTCCTAATAGATCATAAGGGCAACTTCACACCGCAACGAGAAGCTATAAAAAGGAGAGGGCTATCTGCGGCAGTGACACTTAGAACCTTAAAAAACACAGTTTCCGGTCCAAGCTTACTTCCTCTAATAAAGGTAATACAGGCAAAGTTAATTCCAGCCATTACTTATGGCAGTGAAGCTATGAGAGGGAGGGACGCTCCTTTATTAGACAGAATTGTGGCTAAAGCACTTCGCATGATCTTTGGCCTTCCAAGGTATTCATCGCCGGCTCAAATGAGACTAGAATTTGGGTTACAAAAAGAAAAGCTGGCACGTAAGGGAGCCTACATAAAAACCTGGCATAAACTAAGCAGGGGTGAATCGAATACCGTAAATGCTCTCCTGTGGAAAGAACTTCAAAACCAAGCAACATGTCCACCAAGGAGGTATCTGGAGGAAGCCATTGAGGACCTCTGGGTACAGCAACTCTGGGCTCTCCCAGTCTCCACACCAGTCTTTAAAAAGGTGATCATCAAGACAGTCCGGAAGGAATCAGTGCTGCAGGACAAAGCCGCCCTAATAGAGCGGGCGCATGGTTGGCTTACAGTACAATCATACACCGTGCCTTCGCCTCAAACTTATTTGCAGATAGGTTTCACCAAAAAAATAAAAGAGAAATTTCTGAAATTTCGCCTGGGGCTGCTGCCTTCAGCGGCCCATTTGCCTCCATGGCTACGGCCACCATAACCAACCAGATGCCGACTTTGTGGGGACGGAAAGGAAAACATAGTCCACTTGATTACCACCTGTACCGAGGTCACTCAAGATCGGCAAGTCTTCTTGTGACCGCTTTTTAACTTCCATAAGATACAGACCTGTAGACAAGCAGTTCTGGACTACTTTAAAGGGGACAACATCCAACTGAGTTGTCGAATGGTAAAATTTCTTGAAAGAGCCGAGGCCCGCTTCAAAACATTGAAGGAACCATGCAAAACGTCCAATACCTTAAATGGTCCAAGGGATGAGCTTAAACGGTACCCCAGAATACCAACCCCCACATTGACACTTCTTGACTCTCAAACTAGTCCATTTTGATACGCTGATAGCCCCTTCCTATTGGGTTGTCGATATTTTATCCAGTATTCTCATTTACTTCCTTCATGTACAGAATTTTAGTTTTTTTTTTTTTTTAACACGTTTAATTCAGATACACATTTTATACATTGAAGCTTCTTCTTCTGTTAACATTGTAAAGGTTTTAAATAACCATGTACAATAAAGTATTATTATTATTACTGGACTGAGGAAAAATAAGTATATTCACTCAGGGTGGGGTTGCAAAATCTACATGCATCAGTCAAGTGCCTATGTTGAAAGGATTGTAGGAATGCTTTATGAGCTTTAGAGGGTATAAAGGAAGTTACAGATTTTCGGTCTATGAAGTCTATGATCTGATTGCAGGTCTATGATCTGATTGCAGTCTCCAGCTAAAATAAGATTATCTTGGGAATATTGCCTCAGCTTTTGCTCAAGGTGAGACCAAAAGAGGGAATCATTGATAGTTGATGCATACATATTGAGTAAAGAGAGTGGAACCTACCCAATCAATAAATCTGTAAACAACCAGCGACCTACATCATAATTTTCTTGAGAAATAAGTTTGACATGGAGAGATTTGTGACATAATATAACAACACCATTACGTTTGCCACCACCTGGAGAGAGGAAGACTTCACTGACCAAATCTGTCTTTAATTTCAAGAACTCATATGCTGTGAGATGTGACTCTTGAATCATTGCTATGTCTGCTTTTAATTTAGATAGATGCGTTAAGACAGGTTGTCGTTTGATCAGAGAATGCAAACCTCGGATGTTCAAAGTAACAATATTCAATGATATAACTGAACAATGAAACAACCTATGTAAAAAGAACCAGACAATATAAAAACTTGGCATGAAGAAAACTGTAATATTACATGAATGAGGAAAAGAGTACCATGAGATATACTAGGGAAAGAAAAAGAGAGTGTCAAAAGAGGAGAATTAGAGAAATAGTAAGGGAAGGAACGAGACATCAAAAGAGTGAAGGGGGAAGAGAGACGTAAAGGGAGAGTGATAGAGGATGTAAGGAGAAGAACTTAAAACAAGAAACACATACCGATAAAAATCAAAAAATGCGGAGATGGGGGGTGAAAACACATGGAAGGACGGTGCATGCAGACCTCATGAAGGGGAGCACAAGGGCAACTGGAAAAGACATAGTGCGAAACAACAGGATAGACATACAGCAGGGATGCCTATAGAAGGAAGAAAAATATGATTGGGTTACAAATGAGTGCTATGACAATCATGAAAAATGTAGAACAACAGAAGGCATAAGAAAAAAAAAATGAAAATGACTTTCACAATATAATCAAAAGAACAGAAGACAAAAATGACTTGAGGAATAAGAAAGAAGCATAGATTAAAATGAGAACAACAACAAAGATAATAACAGTATTATATAGGAAACAACACATTCAACCAAATTGAGAAGTTGAGGTGCCAGACGTGTCCATAGGTTCAGCTTTACAGGAACAGAGAAAGCTTTTAAGCTTAACCAGGTCTTCATGAGAAGTTGTCTTGTTTTGGTAAATAACCTTGAAAAGGCACGGATGGACAGGTCATATCTAGCGCCAAGAGAATGAAGGTCCAGTCTCATATTAGGAGAGTCTCTGTGCCTATAAGCAGTGCTTTTGGCATAGACCTGTGTAAAGAACAACTTATGGCCTAACCAAGAAATACACAATACATTTTTAGAAGCTGAAAATACCTTAAAAAAATCAGTATATTCAAGGAAATATAGAATGACACCTCATGGGCGATTGGAACCAGGAGCATTAAGATGTTGATGGCCCAGTCTGTGGGCACATTGAATGTTCAAATTGGTATCATCAGGCAGACCCAAAACCTTAGGTAGAAAGTTTTTGAAGAAGGTAAGAGGGTCTGCACCTTTTGTGTTTTCTGGTAAACCATATATGCAAAGGTTGTTTCGTCGATTTCTTTTTTTCAAATCCTCAACTTGCTTCTGCAAGGAAGAAACTTGAGACTGAAGAGTGTGGATATTACTTTCAGTTGTGTGATAACAGGAGAATCTCTGTTCCACTGAAAGCAGACGTTCGTCTAACTGGCACCATTTGTCAGTAAGAAATTGAAGTTTAGATTTGGTCTCTCCCATGAAAGGTTTTAAGGCGCGTATTTCTTCCAATAACAGATCCAACGAGGCTGGAGTTGGTGACTTCACAGGTGAAGGAGGATCTTTTTAGAGGCACTTGGGGTTAACCTTGACCGGATTTACCGAAGATAGTACCTCCGATGTTGTAGATGGATAAGTGCCAACTTTTGACTGAGAAATGGAGTCCATTGCGGCAAACTTAGTGAAAACTGTGGAGTTCTTGATAAATCTGCATGTGGGGGATGAAGTAGAGGAGACAAGCTTTCTTAGTCTCCCTATAAGCTGTGTGGGAGCAAGTTAGTAGTAAAGTTGTGTTGATAAAAAGTTCAAAGCGAAAGGCACATACGGCAAGGTGACATAAAGGAACAGACCTTCAGTTATCCGAAGAGCAAGTTCACAGTAATAAAAAAGATAAAAGCAAGATGCCTAAAAAGAACAAACTGCACATTAACTATGTGGGACCACTTCTGTCTGTAGCCAACATTATCCTGTGAAGAAAAAACACCCCCCCAAAAAAAAAGGCTGAGGTGCGACATCAAAACACAGTGTGGCTGACATACGATGTATATATATCAACAACAAGAGAGGAAAGGGTTCAAAGGACACTCCTCTACCCCAGTCTCAATATAACCAACAACAAAGGAGTGACTATCAAAAACCAAACTAAACAAAAAGTATATATATCTAATGTGAAGTGAAACGTGGAAAAGTAAACAAAACTCTTTTATATTACCCTCACTCACCCGACTGTTGGGTGACATGCTTCATCATTGGGTATTTTTCACCAGGTAGGTAAAAGACCTATCTGGAGTGCTACGACACCTGCTATTGCAGTGGAGCTGGTTGTGGGTAAAATCAGTGAGAATAGTGATGGTGAAAAAGTTAAAAAGGTGCGGACATTGATCCAAACCAAACTTTAATGAAGATCAATGTGGGCATCTATCTAAAAAGGATGACAGGGACAATATAGACTACAAATTTGAGTCAAATTATCCTAATCATAGAATTAAATGGTCGACATGTTTCTGCTCTCAGGGGCCAACTAGGCCGAGCTTTCATCAGGACCAAGCCAAAGTTCAACACTGGGCGGTGTGCGCACTCTAAGGCGTACCCTAACCTCAGCGTTCCCTCAAATATTTCTAAACTCACGGTTCTGAATACCGGTTTTGCCTGGGATTTCCAGGTTTTGGAATGTGAAACCAGAGTTTGTCTCACATCATGGGCAAAGTAGTGGGGGTTACTTCACACCCGAGGGATTAGCACTCCGATGGCTCCCCGCGTAGTGACCTAGCCAGTACACTACCACCGCCCAAATGGTACATACGTTGTAACCACAATTGCAAAATGCCAAATTATTAAATAACCACAGCTGCAAAATGCCAAGATATTAAATATTAATGGCAAAGTCAGTGAAAAACGTAGGTCTTTGCTGCTGGGAAGTGGCGCATGTCAGTAGGAGGTCGCCGTATAATGCAATGAGTGAGACCACATCCATGTACAACGAGCAATGAATTAGGGGTAAAAAAAGAAGCGTCAAAATGAGGCGAAAATACACCTCAACATGTTATGGAAGTCAGCTCATTCCTGGAGCACAGGTGGCAACAAAAAAGATGTAAAGCTCGTCTCCTCAGTGCTGCCGGAGCGGATAAGAAGGTCGCATCACAAGATGGCAGCCACGTCTGTGGCAGTAGCAGAGCTGCAGACCATACCTTTGTTGTTCCGTCGCTGGTGTGTTTCACGCACCACCAGAAGTCATCAGGTTGTTAAACATGCTGGGCCCGCATTTAGTGAAGAGGAGGGGTCACAGGACCGCAGGAAACGATTATTGACCTGCAGCCATCATCTTCTGTGGGCGTCAAGCCACGCCCCGCTCAACTTACAAAATAAAATACAGACAAACACTGCAAAATAATATATCGACCAACACCGATGACACCCTCACCGCTGCCGAGCACATGCACTTCCAGATCCACACCGACCCCAACATGACCCTCTGAGGAACACTCGTCTACAGACCACCCGGACCAAGACCACAGTTCAGCGACACCATCGTCGACCTCATCAGCACCCTCGCCCTCGCTTCCACGGACTACATCCTCCTCGGGGACCTGAACTTCCACCTCGAGAACAACAACGACGCCAACTCCATCGCCCTGATCGACAACCTCGCCTACCTCGGACTCAAACAGCTCTTGACGACACCCACCCACGCAGCCGGACACACGCTGGACCCCATCTTCTCCACAAGCCCCCACATCTCTTTCAACCACACCACCGAACCCCACTGGACCAACCACAGATGCGTCCACTTCACCTCAGGAAACCCACCACACACCACCGCACCCAACAGCTGCCACGCTGCTGCTGGGGCAAGGTCACCAAGGACCAACTGACCACCACCCTCGCCATGAGACCACCCGCCGACCCCAACACCGCCGCGACCAACCTCAAACAGTGGATCAACGACTGCGCAAACACCCTCACCCCTCTCAAGACCTCCACAACCAACCACACCAACAAGAAAGCTGCCTAGTTCACCGAAGACCTCCGGATCTCCAAGCGCACCTGCAGGAAGCTTGAGAAGAAATGGCTCCATGACCGAACACCAGACAGCCACACAGCCCACAAGAGCGCCACCCGCAGACACCACCAACTCATCAGGACCGCCAAGAGGACCGCCTAGACAACCACACACACAACACCAAAGAGCTCTTCAGCATTGTGAAAAGAACTCTCCATCCCCAGTTCCAACACCAATGACATCCCAACTTCACAAGACCTGTGCGACTCCCTGGCCACCTTCTTTCAACGCAAGATCACCGACATCCATGACAGCTTTAACTCTAAGACCCCCGCACCCACCACCGAGTCCACCACCCCCGCGACCACTAGCCGCACTAGCCGCCTGACCGCCTGGACCAACGTCAGCAATGAAGACACCATCAAAACCATGAACTCCATCCACTCCGGATCCCCATCCGACCCAGCCCTCACCACGTCTTCAACAAAGCCAGCACAACCATCGCGCCCCACCTCCGGAAAACAATCAACGGTTCCTTCGAGACAGCAACCTTCCCGGAAAGCTGGAAGCACGCCGTGATCAACGCCCTTCTGAAGAAACCCAAGGCGGACCCCAAGGACCTCTTGAACTTCCGGCCCATCTCCCTGCTCCCGTTCCTGGCAAAAGTGACAGAGAAGATTGTCAACAAACAGCTAACCCGCTACCTCGAAGACAACATCCTGGACCCTTCCCAATCCGGTTTCCGCAGCAACCACAGCACCGAGACCGCCCTCATTGCCGCCACTGACAACATCAGGATCCTGATGGATAAAGGAGAAACAGCCGCCCTCATCCTCCTGGACCTATCAGCTGCCTTTGACACAGTTTGCCACCGCACCCTATCAGCACGCCTCCACGACGCCGGAATCCAAGAGAAGGCCCTAGCCTGGACAACTTCCCTCCTCTCCGGCAGAACCCAGAGCATCCGCCTACCACCCTTCTGCTCGAAAACCACATAGATCATCTGCGGCGTCCCACAGGGATCCTCCCTCAGCCCGACGCTGTTCAATATCTACATGGCACCGCACGCCTACGTCGCTCGACAACATAACCTCAACATCATCTCCTACGCTGACAACACCCAGCTGATCATATCCCTCACCGAAGACCCCCACACCGCCAAAGCCAACCTCCACAAAGGAATGAAGGCCGTAGCCGACTGGATGAAGGACAGCAGACTGAAGCTGAAGTCAGACAAGACGGAGGTCCTCATTCTCGGACCCACCCCATCAGCCTGGGATAATCAAATAATGATAAATATGCCCCTGAGAATCCTGTGGCTGTATTTACTTCTGAGACGGAAAACAAGGCATTGTTGCTCGAGTAGGATTTTACCCTAAATAAATGAAAAGAGAAGATGAGTTTGGCAAAACAGGAACAAGTTGGTTTAATTGAACTCTGTGACCGGGAGAGCCTGGATAGAATGTGCCTGCTTGAAACATCTTGATGTACAACGTGTTGGCCTTTAATTTATATGGAGCATGAAGTACAATACAATTTTCTCTACATTCCAAAAGAGCATCTTAGTCATAAATCAATCACATGAACGCATCTGTTAAGAACACAGATGGCTCTCTACCTCTAGGAGAGCTAATGTGGGCCAGTGTGTATGTGTCCAGATGTCCAGTTTGAGGTGTGTGTGATCGCAACATGTGGTGTGCATGTTTTTCCCTAATTGATTGAGTGTACCTGTCTACATGTGGTATCTATCTTCGTGGTATTTTTGGGAACCCATACCTACAGCCAAACAGGTTTTATTTGGGCCAATTACCTCAGACTTGTTTGTGGTGCAACTATCTTACCATGGAATTGATCAGGGTTTTCCTTGGCGGGGTGTTTGCCTGTAATTTATGGGGGACACCACCTGTGACGTGTTACTCGATAAGCGTGGGCATGGGTTCTAGGAACTGCTCGACCACGCATCTCTGACTCAGGATTGATGGGTCAGTCATCTTGGGTGAATTTGAAAGCAATGAAGTGATATAATTTTTATCAACATTACCAACATGGTGCATACAGTTGTCATCTGGGACATTGACATTGTTCTTAAAATTCAAAATTAGGGAGACGCGTGAGCGCGCAATCCAAGATGTCGGCTCTCAACTAAGCTCCAGCTCACCCATCTGTATGACGAGGTAAATTAACCTGAAATTGCAGGATTTTTGCATTTCCTGCTCTTGACACCACTTACCTGCTGCAAAAGGAGTGTTTCTTTGGTTTTTCTAGTGAGTTGGGTGACTTCTGGACCTCCACTCTAAGAGAGGGGGCAGCTTCGGCCATGGTTTCCTCCCACAGCTAGTTTTAGCTGCTGCACCTGTTTGAACTATTTAACTTTATTTATATTGTAATTCTGACGATTTTCACCTGGGTTTTTTCATTTTCTTGAGAATGCAAAGTAAATCTACAGCAAATAAGCGTAAAAACTATATTACCATTTTAAAAGCCATTCATGAATATTTTTCACATAATCCTTATAATGTTACCTCCTATATTGTACAATGGGATGCTTTTAAAGCTTATTTAGGAGGAATAGTTATTTCTATAATGGCACATGAGAATAAATTGTTTAATACCAAAGTGTTAACCCTGAAAAACAGATTGCAAAATTCAAAAAACGGTTTATCTCTTCTCCACACTGCAAAAACTTAGGTACAAGTATAATTCCATGTTGAATAAAAGAGCTGGTATACAGATTGCTAACTAGAAAGCTACATTTGCTTTTAACGCTAACAAGTCAGGAAAGTTTAGCTAATTATCTCCGCATCAAGAAAGATATAAATCCAATTTATGATATCCACAGGCACAATGGCACCATTGTTGTATCTACCCGAGATATTATAGATGATTTTTTTAAATTCTACTCTTCATTATAAACTAACCCAAATCCCCTAGACTCTCAAATTATTGATAATATTTTAACTTCGGCCAATCTACCTCAACTTTCCCAGATTGATAAAATCAAATTAGATACCTCTATCACAACAGATGAATTTTTATTGGCTATTTAATGTCTTACATCTCAAAAGTCTCCTGACCCTGTTTGTATTCCTGCAGAATTGTATAAAACCTTTGCTGACACTCTTATTTCTCACCTACATCATTTATTTACTACATTTGCTCAATCCGGTTTACTCAATGGCTCTTTTACAGAGGCATTAATTATAGTTTTGCCTAAACCAGATAAAGACCACACCAACGTTTTAAATTATCGTACTACTTCCCAGATAAACCAGGACGGTAAGATCTTTGCAAAAATCCTAGCCACCAGATTACCTCGAGTTTTATCATCCCGTATTCATATCGATCAGTCGGGATTTATGTCAAAACGTTTCTCTGTTAATAACACAAGACTCCTTTTTCATGTTATCGATAAGGCTTCTACCCTCACCTCTCCGATTGGCCAGCTACCTTAAGACGTGGAGCCAGTGTTTGATAAGGTCCATTGGCAATTTCTTTTTCAAACACTTTCTTCTTAAATTTTTAGTAATCATTTTATAAAAATGATATCGACTTTATATGGTTCCCCTTCTACATGACTCTTTATTAATGGTCATTTTTCAAATCCCTTTTCTCTTTTTAGAGGAATCCGCTGAGGCTGTCCATTGTCACCTCTTCTTTTTTTGATGGCAATTGATCATTTTCTTTTCCACTTTCGAAATTCTGTTGTTCTTGAAGGAATTATGTTAGCTGATGTTAACCTTAAAATTTCTGACTACGCAGATGAGGTCTTACTATATCTTATTAATCCAGCCACTTCTCTACTTGCGGTTTTAGATGTTATACACAAATATACTACTGTTTCTGGGTATACCTTGAATACTCATAAAACAGTTTTCTTTCCCTTGAATGTTCACTGTACACCCTCAGTTCTGGACAAAATTGAAATTGTATGGCAAAAAGAGAAAATTAAATATATAGGTATATTTTTTTCACTTTCCTTAAAATACTCTATTAATCTTAATTGTGGCTTACTATTTACCAAAATTACAGAAAATATTCGATAATGGTCCACATTACACTTATTATGATGGGGGAAACTTAAAACCAATAAAATGGTATTAGCCCCAATTATTTGTTATACCTTGTCTATGATCCCTGTACATTTGCCTATCTCAATCTAGAAAAAAGTACCTAAGGTACCATCTACTAGGGACTCACAAGGGTTACCCAGTAACCAATCTGGAGTGTACCTAAAGTACATGCAATCATTTTACAGAGGAAGCAGCTAGGCTGGGGTCCTGGTTAGCAGGGCCCCAGCCAGACTAAAGTGAAAAAACAGTGAAACACAAGCCAACAGTGGGGGTAACCATATTAAGCAGATCCTACTCTCCTACACATCCTCCTTCCAAAAAATTGCATTTAGTCAATAAAACTTCCTTCAATCAAATCTGTATTTCAACGTTTGTAACATTGAAATACAGATTTGATTGAAGGATGTTTTAGTGACTAAATGCCATTTTATGGAAGGAGGATGGGTAGGAGAGTAGTAGATGGTACCTTAGGTACTAAGGGCATGGGTACCCCAGAAGCCTACCAGGGGCTGAAGCATGTATTATGCCACCCCTAGGAAGCCTTACAAAATGGCACCACAGGTCTGCTACTGCAGCCTGGGTAAGGTGGTGCATGCACCACTTACTAAGATATAGGTTACCTATATCTACCTTTAATCACTGACACATATACACCTATAAGTCACTCCAATGACAGGCCTTATCAATCCTAAAGGCAGAGTGCTTGGTTTTGTGTGAGAGGGTGCCATGCATGAGCAGGACCCCTCTGCACTTTCAGAATGTATTCTCTGAAGCTGTTCTGTGATGCAGCCAGACCATATACTCTTAAGTGCATTATAACCTCGCAGTAAATGCTAACTTTGGAATGGCTGCATGGAAACATGTTGTGTTTGGTGTCAAACACTTTGGAATCCTACCTCCCCCCCACCAGTCCTGGTGGCGGGGATAGAATTCCACCCTTCTAGAGGGAGAAGACATGTACACACTTACCTAACCGGTAATAGTTTAAAAGAGCCCCGGCATCACAAAATGGATGCTGCAGCCACAGACACGAGTCTGACCTCCTGCTGCTGGACGAAACTCCAGCAGGGGAGGCCTGGACAATAGGTGTCCTGTCACAGGGCAGTGTAACCACCTTCCAGACAGGCTTTAGTGTATTGGGGCTGGGTGGGTGCATTCAGAGAATGCTTTTCAGACAGTGCTGGGGGCACACCTGGTGTCCTTGTGCATATCCAAGTTCAAAGCGGTTGCAGGGGCACTCAGCCCCTGCTCTTGCACGAAGCTGGACAAAGGGAAAGGGGTATAGCCACCCCCCTCCCTGGATCCTCCCATAGGTGGGTCCCCAGAGTATGTCCAACCCCCTAACTTAGTCTAAGTATGGGGCCCCAGTTCATAGGACTTCAGATTACACCTGGATGAAACTCTGAAACTTATATCCTGGAACTTCAACATTCTATATCGACTAGAAGACAGAAGAATCTCCCTTGGGGTCAATGAGTGACTGTCCTGCTCAAACAGGCACCAAAGAAGCATCTTGACGGAATGAATTGCCAAGGCTCCCGCTGGACACCGAAGTATTTGCGACTCAGGACACGGACTTCCAGACTTTGCAGAGGCCGACACGATATTCCAGCAAAGCTGAAACCTGTAGCCCTCACTAGTGACGTGGGACCGGAAGTCCTGGACACCGTGCACATTTGCTAGTGCATCCACTTCCCGAGCTTTCCAGAAGGTGTGCATTGGGCTACTTGTAGTTCCAGACGTGTGCACCATCTGCACTGACTCCGCGAGTGTTCCATGAGCCCGATTCTAGCATTTCTGCTCGAGGCCCCTTCACATTCCCTGGTCCGTCGACTGGTGGGCCCCCATGAAGGTAACTCTTCTTTTCCTTGGGCTTTCCTGGTTGCTCTAGACGTGCCCTGACTCCCCTGCAAGGTCTGAGTCCCTCAGACCTTGTTGATCTGCACCAAAGCCAATCTCTGCTTTCTGCGTGGGTTGCTGTTGCCAAGGCTTGTTGGGTTCAATCTGGAAACCGACACCGCAGCACTCGACATCCTTTGTGGAACAGCTCGAATCCATCTCCTGGTCATCGTCGACACCTCCTGGTCCTCGTGGCTGAAGAATCCAGCTTCACATTCTTCACCTGAATTCACCCGACATGGGTTGGCATCTTCTCATCGCCTTCCTGGTCACTGGCAAGTGACCTAGACTCTTTCCCCTCTGCTATCACGTTCTTCACATCTCCAATCAACCCTTGGATCCACCCGGACACTTTCCACTTGGTCGCCAGCAGCACTTTGCAGCAGCTCACCATTGAAATCGATCATGAAACCTGACACAAAAATACACCTATGCACCCTGCTTCACTGGGGGGCGTAACTCAAGTACTCTGGTGCTCCTATGGGTCTTGACTCTAGAACATCCTAGTTCTAAAGGGGTTTGCTCCAAGTCCTCTTCTAAGTGTCCTTAATCTGTAATTTTCCAACCGCGACTTTCCCTAAAGAAGTTAATGGTGATTCGCGGCTGCGTTTAGACACTACATACTTCCCCCGTTGGTACCCTGTGTCACTACTTTGGGTGGTTCCTGGTAGCCCCAGCAGTTCTAAAGGCTTTAGGCCTTGTATCTATGTCAGTCGTTGTTCTTATACCACTTTCTTAATATATGGTTTGGTACGTCACTAGGGCTCAAAGCATATTGTGCTAATTTACTGTGTGCTAAATCAGTTTACTAAATCCACGTTTGCCTCTAGCCTCATAAAGAGACTAGAAGGATGTGTTTAGAATACATACACATATGTTATATATATACCTGGTGTGGTTCTCTTTCATTTAGTCATTCATGAGATTATAGACTGGTAAAACAAGCTGCTTTACATTTCTTCAAGACTTAGCCTGAAGGCTGCTCTCCACAGCTACCACTAGATAGCTTACTATATAAGTTGCCTTTAAACCTACCATCAATAGGTGTCGTTTGGACTGGTCCAAGGTGCCCACTAGAATAGTGGACAGCATATGCCAGGCCAACGTCTCGCAGAATGCTCAACTGAAAAGATGGAAAGTTCTGCACTTTCTGAATCACTTTAGAGCTAGAAAAAAATCTTTTTACAACACAGAGATTCCTACCTGAAATCTTGAGTTAGACTCAAAAACTATCCAATGCTTGCAGAATATTTTATTTACTATATTGTATCTAACTTGTAGACACAGTTTATTATACACACATTTATATTAATTTGCCATTACACACACAGTGGCATTGTTCTGTCTACTGGCACAGTCACACTAATAAACATGGGGAGTGTGAGTTACAGGGCTTCAATGTGTACCAAAACTAGTTGGGACTACGATTCCCATAATGCCGAGGGAGTAGGAATTCTCCGCCCCCGCCTTTTATCATCAAGATGGTGACCACCCGCGGTCGTCCATACGAGTGGGAACCTTGAGAGGAGAATAGCGAGCGACGCTTGAAGACAAACAGGTTAGCCCTTAAGTATTAGGAACCCGGCGCATGGAGTGTTTATGTGCGTGTAGCTTACCCGGATACTCACGGAGACCTGTGTCTCTTCTTCCCCGTTTTTTATCTTAGAGTGCTTCAAGCATTTGAGAAATATACGGACAGTGCGTGGGCTGCCAAAAACGTGTACTTGAATCCAAACCGGATTACAGGTACGTTATAGTGTGCCATGTGATTTTTTCTATTTACCGACAAGAAGTGCTGAATTTCTCGGCCGTTGGTTTGAATTGCAGTCGTGTCTTTATTATCTTTTCTAAATAGGCTGTTTTCATCGAAGTTTAGTGCCAGCACCTCCAAGAGACTGTCTCCACTTTGAAATATAAAAGAAGGTATGGGACTCAGTCAGTTGTGATTGATACCCGCCCCAGGGCCATGTTACACGGCTGTGTAACAATTTCATCTTTTTTTAAATCAGGTCGATTGATCCAAAGACCACAACCTCCTCCCTTTACAAGGCGTTGGATGATGCGCAGTTAGGTAGGTGGATGTACGGGACCCTCTTTCCCACATGATATTGATGAAATAAAACGAGCCTAAGTCCTGATACAAATTATGCTTCGCTCTTTTTAGATCGGAAGCTCGCAGCATTGTCCCCCAGATCCATGTCATTAATACATACTATTTGACCGTTACAGGTATTTTTCAATCACTTTTATTAATATGGGATGGTACAAACTGAGGCACTCAGATTCTCAATAAAACTTTATTATTTTTGTCCCACACAGACAAACTAACAAAGCCCTGATGAGGGTTCGAAAACTTGCTGTTTGAACCTGAAATGCGTCGGCACATTTACAAGAGCCATTAGTATCATTGAGTGATTTATTGATAGTTGTATAATTTGGCTTTGCTCAATTCATTTTTACAAAATTCATGAACTGTTTGTTTACAATGTGTATGTTCTGTGTTACTGCGGTACTGTTTTAAATTTGTTTTTCCTTTGAAAAGTTTATCGATTGTAGATGAATGTGTTAAATATGTGTGTATCTATTTTTGCCAAAACATAAAAAGTTCTTATAAAAATAATCTAAAATAATATGAGTAACAGGTATAAATAAAAGTACCTTACCGAGTTTCATATATTTGTACTTGGTATTCCTTTGATTGGGTCTATACTAAGATAAGAGGGTGTGGGCATCTTTTTTGTTCTTGACAATTATATATGGTCCAGCCCCTTCCCTCAGTCCCACCCAAGGACCTAACTCCTTTCTTTTCGTATTACACACACAGGGGCATATTTTCAAGGACTTATCGCTGTGTTAGAGGCAATTTTCGGTCGCTAGTGCAGCGTTATTTTTATCGCTGTTAGCAACAGTTTTTGGGAAAAAACGTCAACTTGAAGATCACGACTTCTGTTAGCAATAATTATCACTGATGACATGCAAGGGAGGCGTTCCAGTTCAAATTCTGCTGTTAACCCAACATCTCTATATTCACAAGGATACATCAAGTTCAGAGGACCAAAAACAACGGCTCTAACTTCAACTACAGGCAATTTTTTAAGACCAGAAAATATCAGGTCTTAAAATGGAGATAGCCATTGGGCCTCATTTCAGCAGGATTTTTTGCTGGACCTCGCTGCAAGCAAACTTGCTGCACTGCCCTGCTACAGAATTACAGGGCATGACTGTGCACCACCAATAGCAGCAAGTAATGACATATACGTCTGGAATCCTGACGAATCTGTCTGCTAAAGTCACGCATTGCTGAAGTCATGTCACAACCATGATGCAACTCCAGCAATGCATGGTGCCAGCCTATCCCTGTGGTACTGTGTCATTCTTACTCCTGCCAACAGGCAGGCGTAAGGTACTGATGCAGTGCCTTCCATGAGGGGTGCCCGGGTGTTGGCGCAGTTAGATATCCATCAAATGTGTTTGGGCGCTGCAGTGTCATCGTCTGTAAGCATAGGCGTAGTGGTGGTGCTGAGGGAGTTGACGAGACGTACTTCGGTGGACTTAATCCATCTGCCATGTGTGCGATGATGGCAATGGTGTACAGTGGGCATGGTGAAGACGTGATGTATACAATGATGGTTGGTCACGGAGACTCCAGTGGTGTGGCTGTAGTTGAAGGTCCAGCTGCTGGAGGAGAAATGCTTCACCGTGTGTCCTGCTATATTGCTTGCTGCAGTGACTAGCTGTTTGACTCTGATGTTGTTGTTGTTCTGGTCACTGAGGTTGTCCATGTGGAACTTGAGTCCATCGAGTAGGATGTTGTCAGTGGATGGAGACCCTGGTGTGCAATGAGATCTACAATAGCATCGGAGAATGGGAGTCAACAGCCTACGGAGACTGCAGATGAGTGTGCCGCAGAGGATGGTTTTTGAATTGATCCGGATCTGGAAGTTGAGGTGTTCCAGGGTCACCGTTGGGTCTTTAGAGTTCGTGGTTAGTCGGAGTGTGCTTTTGTAGGTGATGGCAATTCATTCTCCTTTATGGTCTGGGTGATCCTTGCAGGTGATTTAGTAGCCGTAAGTGATGTTGATGGTGATGGTGATGTCCGGTTTGGAGCAGAGGTTGTTTCTGGCAGGTGTTGTGGTGTCCAGGGTTGATAGCGAGGAGGGTGTTGGCCTTGCGGTGGAGTTTCCGAGAGAAAGGGAACTTGGTGCTGAGCGCAATCCAGGGAAATAGGGATGCAGACAGTCTTGCCTATGGCTAACCTTTGACACAGGAAATGTCCACTACAATGCAGGCATTACATCATAATGCCATTACAACGCAAACCCAACAACACATGTGCCTTTACATCGTATTCCATTACAAAGAATTGTGAGGCCAGTCATAGGATATTTTTTAGTTTTAGGGTGTGTATGGGTTTTGGTTGTTGGAGATGACATTTGGGGTGTATTATGTGGTAGAATATGATCATTAGGGTGTGTATTGGGGTAAACTATGAAAATTGGGGTGTGTTTTGGGGTAAAATATGAAAAATGGGTGGTGTTTTGGGGGCTTAGAAAGGTAGTCCTGGGTTCCCCTGTGGAGTATGAGGAGCAAAGGTTAGTTTTGGGTTGCACTGACCGAAGTGGGAATAGTGGTTTTTATGTCTCGGCTATGCAACACCTACTCTACTGTTGCAATGTGCCTAGTACGAGTATGCATTGGAATAGAATGTGATGTTATGGCATGCATCAATAATACGTATGTGCCTTTGGTTATGAGTGGTACACCCTCTGCGCATGGGTGCATAGCGGCAGCCATTGAGAAGTATTGGGGGGGCTGGACAGCTGAGAGGTTGTAAACACTGGAAAGATCACAGGATGGGGCGTGGATGAAGGGAATGTGTGTGTGAACGGGTGTTCCAAATCTGTGACTCAGCCAGCAGGAGCATTAGCCAGGTGTGATTTCACTAGACTGAGTACAGCAGTCACTGCTTAGTTCGCTGGTGGACCTCCAGATGCAGTTGAAGCAGCAGGACTCTTTAGTTGTGACGTTGTAGCACTCATACCACACAAGTTTGGCATAACACTGGGGCCTGACCCTCCACACCGTACGGCCAGTCCAACATCATCCTGTCTGTGATGCAGGGAGATGGCACACACAGTTGGTAATCCCCTCCGTGCGCCCTGGTGTAGTGGTGGATCGTAGTATGAGATGCAGACCTCACTACGTTAGTGCGCAGGAGCACCTCTACCATTAACAGCTCCAAGGGTCACAAGGCGGTCTTATCACACAGGTCAGCAACTTGTCTTTATGCGACTTGCCAGACTTGACCGCCAGGTACGGTTGATCTTTGCACCTCAACGTCACTGCTCATCAACTCCACAGGTCCTCCGCATTTGGCTCCAGTTACAGGCCCAGCGAGGCATCCAGGGTCCAGACGCAGGTCCAGCAAGGCATCCAGGCGCCGGACGCAGGTCCAGCGAGGCATCCAGGCTCTAGGCACAGGTCCAGCGAGGCATGCCGGCCTCAGTTGCAGGTCCAGCGACACATTCACTCTCCAGATACAGGTCCAGCAAGAAATCCAGGCTCCAGACGCAGGTCCAGCGAGGCATCCAGGCTCCAGACTCAGGTCCAGCAACATCCAGGCTCCAGGGACAGGTGAAATGAAATGAAATGAAAAGCAGTTTTATAGAGCGCACAGTTGCCCTGAGGCGTCCAGGCGCCAAAACTAGAACAGTATCTTCCAGAGAGACAATCCAGGAAGGATCCGAATTAGTTAAACAAGAAGGTCTTAAGCTGTTTGCGGAAACTTAACAGATTGGAGTTGCTTCTCAGATGACATGGAAGAGTGTTCCACAGTCTGGACGCATTATAGGCAAAAGAGCGGCCTCCTGATCTAGCTCTGTAAATCCTAGGAACTTTTGCTAGGAAGGCATTTGATGAGCGAAGTGATTTGTTGGGCTGGTAGGGGAGGATTAGGGCATGATTGATTTCTGGGCCTGTCTTCCAAAAGGCTTGATGGACAATACAGAGAGTTTTATACTTTATTCTATCCCTGACGGGAAGCCAATGTAGAGTCCTTAGGCCATGCTTTATCGAGGATCTGCGTGGGAGTCCCAGCAGAGTGCGGGCTGCGCAGTTTTGTGTCCTCTGCAATTTTTGCAGGCTATACTCCGGAGCCCCGAGGTACAGTGAGTTGCTAAAGTCAAGGCGGGATTGAATTAGTCCTTGAATCACTATCTGCCTGGCCTCAAAGGGGAGAAGAGAAAGGATTTTTTTGATCGACCTAAGGAGGCCAAAGCAGACCGCCGAAACCTTAGTTGCCTGGGTATTAAAAGTCAACGATTTGTCCAGCCACACTCCCAGACTTTTTATATTATCTCTGGGAGTGGGAGGAGCACCCATGCACAGAGGCCATAGCAGCTCCAAGGTGGTAGGGGCTGCAGGGCCTAGGAGCATGAGCGCCATTTTATCATCGTTGAGTTTCAGGCAGGACATGGTCATCCAGCTCTTGACCTCCTCTAAGCATGTCGCAAGGTTGGTTTGTGGTTGGCAGTTGTTCCCTTGCACAAGGGAGACCACTAGCTGGGTATCATCCGCATAGGTAACGATGTTAATACCATGCGGATGAACAATCCCAGCCAGCGGCCTCATATATGCATTAAAAAGTGTAGGGCTCAACGAGGAGCCCTGCGGCACCCCACATCCCAGCGGTCTACTGGAGGAGACGGCCGAGCTTTCAAACACCTGAAAGGTGCGGTCGCTCAGGAAGGACTTGAACCATCCCAGAGCTTCTCCTGAAATTCCCAGATCGGAAAGGCGGTTTAAGAGGATTTTATGATTTACCGTGTCAAAGGCAGCGCTTAGATCGAGGAGGATCACTGCCACTGATCCTCCCCGATCCAAAATCCGCCTTGCCTCTTCAGTCACTGCCAACAGGGCAGTCTCCGTCCCATGTTTAGGGCGGAAGCCCGTCTGGGAGATGTCAAGCAGATGGTTATGTTCGAGAAACTCAGTTAAAAGGATGTTAATATGTTTCTCGAGAATCTTGGCAAACCAGGGAAGCAGTGATATTGGGCGGTAGTTACTCCAATTGCCTGGATCCAAAGTGGGTTTTTTCAGTAGTGCCCGCACCATGGCATGTTTCCAAGCCAATGGCACCAGCCCTGTCTTTATTGAGGAGTTCAAAAGCTCCAGGAGTGTCGGAAGGATGATGTTGTCAGCTTGGATCAGTGCACTGGGAGGAGCAGAGTCCAGTGGGGAGCCGGATTTTACTTGATGCATCAGGAGCCTAAGTGTGTCGGGATTCATAGGGGTGAAATTGACCAGTTGGTTCTGAGGAAGATTTTCTAATTTTGTGCCAGAATCTGATTTAGAAGTGAAGGATTCAATTGAGGGTTCCGGGAAAGAGAGATAAATAGTATTTACTTTGTGAAAAAAGAAGTCGACTAGTTCATTACAGCGGGATGGAAGATTGTGATTGTCTATCGGAGGAGGTGGAATCGTTGTCAGAGTTTTTAGTATCCTGTATATCTCCTTTGGTTTGGATTTTGCCATCATTATTTTGCCATTGTAAAAGGCAGCTTGAGAGGCTTTAATTTCAGACTTGTACTTCCTGATGGCTTCCCTATAAATAGATTTATCTGCCTCATTAAAGGTCATACGCCACCTCCTTTCCAGTCTCTTACAGACATGTTTCCCCTCCCTGAGTTCCTCCGAGTACCAGGGCGCAGTTTTTTTCTGTCTTTTAGGGCCCGGTGTGCGAAGGGGAAGAGCAATGTCCAGAGAGTGTGTAATCCATTCGTCAACTAGGTTGTTATTGACAGAGGGGTCAGAGACAAGAATGGGTCTAGTAGTGTTAAGGATGTTGGACCAATTATCTATGTGTAGCTTAGGCCAATTACGTACTTGGCAAGGAGCAGGGATAGAAGTGGGGGCATTGTGAGTGGTCCAACTAAATGGTACCAGAAAATGATCTGTCCAGGGGAGGTGGTTAATTGTGCCCACCTTGAGACGTTCACAGTTACTGAATATAGGGTCCAAAAGATGTCCCTTGTTGTGTGTGGTATGGGAAACACGTTGCTCTAGTTGCATTGCAGCTAGGCTTGCTGTGATTTCTGTGGCAGTGGTGTCTGAAGTGTTATCAAAATGAACATTAAAATCTCCAAGCAACGTGAAATTGGAGGGGGCAATGGCCAGTTCTGCCACAACAGTGGGAAGTGCTGTTTGGAAGGTTTTACAAGACCCTGGAGGGCGGTAAATAAGGATACCGGTAAAACTATCGTTGGGGGAGAATTCGATAGTGAAGGATAGGCTTTCACAGTCAGAAATAGACTCCGGGGAGTGGCGGCATGTATAGATGTCCTTAAATATAATGGCAACACCGCCACCTTTACCCTTAGGACGGTCTAAGCGAGCTATTTGATAGCCTGGTGTAAGGGCTTGAACCACGTCCGGTTCGGAATCTTGGGTCAGCCAGGTTTCGGTCATGAACATTGCGTCAGGGGCAAGTTCGTCCAGCAATAGAGCTATTTCCATGCTATGTTTTGGAACGGACCTGCAGTTGAGAAGAAACATGCAATAGTCTCTAAGGGGAGGTTTGGTGGGAGGTTTGATAATCTCAATGTTACAAAACGAGCAGCGATGAGGGGTTTCTAGAGGGTGGAAATGATGACAGCTGCTTGCTGAAGTGGGTGGGCGAAGTTGGAGTAGCAGTTCCGCGTTGTACATCAACCTATTTTTGATGAAAGGAACAGGGGGGGTGGCCCCTGGTCCCGGTCGGGCGCGGACGGGCGCAGACGGGCCCGCCTTTGGCGCGCCGCCGGCGCGCCCGCTGCGCCCGCCCGCTGCGCCGGCGGGGAAGAGACTCCATTATATGGGACCCAAGATAGAGGGGTGGAGCTGCAGGGGACAGCTAGTGCGCTCACCTCTTCACACCTAAGATGGCGTCTAGCCCTGTGCGCGCCTGCGTGAGAGCGGGGTTCGAGCCCCGGCGAGGGAACAAGGAAGTGAGTGAAAGAAAGAATAAATGCAATTGTAATGCTCACAATTGCAAGTTGCACAAGTGACAATTTTAAAATGCGGTTTTAAAAAGATTCAGAGCCTACCCCCGGCTTCCGCCTCAGGGGACAACAATTCTAGCAATGCGAGTCTGCGCCAGCGCGCCTTAAGTACCTCTAAGGGGCGGGCTGCAGGGGACAGCTAGTGCGCTCACCTCTTCACGCCTAAGATGGCGTCTAGTCCTGTGCGCGCCTGCGTGAGAGCGGGGTTCGAGCCCCGGCGAGGGAACAAGGAAGTGAGTGAAAGAAAGAATAAATGCAATTGTAATGCTCACAATTGCAAGTTGCACAAGTGACAATTTTAAAATGCGGTTTTAAAAAGATTCAGAGCCTACCCCCGGCTTCCGCCTCAGGGGACAACAATTCTAGCAATGCGAGTCTGCGCCAGCGCACCTTAAGTACCTCTAAGGGGCGGGCTGCAGGGGACAGCTAGTGCGCTCACCTCTTCACGCCTAAGATGGCGTCTAGCCCTGTGCGCGCCTGCGTGAGAGCGGGGTTCGAGCCCCGGCGAGGGAACAAGGAAGTGAGTGAAAGAAAGAATAAATGCAATTGTAATGCTCACAATTGCAAGTTGCACAAGTGACAATTTTAAAATGCGGTTTTAAAAAGATTCAGAGCCTACCCCCGGCTTCCGCTTCAGGGGACAACAATTCTAGCAATGCGAGTCTGCGCCAGCGCGCCTTAAGTACCTCTAAGGGGCGGGCTGCAGGGGACAGCTAGTGCGCTCACCTCTTCACGCCTAAGATGGCGTCTAGCCCTGTGCGCGCCTGCGTGAGAGCGGGGTTCGAGCCCCGGCGAGGGAACAAGGAAGTGAGTGAAAGAAAGAATAAATGCAATTGTAATGCTCACAATTGCAAGTTGCACAAGTGACAATTTTTAAAATGCGGTTTTAAAAAGATTCAGAGCCTACCCCCGGCTTCCGCCTCAGGGGACAACAATTCTAGCAATGTGAGTCTGCGCCAGTGCGCCTTAAGTACCTCTAAGGGGCGGGCTGCAGGGGACAGCTAGTGCGCTCACCTCTTCACGCCTAAGATGGCGTCTAGCCCTGTGCGCGCCTGCGTGAGAGCGGGGTTCGAGCCCCGGCGAGGGAACAAGGAAGTGAGTGAAAGAAAGGTCCAGCGAGGCATCCAGACTCAGGGTCCAGCGAGGCATCCAGTCCCCAGGGACTGGTCCAGCGAGGCTTCCAGGCTCCAGCGGCAGGTCCAGCGAGGCATTCAGGCTCTCATCCTGGTCATTCTGGATGTTGGGTGGCTTGAGGTAGTTGTTGATGTCTGCTGCACTTGGCCGTGGCTGTTTCATTCTGCTTTTCCTTTTCTTTGGGGGGCATATTTTTATTGGCGGTAGACTGATAGGCTATTTACTCTAATACATACAAAAAAGCTCATGTTAGGCTGACTAACGTCAGTTTTTTTATCGCTAAGGGGCCTAATGTTTGTTTTTGCCCGCTAACGCTGGAAATCCTATTGCCATTATGTTAATGTTAGGAGTCAGTTTTCACTGCTGATCCCTGTAGTTATTGCCATGTAGCAACGTGTTGTGAATACGCCGCTAACAAGGTGATAGGTTCTTGCAGTACGCAGCGTTAAGAGAATTATTGCTAACAGAGGTTAGCGATAATTTTTGCCATTTCTTGAGAATATCCCCATCAATATGTAGTAAGATAATTTATTTCATAACTATTGATGTTTTCAATTTTTGATGTAACATATAAGCCTTAACTTACCCTCACTTAAAGCGCGCTGTCACCTACTGGGTCTAGTCGACAATTTAGGATATTGATACATAAATAAAATAAATAGTGATATCACTGTGTCACAAAGATGGATATATTTGTGAACCCAATGCTTGTGTTTGTATCATTGATCCATAGGGATGCCCCAATATCATGGCTGGTGATATAATTGTAGAAGTTGTGCTTGATGTGTCTGAGTTGTTTTGAGAGGGAAAATGATAACAGAATTCTTAATACACTTCTTCATACAATTCACTCATTTCTCTTTTGAGGCAAGATCAGTGTTTTTTAAACACCCACCCCCACATAACTCTGTTATCTCAGTAAATATTAAACCAGACCACTTTCAGCTTACTTGAGACAGAAAGTTATAATGTTTTAACAAATTCCAGCATCACTATTTAAAATATGGCAAAACCTTAGTTAGAAAATCCCCAACTTTGCCATTCGAAGACTGTGTTCTCTTTTTTTGCTTTATTTGAATTTAAATAATGATTGTACAACAATGATGTACAATGCCATTGAAAAGGGTACACATTTAGATAGCATTTTACACCAGTGTGCCTCACCTTTAGCTATCCCCTTGAAATCCTCGGATCCTCCATTTTGAGCCAAACGTTTAACCCCAGGTTCATGGATAATACTATGACAATAAGTAAATGTACAATTTGTCAGTGATATATTTAATACAATTCACACTCAGATCAATTTGAAAAAACTGCATATACATTACACCCAACCAAGCAGAGTACCAAGTTGTGGTTCTAAGACTTCAGAGGTACTCTCTCAAGTACTCAAAAAACATGATAATGGAATCAATTTGTTTCAACTACTTTACTGTATTGCAGGTACCTTCTGATGTGTGCCGTCTATAAGAGTCAAAGAGGAGATTGAACAAACCTGATGAACGTGTCCAATAATCCTAATGTCCCCATCACACTCTCAGGAGCACATTTATGAGCCACTTGCACAGCCGCCCTTGCACCTTTTGTGATACTTCAGTGGGGAAAACCACAAAATCATATTAATGAGGCCAAGCAAAGCCACTTTGTGTGGCTTTGAATGACATCATAGATATTGAGTAAAGTAAGGCATCGCAAATTGCTGTGTTGCCTTGCTCTGTTCTAGGAAGTTGTTCCACGGGCATTGCGGTAGGTGTCCCATGCAACACCCATGAAGTTTGACGCTTCCTCAAATTTAAAGGACCATGTAAACCTGCAGATGCATCAAAACCTTAGGTCTCCCCAGAGGAGGCACAGATCATTCCATATAGGCTGCATTTGTCAGGGCATATAGAAGGAGGAAAATGCCTCCCATTATTTTGTTTGTGCAGGAAGGTGCCCCTTACTGCACAATAACAATTCTGCTGACAACACAAGTACCCTTGTACCATATGGTACAAATGTGCCTACTTTGGCCCAAGGCTGCCGACATGATGCCGGTGCAGGGGAAAAGGACAGGAGTGCACTGTATTAGATGATTACAGTGTATTCCTGCCCTTTCTCTTTGACCTAGGGCAGCACAGCAATATGACTGTAATTCAATACATCCATACTCCTACCTCAGCTTGATATATGCCTGGGGCCTGTTGAATCATCAAAATATATCAAAATTGTGCCTGGGCCACCACAGACCTCTAAGCACACCTGCTTTCATAAATTGTTCTTGGATGTAATGAAACATACTGTAAGATCTCCAAGGCTCATTACCTCCATTATCTTTCCAATGAATGAAACATAATCTCTTCAAAATTTGATTCTGTTCCCATCTCAAGCCAAATCGAGTAGGATGAAGGGTCAAATTTATGGATAAAAATGATGGCTACAAATACAAGCACAATGAGCAAGGCCACAATGACAAAAGACTCTTTACTCCATTATTACTCCATTTACTTAACATTCACATGTTGTGGAGTCACCATTTATGTTTATTAAGGGAGTTATGCATGGAGTACATAAGATCTGTGTGAAAAAATTATCCTTTTTGCATAATCACACCTATTGTTTTATGTATTTTATTGCTGTTTTTCTGCAAACTGAGGCAATGCTGTCCAGCTCTGACTCCTTAAGCACATACAAAATTGGCTAATGCCTGACTAGCATATTTATCTTTCCTATCAGGTCATACTATATAGTCCAGAAATTGCACACAGGGCATGAAAAGTTAAATGCCACCTGTGGACAGCAGCACTTATTGTGCCATCCATTAATGTGAAAAGGAAAACATGGTTCAGGCCTACCATTCTAGACTGACTGCTGAACTTTATACCTGCAGTCTAACTAGTTCAAATAACCCTTTCTGACAAATATAAACTTTGATTTTAAACATTAGTATGTCATCCCCATGTATGTCTTGTAACCTGCGAGGTCGAATGCAAGATATTTATAATGTATACATGAACAAAATTGATGTTAACATGTTGCTTTAGTAACAAGGCCCAAAAAACTAGTTTCACAGTCCAATCCGGTTTAAAATACGTACCCTGCTAACCTGGGGAAAGGGAGCAACTAGAAAATAATTAAACCACTATTTGTAATATGTCTTGAAAATCCACTTCAATATTGAGGTTGGATTCTAACTATATACTAGGGAAACATACCTGTAGAAAGTTACCCTTTAGCTGCCTATGTTCTAAGGAGGCTAATTTGTATTAGCTCCCCAACTAATCCCAGCCAGTGCTCAACCTTGAATGAGGTATGAATGAGGTATGAAATTCCTCTCACAAGCAAACATTAGGCTGACCTGAAGTAGCAGAGATGACTCCTCTGAGCTCCAAAGAATATTCAAGGTGGGAGTTGTGTTCCGGTTGACATCCCATTGCCACATCCTGCATGACAGGTCTGTCTGAAACATATGTTGCTGGACCCCAGTTCATGCACCATTTTAATTTGTCCAACTGTTTTTGAACAATCGCACTCAGACTCGCTCAACGCGAACTAGCCATGCCCTTGCCACGCCCCTGATTCATGGCAGGGTATTTAGACAGATGCACAGCATGTCCATGCTGTCGTCGTGCCATAGGCACATCAGAGGCTTGCCCGTCTGCTCCCGTCAGCGTCCGGATCATGGCCAGCGCCAGCCACAATGCCCGTTTTTAGCAAGAAGGAGCTCTGAGACTCGTCTATACACGAGATGCATTGATGGCGTTAAACCCAGGCCCGGTTCTAGCGGGTGGGCCAGGTGGACCAGGCCCACCCAAACATAAACCTTGGCCCTGGCAGTGACGTCAACAAGGCCAACAGAAAATGGGCACTTCAATACAAAACATTCTCTAAACATTATTTTTCTTCTTTCTTTAGGATTTGCGTGATTGGGCCTGGGCTCGCATCCCCAGTCACTCATCTCCTATTAGAAAGGTGGGCTGTGTCCCTACCCACTTGTGCAGGTACAATAGGGGCATGGCAAAGGGGCCAAATTCATTTTTTGGCACTGGATTTGTGTACCGTCCTGCTGCGTGGATATTTCATTCTTTCCAGCTGGTGAAGAGGAGTTTGTTTTTGCTGATTCATTTTCCTGACCTTCCTGACGCCTTGAGCTGTTTATCAGATCAGGCTGGGACAGAGTTTGTAAGGAGCAGTTAAGAGAATGTGTGGCTATTGTTGTGTTTTTTTAATCTGTGAGCAAGACACATACTTTGTGTGTCGTGTGTATTTCATTTAAATTGTTTTTTCTGGTTCTATCAAGAATGCACTACAACTAAATATCCGGATAAACTGTTGTTTAAGTGGATAGCTCAGTGGGTTATTGCCTTTGTCACAGAGATCCTTTGATTGCTTGCAGTTCAGAGGTTACAATCCTAACATAGGACAGTGACGTATGGACTGTCATGAAAGACCTTCATACCAACCAGAATGGTATAATTAGAATTTTTTTTGTATTGATAGTTAGTTCGAATTTTCCCAGTCTTTCATCATTCTAATGTTGCAATAAAGAGTTTGGGCAGATATACATTCTAATCAGTAAAGCCAACCACTGGGGTAGGCTTTAAATCCTGTGTTTGTGCTTCTCCAGACCCAACGCTCTTAAAACATATTGCCCAGCAGCATGGATAGCATGTGATTCCTACACCTGGCAATCCTCATTAGCTCATGTGACATTCCGTCTAGCCTGATTTGCATACTTTAATGAATCATTGCCTGTGCATAATGTGTGTGTGATGTACAGTACTGTGACAACCTACACTACGAGTAGCGCTATACAACAAATGAAATGCATATGAGAGAGGGGCTACGGAGAGATGATGGGCACTGTTGGAGGGTGGCAATGAGGGAATACGAGGGGGATATCATTCGGGGGAGGGGCTATGGAGCGATGAGGGGCATTGGCGGAGGGTGGCAATGAGGTAATCCGAGGAGGAGGTCATGGGGGTGGAGATAGAGAGAGATGAGGGCCACTGGTGGAAGTTGTTTGCGGGGGAGTCTGAGGAGGAGGTCATGGAAAGGAGATTTGGAGTGAACAAAGGCACTGGTGGGGGGTGTTAGGGAGGGACTCTGAGGAGGAGGTCTTGGGGGAGGGGCTATGGAGCGATGTGGGGGCACTGGTGGAGGGTGGCAATGAGGAAATCAGAGGAGGAGGTCAAGAGGGGAGGGGCTTTGCAGTGATGAGGTGCACTGGTGGAGGGTGGTAGAGAGGGAGTCTGAGGAGGAGGTCATGAGGGGAAGAGTCTAGGGAGATAGCAATGAGGGAGTCCGAGGAGGAGGTCATGAGGGGGAGGTCATGGGGGAGGAGCTACGGAGAGATTACGGGCACCGGTAGAGGGTATTTGTGAGGGAGTCTGAAGAGGATATCCTGGGGGGCTTTGGAGTGATGAGGGCCACTGGTGGAGGGTGGTAGGGAGGGAGCCTGAGGAGGTCATGTGGAGGGGGTACAAAGAGATGAGGGGCACTGGCGGAGGGTGGTAGTGGGGGAGTCTGTGAGGAGGATGACAATGAGGAAATCCAATGAGGAGGTCATGAGGGGGAGGTGCTATGGAGTAATGAGGATCACTGGTGGGGGGTGGCGGTGAAGGAATCAGAGGAGGAGGTCAATGGGGGAGGGGCTATGGGGTGATGAGGGGCACTGGTGGAGGGTGTTTGTGAGGGATTCTGAGTAGGAGGTTATGGGGAGGGGCTTTGGAGTGATGAGGGTCACTGGTGGAGGGTGGTAGGGAGGGAGTCTGAGGAGGAGGTCATGACTGAAAGGAGCTACGGAGAGATGAAGTGCACTGTTGAAGGGTGGTAGTAAAGGTGTCTACCGAGAAAGAGGTGAGTGGCGAGATGCCAAAAAAACCTTTCGCACCAGCGCTAAAATATACCCTGTAATGGCCTTTCTGCCTATTGAATTAGCAGTTGGGTCATGAGGGCCACTGTGGTACATATTTTAAAGTGTGTGCTAATTATATTTACTGTTATATTCAGGGTTTTGAGTTTGAAGGTGATTTTACTAATTTCTTTTTGTGGGAAGTAGGAAAATGAAGCTGGTGACTGATATGGGGCTAGGGACCAAGGTTAGCTGTGATATAAGGTGCACGGTAGAGGGATTGTAGAAAATTGATAATCAGGCCTGGAAGGTAGTGTGCTGTAGAGTCTGGGGTCAGGTGGAGGTATTAATGAAGAGAGATTCTCTCTAAAGGCTGGCAATGAGGGAGGCTCAGTAGTGTTACTTGCCTGATACTCCCACCTAAGAAACCTCCTCTTCCCATGAAAGGGACCTTACATGGGGAACAAAACACTTTTTGAGAGTGTTAAAGATTCGAAAGAGATTTGGAAAATAATGCGTTTTACTGGGCCTTATAAGACTAAGGAGAGATAAAGGAGGACCCTGAAGTAGGCCTTACTAGATATATGGGCCCATCTCTAGGGGCGGGTGGGATAACAAATTAACAGGAATAGTCGAGGCAGTTGAACCATCTGTTTGGCTTGGTTTAAAGACCCTCGCCGCAAGCCGAGAACTGAAAGTTTGCACCGTAAATTTTACAACATACCGCCTGTGAAATCCCTTCAATATTAAAAAAGTCCTTTCTTTAATGTTGAAGAGATTTTCCAGAGGGGTAACAGCACTGCTAAGGAGCAAATAGGTTCTCCGGAAAGAAATTACTGCATGTTATCAGGAGCAAATAGTTACTCTGAATAGAGAGTTCTACACTCCTCTGGGGCAAATAAGTACTCTGAAAATAGAGCCCCTTCACTTCTAGATTCTTGAGCTCTTATTCTCCTGATTTGCAGCCCTGTTATTTCTGAATTAATAATCACTAAATTCCTTTACATTACTTTTAAATGGTGACTTGTAGTACTCCTGCTTTGACCTCTTGAAAACTGCCTCTGGGCTGATTCTTGCCCTACTGTTTTTGAACTTTTAAATACTCACATGTTGGTCAAACTCACTCACAGTTCATTCAGTGCACATCAACTAGGATTCTTGCCTCCAGTGCTGTTTCAATATTATTTAAATCCGAACTAAAAGGCAAGCCTGTTATGTGTGCCCTACTTGTCGCTTAGATTCTTAGTGCAGATGTAGTACTATTATAGTATACTGAATCAAACAGAAAAGGCGTTTTGTATGCTGCACAGCTAGAACACATATATTTGAAGGTGCACTCGCATGTGATGATGAATAAAGGAGGCTCATGGAAATAAAGATTTGGCTCGTTTCTATCACACAATTTGGGCAAGCATGGAAGCCAGGATTGATCCCAGGTTTTGTAGTTTCACATTGTGCAATTCAGTCAATAGATAGGTGTCTCACTCTCCTGTTTTGCATTATAGATTATTGCATTATCTTTCATACTTGGCATATGACATCACAGCCTGGGCAGCAGGCAGAAGCCAAATGAAAGGTAGGCTTGTTTTGGGGCACGAGGATCCAAGAAGACCTTGAGCTGAACCAGGCATCTGGCTCAAACCGTCAGTGGCTTTCCACCTCTATCCATCCCTACAAGAAGGTGGCCCTGGGCCTTCAGAAGCAGGCCTCTATGTCCCCAGACCCTTTGAGTTCCTCACACCCCTTTGTGGGTAAATACCAAAAGAGGCAAATCTCCACATGCAGGAGTACAGTTTTTTCTATTCATACGTCCCTCATTTCACTTTTCCTGCCTGCTTTCTACCCCTGCCTCTCTTTCAATTGTCTAGTATCATTTCCAGTGTATCGTGGCCCTTGAGCCGGCTGGCTGCTACTTGATGTGTCAACAACACCCCTACTTAAACTGTGAAAGCAGTGTTAGATTGGGGGGGGGTCTTGATGCCACTGCCTAGAGGCATTGTATTATTGAATGAACTTGTGCTTTGTACAAATGTCTTAAAGTTAAAATGGCAACCTGTATCTGGTGAAAGGATTAAGATACCTCTATGTTGCACCTAGGCGGATGTATCATATATATATCTACTGGCTGCCTATAACTCTTTGGTCAATCTAATGTATTGGCATGCTCATCTGTTGCTGCTAGAAAGACCCAAAGCCATTGATCTACCTGCTTATATGCCTGTATCCATGCAACACTTTTCCTAGGCAGGTCTATTCTGGCTGCATCTAATGGGTGCACTACTTTGGATCGCTTGTCATCGCTGCTGGTTGGACTGAATATTATTTTCCATGGCTAACTATAGACCATTCAGGCCTATTGGGTGTTCTATCATTCTGGGGGATAATATTAAGCTATACCATGACTGCCATTCTCGATCATGTGGTGGATCGCTCATCTGTTGTAGCTAGGTGGATCCTAAGGTAACCTGCTCAGTCGCTCACATCAAAAATGTATGTAATTTGCACATATTTCATCTCATTCTGCTCTCCTTGCTGTTAAACATCTACTTGTAATGACCTAATAAAACGTAACAGCATCACTCTGATCACTCATGCACAATACTGAAACGCTCACCAAGTAGGCCACACTGCGATGCACCACTCTTATAACTAGTCCTCGAAGAGGCTTATTTTGGAAACCGTGGACAGATAAAATGCTGGATATTTTATGGTGGCTGGAAAAGACTAAAAACAAATAGATTCTTTGTTGAAAGACAACAAATCCACCAGAGACATAAATGAGCAACCATACCTTAGACAGTGTTAGTCCCGATTAATCATACAGAGATGTACGCAGCTCAACAAGCCTACAGAATGCAAATGTGGAATGCCTTGGATTTAGGGAGAGAGCTGAAATGGTTCCCATATAACACATATTTAAGTCAAAGTAACTTTATTTCTGTCAACATGACCTAAAAAGTACAGAATTTAAAAACATTCATTTGCAAGAATACATCAGAAGAGTTTAAAAATCATGGCATTTCGAAGAATTTAAAAAGACACTAGGAGTATCATTAAATAAATACATGGAATCAAGTTTTAAAAAAGCAAGGTGGCAGATATACAATGGAAACACGTCACATATTCATAATAGTTTTGTTGAAAGTGCATAGTGCTTTATAAATAAATAACTCAGACTAAAAAACTTTGATAAAAAAGAGCAAAAACCCTTCAGTTTTAGAATGTATAACATTATATAAAAGGAGATTTTACCAGATGGTAGTACTATGCTTGACATCTACTAATTCTTATCCGGTGGCTCATTTAATGTATTCAGAAAAACCCTTCTTGCACACCACATAGAAAACAGAAATCCTGCAACTGAGTAAACAACTGGAATATTGAGATCATACTTCAATATCCTAAACACTTCAACACAGTGTCTGCTAAGCAGGTTTCTGCAGATCTGCACTACCATCTTTTTCTCACTTTGTTGTTTCCCGTCCAACCGAAAAAGACATGCAGCTCTGATACCTCAGAATAATCACAAGCAGGACACCTATCCTCGTTCTGTGCTCTCCACTTTGTTGTAAAACAGCAGAGGGGCAGAACCCCAAATCTAAATTGTAAATAGAGTTTTCTGGCAGTCGCTGGTTTAATAAGGTCGAAAACCTTCTCATAGACAGAGTTGTCCTTTATTTCCAAAAAGGCTTTAGTTAATCTACCTATATTGGGATTAGAATGCAATAAGGCCGTTCTATAGTTCTCATATTGGGCCTTCGTTTGTTTCTTAGAGATTTGTGGGCATGCTAGCTCTGGATCAGACCAGCATTCCCCCAGACCCATGTCTGTTAAAAGATGTTTGATTTGGGAAAACCAGGGCAGTCTAGTAGCACCCTTAATCTCTAGAACTTCGGACAATTCTTCTCTACATGGGAGGAGTTAAGGTGGGGGCGTGGCTAAGCACGCAATGGTGACGGACGCTCTTGGGTAGAGCTCCGTGATCGGCTCCCCTTCCCTGAGCCGTTTATCCGTTAAAATCCATTGTGGCCGCCTGAAACTGCGAGCGGACCTCCCCGGAACCCATTGCGGCACTTTGGCGAACTTTTGATCTCGGACGCCGACGGGGCCGACCCCGACCTATCCTGCAGCCCTCCTGCGGGACTGGGCGCCCCCTGACCGGTGGAGCAGCCAGGAGAGGCCGAGGCTTGGACCTGGCGTACAGGCCCCAACGGAGCGTCCACATTGCGCTGCCTGGAGCCCACGGACTGCCCACCACCTCACCAGGAGCACACACCAATGGCCCGGGGGCCGCCCCGCATAGCCGCGGGACACCAGTGACGGGCCCGGACGGAGAGGGGAGCAGACGTCCCTCACCCACAATGCGGCCTCCACACGCCTGCTGCCCCGGAAAGAGGTGAGACACTGTCGGGCCTCCCCTTGGCACACTTGAGGCGACCGGGGAGCAGGGAACGGCCCAGGAGCGGCGCGGGCAGTGACGGGAGCCCCGACAGACAGAGGCCCTCCCCCGGGAAGCTCCACTGCGGCCGGCACAACGTGGTGTGCCCACCAAGTCCCGAAAGACTCAGAGGGGCCGGCGTGGAGCGGCCACTCCCGAACCCACCGCTGCAGACCCGACCCAGGGCCCGGGAGTCACATCAATGTCAGGGTCGGACTGACCGCCCCCCCCTTGCACCGGGGGCACACGGAGAGACATCCATTGCCGAGCCCACCTGCGGGCCCCCTCCCACGGAGGCGGAGGTGGCCCGGGAGGTCGGTGGGACGCACGTGGCGGGAGGACCCGGCCTGGACAGTGCAGCTCGGGCCCCCCGGATACACGCACCGCGAGGGCCTCGCCGGCTTCTGCCACACCCGAGTCAGAGAGGCGAGCCCGCGGGGCGGTAAGGTGAAATCCCACCTGACGGCCTCCCCCCCGGGCGCAACATTGAAGGCCTCGATTGCGGGGATGACTGCTGGACACCAGGCCCCCCATCCAGGTGGGGAGTGATTCCGGGGGCGCCACCGGAGCGGCGCGGGCGGCGGCCTTGCCGGACGGGCACCCCCTGCCCATGTCCGGGGGACAGCGGACCCGCACTGGGACTTGTGGGGCCCAGCTAAAGGGGAAGACGGACAAATCGCTACACAAAATGGCCGCCGAACAATTGGCCACGAGACTGGATAGGATGCTGGCAGCTGTGGAACGCATGGAACAGTCACTTCAGCAGACCAGAACCTCCCTGGAGTCAAAAATAGATGGCGTCGCTGTGGATCTGACCCTCCTGCGAGACGACCACAGGAAACTATCCGACCGGACTAAGACCCTGGAGGGTGCAGTGAAGGAGATTGAGCCCAAGGTCACCCAGACGGACAGGCAGGTGCAGGATCTCCTGAACAGGGTGGAGTTCCTGGAGGACAGGGCTGGGGATGTGGAAGGGAGGGCGAGACGCAACAACATCAGACTTGTGGGGGTCCCTGAAAAATGGGAGGGGAACCACCCAGCGCAGCATGTGGAAGACTGGCTTCGGACCCTGCTGCCCGAAGGATCGCTATCGCCCCACTTCGTCGTGGAGCGAGCACACCGAGTACCGACAAGGCCCCATACCACTGGCGCCAACCCGAGACCACTGCTCTTCAGGATACTGAATTACAGAGACAGGTACACTGTGCTGCGGGAAGCAAGACGACTGGGCGAAATACGCATAGAAAATGCGACGATCATGTTCTTTCCTGACTATACCATCCAGGTGCAGCGCCAGAGGCACGACTTCATGGAAGTGAAGCGGAGACTACGCACCGCAGGCCTCAAGTACTCCCTGCTCTTCCCTGCCAAACTGAGAGTGGTGGCGGGGGACAACACCTACTTCTTCGGTACACCTGAGGAGGCCAGTGAGTGGCTGGATGGGGGTACGGACGCAGCACCCAAACACTCTCGTGAATGTGGGACAAGGTCCAGGCCACGCGGGCCGCGGCGCCGCCGCAGACACAGAACACAACAGTCCCAACGGACAGAGGAGGGTTCGCGACACTCTCCCCCGCTGGACCAGATGCTCCAAGAACAACGCGATGCACTCCGGAGGGCTTCCCAGCTGAGCAACCCGCCTTCCCAAGAGGCGCTCCTAGAGGACGGACAGCAGACAGTACCCAGCGATGAAGATGAGGCCATATATGGGATCCCGAACTCACAGATCCCAGTGGACCTGCCTATTGTCACACCGCAAACCTCTGACCTGATTCACTGATTCCGCAGGAGAAGGTTGCGAAGAGTTTGACATGGCGAGGGGGACAGGCAAAGGCCGACTGGACGATGAAGCGCAGCTGACGCCCGCCACTGCTGGGGGTGCCTCCCCCCCCCCCACTGTCTGCCGATTGAACAATGGACATCTGGAACAGAGAGTAATGCCCCTGCGGCACTGGTGGCCGACGGGGAGGGTAATAACGGGGTTGTCTTTCAGCATGCACCTGACCTAGGTCACCTCCATGTGCAAGCCCGGGCGAAAGGGGACTCCTCCTAATGGGGGCCCAGGGATCCCATAACATGGCACTCTGCTCTCCACCTGCAGGGAACCACACTGGTGAGGCCCACCACGAGCATAGTAACATCAAGCACCGGAGCGCAGACGGTGGCCACCAGCGCTCTGTATCGTAAGGCTCGGGGATGGGACTTGATTCCCCTAACTGACTACACACTCTCACAGCCGAGACTGTGCTTAGTGCACGTTGCCCCTTAGACTAGTAAGGTCGTTCCTCTCATTTGAGAGCATGGACGGTGGCCCGTTTGGCCACTGCCCTTTTGGCATTTTAGTGGGGTTCACCCGCTGTTGGTTACTGTTATTTTTTGTTTTTGCCCGCCCTAATGTCTTCCTGAACATTGCAGAGTGTACTGTGGGGGGTGGATCCGGGAGAGCTGGGAGAACTGATGTGAGAGCACTTGGTGGAGCTGCTGATAGTAGAAATGTCGGGGAGGAGTGTATACTGCCAGAATGACTGCGATAAAGCTGTGTACCTGGAACATCAGGGGCATGCACACACCCGCGCGTAGGTACCAAATCTACTCCTACCTGAAAAGGCAACACGTGCAGGTTGCACTCCTGCAGGAAACGCACCTGTGCGGGGCGGAGGTGGCTGCGCTGCGGCGAAGATGGAGGGGTCAATAGTATGCCACTGAGTACTCCTCGTTTGCCCGCGGGGCGCTATTGTGGGTAAGGCCAGGCACTCCCTTCACAATGTCAGAAGTTTACACGGATCCGGAGGGGAGATACGTTCTGGTAAGGGGCCGCATGGACGGGCAAACAGTAGTTCTGGCGTCCATTTACGCTCCAAACACGGACCAGGGAAACTTCCTGGCATGCATCTCGGAAAAACTGGCACCTTGGCACGGCGTCCCATGGATCCTGGGAGGTGACTACAACACGGTACTGGACCCTGTGATGGACCGATCGGTCCCGCCCAGGCCAGAAGCAACATCCTTGGGAGCCACGAGGGCACTCACACAGTGGGCGACACAGTGGGACCTGAAAGATGCATGGCGCATGCACAATCCCGATGCCAGGGTATACTCTTATTACTCAGGGGCGCACGAGTTGCACGTCCGCCTTGACAGATACATGGTGTCAACGGAAATGCTGCCGCACATCACTGACTCCCAGTACCTAGGCCGGACACATTCAGACCACAACCCACACACCCTACACATGGCATGGGAACACCCGCACCCACCCATCCCTACATGGCGACTACAACCTGCTTTGCTATTAGACGCCCCCTTCCGGGACTCCCTGCAGGCCAGCATAGCACAATACTTCGCTGATAACTCGGACACAGCATCCTCCCCGAGAGTGGAATGGGACGCCTTCAAGGTGGTGATACGGGGACACTGCCTGGGCACTCAGGGAAGCATACAGAAAAAGCTGGAGGCAGACCTGCGTAGGGTGGAAGCAGACTTACTCCGCTGGGAGCAGGAGGCGGTGGGTGGCACGGGAGATCGGTTGAGGGAGGCCCGAGCAGAGCATGAAGCGTTGCTGGAAAGACTGCGGCATGTCAACTTCGTGGCCCACTCGGCGCGAGAGCACCAACACGGTGACAAACCAGGGAGACTTTAGGCCTGGCTGGTCAGGCAGGAGAACCGCACGGAGCCAGTATCTGCTATCCGTACGGCTGAGGGGGAGATAGTGTACACCCAAAGCAAGATACATCAAGCGTTTGTGGGGCACTACCAGACCCTGTACAAATCACAATTGAGGGTCTCCACGGCCCACATTGTAGATTACCTTGCAGACATCCCACTGCCATCCCTCACAGACGCCCAACAGGGCGATCTCGGGGCACCATTCACCCCGGAGGAAATGCGCGAAGCCATTTTCGCACTGTCCAATGGCAAATCCCCTGGCCCGGACGGCCTACCCGCTGAATTCTTTAAGGCATGCTCGGACGTGCTGATCCCGGAGATGCTCAAACTGTACAACAATGCAATTGAGGACTCGGCGCTTCCTGACTCGCTCAATGAGGCAAACCTGGTCTCACTACTGAAACCAGGTAGGGATGGCACGTGTATGGGGTCCTACAGGCCATTAGCCATGCTGAACACCGACTATAAAATCTTCACCTCCCTCCTGGCCCGACGCTTGGCCTTAGAGGTCCAGACCCTGGTGAATGAGGATCAGAATGGCTTCATGCCGGCGAGGAGCACTTACCGCAACCTACGACGCCTTTTCCGGGTTCAGGAAGCGGCCACAACGCACTGGCCAAGCTCGGGATGTCTGGTCTTGGACCTGGAGAAGGCCTTTGACTCCGTAGAGTGGCCGTACCTGGGGGCAGTGTTAGATAGATTCGGAGTGGGGGATGCCTTCGCAGACATGGTCGGACTACTTTACCGGAGGCCCAGTGTCCGAGTGCGGACGGGCGGGCTGCTATCAGAGAGGGTTAGGGTACGCAGAGGCACCCGACAGGGCTGCCCCCTGTCGCCCCTCCTTTTTTCCCTGGCCATCGAACCCCTGGCGGCTCTATTGCGGGACAGACGAGCGGAATGGGGGATCCCACTAGCCGATGGAATGCACACGGTCTCGCTTTATGCAGACGACCTGCTGCTCTACGTGCGAGACCTTACCGCAGTGCCCGCCGTGTTGTCAGACATCTTCCAGGCCTTCGAGGAGGTGTCGGGCCTCAAGGTCAACTGGACTAAGTCCGGTGTATACTCGTTCAGCCAGGCCTTGGGGGAGTGTGATGTGCACCTTGGAGGCGCTCGGCTCACATGGTACCCGACCACATTCAAGTACCTCGGGCTACACATCTACAGAGACCCGCAGAACATACTAGAGGGCAATCTGGTGCGCGCTATCTCCTCGTTGCGGGCCCAGGTGGCCTTTTGGAAGACTCTGCCATTGAACGTGCCCAGCAGGATTGCATTATCCAAAATTATAGCGCTCCCCCGGCTACTCTACCACTTTGCCACCGCAGACTACCAATGGACTCACCCACAGGTGTGCGCCCTGTTTCACCCATTGACCAAGGGACCCCGCCCTCTACCCCTACACGTGGCGGTGGCGCGCAAATGCTTTGTTCGTAGCCTGAAACTGACGCACAACGTTAGGCCGTATGCACCTGCCCTCCCCTGGTGGGCACCCCCCTGAGAAGCGGGATGGTGACGCCACGCCACCTAGACCATTGGACTGCAGCCGGAGTAGACAACATGGGCGACCTGTATACAGACGGGGCTCTGCTACCGTTCGCGGAATTGTCAGAGGGCACGGGTCTGCCGGCAGGCAATTCTTGCTCCACGCGTCGGTGCTGCGGGCATATACTGACTCCTGGGGGGACATCCAGGACGAGCCGCCAATGCATTATCTAATACAATACCTGCATGTCATGGGCAGAGGCTCACACATAACACACTGGCTGGCGCAGGCGCTTCTCATTCACACACAACAACCCACGCAGCGGATCAGGGACAAATGGGCAGCCCACCGTGGGAGGGACTGGACAGATAAGGAGTGGAACCTGGTTCTGGCCAGCCCTGTGAATGTACCCCGAAATTCCCGCTTCCGAATCATCCAGTTGTATATATTACATCAGGCGTACTTAACACCAGATAGAATAAATAAATACTTTGCGATCAACACTGCTGCTTGTCCCAGATGCGACCTACTGGACGCGGACATCTTACATATGCTCTGGTACTGCCCGTCTCTGGCTACATACTGGGGGAAGTGACATCACTCCTGACTCACAGCACGGGCCCGGAGCTACCTGACACGTGGGAGGCATGCATTCTCGGGTTGTATAAAAGGACTAAATTGAACAAAACGCAAGCCCGGTTCTGGGATCTGGGCCTCATCACGGCCAAGCGGCTGCTCACTAGGCACTGGAAGCGACGGGAGCCACCCACCCCAGCACACTGGTTCGCGTCCTTCACTAACTGGGCCAGAGCAGAGGGTACGTCACTACACCGGGAGGAGATAGCGGGTTTGAGGCAGTTCCCGATCGCACAGCTTTGGGACGACATCCTGGGGTCCCTACAGGGAGAGGGAGCAGTCAGAGGGCTCACGTAGAGAAAGCTGCGCTGGGTGGGCGCCGCAGGGGCGACAGCTCAATAGATGACACCACACACTGAGTCCCCCCCCGACCTGGACACCGACCCTCAAGCGCACGGACCACAGATGCAGTCAGCCGCCCGCACGAGGGCTCTCCAGCAGACACCGCTTCACAATTTACCCCCAGCTCCAAGCCACTGACACCGCTCCCGCAAGTACACTCCACCCCCCCCCCACCCTTTCCCCTTTTATGTTTAACATGTTTCTATTATCGGACTCCTGACTCCCAACTGTAGCCACAGCACCCTTCCACGTCACGATGGAAAGACACCACTAACTGCGCCCACGTTAGTGAGTCCAGGCGCGGGCGACATTTGCTACAACAACAGCTAGGCTACTCCACTTGTCTGCCACACACACTGCTAGCCAGGCCGACGACTGGCGAGGCACCGAGGCCCACAGGAGCTGTCCCTCATCAAATCCGCGATTACCTGCGCATGCACACCACTGACCCCCAATACCCCAACACATTATCAGTGCACGCTGCACCATCTAGAGGGGTCTTCTTTTGGCACCATACATGCAGGACAGGCATGACGCAGCGCAGCCACGAAAGAAACGTTGGGGCACGCCGATACAAACTGTTTTGATTTGTTTGTTGAATTCGTGGTTTCATTATAGAAAAATTAAAAATGAGACGTCATTTATGGAATTGTTTATTTACTGCACAAATGTAATGTGAATGTAATACCTGAAGTCTAGCATGCCTGAGACAAGGGGGACGCCACAGGGCACCCTCCCCTGCAAACCATCACCCGTGAGATCTACTGTATTTTTGCAGCCGGCCCGCGGGGTTGTAGGCTTTGCTATTTGTACTGCACTTTTCAACACTAATGAACGTCTTACAAAAAAAAAAAATGGGAGGAGTTAAGGTGTCGACCATAGGCGGTGCCAATATAGAAGGGATCTGAAACACAGGATTTCTCCTAGTTCCATCAATCCCACATTTAAACGTAGTGGAATTAAAGGAGTACTACGTGGCAATCTAAATAGGTTCCTGATAAATTGGTTCTCAACCTGTAATAGAGATTTGGGCTTACAGTGGCCCCAGAGCTCTGCGCCATATAATGCACCCCGCGTGCCTGAACCCTATACATTTCTAGCGCCCGACTGACAGCGCTATTGGCTGATTTATTAAAGACCTTCAAAATGCCCCCTGTTGACTGGGCTAATTTTAATGTTGACTTCACTATGTGCACCCCCCAGTCCATGGACTCAGTGATGGTGATGCCTAGATACATAAAGGATGTTACTCTTTCCAAAGGTTTACCAGTGAGTGAGGGATTTGGACAAGTACTCTTTGGTTTGTTAAACACCATCAATTTCGTTTTCTGGAGGTTAATCTCAATGCCTCTTTCCTCACAGAACAACTGAAATCTGTCAAAACCCTTTGAATCCCCATAGATGATTTAGACACCAAAAGCCTGTCATCTGCAAACATCATAGCCGAGATCCTGCGTGAAGCTAGTTTTGGGGCATCTAGATCTCTTTCTTGTGACAGAGCGTTTATTAGGCCGTTAATATAAAGGCTAAACAAAGTTGGGGCAAGCACGCAACCCCACGTTTGATAGGTATGGGTGCTGCCAGTTTCCCATCCCTGCCGTATCTTATTTGTGCATAATTATTTTCATGCAAGCGCCTAATGAGGTATATTAGATATGCGGGGGCCCCCAGCTCAAGTAAAACAGACCATAGTTTCTCCCTTGGCACCAGGTCAAAAGCTGACATCAGGTCTAAAAATATATGGTAAAGACTACCCCCCTCCAGTCAGACCGTCTTCCAGTGTAGTAATTGTAATCTTAATACTTGATCCAGGGTCGACAATTTTTCCCTGAACCCTGTCTGGAGCGGAGAAAGTACACTCTCATCTTCCATCCAGGATTGGGGCCTGAGGAGTAGGACTCGTGCAAAAATGTTTTGAGGGATATCAATTAGACTGATGGTCTATAATTACTAGGCAATAAAGGGGAGCCCTTTTTAAAAATCTGAATTATCTCCGCGCCCACCCAACTTGCAGGAATCTTCATACCCATCAGTATTGCATTAAAAAGGACCCAGAGGTAGGGGGCCCAGACGGATGGCTCGCTCCTGAAAAGATCCCCTGTAATCTTATCCAAGCCAGGGGCTTTACCTGGGGCTATTTTGTCTACTGCACCCTTTATTTCCTGTAGGGTTATGATCGGTCCTGGGCTATCGTCAGAGTAGTGATTGATATAGTTTAGTACTGGCAGATAATCTGCTTGTGTGGGAGGTCCAGCTATTGGAAGCACCTCAAGACTCTCCTCCTCCTTATAAAGGGATTCGAAGTACTCCCTCCAGACCTCTTCTTCCAGGTTAGGTTCTAGCGCTCTTCTGGGTATAGTCGAGCCAGAGTTTACAACTCCCCAAAATGTTCTCATATCTCTTTCCCCTAGAGATGGTTTTAGTAGGTCTCAGTTTTCCATTTCCTACCTGTGTTTTGCTTCCTGGACAGCTACTTTATAAGCCCTTCTCAGAGTTTTAATTTGGGGGCGATCCTTTGCTTTGATTGTGTAATGATTTCCAGTCTGGTTCCGCAGGAGCATCAGGAATCCGGAGAATAATCCTCAGCCTTCCCCTACGGCCTTCCGACTCTATCAGACTCTAGAGTACCGAATGGCTCGCCAGGGAAAAACAGGGAAACAAAACAAAGAAAGGTTGGGGAAGACTGTAGGTCTTGACTGTGGACTTCAGAGTGGACGTTTGGTGAAACACAGGCTGTAAAGGAAGGAAGATATTACCTTCTACACTTCATAACGGTACAATGTGGTTGCACAAGGTCTAATACATAATTAAGAATATCACCTACCACATCTTAAACATATGTACTGTTGGATATGGTGGAAGGATAGTAGAAGGTGTTCGTGTTTCTGTGTGCAATAAGACAAAAGATAATAAACACTCCTTTCCAACCTACTTATTGTGTAAAAAAGGAAATAGTGTAGAGATCTCACTGTGCTAGTTTCTGGATAAATCTGGAAGAACATTCACTACGTCTCCTCTCAGAGCTGGATACGTTAATACGAGTCTTTTCCTTCCTGGGTGTACAATATTATCTGCCCCATAAGATACACACTTAGTTATCCTTGTAACTTCCCCTGAAATAGAGTAATGAAACAGCGCCAGGCGCTGTTACCGTGTTTCTTGTTGATGGGTCCTGAAAATCACACCACACTCTGGTCCACGCAAGTTCCCCGAAAGAATACCAACAAGAGGGATATTTGGTGTGAGGAATACACAATGGGAGTCAGCTAGGTCAGGGAACCAGAACACTAGTGCTAGGCAGTGCCCGGCCGGGTGGCGGGGAAAGACCCGGCCACCGGGCGGAGCACCAGGAATGGGGTCGAGTATGGAGTTGCAGTGCCCGGCCGGATGGCGGAGGCAGACCCGGCCACCGGGCGGAGCACCAGGAATGGGGACGAGTATGGAGTTGCAGTGCCCGGCCGGATGGCGGAGGCAGACCCGGCCACCGGGCGGAGCACCAGGTATGGGGGCGAGGAAGGAGCGACTGTGCCCGGCCGGATGGGAATAGACCCGGCCGCCGGGAGGAGCACGAAATACGTACACTGATAAGAAACAAAGTGACAAAGACAAATAATACAACAAAACACTGACTGTAGGACGAGAAGGGATAGGGCGGCAAAGAATGCAGAGGAATAGCTGCAAAAGGTCGCCAAACGTAACCACCCTCACGGAGGAGGTGGACGGAACAAACAGGAACGAAGGAGCAACGAGAAACCGGAAGTCAGGCAATCTGAAGCGGGACAGAAGTCAGGCTAGATGCAAGAACGCAAAGCGGCGTTCTGATAATCACAGCGCCCTATATAGTGTCATGATGAAGTTACCGTACGAGTGGGACGTCGGGGCATGACAGATTGATGCCACCAATGCGCTTTTGGCTTTGCGACAGGATGTATTATACCACGTGTGGGGCACAGGCCTACTAGGTCTGTTAGGTTTACTAGGGAAAAAATAGTCTAATAAAATGTCTTTTAGTTTGTCAAGGTTTAGCTGATCGCCTCTTTATCCATACGGTCCCTATTGTGGTTATATAGCGTAGAGGCTTCTAAAAACACCGGTAATAAAGCATCATAAAGAGTGCTCAGGTTTTCCTGTGAATGAGTAAAATTAATCCATCGTACTTGCCTCCTACAGTTTGAAACGATTAACCTAGGATCATCGGGGGTATCGTAACATTGCGATCGCCCGGAGGTAATTATTTGGAGGTCCACTACTAGCGCATCATGAACACTATCAATACGGGGAAGAATTCTGAAATCAGACATCCTGTCCCAGAGATTAGTATTTATTAGGATGTAATCCAATAGGAACCCTCGATCCTTGCTATGGAACGTGTAACCACATGATGTTTGAGAAAGTGATCTTCCGTTACACTCTCTGAGTGAATGTTTAAGGGCAAGGCAATTCATCTGGATTACCAAGGGTGTCCATTTGGTCACAGGTGGGCAGCTGGATTCCGGTATTTCAAAGAGGAGGTCCTCCTCAAGAATACTATCAAGATACAGGCCCTCAAGGGGCTCGAACTGGCAGTTGAGGTCCCCTCCTACTATGGCCATGTGTTATGGGGGATACTGGATAAAACTATGTCTAGAAAAGACTAAAAACAAATAGATTCTTTGTTGGAAGACAACAAATCCACCAGAGACATAAATGAGCAACCATACCTTAGACAGTTTTAGTTCCGATTAATCATACAGAGATGTACGCAGCTCAACAAGCCTACAGAATGCAAACGTGGAATTTAGGGAGAGAGCTGAAATTGTTCCCATATAACACATATTCCATTCATTGCCTGTGCAGCACTGCACCCTCATTCAGGGATTTATAATTCAAGATTCTTATTTTAAATGCAACATGCAACTCATGGCAGATTTGCCATGAAAGACCAGAGCCTGTTCTGTAGATCTCGATAATTTCATTATACCAAAGCTATCCATGGCTGCAATTGTTTACTACTTATTAAGGAATTTCTTCAGAATTATTTTTTTTTTTATTATTTAATCATCGTATGGACACTATTATGTAATTTCAGTAACGTTTTTAAGGTTTGCAACAAGTTCCGAAATGCACCACTTTGACAGTCAAAATTACACCATATGTCGGTGAAAAAGTCTATATTTGAAAGAAGATAATCCAAATAAAGGAGCGCTGAGTCCAAAATTTGCAAGCAAGTGTTCAGGATTCTTTTAATTTTCAGATCGAAATGCCATCCAACGCGTTTCGTTCCTTCAAAGGGAACTTCTTCAGGGCTGTGAATCGTGAATAAACATACAAAAACCACGTGTAAGTACCTACAACAAACCAATATTGTGCTTAATACATACATAAACAATCCAAATTAGCATTACCAAAGGCAAGCTAAGATTAAAAACAAGCTAATATTAAAATTGCAGCAACCTCTTCTCATGCAGACAAATGATAATAAAACTCAAAAGGTTTCTCCACAGCTTATAAAGCACAGGCTGCGCTAAGTACCAACAGGAATCTGCAGGAAGGTAGCACTAGATGCCAAGCTGTAGCTGAAACAAGCATACCCTGTATAGTGTTTAATGTGTGACCTACGATTATGCTTAATGCTGAATTCAATGTGCGGATTGATACTTATCTTCCATCCCTAGTCTTTGTCACAGAGACAGGGGTTAATCTGCAGTCAGATTCTGATTTTCTTGTCACTATTCTTAGGGATATGCTTTTTATAAACCTGATAGGGTGGTCAAACTTGATGGCAGCGGCATTTCGCTTATATACAAATCCAATATAAAAGTCCGCTGTGACTCCCTTTCTCACTCCTGTGAAGCCCTTTCTTTCTGTGCAAAAATAATGAATAATTAATCTTTTAATGGAAATGCTGGTTTATCCCCTACCTGGACCCCCGCGCCAGTTTCACTTGCGAAATTAACAGCTCCTTAGATTTACAGTTCTGGGTGATTTTAAGTGTAATTTGGACACTCTTACAGATGTAGATACAGCTGCTTTAGTCAAGAACATGGAGGCCCTGGGCCGAACCCTGAGGGTGGCGGGGCGCACGTATCAAGTGGGTCACACTTTGGATGGATTTTTTTCTATTTTTTCTACTCAAGGTAATGCTCTGCCACTTCTATGGTCAGACCATAGGGCAATTCTTTTTGATATTGGCAGGTTAAGCATTAGCAGGCCGCCCTAAATGGATCTCATCCCACCAATGGTATATTATAAGGACAGATGAAATGGTCAGTCTGCTACAATGTTCTGTTCCTAATGATTCTGGTAACCTTGAACTTTCAGTAGCACGGTATACGCGTTTTGCTTGATGCAGCTGCTCACGCCTTGGTCCCAGTGAAAAGGTCACAAATAAAAAAAAAACATCTACCCTTTGGTTCTCAGATGCATTTAGACCAGGGAAATAGTGTTGTCGCAGAAAGGAAAAAAAAATAGAGGGGCAGATTTACAATTCCTGGCGCAACTCTGCAAATCAGCAGGTATGCGCCAGGAAACTTGCGACACGCATCACAATCCGTGTGCCACCACGGATGGCGCAAGGAAATGCAGATGCGTGTCGCATCTGCCGTTGTAACGTTGGTGCAGTGCTGGAGTTGTATAGCGGGCACGAAAAACAACTCCAGCACTGTGCCAACCCTACCTATCTTGCATGTGGTGCATCACACCTTACGCCTGCTTCAAGAAGGCGCAAGGTTTTCACGCACCCAGAACCGCCCCCCCTCACCGGAACGACCACATGAAACCTGACGCAGGTTTCATGTGGCGCAGGGCTTTACAACGTGATGCATCTCCCCAGATGCGTCACATTGTAAATCCCCTGCAGCATGGTGCTCGCTTTACGCCGCCGCTGCGTCACAGATATGACACAACCACAGCGCAAAAGTGGCACACGGGGCTTGTAAATCTGCCCCGGAGAGTTCATTATTTAGAGGAGGAAAAGATAATTTTTAAAAAGTGGATAGCTGAGTACAAAAGCCTGATAATTCAGGAAAAGTCAGCCTTCTTTACCACTAAGGTGAAAGAAGCCTCTAATTCCACAAAAGAGCTCTTTGTAACAGTACGGAAATTAACCACTGGTACCATCAACCGATTATAGCGAATCTTTCTGTGACTCAGTGACAGAAGCACTCAGACTGAAAGTGTTTTTAACAATTTTTCTTCCTCACTGCGGTCATTAGACCATGAGGCACCTCCTTGACAACTGTTGAATAGTATCTTTAGCTACTTCGCTCCACCCTCAATTAAGAGGGTTGCTGAATTGCTCAAATTAGCTAGGCATCAGAATCTAGGTCCAAGCACGCCTCCTGTTGTGGCAGAGGCTTTGTCGTGGGAGCAGAAAAAGCCTGGAACAATCTTCCCTTTCTCATCAAATCCATGGCAGAATGATGGCGTACAGCAAATCACTAAAAACCTGGCGGCATATTATCAACAAGTAGCGAAAATTATCGCTAAATATGCTTAGCGACAATTTTTCTATCGCCAAGCATCGCCGGATTTTATCGCTGAGATAATGTGCTATTAGCAACGTTTATCTCAAAAGCGATAACATTTCCGTCGATAGCGGCGAAATCCGTGAATATCGCTGAGAATACAGCGATATTCACGCATTATCGCTACCAGAGTCTTAGCCATTATATCCACCTCCCATTGGATATAATGGCTAAGAACTGGTCTGAGCAGGTGTTCGTTTTTGGAGATATTCGCGCTTAGCGTGAATATTTCCATCGCTACGCCTGCCTTGCTAATAGGCGATAGCGACGTTAGCGACTGCTTTCAGTCGCTAAAAGGTTGGGTACGCCCACTTTGCATGTCATTAGCGATAAATATCGCTAACATGCAAAGCAGGCCCCAAACGCTCGCTATCGCCTCAAAGCTATCGCTAACATCAGTTAACGACAGCTTGCTAATAGGGCGATGATATTATCACCGCTTAGCAGACAAAAACAGCAGCTAAAGCCGCGATAATGTCATTTTGCCAGGCTTGGTAATATGCCCCCTGCCTTTTTATGGCCTGCTAAAAACCTCTCTGGGATCCTTTCTTTTGTGGTAACACCAAGATGCCGGAGGGGCTGAGGGCTTTCAAGCGCTTAACAAGACTATTTAACATAACATATGTAAAAGGATTGTGCCCTTCACAGGAAACAAATATAATTCTACGAAAATCCTTGTGTATCACATCTCTGGTTGTTGAAGTACCATGATTTTGTCATGACATCTGTTTATGGGTGTCTTGTAGGCACAGTGCCTACTTCAAAATGGATTCTAGTGTTATATTGTAAGGGCCACCTTGGTGGTTGTCCTACAGGAAGACTGCCAAAGTCATAGTCAGGCCCGAAATGTGAAATCTCTGCTATCTTTGTGCTTTCTATCGCCTCAGTGTTAAATTATAGCAAACCCCCAATAGGGGCACATTCCTCTGCCCCTGGATGGTGAAAAGACCCTGTTGCATCTTCTTGGATTGAGGTATGGTCCGCTGACATGGTGATCCTCCCTATCATTTTGTTTAAATTGGCATAGTTTTGAAACCCCTGGTGTCTATTGGCCAGATCCTGCAGGTAAGCAGTCAAGGCATGCTTTGGAGGTGGAGATGCACAGCTGTTGTGTCGCTTTGTACAATTTATTGAGGCAGCAAGGGAAAAATGCTGGGAACAAGTGGCAAGTTATCGTTATCACTGCAACCTAAAGAACCTGTTCTGTGCTGTTCTGTGAATTATAGGCACTTAGGCCAATCCCCACCCACTTCAAAACCAGTGAGCTGCACATCTTTTGTCTTGTCCACTTCGCATAGCCCCTTTGAAATGGGAAACCACTCCCCTCTGGCGCTTGGGACCTCTGAGCCTCATTCACCTCATATTCAGGCTCCAATGCAGTCACTTGGGATATCGGAATTTTCAGGACCCAGCCCCAAAAGTTGTCACACAATGCCCAACAGTAAAACGCCACACCAGCTGTCTCTAGAACAATCAGGTACAGGACTGTCTCCTACTTCTACAGAGATATAGATCTGGACTTATAAACCACTGAATCTGCTATCCGGTACCATATCACTTTTCCTATTCTCCCTTTTTTTCATAAACATTCAACTTTAAAATGTGATATCTCATTGCTATGGCTTTTATTAAATCAGCTGAATAAAGTAATTCATCCTAATTTATAATACACTAGGCACTTTACGTGCCAACAACAGCAAGCACTTTTAAGAACGTTTAGAACCAATAATGGAGTTTGGAATTACCTTGCTACTACCTGCACATTGAACCAATCATTAGAGAATGCATTTATCACAATGCTATGCAAAATAAATATTGAATACTGTTTGACAACTTAAGCTAGTAATGCACCTAGGGTTTTAGTTCATTGTCCCAGTATCCATGTTGCTCGTTTTGCACATTGAATGAACTGCCTACATTTTACACATTTAGTTAAGTAGAGCTGAAATTCTATACATCAAGTGAGCTCGAGACAAAAATATGGTATGTCTGATCAAAAGATTGAACACTTTGTATATTTACTGTTCTGGTAACAACCGTTGTACATTGTTCTGACTAACTTGACAAAAAGGTTGTAATGCTTTAATCATATGCTTGCCGATCTTATAATTATGAAACCCCCTGTATTATGCTCTTTACATTAAAATTGTTAAGATTTTTTCAACTAAACAATAAACCTACTTACTTACTTACTTATGGGCTGGGTGACAAATTTGGGGCAAATGCCTAAATGAGTGCAAACCTTATATCTCCCGCAGTAGAGCGGAAAAACTGTGGGGGCATTGCTCTATTCCATATAAGGCCATCCCCACACATGTTTTATTTTTTTCCTGGTATCAGGTGGGATTTCTGCTACCAGGGTTTGTCCCATTCTACAACTGTTTTGCCCCTTCTGGAGTGGGGGTATGACTTAATACGAGGATGGGACACCTCACCTCTTTTTTGCCGAAGTGAAAAATGTCTGGTGTCTAGTGGGCTTTATATTAATAGCCCTTGACCAGGGGGCCAATAAACCCTCCTCAGGATAATAATCCTGAGTGTACAGTGCCAGATAGCCAAATTGAACTTTACAGAGCCCCCCCGCCCCCCTTTGTCACTGTTCCATATGACTGCAGAGAACAGGATGGTTTTCAGACTCCTACATGCTCACAGGAAAACCAGGAAGGCATTTTCTTGGTTGGCGGCCCTGCAACAGATGCTACTGTGTCAATGACACAGACACATCAGTTGCAGGACCATCATATCCCCTTGTCTTGAGCAAGATAATCTCCCCCTCTAACTAAGGGGGTATGATGGAGGAAGGGGCACCAGGGCAGCACACAGCAGACCATTTTAACAGTAAAATCAATTTTCCCCTTGAGGAAGCAAATACAAAATACCACCTATAAATATTCAAACAATCACACCACATTCTTCACTTGTACCACACAAAAAATACATAAATCCATACCAAGTCAAAATAAAGTTTGCACATAGTTTTAATTACTTATAAAGTCATACTCAGGAATTCAGGGTATACTCATATACATACTATTATACAATACAAATTACACATTTCTAAGATTGAGTTCTCACTATGTAAATCTTGACTCCCTCCCTCCCCACAACACAACACAACACAACAGTTTACCAGCAGTTAAAAATAAACACAATTGCATAATCAACTAAAAGCAAACACACACAAGGGAGATAACACAAGACACTACTCATGAAGTGTATCAAGTCGTGCTGGTCCACTTCTGATCAAGCAAGATATAGTGTACGTTGTGTTTTCACAGAGTTATGTTTCTACCTTATCAACATGCCAAGCATGACCTGCATTAAAAGGTTTTGCACTGTGAATCGTTTTGGTGGATTTTTTTAGATTTTGCCACCTTCTTTAGGACAAAACATAAAATATAATCTCCCACAATACTTCACAAAAACAAATATTCTAAATTAAATACCGTGTGGAGGAATATAAGATAACAGTTACTGCTCTGTTATTTACCAAATATCAAATCTCCGTGCAAAAAACATCGACGTGATACTTTACATCATATACATCATACACATAAAGTATTCTTTCTTTCATATCCATTCTGAAAAGGCGATTTCTACTGTCTCTATGTCGCCATCTGCATTTGTACATCACCCCATTGCACATCCTTCCCCTAATAGGTGGCGTTTCATAAATGCTTCCACAAGGGGAGAATTGATTTTACTGCCTATAAAACTTCTACAGCACTCCAGTGACCTCCTGGTTCTATTTATATGAAACATAATAATGAATAATAAATAAATACATCAGTTAATTATAAATAATTTCTCAATTAATTAACTTATATTGGACTGAGTTTGAGATTTTTTGTACATGTGCCCTGAACTACCTGAGGCTTTTGTGTAAGAGATTATACTAGTTAACAAGTTAAACAATAGAAAAGATAAATCGATATATACAGTGAGCTAAATCAATGCTGTACATCGGCAGATCTGCTCCATATGGTGAAATATAGAGAAAAGTAATAATGTTTAGATAATCATGAAATAATGTGTGCAAATATTTTGGGGTTAATATGAATGCCATTTAAAGTTAGATATTTATTTTAAATATATAACAAAAATGCTACATTAATATTAGCATGGTTTTGAATTACATACGTATTTAATATACCAATAGAAAATTAAATATAACATATTTTCTGAAGTTTATAATAAACTGTTCATTTCAACATAAAGTAAAGTTTATCCTATGCATTAATAATTAATAAAAGGGATGTTTAGATTTAATTAAAAGTAATTTATATATATTTTAACAGTAATTTATTTAATATTAACGTATAACGTCAAAAAATTCAAAACAGTGTGTTTAAATATTTTTTAAATTAAATAATACATCTGTTATTTTAGACATGCTTTAACATTATATTTATTTATAGTATTCACTTTTTAAATTTCTTTAACTTAGTTTGACATTATTTTCAATAGGAGCACGTTGCGCTAGAAATGGTTGGCCACATGTGATCTACAAGTACTTTTAGCTCTTAGCTGGTGTAATTTACTACTGGTTTGGGTCCCTTTTTGGCTGTAGAAGTTTGGTTTGTGAATAGCAATGGGCTTAGTTTTTTGTAGGTGAGTGCATGTTCTTCCCTTAGAAAGATATGGTACTCTTCAGCTCTCTCTCTCAATCCTGACACACTTGAGGGTGCCTAGTGCTGATGCAGGCACCCTTAAACTATAGAGCAAAGTAGACTATGTTATGGCAGGATTATTTTGTGCAGGAAGGTAATACTTTCTGTATAAAAACAATCCTTGGAGGAAATTTCCCAGAATGCAACACTCATAGAAAGCAGACGTAACAAGGAGAAATACACATGTTTCTCCTTGTTATGCAGCTCTGCGGCAGGCATGCTCATTTTCATCTAATTTCATCTTTATACATCTTAATAAATCTGGAATTACCTGAAATCCATGGTGGATGCACAGGTATGCCTATGCTCCACCCATGGAGGACTTACCATTAAGAAAATTAGGATAATGTAGCGCAAGCTGCTGCAATTCCTCACATGTCTTTACAGAGCCATGCAAGATCACGCAAATCATGCCTTGCAAGGCTTGGTAAATCCCAAATAAGTCTTGTATCACCCTGCATCACCTGCAAGGTTGAATCAAAGGCTTATTAAATATGTGCCCAAGTGTCAAGCAAAGGAGTCCATATTAATGACTCTAATACCCACTAATCTGGCAGTTGGGCAAAAGATAAAGATAAATTAGACAGCCTTTTATACACAGAAATTACTTTTGCTCTCTTTTAATTTGAAATTTGTTCAAATCAACATCAACCTCTTTATTCATTTACAATTTGATATGTCAGACCAGTACAGTATGAACCTATTTACATGGTAGGGCACAACCTCCATTTAGGAATCTAACACACATCCAAGCAATTCTATATTTCAACTAATCTCAGTAAACATAGCAGGGATATTGTAATGCAGGCAAACCAGACACTAATATGTTTAGAGTGACATAATAATGATTCAGAATGACCTCTCCAACTTTGATGGATTGTGAATGCCTTTTTATTCCTGCTATCCCTAGTCATTAATGATTAGTCATTAATGATGTCCACAAGCGGGTTTACCACCTTAATCTGCAGGCACCTCAACCCACACATGAAGAATCCAATCATTTTATGAAGTTATAACTCTTTTCTGTTAAATATCTGTGAGTTTACTGTACCAAAGACTACATTAGAACTTGATCTTGTTAATGTTTATTACAGTTCAAGAAAATATTTGCAGCAGTTATAGTAACTTATATGAGTGTTTATATTTATGCATGTTACTCTGATCTTTATCAGTGATAGTGGGGGGAGATTTTAATTCTAGACATATAGATAGGATGCTGAACTGTCAGACTTTAAAGACAGTGGTGCCTTAGATGAAAATGTGTGCCTTAAATGACCAGATTACAATTAATCTACTAGCTGTACCACAGACAGCAGGAGTCGTTCTTAAGAAAGTCTCTTCAATGTCTTAGAATATCAGATTTTAAATGACAGACTTCAAATCATCCCACTAACTACACAACTACATATATGTTATTATTTGGGCTAATGGCAAACTTTTAATTTACTTTCAAGTTCTACATTTTCTGAATAGTGTTCACCTCCCAATGCTGACAATAATGCATTCGCAGGTCGGATCATTCCCCTGGATCTTATTTATCTCTCAAGAAGGTGCCATTTACAACTGGGGATTTACACTGGAAATAATGTAAACTAAGGACACAAAATTAAATTCACTCATGTTATCAACTTAATTGAATTTGAGAGCTTACTTTAGGTCATTTTTACAGGGTGTCTGTAACTCAGAAGCAGGGTAGAGTCAGAAACAATAGCTTTTGGTTTGACTATGAATGCAGATTAGAGCACTGTGAATTTAGAAGAGCCTAATGCTGTAGTCAAGATGGACACAATGTAGGAGTTCCAGAACCAAGTTGTACTTCACTTAAAAGTCCCTTCTGAAAGGTTAATGCTATAAAACATGAAAAATAATACATGAGGGTTGATGAGACAAAGGTGAATGATAGATCAAGCTTTTCAAAATAAGCACACATGGCTGTCTTGGAAATAGGTAGCTGAAATTGGAAGCCTCTTGACGAAGCAGCCATGAAAATGTCCACGATCTGACTTAATCACTTTTTCGCAAACATAAATCTTCAACCACATGAGGCAGGTGGCTGCAACCGAATACAATTCCAGGAAGCTGGATACCTCTTTGATGAAGGACCACTGAAAAGGATTTGATGCTATGGAGAAGAATGTAGCTGGAGCATCCCCAAATTCAGGCCAACTGGGAAAGCACCTTGGACGGTTAGATGGGCAGGTTGGCCTTGGTCTCCCCTCAGTTCTCAGAGCAGTTGCAGGAACCTTGTTGTGCAGTCACATTGTGGTGCCTTCTTCAAAGGCACTGCTGCTTTTGAAAGAGGCACTGCCTTGGGACCGCCATGCATCCGGCCTGACAGACTACTCTAAAAGTGTAATCTTGCTGTTGGCCGGCGATGAGTCTCAGTGGTGTGGTGGTGCGGCGATGGCATACTGGCCGCTGAAACTTGTATTTGGGCTCCTAGTATTTTTGCTGCACTGTACAGCACACACAAAAATTGGGAAAGCAATAAAGCATATTTTTTGTACTGGCAGCGTCCCCTCCTAGTACAAAACATATACTTCAGAAAACACAAACATTGTTTAATTATGGTGCAAGGATGAGTGCGTTGGCATATGGCAGCCCAACATGTGCCGACGTAGGGAGAGAGAAAAACAGCACAATGTCTTACTAGATATTGAACTGTTTTTATCTCTCTTACTTTACCACAATGCAGTGCAGCAATTTTGGTTTATTGGAAAAGTGTGAGGAAAGTCATCCTTTTTGCCCTGATCACCCTCATGTTTTGATTGAAACTGGTGGTAACTGACTCTGAGTTTGCCCTGGGTTTTGCTAACCAGACCCAGGGCCACTACTCTGCGTAAAAAGTATAAGGTAATTAGGTGTGATTACAATTGGCATATCAACCTACTTATAACTAAGCTCCTAGTACATAATAGGGCTTGTAGGTTTGGAGACCCAGCAAATTTCATGCACTCATGTAATCACCGCTGTGTTGCCTGCTGTCATTGTAAAGGCAGCCCTGCTTTTCAGACTGCTTTTAAAAGTACATTACAAGCATATTCAACTTTGGAATTAAAGGAACTTCCAAAGTTTCAACTACCTTATTGTTACATATATAAGTCATCTCTGAGGTCTCCCCCAGGTGCCCCAGTTGCCCCATGGGTAAGGTGCCTTGTACCTATAATAGGGACATTATAAAAGATGTTTTATATGCCCCGGTGAGGGAAAAACAGCCAATTTAAGCGTTACCCATTGTAGCACATTGGCTCTATAGGCTAATGTGGCAATACTTTAAAACAATATAACTATTCATAGTAGCAAGCTCAAAATATACCCCAAAGTATTAAAATTATAGGATAAATCTAACAACCCTCCAAGGTTAGACTGATTATAACTATCACATAAATTAAGTTATACAACTTGCTTTTCTGATGCGCTACAATCAAGACTTCAAACAGCCTCCCCTGATTTGCCAGCCTTTGGCAGGCAGAGCCAAACTGCTCTGATGAGGTGTGATGTGGACTGCATGGAGATATAGGACCTCTGGTGGGAGGAGATCTTCAGCTGCAGGTCTCTTCCAGCAGGAAGGGGACTGGGTAGCCAAACTGGCCCTCAAAGTGGGAATAACCGGACATGACACAGGCTTAATCCTACTCCCTGCAACCCCAACCAGTAATTGAATGTAATGTAATGTAATGGGGTTTTTGTAAAGCGCAGGCTGCACTCCAGGGAGCGTCTTTGCGCTGTAGAAAGAGAGTCAAAAAATCAGACGTCTGGTAAGTATGGTGGGGAAGGGGGGAAGTTTCTAGACAAGGTTTTTACATTGTTCTTCGGAAAGGGTGAAGATTCAAGTTTTGAGGGTTTTTCTGAAGATGGGTTCTGTGGGGATTTGACAGGGATGATGGGGGAGAGTGTTCCAGGCTTTGGAGCCTAGTACCGCCTGGGATTTTCCTCCTTTAGTCTTGAGTCTGAATTTGGGAATGGTGAGAATATTGGCCCCTTGAGATCTGAGACATCGTGTGGGGGTGAAGTGTTTGAACATTCTTAGTATGTAGTTGGGTCCCTTTCCGTTGAAAGCCCTGAAAGTGATCAGTAAGATTTTAAAGAGCACCCAGTGTAGGATGTTCATTGCTGCTGTGGCCGAGGTTCTCTTTTTCCATCCTAACACTAATCTGGCTGCAGCATGCTGCACCATCTGTAGTTTGTGACAGACTTCTCTATTAGTCCCTGCATATAGACTGTTACAATAGTCGATGCGGGACGTTATGAGGGCTACTGCGACCGTTTTCCTTGCGGAGATGGGGATTAGGTCGAAAAATTTCCTGAGCCCTTTTATAATTCCAAAGCAGGTCCCTGCTACGGCTGTGGCTTGCTGTTTGAAGCTCAGGGAGGGGTTGAATTTGATCCCTAGGTTGCGGAATGAGGAGGCAGTACTTGGGGGGGCAATGGCGTCCTCTGGCCACCAAGATGTGGGGTTGAAGGTATTTCCTTTACCGAAGGGTAGGATTTCAGTTTTCCCAGTATTGCACTTGAGATGGTTTAGGTTCATCCATTTGAACGTGGCAGTAAGGCAGTTTTGGAGCTTTGTTTCGGCTTCACAGGTGTCATCCTCCATAACCAGAATGAGCTGTGTATCATCTGCGTATGCGATGGTATCTATCCCAAAGGATGAGATGAGGGTGATTAGTGGGGCCATATATATATTGAAAAGCGTAGGGCTCAGACATGAGCCCTGCGGGACTCCAGAGCCTACTAACTTTTCTTCTGACCTGTACTGTCCTAAGACCACCACTTGTCTCCTATTTGCAAAGAAGCTTTTTATCCAGCTCAGTACAGTTCCGGCAATTCCTGCCACGGCTAGACGGTCCAACAGAATGGTATGGGACACCGTGTCAAACGCCGCGGACATGTCTAACAGAACCAGGACTGCTTTTTTTCCCTGATCTAGTGCTGCGCGGAGGGTTTCAGAGGTGAAGATTAGGGCTGATTCGGTTGAATGTTGGGATCTGAAACCTGCTTGGTTGGGGTGCCAGATGTTGTTGGCTTCCAAAAAAGCGGTAAGTTGTTAATTGACTACCCTCTCCGTAAGTTTGCAGAAAGCCGGAAGTAGGGAAATGGGACTAAGATTTGTGAGAGTAGTAGGGTCCGGTAGTGATTTTTTTTGCAAGGGTTTTACTGCTGCGAGTTTCCATTCTTCGGGGACCAAACCTCGGTTAAGTGTTAAATTTATGATGCTGTTAACGAATGGGTTGGCAATCTCTATTAGTGTGTGGAGAACCAACTGGGGCCAGGGGTCAAAGGGGGAACCTGATTTAATTTTGAGGATTTCTATCTGGGATTCTTCTTGGCTGACAGGTTGGAAAGAGGTCAGGGTATGTGTTTTTACACTGGTATTGTTTGCCGAGCTGTCCTCATGGTTATGAGGTTGAGGGAAGTCTTTGGTCAGCGTTAAGATTTTACCCTCAATGAAGTCTGCGATCGTGTTGCAGAGGATCTGAGAGGGGGGGATGTCTTTCTGCATGGTTTTGGGGTTAGTGAAGGTGTTTACAATGTTGACGATTTCTTTTTGTTTGGTATTACTTTTATTTATGGCTTCTGTATAGTATTCCCTTTTGGCTGTTTTAATCAAACCATGATAGTGGCGACGGGCGATTTTATAAATGTCTTGGTCAAGATCTGTGTAGTTAAGGCGCCACCTCCGTTCGAGCTCCCTAACCTTCCTTTGTTCCTCTTTTGAGGTGGGAGAGAACCAGGGGGCGGTGGGTCTCTGTTTTCTCCTGGTCCTCAGGCAGGGAGGGACAGACTCCTGGCCCTTGATGAGTGTGTTGATCCATTCCCTAAAGGACTGGCTGTCTTTGTCAGGAGCTCCTGACGGAGTCGGTCTAGATCTAGCTGCTCTTGTCAGTAAGTCCGATTGCCCAATCAGATCTTTCCAACAGGGTACTACCAGGGCAGGCCCTAGGACTTTGTTAGCTTTATTGGTCCGAGTGTAGACTGTCACTGGGAATTTGAATGGGACATAGCTATGGTCTGTCCAGGTTAATGTTTGAGGAGTGTCTACCTTAAGTGCTTCGATATTGGAGCAGGTACAGTCAACTATGTGTCCTGCCTTGTGTGTGGCGGAGGTGGTAAGAATTTTTAGGCCTAGGACATTCATAGTATCAGTGAAGCAGATTGTGGCCTGATCTGAGTGGGCGTCTAGATGTATGTTGGCATCTCTCAGGATGGTAAAGTTGGCTGATTTGAGGGCTAGATTGCCTATAGCTTCACCGATACTGTTCGTGAAGTCTGTGTGTGTACCAGGTGGCCGGTATATTAATGCCCCTGAGAAGGTGAAGGAGGCATGTATTTTTAGCGCAAAGCCAACATTTTCTGCCCCTTTGAGGCCTGGTATGGTGAAAGTTTGGCAGTTCAGGGTATCACGGTAGGTAATAGCAATACCTCCACCCCTCTGAATTGGTCTATCCTCTCTAGAGATTAGGTATCCTGGGGGGAGGGAGTTTGTTATATAAGGGTTACTATTAGATGTCAACCATGTTTCCGTCATAAATGGGCAGTCTAGCTTCTTTTCCATTATTAAATCAAAGACATGTGCGGCGTGCTTTCCCATGGACCTAACATTAATTAGCACGCAGCTTAGGTTTCTTACTTGTATTGGTGGCTGATTTCTAGCTTGATTGTTGGGGCCAAGTGGTTGAGTGCAGGACGATGGGCCTGGTTTTAGCATCAGTAGGGCTTCTCTTGTATAGCTAAGTATTTGGACAGGGGGGGTGGCACTAGGCATGGGCGAGGCGCGGACGGGTGCAGACGGGCTTGCCTTTGGCGCACCTTCGGCGCGCTGGTGGCGCGCCCGCTGCGCGTCTGGGGGGGCACATTGTCAAAGTGAAGGGGAGGGGGTGTGGCACCCGTCTTTCCTCTTTCTGCACATGTATGCCTCTTTCTCCACCTGTTGCCTCATTCTGCAATTTGCTTGCCTCTTTCTACACCTCTAATGCTTCTTCCTGCATTTCCCTTACCTCTTTCTGAACCTCTGTTGCTTCTTTCTGCAGTTCTCTTGTCTCTTTCTGTACCTCTGTTGATTTTGTCTACACTTCTCGTATCTTTCTGTACCCCTCTTCCCTCTTTTTGCCCATGTTGCCTCTTTCTGAACCTCTGTTGCCTCATTCTATAGTTATATTGCCACTTGCTGCACCTCTAGTGCTTCTTTCTGTACTTTTCTTGCCTCTTCCTGCACCTGTCTTGCCTCTTTCTGCACCTCTATTGTTTTTCTCTATATTTTTCTCTTTCTTTTTTCTGCACCTCTCTTGCTGCTCTCTATTAATCAATCAATCAATCAATCATTGGATTTGTAAAGCATACTGCTTACCCGTGAGGGTCTCAAGGCGCTGTGGGCAGGGGTGCTGCTACTGCTCGAAGAGCCAGGTCTTGAGGAAATTCCTGAATGTGAGCAGGTCCTGGGTCTGCCGCAGGTGGGTTGGGAGGGTGTACCAGGTCTTGGCAGCGAGGAAGGAGAAGGATCTGCCATTGTATGTTGTTCGTAGGATGCGGGGGACGGTGGCGAGGGCGAGGTTGGCGGAGCGGAGCTGGCGGGGGGGGCGGTAGAAGTTGAGTCTCTTGTTCAGGTAGGCTGGTCCGGTGTTGTGGAGTGCTTTGTGTGCGTGGGTGAGGAGCTTGAAGGTGATCCTCTTGTTGACGGGGAGCCAGTGCAGGTCTCTTAGGTGGGAGGTGAAGTGGTTGCATCGAGGGATATTGAGGATCAGGCAAGCAAAGGCGTTCTGGATTTGTTGCCGCCGTTGTAGGTTTTTGGTCGGGATTCCTGTGTAGAGTGCGTTGCTGTAGTCCAGCCTGCTGCAGACGAGGGCTTGGGTCACTGTTTTTCCGGTATCGGTCGGGAACCACTTGTAGATCCTGCTGAGCATAAAGAGGGTGTTGTAGAAGGAGGAGGAGATGGCGTTGACCTGCTTCGACATGGAGAGGGAGGAGTCAAGGATGAATCCTAGGTTGCGTGCGTGGTCTGTGGGTGTCGGTGCTGCTCCTAGTGAGGTTGGCCACCAGGAGTCATCCCAGGCAGAGGGGGTGGGGCCGAGGATGAGGACTTTAGTCTTCTCCGAGTTCAGTTTCAGGCGGCTGTTCCTCATCCACTCGGCAACGGCCTTCATTTCCTCGTGGAGGTTGGTTTTGGCAGTGTGAGGGTTCTTGGTGAGGGAGAGGATAAGTTGGGTGTCGTCGGTGTAGGAGATGATGTTCAGGTCGTGCTGGCGGGCTACTTGTGCGAGGGGGGCCATGTAGATGTTGAACAGGGTCAGGCTGAGGGGTGAGCCTAGCGGGACGCCGCAGATGATGTCAGTGACTTCTGATCGGAAGGGTGGGAGGCGGACTCTCTGGGTTCTGCCAGAGAGGAGGGACGTGGTCCAGTCCAGGGCCTTCTTTTGCATTCCGGCTTCTTGGAGGCGTATCTTCAGTGTGCGGTGGCAGACCGTGTCGAAGGCGGCTGACAGGTCGAAGACGATAAGGGCTGAGGTTTTGCCGTTGTCAAGTTGACGCCTGCTGTCATCTGTGGCGGCAATGAGGGCTGTCTCTGTGCTGTGGTTTCCTGTGAATCCAGACTGGGATGGGTCCAATATGTTGTTGTCCTCGAGGTGGCGGGTCAGCTGTATGTTGGCGATTTCTTCGATGACCTTTGTCGGGAAAGGGAGCAGGGAGATGGGCCAGAAGTTCTTGATGTCCTTGGGGTCCGCCTTGGGTTTCTTGAAGAGGGCGTTTATTTCGGCGTGCGTCCAGCTTTCCGGGAATGTTGCTGTGTCGAAGGAGATGTTGATCACCTTCCGTAGTTGGGGTGCAATGGTTGTGTCTGCTTTGTTGAAAACATGGTGCGGGCAGTGGTCGGATGGAGATCCTGAGTGGATGGAGGTCACGACCTTGCGTGTCTCGTCGTCATTGACGTGGGCCCAGGAGGTGAGCTGGTTGGTGCAGGTGGCGATTGGGGTGGGGTCTGTTATGGTCAGAGCGGACGGGGTGTTGAGACTGTCATGGATGTCGGCGATCTTTTGGTGGAAGAAAGTGGCCAGTAAGTCACACAGATCTTGCGAGGGCGGGATGTTGTTGGTGTTGGCGCTGGGGTTGGAGAGTTCCTTCACTATGCTGAAGAGCTCTTTGCTGTTGTGTGCGTTGTTGTCCAGGCATGCTGTGAAGGGAAGATCTCTTGGCTGTTCTGATGAGGTGGTGGTGTCTGCGGATGGCGTCCTTGTGGGATGCGTGGTTGTCTGGTGTGCGGTTGTGGAGCCATTTCTTCTCCAGCTTTCGGCATGTCCGTTTGGAGGTCCGGAGTTTCTTAGGTAAAACAGGTGGCTTTCTTGCTGGCTGGTTGCCTCTTTTTGCGCCTCTCTTTTCTCTTTCTGTAACTGTCCTATATATTTTCTGCACCTTTCTTCCCTCTGTCTGCAGTTCTCTTGCTTCTTTCTGCACCTCTCTTTCCTCTTTCTGTGCCTCCATTGCTTCTTTCTGTACTTCTCTTGCCTCTTTGTGTTCTCCTCTTCCTTCTTTCTGCACTTGTCTTGCCTCTTTCTGCACCTCTCTTTTTCCTTTTTTAATTTTTTTTATTGATCATCATCAATTCATTATTTCATCATTTCATTATTACAAAAAATATATAAGATAAACCATATATATATTTGCCTTTCTAAATTACAGGGAAAAGAAATATATCAGCACTAAACAATTTCCACTTTCTACATATCATTGCAGCTTAGCCGCCCTATCAAGTATCTTCTTCTACCTTCATGAAGTACATAACCTTCCTACATCATGGCATTACTATTCATATCAAATCCTATTAATCCACCCTTCAAGCAGTGCTTCTCCCTCCTATCAGTCGTTCTCCTTTCTAACAAGAGTTCCTAGACTTAGAGGCAATGATCCTGGCTCTTCCCATCTAGTTTCTCTCCATCCCCTTTTTCCATTCTAAAACTGGAGCCCAAATGTGTTTCCCCATTTGCTTTGCCTTCCATCCTTTCTTCTCATATAATGCCTTCTCAAGATTGCATGTAGCTAGTAACCGGGACATCCATTGTTGAAACATTGGGGGATTTGGATCTTTCCATAGAGATGCTATACATATCCTGCTTATGGCCATCACCAAAAATATAAATTCCTGGTGAGCTACAGGGACCCCTTCTCTCATTACCCCCAGTACCATCACTTCGTTAGTTAAGCTTATATGGATCCCCATTGCTCTCCCCATAAACTGTTCTAATGAGCTTTTGAATGGATCTAAGTTAGGGCATGAAGCAAACATATGGATTGTGTCAGCTTCCATACTTTGGCATCGCGGGCAGCTTTTACCACTTGTTCCCCCCCCAGCGAGCTATTCTATGCGGTGTATAATATAGCTCGAAAATGGTTTTATAATGTTGAGCCTGGAGGTTCGCTACCTTTAAAACTGTGTTTGCGAGTTTGAGCAAAGTTTCGAACTCGTTCCCGACTATGTTCAGTTTATTTCTCCATTTTTCCGAGACTTTCCCCCGATCATCTTTTTTGTACTGACTCAGTTCTTCATATATATGTGAGATTGAGCATCCCTGCTCGCTTTGTAATCGCTCCATAACTTCTTCTCTTTCAAATACCTTATTACCTCCTTGTTTCTTTAATAAGGCTGATCTAATCTGCAGGTATTTTTAAAAATCTCTGCACTCTAGATTATATAGATTTTGTGCTTTATCAAAAGTAATTATACCTGTAGCCTCTGTAAAATCCCCAATCGTTTTTACACCAAGCTCATCCCATCGTTTCATTACGTTGTCATGAAACACCTCCGGTAATGAGGGGTTCTTAAATAGGGGTTATAATAATTCATCCTTCCAAGTCCCAACTTTTTCCGGACCGAGGTCCAGACTGATAGTGCGGCCCCAAGTGTCTTAAACTTTACTTTCTTATAGTAGTTTGCTTTACTAAATGTTAAAAGCCATTTATTAGCCTCAGTTGTTATTAGTTTGTATATATCTGGGATAGCCTCGTTACCGCTCGATTTATCTTGAGTAGTGCCCCCCAATAGCCCTCTGGTATATTGGAGGACCGACGCACAATAGTATGTCCTAAAGTCAGGTACTGTCAAGCCCCCCCGGTCTCTTGCTAAGGACATAAACTTTATAGCCCTTCGCGTTCTGCCTTTTGCCCAAATAAAGCGGTTAGCGACTCCCTCAATCTCTTTAAACCAGTTACTATTACATTTAAATGGAATTGTCCTAAAGAGATATAGGACCTTGGGAAGAAACAACATTTTTATTATATTGCAGCGACCTATTATCGTCAACTGCAGGTTGTTCATTCTATCTAAATCTTTTTTAGATTGTTGAATCACAGGGGCCAAATTTTTTTCCACAATCTTGGTTAAGTCTGAAGTTATTGTTATCCCAAGATATACCACTGAGTCTGTTACTCTTTGATCTGCCAGTGTAATTTTGTTATTGACCACAAAGTTCACAGCCGACCAGCTCGCGACTTCCCTGAGCAAGAACCCACCCACCAGCGCAACGAACCCCAGCCAAGCGACCAACAACCTCACGCAGTGGATCAGCGACTGCGCAGACGACCTCGCCCCCCTGAGGACCCCGCCTAGCAGACCCGGCAGCAAGAAAGCCCCATGGTTCACCGACGAACTCAAGAGCTCCAAGAAGAACTGCCGAGCCCTCGAGAGAACCTGGCGCAGAGACCCAACATCGGACAACATGACTGCCCTCAAGCTCGCCACCCGAAAACACCACCATCTCATCCGCGCTACCAAGAAAACTGCTTTCAAGGAACGACTGGACAACAACGCACACAACAGCAAGGAACTCTTCAACATCGTTAAAGAGCTCTCCAACCCCAACGCCGGAAACAACAACATCACCCCTTTGCAAGACCTCTGCAACTCCCTCGCCTCCTACTGCCACAACAAGATCGCGGACATACACAACAGCTTCAGCACTCAACTGACGCACGCCACGACCGAACCACCGCCCCCCACCGCCACCCTCCGCGCCTGGACCCCGATCAGCACCGAAGACACCGTCCGCACGATGAACTCCATCCACTCCGGATCTCCGACCGACCCCTGCCCCCACCACATCTTCAACAAGGCCGACGCTGTCATCGCACCCCACCTGCGGGACATCATCAACACCTCCTTCGACACCGCTACCTTCCCGGAGAGCTGGAAGCACGCCGAACTCAGCGCTCTACTCAAGAAGCCATCAGCCGACCCCACCGACCTCAAGAACTACCGCCCCATCTCGCTGCTCCCGTTCCCTGCAAAAGTCATCGAGAAGACCGTCAACAAGGAGCTGGCCGCCTTCCTCGAGACGAACGGATCCCTCGACCTCTCGCAGTCTGGATTCCGGGCCAACCACAGCACCGAGACCGCCCTGATGGCAGCCACCGATGACATCCGAGCACTGCTTGACAACAGAGAAACAGCAGCCCTCATCCTCCTAGACCTCTTGGCGGCCTTCGACACTGTCTGCCACCGTACACTAGTGCAGCGACTCAACAACGTCGGAATCCAGGAGAAGGCACTGGAGTGGATCACCTCCTTCCTCGCCGGAAGGACACAGAGAGTCCGTCTCCCCCCGTTCAGATCTGAAGCCACCAAAGTCATCTGCGGCATTCCCCAAGGCTCCTCGCTCATCCCAACCCTCTTCAACGTCTACATGAGTCCCCTCGCAGCCATCGCACGCCAGCACAACCTCAACATCATCTCCTACGCCAACGACACCCAGCTGATCCTCTCCCTCACCAACGACCCCGCCACCGCCAGAGCCAACCTTCACAAAGGGATGAAAGAGGTAGCCGAATGGATGAAGAACAGCCGCCTGAAACTGAACTCGGACAAGACGGAAGTCCTCATCCTGGGATCCTCACCCTCCGCCTGGGACGACTCCTGGTGGCCCCCCGCCCTAGGCAGCGCACCCAAACCAACAGACCACGCACACAACCTGGGATTCATCCTGGACTCCTCCCTCTCCATGACCAGACAAGTCAACACCGTCTCCTCGTCGTGCTTCAACATCCTGCGCATGCTACGTAAGATCTTCCGGTGGATCCCCACCGAGACCAGGAAGACGGTCACCCAGGCCCTCGTCACCAGCCGCCTGGGATACGGCAACTCCCTCTACGCCGGAACCACCGCCAAACTCCAGAAGAGACTCCAGCGGATCCAGAACGCCTCAGCACGACTCATCCTGGACATCCCCCGTCGCAGCCACATCTCCGGACACCTGAGAGACCTGCACTGGCTCCCGGTCAACAAGAGACTCACCTTCCGTCTCCTCACCCACGCACACAAAGCCCTACACAACCAAGGCCCAGGGTACCTCAACAGTCGCCTCAACTTCTATGCTCCCAAACGCCAGCTCCGATCGACCGGCCACGCCCTCGCCGCCGTCCCCCGCATCTGAAGAGCCACCACAGGGGGACGGTCCTTCTCCTACCTCGCTGCCAAGACATGGAACTCCCTCCCGACCCACCTCCGCCTGACCCAGGACCACCTCGCCTTCAGGAAGCAACTCAAGACCTGGCTGTTCGAGCAGTAGCGGACCCCCCTCCCCTAGCGCCTTGAGACCCTCTGGGTGAGTGGTGCGCTATATAAATGCTTTGATTGATTGATTGATTGAATTTGCGTTTTAGCTTGGTTTAGTTTGTACCCAGACAGTGCCCCGTAGATATCTGCCTCCCTTTCTATTTCCGCCAAAGCCGATACAGGTTCTGATGATGTAATTGCAAGGTCATCTGCATAACCTAATATTTTTGTTTCATATCCATTCAATATTATTGGCTGGATGTTTCTATTTAATTCTATTCTCCTGATAAAGGAGTCAATGTAAAAGGCAAAAAGTAACGGGGAGCAAGGACACCCTTGCCGAGTTCCCCTACTAACATTAATTGCCCCGCTCACCTCGTCCATTGCTCAAAGTCTGATCTTGGGGTTTATGTACAATGGTTGCAAAGCCCCTATACACCGTTTTCCAACATTTGCTTTTTCTAATGCTGACCAGAGGAAGCCCCACAAGACCCTATCGAAAGCTTTCTCAGCATCCAACAATATAAGGGCCATAGGGTCTCGTGAGGCTGCCGAGCCGTCAAATAGTGTACATACTCTCCTGATATGATCTGCCGTACCCCTCCCTGGGAGGAACCCATGCTGTCTAGGGGAGATTACCTTCCCAATTATTGAACTTAGACGGTTCGCTAAGATTTTTGAATATATTTTGGTGTCACTATTCATGAGTCTAATTGGTCTGTAAGAGTCTGGGTCTGTTGGGGGCTTATTTTTCTTTAGAAATACCACCATTGTAGCCTCCCCCTAAGAGGGCGAGGGTGTTACTCCTCTCTGCGTTTGGATCAAAAGTTTGCAAATATCCTCCTTTAATGCTGGAAAAAATTTCTTATAAAATGCAAGTGGGATAAGGTCAGGCCCGACCGCCTTCCCAGCGATGAGGTCATTGATTGCCCCTTGTATCTCCTCGGGGGAAAAACAAGCTTCCATTGCCGCTGTGTCCTCTGTTGTTAATCTATCAATTAAAGCAGACTCAAGATAATGGTCTATTTCCTCTCTGCATACCCCCTTATTGGAGTTATATAGCTTTTGGTAGAAGTCCTGAAATATCAGGCAAATATCCTTAGGTGTGGTAGCAGTTACCTTCTGATATCAGCTCAGGTATATCCCCTCTAGTTGCTGCCTGTCGGGTTCTAACTGCTAGTATTCGCCCTACTTGTTCGCTGTACTCATATTGGTCCTGCTTCCAGGCCAGAAATGTTCCAGCTGCTTTAGAGGTAATCAGTTCCACCACCGCAGCCTTGGCTAGAGCCAGTTTCTGTGCTATCTCTTTGATGTCGTGCTTAGCAGAGATCGCCTTGACCAATTCTTCCTCTATTATAATGATTGATCTTAGCTTCACCTCCATCTCAGCATTTTCTATCTTATTACGTCTAATAGAATAGCTGATGGTCTCTCCCCTGATACCAGCCTTCAAGGCATCCCAGACTACCCAAGCCTGCGCAGTCCCTCTATTTATTTCAAGATAGTCAATGAGCCAGCTTTCCATGTGTGCCACATATTTGCTATCTTGTAATAGAGCTCGCTCGAATTACCAGCTGGTTGGTTGTGTCTGAGAATTTGGAATTGTGATCTCTAATATTAGGGGGTTGTGATCCGACTTTACCCGTGGCAACCTGTTTATTTTAGAGATGGAGATTAACGTAGGAGAAATCCAAAAATAGTCTAAACGAGCTATAGCCTTATGTGGTGCAGAGTAATATGTGCTGCCTCCCCCGCATGCATTTTGTTTTTCCCACATATCAAGGAGCCCATTATGGTTCATTAATTGAATTAGTGCTCTATGGCTTTTCCTTTTTCGCCCTACAAACCTGTCAGGGTCATTTTTCCAAAGGCTGTTTAACCCATTAATATTAAGATCTCCACACACTATTATTGGGAGAGGCCAATTAGCCATTTGTGTGTAACATGATTTAATATTTCTGGATCATCAACTGTGGGGGCATATATTGAACATAAAGTGAAAGTCAGTCTCTGTGCTTGACATTCTACCATAGCCCAGTGGCCATAAGAGTCTGCAAGTTGTTTTTTAACTACTACTGCATTGGCCCGAGCAAGTATCACCACCCCCGTGTTCTAGTTCCTTGTGTTATGCATGTTAAAAGTTGATAACCCAATTGATCCAAAAAAAACTTGCGAGAGACCTCTACATGGGTTTCCTGTAGGCATATCATATCGGCGCGCACAGTTCTCAAATACTCTTTCACATCCCACATTTCCTTGCGTCATTCAACCCAGATATATTGATGGTGGCTATCTGCATAAAGTTTCTATAAATTTGCATTCTTTCCTCTTATTTACCCTATTCTGATTTTCATTATGAACTGATGATGATGATTTTATCTCTTTTCCCCCCCACACCCAATCCCAAACCCCTCTGCAATCCCTCCCCCCTCTCCCCCGCCACCCTCCACCCCACAAAATGAAGCAAGCAGACTTAAGGTCTCTATGATGGAGTCTGACAGTCGGCCTCCCTTTGCCGCTTTTTGCATACATTTAAACGTTCATGGTGTGCTAAATAAGCCTTCCCCTTGTGTCATCCCCTAAACCAACACCTCGCCCATTTAATACTAAGCCGTGCAGTATCCCGCTCCCCTTTTACCTCCCCCCCTCACTCCGTATACATTCTCATCATTCTGTTTATATAAATACGCCAGTTCTGGGGAGTGAGAGAGAGTTGAGTCAACATGTATCATCCATCTTCTCCCTGGGATGTGGGATTTCTATTACCTGGTTTTAGCATATCCATATAAGCCTTGGCTTGTATATCGGATGTAAAAACCCTAGTATTATTTTTGTAGATGATCTTCAGCCTTGCTGGATTCATTAGATAGGCCTGCAGGCCCATCTGTCGGCATGGTTCCACCAGTTCCCTCAGGCGCCACCGCCTCTCCACTGTAATATGGCAGAAGTCCGGGGTGGTAAAGAATGTCTGATTCTCGAAGGAGCGCTTGGCATTCGGACGGGCTTTAGAATAAACCTCTTCTCTCAGTAGGAAATTCCCAAAGTATATTAGTATTGCTCTCGGTCTTGCTGCTCCTTCCTGAGTTCTAGGTTGGTTTTTCTTCAAAGCCAGCGGAAAGCGATGAACCCTTTGAATTTCCGATTCCCGTTCCCAACGGTTTAATTCAGGGAAAGCTCCATTCATTAGTTTCAGGACATAGGCTCTGATGTTGTCGCCTTCTGTCCCTTCTTCAATTCCCAAAACCCTGAGATTGTTTCGTCTTTGACGATTTTCCAAATCTTCCAGTTTCAATTCTACATCTGAAAACTGTTTATCATTGGTACCGAGCTTAGCTGAGTCTTTCCCTTGGCAGTCATCGAGGAGGCTAGTGCGATCCTCCAGTTGGGCCAGCCTAGTATTAGTATCTGTACAGATTTTGGCCACCTTCCTTACAGCCCTTTGTAGATTCTTAGTTGCCAGCCTGTTCTTTTTTCCCTCCGTTCTTGTCTCTTCTTGTAGTTGCTTGATTGATTCAAGTATCATCCGAAGTGAGGAGGCATCGTCATCTGCCCTTGCCACCACCTGACCTGTTGCTCTGGGTAAATGCCCCTAGTGGCTGAATAATCGTAATTCAATATTGCGTCCAAGTTGGCTCTGCTAGCCCGGCGTTGTTCGCTGCTAATTTTCTCCAGAGAGTGGGAATCTCTCTGTCTCCTCCACAGTCTCTTTTTTCTCATGACCGTGTCCTTATCCTTTGGTGACGTCCCAGTGCCCACCTCTGAGCTGGGAATTGAGCTAGAATGTGATGCGATTTCGCTACCTTCAGCTTCCGAGGGGGTAACTTCCGATCCATCTGTGACTGAATAGAAATTGTCTCCAAAGTCGTGAGTATCCTCGGGGCCACTGGGGCTGCTGCTAGCCGTGATCTCCTGTACTAACGTGTTCGTTGTCAAGAGTTCTCTGCCTGATGGGCCTTCAGGGTCTGCTGTTACACTTTCTCCAGCAAAAACCTCTTGCTGGCCTGGATGATCTTGTATATATTCCTGGGGCTGGGGTGGGCTACAACAGCAGTTTTCTCACCCCCCCCCCATCCTTGTCTGAGGTGATTTCAATGCTTTCACTGTCTTCTGTTATCTCCCCCCATTGTGATCCAGGGATCATTGCCTTCTGTCCTGCCCCAACAGTAATCTGGGCCGCTCGAGAATCTTCCTGTAGTGCCTCCTTCCTTTTAGGGTTTACCACATTTTTGCCTAGTGCCAGTAAGCCTTTTTTCAAGGGGCCAGCTGGGGAGAAAAAGCCTTGTCCTTGCTCTGCATCTGCGGCCTTTCCCCGTCCACGGGTAATTTTCGGCGCAATCCCAGCAAAATCGGCAGAATCAGCGACTCCGAGAATCAATCCAGCCCCCTTAGCTCGCTGCACCGTAGGAATCCCCAGGAGAGCTCTGTTTGCAATGCTCAAGGCTCTGCTACCCTGGCTGTCTCTGTCTCCGCCTCTGCCAGCTCCGCAAGCTCTCCTTTGCTGCACACGATGGCCCTGCAGCTCCCGCAGCTCCACCAGTAGCGCTGTCAGTGTGGACCGGATCTCTATGACCAGCTTCTCAGCCGCCGCAAAAAGATCGCCGCTGTACACCTCTGACATTGGGGGTGAGTTCCGTTTCATTTAGGCTGGTTTTAAATATCGCAGCAGCACACCATTCCTTCTATTGTGAGTCTATCGGCATCAGTAGCGTTCTTGTCACTGTCAGCCAGGAGCCTGCGTCATTTTCTATAGTCATGAGGACTGCCTGGTTTCGAATTTTACAAAAACTTAAGAACAGGATATCTTTATAAGTAATTATATTTATATAACCCTATAAGGTACTAAAACTATACTGTTAGAATGTTATTAGACAATGATATTTACATAATATTTTTTGGGGCCAAAATATTTGATAAACCTAGTTTTGTATTATGTATTAAGAACACTGATAAAGTGTTTATGTTTTTGTGCAAGGACCTACAACATAACAGATTTGTGATGGATAAAGAAAATGCGCAACAGTTTCATTGAAGTACAAAATCTACCTATAACAGGTAGCGAGACTGAATTAGAGGACATCAGTACTGCAGATATCACCTGTGATTTTGAAAATGAAAGCAATGATGCTGATTCTTTGGAAGCTCTGGATGATATAGAGTTACTGGAAGACATACACTCTGAAATGGCAAACCAGCAGTATGATCTCAAAGAAGTACCAGATGAACTCCTTTTAGAAGCTCTGTTAAAATATGAGATGTCTGAAGAATAATTTTATTGTTTAATAATAATAAAGCATTGAGCACAATGTACTAATGCATTCACGGTACTAAAAGTCAAGCACTTATAGATTCAATTACACACTCTTCACAATATTCTATTGATTCAAAGTATGCAAAGTAGGCCTTAGGGCATGGACTGCTTGAAATCCCTATGCACTATGCATACGGTCTTGTATCTACCTGCACACTTGTCTTTTATACCTTCAATTCCCCAGTAAGTATCCTTACACTCCCGCCAAACACTCTGTCACTGCTGTTTCAGTATTGTAGTGACCCTTTCAACAGTATGTGCTTATCCATTCACTCTGCTAAAACTGAAGCACATATAAATTCAGTCAGGCACTCTCTTTCCAGAACTGTAATCATTCAGTCAGTACCCAAGTACTCATGCAGCAAAGTAGGCCTTAGGGCATGGACTGCTTGAAATCCTTATGCACTATGCATGCAGTCTTGTACCTACCTGAACACTTGTTTTTATACCTTCATATCCGCAGTCTGTATCCTTCCACTTCCACCAAATACTCTGTCACTGCTGTTTCAGTATTGTAGTGATCCATTCAGCAGTTTGTTCTAATCCATTCACTGTGCTAAAACTGAAGCACTTATAAATTCAGTCAGGCACTCTCCTTGCAGAACTGTAATCATTCAGTCAGTACCCAAGTACTCATGCAGCAAAGTAGGCCTTTGGACATGGACTGCTTGAAATCCCCATGCACTATGCATGCAGTCTTGTATCTACCTGCACAATTGTCTTTTATACCTTCAATTCCCCAGTCTGTATCCTTACACTTCCACCAAACAATCTGTCACTGCGGTTTCAGTATTGTAGTGAGCCATTCACTGTGCTAAAACTGAAGCACTTATAAATTCAGTCATGCACTCTCCTTGCAGAACTGCAATCATTCAGTCTGTACCCACGTACTGATGCAGGGAAGTAGGTATTAGGACATGCACTGCTTCAAACTTCTATGCACTATGCATGCAGTCTTGTATCCACCTGCTCACTTGTGTTTCACACCTTCCATTCCCTAGTCTGTATCCTTACACTTTGACAAAGCACTCTGTCACTGCTGTTGCACTGTTGTAGTTACTTATTCATCAGTGTGTAGTAATCCATTCACTGCATTAAAAAACTAAGGGGCAGATTTACAATAACTGGCACATCCACAGGGATATGCCAGTTATTGTGCGCCATGCCACCGCTACCATGGATGCGAAGCGTTTACAATGTGGCGCACCATGGGGCAAAAGCGTCACGCATCTGTGCCGTAAAGTCGGCGCATTGCTGGAGTTGCGTCGCAAGTGCAACGCAGCTCCAGCAATGCTCTGGGGCCCTATGCTCACAATGCTGTGTCAATCCTTATGCCTGCTTCAAGCAGGCGTAGGGTTTTGATGCAGCATGGCCCAAAAGTGACTGAGTGAAATCTTGTAGATTTCACTAAGCTACTTTTAGGAGGTGTTCCTGTGCGGAACACCCTCCCCTCCTGCGCAGGAATGCCTACTTCTGGCGTAGGGCTTTACAACGTGGCGCATCTCCCAGATGCATCATGTTGTAAGTACCCCGCACCATGGCGCATCTTTTGCGCCGCTGCTGTGTCACAAAGGTGACGAAATGGAAGCATAAAAGAGGCACAAGGGGGTTGTAAATCTACCCTAAACACTTACAAATTCACCAAGGCAGTTTCAACAGCAGTGCAAATGGGGAGCATAGACTTGTAACATATTTATGCACATATGTTACATTCAAGTGCTTCAGAAGTACTACAGTATACTGTAAGTAAACACCTTATAGACTTATGCTGTAGCACTTCCTTATAGTTCTGCACTTTCACATTCAGCATACACTACTAATGTATTCTCTCATTAATTCATTCAAAAACACTTTTACACACTATCATAGTAATATAGCTCTTTTTTTGACCAGTGAGGTACGTTCATAAAATAACTTATTTTTTGTCTTTTTTGTAGTTTTGTATTTTTGGGGGATTTTTTTAACAGTTTTTAATTTTTTGGGGCTTTTTTAAAGGAAAAAAAGTACCTGTGCAAACAAAAAAGTCTGCAATGGGAACAAATAAACAAAAAAAAATTAACGCTGGGAGCAACGGTGCTCCTGTTTGCACCTGCAAATCAAATCAATTGATTGTTCCCCATAGCACAATGTCTCTTTACAAAATTTGCAAAGAACTATCAGGTCTGCAAAATGGGGACAGATGTCCGGTTGTGGGCTTTAAGATCCTGCAGATCTGCTTGGTTGAGCTGCTGGAGTCTCCTCTCTCACTCTGGTGTATGCAGCACAAGCATAGTTGACTGGATGTTAATTTTGTACATGCTTGCAGTTCTGAAGGAGTAATGTTTACTGGGATTCCCTCGAGAGAACACGGCTGAACAGATCTTGCAGGTAACTTTCGCTGCGTTCACTTTTTTTTCACCTTCTAGGAAGGAAAAAAAAATCCATATTAGTGCCTCCTTCCTCTTTGTGGGTGGGTCTTCTGCCACAAATTCTTCCTCAGAAGAGTGTTCTGAAATATCTTCTTGCTGGGCAGCCATGATGAACATATGGAGTAATAGCTCCTTCACAAAAAGGTGTTTCTTCAGTGAAGGTCAAAGAAGAATGAATAAAATGGGTGGGGTCCTTCAAAATTTAGAATAGAATGTATTATGAACCAATCAAATCTGTTCTTTTGAAGTCACATGGGGTGAGCGTAGGGTGCGCTTACAGTGCGCTTACGTACGACGTACCCCGCAATTTGTGTAATTGCTTTTAAAAGTAATATACGCTTATTAAAACTTAATGAATACTATTTTCATGATTATCCCAGATAATATCTTCCCTTAATATTTATATTAAATACATAAATATATATTTTTAAACATTTAGAAACTTTCGCGGAGTACGCGTACAGGACGCCGTACCAACGTACATGACGTCACGTGGAAGCGTTGATGCGACGCGCACGTCAAAACGTATTCGTAACGTATGCGCGCGTACAGTACGATTACAGATGCCAAGGATGGTGCGAGGTCGGTACGCGTACCATACGTTTACCACAAAAAAATGCAAAAAATAATAAATATTGAAATTAATTTTAATATATTGAAAAAAATATAAAATTTTAAAAATGTTCATTATTTTGCAGTAGAAATATGGAATGTAATTTAAAAAATAAAATAGCTAAAAATTATTAATATAAAAAATGTAGGAAATTAGTATGAAAAAATATATAATAATTGATACATTAAAAAATTGCCATTTACAAAATCTATGAAATCCACTGAAAAAACCATAGGTTTTAGGCATGTTATAGTTAGGAATTAGCATTTAAAAAACCTTAGAAAGTCACTGAAAAAACCATAGGTTTCACACATGTTATAGTTAGCTGGACATTTTGTGTGTATAAGGTAAATCCCAGGTTGATTTGATGTATCCTTTACCCAACCTTTCATACTGGCCTGCTGGTATATACTCTTGGCAATATTTAAACTGGAAAGTTGTTATCGGAATTGTAATTTTTCCGTGTATTATCCATTCAATGACAGGTCTCTCTGACATTGTCAATGGTAATCTCTCAAGTTTTTCAATTCTCAGAATCGTATAGTCTGCTCCTTTTTGTGCCAAACTGATTTGTTTATCAGTAACGTTAAAGATAGAAAATAATGACGATATGTTGATTAGACGCCATGGCACGTAGACTGAACGCAGGTTTTGCAACGTCCAGCCAAGCTGTACAATAGAACGCAATTGGGACTGACCATCTTGTAACATTAGCAAGTCCTGCTCTATTATATCAATAGCAGATGATACAATGCTGTCCAGTGAATATATTCTGGTGAACAGAGTCGTTAACCCATTGTCCACTACAGAAAGTGATTTTTCCAAATTTATACGATCAATTTCTCATATTTTTTCTGCTGTTTCAATTTGCATTACTTTCCAAGCTTCGTTGTATGCGGCGTATATACCGGCCGCTATGAAATGTTTTTGACGCTTTTTGCGTGGTCCCAGTATGAAATCAAGCAAGTCAGCACCGTCTTTAAGTAAAGTCAAGTGTTGCTTAATTTCAGCCAGTGTGGATTTCTGTAGCCACTCAAGGCATAGTTTCCCTACACTGTATGTTGTAACTATCCCTGGATGTTGTCTCTGGGAGTATCTTGGGTCTGGCGTGGTCTGTTTGAACCCCGGTGTTTTGTTCAGGAATCTATCTTGACAGTTATTTGTGTCTGTGGGCTAGATCATCCATTTTTTCCAATCAGGATTTGTTCTGTTTTGGTGTAAAATATGGGATACCTCTATCTCCACATCTGTAGTGCTATTACTATCAGGTATAGGCTTTGGAATAGACGGTTTATTTAAGTCTTTTATCTTAGCTAGGCCAAGACAAGTAGTCTGTTGAATGGTGTCATTCAAAAATATTATTTGCACTGGGATCATGCAGGCTCTAAATAATGCTTCTAGACCTTTTACCCGCCAGTCTTTTGAACCCCAGATGGATTTTGTTTCAATGTTTTTTTTTCCAAAATTCAAAACCAAATGTAGACATTTTGTCATAAAATTTTTCAGAATAAATCAATTTAGTATTTGTCAACATTGTTTTCATTCCTGTCTTATTTAACATTTTAAAATAAAACATTTCTGGATCACTGTCGTTAAACCCTAAGTAGTATTGGAATTTCTCAAAAATGTTTTCGAGCTGCCTTTTGACGGAGTTGGACAATGTTCCCATTGATTATAAGTTGAAACATTTCTAGGCTGAGCAGTTTTATGCAAATAGTGATCACCAAAATGATTATAACAATATAACTCTTCATAATTCGATGAACCCTGCAAATAATCATGTTCTGTGAATTTAGCTGACATTACTAAATCTGACATCATATTATTAATGTTTTCAAAGTCCCAATCATCAGAGAAAGTACTTGGTGTCACAAAGTCACTTAACCCCTTCAGTGCTGATGACAAAGCCAGCTCGTCATGGGTGTTACCTGTGCTGTGCTTATGACAAGCTGGGTTTGTCATGAACAATGGGATTTTAAAAAAGTCGGCACTCTGTGGGAATTGCCTTAGCATTGAAGGTGTTGAGGAAACCTTAAACTGGTGTGGATATTACAAGAGCTTAATCGGGCCATAGATTTCATAATCCGTTTTGTCCCATGCTACCCCACCGGGTATTGGATTGGCTGTGATGTTCACTGATGACAGTTCTCTTTTCACTGATGACAGTTCTCTTTTCTTGATGTGAGAAGATCTGTGAGGCTTTAGGACCAAGTTGATGTTCTGACTTGCTGTGTCCATTGTACTATAAAACCATGATGAGCCAAAGCAGGAGGAAAAGTACACCTAACACAATCCAAAATTCAATCCATGGTGAAATCAGATATGTTTCTTTTAGTTGGTGAAAAAGTTCAGTCATTTTTTCTTTGAAAGTTTTTGTTGCTGGCATTTCTTCATGGTCGCTTGGATCTTCAGAAAAGTCATTGAAATTGATGAAGTAGCCAGAGGCAGTTCTGTCAATTGTTGGAATTGCTTCCTGATTTTCATTAGCTTTTTGATCTTTCTTTGTTTCATTAGCATAGTCTGAGGCTACATCGTTATAGACAGGTGTTTCTTGACGAACTGTTGCAATTTGGGTTTCAAGAGGCACAAGTTCCATGGCTTTGTTGCATAGTCCTTTTTTATTCACTGCAGGTTTATCAAATTATTATTATTATTATATTATTATAAACCATTTTATAACGCGCTCTGCTACTGGGGAGTATCCTGGCGCGGGCTACTGGGGAGTATCCTGGCGCGGATGTGATTAGTCTCTCAGTTTGAACCTCTTGGATTGTAGCACATTTTGGTATTCTGCTATTTCTTGGGAGTCCACTGGGCCTACTACTTATTATCGGCCACATGATTGTGGTTTTACCAGGTCGATGGATACAACTCGGATCTCCTTTTTACCAGCAAGGGGCAGTAGTACAACTGATCTTGTTCTGCTGACAGCTAAGACAGGTACTGCTTTTCTGTAAGAAGGCCCAAATTCCCTCTTCACCGCGATCTTCTCTCTGACTAGATCCACAATCTTTGGAATCCAGACAGGTCTTGCTGGGACAGGTGGTTTTTCTTCAGTGGCTGTTGGCTTTAACTTTATATTACTCAGACTTCTTCTTGTTTCATTTAGGTCCTGTAAAACAGCCAAATGGTCTTTGATATCAAAGGATTTTTCTTCTACCACTGACGTGTATCTAAGTCCTGAATGTGGATTCAAGTACCAAACAATAAATCGTAGGGAGTGAAACCTTTTAGAGAATTTCTTGGCAGATTGTTAAGACTATGTTGGACACGTGTTAAATGTTTGACCCACCCATCACCCGAACCTAATACCCTTGCCATTATAGATTGCTTTATGTCCCGGTTTTTTCCACTACCGCATTTCCCTCAGGATGGAATGGGGAAGAGTACCGCAATGCAATGCCCATGGTGGCCATTGCCTCCTTGTAAGCCCGAGAGCTAAACGCAGGACCCTGGTCAGAATGTAGTATGCCAATTGCGTATGTGCCGATAAAGACTCGCAAATCTTTTATAACAGTTCTGGCGTCAGCTGAGCGCTGGGGCCACATCCAAATGAATCTCGTACAGGAATCCACTGGGACCATGATATATTTATAGTTACCATCCCTTTGTAAGGGACCACAGTGGTCCAGGTAAACACACGCTAATGGTTTATCTGAGATTAGAAGGGGCATCTGTGCTGGTCGTTTCACTGTTGATACTTTCATTCTTTGGCATAGTTCACATTCTAGAACATAGTTCCTAGTTTGTTTTCTCATGCGTGGCCACCAATATCTCTGTTTTAACAACGATATTGTGGCGGAAATACCAGCATGTGCAGAAGCTAGCCCTTCGTGTGCCGCTATAATTAGTCCTAATCTGTGTTCCATGTTTGGAATTGCCCTATCCCCCACTCCAGGGATTCGAGCAAATGGAACAATATTTGCATCAGTTATGTATGAGTACTTTACTGGAAAGCCTTTCAGGAGTGTTTTTCTATCATCTTTTACTGAAGCACTGACAGCTTGCATTATATCGCTGTCTATTTTTGTTTTTGACCGGGTGGTAGCAGCTACGGAAGCCGTTTGCACAGCTGCCTTCGCGGCTTCATCAGCCAATGAATTCCCCGCAACGTGAACGCCATCACGTTGATGACTCAGTGTATGTATCACGTGAGTCTTTTGTAGTTCTTTCTGTAAAAGAACTACCTGTTCCCAAAGCATTTTGTGCTTGATTGTGCCTCCTTTTGCATCTTTGAAGCCGTTTCGAACCCAGTTCTGCAAGTATTCATTGTAAGATTGAACGCAGTAATATGAATCGCACACTATTAGTGTGGGGAATTGGCAATCGGTATTTTCAAGCGCCATCTTAAATGCTAGTAGTTCAGCTCGCTGAGCTGTACAATCTCCTAGAGATTGAGTTTTAGTGACCAGCGGTCTAAATTTTCCTTCGTGCCAACGACCTTTAACAATCGCGCACGCAGCACTGTAAGATTGTTTACCCCCAACTACGGGTTGTGTTGATCCGTCTGTATATATTATACAGCCGTAATGTTCCAGAGGCAGGATTTCGGTCGGCAGAGGACATTCATATTCATATTGGAGAAATTCTTGTGTTTTTAGATTAGGATCAAATTCGTATACCACGTCTGTTGCAGCAAGAGAATTAACCCATTGTATCAATCTCAGTTGTAGAGCTTTAGCATTTGGAATGCTTGCTCTTGTTACTGCTTCTAGGGCAGGTACTGGTGTAATGATTATTATTCGTTTACCTTGTGCCGGGGCTCTTTCTTTTGCTACAGCAGTTTGAACCGCAGTCAGAATTTTTTCAGTAGAACTGAATTTCATTTCAGCTTGTGTGTACTAGCGTGATTTGTAAGCTATTGGTACCGTTTCTCCCTCATTAGAGGTCAGGTACGTGAATCCGCATCTTCCTGGGATGACTCGGATTAGAAGGTTGCGTACGTTTTCGGAAGTTTGCAATTTTGTTTTAGTTAACATGTCTGTTTGCAATGATCTTAAAATTTTTGTGTGTTTCTGAGTCCAATTAATTGGTTTGAAATCAGGTTTTATTAATTCATAGAGAGGTTTAACCCTCTCTGCATAATTTAGAATGTATGTTCTTCCGAAATTCAGGAAAGCTAGTATTGATTGTAAATTCTTCAGCGTTTTTGGAGCTTGGAGTACAGCACACTTCTCTAAGAAGTTGTCTGCTAGGCTTTTGCCTTCACTTGATAATTCATATCCTAAAAACAGGACAGTTAGATGGGCAATTCGTGACTTTTTAAGGTTGAATTTGTAACCCTCTGATGCGAACCCAAGTATTATGGTGTTCACTCTTTTTAAGTGAGTCTCCAGGTCATCATCTGTGAGATAGATGTCATCGACATAAGATAATGCCTCATCATCATATATTTGTAGTAACTCTGTTACCCTTGCTGAGAATAATGCTGGGCTATTCTTGAATCCATGTGGGAGTCAACAGAAGTGTTTTTTTGCGACCCCATTATTGAGAAAGCGGTCAAATACCTGCTTTCAGGTGCAATGTTTTGACAAAAGAATCCATTAGAGATGTCTAATGTCGTTTTATATTTTTTGCGGACGATGTTATTCATTAGTGCTGCACTGCGTGAGTTTTGTACTGCAAATGTTTTGCAGCAGGAGTTTAAGTGTCTGTAGTCCAAAACTAGACAATATGAATCATCTGGCTTGGAGACAGGAAACAAAGGATTGTTCATTTGTGAGGTGCATGTTTCAATCACCCCCTGATATTCAAGTTGATCTAAGATCTCCCTGACTTGCTTTTTAGCTTCTTGTTTAACTGGGTACTGCCTTTGTGCAGTGGGTTGATTTTTTAACTGGACTTTGTGGTGAGGAGAATCCTCATCCCAGCCTACATGATTTTTATATAATGCAGGAGCTTGGGCCACTGCCCATTTTCTTGCAAATGTGTATTTTTTATGAATTGGAATATGATTTGAGAAGGCAGGCATAATCATTTCTTCGCCATGAGGGCACTCCCTGACAAACTCTGGTGGCCAGTCTTTCTCAGCTAACAGGATGTCATAGCCTTTCAAAAAGTTATCCCAAAAGAGACTGCTTACTTTCCTAGTTTTGTCCCCCTCTATACGCAATGTTATTTCGTATAATTTATGGGGTTTGCTAACCCTGGTGTCTGCAGTTTCCACTTGAATGTATTCATTCGTGTCCACTGTCTCCAGAAGATTCATCAGGATCTTGCGAGCTATTGTTACTTCTGCTGCACTGTCTAGCATTGTCTGGGCCCACTCTCCGTTTTTCAGTTGTGTCCTCAGTATCCTCGGCATGTTTAATTTTAATACTAACTACCTTCTTTCTTGGAAATTGTAATTTTTTACTTTGATGAGCAGGTTCCTTGTCTTTGGACTTGGCGGGCTCTTCTTTGTGTTCTGACCGTCCTCTTCTTTGTGTTCTGACCGTCCTCTTCTTTCCGATTTCTGTGAGGAAGTCTGAAAAGATCGAGAGGGACGTGTATCAATATCTTAATATCTATCAGGTTTTCTCAAATTATCCCTATTTCTAAGGTTGTATCTTTTTTCAGAGGGCTCCCTTTGGGGAGACTTGCTTCCTCTTTCTGGAGATCTATCTCTACGTTGAGGAGACCCTCCTCTAGACTGAAATCTTTTTTCTCTGGGACTGGATTGTTTATTACCCTCCCAACTCTTTTTTGGAGTGTTTAAATTATTTTTAATAAAGGTTTTTTCAGGTTTTTCAGTTAGTTGGGGTTTTACTGATTTCCCACCCAAACTATCTCTACCTAGTTCTTCATCGTATTTTTCTATGATTCTGGCAAGTTCAAATGGTTGGTCTGCTATATCTGTTTCTTTCAATTTCTGCAGGTATGTTATATCATCCATTGCCAATTGAACTAATTCTCTATATGCCTTTGTTAATTCTTTTAGTTTAACTAAAAGTTCTTTGCTTGACTTTTTTTCAATGTCGGGCTGTGGTGTGTAGTTGGCTAGAACCGGCCACGTGGCTCCTGGTCTACCTAGTGGACCGTGCCTGGTGATGTGATTTTGATGTTTTAGGGCACCTTTAAACCAGAGCAGGTGCTCTTGGTAAGTTAGTGGGATTTCAACGTCCTCGAAAGGAGTGTATTCATCCAGAGGTTCCTCTAGTTTGTAATAGTGGAATTCTTGTGTTACAGCGTTTGCTGCTGGAAAGTGTATCCATGAATAGAATACCTCTGTCTGCCGATATTCATGGGCCTCTGCCTCGAATATGACTGTACCACCTCTTGATGACAGTCCATTTTCTATAAGTTTAAGAGTTATAGTTCTTCTTATATTTGCCGGGATGATTATTACACCCGGTTCATTTTCATTAAACCCTGTAACATCGAAACTCGGTTGATTCGCATCTACTGCAGCTCCACCGGTTTTGTTGCTGTCGCCGTTAGTTGGCATTGTTTTAATGAAAGTTTGCAGAGCAGGTTTCCAAGGAAACAAAGATTAGGTGCACAATATTTTGGAACACTGTATCCTTCAACGTTGACTAAACCAAAAACTAATACATAGGAATCTCTTCCTACTAAGTTCCGGCGGATATTAACCTTTTACCCACTCCAGACGTCTTTTGGAGTATTTACGGGAAAAGGGTCTGTGTGAAAAAGCACGACTGAGTAACTCTAGTGTCTTGCGTTAGATTATCGCCTTACCAAACGTTGGGCGCCATGTAGTGTAGTTCCTATATTCCCAATAGGCTCTGCGCATTGGAATAATATAAACAGCAGTGTAGACGTAGGACTGAGGTCGACTAGGTCTCTACTGACTATATTAGACTTAATAAAGTTTTGCCAGCTAGCTCAGAGGTCACTAGAAACTTTCTCGAATGTTCAGGAAAGAGTTAACTCTCCTGACCTAGACAAGAAGGGATTAGTTTCTGACAACCGCATAAACATGACAACTTTGCTCTCCTCAGAATAAAGAGTGTATCTCTAGAGTCGTGTGAAAACAATAGACAGCTATTTCACTCAGTCAATCGTGCATACTTAGTTTCACCAGAGTACAGAGAAATAGAGAGACGGGCGTTTTCAATAAAAGTTGTTATTTATTGAGCAGTCTTCTTTCTCATGCAAGAGAAATGAATTGCCATGATTGCAATACTTATCATAAAGTAAAGTGCGTACAGTAAAAGTAGTATTATGAAATAATACTGTAAAAGCATTGATATGGTTTCTTAGCCATATGATACTTTGAAATAGATAAAATATGTACATACATAAAAACATTGACTAACGTACTCAACTGGTGCATCTAAATACGCCTACCCCGGTGTACCTGACCTAAGCCTAATACGTGGGAAGGAGTAAGTAAGTAGCAGTTTAAGTTAAGTTGGTTTTTGCCAAGGAATCTGAATCAAGAATTCTTTTAAGGGTTTAGTCAGCTCCGTACCTTGGTTCTAGAATGAAGGAGGTCTTGTATCTCTCTTTCAGGACTCGATCGCCCAGCAACCCTCAAGGGTGACTGGAAACACCGGAGCTGGAATTTCTCGGCAGGAGAAAAGACAGCTTCTCTCTCAGTGCGTCAAAAGGGGAGGGGCGGCGTCCTTCGGCTTTGCATCAGCTGGGCTTCCGGGCAAGTAGATAGCCGCTCTGCTCCAAACCACCGTGTGTTTGCTTAAGGCAACGTTGGTATATTTATACCTGAAAGGTGCCGGGTTTGACGTAAGGTTGGACATAAGACGTCACTAAGAACTAACAGTTCATTCTGGACTCCAGGAGTTCTTGTTCAAATCAAAACAAAAGCAGGGGGATTTCCCGGGCTGCTGGAGGCTTGGTTTGTTTAAAGAACGCGTTGTACTTTCTAGGAGTCTAAGGGGAGTAGCCTTGCCGTATTTGGACTGCATTGGCTACTACTAAATATGGATATGATTCTTATGCCTTTATAAGGATATAGTTTGTTATAACCACATAAGGGCATAAATCGGGAATATCGAATTTGGGTCATAGATAGAAACACAACAATGACTCTTGTGTGCACTCGTTTGGAAGTGGTTCAGCTAACAGAGGACCTGTGTTTTGGAATATATATATATATATATATATATATATATATATATATATATACATATATATATATAAACAATCCGAGCCCATCATATGTGTGGTGAGACGAACAGGGTACAGACCACCAGACATTGAAGATTGATATTCAAAGAGGTGCTTTAATGATATCACAGCACATAGTTTAGTTCAGGCTACTGCCTGCCATGATGCATTTCGACCATCAGAGCGCGGTCTTGATCACATGACACACTGCCAAAATACCGTCATTTAAATAGTGAAAACAAACACAAACCACAGTGCAATACGACAAACAGAGCTCATAGACATAATAAACAGATTTTGGTGTTGATGCACACAAATGAAAATATTGTGGTCATGAAGACATTACAAAGTATACAAAAAATACAATATTTGATCTTTGACGTTGGAAATAATGTCATGCAATTCTACAACATGATTATTGATAATAGGAGATCATAATTATTGATTTATAGATAACAGTGTGGCAACACAGATGGATTGTGAGTACAACAGTACATTAATTAATTCTTAAAGTGCAAGTGCTGAATTCTCAAAGTGCTAGTGCAAAAAATGTCCACTTATATTTGGAACAATATAGCAAATGAACAAGGAAAACACACTGTTAAATTTGATAATAAATATAAAACCTCTGATAAAAGTATAATCAAAACAGTTGTAGCAAAACGACATTCTTATAAGAAAAATTGAGCAGCAATTGAAAACTCAGTTTTTCGAATAGTCAAGGAGCATAGATCTAAAGTACAAGTGCAAAAACATTAAAAACCACCATAAAGTACAATCGGTTAAAGTGCTGTTCAAAGAGATGAAAAATCTAATAACAACTGCCCATAAATTTACATTAAAAAAACGCAAATCTGATAAAGAAATGGCAAATAAGGACTTAAACGTAACAGAGTCACATATTGCCTGGAAATTAATGTAGACACTTGATTAAAGCTGTCACTAAATAGACGTTATAGGCCAAATCGGGAGTTCCACATAAAAATGGTAAATTTACAGAGACGACCATAACAAATTTATAAAAAGTTACACCTACCCTCAGTGGTATTTAATCCATTTGCCATTTTGGTGTCGAGTGCAAGAATAAAGTGGGACTCCAACTGTCTAAGGCGCTTTTCTTGATTACCTCCTCAACGTGATATAGGAACATCACCAATGACATAGTATCTGAGCTCATTAAGATTGTTATCATGAACTAACTTGAAAAGACCGGCTACAGGATAATTAGGATCAGAATTGACCACTACCCTCAGATGTTGTAAAATTATGTTAAGAAATTGAAGCTTGGTGCTGCCCACATATTTGAGACCACAAGAGTATTCTCAAATTTAGACTGCAAATTCAGTGCGACAAGTGTAATGTTCCTTGATTTTAATGGGTTTGGTGCTGAATGCAGTAGTGTATTCGGAAAAGTTTACACCAAATTTGCAAGCACAACAGGAATTACACTTTAAAAACCCTGTTTCGCTGGATAGCCATGTTAGTCTAGGAGTGATCCCCGGGCTATTCTTGACTGAAGAGTTTCTCATCGATGTGCCACTTCTGAATGTGATGGAAGGTTGTTTTGGGGAGAATTTGCCTTAAGGTGATATCAGCCTGTGGGCATAAATAATGCGCTGATTCTGTCTCTCTTGCCTGCTGAAGGTGGTGATCAACCTTATATCTTGAGTGTTGTCAGAGATGGAGTTAACATTTAAGGTGACACCTGGTCTAGTCATATCAATGTTAGTGGATGACAAACAATGTTCCTAGTATGAGTATTGGCTCTAGAGAGGGCATTGATAACTGTATTGTGATTGCACACACGGTAAATGAAGCTTTTAACCGCTTTTTGTTGGCACTGCTCGAGGACGATATCAGAGCTGCAAATATGCCTTATTATTAACAATTCACCGTAGGGAATGCTACGTATCAAGTGTCGTGCATGTGCACTGCTCGCATGTATCACCGAATTACCAGCCATAATTTTTCGGTGGAGTTTGGTATGGATCTCTCCTTTGTCTACTTAGATCTGCACATCCAGAAACTCTACACTAAGATCAGTGATTGAAACTGGGAAATTCAAATTTAAATCAGTGGCATTGATAGATGCTACAAACAATTCTCCCTCTTCTCTAGTGCCTTTCCATATTGTAAAAACATCATTGATGTAATGCCACCAATGAATGACGTGTGAATCCCATGACAAATTATGTACTATTCTGAGGACAAGCTCCTCCCACCAGCCCACGTGGAGACACGTGTAGCTGGGGGAGAAGCATGCCTCCATAGCCACTACTCTCAATTGATGGTACAGGTCCCTGTTAAACAAGAAAAAATTGTTATTCAAGCAAAGTTCAATCATTGACACAATCATGCGATTATGTTCGTATAAGTGAATGGATCTTTAATTGAGGAAACATTGGGCAGCTGTAATTCCATCAATATGATTGATACTTGTGTAAAGGGAAGAGATGTCCATCACCAGAAAAAGATAATTGTGTTCCCATTTTGTTGCCTTTAACTTTCTGATGAAGTCACTAGTATCCTTAATAAAGGACAGTAGACCAAAAACGAAATCCTGTAGAAACTAGTCTATGTATTTTGACATTGATTCCACTAGACCCTTTCTAACAGAGATGATGGGCCTCCCAAGAATAGGAGTAATGCCTTTATGGACCTTCGGGAGAAAGTGTAAGACTGGAGTAATCGGATGATAATTTCAAAGGAAATTAACTCCATTTATGGTAAGCATTCCTGATCGTTTCCAGTGGTTCAGATGATCGAACACAGTCTCTTTCACTTTGTGTAGATCTTGCATAGATGCTTTCCCATAGCATAGAATGTCTCCCAAGTGTCTGAGCTCCTCTTCCAGATATTGCTGTCTGGGCCAAAGGACAATGTTCTTGCCCTTATCTACCTTATTTATGATGATTTCATGATTATCTCCTAGTTTTTCATGAGATTCATATATTACTAATGTAAATGCTTTATACGTTGTACTTTGTGTTTCATAGTGATATTGCATTTTTTTAGATCTTCAATCACAATGTTGCTGAAAACATCGATGGCATCTTTAGGCATGAAAGGGACAAATTTGGAAGAGGGGCGAAAATGACTACTTGCTGTTTTGTTAATAGAGATACCAGCTGCAGAAAGATCTTGTTGAGTGTATATAGGATGTTGCCAGGGCACTGATGGGGATATTTTCCCGATTGGGATTCCCCAAGGAGGGAGTATCTAAACAGGGTTCTGACTTCATATCTCAGTACATGAAGTCTATGTGCGACAAGTGTTGGAAAACATAACATTTCTCAACACCCTACCATCCCCAAACCAGGGGCCTTTTTGAGAGATTCAACAAAACCCTCAAAGGCATTATCAAAGGGCCTGTCAGCGCCATTGATGCGGAAATGTGGCATTCTCTTGCCATGACTGTTGTTTGCCCACAGTGGGATACCACAGAACGAGGTTGAATTAGCACCCTTGGAACTTCAGTATTGCTACCATGTGAGAGTACCTTACAGCCTCGTAAAGGAGGCCTTCTGGATGTTGTCAGTGACGTGCTGGCACTCCTCGCCCAGTGGAAGCACTTCTGAAAGAAAGCAAAGGAGAATATAGAAGCCAGCCAATAGGTTATAAAACAGTGGTATGACCAGAAGGCCACGTTGGCTAGAAATTGTGGGTGATGGAGCTTGTGAAGCCCTGTGTCTTAGCAGACTGATGGTCTGGGACCTATGAGATGAAAGAGCCCAAGGGTGAGGTACCTACCTGTTTGATCTCAAGACCCCCAGGAGCTGTTTATGGGTTTTGCATGTAAATTGCCTCAAACACCACTTTGAGAGCTCTGAGGTTACCATGCTCCTGGTCACAGGTGATGGAGGAGAGGATGAGAGAGATCCTCACCTCGGCCTTCATTTTTCCAAGGAGCAGGATGGGTCAGTGGAGGGTGTCAGTGTCTCCCTGCCCTTTTCCATTGAGCAACAGAGGGAGTACCACCAGTTTTTAGGGAAGTTTGCCTCTCTCGTTTCTCTTACCCCATGGCTCACTACATGTTAGACCCCTTGGTATTGACACTGGGGACAGTATGCCTGTGAAGAATAAGATCTATGGGATATCTGACAAAGTGAGCACCAGCATTATGGAGGAGTTTTCCAAAGAGCTGGAACTGGAGATTATTGAGCCCCCCCAGCAGTCCTTGGTCCAGCCCAATGGTGCTTGTCCCAAAAGCAGCCCCTCCAGGTACCACCCCAGAACTCTGGTACTGTGTGGATTACCAACTGCTCAAAGCAGTCATCAAGACTGACCCTCACCACATGCCCAAATGCTGGTATTTCATATTTCCAAAGCTGCTAAGCTCATTGATCAGTGGAGGGTGGTAAAGTGTCTTAGCATGTTTGATCTTTTGTCAGAGTATAGGTAAATCCTCCAACTGAGGGATGCAAAGAGTGGTCTGAGCTCTCTACCTCAAAAGGCTACTTTCAGTTCCCAGTGAATAACGTCCCTGCTACCATCCAGAGTTTGGTTTACCAGCTTCTCGCTGGGTTAGAGTACTTCATCGTTGCTTACCTATATATCATTGAGCTCTTTAGCTGCAGCTGGGAGGACCATTTGTGCCAACTCAGAGAAGTGCTTCAGGCTCTGAAGAGGGCAGGCCTCACCATCAAAGACAGTAAGTGCCTGATAGGGCAGGATTGCTCTACTTGGCTCACCAAGTAGAAGAAGGCAAGTTGCAGATCCAAACTATTCTTACTTGGGAAAATCCCAAGACCATGACAGAGCTCAGGCCTTTCATGACCTCACTGGTTATTACAGTAGATTTATCAAGGAGTATGATTCAATTTTCGCTCCCTTAGCAGAACTGACCTCAAAGAAATAGCCCAGAAAGGTGATCTGAACAGAGGTATACTAGACCCCTTTGACACACTGCAGAAGGCCAAGTGAAAAGTACCCATGCTAAGGGCCACCAACGTCTCTCAGGAATTTATCCTGCAGAAAGATGTCTCAGACGATAGTATAAGGGCGTGCTGTCACATTTAACGGAAGAATATCTAGATCAAACAGTACCATTTATAAGCAGCAAGTTACTTCCCAGAGAACAGAGGTGGGATGCAATAGAAAAGAAGGAATTTGCAGTGGTCTGGGAACTGAAGAAGTTGAGACCATACATGTTTGGGACTCACTTCCAAGTTCAGACAGACCACAGACCCATCAGGTGGCTAATGCAGACGAGGGATTTGAATCTCCAACAGGTGGTCCATCTTCTTAGATTACAGTGGAGCATCACCCAGAAACATACCACACAAGTGCAGATGGTCCCTCTATGATGCTGGATAGTTCTTCTCACTATCAGCTGGGGGGACACATGTTAGACCTGACATCCTTTTTGTGGTTTTGCACAAACGTTTTCCCTTCAATCTTCTAGTTTTCATGACTTTTTGCTGGCTTCAGAACTCTGCACACTGCTATTCAATGCTAAAGTGCTTGCACTCTCCCCTTAAAACATGGTGAAATTGACTTACACCCAACTGGCACAAATAAATTACTTATACATCCCTAGCAAAGTGGTACTAAATGTACCAGGGCCTGTAAATCCAGTGCTACTAGTTTGCATGTGGAACTGGTTGTGTCATCTATTTGCCAGTTTTAGGAAGTTGCCTTTTTTGTCCCAAACAATTGATGCCTGCATCCTGTATCCTGGATCACATGACTATGTGTAGCTGGTAGTGGATCTTGGTGTATTCTCCGCAGGCAGTGAGACACCATGGAGGCTAGGTGATATCAGGATGTGCCATTTTGTCCTAACAATGGGGAGAGGCTGTCACCTTCCACACTTGCACATTAAAAAAGGTTTTTTCCACTAGTCTTTTGTGTCAACAGACAAGCTGGGGCAAGGCCAGGGAGGAAGGAAACCTCACACCTCTGGGGGTGGACACTTCCAGAAAAGTCTACTACTTTAAACTGGGCCACAGGTATAAATAGTGGACCTCAGACCCCAACTGTTCAGTACACATCTAGACCCTCAGAAGACTCATAGAGGAGCTGCTGTACTGATTTGCTTTGCTGCAAGAAGTACTGCCACTCTTTTGCCCTGTTGTGCTGCCCTGCTGCCCTCCTGCCTAGGTGAGAAGGAAAGATTAAACCTTTATCTTGAAACCCAGGACAGCCAGGTGACACCAAGGGCTAGTTGGATGGACACCTGATCAAAACCTCAGGTGCAGAACAGGCTCGAACCACCTTCAACTCAGAGCCTGGACTATGTAAGGTGTGAGTCACACTCTTCCAAGTTTTGCCACCCCAGTTCTGGACCTTTAGAAGGGGGCCTGACCATGCCCTGCCAGTCCATTTGAGGTTGCAGCAGAACTGATACAGAATGACGCATCGCCTCACAAGACTCCACATTGGAAACATTGTGCAACACATCTTCAATGCAAGACTTTGCATCACAGCCGACTGCCCCTCAGAATCAGTGCTGCCTGACACATCTCTTCTCATAGGATTTTGCATTGTCACTGCAGCTTCTCATAACTGCTGCTGCAAGATGCATATCCAAGCAAAGATCTGCCATTGCCACCCCGATTCCTCAGAAACACCCTGGGCAACACATTTTCATGCAAGGACCTCGCATTGTCCCAGCAGCTCCCTTAGGAACGCCCCTAATCGTAAATCCGGTTTTGTAAAGCGCAAACTACTCATATGGGTCTCAAGGCGCTGGGGGGCGTTGTGGAAATTAAGTGAGCTATTGCCCTGTGTGATGCATCTTCACACAAGGACTTTTTAGCACCACTGCTGTGTGACACATTCTCAACGCAGGACTTCGCACAGCTCCTCAACCAGTATTTAAGGTACTTTGCTGAGTGGACCTAAGGTGTCCTTGTATTTAACCACACTCCATTGCAGTCAGCCTGAACCTGTGAATTTGTCCCAGTCTGGGGAGATCAGATAACCATAGTTGGCGCTTTGTGCATTTTGGGATCATTTTCCCTTAAATCTCTAAAATTGCATGTCTACAATTCTACTGATTGATCTTTTGATGTTTATCAAATTTAAATTGGTGTGGGATTATTCTTGTGCCAGTTTTTTACTTTATTACTGTGTTAAGTGCTCTATAAACTTTACACATTGCCTATAAGTTAAGCCTGAATTCTTTTGAGCTTAGTTACCATAGGCTTAAGCACAGGTGACTTTGGGTTTTTGTGCGACTGCACCCAGAAAGGATTGTGGTTGCTGCATGAGTAGGGCTTCACCCCCTCAACCAGAAACCCATTACAAGTACCATCACATATATAAGCCCTATTATAACATGTTCAACTTAACATGTTTTAACCCTACGTGACAAACATATTTTCCAGTTTCAAATTTTCTAAGCTTCTATTTTACAAAAGAACACACTTTATTGCATTGTTAATAACTATCATCCTGAAATGTACCACACATTCATGAATATAAAAAGGAACAAAATCCTCTTTTTTCTTGAGGACTTGCTTTTAAAGGCACTCCCAAATCAATAAAGAAAACTTTAAAAAACAACAATGTATGTTTTTTCAATTGAATTATTTTGTATTTTTTATGTTGAATTATTTTTCTTTCACATAGCATTTTAAAATTCTATGTCATTCAGGCTGTGTTCATAGTGGAGTAACTAACAGCAAAATACAACAATAACATGTTGTTTTCTTTTATTAAATATGCAGATGTTGGCCAAATATACGTAGAATAAACAGATCCAGTGAATAAAATGACCACAGTAATGTGGAAGGTACATGTAGAAAAGGCCTTCCACTGCCCAAAAAAGACTTTATTTACTGAATGACTGAGATTATCTTGATGTGAGATATAAGGGTAAAAATAAATGACATTATGAACACAATGACACCAATTATGTTGGAAAGTGCCGCTATAATGCCATGCTGGTGTACGAAAATGTCATAAGGCTCTAACTGCACAGAAAGAGTTAATGATTGTATGTGACTGTGAGAAAGTCATCATTTTGGCCCTGATTAACCCCACTGTTTGCTTGGTACTGGTGCTAAATGACTCCGACTCTGCCCTGGGCTCTACTTACCAGACCCATGTCCAGTGATTTGCTGTAAAGGTATATGGTGGTTACACTTCACAGTGACAGGCCCTTGTAAGACCCTAGTGAATAATAAGGCAAGGGGGATTAAAAAATACCTATACATCCCCAGCAGGGAAGGGAAGTTTAGAGGCCCAGTAGATTCCCTACATGAGATTATCCACTGCTGTGGACCCGCTGTTATTTTAAACGCAGTTCTGCTTTGCAGACTGTCTTTAAAATTAAATGATATACTAATTCGACATTGGAATTAAAGGTACTCACGAAGTAGGGATAGAAAGGATTATAGAGAACTTTCTTCAACTTCTTTTTTGAGTTTCCCCAGGAGTTGAGGAACTGCTTGCTCCTTGTTCAAGAAGTCTCAGGAACAACAAAGACTTCAAGTTCATCTGCTGCCAGAACTGGGAACAGTGTGTTTTATGCTGCAACAGAAGGAAAAGTAACCCGATGCCGTTAACGAAGCCACTGTCTGCTCTGTGTCCTGAAGGCACTGTAAAGGGCAATGCCATACTTCTCATCTTTGTCCTGGTCTCACTGAGGACGTCATCCAATGCCTTGCTTCATGACGCACCCTGGTATCTTTGCTGATGCCACTCCATGCCGACACCGATGCTGCTGTTTGCACTGTGGTTCAAGGACACCTGTCGTAAGCCACACAATGCCCTGCACTCATCCCACCCTGCAGCCTTGGCCCACCGATGCCAGCAGCATCGACTCCAGTTCATCATCTGACAACAGTTGTTCAGCAACAACAACGCCGCTGCTTGCACCGTGACTTGCCAGCACTGCGTGGTGCATTGCATCACTGTATACTGCAGCATGGTCTCACCAACACCTCTGGATGACCATCATCGGTGCCGGTGCTTGCACCTTAGTTCAAGGACACAGCTTATAAGTCACACAATGCACCGCGCTCATCCCGCGCCAGCCTTGGCCAACTGATGCCAGTGTCATCGACTCCAGTTTGTCAGCTGATGACAGCTATTTAGCAACAACCTGTCAGCACCACACCCGCACTGTTGCACTTCACAATTTAGTCCTGATGCCTGCTGAAACCGTCACTCTCGACTTCAACCACAAGGAGTTCAAACTGCAACGCATGTGATTTAAAGGGCCACTGACTCCTGCTCCGACCTCCCGAACTGACGACTGCTGACTGTTAGGTGGCACTCACCTGCTCTCCAGGTTGTTTTACCTTGACGACGAGAACTTCTGGAAAATAGCAGCATGACAGTAATGACTGAACACTTCACCGTCACTCTGAAAGCTCCCAGGGGGGAAGGGGATGGGACGAGAAGCAAGACAAGAAAAAATGAAGATTCCAGGTGTCTTTGTTTGGGACAGGAAGTTTTCTGGACTTTTCAGTGGGCTGGGATGGGAATTCTTCAAGAAGTACTAGGAGACCTTGAACCTTCCACTGTTTGTAGAGAATGGAAGCTTGCATTCAAGACTAAGTTCCCAATTACATAAAGAATAAACAACATGTAGATGTAATTGTCGGTCTAACATAAATTAAATTATCATCAATTGTGAACAACAACCTCCTGTTCTTTCTTACCTAATAACTGTTTTGGTTGGACAAGAAATACGGACAGTTATTCACAGATACAAAGATACATCTTATCTTGGATGGGTAATCCGAAATAAACAATGCAATTGTTACTGTCCAATTACAATAAATACAAATAGCCTTGGTCTATAATTGTGCATCTCACAGAACACTAATATCTGAGTTCGGTAGTCAGAAGTCATTAGGTGAGACTCCGTGAATTTCTGTTGTAGTTCCTCAGTATTGTTAACATCAAAATATGGGAAACAAAATAAATAAAATACAACAAACAATAGTAATGTCTTTCTCAAAATGTTTGTGGAAGTCACTGATTATTGACAGTTCTTGAGCCTTCATTTCTGGATGCCCTTATTTTAGGACATTTTGGTTAAACGTCACCGCAATGCAAAACTGACTGTGTAGACTCCCAAATTGTTTGAAAGCTTGATTTAACTCACCATGATATGCAGTACTTGAATTACCGCAATTTACATTTTGCGTTGCTGGTCTTATCTAGGACATACGGGAGCCGAAGAATCGGATCAAGAAAGCTGAGGAGGGCAACCAGACAACTGGAAACTGAAGGGGAAGTCTTGCCTGTGGAGGAGCTCAGAGAGCAGCAGTGGCCGGTAGTGGGAGTACCGGCCGGGTGGTGTCGTGGGGAGGGGGAAGGGCAGGGTGGGGGGTAGTAATATATGGATTACGGACCTTAAAAAATGCAATGCAGTGCACGCAGAGAAATTCATTTTATTTATTTATATGTTTACTTACCTGTTAAGGTCTGTAATCCATACATTACTACCCCCCACCCTGCCCCTTCCCCTCCCCACGTCACTGCCCGACCAGAGAGAAATTCCCTCGGAGACCGAAGAGGTAGAGATCCAGCCACTGGATGGAGCTGGAGACAGGTAAGTGAGCGGGGAGCCGAGGCAAAGCGCTGAACGCGATGGAAGCGGTTTAAATACCCTCTCTAGTTGCAGTTGAGTTTATTTGAATAAATGTTGCACACATGGGTATGCCACTTGTCAGTTAAAGCATGTGAGCTTATTTGCATTTTACGATGCACTTGATTTCTGCAGCTGCTTGTTCTTGTTTCAGGGAATTTTAAAATACATGTGTTGTTTATTTGGACTTTACAATACACATGCTTTCTGCAGATGCTTGTCCTTGCTTCAGGAATTTAAAATACACATGTCTGTTATTTGTCCTTTAACGTGCACATGCAATATTCAAAATCTCTTAAAAGTTCGGTAACTTACACATAAACAGAAAGACTATGGTACAATATAACATCATGGTATAAGAACCTTTCTTCGAACAAATATAAGCATATACTCTACCAGTAATGATCAAACCATACAACTTCCTTTATGTATAACAGCATATCATGCTTAAGATATAACTTGCATGGAGAGGTTCATATCAAATTGGATGACATTAAGCAAGGCAAGCATGGGAGAGCGGACCTGTAACACTGACGCAGACTCTTCGGAATTCAACAAGTGGTCGGTGATGCCCTGCATTTATAAAAATACTAGTTTGCAGGTCTTCCCAATGCCGTAGCCGGCCCATGGCACTGTGGTCAGTCATATATGTTTGGATTTGTTGTTCACAATGCTGTGATAGTCCCGGATGGAGCTATCGACTTCAAAGAACTGTAATTCAAGTCTTTTTATGCTTGTTAATAATTTTGAGAACTGTGTGGTGGATTTTTATCAGTCTTGGTCTTGTTTTGAACAGATAAAATAGTGGATATTTTCTAAAGCTGGTGTGGTTTCCTTTTGCAGTGTTTTCACAGAAATACTGTTGGTTATGTGCAAATGCTTTACACACTGCCTCTGAAATAATGCTGACTGGTCGTGCCAAGCTACCAAGGGGGTAAGCAGGGGTTATTTTAGAAGTGTATCCTGCTTATCCTGACCAAGAAGATGGGCTCATACTTGGACAGGATAACAACCTGGCAAATCGAGACCCCCACTTCTGAAACTGAAGAAGCAAAAAGCAGGAGGGAGGAGGGGCGGCCAAACTGGTCTTCAAAAGGAGAATGACACTTTAGGACTGTACAGTCTCACACCCACATCCTGTCAACCCAGCCACACAGGAGTCCCGTTATTTAGATTAGGAAGAGGGATGAAAAGGGAGAGTTAGGGAATCTTAGCTTTGCCAGTGGGTTGGCTATTTTGTCCCACCTCTGAGGAGAATATTTCTACATGTTGGATTTCAAAAGAATGGTGTTTTCTTGGACAATAATTTGCCACACTTTGGAGGAAGTGGTCATACACTTTGAAACCACACTGCATTCCATTGGTCAGGGGCACCCCCTTGCTTGAGACTCAGAAACACAACATAAATATGGAAGATTTGCCATGCAACTCAGGTCCCTGTCTGGAATAATCAAGAGAAATAGGACTGCCCTGCTGGAACCCCTAGTCTTTATACCAAGAGGACTGCACTCATAAAGACTGCAACTGCTACACACGTTGGAACTACAGACCTAAGGCCTTTACTTTGCTTCAAAAGGATTATGGAGGGACTCCTTGAAAGCAACAAATACAAATGAGATAGACAGACAGACTCAAAAAGCCTCACTTATGATGGTTGTTTCACATAAGGGATAGCAGATGGCCACCCAGCGATCATAAGCCAGCACAGAGAACAGAAGAAATTCTGTAGATATCATATATTTGAAGCCGACATTGAAGAATATACCTGCCCTCCAAAAAAAACTGGGACAAAATTTGTAGAATACAATTGAAGTGCAACTGATGTCAATAATGGACAAGTGTGCAACGAAAACAAACATGGAAGCATGCAGATAGGGGTTAGAATATATACCTACCATCGAACAAAAGTTTTCAGTTATTGTTGTCTGGAAACCTAGTACAAAAACAACAAAAATTTGGAAATTGTATCTTTGGAAAATCTGGGAATCCAACAATTAGGACTTGATCAGTTTCCATTTTTCCAGCCATGACGAAAAATAACATGAAAATAACAGAACTATGAATGTATTAACTGACAACAGGTTCACAGATGTAGGTTTGCTTGTCGGAAACATGACTCTTGCACTTTTGCGGAGCTCATTATGTTTTCACTGTTGTGGAAAAGAGTTCTCATAGAATACTGAAATAAGCTCAGGCCGCACTCAATGAAGAGATGATGTGTGGCTTGATTATGAGCTAAGGTATTATTTATGGCCTCTGATAAATAACAATACCATGGGGTTCATTATTTATTGGAGGAATACAAATACCTTTTATGAGTTCATGGGCAATAACCACCAGATTTTTTTGTTTAACACACCAAATTCCAAATGATTCTTTAAATACCATGGTGCCATATTTATGTAGAAGTCATGTAGTGCAGCAAGTCACGTCGCTGCACTGCATTGTTTGACGGGAAAAGGGCAGTTATTAACACAATATGTTATGTTATGTTAAATAAACTCAAGAGGCACATAGCTGCCCCAACAACAGAGCTTCCCAGCCCTATCTACGGGCTAAAGTGCTACATCAAAGCAGCTAAGGTAGGGATGCTCATAATTGCTGAAGAGCCAAGTTTTGAGCTTTTTTCCAAAATGAACGTGATTCTGGATATTTCTGAGGTCTAGACCTGTTCTAGAAGGCTCGAGCTAATACAGGAAAAGAGCGGCAGCCGGCCCATTTCCTGTGGAAGCAAGGAGTAACTTCCAGTCAAGTAAGTGCTCTGGTTTGAAGGTTAGGTAGCAGAACATCAAACAGGATGGGACACCTTGAGTGTTCATGATTCTGTGTGCCATGTAGAGGGTTTTGAATTCAAATCACCTTTCCAACGGAACCCAATGGAGCTTGTGAATGAGCCCTGAAATGGGGCAAAACTTTAGGAGTAAAAACAGCAAACAGGCAGCCACATTTTGGACCAACTGTAACCTCTTTAAGATAGATTTCTTCCAACCCAGGTAGAGGGTGTTACAGTAGTCTAGGCAGGATAAAAAAGAGATTGGGTAATCAACTTCAAATCTATTGCTGAAGACCAAAACAAGTACCGACTAGGATGGTTACTTGTTTCTTGAGGCTCAGTTCATTGTTCAGCCATATGCCCAGATTATTCACCACAGATGTAGGTGTGGGAGGGGGGCAAGCAGTCTGGCCTCCACAGATTTTCCCCTGACTGTGTATGTTTGACAAACAATAGTTTCTCTGCTTAATTTGATTTCCATTTTAGGCAATTATGATCCATCCAGCTAGCCACTGACAGCGTACATCTCTGACCTTTGTTAATATGGTACATTACTTACCCCTAGCGCTGGAACACAATTTTCTGCCTAGCACAAATGCAGGCACTCTTACACCATGGTGCAAGAGTGACAGCATCACAACCAGGATTTGTTTTGTGCCGAAAGGGACTATTTCCAAGTGTGATGCAGAATATAGCGCACATAGATGGATGAAAAAAGTGAAGAAGTTAAGATATTCTCCTTGTTGTGCCTCCCCTGGGAAGGCGTAGCATTTTGGCACATTCCCAGTAACTGTAAATATGGTAATGCATCAAAATCCATGGGTTTTGAATGGGAGCACCCATGCACCTCACATGGAGCGCTTTCCAGGGACAGTGTGATGGACAGCAGCAATTTATATGGCATTTTATTACTTCTTATGTACCTTAGGCACCTTATGGTGATAATAAGCAACACCAGCTCAGAGCCCTCATGCAGAAAGGCCACCAGTAGCACAGCAACAGCAGCACAGCAGTGGCACAACATCATGGTGTCTTAGCAATTCCAAGAAATTGTCTTACTAGAAGGATTGTTATTCACTTACCACCTCCCTAGGCAGTCACTAGAGGCCGCTGCTTCCACACACAAGCTCGAGGAGTGCTCGGCTGTGCGCTGAAAGTAACTGGATGCATCAATTTAGTGTTCCTTAGGAAACAAGGAGGACTATCAACAGATGATCTGATCTCCTGCCAGGCAAAGAGCAAAATGGTAAAGGCATCAGGCACCCAATTCCTAGCCCAATGCCCCACTTGCTACTGAATCTCCCCATGACACTGTGCACTCACTACACCAACACCACCTGCAAGCCACCAAGACATATTCCTAAACTCACCCAGCTCCATGCATGAGTTAGGCATAGTGGCTGTGGCAGCAGCATGATGAGGGAGCGTGGGAGCGGCCAGATGGGGGAAGGCTAGAGAGAATGATTGAAGTTACAACAGTTGTATTCCTGCAGCAGCAAGGTCCATAGTGCCAACAAAGATGTGACTCAAGTACAAAAGCAAGGAATTAGCTGCCCGGCACTGCGTTGCTTATTGAGCGGTACTTGTATGATGTCTAGGACACTCATCTCAGAGTGGAGCATGGATAGGTGATTGTCAGTTGGATTGCTGTCCTAGTCTGTGGGCGGGCATGAGCATGACAAAATCGACTCTAGATTCATGAAGCTACTCAGGACCACACAAGGTGGCCTTGCGTGGTTTGATCAATTTATGTTAGTGTTGAAATGCACATGCACCCCCTTGTGTGGTGCAAAAGTAATGCAACCCATACAGGAATATGGCATAGTATGTTTTCCACAGTATGGGTTGCATTGCAAGGGGTCCCTTCCTGCACAAAAAGAATCATCCCTGCAGTGCAGGCATTCTTGCAACATGGCACAAGAGTAGCTGCACTGGCACAAGTCAGCCAATTATGCACTTGTGAAGGGAAAAGCACAAGGATGTGTTGTATTGTTGTTTATATGACTCATTCCTGTGCTTTTAAAATGATGTAGCTAGGCACAGCAAAATGACAAGCAGTGTTGTGGTGCATCATTTTTTGTAAATGGGCCCATAGACCATATCATAACAAGTCTAACGTCATTGCATAGTTAATAACAACCATCCCAAAATCAATAATACACAAGAACACATTTTTTGAATAATACGAATCCTCTAGTTTTATTGAGAACTTGCTTATTAAGTCATTTTAACACTCCCCAATCATTAGACACAATTTCAAATGAAAACAGGAGTCTACATTTTTTCTGTTGACCTTTTATGTTAACCTATGCTGTATTATTTTTCTTTTGTAGAACCTTTTTAAAGTCTGTGTTTTTCAGACTGTATATAATAGGGTTACATAGTGGAGTAACAACAATATGCAACAATGACAACATTTTGCTTTCTTGTATTGAATATGCTGATGTTGGTCGAATATAGGTAGAAGTCAAAGATCCAGTGAATAAAATGACCATGGTAATGTGGGCGGTACATGTAGAAAAGGCCTTGCGTCGCCCCACAGCAGACTGAATTTTCAAAATGACTGAGATGATCTTGATATAAGATGTGATGACTAAAAAGAATGACATTGCAATCAAAAGAGCACCAGCTATGTAGGTAAGTGTCTCTATATTGCTAGTGCTGGTGCAAGAAAGCTTCATTAGGGCAGTAACATCACAGAAGAAGTGATTGATTGTATGTGACCCACAGAATGAGAGCTGGGATAATAATACTATATGTGGTATTGGATCCATGAAGCCAACAGCCCAGCATGCGCTAGGCAGACAGATGCAAATTGTCCTATTCATGATGGTTGTGTAACGCAAGGGATGGCAGATGGCCACATAGCGATCATAAGCCATGATTGAGAGCAGAAGGAATTCTGTGGAGATCAGAGACCCAAATAAATATATTTGAAGAAGACACGGAGTTAGATAAATGTAATGGCTCTCCCCAAAAAATTGGGACAACATTTTTGGGAATACCACTGAAGTGCAACTGATGTCAATAAAGGACAAATGTATAAGGAAGGTATACATTGGGGTGTGCAGACATGAGTTAGAATATATTATGACAATGATGAGAAGGTTTCCAGTCAATGTTGTCAGGTAAGCTATTATAAAAATAACAAAAATTGGAACTTGAATTCCTGGAAAATCTGAAAATCCAACCATTAAGAATTTATTAGATGAGGTTCGATTTGATGGTTCCATTTGTCCAGCCATGTAGATTGGCTTTACATGTAGAAAAATGAAAACAAATACAAGAGAACTGTGAATTCGCTGTCAACTGTTTCGCTGATGGATTTTTGCTTGTCCAAAACACAACTCTTGCACTATTATCTCTAGAAATCAATAAAACATTGAGGAGATCATTATGTTTTCACTGTTGCGAAAATGAGTTCTCATAGAGTATAAGATAGGAAGGCACACAATGAAGAGAATTCATAATATTTTGTCACAAGTTTTCAACACACCAACCATGATCCAGAAAGATGAAGTTGTGGGAAAAGGAAATATATTCAAAGAGTACATGTAAACAGCAGCATTACATATGTAGAGGCTGTTGACCATCGTTTACCATACAGGACCAACGTATATTTCAGTTTCTAATTTTCTAAAATTATAAGGGACATATTTGCAAGGAAATGCTCACAGTGTGGCATTGAGGAACATTTTGCAGTGCCAGCCCGGGCTATTTAAAAAACACAGGGATGTGCTGTGTTTACAATAGTATGGTGCACCTCTGTGTTTTCCTTTGTGCTAGCGCTAAAAATACCTGTAGTGATGATAAACAATCAATTATGGAGACTTACTACTTCTAAAAGCAAAAACTCTGAGAAATAAAAGTGTCTCTCTTCTTTATGCCATTCTCACACCTGCTTTTGCAATTGTGCAATTGTCTGCAGTAAAGATCTCAGGTGTCACAAAGGAAGGTACACTCCTTGGGACAATGTCTGTAGCCAAAATGAACACACACAACCAATGATTAATTGCAGAGACATTGTGATGGCACACAGATACCATGGTCCACCTCATGACCATCAACAAAAAACATCTTTCAGAACCCCAAAACATTACCATTACACCAACTCCAGGGTCCTCATCACCAACATGAAGTACCTGAAATGCAATAGTGTTGAACGGAAAATTAAAGGCTTTATTCAGTATGAACAAAAAAGAAGATGCAAAAATGAGTCTCTGCTCAAATAAGGGCAATGGCCAGTCCAGACAATAGTCCTTGTAGGGGACGTTGGTTAGGCCGTCTACCCCAACTTGCCTGCACATGAATCTGTCTATGGGATGTGGACCCGTGCGGGGCATCATGGGGGCAGGACCAGGCACCGCAGGGTCAGGAGTGGGAAGGGTAGGTGGCATGGTGGCAGGGGCGGACACATCCTCCTCAGTGGTTTCTGCAGCGCCGAAGGTGGACTCATACTCAGCGCTGCACACTGCAGCCAGTTCGGCCAGCACAACCCCTACACCCGAGGACAAAATTGGAGTGGAGGTAGAGGGCTGTGAGGGTTGCACACAGTGACTATGGCTGCGTGTATGCGGTCTATGCCCAGTCCTCTTAGGTGTGCCTGCATCCCCCTGAGTGAGCATGCCAGGAGGTGTGCGCTTCAACTTTTGTGGGGGTGTGCTGTCTGGGTCTGTTGTGGTGCGTGATGTTGACTTCCTGCATGTGCGTTCGACAGGTTTGGGAGTGGGGAGTGGGGATGAGTCTGAAGGAGGGGGGGGGGGCGGACCGCTGCAGGAGGGCAACTGTTGTCATCAGTGAGGAGTCCATGGACTGTATTAACCGACGTTGGTCAGACATTGTAGCTGACATGCCCTCCATGAACGACAACAACTGTGTCAGGATTTGAGTCTGGCCATGGAGGACATTCAGCATTGATGTCTGATCAACCTGAATCTGGCAGAGTAATTCCACAGACTCCGTACGGACGGCAGCAGGGGAGACAGGGGCAGGGGCTGCGGTGCCGGGCTGAAGGAGACACGGGGGCTGCAAGGACAGAAGGGACTGGAGCAACTGGGAGGGTGGAGATGGTTCTGGAGGAGGGGGGGACAGACACAGTGATGCTGCCAGGTGTTGCGGAATAGTCCCCCTCCTCCTGGGAGTCAGAAGCGGATCCGTCTGCATGGTAGAAAGTGTCGCCTTCCAACAGGTCCGCAGGCTGACTCCCCTCACCCTCCGTGCCACTGGTTCCCTCCAACTCCTCAGCTCTGGAGGCACTGTGCCTGGGTCCCTCCTCTTGGTTCGTGCAGCTGTCTCCTCCTGTCTCTGTTGATGATGCTGTGGGCAAGGAGAAGAAACAGAAATGCATCAGTCACCTGTACACATCTGACACATGAGCACAAAATCTGTAGGACACACTGCAAATCATGGCATGCATCATGAGTAACAGCCGGACAACTCTGCACATATTTGAGCCTTGTACTGCCCAGTTGGTATAGACACAATGCTACTTGGACACAATGATCCAAAGAACACACCAGGCCACAACTTTAATGAGAATTACACAGAGAAACTAGTGTTTGTTTACAGGAGAGAAGATCAATACAATGAAGTGATGCCACCTCAACTTCACCAAGAAAGAAACAGTAGTGGTGCCCCTCAGGGCAAACTAGCGCACCTCACTCCCCAAGGTGACACCACACTCCGAGCCCTGTAAGTACATTGGGGATGGGGGGAAATGTAAATAAATGTTGGCATCTTGGGACTCACCATACTTTACACATTCAACTAGTATTGAATGTGTTAATTCGCCATCTTGTGAAGAGAACACATATGTGCCTGCATGAAAGATGTCTCACAATGAAATGCACACAAAAAACATTTACACATTCATTGAAACAGCTGGCACCCTTTAAGAAGAAACACATTTAGAAACAAATGGCATTGCAGATTTGCCATATACATGGTCCAACTGAGGTCTTGAAGTCTTGAGACTCATTAGTTTGTACAATTGACAACAAAGGAGTTTCAAGACCTCAAGACCACTGTGGGGACATGTATATGGAGATCAAGTCCACCATAAATCACTAACACTGGCCTCTTTGAAAAGGTGCCAGCTTCTTTAAAAAAAGTGGTAATGTTGTTTGTGTGCACTACCTTGTGAGACAACTATCATGCCGGCACATAAGTGTCCTTTACACAATTAGTCATAATAACACATTCTAAACATGAACAACTTTCAACAATTGTTGTGAGTGCCAAGGTACAATCATTTATGTGACACAACTTGAATTATGTCAGTCCTCACATGGGCATCCATTCCCTGATGATACAGTTGCTTGCACATAAAATCTACTGGCTGTCATGTGGAGTGGCACACATGTCCCAACTCTGAACAATGCTTAAGCAATAGAGCCAGCAATTATGATAAACAAAATCATTGCTGCATTGTGGACACACCCTTTTCCCCAGGCAAAATGTCAAAACAGAAGTGTGCACACTAAGTCAAAACAGCGCTGCATCTGAACTACATACATGCTGGAGTCTTGAACCAAATGACATAGGCTGCCAAGCCCCAAATGAAATCACTGCCCACCATCACAGGGGCAGTGCATGGTGAATTATTGTTCAGCCAATTCTCACCCACAGGTCAGACCGGGCAAGGCTAAATCAGGCAGGCCCATGTAGACCTCTCCTGCACAACACCCCATCCCTCAGTCAATGTGAGTGATACAGCTCAAGAGGTGAGACCTCAGAATCAGGGTAAGAAAAACTGTGCAGCAACAATTCCAAAAGTAACCCAAGAACACCTTGTGGGGCTGGCAATACATATTTGTGACAAACAACCATCAACAGATTGTTGTGAATAGGCACACAGGCATTGCCCAGTGTGAGAATGCACAAGCCAAATCTTGTATCCCTGTCCAGTGGACACATGTAGCAGACACAGGAAAAATACAAACTATGTCAGGGACCAATGCCACAGAGGCAGACCCATGCTGAACCCACATAGAATGGGCACAGTGTTGGATGACACACATGATTAGGAGGCCAGGGTGTCTCAAGGGACTGTAGTGGGCACACTGATCTGTGTGTCTGGAATGAGCTGACTGTAACATGAGTAACCGTCATGGCACTATGCATATCTCCCACTGATGTACATCATGTGTGAGAACACAACATGGGTCCTGCATGCTGCAAGGGTGTGCAGTGGAAACCTCACACTCCTATGTTGAGACTCATCATCAGTGCAAACAAATATGAAGCCCAAACACAGTGCACAGGTCATGGCACAGGCAAGGTCCTAACACATGTCACAGACCACCCTCCCACATGATGTGGAAAACAATGTGCCATCTTTTTTTCTTGCACCCTAGATGAACTTGTGCAAATGTGATTACACACAGACAAAGGGACACATGTTAAGGAGTGGAAGGGATGACAATGAGCACCAGCTGACTATGGGGAACCGAAAATACACTGCACATAGAACCTGTCTGACCAGACACCCCAACTGTGGGAGTGTAGCCAGGCTTAAGAGCACCTCAAAAAGCAGGTGTCACACAACACAACAAACAGCCATGTACCTACCCCCTCCTTGCTGCTGTCTCTCCTGCAACTGCCTATTGAGGTCTAGAAACACAATCACCATGACCCGGAGCATGTGGGGGGCGAGGTGACAGCTGCTGCCATGCCAGCGTGGAGTTTCCAGCTTCAGCTGGACCCGGGTATACGCCGGGTCCAGCACCGGATGTCTTGCCACCTCTTCTGCACGTTGCGCAGCCGCCGGTGATGGAACCCCGCAGACCTGACGGCCCTGACAATGTCCATCCAGATTTCCCCCTTCTCGTAGGCAGTTACCTGTCAGGAAGACAAAGTGAAACAACATCACTACACCTGCTCCGTGTCCCAGAGCACACACTTGCACACCATTGATAATGTGAACAGGGCATAGGATGCTGACAGGACTTGCATCATTGTCCATGTGAATTTGGCCTGTGGGCAAGCTCCAATGCACTACATGGCATTGAAAGGCAACAGATGGCGTAACGGGCGCATTACACACTCACTGATCATGGCACACACTGGGCAGCACATGCAACTGCAGGGTGGGGGACAGCATGTGCCAAGCAGTCACATATCCCACTCCACTGTAGAACCCTCAGCAGACCAGACAGACACACCCTGGCACAGATCACTCGCCTGTCACTGACAACAGCGGATACAACCCTCACTTTGTACATGTGCCACTTGACAATGGGGTGCCCCAGGTGTCGTGCTAGCTTTGCAAGTCAGGCACACAGCACGGCTTACTTGTCACATCAGATGGCTAGAGCTGCTGCATACGCCATGCAGCAGTGGTGCAACAAATCACATACACACTCACCCAGATGACAAGGCGCATTCACCCACTTCAATGTCCATGATGTTAAACACATCATTTGGACAATCTCACCACAGGTCCCCTCAAGTCATAAACATCTGTGAGTACAGTCACCTGTCACTCGGGGGGGAACATTGTTCCACCTCAGGACATTTGGAAATAAAGCCACCAAGGTCTGGCATGGCTGAATGAGTCATTCACTATGCAGTGAATGTCACAGTAAGCACAATGCAAGTGAGGAGTGAACCCACATGAACTACATCATGCTCTGCATGAGATACACCACCATGTACACCCCCTGGGACTCTCTCAAAACCCCATTGCATGTCTGTCCCACCAATACACAATGCCTGTTGTGACACTCACTCAACAGGTGCACAGTCAAAGGTTGTGGAGTCAGCAAACACCTGCTCCCCTGGTGTCCCAAAAAGCTTGCTGTACTGTGGTAGAAGGCTATCCAGCAGGGCCTGGTTTTCTTCATCAGTAAAGGCTGGGGCCCTCTCCATAGTATGAGCCATGAAATGCCATAGGATGCAGAGACAGCAGCAGTGTGGTCCACTCCAATGTTGTGCAGGCAAGTGCCCTCTCAGGGCTTCATGGTGCCTTAAATCAGTGCTACTGAGGGGCTTTCAGTTTGAGGAGTACAGAGTGATAGGTCAGATTCCTTTGCATCCTACGTTTCCTCCAATCCCTTTAAACATAAGGCTCTGACACACATTTGCATGGTTTAAAATGTGAGCTTCAGCTCAACAATCATTTTGCAACATTGTATTTTTTGGGCCAACTGACTTTTGCAGGGCACCTGTAGCACACACTCAAATATCGGCATCCATGACAACCAGGATGCATTCAGGGACTCGCGCATGGCACCATTGCAATAGTTATACGATGCGCACACACGCCGGGAATGTAGGGGTATGGTGCACTCGCGTATGGCACGATTACAATATTGATATGATGTGCACACATGCCCGGAATATAGGGGTACATTGCGCTCGCGTGTGGCACGATTACAATAGTGATACGATGCGCACACACGCACGGAATCTAGGGGTACTGTGCGCTCGCGTATGGCACGATTACAATAGTGATATGATGCGCACACATGCATTGAATATAGGGGTGCGGTGCGCCCGCGTATGGCACGATTACAATAGTGAGAGGATGCACACACACGCACAGAATCTAGGGGTACAGTGTGCTCGCGTATGGCAAGATTACAATAGTGAGACGATGCGCACACGGAATCTAGGGGTACGGTGCGCTCGCGTATGGCATGATTACAACAGTGAGATGATGCGCACACACGCACGGAATCTAGGGGTACGGTGCTGTGAATGCAGGGGTTCGGTGCATTTCACATGCTGATGTGGATGCAGGGGTACGGTGCGTTTCACACTCTGATATGAATGCATGGGTTTGGTGCGTTTCACACAGTGCGTTTCACACGCTGATGTGAATGCAGGGGTATGGTGCGTTTCACACGGTGCGTTTCACACGCTGATGCCAATGCAGGGGTACGTCGCGTTTCACGGGGTGCGTTTCACACACAGGGGTACTGTGCGTTTCACACGCTAATGTGAATGCAGAGTACGGTGCTTTTCACATGCTCACATATGGTACCATTACAATAGTGATATGAGGCGTACACACGGCAGGGATGTAGGGGTACGGTTCAAACAAGGATGTCTATCAAGTTCTTGTCATTGCATATGTTCATGTGCAGGCCCTAGGTGTGGCAGCCAGTGATATAGCACAGGGCATCTAATCTTGTTGCACAATCGATGTGTGATGACCTGTTGACACATGTCATGTGTGATGGGGCACTATGTGGCACACATCACCTTGACACTTGTCACATGTGTACCATTATCCAGATTTTGACATACCCAGCAACACTGGGATAGCACAGTCATCACTACCGGCACCTGTCTCATGATGCCACGGACCGGGGCACTTTGTCACTTGACATTTCACGCTCAGCATGACCCTATGTGACATTGTCCGATGTGTGTCATGTTTAACATTGAGCTTGCTGTTTGTGTTCCGTAAACTGCATCTGCTGTTGGTGCATCTAACATGGGTCTGTGTTGATATGGGAAGGGTTTCACATCTACGCACACCATGCCACATGTGCATTCCCACAGCTTTTGGGTCTGATGGCATCATGTCTGCATCGTGACAATGGCAGTGTTGTTTTGTTGTCACATGCACACCTTAATTGCAATGTGTTTGATATGTACATTTGACATTCCATGTGACCTGTGCGTGTGCCTTGCAGTCAGCTGTGGATGGGGGGACAACCTTCCACTGCAGGTATCGTGACGTGGGTCACTCCAGTGATATCTCGGGCTCTTCACTCAGACCAGCACAACAGCTTATTTCAGGGCATGTCATGTTTATTTGTCAATTAACAGGTGTATCTGGGTTTTCATTGGAGTGCCAGCAAGCTGGCAGATGTGTCCTGGATGTATTGCACACGCCAGACTCACGCCAGACTCCATAGTGTGTAGTAGCAATTTTGCATGTGCTATGTACATTGCCATTGATGTTGGCTAACTGTTAATCTCCATTATTCCCAAATATGTCCTGCAGGGCACCACCTGTACCAAGGCCATTCCCGGACTTGGCTACCATGAGGGAACGTGCCTGCATCCGACGTTACAGATTCACTCACCAGTTGATTCAGGACTTGACGAACAAGCTGGCACCACATCTCCAACCGCAAAACAGGTATCCTACTGCGCTGACCCCCAAGTTAAAGGTGATGGCAGCCCTCCATTTTTTTGCTACAGGTACCTTTCAATTAACCATAGCTGATGTCGGTCGAATGTCACAGACGATGTTCATCCATGTCCTGTGTGATGTTTTGGCAGCCATGTTAGAGCACATTGATGAATTCATCAAATTTCCAACTCCAGAAGAGTTGAGAGATGTCAAGGGTGATTTCTATGCCCTGGGAGGGATGCCACATTTCATTGGGTCCATTGAAGGGACACATGTGGCTTTGGTGCCATCACAGGCACAGGAGCAGGCTTACCGCAACCGTAAGCATTACCATTCAATAAATGCCATTGTGGTGTGTCTTGCTACCATGCTGATTTCCTACGTTTGTGCATGTTTTCCAGGATCGGCACACAATGCATTCATCATGAGGCATAGTAGGGTGCCATGAATGATGCTGCAGCTGCGCAACGATCTGGCATGTCTTGTTGGTGGGTAAACTCTGTTTGTCCTGTGTGTTTCAGTATCTTTTGCTCTTACGTCATCTCCTGACCCACTTATTCCTCTCCGCAACCCAAGAACAGCTACAGATCAGCGCTACAATAATGCACACGGGCAGACCAGGCGAGTGATTGAGAGGACATTTGGCCTCCTGAAGAGCAGATTCCGGTGCCTCGATAAGACCGGCGGATCCCTCCCATATGCACCGGACAAGGTCTGTAAGATCTTCATTGTGTGCTGCATGCTGCACAACATGGCAGTTGAAAAGGCAGTGCCACTCATCCTGGATCCTGAGGAGCAGGAACATCCACCCGTTGAGGATCAAGGGCTTGGTCACGAAGCAAGTGATGGGGAGGAGGAGGATGATATCCGGAGTCAAATCATACGCAACTTCTTCTCATAATTGTGAGTCACTGGGTAGGAGTGAGCAAGCTTGTAGCTTTGAGTGGCATGTGTTGCAATGTGTGTGTCCAGCTGACTGTATGCAAAGTGACTTTGATGTGTGTTCTGATGTGTTACTCGAATGCTGATGTCAGGCCACACGGTAATGCTCAATGACTTTCTTTGAAATTTGCATGTGTCCTACATTGTTCATGTTTCGTAACTGCCCATGTCTATTGCAAAGATTTGTTTACGGTGACCTTGTTTGTGTCTGTCATTCCCAGGTTGCTGTGCCTGTTGTTTGCTTGTGTCATCTTCGTCCTCCTACTATTCATCATGATTATTGCAACGTGGGCTGAATCAGCGTTCCATGCACGGACATGGGGAAATGTCAGTTCGGGTAAGGGATCAAAACAGGATTTTTTTGTTGGTACGCTTTGGGAATGTGTGGAAACTGGTTCTGTGCATGCTGTAGTACCATGCATACATGTCTCATCACCATGGATCAAATTACATGTTGCACCACTCCCTTGGACATGACAGTCACCCTTCTTGACAGTCATCTGTATTGGAGTGTGGACTCTGGTGAAGGCATGAATGTTTGTAAACCTTTCCCCTGACACATTGCGGGTGCCACGGGTTCACATTGTGTGGGACATCACAACAGGCTCAATGGGGAATTGGAGCATCTCTGTGTGCAGCAGGGTGTGTTTGGTTCATCCACTTAATCTTGTGTGCCCGTACAGTTGGATTTCCAACATCCATGTTGTGAAGGTGGGGGCCAGCGTATGTTCCACATGCCCTGTCAACTGTCCTGTGAGTCTGTCATTATGGATGCATTGCCCTTTGTGCCAGTATGTCATGTCACTGTCACATCGCTTCCTCAGGGTCGGCGGAGAACACTGTGGTACAACCTTTCTCGGTAGGTGGATGAGAAATGTCATTTCCCATGAAGCCAAGAACTTGGCGCTGATGATGTCACAACGTTGCATGGAAGCAAATGTAAAGGCTTCCGTGGCACCAGTCGGGTGCCGTCAATTCCAGGATTCTCTTGTGGCGTGCTGCATATCCTGGTCACGGTAGGGGTGCATTTGCGCCATCACTCCTCATTACTCTCTGTTGAGTACCCGCCCAGCAGCTTGTTCTGTTTGGCATTTCAAAGCCCAGTTGGACAAGCCGATGACTGGCTCTTGTGGGGCTTCCTTGTGTTTACCTTATTCCCTCCCTCGTTGGACAAGCTTCTTAAGGTTCATGCGGGGCTATATCATTTTCCTTCTTGTCCCTCACTGATTCCCTGGGGAAACTACGCATTGTTGGCTTTGTGTGAGACGTGCAGCAGCGCATTCGAATTTCTGTTTATTTGACTTTATTCATACACTGTGAATTTTGGGATTACCGCATGCCTTTAATTTTGTATAAGAAGCCTGCGGAGCGTTATACCCCCTCATATCACTGCAATACTCTGCTACCTTTCATGTTTCTCCTGTGATCCATGTGCTAGTTGCACAATCCTTCGAACAGGATCATAATATTGGCCATTTCTTTTGCAACTCGTACAACATTATCTTTGATGTGTTATGGTGTTTCATCAACTTTGCATGTGCTATAAATTCATGTGGATTGTTCATCTCTTTCTTCACAGCAGGGGCTTTTAGAGCATGTCTGGAAGAAAACTCCAGTTCCCCAGGTACGTGGCTCTTCGGACTTTTTTGTGTATGTTGCTGACTGCTGGATGAATACATGTAAATGTATGGAACTGCCTTCTTTGCAAGTGTGTAGTAATGTCCTTGTTCGATCCTCAGATCCACTAGCACTTTCATTACTGTGATCCCAACTAGGATACAGTAGCTGTTGTTTTCCTTTACAGGTTTTACTGTTACAGTATAGGTCCTGAGGTAATCTGTGATTCAGTGACAAGAAGTGTAGAATCCTTATGATTGTTTACCTTTGTTTCAGATCTCCCTCCCTGCTGTTCCCTTCCTTTCCTTCCCTCACCTGATCACCCTTTTGAGTCTGTCATTTCTACTCAGACCAAGGGGCTATCTGGAGATGGACCCCTTTCAGCATCGCACGTTTCTGAGGATTCAAGGCCCTGACAGTCAGCAGCAGTCCTGTGGACATTGGATCACCAGCAGTACAGGTAGACTCATTACATGACTGTTAATTTCCCAAGACCAATGGCACTGGACATTGGCTCATGCAGCATGGCCAAAAAAAAACATACTTGATACGTTTGTGTAGTGAATGTGTTCATCACAGTGCAATGTGCCTCAGTTCTGTCACCGCAGATCTTTTGCCACTTTGCATGCATCATCTATGGCATAATTGTCAAAGATAGTGCATATGGGAGCATGCAGTTATTCATGGCTAATGATCCCTATTGTGCATGAACTGCTTGGTTGTGTATGTATTTGCGCTGCTTGCTACCCACAATGGGCAGGCAACACGTGCTGACTCTGTGTGTCCTGTTCGCAGCTTGGCCTTTTTGATCTTGATCTTGATCCTGTGCCCGTCATCTTTGGTTATTGTTCATCCTTTTTCTTTGAGTGACCCATGAGTGACCACACACTCCTTCCTTTCCATACACATGTTACACTGTGGCTTTCTAACCTCCTTGTCTTTGTGTGCTACTTTTTGGCTAGTTTTACACCCCTGCCACCATCAGGTGTTCATGCATTCCTGCTGCTGCCGCCCCTGCGGCACCGCCCCACCGAGGGGCCTGATTCTGCAACACACATGCCTCCCAGATGCTCCTCCCTCCCTCCACCCATTCTTGATGCAAGAATCAGCTTGTCTGTGCCACTGTTGCACCAACGCCGTGACAAAGTCAGGACCGTCAGCGCCCGTCAGCGCCCGTCAGCGCCTGCAACGTGCACAGTGCAAGACCCTCTGGTGCTTGCATGACCCACGTGACACAACAGACTCATGCTCCAGCCACCCTCCAAGCAATTAACACCAGACAATCAACCACCTGCTGTCAGTGAACCCCTAAGTGCACACACAACAGCTGTGCATGCTGGGTGTGCAACTCCTACTGCCTACACAACGCTGGCCCGCCTACCAGACCATGTCCGTACAACCAAGTCATGGGCCTCCTACTCCGCACCTGCTCCGTCCACCAGCACGCCATTGGACTCTGTTACCTCCTCAACACAACAGCCTCACACATCGCCTTCATTACAGTAACCTCGTTGAACACATCCTCAGCACACAACTTCAACATTGCCATCATAGATGGATACAAGATCACCCGCAGGGACCACCCCATCAATCCTGATGGATGAATTGCAATTCATTCAGAAGTACACCCTCAGAGTGACATACAACACCAAGGACACACTCAGCATTGTCAAGCACCTGCACTTCAGGTTTCACACAAACCCCCTGACCACCCTCAGACTAACAGTCATCTACAGATCTCCAGGCCTCCACCCACAATTCCACTAAGCCATCAACAAATACATCAGCACGCAGGTCCTCACCTCCACAGACTACATGTGGCTGGGGAACAGCAACTTCTGGCTGGAAGACAACCACACCACCTTCCTTCATTGGTTCATCAACATTTGCATCCAGTTCTCCAATAAGCAACACACTGCACACACTCCGCTACAGATCCCCCAAAGATGCCTGATGTAAGTCACTACAGACGGACTGTGTGGCACCCTTGCCCAGGACACTCCAACCAACGCTACTGCCACTCCCTGCAACCTCACACACTGGATCAGCGACTGATCCAACACTCTTGCCACATTGGCGGACTATCATGTGAAGCACAGCAACAGTTAAGCCAACTGGGACAAGGCAGACCTACTGGACTCATACAGATCTAGCTGGACTCTCGTGCAAACCTTGCAAAACTAACAACCATCAGTTACCTTTCAGCCATGAAACCCGCCACACACAGACATCACCATATCATCTGCACTGACAAGAGGACATCCTTCATGTAGGGCCTAGGCACCAACACACACAACATCAAGGAGCTCATCAGATTCATGAGAGGACTATCTAACTCCAGCTCTCCATCCAAAAGACATCCCACCCTTGCAACGCCAGGGGTATCCCTCACAACATTCTACCACTGCAAGCTTGTGGGCATACACAACAGCCTTGCCACACAGAGGCAGACCATGGGATTATCCACAGGACATACACCCCCTCAGGTCCTGGACACCCATCAGCAGCAGAGACACCACCCGGCGCATGTACACCATCCACTCCTGCTCTCCATCCGGACCCTTCACACACAACATCTCAATCACAGCATACCACATCCTTGAAGCCCACCTCCGGCATATCATGGATGTCTCATTTGAGTACGACACATTCCATGGTAGTTGGAGGCATGCAGAGACCCAGGCCCTTCTTAAACAATGGACAGCAATAGCGCAGTATCTCCTGGAACATCAACCTTCTTCCCTACCCGGCAAATGTCATCTCGAAGACAGTCAAAGAGCAACTGACCAACTCCCTACAAGCAAACACCTCCAGGCAACCCGCCCCAGTTCATCTTTCACAGTAATCAGACCACTGCAACTGGCCTCATTGCCACCACCAACGACATTTTGTACCCTACTCAACAATGGTGAGACCACCACCCTCACCCCCTCGACCTTTCAACGGCATTGTACACCATGTGCTACCACACAGTCAGATCACACATCTATAACACTGGGATCCAGAGGAGGGCCCAGGATTAAATCACCAAGTACCTCACCAGCAAGGCCCATGGAGTCAACATCCCCCCTTCAGCACGTAGTACACTGGGGTCATCTGGCCAATGCCCCAGGGCTCATCTCTCAGCGCGTCGATCTTCAATGTCTCCATGACCCCACTCTCCACCATCACATGCGCACACGACCTCATCATCATATCCTATGCCATTGACACCCAGCTGGTCCTCACCCTCGCCAAAGACCCAGCCACTCACAGATCCAACCTTCAAGAAAGGCATGAGGTCCGTTGACAAATTGATGAACATCAGCCACCTGAGGCTGTACTTGGAGAAGACTGAGGTCATCACCTGGGGATTGTCCCCTTACGGCTGGGACAACTCCTTGTGTCCCACCGGCCTGGGCAGCGCAACAGCACCCAGTGGCCACGCACGCAAGCTGGTGTTCATCGTAGACTCCTCACTCACAATAACCTTGCAACTCTACACCATCTCTACCTCATGCTGCAACACCCTCTGCATGCTGCAAATGATCTTCAGATAGATCCACTCCTAGGCAAGACAGTCACCCAGGTCCACGACACCAGCCAACTCAACTACGGCAACGTCCTCTACGCAGGAACAACAGCCAGACTCCTGGAGGACTTGTACACATCCAGGGTGCATCCGCACACCTCATCCTCAACATCACCTGCCACAGCCACATGACTGTCCACCTGAGATACCTACAATAGGCTCACTGTCAACTGCAGGATCACCTTCAGATTCCTCAGCCACACTCAGGAGGCACTCTACAACCCCAGACCCAAAAACGACAATGGACGTCTATCATCCAACACCCCATTGCCACAACTCCGTCTAGCCATCCTTGCCCTGGCCACCATTCATCACATCCACAGAACAACTGCATGCGGGAGATAGTTCTCCCACCTCAACAAACAGACCTGGGACTTTCTCCCCGGGCACCTCCACATGACCCATGACCTCTACGCCTTCATGATACTCTTCCAAAGCTGTCTGTCTGAGCAGTATGGCAAGTCCCTCCTCAGCAGCTTGCAACCATCATGTGTGAGTATTGTGCTCCATGTATGTATTTGATGATACATTGTGACCTATGTGTGTCCTCAACCGGACTCAGATCCCAGTGTATGGATGGCTTGAGTTTGTTCCACACTCAGGCATACTTTGACCTATCCCCACACGTATGTTGTAGACTCCTGCTAAATGACTGCAACATCAATTTTACTTGTGAGTGTTTTGTTTATTTCTCAGTCAGGTGCAGGAATTGTGAATAAGTGCTAGGTGCTGTACAAAAATGCTGGGAATCCAAAGTTTACAGAGGGAGATGTGATGCCTTGCAGTTGGAGTCACCAGAGTCCAGACCACAGTGCTTGGCATCATTGGTCAGACTGCAACCAGCAAGTCCATGTGGGAGAGTAGGACTGTCAATGAGGTGATGCTGTTGCATACAAAGTCCAGGGGCCAGACCAGGTGACCTGGGAAATGCGCATGGCCCGCTGCCGCTCACTGTCTTTTCCGTGGATGACCCACCTTCCTTCGGGGACCCTCATATGCAGGCCTTGACGATGTATGGGACGCTCCGTCGGACGATTCCTCCTCCTCCTCCCTCCCTGTGCCTGGTGGCGGTCTACGGCTAGAGGTGTCTTGCCTGGTGACACAGGGAGGGTGCTCCATGTTGTCAGCGATCCAATGGAGTGAATGGCCTATGTCCATTTGCACCGCCAGGAGCTCAGCCAGTCTTGCCTCCATCCATCCTTGGTGTTGTTGTTGACTGGCGTGTTGCTCGGCCTGCAGGTTCTTGATCTCTGTGAGGGTCCCCACTACCTGGCTGATCTCCCTGGTGTCTCGCCGGTATGCCTGCATGATGTTGCGGAGTTCAGACATACCGGGCCCTGCACTTGGCTGGTCAGATTCTCGCCTCCGCCTGGTGCCACTCCCACCACCCCTGCCAACACAAGCCTGGCCTGCCATTGTGGGCACATCGGTTCGAAGGGACCCCTGAGGGAAGGCAGTGATGGTGTTGTCTGCCACCTCCTGGGTGCCCGCCAAACCTTGTCCCTCATTGTCAGACTTGTGCAGTTCTTGACTTGAGTGTGGGCAGGGCTCTGATCTGTCTGCTGGGATGTGGCAGGAATGGTGGTGGTGGTTGGTGCAGATGTCCCTGATCCAGGTGCTGCAGGGATTGGGGCACCAGAGGTGCCAGGTCGGTCGGGGTCATCCGTGGAGTGGTGAGAGGCATTGCGGTCAGTGGAATCAGGGTCCTGCAGAGCCTGGGACTGTGAATCATCTCCCCCATCGTTGGGGTTCGATTCCGCACGTTACCCTGTGGGTGTGAGAGACAGACAATGTTAATGCCATTTAATGCAACATCCATTTTTCATACATTGTAGTTGGCACAGTTCCACCTTGTAGTCGTCCATGTTTTGGATTGTCCTGAATGTTCACTTGGGGATGGGTATGTTGTGGGGTCCGATTTATATGTGTTCCAGAGTCATTGACATGGGGGGGAACATTTACAATAACTGGCACAGCCCTGCATATCAGCTGGGATTCACCAGTCATTGTGCATCACAGCTAAGCCAGCACGGATGTGACACATTCACATTGTGGAGCACCATGGTGGAAAAATGGCACATCTGCGTCACGCATCTGTGCCGTATAAGTAGGCGCATTGCTGGAGTTGCGTCACCAGCGCAACACAGCTCCAGCAATGGTCTGTGGGGCCCTATCTGCACAATGCTGCTTCAACCCTTACACCTACATCAGGCATGCACAGGGTTTTGACGCAGCATGTGCTTAAAAGTGACAGAGTGAAATCTTGTAGATTTCACATAGCCACTTTTGGGAGGCGTGACTGCTCCGTAACGCCCCCCCCCCCCCTGCGCAAGAACACCTACTTCTGGTGCAGGGCTTTAGAACGTGACACATCTCCCAGATGTGTCACCTTGTAAATACCCAGCACCATGGCACCACTTTTGTGCCGCTGCTGTGTCACAAAGGTGATGCAGCGGCGGCGTGAAAGAAGCGCAAGGGGCTTGTGAATCTGCACTGTGCATTTGTCGCTAGGATGCTTCATCAGATCTGAATTGGTTTTGTTGTGTTACATGACCATTGTGACCATGGGACACTCCATTGCCTGTCCCAGGAGGGTATGTTTGTGTAAGGGGTGTGTGTGACAGGCTGTGCTGGTAGTTGGAGTCTGAGTTGGCACTGGGCCTCCCTCGTGGTGTGGCTGTCCCCCCATGGAGCATGCTGCCATGACAGTGGTTGTGAGTTCCTGTCCAAGGTATCTGACCTTGTTTTCCTGGTGTTTGTGTTTGCACTGGTCAAAGGAGGACCTTGTGCTGCCTACACCGGGGCCCAGTGTCAGCTATCTTGTCAGTACTTTCCCACTCCCTGTGCATTGAGCATGGTGCATGGGTATGTACCTGGGCCATATGGGATGAGGGCAATTGGGCACGGGCACCCACAGACATGTATCTAGGGGTGAGCAGACTTTTAACTTCATCACCATCCCCTTGCACCCTTCTCGCAGTCCCCCTTGCACCCTTCTCACCTCTGCCTTGCAGCCTTCTCCCCTCTGCCTTGCACCCTTCTCTCCCTCCCCTTGCAACCTTCTCCTCTCTGCCTTGCAGCCTTCTTGCCCTCCACCTTGCAGCCTTCTCCCCTCTGCCTTGCAGCCTTCTCGACCTCCCCCTTGTACCCTTCTCCCCTATGCCTTGCACCCTTCTCCCCTCTGCCTTGCACGCTTCTCCCCTCTGCCTTGCAGCCTTCTCGCCCTCCGCCTTGCACCCTTCTCCCCTCTGCCTTGCAGTCTTCTCCCCTCTGCCTTGCAGCCTTCTCCCCTCTGCCTTGCAGCCTTCTTGCCCTCCGCCTTGCAGCCTTATTGCCCTCCCCCTTGCACCCTTCTCCCCTCTGCCTTGCACCCTTCTCGCCCTCCCCCTTGCACCCTTCTCACCACCCCCTTGCACCCTTCCCACCCAATGGTGGGGGCTGCCACCTGGAACAATGGCACCATTTCAAATGCATGATGGACTAGGGCCGGCCCTGACTGGGCCCACACCAGATGCACTGGTGATCATGGGGGGGGCAAGAGCCCCCTCGCCCCCCTGCAGATGCCCATGCAATTGGGTCTGATTTGGAGTCCCACAATGTTTTTTGTGACACCCACCCTCCCAGCATACTGGACGTCCATTTTTGGGTCTGTGCTTCCTGCAGCATGGGACATAGCATGGCCTAGCTTTCTCAATGGGGCATACCCATGTTAGTGGCATTAGCGATGTTTTTGGATGTAGTTGCAGGCGGTGGGTGCTTGGGGGCTTGGTGCGGGAATTTTCAGTACTTGGGGTGTGGATGCCATTAAACCCATGTTGCATGCATTGTTTGTGTACTAACCAGGCTCTATGACTTGTTCAATTCCATGTACTCCCACCGGTGGTAGCAGGGCCATGACCTTCTCCTCCCAGGGATGGTACTGTACTGGTCTGCGGGGACCACCTCCTCCAGTGTGTTGGCTCTGGAGGTAGTCCTCATCCATCTTCCACTTGATCATCCTCCGCATATCGTACCACCTGGCCTGGCACTCCTTCCTGGTGCGTCTGATGGGTGCCACAGCATTCACCCTATCAACTATCCTCTCCCACAGGCGTGTTTTCTAAGCTATGCTGGTCCGTCTGAACAATGCGCCAAACAGCTGTGGCTCGACTCTGATGACTTCATCTACAAGGATCTCCATCTCCTCCTTTGTGAACTTTGGATTCTTCTGAGCGGACATGGTGTGAGGTGAGGTGTGTATGGATGTGGGTGTGTGGGTCTGAATGTGAATGGGGGGTGTGGGTCTGAATGTGATGAGGGTATGTGTGAAGGTGGATGTGTGCAGTTGATGGTGTGTTATCTGTGTCTCTTGGTATTTGTGTATGTTGCAAAGGATCATGGTTTGTGTGTGTGGTCTCTTTTTATTGGTCCATTTGTGGGTGGTGCTTAGTTAGAATTTTTGGTGGGTGTGTTATAAGGGGTGGTTCTGAGGTTGGCCCTCTGTTTGCCTGTTTGAATCTGGCCAGGACATTCATTTCCATGGTTTGTACACTGGAGACGTGTTTTGTGCTGTGGTGTGTGTTGTTTTCTGCCTCCTTGTCCGCTTTTTAGGGGTTTGCGTGTGCTTCGTCCAGTGTGGGTTCGATTCGTATATGCTTTAGTGGCTCGCTCATACGCAACGTTTTACGGGGTTCGCGTGCGCTTCGTTCAGTGTGGGTTCGATTCGTATTTGCTTTAGTGGCTCGCTCATATGCGACGTTTTTACAGGGTTCGCGTGCGCTTCGTGCAGTGTGGGTTCGAAGTTTACCATACAACGCGCAGCTCATCCGCGACGTTTTCCGTACAAATCGCAACGTTTTCCGTACAAATCACATTCTGTTTCCCCGGTCTGGATCGTACTTGTCGGGTCGTACGGCATGTTTACAATTCGTACGGTTCACCGTGAACGTTCGTATCATGCGGATTTTCCCTTGTTTTTCGTACGGTTCGCACAGATTCGACGTATTTTTTTCCTACGGATCGTACTACGCGATTCGGACGTATTAGTACGATTCGTACAGAAACAGCTACGAATACGAATCGGCGTATGGATTTGTTTCCCGAATCGGAATCGACCCCTTACTGTAGTGGGAATCTATTCTATGATATTCATACAAGCTTTTTTTCAAGAGTAACAGTATTCTTTAGCATATTGCACATCACAGGGTAAGAAGAGCTTGCTTATGCATGGACCCATCCCTCCACATCGGAGTTTGTTTCAATAAGTCTCCTACAAACAGCTGAGGGATGTGAGCTTCATGACAGTTTATAATTGGCTCTATCCATGTATTCCTCAGTCCATAGTGTAACAATGCAAAATACATCTCCCACTCAAACAATTACCTGATTTGTCTGTCAATCAAAAATTCAACTCGAAAATATAATTTCGGATGGAATTCCAGTTTCTCAAATTCAACACACTGCTGCTTGCTGCTAGAATTTGTGTTGTTGGTTGACGGGGTTGTGAAGCCTGGGCAAGCAAAAGCCATAATCCCTTGCAGGATGAACCACAAAAAGTAATTAAATTAACCTGCGCCTAACCCTGGGTAGTTTGGCACATAAAATAGGCAGGCTTAACTTAGAGAAAATGGGCAAAGTTTTCATGCATCCCCAAAACAGCAAAAAAGCGACAACAGAAGTAAAATCCCAAACCAAATAAATTATTTAACGCAAAAATGACAAAAGTCCAATCAGTAAATCCAGAATTAAGATTTTTTTACGTTTTTAGTATAAACTAGCATCTAAAAGACAAAAGCACCAACTGCGGTCATCTAGTTGTGCAAGTCTGGGTCAAAGTCGGAAAATATTGCGGACTGCAATGAAGCTCAGTTCCGATACTAGAAGTGAATTGGGCATCATCAGTATTTACCTTGGAAAAGATCAGAGAAAAAGTGTATGAGAAGGTAAGGTTCTGCAGGGTGAAGCTGCAGGAGGTTTCAATGGAGGGGGTGTCATTATGGTATAGACTTTGCTCAGTCGCAGTGAAGATTTCTATGATCAGACTTCGTTTATGAAATTAAAGTTGAAAATCTCCAGCGGGATGAGGCAAAAGACAGTATTACGAGACCAAATAACCCTTTGGAAAATTATTTGCTGCTGCAGAGAAGAATGTATCTGGAGAAGCTGCGAAGTGAATCCGACCAGATAACACCTGGTTTGCATCGCAATTTTGAGCAGATATTTGTCTAAATCCTCAGTTATGAATTTTGGATATCTGAGCACTTTTAGCACCACTTCTAAGGGTCCAGGGCTGGAGGGGCAATACTTGGAGTGTCACAACTCACTCAGACTGGGTCCAAGTGCAGGCTCAAGATGGAAGAATCATTTTGTGTCCCTGTGGCTCTGAACCCCTTCGCTGCTTCTGACAGCCAACGGCTGTCGCGCGCACTACCTCTGTAGTGCTGCACACGTCCGTTGGCTGTCGCGGCCCCGCCCACTGCGCTAAACGCCGCACCGGTTACTAGGAGGCCAGCAAACTAGTCCTTGTGAGTCACTCTGGAGTCAGATGAAGATCCACTCCTTGTATGCAGGCAGAAGGAAGTAGAGCATCATGGCAACAGGGCAGCAATGCAGCAAGGCAGCTATCCATCAGAGCAGCGGTGTAGTAGAGTGTCATGCCTTCCAGCAGCACAGCAGTCCTTCTTCCTGGAAGAATATCCACAGGTCCAGAAGTGTACTGAAGCATTGGTGTCTTATTTCCTAATTGTATAACCCCATACCCTGGTTTTAGAAGGTGGGAGAAGCTTCTAGGCAGTGGCTTTGAATTGCAAGGAATGTCCTGCCTCCCCTGCCTCAGCTCCAAGCTGGTTGCAGTAGCAATGTCAGAACGCTATGTCCTTTTTGTGAATGTAGAGCACAGACTATTTCCTTATAATCGAGGGAGTTCTAAGCCCTACCTCCATCCTTCCAGCAGAGGCCCATTCAAGCACATATACTTCCTCTATTGTGTGACTCTCTGGGAGGAATTCATATAATCACACTGTCAGTTACAACCAGTCATGTGACACAGCCCTGGCTGCAGGCAAAAAAATGCAAACTTTATATTAAAATTGTAATAAAAAATGCAACTTTACCATTATACTTCATCATTACAATTCCAAAGACACCATATCTGACATAGCTACCAGCTTCCAATTGGAAATTACAGCGTATTAAATGTAATAAAGAATCCCAACAATGCCATGTCAACATGGCAGTTTAAAACTGTATTTAGTGGCAGATCTGGAACATGCTTTAAGGTACAACTTAAGTGGGGGGTGCAATAAATGTTGCAGACCCACTTATAGCATTTATTTTACAGGCCCTGGGTATATGATATACCACACTGCAATGGACATTCAATAAATTAAATATGCCAATTGGGTATAAGCCAATTTTATTATATTTTAAGGGATGAAGCACAAGCATTTTAGCACTGGTTAGCAGTGGAAAAGTGCACAAAGTACTAAGGCCAACAAAAAAATGTGCAGCAAAAATGGAGGAGGCGAGGCAAAAATTTGAGGGAAGACAACCCCATGGCTGATAGGTCTAACACATGGTTCCCCCAGCTGAAATGGGGAGAGCTACCCCACCTCCTGGGAGTTATCTTCACTACTGAAAACACTGAAACTTCTCAGACACTCACACCATTGACCATTAGATTTGGGTCAAATCTGTCATCGCTATTTAGCTCACTTCGCCATCCCAGTTCGGACCCAGCTATATGATGAAATCAGTCTTGACACTGTTCCTCATAGTAACAGTCCTGCCCGAACTGCCAAGCATCCTGCGACCGGTTTTGGGGTAACACCCCTCATTGGCCAGGCTAGCTTGAATCCAGTAGCAAACTGAGCAAGCGTCCCATGTCTGGGCATACCCTGCTAATTTAGGGCGAACAATGAAAACTCAATAAATTGAAGCTGTTCACTCACCTCAGTCACAATTAGATTTGGGTTAAATCCATCATGGTCGTCTTCACTAAGACAGAAAAACCTGCATAGACCATCAGCATTTGCGTGGTCTGACCCAAGGTGGTATTCAACTAAAAAGTCCAGTCCCTGTAGTGTAATGGATCACCTCAACATTTTTCAATTCTCACCCCTTATGTGCATTAGCCACCTGAGGGGCCTGTGGTCTCTCTGAACTCGTGAGTATGGTCTCAGCTTCTTCAATGCCCAGACCACAGCAAATGCTTGTCTCCCAATAGCACTCAATCTCTGTTACAGGTTGGTCTATGCCCTCCTCATTTATCTGTGATATGACTGCCCTAATACTTTATTCCAAGGTAACTGTTTAGACAGTAAACTCGTGTGAAAAGTCACAGGCCTTGAGCACAGGGGATGTACACTTGGCCTGTTTTAGGGAGTTAAAGGATTTCCAACATGTCTCTGTCCAGATCACCTTTTGGGGCTACATCTTGGAAGCCAGCTCAGTCAAGGGGCAACAATATTGCCATAGCCCTTGACACATCTCCTGTAGTAGCCAGTGAGACCCAGAAAGGCCTTCATCTCTGATTGAGTTTTGGGGACGCCGAGGCCAGAATAGTCTTTATTTTGGCCTGGTAGAGCTGTACCTTATCCCCACTCTCCAGGTGTCACAAGTACACCACAGATCACTACCCTATCTGGAACTTACTGTCCTTGATAGTCAGATCTGCTTGTTGCAGGCCCTTAAGCACTTCCTGCAGGTGAAATAGGTGGTCATGTAGACAGCTATGGCATCTTAATAGGTAGCACTTAAGTCCTCATCCCAGCTAAGACCAAGTTTGCCAGCCTCTTGAAGGTTGCAAACAGGGCACACAGGGGCATTCTTGAGTAAAAAGGGAATTACTTTAAATTGGAAGTTGGCCTCTGGGGTAGAGAAGACTGGCCTATTCTTAGCCCCCGCAGTCAGGATAATCAGCCACTAGCCTGAAGTCAAATAAGAAGTGTTCATGAACTCTGCAGCCTCTAGCATATCAATCAGCTCATCAACCCAGGGGGTGGGTTGTGCATCAGTCTTGGTGACTGAGTTCAGTCTTATGTAGTCCACACAGAATCTGAATTCTTGGATGGAGCTGACTACTGGAGGGCTCAAAGACCCCTAACTCCAGCATCTTCAAAATTCTGCTTTGATGTTGGAGCTCACTTTGTCAGACAGACAGACGGTACATTTTATTTTTGACTGGCTGGCTATCCTCAGTGTCTATCATAGCTACACAAGTGTGAAAGCCCAAGAGTAAGGGAAAATACGGAGGCAAACTGTTCTAGTAACTGGCAACAATCACTCTGTTGCTCAGGGGTCAGGGTAGGGGAGAGGATGACACCTGCCACTTACCCATCCTTCTGTTTAGATAACATGAGTTTATGGAGATGTTCACTCCCCTCCTCCTCCACATCAGCTGTCACCAGCAGCATGGTGACCTCAAACCTCCCTTAGTGGAGCTTGAGGCAGTTGAGATGAAGTACCCTTAAGTGGGTTTTGGGGGTCTTGAGATCCACCAGGTAGGTAGACTCCCCCATCTTCTATAACACCTCCTAGGTCCCAGTCCAACAGTTCTGGAAAGACCTGGCCTCCACTGCCTCCATCACCCACACCTTCTGCCCAGGTTGGCATTCCACCATGGTAGCCATTTGGTCACGTCAGTGCTTCATCCAAGTTCTTAGAATCCTTCTTTCAGAACTTGGCCATCTGGTTCCAGAGGGCTAACATGTAGCTAGCCACATCCTGTTGGGGGCTTCATTGGAGCTTGTTGCCACCCTTTTTTGACAAACAGAGATGTCCTCATGCAGGATGGCTATACAGGCGTTCAAATAGGCTAAAGCCCACTTCCTTATGTGGCACCTCCCTGCAAGCAAACAGAGGCATAGTAAGAGGACTTTCCACTTCTGCGACATGGGCTCAGGCAGGCCCATAATCATGTCATTAAGAGTCTTGTTGAATCCCTCAATAATATAAATTACACAATAAACTAAACATGGGCCAAAAATCCGTTCCGCTCGCGAAATTTGCAGATTTTCGGCAATTTCGCGATCTGCGAATCTCGCAAAATTGCCCAAAATTCGCAAATTCGCTCGCGGGCGGATTTTTCTTTTTTTGATGGCCAGCTCACTCAAGGGACCCCTGCGCACTTCGGCACAATGGCAGTAATACATATATGGTCACTGGAGACAACTCTTCTGGCACTTTACGCAGCTGTAGTGTAGGAAAAGCACTATACATTTACCCAACGAGGTAGCACTTACTGATTAGCCAGTAGAAAGTACTCCAGTTGAGTAGAGGTATCTCACAAAACGATGGCGTCTTCTTGGATAAATATGAAGGGCAGGGTTCATTCTGGCACGATGCTCCTGTCACAAAAATTAAAGCTCAACAGGAAGCACTTACAGATATAAATAAAGCAGGTGCCCGAGTTGATGCTCAAATTCAGTAACACATTCATCAGCCCAAAAACAATTGTGAGCTTTGTCGAGGCTGGGCAGGTGTGCTTTCTTCCCATACCGTGTGTGGGCGGGCCAAACAGGGGGGACTTCCATGCGAGTTCACATGCCTCTTTTGTGTATAAAAGGTCAGAGACCGATCAGAGCAGCAGACGAGGAGAAAGAAGCTCCTGGTCACAGGAACAGCACAGGGATTGCGCTCGTGAAAGTTAAGGATGCAAAGTGCATCCTTCACTTTCACAAGCGCAATCCCTGTGCAGTTCCTGTGACCAGGAGCTTATTTCTCCTCGTCTGCTGCTCTGATCGGTCTCTGACCTTTTATACACACAAGAGGCATCTGAACTCGCATAGAAGCCCCCCCCGTTGGCCCCGCCCACACACTAGCGGTGTGCACTGTCTTCCCGCATTTACCCACTATGATGGACAGCTCACTCAAGGAAACCATGCACCCTTAGGCGCGATGGCATAGTAACACACACATGGTCACTGGAGACAACTCTTCTGGCACTATACGCAGCTGTAGTGTAGATAAGCACTATACATTTACCCAACTAGGTAGCACTTACTGGATTAGCCAGTAGAAAGTACTCCAGTGCAAATCGCAAAAACATCCGCGAGTTCACGGGAAAATCCGCAAACTCGTGGATTTTTTTGCGATTTCGCACGAATTCGCAGACCGCAGATCCGCAAAATTCACCCATACTTACAATAAACTTCTTGGGTCTGTCAGGGCTTGGACCCAACAAAAATTAGGGTGAAGTGCAACTGTATCTCATCAAAAAATCCCTATTGAGGAGCGATCCTTTTTAGGACGAATGCCCTCACTCACCAAAGGTGACATGCTTCATCATTTGGGCTTTCTCCTCCCAGTGGGAAAACCTAGTCCCACTGAGGGCTACGACCACCCCTCCAAGAGGTGGGAGCTCTGGGATGTTTTGTTATTCACATAGCAGATGGGAATGCTAAAAACCCAAGTGCGAGCAAACTAGTAAAGTGAGGGTGCAGCGCAAAAAGTGAAAAAGGTGAATTTAAAACTGCCTAGTGCAGATTAAAGGAAATTTTATTGGCTCATCTGGGCTGTCAGGATTAAAACGCTGTGCTACGCAGTGTATAATTAGACTGCTATATTGAAAATAAAGGTCAACATGTTTCAGCCATTGGCCATCTAACAAGTATGTTTGGCTTTCTTCAGGACCATTCAACAAAGCTGCTACTAAAGTGACAAAGTAAAATGAAAAAGTGTCTGATACAAAACCAGTAATCCTAGGTAGACAAACGGTATTACTGGAACTTATCTAAAAGAAAAATGAGATACAGATACAATAAGCCTATTGGTTTGTGGATAGTCGCATTTGGAGTACTCTTTGATAATCCCAAACTCCTTCCACATAGACTTTGTGTAAGCAGACATGAAGTCGGTGGTCCTGTCTGACACCAATTCTTTGTGGAAACACACTCTGGTAAAAAATCCCTTCAGGACCCTGACCACTACAGGTCCAGTGATGGATCTCAGATGAATGTCCTCTGGTTACCTATTGAAATTGGCCAACAAGATCAGGACAAACCTATTGCCTATGGCTAACTTGTGGTCCAAGGAACCGACAATATGAATTCCCACCCTCTCAAACAGTGTGCCAACAACAAGCATGTAGATCAGGGGAGCTTTTAGCTTTTTCACAGTCTTTTCTTGCTACCCTGACATGTGAGACAAGATCCGTCCTACAGAATGAATCAGTAGCTGTTCTTATCTGAGGCCAATAAAAGTGGATGACAAGCCTGGCAAATGTCTTGTCCCGCTCCAGATGTCCTGCCAGGGGTATTTCATGATCCATACCCTGTAGGAAATCTTTGTAACATTGGAAAATGTCTAGTATATGAGTTGACCCATGCTCAGGAGCCTTGGGCTCTCTATACAGGAGGTCATTCTTCCAATATATGAGGTGATCTCCAGAGGTGTCACCAGATGCCTTGGCTTCAGCCTTCCGTCTCAGCCCACCAATAGTTAGGCACTCTTTCTGTTCCTTGCAGAACTCCTCCCTGGTTGGTCTTCATTCTACTTGTCATATTGCAAGTTCATTCAGGATACCAAGGGAGTCAATGTCCTCACCAATAGGCTCCGGTCAGCATTCTCGAGCACTCCATCCACCTGCACTGTTGGACATTCAGAGGTCAGTTCTCCACAGCCTTTGACCTTCCCTTTCCTGGCAGCTGTCTTGGCCATTTTCCCAGGATCCAAACCATATTGACTTCCCTTCTGGGTGGCCATGGACTTGGTGATTGCCGAGGCCCACTAAGGCAGCCCTTACTTTTCCAGGTGTGACCTGAGCTCCACTTTGTTTCAGGCAGTGTTCTCCAGGTAATATCCTAACAGACAGTCCATGGTCATAGCAGAGCTCACAGCAACTTTCAGCAGACCTGAGACCCCCCCACTGGAAGGGTACCAGTGTCTCAAGGTAGTGGCTCTCCCTGTTCTCCACACCACAAGTGCAACCCTGGCAATGGCCTGTGACTGTCCAAAACAGGGGGTGCCCTCTTGGAGCACTTGGCATCTCACTTGTCTGCCCATATTGGTAGCATTAGCACTTAGGGACAAACGTTCCAGTTTTCAGATCAATGAAGGCTTTCTTGTGGTGGTCAGATGGGGATTGGGACCCTTTCCCTTGTGAATTGTTTTGGGGGGCCTTAAGAAAAATACTTGAATTTATGTTTGATCTCCCCCTCTTTCTTCTGTTGGACACCCTGACTACCCTTTTGGGAGTCCCCTCCAAATGGTTTCTCAGACACCCTGGTGTTGACCCAGATGTTGGCCTCCTCTGGCAATCTACACACTCAATATTCACACATATACAAATAAATAAAAAATCACGTTTATTCCCACATTACATCAAAACGAAACACACTTTTATATTGCTTGAATTTTTGCACCCTTTCCAACTGACAAAACTTTCAACCCTTCCCCCATTCCACAATCTGCCAGTTACCATAGAAACACTTCAGGGAACACCTAACTCAGCACACAGGTGAAAAGTTCATCATACATTGTTGCAAATTAAAACAGCAAGTCTGCTTGACTTGAGAATATACCAGCTTATCTTCTTTTCTATCAGTCTTTCTTAACCAATAAAAATCAGGCTTTTAAAAAACAGAAACATGCATCCTAGCCTAGTGTAGAATGTTCTCGAACAACTAATCATTCCTTTTCTTTTTTCAAAACTGCATGTTGTCCACCATTTTAGAAAAAATCTTACTTTTCAAACTGCCATTTCATTGACAGAGACCTTCAGAGTGCATCCAGAACTCTCTTCAAGATGCTTACAGTGTGGATTGTGGGACACAGCTATATTTTCTGGAGTCAAAGGTACACAGAACAGGAAGGAATTCACAAATACCTACGTTGACAAAATTTAGACATTAAATGGATTGGACAGAGAGGATTAAAGTTGCACCAATTGATGCCACTGGTGAAATCCTTTTTGCATCTCCAACACCCTAACCTCATAATTGTGCACTGTGGTGGCAATGACCTAGGCACTTTGACAGGGGTAGGTCTGGAAATGCTTATGAAGGACACCTTTGCACAATTGATGACACTGTTCCCCAAAACTGCCTTTGTATATTCTAATATATGCCAAAGGCAGAAATGGAAGCGGTCCAACCACTATTGTCCAAAGATTGGAAAAGCTAGGAAACATGTGAATAAATCTGTTTCTGCCTTTCTCCGAGACTATAGAATGGGGTCCATCTACCACAACAATCTACGTTTCAATATCTATGACATCTATAGGAGAGACGGTGTACATTGTACAGATGAGGGAAACAGAGTCTTCCTCTTGAACTTTAGACTCTGCATTGGTACTTACATGTAGGTACTAAAATCTCACAATAAACACAAGGGCTCTTTTTAGAGCCACCCAACATCTAAACACATGCACTTCATAAATATGTTAAAAATATTCTTCTTTTTCTTCCTTCAGTACGCTTATGGGACAGCTTCTAATCGTCGCACCGTACGTCGTCCATACCGGCTTGGTACGCGTACGATAAATCTAACATAAAAAAAATAGTCTTTATCACAAATTTTTTATAATCCCTGAGGAACCCCATCCCCTGGGGCTCAAATGTAACGTTGCGGACCGTGGGAAGAGCCCCAAAGCCTCCACGGTCCCTGCCGGCTCCCCACTTCCTACGGGAGCCGGCATTGCTTTTTGTCACAGAGAGCAGCTTACATGCTTCCATTCTACTTTCAAAGATGATTTCAACAGTTATACATTTTATAAAATAATATAGTACTGCTTGCTAAAGGAGAAAAGTCAGCACAATTATAATAGAATAGAAAATAGAAAAAAAAAATACTTCTACACTCAACCAACTCGTAAGCAGACTTCACAGTTTAATTTAAAAGCACCCTACCACAACTAGTTTTTGAAACATATTATACAATAAAATGGGTCACAAACTAGGCTACGTACATAGTGACTGTATCGTAACATCACACAAAAGAAAGCCACTCTTATGCTACCAGGAAAACACAACAACTGTACAAGGCCCAAATTTTCATTGTAGTGATTTCTTAGTTGCAGGTCTAGTTGTCAGATCGACACACACACTCCCTCATGGCTGGTATACACCCACACCACACCCATCCAGCACATCCGTCACTACACACGTGACACTATGTATAAAAAAGACGGAGCGCACGTGTTGTACGCCATTTTAGAATTGTTCCCAAAGCAGCGAACAAGGGTCCCACTACCACATTCATGGCCTCTTTGGTCACTAAGTTAGTGGTGCCCGAAGTACTGAGCAGGTGAAGAACCTGCGATGATGATGGGAGCACGAGTATGTTGTTAACCATAGAGATATCACGACTCAGCACCATATATGAGACTACTTTGTTGGAGATCGGGACTACATCATGAAGAAGGTGTCTTTTCCACGAAAAGGTGAGCAGTGAGGCTTGAGTACGCATCGAAGATAGGCAAAGGGTTGTAGCAGACTAGATACAAAAATGCAACTTAGTATTTTAGACGAACGCACTCCTACATAATGTATTAATTAACATGTTTATTTTTTTTTCCCAATAGCAGTAACGTTTTTATATTCGCTGAAATATCCGGAATATATTCACAATACAAAAAGTTTGTAGAAATGTGACAATGAACGTCTATAAAAGCGCAATATTATCTAACTCCAAATTAATATAGCAACAATTACCAATCATAACATCTTTCTATTATTATCTTTTAGATGTACAGCTTCACGATGGATTATGTAACACAGACGACGGCAATAGCACAAGGTGAACAAAGAAGCTTGTTTCTCAAACAATGACAAGTTATTTGTCAAAGAAGAGAACTTGTAGTATGCAGCAGGCGCAAAAAAAACATTGGGCTAACAGGACTTCAGCTAGGATGAGATAGCTTCCTGGGCCCACACACAGTTGCACCCGAGTACGTCACAGGTCTTTTAAACACATTTTGCTTGTTAATGAGGCTTTGATATTCTGCCCCCTCACCCCTCCGCTTACAGCCCCTGCTGCTCCACTCTTCTTTTTGCTTGAACTTAAGCCTCCACCCCAAATTTTTTCTAGCCCCCCCCACTCCCCCGATATTTTTGTCTGTGGTTGCGCCTCTGGCTTCAGGTACCCCTCCCCTGTCATGTGTGTCTCTCCCACGTTTTAATGTCCTTTTTTCCCTTTCTCTTTCTTACTCTCTCACATCGTTTCTTTTTTAAAGTTTTGGACGCTCCTATCTCCACTTTTCTGTATACAACCTTATCTGAATTGAAATGGTTAACTCTCTTGATTACAGTGAAGGCTTCTTCCACACGTAGAGCACCATGTTTCAATCACGCCAATGGCACTAGATGACAAAGAATTTTGCTTCTGAAACAACAACAAATTATCTGTGAAAGGAGTGAGTGGGTAGTATGCAGCAGCTTCACTGTGTAAAATGTATAATTACCTCCGGCCAGTGACAACAGATAGGTTACAACAGTCTGACAAACAGATCTACAAGCTTATTGCGCCACTTTTCTGTCACTTTTAACATGGGAAAAGTGACGCAAGGAGCTTGTAAATCTACGTCTGACTTTTCAAGAAAAAATCTAAACTCCAGACTCCGCGAGACAGTTTTAATATTGTTTTCTCTCTCTTTCTCTCTCTCACTCTCTGTGATATCACTTCTCTTTCTTTTTTAAACTTATACACACTGTTGTCTGCTTTGACCTGTAGAAGAACAGTTGAACCCAAGTTGTGAATTCCACTGGCCGCAGTGTTTGGGCGCAGTGTTTATACAACGGTAAGCACAGAGGTCTAGATATACGATGCCTTCATTGCAATGCATTAGAAATACGTCGGCATATTTACAATCCCGTTGTGCCACTTTTGTGTCAGTAACGCAGTAGGCACTTCCATATAGACACCACTTGAATGCGGCACTATAACAGAAGTAAAATGTACCAGGCACACTGCACACGTAAAATTGTAGTGTTACCTTGACTTGTAATGCTTCAGCTCATTTACTCACATCTACATAATTCTAAACTCTAATTTTCTTTTTTGTTTTGCAGATTACCAATCGTACGTCTTTTTGGAGTCCACTTCACAATTTGTTTATTTTTGTAGTTGTTTATTTTGCAGTTATCATTAAGTTTCGTTTACATTTATTCTTTTAATAAAAGTTAATAAAACAAACTACATACGACTTTTTGTTTGGGGGGGTTGACGGTCCACAATAAAAGTAATATTTATAATGTTGAAGTACTATAGGAAGATGTTCTAGACTAGGATTGAAAAGTTATATTTTCTCTGGATATACTACAACATGGTAAATAAATCAAACTAATACGAAACAATGTGTACTACATTTACAAACCTCTTGCGACATTTTCCCATCCCAACCTACCCCCCTACAAAATTAACTGTTTGGGCCTCAATGACTACCCTCAAACCAAGGAAACAATAACCCACAAAGACTTCTATATTGTATGAGAGGGGCTGCGTGGCCCTCTGCCTGGTGCCCTGGAGTCCGCCACACTCAGACCCGGTTCCTGCAGTGTCCTGGGGGGAAAGAGCCATTACAACGCGGTCATAAGCACGCCAGATCGTCACCACGAAGCCATTAGCATGCATGATAAATGAATAATCTTATTAATGCCTTTGCTTTGATGAACACGCGTTGTAATGGCTGTGGCTTACGTCCTTCAAATTAGTTTTTAGGTATGCGTGTGACCAAGTCTGATAAGATCGGAGGCCAAGGACAAACACTGTGGTGTCTATGGCAGGAAATCTCATCGATCACAGAGAAGATAGTTGGAGGGTAAAATGAAACTAACAGGTATAATAAAAATAACAGAGGAAAACTACTAAAATGGCGGTGGACGGAGTATGAAATCAACTTTTGGCGCCTCGACACTACATTTCAAATAAATATAGATACAATATGTTTATTAAAATATTACAAAAGTATAGCAGCGGATGACACACACGACCCGGGAAAAGAAAGCAGCACATGTAATACCTGAAATGAGGAGAGATTTGCTTGGCGAACTTGAAGACAAAGAAAAAAAACGTGCGCTTGGAAAGAAGGCTGCGCATGCATAGAGAGTACAACTGGTGCACAAAAACCGGAAAGATTTACATACTATCATAGAAATATAGCTCTTTTTTTTTGACCAGTAAAATTAGTTCTCAAAAAGAATTTTTTTCTTTTTTTTTAGCCCCAATGCCCCACGATCCCAGACGGCTCCCTACGTCCTTTGACAGCCCACTTTGCTTTAACACAGACAGCAGCTTACATTCTGCTCTCTCTGACAAAAAACAATCTTTTTTTCTTACTTGAAAGAGAGAACAGATTAACTTGCTCTCTTTTTCAAATAAGAAAGCGGTTTGCTATGGTAAATTGGGAGCGTCGACGGTACCGCCCTACCATAGCAAACAGCAATGTCCCGAAAGTACGCACCCTGAGACACTGCAAGAGCCGGCCCTGGGAGATGGTGGTTCCCCGGACCGTTAACGGTTCCAGTAAGGGGGCCGTGCGACCCCCTCCCAATATTAAAAAACCCCGGGGAGTCCACGTACCCGGGACTGGAAGGTAATTTTACATATTACTGCCCCAAAAAGGTGGCGGTCCCCATGAGGTGTATGGTGAGAGAGGGTGGGAGAGCTGCAAAAAAAAAAAAAAAAAAAGCCTTGTTGGGGTGACGGTCCTCCAGACTGAGGGGAGGAGGATCGTAACCCCCCGCATACTTCAAAATAAAACCACAGAGGGGTGGTGTACCCCGGTGCTCAGGGCACCTTACAAGCCCCCATTATAAACAAATTCTCCCCGGAATTTGCCCCCCGAGACCTAATGAATAAAATGGACTTCTATTTTGTTTTCCCTTTTCCACTGCGTACGAGTGCCATACGCGTACCCCGCGATTTAAAAAAAAAAAAAAAAAAAAGAATTGAGCCTAAAAATCCATGTACGAACCCCTGAGCAAGCCTAGAGGGTCAGGATGTTTCTACCCTGCCCCCTTTCCTTATTTCTCAACTTTGTTTTACTGTTTTCTTGTGACTCAGTTCTAGCGATGAACAAGATGGCTGCCAACACTTCCTGGTTTGGAGTGTTGACAGACAGTTAACAACCAATCACCATGCAGTTCGTGCTCTAATTGTATGGACTTCCGTACGCGTGCAGTACTCCGTCTCTAGATATCGCTATGATTTTACTTGTAATTTTCTCAGAAACTACGGAACAGATTTACACCACAAAAAGCACAATCTGCGAACCAAACTCTACCTCTCTGCCAAATTTGGTGTAATTCCGTTCAGCCGTTCGGGCTGTAGCCCTGGCTAAAGGTCCCTATGGAAAATGGCATGGGGAAAACACGTTTTGGACCCCCCTTTTTTCTCGGCCCTCACTTCACGAATCACCACCAAACTTTCAGGGAGGGAGCGGAACCGAGCAGGCCATTTTCTTGGAGAAATTCGCGAAGACTCAGCCACCGGCGCCAAAGTTATTCCAAATAGAATGTTGTGGATTTCCTATGGAAAGTAGGTCCTAACTATAACTACCTACTGGCGACCGCCAGTAGGTAATATATATATATCTATGTCTACACACACACACACACATGCATACATATATTATAAGTTGTCTGTATAGGGGGTTTTACATGATTGGTTTATTGCTTTTTGATGATAAACGTTATCTACTAATATTAGTGAACAGGGTTTAGCGCCTAAAATGAACACAGCTGTAAAGCAGGTGCTAGAAGTAGAAATGTTGGGGCATGGCCAAGATGGCGAGGAGAGCGGATGAACTGTGTTAAGCTCCGCTTCGAGCACGCCGGAAGAATCCTGATACCCCCTGTCCTGGTGCAGTAATATTCTATATTCTGTCAACAGAAGTTTCTCTGTACAATTCCTGGTGTCTTTGAGTGCATTGTGAGGCAGCGGGACTCAGTGCCGGCTGACGTCCACAGGACCCTCATCATCACTGCGACCTGGGTCGGAGCCTCGTTACAGGGACAACTCCCGGCTCTGCCCTTCATCCGCTGACAGCTCGGACATTGCCATCTGTGATCCTGCCACAGGGAGAGATCTGTGCCTCAGCAGCGCCTGCTCTGATGAGCCGCTTCACCGCAGGTATGCTGGGCCCTGTGCCCCAGGACCAAAATGGATTAGCAACCCAGAGACAGCTGAGGAACAGGGACACAGCTCGAGTGAAGGGACACTGGTACCCCCTATGGTGGCGGCGGACGCAGTGCAAAGAACTCGTCTCCATCCCCTTTGCCCTATCTCTCTCCTAGCTGTACAGTGCGGCCTGGCCTAGCCTCTGGCACACAGCGGCTGTCACGTGTGCTGCCCTTGCTCATCATATACTGCCAGCACTGACTCCTTGGCTCACACCTCCATGGAACTACTAACAGCGCTGGTGAGACGCTCATTTGTCCCCTGGTTGTACCCTCGGTGATGGAGACAGGGCACTGTTCGTCCATCACCTCATAGGGCTGTGTGGCTCTGGGCCCATCACCGATGCTTACGTGGAGTGTGTGTCCCTGACGGGCCCACCATACCAGAGGAGCACCTGTAACCTGGCTTTGTGTGGCATTTCATCTCTACACTTTTCCACCCTCACAAAAAGAAGACAGGGGCCCGCTCTTTCTGTGCGGGCTTGCATAAGAACACGGCTTCTTCAGATGCACTGTCAAAGGCTTATGAGCTTGCTGTCCGGACCCTTGTGCTGCGCCCTCTGCAACTGTTGGCCCTCCTGTGCATCAGGGCCCCTGCCAACTGCTGGCGACATGATGGGTAAACCTAGAACGGAGAAGTCCCAGGCACTGCCCCTGGAGGTGGAACCAGTACTTCCGAGTGAGAAGACTGTGGAGCCGTCAGGGTCTTCCACCCCAGCAGACCATCATGACCATTCACATAGATTCGACGAACTACTGGCATGCCCTGGGATTATCACTACGGGCCTTATCGAGGCTCTCTCTACTTGGACTATATGCCATATGCACCCACACAAGTTACCAGGCCGAGTCACAAGAGGCGGCACACTGGTGCTGCTCCCCCTGCAGCGAGTGATAAGTAACTGATATAGCACCAATTTTGTTTACACGTTTGAATTGCATTTTAGTGCGAATGGCCAATTGCACGTTTGCAAGCCTGCCTGGGGTGGGATGTTATGTTACGTTATATTATTATCAATTTGTATAGCGCGCGTATACCCATGGGTTTCTTGCTGCTTCCGGTACTCCATACTGTGTTTCAGACAAATAGTACTAGAAGAGCCATGTCTTCAGTTGCTTTCCAAACTCAAGGAGCGTTGGAATTTCCCTCAGGTGTCAGAGGAAAGAGTTCCACTCTTTTGAAGTATTATAGCTGAAACTCCTACCTCCCCAGTTCATCTTTCCTATTCTGTCCGTGGGCATCAGATGGGTGTTTGTAAATCTCAAGGAACTTTTTGGGATATACCATTTAAAAAGATTGCATGAAAATGTTGGGCCTTCTTTATGGATGGCTTTATGAGCTATGCACAGTGCTTTAAACTTTACCCTCTGGGCAACAGGCAGCCAATGAAGGTCCTGTATCCGTATTCTAACCGACTGATATTTAGGTATGTCCAAAACGAGTCTTGCAGCGGCATTTTGCACTGTTTGCAATTTTTTGAGAAGATTAGATTGGATGTTGGTATATAGGCCATTGCAATAATCTAGTTTAAGTAGGACTAACCAAGTAACCAAAGTTTTTCTGAATTTTAATCAATCAATCAATCAATCCGAGTACTTGTAAAGCACGCTACTTACCCGTGAGGGTCTCAAGGCGCTATGGGGAGGGGGGGTTGCTGCTACTGCTCGAAGAGCCAGGTCTTGAGGAGTCTTCTGAAGGCGAGTAGGTATTGGGTCTGCCGTATGTGGGTAGGGAGGGTGTTCCAGGTCTTGGCGGCGAGGTAGGAGAAGGATCTGCCACCAGAGGTCATTCGTTGGATGCGGGGGACAGCAGCGAGGGCGAGGCTGGTGGATCGGAGCTGGCGGGTCGGGGTGTAGAAGCTGAGTCTGCTGTTCAGGTAGGCTGGTCCGGCATTGTGGAGTGCTTTGTGTGCGTGGGTGAGGAGCTTGAAGGTGATCCTCTTGTCGACGGGGAGCCAGTGTAGGTCTCTCAGGTGGGGGGTGATGTGGCTGCGGCGGGGGACGTTGATGATCAGTCGGGTGGAGGCGTTTTGGATATGTTGTAGTTGTTGTAGGGGTTTGGCTGGGATTCCTGCGTAGAGTGCGTTGCCGTAGTCCAGTCTTGTGCTGACGAGGGCCTGTGTCACCGTTCTTCTTGTTTCGATCAGGATCCACTTGTAGATCCTGCGGAGCATGAGGAGGGTGTTGTAGCAGGAAGAGGAGACAGCGTTGACCTGCTTAGACATGGAGAGGGAGGAGTCGAGGAAGAATCCTAGGTTGCGTGCATGGTCAGTGGGTGTTGGTGCTGTTCCCAGTGTGGTCAACCACCAGGAGTCATCCCAGGCTGAGGGGGTTGGTCCGAGGATGAGGACATCCGTCTTGTCCGAGTTCAGCTTCAGACGGCTGCTCCTCATCCAGTCGGCGACGGCATTCATTCCCTCGTGAAGGTTGGTTTTGGAGGTGTGTGGGTCCTTGGTGAGAGAGAGGATGAGCTGAATGTCGTCAGCATAGGAGATGATGTTGAGGTTGTGATGGTGGGCCACTTGTGTGAGGGGGGCCATGTAGACGTTGAACAGCGTCGGGCTCAGAGATGAGCCCTGGGGGACGCCGCAGATGATGTTGGTGGCTTCGGATCGGAAGGGTGGGAGGCGGACGCTCTGGGTTCTGCCGGAGAGGAAGGACGTGGTCCAGTCAAGGGCCTTCTCTTGGATTCCGGCTTCTAGGAGGCGTGTCTTTAGAGTGTGATGGCAGACCGTGTCGTAGGCGGCTGACAGGTCCAGAAGGACGAGTTGCTGATGTTTTGCTGTTGTCTTTTTGGCGGATGATGTCGTCTGTGGCAGTGATGAGGGCTGAGGGCTGTCTCGGTGCTGTGGTTTTGTCTGAATCCGGACTGGGACGGGTCCAAAATGTTGTTGTCTTCCAGGTGGCGGGCCAGTTGCATGTTGACGATTTTCTCGATGACCTTTGCCGGGAACGGGAGCAGGGAGATGGGCCGGAAGTTCTTGAGGTCCTTGGGGTCCGCCTTGGGCTTCTTGAGGAGGGCATTGATTTCGGCGTGCTTCCAGCTTTCCGGGAATGTCGCTGTTTCAAAGGAGATAAATAGAGGAATAAAAGGGCATATTTTCCTTAAAATCTTTAACATAAAATAAGCAGAGGACACCACTTTAGTTGCTTGAGGTTTTAGACTCAACTTATTATCTATAATGACTCCCAGGTTTTCAGCTTTGGTCACAGGTATAGGAGGGGAGGCGAGATTATCCGGCCATCACTCAGGGGACCAGGGTGGAAAGAGATTCCAAAACATGATCACTTCCATCTTGGTTGAGTTTAATTTCAGGCAGTGATCACTCATCCAGGTACTAAGTTGAGTCATACAATCATGGAGCTTAGTGGAATAATTAATTTCCTTGTCCACTGTTGAGTTAACCAGTAGGGTATCATCGGCATAGGGGGTAGGAATCAGATTGAAGCTTCTGATTAAAGAGGCCAATTCCGCTATGTAGATATTAAAGAGGGTGGGGCTCAATGAGGAACCCTGTGTTACCCCACAAGGCAGAGTGAACAATGTTGATTTAAAATTGCCCAGATGAACAGATTGGGTTCTATCTGACAAAAAAGATGTCAGAAGAGAGAGAGCAGATTCTCCAATTCCTATAGTTTTTAAACGCTGCACCAGGAAATTGTGATCTACTGTGTCAAATGCAGTGTATAGGTCTAGCAGTATGAGAACTGCTGACCCACCGCTATCCAAAGAAGAACAAATTTCTTCTGTAGTTTTTATCAAAGCCGTTCCCGTACAGTGATTGGTTCTAAAACCAAATTGACTAGGGTCCAGAACCTCAGTATCGGTGATAAAAGCAGAGAGTTCTGTATTATTTTTGCAGGTAGAGGAATTGGTTGATAGTTGGTAGGATCAACTGCATTCAGATTTGATTTTTTCAAAAGATGGAGGATGCAGGTCTGTTTTTAAACGAAAGGGATCGACCCTTGTGCCAACATTTAGTTAAACAATTTGGACAAATAAGGTCCAATAAAATGACTGATGCTTTTTAAAATTCTAGAGGGGTAGGGGTCTTCCGGTGAACCTGCTTTGGCTGAAGAAATGGATTTAACTATTTGACTTTCTGAGGTGGGGGTAAAGTTAAGAAAGAGTTTTTTGGCTATGTCTTCCTGCCCTATCTTCTCACATGTTTTGGAGGAAGCAAATTGATAAAAAATGTGATCCACCTTGGATCTAAAAGTATGAGCAAGTGTATAGCAGAATTCTTGGCTGTGATTGGCAGAATCATAACTTTAATTGAGGTCAAATGTTTGACTGTTTGAAAAAGTTCCTTACTTGAGTGACTTGCTTTTTCAATTAGAGATGTATAGTATTTGCTCTTTTCACAAATGACTTTCTTTATAAAGTCTATGAGCAAAGCTTTATATTTGACTTTTTCTGGTGCTTTATAATGTTATCTCCAAGCTCTTTCTTGTCTTCTGCTAGCCTGTTTATCCAATCTTAAGGCTTCAGAAAACCATGGGGCTGAAGGCGTTTTCCTATTTTTATTAGTAGTCACTATAGGGGCAAGTGTAGGGCAGTTGGAGTCTAGCCATGATGTGTATTTTATAACTGAGGATTCTGCATTTAACTCCAGGTCAGCCTGAGTTTGGGCTAAAATGGTCTACCAGAGTTAGAGGATCAATGCAACGCCAAGATCTGCCAGTGGTACTGGTAGGAGCCCTACTCCTATAATCACATAGAGGAGGCTTATATCTAAAAAGGATAGCATGATGGTCAAACCACGTTAATGGAAGAGTAGTTATATTGTGAAGAGCAAGATTATTGGAGAAAATACCATCTAGAGTATGACCTGCTAGATGCGTGGGTTCTTGGATAAGGTGTCTAAGACCCAACTTGCAAAACATTACAGGAGTGTGACCCGTAAACCACGTCGGGATCGGGGTAGAAAGGTAGAGCTAACAAACAATATCCCAACAGGTATTATTCTAGAGACAATTAAGCGTGTATGCTGGTAGCATTATAGGTACAGAAATAAGGAGACTTGAATCGAATTAAGTTTTAGTTGTTATTCATCATATACTTTTACAAGAATCACGTAGAGGCAAGGTTATACAGTTGTAGCAGCACTGTATGAGAGAAATCAATAACAACCCGATTGCACTTTGTGCTAAGGTATGTGCAAGTGACATAAGTGGCAAAGCAAGTGAAAAAGTGGATAGCGTGCACGGCGCAAGGTGAACAATTGTGTAAATAATATACAGTGAGTGGCTCAAGGCTAGTATCAACTACAAAAGTGACTGTATTGGGTAATTAGCAATTCACAATGAGCCCTCAGTGAAGGCAGAAGCACTGGGATGTGAAATGTGTACCCCTGCCACTGTCTTGGGCGAAAGATGTGGTCACAAATCTGAAAGGAGAAGTCGTGGATCAAGATTTTTGATGCCCAGATGAGAGTCACAGACTGACAAGGACGGCAAGGAGGCTTTTGCTTGAGGTGACCCCCTTTGAAAGAAGGGTTGCTTCAGGCCTCTGAGTCCTGGTCCCAAAGTGAATGAAAGTTTTCACCTTTGTTTGTTGATCAAGAGGTGCCTTGGCACACTGGGTACAATATGTGGCCCCAACAAAAGAGAAGTGCACCAGCAGAGCAATGCAGGAGTTAGGGAAGGACTTGAGTTCAGGGTACATGTGCTGTGTCTCTGGTGCCTGTTAGATTAAAGTGAAGAAAACTGGTGCACTGCCTGAGACACTGGACAGGATCCTTGAGGATCCAGAAAGAAAGACGTTTTTCTTCTCAAACTGGGCCTTGACTGTTTTTCTTGAGTTGTGAGTTGTGCAGCTCCACCATGGGAACAACAAGAGCCTGCCTGTGAGGCTCAAACGGACACAGGGAGAAGATTCCCCTCTGGCTGGTTGTACAGCGGCTTCAATTTAACATGGACTTCTTTTTGTAAGTAATGTACCCTTTTGATCGTCCTATTTTTGAGGAGGAGAAGCCCTCTGCGGCTACTCGTCCTAATTCTCATGTGCCCTGTGTGGTCCTCCTGGTCCCCTGGAGCCAGGATTGTTTTTGGAATAATATGTTTGGCTGCTTTAATATTTGCATTAGAAATAATGTTTATTCTACGAGAGAAAAGTTACTCTGAGCAGTTGACAAATGTTACTTTGGCCTTTCCTTGCGTATATTAATTGATACTCCAGCCCTCATAAAAGGAACACTGAAAAAGTCTGTTGAAAATGTTTTTTAACATAGAATTGGACTAGATGGTTCTGGGATTTGCTTTCTGCTTAGGGTTGAAGAATATTGATGGTTATGTTTGTAATAATAGCCATTACTCTACTGCTATCTGTATGACCCAATGCTCTGTTCCCATTGTACCCCTGCTTATACCTTATATATACCTGCTTAATGAAATATTTAGACTGTAAATGCTCACCTAGCAATGGATTAGGATATTGATGAATTCATGAGAATAAATGTGCAAAATATTTTCTATGTTCCTTCTAGATCATAGGAATGTCTTTAGCTCGTGCTAAAAGGACCATCTGTTAAAGATTACAGGAATTGCTGTTAGCATGAGGGCAGCCATTTTAGTTAGCCATGTGCTCGCCATGTGCTTTCTCCCTCTTCCAGAGTCTTGCACATGCTCAGACAGGCCTAGCTGGTAGAATGCACCTGCTCCTAGTATAGAACTGTCAGGCTATTCTTACTGATGTGTTCAGTTCAGTCTTCCCTCCCACTTTGTGGAGCAAGCAAACTTTGTATACCCATATTAGTCAATAAGCATGCTTGTATGTGCTAGGACCTCCCCTTGGTTTTATGCTGACTATGAAATAAATGCATATATAAGGCCCCTGTTCTCTGTACTCCTCAGACTGTCTCCTACAGTGGCCGTATGACGCAGTCTCCCTCATGTGAGGTTAATAAATGCATTGTTTTTATATTACAGCTTCCGTTCCAATTTCTTTTTTGTTGGTTTAAAGGACCAGGTGTATTAGTGAACCCCTTAGAAAGTTTTTATTTCTTCATTGATTCTAAACGCTTTTCTTCAAGGTATGTCAAAAGGCCATACTATTTTAAAAACTTTTTATCTTGATTGTTATCATTACTGTTACTGGAACAGTTTCTGGTTCTTGATAAGCATGGGCAAAATTTGCAAATTCGCGTTCCGCGAATTCGCGGATTTCCCTGCGAAATCGCAATAAAAAATCCGCAAATTCGCGAATTTTCCCGCGAAATCGCAGATTGTTTTCCGATTTGCCCTGGAGTACTTTCTACTGGCTAATCCAGTAAGTGCTCCCTCATTGGGTAAATGTATAGTGCTTTTACTACACTGCAGCTGCGTAAAGGGCCAGAAGATGTGTCTCCAGTGACCATGTGTGCCTGTAACACAGGGACAGGCACACATGGTTACTGGAGACACATCTTCTGGCCCTTTACGCAGCTACAGCGTAGTAAAAGCACTATGGGGCAGATTTACAAGCCGCTTGCGCCTCTTTTGCGCCGCAGTTGCGTCACTTTTGTGACGCAGCGGCAGCACAAAAGATGTGCCATGGTGCTGGGTATTAACAACGTGACGCATCTGCGAGATGCGTCACGTTGTAAAGCCCTGCGCCATCAGGAGGCGTTCCGGCACAGGGGAGGGCGTTCCTGCGCAGGAGCGCCTCCTAAAAGTGGCTGAGTGAAATCTACAAGATTTCACTCAGTCACTTTTAGGCCAATGCTCCGTCAAAAATCTGCGCCTGCTTGAAGCAGGCGCAAGGCTTGACGCAGCATTGGGGAGATAGGGCCCCCCCGGAGCATTGCTGGAGCTGCGTCGCGCTTGCGAAGCAGCTCCAGCAATGCGCTGCTTTTACGGCACAGATGCGTGACGCATCTGTGCCATTTTTGCCACATGGTGCGCCGCATTGTAAATGCGGCGCACCATGGGTGGCGGAGCTGCGGCGCACACTAACTGGCGCATCCCTGGGGATGCGCCAGTTATTGTAAATCTGCCCCTATACATTTAGCCAACGAGGGAGCACTTACTGATTAGACAGTAGAAAGTACTCCAGTTGAGTAGAGGTATTGCACAAAAAGGTGGCATCTTCGTGGACAAACACGCAGGGCGGGATTCATTCTGCCCCCTGTTAGACTCGTTTCTTGTGCCCTTCTGCCCTCTGTTAGACTCATTTTTCCCTTGTTTTTCTGCCCTTCTGCCCTCTGTTAGACTCATTTTTCCCTTGTTTTTCTGCCCTTCTGCCCCCTGTTAGACTCGTTTTTTGTGCCCTTCTGCCCTCTGTTAGACTCATTTTTCCCTTGTTTTTCTGCCCTTCTGCCCTCTGTTAGACTCGTTTTTTGTGCCCTTCTGCCCTCTGTTATTCCCTTGTTTTTCTGCCCTTCTGCCCTCTGTTAGACTCATTTTTTGCGCCCTTCTGCCCTCTGTTAGACTCGTTTTTGTGCCTTTCTGCCCCCCGTTAGACTCGTTTTTTGTGCCCTTCTGCCCTCTGTTAGACTCGATTTTCCCTTGTTTTTCTGCCCTTCTGTCCTCTGTTAGACTGTTTTTTGTGCCCTTCTGCCCTCTGTTAGACTTGTTTTTCCCTTGTTTTTCTGCCCGTCTGCCTTTTGTTAGACTGCTTTTTGTGCCTTTTTGCCCTCTGCATCACCACATCATCACTCAGCGCTACCCTAGCATCATTCAGCACCACCACATTATCACTCAGCACCACCACATTATCACTCAGCACCACCACAGCACCACTCAGCACCACCACAGCGTAACTCAGCACCACCACAGCACCACTCAGCACCACCACAGCACCACTCAGCGCCACCACAGCATCATTCAGCGCCACCACAGCATCACTCAGCGCCACCACATTATCACTCAGCACCACTCAGCACCACCACAGCATCACTCAGCACCACCACAGCATCACTCAGCACCACCACAGCACCAATCAGCACCACCACAGGACCACTCAGCGCCACAACAGCATCACCCAGCACCACCACAGCATCACTCAGCACCACCACATTATCACTGAGCACCACCACAGCACCACTCAGCACCACCACAGCATTACTCAGCACCACCACAGCATCACTCAGCACCACCACAGCCCCACTCAGCACCACCCCAGCATCACTCAGCACCATCCCAGTATCACTCAGCACCACCACAGCACCACTCAGCATCACCACAGCACCACTCAGCACAACCACAGCACCACTCAGCGCCACCCCAGCATCAATCTGCGCAACCATTCAACAACAACTGGTTCAAATATGTTCTCTCAAGTTCAAGTTCAAAAGACCTTTATTCGAATTGCATAAAATTCATAAAAGCAATATACAATAAAACAGTCCCATAATCTCTTTACAAATCTATTTACAATAGTTAGAATTTGTTACAGCTCTCATACATCAAATATAGAGGGGCTTTCCATCATTTCACGTGCACGAGTTATCAGTCTCAAAAAAGTGCTGGTGCGAAAAACCTATTCATCGGTGTCAAGAGAAATGGCGACGGCGTTGACCTTGGAGAGTCATGGTGAGGGCGAAGCCTAGAATGATAAGAAGGTTCTGGGCATGGGGAGGGGAGAGAGATGGGAGAGTAGTTTTTCAGGCCTGGCGGATCAGCCGAGGGTTTTTTGAGAAGGGGCTTGACCTCAGCCCACTTCCAGTCATCAGGGAAAATGCCGGATTTGAATGCTGCGTTGATGGTGTGGCGTAGTTTGGGCGCAACGGTGGTGGCGGCTCTGTGGAAGATGTGAGGCGGGCAGTGGTCCAAGGGGGCTCCTGAGTGGGTGCTTTTCATGGTCATGGTGGATTCTTCGGTGGTGACCAGTGTCCATGTGATGATGGTGGGCTGGCAGGAATTTCTGGAGTGGAGGGTGATTTCTGGAGTCTGTTTGCTGAAGTTGTCATAGAGGGCCTTGATCTTTATATGGAAGTAGGAGCTGAGTTTATTGCTGAGGTCCTGGGATGGTGTGATGTCCGTGGCTTCCTTGGGGGGATTAGTGAACTGCTGGATGATGTTGTAGATATCCTTTGAGTTGCCGGTGTTAGTGAGGAATTTGTCCCTGATGAAGGTCCTCTTGGTGGTTCTTATGAGTGGTGTATTCTGTCATGCGAGCTTGTAGGTGGCCTGGTCTTCAGTTGTTTTGCTGTTTCTCCCTCGTTTCTTGAGACTTCTGCATGAGCGTCTAGCTTCTAGGTGATCGGTGGTGAACCAGACGGCTTTCCAATGGTGTTGTCTGTCAGAGCGGTGGAGTGGGGGGACAAGCTTCTCTGTGCAGCTGGAGATCCAGCGGTGTAGTTCTGTGGCTGCGGAGTTGGGGTTGGTCATGGCAGAGGGGGGTCATGGGTGAGGGGAGTGTTGAGGTCCTCCTCTGTGACCTTGCTCCCGATCCTTCATGGTGGGTGTGGGGCAGGTGTGTGTGTAGTGGAGATGCTGAAAGAGAAGTGCAAAGCACTGTGTGACCGGGTGTAGGGGTGAGGGATTAACCGTAGGTCCGAGAATAGGCTCTGGGACAGGACTGCTAGGCAAACCCGGTATTGAGGCAGAAACTGAGTGGACAACAGGTCTTGGGAGTAAGGAGGGTTTTATTGGTATAGTACGTTTAGGGTTTGGTTGCAGAGTTCTCCTGGTCCTAAACGTAAGTCTCTCCCTAGCAAATTGACTGGGATCCGTCTTTAAGCCGAGGTATTCTCCTTCTCTTGGGTCTGTGGTCTTCCGGTCTTGTCCTCAAGGGCTGGTCAATAAGGCGTCTCGTTGTTCCGGAGCCCATGTAAAGGAAGACCAACAGAGAGGGAACCGTTAGTTCTACAGTCTTTTTGGGGGCTTGCACCTTGGGGCCGTGTGAAGTGGGGGAAGAACACCAGTGTTGAACTTACTGCTATGTAGTCGGTGACGTGGGGAGGGTACAGAAAGTGAGGGTTAAACGCGGGGTAATGACCACAAGAGGAGAGGGATACGAGGAAACACGGATGGGGTTTGCTATACACTATTTACACGCACGCCGTCTTCCCACCCACACCGCCATACGGTCCCGTACCTGGGATAGCCACGCTCCTCCCCCGGGAGAGTTGCACGGCGGCTCACAGGGTCGTTGGCCTCCTGGCTCTCCGTGGGGTTCGTTCTTTCGGCCTGCTCTTCGGAATTCCTCCGGTGTCCTTCTTTACCGACTTCTCCGCTTCTCTCCAACCGCTCTCCGACGCCGCTCCTCGCCTTCTCCTCCTCCGGGGTGATGTCACACGCTTCTGTCCGTGCTTCCTGCTCTTTATCCAATCTGGCCTCGCAGAAGAATACAGGAGGAGGGGTCACCTCCTCCTCAGAGTACGCCCAATTAAAGGCGCCGCGCTCTTCTTCCACGTCGTCCAGTCCTGTATCCCAGGGGTCAGTCTGTAAGGAAGGAGGTATGACAGGATCAGTAATGGGAGACCACCATTCCTCGGTAGCGCTCCGCCTCGCACCTTTACATTCCTCCCCCCCTGGATTCTCCCGATTGGGGAGAACCGGCATGCGAGACAGAAAGTCAGCGTTCCCATTGTCCTTCCCCTTCCGATGCACCACCGTAAAGGCAAAGGGCTGCAAAAAGAGGAACCATCCAAGAACCCGCGCATTCTGAGTCCTATTCCTCTGCATCCACTGCAGTGGCGCATGATCGGAATACAATGTGAATGCCCTCCCCTCCAGATAATAACGAAGTTTGTCCACGGCCCAGCGAATAGCTAAACACTCCTTTTCGACCGTGGGATACTTCCTTTCCCTAGGGTGGAGTTTTCGGCTGACATACAACACTGGATGTTCATCATTGTCCTCCCCGAACTGTGACAGGACAGCCCCGATTCCTGTCTCCGAAGCATCAGTGGCAAGGAGAAAGGGATGCCCGAAATCGGGTGGAATAAGCACAGGGCTGGTGGTAATGGCTCTTTTCAAGTGAAGAAAGGCGTTCCTGGCCTCCAGGGGAGGGGGTTGCGGCAGCGCATTTCTGACATTTTTCTGCAACAAATTGGTCAGGGGGGAGGCGATGTCCGCAAAGTTCTGTATGAACCTTCGATAGTAGCCCATGAGGCCCAAAAATGCCCTTAGTTCCCGTTTTGTGGATGGAAATGGGGTCTCTGTTATGGCTTTGATCTTTTCTTCTTGGGGAGCGATTACCCCATTCCCCAACATAAAGCCGAGATATTTCACTTTTGGGAAGGCTGCACGGGACTTCTTGGCATTAACATGGAGACGGGCCTTTCCTAGAGATGACAGTACGTTAGCCAGATGTTCTAAGTGTTCTTTCCAAGTGTGACTGAAGATGACAATGTCATCAAGGTATACCGAACTATATGCGGTATGAGGTGCCAAAACAGTGTTCATAAGCCGCTGGAACGTGGCAGGAGCCCCGTGGAGTCCGAAAGGGAGGACGTTGAATTCGTACAGACCGTCCTCGGTGGAAAAGGCAGTTTTGTGACGGTCCTCCTCCCTTAGGGGCACCTGCCAGTATCCTTTTGTCAGATCCAGCGTGGTTATGTATTTGGCGTCTCCTATCCGCTCAATGAGTTCGTCCACCCTGGGTATAGGGAACGCATCAAAGGTGGACACTGCATTCAATGCCCTGAAGTCCATGCAAAAACGTGTGGACCCATCGGGCTTGGGCACCATGACTATGGGCGACGACCAGTTGCTTTTTGACGGTCTAATAACCCCCAGTTCTAACATACTCGCAACCTCCTTCCTTACGTCTGCCCGTTTAGCAGCAGGGATGCGATAGGGCCTCTGTTTTACTAAACACCCTTTAGCCGTATGTATCTCATGCTCTGCCAAGTGGGTGCACCCAGGGGTGTCCGAGAATAACTGAGAAAAATGGCGGAGTCTTCCAAGCAATGCCTGTTTCTCCGCATCTGTGAGTTCTGGATTGATAGGCAAGTGGCACAAGGTAGTCTCAGTTTTGTTTTCGGGTAGCACAAAGTTAGATGATTGGGGAATAGTTCCTAGCCATTTTTTTAGGAGATTGATATGGTACGTTTGATTACGGGTGGGTGACAGCTGTATCTTATACGTCGTATTGCCATATTTCTCTAGGACTTGGTATGGTCCCTTCCACTCGCTCTTGAATTTTTGCGTGGAAGAAGGGAGCAATACCAGAGCCCAGTCTATTTTGTTAAGTGACCTCCACTTTTTCCCTTTATCATAACATCGCTTTTGGTGATGTTGGGCTGTCTTTAGGTTTGAATAAGCAAGATCTCTCAATTTGCCTAGTCTGGACCGCAACTGCTGGGTGTAGTCCAGTAGTGATCGTTGTTCCTGAGCCTCCTCTCTTTCCCAGACGTCTCTAGTTATTTCAAGGAGTGACCTTGGTTGCCGGCCATACAATAGTTCAAACGGGGAGTATCCCATGCTGCTCTGGACTTGGGCCCTTACTACATACAAGGCCAATGGGAGCATTTTGTCCCAGTCTTTATGTTCGGCACTCAGGAGTTTCCTAAGAGTGGATTTTAAGGTCCGATTGTACCGCTCCACTAAACCATCCGTTTGTGGGTGGTAAGCGGAAGTGCGGATATGTTGAAGGTCCAGAGTCTTGCAAACCTCCTTCATCATCCTTGACACAAAAGGAGTCCCCTGATCTGTTAGAATTTCCCGGGGAAAACCGACTCTTGAAAACAACTCCACCAGCTTCTCTGCCACGTTCTTGGTGGTCGGGGTGTGTAGAGGAAACGCCTCAGGGAAGCGGGTGGCATAGTCCACTACCACTAGAGCATAAGTGTGGCCCCGAGTAGTGCGGGGCAAGGGTCCTATGAGGTCCATCCCCACACGTTCCCAGGGATTGCCTATCACGGGTAAGGGCTGCAGAGGCACCGCTGATGGTTTAGTCAGGTTTCTCCTCTGACACACCTCGCATTGTTGGCAGTAGGCTTCGGTTTCTTTGTAGATTCCGGGCCAAAAGAACAATCTCAGTATATTTTGCGTGGTCTTTTCAGCCCCACTGTGTCCCGCCGTTAAATGCGTATGTGCATAGAACAGTATCTGTTCACGGAACTCTTTTGGTACTACTAGTTGCCCTTGGTCTCCCTCTTTCCCTTCTCGATAGAGTAGCTCGTTTACGATCCTGAACCTGGGGTATCTCTGAACAGAGTTGGTGGTTTGCTCCACGTGGGCTGCTTCCCATGCATTCAAAAGGGTCGGATCGTTGGCTTGTGCGAACTTGAACCCTTTGTCTATGACCCAGGGTTCAACTGACAAGAGGGCCTCCACCGGTCGACTGGCTAACTCTCGTTTAAATAAGGCCAGGAATTGGGGGTTATCCACCCCGAGGATCAATTCCTCGGGTAGTGATGCAACCACTCCTACTCTCACAGAGCATGGTTCCCTTCCTATCGGACTTATCGTGATGCGTGCAAGGGGATACGTCTTCACGTCCCCGTGGACACACCGGATGTGTACTACGCCCTCCCGCCCTATTTGGGAAGGAGCCAACAGTTTCTCCCGTATAACAGATTGTCTGCACCCCGAATCGAGAAGCGCCTTTACGGGTGCTTGGTTCACTAGTACCCTTACGTAATAAGAAGGTCCCATTTCGGCGGAGTACATCACGGCTTTGGGTATGTACCCAACTTCCATGGGTTCCTCAGCTGGTTTCTTCCTGGGGCACAGTCTTGCAATATGGCCCCACTCCCCACATTCAAAACACTGGGGTCCCCTCATTGGTGTAACATCCGGACGGTATGGCCTTGGTTTGAGAGGTTCGTAGAGGGGTTTCTTTTTGTCCGATTTAGGGGGCGGTACCAGAGTCTTGGCAGGTTTTTCGGTCTCCCATGGAGCGGGTCTAGGAGTCACTCTGGTATAATTCGCCGCCATTTCAATAGCCTGAGCTGCGGTTAATCCGGGGTGCTGTCTTAACCAGCGCTGTGGTCCATATGGTAGAGCTTCCATGAATTGTTCAAGTATGATACTCGTCATAACATCCTCCTTGCTCCTGCTTTCGGGACGCAGCCATTTTTCTGCCGCCATTTTCAGGCGTAGGTACAGTGTCTTGGGATTTTCCCCCGTGACCCCTTTCTCCTTCCGAAACCTGAGTCTGTATGTTTCGGGGTCCATCCCGAGATGATCTAGTATTACCTCCTTGATGGCAGCATATGTAGAGGTACCGGCATGATTTGCAACCTGGTATGCCGTCTGGGCTTCACCCGTCAGCAAAGGCGCCAGAAAGAAGGGCCATTTTTCCTCTGGCCACCCACACGCCCGTGTGGCCCGCTCGAAATTGACCAGGAAGGCATCCGGGTCTTCTCCTACTACATACTTCTGTAAGGAGACTCCGGCTGGATGAGGGCCGGCCGGTCTTCGATCTACCGAGACAGCGGTTCCCGGTGTCTGCACCACTTTCTGCAAACTATCCAGCTGTTGCGTCATAGTGCTACGGAACAGGGCTCGATCCGCATCTGCCGTGCTGATTTGTTGGCTGACCGCCCATTCCAATTTCTGCTGACCATCGACTAGAGTCTGAATGATTTGTTCCATGGTCGGTTCTTGATCAGAGGGAGTAGATCCCACTTCTGACACCACTGTGACCGGGTGTAGGGGTGAGGGATTAACCGTAGGTCCGAGAATAGGCTCTGGGACAGGACTGCTAGGCAAACCCGGTACTGAGGCAGAAACTGAGTGGACAACAGGTCTTGGGAGTAAGGAGGGTTTTATTGGTATAGTACGTTTAGGGTTTGGTTGCAGAGTTCTCCTGGTCCTAAACGTAAGTCTCTCCCTAGCAAATTGACTGGGATCCGTCTTTGAACCGAGGTATTCTCCTTCTCTTGGGTCTGTGGTCTTCCGGTCTTGTCCTCAAGGTCTGGTCAATAAGGCGTCTCGTTGTTCCGGAGCCCATGTAAAGGAAGACCAACAGAGAGGGAACCGTTAGTTCTACAGTCTTTTTGGGGGCTTGCACCTTGGGGCCGTGTGAAGTGGGGGAAGAACACCAGTGTTGAACTTACTGCTATGTAGTCGGTGACGTGGGGAGGGTACAGAAAGTGAGGGTTAAACGCGGGGTAATGACCACAAGAGGAGAGGGATACGAGGAAACACGGACGGGGTTTGCTATACACTATTTACACGCACGCCGTCTTCCCACCCACACCGCCATACGGTCCCGTACCTGGGATAGCCACGCTCCTCCCCCGGGAGAGTGGCACGGCGGCTCACAGGGTCGTTGGCCTCCTGGCTCTCCGTGGGGTTCGTCTCTTTCGGCCTGCTCTTCGGAATTCCTCCGGTGTCCTTCTTTACCGACTTCTCCGCTTCTCTCCAACCGCTCTCCGACGCCGCTCCTCGCCTTCTCCTCCTCCGGGGTGATGTCACACGCTTCTGTCCGTGCTTCCTGCTCTTTATCCAATCTGGCTTCGCAGACGAATACAGGCCAATTAAAGGCGCCGCGCTCTTCTTCCACGTCGTCCAGTCCTGTATCCCAGGGGTCAGTCTGTAAGGAAGGAGGTATGACAGGATCAGTAATGGGAGACCACCATTCCTCGGTAGCGCTCCGCCTCGCACCTTTACACACTGTTAATGTCCTATGTCAGATCTGTGTCCCCAGGCCTCTGTCTCAAGTAAAGCAGTCTGGTGTAGGCCATTAGCTTCCTGCCCAGTTCAGTTACTCAGACATGTTACATGTGCCAGCAGGTGGATAGATGGAGCTGCACTAAGAGAGGAGCACATCCTAGCCAGGTAGAAATCGTCAACCTGCCCAGGTACCCATTTAGCTGCCCCTTACTCAGCCAAAATGCAGCTGCTTCAAGTCTACCAAGGGCAACTATGGGCCCTGGTGCAAATTGAGTTGTGTCTGTCCTGACACCACAAAACTCTTAGGCTGCATCTGGCTAGCATTTGTAACCTCCGTAGTCTATCAGTGGGGCCCCTGTGTGCACTGCTCCTTCATGAGAATTAGGGAATGATGTGACAGGGAGAGAACAGGAGAGCACCATATTCACAGAGATATGGTCTCTCATCCCCACTCATTAGCGCCAATACTGATTTCTGCGGCCATGAGCCAGGCACACACTTTAGTGCCTCAGTCTACCATAGGTTTTGTACATAAAGGGTAGCCTTCCTGTATACAATACTATGCCTAGACACACTTCAAAGCATCTCCTACATTGTATGTGCATGCACACATGCAAAGCCAAAAAATAAAGGAGATCATTTCTACTTTTTTTATGATTTTGATTGATTTTCCGCAACATAATATTATTAGCATCTGCATTACAACATATTACATAATTGACATTACAATAACAGTAGTTTGAATGGCATGGGCAGGTTGACTGTAGACTTCTAGCCATTGGTAAGGAAAGTCCATCTTGTATCACCACACATGTCCATTGTAGAATACCTTTTCATACATTATATACAAATTGTGAGTACCTCAGGAAAATCCCTCCTCAAAACACAAATCAATTCCGTCATGTAATCACATGCAGGCATCAATGTAAAATAATATATACAGAAAAAATAACTATAAGTCAATCTCTGCATGTGGGTACAGAACAGTGTGTAGCTGTCAGTGTAGAGTTTCCATGGGTATCACATATTTCGATAGTTGTGTGCAGTGGGCCACCCAGTGTGGGTGCGCCAAGGGAGAGGGTGACGGGAGGGGAGGGGAAGGGGGAGTGGTAGGAGGAGAAGGGGAGAAGGAGGAAAGGGGGAGGGGGTGCCACCTATGGAGGGGGGCCCATCGTGGCCAGCTTGGTCTCAGTTAGTGACAGGTAATCCCTCCATTTAGTAGGCTGCTGTCACAGGGGTTCTAGCACCCACAAAGTCTGTGCCAGCTGGTTCGTGTGTTTTGATGCCAGTGCCCTCTGGAGATCTAGCAGCCATGAGTGCACGCTGGGGACCATCTGGGCTTTCCATGTCATGACTATTTTGCATTTGTCTAGGCCTAGGGCTAGGTCTAGGAACCTATTCAGACCTTTATGCGAAGTGGAGCGCTTTGTGGTGCCCAGATGGAAATGGGTGGGCTGCACTATCACCTGAGTTTCAGCTGCTTCTGTAAGTACAGTGGCTATATTGTTCCAATACCTTTGAATGCTTGTGCACGTCCATACCATATACGTGAATGTGGCCCCTGGGTCACGGCACCTAGGGCATCTGTCAGCAGATGTTGGGTACACGCTCGCTAGCCTGTGGGGCGTGAGGTACATGTGGTGTAGGTAATTGAATTGGGTGTATTTCAACCTAGCGTTGGTTGAAACCGTTTTTGGGTGGACAAGACATGATGCCCAGTGTTTATCTGAAATAGTGGTTGTCTACAAAGTTTGCCAGTACACACGTAGAGCTACCAACGTGGGTACATCTTCTGGACTGCAGGAGGTGAATATGGCTGTCACTGCGTGTCTGCTCTTTCCATGTGTCAGTAATGTCAGCAAGAGATGCAGTGTGCGGGGTTCAGCTTGATCATTGTCCCATGGTCTTAGGAAGTGGTGCATAAGTAGGGCATGTAGGAGAAAGGAGCCTTGTGGTACCCCATAAGTGTCCACTAACTCTTCAAACGTTTGTAATTGTGAGTCTGCATACTGGTCTCCCCATGTGCCTAACCCACTCTCTCTCCAGCAGCTGAGCTCCAAGCGCCCATGACAGGTAAATGTGCCGCAGGGAACTTCCAGTGGTAGGCCTGAGCCATACGGGGCAGTCTTACCCTTGAGGAACACATATCTGGACCAACTACGACTAGCCGCCAGCATTAGTATTTTACCACGTTGTTTCTGTGTCAGTGTAGTGGTTACTGACAACCACTCCAGCATTGTCGAAAGATCCCGGGAGACATCCCTTACCAAGATTACTCTTACCTAGCCATCTCATTGCCCATAGCAATTGTGCTGCAAAAAGTATGGGTGATGGAGGACAGCCTTGACGCATGCCCTGGGATATACTAAAAAGTGAGGAAAAAACGTGACCCGTCTTTACCCTGGCCATCAGTTTGTGGTAAAACAACCCTATCCACCCTAGGAAATTTGGGTCAATGCCAATGCCAACCTCCAACAACACTGTCAACAAGTAGTCCCAACTCAACGTATCGAACGCCTTTTCGATATCTAGGAATGCTATCCAGGGCACTTCCGCCCTCCCCTCTTGCCCACTCCAGCATTGCAAATAAACATTGCAGAGACAACCCATTGTTTCTCCCTGGAATAAAACCATTCTGGTCTTCATGGACCAGCAAAGGGGCAGCCACAATTAACCTATTTGCTAGTAGCTTCCCGAGAATCTTATAAACTTCGTTCAACATTGATAAAGGGCGATGTGAGGCCATTAAAAGAGGGTCTCGGCCTGGTTTCGGTATGACCGCCAGTGTCGGCTCTCCGAGTTCACCTTTGTCTTAGGTTTCAGCATATATGCTGGCCAACCGTGGCTTTAGCTGTTTAGAATAAGTGGTATAAAACTCCAACGGCCAACCATCCATTCCCGGCATCTTTCCAGTTACTAATTGCCCGATTGCCTCCTCTATCTCATCTACCGTGATTTGGTCCTCTGGGGGGTCATAGTGCACTGGTGTAATTTGTGGGAGTTGAATCTCAACGAAAGAGCCTTGTGTGGAGGCAGGGTCCTGGGGAGGGCTGTACTGTTCCCATGAGGCACAGGGTCAGACTGATTTGCATACGGCCATGTCTGACTTGGGGTGGCAGAGTGGGCTAAAGAACAGTGATGGATTAAACCCAGATCCGTTACCTGGGTGTGAGTGTTTGATTGGTTCAGATGCTCCGTCCATTGCCACCCCCTTTTGTATCGCTTTTTCCACCATAAGTTGGCAGGGTATGCTCAGACGTGAGTCCCTTGCTCACTTTGCCACTGGATTCAAGCAAGCCTGGCTGAAGACGGCTCTAATGCCAGAAACGGGTCCTAGGAAGCTTGTTTCCGGTCCAGGGAAGACGTGGCTTGGCAGTTCGGGTTGGACTGTTCACATGAGGCACAGGGTCAGACTGATTTGCATATGGCCATGTCTGAACTGGGGTGGCAGAGTGGGCTAAAGAACGGTTATGGATTAAACCCAGATCTGTTGACTGGGTGCGAGTGTTTAATCGGGTCAGATGCTCCGTCTATTGCCACCCCCTTTTGTACCGCTTTTTCTGCCATGGGTTGGAAGGGTATGCTCAGACGTGAGTCCCTTGCTCACTTTGCCACTGGATTCAAGCAAGCCTGGCTGAAGACAGCTGTAATGCCAGAAACCGGTCCTAGGAAGCTTGTTTCCGGTGCAGGGAAGACGTGGCTTGGCAGTTCGGACTGGACTGTTCACATGAGGCACAGGGTCAGACTGATTTGCATATGGCCATGTCTGAACTAGGGTGGCAGAGCGGGCTAAAGAACGGTTATGGATTAAACCCAGATCTGTTGACTGGGTGTCAGTGTTTGATTGGTTCAGATGCTTCGTCCATTGCCACCCCCTTTTGTACCGCAAAAGAAGGAACAGAGGCCTAGAAAGTAGCAAGAATTGTGCAGAAAGAGGAAAGACGTACATTTCGAAACAACACGGGTGCACAAAGAAGCAAGACGGTGCAGAAAGAAGCATGGAAAGTGCAGACTGAAGAAACATGGGTGGAGAAAGAGGTCAGAGAACTGTAGAAAAGAGCGAGTGAGGTGCAAGAAGAGCAAACAGAGGTGTAAAAAGAGGCAAGAGAGTTGCAAAAACAGGCAAGAGAGTGCACAAAGAGGCAAAAGAATTGCTGAAAGAAGGAACAGAGGCGTAGAAAGAAGCAAGAATTGTGCAGAAACAGGCAAGTGAGATGCAAAACTAGGGAGGAAAGGTACAGAAAGAGGGAAAACAAGTGCATAAAGAGGCAATAGAGATGCAGAAAGAAGTAAATGAGGTGCAGAAAGAGGCATGGAAAGTGCACAATGAAGCAACAGGGGTGCAGAAAGAGGTAAGAGAAGTGCTGAAACAGGCAAGAGTAGTTGACAAAGAGGCAAGAGAATTGCTGATAGAACAATAGAGGTGTAGAAAGAATCAAGAAAAGTACAAAATCGGCAAGTATGATCCAAAAACAGGCAGGAAAGGTACAGAAATAGGGAAGACACGTCCAGAAAGAGGCAATAGACGTGCAGAAAGAGGGAAGAGAGTTGCAGAAAAAACCAAGAAAAGTGCAGAAAGAGGCAAAAGAGGTACATAAAGAGACAATAGTGATGCAGAAAAAACATGAAAAGTGCAGAATGAAGCAACAGGGGTGCAGTAAGAGGCAAGAGAGGTGCAGAAAAAGGCACGCGATTTGCACAAAAGAGCAAGAGAATTGCTGAAAGAAGCAAAGGAGTTGTAGAAAGAAACAAGAAAAGGGCAGAAAAAGGCAACTGAGATTCAAAAACAGTCAGGTAATGTATAGTACGAGGAAAGAACAGTGCATAGGAGACAACAGGGGTGCAGAAAGAGGCAACAGAAGGGCATAAAGAGGGAAGAGGAACTGCAGAAAAAGGCAAGAAAAGTGCAGAAAGAGTAAAGAGGTACATAAAGAGACAACAGGGGTGCAGAAAGAAACATGGAAAGTGCAGAATGAAGCAGCAGGGATGCATAAAGAGGCAAGAGAAGTACGGAAAAAAGCAAGTGTGGTGCAGAAAGTGCCAACAGAGGTGCACAAAGAGGCAAGAGAATTGCTGAAAGAAGCAACAGTGGTGTCGAAAGAACCAAGAAAAGTGCAGAAAGTGGCAAGTGAGATGCAAAAAAAGGCAGGAATGGTACAGAAAGAGGGAAAAAGAGTGCACAAAGAGATAACAGGGGTGCAGAAAGAAGCAAATGAGGTGCAGAAAGAGGCACAAGACGTGCAGAAAGAGGCAAGAGATGTGAAGAAAAAGGAATGAAAAGTGCAGAAAGAGGCAAAAGAAGTACTGCCCAAATATGTACATTAAAAAGACGTACATATCATTTTAGAACATAAAAAATGTCACCGGAGTCGTGCACCCAGCGCGACCTAGCACGTATATGATGTCATTTGGGGCCCGCCACGGTGCAAGCGTCGCGTACCGTAATACGCATGTGTCGCGAATCCATGGGAGCAGGAGTCGTGGATCGGTCACATAGTGGTTGCGCACACCACGTAACATTGTATTATATGACGTAACTGAAAAAAACACACTCGTCGCTCATCATACGCGGATCCTTCGCGACTTTTCCAAAATGGCAGCTAGAATATGCGGACCTGTTGCAGTACGTACGCTTTAGGTGCGCAACTCCCCAAAATTTTTTGAAAACAAATTAAAAAAGAAGATGTTATAAATATATTAAAATACAAACAATATCATTAAAAATATTTCAGTTTTAAATTTCTTTAATTTTTTTTAATTTTCTGAAAAATATATAAGGTTGTTTATAAATAAAACATTTTTAAAATAAACAGTTAAAAAACTGTAGAAATTCAGTACAAAAAAATAGGTATAACTACTTTTGCACTTAAAATGAATTCGCATTTAGGAAACCATAGGTTTCAGAGACGTTATAGCTAGAAATTAGCATGTAAAAAACCTTTGAAATTCACTGAAAAAAACATAAGTTTCAGAGGCGTTATAGTTAGGAATTAGCATTTGAAAAACCTTTGAAATTCACTGAGAAAACCATAGGTTTCATGAGTGTTGTAGTTAGCTGGACATTTTACTCATACAAAACCATAGAAATTCCTCTGTTATAGTTAGTTGGGCTAACTATAACTCGTGCACCCGCAATGCACTGCTGATGATGTCACATATTACATCCTGCATGGCATGGTCAGTGACATCACTGATAACATCACTGATGTAGGCCTGCTTAGGGGGTCCGAGAAGGACTTCTAGGGTTAAAAAAGCATATATATTTTTTTTAAAACGCCATGATGCGGGCAGGGTGCGCGGATCCAGCCTGAAAATGAAAAAAACGCCCGCATTTAATTAAAGCCCCCAGGTGGGCCATGTTCCCGGGGCATGTGAAAAAAAATGTTGGGGGGCCCAATGCCCCAACACACTTCCCCGGGTACCACCACCCCCCCGGGGCTTGGTAGTTTAAAGTTGGGGAGCCTCTAACGCCGCCAAGCCCCGGGGACCACCACCCCGGGGCTTTAATTAATTATTATTGCGTGGGCACACTGCCCCCCACAGCCCTGGGGACCGCCACCCCAGGGCTTTAAAAAAAATGTAACCTGTGTGTTGGGGGGGCTCGGGCCCCCCACATGCCCCAGGGACCGCCATCTACCCGGGGCACTAAATATTCAAAATAAGGGGTCTGTTACAGACCCCCAAGCCCCGGGTACCACCACACCCCGGGGCTTTGCATTAAGTGAGAGGGGGGCCACTCAGCCCCCCTCCTGGATCCAATGATGGCTCTGGGAACTGCCACCCCCCCAGGGCCGGCTCCTGCAGTGTCTTGGGGCGCCCGGACCGGGACACTGCCGTTTGCTATGGCATGCCATAGCAAACTTGGTTTGGATTTTGAAAGAGAGAGCAGGGAAACCTGCTCTCTCTTTCTATTTGCAAACCATATTGCTTTTCCTGCATGTTAGCAGCTCCCAATGCGGAAAAACAATGCCGGCTCCCGAAGGACGCAGGGAGCCGGCGGGACCATGGGGGCATTGGGGCTCCCCCCACGGTCTCCAATGTTGTATATATGCCCCGGGGGATGGGGTCTCCAGGGAGAATATGAATTAGTGGTAGGAGCTAAAAAAAATGTTACGGTATAATTTGGAGTCGCGACTCCAGCGCTGTGCTCAGCCCGGCCTCCTGGTGTGAACGTGCTGGGTGCGTGACTCTCAGCGCAGCCCCCTGGTGTGAACCCGTTGTGTGCGTGACTCCCAGCGCAGCCCCCTGGTGTGAACACATTGGGTGCGCAACTCCCAGCGCGGCCCCCTGGTGTGAACGCATTGGGTGCGCGACTCCAAAACGCACTGGGTGCACGACTCCAGACAAATAAAAGTAATATTTTCTAAATATACATCAAGCTTATCTGTTTAGATCTTGGGTGGCTCTAAAGAGAGCCCTTGTGTTAATTGGAAGATTTTGGTACCTACAAGTAAGTACCTATGCAGAGTCTAAAGTTGTTGAGAAAGACACTGTTACCCTCATCGGTAAAATGTACACCATCTCTCCTATAGATGCCATCCATATTAAAAAGCAGATTGTTGTTGTAAATGGACCCCATCCTATAATCTCTGAGAAAAGCAGAAACAGTTTTATTGACATGTTTCCTAGCTGTCTCAATCTGTGGAAAAAAGTGATTGGACCAGTTCCATTTCTGTCTTTGGCATATGTTAGAATAGACAAAACAGTTTGGGGGAAAGGTGACATCAATTCTCCAGAGGTGTCCTTCATAAGCATTTCCAGACCTACCCCAGTCAAAGTACCTAGGACATTGCCACAACAGTGCACAATTAAGAGGCCAGGGTGTTGGAGATGCAAAAAGGATTTAACCAAAGGTATCAATTGGTTGCACTTTAATCCTCTCTGTCCAATCCATTTAATGTCTACATTTGGCAAAGCTACATCTTTGTCAATACCTCTGCTTTCAGCATACATTTTGCTCCAGAAAATATAGCTGTGTCCCACAATCCACACTCTAAGCTCTTGAAGGGAGTTTCTGGATGCACTCAGAAGATGTCTGTATGTGAAATGGGCAGTTTGAACACTTAGATTGTTCTAAAATGGTGGATAAGATGCAGTTTTAAAAAAATAAGAGAAATGATTGGCTGTTTGAGAACATTGTAGACTGAAAAATAGGGTGCATGTTTCTGTGTTTTAAAGGCATGTTTCTTATTTGTTAGTAGAAACTGTTTCATAGGTACATTAGATAGATTACGCTGACATTTTGAAAAGTCAAGCACACTTGCTGTTTGAATTTGCAACATTGTGTGCTGAACTTGTGACCTGTGTGTTCAGCTGAGTGTTCCATGAAGTGTTACTATGGTAACAGGCATTAACCCGTTTGTTGCTTCGAACGTTCTGCGCCAGTGCTGAATGTTCGAAGAAACGGGTGCCGCCGCGTCGCCTGTTGGATGTGCGCAGCACTACGAAGGTAGTGCTCGCAACATCCAACCGTCGACAGCAGCACTTAAGGGGTTAAGAAGAATGGGGTTAGGGTTGAAAGTTATGTCAATTGGAAAGGGATGAAATGTGTAACCAATAGAAATTCGTGTTAGCTTTTGAATTATTGTGGGAAGCAATGTGATTTGATATTTACGTGTATATGTGTGCAGAATGAGAGGTAAAGTTTGCCATTTTTTGGTTTTGCTAAGAGAAGTGCACTACAGACATTGTGTGCATACGAAAATCTGGTATGTGATTCAGATACTTCTTAATCTATAAATCAATGTGAAAGGTGAGTTACTGATTTATGAGGTGTTGTATGTGATGCCTTTGTTTTTAATTAGACTACTGTGTTTCTCGTGCTAAAATCTAGGGAATAGTCTTGCTTGTCCTGAATCACACTGTGAGTCTGTGTGCACTTGTGCAACCATTGTGACAGAAGAATGTGGTTAATTCATGTCTTTGCTGACACATAAGTACTTAAAAACCTATCCTGTTGTTAAGTTTTAGTAGTATTAGAACCCAGTCACTGCTTATGCATTTGCAGAATGAGTCAGGCATTCACACTAGCAGTGCTGTAGTAAAATGTGTAGAATGTATGCAGTCACCTAACCCCTTCAAGACTAGAGCGTCTCTTCTGTTAAAGTCCAGGGAATAGTCTTGCTTGTCTAGAATCACACTGTGATTCTGTGTCCACTTGTGTAACCATTGTGACACAATCATGTGGTTACTTCATCTCTTTCCTGACACATAACTGCTTAAAAACCTATTCTGTTGTCAAGTTTTAGTAATATTAGAACCCAGTCATTGCTTATGCAATCGCAGAATGAGTTATCCATTCACACTAGCAGTGCTGTAGTGAAATGTGTAGAATTAATTCTGTCACCTAACCGCGTCTAGACTAGTGAGTCTCTTCTGCTGAAGTCCAGGGAATAGTTTTCCTTGTCTAGAATCACACTGTGAGTCTGTGTCCACTTGTGCAACCATTCTGACAGAAGCATGAGGTTACTTCATCTTTTTGCTGACACATAACTGCTTAAAACCTATCCCGTTGTCAAGTTTTAGTAGTATTAGAACTCAGTCACTGCTTATGGATTCGCAGAATGATTCAGGCATTCACACTAGCAGTGGGGTTGTGAAATGTGTAGAATATATGCATTCATCTAACCCCTTCCAAACTAGTGAGTCTTTGTAATTGCACTTCTCCAATCAGACATCCAGCACCATGTACTAATCCATTCACTGCGTCAAAACCTAAACACTCTCCTTGCAGTACTCTAATCATTGACTCAGTACACAAGTAGTCATGCAGTAACCCAGTCCTTAACACATGCACTGCTACAAACTCCTGTCCACTATGCATGCAGTCCTCTAACCTCCTACACACTTGTCTTTCCCATCTTCAATTCCCCAGTCAGTATCCATACTTTCCAGAAAACACCCAGTCACTCCCCTTGCACTCCTCTAGTGACCCATTCTGCACCATGTACTAATCCATTCACTCCGCCAAAACCCAACCTCTTATAAATTCAACCAGGCACTCTCCTTGCAGTAGTCTAATCATTCAGTCAGTACCCAAGTACTCATGCAGTGACCAAGGCCTTAACACTTGGACTGCTACAAACCCCTCTCCAATATGCATGCAGTCCTCTTACCACCTACACACTTGTCTTTCACACCTTCAATTACTCAGGTAGTAACCATACACTCCAGCAAACACCATTTCACCCCCTATGTTTTCCTCTAGTCAGCCACCCAGCACCATATACTAATCGAAACACTGTGCCTAAACTCAAACACTTATAAATTCACTCAGGCACTCTCCTTGCAGTTCTCTAATCATTCAGTCAGTACCCAAGTAGTCATGCAGTGACCCAGGCCTTAACCCATGCACTGCTACAAACTTCTGTCCACTACGTATGCAGTCCTCAAATCACCTTCACACTTGTCTTTCACACCTTCAAATCCCCAGTCAGTATGCATACACTCCAGCCAACACACTGTCACTCCCCTTGCACTCCTCTAGTGACCCATTGAGCACCATGTACTAATCCATTTACTGCGCCAAAACCCAAACACTTATAAATTCACCCAAATTCACTCCTTGCAGTACTCTAATCATTCTTTCAGTACCTAACTACTCATGCAGTGACCCAGGCCTTAACACATGCACTGCTAAAAACTCCTGTCCACTACGCATGTAGTCCTCTAACCACCTACACACTTGTGTTTCACATTTTCAATTACCCAGGCAGTACCTATACACTCCAGAAAACATCCTGTCACTCCCCATGCACTCCTCCAGTCAGCCATCCAGCACCATGCACTAATCCAAACACCGCACCAAAACCCAAATAATTACACATTCACCCAGGCACTCTCCTTGCAGTACTCTAATCATTCAGTCAGTACCTAAGTACTCACACAATGTCCCATGCCTTATCACATGCGCTGGTACAAACCCCTGTCCATTACGCATGCAGTCCTCTAACTACCTACTCACTTATCTTTCACACCTTCAATTACAATTTCAATTAGTGATTATAAAAGAAAGTGCTTAAATGGTTTTTATATACAATGTGTTTGTTTAGTAATAGAAAAGTATAATTTATAGATTTATTAAAATAAATGTAGGCATATTTATTTTTTACAGATGCTGTTTATCATCATTAAAATAAACTCATCATGCCTAAAAAATCAGCAAAGTGAAAAGGACAGAAAAAGGACTATTATGTGAAGAAAAATCAACAACAAGTATTGGATGACCAACAACTAGTGGGGAAAAAGAATAAGCCTTCCGGTAAGAGAACAACACAATTTATCGAAAAACTTTCAAATCCTACAAACAATGTGTACAAAGTTCAAAGAATGCTTCAACAACTAAAAAGTATAATAAGAAAAGAAACGTACCTAAAAGGAAATCACATTCAAAAGACACAATGTATGGTAAAAGGAGGAAAAGTCAGTATGCATAAATTAGAAAGAAAATGTTTTACAATAGAGTTTTTTCTAATTCGTTGAAAGATGTGAAGAAATACAAAAAAGAGCACTATTTTATAAAAAGAAGAAGGAAATAGAAATGATTCTAGAGAAGGTTTTTGAATTAAAAAGGAAATTATTAATTTTAGTTTTAAACTTAATTTGATCACTAGATAAACCAATCCATTTTATGAAGGCCAAAACTCAGAAGAAAAGAGTAATTAACAGAACTAATTCTTGTGATATATATTTTGGGTGATTGGAAACAGAGTTCAAGTTCAGAGTCTTTCTGTAATGAAGAGAGTTATTTTCAGACCAATAATTTATTGCATGCAGTTGATACCAGAGGTCGAACTTATGAGGTTAGAAATGGTTGTCCAATTGAGAAAGAGAAGATGGTTCCAAGAAATGTAGAAGAAGTGTTAGTTGATGAAGTTCTAGGGAGACGTCCTAAAGCCCCAGTGTATACTTGGGATTGCAGTTGTATGTGTAGTATACAACAGGAAACTATTGATATTTTACGCAATTTCTTATGCAAATATAGTAAAAAAAAAGTGTTAAACAAAAGATTAGGATATTGCAAGGACTAGATCCTTGTAGAGTGAGAAAAAATACTGGCTTGCAAGGTCATTCTCCGACTTGTCTTTCTAGAAAAGTATGTCAAAGTGTATTTCATTATTTCAGGATGTTAGCAGTACATCATTCTCAAATGCGGAAGTAAGTCAGAAGATTGTATTATGCAAAAAGTCCAGCACTAATGTTATATGCGTTGAACAGTGCTATTTTGCGTGGGTCAGTATTGGATGTGAAGAAGGTTTGTGATGAAATTGAGTTTTCTTACTTTGGTCCTGAACAAGAGAGTGCAGAAACTGACACATTAATAGAAGAAATGTTGAGGAGAATGTGCAACATATTACTACAAAAAAATTTGAAGAACAAATTACAAAGTTTAAGGTGATTTCAGGGGAAAACAAAAGCCAAATTATTCTTGTATTTGTTGCCTGCAACCTCACTATAAAAATCAGGCTAGGAGTGTTGATCTGTATTTAAAAGGAGAAAATAATGATAAGTGGAATGAATCTGCAACTTATTTGTTGGTAGAGAATTGTTTTGATTTTATTCTGATCAGCGTATTTGTAAATATTGTTATAACAAATTAGTAAGCATGGGCAGAAAATTTGTTTCGCTCGCAGAATTTGTGGGTTTTCCGGGATTTCGCGATCCGCGAATCTCGCGAAAAGGCGGTAAAATCCACGAATCAGCGGAGACGAATTTTCAGCCAAGCACTTACAGGGTTACTGCAGCAGGTGCAAAAGTTGAAGCTAGTTTTTTGTAACCTTTTACAAAAGGGTTACAAAGAAATAAACTTCAACTTGGGCACCTGCTGATGTAAGCCTATAAGTGCTTCCTGGCGCCTCGTTGCGTACTTGCAACTATTCTCTGACCCTGCTCTGACCCTTGAAGCAGGGTCAGAGAATAGTTACAAGTAGGCAATGAGGCGCCTGTCACGAAAGTTAAATCTCAACAGGAAGCACTGACAGATATAAAAACAAGCATTTGCAATGCAATAGGTCTCGCATTAGGAAAGTTTGAGCTAATGGTCTTGTAAATGACAATTTTATTTTATTTATGTGTTGGTTTTGAAAATAGCTAAATTATTAGCTTTGTCATTTACAATGCCAATAGTTATGACTTTCGCAAATGTGACACCTATAGCATTTGTAAAGCAACATGTTTTGTATTTACGTGACTTAGATGTATTGATATTACAAATTACAATGGCTTTAAATTTTTTTAAATAATTAATACTTAAATAAAAGTGTTTTTAATTTATAATGGCAATAGCTTAAACTTTTGTAAATAACTTTTGTGAAGATTATGTTCAGTGTATTTTATTGTGACGAAAATCCAAGAACAGAAGTGAAATATTAACATCTTTTTGTGACATTTGTAATAAAGCTTGAAACATTGAGAGAACATATTTGAACCAGTTGTTGTTGAATGGTTGCGAAGATTGATGCTGGGGTGAGTGGTGCTGTGGTGGTGCTGAGTGGTACTGTGGTGATGCTGACTGGTGCTGTGGTGGTGCTGAGTGATACTGGGATGGTGCTGAGTGATGCTGGGGTGGTGCTGAGTAGTGCTGTGGTGGTGCTGAGTGATGCTGTGGTGGTGCTGAGTGGTGCTGTGGTGGTGCTGAGTGATAATGTGGTGGTGCTGAGTGATGCTGTGGTGGTGCTGAGTGATGCTGTGGTGGCGCTGATGGTGCTGTGGTGGTGCTGATTGCGCTGTAGTAGTGCTGAGTGATGCTGTGGTGGTGCTGAGTGGTGCTGTTGAGGTGCTGAGTGATAATGTGGTGGCTCTGAGTGATACTGTGGTGGCGCTGAGTGATGCTGTGGTGGCGCTGAGTGGTGCTGTGGTGGTGTTGAGTGGTGCTGTGGTGGTGCTGAGTGATGCTGTGATGGTGCTTAGTGGTGCTGTGGTGGTGCTGAGTGATGCTGTGGTGGTGCTGAGTGATGCTGTGGTGGGGCTGAGTGCTGCTGTGGTGGTGCTGAGTGTTAATGTGGTGGTGCTGAGTGATGCTGTGGTGGTGCTGAGTGATGCTGTGGTGGTGCTGAGTGATGCTGTGGTGGCACTGAGTGGTGCTGTGGTGGTGCTGAGTGGTGCTGTGGTGGTGCTGAGTGATGCTGTGGTGGTGCTGAGTGATGCTGTGGTGGTGCTGAGTGGTGCTGTGGTGGTGCTGAGTGATAATGTGGTGGTGCTGAGTGATAATGTGGTGGTGCTGAGTGATGCTGGGGTAGCACTGAGTGATGATGTGGTGATGCAGAGGGCAGAAACGCACAAAAAGCAGTCTAACAAAGGACAGAAGTGCAGAAAAACAAGGGAAAAACGAGTCTAACAGAGGGCAGAAGGGCACAAAAAACGAGTCTAACAGGGGGCAGAAAGGCACAAAAACGAGTCTAACAGAGGGCAGAAGGGCACAAAAAACGAGTCTAACAGAGGGCAGAAGGGCACAAAAACAAGGGAATAACAGAGGGCGGAAGGGCACAAAAAACGAGTCTAACAGAGGGCAGAAGGGCAGAAAAACAAGGGAAAAATTAGTCTAGCAGAGGGCAGAAGGGCACAAAAAACGAGTCTAACAGGAGGCAGAAGGGCAGAAAAACAAGTGAAAAACTAGTCTATCAGAGGGCAGAAGGGCACAAAAAACGAGTCTAACAGAGGGCAGAATGAATCCCGCCCTGCGTGTTTGTCCACGAAGATGCCACCTTTTTGTGCAATAACTCTACTCAACTGGAGTACTTTCTACTGTCTAATCAGTAAGTGCTCCCTCATTGGCTAAATGAGCAGATTTACAATAAGTGGCGCATCCCCAGGGATGCGCCAGTTATTGTGCGCCGCAGCTCCGCCACCCATGGTGCGCCGCATTTACAATGCGGTGCACCATGTGCCAAAAACGACACAGATGCGTCACGCATCTGTGCCGTAAAAGCAGCGCATTGCTGGAGCAGCGTCGCAAGCGCGACGCAGCTCCAGCAATGCTCTGGGGGGCCCTATCTCCTCAATGCTGCATCAAGCCTTGCGCCTGCTTCAAGCAGGCGCAGGGTTTTGACGCAGCATTGGCCTAAAAGTGACTAAGTGAAATCTTGTAGATTTCACTCAGCCACTTTTAGGAGGCGTTCCTGCGCAGGAACACCCTCCCCTGCGCTGGAACGCCTCCTGATGGTGCAGGGCTTTACAACGTGACGCCTCTCTCAGATGCGTCACGTTGTTAATACCCAGCACCATGGCGCATCTTTTGTGCTGCCGCTGCGGCGCAAAAGAGGCGCAAGCGGCTTGTAAATCTGCCTTGTAAATCTGCCTTGTAAATCTGCCCCATAGTGCTTTTACTACACTGTAGCTGCGTAAAGGGCCAGGCACACCTGGTCACTGGAGACACATCTTCTGGCCCTTTACGCAGCTGCAGTGTAGTAAAAGCACTATACATTTACCCAATGAGGGAGCACTTACTGGATTAGCCAGTAGAAAGTACTCCAGGGCAAATCGCCCAAAAATCCGCGATTTCTCAGGAAAATTTGGGAATTTGCAGATTTTTTTTGCGATTTCGCGGGGAAATCCGTGAATTTGGGGAACGCGAATTTGCAAATTTCGCCCATGCTTACAAATTAGACGAGAATAAAATGCCTCCTAGAGCTGTCCATAATAATCTAGAGTTGGTAATTATTCCTCCAGAACTGATATATTTAAACACGTATGAGTCTATTCTGATTCAATGTGTGCACCTATTTCAAGCTATTGTTCGTATGGAGCCTAAACCAGGTAAATTGCCTCCTACAGATTTACAGAGAGGAATAAAAGGAAGAGTTTTATATTTACCTCTAGATTTAAAGAAAAATATTGAAACTATTGGTGTAGAGAATGTAGAAAGTGAACGACTAGTTATTCTAGTTAATGTTGTTCCTACTAAGAGTAAGAAAATCTGGCAAGAGTTAGTGGATGTTAGGAAAGTGCAAAAGGCAACATTATATCTTATGAAAAACAATGAGTAATAAGAAAAAGTGAATGTGGAAGAAGAAGAAATACTTTTAGGAGATGAAACTGAAACGTCAAGTGGTCAAATTGAAAAAGTGGATATGTCCAAAAGTGAATAAATCTATGAACATTGTAGTATACATCACCTTCATTCAAAAGAAGTCATGGGGAATACTATTGAATTATTCCAGATGAAAAAAGCACAGGGGAGTCCCATGAGTGTATGGGAAAAAAGTTCAGAAGCACATTGTTTTCTTCAGCTATTCCCAACTGGAAAAGGTGGATGATATGAAGAACGATCAGAGCAGATTCCTGCATCTGAATATCAGACAACAAAATTGTATGCAGAAGATCCAAGATTTCGACAATGTATCCCATATATATTTCATCTTTTGTTTGAGAGTGACTTGTCTGGACTTTCATATGCATTCAACCACGCATGAAAAACAGGAATACATCTTCAAAATGTTTCTGCTAAGGAATTTATGGATAAAGTACATCAGAGAGAAGATAATTTAGAATCTCAGCTGATTAATTTGATGGCCTGTCAGCGTGGTACTAATGAGCATTGGACAAAATATAATTTTAATGATACAACGTTGTACAGCTGATGGAAGAAAATTGGAAACTTTAATTAAACATTTTGTAGCAAGTCAAGTATCAATATCAGGAAGAACTTTTGTAGCAGTAGCAATTTTTTCCATGATGGTCCTTCTACAACATCTGGATAATACACTGCTTATTTATAATGCAATAAAGGATGAACATATTGTAATGATGCTCAATTGGTTTTTAAACAATGTTTGCCTAACAATTTACTAAATTCCTACCTAATATTTTAAAAAACAAAGTTTTAAGAACATAATTTGGCCTATGAGAAATATATTAAAATGTATTAATACGATTACTATTGGACAATATGAGTATACAGGATTTCAAGAAGACCATTTGGCCTAGAGGAAAGTTATACATTTGAATTAAGGACTTTTTCTTCCACATTCTCACAGTATATATTTTTAAAGAACATAATTCACAGTGTATAGAAATTAAGAAGAATTGTTAATTGAATTATTATTTTAGTTCTTTCATATTCATGAATGAACATTCTCTTAGAAGGAAGCATTTTATATATGTGTGATTTGTATTACATGGTATGTTATTGAGGATATAGTTGTTATGGAATGTTCAGAAATAGTTGAGTTGATTTATAATATTTTTGACAGAGATTTGTTTTTTTTAAACTATCTTATTGATTGTTTTTTTTTTGCCCGCTGTTATGTGATGAGTAACATTAAAATCACTGTTTGTAGTGAAATTCAATACAATCTGAGAACAGCAAAAAAGGCAAACAAAATAAGTTATATAATGTTAAAATTATGTTGTGTTGTAAAAAATATAATATTATATATTATAACTGTATTTTTTCTTCTCTTTCACAGATCCTAATTCTAAAATATGAGATTTTCAGAAATGTAAATTACAAAAAACAACTGAAAAAAATGTTTAGCATGTTTTCATATCTACTACTGTCAAGGTAAGATTAACTGAGTATTAAAACGCACAATGGGCTACGTTTGCACACTGGTGGAGAAAGGGGGTATTGAGTTGACATGTGTGCAAACACGCTCTGTGGGCGTTTTAAGCTCGGGGATAAAGTCCCCTTGAATCCTGAGGGTCCCTGGGGCCAACTAACCCACCAGGAATGTGTAGTAAGTGTCACAGAGTTGCATTGCACAGAGGTGTAAAATGGGGCATGGCCTCGGAGCACCTCTCTGTAACGCAGTTCTATCATATTTAATAGAGAGACATGGTGGGCTAGTAGGACCCAGGGACTTTCAGGATTAAAGGGGAATTAATTCCTCAACTTAAAACGCACTGCACATTGTGTTTGCACATGTGACATCAGGCCCCATCTCCTCCCTTCACCACTGTGTAAACATGCCCTATAACCTTTTTATGTTGGGAGATTAAATCACCTTAAATCCTGAGGGTTCTTACAGTCCAACTAGCTCACTATGTATATACAGTAAGCACCACAGAATTGCGTTGCAGAGAGATGTAAAAAGGGGCACAACCTAGACTACCTGTCGTCAAAGCAGCGCAGTGGTGCTTACTGGAAGCATGTATTCTCTTTAAAACAATGACATTATTTTATTAACTAGTCAAGTATCAAAGAAATGGCCTAAACAAAAAAACTAGTAGATGTACAATATTTGGTGCAGTATGTATGCAAACTTCTAATCATCTACATAGAATTGTTACACTCTTTTAAATACTCCGTTAGTAACTAAGCAGTCTAGGAAACCTTCTGTCTGTCCCAACCACTTGTCCATTCATCCATCCAGCACTATGTATGTATCCTATGACTTTGCCAAAACCTAAGTACTTATAAATTTATCTTGCACTCTCTTTGCAGTACTGAAGTTACTCTACTTATTAGTCATATACTTAAGGATCGGCCTAATCACTAACCCTAGTATAAATCAATTTCTTTATATACTATGTATGCAGACACACAAGAAGCTACAAAGTATTAATACACTCTTCAAAATACCCAGTTCATATCTATGTAGTTTTGGAATTTCTCTGTCATAGGATTCCATGTGACCTGAAAAAAAAGATTTGATTGGTTCATAAGATGTCCAATTAGTAACTATTAAAGGACCTCAACTATTTCAATCATTCTTTTTTGAGCATCTTTAGAGAGATGTCTCTGTGCTTACCTTCTGTCACTCTCATGCAATGTTTCTATCAATCAACTAGCAATATGTTTTTATTGTAATAGTTTGCCAACACCTAAGCGCTTATGGGGCAGGTTTAGAAGCATCCTGTACCAACAATATGTCACTTTCTGTAACATAGTGATGGCACCAGACACTCCTTCATATTTACAAGGAGAGGAAAAGGCACCCTGTGTAGCTTCTCCGTTTAAATACAACCTCATCATACACACCCCTTTGCGTTAAAGGGGCATTCCATCTGTGTTGCTGTGGGTATTTCTACACAACACCCATAGAACAATACACATCTCCAGATTTATCAGAAATTTTAAATCTGGAGATGTGTGTGAATGCTGCACCATACTCCAGTTGGTGTAGCAAGGCACAACAAGGAGAATTGTTTTCATTTCTCCTAATTTTTTCTCTTTCAATGTATGGTGCATTGCAAAGCATACATTGAAAGAGCAAAACACCTTTACTGATTGTTTTTTGGCAGGAAGGTGCCTCTTCCTGCACAAAAACAATCTCTCCATGACACAGACATGCTTCCACCATGGTGCAAGGATGCCTTGTCATATAGATGCTGATTTTCTATATATTGTGTTAAGTTAGCATGAGTTTATTAAAAAGATGTGATTTATTTGAGAATAATATGTTATTGCTCTGATATCTGTCGTGCCTGGTACACTTGGTACAACTGTCTACACACTGAGAACTGCACCCTCTAAGAATAACCTAACACAAGGTTGCTGGGAGGCCTGATCCTCGCACCACATTAGACATAACACAAATAATGTTGCTGCCAACATTGGGCTCTACGCGGGTTTAAGATAGAGTTACAGGGAATGAATCAACACACTTGGTGCTTAGCATGCAGAGAGCTGGTAGCTGTTGATGTGATCTTCTCCTACTGACATTTAGAGGTATGGGCCCGCCCTGCTAGAAACCCAAATGAGACCTTCTTAGATATAATATAATATGCTAAATAGGGTGCGCGAAATATAGGTGATACAGATTTCTATAGATTCTGCATTATAATATGCTATCACCTTTTGCTTACTATGGATTAGTGACTATGCTGATAACTCTGGTTTTTATAATATGTATTCTGATATTATATAAGATACTGCGTTTGAGAACCTTGCATTGAAAAATAAATATTTCAAACTTGCATGTGTGTTCTTTTACTCCCTGTTGTGATTTGAAATGATTATAGAGCGAAAGAGTGTTCATGTGTTCCACGATACCTGAGGTAGGTGTGGGCGGAAAATCCGTTACGCTCGCGGATTTTGCGGATTTTTGGGAAATTCGCAATCCGCGAGATTTGCGAATTTCCCGCAAAATCCGCAAATTCGCACGCAGCGGATTTTTTTGGCGGCGCGCGGCGTTGGTGATACAATTTTTGCGGCGCGCGGCGTTTATCATCGTTTGCCGAGTTGTTTTTTTCGATAGTTTGCGAGTGCTGCGCCATTTTGGATCTTGCTGTGTGATCCCGCGGGAATTGGCGAGCGCGATTACGTCATCGCGGCTTGCCAGCGATAGTTTGTCAACGCGAGTACGGCGAGATCACGTCTCGCGGTACTTCGCAATTGCGAGATTTGAGATGCGGCGAGCGAAAATATAAATTTGCAATTCTGTACAAGAAATCCACCAGCAAGCAGCATAAACCTTCTAGAAATGATGATTTTTATGTGAATAACTCCTTAGTTTGACATTTGCCTGCACTTTTTTAGCGAGGAGTCCATTTTGGGGAGGGGGGCAGGGGGGTGGGAGGAAGGAAGTGCTCCACAGTCTTCAACTTCCTGTTCCTGTTCAGCAGGCTCCTCCCAGTGCTTTGTCCATCTCCTGGTCACTTTTCATTAGGATCTGGAGCTGGAAGGATTACTTTTTGTGGATGCTGCTGGATCTTTGGATTTGAGGCCTTTTTGACTTTCTTTGGATCACTGTTGGATTAGAAATTTTACAAGTAAGTTTGTTTGGGGCAATACAGTTGCTGCAATTAAAATTTTGGAATTTTCGATTTTTGGGCTGTTTTGGGGCCTTTTTCCCAGGGGTACTCAGTGGTGGGTGGACTGAGTCTTTCTGTGGGGTGTCTTGAATTTAAACATCATGGAGGGGCTGGATGGCTTGGGATTGTGCTTATTTTTCAGTGATTTTCGTTTTTTTGGGCTGTACTTGTGGCCTTTTCACCAGGGGTAGTGAGTGTTGCATGGGCCTAGTCTTTCTGTGGGGTGTCTTGAATTTAAACATCATGGAGGGCATGGATGGAATGGGATTGTGCTGATTTTTCTGTGTTTTTCGATTTTTGACCTGTTGTTGGGGCCTTGACCAGGGGTAGTGAGTGGTGCATGGGCCTAGTCTTTCTGTGGGCTGTCTTGAATTTAAACATCATGTAGGCCATGGATGGAATGGGATTGTGCTGATTTTGCAGTGTTTTTCGATTTTTGGCGGTGTTCATGGGGAGGGACATGCCATGTGCCTGGTGGCCATTTTGAGTGCAGCTACAGGCACTGGCCATGTGCTGGCAGGCAAGTGGCCATTTTGAATGCAGTCTTTGTTGTTAGGCCTCCAACCATTTTGCCTACTTTTCAACCTTCATTTATGCCCAGGGGTAGTGAGTCTTGCATGGGCCTAGTCTTTCTGTGGGTTGTCTTGAATTTAAACATCATGGAGGCCATGGATGGAATGGGATTGTGCTGATTTTGCAGTGTTTTTCGATTTTTGGGGGTGTTCATGGGGAGGGACATGCCATGTGGCTTGTGGCCATTTTGAGTGCAGCTACAGGCACTGGCCATGTGCTGGCAGGCAAGTGGCCATTTTGAATGCAGGCTTTGTTGTTAGGCCTCCAACCATTTTGCCTACTTTTCAACCTTTATTTATGCCCAGGGGTACTAGTGAGTCTTGCATGGGCCTAGTCTTTCTGTGGGTTGTCTTGAATTTAAACATTATGGAGGCCATGGATGGAATGGGATTGTGCAGATTTTTCAGTGATTTTCGTTTTTTGGGCCTGTACTTGTGGCCTTTTCACCAGGGGTATTTGAGTCTAGCATGGGCCTAGTCTTTCTGTGGGCTGTCTTCAACTTAAACATCATGGAGGGCATGGATTGAATGGGATTGTGCTGATTTTTCTGTGTTTTTCGATTTTTGACCTGTTGTTGGGGCCTTGACCAGGGGTAGTGAGTGGTGCATGGGCCTAGTCTTTCTGTGGGGTGTCTTGAATTTAAACATCATGGAGGGCATGGATGGAATGGGATTGTGCTGATTTTGCAGTGTTTTTCGATTTTTGGGGGTGTTCATGGGGAGGGACATGCCATGTGGCTGGTGGCCATTTTGAGTGCAGCTACAGGCACTGGCCATGTGCTGGCAGGCAAGTGGCCATTTTGAATGCAGGCTTTGTTGTTAGGCCTCCAACCATTTTGCCTACTTTTCAACCTTCATTTATGCCCAGGGGTAGTGAGTCTTGCATGGGCCTAGTCTTTCTGTGGGTTGTCTTGAATTTAAACATCATGGAGGCCATGGATGGAATGGGATTGTGCAGATTTTGCAGTGTTTTTCGATTTTTGGGGGTGTTCATGGGGAGGGACATGCCATGTGGCTGGTGGCCATTTTGAGTGCAGCTACAGGCACTGGCCATGTGCTGGCAGTCAAGTGGCCATTTTGAATGCAGGCTTTGTTGTTAGGCCTCCAACCATTTTGCCTACTTTTCAACCTTTATTTATGCCCAGGGGTACTAGTGAGTCTTGCATGGGCCTAGTCTTTCTGTGGGTTGTCTTGAATTTAAACATCATGGAGGCCATGGATGGAATGGGATTGTGCAGATTTTTCAGTGATTTTCGTTTTTTGGGCCTGTACTTGTGGCCTTTTCACCAGGGGTATTTGAGTCTAGCATGGGCCTAGTCTTTCTGTGGGCTGTCTTCAACTTAAACATCATGGAGGGCATGGATTGAATGGGATTGTGCAGATTTTTCAGTGATTTTCGTTTTTTGGGCCTGTACTTGTGGCCTTTTCACCAGGGGTATTTGAGTCTAGCATGGGCCTAGTCTTTCTGTGGGCTGTCTTCAACTTAAACATCATGGAGGGCATGGATTGAATGGGATTGTGCTGATTTTTTCTGTGTTTTTCGATTTTTGACCTGTTGTTGGGGCCTTGACCAGGGGTAGTGAGTGGTGCATGGGCCTAGTCTTTCTGTGGGGTGTCTTGAATTTAAACATCATGGAGGGCATGGATGGAATGGGATTGTGCTGATTTTGCAGTGTTTTTCGATTTTTGGGGGTGTTCATGGGGAGGGACATGCCATGTGGCTGGTGGCCATTTTGAGTGCAGCTACAGGCACTGGCCATGTGCTGGCAGGCAAGTGGCCATTTTGAATGCAGGCTTTGTTGTTAGGCCTCCAACCATTTTGCCTACTTTTCAACCTTCATTTATGCCCAGGGGTAGTGAGTCTTGCATGGGCCTAGTCTTTCTGTGGGTTGTCTTGAATTTAAACATCATGGAGGCCATGGATGGAATGGGATTGTGCTGATTTTGCAGTGTTTTTCGATTTTTGGGGGTGTTCATGGGGAGGGACATGCCATGTGGCTGGTGGCCATTTTGAGTGCAGCTACAGGCACTGGCCATGTGCTGGCAGGCAAGTGGCCATTTTGAATGCAGGCTTTGTTGTTAGGCCTCCAACCATTTTGCCTACTTTTCAACCTTTATTTATGCCCAGGGGTACTAGTGAGTCTTGCATGGGCCTAGTCTTTCTGTGGGTTGTCTTGAATTTAAACATTATGGAGGGCATGGATGGATTGGGATTGTGCTGATTTTGCAGTGTTTTTCGATTTTTTTTGTGCTCTATAACTGAACTGATGTTCCTCTGTCTTCCATTTTTTTTAGGTGCACAAGACTCAAGAGAACCACCAGTGCCAGGAAGAAGTCCTGCAGCGGTGTGTGTGTGCAGCATAACGTCACGCGACGTCACGTCTGGCCTCAGACAACTCTACAATTCGTGCAACTGCGGCCTGCTGTCTGACCTGCTCTGAAGAAGATGGCCCCGCCCCCAAAGAAAGTTCTCCGTAGCTCCTCTAGCAAGAAAGTTGCTAGTAAGGAGCAGAAGAAGCAAGGTACCAAGGAGGCTGGTGTGCCACCCGCCACGTTTTTTGGGAGCAAAAAAAAAAGTACGCCTGCTGCAGCAGGTTCTGCTGGGGACCAAGCTGGGAGCAGCACCCCTGCTCCATTGGGTTCAGTGCCTCCACCACCACGCCAACTTAAGTCAAAGCCCTTGAGTGCTTCAGAGGCAGTCAGTGTACTTCTCCAATCACCATCGACCAGTGATGTTGGCTCATCGCAAGAAAGTAGCAGCAATGTCCCTGAATCAACACAGCCGCAACAACAACACCATGTGCAAGTACACGCCCAAGTACATGTGGAAGGAGAGGCAGCAAAAGGAGATGCGCAAGCAAAGGTGCATGGAGGTTCACAAGTGCCCACAATAGTTGTTCCTCCCGAAGTAGGGGCACATCAGGAAATCGACAATGAAGCTGAGGTATCATTGGAAGCCACTCTTCCTGATGATCATTCATTGTCTTCCACATCCCTAGCAAGGAAAAGATCAAGGGGGGTGTCTACATCTTCTTCAAGCCCACCGCCTTCTGATGATCTGGATGACGAATGGGTACCACCACGGCAGCCTGAGAGTGAGGCACACCATGATCTGACACCGGTACCTAAGCGTAAAAGGAAGGTCGTCCAAAAACTCAAACCTATGGAGTGTGATGAGGCTCAACAAGAAGTGACAGATACTGCTGGTGATGAAGCCTCTCACGATGACGACGAGCCAGTCATCACAAAGGTCACTGCAGCCCCACCGGGCATGCAGCAAAGAGACATTTTGACCCTATCCCGAGAAGCTGCTGAGCGTGATGATGATGTCGGCGAGGAGGCAATGGAAATGGAATCATTAGATTTGGAGTTAAGTAGTACACCAAAACCTACCGCTTCCATATTTCTTCGCAAGAAGGTACCCACCTCGTCCTCGACCTCAATTCGTGGTGGTGAAAGTGCAAAACGTACTGAAGTTCGGCAATCCACATCCTCCACTTCATCTGGCATTAGCAGCAGGACCACCACCACCAGTATCGCCGCCTCCTCCGGCCCCCGAAGACATTTCAAGTCTCCAGTTTGGGACTTCTTTAGTGTTTGCCCAAAAAAAGAAAACGTAGCCATTTGTAGCATTTGTAAGCTTCGAGTTAGTCGTGGTAAGTTGGGTTCCAACTATGGTACCGGAGGCCAGAGAGGTCATCTTAGGAGAACGCACGATGTCCAATGGTTTGCGCACCTACACACGATCAAGGAAGCCGCAATTGCACGCAATGAAAACGTTGTTTTTTCATCTGGTGATGACGAGGAGGTAGAAGACGATTCAAACACTTCACTTACACCCAGTTCCCCTGTCAGCAGCACACCCCATGGGAGCCACACTAAGAGTGTGGGAGAGAGTGAGACATCAATGCGGAAAAGTTCATCAGCGAGCGTAACTGGGTCGAAGAGATCATCATCATCCCGTAAATCATTGGTCCAGGGCAACATTAAAAAGATGTTGTTTACAGAAGCGCAATATGAACGCAACCACCCAATGACCCGTCTGTATAACACTAAGCTGGCTAAAATGCTAGCTCTGGACCTTCTCCCTTTTTCTTTTGTAGAAGGGGTTGGTTTTCTAGAATTAGTGACAGCGCTCTGCCCTAAATGGAAGGTTCCTAGCCGGTTCTATTTTGCCCGAGTTGCGGTTCCAGCACTACATGAAGATGTTCTGAAGGTGATTGGGGCAGCTTTGCAGAAGAGTGCTGTTCACACTATACATCTGACAACAGACATGTGGACCAGTGGCGCAGGCGCTGATTACATGTGCATCACTGCACACTGGGTCTCTTTTTCAGGGGCTAAAGCAAAGCTAAACTCAGGTGTTAACACTAACATTGTTTTTAAAGGTGCTCGGAAACATGCAACACTAGCCATGTTTGGTTTGGAGAAACGTCACACAGCAGAAAACATTTTGGATGTCTTTAACACAAAGGTCCTTAACTGTCTGTCCCCACTAAAACGCAAGGTTGGTTATGTTTCCACGGACAATGGCTCCAATATAGTTAAGGCCATGAGGGACGGTTACTATTTCAGAGTGCCGTGTTTGGCGCACTGTATAAACCTGGTTGTCCAAAAATTCTTGGGTAATAAAGGCAGTGCAGCGTACAGTGTATTGGAGACCTGCCGAAAAATGTGCAAGCATTTCAGGCATTCTTTTAAGGCCCGGAAGCAGCTGAGGAGCCTGCTATATCAACGTAAAATGCCAGTGAAAGCACTCATCCAGGAGGTGGTAACACGTTGGAACTCAACCTTCTACATGCTTGAGCGTCTGTATGAGCAGTATACGGAACTCGATCAATATTTCCTTAAAGAGGGTGCAGAGGAGCTGAGGATGGGTGGGCCGCAATGGAACATAGTTGAAAGCCTGACACGCATGCTTCGTCCTTTTGAGTTCTTCACGCGTGCAGTCAGCAAGGAGGACTCTAATTTGGGAAAAGCTATCCCATTGTTGTACATGCTGGAGGACCAACTGAAGGAGGTGTGTTCTGTGTTTGCAGACGATGACAAAAACCAAGACTCTTTGCTTCTGGCCGAGCAATTATTAGAGCTCCTACAAGGTGATGAACGTCTTAAAAAGATCCACTCAGAACAGCATTACATTTGTGCTACTATTCTGGATCCATGCTACAAAAAGGCGCTGGCAGGCAAAGCATTCTTTCCTTTTGATGATGAACATGTTCTAAAGTACAAACGTTGGCTAGCCTTGTCAGCCAAGAAGTTTGAAACAGAACGGCTGGAAATTGAAGGAAATGGCAGTACATCAGCAGGCCATCCCCAGTCAAAACAATCCAATTCTGCACCTGTGGCTGTGGCACAAGTGACCTCTCAGCCGTTAAAGACACCGGCAACCGGATCATCTGCACGAAAGACAACAGAAACATTGGAGGCTGAAGAGGATTGGCTAGCTCTGCGTGGGTTTGGTTCTCAAAAGGTCAGAGGCACAGCAAGAGCTAAGCAAAGTGGAGGAACCTTGGATGAGGACCTTGAGTCGATGGTGAAGGACTATCTGAATGACTCAACAGAGGTCTATGTTAATTCTGACCCATTGGCGTATTGGCATGGGAAAAAAGAATTGTGGCCACAGCTCACCAACCTGGCTTTAAACTACTTGTCTTGCCCACTCGCAAGCGTGTTTTCTGAACGGGTTTTCAGTGCGGCTGGTGGGATTGTAACTCCCAAACGGAGCCGCCTCTCGCCCAAAAATGTGGAGAGGTTAACAATGATCAAGATGAATCAGCACCTCATACCACCAGATTTCAGAGTACGAGAGAGCGTGCCGGATGAAGAGGAGGTGGACAGCAACATAGATGAGGGAATTTCTACTCTGTCAGGTGACACTGAGCTCACCCTGCCTGAATTTGCAGAGTATGAAGACGAAGCCTTATTCTCATTCCTGGACCGTGATACCGACTTCGAACCCTGAAAATGAAACAACGAATCAATAACTTTCTTTTTCATCCTTATTCACTTTTATTCCTGTGTGTCTGTCTTTCTTTGTTGTGCACAGTTAATATAATTCAAACTTTAATCAGATAATCACAAAAACAAGCCCATCAGCAGAACTGTCTTCACTTGTTTGCTAATTTATTTGAAGGTGCCGCAGTCTGCATTCCTCAGGTTCACAAGTTCAGAAGAACATGCTCCTCTATCCTCCTCCTCCAGACTCCTATTTCCATCAAAGCAGAGGGCTGGTTTACGCCCAATGAAGAAAGACTCAGCACTTGTGGGGGTGTTGTTCTACCTCTTTGCAGGTGAGTTGACGGGTCTGGGGCCATTGCTGGGAAGCACTAAAAGTGGTTTGGACCAAATCCGAGGCGTAAAATTTTTTGTGTTTTTGATGACTTGCTTGCCTTTGAGGTGCTCTTAGGGGGGGTTCCGTCTGTTTGTGGGTGAGTTTCGTGGTCTGGGAGCATTGCTGGGACACTCTAATCTTGATTGCATTTGCTTTTCAGGAAATCCGTCGTGCCAACCCCGACTTATGGCCTAGCTACGCAGCGCGTTTGGACCGAAGGCCCAGAAATATTGCAAGTATGAGATTTTGCTTTTGGCCTGTTTGGGGGTGTTATGCTTCTTGGCGGGTGGGTTGACGGGTCTTGGGGCATTCCTGGGAAGGTCTAATACCGGGTAGAAGTGGTTGGGACAAAATCCAGGCCGATTTTTTTTTTGGCTATTTCTGACATTTTGCTCTATGTAGCGTTTTCGGGGGCCTGTTTGGGGGGCTTCCTGGTGTTTGTGGGTGAGTTTCGTGGTCTGGGAGCACTGCTGGGACACTCTAATCTTGATTGCATTTGCTTTTCAGGAAATCCGTCGTGCCAACCCCGACTTATGGCCTAGCTACGCAGCGCGTTTGGACCGAAGGCCCAGAAATATTGCAAGTATGAGATTTTGCTTTTGGCCTGTTTGGGGGTGTTATGCTTCTTGGCGGGTGGGTTGACGGGTCTTGGGGCATTCCTGGGAAGGTCTAATACCGGGTAGAAGTGGTTGGGACAAAATCCAGGCCGATTTTTTTTTGGCTATTTCTGACATTTTGCTCTATGTAGCGTTTTCGGGGGCCTGTGTGGGGGGCTTCCTGGTGTTTGTGGGTGAGTTTCGTGGTCTGGGAGCACTGCTGGGACACTCTAATCTTGATTGCATTTGCTTTTCAGGAAATCCGTCGTGCCAACCCCGACTTATGGCCTAGCTACGCAGAGCGTTTGGACCGAAGGCCCAGAAATATTGCAAGTATGAGATTTTGCTTTTGGCCTGTTTGGGGGTGTTATGCTTCTTGGCGGGTGGGTTGACGGGTCTTGGGGCATTCCTGGGAAGGTCTAATACCGGGTAGAAGTGGTTGGCACAAAATCCAGGCCGATTTTTTTTTGGCTATTTCTGACATTTTGCTCTATGTAGCGTTTTCGGGGGCCTGTGTGGGGGGCTTCCTGGTGTTTGTGGGTGAGTTTCGTGGTCTGGGAGCACTGCTGGGACACTCTAATCTTGATTGCATTTGCTTTTCAGGAAATCCGTCGTGCCAACCCCGACTTATGGCCTAGCTACGCAGCGCGTTTGGACCGAAGGCCCAGAAATATTGCAAGTATGAGATTTTGCTTTTGGCCTGTTTGGGGGTGTTATGCTTCTTGGCGGGTGGGTTGACGGGTCTTGGGGCATTCCTGGGAAGGTCTAATACCGGGTAGAAGTGGTTGGGACAAAATCCAGGCCGATTTTTTTTTGGCTATTTCTGACATTTTGCTCTATGTAGCGTTTTCGGGGGCCTGTTTGGGGGGCTTCCTGGTGTTTGTGGGTGAGTTTCGTGGTCTGGGAGCACTGCTGGGACACTCTAATCTTGATTGCATTTGCTTTTCAGGAAATCCGTCGTGCCAACCCCGACTTATGGCCTAGCTACGCAGCGCGTTTGGACCGAAGGCCCAGAAATATTGCAAGTATGAGATTTTGCTTTTGGCCTGTTTGGGGGTGTTATGCTTCTTGGCGGGTGGGTTGACGGGTCTTGGGGCATTCCTGGGAAGGTCTAATACCGGGTAGAAGTGGTTGGGACAAAATCCAGGCCGATTTTTTTTGGGCTATTTCTGACATTTTGCTCTATGTAGCGTTTTCGGGGGCCTGTTTGGGGGGCTTCCTGGTGTTTGTGGGTGAGTTTCGTGGTCTGGGAGCACTGCTGGGACACTCTAATCTTGATTGCATTTGCTTTTCAGGAAATCCGTCGTGCCAACCCCGACTTATGGCCTAGCTACGCAGCGCGTTTGGACCGAAGGCCCAGAAATATTGCAAGTATGACATTTTGCTTTTGGCCTGTTTGGGGGTGTTACGCTTCTTGGCGGGTGGGTTGCCGGGTCTTGGGGCATTCCTGGGAAGGTCTAATACCGGGTAGAAGTGGTTGGGACAAAATCCGCGCAGAAAAGCCTTTAGTTTTGGCACTTTTTGTAACTTAGGGTTCGTTAGGGTTAGCCCTAGCAGCAGGATTGCATGTGTTTCGGGGTGTTCTAGATTTTTCAAACTGAGTTCTGGGGTCTTAGAGCACTCGTGAGAATGTGTAATTTTGGTTGCAAGTCATTTGAAGAAAATCCATGGTGGGAAAGGGGGGATTTGGCATAGTTAAAGAAAGCCTTTGCCACTATTCTTAACTTAGGGTTCGTTAGGGTTAGCAGTATTTCTATTGCATGTGTTTGAGTGGGGGGGATTTCGAGTCTTGGAGCGATGCTGGCTATGGCTACTTTTGCTTGGTTGCTTGCAAGTGGTTTGAATGCAATCCACGGTGGGTAATGGGTAATTAGGGTACTTCGGCCTACTTTTACTTTCAAAGTAAGTTTTGTCACCAGTTTTCTGCTAGGCCTCGTTTTTTGAGATTTGATTGGGGGTCTTCTACATTTTTGCGACTGGCTTTAGTAAGGGTCTGGGTGGGAGCACTGCTAGGAAGATCTAATTTTGTTCTAAAACACAGTTTACAGTACACCTAGCTTGAGGGGCAAGATCCGCTACATTAATTTGCCCATACTTATTTATCCTTCAAAAGGTGACTCAGAGTACGCACTTTCAAAAACATTGTACTGTCTACTAGGAAAAACAAATTGTGACTTTTTGCACTCCACAGCCTACATACCTTATATTTATTTATCAGTGGTGTTGTAATATTATATCACTTCCTGTTTTTCGTTGAATAATTACAGGCCGGGTTTCAGTCTCTGCAATGGGGAAAAAAGGATGGAGTCAGGCTTCACAGTAGCGAGCCACAATTCAGCATCAGGCAGGCAGTGGACAGGGTGTCTTCTGGTGACCAACATCGATGGACGAAGCGTCGGCTGCAATGGAGGAGTGCCGCTAATAGGAGGATTTTTTTTCTGCAGGCAACTTACTTACCACTTCCAACAGGACCACTACAACCACATAGATACAGTATCCCTTGCCTTTTTCTCTGACTGTGACTGCATTTCTTGGCTCTCTCTCGGCTTCTACATTGATCCCTTAACACATCACTTAGTCCACTCCACTATCACATCTGCACCACACATAGTCATTTGTAAGTGCTCCTACGTAATTCGCAAGTCGCAGCACGCCCCAGGCCGTAGAGGACTGGGATGGCCCCAATGATGAAGCATGTCACCAAGGGGCAACCCTGGTGAGTGAGGGGACACCTAGAAAAAAAGCAATTTCTCCATTTCTATCTACTATACCTTCCAGACCAACCCCACTGAGTGTTGTTGTGAATGGATTTATAGTGACCAGCAAGGCTCTCGGGTATCTGGCTACAGAGACCTTATGTTGAATATCGTTAACAATAATTTACACATAGGCCCTTTATTGTTGCATTCTTTCTTCCACAGTTGTCGAATGTACTACTTACTTTTCACTGACATGCATGCAGTAGTGCATGCACTTTCAAAGATTGATGGATAGGTTTGTACCCAAAGAATTGTTTATGTTCAATTGTTTGTCTATGCTGTGCTTTTTTTTACAGGGTGTCTTCTGGTGACCAACATCGATGGACGAAGCGTCGGCTGCAATGGAGGAGTGCCGCTAATAGGAGGATTTTTTTTCTGCAGGCAACTTACTTACCACTTCCAACAGGACCACTACAACCACATAGATACAGTATCCCTTGCCTTTTTCTCTGACTGTGACTGCATTTCTTGGCTCTCTCTAGGCTTCTAAATTGATCCCTTAACACATCACTTAGTCCACTCCACTATCACATCTGCACCACACATAGTCATTTGTAAGTGCTCCTACGTAATTCGCAAGTCGCAGCACGCCCCAGGCCGTAGAGGACTGGGATGGCCCCAATGATGAAGCATGTCACCAAGGGGCAACCCTGGTGAGTGAGGGGACACCTAGAAAAAAAGCAATTTCTCCTTTTCTATCTACTATACCTTCTGTCAGGTTACGCAGCCCCTAAGCGCCTACCGTACTATGAAACTACATTTCCCATGAGTAGGCGGGAGACTTGCAGGAAGTTTATCTGGGGAACAGACGCGCTTCCTGTTGCGCGTTATTCTGGTTTCTGTTCTGCACACTACCGTTTCCCTCTTCCTTTTTGTTGGACCATACATCTTTGCTTTGACTATTTGGAACCCCCTTTGTACATTGAGTCCTCTACCAAGTTTGTGGTATGTTGTGAGTAGTGGGTTTGATGTCTTAGTATAACGCGAGTGTGTTTGGTGCGACAGGAGTGTGTTCGTTAACTATATGTTTATGTGTTTCTTAGGCCTTCCTCACAGATTGTGGCAGAAGGGCTATAGTATTTCCTATCCAAGGTCATGTTTTCTTGGTGCTCAGGTACTTGTCTACTTCCTTGGCTATTTAGTGAGACTATATGAGAGTACCCTTGTATGTTAGGACAGCACTTCACTGATGCCTGTCTTGTCTTCTGTTACAGGTATCCTTTCCCTGCTGACCCTACCTTTACCCATCCGACATTTTTTATTTTAGTTTGTTATTTTTCTCCCCCGCCTAATGCCTCGAACACCCTGTGTTTACACTTCTGGGTGTTGGTGACATTTGGAGGTGGAACCATATTTGCATCGACTGGATCACGGGGAGTAAACCTGACACCTTCCAGACCAACCCCATTGAGTGTTGTTGTGAATGGATTTATAGTGACCAGCAAGGCTCTCGGGTATCTGGCTACAGAGACCTTATGTTGAATATCGTTAGCAATAATTCCACACAGGCCCTGTACTGTCGCATTCTTTCTTTCCACAGTTGTCGATGATATATTCTTACTCTGCTTGACAAAGAACCATTGCTAATGTGAAAGAACTTCAACCGAATAAGAAGTTATACTTTACCATTTGTTAGGCTACAATGTGGCACTGCTCTACTGTACTTCTGTCACCTGCTATATTCTCAGTTGTACCGTTGAATTGCTCAGGAGGACAAACCAGATTTCATTTTCTTTTTTTTCATAGGCATGCAACTGCCACTGTGTCACACCACTAGTACCACCGCTATGAGGAAATTTTATCCGACCAAGATTGCCAACGTTATTCGGTGTTTCCCGTGGAGCCAGCCCTGGGTCTAGCCCTACTTTCAAACACAAATTACAGGTAAGATAAGCGTTTGGTGGTTTGGGGGTATAATGGAGTATTAGTACGAGAGACGAGAGACTGAAGGTAGTACTACTAAAGTCCTAGGACTCTTGGATTCACTTCACTTAGTCTGTGAGAGGCACTTAGTGTTGAAAACATTTGGGCATTTACACTTAAAGGAAGAAAATGGAACTAAACTTTCAGGAAAACAGTCAACGTTAAACCCCCACCCACCAGGCAAGCAGTAAAAAACAGGTATGCTCAGATAAAGTTTGAAAAAGTATATTTATATCCCTAACAAAATAATCTCCCGCAAGACCCTCCCTAACCCCAACGATTGTCCTTCAAAAGTCCCCAAAAACCCAACTCCCAATTCCCACCCCCCAAAAGTCTCTAAAAAAGGGGCAAGGGACACTATGGGTGGATGCTGTTAACTTTTTGGGCCAGGGCATCATGCTCCTCGCGGAGCAAGGCGAGCTCCTGCTGAAGGCGGGACACCATCAGGGTAGTGCGGCGCAGGCGTGCCTTCACTGCCTTGCAGGTGCAATGCCTGTGAGAGGCAGCTGTTGGCCTTGCTGCTCGGTGGTGGCGTTTGCCTTTGGCAGCCCGGCTCAGTCTGGGTGGACCACTGTGCTGGGTGGCAGCCCGTGGGGCCACGGAGGCCGATGCAGACGACGTTGTTGTAGTTGTCGACTGCACACTTTCCACGTCCTCCAGGGCCACCAGCCGCCGATATTCCGCAACAGTGGCCTCGATCCTCCGTTGCCGGGCCGCTCTAGCCAGCTCCTTCCTCCTTGTTCGTTTGGAAGGAGAACCTATATGAAGAAAGAAAGACATAGTCTGTAACCAATGCTCTTTAAGATTAACTCAATCATTCAGCAGAAATTTGTGTTGCAGTACAACTAGCAACTTGCAAGCGCATTACATAACTATTGAGGCCAGTATCTATCTAACCTCACACTTCTTCATCCTTGCTCTAACATTAGTGGGAGTTTAAGGAACAAATTCTACGAGCACTGTGGACTTCCATTGGAGTCGACTATGAAAGTACACCAGTCTTATTCTTATTCTTATCTCTTGTTTTGGAAAATTGGTACGTTATTTTCTGCAAGCCGGCATAATGCCAGCGCAGTAAACTTGCACCCGAGAAAAAGAGACGCACGCCATGAGGAGTGACCTAGACTTGCGTTGCCGTTGCGTTACTGTACCCGTCCAGTACATGCAGGTGGTGAAGCTCTTACTTTTCTATTACGGGTGGCACTGAGAATACTCTGTTACAACTCAAGGGCTACTGCTTAATTAATTTAACTTTCACCCTACAGTGGAAATGAGTACTAGAAATGGAAAATTGAAGAAGATAAATAATCTGATTATCTATCACTTCACATGGGATGTTTTTGCTTATATATGGGATGACTTTAGGTGCTTTGCTTTTTATTGAGTGACCAGTGATACATCCACACATGAATGACTGAGTACTACTAAACTTATTAAGAGAGGTAGGGAGTGGCCACCATAATAACCGGATCTATGCAGTGCTTGCAATACAAACTACTGCTACTATTTATGGTAGTATTTGGACAAAATTAAAAGTTCTTTTCCTTGCCTTTCCTACACTGGAACGGACGTGCGGGTGCAGTGTTACATGCTCTTCAAAGTTACACTTAGTTCATCCACTGACCGTCTACTCTCTCTAGATCATGGGTACTCACAAACTTTCTCTCAGGGGCTACATTTACAGTGTAGTTTGGGGCCGAGGGCCGCACTGGTGGGGGCGGAGTCAGAGGGGGCGGGGCTAAAGCAAAACGATAACTTGTGACCATGAGGTTGCACACAGGTCCCTGCAGCAGATTCCCTCATCCACTGAGCCACCAGACCCAGCATTTACATACATCTCTCTCCCTCCTGCTCTCCCTCCTGCTCTCCCTCCTGCCCTCCCTCTCCATCTCTCTCTCCCTCCTGCCCTCCCTCTCCCTCCCCCTCTGTCATGTCACTGTGTGTGTGTCTATCTGTGTCAGCCTTCAGCCCGGGTTGAGACCGCTTCCTCAACGCGCACACACAGACAACAACACCAAAGTACTTAACAGGTCTTTAAAAGACCATTAACATATTATTGAGGCTTTGTTTGTTGTAGCGCCCCTGCTTCTCCACCCTGACAATCACTGCTTGCCCGGCCCCACAGAGCAGAGGCTTTGTTCTATTTCACCTCTTTGTGGCCTTGCATCTCCACTCTGCTCTGTGGGGGCCGGGGGAGCAGTGATTGTCAGAGTGGAGATGCAGGGGCGCTAACAGGTGAAATACAAAAAAGCCTCTGCTCTGTGGGGGCCGGGGGAGCAGTGATTGTCTGCAAGGTCTGCGCACCGCCAAGGAAGGCTTGCCGGGCCACCACCGGCCCGCGGGCCGTACTATGAGTACCCCTGCTCTAGATACACATATGCTATCTAAGAGTCAGATAGTAGCATGATCCAGGTATATGGACACATACAGTTTCTGTGTCACCCACCCAGGCTGTTGTCCTTCCACCCATCATTGCTTCATCATTCACCCAGCCATGCATCTCATATTCTTGCCTTCCCAGCTAGTCTTCAATCTCAATAAGTAAGGAATATATAAGAGCTTACCTCTGGCCGCCACCACCACCGTCTCAACTCTCACAGCCGCCGCCTCCTCCCCTGAAGAATCGCCCTCCGCCTCCGTGTCGAGCACCACCACCTCCACACTGGCCCCGCCACCAGATGTTCCACCTACAAAGTACATTTAAGAATGTTAGAATAAAGCACTCACTAGTCTTTGCTCTAGGAATGAAGACATGTGAAAACAATGTAATTTGTGACTGTCTACGTTAAAGTTAAAAAAAATGTCCCTTTTTCCAGGGAAGGTTGTCTTGCTGCACTTTTTGGCACAACTGATGAAGGCTGTTTTTTTAACACGCACCATTTTTCTCCACATAGACAGAAGATGGACTTCTAACTACAAGATCAAGTTGAAACCAGGTGAGAGCTCGGCTCGACCACAAGAAATGTCTTCAATTAATCGTCAGCACTAACCACTTTTCCATTATCAGTTAAACGTTTAGTTTTATTATGACTTCATTTTAATAAATGTGTTTACTTTTAATAAAGCTTTTAAACTTAAATACAATCTGTGTTTTTTGGTCCAGACTAGAGTGACTGAGCGAAAGGTTTTGCAATTTTTGCAAGCATGAGTCCAGATAGAACACTTCAAAAGACATTATGGACAATCCCAGAGGACTGCACTAAGTTGATAGAGCTATTGCTGACTAGAATCATGGGAGTTTCGCCAACCGTGCAATCTTAGTTAGCTACACAGACAGACTAATAAGAATAATCTAGTAACACCACAGGGAGTCATAGTAGAGGCAGGATAAGAATTTAGATACAGTCTACAAGAAGAGCAAAGACAATTTTGAAAAAAGTCAAATGAGGAACGCTAGGAAAAATAGGTACTAGTCTAAAATGAAAACTTACTTGGGCCAGCAGAGGAGCCCTCGCCTGCCCGATCCTGGCCCTGTTGAACAGCATCCGCCGCCTGCTGCTCCTGTGTCCTCCTCTCGCCCCTGGGGGGAGCTGACGTACAACATGAAAGAAAGAACAGAAAACATGGATGATTGTTGCTTGTCAATGTCAACCAAATCAAACATTTCAAAAGAACAATAACAAAATATTTCCGCGAAATTATATTGATTATGGTTACTTTTCATTTATTTGCGGACCTGTGACTTCGAAAGTCACGTAACTCACTAAACAAAGTACTGAAACGTTCACCTAGGACTGGCAGTCCGCAGTCCGCAGGCAAGACGCAAAGTGACAGACAAACTCCATTGTGATTTCAGTCAGATCAGTGACAACACTAACAGTTGCCTGCTACATTACCAGTCATTTAAATAGTCAAACTATCAATCCACCGCCACTATTTTTCTTATTGTCAGGGTTACAAAGGAAGGGGCAGATTTAAGCCCTTGCGGCTCTTTTGCGCCGTTCTTGCGTGACTTTTGTGACGCAGCAGCTAAACAAAAAAGGGCGCCATGGTGCGGCGTATAATATTATAACAACATGACGCATTTGGGAGATGCATCCCGTTATAAAGCCCTGCGCCATCAGGGGGCGTTCCGGCGCAAGGGAGGGCATTCCTGCGCTGGAACACATCCTAATAGTGGCTGAGGGAAATCTACAAAATATCAATCAGTCACCTTTAGGACAATGATGCGTCACACAAACCCTGCACCTGCTTGAAGCAGACGTACGGCTTGACCCAGCATTGGGGAGATAGGGTACCCCAGAGCATTGATGGAGCTGCGCCATCGTTGCGACGCAACTCCAGCAGTAAAGCTTCGGTGACGTTTTGGGCCCATGGTGCGCCGCATTGCAAATACGGCGCACCATGTTTGGTGGTGGTAGCGGGCCGCACAATTAATGGCGCATCCCTGCTACTTTGCAGGGATGCGACGGTAATTGCAATTCTGCCCCTTAGGGGCATACTTACTTACGCGTTCTGGCGCATCTCCAGAGATGCGCCAGATCATCATCAAATGCGTCACGCAAAACTACCCTTGCGACACGGCAGATGTGCCTCATTTACAATGCGGCGCGCCCTGGCGCAAGGGTAGGCACTTGCGTGACGCATCTCGTCACGTAAGAGCGGCGCATCGCTGGAGTCACGTCGCCAACGCAATGCAACTCCAGTAATGCTCAGGGCCACCCAATACTTAACATGCTGTGTCAGTCCTTTCGCCTGCTTCGAGCAGACATAAGGAATTGAATTGACGTAGCAGCGTCGCAGAAGTGCCTGCGTTAAATCTTGTACATTTCACGCAGGCAATTTTGCGAGGCGCACAGCCGCTGGACCGCCCACCCTGCGTACTAGGAACGCACCCATTGTGGTGCAGGCCCATGGCTTTATAACGTGACGCATCTCCCTAGATGCGTCATGCTGTAAATGACTCGCAGGGATGCGGCACGTTTACGCCGCTGTTGCGTCACGCAAGGCAACGTAAACGTGGCGCAAGGGGCTTGTAAATGTAATCTGCCCCCTAGTGTCTAGCATTACGCAGTTCTGTAAAGTAAACTCATACATAATAGTTACTCAGGCCAATGAGACCACGAAATAGAAAACAAATAAGCATAGTAGCAACGCCACTGAGAAGGAGAGCAGTGCACCTGAAATGCACAGAAGATTTTGAAATATAATTTAACTACAATGTAATCGTCATCAGCGGCATTATTGGCTTGCTCCATGTAAAAAACAAATATTTGCAATACAACAACACAGAGCAGGAGAAAACATCATAGTAGTGAGTGATTAAATGGCTACTACTACTCACCAAGCCCGGGGATCTCCAAGCCGAGCTGGTCCAGCAGGTCGCGCTCGCGGTCCAGGAGGTCCGTCCAGCGATGGGTGACCTGGCTGTAGGTGCGCTGGACCCCGTAGAGGTGGGATATGGCCCAGCACACCTTCTCCCACCGCTTCCGGCGATCCCGCATGTTGTAGCCGCCGGCCGCGATCCTGCCGCCTCCCGCGATGGTCCTGGGCAGGCGGCGCTGGACGAAGTAGACCAGCGCGCCCACTTCCTCCGGGCTGAATATCTCCCGTCGCGTCACCTGCTCCCCCCTCAATCTCCCGCATGCTGTCCTGCCACTGGGTCCAGCACTACTCCCCGCCGCCGCTGCGGCCCTCAAGTGCCTGGGCAGCTTCACGGCGCCTGGCTTGACCATGGTCTGGGCAGGTAAGGTAGGAAGAAGTAGAAAATTAAGAAAGAATAGGATAGGGAAGAAGAAAAGAAAAGAGTTTAAAAAAGTAGTTTAAAAGTAAAGAAAAATAGCAGAAAAGACAAAAATATACAGCTAGGAAAAGAGAGGGATAGATAAGAAGCAAAATCGTAAAAAAAAAACTGAAAACAAGCAAAGGATGGCAAAGATACCAAGAGGATTAAACACCATGCCCAGACACAGGAAATGAATGAAAAACAAGATGGCCGGCGCCCGTTCACGAGCGCGAAAGTAAGTTCGCGCGAGATTTTCCTCGCGATCTCGTGCGAACCTCTAGATTTCCCGCGCGATCTCGTGCGAACCTCTACTCGCAATGCGCTTACTGCGCGAGATTATACATAGCGGGCGGAAACGGAAATACGTCACGCAAACAAAATGGCCGCGCCCGTACTCGACCTTGGGGTAAATTCGCGTGTTGCGCTGCAAGCGGCTCGCGAATACTGCAAAAAAACTCGCGAAACAACAAGCCGCAAAAAAATAAAATGCTCATTCGCACGAATTGGCGGCTTCCGCGGTCGGTTTCGCACGACGCCGCGCCCCGCGAATAGCGCGAAAAAAACCGAAAAACGATTTCAGCAAAAGCAAAAGCAATGAGCAGGTGCAAAAGGTCAACCTCATGATTTGTAACGATTCTTTGTAGTGCTTCCTGAGGGGGCCCTCCAGAATTCGGTTGCCTGCTTGCAACTATTGTGTGACCCTGCTCTGACCTTAACTGTATGCCACAAAGGTCCTGATTTACAGCTAAAGGAGCAGACAAGCAGGTGCCAGGCTGGAACTTTAAATTCTTTCAGTGACACATTAATTAGCCCCTAATTCATTATTGTCAGTTGGGGCAGGCAAGGTGTTGTAACTAATTTTGCAACAATGAAAGCACTTAGCAAGTGCAAAAGATCACTAATCAGGGCGCACTAAGGAAGCAGGTGCCAGCTAAAAAAATATTCTGTGACACATTAATCAGCCCCAAATTAATTCAGGTCACTTGAGGCAGGGAAGGTGTGCTTTGCTTTGCCGAAAATAATGTACACTGGACAACCAGAGGGTGTGGTGATGAAACAGAGGGTGGCATGGGTGGGCCAGAGGGTGGCATGAGTAGTCAGAGAGTGGCAGTGGTGACAGAGAGTGGCAGTGATGAAGAAGAGTGTCCCAAACAGGCTGGACATGTAGAAACAACAAGTTCGCAAAACTTGCGACCCGACAGGTAAGTTCGCAAATTGCGAAATTGTAAAAACCCTCGCGAACTGGCAGAAACACGGGCGAACACAAAAAAAAAAAAAAATCCGCAAATTCGCGGGAATTCGCGGATTTTGCGGATTGCGAATCCGCAAATCCGCAAAATTCGCGAACGCGAGATCCGCAAAATTCGCCCATGCTTAACCTGAGGTAATCTAAGATCATGTTCTGGTTTGTCTAAGTCATTGGTCAGTTTATTGTGACCAATGAGACACTGTAGCTAGCTCGGTAAGGGGATTTCTGACACTGAGGTGAGTTTTGGGTCATCCTAATTCACTGAGGTTCTAGATCTCTATGCACAGTTCTGTGGGAGAACAGAAACCCTGCTACATGGCGCCCATACGTTGTTGGCCTTATATCATGACACTCGAGTAGTATATCATTCAAACCTTAACCCCTTCATTCCTGTTTCCGGAAAGCGGTGATGTCGGAAAACCTACCTATTTTTGAAATAGGTCTTTTCAAGCTTGAATCTATCTCAAACGGTTTCTTTGAATTACTACCCAGTTGTGCTACAAAGTAGTCTTTGTTTTTTCAATCTCCTGTGTCGTCATGGCTCAAGCCGTGGACATCCCGCAGCATAGTCGCATTGCGGTGCGTGATCATTTGCGGGCTTATGATGTTCCAGTGGAGGGCTTGGCTGTGGTTCTGGTAGTGAGTGCGGAACATGCTTACCCTTATGAACTATTTTATTTGTGGGTGACATTTCCGCCGGTGGATGCTAATTCTGGTTTGTACCATTCTTACACTGCCTCAGCTGTACCGGCTGCGTATGCTCCGTACAGGGCACTGGAGATTCCTATTGATGTTTGGCAGCATGGAGTTTGGTTTGGTGGCGTCCTACCCCATTCTTTAACGGCTCCGAGGTTGGGTCCTTTGTCCATTCCGGGCACTAATTGGCCCGCTTTGGCTGGATTCACTCCTCACCCTAATCACGCCACTTGTAACGTGGCTGATCTGCGGCGACTTCATGAGGTCGCGGTGTCAGTGATTAGAGCGCTTGTTCATTACACTGGCCGTAATGTTCAGGACGCAGCCCCTAGGGGTGCGCAGCTTCGAGCAGAACAGGCTGGTTTGAAAATCAGTCCTGTCATGGTGAATTCCGTAATGGGCAAGAAGCCCCAGGATAAGGATGATTTTCCTTTCTGGCTTGCCGAGAAATTCGACTAGCTGGAGGCTGTGTTTCCTAATACGAACCTGGTGAAAAACACCGGATTCTTACACTTAGTTTACCGAAAGATTTGGCCCCTGAACTTGTTGACTGTGAGACCTGGGGTAAGACTTTTGCAGCGGTCTATTCGAGGTGCTATGGCACCCCGTCTGTGACCAATCTGTCTGCGGTCCTTAAACGTGTTCAAGATGATCACGGACCGGAGTCGGCGGTTGAGTTGGGTATGCGCCTGTGTGGCACCTTTGATATAGTTTGCGATCTGATCCTTGCGAATGTCAAGGGGGATGCAGTGAACTTTCAGGTGGCTAACGCTTTGGCGTTGATTCCCGATGCCGAGAAACCCCGTCAGTTGGCAAGGATAATTGTGGCGGCTTATAAAACGGTTGGCCGCAATGCAAAGGGTATTAAGACTTTTTCTGATAGAGAGAAAAAGCAGCCCCAGGGACAGTCTTCGGAAACGAATAGTCAACCCAAGTCCAAGAAACAGAATTGGCCTAAAAAGCAGAATCAGGGTAAGCAACAGCAACAACAACAACAAACACAGGTTTCTAGTCCTGCGTCTCAGTTGCCTGCGCAGTCGGATCGAGTTTATGATTTGCGCAATCGCGCGATGATTAAATCACCTGAAAGATTTCAGGCTTCTGACCAACGCTCTCCTCGTTCCTTTCAGGACTCATCGGCTCCGTCGACCGGTGGTGGAGGGGGCGGCAGGGGCCGGGGGGGCCAGCAAGGACGTGGTCAGCCCCGCCCGCGTAACAGTGGAGATCAACAGGAAGGCACTACGCCCAAGAGACCACAGTTTGCCACGAAGAAAGTTGCCGCCTTGACAGCGCATCGATATGCCCCAGATAGTGAGAACGCGGCTTCGGAATCTGACCTGGGCTCTGACCTTGCTGGACAGCGCGGCGGAGATTACCATAGTGAGAGAGGCCCTCCGTCCACTGTTGAAGGTGACAGCGACTGACACTTATGTTGTGATTGAAACGGCTGATACACATGTTGCTCCCCCTGAAAGACTTTTTGAAATTGTCCTGTTAATTGAAGGTGACATGCAGCGAACTGTAAAAGGGGTATTTTGGGAAAATCTTTCGTCTACGTATGACATTTTGCTTTCGGAGGCTGACTGGCCCCCGCCTTTTGTTCTCGCAGCTCCGCGAGGGGAGGAGGTGATCCTCCCCAGTTTCGCGCACAATGTATCGAGAGTGGAAGCGCTGCATTTTGCAGAAGAGTGGGCTCTATCTTGCGCTGGCTGTGTACCGCAATCAGTGTGGCTGGGATAAATCGTCTCCTAGCCACAAGATTCCTTTACGGTCTCAACCGCAGCCTCAACCTCAATATCCCATACGGCGTGAAGCCAAAGCTTCTGTCGCAGCTATCCTTGAACAATTGGAATATCAAGGTGTATTTGAAACGTGTGTGTCACCGATGAATAACCCCCTTTTTACTGTAAACAAGCCGGACGGCTCATATCGTTTGGTTTTGGATTACCGGCATTTGAACTTGCATTGCCGTAACTGTGCAGTACAGAATACTCATGGCTCTGCTTTGGTGAATAGTCTTGAGCGTAAACGGTTTAAAACCACGCTTGACATTTCCAATGTTTTTTTTGCCCATAGATTAGATGGTCTAAGTTCCCAATGGACCAGCTTTACTTGCGGCGGTGTGCAAAAAATGTTTAGGCGTCTCCTGATGGGCTATAAGAATAGTCCTGGAGTTTTTTCCGCACGCATAGTCTCTCTTTTGGAGAGAATCAACCCAGTTGCTTGTTCGTATGTGGATGACATTTATCTCACAGACGACGATATTTGGGAGCATCTGTGTCGAGTTAATAGCATAATTTGTAACTTTGCAGACATGGGTTACAAATTTAACTTTGCAAAGTCGCACATTGCAGAGTACACAGTGTTGTTTCTGGGCTACGAGCTTAACCACGAAGGAAAGGGGTTGGCTCCTCATTTCCTGGAGAAATGCGCCCAGTTGCGCTCTCCAACGACACTGAAAAAATTACAGTCTTTATTGGGCTTTTTAAATTTCGGGAGAACTTACATTCCGGAATATGCCCAGCGTATCAAGCCTTTGTATGCTTTGGTACAACAATCTTTTTCCAAATCATGCTGGCTGCCTGAGCATTCAGCTATTCTGCAGTCTTTGCAGGCTGATTTGCTCGCTTCTGAATACTTACAGACTCGTGATAACCAGACCAACCTGGTGATAAGAATTATCCCTGGGATGGTGGGTTTCACGTACCTGACTTTTAATGAAGGAGTTACAGTACCTATTGCTTACAAGTCACACTTGTACACTTCGTCTGATTTGCGTTTTTCCACTGTGGAGAAAGTTTTGACGGCTGTGCAGATGGCAATTCTCAAGGAACGTGCCCTGTCACAGGTGAAGCGCATGTTGGTTGTTACCCCGTGTCCTGCCTTGGAGGCAGTTACGAAAGCCAGTGTACCAAATTCCAAAGCTTTGCACCCTAGGTGGATTCAGTGGGCTGCATCCTTGACATCCCAGGATGTCACGTTTATTTTTGACGCCACTTTACGGTCGCAGGAGTATTTACAGTATGAATTTGTTCATCCTGCTCCTTTAGCAATGCGGCCGTTGGAGGATTTCCATTGCATCATTTACACTGATGGTTCGGCGCAGGTTGCGCATGGCTCTAAACATGCCTACGTTTCCGCGTGCGCCATTGTGGTCGGTGCCATGGTGAACGATGAGTTCAAGTCCAGTGTCGTGCACACGCAGACGCTTGGGGACTGCACCGCACAATTAGCAGAGCTTCGTGCTCTGATGCTTGCATTGGAGTACGCGGATCCTAGTGTGACGACTTTGATCGTAAGTGACTCTTACTACTGTGTTCAGTCTTACAATGAAAACTTGTTCTTTTGGATTCAGAATGAGTTTCGTGATTCCAAAGGTAGCACAATAAAACATAAAATGATCTGGGTCCGAGTGGCGGAACTTAAGGAGAAGTTGCCACTCGTGTTTGTGATTCATACTCTTGGCCATCAGCGCGTGGGAGTCCACGCTGTCGGTAACTCGCTGGCTGATGAAGCAGCAAAGTCAGCGGTATCAAAATACTTAGTTGCAGCAGTCACGAGGTCCAAAAGCAAGATAGATGATGACATCTTGGCAGCTGTTGCTGCCACTGAGAAGGAAGGTAAATATCCTGCGGGGTTCCCTTCGAAGTACACATACCACTTAAGTCCCGATAAGGTTCCTTATGTGAAAATTCCTGATGTTGGCGAACGTCTAGTTCCCAACTCGGATCGCAGGGCTGCTTTGATTACAGCGGCTCATGAAGGTGTGGCGTCTGCGCATGCGGGCGTCTCAGCCACTGTAACACAGCTGCAGCAGAGGTTCTGGTGGCGGGGACTGTACAAACAGACGCGCGATTATGTCCTTCAATGTGACATTTACCAGCAGATTAAACCTTCAACTGCTGCGCGTCTGCCTCAGACACAGTTGTACATCTCTAATAAACCGCTTGGTTGCGTTTATTTGGATCACTGCGGTCCTTTTTCTTCTGATACTGCTTATAAGTACATCTTAGTTGCAGTTGATTCATGCACACGCTTTGTGTGGGTATGGCCACATCGGAGCGCTGATTCACGGACTGTCATTAAGGATTTGCGAGTCTTCATAGGGATTTTTGCCTGTGGTACCTTCCATTCGGATCAGGGTCCGGCTTTCACCTCTAAGGCGTATAAGGATGCTATGGTTTCGTTGGGGGTCCAAGTCAAGTTTTCGAGTCCATACAGACCCGAGGGTAATAGTGTAGTGGAACGAATGAACCGTGACTTAAAGCAATCTTGGACAGCTCGAGATATAGGCACTGGCAGAAACTGGTTGGCCCACCTCAATGGCGTGCAGCGTGCGCTTAATAATCTCCCTAGAAGGTCTCTGGGTGGGCGGACCCCGTACGAAATGCTCTTTGGTCTCAAGATGTATGTCCCTGACCTTGACGGTCTAGACTGCAAGGCCCAGGCAGCGGCCTTTGACGTAGATGGACATTGCAATGTTTTACAGGATCTACAAAAGACCAGAGACAGTCTAGCAAAGGAACATTTGCCCTCCACATCGGATGATGCGTTGCAGATCCCGGTAGTTGGCTGGCTACCCCAAGTTGGAGTACTGGTTCGAGAGAAGATCGATAACAAGAAAGAGTTTGGTCCCTCATATCGAGCACCAGTTCGAGTTCTTGGAGTGAAGGGCACAAGAACAGTCATTTTACCACCGCTTCCAGGTCGTAAGGAAAACAGATTTTTTTCTATTGACAATGTCAAGGCACACAGGGTGGCCGATTCTTCATAGCATGACACCGGCTGGATCCTGTCCTTCCATGGTGAGGCACTCTGTGCTGGCTATTACTTCTGGTGCAGAACCGGAGGTGTCCCTCGAGATGCCTGCAGTATCCAGTCCTTTATTAAATACTTTTCCTGTTACTAACATTGATGAGCTGACCTACACCTATCCACCTGATTTATCGATGCCCGATTTACAGACTCGATTGGCCAGGGATTCAAGATTCTCCTTTGACTCTGTTTCAACACATTCGAAGAAACCCTCACGTTTAGCAAAATATGTCACGTTATTTAAAAAACATTTTTTGATCCCTCCTTGGACATATATTTGGCTAATACTTTTTTCGTTTTATCTTTTTATGTCAATTGGTTTTGTGTTTTATTTTTTCCGTCTGATCGATGGACACTATGTCAAAGAATGAACAGGAATTCGACACCTTAATGGAACATTGGCTCCACTTTCCTCGCCACACTCAGCGCACAGACTGAAAAGGGTGTTGAATACAGTTAACATCACTGCTTGGCCTGTCCTTGATGGGATAGCGTGGGATGCGGTTAGGTTTCAGATCCATGGCCCCACTGAAGTGATTAATGTTCCAAATGTGCTTAGAGTGAATATGGGGTATGTAGTAAAACAAAACATACGTTCTGATGATTGGGATATTAAGGCTGTGGAAGCGTTATTCTCTGATTTAAAATATTATGCTGCCTTTGATGCTGAAGATTTATACTTAGATTCTATTAATTTTGGTGATTTGTTTTGCTTTCAGCATTATGGTAATCATTTTTTACATAAAACGAACTCCAGGAGGGGTATTGTGAATTACACACAGTGGGAACATTGCCCAGCTCCTTTACAAGGCAGCTCCAGTACGTTTCTGGATAAGTACACTTATTTCACAGACTTTAATCAATCAAACCCTGTGTCATTTTATTTCAAAGTGACACAAAAGTCCATGTCCAAAGTTAGACTTACCGATACAAAATTGCTGTATTCGAAGTCCTTTCTTGACCAGCTAGCTGTAGATGGCTACGAGTTATGGAAGGAAAAAATTGACCTTAAATCGGTTTGGGGTACCAAAGATTGGCAGGTACAAGGCATTGAGGCTAGGTGTGGGCGGAAAATCCGTTACGCTCGCGGATTTTGCGGATTTTTGGGAAATTCGCAATCCGCGAGATTTGCGAATTTCCCGCAAAATCCGCAAATTCGCACGCAGCGGATTTTTTTGGCGGCGCGCGGCGTTGGTGATACAATTTTTGCGGCGCGCGGCGTTTATCATCGTTTGCCGAGTTGTTTTTTTCGATAGTTTGCGAGTGCTGCGCCATTTTGGATCTTGCTGTGTGATCCCGCGGGAATTGGCGAGCGCGATTACGTCATCGCGGCTTGCCAGCGATAGTTTGTCAACGCGAGTACGGCGAGATCACGTCTCGCGGTACTTCGCAATTGCGAGATTTGAGATGCGGCGAGCGAAAATATAAATTTGCAATTCTGTACAAGAAATCCACCAGCAAGCAGCATAAACCTTCTAGAAATGATGATTTTTATGTGAATAACTCCTTAGTTTGACATTTGCCTGCACTTTTTTAGCGAGGAGTCCATTTTGGGGAGGGAGGCAGGGGGGTGGGAGGAAGGAAGTGCTCCACAGTCTTCAACTTCCTGTTCCTGTTCAGCAGGCTCCTCCCAGTGCTTTGTCCATCTCCTGGTCACTTTTCATTAGGATCTGGAGCTGGAAGGATTACTTTTTGTGGATGCTGCTGGATCTTTGGATTTGAGGCCTTTTTGACTTTCTTTGGATCACTGTTGGATTAGAAATTTTACAAGTAAGTTTGTTTGGGGCAATACAGTTGCTGCAATTAAAATTTTGGAATTTTCGATTTTTGGGCTGTTTTGGGGCCTTTTTCCCAGGGGTACTCAGTGGTGGGTGGACTGAGTCTTTCTGTGGGGTGTCTTGAATTTAAACATCATGGAGGGGCTGGATGGCTTGGGATTGTGCTTATTTTTCAGTGATTTTCGTTTTTTTGGGCTGTACTTGTGGCCTTTTCACCAGGGGTAGTGAGTGTTGCATGGGCCTAGTCTTTCTGTGGGGTGTCTTGAATTTAAACATCATGGAGGGCATGGATGGAATGGGATTGTGCTGATTTTTCTGTGTTTTTCGATTTTTGACCTGTTGTTGGGGCCTTGACCAGGGGTAGTGAGTGGTGCATGGGCCTAGTCTTTCTGTGGGCTGTCTTGAATTTAAACATCATGTAGGCCATGGATGGAATGGGATTGTGCTGATTTTGCAGTGTTTTTCGATTTTTGGGGGTGTTCATGGGGAGGGACATGCCATGTGCCTGGTGGCCATTTTGAGTGCAGCTACAGGCACTGGCCATGTGCTGGCAGGCAAGTGGCCATTTTGAATGCAGTCTTTGTTGTTAGGCCTCCAACCATTTTGCCTACTTTTCAACCTTCATTTATACCCAGGGGTAGTGAGTCTTGCATGGGCCTAGTCTTTCTGTGGGTTGTCTTGAATTTAAACATCATGGAGGCCATGGATGGAATGGGATTGTGCTGATTTTGCAGTGTTTTTCGATTTTTGGGGGTGTTCATGGGGAGGGACATGCCATGTGGCTTGTGGCCATTTTGAGTGCAGCTACAGGCACTGGCCATGTGCTGGCAGGCAAGTGGCCATTTTGAATGCAGGCTTTGTTGTTAGGCCTACAACCATTTTGCCTACTTTTCAACCTTTATTTATGCCCAGGGGTACTAGTGAGTCTTGCATGGGCCTAGTCTTTCTGTGGGTTGTCTTGAATTTAAACATTATGGAGGCCATGGATGGAATGGGATTGTGCAGATTTTTCAGTGATTTTCGTTTTTTGGGCCTGTACTTGTGGCCTTTTCACCAGGGGTATTTGAGTCTAGCATGGGCCTAGTCTTTCTGTGGGCTGTCTTCAACTTAAACATCATGGAGGGCATGGATTGAATGGGATTGTGCTGATTTTTCTGTGTTTTTCGATTTTTGACCTGTTGTTGGGGCCTTGACCAGGGGTAGTGAGTGGTGCATGGGCCTAGTCTTTCTGTGGGGTGTCTTGAATTTAAACATCATGGAGGGCATGGATGGAATGGGATTGTGCTGATTTTGCAGTGTTTTTCGATTTTTGGGGGTGTTCATGGGGAGGGACATGCCATGTGGCTGGTGGCCATTTTGAGTGCAGCTACAGGCACTGGCCATGTGCTGGCAGGCAAGTGGCCATTTTGAATGCAGGCTTTGTTGTTAGGCCTCCAACCATTTTGCCTACTTTTCAACCTTCATTTATGCCCAGGGGTAGTGAGTCTTGCATGGGCCTAGTCTTTCTGTGGGTTGTCTTGAATTTAAACATCATGGAGGCCATGGATGGAATGGGATTGTGCAGATTTTGCAGTGTTTTTCGATTTTTGGGGGTGTTCATGGGGAGGGACATGCCATGTGGCTGGTGGCCATTTTGAGTGCAGCTACAGGCACTGGCCATGTGCTGGCAGTCAAGTGGCCATTTTGAATGCAGGCTTTGTTGTTAGGCCTCCAACCATTTTGCCTACTTTTCAACCTTTATTTATGCCCAGGGGTACTAGTGAGTCTTGCATGGGCCTAGTCTTTCTGTGGGTTGTCTTGAATTTAAACATCATGGAGGCCATGGATGGAATGGGATTGTGCAGATTTTTCAGTGATTTTCGTTTTTTGGGCCTGTACTTGTGGCCTTTTCACCAGGGGTATTTGAGTCAAGCATGGGCCTAGTCTTTCTGTGGGCTGTCTTCAACTTAAACATCATGGAGGGCATGGATTGAATGGGATTGTGCAGATTTTTCAGTGATTTTCGTTTTTTGGGCCTGTACTTGTGGCCTTTTCACCAGGGGTATTTGAGTCTAGCATGGGCCTAGTCTTTCTCTGGGCTGTCTTCAACTTAAACATCATGGAGGGCATGGATTGAATGGGATTGTGCTGATTTTTTCTGTGTTTTTCGATTTTTGACCTGTTGTTGGGGCCTTGACCAGGGGTAGTGAGTGGTGCATGGGCCTAGTCTTTCTGTGGGGTGTCTTGAATTTAAACATCATGGAGGGCATGGATGGAATGGGATTGTGCTGATTTTGCAGTGTTTTTCGATTTTTGGGGGTGTTCATGGGGAGGGACATGCCATGTGGCTGGTGGCCATTTTGAGTGCAGCTACAGGCACTGGCCATGTGCTGGCAGGCAAGTGGCCATTTTGAATGCAGGCTTTGTTGTTAGGCCTCCAACCATTTTGCCTACTTTTCAACCTTCATTTATGCCCAGGGGTAGTGAGTCTTGCATGGGCCTAGTCTTTCTGTGGGTTGTCTTGAATTTAAACATCATGGAGGCCATGGATGGAATGGGATTGTGCTGATTTTGCAGTGTTTTTCGATTTTTGGGGGTGTTCATGGGGAGGGACATGCCATGTGGCTGGTGGCCATTTTGAGTGCAGCTACAGGCACTGGCCATGTGCTGGCAGGCAAGTGGCCATTTTGAATGCAGGCTTTGTTGTTAGGCCTCCAACCATTTTGCCTACTTTTCAACCTTTATTTATGCCCAGGGGTACTAGTGAGTCTTGCATGGGCCTAGTCTTTCTGTGGGTTGTCTTGAATTTAAACATTATGGAGGGCATGGATAGATTGGGATTGTGCTGATTTTGCAGTGTTTTTCGATTTTTTTTGTGCTCTATAACTGAACTGATGTTCCTCTGTCTTCCATTTTTTTTAGGTGCACAAGACTCAAGAGAACCACCAGTGCCAGGAAGAAGTCCTGCAGCGGTGTGTGTGTGCAGCATAACGTCACGCGACGTCACGTCTGGCCTCAGACAACTCTACAATTCGTGCAACTGCGGCCTGCTGTCTGACCTGCTCTGAAGAAGATGGCCCCGCCCCCAAAGAAAGTTCTCCGTAGCTCCTCTAGCAAGAAAGTTGCTAGTAAGGAGCAGAAGAAGCAAGGTACCAAGGAGGCTGGTGTGCCACCCGCCACGTTTTTTGGGAGCAAAAAAAAAAGTACGCCTGCTGCAGCAGGTTCTGCTGGGGACCAAGCTGGGAGCAGCACCCCTGCTCCATTGGGTTCAGTGCCTCCACCACCACGCCAACTTAAGTCAAAGCCCTTGAGTGCTTCAGAGGCAGTCAGTGTACTTCTCCAATCACCATCGACCAGTGATGTTGGCTCATCGCAAGAAAGTAGCAGCAATGTCCCTGAATCAACACAGCCGCAACAACAACACCATGTGCAAGTACACGCCCAAGTACATGTGGAAGGAGAGGCAGCAAAAGGAGATGCGCAAGCAAAGGTGCATGGAGGTTCACAAGTGCCCACAATAGTTGTTCCTCCCGAAGTAGGGGCACATCAGGAAATCGACAATGAAGCCGAGGTATCATTGGAAGCCACTCTTCCTGATGATCATTCATTGTCTTCCACATCCCTAGCAAGGAAAAGATCAAGGGGGGTGTCTACATCTTCTTCAAGCCCACCGCCTTCTGATGATCTGGATGACGAATGGGTACCACCACGGCAGCCTGAGAGTGAGGCACACCATGATCTGACACCGGTACCTAAGCGTAAAAGGAAGGTCGTCCAAAAACTCAAACCTATGGAGTGTGATGAGGCTCAACAAGAAGTGACAGATACTGCTGGTGATGAAGCCTCTCACGATGACGACGAGCCAGTCATCACAAAGGTCACTGCAGCCCCACCGGGCATGCAGCAAAGAGACATTTTGACCCTATCCCGAGAAGCTGCTGAGCGTGATGATGATGTCGGCGAGGAGGCAATGGAAATGGAATCATTAGATTTGGAGTTAAGTAGTACACCAAAACCTACCGCTTCCATATTTCTTCGCAAGAAGGTACCCACCTCGTCCTCGACCTCAATTCGTGGTGGTGAAAGTGCAAAACGTACTGAAGTTCGGCAATCCACATCCTCCACTTCATCTGGCATTAGCAGCAGGACCACCACCACCAGTATCGCCGCCTCCTCCGGCCCCCGAAGACATTTCAAGTCTCCAGTTTGGGACTTCTTTAGTGTTTGCCCAAAAAAAGAAAACGTAGCCATTTGTAGCATTTGTAAGCTTCGAGTTAGTCGTGGTAAGTTGGGTTCCAACTATGGTACCGGAGGCCAGAGAGGTCATCTTAGGAGAACGCACGATGTCCAATGGTTTGCGCACCTACACACGATCAAGGAAGCCGCAATTGCACGCAATGAAAACGTTGTTTTTTCATCTGGTGATGACGAGGAGGTAGAAGACGATTCAAACACTTCACTTACACCCAGTTCCCCTGTCAGCAGCACACCCCATGGGAGCCACACTAAGAGTGTGGGAGAGAGTGAGACATCAATGCGGAAAAGTTCATCAGCGAGCGTAACTGGGTCGAAGAGATCATCATCATCCCGTAAATCATTGGTCCAGGGCAACATTAAAAAGATGTTGTTTACAGAAGCGCAATATGAACGCAACCACCCAATGACCCGTCTGTATAACACTAAGCTGGCTAAAATGCTAGCTCTGGACCTTCTCCCTTTTTCTTTTGTAGAAGGGGTTGGTTTTCTAGAATTAGTGACAGCGCTCTGCCCTAAATGGAAGGTTCCTAGCCGGTTCTATTTTGCCCGAGTTGCGGTTCCAGCACTACATGAAGATGTTCTGAAGGTGATTGGGGCAGCTTTGCAGAAGAGTGCTGTTCACACTATACATCTGACAACAGACATGTGGACCAGTGGCGCAGGCGCTGATTACATGTGCATCACTGCACACTGGGTCTCTTTTTCAGGGGCTAAAGCAAAGCTAAACTCAGGTGTTGACACTAACATTGTTTTTAAAGGTGCTCGGAAACATGCAAAACTAGCCATGTTTGGTTTGGAGAAACGTCACACAGCAGAAAACATTTTGGATGTCTTTAACACAAAGGTCCTTAACTGTCTGTCCCCACTAAAACGCAAGGTTGGTTATGTTTCCACGGACAATGGCTCCAATATAGTTAAGGCCATGAGGGACGGTTACTATTTCAGAGTGCCGTGTTTGGCGCACTGTATAAACCTGGTTGTCCAAAAATTCTTGGGTAATAAAGGCAGTGCAGCGTACAGTGTATTGGAGACCTGCCGAAAAATGTGCAAGCATTTCAGGCATTCTTTTAAGGCCCGGAAGCAGCTGAGGAGCCTGCTATATCAACGTAAAATGCCAGTGAAAGCACTCATCCAGGAGGTGGTAACACGTTGGAACTCAACCTTCTACATGCTTGAGCGTCTGTATGAGCAGTATACGGAACTCGATCAATATTTCCTTAAAGAGGGTGCAGAGGAGCTGAGGATGGGTGGGCCGCAATGGAACATAGTTGAAAGCCTGACACGCATGCTTCGTCCTTTTGAGTTCTTCACGCGTGCAGTCAGCAAGGAGGACTCTAATTTGGGAAAAGCTATCCCATTGTTGTACATGCTGGAGGACCAACTGAAGGAGGTGTGTTCTGTGTTTGCAGACGATGACAAAAACCAAGACTCTTTGCTTCTGGCCGAGCAATTATTAGAGCTCCTACAAGGTGATGAACGTCTTAAAAAGATCCACTCAGAACAGCATTACATTTGTGCTACTATTCTGGATCCACGCTACAAAAAGGCGCTGGCAGGCAAAGCATTCTTTCCTTTTGATGATGAACATGTTCTAAAGTACAAACGTTGGCTAGCCTTGTCAGCCAAGAAGTTTGAAACAGAACGGCTGGAAATTGAAGGAAATGGCAGTACATCAGCAGGCCATCCCCAGTCAAAACAATCCACTTCTGCACCTGTGGCTGTGGCACAAGTGACCTCTCAGCCGTTAAAGACACCGGCAACCGGATCATCTGCACGAAAGACAACAGAAACATTGGAGGCTGAAGAGGATTGGCTAGCTCTGCGTGGGTTTGGTTCTCAAAAGGTCAGAGGCACAGCAAGAGCTAAGCAAAGTGGAGGAACCTTGGATGAGGACCTTGAGTCGATGGTGAAGGACTATCTGAATGACTCAACAGAGGTCTATGTTAATTCTGACCCATTGGCGTATTGGCATGGGAAAAAAGAATTGTGGCCACAGCTCACCAACCTGGCTTTAAACTACTTGTCTTGCCCACTCGCAAGCGTGTCTTCTGAACGGGTTTTCAGTGCGGCTGGTGGGATTGTAACTCCCAAACGGAGCCGCCTCTCGCCCAAAAATGTGGAGAGGTTAACAATGATCAAGATGAATCAGCACCTCATACCACCAGATTTCAGAGTACGAGAGAGCGTGCCGGATGAAGAGGAGGTGGACAGCAACATAGATGAGGGAATTTCTACTCTGTCAGGTGACACTGAGCTCACCCTGCCTGAATTTGCAGAGTATGAAGACGAAGCCTTATTCTCATTCCTGGACCGTGATACCGACTTCGAGCCCTGAAAATGAAACAACGAATCAATAACTTTCTTTTTCATCCTTATTCACTTTTATTCCTGTGTGTCTGTCTTTCTTTGTTGTGCACAGTTAATATAATTCAAACTTTAATCAGATAATCACAAAAACAAGCCCATCAGCAGAACTGTCTTCACTTGTTTGCTAATTTATTTGAAGGTGCCGCAGTCTGCATTCCTCAGGTTCACAAGTTCAGAAGAACATGCTCCTCTATCCTCCTCCTCCAGACTCCTATTTCCATCAAAGCAGAGGGCTGGTTTACGCCCAATGAAGAAAGACTCAGCACTTGTGGGGGTGTTGTTCTACCTCTTTGCAGGTGAGTTGACGGGTCTGGGGCCATTGCTGGGAAGCACTAAAAGTGGTTTGGACCAAATCCGAGGCGTAAAATTTTTTGTGTTTTTGATGACTTGCTTGCCTTTGAGGTGCTCTTAGGGGGGGTTCCGTCTGTTTGTGGGTGAGTTTCGTGGTCTGGGAGCATTGCTGGGACACTCTAATCTTGATTGCATTTGCTTTTCAGGAAATCCGTCGTGCCAACCCCGACTTATGGCCTAGCTACGCAGCGCGTTTGGACCGAAGGCCCAGAAATATTGCAAGTATGAGATTTTGCTTTTGGCCTGTTTGGGGGTGTTATGCTTCTTGGCGGGTGGGTTGACGGGTCTTGGGGCATTCCTGGGAAGGTCTAATACCGGGTAGAAGTGGTTGGGACAAAATCCAGGCCGATTTTTTTTTTGGCTATTTCTGACATTTTGCTCTATGTAGCGTTTTCGGGGGCCTGTTTGGGGGGCTTCCTGGTGTTTGTGGGTGAGTTTCGTGGTCTGGGAGCACTGCTGGGACACTCTAATCTTGATTGCATTTGCTTTTCAGGAAATCCGTCGTGCCAACCCCGACTTATGGCCTAGCTACGCAGCGCGTTTGGACCGAAGGCCCAGAAATATTGCAAGTATGAGATTTTGCTTTTGGCCTGTTTGGGGGTGTTATGCTTCTTGGCGGGTGGGTTGACGGGTCTTGGGGCATTCCTGGGAAGGTCTAATACCGGGTAGAAGTGGTTGGGACAAAATCCAGGCCGATTTTTTTTTGGCTATTTCTGACATTTTGCTCTATGTAGCGTTTTCGGGGGCCTGTGTGGGGGGCTTCCTGGTGTTTGTGGGTGAGTTTCGTGGTCTGGGAGCACTGCTGGGACACTCTAATCTTGATTGCATTTGCTTTTCAGGAAATCCGTCGTGCCAACCCCGACTTATGGCCTAGCTACGCAGCGCGTTTGGACCGAAGGCCCAGAAATATTGCAAGTATGAGATTTTGCTTTTGGCCTGTTTGGGGGTGTTATGCTTCTTGGCGGGTGGGTTGACGGGTCTTGGGGCATTCCTGGGAAGGTCTAATACCGGGTAGAAGTGGTTGGGACAAAATCCAGGCCGATTTTTTTTTGGCTATTTCTGACATTTTGCTCTAGTAGCGTTTTCGGGGGCCTGTGTGGGGGGCTTCCTGGTGTTTGTGGGTGAGTTTCGTGGTCTGGGAGCACTGCTGGGACACTCTAATCTTGATTGCATTTGCTTTTCAGGAAATCCGTCGTGCCAACCCCGACTTATGGCCTAGCTACGCAGCGCGTTTGGACCGAAGGCCCAGAAATATTGCAAGTATGAGATTTTGCTTTTGGCCTGTTTGGGGGTGTTATGCTTCTTGGCGGGTGGGTTGACGGGTCTTGGGGCATTCCTGGGAAGGTCTACTACCGGGTAGAAGTGGTTGGGACAAAATCCAGGCCGATTTATTTTTGGCTATTTCTGACATTTTGCTCTATGTAGCGTTTTCGGGGGCCTGTTTGGGGGGCTTCCTGGTGTTTGTGGGTGAGTTTCGTGGTCTGGGAGCACTGCTGGGACACTCTAATCTTGATTGCATTTGCTTTTCAGGAAATCCGTCGTGCCAACCCCGACTTATGGCCTAGCTACGCAGCGCGTTTGGACCGAAGGCCCAGAAATATTGCAAGTATGAGATTTTGCTTTTGGCCTGTTTGGGGGTGTTATGCTTCTTGGCGGGTGGGTTGACGGGTCTTGGGGCATTCCTGGGAAGGTCTAATACCGGGTAGAAGTGGTTGGGACAAAATCCAGGCCGATTTTTTTTTGGCTATTTCTGACATTTTGCTCTATGTAGCGTTTTCGGGGGCCTGTTTGGGGGGCTTCCTGGTGTTTGTGGGTGAGTTTCGTGGTCTGGGAGCACTGCTGGGACACTCTAATCTTGATTGCATTTGCTTTTCAGGAAATCCGTCGTGCCAACCCCGACTTATGGCCTAGCTACGCAGCGCGTTTGGACCGAAGGCCCAGAAATATTGCAAGTATGAGATTTTGCTTTTGGCCTGTTTGGGGGTGTTATGCTTCTTGGCGGGTGGGTTGACGGGTCTTGGGGCATTCCTGGGAAGGTCTAATACCGGGTAGAAGTGGTTGGGACAAAATCCAGGCCGATTTTTTTTTGGCTATTTCTGACATTTTGCTCTATGTAGCGTTTTCGGGGGCCTGTTTGGGGGGCTTCCTGGTGTTTGTGGGTGAGTTTCGTGGTCTGGGAGCACTGCTGGGACACTCTAATCTTGATTGCATTTGCTTTTCAGGAAATCCGTCGTGCCAACCCCGACTTATGGCCTAGCTACGCAGCGCGTTTGGACCGAAGGCCCAGAAATATTGCAAGTATGAGATTTTGCTTTTGGCCTGTTTGGGGGTGTTACGCTTCTTGGCGGGTGGGTTGCCGGGTCTTGGGGCATTCCTGGGAAGGTCTAATACCGGGTAGAAGTGGTTGGGACAAAATCCGCGCAGAAAAGCCTTTAGTTTTGGCACTTTTTGTAACTTAGGGTTCGTTAGGGTTAGCCCTAGCAGCAGGATTGCATGTGTTTCGGGGTGTTCTAGATTTTTCAAACTGAGTTCTGGGGTCTTAGAGCACTCGTGAGAATGTGTAATTTTGGTTGCAAGTCATTTGAAGAAAATCCATGGTGGGAAAGGGGGGATTTGGCATAGTTAAAGAAAGCCTTTGCCACTATTCTTAACTTAGGGTTCGTTAGGGTTAGCAGTATTTCTATTGCATGTGTTTGAGTGGGGGGGATTTCGAGTCTTGGAGCGATGCTGGCTATGGCTACTTTTGCTTGGTTGCTTGCAAGTGGTTTGAATGCAATCCACGGTGGGTAATGGGTAATTAGGGTACTTCGGCCTACTTTTACTTTCAAAGTAAGTTTTGTCACCAGTTTTCTGCTAGGCCTCGTTTTTTGAGATTTGATTGGGGGTCTTCTACATTTTTGCGACTGGCTTTAGTAAGGGTCTGGGTGGGAGCACTGCTAGGAAGATCTAATTTTGTTCTAAAACACAGTTTACAGTACACCTAGCTTGAGGGGCAAGATCCGCTACATTAATTTGCCCATACTTATTTATCCTTCAAAAGGTGACTCAGAGTACGCACTTTCAAAAACATTGTACTGTCTACTAGGAAAAACAAATTGTGACTTTTTGCACTCCACAGCCTACATACCTTATATTTATTTATCAGTGGTGTTGTAATATTATATCACTTCCTGTTTTTCGTTGAATAATTACAGGCCGGGTTTCAGTCTCTGCAATGGGGAAAAAAGGATGGAGTCAGGCTTCACAGTAGCGAGCCACAATTCAGCATCAGGCAGGCAGTGGACAGGGTGTCTTCTGGTGACCAACATCGATGGACGAAGCGTCGGCTGCAATGGAGGAGTGCCGCTAATAGGAGGATTTTTTTTCTGCAGGCAACTTACTTACCACTTCCAACAGGACCACTACAACCACATAGATACAGTATCCCTTGCCTTTTTCTCTGACTGTGACTGCATTTCTTGGCTCTCTCTCGGCTTCTACATTGATCCCTTAACACATCACTTAGTCCACTCCACTATCACATCTGCACCACACATAGTCATTTGTAAGTGCTCCTACGTAATTCGCAAGTCGCAGCACACCCCAGGCCGTAGAGGACTGGGATGGCCCCAATGATGAAGCATGTCACCAAGGGGCAACCCTGGTGAGTGAGGGGACACCTAGAAAAAAAGCAATTTCTCCTTTTCTATCTACTATACCTTCCAGACCAACCCCACTGAGTGTTGTTGTGAATGGATTTATAGTGACCAGCAAGGCTCTCGGGTATCTGGCTACAGAGACCTTATGTTGAATATCGTTAACAATAATTTACACATAGGCCCTTTACTGTTGCATTCTTTCTTCCACAGTTGTCGAATGTACTACTTACTTTTCACTGACATGCATGCAGTAGTGCATGCACTTTCAAAGATTGATGGATAGGTTTGTACCCAAAGAATTGTTTATGTTCAATTGTTTGTCTATGCTGTGCTTTTTTTTACAGGGTGTCTTCTGGTGACCAACATCGATGGACGAAGCGTCGGCTGCAATGGAGGAGTGCCGCTAATAGGAGGATTTTTTTTCTGCAGGCAACTTACTTACCACTTCCAACAGGACCACTACAACCACATAGATACAGTATCCCTTGCCTTTTTCTCTGACTGTGACTGCATTTCTTGGCTCTCTCTAGGCTTCTAAATTGATCCCTTAACACATCACTTAGTCCACTCCACTATCACATCTGCACCACACATAGTCATTTGTAAGTGCTCCTACGTAATTCGCAAGTCGCAGCACGCCCCAGGCCGTAGAGGACTGGGATGGCCCCAATGATGAAGCATGTCACCAAGGGGCAACCCTGGTGAGTGAGGGGACACCTAGAAAAAAAGCAATTTCTCCTTTTCTATCTACTATACCTTCTGTCAGGTTACGCAGCCCCTAAGCGCCTACCGTACTATGAAACTACATTTCCCATGAGTAGGCGGGAGACTTGCAGGAAGTTTATCTGGGGAACAGACGCGCTTCCTGTTGCGCGTTATTCTGGTTTCTGTTCTGCACACTACCGTTTCCCTCTTCCTTTTTGTTGGACCATACATCTTTGCTTTGACTATTTGGAACCCCCTTTGTACATTGAGTCCTCTACCAAGTTTGTGGTATGTTGTGAGTAGTGGGTTTGATGTCTTAGTATAACGCGAGTGTGTTTGGTGCGACAGGAGTGTGTTCGTTAACTATATGTTTATGTGTTTCTTAGGCCTTCCTCACAGATTGTGGCAGAAGGGCTATAGTATTTCCTATCCAAGGTCATGTTTTCTTGGTGCTCAGGTACTTGTCTACTTCCTTGGTTATTTAGTGAGACTATATGAGAGTACCCTTGTATGTTAGGACAGCACTTCACTGATGCCTGTCTTGTCTTCTGTTACAGGTATCCTTTCCCTGCTGACCCTACCTTTACCTATCCCACATTTTTTATTTTAGTTTGTTATTTTTCTCCCCCGCCTAATGCCTCGAACACCCTGTGTTTACACTTCTGGGTGTTGGTGACATTTGGAGGTGGAACCATATTTGCATCGACTGGATCACGGGGAGTAAACCTGACACCTTCCAGACCAACCCCATTGAGTGTTGTTGTGAATGGATTTATAGTGACCAGCAAGGCTCTCAGGTATCTGGCTACAGAGACCTTATGTTGAATATCGTTAGCAATAATTCCACACAGGCCCTGTACTGTCGCATTCTTTCTTTCCACAGTTGTCGATGATATATTCTTACTCTGCTTGACAAAGAACCATTGCTAATGTGAAAGAACTTCAACCGAATAAGAAGTTATACTTTACCATTTGTTAGGCTACAATGTGGCACTGCTCTACTGTACTTCTGTCACCTGCTATATTCTCAGTTGTACCGTTGAATTGCTCAGGAGGACAAACCAGATTTCATTTTCTTTTTTTTCATAGGCATGCAACTGCCACTGTGTCACACCACTAGTACCACCGCTATGAGGAAATTTTATCCGACCAAGATTGCCAACGTTATTCGGTGTTTCCCGTGGAGCCAGCCCTGGGTCTAGCCCTACTTTCAAACACAAATTACAGGTAAGATAAGCGTTTGGTGGTTTGGGGGTATAATGGAGTATTAGTACGAGAGACGAGAGACTGAAGGTAGTACTACTAAAGTCCTAGGACTCTTGGATTCACTTCACTTAGTCTGTGAGAGGCACTTAGTGTTGAAAACATTTGGGCATTTACACTTAAAGGAAGAAAATGGAACTAAACTTTCAGGAAAACAGTCAACGTTAAACCCCCACCCACCAGGCAAGCAGTAAAAAACAGGTATGCTCAGATAAAGTTTGAAAAAGTATATTTATATCCCTAACAAAATAATCTCCCGCAAGACCCTCCCTAACCCCAACGATTGTCCTTCAAAAGTCCCCAAAAACCCAACTCCCAATTCCCACCCCCCAAAAGTCTCTAAAAAAGGGGCAAGGGACACTATGGGTGGATGCTGTTAACTTTTTGGGCCAGGGCATCATGCTCCTCGCGGAGCAAGGCGAGCTCCTGCTGAAGGCGGGACACCATCAGGGTAGTGCGGCGCAGGCGTGCCTTCACTGCCTTGCAGGTGCAATGCCTGTGAGAGGCAGCTGTTGGCCTTGCTGCTCGGTGGTGGCGTTTGCCTTTGGCAGCCCGGCTCAGTCTGGGTGGACCACTGTGCTGGGTGGCAGCCCGTGGGGCCACGGAGGCCGATGCAGACGACGTTGTTGTAGTTGTCGACTGCACACTTTCCACGTCCTCCAGGGCCACCAGCCGCCGATATTCCGCAACAGTGGCCTCGATCCTCCTTTGCGGGGCCGCTGTAGCCAGCTCCTTCCTCCTTGTTCGTTTGGAAGGAGAACCTATATGAAGAAAGAAAGACATAGTCTGTAACCAATGCTCTTTAAGATTAACTCAATCATTCAGCAGAAATTTGTGTTGCAGTACAACTAGCAACTTGCAAGCGCATTACATAACTATTGAGGCCAGTATCTATCTAACCTCACACTTCTTCATCCTTGCTCTAACATTAGTGGGAGTTTAAGGAACAAATTCTACGAGCACTGTGGACTTCCATTGGAGTCGACTATGAAAGTACACCAGTCTTATTCTTATTCTTATCTCTTGTTTTGGAAAATTGGTACGTTATTTTCTGCAAGCCGGCATAATGCCAGCGCAGTAAACTTGCACCCGAGAAAAAGAGACGCACGCCATGAGGAGTGACCTAGACTTGCGTTGCCGTTGCGTTACTGTACCCGTCCAGTACATGCAGGTGGTGAAGCTCTTACTTTTCTATTACGGGTGGCACTGAGAATACTCTGTTACAACTCAAGGGCTACTGCTTAATTAATTTAACTTTCACCCTACAGTGGAAATGAGTACTAGAAATGGAAAATTGAAGAAGATAAATAATCTGATTATCTATCACTTCACATGGGATGTTTTTGCTTATATATGGGATGACTTTAGGTGCTTTGCTTTTTATTGAGTGACCAGTGATACATCCACACATGAATGACTGAGTACTACTAAACTTATTAAGAGAGGTAGGGAGTGGCCACCATAATAACCGGATCTATGCAGTGCTTGCAATACAAACTACTGCTACTATTTATGGTAGTATTTGGACAAAATTAAAAGTTCTTTTCCTTGCCTTTCCTACACTGGAACGGACGTGCGGGTGCAGTGTTACATGCTCTTCAAAGTTACACTTAGTTCATCCACTGACCGTCTACTCTCTCTAGATCATGGGTACTCACAAACTTTCTCTCAGGGGCTACATTTACAGTGTAGTTTGGGGCCGAGGGCCGCACTGGTGGGGGCGGAGTCAGAGGGGGCGGGGCTAAAGCAAAACGATAACTTGTGACCATGAGGTTGCACACAGGTCCCTGCAGCAGATGCCCTCATCCACTGAGCCACCAGACCTAGCATTTACATACATCTCTCTCCCTCCTGCTCTCCCTCCTGCCCTCCCTCTCCATCTCTCTCTCCCTCCTGCCCTCCCTCTCCCTCCCCCTCTGTCATGTCACTGTGTGTGTGTCTATCTGTGTCAGCCTTCAGCCCGGGTTGAGACCGCTTCCTCAACGCGCACACACAGACAACAACACCAAAGTACTTAACAGGTCTTTAAGGCTTGCCGGGCCACCACCGGCCCGCGGGCCGTACTATGAGTACCCCTGCTCTAGATACACATATGCTATCTAAGAGTCAGATAGTAGCATGATCCAGGTATATGGACACATACAGTTTCTGTGTCACCCACCCAGGCTGTTGTCCTTCCACCCATCATTGCTTCATCATTCACCCAGCCATGCATCTCATATTCTTGCCTTCCCAGCTAGTCTTCAATCTCAATAAGTAAGGAATATATAAGAGCTTACCTCTGGCCGCCACCACCACCGTCTCAACTCTCACAGCCGCCGCCTCCTCCCCTGAAGAATCGCCCTCCGCCTCCGTGTCGAGCACCACCACCTCCACACTGGCCCCGCCACCAGATGTTCCACCTACAAAGTACATTTAAGAATGTTAGAATAAAGCACTCACTAGTCTTTGCTCTAGGAATGAAGACATGTGAAAACAATGTAATTTGTGACTGTCTACGTTAAAGTTAAAAAAAATGTCCCTTTTTCCAGGGAAGGTTGTCTTGCTGCACTTTTTGGCACAACTGATGAAGGCTGTTTTTTTAACACGCACCATTTTTCTCCACATAGACAGAAGATGGACTTCTAACTACAAGATCAAGTTGAAACCAGGTGAGAGCTCGGCTCGACCACAAGAAATGTCTTCAATTAATCGTCAGCACTAACCACTTTTCCATTATCAGTTAAACGTTTAGTTTTATTATGACTTCATTTTAATAAATGTGTTTACTTTTAATAAAGCTTTTAAACTTAAATACAATCTGTGTTTTTTGGTCCAGACTAGAGTGACTGAGCGAAAGGTTTTGCAATTTTTGCAAGCATGAGTCCAGATAGAACACTTCAAAAGACATTATGGACAATCCCAGAGGACTGCACTAAGTTGATAGAGCTATTGCTGACTAGAATCATGGGAGTTTCGCCAACCGTGCAATCTTAGTTAGCTACACAGACAGACTAATAAGAATAATCTAGTAATACCACAGGGAGTCATAGTAGAGGCAGGATAAGAATTTAGATACAGTCTACAAGAAGAGCAAAGACAATTTTGAAAAAAGTCAAATGAGGAACGCTAGGAAAAATAGGTACTAGTCTAAAATGAAAACTTACTGGGGCCAGCAGAGGAGCCCTCGCCTGCCCGATCCTGGCCCTGTTGAACAGCATCCGCCGCCTGCTGCTCCTGTGTCCTCCTCTCGCCCCTGGGGGGAGCTGACGTACAACATGAAAGAAAGAACAGAAAACATGGATGATTGTTGCTTGTCAATGTCAACCAAATCAAACATTTCAAAAGAACAATAACAAAATATTTCCGCGAAATTATATTGATTATGGTTACTTTTCATTTATTTGCGGACCTGTGACTTCGAAAGTCACGTAACTCACTAAACAAAGTACTGAAACGTTCACCTAGGACTGGCAGTCCGCAGTCCGCAGGCAAGACGCAAAGTGACAGACAAACTCCATTGTGATTTCAGTCAGATCAGTGACAACACTAACAGTTGCCTGCTACATTACCAGTCATTTAAATAGTCAAACTATCAATCCACCGCCACTATTTTTCTTATTGTCAGGGTTACAAAGGAAGGGGCAGATTTAAGCCCTTGCGGCTCTTTTGCGCCGTTCTTGCGTGACTTTTGTGACGCAGCAGCTAAACAAAAAAGGGCGCCATGGTGCGGCGTATAATATTATAACAACGTGACGCATTTGGGAGATGCATCCCGTTATAAAGCCCTGCGCCATCAGGGGGCGTTCCGGCGCAAGGGAGGGCATTCCTGCGCTGGAACACATCCTAATAGTGGCTGAGGGAAATCTACAAAATATCAATCAGTCACCTTTAGGACAATGATGCGTCACACAAACCCTGCACCTGCTTGAAGCAGACGTACGGCTTGACCCAGCATTGGGGAGATAGGGTACCCCAGAGCATTGATGGAGCTGCGCCATCGTTGCGACGCAACTCCAGCAGTAAAGCTTCGGTGACGTTTTGGGCCCATGGTGCGCCGCATTGCAAATACGGCGCACCATGTTTGGTGGTGGTAGCGGGCCGCACAATTAATGGCGCATCCCTGCTACTTTGCAGGGATGCGACGGTAATTGCAATTCTGCCCCTTAGGGGCATACTTACTTACGCGTTCTGGCGCATCTCCAGAGATGCGCCAGATCATCATCAAATGCGTCACGCAAAACTACCCTTGCGACACGGCAGATGTGCCTCATTTACAATGCGGCGCGCCCTGGCGCAAGGGTAGGCACTTGCGTGACGCATCTCGTCACGTAAGAGCGGCGCACCGCTGGAGTCACGTCGCCAACGCAATGCAACTCCAGTAATGCTCAGGGCCACCCAATACTTAACATGCTGTGTCAGTCCTTTCGCCTGCTTCGAGCAGACATAAGGAATTGAATTGACGTAGCAGCGTCGCAGAAGTGCCTGCGTTAAATCTTGTACATTTCACGCAGGCAATTTTGCGAGGCGCACAGCCGCTGGACCGCCCACCCTGCGTACTAGGAACGCACCCATTGTGGTGCAGGCCCATGGCTTTATAACGTGACGCATCTCCCTAGATGCGTCATGCTGTAAATGACTCGCAGGGATGCGGCACGTTTACGCCGCTGTTGCGTCACGCAAGGCAACGTAAACGTGGCGCAAGGGGCTTGTAAATGTAATCTGCCCCCTAGTGTCTAGCATTACGCAGTTCTGTAAAGTACACTCATACATAATAGTTACTCAGGCCAATGAGACCACGAAATAGAAAACAAATAAGCATAGTAGCAACGCCACTGAGAAGGAGAGCAGTGCACCTGAAATGCACAGAAGATTTTGAAATATAATTTAACTACAATGTAATCGTCATCAGCGGCATTATTGGCTTGCTCCATGTAAAAAACAAATATTTGCAATACAACAACACAGAGCAGGAGAAAACATCATAGTAGTGAGTGATTAAATGGCTACTACTACTCACCAAGCCCGGGGATCTCCAAGCCGAGCTGGTCCAGCAGGTCGCGCTCGCGGTCCAGGAGGTCCGTCCAGCGATGGGTGACCTGGCTGTAGGTGCGCTGGACCCCGTAGAGGTGGGATATGGCCCAGCACACCTTCTCCCACCGCTTCCGGCGCTCCCGCATGTTGTAGCCGCCGGCCGCGATCCTGCCGCCTCCCGCGATGGTCCTGGGCAGGCGGCGCTGGACGAAGTAGACCAGCGCGCCCACTTCCTCCGGGCTGAATATCTCCCGTCACGTCACCTGCTCCCCCCTCAATCTCCCGCATGCTGTCCTGCCACTGGGTCCAGCACTACTCCCCGCCGCCGCTGCGGCCCTCAAGTGCCTGGGCAGCTTCACGGCACCTGGCTTGACCATGGTCTGGGCAGGTAAGGTAGGAAGAAGTAGAAAATTAAGAAAGAATAGGATAGGGAAGAAGAAAAGAAAAGAGTTTAAAAAAGTAGTTTAAAAGTAAAGAAAAATAGCAGAAAAGACAAAAATATACAGCTAGGAAAAGAGAGGGATAGATAAGAAGCAAAATCGTAAAAAAAAAACTGAAAACAAGCAAAGGATGGCAAAGATACCAAGAGGATTAAACACCATGCCCAGACACAGGAAATGAATGAAAAACAAGATGGCCGGCGCCCGTTCACGAGCGCGAAAGTAAGTTCGCGCGAGATTTTCCTCGCGATCTCGTGCGAACCTCTAGATTTCCCGCGCGATCTCGTGCGAACCTCTACTCGCAATGCGCTTACTGCGCGAGATTATACATAGCGGGCGGAAACGGAAATACGTCACGCAAACAAAATGGCCGCGCCCGTACTCGACCTTGGGGTAAATTCGCGTGTTGCGCTGCAAGCGGCTCGCGAATACTGCAAAAAAACTCGCGAAACAACAAGCCGCAAAAAAATAAAATGCTCATTCGCACGAATTGGCGGCTTTCTTCGGTCGGTTTCGCACGACGCCGCGCCCCGCGAATAGCGCGAAAAAAACCGAAAAACGATTTCAGCAAAAGCAAAAGCAATGAGCAGGTGCAAAAGGTCAACCTCATGATTTGTAACGATTCTTTGTAGTGCTTCCTGAGGGGGCCCTCCAGAATTCGGTTGCCTGCTTGCAACTATTGTGTGATCCTGCTCTGACCTTAACTGTATGCCACAAAGGTCCTGATTTACAGCTAAAGGAGCAGACAAGCAGGTGCCAGGCTGGAACTTTAAATTCTTTCAGTGACACATTAATTAGCCCCTAATTCATTATTGTCAGTTGGGGCAGGGCAGGTGTTGTAACTAATTTTGCAACAATGAAAGCACTTAGCAAGTGCAAAAGATCACTAATCAGGGCGCACTAAGGAAGCAGGTGCCAGCTAAAAAAATATTCTGTGACACATTAATCAGCCCCAAATTAATTCAGGTCACTTGAGGCAGGGAAGGTGTGCTTTGCTTTGCCGAAAATAATGTACACTGGACAACCAGAGGGTGTGGTGATGAAACAGAGGGTGGCATGGGTGGGCCAGAGGGTGGCATGAGTAGTCAGAGAGTGGCAGTGGTGACAGAGAGTGGCAGTGATGAAGAAGAGTGTCCCAAACAGGCTGGACATGTAAATGTAAATGTAAATGTAAGGTGTTTTGTAGCGCGCTCAATTACTACCGGAGTATCCTGGCGCGAATGACCGCTGGGGAACCCGTCCTGGCTTTCCCTGTGAGATGGTCCCATGCTGGGTATCTCCAAGGTGAAGCCAGGCATCCCCGGCGTCTGTGGGGGGCCGTTGTAGCGATGAGGCAAGCTTAATGCCCAGAGTTACCGAGTGTGATCACTGCCCAAAGTGGGCACCGAGGCGAGAATTATCAGTCCGCTGACCCTGGTCCTCGACCCTGCCGCGTCGGGAATCGAACCCTGGTCCCGGGCCGTTCTCAGCCTCCGGGTCTGCCGCCTCTAACCAGTGAGCCACACCTCGCTACATGTAGAAACAACAAGTTCGCAAAACTTGCGACCCGACAGGTAAGTTCGCAAATTGCGAAATTGTAAAAACCCTCGCGAACTGGCAGAAACACGGGCGAACACAAAAAAAAAAAAATCCGCAAATTCGCGGGAATTCGCGGATTTTGCGGATTGCGAATCCGCAAATCCGCAAAATTCGCGAACGCGAGATCCGCAAAATTCGCCCATGCTTAATTGAGGCTTTGCATCGTGCATGTCTCATCCCGAATCACATGTTGTTTCTAAATTCTACCATTTCCCAAGCAACATGCTTTGGATTGGCTACTTCTAAAAAATGAAATACACCAACTATCCCCGAATTGGAAGAATATTCTGGTTGGAGTAATTACACTGAATTGTCCATTCGTGATTTACAAGCACTGTTGCACAACTCATCCTTTAATGTGTCCAGCTTGGATCCAAAGGGTTGGCTGATGTGGCATAGAAGCTCTGATTCTTGCCAACGTCGTTTTCTGGGCTTGTCTGAGGGTTTTACACAAGTCAGACCTGATCCCCGTTTTGAGACTGATCATACTGTTACAACTTACTCAGTGGGCAAATTGTGTCAGAATTGGCTACAACATTCCACATTAGCTGCTGTTAAACTTCATTTGTCCCAATTGAGTGACAATGTTGATTTGAATGACTTTATAAAAGGCCCTGCTAAGGGTAGAACTAAAAGATGGATTTATGGGGTTTACAATGAAATTTGGAAGTTTTCACAAATTGAAGCTGCAAAACGATTAAGAGCTATTGACCAAGCTAATTTAGAAAAAGTGCTTGCAGTTGTAGATAACAGTATTAACATGCTTTCTTCCCGAATTTACACGCTGAATAATATTGTTTCTTCTGTTGTTGACATTGTGCAGGATGAAGTGTCCGTGTTATATCATGGTCAAAATCAATTGCGTTCTGTAATGCAGTTTGCTTGGACACTACAGACACTGAAGGCGGGCCGCGTGCCCTGGAGTTACATGAACGTGTCCTCCCTATTTGCCCCATTTAATTTGACTGACAAACAGCGCATGCTTTCCATGCGAGATGCATCGTTTTCTATGTTACACATTGAAAAGTTAGAATCTTTGCCCTTTTCTGTTGCTGAGACCAATACTGCTACATGGCTTATACATGGATTGATTACATTACCATTTGCTTTGTATAAATTCACAAATTGTATGCGGTATATTGCAATAGGCAGATATGAACCACTAGGCAACGCATTTCTCCATGAGGCATGGTCTTTACCATACACATACAGATGTCTAAAAGATGGAAAAGAAGTGAATCTTAATGGTGAAGAATGCACGCAGTCGCCTGATCGCTCATTAATATGCAGACATATCCAGTTACATGGTTCTTGCAATCAGGACCGGCCTAATTTAGCTTGTGTTTTGAAACCTGCTTCCAGCGATAGTTCCCACATTTACATTATTGACGAATGGTAGTTATTTACTTTTGAATAACGAGGAGTGTTATGGTTTAATAATCAGTATCGCTTATGTGGTAACTGTATCAGATGGGTCAGTGGGACATATCCGCAGCGGCGCATGAGTTTCTGGCACATAGCGTTCTTGCAAACCCACCGAGTTGTCCTCTGATGTTGCTAGAGGGTCCGGTGCTGGAGGAGCACGTATGTTCTTTCCCATTGCTTAACTGGATGGCTGAACTGTGTTCGGATGATGACAGTGATTTCATGTTGGAAGCTGTCGCTACCTATTTTGCTTATTCTATCCACCCATGAGTGGCTTTCAAGACTTTCATTATAATGGCACGTGACTTTTTAGTAATTCTGAATGGTGCCTTTTTCTTACGAACTTTCAATATGATCCAGGCCTATAATTTGATGTTGGCCTCGAGTTCAAGACTTATATTACATTTTTGCCTTTATTTTAGTACTGGCTTATATTTTTTGACCGTCCTCGGATCATTGGGGGGTGTCATATAGATGCTGATTTTCTATATATTGTGTTAAGTTAGCATGAGTTTATTAAATGTTTAAACAACATATTTTCCTTTGGCTTCAATTTGCATATGGCACACAATTGTTATTGTAGCTTTCAACCTAGACGAAAGATGTGATTTATTTGAGAATAATATGTTATTGCTCTGATATCTGTCGTGCCTGGAACACTTGGTACAACTGTCTGCACACTGAGAACTGCACCCTCTAAGAATAACCTAACACAAGGTTGCTGGGAGGCCTGATCCTCGCACCACATTAGACATAACACAAATAATGTTGCTGCCAACATTGGGCTCTACGCGGGTTTAAGATAGAGTTACAGGGAATGAATCAACACACTTGGTGCTTAGCATGCAGAGAGCTGGTAGCTGTTGATGTGATCTTCTCCTACTGACATTTAGAGGTATGGGCCCGCCCTGCTAGAAACCCAAATGAGACCTTCTTAGATATAATATAATATGCTAAATAGGGTGCGCAAAATATAGGTGATACAGATTTCTATAGATTCTGCATTATAATATGCTATCACCTTTTGCTTACTATGGATTAGTGACTATGCTGATAACTCTGGTTTTTATAATATTTATTCTGATATTATATAAGATACTGCGTTTGAGAACTTTGCATTGAAAAATAAATATTTCAAACTCGCACGTGTGTTCTTTTACTCCCTGTTGTGGTTTGAAATGATTATAGAGCGAAAGAGTGTTCATGTGTTCCACGATACCTGAGGTAATCTAAGATCATGTTCTGGTTTGTCTAAGTCATTGGTCAGTTTATTGTGACCAATGAGACACTGTAGCTAGCTCGGTAAGGGGATTTCTGACACTGAGGTGAGTTTTGGGTCATCCTAATTCACTGAGGTTCTAGATCTCTATGCACAGTTCTGTGGGAGAACGGAAACCCTGCTACAGCCTGTGTCACTGTATGTCTGCACTTTGTGCAGCAGTTCAGCGGGAAGCATAGAGTTGTAACATATGTATGTATATATGTTGCATCCCTGTGCTTTGGAAGTACCACGTAACAAAATGGAGTGGGGTCCTGGGAAGTGAGGGCAGCTGGACCAAATAATTCATGTACAAACAAAAGTTGCTGGCCCCACACTTCACTTTTTATCTCCAAGGTTAAGAGAAAACAAACAAAGCCTAAGTCTTATGTTTGTTGGGTATATTTATTTTTACCCCTCTGAATTTACATTTGGACAATACTGTTTTCATTGTTAGGACCAGAAACGTGGTGTATGCCATAGTGTGCCCTTGCCTCAAAATCTATGTTGGTAAGACGAACCAACAAGTTAACACACGCATGACCCAACGCAGATCACGTCTAAAAAATAAGGTTTTAACTGCGCCTTTGGTACAGCATTTCACAGAAAACAAACATGGAGAACATGACTTTAAGTGGACTGTACTTTTTAGTGTCAATCAATCAAAACACTCGACAGATATAGAACAAGTCTTGTTAAAAAAGGAGGCGTACCTAATTTTAAAATTTAACAGTACCCAGACTGGATTGAATTCATTATCTGAAGTATCAAGACTTTAATTTTCTCATAATCCCCGACATTCAGACTGAGCGCTACCAGTACAACTACAATGACCAGAATGCATCCCTATGATTGACTATATGGGAGGGACCAAACATGGCCGCCACGTAGACAGCTTGTTTGCATTTCCGCATTGGTGCTGATACTGACAGGTGAGAAAGCGCGACTGTTATGGAAATATCAAACGCGAGTGCAGCCTTGGGCTTAACCTAATGATGCTGCGCCTATTACAGGAAAGCCGCGTGACTATGAACCGCCGTTGAATGCAGCGTGTTGTGGGGAGAAAGTGTCGAACATTAGAAGCTTGGCGCCCGATATGAAGCAATCGAGGTACGTTGTTCCTCCAGTGTTATCGTTAGTGACATGCCGCAAATGAATTCGAGCACTAAGGGCTTTTTCATATCATTTTTTAGACTGGGCTGAATGCTATACTTCAAGAATAGAAGTCTTCACACACGCCTACCCAGAGAAGAGGTAGGAATTTGGGGACCTTGGTCTTCCAGACGCTGACTTACTGATTCCAGATTGGGACAGATTAGTAAATTTTTCTTATTTGCACATTAGGAGATGCCTCCTTCAAATAAACAAAGCAGAATTTGCCCCGTTATTATCAAAAAGAAGTGGACCCGCGGGACCGCCCGTCCCTTCAATCAGGTATTTTCATGTGAAGATGTGACAGCTTTAGATAAAGGGGTACTATAGAGTTAGAGAATTCTAGTAAATATATTCCCTTCTACTATATTCCTTAAACAGACAACCCAAAACGACAGAGCCCTGATGAGAATCCGGCAATTGTTAATACAGGATTCGAAATGCGTCGGCACAAAGAAAGGAGAAAAAGAATTGCATTGATTGTTACTTTGTTTGAATATCCTAAAGTTTCATTTGACCTTTCTTTCAGCAAGACTTTGCTCACATTTTGTGGTTCTTTGTGAAAATCTTACTACTTGACAATTATCATGAAAAGATTAATTATTTGTGGATAAAAGGTAGTGAGCTACAGAAGAAGATTATATTAATTGTGTATATATGTCTTGTAAAATTGTGTTGTATATATGTGTAAATGTATATTTAATGTATAGTGGTCTTTCTCATTCATAACAATGAAAACAGTATTGTGAAAATATAAATTCAGAGGGGTAAAAATAAATATACGCAACAAACATAAGACTTAGGCTTTGTTTGTTTTCTCTTAACCTTGGAGATAAAAAGTGAAGTGTGGGGCCAGCAACTTTTGTTTGTACATGGATTGGAAGTACCACAGCACAGTGCAGCTAAAGAGCTTACATTGTCACGCTGCAACACTTCCTTATAGTTCTACACTTATACATTCACCATACACTACTAATGTATTCTTTCAGTCAATTAGGCTATACACATACATTCAACCAAACTTTCACACATTAACATACAAATATAGCTCTTTCTTTAACCAAAGAAGTTAGTTCTGAGAATAACTTATTTTTTTCTTCTTTTTTTCTTTTATATTTTTTTGTATTTTTCAGAACTATTTTGTTATTTTTTGGGTGTTTTTCTGAAAAAAATGAAAAAAGAACAAAAAAACAGGAAACTTCAGGAAGTAACTGGCATTTCCAAAAAAAAAGCAAAGAAAAGTCTAGCAAATATGATTACGTTCTGCAGCTTAAACTGCTTCCACAGACTTCTCTTCAAAAGAAATATGTTTGTTGCACTTCATGCAGTGCTGGTTCAAAAAATCGAATTCAGGAGGTATGTCCGGTGGTGATGCACTTGTAGAAGTTCCAGAGGTTCCAGGAACTGCAGGTGGAGGGTTTCTTTTGGCTCTTCTACACTCCTCCCGAGCCAGATTAACCAGATGGAGAGTCTTAAGGTTTTTGAAAATTGAGGCAGTAAAGCCTCAATTTTTTTTTGGGGCACTACCTCTTGACAGGACTCTCTCAAAGATCCGGCAGGTGACTTTTGTGGCATTGATCTTTTACTTCCCTTCCGGAAAATAAAGAACTTCCAAACCACCGACACAGGGCTTTAAGGAAGTGGAGCTTCTGGTACAAATTCTTCCTCCGAAGAATGTTTTGACTCCTCCTGTGGCTGCTGTCCTGAAGCCATGTTCTCTTGGTTTTCAAAAACACCCCCAAAAACTATGCAAATAGAGTTCTTCTAAGCACAGATATGTCTCTCCAAAGAAGCTCAAAGAAGAATGATTGAAATGGGTGGGGTCCTTCAATAATTACAATGAGAAATGTTATGAACCAATCAAATAATTTTTTTCAGGTCACATGGGATCAACGCACCGTGCACACATGCAGCACGCACCCTATGCGACTTTGCGAAATTGCATTTAAAAGTAATATAAGGTTATCACAAGGAAAAATATATAATTTTTATGACCACCTTAGATAATGTCTTGCCGTAATATGTATATTAAAGGCATATATATATACATATATATATATATATAATTTTAGACATAAAAAAAATTGCGGGAGTCGCTCATCCATCGCACCCAAAACATATGACGTCACACGGAACTCGTCACTGCGCAACAGTCATGTACAGTAATGCGCATGTGTCACAAATGCACAGGAGCTGGAGTCGCGTATCGGTCACATAGCAATCGCGCACATCTCAGAAAATACACACCCGCCACACACCCTAAGCGGATCCTTCACAACATACCTAAAATGGCGGCTAGGTTCCATGCAGCTATCGTGAAAGGTACGCTTTGTGTGCGCAACTCCAAAAAATATTGGAAAAAAACAATAAAGAAAATATTATAAATATATTAAAATAAAAATATATTTAAAAAAAAACAATATTTTGGTTTCAATATTTAAAAAAACTTTTTTCCATTTATATTAAAAATATATAATGTCATTTAAAACAATAAACTAGGTAAAAATAAACAGTTAAAATACTGTAGAAATTCAGTATCAAAAAATACAACTAACTATTATTATATTTAAAAAACCTTCGAAATTCACTGAAAAAAAAACATAGGTTTCAGACATCTTATAGTTAGGAATTACCAATAAAAAACCCTAGAAATTCACTGAAAAACCATAGGTTTCAGGGCTGTTATAGTTAGCTGGACATTTCCCTCGTACAAAACCATTGAAATTCCTTTGTTATAGTTAGTTCTGCTAACTATAACTCGCGCGCCCGCAATCCACTGCTGATGATGTCACATATTACATCATTCATGACATGGTCAGTGACGTTACTGATGACATCACTGATGCCATATCAAATGACATCACTGATGACATCACTGATGACATTATCCATATGACAATCTGGGACACCTTATCATACAGTATTATAACCTTTCATCACTCACTGCAAAATACAGAGTACCATATTTGAAACCATTGACACACCATTACAAGTTTCTAAAAACCCACTCAGTGATTCCTAGATCTACACACATATCTAATCACTTACCTATAGATTCACTCATACATGCTGTCAATGATTAATAGAACACTATCAAATGCACTTAGACACCTATATCGACATTACACACCAGCACATATCCTATTCACTTATGCAGTCATCCTACTCACTTATGTAAACAATCGATCATACTTACATTTACTCACCTACACACTTATACAAACGCCACTTCATTTATTCATACAGAGAGTAACTCATACTTAGGGACCCATTAGGATGTCTGGAGGATCGCCACCGCCATGCGGGCGGTGATGATCCGCCAGACATCCTTACCCCTCCGCCACCCATTTCCCCTCGCCATATTGCTATGGCGGGAGGACCGTGGCAGACGGAAAGACCAACCGCCACTTTTCTGCCCCGGTCGCCTTTGGACCGGGGCAGAAAAGGTTTAATATGGTGGTGGTGTCTATCAGAAACCCCCAGCCATATTTGCATGGGCCAAAACAGATACCTTTCCGTGGCGGCAATGCCGCCACGGAAAGGCAGGCGGTCTTCACTTCGGGAACCCCCTGCTGCCCCCATGGTGAAGGCGAGGTGGGGGGTGCACATGGGGGGTACCTGTGGTACCCCCCTGCATTTGCATACGCAATGCGACAGGCCCCGCACGGTGCCTGCAAAGCTGGGAGCACCACCCGCCACAATGTTAAAAATGCAGGATGCGCCCGCCACTGTGGCGGGTACATCCTAATACCCCCACGGGTATTATGGTGGGTGGTCCCATTATCCGATAGGATGGCGGGCGGACCAAGTCCGCCCATCATCCTAATGACCCCCTTAGTGTCTTATAAAATCACTATTATAAGTATACAGTTATCCATACAGTCACTCATACAATCACTGAGTCTTAACTATAGTTATTTATATATAACAACTGTCACATACACTGCCTTTTATTTTTCTACTTTGTTGGACATGTACCATTGAGAAATATATTTGCTCATCACCATAAAGACATTCACTCACCCAAACAACTGTTTCTACATGCAGTCTTAACCTCATATACCTACTGAATCAACTATTCACACATCTTTGGACAGTTACACACCTCCCACTCAACCACACACACTTTCACTCTCCAAAACAAATACTCAGCTAACTAATCAATAACTAATATAGACGTTCATGTAGCTAGTAACCAACTGATGCATCAGTTTACACAACAACAGCATGATACAGATATTCACACAGTTTAGTCACTAACCCATATATTTAGTGAGACACTTTAAATTAGTCACTTAAACCGTCAATCAATCAATCAATCAATCAATTCCTTTATTCGGTTTTCGTGAGATATAAAAAAAACATAAACGTACAGTAGTGAAAAAATACAATTTACATTTCAAAGTTTCAATACGTTCGCTATGTAATATCTGCTCATTCAGGAATTGAAATTCATTCAAGCGAATTAAAAACATCGACAAGATCAGGAGAACGACAATTAAAAGGTGATAGCATTTGATTTAAAAAGGACCATATCCGCATTTAGATATATACGATATGCCTTACTATTCAAGATTTTTCCTATGCCTAATACAAATTTTCAGGAATTGCGCAATATTTTTTGCGAAACACTCTATTTCCAGACATTGTAAAGCGATGAAGGCTAGGCGACATAATCTCAGGCCAAAAATTCTTAAAATTGATTTTATCCATCTTCCCCTCCACTCCTTGTAGAACTTGCAGAACAAGACCACATGCATTGTCGACTGGGCAGAAATGCCATTGCAAGGGCAAAATGACAAAACCCTTGTCCAGTCATTCTCTTTCGGAAAGGATATCAAGTGATGGAATATATTCATCCTGAACCATATTAGCACAAATCTCTCATACCCATTTGAAATTGAAAGTCAGATATGGTTGCATCGAAAGGGTGGTTTGGATCATTAGATTGTATTGTACTGAAGTCTTGTTAATTTCAGTAAGCAATCTAAGCCCCTCCAAATGCCCCATGCACTGCTTATTAAACTGTTTCCTCGGGATCTGAGCTATCAACGCTGGATTGTAATAGTACGTTGAGAGGCCCGGGTCAATTACAAACTTTTTCACGTACATGAGCCACCCAATCTTATCGACATGATCAAGGCGAGTCAGTCCTTCAGTATCTCCCGATTGAATTCAGTTTTGGGAGATGACCAAATGCGATGCCATAATAGAATTGGTTGTGCTTTTATTTTGTCAGTAATATAGGGTATTCCTAGTTCCACATGGCAGTTATACGTTGATGTCCCTCGAGGAACTGCCAGCAAATACCTCAAAAAAGCATTTTCCACTTTCTGTATAGCATCTACCCCACAGAAGCCCCAGATTCCAGCCCCATATATTGCCGTACTAGTGCATTTGGCTTGGTATATCTGAAGCATTTCTGCCGGGGGGCCTCCTGCCTAGCCTCTGGGCAAAATTGACCAATGAGGTAGTCGCCCTAACAAAGAGGAGTTTCCTGGCGATTATTGCTTGTCTCCAGGAACCCTTATTGTCAATTAAGATGCCTAAATAAGGGTATGTAACAGTTGGTTCTAATTTCGCGTTTTCTATGAAGATGTCCTTCTGCTTCTTATGCCCAGCCCCACAGCTCATTACAAATGTCTTTTTTATGTTGATATTTAGTTCTAAGTTAGCCATGAATGCATGATACCTATTAAGGGCGAGTTGTAATTCTAGGGAGGTTCTTGCTAAGATCACAGCGTCGTCCGCGTAGAGTAGGGCAGGTATTGGACGCTTCTTTAGCAACGGCAGGTCCAGGCTCCCCTCTAACATGGCTTTTTCAAGACCATTGGTATAGAGTGTAAAAAGGAAGGGAGCCAGGACACAACCCTGCCTAACTCCCCTCTCTACATTAAACGGTGCTGTGAGCTCCCTGCCTGCGCCAAACCGCACCCTGGCCGTAGCATTTGTGTAGGAATCTCTGATAAAGTTAACTATAGGGATATCCACGCCCATTTCTATTAGGATAGTCCAAAGTTTGGCGTGACTAACAGAATCAGTGATTGACTTAAACAGTCAATCACACTGCTACTAAATCCTCCATCCAGACACTTATACATCCATTCATTCTTCAATGCAGATTGCTATATATAATACATATTTAAATATTGAACCATACCACATTCACTGGATGCTATCATCAGTGATGTCATCCGTGATGTCATTGGAGATGTCATCAATGATGTCATCAGTGATGTCACTGACCATGTCATGAATGATATAATATGTGACATCATCAGCGGAGGATTGCAGGCGCGCGAGTTATAGTTAGCAGAAGTAACTATAACAGAGGAATTTAATTGGTTTTGTACAAGTGAAATGTCCAGCTAACTATAACAGCCCTGACACCTATGGTTTTTTCATGGAATTTCTAAGGTTTTTTAAATGCTAATTCCTAACTATAACATGTCTGAAACATTTTTTCAGGGAATAGATATATAAATATTTATATATCCAAATGAAGCTGCCCTGAGATTGCTGGTGATGTTAAAACTCGGTGTCCCAGCTCATTTACACTGCCAAAACTGGTAACGCTGTTCCCATCAACTCTATCATCCTTCGCAGCATTCTGGAGCTGTGCTTCTGCAGCGGGGCACCTAGCGACCCGAGCCGGGATGCTAACATATCCAAATAAAGCTGCCCTGAGATTGAGGCGCCACAAAAAAACGTTCCTTCACCTTTTTTATTCAGCAGGTAGCCAGGATATCGGTTTCAGCACAACAGCGGGATAATTACCAAACTCGTTTCAGGCTCCATTGGCCCTTGCTCACTGGTCATAGCTGGAGGCACAACTGCATAGTTTTGCACTGCACTCGCAGCGCTTACATTTGACTCCTGCCGTGGTGGGCATGGCAAGACTGCATTATGGTCTTTGTAGTTTTAGTCATTAAAAGTCCATTTTGGAATGCTCATGTGCCTACCCCAAAGTCGTAAAGTCCTATAGTAGGTTGCTGGTGATGTTAAAACTCAGTGGGGCCTATTATGCATAGAAAATCCACAACAGTCTATTCTCAATAACTTTGGCGCCGATTGATGAATCTTCGCAAAATTTTCCAAACAGTTGGCTAGCTCTAGTCCGCTCCTATCCTGAAACTTTCGGGGTGATTCGCCAAGTGGGGGCTGATAAAAAAAGACTGAAAAAAACAGGAAACTTCAGGAAGTAACTGGCAAAGTCTGTTTGTTGCACTTCATGCAGTGCTGGTTCAAAAAAGCAAATTCAGGACGTATGTCTAGTGGTGATGCACTTGCAGAAGTTCCAGAGATTCCAGGAACTGCAGGTGGAGGGTTTCTTTCGGCTCTTCTACACTCCTCCCGAGCCAGATTAACCGGATGGAGAGTCTTAAGGAAAAAAGGGGGGTCCCAAAACGTGTTTTCCTCATGCAATTTCCCATAAGACCTTTAGCCACAGCTACAGTTTGAACAGCTGAACAGAATTATGCCACATTTGGCAAAGACGTAGTCATCAGTTCAGACTTGTGCCTTTTGCTTATATGGTGTCAATCTATTCAGTAGTTTCTGAGAAAATTACAGTTAAATTCATTTATATATCTATGGGCGCGGTGGATCCGCGAACTGTGCGAGGATTGTCATCGTACCATAAGCACACCCTTCTGATCACGCGCTGAATGCTAATAGGCTTTCAAGTGGTTGTCAACATTCGAAACCAGGAACTGTTGGCAGCCATTTTGTGCCTCGGTAGAAGCGAGGATGAGGAAGTCAGTGGAATATGTGTGCAAAACGGAGAATGGGGGCAGGGTAGAAATAATTTTACAGTCTAGACATGCTTAAGGGGTCCCAGAAGGACCCCAGGGCCCACAGTTTTCTTTTTTTTTAACCCGGAAGGTGCGTGTAGGGTGCGCTGTTGTCCCGTAATATAAATAAAATAAAACTGAGATTTTTTATAATTAGCCCCCAGGGGGGTTAAATACCGGGAGCAAAATTATTAAATTTTATGGGGCCCCTCTGGGCCCCCCAGTCCTGGGGATCATCACCCCCCATGGCTAAAAAAAAAATGGTGGGGGGAAGTGTCCAAGGGTCCCAAAGCTGCGGGGACCACCAGCCCCGGGGCTTTACGTATTGTGGGAGGGGGACTGCGTGGCCCTCCTCTTGGAGCACTTGAGGGGCCTGTTACCCCCCGGGGCTACAAAAAAAATGGTTGGGGGCTGCAAGGGCCACCACTCCCCGGGGCTTTATGTATTGTGGAAGGGCCGGCTCCTGCAGTGTCCAAGGGTGTCCATCCCGGCATCCGATAGCAAGGAAATCTGTTATCTCTTTCAAAATGTAAATCAGATTGCTTTTCCACATGGGGAGTTGCATGTTAGTAGCTCCCCATGTGTAAAAGCAGTGCCGACTCCCAAACGCGTAGAAGTTGTGCAGCAAAGGCGCTGGAGTCATGCAGCCTACATATTATGAGCTGTGCATCCAGCGCAGGTACTACAAGGGGCCGCACTGAGTGCTGTGCTGGGTGCGCGACTATTAATTTTTCCGGAAAAATAGCCCCTATCAGTAATTTCTAATATCCCCGGGGACCCTATCCCCCGGGTCTTATAAAAAAAAGTTGGGGACCGTGGAGGGAGCCACAATGTCTCCACGGTCCTGCCGGCTCCCCGCATTACTTTTAAGATGGGAAAAGTGACGTGAAAGTGGTGCAAGGGTGTTGTAAATCTGCTTGGATTCAGAAAGAGAGAGTGCAGGGTGCATCTTTAGGGTAAGTTCATGTTAGTGTAGGGGTAACAATTACTATTCTAACTCCAGGAGGGTGTATCTGTAGGGTATGTGTTGGATAGTGTATGAGTAACAATTAGTATTGCAAATCAAGGGGGTTGCATCTGGGAGGTATTTGCTGGACACTGTATGAGTAACAATTACTATGAAAAAGAGTTAAAAGAGAAGGAGACACACACTTTCACGGTGAACCTGGAAGAAGAGAAAGTGACGAGAGATGATTTCCGACGTGTTTAGGCTTGAGAGCCTGGTTAATAATTAAATGGGGTCTGGCAGATAAGTGCGTACTTATTCTGCAAGAAGCCTTTCGGGGTCTTGGGAAAGCAAGTCATCTTCAATAATTGTCTTGCGCTGCGTGTACTTGCAAGGTCATCTGATTTGCCCGTATGTTAAAAACAGAAAATTTCTACACCTCTTTTTTCATTGGTTGTGAAGCATTGTAATAAGACTTATTACCGACCAATCCCTTTCCTTGTGCAGATTTTGAAAAACATTTGATTGGCTGTTGTGTGGTTAACTCTACCTGCCTGAGCCTTATGTTGATTTGCTTGTTTTTTCTATGTGACATTACGATAACCTCACCATAAACGTAGCCCATTTTGTAACGCACTTTATTTTACAATGCGTTTCAAACCCTTGTTGATAATATGCCCCCAGTTGTGGTAGGGTGTTTTTAATTTAAAGTGCCTACTGTGCTTACGAGTTTGTTGACCGTGAAGGTATTTAAAAATATTATTCTATTTTCTATTCTATCATAATTGTGCTGACTTTTCTCGTTTAGCGTGGAGTATTTTGTCCTTTCATTAAATGTATAATTCTTCAAACCATCCTTGAAAGAAAAATGCACAAGTTTTCAAAATATTTTTATTGAGTCTTTTATATTCATCACATGGATGAAAGGCAATGAACCATTACCAGTGCCGGAGCTGCCCACAATGTCCTCCCCGCGAATCACAGCTGCTGCAGGGCCGGCTGCCACTAGAAGAGAGAAGACACTCGATCAGAATCTCCCACCGGAGCTGCTTGATTCCCACCGCCGCCGACCCCGCACCTGACTCCAAAATGGCAGCCTGCGAGGACTCCTCCTCACCGGAGCCTCACCGGAGCCGCTTGTAACCCTCCTGAGGTCCTGGCTGTGCTTAATATGGGGAGATGGGATGTTCGTTCCTCCATTTAAGCGGAGACACCGGGGCCGCTTGGCCTGCCTCGATCGCTGCCTCCACGCCTGACTCCAAAATGGCGGCCAGCGAGGACTCCTCCTGACCGGAGCCTCACCGGAGCCGCTTGCCACCCTCCCGAGGTCCCGGCTGTTGCGGGGGCACACACCATGGGGTGATGGGATGTTCTTTCCTCCACTTAGGCGGAGTCACTTTGGCCGCTTGACCGCCCTCGATCGCCACCTCCACGCCTGACCTCAAAATGGCGGATCAGGAGGACTCCCCCTACCGGAGCCTCACAGAAATCCCCCCAATACCATTCTTACGGTTCTAGCTTCTGATGGGCTGTCTGTTATGCAGAGACGGGATGTCCGCCACTACCTAGGGGGAACCTCTTGTGCTACTGGAACCTCAGTAATCATCTCCCCCGCGCCTGACCTCAAAATAGAGGATCGTGAGGTCTCCCCCTGACCGGAGCCTCACCTCGGACACCTGGACTGACCTATTGGAACCTCATGGTTCGCCACCCCCATGCCTGCTAGGAAAGGGCGGAGCCCAAGGACTCCCCGGCCTGAGTTCACCAGCTACAACGTTACACAGGACTCTCTGGACTCAGCTGCACAGGATTAGCCTTCCCCCAGTGAAATAAAGCCCACATCACCTCATGCCTGGCCAGGAATTGGCAGACCTAAAGGACTCTACGACCCGTGAACTCCAGATACAATGACCCACAGGACTCCGTGACACATGCCCAGGTGAGTCGCGCCGGCGTGAAGCCTAGACGGCCCGACTCCTACCCTACCGTGCCACCCAAGCTTAATACCGCAGCTAAACCAGGCACCTCCTCTCACACTACCACCACAATGGCCCGGGACCTGCCTCCCCCGCCCCAACTAGTCCTACCTACTCACCTGAAACTCCTTCACCATCATCTTCCCCCCCTCCTCTCTACAAAATTGTGACGCATTTTCAAGCAGAAACTCATCCGCAAACGCAAAGAAACCCTAATCACAGACATCTACCACTCGGCCTCTAACGGACCGATGAAGATGGACCTGATATTCTAGACTGAGAGACCGGAATACTGGGTCTCCACACTCAGAATGCAACTGTTTATCGCCAAAACCACATCCACTCCCCATAGTTGCAAATTAACCACAATACTCCCTTTCAGATCAGCTGGTAGATGCTACACAACCGTGACCATATACACCAATGGCACAGTCCTCATCCAGGCTAACAACGAGAACCTGGAAGCTTTCGACTCCCTATTTCCCGCACTAAGATCAGCCCTCCCAAACCCTACCTCACCCTGCCTCAACCCATTCACCGCCCACTCCCACAGCCAACAGAGAAGACCTCGATCCTCTCTTCCGCGATCCCACTACTGCCGGTTACGCTCCCCATCTCCCCGCCGCATCACAACGCCCTTGTATGGCCAACCAGCCACAGCAGGAAACTCTAACAACACCCCCAACTCCTCCTTCCAATCACCACACCTCCCCCATCCACCGCTTCCCACCGCCCCTTACAGAAAACAATTCCTGGCCAACTGGCAGCCCACTGCTCACAAGCCCCTTCCCCACGAGCCTCATCCCAGCTCTCAGACCCCCTAAACCCCCCCTGTCCCTTCCCCTACCCCTCCCCCATCTTCTACCCCGATCCCAATCCCCCAACCCCTTCTCTTGAACCATAACACGCCTGGCGCTACCCCTGATGCCCTCAACCCCTCCCATGATTCCATAGCACAGCGGCTCGCGGCCTTTGAAAACCAGATTGACACTATCACCCAAGGCCTAATGGAAATCCTCTCTAACCTCGGAATAGCCTGTAGACCCCTGAAATCCCCTCCCCGGACCTACTACTCCACCAACGCCAACAACACCCAGGGGCCCACAGAATTCCCTAGTTCCAAGCCTCTCGATCCCCCCATAGGACCCTGGGTTCCGGTCCACAGAAGCCCGAAATAACTGGAGCCCCCTGCCCTAGGCCCATGATCTCTACTCTATCTGCCACTCTATCGGTCTCAAAACACCCGACCTCAAGGCCGTTTAGATCAGAAGCACCTATGTCAGACAGTTAAGCAACCTTACTAGCCGCTACATATGACTCTCCCCTCACAGAGTCACCTAAATCCAAAATCCAAGTAATCACAGGTCACCGAAAAGACCTGCCCAAATTCAAACCACAGAGACTCCCAGTCCTCACCGCCATACCCAGGGAGACTAAAGACAGAACTGCCAGGAATCAGGCGAAATTCACCAACTGCCTACTAATTAACTGCAGATCGGCCTCACTACACGCAACAGACTTAGCTAAAGCTATCCTCACTCATGACATTGACGTTGCGTTCCTCACGGACACCTGGCTAAATAAGACATCTCCTCCCTGCCTGGACATGCTGGTACCACCTGGCTTTTCCCTCATTTCCAAAGACAGGATAGATCAACGAGGAGGTGGGGTCGCTATCATCCACAAGGACAGCTGGAGCATCTCGGAAACAACCTCTTTTGATTACGATTCATTTGAATGTCTATCTGCCGTCATCAAGACCAAAGACAATGATTCTTTACTGTGTCACCTGCTCTATCACCCCCCTGGCAGAAACAACAAGTTTGGAGAACAACTATCCGACCTGATAGCACAAGACGCACTCGGCGATTCCAAAAACTTAATTCTTGGCGATTTGAATCTCCGATGGAACGAGACTCACAATCCTCTAATCCAATCATTATCCAGCCTCCTCGATGATAACAACCTTATACAACACTGTACTGAGGAGACTCACTACAAAGGAGCCACACTGGATGCCATCATTGCACAAAAGAATTCAATCACGGTCAACCACATACTTCCCGTCGACTGGTCAGACCACCATATGATCCTATTTCATATCAATCACCCCATCATCCCTCTCAAACCCCCTCAGGACCCCCCCAAATGGTTGTGAAACCTCTCCCAAGTACCCCTAGATATCCTGGAAGGTCAGTTAAGCTCACTAACCACCCGAGCCTAAAAGCTGCGTGAAAAATCTGGGAGTATGGGTGGATTCCGCCCTGAACTTCACCCACCATACAAAAAAAGTTGCTGCCACTTGCTTTGGGATCCTGCGAAACCTTAGACCGATCCTGACATTTTTTGACCATCAAACCCATCAGCTTGTGGTACAATCTGCCATTCTCTCGCGGCTGGACTATGCAAGCTCCCTATTGTTAGGGGCGAACGTAGCAGAGAAATCCAGACTGCAACGAGTCCAAAACGCAGCAGCTAGGGCACTGACTGGCCTCCCTCGACATCAGTCAGCAGTAAAGACCCTATCTAAACTCCACTGGCTCCCGGTGGAAAAGAGGGTCCACTTCAAAACCCTGTGCCTCGCATTCAAGATCCTGAAAATGGCCTCCCCTCCCTTGCTAAGCCCACTCCTCACAGCATATGTGCCCCGACGCATGCTGCGCTCGAAGGGACAGAACCTGGCAATCGTCCCCCGCAGTAAACTAGCCCGGATGGGTGGACGCTCCTTCAAATACCTTGCAGCGAAGCTCTGGAACGCCTTGCCATCCCAGATCCGTGGACTGAATGACCTACTATCTTTCAGAAAAGCCATAAAAACCCACCTTTTCCGCAAATTTTGTTATGTTACTGCAAGTTCCATCTGCAGCAGTCCTTTCCCCGTCTCTGGTAGAAAGCGCCGGGACGCCCCTTGGCTGGGGCAGCTGCGCGCTATACAAAACCATATAACATAACATAACATAACTTCTTCCGGACAACAAAGCGCACCTCTCCACCAATGATCTCACTGACCACTATAATTCTGAGCTAGTGTCCATTCTTGACAATCTAGCGCCACTAAAGCTCAAAAGAAGCCGAGCCACCCCATCCAGAACATGTTTCAACGCTGACCTCAATGCAGAAAGGAGAAACCTTAGAGCCAAAGAAAGAAAGTGGAGAAACAACCGAACCGCCATTCTTCACGTCCAACTAAAATCAGCCCGCAGGAAGTACAACAATCACATCAAAAACAAGAAATCCAGCTTCTTCCGAGAGGCACTGGACAAAGCCAAAAACAGACCGAAGGAGCTCTACAACATCATCAGACAATAAACCTCCAAGCCCCTGTCCTCATCTCTACAGGCATCCAAAGAACTATGCGATAACTTCGCCAACTTCTTCAACGATAAGATCTCAAGAATTGAACTATCATTAGACATCAACAACTCACATCTCAAGAAGAGCAGCTCGGCTGTACCGCAGGCCCTCCCACCCGGCTCCTCTCTCTCCCCCTGGCTTAGCTTTCGCCCCGTCCTGGAAACAGAGATAATCTCGTTGATCTCGACTTCCAAACCATCAGCTCATATCTCATACCCCATTCCTCCCTTACTAATCAAGAAAATGAAGCTTACTTTAGCACCTAAATGGGGCAAAATCATAAACAGCCCCTTAAAAAATGGAGTGGTCCCCGATTGTCTAAAAATGGGGCAAGTCACCCCTTTGCTGAAAAAACCCGGTCTTGACTCAACAGACTTGAACAATTTCAGACCGATATCTAACCTCCCTTTGCTCGCTAAAACACTTGAGCGCTGCGTACTCTGCAATTGACTCAACATCTGGACAAGATTAATCTCCTGGACCCTCCAGTCTGACTTTAGACAAGGCCGCAGCACAGAAACTGCAATGCTGAACATCATAGATGATATCCATGGATCTCTTGACGCAGATAAATGCTGCCTCCTCATTCTTCTCGATCTTTCCGCAGCTTTTGACACGGTGGACCACAAGCTCCTCATCAAGGCTCTTCAAGAAAGAGCTGGCCTCGGCGAGGTAGTTCTCAAGTGGTTTTCCTCCTTTATACACAACTGCACGCAAATAATAAAAATTAAGAACTTCACCTCCGAAACCCAGCAAGTCAGCAAGGGCGTCCCCCAAGGATCAGTGTTCTCTCCTCAGCTCTTTAACATCTATATGGAACCGCTCGCCAAGTTACTCAGGAAAGCCAACATCCGCTTTCACCTCTACACAGATGATAGACAGATCTATCTGGAAACTTCCTCTCTTAATGACATCCACAGACTAAATGACGTCCTGAATGATGTCCAAGAATAGCTGACAAATAATCACTTGAAAATAAATCCAGACAAGACTGAGACACTCCTCATCTCGAACAAAGAAGACAACCCTAAAATCACCGAGTGGCTAAAGGCAATCGATGCGCTTAAAGGGAATCTCACTCTAGCTGACTCCGTAAAATCTCTGGGCATCACCCTAGACCCCAAACTATCCTTTACAAATCACATTAAGGACGTGGCAAAAAGTACATTCTTTAACCTCAGACTCTTGAACAAAATCAAACCCTACATTCCCAACAAGGACCTCAAATTGGCCAAGCAATCACTAGTACTGTCTAGACTGGACTATTGGAACGCAATCCTAACAGGCATCCATAAATCGCACTTGGCACCAATCAAAACAACACTACATGCGGCAGCAAGAATGATCACTGGCGTCAAAAAATCTGATCACATCTCCCCGGCACTCAAAGAACTCAAGTGGCTCCCAGCAGAAATGCGTAGTATCTTCAGAACGGCCTGCCTACCCCACAAAGCCCTCCATACCGGCAAACCTGAATACTTGGAAAATAAACTCAAAAAAGCAGGCCAAACCAGAAATCTGAGAAGCTCTAACTCCCTACTGCTCATCCTACCCAAAACCAGAAAGAAAAGAACAGCGGACTGCTCTTTCACAGGAAACGCCCCCAAAATACGGAACTCTATCCCCCCACACATCAGAACCATACCATCCTACGTGGAATTCAAGAATCAACTTAAATCCTTGTTCCTTATCCGTTCCCTACGTTGTGGATAACACAGATCAGATAGCATCCCCTGAACTATGTGGCTACGCTGAATCCTGTTACCAAAGAAGTTCTGCTGTCCAAATTTTCTCCTTCACTATTGACACTCGTTGATTGCTATTACTTTTCATATGTCATGTTCCTGCCGATTATTTGTCATTCTCCTACTGTAAAGCGCACTGTTACCTTCGGGTCTTGTTAGCGCTATAGAAAACCTCCTAAATAAAAAATAAAAAAGAAATATGTTTACAATATATAAGTGTTTCCCCTTAATTTTTTTTAAATGTTTGGGCTTTTTTTTACTTTCAGATAAAGTTAAATAGAAGACCTACGAAAAACACTCCCTCACTACTTCATCTTTCTTTTTTATGTACATTTCATTTCAATATTACATTTAATTGTTAACATTTGAAGCCATAATTATATATATATATATTACCTACTGGCGGTCGCCAGTAGGTATATATAGTTAGGATTTTTTCTCTATGGGACTTTTGAAAATTCTATGTCTAATAACTTTGGCGTTTGTGGACGGAATCGGCTGAAATTATCAGGAAAATGGCACATTTTGTTTCTGAGCAGCCCCTGAAAATTTGAGGGTGTTTCGTCAAGGGGGGGCCGAGAAAAAAGGGGGGACCCAAAACGCGTTTTTAACATTGAGTTTTCCATAGGGCGTTTGGCCTCACTTTTAGCTCGAACGGCTGATTGGATTTGCACGAAACTTGGCAAAATTGTAGGGACTGTTAGCCCGATGTGCCTTTGCTAGGTCTCCATATATGTGCTCCAGTGGATTTTGAGAAATTAACATTTTAAAAAACAGATATATCTGTGACAGCGTCCCGGGTAGCGCTCCGGTTCGCGTACTTTTCGCGTAACGAAACTTTGCGAAGCGAAGCTGATTGGTTCACGGGTGTCTGTAAACATTCGAAACAGTCCGGAGCGGCCGCCATCTTGTCTCTCGGTAGGATCGAGAGACAAGAGGAGGAGAAAAACGAAGGGGGAATTTAATGAAAGGGGGCAAGGTAGACCCCTCTTGACCCCCTAGGAATGATGTTGGGGTTATTAAAGGGTCCCGCAGGGAAAATAACAAAAATTTGATTTTTACGGTAGAAGCGCTTCCCGGTGCGCGAACCGGGTCGCGAACCGGTAGCGAAACGGGAATTCGCCATTTTGTGTTTCGTTTTAATTAAATTACAAGATGGAGGTAAAACAATGTGTGAAATGGGTATAAGGGGGAACGGGAGACGTATCCTGACCCCCTATGTTTTCTGAGGGTGTTTGAGGAGGCTCATATATGTTGATACATGTCTTCCAGCGGCTGCGCGTGAGCGGTTTTTTTTTTTTTTTGCTGCGTGACGTCTGTTAACGTTCGATTCGAAGGAAATCAGGAAGTGAAGACCGTCATTTTGTCACTGCGAGTTAATATAGTGTTCATTTCAAAGCGTTGGAACATGGAAAAGGGAGAAGGTAGAGATTGTCTTGCTGCGTAGTTTTTCTCAGGGTGTGCAGTAAGGCCTCGGTTGTGCTTATACTCACGGTGGGGTCTTTGAACACTTTAGCGAATGATGATCCAAGCTGAAGCAAAGCAGGGTGTCAGTCGGGGGTGGGGGGAGCAATGGTGCAGTTTTAACTTTCATGTCTAATTGTTAAAATCTGGTTTGCGATGTCAACATAATCGGCGCCACCTTGTCCCCACTCAGGCACGTACGCTCTAGCAAGCAGCAGCCATTTAGAAAGCGCTATGGCCCCTCTGCCCCTCGCCGGTCCCCAGCGCGTCTCCCTGGCGCTACGAACACCCCCCCTCTCTGATCTCCCCCGTTTTCTCTGTGGAAAATTAATCCGTATTGATAAACATTGTCTGCGCCATCTTGCATTTTTTCCAATGCCACACTTTTGTCGTGCACGGCAGCCATTTAAGATGCCTTGACCAGACCCACTCTCTGCACGTCGCCGATCCTCAGCACGGCTCCCCACCCTCGCAAGCATCTCCCCCACGCACTGGTCACCCCCGCTCTCTCTCTCATGCATAGGCCATAAACCTCCCCCCATCTGCGCTGCTCTTCCCTTAGAATCACACCCTGTGCCTGCCCGACTCCTCCCTTTCACCCTATTCACTACCGCACCCTCTGACACTCCTCTTCATCTGTGTCCGATTGTCCAGGCCGGTCCCAGGCTATCACCTAGCCCTGCGGATGTAGTTTATGGCCCCAACTGTAAAGAATCACTCCTCTTCAAAGGAGTTACAGTAGATCAAGGCCCCCACCCCATGAGATCCGTCACACCACACGCGTTCCTACTATCTGATAACGATCCTGTATTGTGATTGGGGAGGGGATTCTCACTGTAAGGGTGTGTGGGACCGAACCTGAAGGGATGCCTTTCTGTACATCTGAGATGCATTCCCTTGTGTTTCGGCAATGGTAGTCTGTTAATTACATAGATCGCCCGAGGGCGGTAGTACAGACCGCGCGTAGGAAAGGGTTAAAGCCAGGGGTATAGGAGTATATAACAACCGAGCCATTTAATTGAAAAAACTAAACGTGACAAACGGTTGCAGGATCAGTGAAGGTTGATTTTTTTAATTGAAAGTATAACAGGATCAGTTATAATAAAATCGTCCATACGCACAACATGGGCGAGAATCATGGGTAACATTACTTCGAAGCTTTATTAATACAATAATCAATAATGAAAAATCGACATTAATAGGGTTGTCCGTATTCCCAGTCAGTACCCTTCCCCGCCATACGCACACCATGGGCGAGTATCATGGGTAACATTATTTCGAAGCTTTATTAATACAAAAATCAATAATCAAAAATCGACATCAATAGGGTTGTCCGTATTCCCAGTCAGTACCCTTCCCCGCCCGCCATGTACACAAAGACCGCATACATCCCCCATAACATCAAGGCTAAGTAACTAGAACGTCATAAGGAGTTGCAAGTCGCTCCCATACTGGCGCCATTTTGGTCGAGGCCAGGCAGATCCAGAGTATAGTTCAATGTCTCCAATAAGTAGCGGCAGGACCAGAATCCCTTTCGGCAGTTCTGGCTTCATCATTACGAGCACTAGAAAACAAGATATTCTGGGCAATTACACCCTTGACGCAGCTCTTTATGCTACAAGATGGTGTCTTCCATTCAGAAAATATTGTTGGCAGCATTTTGAAAGGAAACATAAACTGTCGTTCTCTTAGTGAGTCTCACATTGTTACATTTAGGAAGAATGTTGAAGAGTAGTATGTTGAAAATCTGAATTTATTGTTCTACAAACTTTCAACCAGCCTTGGATGGAAAAATCCTGAAGAATGTACAAACTGAAAACCAGTTTTTGTCTGCATAGCATCAGCAGCAACACTTGAGTCAGCTTTGTGTGAAGCCGCCATCTTGATTCAATCAATAGCGTCCCCCTGCACACATTCAGGGACCTGGTCGTGTCTTCAAGTCAAACGGATTGTGGGACAAGTTGCAGAAAGGAAGAGGAAAAAAGTTCAGCCGGACCCCGGGAGCCGGCCGCCTATGTCGGGGGCGATCTTAGGCCACACCAGGGCAACAAGACTTGGGGAGGGGGCAGGAGCCAAGCGCCCCCTCCCAGTCCGCGCCATCACACCGTATGTTGAAAATCTGAAGCCATCGTTCTAGAAACTGCGGTTCAGGGAGGCACCGCAGGCAGCTGTGCTTCAGATCAGTGGCTCTCACCGGCAAGGCTCCCCTCCATCAGCAGCTATCGTTGGCGCTGTGGTTGCGGCCGGAGGCGCCGCCTAGTCAACGCCCCGGCCTCTACATGTCGTAGGCCGCAAGAGTGGGCGCAACTCGGCTGGCCGAGCGAGACTTGGGGAGGGGGCAGGAGCCAAGCGCCCCTCCCAGTCACTTTCTTTGCCATGGGACCTCCTTGACTGTTCAGGTAAAAACCTCCCTGTCCCTTGCTCCTCTTCCTCTTCTTCCTCCTCTTGTTGTAGGATGATCTGAGGAGGTGGTCCTCTCTTCCTAGGAGGAGGTGGTGGTGGAGGGGATGCACCAGTTGAAGCTACAACACTTGCTATTGCTAAGTGATGAAAAAAGGTCTTCCTCTTACAAATATGAAAGTCAGAGTGAGGAAACAAGGAGGGGTTTTCATCATTTGGGACGAAAAATTGTTCTGAACCAATGAAAAGTGTTATTTTTAGGTCACATGACCTAGCCTTACATAATTAGGAACCCAAAAGTGAAATGAACCAATGAAAAGTTTTATTAACAAGTCACATGACCTGTTATGCTTACGTTACGCGCTGCACACCGCGCCCCGGATCGCTTCCGGGAAGCTGCGCTTCGCGCCTCGTGCACCGGAGCACTTCCGGGTGCGCTAACGCGGCGCGTCATATGATGCATTAGGCGACAACGTAGGTCCAGAATATAGTCAAAATGTCTCCACCAACCAGCGGTCGGAACAGAACCCCTTTCAGCTGTCTAAAAAGTTCTGTTAAATGACAATAGAAGGGACAGGCAACAAGAACCATCAGTCAAAGAGGGGAGGGCAAGTTCTTCTCTACCGGGTCACGTTGGGGGTCCACCGGAACTGATCGAATTGGTAGTCTACAGTGTTTCTGGATGTTTCAGACTGAAGCTGGCGTCAGCATGAGAGCACCCCGTGGCAACGTCGTGGCCATTCCGCGAGCAATCATGGCAGTCGCTCCCCACCGGAAGTCTGCGGGAGTCGGGGGCCCCGGTGACTTTTGTAGAATCTTCAAGGCTGAGGGGACACTTTTGGGAATGGGGCCCATGCCCTAGCAGTCAAGCGTCCGAGTTCCAAGGTGTCCCAGGGCCATTTTAGTGGACCAGGCCCAAATCCGAAGAGCCGGCCGCCATTTTGAGAGTCCTGTGGCAGCCGCCTATCGCTGCACCACGGCACCGCAGGACGTGTCTTCAGGTCAAATGGATTGTGGGACAAGGTCTAGAATGGAAGAGTCACCAAAAGGCAAAAAGTTCCGCTTGACCCGGGAGCCGGCCGCCTATGTCGTGGGTGATCTCAGGCCATACCAGGGCAACAAGACTTGGGGAGGGGGCCGGAGCCAAGCGCCCCCTCCGAGTCCGCGCCATCACACCGCCCCTCGGGGGCCTCCGTCAAGCGGTTCAGGGAGGCACCGCATCACATTGTTTTCCAATGCAGTCAGGTCCACAAACAGCCCCCACTTACTTTGAGAATAGTGAAGCTGCAGCAGGTGCAAATAAGCTTCAGACAGTGTTACAAGCGCTGCTCAGAACTCTCAACTATGGCACCCAACATCCAGGACTTATGCCAAATGTGCAAGGCAGTGACATCGAAGCAACTCAGGGACCAAGCAACATACCATATCCAGAGTCCTTCCCACAGCCTCTGCCTTCCTTCTTACCTAGTTATGGTTCTTTCACTCCCACTCCAGGCTTTTAGTCTGTGGATGGAAAACCATGAACCTGCACTCACGTATGAAAATCTTAATATTGATGCTTGACTGAGGCCAAGGAGATCAGAGTGCATGAGTCTCATGCTCGATCGATTGAGCTAGCCGGATCAGGCAACAAGATGGTGGGGGTGGCGGCATCAGCAAGGCATCCTCACACACAACTTGTCGGACATCAGCTCTGGATGTACTGGGGACGAGTCTTGGCGCATGGTGTCGTCCCCGGGCAATTTGCACAACGGTCCTCCACCCCTAGGCCGCCAGCTATGCTACCTCGACAGGAACAGTGATGGATGTTGCAGCAGGCTGCCATGTAGATAGTTATTTAATAAAACGTTTTACCCTGTTACTTTGCTGGTGTGTTGTATATATTTATAATATTTGCATAGGGTTTGTCGTTATTTTGGGCGGGGTGGGTGGCGGAGCCGAGCTGTTTTGCAGCTATCATGGTGTCGAGCTCAGTTCCTCTCACTAGTTTCGTATTTCTCATGAGGGGTTGTTCCTAATGTTTCTATTTTAGCGAGGTCAAAAAGAGATCCCATTAGTGGCCTACTGATTTTGTTTGATTCCTTTTGTTTTTTTAACGATTTTTCACTATCTGCAAAGACTGAATAGAGTATTGCGACTCTGTGCTTGTTTGTAAATAGAGAATGAACCAAAGAGAACCAATTCCAAAACAGTAAATGCTTGGATAACAATCAATCAAATGTAGAGGCAAGCAGGCACGACGAATTACAACGGGGGCAAAGGCCTGTGTTACCTACCCTTCACTATCTGCAAAGAGAGAATACTCCTAAAAGAAAAGAGGGGGGGGGCAGCGTTCAAAGCACATCAGCGTGCATAAACACGAAAATGTTTTTACCTATCACGTACTTGACATTTTAAAGCTTTTGATATTTGCTATTAAAAAACCATTGACATTCACTGAAAAAACCATAGGTTATAGACCATATATAGTTAGGAATTTGCATTTACAAAACCTTGAAAATTCACTGAAAAAACCATAGGTTATAGACCATATATAGTTAGCTGGACATTTTATTGACATAAAACCAATGAAATTCCATATATAGTTAGTTGCACTAACTATATATTTCGCGCACCCGCAATCCACTGCTGATGATGTCACATATTACATCATTCATGACATGGTCAGTGACATCACTGATGACATCACTGATGACATCTCAAATTCCACCAAGCATTCCAAGTGGGGGGAACTGACTGGCGCCACAATTTACAAATCTCCTTCCTCGCCAGCAATGTCAGGTAAAACATCAGTTTTTGTAGGGGCACTATTGGGCCCAGTACTCCCCCCCCTGCAGGAACAATGCCAAATAGTATAAGAAATGGGCTTACCTCCACAACGCTGCCCAGAGCTGTGGAAATAGTCTTTCCCACACTTGTCCAGTATTCTTGTATCTTGGGGCAAGAGGCGAATACGTGAACATCATCTGCATTCTGGTGGCTGCATCTCAGACATCTGGCTTCCCCAACGCCCTTTATTCTGGATAAGTGGAGAACAGTAGATGTGAAAAAGTGGGTTCTTCTGAGTGCAGGAGATTTAATCAAGGGATAAAGAATATCTAGAGATACTTGCAATACAATTTCCAGCTCGTCACTCGGCAAGTATTTCTACCAGGCTCGATGTGGCTGATCCGTCTATTGCTGCCAAAAGGTGATTATACCATTGCGCTACTTCTTTCTTACTAGGGGCTAAGTCTGTAGTTCGTTTTCCATTCTGTTATCACCCGAAAAAGCCCAGCATTGACTCTTACACCAGGAAGAAAACTGATAGAACCTAATCCTTGACAGCGTTCCGGTAGTGATATGATTCCAATATTCCCAAGAATAGCATTTGTCACCCAGTACGAGATCCCTCCAATATGTGACTCCTGCCTTTTTTAATGAAACAGCAAGAGTGTCTAAGAGACACTCAGGCGCACCAGGAAAGTTCAGGACCGGAGCCCAATCACTGTAATAGGAAAGGCCTGAGCGATCTCGGCAGTCCTACCACAGCTTGGCTGCCATACGTACGGTCTTTAGACAATGTTTTTTGAAGAATTTAGGAGAGACAAATTTATACATAAAACCTAGCTCCCCTACCCCAACTAGCATTTGCTTTGAACATGCGGCCTATCAGAGAGTCATCTGGGGACAGCAATAACATCCCACAGTTCTTTAATTGCTAAGCCCAGCAGTACAGCTGAAGATCTGGTAGGCCCATACCCCCTCGCTGAAGTTTACGTCTAAGCTTTTTCCAGGATAACCAAATCGCTTTACTTGCCCAGATAAAGGAGGATATTTTACCCTGGATTTTGAGGATATCGTTTTTTGCAAATTCTAAGGGTATATTATTAAATAGGTAACTGTACTATGGAAGGACGCACATCTTGATCAGATTAACCCGCCCATAAAGTCAGAGTGGAATATTCTGCCATCTTTTTAATAGAACATCAACCTTCCCTGAAAACTCTATCTAGGTTAGTTTAAGGATTTTGGTGGGATCCTGTGTTATTCTAACTCCAAGGTATCTAAGTTATTTGGCAAAGTTCCCCTCTTGATCGGCTACATTCCAGGACATGATCTCAGTTTTCTCATTATTTATCTCGTAGCCCGATAAACTCTCACATGTTCGGGCTACTACTAAAAGCTCCGGAAGTGTGGTGCTAACATTGTATGATAGTAGAATCAAATTGTCCGAGTATAATGCTAATTTTGGTACATACCCATTTGTTTGAAAAGGGACGATCTTCTGAATTAATCTTATACTCTGGGCTAGTGATTCTATATATAAATCAAACAAAATGGGAGAGAGCGGGCAGCCCTGCTCCCGTCGACCGTTGGCCGTCGCGAGCAATACCTCGCTGGTGCTGTGAAAGGCCAACGGCTGACGCAGCACCGCCCACTCCATGGAACACCCGCACTGCGGCAAAATAATCGCAGCGGTAAACGGGTTAACTACAGAGGAGAGAATACCATTTACCAAAATCTGAGCCTGGGGGGAATTATATTTTTTTCAGCACTACCCTGAATCTGTCAGCAAAACTAAAGATCTTCAGGAATCTATCCAAAAAGTGGCAGTTTACCCGGTCGAAGGCCTTGGGTGCATCAACAGTGATGATTGAAAGAGGGAGATCCTGTGATGAGGCCAAGTCGACTGATCTGATTAGGGATTGTACCAGGTCAGACATTTGTCGCCCCAGTAAAAAAGCTTGTTGGTCCATATGGATTATTGACCCCACGATCTAACTAAGCCAATTGTTCAAAATTCCGGCAAAGACCCTATAGTTGGCGTTTAGTAAAGAAATTGGCCGGTAAAACTGACAATGGGTAGGGTCCTTCCCTGGCATTAAAATCAATTCAATAACTGCATTGCTCCAAGAATCAGACAGGGGGGATGTGCCATCTAAGATGTCATTGTACAACTTCAGCCAGACCGGGATAACTTCCTCTATCAGAATCTAATAGACTTCTATCGGGAACCGTTGGGACCTGCCGCTTTCCCTTTCTTCGCTGCATCTATAATTGTTAATATCTCAGACTCAGTTATTTTTGATGTGAGGATTCCCTGGCTGAGCTCATATGATGTAGGGAGTTGTTTCTCTTTAAGCCATTCATCAATGTATTCCTCTGCTACCTGAAGATCTTCTTGGTAGAGTTCCTGAAAGAATTGTGCAAAGGCTTGTTCTATACTACCTCTATCCTCTACAACTTGAGTACTGATTCAAATCCTAGTAATATAATTATTAGATCTGTCAACACTACTCTTCATTGCAAGAAGTTTACCACACTTCTCCCCTGCTCAAAGTCCCTCATTTTGCTTACCTCCCATTTCTGGAGTAAGATTTATTTATTTATTTTATTTATTTATTGAAGTTTTATATAGCGCTGGCTTCACCCAAGGGTCTCAGAGCACTTAACATTGTAGGTATGATAGTCATAGAATACAGGACAAGTGTATCAAAAAAGCAATCAAGTAAAGTACATACAAATAAGATAATGAACAGCAAAGTTATTGGAGAGATCAGATAAGGATAGATCAGCAAGAAGGTATAACATTAGGAGGATGTTGTAACATATTATTATACTATACGCATTCAACTAGGTTAATTTAACAGACTCAGGCTGGCAGGTATGGTGCATGAATACGGTGAGGTAAGAGTTGAATTGAGTTGTAAAGATTAGGGTAAGGTTTATAAGGGGGGCGTTGGGAAGTGTGGAGAGAGGTTGAGATGAGAGGGGTGTTCTCGTAAATTTATTGTTACAGGAATATATGGTTTGAGGAGAGGGTTAAGGTAAGGGGCAGAAGGGGGAGGAAGGATGGGTATGAGGTGAGTGGGGGTGAGCAAATTGGGGAGAGGGTGGGTGTAGTAAGTGTAGTACACAAGGGCTTAAGAGTTCCAGTATTTGTTGAGCATGTGTGTTTTAAGGTCTTATTTGAAGTTGAGATAGGAGGGTTTTTTTCGTAGATTTTTAGGCAGGGTATTCCAGATGCTGGGGGGCCCTTCCAGAGAAGGAGCGGAGTTTGTTTTTTCAAAAAGCAGGGGGATGAGGAGAAGAGAGGAGAAGAGAGTTGGTGCTTCTCAGCTGGCAGGCACAGCCCACTTTCTTGAGTTTATTTGAGAGGTAAGGTGGGGTTTTTTGCCAGAGGGCTTTATGCGTAATGCAGGCTATTTTATAGCTGCAGGTCTTCAACTCTCCTTATTAGGGTATTATTTTATATCCCAGAAGAACCACTAGCCTTTAAATCAGACTCTGCCCCTGCTATCTGTGCATCTAGGTCGGCTAGTTATTTCCTCTCTGCCCTATCTCAACCCACCACTGCACCTTTTAGTGTCCCTCTCAACCAGGCCTTAAAGGCGTCCCAGACCACATGTACGCTGGCGGAGCCCAGATTCTCCCCGAAGAAGCAGGCGGTTTCTGACTACAGAAATCAGGAGTTGAGGGTTGCAAGAGAAATCTTCTATTTAAAGTATGGCACCATGATCAGATATATATGGGTAGATATTCTATTAAGCTGATTTTTTCAAGATCAGAGTATTCCATAAAAATATGATCTATTCTTTTTTTTTTTTAATTAGTCAAGTCAATTTATTATGATTTGGAATTCCGAGGAATTCCACATAAAATACAGATAAAACAACATTCCATACAAATCACAATATTTAAAACGTGTAAAGATACATCTTCATGTACGTTTGGGTGGCACTTAATTAAGATAAAAATACCATTACTGTCCAATGTACACGTAACAATTTACATAAATAGTTAAAAACTTTTTAGGGAGGTGATCATGGAATAGAAATAGCAGCAAGTGTTTTTATAAAGTGCTAAAATAAAGTGCTAATGCATTACAAAAGTGCTAGTGCATTAATACCCTATTCTAGGACATTTCTCACAAATAATTACCCAGGAACTATGTTTCTAAGGAAATTCACTTTGTTAATTAACTATCTTACAAGAATGCTATACACAATAAAATTAAGCATTGCTTTTCATATTTAGTAACTAATTAAAGTTCTTAAAGTGCATAACAAAGTGCTAATGCCATCAGAACCTATCACGCAGTACTTTAAAAGCATAAGGGTCACACTCGTCTGCTAAATTTGACTAATATACATTCAAAAATTCTTTAAAAAAACAAACATTTTTAAAACAAATCAGTTCAGAAGGTGGGAGCAAAAGAAAGTTACGGGCCTGTTCTGCTGTTGAGATATTATACTTTAAAAAACCATGCCTTAAATATTTGCGGCGTATTGAAAGAAGTGCAGGACACACAATCAAAACATGGTTAAGGTCTTGTATGCCGCCATTGCATAAATCACAGTGTCTTTCATTTTTGGAGATACCTTCCCAGGCACCTGTTACAATCCTCAAAGGCAGCAGATTCATTCTTAATAATAAAATCACTCTGCAAACTCCATGATTCAAGTTCCAAAGAACGTACGGCTGAGGCTTTTTAACTGTAGAGCTCTCCGCAATACAGTCCAACCTTCCATTCGCATGGCATATTTTCAAATCTCTTTCCTGTGAAATCACATATATAGCTCTTTTAATTATATGTTTTAATTCTATTTTATCCAAACCTACCGCACCTTCAAAATCTATACCGAAACTGCTTAAAGCCTTTAGATAATTCCTAAAAATTACACTTTTTGATCTATTCGGAATAACGTGCATTCTTCTTGCTCCCATTTTTTTCCGCCATACATCACAAAGGTTAAAATGCTTCAGTATGGTCAGGAGAAGGGCTTTAACATGTGGGACTGGTACCTGCATTCTGGGGGAAGACCTATCCAGTTAATTATTTAGAAGTACATTAAAATCTCCACCCAAAATCAAAGAAGAATCATAGTCAGCTAATGCAAGACACGGGTTGTTCAAGGGAGAAACATCATCCTCATTAGGGGCTAGATGTAGGAAGCCTAATACCGGTCGGTAACGGCCGAAATTACCGAATTTAGGCCTTTCAGATGTAGGAGGCCAAAATGAAGGATTCGGTAATTTACCGAATCGGTATTTTAAGGACTTGGTAATTTACTGAATCCTTAAGATACTGAATCAGTAATTTATCGAATCCTTAATGTAGGAAGCACTCAAGTGAGTGCTTTTCTCATTTAAGGATTCGTTATTTACCACCAATTACAAGTTGGTGGTAAATAACGAAAACCGTTAAAAAAACAATTTTGTGCTTTTTTAACAGTTCCATGTGCAGACATACCCTTAGGGCATGTATGTGTGCCACATGTGCACCCATGCACTATTCAGGGGTGCAACAGGGTGTCAATGTGACACCCTGCCATCCTTGTGAGTCTTCCCCCTATTACCGATTCGGCATTTAAAGAATCAGTAATTCCCATTCATTCCTATGGGCCTCCATAGGAATGAATTATTTACTGAATCGGTAAATACTGAATGTTACCGATTCGGTAAAATTTACCGAATCATTAGCTACATACCATTTACAGATTCTAAAATACCAAATCGGTAAAATTCATTATTTTAGAATCGGTAAATAGTATTTACCTACATCTGGCCCTTGGTCCATAGTAGCTGACTAGTGTATATTTTATCTCCCGACACTTAATTGCTGCTATGACCCAGCGCCCTCTATCATCAACCTGAGACTTAACTAACTCCCCTCCTGAATTTGTTTTGATTATCACTGCAACCCCCTTTGAGGAACATTGCTAATCTGTGGCTATAATCTTATCCACCCATCTTAATTTTGCAAATAGTGCTATACATTCAGGTTGTGAATCCCGGATCATTAGAGTTATGGCAGAGCTGTTTTTTAGGTATTGAAGAATGAAGCGCTGTCTTGCTTTCACCTTCAATCCATTTACATTCCAGCTTAGCAGATCAAGGTGAGTTTTCCCTCCCCGTGTAGGCCTATTCCCTATCGCTATCTTGTCTCCACTAGGTGCTGTAACTACTAGAGGCTATTATGTCACATTAGATAGTTGGTATAACTTTTTTTCCCAATGCTCCCCACCAGCAAATGTGAAAACCAAAACAACCCCCCACAATCCCCACGACCCCCCCACTCACCAGCGGGAACCCTCCCTGATGACCCATTGGTAATAAACTATTGCCTATTCGAGTCGGGCCCTCCAGCCTCCAAAAACAAAAGATAAGGATAGTGAGGAATATATTTAATAGTAATTAGTGCCACCATAGCCCCCCTTAAGCTGAAAACTATACACTAGGTTGCTCTAGGTTAGTTTTGAATAATTAGTTTTAGTCTGTTCCAAGAAACTAGCTACTTCCTCTGGAAATCTAAAGTTATACATCTTATTGGCCCAAATGACTTTTAAAAATGCAGGTAATCACAACTGCACTTCAGCTCCCTGGTCTCTCAAAGCGTCCATTCTCTTGCCCAGTTCCTATCTTATATCTTCTGTGACCCGGGAAATATCAGACCGAATTCTGAAAGAGACGTCCTGGACCTGGATGGATTTAAGTTTGAGGGCTGCCCCCAATAGTTGCTCCTTTAACAGATAAGATTGGATGTATATTAAAAGTTTCCTGGGCTTTTTCTTGGCAGGATTCAGCTTAAAGGGGTCCTTGAGAATCTTCTGAATTTCAGTTTCCCAGATATTAGCTGTTGCAATCTGGGGGAAGGTTTTAATCAAAAGATCTATAACATAATCCTTTAAGTCATCCCCTTCCATATCTTCTTTTCAGTCTAAATCCCTGATATTATTCCTCCTGGAGATGTTTTCAAGCCTCTACAGCCTCTCTGTTAAATCCCTCCCTTTTTCTTCCAGCCTGTGCACTTCATTAGAGTTGTCTTTAACCTCTAAACCCAAATCGTCTACCTTGCTCTTGAGGGTCTCCATCCTACGTGTCAGGTTTTCCTCTAAGCTAATACAAGTGTCTTGAATCTTCTTTTGATTGGATTCAGAAGTGGAGAAACGAGCCCAAATCTCCACAGATAGCTGCCTTAACATCCCATGAATGGAATTTGGGTTTTGTATTGCTGAAGTCGGGGGTGTGTCGCCTGGCTCGTCTAAATCTTTCTGGCTGCCACCCTCTACCAAAGAAGCCATAGTGGTCTCACTTAGTGGGGTAAATTGGTTAGAAGAGGAATAGCGGACAGCAACTCCTGATTCTCAGTAGGCACAGGCTTCGTCACTGCCTGCATTAAAGATTTCCCCGTACCTTGAGAATTAGCCACACAGAATGACTTAAGAGAAGGCGTCACATTAGCTAAGTGCTGTTTTTTTCTCTTCTTACTCTTCACAGGAGTAGATTTCCCAAGCTTCCCAGGTTTGTTACACAATTTCTTTTGCTTAAGATTTGCTACTAAAGTTGCAGAAGCTTGACCGACTTCCTTGTGTTGTTCAGCAAAGGACTCCCCGCTTAGGAGGGTACATGATCTCTATTTGTATCTCTTTCTGAGAGACACCTCTGGTTTATTCTGCTTGGCCAAGCCTCCCTCAATAGGTTGGTCCCCTCTACTTTCAGGCTGGCTGGATTGTTGTACCGCTAGCTCCATAGGGCAGAAGACGCTTTCATTCCTTGACCCCTTAACCTTGATTAGTTCAACAGAGTCAGTAACATGGCGTTGAACCAGATGCCCTGTTCCTTGAATGCCTCTAAACTTATTGTTGGGATCCAACTGTGGTTGGATTCCAATGGGAGTAATAGAATCTATGCCATAAGGGTACCCCCTACTCTTTCTCAGTATAGGGCTTAAGCAGGGACTGGTCAACCAATCTTTGGAAAGCCAAGCATGATGGTGCTCAGCAAGGGCCCCTGCCGCTCTTAGAAGTGGAAAGTGTAGATTGCCGTACATTCATGAGCAAAGAAAACAGAGGGGGCGACAGAGGAAACAAATATGAACAAATATAGACAGTGAACTCCTCCCCCTCCTGAATCGCACCACGTCTTGCAGTCTTACAAGTCTTACAGAAGAGAGCCGAGCTCCTGCTCCAACTCCAGCGTCAGAATTATTCTTGGCCTCAGCCTCACCTCATTCCCTCCTGACTCTTGACTCACCCCGCTGCTTTGAACAGATCTGAATCCGGCAGTTCACTACGCCGTGGCAACTCCTTCCCGCTACCAGGATCACTCGAAGCAGTCACTGCCCACCACGGAGGAGAGGGGAGAGGGGAAAGTCAGCCCAGCACGTTCACGATCATGTTATGGCGGTCCTCTAAAGAGCGAATCCACTAGTGAATACAGAGCACCAAGCTCCAGGATCGCCGGCGTGCCAGGCAGCCCCACCGAACACCCAGAGGGGACCCCCCACACAGAGCAAAACCAGCAAAGCTGTGGCATAAGTCAAGAGTCCAGGAAAAACAAGAAAAGAAAAGTTAGGAAGGCTTCAGGCTTCAGGCGGTTTCGAACAGACCTCTTTCGATAAGGCTTCAAGAGGATTTTGTGGCAAACGCATAAACGCATCTCATAGCGATCTCATAATGGAAGCTGGAGGATGTGCGACCCATGACCTGTTAACTAGCAGGCAGCCATGCTCCCGACCCAACAATATTTAAGTCTTAAATATTTACATATTTGAATATATTGTAGAAAATATAAAAAATGCTTTACTTCCAAACAATAATTACTTTCCATGATATGATATACTTCGATGGCTTCGATATTTAACCCCATCCATATGGTAACTTTGATATTAAGGGTACACACCACAGCCCTATCACACGCAGTAGGCAAAAAAAATAAAAAATTCATGGGATCCAAGTGTGGTACTGTCCCCCGGTCCTCCCACCAGAACCCACACTCATACCTCCCATTGTATAATGTGCCTACCATTGATTAAACATCATGACTAAGGCCCATGCCTATGGGGAAAATACCCAGAACTTGAAAACAATCAGTTGGGGGCACTTATCTCAGTACCCTAGCAGATTTGAGGCCCGATTATGATGCGGTTAGGAAATCTTCCGGACCGAATCAGTTTGGAAATGGTTTCTGCCCCACTCCGATCGGGAGAGTCCGACCAACCGAGTATGATGCATCCGCATGCTTACAGATACGATTTGGTTGGACTCCCATTGACTTCCATGGGAGCCTATGTTACTAACTGCATCGTAATTGGGCCCTCAGTTGGAAAGAAGTGTTACTGATCCGATTTGGAAGGAGCAAATGCTGTTAGGAGGCCTTCGTAACCGCATTGTAATCGGACCATAGCTGGGAATGACTTCCTAACCTCATCATAGTTGGGCCCTACGTGTTAAGATAACAGTGGAAGACCAGGGTCCTAGTAGACACATCAGTCATGATTTCAGGAGACCCAGCTATCCTGATGCAGCTAGCAACAAAAGGTAATTGGTACCTCTGTATGAAATGCAATGTAATAAAACCACAGAAATACCACAGCTTATGATATTTCACTTGTACATTTCAAGTAGTCAAAATGCCTGGATGACAATGAAGGAATTTGGCAGAAACACAGTATCTTAAGATGCATTTCCTCTTACAGTGGCAGAAGATGTCATGGCATGTTTAATGTACATATTGGTGATACATGGTGTGCTATTATATATCGGACAAAGTAACCCGTGAATTACATTATGAGGATATTGCAAGTCACTGAGGGGTTTTGTGACAATATAGAGGAACAAGGTTGAAGGCTAACTTCCTGTATAAGGTCATAGACTCCAAGATGACTTACAATATCCTTATAATGTATAGAAGCAGTACTTTATTCTTTATAATTCATTGTCACACAATTCCCTTTCTCACAAGACTCTTAAGTCATTGGTGCATTGCTCTATCATATGAAAGAGAAAGCATGTTTGCAGACAAGAAGAATATAAATAGAATTTGTACTGCGAAAGAAAAATGCCCCAAAAACATATTTGTTGCAAAAAGATATTAGCATCACATTAAGATAATTTGAAAAAAAAAACACTTCAGCTCAGAATGTGTAGCCGCATAAATATAATTATTTAACATGTGCTACATAAAAACATGTTGCCATAGATTTCTCCATTCAGCTCAGCACAGAAGACCACAGAAGAAGGAAAAGCCATGTTTCATTTTCATGCTCCCTGTCCTGCCTTTCAAACAGACTTCTGGGGCTGACAGCAGGCATTGCGAAGTCAGTAAATCGAATGCAGTGAATATTTACAGTTGAGCAGCTAGTTCACTTATACAAGTGTTGCAAGATCCATTTTACTAACAGCCTTGCCAATTACCACGCATCAGGGGTTGACTAACACATTTTATTCAGGGTATCTGCATCACCACACTAAAATGCATTAGGTATGCATACACAGTTCCCCGACACTGAGAAGATGGTCATTAGGCACTCTAAAAGCAGCTTGAGTGTGGCACTTAATATATATGCACTGCCACTTTGCTTCAGCCTGCATGAGAGCTCATTGGGATAGTGATCCCGTCATAGAACGTCAGTGGGGCACAATGTTTCAATTCCTACTGTGGAGAGTAGCTAAAAAGCAGATTGTTGCCTTTGCAGCAGCAGCGCCTACCCAGACATTATGGCGTCATGCATACGACTCTGTGATCTGCTCGTGACAGGCACCGCAGGCAGGTGGTCAAGCGGGCAGTGCGGGCACTGGTGAATGCAGTGCAAGGAGACTTGGACAGAATTGAGAGATTCAAAACTGCCTCTGAAGCCTGCCAGTGCTTTGTGCTTTCTCTGGAGAGCACCCTGTCCCTGGCAGGCCCTCTCTCTAAAAAGCTCACCCGTGGTAAGGACTTTATTACTCATTTGGTTGATAGTGCTAGCAAGCACTGGCAACAGCAGCAGCTCTGCCTTATTTGGTTTATGTTCATTACTGCAGAAATTTCACTGAGAGGTACCCCAATACTGGTCATTGATTTACTTTTGAGAAATTGTCACTCAAAGTGTCACACACTTGTCAGTAGAATGTCACTCATACATACAAAGAAACTGTAAAAATGTCACACATAAGCTGAATGAAAACTTTTTACCTATGTACTATTGTCATGTATTACAGCACCACTCTTAAGAAGGGCCTTGGTAATGCACTGCACAGGATGCCCATTGCCATTCAGTCAGGTCTGGAGAAAGGATTCTTCGATGCTTTCCTATGATTGTTCAAGCCAACACTGGTGGAGCAGCCCCCAAACACAGGCGCGAGGGGAGCAGGGTGGCAATGTCTGTAAAGTATGCACAGTGCGGCTCCTCCCTCTGAATATTCATTTGGGTACAAATGAAGTGACTGAGTCATGTGAATGGATGGAAGTTGACACATGAGTTTCAATGGCAGTTTCTCTCAAGAACGGAAACAAAACAAAGACTTAAAGAACGTGAACATGTAGGCAAGAAGATCTGTGCACATCAGTCCAGTGGTGCAGCAAAGAAGTCCTGGGCCCTAATTTGGGCAGGAAAACTCGCCACCCTGCCACCACTTGTGTGATAAAATAGAGCTATAAATGGGATGCATTATAAAAGCAGAAAGTGCATCTGTTTGGGTTTTACGGGAAATCAGAAACTGCACCTTCAATAATGTCAATAACTAACATCTTCACGAATCATTTTGCAAACTCCGGACTGGAATAGGGAGTAAAGCCACATTGGACTTTGCCCCATGGTATCATTATTTCTCCAGCAGTATCCACACATTCAAACAAGGAGGTCCTTGGAAATGTGAGGCCTTAGTGTCACGCAGAATAACACACCTGCCTCTCCTGTTTCTTGTCAAGCCCACCATGCACAGGTGCACGCACACCTTGACCACATGAGTCTCTCCAGACTGGCAATGTCTGCTGCTACTCTGCAACAAGAGAGTATGGCCAAAATTCACAAAGGTTTAGAGTCGGGTTAGCATGTTTTTTTTTTAACACTAAACCGACCAGAATCCTTTTTCGGGATTAACAAACCAACTCAAATTGGTACTTGCATTGGTTTGTATGGAAAAGTAACGCAAATCAGCAATACACTCTGCTTTGTATTACTTTGCATCAAGAGGGCATTACAAGGGTGGTACATGGGTGTTCCCATGCAACCACTCAAGCTCTTTGTTGCTAAACCCTGTCTGCTAACATTAGTACACCGGGTTTAGGATTCAGCGCTAACAATTAACTGTGTTGAAAAGCAGGCGTTAAAAGGAGAAATGCACTGTACAGCACTCATACAAATTCAGAAACATTTTTCACTATTGTAGTCAAAGTATTTTGGTAGACTAAGGCACTCACTACAGCACTAATGGGTGTGTGTGGTGCACGCAGCTGAAATAAGAGCCTCTGCTATGGACAGGGGATGATAAAGCCATATCCGTGTAGATATGTGTAGATATGCGCTCTCCTGCTCCCTCCCTGTCTTGTAATGCAGCACATCATTTTTGGCTATATCTAGGCGTCTGTGGCAATTGCTTGTACTTCTTCTTCAGTGAAGCTAAAGTGAGCAAACATACCCTGAGTTGTGACGGAATACAGAGGGGCAGATTTACAAGGCCCTTGCGCCACTTTTACGTCAGTTTTCCAATGTTAAAAGTGACGCAAAAGTGGCGCAAGGGGCTTGTAAATCTGCCCCAGAGTCCTTTATAAAGTACGATCTTGAGCCTACCGGCACCTCCAACCAGAACACTATCCCTGCATAAACAATTACACATGTCACTACTTCACTATCCACAAAAAAACCAGGTGCTTGACCTGACTTGCTATCTGGTTGACCAGTGCAGAAGCCACACATTGCTTTTAAAGCTGAGAGCTGAGTACCCTCTACCACAATTTCGACAGAAAGAAGCATCCATATCACTACTTGTTTTGAGCAAAGCTCAGATTTTCTAAACAGACACGGAAAGCAGCGCATCAGCAAAAATATGTGCTATGTTGACTGACAGTGAGGGAGCAGGAGAGAGCCAAATGAACATAGATATGGCTCCCTCCGCCCCTCTCCGGAGCGCCGGTGCTGCTTTTGGCGGCTGTGCGCCAGGCACACACCTTAGAGCCATAACGCTAGGGTGTGTGGCTGAGTCTACCATAGGATTCAGACGCGAAGGGTACCTTTCAAGTACAAAATGCTATGCTCAGACACACTTTAAAACTTTTCCTACTTTGTATGTGTGCTGCACAGTGCATCACACATACAAAGCCAGAAAAGAAAGGAGAAATACAATGATTTCTACTTTTACTGCCTCCTTTCAAATCGCATTAATGTTTAGCACTAAAACTTGTCTACTGGTGTTTGTTGTGATTTTGCGTCAAAAGGTATGAGTGGCTGCAAAGAAACGCCCATGTATCACCCATGTAACTCCCCCTTGGCACTAAGTAATGCAAAGCAGTGCTTCCTGCTGCTTTGCATTACTTTTTGGGTACTTTCAAGTGCAAAACAAGCTTTGCAACTAAAAAGTAGATTAGGAAAAAAGATGTTGTGCTGGTTGGTGTCACTTCTGTGACGCTCACACAGCACAAAATGTTTGTAAATCTGCCCCCAAGTGTGGTAGAAGGACAGTGGTTGGGATTCAAGAAGACATAGCTACCTTGGAAAGGGATTATTGAGAAGTGTGTGCAGAATTAGTGGAAGGTGAGGGAGGGGAAGGAGGATTGAACAAACTCCCACCTACCGGAATTAGTTTCAATGCAGCATGCCCGTTATCCAACCAGATTTCATTTAAATAACTTTTATTTGGCTGCAATATGAACCTTCACAAATAAAATGTGACTGTCCTTCCCAGGGTTGAGGTCTAAATTGAAAGTTTTAATCTCTGGTCATTTCTTGCTTCTCAGTAATTTACAGTGATATCTGAAGAAAAACCACATAGGCCAAGTGAAGATGGGAAATTATTCAATTTATAAACAAAAAAGGATAACTCTACCTCAATGGTGCCTCAAGTATGAGATCAGTTTAAACATGTGGTCAATATCTTTTAGACACCACATTTAATTTGCGAAGAGCTTTCTTCTCGCTAGGTCATGCCTTCTCCACGGGTTTTAAACCTATGTTTAATTTCTCACTTTTTATTCCTCAAGATGTTCCCTCTGATTGGTTGGCCACTCCTTTCTTTAGGGTACCAGTTCTATAGGGCCTTGCATTCTTGAGAATATCTCTTCCAAGTCCTGCTTACCACCGCCCTCCTGTGCAAGCCTTATTTGAATTGTGTGAAACATGCACAGTGATGTATTTGGGGATTAATATGAGTCAGAAGTGTCACTGCCATCCTCTATCACTGATACCTGATAACCTGGTTAACCTTATTAGCCTAATTACAAGCCCCTGCAAGACTAATTTTAACATGTGTATGTTGTCGTTAGCTGCACCTCTATGACATTTATCAATACATTAGCACAGTTCAGGTCTCGTAAGATAAGGACGGGCTTTTCAAAGTAGCTTTTTATTTCTTCACTGACAAGATGAGTAGCCTTGCTTCTTCAGGAATGCCAAACTGCAAGGATGCAGGGAGCAGTGATCGAAGGATGAGCCTATAGGTGTTAGTACCATCCTCCCTTTACAGGTGAACACAAGGGGGCAGGTCAGAAAACATGTTTGACTGCTGCTGTTTCATGTCCTTGGTGGTAAGTTAAGGCAGTGCTTGGTACACACACCTTTTACCGCAGTGGTATGGAAACAGGATGAAGTAGGTGGTAATTTGTGGCAAGAAAGTTTGTGCATATTGCTTTGTTGTTTTTTATTCTACTGTGTTTATGTGCTGCATTATTGTAATGTTATGTTGTATTTTGCTGCAGTAGTTATGTTTCATTCTGTTTTAACTGTCGTTTTGTGATTTGCTCTGTTATGTTTTAAATGTGTTGTCTTGTTGCACTGTGTAGATATAGTGTGTTAGGTTCGCGTTTACTTTATATACTTCAGCAAATGGAGCTACATTTCCAGGCAAGGCAGCACATTCATTGTACGTTTCCTTTGACAGGCAACCATTTAGCAATGTCTATTGTGGAAAAAAGTGCCACCCCAGCTCTTCAACTACTTAGGATCCCAGTCAGCCCAAAACTCTGACAGACAGGGTGGGGTAGATTTACTAACATTTTGCACTGGGTTTGGAACAGAAAAGTGATGCAAACAAAGTGCAAAATATTTGTGTTGATTGTACTTTCCAGTAAAAAAAATATTTTGCTCCGAAAAGATGTCTGGAATAAGGCACATCTTTACAGCAAATTACCATCTATGCATGGTACATGGGCATTCCTACATAACCATCCATTTTTTTTAATGAAATACCATATTTATAAACAATGGTAGGTAGGCTTTTGAAACCAAATTCATTTCGCTTTGAGGTTGTCTCAAAAACTAGAAATGTTCCTATTTCTGTAAACTTTTCCAACTTTGCACGTGTGCTGCACACATCTACAGTGGAAAAAGTTTTAATGTTTTCTAGACATAGTGCTTTGTAATGGTCTTTTGTACAGGAAAGGTACCTTTTCACAACAAGACATGATGCAAATACCTTTTGTGCTGGGGCACCACGGTGTGTGCTTGGCACTGGGCAGCCCGAGAGTGCAGCAGCTCTAGGGAGCGAGCAGGAGAGCACCATATCATAGTAGACATGGCCCTGTCCTGCTCTCTCCCTCTCATGCAATGCAGCCTGAGAGTGTAGCAGCTCTGGGGAGAGAGCAGGAGAGCAGCATATCATAGTAGCCATGGCCCTGTCCTGCTCTCTCACGCTCATTCAATGCAGCCTGAGAGTGCAGCAGCTCTAGGGAGAGAGCAGGAGAGCAGCATATCATAGTAGACATGGCCCTGTCCTGCTCTCTCCCTCTCTTGCAATGCAGCCTGAGAGTGCAGCAGCTCTGGGGAGAGAGCAGGAGAGCACCATATCATAGTAGCCATGGCTCTGTCCTGCTCTGTCCCTCATGCAATGCAGCCTGAGAGTGCAGCAGCTCTGGGGAGAGAGCAGGAGAGCAGCATATCATAGTAGCCATGGCCCTGTCCTGCTCTCTCACGCTCATTCAATGCAGCCTGAGAGTGCAGCAGCTCTAGGGAGAGAGCAGGAGAGCAGCATATCATAGTAGACATGGCCCTGTCCTGCTCTCTCCCTCTCATGCAATGCAGCCCGAGAGTGCAGCAGCTCTGGGGAGAGAGCAGGAGAGCAGCATATCATAGTAGACATGGCCCTGTCCTGCTCTCTCCCTCTCATGCAATGCAGCCTGAGAGTGCAGCAGCTCTGGGGAGAGAGCAGGAGAGCAGCATATCATAGTAGACAAGGCCCAGTCCTGCTCTCTCACTCTCATGCAATGCAGCCTGAGAGTGCAGCAGCTCTGGGGAGAGAGCAGCATATCTAGTAGACATGGCCCTGTCCTGCTCTCTCCCTCTCATGCAATGCAGCCTGAGAGTGCAGCAGCTCTAGGGAGAGAGCAGGAGAGCAGCATATCATAGTAGACAAGGCCCTGTCCTGCTCTCTCACTCTCATGCAATGCAGCCTGAGAGTGCAGCAGCTCTGGGGAGAGAGCAGCATATCATAGTAGACAAGGCCCTGTCCTGCTCTCTCACTCTCATGCAATGCAGCCTGAGAGTGCAGCAGCTCTGGGGAGAGAGCAGCATATCTAGTAGACATGGCCCTGTCCTGCTCTCTCACTCTCATGCAATGCAGCCTGAGAGTGCAGCAGCTCTGGGGAGAGAGCAGCATATCTAGTAGACATGGCCCTGTCCTGCTCTCTCCCTCTCATGCAATGCAGCCTGAGAGTGCAGCAGCTCAAGGGAGAGAGCAGGAGAGCAGCATATCATAGTAGACAAGGCCCTGTCCTGCTCTCTCACTCTCATGCAATGCAGCCTGAGAGAGCAGCAGCTCTGGGGAGAGAGCAGCATATCTAGTAGACATGGCCCTGTCCTGCTCTCTCACTCTCATGCAATGCAGCCTGAGAGTGCAGCAGCTCTGGGGAGAGAGCAGCATATCTAGTAGACATGGCCCTGTCCTGCTCTCTCCCTCTCATGCAATGCAGCCTGAGAGTGCAGCAGCTCTAGGGAGAGAGCAGGAGAGCAGCATATCATAGTAGACAAGGCCCTGTCCTGCTCTCTCACTCTCATGCAATGCAGCCTGAGAGTGCAGCAGCTCTGGGGAGAGAGCAGCATATCATAGTAGACAATGCCCTGTCCTGCTCTCTCACTCTCATGCAATGCAGCCTGAGAGTGCAGCAGCTCTGGGGAGAGAGCAGCATATCTAGTAGACATGGCCCTGTCCTGCTCTCTCACTCTCATGCAATGCAGCCTGAGAGTGCAGCAGCTCTGGGGAGAGAGCAGCATATCTAGTAGACATGGCCCTGTCCTGCTCTCTCCCTCTCATGCAATGCAGCCTGAGAGTGCAGCAGCTGTAGGGAGAGAGCAGGAGAGCAGCATATCATAGTAGACAAGGCCCTGTCCTGCTCTCTCACTCTCATGCAATGCAGCCTGAGAGTGCAGCAGCTCTGGGGAGAGAGCAGCATATCTAGTAGACATGGCCCTGTCCTGCTCTCTCACTCTCATGCAATGCAGCCTGAGAGTGCAGCAGCTCTGGGGAGAGAGCAGCATATCTAGTAGACATGGCCCTGTCCTGCTCTCTCACTCTCATGCAATGCAGCCTGAGAGTGCAGCAGCTCTGGGGAGAGAGCAGCATATCTAGTAGACATGGCCCTGTCCTGCTCTCTCCCTCTCATGCAATGCAGCCTGAGAGTGCAGCAGCTCTAGGGAGAGAGCAGGAGAGCAGCATATCATAGTAGACATGGCCCTGTCCTGCTCTCTCACGCTCATTCAATGCAGCCTGAGAGTGCAGCAGCTCTAGGGAGAGAGCAGGAGAGCAGCATATCATAGTAGACATGGCCCTGTCCTGCTCTCTCCCTCTCATGCAATGCAGCCTGAGAGTGCAGCAGCTCTGGGGAGAGAGCAGGAGAGCACCATATCATAGTAGGCATGGCTCTGTCCTGCTCTCTCCCTCTCATCCAATGCAGCCTGAGAGTGCAGCAGCTCTGAGGATAGAGCAGGAGAGCAGCATATCATAGTAGACATGGCCCTGTCCTGCTCTCTCACGCTCATGCAATGCAGCCTGAGAGTGCAGCAGCTCTAGGGATAGAGCAGGAGAGCAGCATATCATAGTTGACATGGCCCTGTCCTGCTCTCTCCCTCTCTTGCAATGCAGCCTGAGAGTGCAGCAGCTCTGGGGAGAGAGCAGGAGAGCACCATATCTTAGTAGACATGGCCCTGTCCTGCTCTCTCCCGCTCATGCAATGCAGCCTGAGAGTGCAGCAGCTCCAGGGAGAGAGCAGGAGAGCAGCATGTCTAGTAGACATGGCCCTGTCCTGCTCTCTCCCTCTCATGCAATGCAGCCTGAGAGTGCAGCAGCTCTAGGGAGAGAGCAGGAGAGCAGCATATCATAGTAGACAAGGCCCTGTCCTGCTCTCTCACTCTCATGCAATGCAGCCTGAGAGTGCAGCAGCTCTGGGGAGAGAGCAGCATATCTAGTAGACATGGCCCTGTCCTGCTCTCTCACTCTCATGCAATGCAGCCTGAGAGTGCAGCAGCTCTGGGGAGAGAGCAGCATATCTAGTAGACATGGCCCTGTCCTGCTCTCTCACTCTCATGCAATGCAGCCTGAGAGTGCAGCAGCTCTGGGGAGAGAGCAGCATATCTAGTAGACATGGCCCTGTCCTGCTCTCTCCCTCTCATGCAATGCAGCCTGAGAGTGCAGCAGCTCTAGGGAGAGAGCAGGAGAGCAGCATATCATAGTAGACATGGCCCTGTCCTGCTCTCTCACGCTCATGCAATGCAGCCTGAGAGTGCAGCAGCTCTGAGGATAGAGCAGGAGAGCAGCATATCATAGTAGACATGGCCCTGTCCTGCTCTCTCACGCTCATGCAATGCAGCCTGAGAGTGCAGCAGCTCTAGGGATAGAGCAGGAGAGCAGCATATCATAGTAGACATGGCTCTGTCCTGCTCTCTCACTCTCATGCAATGAGTTTTGATCACATCAAATCCAGAGCCTAAACTCAGTGCACACAGTCCTCGCTATATGATATATGGCCTGGGACTAAACTTAGCGCTGCCAGGGCTCGCTTTATTTGCTAAAGGCTCGTGTAAGTACCATGCGTACCCAGTCAGGTACCACACAGGGCACACATAGAAACGTTATGGGGCATGGTGTTTCTAGTTGTCCTACTGACAGCGCAAGGTGGGTGTTACATTGAGCAGTAATTTAAAAAATGCTCAAAGTTTCATAGCGCCCTTTTACACGTAACCTGATCTAAAGCCTCTGACGTCTAAAGTGAAATGACCTGATGGGTGACACGACCATATGTACGAGATGCCTGCAGCGTAGCTAACCTTCAGTGCAGACATTATATGGGGGGACCAGACTGAACAGAAAGACCAATCCGGCCTCAAAATACTGAATTAATGAAACAACTAAAGAAAAGCAAGTTAAAGTAAATGAACAACAGCGAGTATATTCATTGTATGTCTTCCACAGCTGGTCTCCTTACCTTTAGGCAAACAATAATACAATGAGTTTTGTTTGCCAAAGCAACCCCTGCCGAGGAAATCCAGGAAAATGGTGATGTCTGTCACTGTAAAATTCCAAGAGAAGATGACACTCAGCTAGAGATGAAACACGAGAAGGGACTTTATTTGAATGAAGTTACACTATACACAGACGAACAAAAAACACCTTTGAAAAGAAAGTTCCTAGTCCCAGTGCCTTGTGCACTGACTGTTTATAAACCATTTCTCCATGTGCTGGTGGTGAGCAGTGGGATGGTGAACATGTATCTCCATGGATGCAGAGTTTCAGCCATTAACGTTGGATGCAAACCTGGAGACATGACCTCTAAGGGGTACACAAACTTAGAGGCAAATATTGGCAGGGGAATAAATGGGCAGCTTTAATTCATTTTAGAATTAGTATTACAGGGTGTGAAGCAAAATCAAAAGGAAGATTCAATATGCAAACACAATATACAAACATAAAGTCAAATAGCATTTTAAATTGTATCCTTGGGCAGATTAAACACTAAAGCCATCGCAGTAAAACCAAAGAACAGAGTGTAGTTGTTAAGTTCACTCTACACATCCAAAATATAACAGATAAAAGGTGTTATGTTCCAGATTTAGGCCCCTATAGAGAAGCAGCTTATTTCTTACATTGCCCTAGAAAATAACAATTCAGCAGTGAACTTTTGGACACATTTACATGCACAACAATGTTGGATTACTTTTTTCTGAATCTACTTTGTTTGTACAACCAGCATCGCAAAACATTATCACGATGCCTTGAACATGCCTCTATACGCACTAGGTACAAAAGTTGTTCTATCTTCATCCACAGGGCAATAACTCTATCCATAACATCACTAATCTAATGCGCACATCATGAGGTCGCCTTTTATTATCAATAATAGGCATCCCAATAGATTAGTAAAGGAGGTACTTCCGCTGACACCGAGGGTCTGTGCATGCTGGGAGTCTGACATTCTGTGAGGGGTGTCCAACTCGAGACCAAGACGGGGTCCTTCAGCCTCTCCCATCAGGTAATGTGGTTGGACCGTCCCTTGGGGGGATTCTTGGCTCTCTACCTGCACACAATTTAGGTGCACTTAGAGTAGTGTTCGCATAGTAGGAGTATGTTCGATAGGCATTTTATATATATATGCCTGCATATATTCATTGCTTCAGCACCATTGTAGAAATGTATCTACGCTTCACTCTCTTGGTCCTGAAAATCTGATTTTTTTGCTTCTGTCTCCTAATCATTGCAGAACATGTATTTTTTACTAGAATAACGTTGGTTCAATAAATATATTGAAAATGTCCCACTGTGTATTCTAGAAACTTCTCTGAGAATAAGTAAGCATGAGTGACTGAGCGAAAGGTTCTGTACTGTTTCCACAATCCCTGAGTGCTCAGGTTCAGTGGTTGCCAGAAACTATTTGCTCCCTGGTAGGTATGGGGGCTTAAAGTGGCACTATGTGATCTATAGGCCAACATATCATGTGGGGGTGTCTGTAATCAGTCTTGACACCAAGCCCTTAGTTCATGTTGGCTGAACAATGCGCAGGAACTACGGATTGGTAGGAAGTACTCAACAAAGGTTACTTTGTAGTTCTAGATTTCTGACGTCTAGGACCTTGTGGTCATGAGACTCCCCTACTAGCACCTCTTAGGATCCTGGGAATCAAGAGATGGTATGCTCCCCAGACAAGGTAGGTCCCCTAAAGTGTATTTGTGAAGTGGAAGTCAGTGTTTTGAAGGATTCATAAATTGGATAATTCCAATCTCAGGAGCAGCCTGCCCTCAGAGTAAAGACAGTGGTGTCCATAGCCCAATGTAGACAGAGGTAACACAATCTGGACTTGACACTACATAAGAGCGTACAACACATAAGGAAAATTGCATTTCTGCAATCAGTGAGTTCAAACAATGTGATAAGCAAAAATAGTCATTAATTGTAATAACAATTTTATTAATATGCAGTGCCAAGCACAAAGACATTTGATTGTGTGTTGTTGGCAAATGTGTCAGCATTTCTCTAAATAGTTTGTTTGCCCTTCCAACACTTCACTGTTATTTTTTAGCAGAACACATAGCTATATTTACTCTTGTGCATCCTATCTTATCTCACGGCACCTATTTAAGCCCTCCGTCTAAATTATTTCTATTTAGTGGATATTGGCATGGTCTCCAATCATCTTCGAAGCCTCTGTTTGCTTCACATCTATCATTGTGCCCTTTTGAACTTCTGTTTCATATTTACAAGGCTCATAATAACTGTGCCCCCTCTGACTTAGTAATAGACTACACTTCATGTTCCATCCAGACACCTGTGATCCACCTCTATCCTGATCATTCAGCTGCTTTGTTTACAAACCTAGAGATCAATCCTTCCCCTCTCTAGCCACAATGGCCTTGAACAAGCTTCACTAACTCGTCCTATCTTCCCGCTCTCTTCGTGACTTCAGACAAAAATTGAAAACCTGCAGGCATTAAAATGATGGCTTTGCCCAGCCCCAGATTCTTATATGTCCTGCAGAACACCTATTACAGGATACCAGCCGAATTCTAGGCTTCTCCTCTGGAATGGAGGCTCTCTGCGCTTAGCATTCCAAAATCTTACATGGGGGGCCTATGCTGGGGGACTAGCTGAGCCTGGCATTAAAAAATACTACTGAACTGCACAACTAAGAACTGTTTGTACCCCAAGACAAGCCAGTACTCGGGGCAAATAGGCATGCCATGGGTGCCTAGGGATATTCCATACTCCTGTACAAGTCTCTGCCCCTTTGGAGCAGCCATTCCAAACAGATACAGTGGTCTCCATGTGGAGAGAAGCAACAATGCCTGGAGTGGAGATATACCCGTACGAGAAGCATGGCCTAACTGCTGACCAAGATGCTTACGCTAGTTTGGTGCTCCAGGACTGTCCCCTGCTGGGGCTGTGGGGGGCTGGGCAAGCTGGAGGCCATACAGATGAAGGCGGCAGAAGGTGTGCGAGCACCCAACCCACCGTGGAGGCCCCATGATGACAGGGACTACAGGTGATTCTAAGGTTGGAGCCACCGATGGCCACCAGTCCCCCTCCCACACCTATCATCAGGTTGCCAGATAGGGGTTGACAACAGAGCCTTGAGTGCATTGGTGGCTATCAATGGGCTGGGATGTGCTCCCCGAGAGGTACTGTGCCACCCTGCACGACCTCTGTCTGAGGCCATGTGGAGCTATGACACTGCTGATCCAGGCCCGCCTCGCAGTCCTGTTTTTGCTGGTGACTGTGACCTGGCACCGCTATACGCTGCGGGCAGAGGGGTTTTGCTGAGCCATACTGGATATGAAGAGAAAAACAGAATTACGTGCAGCGCCTGGTCCCTACCCTTCACTGTGAGTACAACTGTTGACTATGGCTCTGCAGGTAGCGATCTCTGGCCTGCCTCAATCTCCTGTGTGACACCACATTAGCAGCTTTGCTTACACAACCCTCTTCAACCTGACATGGTGTGTGCCTCCCACTCTGAACTCTGCTGCTGGGGCTTGCTACTGCAAACTGCTTGGCACCTACACACATCTACAGTCCCTACGGTGGCCTAATCGATTGCCCTACCAGATATAGTACTTTGCTGGCAACCAGTCAGTTGCAGCCGGCAACCTGGCCACCTGGCCAGCATGAGGAACTGCCAGTTACACTGGGCTCCACACATCGGACAAACACGCACAGCTGTCGCAGACTGCTGCCTCCTCCACTCTCTGCCCCAGCGATTGTTTGTGGTCACCTGAAACAAAAGCTGCCATTTGATGGACTCCAGCTCTCTGGAGCCCAGGAGCCCTCATCCACTGAACACATGAGAGCAGCTGGGAACCCTGAACCAAAACAAATGTCTGGGACATATCCATTATGGCGGATCTGAGGGTGGGTTTTCACGCGATGGGTGGCAGATTTGACTCTCTGGCTGGGCAACTAGAAACCTTGGCTGGCCGACTGGATGGACAGGGTCTTGAGCCTGGAGGACAGAGTGCCCCAGACCACTAAGCACTTGGATAAGCTGGAATAGCTGCTGAAGACAATAGCAATCAAAAATGAGGACTTGGAGCAAAGGCATAACTTGCGTATCCTGGGCGAGGCAGAGACCACTGACACAAGCTGCATGGACACATTTATTGAATGCCTGCTATCCGGCCTCCTAGGCCGACAGCACTTCACCTCTGCCTTCATGGTAGAAGAACCACATGGCTCCCTGGGACCGCACCCCAACCAGGGTCTCACCCCAGACCCATCATTGACAGGTTCCTCATTTTCCATGACTAAGACACTGCTTTCAAATTAGCACTTGAAATGGGCCCGTTTCGTTGGCAGGGTGCCAATATTGTGTTATTTCCAGACTTTAGTCAGATGGTGCAGGATGCTTGCCGCAAGTTTGTTGACATCCAAACAACTTGACCCGGTTCCTAAAACAGGAATCTCTTCTTGTGTATTTCTTTTTACAACTTATGTGAAGCTTTGTAGTTTTCTACATTAACATCACTCGACTCTAGTTTGTCGCAAATTCAATTCTCTTTCATAAAAAAAACCTTATCCTAGTTGACAGTCTCAAAGAAATCTGGGACAGCTGAGATACATGTTCAAAAGAATCCTAATACATTCAGTACCCCACACATGTATTGTGAAATAAATTTGAAAAGGCAAAATGACCCCTCACGGGCGCACCACCAACAGGGTAACTGGCAGGTACTCACCAGATAAGTCCATTTTTCTCATCATCGGTGGCCATTTTGCCCAAAGAAAAAAGTGTCCAGAAATAAAAAGAAAAAGAAAGTGAGTGCAGTGAAGTGACAACAAATTACACTCCACCTTGTGGCAAACAGTGATTAAAATTGAAAGGTTCACTCTTATCGCAACAACTTTATTCCTGTACGTAGTGAAACCCATCAAATTTAAAACAAGGTAGGATGCTACTAATGCACCCCATTACCAAATGCCAACATGTTTCTTTGCCAAAGGATTTTTAGGCAAATTCTTCAGGGCCAGACTCTTCGCCACAGCACCTAAGTTGGACACGCCATTCTAAAAGACAGTCAACGACAATAAAAACTAAGCATGAGCACAAAATCCGTTCCGCTCGCGGATTTTGCGAATTTTCGGTAAATTTGCGTTCCGCGAACTCCCGCGAATTTACCGAAAATTCGCAAATTCGCGAGCGGCGGATCCGAGGGGGGGAAAGGTCAAGCCTTCAATCTTGTTGTAACTATTTTAGGATGGCGCCGGCAAGCTGCCAGCGCCATCCTAAAATAGTTACTAAGTTAGCTTCAACAGGAAGCACTAATAGTAAAAATAAAGCAGGTGCTCGAGCACCTGCTTTATTTTTATCTATTAGTGCTTCCTGATGAAGCTAATTTAGTAACTATTTTAGGATGGCGCTGGCAGCTTGCCGGCGCCATTCTAAAATAAAACAGGAGTGGGGCAGAGGGCAGAAGGACATAGAGTGGGGGCAGAGTGCAGAAGGGCACAGCAACGAGTGGGGCAGAGGGCAGAAGGGCACAAAAAACGAGTGAAGCAAGGGGCACAAGGGCACAACAACGAGTGGGGCAGAGGGTAGAAGGGCACAAAAAACGAGAGGGTGGCAGTGATGAACCAGAGGGCGCATTGCGGGCTTGCACAAAAAAACCCAGCGAACACGCAAAGCGCCCCGCGAACACGCAAGGGGCCCCGTGAACACGCCAAGCGCCCTGCGAACTCGCAAAAATAAAAAAATCCGCAAATTCGCTAATTGTGCCAAAATTCGCCCATGCTTAATAAAAACACACAAACTACGTAAACCTTCTATTGTACTGGCACATCAATGGGCACTACTATGGCGCCCAGTCTAGCATGTACTTATGCTGGACAGTTTGAAGCGCACGTAGTCTATCAACCAACTAACCCCTTCCAGAGGCACCTCCGCCTCTGGAAGAGGTATACAGACGACATGCTATGTATCTGGTCAGGACCCGAAGAAGACATTTTGGGCCTCCTGAATTGGTTAAACAACCAGGATCCTAGTCTGAAATTTACTTGGTCATACAGCCACAATATGGCTGTGTACTTGGACCTGGACATAGAGGCCAATGGGGATGCTTTAAACACACGTGTTCATTAAAAACCTACCAATAGGAATTCGCTTTTACTATATGATTCCTATCACCGAGGGCATTGAGGGACAATCTGCCTGTGGGGCAATTCCTGCATTACCGCAGGAATTGTTCCTAGACCGAGGTGGACATGGAGCAAGCTCAGTAATTAAGTAAAAAACGATATGAGAGGAATTATCCTGCAAAAACAATTAAGCATGCCAGGAAAAGGGCACTTAATACTCCCCGTAGTGTACTTTTAGAGAAAAATATAAAAACAAAAGACGATTGTGTACCAGTCGTTATGACTTTCGATCCCTTATCATGGAACATTAGTCAATCTATTCGATTGTCGAGTAAGGATTTTAAGATGCCTCCGCCCAGATTTGCTTTTAAGAAGTCCAGTAATCTCAAGGACAAGTTGGTCCACACCCGTGCACCAACAGCACAGAAAACGAAAGAGAGTACCATTCCTAAGGGCCATTTCCTGTGTGGATCATGCTCGGTGTGTTCTCTCACGAAGAAGACTACGAGTGGGTCCTTATCATCAGGACGGGAATGGTTCCTTGCTCATTTCAGTAACTGCAACACCACAAACGTGGTTTATAGGTTACAGTGTGAATGTGGCCTGCACTATATAGGTCTTACCACAAGAAAAATTAAGACAAGGGTGCAGGAACATCTAAGCACAACAAAGGCTGGCAAATTGACAACTAAACTAGTGCAACATTGCCACTCAACTAAGCATTGTTTCACTTGGGTGGTCCTTGAAAAAGCTAGTGGCAGCCCACATAACATTGAAAAGATCCTCCTTTCTAAGGAAGCGCGGTGGATCTTCCAAGAAAAAAGCGACCAACTGGGACTAAATGAATTGATTGAGTGGAATAGGGTGGGCTGAGTGGTATAATACTATAGCAGGTTATTCCGACCCCCCCGAAGCTGCTTTGGTATTGGTGAGAGAGACAAGTATCCTCCCGGTGCTGCTTCTTAGTCTTGTAGCTAAAGACTCTCTGTTGAAAAAGATACTCCTCTTGGTAGCTCATGTGGGTTTGAAAATGGAGCATTATAACTTTATTGATAAAGCCCCAGGACCATTGCTGAGACTTATTGTGAGAAGTTGGCCTGGTATATGATGTTCACTATTCTAGTCAGCACCTTGCACCAGTCCAAACAACCCTTATGGCGATGGTTGTAAAGTCAACCTTGTAGACCAGCTATCCTAGTGGTAGCATGAACAAAGCAGTCTTAGGCTAAAACTTCAAAGAGCATGTGAAGCAAGCTGTTTTACCATATATAACCCCCTTGAATACCGGATGAAAGGACACCACACAGGTTATGTATAAAATATATATATATGTATTTATTTCTAACACAACCCCTCTGAACTCTTTATGAGGTCAGAGGACAAAGCACATAACAAGATACTTAATTATCATACAATAAGTTGCACAATACACAGTAGGGCCCTAGGGGCATGTAAAACCATATACTAAAATAGTGGTATAAGAACCACTTCACGGACAAAGGATAGGCCTAGGGCCTAGAGAATCGCTCGGGCTACGCTGTACTACCAAAGGATAGGGAGCAGGAGGCCCACGGGAGGCGTGTGCAGTGTCTTTACACACACGCGAGTTACCATAGAGTTAGAATGGGAACGAAACAAATGGAAACTAGTTATTTTAGGTCACTTCCGGATGGACTAGGAGAAATCTACTGAAAACTAGAACACTAGGATAGTTAATACCCACAGGAGCACCGGAGTACTCGCGTTACCTCACCCACAGGAAGTGGGTGCATAGGTGTCAAAGTGTGTCGGGTTTCGTCGCTGAATTCTATGGAGCCTTGAAGAAAGATGCTGCAGGCGACCAGGAGAGGAATGTCTGGGTTTATCCAATGGCGGATCAAGGATTAAGAGTACCTGAAAAGCAGAGGGGACAGAGTCTGGGTCACTAGCCAGTCAATCAGGAGTTTGTTAAAGCGCGACTACTCACCCGTAAGGTTCTCAAGGCACTAGGGGTGTGGGGGGTGGGGGGGTGCAGGTTCCATTCCATCAAGGAGGGGGTCTGTCGAAGAGCCAGGTTTTGAGGTTTCCAGTGACCAGGAAGGAACCAGAAAGGAACCTGGCGATGTTGCGAAGCAATCAGGTGATGTCGTGAAGCTTGTCTCTGCAGCCACGAAGACCAGGAGGTTTTGATGATGAGCAGGAGCTGGATACGAACTGTCCTACAAAGGCTCCCACTGTCCGCAGTGTCGGCTTCCGGATTGGAGTCAACAAGCCTTGGCAAAGGCAACCCATGCAGGAATCAAAGATGGCTTCTTGATCAGACCAGCAAGGTCTGATGGGCTTCTCCTTTTCAGAGAAGCAGGGGTCAGCCTGGAGCAACCAGGCCAGCAGTGTAAATGTAAAGGTTTGTTGCCACAGAGGCCACTATCCAGCGGGCAAGTGACCGAACAGACGCATCAAGCAGGAAAATGCAGAAGGGCCCCACGCAGCACTTGTGGAGTGTGGAGGGCTGATCTTCGTTGCAAATGATGCTCAGGGCTGGGGCTTCTCAATTTCCAATGCACAACTTCGAGGGTGCCTCAGAAGTTTCACGGGGAGCAATTTGCAGGCTTTCCAAGATGGCCGGTCCCACGTCTCTCGTCGCCTCCACGGGTCTCAGCTTTGCTGTGGCTGTGGATCAGGCTGAAGGAAGTCTGGAAGTCTAGGGTCTTGTCAGGCTCTGTGCTCGGGCTCCGGCAGGAGCATCAACAAAGCAAAGCATTGATCGCTTGATGGTGCCTGCTTACACAGGGTGGTCACTCCTTGACCACAAGGGAGATTCTCCAGTCTTCTATCTTCAAGTAGAACGTCGAAGGTCCAGATTTTCATTTCAAGTTTCAGTTCAGGATAAATCTAAAGTCTTCTGACTCAGCTCCTACCTATATACCAATCTGAGGGCCTGGATTACCTGCTAGGTCCCTCCTATGGGTGGGACCAGGGAAGGGGGTGGTTACACCCCTTTCCCTTTGTCCAGTTTCACGCCAGAGCTGGGGCTGGAGTGCCTCAGCAACTGTGGTATGCATGGGGCACCTTGTGTGTCCCAGGCAGTGTCTCATTTCATTCAGCCCTCCCTGCCCCAATACACTATGGCCTGTCTGGGGTGGTGATAGCACCTTCCAAGACAGGAAACTTATTGTCCAAGCCTCCCTCGCAGGAAGGACTCCCAGCAGCAGGAGGTCAGACTTGTGTCTGTGGCAGCAGCATCCATTTTGTGATGCTGAGTCTCTGGTTAATTTTAACCAGGATTAATGGGAACAACATGTCTTCTCACTCTAGAAGGGTGGAATGCTACCCCTGTCACCAGAACTGGCGAGGGGGTAGTATTCCAAAGCGTATGACACCTTACATGATATGTTTTGATAAAGCCAAACCAGAGTTAGCATTTAACCACGAGGATTATAATGCACTTAAGAGTATATGGTATGGCTATATCATAGAACAGCATTAAGGACATGGTTCTGAAAGCTGCAGACAGGCTCAGCTCACGCTAGAGCCCCATCTCACATAAAACCAAGCACTCTGTCTCCAGGATTGTTAAGGCCTGCTATAGGAGTGACTTATAGGTATATATGTGTCTATATATAAGGATAGGTATAGGAATACTACACCTAAGCAAGGGGTGATTACACGACCTTGCCCCAGCTGAGTGATCAGCCAGTTGTGTCAATGTGAGTGGCCAGTCAGGGGTGGCATAACACATGCTGCAGCCCGTGGTAGGCCTTGGATGCACCTATGCCCTGGGTACCTATGGTACACCATACAGGGGCTCAGAAGGTGACCCAATTCCCAATTGGTAATGTACCTAAAGTACATGGTATGAATTTAGAGAGAGAACAGCTGGGCTGTGGGTCTGATTAGCAGGCCCATAGCCACATTAAGTCGAAAACCAGTAAAGCAAAAAGTAAAAAGTGGGGTGACCATAGGAAAGCAGACTCTACTCTCCTACACTTATGATATTGTCTGTTGGTTTTTATAAAAAAAACGGCATATCCAAATGCATAAGAACAAGGGATGTCTGAATGTAGAGGTCCTTAAAGAATAATAAATAAAAAATCGGTTTCATGAAAAGAGTGCTGGCATTGGAAATTTTGATTTTGATTTTTAAGGCATGTGTTCTCTATAGACTTGTGGCCGAGTGAAACCGAAGAAAATAATTTGGAGATGAGGACATAAATATGAGATCGGTGTTAAAATAGGCGATTACACGCTTGTTCCGTGCGACTTCTAAATCATCAAATAAAGTTACGAGTGATCCGAGTTGTTGGTTTGATGTCTAGTCCCAATCCAAAATGGCCACTACAATCTCGCGTGAACACGCGATTCGCCGCGTAAAATAGAGGACAGTCGGCTTCCGTGAAGCACAGAGGTGGAGACAACATGCTCCGTGAGGCCTCGGTTGGTAAGGAGTAAGGGGGGCCGTGGGTAATGATACACCCTTTGCAGGTAAATTCTTGATAGTTTTTTGTGAGATAGAGGCGAGTTACGAACAGGTGTAATGTGCACGGGCGTTAGCCTGAATCATTGATTCAGGTCAAAACATAGACGCTGTGTGAATGGGTGAATGCAAATACCTGTAACGGACACTCGTACTGATGGTCGCTGTATATAGGTGTTCCGTTTGTTAAAAGTAGAATCTGGACGCATAACATCGGAACGCAGTAAATGCATAACAGATGATAAATGGAGTCTTTTAACAATAGTAAAATGACCACTACAATCTCGCGTGAACACGCGATTCGCCGCGCAATCTGAAATAGAGGACAGTCTGCTTCCGAGAAACATAGAGGTGGAGACAACATGCTCCGTGAGGCCTCGGTTAGTAAGGAGTAAGGGGGGCCGTGGGTAATGATACGCCCTTTACAGGTAAATTCTTGATAGTTTTATGGTCGATAGAGGCAAGTTACGAACAGGCGTAATGTGCACGGGCGTTAGCCTGAATCATTGACTCAAGTCGAAACATAGACGCTGTGTGAATGGGTGAATGCAAATACCAGTAATGGACACTCGGACTGATGGTCGCCGTTTGTTAAAAGTAGAATCTGGTCGCATAACATCGGAACGCAGTAAATCTATAACAGAGGATAAATGGAGTCTTTTAACGATAGTAAAATCACAATTTAGGTGAATTGAGGTCACAATGAGACCTACCTGTGCTTTTTAGATTCATACAATGACTGAAGGCTGAATCATATAGGAGGACTCATATTAGGAGCCTGTTCCTTTGTCCTTGAACCTCTAAGCTGGTAGGATACACTGTGGCTTATTGAGGGTAAATATGACCAAAAAGTGCGTGGATGATAGAATAGTTGACAAATAATAGTACAATAGAAGGTTTACGCAGTTTGTGTGTGTTTATTGTTGTTGACAGTCTTTTAGAATGGCGTTTCCAACTTAGGTGCTGTGGTGAATAGTCTGGCCCTGAAGAATTTGCCTAAAAATTAAGCATGGGCTGAAAATTCGTTCCGCTCTCGAAATTTGCAGATTTTTGGCAATTTCGCGATCTGCGCAAATTTGCCAAACAATCCGCAATTAGCAAGTTTGCGAATTTCTTTTTGCTTGTTCGCGCTTCAAAAATACAATCTCGTGCACGCTGCGTTTACTTAGCTTGATTCTGAGTTTGCCAAGTTGTTTTCCTTCCGCGAACAAGATGGCCGCGCCCAAAAACGAACGCATGAGTAAGTTTGCGGTAGCCGTGCCAAAAAAAACTCAGCGAACACACCGAAATAAAAAAATTTGCAAGTTTGCACAAATTCGCGGATTTTGCGGCCCGCGAATTCGCACGAATTCGCGGACCGAGAATTCGCAAATTTCGCCCATACTTACTAAAAATCCTTTGGCAAAGAAACATGTTGGCATTTGGTAATGGTGTGCATGTATAGCATCCTACCTTGTTTTAAATTTTATGGGTTTCACTAAGTAAAGAATAAAGTTGTTGCGATAAGAGTGAACCTTTCAATTGTAATCACTGTTTGCCACAACGTGGAGTGTGATTTGTTGTCCCTTCACTGCACTCACTTTCATTTTCTTTTTATTTCTTGACACTTTTTTCTTTGGGCAAAATGACCACCGATCTTGAGACAAATGGGCTTATCTGGTGAGTACCTGCCAGTTACCCTGTTGGTGGTGCGCCCGCGAGGGGTCATTTTGCCTTTTCACATTTTTTTCACAATACATGTCTGGGGTACTGAATGTATTAGGATTCTATTGAACATTTATCTCAGTTGTCCTAGATTTCTTTGAAACTGTCAACTAGGATAAGGGTTTTTTATGAAAGACAATTGAATTTGCGACAAACTAGAGTTGAGTGATGGTTATGTAGAAAACTACAAAGCTTCACATAAGTTGTAAACAGAAATCCACAAGAAGAGATTTCTGTTTTAGGAACCGGGTCATGTTGTTTAGATGACTTTTTGAGTGGAGGGCGACCCGTTGTTCCTTTTTCCATTTGTGCTCCTTGTTGAATGCAAGTTTGTTGACACCAAATCCTCCTTCAGGAAACTGGGACTTTGATATGGCATGCTAAATCCTGCAAGGCTCAAGGATGATATGTAAGAGAAACCCCGCTTCTTTCAAACACCAGCAGCTGTCCAGGACCTTTGAAAACAGTATTCCAACACTCAAACGCAACCTGTTTGCTCTATGCCCGAGAGCTATCTCCTGGACTCTAAGTCGAACACCAGTGTGGACCTATTGCCCTTGGGCTAGGATGGCTTTCTGCGGCCGCACTTCTGACTGGCTGAATTCCCCGCACTAGCACGGTGTTGGCATCCTTGCCCTGCTGCAAGACTCTGCGCTGGACACCTCCTCATTGTCCGATTGGACCCATTCCACACTGAATTGCATCTTGATTTGCAATTTTCCCCTAGGCTCCTGCCGAAACATTGACACTTCCCAGTTGTATACACACTAATCATCATTGTTTTTCTTTTGTAGTTTATCTGGAGATTCACTGGCGCTTACATTGCCCAGTGTGGGTGGTTGGAGGGATTTTGAGAAATTGTTTATGTCTAATATTGTTGTCTTCCAAGGCTAGCCAACTGACTTGTCTCCGATTAAAAAGCACAACTTCAATATTCATTGAACACTCACAGACAATACCCACACACACCCCTGAGTAAAAATATGTAAAATGAACACTATTGTTTGGGAACATTAGAGGTCTCAACAGCCCTGGCAAAATCAAGCAGGTCCTGTGATATCTCACACGTTATGCATCCAACTTACTCTCTAGCAGGAGTCCTATCTCCCCCCAGGCAGGTCCCATTCCTTCACATCCCAATGGGGGTCCCATTAATTCTTCTTGAGTTATAGCCCCTACTCCAGAGGGTCTGTATCTTAATTCATAAAAATGTCCCATTTCACCCAGCGAATGTGTTACTCAATGAACAAGGACGATACATGAAGGTAACTGGGACCCTGGTAGAAAGATTGACTCTTTTAGCAAATATATATGCACACAATATTGACTCTCATGATTTGTTTTGGACACTATACACACAAACTGCTAAATTAGACTTTTACCATCCTGTACTGGGGGCAATCTCAACCTTTTACTGAATGCATCTGGCAACTCAACAGCCGGCGCCCCAACTGGTAAACTGTGCTCCCTTCATGTCTTGCTAGACATCTGTCTGAAATTGACACTCTGCACTCCGAAGATACGAATCTAGTACTCTACGCTGTATACTCTTCTTCTTATTTTCCAGGTGCTGTCGCTTGACCTGACCGGCTCACGTCAGTAACATAACATATAACACAAACAAAGACTGTTTGAGAGCGACGCACTTTTCACAGGCCCCCGCGGGGTGCTCTATAAGCCACAGTAATACATAGTATCAAATGTTAATGTTTCAGAAACAATATTTGTAAAAATTCATTCAACCAAAACAATGTCCATATTCCTTTGCGTCAAAAAATACATCAAATGCAAATCATCTTGTTTAATGATAATTTTCTTTTCTTATACTTTGTTCTTCTGTCTTGTTGTACATTACTTCATGTACTTCCATTCATCTTTTCAGTAAATCCCAATGCATTTCAGTATAACAATACCTTCATCAGGGGAATACTGCAATCAAAATCAACACGGAAACAATAATCAGAATTGGGAATAAGGGAGCCCCAGACTCCACCTTTTGTGCGTATCACTTCTAATGCAAAACGAGTACCAGCTTAGCTTAGCTTTCACCAAAAGTGTCAAAAAGCCAAGTTTTTTTAAAAAAACACCACGTGACACGCTATATTCATGTCCAAAAGAATATGGTAAAAAACATGTACCTGACTCGATTTAATTCACGACTGTACTTTAACAAGTATGGTGTTCCTAAATGGTTAAAACAAGACGGTAACTATCTATATTGACCATTACTGAAAAACGCTAAGAGCAGAAACTGACTGCCGCCTACTTATATCGGTGAACGTTCTCCCATGTAATTCAGCGTCAATGTTGCCTGCCTTTCGTTCATGAACTGAAAAAAACACACACACGGTGCCATCAGTATCCCGCTCACGAGTCCTGTCATCTCCCCACCCTTAACCCGCATCTGTGCCTCTCGTTACCTCGCTGCCGGGAACTGGTTACTTCTCTCGTCGTCTTGCGTTCAAAGACGTGGTCTCTACACCATCCTTATAAGTTAACTGCAGTTTCCGCGTAAACACTAAAAACGGACTCTCTAGGCTAAGCATTGCAACGGGCGCCATTTCTAACTAGTCAATAGTGCGTGTGATAGAAGATTCAGGAGAATGGAGAAACAAATTGGACATATTAGAAAAAGGTGTACGTGAACAGCAGTAAAAATATGTGAAAGAATATAAACGGGATGCTAATGCATGCTTCTCTACTAAGTGAGTGCTGGTTATGACAAAGTTGCAATTCACACTGTCAATGATAATAACAATACATATTCTTGTTTACAGAAAACATGCAAATTCAATTTTGTCATTAAGTCCATTCGGGTCTAGCGTATTCAAACTACGAATCCAGTACGTCTCCCTTTGTGATAAGTGGCGATTGGTGTCAGCATGTACCTCCTGATCTATACTTTCTAACACTGTGAAACGCAGTTGTGGGATAGTATGCTGTCTCTCTTTCCAGTGCATTGCTAAATTGGATTTGGGATTGCTTGTTCTTATCAAGCTTTTATGCTCCGTTATGCGGATCTTAACCTTTCTTGTGGTTTTACCCACATATACCAGCCCGCAAGGGCATTTAATAGCGTAGACTACCATGCTAGTGTTGCAGTCTGACGTGTGTCTCAATTGTATGTGCTTGCCTGTTTGTGGATGTGTAAAAACATCCCCTATCAGTAATGTACCACAAGACAGAAGAACAAAGTATAAGAAAAGAAAATTATCATTAAACAAGATGATTTGCATTTGATGTATTTTTTGACGCAAAGGAATATGGACATTGTTTTGGTTGAATGAATTTTTACAAATATTGTTTCTGAAACATTAACATTTGATACTATGTATTACTGTGGCTTATAGAGCACCTCGCGGGGGCCTGTGAAAAGTGCGTCGCTTTCAAACAGTCTTTGTTTTTGCTAGACATCTGTACCACTTGTACTCTCCATGATGCCTGCTGTTTGAAGAGAGCCTCCTTCCTGGCTTACACCCACTTCTCTGTCCCTTATGCCACCTGGAACTGCATGATTACAATGGGCCTGTGGCTATAGATAGTCCATCACCTAACGTGCACTCTACCTGATCACGCCCCAGTATTTTGCCTCCTTCCATAGTCCCTTCGGAGGTACTTGTGACCGTCTGTGCCAATTTACCTCGATTGCTCTACAAGATGGGTTGTTTAGTTCCACCCTATAGGATTCAATCTTGGAATACATTGATCTAAATGAGGGCTCAGTGTCTATCCAGGCTACACAATGGGAGGCCTTTAAAGCCTACACTAGAAGCATTTGTGTTTCACAACAGTCTGGGTACTGCAAGAGATCCATAGGGATCTAACATGTATTGAAATCTCCCTCACCCAACTGGACCTTGAAACCCATCCAACTGCTACTCAAACACTTAAATGTAAAACACTGTTAGCAGAATACCGTGATTTGGCAGACCGTGAGGTCTTGTTCCTCTGGATGTATGCCGGAGCTCACAGATATGAGGAAGGGGAGGGACCTGGATACACATTGGCATGCCTACTGTGCCTCCCCAGGGACACCTGCTTTATCACAGAACTATACACTGACTCCAGTTCTCCATTAACTTCTATGGATGACATACTTGCCAACCTCCTTCGATATTATACCCTCCTTTACACTACTATGCTCTCCGGAGACCATTCGGCCCAAATGGTCTATCTCAATGAGGTGGCCATAGTGTGGCTTTCCAGAGGCCAGTAGCAACATTTATGTGAGCCCCTCACCCTTGAAGAGGTCACACAGGCAATTGATTATTTGGGGGTCAGTAAGGCTCCAGGACTAGATGGTTTTACAGGGGATTTTTACAAATGTTTTAAGCATATTCTGGCGCCACAGCTGATGGTTTTACAGGGGATTTTTACAAATGTTTTAAAGATATTCTGGCGCCACAGCTGCTAGTGATGTACAAGGTGTCCCTTGCTACTGGGTCCTCCAATCGACACTCCGTGAGGCAGGTATAACCTTCCTCCTCAAGCCGGGTAAAGACCCTCACTATTGCAGATTTCACCGCCCCTTGTAGCTATTGAACTTTGACAATAAGACACTTGACAAAGTATTATCCAACCGTTAGGTGTTACGTATAGACCAAATAATTTCCCCTTCACAATCTGGGTCTATCCCTCACCGCTCCACTTCCATAAATCTGCGTACAGTGTTTTCGTTCCTTAATAGCATTTTCCTGAACACATCAGCAGCTGTGGATAATAATCTGCCCCAGACCAATTATTGTGTCACTGTATGCATATGATATTCTTCTCTTTATCTCCCTGAGGAGAAGCTAGCTTCTATCCTTCGCAAGGTGGTGCGCTTTGAGAGCCAAATCTGGACTCCGATTAACTGGAACCAAATCTGAGCTCTTAACATTGATGGAAGCCATCCTTGGATTCCACTGAAGTGGTGCAACAACTTGGTCAAATACCTAGGAATCCACATACACCGTGACAAGGAACAGGTGGTTCGATTGAACTATGGTCCCACTTTCGACTGCCTGACCACTCCGGTGGAACATTGGATACGTCTTCTACTGTCCATTGTTGGGCACATCGATTTCATAAAATTGGTGGTTTCCCCCAAGTTTTATATTTCAGATACCTTTGAATAATTACGTTTTTGCTACCTTGGGGGGATATTGTTTGGCTCCACATTGGATGGGACAAACTAGTTCTGCTATATGAACGGAGAGTGTTTCAGGTACCTAACTTCCAGCAATACTATCTCAGAGTTCAGTGCTAATACGGACACCACTGGTTTCACGGAGATGTTAGATTTGCATGCACAAGACCAGATATTGACCTAGCCGCACCAGTGATGTTGGAAATTATATTGCTGAAGGGTCTCTCATTGGACCCTACTGACATACAACCACTGTCCACCACTTGCTGAGCTTGGCACAAATTACAACTTTTGTTGAAAGCCACATTGTTGTATTCCCCTTCCCTGGTCTTTGCCAACAACGTGACTCCCTCCCACTACAGAGACACTGATTAGATACATTTTGACACAGTAAAATATCCATACGTTCGGTGACTTTTTTTCCAATGGTCATGCCTTTTCCCGACAGTAGTAACAAAAACAGTGGGAAACCCAATATAGTTCTTTAAAAACTGAAGCTGAATATTTAAATAATCTCATTGATGATTGGATTTATTCTAAGTTGTGCTACTAATTTGAGCTCAGCTCTTAAATCACCAGTTGCAATTTAAACATGAGTAAGATTAATGAATGAAACCTGCAGGCACCATTACTCATTATTAGTTTCTTTTCCTTACAGTGGCACTTGCCTGATGTCTAAATTCCATCATTTATGTCTGTCCTTGCTACCCGTCAATGACCAAAAACTGACTGTTGTCAGCAAACTCGGTCAGTATCCCTGCCACCGCCACAAACTCATTCATTTTAAATTCCTACATTGTGCATACGTTACCCCGACTGACATTGATAGATATGCTGGCTCCAGATCCCCTAAATGCATAAGTGCCAAGACACAGATGCAAATTTTTACATATGACCTGGACTTGCAAATATATAGCGCCATACTTGGTAGAGATTTTTACCTGTCTGACTCAGATGGTGCAAACTAATATTAGCCTAGCCCCCCTTATGGCTTTACTGGATCACATACAGGGCCTTCCTAAGGCATCAGTTATTATATGGCAATACCTCTCTTGCTTTCCAGACACGAGATTGCCCTCCACAGGGGCGATAATCACTCCCAACCATTTCAAATTGGCTTGCAAGACTGACCCATGTTGATACTACCAGTTAGCTGTATGCCTCGCTCCAACCTCCCTCCTTCAGGCCTTAAGATATCTGGCAACATCTCTGTGCCAATTTGTTGTCCATGGCACATTCCACATTGCATACCCAAGTATACAGACCCCACCTTTCATTCGCGAGGGTCCATCCCACTATCTATAAGGGAATCTCCCCACTCCCATAGATACAATTGTTCTGACCTGCCTCCCCTCACCCCTCATTCTCCTCCTGGTTCCAAGGCACCCTAATGAGGTATAGGATAAGAGACAAGTGATTACATGTAATCACTGTGGTGCTGAATTTATTGCCAAGGATCGCCGGATTTTATCGCAGAGATAACGTGCTATTAGCAACGTTTATCTCTAAAGCGATAAAATATCCGGCGATGGCGGCGAAATGCGTGAATATAGTTGGGATTCCAGCGATATTTAGGCATTTACGCCAATAGGTTCTTAACCTGAATATTCAACCTCCATTGGCTATACAGGCTAAGAAGTGGTCTGAGCAGGCGTTAGCTTTTGGAGATATTCGTGCTAGGGCGAATATTTTCATCGCTACGCCTGCCTTGCTAATAGGCGATATCGTTGTTAGCGACTGCTTTCAGTCGCTAACAGTTTGGGTATGCCCACTTTGCATGTCATTAGCGATAAATATCGCTGACATGCAAAGTGGGCCCCAAACCGCTCGCTATCGCCTAAAAGCTGTCGCTAACTGCTGTTAGCGACAGCTTGCTCATAGGGCAATAAAATTGAATCTCACATTTGTTAGTGTTATACGTTCTAACTTGTGCAAAGTTTAATATGCTGCACATGCTTTATATTGCTAATATAATTTTGGATGGTCCTGATGTTGTATACGCCTCTATTATGCTATAAAATAAAACATAATGTAAAAAAATACCCTCTTGGAGCAAAATCCTCTGTGACATAGTGACACACTTAATGAGGTGGGCCACTTAAAGGTGGGACACAATAGGAATCTCGAGGCTGGGCAACTAGTTGTCATGCGGGTAGATGATCTCTTATGAAACAGTAAATAGCAATTACCAGCTAGCGGCCACAGAAAACTATAGATACCTCCAGATCAGACACGCTCTGCATTCTCGTATTTGCCATGGTACACACTTGGCAAAATCAATCCCCTTAGAGGACCAGCTGCTGCTAAACCCTCTAAACCCAAAAGCAGTGTCCCTAATGTACATAAAATACTTAATAACTCCCCAAATGTACTTCAGAAGTTAAAAACAAATTAGGAACTTGAAAGGAAGAGGAATGGTATGAGGCACTGCAGGCCCACATGAGTTTGCCATCAAGAACGGTTTTGGCATAGAGCAGTCCAGGGTCCCACACTTGTTGTATTACTCATGAGCACACCTATACAAAACGGGAAAATGCCCATCATAAGGTGTGACAGATGCTGTGGTCAACAAGACTATTTCATATCCTTTAGGAGTGCTCCCAGTTCCAGGGCTATTTGAGGGCAATAGAGAGAGTGCTGACATAGGTGATGGACTGCTAAATTGTTTGTGCTCAACATCTGTGGAGATGACATGACACCTAAATACACAAAACAGTGGTTGTAACTGGGCCTGGCAGTACCGAAGTGAAACATTGAATGGGGAAGTGGGTTTGAAATTCACCTTCTGCCACTTACTGGACACAAGACATGGACTGGTGTATGATGACTGAAACAGTAGTAAATGTAGGAAGTGGCTGCCCTAAAAATGGCAAAAGATATTGGAGGCATGGAGGACTTACCAGGGCATTCAAGAAAGTGAATAGCACATCTCTAATACCAGTTCGTATTATGCTTGTATCTGGGGTGGGTAACAGGGGTAGGGAGAAAGTATACTATACCCCTTGGTGGGCAGACAATGGTGCATCACAACTAGAATCTGCAGGTATGATGGTGATATTTGTTAATGCATTTATTTTTTAACAGAAAAACCCAATGAAAGAGTTAAAAAAAATATTGACTACCTGGCTATTTTGTACTTTATCGATATGCAAACCAACGTAACAACAAGATTAAATAGTGGCTAGGAATTGGGGGTACATTTATAAACATGTTGAAACACAGGATAGATATTCCTCAGTTTAACTTCACATGACTCTCGAGGTAGAGCAATATATTACAATAGCATGCATTTGCCCATAATGGTTGCCTGTATTACCTACTGACGGTCGCCAGTAGGTAGGTATAGTTAGGACCTAGTTTCCATAGGAAATCCACAACATTCTATTTGGAATAACTTTGGCGCTGGTAGACGAATCTTCGTGAATTTCTCCTAGAAAATGGTCTGCTAGATTCCGCTCCTTCCCTGAAAGTTTCGGGGTGAATTGTCAAGTGGGGGCCGAGAAAAAAGGGATGTCCCAAAATGTGTTTTCCCTAAGCAATTTTCCATAGGTACCTTAAGCCAGGGCTACAGCCCGAACGGCTGAACGGAATTACACCAAATTTGGCAGAGAGGTAGAGTTCAGTTCACAGATTGTGCTTTTTGTTAAATGGTGTAAATCTGTTCAGTAGTTTCTGAGAAAGTAAAATCATGGAGATATCTAAAAACAGAGTTCTACACACGTACGGAGTTCCGTTCAATTACGAGCACGAGCTGCATGCTGACTGGCTGTCAACTGTCCAGACCCTCCAGGATTTCGCAATTTTGCGTTTTCGCGGTTTGCCGCAAAATCGGCACTTTTGTAAAAATGCCGCGATTTTTACAAAAGTGCCTGCGAAATCGGCACTTTTGTAAAAATGCCGCGATTTTTACAAAAGTGCCTGCGAAATCCAGACATCCAGACCTCCCCACCCGTCAAAGGTGCTTGTGCAAAGCTCCTGTACCCTTCTGCACAGACCCTCTCCATGCGGCACGTGCCAATTCTGATAGACATCAAAAGGGACATGTGATGAATGATGTCACAACAGGTGTCAAAAGCAAAACAAACATCCTCAAACAAAGGAATGCCAATTGTTGGTGAGTTGTATAGATGCTGGCCTTATTGAAGAAGATTGTGTTTACTTAGGATGCCGCCTTTAAAAAGAGAGATCGTACCTTGTAAACTCACACTCTCCTAGTTTTTCAATACTTTTCTCATCTTGTATAGGTATTTATTTTTTAGAATCTGCACTCACTTAATGTTCACTCTCTCGGGTCACATGCCTGATGAAGTTCACACAGTTCCCTATTCGTGGCAGCCGGAAGGCGAGCTTTTAGCCTCCGTATTCATTTAGGACAAGTGACACATTTCCGGTGATTGCACTCATCTCAGCATGCAGTCCGCGCTCGCTGCACTGCAGCGTAGATTCGGGCTTGATTGGTATTTTGCACTTTGGAGAAGGGCTGGTGCCAGTATCGCTGCCGGTCCGTGAATCATGAATTATGGCCCAAAGTGGGAAAGATGGGAGCAATTATCAACAAGCAGCACTGACAAGAGACTGAACGATCTCCCTGTCAAGTTTAGGTCAGTTATAATGCACTTGTCTTGGGCCCATGCATTTCATGCGTTTCAAGGCATTTAACAGGAGACGGTGTACGGCAGGCGCGTGGTCATTATGCTGCCTTCTAGCCCACATGTTCGAAAGAGGTGTTCAGTGCTTTAACATTCTAGCAAACAAGTCACACGTGGTTTCCAAATAATTCACAATTTTTTTATCAGATCTTCTGGACTGCAATGGCGAAAATTGCATTTCTTTCAAATTGCAATTTGGAATTGCTATCACTCTCCTATAATGTATTAGAAATTCAGTTAGTATTTTGTCTCACCAGCAGAATTTCTCATGATTTTTTTATTTGACTTACAGTTTGAATGTCTAGAAACTAGTAAGTGGCTTTGTGCCAGACTGGGGACAATTAAGGACACCCGTCCTCGTTCACATGATCACTGAGGCTACAGGGAGCTCTTAATTCAAGCACCCACATGGGTCGGTAATGCAGGGCTCCAGCCCCTTAATTCAGGCAGAACATGCAGGGCAAAAGCTCCTTCTCCCATATCCAGAAGAATCTCACCAAGATATCAAATCCAATTCAATTTCAGGGTTGGTGTCACAAGATTCCCATGCTGGAACCAGTAATGCCTGTAGGGAGGTGCAACTGGTCCCGTCGCACCGGGCACCAAGGTCAAAGGGGAGCCCTCTGCATGACAGACTGGAGAACTTTGTGTGCCTGACATTTTTGAGGGAACAACTCCCTCCATGCGGCACTGGATTCAGGACAGCGTGTTCCCCTGTATCAGCGGGATTACGTATACAGAGATGTCATCCCCAGGGCCCAGCCGGTCATTGAATATCAGCTAGCATAGCTTCATGTTGTTAAATAACTTTAAAAAACTAAGATATCTGTGTTTGTTGTAGGAAAAACTGCCAAATAAAATGCCGCTAAATTGCTGCTACATTTCGATATTTGTGCCGCTGAATTTCCATTTTTGTGCCGCTAAATTTGCTAATCCATGCCGCTATATCCTGGGGGGTCTGACTGTCTGTCAACACTCCAAACCAGGAAGTGTTGGCAGCCATCTTGTGCGAGGCACAAGAAAACTGAAAAACAAGTGCGCAAAAGACGCAAAGTGGGCAGGGTATACGTACCCTGCCGATCCCGCCCAAAAAATTAAGGCACCACTGCCTTTTTACACCTCACTGCAACGAAGCCCCCTGGCACGTTTGCAGAGGGGGAACTAATTCCCCTTGCATACTGGGGGTCCCTGGAGGCCAAGTAGCCCACCAAGAACCTCCAGTATGCACCAGGGGGCTGCCTTGCAGAGACGTGTAAAGAGGCCATGCCCCTTTTTACACCTCACTGCAACGAAGCCCCCTGGCGCGTTTGCAGAGGGGGAATAACTCCCCTTGAATACTGGGGGTCCCTGGGGGCCAAGTAGTCCAACAAGAACCTCCACTAAGCGCCAGGGGGCTGCCTTGCAGAGACGTGTAAAGAGGCCACGCCCCTTTTTACACCTCTCTGCAATGCAGCCCCCTGGCACATATTGGAGGTTCCTGGTGGGCTAGTTGGGCCCCCAGGACCCCCAGTATTCAAGAGGAATTAGTTCCCCCTCTGCAAACGAACCAGTGGGCTGCCTTGCAGAGACGTGTAAAGAGGCCAAGCCCCTTTTGACACCTCACTGCAACGAAGCCCCCTGGCGCGTTTGCAGAGGGGGAACTAATTCCCCTTGCATACTGGTGGTCCCTGGGGGCAATCTAGCCCACCAGGAACCTCCAGTATTCGCCAGGGGGCGCGTTTGCAGAGTGGTGCCTTAATGTGTTTTTTTGGGGATTGGCAGGGTACTCATACCCTATGCGTATCCCTGGATTTTGTGAACAAAAAAAAATTGTTGGCCTTGGGTGTCCTTGTGGGACATCCCTGAGCAGGCCTAGGGGGTCAGTAACCTCCAGTATGCGCCAGGGGGCTACCTTGCAAGACATGTTAAGAGGCCATGCCCCTTTTTACACCTATCTGCAACTCAGCCCCCTGGCGCATACTGGAGGTTCTTGGTGGGCTAGTTGGCCCCCAGGGACCCCCAGTATCCAAGGGGAATTAGTTCCCCCTTTGCAAACGTGCCAGGGGGCTGCCTTGCAGAGACGTGTAAAGAGGCCATGCCCCTTTTCACACCTCTCTGCAATGCAGCCCCCTGACGCATACTGGAGGTTCCTGGTGGGCTACTTGGCCCCCAGGTACACCCTGTATTCAAGGGGAATTAGTTCCCCCTCTGCAAACGCTCCAGGGGGCTGCCTTGCAGAGATGTGTAAAGAGGCCACACCCCTTTTTACACCTCTCTGCAACGCAGCCCCCTGGTGCGTTTGCAGAGGGGGAACTAATTCCCCTTGCATACTGGTGGTCCCGGGGGGCCAACTAGCCCACCAGGAACCTCCAGTATGTGCCATGGGGCTGTGTTGCCGAAAGGTGTAATGAGGCCCCGTCCCTTTTCTCACCTCTCTGCAAGGCAGCCCCCTGTTGCGTTTGCAGCGGGGGAACAAATTCCCATTGAATACTGGGGGTCCCTGGGGGCCAACTAGCCCACCAGGAACCTCCAGTATGCGCCAGGGGGCGCGTTTGCAGAGTGGTGCCTTAATATGTTTTTTTTGGGATTGGCAGGGTACTCACACCATATGCGTATCCCTGGATTTTGTAAAAAAAAAACAATAATTGGGAGGGCCTTGGGGGTCGTTGTGGGACCCCCTGAGCAGGCCTAGGGGGTCAGTAACCTCCAGTATGCGCCAGGGGGCTGCCTTGTAAGACGTGTTAAGAGGCCACGCCCCTTTTTACACCTATCTGCAACTCAGCACCCTGGCGCACACTGGAGGTTCCTGGTGGGATAGTTGGCCCCCAGGGACCCCCAGTATGCAAGGGGAATTAGTTCCCCCTCTGGAAATGCGCCAGGGGGCTGCCTTGCAGAGAGGTGCCAAAAGGGGCGTGACCTCAGAATAACTCTCTGCAATAAAGGCCCCTGGTGCATACTGGAGGTTCCTGGTGGGCTAGTTGTCCCCCAGGGACCCCCAGTATTCAAGGGGAATTAGTTCCCCCTCTGCAAACACGCCAGTGGGCTGCCTTGCAGAGAGTTGTAAAAAGGGGCGTGGCCTCATTACACCTCTCTGCAATGCAGCCCCCTTGCGCATACTGGAGGTTCCTGGTGGGCTAGTTGGCCCTCAGGGACCCCCAGTATGCAAGGAGAATTAGTTCCACCTCTGCAAACACGCCAGGGGCTGCATTTCAGAGAGGTGTAAAAAGGGGCATGGCCTCATTACACCTCTCTGCAACGCAGCCCCCTGGTGCATACTGGAGGTTCCTGGTGGGCTAGTTGTCCCCCAGGGACCCCCAGTATTCAAGGGGAATTAGTTCCCCCTCTGCAAACACGCCAGTGGGCTGCCTTGCAGAGAGATGTAAAAAGGGGCGTGGCCTCATTACACCTCTCTGCAATGCAGCCCCCTGGCGCATACTGGAGGTTCCTGGCGGGCTAGTTGGCCCTCAGGGACCCCCAGTATGCAAGGAGAATTAGTTCCACCTCTGCAAACAAGCCAGGGGCTGCATTTCAGAGAGGTGTAAAAAGGGGCATGGCCTCATTACACCTCTCTGCAACGCAGCCCCCTGGTGCATACTGGAGGTTCCTGGTGGGCTAGTTGGCCCCAGGGACCCCCAGTATGCAAGGGGAATTAGTTCCCCCTCTGCAAACGCACCAGGGGGCTGCCTTGCAGAGAGGTGTAAAAAGGGGCTGGCCTCAGAACACCTCTCTGCAATGCAGCCCCCTGGCGCATACTGGAGGTTCCTGGTGGGCTAGTTGGCCTTCAGGGACCCCCAGTATGCAAGGGGAATTAGTTCCCCCTCTGCAAACGTGCAAGGGGGCTGCCTTGCAGAGAGGTGTAAAAAGGGGCAAGGCCTCAGAACACCTCTCTGCAATGCAGCACCCTGGCACTTACTGGAGGTTCCTGGTGGGCTAGATGGCCCCCAGGGACCCCCAGCATGTAAGGGGAATTAGTTCACCCTCTGCAAACGCGCCAGGGGGCTGCGTGGAAGAGAGGTGTAATGAGGCCACGTCCCATTTTACACCTCTCTTCAACGCATCCCCCTGGCGAATAATGGAGGTTCATGGTGGGTTAGTTGGCCCCCAGGGACCCCCAGTATGCAGGGGGACTTAATCCCCCAACTTAGAACGCATTACTGGGCACATTTGCACATTGGTGAGGGTAGTGGGCGGGGCTTGAGGTGATATGAGTGCAAACATGCCCTGTGGTGCGTTTTAAGTTAGGGAATTAATTCCTCTTCAATCCAGAGGTCCTCTAGGGGCCAACTAGTCCATTAGGTACCTCCAGTAAGCGTGGCAGAGTGTTGTAAAAAGGGGGCGTGCCCTCTGAACACCTCTCCGCAACGCAGCTCCCTGGCGCATACTGGCGGTACCTGGTAGGCTAGTTGGCTCACAGGGGACCTCAGGATTAAAGAGGAATTAATTCCCCAATCTAAAACGCACCACAGGGTGTGTTTGTACACATGTCACCTCAGGCCCCGCCCCCTTCCTTCACTATTGAGCGAAATATTCCTCTAAAATCAGACGAACTACGAATTCTGATTTACTCACCTGTTATCATGAGAGACGTCAGTGCTGCATCTTTGAGCCTAGTACGGACCCTGAAAAGTAATTCTAATCGTAGTTACAGTAACTTGAATTTGCTTCCATAGGCTAACATTGACTGCTTTCACTTGAAAAATGTTCTAAGTGTGGAGTTTTGGAACTTTAAAAAATTCCTCTAAAATCAACCAAACTACGTATTACGATTTACTCACCTGTTATCAGGAGAGACCTCAGTGCTGCATCTTTCAGGTCACTACTGTTCCTGAAAAGTAATTTTAACCATACTTACCAGTAACTTGAATGTCCTTCCTTAGGATATGATTGCCTGCTATATATATATATTAATTAAAAAAATATAAAATAAAATAAATAATATTAAAATTTCAATATTTTGAAAACATGTTTTTAAAATTTATATTACAAATATGTAATATAATTTAAAAAATAAAATATCTAAAAATACATACTTTAAAACAATGTAGTAAATCAGTATAAAAAAATATAACAATTAAACCTTTGAAATTCACTGAAAAACCATAGGTTTCAGCCACGTTATAGTTAGGAATTAGCATCTAAAAAACCTCGCAAATTCACTGAAAAAAACATAGGTTTCACACACGTTATAGTTAGGAATTAGCATTTAAAAAACCTTAGAAATTCACTGAAAAAACCATAGGTTACACACGTTATAGTTAGCTGGAGATTGTGGAATTACTGAATAGGATGTTGTAACTGGTATTAGTATCTCAATTTTTTTGAAAATTTTTGTTTCTATTTTTGAATGTGTGTATCAAAGGTTATATTATGCTGAGAGGAGGTCTGCCAATATTTCACAAGGATGATGTCATCAGTGATGTCATCAGTGATGTCATTTGAGATGTCATCAGTGATGTCATGAGTGCTGTCACTGACCATGTCATGAGTGATGTAATATGTGACGTCATCAGCAGTGCATTGCAGGCGCGCGAGTTATAGTTAGCTGAACTAACTATAACAGGGGAATTTCAATGTTTTGTATGAGTGAAATGTCCAGCTAACTATAACATGTGTGAAACCTATGGTTTTTTCAGTGAATATTAAGTATATTTGTGAAGGGCATTGGGGACCAGGAGTAATTCTGGCACTATGCATTTATCTACTCACTCTCAGCACATATGTGTTTCTAAGGTATAATGTTTTTATGAGTGGTGAACTGTAAGGTAATAAGCCCATATAGGGCGTAATACATTTATGTCAGCTTGGTCTATTGATGTATGATACGTAGTTAGGTAGATAGCCCATACAGGGCACAATGTCATTTTTTTTTAATTGAATAATCTTTAACATGCATTACCGATCAGTATCTATTTTAACATGTTTTAGGGATGTGTATTGTTACACCATCATTAGCCAATACAGGGTGCTAATAATTTTGGTGAATTAATTCACAGGCCTACTGAGACCATGGGTCCCATGAAAATATCAATATTATTGATAATACTGAAGTACAAATGATTATTATGTATTGGGTTGATTTACCAATATGATCGAGATTGCCAAGTTGAGTCATGTTATATTATGGCGTGCTAGAAATGTGCGCTGCAGGGCATACCTGTTAGTCCTTCATTGATGTTTATAATTGAGGAGAGGAGTTGGCTAGGGCGCTCGACCTCGCACCTGGGGATCTGGGTTCGAGTCTCGGTAACAACGCCAAACATCCTGTGATTCTGGATAAATCAGTTAATATCCCCGGCCCTAACAAAAATGAATGTGTGTCCTCATGTAACGTATGAAGGATTCAAAATTAAAAAAACAGGCTATACTTACCAATAGCCCATATACCTTTATCATTAATAATAATTCAGTTGGCAATGGAGAAGATTCAATCGTTTATTCATCAAATACAAGCCCTGACAGGGGAGCCTCAGTCTGCACAGTCCTCAGAGGTGCGCAGAGGAGACTGACTACATGTTCAAGATACAAAGCATATATACGTTTCATAGGTTCCCAATCACACCCTACAAGGAAAAATACAGCTTGTCAGTAAGCCAAGAGGAATACCCATATAAGGCACAACTGCTTTGTTGGTAGCCTAGGCCTAAGCTATTCCGGGGGCAGGTCAGTAAGGTGCCTCCCTTTCTATCTGTAGCCCGGGGAGTACAGGAACAGGCTCTGCTAGAATGTGCGCATCCCACAAGAGGGGCAGGTGTGACCTTGGGTTTCCTCAAGCTGCAAGCTAGCAAATATAATAGGCAGCTCAACTGGCTGTGGTTTCGAACAGAGAGCGGAACCACGTGATTTCAGGGAAGCAGTACTAGCACACAGAGAAACGAAACAAAATGGCTTCAGTAATACCAATAGGAGCAAACAATCAGAAAAGTGAATCGTTGGTGATTATAATAGTAACATAAACTCTAACGGCACGAATATACTAACACAGGGTTATATTTATATAGTTAGGCCAATAATACATATATATCGAAATTTTGATCCCAACAGACGGCCCTTTTGGCCTACTATAGCCAATATAACTAAATTCATTCTACGAAAACTCCCTCATCTATCTGCATAAGATCCAACACCTCCTTTTGAATAATTTGTTTCTCAGTTTTAGCTTGACGGGAAAAGGTCAAGGCAGACGTTATCCGTGCTGCACAGAACGAGCAGCAAGTCGGGCCACAGTGGAGACATAGGCAGCAAGTAAATATTACTCCGAAAGCTCCAGCAAGTATCATAAATATTTTCCAACCCCAAGTAGCTAGGAGACCCCAAAACCACCCACTAAGGGACCAGGTACCGTTATCCACATGTGCTTCACTGGCTAGCTGGTGTAGTTTTTGTATAGCCAGATGAGATAACAGCTTCCTGCCCATCCCCTTGGGAGCCATGTATACGCATTCCCACCACATACGAAATATACATCTAGGGGAGTAATCATAGGTGGGGTACTATATACCTGTAAAGTGTAAGTATAATTACTTCTGCTCTTTCCTACCTTAACATGGCCCTGTCCTTGTATACAAAAGGGAGAGGTAGTATTAACAATGGGGATTGGTAATGCTTTGTCATTCGTAACATTCCGCTCTTTAAAATGCTGAAAATACATAGTATCATCAAAGAGTTCGAAATGCTGCATGTCCTCCTGTAACCACGTACTATTCTTATAATCTGTATACACATTCATGCAAGCATTGGGGTCCAAAGAGCCCTCTCCCTCATTTCCCACAGCATCAAATCCTTGATGTTGTTCTATATACTTCAAAATCGCCTCGTAATCTTTTTCACTATAACATTTTGGCTCAGCTACATAGTGTGAATACATCAAAGACAGTAATTGGAACCAGGCTTCACAGCTAGATAAATAAGACATTGGTAAGGAAATGAATATTTCATGCTGATGCATGACTGAGGGAAGTAACCCACATACCCAACAATTTGTTTTTGTTTGTAGTGCTGTGAGTCTGATGCAACATTTCAATAAAAGCGTTTTTCATATAGGTTTCCCTATGTCTTGCCTTATGAGGGGGTAAAGAATAAAAGAGATGTTCTTCCGGGGCAACAGTGGTTCCTAACAGTTTCTGTACAGGGTGCTGAAATTCTAAGTACACAAATACACACATCAATATTACTGTAATAGTGACAATAAAAGCAACAAAGGCCACCTTCACTCTGGTGGTCCATCCGGAAAATAAATGCACATTATCTACATATCGCCGAGAAGCCAATGGTCGTTCATCCTCCATTGCAAATCGAGCAAAGGGAAACATGCTCTCTAAAGTCCAATTCTAACTCGGTCCCTCTCTATAAGTCCAATTCTAACTTTGTATCCACAAAGCACGCACGCCACCAGAGGGGTTCTTCTCCCCTGTGTCCGTTTAGAGCCTCACAGGTAGACTCCTGTCATCCATTGAAAAAGAAAAGAACAAAGAACAACTTCCTTCTTCCCGCAGTACAACCGCAGCCCTTAACTCAGTCTTTCTTTCTGAACAGAGCTATTCAGTACAGTGTTTCAAGCTCTCAACGGGTTCAGTTTGAGTTTAAAAAATGAGTTTGAGTTTAAAATATTTGTATATTGTATAGCGCACTTTCACCAGCGGTTTCATGGCGCTGCATTAGACAGATCTCCGATGTGGGAGTAGGGGAACAGAAGAGGAGGGGGGAACACCAGGTTGTTTAGTTAAAACCTTTGGCAAATAGATGGGCTTTAAGTTTCCTCCGAAATTGGGTGTACAGGGTTGTAGATCTGAGCTCGAGAAGAAGGGAGTTCCACAGAAGTGGGGCAAGAGGAGCGAACTTTGATCCACCCCATTTCTTTCTCCGAAAACGGGGGGCTGATAGCAGGAATTGCGAGGAGGAGCGCAATTCTCTGGTTGGGACATAGGGAACAATTTCAGATGTTATAAAGGCCGGAGTCGCGCCCAGTCTAGCTTGAAAGGTGATGGAGGCAAGTTTAAACTGGACGCGTTCACGGACTGGGAGCCATGTAGAGATCTGAGAAGGGGAGTTACAGGGTGAAATTTCGAGAGATTGAACACTAATCGTGCCGCCTGGTTTTGGAATAATTGCAACCGCCATAAGCTATATGCAGGGATCCCTGCATATAGGGCGTTGCCATAATCCAGGCGGGAGATGACCATTGCCAAAATGATCAGTTTCAAGGCCTCGAAGGTAAAGAAGCGAGATACCTTGCGGATGGTGCGGAGTGACAGGAAGGAGGAGGATACCACGGAACTGACCTGGGAGTGAAGGGTAAGCTGAGAATTGAGTTTGATACCTAGGGTTTTAACTGAGGTAGAGGGAACCGGGGGGGGAGCCTAGGGAAGGGGGCCAGAAGAGTGAGGACCAAGGACTGGAGCAACCACCTGTTAACACCAGCTCGGTCTTATCCGGGTTAAGTTTCAGGTGGTTGTAATTCATCCAGTCCTGGATAAAAATCATAATAGACTGGAAGTTTGAGATGGAAGTAGGGGAAGAAGACAGGTTGAAAACAAGTTGGAGGTCGTCAGCATAATTGTATATGCTGACGTCCATTTGTTGTAGTGAAAAAATGAGAGGGGCAATATAAAGGTTAAACAGAAGAGGTGAGAGGGAGGAACCTTGGGGGACCCCGCACTGAACTTTCTGGAAGTCCGCAGAAAACTCACCCAGGCGAACAGCCTGGGTGCGGTCCCTCAGGAAGGAGGATAGCCACACCAAAGCGGAACCTCCGATCCCCGCCGCCTTGACACGGGAGAGTAAGATGGTATGATCTACCGTGTCAAAGGCGGCTGATAGATCGAGGAGAACCAAGGCCTGGGTCTGGTTGGTATCCATTCCCTCCCTGAGGTTGTCAAGGACCGAGAGAACTACGGACTCCGTAGAGTGTGCGGGGCGGAAACCGGCCTGGCGGGGGTCGAGGATCCCATACTCCTCCACAAAGGTGCTCATAGACCTGGTGACATGGCGTTCGAGCAACTTCGCCAGAAATGGTAGGAGGGAGATAGGGCGGTAGTTGGCGGGGATCGATGGATCAGCGCCAGGTTTTTTTAAGATGGGGACGATAACATCGGTTTTCAGTGGATTGGCAACAACACCCTGGGAAAGTGAACTGTTAAGGAAGTGGAGGAGGGGGTCTGGACAGGTTGTATAGATGTGGCAAAGGATGTGTGCAGGGCAAGTGTCCAGTGGGGATCCGGATTTAACAAGAGGAATTATTGAGGCCAGGGAGTCTTTAGTCAGGGGGGGAAAAGCATCGAGTTGTCCTTTGGGTGGGGGGTACTGAGGGTCAACAAAAGTTGGGGAGGGAGAGTGGATGTTGGCTTTAATAGTAGCAATCTTCTCGATAAAGAATTTATTCAAGGAGTGGCAAAGGTCCTCGGACGGGGAGGGCTTGAGAGATGTCCTGTCAGAAAAAGCCAAGTTGTGGACAATCAAGAAGATTTCCCTCGGTTTATTCTCAGCTGCAAGGATCTTTGCAGAAAAATAGGCCGTTTTTGCAGCCAGGATGGCGTTCTTATATCAAGCAAGGAGAGTAGTAAACTCAATTCTAAGTGAGGGGGAGTAGTTCCTCCTCCAGGCACGCTCGGCGCGGCGTACTGCAAGTTTGGTGGTTTTTAGGTCCTCATTAAACCATAAGTTGGCATCTTTCTCCCGTTTAGAGGACACCTGCTTCAACGGGGCGATTGAATCGCAGCTAGAGGAGAGCCAATGTTCAATGGCAGCGGCCTGAGAAAGGGTGGAAAGGCCTTGTAGGGTAGGGTAGGAAGAGGCTAATGCCGCGGATAGATTCTCTGGATCCACTCGGCTCCATGAGCGGACCCAAACATTCTTTGGAAGAGGGGGCCTGGTAAAGGGGTTGATGGGAAGGGTGAACGAGATCAAGTGATGGTCGGACCAAGTGCATGGCGAGATGGTCAGAGAGTCTATAGGGAAGTTCAAGGACCAGATCTGGTCTAAAATGTGTCCTTTGACTGAGTGGGGGAATGAACATGTGATACAAAGTTAAGGGATAGGAGTGTCTCTGAGAATTCCCTAGAGGAAGGGCATTCTGCAGGGTCTGAAGGCCAAAAGTTAAAGTCTCCCAGTAATAGGATGGAGGAGTTATTGACCGACAGTGTGGAAATTACCTCCTGAAAATCGGGGAGGAAGGATAAGGGTGAAAGAGGGGGCCGGTAAGTGAGGACACAGGTGAGAGGAGGAGTGATAGAAGTAGTGCGAATGGCTAGGTACTCGGTTGTAGCGATATCTGGCAGGGGTAGACATTGGAAGGGGAGGTCGGACCGGGCGATCACTGCTACGCCGCCTCCATTTCTGCCATTGGAACGATCTGCTTGGAGAGCATAGTATGGGACAGGAAGGGTGGCCAGTAGGGTAGGAAGAGAATCCTCGCAGAACCAAGTCTCTGTTAAAAAGAGGAGATCGGGTGCGTGGAGGTCTAGTAGTACCGACAGTTCGTGTGAGTGGGCTACTGCTGACCGGGTGTTAAGGTAAAAGGCCGAGAGAGTTCTAGGTGAGACTGGGCTGTCGTCCTCTCTGGGAGGGTGGGAGGAAATGGGGGGAGCGAGAAGGTTGGGGGATGAAGGGGCGGGTGAAAGATCGTGTGTAGATATGAGAGAGCAAGTAGAGGCAGGGAGAGGTCAGGGGCCCTGAAGACTGCGGAGTTGAGTGGCGGAGTAAGAGATTATTTGAGCAGAGTGGCATGCCCCTAGCCCCGGTCAGCCGGGGACGGGCGCAGACGGGCTTGCCTTAGGCGCGCCTTTGGCGCGCAAACGGCGCTCCCGCTGCGCTCGTCCGCTGCGCTTCCGGTGGATGCACATGATATGTCCTGGAGAGGGGGAGGGAGGGTGAACGTGGCCTACAAAAGGGCATGGCCTCTCTCGGGCCGGGAATGGCGTGTCTGTTTGGCGGCGCGGCAGCGCTAGGATCCGCTGTGCGTGCCAGGGACAGAGGAAGTGCTCCCACTAGCTGGTGAGTGGTTTTAAAATCAAGTTTTACTCAGTGACACAAACAATTTAAAAATAAATCGAGCGCAAGTGCGCCTCCCGGCTTCCGCCTCAGGAGGGTGTAGCAATCTGTCTGCAGTCGCTTGTAATCAGCGGCTATTTAAGTCGGCGGTGGGCGTGGCCTAAAAAGGGGCGTGGCCTCTCTCGGGCCGGGAATGGCATGTCTGTTTGGCGGCGCGGCAGCGCTAGGATCCGCTGTGCGTGCCAGGGACAGAGGAAGTGCTCCCACTAGCTGGTGAGTGGTTTTAAAATCAAGTTTTACTCAGTGACACAAACAATTTAAAAATAAATCGAGCGCAAGTGCGCCTCCCGGCTTCCGCCTCAGGAGGGTGTAGCAATCTGTCTGCAGTCGCTTGTAATCAGCGGCTATTTAAGTCGGCGGTGAGCGTGGCCTAAAAAGGGGCGTGGCCTCTCTCGTGCCGGGAATGGCGTGTCTGTTTGGCGGCGCGGCAGCGTTAGGATCCGCTGTGCGTGCCAGGGACAGAGGAAGTGCTCCCACTAGCTGGTGAGTGGTTTTAAAATCAAGTTTTACTCAGCCCAGTGTCTCGCTCAGTACCCAAGTATTTCTAGCCGATGTTTCTCAACTCAAGTCTTTCTCTAGCTCCTACCATGAGGATCTGGGGTACCGCACTGTTTTCGGGGCCGCAGGTTGTATTTACAATGATTAGGCTGCTCCTGGTCAGAAAACAATTCTGTAGCAAGGACATCAGATGCATTCGAACCCTGTGATGCACCAGAAACAACTGCCTCCTTTGGTTGAGCCACCACCCTTTCACCTGCAGGCAATGCTTCACTCTCCTGCCCCACTTCTTGGGCGTCTGAAAAGGGCACAAAGCTTGGTAACAACTCTCCTTCTTGGCTCGGAATTCCTTCGCGGTTTCTCAAATCAAAGGGAAAAGGAAGCGGGAGGCGTTTCAGATGGCTCACATGGATCCAGTGTTTATGTCCGTGCACCTTCACTGCTGACCTTGAAGCAAGTATAATCTGGAAGGGGTCGGACCACTTCGGTTCCAGACTCGATTTCCGTTGGTAGTTCCTCACCAGAACCCACTGGCCCAGTTCCAGTCGATATCCAGGACCCTCTGGTAGCGGCCGCAATGTCTCGGATACCTGTTGATGAATAGAACGCAGGTCTTTAGTCAAAGCATACAAATAGTCCGTCATCAGAGGATAATCAATATCTCTAAAAGACCTGCGCCTCGGAACTCCCCACACATTGGCCGGGCGGCCAAAGATTACCTCATAAGGTGATTAACCCGTTCTTGTGTGGGGTGCTGTTCTCAGGGACAATAATGCTAGAGGGAGTGCATCAGGCCAATTTAATCCCGTACTTGCACAAATTTTGGCCATTTTGAGTTTCAAGATGCCATTATATTTCTCGACTAGACCAGCTGACTGGGGGTGCCTGGCCGCATGAAACTTCTGCTTAATTTGTAAACCATCACAAACACTTTGAACCAATAGGGAGTTAAAGTGTGTCACGTTATCAGACCAGATGACTCGGGGCAAACAATACCGGGGAAAATATTCCTTAACCAAAGCTTTGGCAGTCGCAACCGCAGTGGCTTCCGTGGGGTAGGCTTCAACCCATTTACTGAAAGCGCAAACCACCACCAACACATATTTCAAATTATTTACTCGTTCCATCTGTATATAGTCAATCTGTATAACTTCAAATGGCAGGGATGGTGGTGCAAAATGTCCACTTAGGACAGATTCTCTACCTCCTGGGTTGTAACGCAAACATATAGGGCAATACTTAACCAAATGTACTGCAGTTTTGGGAATATTTGGATTATTCCAGACTGGATCTAACATTGCACAAATGCCCTTTGCTCCTATGTGAGCTGGTCCATGAGCCATGGATACCACAGCGTATACCAATGAATTAGGGAGAAACCAACGCTGCTTCTCAGTTCGATCTATCCAACATTCATTCTTATCTAGTTTTCCCACTTCCTGTTCCCACCTTTTTGCCTCATCTATGGTAGCTTCTTTTTGCAACTCTTTTACACTTTCAATGGTATTGTCAAACACAGATGTTTCCGCCACCCACCGAGCCGAAGCATTAGGAAACATAGGAGTCAATTTAGTTTGGGCGGTTTCCTTAGCTATTGAGTCAGCTTTTAGTTTGGGCTGTTTCCTTAGCTATTGAGTCAGCGAAAGCATTCCCGTTTCCTGTAGAATCAATGATTTTCTTGTGAGCACTGCACTTGATGATGGCAACGGTATCTGGGAGGGTCAGGGCAAATAACAATCGGTCAATTAAAGGACCATGTTGAATTTTCTGGCCATGTGTGGTAAAGAAACCCCTCTCCCTCCACAGCCTCCCAAAGCTATGGGCCACACCAAAGGCGTACTGGCTGTCTGTGTAAATATTCACTTTCAGGCCTTTGCTGATTTCACACACTCGTAGCAAGGCTATTAGTTCAGCTGCCTGGGCTGAGTGATGAGAAATCCTAGCGGTTTCCACCACCGTTTTCAGGGTCGTAATAGCGTATGCAGCTGTTGTAGTACCATCTGGCAATTTAAAGCAAGAACCATCAACATACAATTCCCCTTGAGGTTCTGGTAAAGGGGTGTCGGTAAGATCTACACGCCCTTTTGTTTCCTCCTCAATTCTAAATATACAATCGTGGATATCATCCTGTTTATCATTGGAAGGGAGAGGCAATAGTGTTGCTGGGTTTAATGTAGCACATCTCTTATTTGTAATGTGGGGTGCAAACAATGTTAATTCATACCACGTCAAACGAGCACTTGTAAGGTGTTGGGTTTTCGTTCTGTTTAGCAAAATATCCACAGCATGTGGTACCATGACTGTGAGATCCGTATTTAAAACTATACCTTCTGATTGCCGGATGGCCACCGCTACTGCTGCAGTGGCCCTCAGGCAACTAGGAAGGGCTTGTGCAACCATGTCCAGTACTGATGAAAAGAAGGCACAGGGTCTCTGTTTTCCACCAAAACCCTGTGTTAACACTGAAAGGGAACAACCGTCCACCGCGTGCACATAAAGTGGAAAAGGCTTCCGGTAAACTGGGGTACCTAAGACAGGCGCAGAACATAGAGCAGATTTTAAAGATTTAAAGGCTTCTTGACATTCATCCGTCCAGGGTAGGGGTTCATGCACATCTTTGGTAGTCAAATACAACATGGGTTTAGAGAGGAGTGAATAATTAGGAATCCATTGGCGACAGTAAGAGGTTATGCCCAGGAAAGCACGAACATCACGTTGGGTGTTAGTCGTCTCCCCGCTTTCGACAGTACGTGGCCGAGGTGTGTCACTTCCTGTCGACAATATTGATATTTAAAGAGGGAGACCTTATTTCCTTTATCAGCCAAATGACGTAACAATTTCACTGTAGCTTCTTTGCAGCCTTTCTCAGTATCAGAGGCCACCAAAATATCATCCACATACTGGATGATCACATTTCCAGCTGGCAAAATTAATTCATCAAGGACTGCTTTTAGGGCCTGGCTATATATGCTAGGACTTTCTGTATAGCCTTGGGGTGCACGTGTAAATCTAAAACTTCGGCCTCCTAATGAGAATCCGAAGATATGTCTGCTATCAGGATGAATCGGAATGCTAAAGAAAGCATTCTTTAGGTCAATTACTGAGAAATATTTAGCCGTAGGAGGAATCATGGTTAGGATTGCCGTAATGTCTGGCACTACTGGATACTGTGGTACCACTATTTTGTTGACCTCTCGAAGGTCAATCACAAAACAGTATGCAGTCTGATAATCCGGTGCACCATCAATTGGTGTCTTTTTCAAAATCAGTAAAATCGCGCTGTTACAGACGTTAGCCGCAGTCTCCTCCACTACTCCTCGTTTTAGGAGGTCACGGATAATCTGCAACAGAGCCTGTTCCCCTTCTGGCAAAATCTTATACTGAGGAATGCGTGGCAGCTGTGCGTTTGGTTTCAGCGTTACCGACACAGGGGCTATTTTTAACAGACCAACATCGGTGTCCCCTGTGGCCCACAATGTCTGAGGAATGGTAGAGAATTTGGGGGGCAAACTCTCATTTTTAGCAAAGTATTGAGCTTCTGTAACAGATGGTTTCTGCATTGTCAAGAAAACACCATCGGGGGAACAATAAATGCGTGCATGTAATCGCTTCAGAATGTCTAGCCCTAAAAGGTTTTCAACACAATTAGAAGTTAGAAGAAAAGGTGAATGCATGGAAATGGGACCTATTGTAAAAGGGAGAGGTTTTGAAACGGGGCTTACTACCGGTATTCCAGAGAAACCTAATGATACATTATTTTGGCCAGACAGAGCTGCCCCTGGGACCAGTGTATGGGTGACTAAACTATTCATCGCTCCAGTATCCACTAAAAACCTTCCCGATGTACCCAACAGTTCTCCTTATACATAAGGTCCCTCTTGGTCAATTGGTACTGTAATATGGCCCCCGCTCTGTCCATGGCTGTCTCATGCATAATCCCGTTCATCATACCTGTCATCCTGATAAGTCTTGTTGTAATATTGTCTTTTCTGAGGGTCATCAAAATAATTCTTACGAGAACCCTCATGTTGCGAATCCTCCCGTTGCATGCTACTTCGGTCAATAGTCCCTCGGCCCCTTCCTTGTCCTCTATTAGATCCATTTCTTGCCAACAACAGAGGGCTATCCGCCCTCCAATGTCCTTCCTGCTTACAGTAGGAACATTGATTCATACCGACATTAGGAGGACCTCCTCTACCCCGTCCCACCATGGTACCTCGCTGAAACGAGCCTCGTCCACCCCGTCCTGAATTCTGCCCCCTGCTTACTTGTTGTAGCAAAACTCTAGTTTTCAGTTCCTTAGTTTTTCTCTCTGATTTTTCTTTGCTCTCGTTTTCACGATGCTCATAATATTGGGCCATGCTGAGGATGACGGACGGGGCAGCCGTTGTCCACGTACTCTCAACCGATTGGAGACGGGACATGACCTCCGGGAGCAAATTTGTAACAAATCGGTTTACAAATAATCATATTCCTCCCTCCGTAGAGAGGTCTTGACCACTAAAATCTATGAACACTTTTTCGAATCGGGTAAAGAAATCTGACACACTTTCATCCTTCTTCTGTTTGCATGCAGTCAGTTTATCCCAATATACTTTTATAGGGGGAAGAAGAGTCTTCATATACGTAACAATTTTATCCGGTACTGTTAATATTTCATCCCGGGGTTTCTCACCTGGCTTTCGTTCCTTATCCCAATTCTTCAATTGATCCCATGCCCCCCCAAGTTCGGGAGCATGATCCGTATCATGGATCTGCCTCCAGATATCAACCGGGATCAAAAGGCCGAAAAATAGCTCAATGTCAGGTATGGTCATAATGGCTGAATTGGCCGCTTCGGCTAATTCTTTATAATAAGCTGTAGGATTCTTACGAGGGTCAGGGAGCTTGGCTTTTAATGTAAGGACCTCGCGTTGTTTCCAAGGGGTGTAAACCCATTGTTCCTGAAGCCTAGCGTCCACTCGTGCTCTGGTAACATTGCCCCCATTATCCTTTATTTCAGGTTCTTCCGGAAAGAAGAGAGGATGTACCTCTCTCATGGGGTGCTGGGTTCCCCACTCAAAGCCTTTCCGGTGCATTTGTTCCCGATAATGCAAGAGTGTATTCACATTCTGATATACTTCCTTAGTTTGAAGATGGAATTTATGAGCATGATCCCTGATGTCACGCAGTATCTGAGGAGGCAGCCCTTCCTCAAAATACTGTTCCCATAATGAAATCAGTCGGATTGCCATGCTCTCTAAGGCCAGTTGTGCAACTGGTTCGAAATCCTTCATGGTGCTCCAAATATCTTCCAAAGTATAGATAGGATTCCGCATCCATTGGGATGCCTGAGTTATAATAGCTCTCCTCTCCTCCTGCCCCATCAGCGACCGAGTGTAGGCTCGTTGATCACCCAAGTCTGTCACCGGCCGCTTGGGTGTGGTGCCGCTCAGACCACCAATATTTCGTACATCTAAAGTGGTCTGAGTCGGAGGGGAGAGAAACACTGGGTGTAAGGACGAAGGAACAGCCGCGTCCAGCTGAAGGGATATTAAGGGTAAGGTAGCTGGTCGAAGTGAAGGAGGGGAAAATGGGGCAGCCTGTCCTGCTCCGCCAGTGGGGGCCATGGCGACCACCCCTATCGGTGCCTTAGCGGTCGACGCAGCTCCCAACTGGTCAGCTCGTATCAAGGGTACGGCTGGATACAAACCTTGCGGGGCGTAAGGGGGAGGTGGTCGGGCTTCCAGTAACTCTTCCAACTCGTCACCTGTCTCTGGTCTAGCCACATAGCTTTTGTCTGTTTCTAATCGAAACTGTCTATCTATTCTTTCGATATTTTGCTCCACCTTCCCTTTATAGTATGCTACTGCTTTTTGAGTTACTGTTTGTCCCGACTTACATTTACTTAATTTTTTTTTTTCTAATTCGTTGTCTTTTTGCCTCCTTCAACCACAAGTTCAGGGAGTCAAACATTGACTGACGACTTTTCTTCATAAATAATTTATTCTGTATATAATTAATCTTTTTCTCATCAAAAGACCCTGTGAGAGGCCACTGTAGTTCCGAATTGTCCTTGGTGTACAGGTTCCAAAGAGTATTATATAAAATTGGCTGTAATCCATGCTTAACATACATATCGAAACTGGGACTGCCCTCGGGCGGGGCAGGCTGTCTTTCTTCGAGCTGTGTACCCTTCCGACAGCAGCACCCAAAACATATTTTGCTAAAACAAGGCATTATGATAACAAATATACAATTCTTATCCACCCAATTTCAAAACACGCACGCACTTGGACGCGTCCTTTCCACCATTCACTCTTACAATTCACATTCGATCATCACAATAAAGTGCTGTAAAATAGTGCAAGGCCAATATTCCTCAAAATGTCTTCTATGCAAATGACGTCTTCAAATACGAACAGAGCCCGTCGACTCCTGTTCGGGGAACCGATTCAAAAAGAATTCCAGACAACCAAAATCAAACCAAAAGAACAGTCATCAGACTGTTCTGAGAGCACCTGATAGGCAAACCACAAACCCCCTCACAGGCTCTCCGATGGTCCTGTTCTGGTTGGGGCGGGCATCTGGGCGTGTAGCACCAGAACCCGAGCTTACCCAGTTGTTCCCAGGGCATTCCCGGAGGGGATCCGGCCGAGCGAGTAACGCCGTACTCCGCTAAGGCATCAGGTGTAATCTCAAATTTCACCAAACAAGTCCGTGAGGCACCCACCGAGCAGCCCCTTCGCCACAACAGCAGACCCTCAGATTCCCTTGTGGTCCGGCTTCCCCGGCCACATTCATACAAAAACAGTTAACTGTCGTCAAAAAGAAACACTTCCGCTGAGTGATTCTTATCCAATCTAAACACAAATGTCACTCACCTGGTGCACTTCAGGCCGATTGCGAATTCTCCACTGCCGACACCTAAACAGACCGACACAGTCTGTTCTTCTCTCGGGTTAAGCCCGTAGGACTCCGGTGAAGGGTCTTCAATAGCTGGGAGGGATACTGGACTCGAGAGTGGAACGGCGTCTTTTCATACCACAAACGGGTGTCTCAAATCAGGATCCTCTTTCTGTCCACCCCCTCGGCCAGAACTCCTCCGTGTCCCGTCACCCTTGTTTACAGGAGGGGACGACCCTATTGCGGAGTCCCGGCGGATTCGCCAACTGAAGGATTCAAAATTAATTCAAACAGGCTATACTTACCAATAGCCCATATACCTTTATCATTAATAATAATTCAGTCGGCAATGGAGAAGATTCAATCATTTATTCATCAAATACAAGCCCTGACAGGGTAGCCTCAGTCTGCACAGTCCTCAGAGTTGCGCAGAGGCGACTGACTACATGTTCAAGATACAAAGCATATATACGTTTCATAGGTTCTCAATCACACCCTACAAGGAAAAATACAGTTTGTCAGTAAGCCAAGAGGAATACCCATATAAGGCACAACTGCTTTGGTGGTAGCCTAGGCCTAAGCTATTCGGGGGCAGGTCAGTAAGGTGCCTCCCTTTCTATCTGTAGCCCGGGGAGTACAGGAACGGGCTCTGCTAGATTGTCAGCATCCCACAAGAGGGGCAGGTGTGACCTTGGGTTTCCTCAAGCTGCAAGCTAGCAAATATAATAGGCAGCTCAACTGGCTGTGGTTTCGAACAGAGAGCGGAACCATGTGATTTCAGGGAAGCAGTACTAGCACACAGAGAAACGAAACAAAATGGCTTCAGTAATACCAATAGGAGCGGACAATCAGAAAAGTGAATCGTTGGTGATTATAATAGTAACATACAATCTAACGGCACGAATATACTAACAGAGGGTTATATTTATATAGTTAGGCCAATAATACATATACATCGAAATTTTGATCCCAACACGTAACTGGTGCGATGTAAAGCGCTCTGATACCCTATTCGGTTCCGGTCAAGTTCGCACTATATAAAACTCTGAAAAAAAAAATCACTTTGAGGCAACCAATCAACTGTATTGTATTTAAACAATGGTGCCCGCCAACACTAAGGAAGGCGTTTGCCGAAACTGGTCTCTGGGCACATTTCAATCCAATAAACCTAAATAATCCTCAACAGAGAGTGCTGGTCATCTTTATAGTGGAGCGATATATATTACTTACTGGCTGTCGCCATTAGATAGTTATAGTGAGGTCCTAGTTTCCATAGGAAGAGAGTTTTTTTTGATTTGCCAATAACCTTTGTGCCGTTTGATGAATGTTTGCAAAATTATCAAAACACATCAGCTGCTGCCTTGAATATTTCGGAGTAATCTGTGAAGTGGCGACTGAGAAAAAGGGGGGGGTTCCAAAACGCCTTTTCTCCATGTTAATTTCGATAGGAAACTTTTGATACAGCTACAGCCTGAACTACTGAACGGATTTACACCAAATTTGGCAGAAAGGTAGGTCTTGGTCCAGAAAGCACTCTTGTTGTTAAATGGTGTAAACCTGTTCAGTAGTTCAGATATACTGTGGATGCAGTGGATCAACGAACCCGTGATTTTTTTGTAATCACGTTTGATCTACGACATTAGAGTCTCACATATAAGCCTCAGCGTCACGATTATATCTCATACAATAGTATTCTCATTCTTACAGATCACTTCATACTTTACTTAATCATACTGCATTATATAATAAATATGCCTTTAATTTGGGGTGCACAAAATTGTCTGTGAAAGTGCCAGTTATTGTTTTCTTACCAATGTAGGGGAGAGGACACTGCCTCATGGCATTAGCTGTCATCATTGAAATTGGGGAATCAGGTTTGAGTCCCGGCGTCGCCTCGCAATCCGGTGATTTTGTGAAAATAACTTATTCTCCCTGTACATAATAAAAAGGAATTTGACTTTGTGTAATGTAACTGGTGCTCATGCTTGGCAGTTGGGCCGAATTGCGCTATATAAAAATGCTACAAACATGTATGGGGATAAATATAATAAAATGTCTGAACGTGGTGTTACTCCAAAATTGGTAACGCCCTGCTCTGACATTTTTTAAACAAAGGGATGCACCATTTTTACAAAAATATGGCGCACCCTTGCGTTTTCCTTAGAGCTGGCACAAAAAAGCTGGTGATGGCCAGTGCAAATACCCTTGCGCCATGTTGCAAGGGGGCCTGAGCAGCAGGTTGATTGTTTATGTGAAGGAAGGGATACTTTCCAGCACATAAAAAATCTTCGAAGTCAACTTGCTGTTTCTATGTGTGCTGCTAAATGAGGCACACACAGAAAGAGCAAAATACGAGGAGAAAGAAATAATTTCTCATCCAAAAAGCAATTGGAGTTGAGGTGGAATGCCCACAGCAGCACCCATGGCCGGCCACTGTGCCACAGCTGACTCCTGTGGTAAGGGGCATACTTACAAGGTGGCATTAAGCAATGTAAGGTGGCTTAACCCCTCTTTGTAAATATGGGGTAGAGAGCAACGCCACCGGAGCATCAGAAAATGTGAAGCTCTGGTGGCGTTAGGGGCTTATAATATACGCCACGTAGTTTTAAGTAGCATACATTCTGATGATTTGTTAAGTGTTCACGGTGGCAGAAACTCTTTAGTCTAAAATTCCATATATGCTCTTTTTCTGTGTTTTTAACTGCCAGAATCGAAGGAGCAGCTATCAATAATGCAGGACGTGCATTGACATTGGGGGCGGAGAATGAGGAGCCGCAGCACCCCAATTATAGCTTTATTTCATTACTCAGGGGGGGCAGGGTGGAGAGTTACCATGCACTCATTAGGGCCCATGACTACTTTGCTGCACCACTGGACAGATGTGCACAAACCTGGCTACATATCTACTTTATTAAAGGTATTTTTTTTGGTTGGGTTATTGAGAGGAACTTGTGTTGAAAGTCACGTGTGTGAACGTCCGTCCAATCACATGACACAGTCACTTAAATTTGACTCAAATTAATATTCATAAACAGGAGCAGACACAGCCTCTACTGTACTTACATGAATGTCTTGCTCACCAGTCTCCCTGGTTTGGGGGGTGATTGCCCATTGTTGACTTGAACAGTCAACAGACAGCTTTATATCTCTGCTGCTCCATACTTTCATGGAAATCATACAAGGTCTTGTTTTTAAAAGCTCTACTTTCACTGGGCATAAGTTGCCCCATAGAAATATGTGTTCTCTGTTTAGCTCTTATTTTTTGCTGACCTATCCCCAGACTAGTGAATGATTCTGATGGAAGGGCAGAGGGCTTTAGTAAGAGTATTACTAAGGCCCTTATTATGTGTAGCCCAGTAATATATCACTACAATACAACCAATACGGCAATCCTTGTATAAAGAACGGTCTCTAATTTCCTTATAATCAGTGATTTGTTCACCACCCAGTCACCTGTAATAAAGATATGGTATAGCTGCTAGCTGCTCAACTGTAATACTGTATTACATTTGAGTTTATATGTAACACAATTGCTCCTGCCAGAGACAGCAGCTAAGTTGGAGTGCAGTACATGTAGCATACAAACGAAAAAAATGTGTCTTTTCCTTTTTTCTGCTCTGTTCTACTAGATGTCCAGTGATAAGCAGAAAGGAGCCCATTTATGAGAACATGCTTATTGTTTGCAATTCTTAGGTAATTAGAGAAAAGTTAGACACCTTCATCTTTTCACACATTCCGATCTACTGCACCTTTAAAAAAAAATGACTTGTATTAAACTTGTTCTATCATTTTGCAACAAATGCCTAACAGCTTTTATGTTGTGTTTACTTTTGAACTAGAGATTCTACTTTCCCTCTTCATGCTTGCAAGCATGCTGTCCCTTTCATATGAAAGAGCTATATGCCAAGGATTACGTGGTTTGTGGGAAAGGTGATGTGCAAACATCCATTATAAGGAATAAAGTACATCCTGTTGTATATGATACGGATATTGCAAGTCCCCTCGGAGCTCAGTACCCATATAAATGAACTTGGCCTTCTGATCTTTACTCTATAAGCTCATGGAACTCCATAATGACTTGTAATACACTTTGGGGTCGATTAGGATCGCGGACGGACTTGAGTCCGTCCGCGACCCCAGAGTATGAGGGAATGTCCGCATGGGCTGCGGCGTTCCCTCATGTGCGATTAGGATGTGACCGCCACCCTGGCGGTCACATCCTGGATATTTAACATTGCGCGGGTGCTGCTTCAAGCAGCACCCGCCGCAATGTTAAAAGTGCATGTTTAACATTTACATGCACAAAGCGGCAGGCACCGCGCGGTGCCTGCCGCTTTGTGCACGTAAATGCTGGGGGGTACCATAGGTACCCCCCATGTGCACCCCCCACCCGCCAACACCGTGGGGGCCCGCAACGGGTCCCCAAAATCAAAAGTACACATGCTTTTCCACGGCGGAAAAACCGCAGCGGAAAAGCATGTTTACAAATGCTTCCTAATTTGGCTGGCGGTGTCTGATAGACACTGCCAGGCAAATGATAGCTTTTCCGCCGCGGTTGTAATCCGACCGCGGCGGAAAAGCAGCGGACAGAAACCAAGACCCACCAGCCATCGTAATGCGGCGGTGGGTCTTTGGTGAGTCCGCAGGGGATTTTCCGCCTCCTCCGGGCCGGAGGTGGCTTCCGCCGGCCCGGAGGAGGCGGAAAATCCTCCATCATAATGAGGCCCTTATAGTGTTCTGTAGGGGGCACTTTATTTGATATGTCATAACACACCTGTTATCACTGATACACGCATTTAATAGGCTAATACAAATTCTGCCACTGGAAAAGTGAAGAAAGGGCAACATTCCGTTTCTGCCTCCATTTTCTCATTTTCACTCAGATATTTTGCCTCCTTGAGGCTATGCAATTTTAAAAATGTAAAGTAAGTATAATGCCTAAAACCACAAAGTGCTAGTCCAGGTTATCACGTTGTGGATACTGACTGAAAGTCCTAAATTCATAGTGAGCATGATGGAGTGTGAACCAAATACAAGGGCCAGGCTAGTCTCTCTGAAAAAGTTACCTTCTAATATCCAGCACTTTGGAGAAGGCTGCGAGAAGCAAAGAGATACTTGTGGGTGTTCGCTGCTGTAGCATGAATACTAGACCGGGCATCTCAGACTTTCAGCACTATGGACCGAAGATTCTTTTGAGAGACACGGATGGTCGTTGCTTGAGTTTCCCATTAGCTAGCAACAAGGGCTGTCGATGCTCTACTCCAAAGTACAGATCTTACGTTGCTGTTCATTGCTGGTCATTGCTGGCAGTCACTTTAACGCAAAGAGTGAGGTTCACAGGTCAATGCAGGTGACAAGATCTTGGTGGTAAGGAGACCGTTCGCAGTCGCAAAGAGCTCAAAACCTCAGGATTTCTTATTGTCTACAAGGAGTCACACCAAGGGTACTTGGTACTGAGAGGCACCTCAGGAGGATCAGGAACTCACTCCTGCAGAAAATAGCAGGGCTCAGGTTGGTCCAGTTGCCGATCCAGGTAAGGCCAGTGCAGCAGGTTCAGCCAGGAAGTTGGGTATTCAGACACAATATCGAAAAACAAATATCAAGTGAAATAAACATCGCTTTTCAAATATTTTGTCATCAAAATATCGTGGATATGGAATATCGAGGTTAAGAATATCTAAATTAGGGGGCCCATTAGGATGTCGGGCGGATCGCCACCGCCATGCAGGCGGTGGCGATCTGCCCGACATCCGTCACCGCCCGCCACCCATTTCCCTTACCCATAGTCCGCCAGCCATCCTAATGGGGGCCTAAGTTCTGTTTTTAATCTCGTTGTCAAAAATATCAGAGTTGCAAAAATTATTTTATATAATATTAATATTTTTGTAAAATATAGTTGAATGTTTTTTTAATTAATAATAAGTAAAAATACTGTAATATGCTACAATGTATTTTTTAATGCAATTTTTCTGTTTCGTTTTTTCTATTTAGTATTTTATTTTAGAAGTGTGGATGTTGGGTTTATAGGGGATAAGGGTGGAATGTAATTTAAAATATATTATAAATACATTGCATAGTATTACATTTATTTTACCATTTTGAAATAAGATGATAGATTTTTTAAAGCTTTAGGACCCGGATGTTATTTTATTTATTTTATTTTAATTATTTATATAGCGCAGCTGATACCTTGCAGGCTTCCTGGCGCTGGAGAATACTTTACTGAGGAAGAGACCGAAGTATGTAGAGGCGGGGAGGGCTAAGGGAAAAGCCAGGTCTTGATGCACTTCCTAAATGGAAGAAGTTGAGGGGTCTGGCGTATGTCAATGGGCAGGCTGTTCCATAATTTAGCAGCTGCGACCCTAAAGGATCTACCCCCAGTTCTGGCTTTATTGTATCTGGGCACCCTTACCAGATACGCCGAGGATGATTGCAGATCTCTGGCGGGAATATACCACTGAAACAGGGCCTGCAGGGGCCTGGGCCCGAGTCCATGCAGAGCCCTGAATACAATGCAAAGGGACTTGAAAGCCACCCGCTGCTTTAGGGGTAGCCAGTGCAGTTCGGCCAGTGCCGCTGTGGCCGAAGACCTTCTCGACCAGCCAAGAGCCAGCTTGGCCGCGGCTGATTGAATTCGCTGCAGCCGGTCCAGTAACGTGACAGGGGACTCAAGGAGCAGGGCGTTGCAGTAGTCCAGGCGACTCAGAATCGTACACCTGACTACCAACGCCCGGGCTTGTGCAGGGAGAAGTGGCATAATTCTTCGCAGGGAGCGTAGCAGAGCTGTGCAGATCCCCACTGTTTTTGCCACTTGGGTTTCCATGCTCAGCTTGTTGTTGAGCATGACCCCAAGGTTGCGGACCGAGGAGACAGGTTTAGGTTTCTCCCATGTCTCAGGAGGCCAGAAGTCATTCGGGAACTGGCAAGATAGCGTGGTGCCAGCACAGAACAGAACCTCTGTTTTGGAGGCGTTAAATTGAAGAGAGTTCCTATGGAGCCATCCAGCCGTTTCTCTAAGACACTCATGGAAGGAGGACAGAGAGATGGAGTCTTCTCCTTCCCAGGAGAGAATGAGCTGGGTGTCGTCTGCGTAGTTAATTGTTTTTAACCCGAATGACTTAATTAATGTGATCAGTGGTTTAAGGTACACATTAAAAAGGATGGGACTGATGGAAGATCCCTGGGTGACTCCCTGTGGCACAGGTGAGAAGGCGGATTGGAAAGGGGGGAGGGAGACAGCCTGTCTCCTGTCCTGCAGGTAAGAGTGAAACCAAAGCAAAGCTGTGCCTTCCACGCCAGCTTCCCTGAGTCTCAGCAGCAGCGTCCTGTGGTTGACCGTATCGAATGTGGCCGACAGGTCCAGCAGTATTAGTGCTACTGGCTGGCCCCTGTCTGCACGCATGCGAAGATCCTCCATGGCTGTTAAAACCGCAGTTTCGGTGCCGTGGGCAGGGCGGAAGCCGAACTGGAGATCGTCTAAAAGGTTGTTCTGCTCAAGATGAATGGAAAGGCAGGAACTGACCCATCGTTCCACTACCTTCACAAGGAAAGGCAGTAGGGAGATGGGTCGATAGTTAGAAAGACAATCTGGGCTCAGGGAGGGTTTCTTCAAGAGCGGAGTTACAAGCGCCTGTTTCCACGGGGTTGGGACGTAGCCACGTTGCAGAGACTGGTTGCATATTTGGCGCAGGATGCCAAAAAGTTCTGTTCCAGAGCTTTTCCATATTTTTGGAGGCAGAGGGTCGAGCGGGGAACCCAAGGTGATTCCGAGCGCCAAGTTTTCAAACTCGGGTTCAGAGATCATAGAAAATTCTCGCAGTCTAGCCGGCGAGCTGGAGGATCGAGGCGGCAAGTCATGAGGGCTAGTACTGGCTCCCTGCGTGTAGGCATCTCCCAGTAAGGGGGGGGTCTTCAAGTTTTGGATAATGATATTGATTTTATTAATGAAAAAAGTTGCCAGATTATCGCAAAGGGCTTGGGTGGGAGGCTGCGTCGACGTGGAACACTCTGGGTGAGTTAGGTTTCTAAGTATCTGAAAAATACTTTTTTGAGCTGTTGGTGGCGTTGGTAATAGTAGAACAGTAGTAGTTCGCCTTTTCTTGGACAATGGCAGTTTTGTATGCCCGAAGGTTGTCTTTCCAGAGAGTTTTGTTGGAGTCGAGATAGCCTTGCCTCCACTTTCTCTCAGATTGTCTGCAGGCCAGCTTAAGGGCTCTCAATGAGTCGTTAAACCAAGGGGCGGCTGCTCTTCTCCTTGGTTTGCATTTTTTCAGAGGGACGAGACGCTCTGAAGTATTGGTGATCTTGGTACAGAAGGACATATAGTTGTCCTCCACCGACCTGGCGGTGGAGAAGCTATCTTCCACCTCGAATACGGGGCCGGCCAGTCTCCGTTTATCTAAGGCTTTCCAGTCTCTATACAGAGGGTCAGGTGCGGCACTAAGTGACGATTTGTTGGCTCTGCCGCTGGCTATGTAAAATTTAATGAGCGCATGGTCGGTCCAGCACATAGGCAGGATGTCGCTCAGGAAAACTAGCTGGGGGGAGGAAAAAATTAAGTCGAGCTGATTTCCAGCCGAGTGTGTGGGTTTACTGACCAGTTGAGAGAGTCCCATGCCTTCGCAGGAGAGTAAGAGATTGTTTAGAGCGGAGTCCAGACTGCCATTAGGCCAGAGATTAAAATCACCCAGAACAATCAACTTGTTGTGGGAAGTGGCCATATTGGTAATAGTCGTAAGGAGCGACTGCTGCTGTGTAGAATTAAAAGCTCCCGGCGGGCGGTAGCATATTACAGCCGTGAAGGTTATTCCGGAGAGGCAATTGATTAAAAGACCAAGTAGGTCCGTACCAGCCACTGGGTCCATGTCAAGTGTTTTTATGGACCAGGAGGCTCTGTAAATTATGCCAACTCCACCACCCCGACCCTTGGGTCTGGGGAGATGCAAAATTTTAAAGTCTTGTGGGCATGCCCAGTCCAGATCTATATTACAGTCGGAGTGGGTCCAGGTCTCGGTCATGAACAATACGTCGAGGTGGTGATTCTCAATAAGCTGAGAGATTTCATTGGCGTGTTTAGGCAGTGACCTGACATTCAACAGGCCGGCCATCAATAGACCTTTACAGGCGAAGTCATGTAGGGGGAAGGCGGTGTCCGCGAAGGAGAGTTGGCCTTCATGAGCAAAGTCTCTGAGGGAGAGTAGAGACTCACGTGTCAGATACGGAAGGCTGGTAGTGGGTAAGGGGGCAGGAGCAGCAGAGAGCACTGCGGTCGCTGCCGAGGCGCGGACGAGCGCAGACGAGCTTGCCTTATGCGCGCCTTCGGCGCGCATTCGTCGCGCCCGCTGCGCTCGTCCGCTGCGCTTCCGACAGAGGCTCATAATTTATGGACGGTGTCGTTGCATAGGAGGGGGGTGTGGCCAGGTGCGGTGGGCGTGTCTGGCGGCGACCTGGGATGGCGTTAGGACGCGATGTGCTCTACGAGCGAAGCGACCAGCTGTCTGCCGCTAAGCTGTGGCACAGGTAGGGCCAAAGGTATTAGCACAGTGCAACCGATGTTAAAAGCACACAATATCACAACAGATTACAATTTTAAAAACAGGCAACTACCGGCTTCCGCCTCAGTAGTATTTCAGTTTGTCAATGGGCGCTGGCGCTTTGGCGCGTAATTTATATCAATTGGGCGAGGGGGGCGTGGCCAGGCGCGGTGGGCGTGTCTGGCGGCGACCTGGGATGGCGTTAGGACGCGATGTGCTCTACGAGCGAAGCGACCAGCTGTCTGCCGCTAAGCTGTGGCATAGGTAGGGCCAAAGGTATTAGCACAGTGCAACCGATGTTAAAAGCACACAATATCACAACAGATTACAATTTTAAAAACAGGCAACTACCGGCTTCCGCCTCAGTAGTATTTCAGTTTGTCAATGGGCGCTGGCGCTTTGGCGCGTAATTTATATCAATTGGGCGAGGGGGGCGTGGCCAGGCGCGGTGGGCGTGTCTGGCGGCGACCTGGGATGGCGTTAGGACGCGATGTGCTCTACGAGCGAAGCGACCAGCTGTCTGCCGCTAAGCTGTGGCACAGGTAGGGCCAAAGGTATTAGCACAGTGCAACCGATGTTAAAAGCACACAATATCACAACAGATTACAATTTTAAAAACAGGCAACTACCGGCTTCCGCCTCAGTAGTATTTCAGTTTGTGGGGTTTAAAGGGGATAAGGGAGGGTAGTACATAAAAAAACTACATTGAAACATTGGTTTATAAATATAAATTGATTACAAGTTTACATTCATTTGTAAAAAAATAATTCTACTTTTAACTTGGTTATTGGTATTTTAGTGGATAGAAGTGATACAATTTAATTTTTTTAATGCAATAACAATTAAAAAAAGGGGATGTCAGTATAGTTGGTGTTATTGGTGTGCAGCTGTTTGAAAATGTTGAAGAATTTAGGTTTTTATTTTTAAATGTATTGAAAATAGGTAGTAACATTTTTAGAAATGTTACTTTTGTTTATAGTTGGTTATTAAAATAATGGTAATATTTGATATCATTAATTTAAAACAAAAAATCCTATTAATTAGCAAAAAATATTGTTGGTTTATGGTTGCTTTTTTCAGTTGACCTTTGTTGGTAGTTGTAATACAATTATTAAGATTAGGTTTATTAAAATAATTTAATGCAATAAATAAATGTAATATTTATATTTCATTAATATTTATTGTATTATTTTATTTTGATTTATTAGGTGAATAAATGCATACATTTTTTCTTGCAGTAATTTATTTTTTTTAATCTAATTTTTGAATGTGATTATATTTGTATTTTTTTATGTATTTTTAAATTATACAACTGACAGAATTAAATAAATGTAAAATAGAAGTAAATTAGAGATGATAGTAAAACATGTTTTGAAAAGTTTGTAATTAAAAAAATAAGTTAATTAGGAAAATATAATTATTGGTAAATAAGGTTGAATACATTTTATATTATAATAATTTAAAAAAACATTTGATTACAATATAGATATATAGATATATACATAGTTGGAATAATACGTTATACTTGTTTACTGTCCAGAAATGTCCTTGACTTAGGATATCTAGGGGTTTTTATAGTGTATAATTTATTCTTGGTACCCAGATTTTTCACTGACTTAACCTATGTTGGAGTGGGAAATTATGTATATTTAGGGCCTGATGATGACTTTTGGTGGAGTGGTGGAACGTCGCACCACCACTCCACCAAAGGTCACGGGTGACCAACCCACCAGATTGTGACTTTTTCTAGTAGTCTGGCAGGTGGTTGACATGGCGGTCCCATGGTGGTGCCTTTTTTAGAGGCTGTGGATCCTTTGCAAAAGGCACCGTAATGGGACCGTACTACAAGGATTCTGCATGGCATGGACACAAATGTCCATGCCATGCAGGAAAGTATGTGAATGCACACAGGGGGGGCACGTATTATGTCCCCCTGTGTGCGTCCACATGTGGTTGAGGCACAGGGGGTCACAAGGGGGCCCTGTAAGGCCGCTTTTATTTCCTCTCCTCCAAGGTTTACATGGAGAACCTTCATGTAAACCCTGGTGGAGAGGAAATTCGTAAAATGCTTGGCGGGACCTCAGTGGTCCTGCAAAGTATATAGCAGCCGCTGACTGCCACTGCAATCCCAGGAAACGGTGGTTCCCTGGTGGAATCAGCAGCCCCAGGGCAGTCTGACTGCCCAACTCCTAATGGGCAAGTCAGACTGCCAGTGAGGATGTGGCTGGTTATGCCACTGCTGTGCCCCCACATGTCTGGTGGACCACCACACTCGTAATTGGGCCCTTAGTTGGGCCCTAGGTTGGGGTGGGAGTATTAAATGATGAATGTTTAGTGTCCAGCACCTTCCCTGAGTTAAGATAGATTGGAGTGGGAAGAGTAATTTAGAAATGATTATGTCTCGCACCTTCCCTTACTTAAGCAACATTGGAGTGGGAATAGTAAATTATGTATGTTTGGTGTCCAGCAACTTCCTTGACTTAAGATATCCGTTGGAAGATTATAGTGTTTTATGTTTGTTTAGTGTACATCACCTATCCTGATATTAAAATAATATATAGTGGGAATAGAAAATTATATGTGTTTAGTGTCCATCATCTTCCCTGGCTTAAGGTAGGTTGGGTGGGAACAGTAAATTATGTCTGTTTAGTGTCCAGTACCTTCCCTAAATTAGGCTAGATTGGAGTGGGAATAGTAATGTATATATGATCAGTGCCCAGCACATTCCCTGACTTAAGAAACATTGGAGTGGGAATAGTAAATTATGTATGTTTGGTGTCCAGCAACTTCCTGGACTTAAGATATCTGGGGGAGATTATAATGCTTTATGTTTGTTTAGTGTACAGTACCTATCCTGATTTTAAAATAAATTAAAGTGGGAATAGTAAATTATGTGTGTTCAGTGTCCGGCATCTTCCCTGACTTAAGCTATGTAGGAGTGTTAATAATAAATTATGTATGTTTAGAGTTTAGCAATTTTCCTGACTTAAGATATATGGGGTTGATAATAGTTTATTATGTATGTTTAGTTTTCAGACCCTTTCGTCAGTTAATCTACATTGGATTGGGAATAAGAAATTATCTATGTGTAGTGTTTACCATTTTTTATTAATTAAACACACATTTTTTTTAAAAAGTACATTTTATTTTACACACATAGGGGGCCATTCGGATGGCGTCAGGAAAACCACCCCGACTGCCATGGTAGCGGAAATCAACTGCCCGCTATTGTCGCGGAAAAAACGGTGGTACAATTAGGATCAAACGCCCAAAAAATCAGACCGCGGTGGTACGAGGCAATGAGAAAATGCCTGCGGCGGCAGAGAAGGCTAAAATCCATCCGCGGCGTTCATATTCGAGGCAGATAATCACCAAACCGCCGCCATGACAGCGTAGACACCGCACGGAAAATTAGGCTATGCCTAATGTGACAGTGGTACGTTCCACAGTTTCCAACCACCTTAGTCGCGAACAGTGATGTATGAGAGAGCCGGCAGAAGAGCTGTAGTATAGCCACCGCTGTGGACACTCCGTGACAAATATGGTGGTCGACCGAAAAAACTCACAACAAGGCCACAATGTGCACACAGCAAACTAGCCACGCCCCCAAAAACACATGACACACCCCAATGACCCAACCACATGGCAACTACAAAAAATACAAATCTCAGGACAACCCACACTACACACCTGACAGCAATACCCCATTTGGACACACCCACATAGCTGAGTATAAAACCAGCCCCTTCCCTTACCAGAATCCTTTGCAATACTCCACAACTGAAGGGCCCAACACCAGAACACAAAGGAGAGGCAAATCAACATACCATCACTACTCACAACACACACAGCACCACCACCACTTCCGCACCTGCACCTCTAACCCCTCTGCACATCACATGCCATGCACATTACCACCACCCCCACCACTTACACCCCTGCACCTATAACCCCTTTGCACATCACACACCATGGCAACACAGAAAATGCCTAAATTGAGACTGAGGTGACAGTCATGGTAGATGAGGTAATCAGGGTAGAACCACAAATGTTTGGTATCCTGGTCCAACAGACACCATGAGCCACAAGAACACAAATGTGGGAAAGGATAGGCGAAAAGGTCAATGCAGTAGGGACCACCCTGCGAACAAAAAAGGAAATCATGAAGCGGTGGCATGACTTGAGGAGTTGTGTGAGAGACAAGAGGAGCAAGAACCGTGAGCTGGCTCAGAGGACTGGTGGTGGCCCTCCAATTGTACCCAAAACATTCACTGCATAGGAGGAGAAGGTGCTTGCCATACTGCATCCAGAGTCTCACAGGAATAGCTGGGGGAGTGCAGGCTGGTAAGTACAAACAAATGTAGACCATTACACTGCTATGTACTGTCCAGCACAACGACAAAGCTACATCTCAGAGGCCCAAGTATATCCATATGAACCAAATATCCAACACATGTCCCACAGATGTAACATTCACTCCATCTGAATCACCACAAAGGTAGCCAACATTTAAAGGGTTGTATGCATCCATGCAAACAGCACTACAACTCCCACCATGCCTCCTGTTACACCCCTGAGCAGGATGGAACACTCTACACCAACCCAGAAACAGTTGCCAGCCATTGTAAGGTTCACCCTCACCTAACAGGTAGGTAGCCATCTTCCCTGGGACAGCTGTTTGGGGGTGGGAGGCCTGCACAACAACTCCCACCAGGCCCCCTGTCACACACCAGAGCAGGATGGAGCACTCCAAACCCAGAAGCAATTGGAAGCCATTGTATCACTACAAACAATCTAACTGGTAGGTAGCCATCTTCACAGGGAGGGTGGTTTGAGGGTGGGAAGCCTGCACTACAATTCCCACCATGCCCCCTGTCCCACCCCTGAGCAGAATGGAACACTCCACACCAACCCAGAAACAGTTGACAGCCATTGTATGGTTCACCTTCACCTAACAGATAGGTAGCCATCTTCCCTGGGAGGGTTGTTTGGGGGTGGGAGGCCTGTACAACAACTCCCACCAGGCCCCCTGTCACATGCCTGAGCAGGATAGAGCACTCCATACCCAGAAGCAGTTGGAAGCCATTGTATCACTACAAACAAACATACAGGTAGGTAGCCGTTTTCCATTGGAGGGCTGTTTGCGGGTGGGAGGCCTGCACAACAACTCACACCAGGCCGCCTGTCCCACCCCTGTGCAGGGTGGAGCCCTCCACCCCCAGAAGCAGTTGGCAGCCATTGTATCACTACAAACAAACTACCAGGTAGTTAGCCATCTTCACAGGGAGGGTTGTTTGTGTGTGGGAGGCCTACACTACTATTCTCACCATGCCCCCTTGTTACCCAGCTTATCAAGATGGAGCATTCCCTCCCACCCAGATGAATGTGTCAGTCATTGCATTGTTCACTTCAAACTAACAGGTAGGTAGCCATTTACCTAGGTTGTACTGTTTGTGGGTGGGAGGCCTGCACTACTACTCCCACCATGCCCCATTGTTCCCCAGCTCATCAAGATGGAGCACTCTCTCCCACCCAGATGCCCGTGTCAGCCATTGCATTGTTCACTTCAAACTAACAGGTAAGTAGTCATCTTATGCTCTCTTGCCCCGCCCTTAGTAGGATGGAGCCCTCCACCACACACACAGAGAGATGTGCTACAAATCCCACCCAAATGTGAAAACATACCAGGTAAGTAGCCAGTGCATGCACCCAGCCATTCCTCTCAAAAAGCATGGTGCCATATGACAACACCAGCCCTCACATCCCACAAAAATGTACACAGATCCAATTGCCACTTACAGAGTGCAGACAGCTAAGCAAATGTAACTGTCACAACAACCAGAGTGTGACTCACTAATTCACATGTTGAGGTTTGTGCACAATCATGCACAGCACTGAATGCCATGTGTAAGTGCCATGGGGGCAGAGCAGCAAGGACGATATGAAAATAAAGCAAGCATAGTATGTAGTACAAATTGAGATTTGCACATGACATGACAAAGTTATGGATGAGATAACAATGACCAGTTCATGCTCAGAATGTAACGTCTGCCAGACAGAGTAATCAACAAAGATGCTTCACATAAATTTGTTGTGGCGCTAGTCGTTAGATGACAACATGTCCTTGTAACCACAAAATATGCACGTGGTGCATGGTATGTCTTGACACGTCACACCATGGACAAGTAATGCATGTACTTCAACATCATGTCAGGATGCACAGTAGTGTGCAGACAAACAATGTGATAACTAGTAAACTGTGTGTTGTATAACCTGTAAATAAGATACATCTAACACCAAGCTTGAGGGGTGCACCTCAATGACCATTTAAGCCTCTGTCTCACAGGTGACCAAGAACTGACTGCAGAGGACAGCTACAGCAACCTGCAGAGCCTTTCCCCACCCCGCTAGAACATGGACTCTCGGATGTTGACTCCCAGCATTCTGAGGATGAGGAACTCGAAGCCGGCCTATCTGGTGTGCCAGGGTGCAACAGGTCCCAGTACCCCATTGTCCCCCCACCACATCTGCAGCAATACCACCTCATCTGCAGGTCCCTGCAGTAATGGCCAGTGCATCCTCCACCGCCACCACCACCACTACCACCACCACCAGTGATGCCTGCAAAACCTTCCCTGTCCCAGAGGATGACCACCCCACACCCCAAACTGAGGAGGGCAGGGATAGGATGCGGATGCCTACAGTGGTGAGGCAACAGGTCTGTGGCAGCAGGGCAGGTAGGAGGGCAAGGTTAAGTCAAAGACAACATGACACTGGGACCGAAGCGCTGGACAACATCACCAGAGTACTTGGGGCCTATGAACAGGCCCAGGGACGAAGAGGCCAGGCTGAGGAAGATTCACGCAAGCACCTTCTGCTGATGGGGTCCGTGGACACCCGCATGGGCCAATTGTGAAACTCTTCGGCCAGCTGAGGGACAGGCCTGCGCCCCAACCAACACCTTCTCTTTTAGCTTGTACGTAGGCCAAGTCTTGTACGTAGGCCAAGTCTTAGAAATTCCCAGTGATCTAATTGTTGGCCGTGTGAGAGAATCGTCATTGTTGGAAGTGTTCTGGGGTATGCAGAAGGTCCTTATCAATGAGTTCGCTCAGTACCTGTCTTTCTTCCTTCCAGGGGAGTTGAAGTGTGGCGCAGTTCTAGAACATGTGGATTATGTGTTCTTACCTTTCTCCACACCGTGGACATTGCCGTATCCGAGCCAAAGTATCCCCTGATTCGGGACAGTGTGAGATATGCCCTATGCAAGATGTCAAAATTAATTAATTTAAACTGCGTGTTTCTGGATACCTTTGGGTCTGCTCTATGATCCTATCCCACTCCACCTTTGGTATCTGTTTACCTAAATCTTCCTCCCATTGTAATCGCAAGCGCTCTAGAAGCTGTTGTATTTATTGTTTCATGGCCTTGTAAAGGCATGACACTGTTTTAATCCTGTCCAAGCACCAAGTATCTGCACCCTGTTAGTGCCCATGACTTGGTTTTCCCCCCTCCCCAGTGACGTCAGATTCCTCTAGTAAGGGTCCCCATGCTTCAAGAAGTGACCTCCCGGTAAATTGTAGGCAGCTCGTAGCTCGTCAAATGGTAGTAGCGCAGAGTCCAGGTTCAGGTCTCCCACCACTTTCAGTCCTGCCTCCACCCAGTCCACTAGTCCTGTCCACTACTCTCCCTGTGGTAGGTAGCGCAGCAGCAACATGGGTATGTCCGGAGAATACAGGGTCTTGACGTCTACTCATCTTAAGTACCTGGGCCAACAACGCACTACCACCCTGGTCTCCATTGTGTCTTCAGGTGTGTCCTGCTGCATCCTTTGCAAGGGTACAGTGTCCGGCGCTGCCAAGCACTTCTAGTAGATCTGCCGGCTCATGGTATATTTGGACTCCAAGAATCTGCAGGCATCTAGGTTCCCATTTCGGGAGTTCCAGCTCAAGTGGCGGGAGGGTATTGGGCAAGAGAAGGTATACACTAGATTTTCACCAGTTGACTTGGAGGCCAGACACAGTACCAAATCGGGCTTGCATGTTTCTCGTTCCTCCCAGTTCATCCGCTGTATTGTTGAGGATTAGCAAGATGTCATCTATATACAAAGCTGTAAAATACTGCCCTTTACCTGACCACTAAAATCCTGTAAACTTCAGTCCCCGCACATCAGCGGTTCCATGGCTAGTGCAAACAGGAGCAGGGAGAGTGGACATCCCTGCCTCATGCCTCTCTCTACCTTCTGCCTGTGTGAGATGGCTTTATCCATGTGCACCCGGGCTGTAGGAGATGCAAGTATTTTGCTTAGGATTTTGTAATCCATGTTCAACATATATAGAGGCCTGTATGCCATATAATCGTGCAGTTTTTCCCCAGGTTTGAGCACTGGTACAATAAGGGTCTCTCTAATACTCTTTGGCAGTACTCCCGCTTCCTGGGTCTCCTGGTAGTCGGAGTGCCAGCTCTTCCGAGTAGGTTGCGTAGGACTCAGCCGGTAGGCCGCCTCTACCCCGGGCCTTATTCCTAGCCATATGTCTGATGGCAACTCGCACCTCTCATTGTGTGATATCCATGCCCAACTCCTCTGCCTCCTCTGGGGTTAGCCGCATAATTTGCAGATCTGCAAGGTATTACCATGTATCTGTGAAACTGTCTGCTTGCGAGTTCCTGTAAAGCTTTGTGTAGTAGCGGGCAAAGGTTGTATTAATCGCTGTCTGTGCATAATGTCTGATGCCCTTGAGGTAATTGACATTTTTATGGTCAAGTATGTCCCCTAACGTGTACCCCAACGATTCCATGTACGTGCTTAAAGTACATGTAATTTCCCTCCATGACCGAATATGAAGACGCATATACATTTGCGTCCAACGTTAACATGTCATCTACCAGATCCACCATGAATGGATTGATAATTAAGTCTTTAAACATGCCATGCCAACGTCTTTACATGGTACACTTGTACGTTTCCTGGCTCTGCCGAGCTAGGCCCTGATTTCTGACTTCGAACCACTTCTGTCTCTGAAAAGCTGCAGCATGGAAATACATCCCTGACCTCTGCCTTACTTCCTGCCAAGTGAAGCGGTGCCTGGCTCAGCCCGGCCTGCCTGCCAAGACAGTATTTTGCCTTCAAGTTATCAGTTCAGCCTCCTCGAAAACACATTCCAGTCTAGTGATATAGGTAAACATATTCCCGGCTGCAGAGCAAAGGGCCAAGTCTTCCTGTCTCCTTCATGTAATTCATTGCTCCCGTTACCATGGTAGGCCCATGGCCCCGCGCATTACACTTAGACACATATGCATTCAGTATAGTATAGTATAGCCTCTGCCCGAGAGACCTTTTACTTCAGATAAAACACCCTCCAAACACAAGATATCAGATATGTTATAGGAACAGGTCGATCTGACATGCCAGACTTCTGTCTCCTCTACTAGTGCTAAAGTCAAGCCCCCAGCTCTCCCTAGTCCCACGTCAATCACACGTCATACTAATTGCGCGCGCACCCATGTCAAAGGTTTCTGCTGACCCTGCAGAAATTCTCTATGCATCCACCCACTTATGACACTTTCTGTGACGTTTCCAGCACACACCTCCGTGTACGCCCTTGTACACGCCTTCTTTCTACGCACATGTGTTCTTATCTTCTTCTTTTCACTTGTCACGCCTACTGTATCCATCACCATTGTACAGTTTTACTATATATATTGTGTACTGTTAATAAAACGTTGACATCATTGACATCATTGCATATCCCCTCCTGAACCCTTGTGGTGATGGATCTGATCTCCATTGGCTCGAGCCATTTTAATTAAAGCCCGTATGACTCAGATACCACGGACTCTGCCTCTCATTTGATTGAGCTATTCTTTTACCTGTCATCAATTATACGGAAAAATTGCACGGTAATTTTATTTACCACACCCTCCTCATCCTCAATTTCTACTAGAGGCGAGCTCCTACTCACTGGATTCGCCAACCATGCTAGGAGTGACCCAGATTTGTCTGGCTCAGCGTGAATGGGCTGCAAATATTTTTTATATTTAAAACATCAAAGTATTTCTGTCTGTTTTGCTACTTCCTCACTGGCCTCTAGCAGTGCCTGTTGCAGTTCTGGATGCCCTGGTGTTCTGTGTTCTAACCTTCTAAGAGCTGTCTCAGCCCCATCTACTTCCTCCCCGAGGACCCGCCTGACCCTGTCGTATGCGTTATACACTGACCCCTAATGACCACTTTGAAGGCATCCCACTCCGCATTCGTTGAGGAGACCGTCCCCTCATTGACAGCAAAATAGTGTGTTATTTCCCCCCTGATCTCTTCCCAGAAGACCTGATCCTCCAGGGTGTCTGGGCAGAGTCTCCATGTAGGGATCGCTGACAGGGGATGTCCCCACTTTAGAGACAGAACTAGTGGGTTGTGATTGGATATCGTTCATGCCAGCAGGTATTCCACAGCCGTGATGTGGTGCTGTGCATCTGCAGAGGTAGGAAGGCATCTAATCACGCATGCACTTCATGAACTGCTGAAAAGTAGGAGTAGTCTCTATCGTGGGGTTGCAAGGTCCTCCATGCATCTATCAGTCCCCAGCTCTGTCTCCAGGTATGGAAAGCATGTGATGCACGTGCTGCTTGAGAATTTATGAGAGGTGGGTGAGATTGGTCTAGTTGTGTATCGTCCAAACTGTTAAAGTCGCCCGCCAGCAGTGTAGTGCCCATCAGATAGTGCTGTAAGCAATTGCTCAACTTTGTAAAAAAGGCTGGCTGGTCCACCTTAGGGGCGAAGACGTTAATTATGCTTATGTCCCGACCCTCCAGTCGTCCCTTTATAGCTACATAAAGCCCCTCTGGGTCTATTACAAACTCGGTCAATTGGAATGGAACCCCCACTTGTATCCATATTAGCACCCCTGTGCGAATGCTGAGTAGGTAGTGTAAAAAACCTGGCCCCTCCATCGCCTCTACAAAGCCTGCCCTTCTTTCTACATTGGATGCGTCTCCTGCAGTAGGGCTACCTAGACTCCCTGCAGCTGGATATAAGAGAGGACTTTGTGGCATTTCGTCATTGTGTGCATATCCCTGATGTACCATGTCATGCATTTATATTGTTGCTTGTCAGCTATTAGGGTATGTGATTAGGTTCCAACCTCCTCCCTCCACCACCTGTATCGACCGTCTGTATTCCCCATACCATCCTCCATAGTTCCCTGCATGCTGAAACTAAAGGTGTCCCCCTGTATCAACATTAAAAGTGTTCCCTAACTCCTACTCCCCAGTAAAGGCAGAAAAACATCCCCCATCCAAACCACAATTAGAATGTCCGCAAGTGACTGCTTGCAGTTCAGTGAGTCTGTTGCAAGGAGGTAGGCTGCTCGTTCGATGTGCTCCCGGTCTCTGCAGCCACCTCTTAATTCCATATTACCCTCAGGACCCCCGCTCCACCCCTCCATCAACAGTCCCTCAACCTCACTGCTGGGCCAGTCACAATCTGTTCTACTCCAGGCTTGCACCGGAGAGGGCTCTGTTCTCCCCAGCTAGACGATGTTGTTCGCCGTCTGTGGTGTGACCCCCGGAAGTACCATGCTCGGTGGCTCGGATTCGCTGGATCCGTGCTCTCGCAACTTCGCCAATTCCAGTCGCTCACCAATGGTTTAGTCTTCTGCCGAACGCACCTCTCTCTTATACAACTGTGTGGGTGTGCCGTAGGGGCTCCGGTCTCGCTCAGGGTGTCAGGATGGTTGTAGATGATGGCTGGCAGACGGGAGCTCACACGTTTGCTGCTCAATCCATCGGCACCGAGGGAACTTCGTCTTCAGGTTACAAACACTTGGTATGACAAGATCTTGGTGGGCAGGTATTATGCCCCACCACCACTATCCACAACATTTTTGGGGACTGATGGCACTCCTAGTGGGACTCCTGAACAACCTAGATTCCTGGGGAGAGATTTCAATGCAGTGGTGGATGCGTGGGAATAGGCCGCTCATGCTGGACTGTGAAGACGTCGGGCCGATGTTCATGATTATCTGACTTTGTCAGGGCTCTGGGCAGGTTTTTTATCCACATAAGAGGTCTTAAACTTTCTCTTTTGGTGCACCCCAGTCTTTTTCCTGCATTATTTCCTTATTCCACGCTTTGATATTTGAAGGGTCATAAGAGTTCAAATACTAGCTAGGGGGCTCTTCACCCTCTCCCGCCATGGGCTTATATGGTGACTTGAAAACACCACTCCACACTGCCACTGGCCCCTGGATACTTGGCTCCTTTTCACGCTTGAAAATATGTGGCATATTTCCACGAGGGCTGGTCTCCCTGGGCATGGTTGGGGAAGCCCTCAAGACTACCATTCATGGGGACACTTTCAGATTCCAAACCGGAGGTTCACAAGCAGCGAGATCAGGCAATATTGGACTTGGAGGCAAGAGTGCAAAAGCAGAGCACCTACTGCTGGTTCTCCCATCTTTGGACACCCTCAGAAATCTTATCCATTAACAAGACACCATCAAGGCGTACCATGCCACACAGTCATGTATCAATCAATCCATACTAATATAATAAAGATAGAGCCCAAACTTTTGAGGCGGGTAATATCATTAACCACAGCACCAATCACAACACCCAATACAGCGTTGGAAAGGGCAGTTGCAGCAGAAGGACATAGGCTATGTAGACGCCCACCATATACATTTAGAAGGTAAAGAACCGTGCCAGCAAAGTAGTCCCTTGTGGGCGTGTCTGCGTTGTGCTGTGGGCATGTGCTGGGGGCGTGACAAACGCTGGGGGTGTGTGGTACGTTCCGCCCTTCATGCCATGTGTCATATCGTGTGCTGTGGGCATGTGCTGGGGGCGCGACATTACGAAAACCTGTGGTACGTTATGCCCTTCATGCCATGTCTCATATCCTGTGCTGAGGGCATGGGTGTGTGCGGGGCGCGGCATTACGAAAAAAAAAAAGCGAGCGTACATTCCAGCTCTGGGTATGCTTGCCCCACGCTCCCAGTGCTGTGCACCTGCTTTACTGTATGTAGGTCAGGCATGGCGCTATTCCCAAGGGCCGGAAGGAGAGCAAACAGGGGCCATTGTGCAGGAAATCTAATCTCGCCTTATCGTCCGGTGACGCCTGATGCGCACAGGCCTCGCGCGACGCACATCCTGAAACAAGGCCCGCCTCCACGGAAATAGCAAAAAAAGGACTATCCCTCCCCTGGTAAGTACATTGCTGGCCACATCTCCAGCAACATACTCATATTGTTTCACCACCCATTTGAAAAATGCACAGTTCTCTCTCATTGATGGCCAGCACCGAGATACACTTTTAGACACACCTCCCGCCAGAAGTTCTATGGAGGGCGCTCACATATTAGGATTTAGGCATTTGTTATGGTCATTTTTATTGGGCAATATTTCGTGTTCTGGGGGCGTGGCCAATGGGCGCGACAATCAGTCGGCAGCAATTCATACCCGGACAACGTCGGGACAGGCTGCTAGTAGGGTAATAAAGCCATCAAGACCCTAGATTTAATATGTTGTAACACCCTGAAACATGAGCAGAGTCCGTGGGTATTTGGTTAAACAGGGTGGAACTCAATAGCATGACAGAGATTGCAGATGAGTCCACAGCGTTTTATGCATGGCGTTATATGAGGGAGGACATCCTATATGTGACAGATGTGGAGCTCTGTCTCCATGAGGTTCTGCAATGGTGTTTGTCGGCTGCAGAGCAAAACTCACTGAAGCTGAGGAAGAGGAACATTTAGTAGGCCCCAACGGTTTCCAGAGGGAACATTTTTAAAGCTACTGCCTCAAAGATAATTGACCTGTTACATTACATGATTCTAGAAGCAACAGATAAAAGGGGTTTGGTGGTCAGACCTCCATATGGCAGAGATCGTGGTGATTCATAAACCTTGAAGACCAACCAAGAGCTGTTCCTCCTATTGTACAATAATTTTCTTGAACTTATAGACCAATCTGTTTTATGCCCAAAAGGAACACTAGAAATAATAGTTACAGTGTTCAATGCCATGGCTTTGGCGGACAGGTTACCGGGACCTCATGCCCTTTTTCTGGTTGACTTGTGGGCTGGAGGAGTAGTTAATATCTCTACAGAATTACTGTAAATCCACATATGATGGGGGCATTGCTACCCCATATATTTACAATTACTTTTGAGCAGCACATGTGGTTGTCAATGAGTGGCGGTTTAACCCTGAAAGTGACCTGACTTATGCACTGGAGATGAGGGTCACGTGAGAGTCCTGGTTGCTCCATTTGTTATACGGGGGCTTGACACGTGCTGTCCTCCCTCCAGCTACCAATGTGGCAGAATATCGCAAAGTGGACTGGATGGTGGGGCAGACTTTGGTCAGAGATGGCCCTGTGGGTGGGATTGGCCTTCCCCCAGGTATCTGTCCTCTCAGGCTTCTGCCTGTGAGATCTGAACAACATCTACAACCTGAGAGATGTGATTGAAAGTGTACACATTAAATCCTTCATGGATCTTCAGGTGGAGTTTGGCCTACATCGTACTCAATTTTTTTGCGATCTGCACTTGCGGCATGCCTTGCTACCTCACGTGAGCTACCTTAAGGGCCTTCAGGAATATAGTCAGCTTGAGGCAAAACCGTTTGTAGATAAACTGCGGAATCATAAAATAGCCCGGATTTACAAATCTCTTGTGATTATTAACCCTGATACACTGATCCAGAGTGTGCAGAAGGCTGCTGTGCGTTCTTTAGAGGATAAGGACTGCAGTGGCACGCTGCTGGCGCGTAAAATTGCAGCCATTGTAGAGATACCTTCACCATCTGGAAAACAATTATTTTTCAGCATCTGTGTGTCTCTATGGGCCATCGCATTTGGTGAGCACTCGTGAGGGTCTGGCAATTGGTAAGGAGGGCTATGTCTGCTTCAGCTCCAGTACCTACACTGGAATTACTTTACTAGATCTTGGCTCTGGAAAAGTGGCTTTACAGTATCCCCATTATATCTATGCTGCAGCCTTGCAGAAAGGGCATTACTTCACACAGTTTGGGACTGTGGGGTGTTCAGGCCTTTTTGGGAGATGGTCCTCTCAACCTTGAGGCACGCTTTAGGGTGGAAGCTCCTGAGGGACCCCAGGTTGTTGCTACTGCATATTTATATCAACCTGGAAAGTAATTGTGAGTGGCTAATTTGGAGGGCGCCTTAATCTGTGTGAAACATGACATCCATCACCTGTCACTGGACGGATACTCAAGCCCCCTCAGTTGAGGACAGGTGTGAAGGGCTTGGTCAATGCATGTGCCTAGAGGGCCGGGGATTCACCCTCAAAAACATGCCCAGGTGTGGGGGAATTGGGTGTCCCACAAAAGCATTACTCTCACCCCACAGACACACAATGAGCCATCTTCATGGGCTTTCCATCCCTGGGGTGCCTGAGCAGCGTTCTCCTCTCCCTTACGCATCTACATCCTAATATAGAGGCATATACAGATAGATGATAAGGCCCCCTAGAAAATAACACCATAAGAGGCAAGTGAACCCTTATACTGGCTGATGAAGGATGATACCCCTAAACCAGGCCCCGGATGCATGTTTTCATTCCAAGGAGGACCTGGCTTGGCAATTCGAGCTGTGCTGTTCGCATAAAGAGCTGGGTCAACTCTGATTCATATATGACTGGGTCCAAACTGGGGTGATGTGCTGAGCAAAATAACAATTGATTATACCCAGCTCTATGACTGGGTGTGAGTGTTCAAAAAGTTTAAAAACTCTATCCATCATTTTATTTTGTGAATCCCTATCAAGGCGATAGGGCAACTGATGCTGGACGACTCCAGATCACAGCACCACCAAAGTCATCCCAATGACACAGACATTGACTGGAAGACTCATCACCTGATAATGATGATGAAGAGGAAGCCTTCCTCATTTCACATACAAATTATCTGACATGGCGTAGGCGGCAACAATGCACATTAGGGTCCAAATCACCCGATCTGATGTTAAGGCCCTTGTTAACACCAGCACCTCAAGAAACATGATGCCTCCATCCAAGAGTACCTCTCTCTTCAACAAAGATCAAGATCTTTACCTACGACAGGCTGTCACCACTGTCCTTCAAGGGGAGGATGACAGTCTGAGCAGCTGCGGATGCTGCAGGTAAGAGTGGTGGGGCGATGGAACCAGGTGAGGGGGGATTTTGAGACAACCACAAGGTAAAATTAAATAAATAATTAATTTCCTATTATGGTCACCTCTTGAAATCCCTCCTCACCTGGCCCCACCGCTCTTACCTACAGCAGTCGTGGCTGAGTCCGAGTAAAGTCAGAAGGTCAACAAATTACAACTGAGTTGCACGTGGTCAACAAGGAGGACGACAGCCTCATTGGCAATCCTACAGCAGAGTATCTAGGCCTCGTGTCCTTCACAAGAAAGCCTGCCAAGTTGACAAGTTCCTGCGCCAATTCCCCAAACTCGTTAAAGGACAAGGGTGCTTGAAAGCCCCTTCTATCAAACTTCAGGTCTGTCAAACTAGTTGCCATTCGACACCGGTGGGCACCGTTTGACCTACTACTACTGGTAGGAAAAGATTAAGGGCCATATGTATCAAGCAACCCATTTGCGATTCCGAAATTGCGATTTTTTGAGAATCGCAGATTCTGAATCGGAAATTGGTATGTATGTAGCAAAATTAAATAGCGATTCAGTAAAAATCGCTATTTAATTGCGAGATTCCCAAATGCGATTCCTTAACCGTAAGAAATCGCAATTTTGCTATTTCTTAATGGAAAAAATCGATTTTTTTTGCGAATTACGCAAATCAGCCAATCGGAAACTTAGGTGCAACATGATGACATCATAACCAGGAAGTGACTGACTACCCATGCTGCACCTGAGTTGCTGAGTCAGAGTCAGAGTGAAGGAGTGCTGGAGAGTGAAGTGTGCTGTTAGAACAACATGGCTGAAACTGGAGACCTGCCCAGCCAGGAAACACAACAGCAGCAGCAGGGGGAAGAATGTGCAAGGAAGAGGAAGCAGAAATTCTCTGAGGCTGAACTTGAGGCACTAATACAGGAAATGGTGCCAAATCATGAGTTATTGTTTGGCAAGAAATCTTTGAAGGTGCCAGAGACCTGCAAAAGGCGCATTTGGGCTGACATACAGCAGAAAGTAAATGCTGTGGGGGTGACACACCGGAGTGTCGATGAACTACAAAAGCGCTGTTATGACCTGTCTCAGCGTTCCAAAGAGATGTTAGCTGCCAGGCTGGGGCAGTCCAGGCACACCGGTGGAGGGACCTCAACAGTGTCAGACTCAACACCTCTGGAGGAACTGGTGGAGGGGACACTGCAACCAGAAAGCGTGATGGGCGTGGCTGATCTAGACAGCTCCGATCAACCAGCATCTGGACCAGGTAAGAAGCATGCCATCACATCCCTTACACAGCCCTAACACCCCCCAGCAGCGACCTAGGGACATGAAAAATTGTTTTGTATTCCAGAGCCGGTACAGAGGCAGACACAGCAATGCATTATGGGAGATGTAGTCATGTGAAAATCAAAGTTGCGCATTTTCAGCCAGCTAGTCCCAAATAGCATGTGCAGGTCAGGAAAGGTAAATAATTATACCAAATGTAATTACAAAAGGTGAAATGTATTATTTACACAGTGCAAGTGAGTACAGTCAATAAATGTGTGCTATTCTGTCCACAGCACCATCTACAACACAGCCTACAGTCAGTGGACCATTGAATGAAGGAGATGCAGGGCATGAGGAGCACACAGACGGGGAGGACAGCCCTGTCATCCCTCAAAAGAGACAAAGGAGACACATAGTAAGACCACTACCACCAATGGAGAACGAGGCAGAGGACAGCAATGAAAATGTGCAGTCGGAAACAACACAGCCACAGCAGGAAGTCCATGCACGAAACCACCAAGTCCCACAAGGCACAGCCAGGCGCAGGCGTCAGACAACCAGCAATAATAAGGATCGGGGTGATGAATCAGTGTTTGCAGGCCTGGAAATGAATATGTTGCTGATGCAGCGCCTGCAAGCAAAAAACATAAAAGCATTACAAAGAGAGGTGAGGGCAGGCTTCAGGGGAATAACAGGTGAACTGAGGGGTGCCATGCAGGTGCTTTGTGAAGAATTACGCGCCGACCGTGCTGCTAGGCGACGAGAGCTGCAGCGCCTGGATCGATATACACGGGCCATTAACCGATTGGCCTCTGCCACAAACATCCTGTCCAGGTGCAGCATACACATGCAGCGGGAGTTTGCACATGGAAGCCAGGATATAGCAACTGCACTTTTGCAGGTAACATCTGCTGTTGATGAGCTGCGGGCAGTCTGTACTACAGGGCCTGGAGTACTAACTCCCAGTGAAGAGGACGCACATTCAGGGCGGAGCAGCAACACCCCACCACTCATCATGGAGAGGCGTTGTAGTGGCAGAAACAATAGGCCTACAATGTCCAATGAGGATAATGCCGTGCAACAACCTACAGGGGCCTCAGCTAGGATGCGCCGCATATGAGGTGTTTAATTTCATAACACTGGGAGATGGGAGCTACAGACTGGACTTTACACTCACTCCTGTTTTCTACATTGCACTGTGAGTTAAACATGTGCATGACAAATGGAGTGCAACTACTTGGCATTAAGGAAGTGTGACATTATTTCTCCTACAATTAGTGAATAAAAACACAGACAGACACATAAGATATGGCATTGTGTCATTTTTTCTTACCTAGAAATAGTTGCGCGTAATCTCATCATGCCTCTGGCGCACAGCTGCTGCACCAGCTACACCAGCTGGCATACGTCCTGGTCCAGGCCCCTCCACGTCAGAGGATTCTGATTCACTCAGCTCCACTGGTGTTCCTTTCCTGGTGGCGATGTTGTGCAGTATGGCACATGCTACAACTATCTTACAACATGTTTGTGGGCTGTATTGTAGGGCACCTCCACTTTTATGGAGGCAGCAGAATCTGCTCTTCAATATCCCGAATGTGATTTCAATGGTGCCTCTGGTTGCTATGTGTGCTCTGTTGTATCGCCGCTCCCCAGCAGTGGCAGGATTTAGGTAGGGCGTCAAAATGAAATCACAGACTGCATATGCACTGTCACCTGTGGGTTCAAATGTTAATGGTTAGTCACTGAACTGCACATGGTAGTCAGTACAAATGTGGCTTATGTTTAAATGCATTTACCTAGTAGTTATCCCTCGCCAAACTCCCCTCTTGAGAGTCTATGGTGTATCACACTGTGACGGAAGATGAAAGTGTCATATGTGCTGCCTGGAAACTTTGCTACTATGTCAGTGATGATGTGTTTGGCATCACACACCACCTGTATGTTTAGTGAATGGTAGCATTTGCGGTTCCTGAACACTTACTCATTGTTTGAGGGGGGGATATTGCAACATGTGTCACATCTATGCATCCTATCACGTGGGGGAAATGGGCAATTTGGTAAAAGTCCTGGTTGGTCTGATCCATTGCCTGTGGGGTGCTTGGGAAGCAAATGTGGTGTTGCATCCTCGGTACCATGGCATCAAGGAACGCATGGAAAAAGCGCGAAAGTGCACTTTGTGGCACCCCTCCTGCTGAGGCTATAACCCCCTGAAAACTACCTGAGGCCAACAGTTGTAGTGAACACAGGATCTGGATGTGAGTGGGGATGGCATGGGGCCTGCGTGTAGGGTGTTCAAGGTAGGGTCTGAGTTCTTTAATTAATCAAGTATACTGGCTTCATCCAGTCTGTAGTGAGTGTAGATGTCCTCCTCAGTGCGCTGGAAGATGGTGATGCGCACACAGAATATCCTCTCCTGGCATCCTCCTGGCTATCAAGTAAAGCCCCGCCATTGTGGAAAAAAGTCTATTGCATTCTGGTACTCCTTAAATAGGTTGCACCTGGTTACCACCTGCTCCTACTTGGTGGTAATTGTGATTCTGTAAATTGTGAATTTCCAAAAATTCATACATTCCATTGCGATTTCTATTGTTGCGATTTTCTGTTTGCGAATTTGACACACGGAGAAATCGCAAACAGGAAATCGCAGGAAATTCGCAGATTTTTCTATCTCGCAAATTAAGGAATCGCATTTTATGCGATTTCTTATTTTGAGAGCCACTTTTGCTTCATACATTCTGATTAGCGAATTTTCATTTGCAAACGCTTGTTTTTGCGAATCGCAGCATTTGCGAATTAAATTTAGCTTGATAAATATGGCCCCTAGACAAGCGGGAAAGCAAAGCGTTATTGAAAATGTGTCTGGGGTGACACCTTAGGTGTTCCACATTGATAACGCAGAAATAACGAAACAGCCAGGGAAGATACGTCCCTGTATCAACATACCCCGCCCTACCAGGGTATCAAGTGGTAGAGGCACGTAGCACCTACAATGGATGACATTATAGCGAACCTCAACTGGTCAGGATGGTTCTCAAAACTAGACCTCCATGCAGGATATCACCAACTACTCCTCTCTGAAGAAAGCAGATATAGCACCACATTATCAACGCACCTGAGGTTGTGCTAGTACAAAAGACGGAACTTTGGCATTTTTTCGGCAGCAGACATTTTTCAGGATGCTATCAGGGAGACACGGTCTGGCCTCCAAGGTGTCATGAACATGACTGACAACATTTAAATATATTCTGCAATGATGAAGGAGCACCACAAACATCTGCGAGCCACTCTAAAATGCCTGTGGGAGCACAGCATCACTCTGCACCAGGAAAATGTTTTCCTTCTTCCAGAACTCCGTTGAGTTCTACGGATAAGTATTCAGTCAGGATGGGGTGCATGTTGAGCCCCAAAATTCGCAAGCTATACAGCAGATCCCAGTCCTGACAACAGTCTCCGAAATCCGCTACCTCCTGTGGAAGGTTTATCCCTAATCTGGCTACCATTGCCAGACCCTCACGAGTGCTCACCAAATTGGATGGCCCATAAAGACACATAGATGCTGAAAAATAATTGTTTTCCAGATGGTGAAGGTAGCTCTACTAAGCAAAACCATGATTGCTTACTTCGATCCAAAAAAATGATACCTAACTGATTGTTGCTGTGAGCCCTGTTTGCTTGTGGGACATACTCACCCAAGAAGTGGACCCCAAAAGGTGGGTCTCAGCAAAGCACTGATGCCAACGGAGTCATGTTACTCCCAAATCAAGAGAGAGGCAGTAGCCATCAAGTGCAACTGCAGACACTTCATAGGAGTCACTGACCACCAAACACTCGTCCTACTCTTCCATGGCTCAGCCCCCACATCATCTGCCAAGAATAGAGTGCTGGGCTATACAATTGTAGCAATACCACATGGAGGTGATTTACCAAAAGGATCAAGACAAAGAACCCACGACCACTAGTGGGTGAAGCTAATGACAACATACATGCCACCGAAGCATACATCAACCTGGTATGCCAGGGGGCTTGTCCACAAGCACTAAGCCTCCAATAAATCAGAGACGCCATCTCAGCAGACCCTTTGCCAGAGAAAATAATGAACACTCTGCAGAGCAGCTAGTGCCACAACTTAATACGTGATTAAAGCAAGGCCCTGAAAAAGAAAACCTAACAAAGATGTGATGAGAGTGCAATTAGCTAACCACCACAACAGATGGGCTGGTTCTAAGAGGACAGTGCCTCGTAACCCCAGAGAGACTGCAGCACCAAGTGACAAAACTAGATCATGGTGGGTATCATGGAACAGTGAAGATGAAGTCCTGACTGAGGGATACTTTCTGGTTCCTGGGCCTTGAAGCAATAGTAGACGAGATGGAGGGACAATGCCTCTCATGCCAGCATACCAGCGCTCAAGAAACACCCACACCTGTCATGACAGAAGAACCATGTACAAAACCGTTGTCCAAAGTGAGCCTCGCGCCAGGAAGCTTCTCTGACAGGAGAACAACTGTGGTCTTGGTCGACAGGTAGTCAAAATACTTCTCACTGAGGTCTTTGACTCAATGAGAAATGTTGTGATCAGGAGATGACTGGAAATTTTGGTGCTGTAGGCGTGGGTAAACAGACTGGTATTTTTCTCTACACAGGATGGCTACTTTAAGATGTCTACCTTTCAAAAATGAAATTTGCATAGTAGATTTAGCCATATTGGTAGGGTCATCTCCAAACATTTTGCTCATACCCTCCTGTTTTCTGAACCCATTTCTGTTGGCTTTTAGAACTCTGAAACACTTTACCACGTCTAGCCCATGCTAAAGTGCTTCTGCTCTCTACTTTAAACATTGTAAAATTGGTTTACAACCAGTTGGCATTTTTAATACCAACTTGGTGTAAGCCAGGGCCTGTAAATTAAATGTTATTAGTGGACCCGCAGCAACGATTGTGCCATCCATTAAGTAGAAACTTTAAACATGTCTCGGGCCTTCCATTGCAGCATGTGTGTGCAGTTTAACCTGGCAAGGTAAACCCAGGCCACTACCTCTGTATTTATTATATATATGTCACCCCTAGGGAAGGCCCTACACAGCCTAGAGTGCAGTATATTGTAAAAGTTGGACTTATACTTTCAAGTTTTACATTTCCTGAAAGTTAAAAAATCTTAAATTCATTTTTTTACTACTATGCAGCTTACCTCTCCATTAGGATAACAGTGAGTTACCTTACTACATTTAATACGTGAGAGCTTGCAATTGGATTCAGATCGGAATGTTGAGCTTGGTAGCAATCTATGGATTTGTGAAATAAAAATCATCTTTAATGGTAAATTTGAATTTTAATTCACAATTCTCAAAATGCTACTTTTAGAAAGTTGACATTTTCTAGTCCTCACCATTTTACACCTGAAGCCTGTATCCTGGGTCACCTGGCTAGGTGTAGCTTTCAGTTGTTCCTTGTGTATTGTGCCATGAAAGTGAGACAAAGGAAAGGTAGGTGTTGGCAGAAAGAGCCACTGTGACTGATCTAGGGGACAGAGCTCTCAACTACCACACTTGCACATCACAAAATCTCTGCCTGAGCACACTGACAACGGGCTTGTCATTAGTCTTTTATGTCCCCAGTCATGCTAGGGCCAGGGCAGAGAGAAAGGAAAATTAAAGCACCTCAGGGAGACGGAAGCCTCTAGAAACTTCCCCTATTTCAAAGTGGGCAGCAGATATAAATTGTGTACTTCAGACCCCAACTCTTCATTACACATCTAGACATGTGTCCTGCTTTGCTGCAAGAATGATGGCCGCTCTGCTGCCCTGATGTGCTTCCCTATTGTCCTCCTGCCTGAATGAGAAGGACTGGGCCTACATCTTAAGAACAGGACCACCAGAGTGACTCCAAGGGACAGATGGCTGGCCTCCTGACCAGAATCCTCAGGGACAGAACAGGTTTTCCCACTCCTAAACTCAGCATCTGGACTCAGTCTGCTGTGCATTCCCCCCACCCCCCAAGTAATGCCAGCCCAGTCCTCTGCTATTGGAAGTGGACCTGAGAGTGATCTGTCTGCCCATCTGTGGTACCAGCAGAACCAAAACAGCGTGACACATGGCCTCACAACACTATGCATTTGAACCGCTACACTACACATTCCCAAAGCCATACTTCCCAGACCATTGGAACACCCGCTATACAACACATCTTCATCCTTCTCCATGCATAGACCTTGCATTGCCACTGCAGCTCTCTCTGAACTGCTACCGCATGACGTATCTCCACACAAGGGCCACACCCTCGACATGGGATCTTGTATCGCTCGCAGCCAGGAGTACTTTGTTCATCAAGCCTACTTTGGTGCCTCGAGCTGGACCCCTCTCCATCACTTGTGTCTTTGTTCCTGTCCGGAATAATCAGATAACCACAATTGTCGCTTTATGCTTTTTAGTGATTTTTTCTCTTAAATCTTTAAAACAGCATATCTACAGTTCAGCACAGGTTAATTTGAGATTTGCTTACGTTTCACTATGACAGAGATTGTTGTTCCTGTATGAGTAGGGTTTCACGCTCCTCAACCAGTAACCCAATTTCTTATATTGCATTTTATAAACTGTTAGTTAAAACATTTCTACAAAAATCACACTATTTACTATCAGCATGCTATAGGACCCCGCACACAAGAGGGACAATTTTTATAGGGGAAATATGTGCATGTAAGCTAAGAGATTGTTCATCATTTCAGGCAAAAAAAATGAATAACAAAAGTTTAATGGCATATGTTACAGAGTATGCAAACATCACATGGGAATATCATTTGACTTCTAGTCATGTTGAATCTATAATGATGGTAGGTTTCACTCGGGGCGGCCTCACCCAATTCACAAACAAACCGCACATTCCTTGTTCAAATTTTTGAACAACATATGATAACATGTGGAGACCACACTTTATAGTGCCATTCATGCCCCGTACTGTGGTGTTAAATTGCAGTTTTTGGATGGATAGCATGCTGCTCTGTGCAGGAGGGCATAGCTGGCAGAATATTATGCTTGTTGTGATCTTATGTGGGAAATATTTTGGTGACAAGCATGAGAGACGAGGGAGAGGTGCTCATCATTGGGCCCAGCTCCTAGAAGTGCAATCTGAAACCTTGAAACCTATCACAATAGAGGTGTGTTATAGGTCCACTCTAATTAGTTGTTGGTGACCAATCAGAAAAACGCTTGTGCAATCTTCAGGTACCGTTCTTATTCACACTTTGTTTTAGCCTGTATTAGGTGCAAACAAATAACATACAAAATGGCATTTTTGCATCAAAACACATTCAAATTACCATGTACTAAGCAATAAATACATAAATGGCCAGCTCTAAATGGGATGTCAGCTATTTTTTGACAGATGTCCTATTAGCGCAGTCCTACGTGTGATAATAGAACTAAAAAGGAGGATGAGATGTGGAACAATTGCTTTCACCTCAAGCAGTACATGCTTTACCTACACATTTCTCTTTGCCATGACCGTCCTTAAAAATTGAGGTGAACAAGTCATTTGAGATTACAATATTCTAACTGTCTGCATAATGCAAATATCTAGTCCCAGTGACATTTCTCAAAAATTGTAGTTACAGTTATCTGGAGCTCAAAGATCCTATTTGTTGTCCACCTGTGGAACAACATCTACAGCTTCACTGGCTTGATGCAGTATATACACCCCAAGCGACAAACCCCCACCCACATATATTTGTCTCTGCCATCACAAGAATTCTCTTGCTCACTTCATCTGCCATTAAACCAGGACAGAAAACTCATCCTTAATCCGCAACAGATGAGTCAACTTGAGGAAGACTTTGGTGATATCCATGAAGAAGGTGGTCACCAATACACTGCACAGAGATGGTAACAATTGCACCATCTGGTGATTGACGATAAATTCCTGATACTCCAGGACTGCTCACTCTATTTGCATCTCACTATTGCCAGACTGAAGGAGTGTGTACGAAACAGTCATGTCTAGATGAGGGCCTACCAAGGCCCTCTCCAAGTGTAATAATTACACTCATAGGGAAAGAAATGTTTTGAATAATCAATGGTCCATCTTCAAGCAAATGTTCAGAATGACAAACTACTCATACTGCCTGCAAACAACGAGCCTGATGCAGTGGAATGTGAGAGTAGGGGTTCTTCAAATCGAAAGAGGATAGACAGTTCCCTCGGTCTTAGTTGTGAAATAACTTGCTGTTCTTCGAGTGAATCAAGGGATTAATGAGTTGAGCTTCTTTAAACCCAACGTCAGATATATAACACTTAATGCCTTCTTTGCCACAAAGATTATGGAGAAGAATCCTAATCCCTCTTCTGCCACTACAGGTATAGACAACCTCCTTCATCCTCAACTAACCATAGATGTCACCACGTCAGCCTACATATTAGGAATGTATTGGAAAGGGCAGAATTTAGTCAATGCCTGGTATGGATAGGCATTTGTACAAGTTCCTTCTTTTCTATCTGTTTCAGTACTAGGCCAAACATTTTGTCTTCTTAAAATCACATTGAGAATCACTTTCATCTGTAGACCAATGGTGCTCATAAATGTCATCTATCCGTAGAGCACAATGTGGCTGGTAGGAAAGAGCCCAGATGTGTATGTCTGCTGAAGGAAAACCTTTTGTGAGCAATGACTGCATTATGTCACTTCCCCTTAAATAGGCCCCTCAGTATTAGTAATATTCAAACCTGTGAAGCTCCAAATGCAGCTCTTCTGCAAATTAAATTATTTAATCCATGAGATTATACTACCCTGAGCTTTTTTTTTATGGGGTAACCACAGTAATTCTAACTGTCCATGGTATGCCCAAGATGAAGCTTGTGGCCAGCCTATATTTGTCAACTGATGCACATGAACATTAACTGAAAAAAGCTGAGTAATCTACACTGACTTTGTTTGTCCACTCATACACTCATGGTTAGTACAAATAAAAATACCCGTAAACAGGATATTGTATGATGGCAGTTATTGTGGCCCATGGTGAATTGCAAAGAATTGCTTTTACTTTAATCAGGAATGAGGATTGAAGGTATACCTATTCAATATATCTGAAATCGAATTTGCCATTTGTTGTATGAAATGTCATGGGTGCAAGTAAAAGGGAATATTTTTTGAATTGGCTAGGTCAAAATTAAATAGACAGGGAAAGAGGCTTAAATGTATGACTGTTTAAAAAGTAAATGTTTATTTGTTGATTTTTTGAGAAGTTTATTTATCTAGAAAGTATTATCCTATTGCCTTGATAGTATACTTCTGCTGGAAGAGATCAGGGCCTATTGCCTTTATATGGAAGAAACAAATGCCAAACTGGAATCTCTTGCTGATTGGTGGTCTCACATAGAGAAAAGGATAACTGCAGCGGAGCATTAAATTGCAAACCTCAATGAGTCCTCTTTCATAGTGAATTCTCTGCAGTCTCCAGTTCTTTACATAAAGAAGCGGGTCCAAGATCTTGAAAATTGAAGCAGATGGAACAGCCTGCGGACTGACCTAACCTTATTACATTCATTAAAAAATGTCTTCCTACATCTCTTAATTCATCAAATGGGTAATCACTTAACATTCAACAAGTGCACACATTGGGACATCCTTCTACTGCAGTATCTACCTCACGAAAACCAAGAGGAGTCATTCTCTATTTCCTGGGATATACTGAGGTGCTACAAGTCATCACAGCGGCCATACAAATGAAGCATATTTCATGGTCTGAATGTAATCTTTATTTCAATCAATATTATGCAAAAAACACTGTAGTTTAATGTAAAGAGTTCTTAAACATGCAACTAGCACTTCAATCTATTAGCGGTTATTTTGAACGTATTAATCCATGAACCTTCAAAGACAGCTAAAAAAATAAAACAAAAACATATGAAGACCCCAGTCCATTGAAGGCTTTTCTTGACTCATGCGGACCTGATACCATGGATACTACTGAGGGTCTGATTATGAATTTGGTGGTGCCGTGCCAGGTCTGTCCGATTGCTGCACTGCCAAAACTTGCTGCTGCGGGGAAATGGCCGTCCTAACACCCTAATTGTAACAGGGTGGGCAGAAGACCGCCACTGCCATGACCCTGAGAGTATGGTGGTGTTGTAATCGAGCCCTAAGTCTAGAACATCACGCATATAATCACGTCTTCTCTATGATGTTTATTGTTTATATGATCTGAATATTTATTCTCTGACGTGTTTATGATAGTACCAAAATTGTATTTATGAGTATAGATGGTATGCATATATTTTATCTGCCGTTTCATATTATCCCACTGATAAAATTCACACATGTGTCCTTGTATTTGTCTCCCAATCCATCAACTTCAACCCCTTTCATGCCTTGTGACCCTTGTGAACTGGATGAGGCGTTTTATTTAAGTATGGGCGAAATTTGCGATTTCGCGTAACGCGAACTCACAATTCGCAAAATCCGCGAATTCGTGCAAATTTGCTCATTTGTTTTTTTTGCGTATTTGCAAGGGTTTTTGCCAGTTCGCGAGGGTTTTTTACAAGTTCGGGAACGCAAACTTACTTGTGTGGTCGCAAGGGTCGTGACCATGTTGTTTCTACATGTCCAGCCTCTTTGCGACCCTGTGGTTCATCGCGGCCATCCTCCGGTTCATCACTGCCACCCTCTGGTTCACCACTGCCACCCTCTGGTTCATCACTATCACCCTCTGGTTCACCACTGCCACCCTCTGGTTCATCACATCACCCTCTGGTTCCCCACTGCCACTCTCTGGTTCACCACTGTCACTCTCTGGTTCACCACTGTCACCCTCTGGTTCACCACTACCACCCTCTGGTTCACCACTGCCACCCACTGGTTCATCACAGCACCCTCTGGTTTACCACTGCCACCCTCTGGATCATCACTGTCCCCCTCTGGTTCATCACTGCCACCCTCTGGTTCATCACAGCACCCTCTGGTTCACCAGTGCCACCCTCTGGTTCATCACTGCCACCCTCTGGTTGATCACTGCCACCCTCTGGTTCAAGACTGCCACCCTCTGGTTCACCACTGCCACCCACTGGAGAATCACTGCCACCCTCTGGTTTGCCACTGCCACCCTCTGTATCATCACTGTCCCCCTCCGGTTCATCACTGCCACCCTCTGGTTCACCAGTGCCACCCTCTGGTTCATCACTGCCACCCTCTGGTTTATCACTGCCACCCTCTGGTTCAAGACTGCAACCCTCTGGTTCATCACTGCCATCCTCTGCTTCATCACAGCACCCTCTGGTTCACCACTGCCAACCTCTGTTTCAAGACTGCCACCCTCTGGTTCATCACTGCTATCCTCTGGTTCATCACCCTCTGGTTCACCAGTGCCACCCTCCGGTTCATCACTGCCACCCTCTGGTTGATCACAGCTACCCTCTGGTTCCAGACTGCCACCCTCTGGTTCACCACTGCCACCCTCTGGATCATCACTGCCACCCTCTGGTTCATCACTGCCACCCTCTGGTTTGCCACTGCCACCCTCTGGATCATCACTGTCCCTCTCTGGTTCATCACTGCCAACCTCTGGTTCATCACTGCCACCCTCTGGTTCATCACTGCCACCCTCTGGTTCACCATTGCCACCCTCTGGTTGATCACTGCCACCCTCTGGTTCAAGACTGCCACCCTCTGGTTGATCACTGCCATCCTCTGGTTCATCACAGCACCCTCTGGTTCACCACTGCCACCCTCTGGTTCATCCCTGCCACCCTCTGGTTCATCACTGTCCCCCTCTGGTTCATCACTGCCACCCTCTGGTTCATCACAACACCCTCTGGTTCAGCACTGCCACCCTCTGGTTCATCACAGCACCCTCTGGTTCACCACTGTAGATTATGGGGGGAAAGCACACCTGCCCAACTGAGATGAATTAATTCGGGGCTGGTTATAGTGTCACTGAATTTGAGCTTCAAATCTGGCACCTGCTTCCTTAGCTGTAAGTGCTTCCTGTTGCAGTTTAATTTTGTTTACAGGAGCATTGTGCCATACTTGCAACTATTCTCTGACCCTGCTTTGAGGGTCAGAGCAGGGTCAGAGAATAGTTGCAATTAGGCAACTGAACTTTGGAGGGGCCCGTCAGGAAGCACTACAGGGAATGGTTACAAATTAGCTTGAACTTTAGCACCTGCTAAGTGCTTTCAGTTTTGCAAAATTCGTTTTTCTGCAATTTCGCGACATTCGCGGGGCGCGAATTTGCGCTAAATCGAACTCGCAGTCCGGAAATTCGTGCAAATTAGCAGATTGTTTTTTTTTGCGTGTTTGCGGGGTTTTTTGCATCTCCGCAAGCCGCTTGTAGCGCACCGACCGCAAAGTTACCCATGCGGTCGTACATGGGCGCGGCCATCTTGTGCGCATTGCGTATTTCCGGTTCCGGGCGCTATTGGCAATCTCGCGTTGTGTGCGGCGCGCTATTACGAGTTTGCCTGTGTTTTTGCGTGCTCGCGGGGAAAATATCCCGCGTACTTACCCACGCGGTCCTCTATGGGCACGGCCATCTTGTTTTTCATTCATTGCTATGGTTTTTGGGCATGCTACCTTTCTATCCATCTTACATCTTTGTAATCCTATGTTTTTTTGAACTTTTTTTTTGCTTTTTTTTGCTAATTATCTATCTCTACAATTTCCTACATCTATATTTTGTGTTTTTTTTAAACTTTTTGTTACTTTTTTACCTACTTTTTTTCTTTCACTCCCTCTCTTATTTTTTTCACACCTATTCTTCTTTCCTTTTTCTTGTGCCCAGGACCATGGCAAACGGAGCCGACAAGGGCAAGGGGAAGGGCTCAGCACCCCGTACCCGGGTCCCTTGCGGGCGTTTGAGGGGGGAGCAAGTCCAGGCCAGGGAGATCTTCTCTGCGGTGGAGGTGGCAGCCTTGATGGTTTTTGTCCAAGTCCACCTCCCTAACACCGTGGCAGCAGGTGGGCGGATTGCTTCCGGTTACGGCCCCTGGGAGCGTCGCCAGCTGTGCCGGGGCATGTGGAAGGAGTCTGGGGTCCGGCACACCTACCAGCAAGCGACGCACCGGTGGACTGACATCCTGGACCGGGAGCATGACATGCTCGACCTGCTAGGATTGGAGATCCCTGGCCTTGGTAAGTAGCTATTTAATAACTACTTTTTTTTCTTTTGCTCTGTTATATTGCTAATCTATTTCTTTCCTGAAGAGTACGAATGCTGCTGATTCGATTACATTGCAGGTAAATTAATCTTTAAATAGCTTCTGTCATTGCAGGTGCTCGCCTGGTTATTGGCGTTGCTACTATGCTTACTTGTTTGCAACTTTTTACTCATTTGAGAGCATTACTGCGTAATGGTAGAGAAAGTAGACTCAAGTCTAGTCCTTCTTTGTACTCCTGCTGCTGCCACTTTGAAGAGATAGTGGTGGATTGATACGTTGAGTATATTATTTATTACTTGTTATAGGACATTTGTTAGTGGTCTGCAATCATGGTGCAATCATGGTGACGGACTGTGTCTATCACGCGACGTCTCGTGCTGCTGAGTGATGGCAGTCATAGTAGAACCTTTTTGTTGCTGGTGTAGTTAGTGAATTACATAACTTTCCTATTAGACGGTCTGCGAATCCTGCAATACTGTACTACTATCCTCCTAGTTGACCAGATCAGATGCAATTTTTGTTAATTTATTTCCCCGACATAATTTTAGATTGTGTTCAAAGAAATCAAATATTTCCCAAAAAACAATCATCCATGTTGTGTTTCTTTATTTCATGTTCACCAGAACCTCCCAGGGGCAAGGCGCCGGCAGCGACTGAGACTCCGGTGGATGAAGGTGGACAGGATCAGTCCCTTGCAGACTCTTCTGCTGGCCCCAGTAAGTTGTTCTATTGTTATATTAATACTTATACTTCCCTAACTTTTACAGCTCCTATTCATTACAAACTGTTTCCTAATAATTCTATGTTTTACAAAATAGTCTTTGATCTTCTTCTACTGTAGACTACTTTCTACATTCTTATCCTGCCTCTACCATCACTCTCTGTGCTACTACTATTTACGATTATGAGTCGGTCTGTGTAGGTAGCTAAGCTTGCCCAGTCGGCAAACGGAGTGAAACAAAACTCTGATCCAGCAATAGCTCTAGGCACTGAGTGCAGTCCTCTGGGTTTCCCTTGCTGTCTATTCCAGTTTTCTTAATGTAAGTGCTTTGACATTTTCCAACAACAAAATGTCATTGTTTACACCAAGTAAAAGGTAGCAGTTGCCTTTTTGATTTGAGAGGAGCACATCCCATACCACTAGTGTTTCGGGGACTATTCTGCACACAAAGAAGTAGGGACAAGAGAAATAGGACATTGTTGATGATAGGTGCAGTTCCACTTTCGACATAGCTCAGTCCGAACAGAAGTTGAACCCCCAATCCCCTGACCGACTATCTAGTGTGTCTGACCAATGATGTTACGACCCAGAAGAACAGAATAAGACTACCGCCGAGTCCCGGCCTATCTGAGTCACTGAAACATGACTGCCAAGTGCAGTAGTTCAAACCCTTCCGCTCACTCACTCGTGAACAAAAACCACACAGTGTTTGTTAGTTTTAAAGTTTTATTTTCAATTAGGAAATGAAAACATTATTTCTTCATTTTTAATAGCGTAGTATTCGGAGCGAGCAATGGTGATGGATGAAGATGACGTTAAAGTTTAAAGAACATTCCCATGAATGAAATTACTATGACTCAAACTTAATAATAGTTAACAGACACATGAAATTATTAGAATAACTGTGCGGGAGCCCCCACCTTCTTTAAAGTACTTAAAGTACTGCTGGTGATGACTTACTAGTAGTTGGTGAATCGTCTGGCAGAAGGGCAATGGAATCTTCTTTCTGTAATGGTGCACGTTAAGCAAGCATTCATCAGTTGTCATAAGAAGAAGTGTAGCATTTAATGGAATAAGCATATAAAAGGTTAACACTTCCTCCCCAAAACCGTTACTTTTTTTCAATCCCAGTAATAAAAATGTGTTATGTAACATTTTCTTCCATTATGAGACAAAATAGGGGGTTGTGTATGGCATCTGAAAATGTGACATGTTTTTCCTAGACGTCACAACATCTGATGCGGCACAGATGACCACCTGTGCCGGGGCCAGCAGTGCGGAGGGGTCCACTCTACATGCGGCGGCGCTAACAGGAGGAGCTGGGGCGGAACACTCAGCGGCGGCGGACGATGGTAAGTTATTATACTCCTTACTCATTGAAATGTTTTTGAGTAGGCTCGCAAAGGAACGTATGATGTACTGTACAGTAGTACACAGTACACTAGTATAAGTAGACTGTACTGTTAAGAACAGTTACTAATTTAGAACTACTTTTTGGGCTATCACGGAGAAGACAGTCAACCTTGACTTGTAATAGCATTAGCTGCGGTACTTCTCGGGTAACCAATGGCCCCCTCTATTTCACTTCAACTCAGCTGGCAAATTTTTATTGTGAAGCCAAGTCATATCAGATGTAATTTAGGGATGTGAAGAACAAAAAGTTAAAAAAGGGTGAAACGAGGGACGAGCGAGTCTTAATATTTATGACTGTAAAGAATGGTTTTGTTGAATGCAATTCAAGATAAGATGATGGCGGTTTTCAAAATATAATGAAACGTGTGTTAGTTGGTTGTTGACAAAAATAAATTTTGGTACATTTGAGCCATTAAGAAGAATCATAGACGTACTTTGGAAGCCTGGATGTTATCTTCTTTATCCTCATCGATAGCAGAGGTGTATGATGTAGTAGAGCAGACGCTGAGTGGATGAAGTATGGCCAGTGGCAGTGCCACCCTTATAGAAAAGTAAGACATTCCTATCCCCACCTGCATGTACTGCTTAAAGTACTGCGAGTCTGCATCATCATGGCCTGTGTCTGTATTTCTTGGGTAAAAGCTGAGTGAGCTGCCATTATGGCGGCTACCACAAGTTCACATACCAGTAATTTCTTTTGCAACACAAGAGAAAAAAAGTAAAAAAGGCCTTTTTTTAGTACTCTCTGACTATGTATGTAGTAGTGAGTCCACCTATAGTGCTGCTAGTGAAATTCCTGAAACTCCCAGTAATGTCACAGGCTTACAAAGACAGCGGAAAGATACATGCCAAAATGTTATACTGTGTTTTCTACTTGCTGGTGTTACTGAGTGTCAACTTTCCGTTGATTTATTTTGACTTTATGTTAAAGACTATTGGCTACAGTATTTTTCTTTCTTTCTTCATAGATACTACTCCAAAAAATCTCAGCCGCAGGGAGATGGCTGTCCGGGCCAGGGCCTGTATGCTGGAGGCTATTTGTGCCGAGTATCGGTGGTTGTGGGCTTGGGAGCATGTGGACACATCAACCAGTACATCCTCCTCCACTGCCCCCGGGTCCACCAGCCAGAAGGCTCCAGCCAAACGGAGCCGTGGCCCAATCAATCAATCAATCAATCAGGAGTTTGTTAAAGCGCGACTACTCACCCGTGAGGGTCTCAAGGCGCTAGGGGTGGGGGTGGGGGGGTGCAGGTTCCATTCCATCAAGGAGGGGGTCTGTCGAAGAGCCAGGTTTTGAGGTTTCTTGCGAAGATGGGGAGCGATGTTGTCTGTCTGAGGTGGAGCGGAAGGGCGTTCCATGCTTTGGCCGCGAGGAAGGAGAAGGAGCGGCCTCCCGATCTGGTCTTTCTGGTACGGGGGACCATGGCGTAGGAAAGCTGGGCTGATCGTAGGGTCCTTTGGGGTGCGTGGAATTTGAGTCGGCTGTTCAGGTATGCTGGTCCGGTGCCGTGGAGGTCCTTGTGTGCGTGGGTGAGCATCTTAAAGGTGATTCTCGCCTCGACGGGGAGCCAGTGGAGTGTGCGCAGGTGCTGGGAGATGTGGCAGTGTTTTGGCAGGTTGAGGACCAGTCTTGCGGCGGCGTTCTGGATGTTCTGTAGCTTGCGGATGAGGTTTTTGTTTATTCCGGCGTAGAGTGCGTTGCCGTAGTCGAGTCTGCTGGTGACCAGGGCGTGAGTGACTGTCTTTCGGTGTTCGAGGGGGATCCATTTGAAGGTCTTACGAAGGAGGCGGAGGGTGTGGAAGCAGGAAGATGAGACAGAGTTGATCTGGCGGTCCATTTTGAGCTTGGAGTCCAGGATGATTCCCAGGTTGCGTGCGTGGTCTGTGGGGGTTGGCGGGTTTCCGAGGGCGGTGGGCCACCAGGTGTCGCTCCAGGCGTCGGGGTTTGGGCCCATGATGAGTACTTCTGTTTTGTTGGTGTTTAGTTGTAGGCAGCTGTTTTTCATCCATTTGGCGACGGCTTCCATGCCTTCTCGAAAGTTGCGTCTGGCGGTGTTGGGCTCGTTGGATAGGGAGAGGATGAGCTGGGTGTCGTCTGCATATGACACGATGTTGAGTCCGTAGGTTCTGACGATGGGGGCAAGTGGAGCCATGTAGACGTTGAAGAGCGTCGGGCTGAGGGAGGAGCCCTGGGGGACTCCGCAGGTGATAGGTGTGGGGTCCGAGAGGAAAGGGGGGAGTCTGACCCGCTGCGTCCTGCCGGAGAGGAAGGAGCAGATCCAGTTGAGGGCCTTGTCCTGGATTCCTGCATCGTAGAGTCTGCGTATTAGGGTGCGGTGGGAGACTGTGTCGAACGCCGCTGATAGGTCGAGGAGGATGAGGGCTACTGTTTCTCCTTTGTCCAGTAAGGTGCGGATGTCGTCTGTTGTGGCGAGGAGGGCAGTTTCCGTACTGTGGTTTTTTTCTGAAGCCGGATTGGGAGGAGTCGAGGATGTTGTGTTCTTCAATGAATGTGTCAAGTTGGCTGTTGATGGCTTTCTCGATGACTTTCGCTGGGAACGGGAGCAGGGAGATGGGTCTGTAGTTTTTGAGGTCGGTGGGGTCCGCTGAGGGTTTCTTTAGGAGGGGGTTGACCTGGGCGTGTTTCCAGTCGTCGGGGAACGAGGCGGTCGCCAGGGAGCGGTTGATGGTTTGGCAGAGCATGGGTGCGATGGTGTTGGCGGCTCTGTTAAAGATGTGGTGGGGGCAGGGGCCCGTGGGGGCCCCTGAGTGGATTGACTTCATTGTCTTCAGTGTGTCTTCGGTGGTGAGGGCTGTCCAGTCATCAATCGCTGGTTTCCGGGTGTCGGGGGTGGTTGGTGAGGGTTCAGTGTGTTGGTTGTCTTCGTCAAAGTTGTCGTAGATGCTCTTGATTTTGTGGTGGAAAAAGATGCTGAGTTTGTCGCGGAGTTCTTGTGAGGGAGGGATGTCGGTAGACTCGCTGGTGGGTTGGGCGAACTCCTTGATGATGCTGAAGAGTTCCTTGCTGTTGTGTGCGTGGGTGGAGATTCTGTCTTCAATCGCTTTTTTCCTCGTTTCTCTGATGAGTTGATGGTGGGCGTTGGTGGCGGCTCTGAAGTTGTTGTGGGCTTCTGTGGATTTGGTGTTTCTCCAGGCCTTTTCGAGGCGGCAGCATGTGCGCCTGGACTCTCGAAGTTCGGTGGTAAACCATCAGGCTTTCTTGGCACGGGTATTGTTGTTTTTCTTGAGGGGGGCTATGGTGTTGGTGCTGTCCGAGATCCATCTATGCAGGGTTCGGGCTGCGGTGTTGGGGTCGTCGTTTTCCGCGATGGTTGGGGTGGAGTTGTTGAGTGAGGAGGTGAGCTGGTCATCGGTGATTTTGGTCCAGTTTTTTTGTGGAAGCAGGTGCTGGTGTCTGTGGATGGTGGCTGTTCTGAAGGTGAAGTGGACGCAACGATGGTCGGTCCATGGGAGTTCGGTGGTGTGGCTGAAGGTGATGGAGTTTCCTGTAGTGAAGAGGGGGTTGAGGGTGTGTCCTGCTGAGTGCGTGGGCTCAGTCACGATCTGGCGGAGTCCAATGTTGTGGAGGTAGTCCAGGAGGGATGTGGTGTTGGGGTCCAGTTGATTGTCGAGGTGGAAGTTGAGGTCTCCCAGCAGGGTGTAGTTGGTGGATGCAATGGCCTGCGGGGAGATAATGTCCGTGATGGAGTTGGCGAAAGGTCCGCGGGGTCCAGGGGGTTGGTAGATGAGGGTTCCTCGGAGGGCGACGGTGGGGCTGGCCAGTATCTTGAAGTGAAGGTGTTCCATCAGTTCTGTGGACTCGTCAGGGAGTGTGCTCAGGCGGAGGCTGGATTTGTGGACGATGGCGATTCCTCCTCCTGGGTGGATGGGGCGGTCCTTCCTGTAGATCTTGTATCTTTGGGGGATGGCGATGGCGATGTCCGGTCCCGAGGTGGTGTTGGTCCAGGTTTCGGTGAAGAATGCTACGTCTGGGGTTGTGCTGTCGAGGAGGTCCCAGATTTCTGTAGCGTGTTTGTGGAGGGATCGGACGTTGAGGAGGATAGATTGCAGGGTCTTCGGTTCGGTTGTGTTCTTGTGGGCGGGTTGTGCTGGATCTGTGTTCTTGGCGGTGCTGCAGGTGTGCCGGCAGCGGTGACAGCTGAAGGGTCCATGGGTGTCGGCTGGTGATGCTAGCTTGCAGTTGTTGTTGCAGCCTGGGTTGAGTGCGTGGAGTGCTGCTGGGTCGTAGCGTTGGCGGGGCGGAGGTCCAGGGTTCCTGGTGCTGGTTGCGGTGACCGCCATTAAGTAGGGGTCGGGGAGGGCTGGACAGCTGGGAGGCGGGAGCGGGGAGGGGAGCTGGATTGGGCCGGTCGTGCTGGGGGGGGGGGAGGGGCCGCGGGGGCAGCAGCGGCGGGGAAAGGTAAAGGGAGGAAAGAAGGGATAAAGAAAAAAGGGAAAATAAGCAGAAATAAGGCACAAAAGAGCAGAGATGCAGAAAAGAGCAGAAGGGTGAAAGATAGAAAGGGTAAAAAAACGAGTGAAAACGAGTGAAGGAGCAGAGGGAGAGAAAGGGAAAATGGGCAGAAATAAGGCACAAAAGAGCAAAGGTGCAGAAAGGTGAAAGATAGAAAGGGGACAAAAACGAGTGAAAACGAGTGAAGGAGCAGAGGGAGAGAAAGGGAGAATGGGCAGAAATAAGGCGCAAAAGAGCAGAGGTGCAGAAAGGTGAAAGATAGAAAGGGGAGAAAAACGAGTGAAGGAGCAGAAAGAAAGAAAGGAGACAGAGGTCCACTGGACCACCAGGGATGAGGCGCAGGGAAACCTGCGGGTGGAGGAGGGCCTCGATCACAAACACTCAAGAGTGCAGGGGCACCTCACTTAATGGTGGAGCTGCGAGGGTGGGAGAGCAATTTCACTGACAATGAGTCAGTGGTCTTGCTCGCCTGTTCCCGCAGTGGCCGCCATTAAGTAGGGGTCGGGGAGGGCTGGACAGCTGGGAGGCGGGAGCGGGGAGGGGAGCTGGATTGGGCCGGTCGTGTTGGGGGGGAGGGGCCGCAGGGGCAGCAGCGGCAGGGAAAGGTAAAGGGAGGAAAGAAGGGATAAAGAAAAAAGGGAAAATAAGCAGAAATAAGGCACAAAAGAGCAGAGATGCAGAAAAGAGCAGAAGGGTGAAAGATAGAAAGGGTAAAAAAACGAGTAAAAACGAGTGAAGGAGCAGAGGGAGAGAAAGGGAAAATGGGCAGAAATAAGGCACAAAAGAGCAGAGGTGCAGAAAGGTGAAAGATAGAAAGGGGAAAAAAAACGAGTGAAAACGAGTGAAGGAGCAGAGGGAGAGAAAGGGAAAATGGGCAGAAATAAGGCGCAAAAGAGCAGAGGTGCAGAAAGGTGAAAGATAGAAAGGGGAGAAAAACGAGTGAAGGAGCAGAAAGAAAGAAAGGAGACAGAGGTCCACTGGACCACCAGGGATGAGGCGCAGCGAAACCTGCGGGTGGAGGAGGGCCTCGATCACAAACACTCAAGAGTGCAGGGGCACCTCACTTAATGGTGGAGCTGCGAGGGTGGGAGAGCAATTTCACTGACAATGAGTCAGTGGTCTTGCTCCAACAGCCTCCCGCCGCCGCCGCCGCCGCACAGCAGCAAAAACAACAGCTGCCCCCCCAGAGCCTGGATGGCACGTCTGCGCCGCCTCCGAAAGCGAGTGGACTACCTGGAGCGGTTGGGCGAAAAATATCAGCGCCAGCTCTGGGACCTCCGCAAAGAGCTGCGGGACGTGCAGCACCAGCTGTCCACACTACGCCACCGGAGGAAGTGACTGTCCCTTGCCCCTTTTTTAAAGACTGTTGGGGGGGTGGGAATTGGGTTTTTGGGAAAGTGGACTTTTGGATTTTTGGACATTGGTTTGGTTAGTGAGGGGGGTGAGTTGGGATAATTTATTTTACTTTTCAGACAACAACATCGATAATTTATATTTCTTAATAATAATATTTTTCATACCAAAACACAGTATACGCGCTCATATTATTTTGTGTGGGAGTTGGCGGTGGTTACTGCACGTTTGGTTTCTTCAAACTTACCAGCATAAATGAAACATCTAGTCCTGAAATGTACCAAAATGCAAGTAACCGAGTTAGTCAATTCAGTAGCCCTACTACTGTACTTTACTAGTAGTACTGTCAGTCTCTGCTCTCCTCCCAACTTAGTCCTAGCCCATTATTCTACTACCTCTCCAATATGCTTATCTTACCTGTGATTTGTGTTTGAGAATCGGGGTAGCCCCAGGGCTGCCTGCATTGCAAATGGTGATTAAGGTTGGTTGTTGACTTGAATCCTCGACGGATGCAATATCATTGTTGTGCTGGTAGCAGTAGTGGTACACACTGGTATTATCACCATATGGAAAAAAAGGAAATGAAACATTGAGTGGCCTGAGCGTAGCATTAGAAACAGTACATTAGATAGTACGGTAGAGAACAGTGCCCTAAATTGTAGCCTAAGCAGTGTTAAATTAATGTAAATATAAGTAGTAGTTGCGTGGAGTTTGACTGCTATAAGAAATTAAGGCAAAGGACACGTCATCAACGTAACGTAAGCATTTGATTGTTCACGTCGTGTAGGAGGAGGATGTTCTTATCAATCCACGATGGCGCACATGAACTTCTGATTGTAATGATTTTGGTTGCTTTGATCTTATCCTCCCCAGCAAATGTGTTGAATGTATTGTTGTTGTCAGTCACACCACAATGAAATACCACACAGCCCGGGGGAAGAGGGTTAGGGTTTGAAAATTGGATGGGAATGGGGTTTTTTGGGAAAGTTTGGTAGAGAGGAAAAAAAAAAAAGCACGGACAGTCAAACAACAAATGAAGAGAAACAAATCTTTGGATTTGAAGATATTGATAAATCTTTAAAGGGACATAAAGGAAGTGCACTACTGCATGCCAGAAGTTGTTTACAAAATGGATGGTTAGGTTACTGCAAAGTAGCACTACTACTTACTGCAACTTACTAGTAACTACGAAGAAACAAGTTGACAGTACAGGGCTACAGTCATTACGCAATTTCACTTGCCTCTCTGCCCTCAGAGAGAATAAACACTTAGAACATTAAATTACTGTTAAACATAGCAAAAACATAGCAAATTTAGAAGCAGAGAGCAAAGAAATGCAGAGTCACACTCATACAAGTTCACAGCAATAACATTACTTAAAAGATAAGTAGAAATGAATGGATACTGTTACTGTATGATGTTGTACTTGTCCTGTTGAATTTGGGAAGTTGCATTCATCCAGCCATTTTTCTTATTTGCGGTACTCCTCCATTCCATCTGACGCTCCGTCGATCAATGTTGGATGACCAGAAGACACCCTGTCCACTGCCTGCCTGGCGGATGCTGAATTGCGGCTTGCTAATGTGAAGCCTGACTTTATCCTTTTTTCCATTGCACAGGGTGAAAACCGCCCTGTAAATGTTGATGGAAAAACAGGAAGTGATATTAAAACACCACTGAGAAAAAATATAAGGTACGTACGCTGTGTGGTGCAAAAAGTCACACTTTCAGTTTCAGAATCGACAGTACAATAGTTTCGAAAGGGCGTACTCTGAGTCTCCTTTTGAAGGATAAATAAGTATGGGCGAATTTTGCGGATCTTTACATTTCAAGCTAGGTGTACTGTAAACTACGAATACAGCCAAAAAGCAAAACCGCAAAAAGTGAGACAGCAAATTTTGGGCCTACCTGGAATTCAGTACAAATGCGCTGTGCAGCTAGGCCCTAACTCCCCTTTTCCACCATGGATTTCCTGAAAAACAAATGCAATCAACATTAGACTGCTCCCAGACCCCAAAACCCACCCACAAAAACCTAGAAGCCCCCCAAACAGCACCCCAAAGACAGGCAAGTGAGCAAAAACGCAAAAACATTTTCACCATGGATTTGGTCCGAAACACTTGATTCCGATATTAGACCTTCCGAGCTATGCCCCCAGACCCCTGCAGCCACCGGCCAAAAAGCAGAACACCCCTAAACAGGCAAAAAGCAAAAATGGGCCTACCTTCAATTCAGTCGAAATACCCTCTGCAGCTAGGCCCTAACTCCCCTTTTCCACCATGGATTTTCTGAAAAAAAATGCAATCAAAATTAGACTGTGCAAGCATGGCTCCCAGACCCCACAACCCACACCCAATAACATAGAAGCCCCCCAACAGCACCCCAAAAACAGGCAAGTGAGCAAAAACGGAAAAATGTTTTCACCATGGATTTGGTCCGAAACACTTGATTCTGATATTAGACCTTCCGAGCTATGCCCCCAGACCCCATGCAGCCACCCACCAAAAAGCAGAACACCCCTAAACAGGCAAAAAGCAAAAATGGGCCTACCTTCAATTCAGTCCAAATACGCTCTGCAGCTAGGCCCTAACTCCCCTTTTCCATCATAGATTTTCTGGAAAAAAAATGCAATCAAAATTAGACTGTGCCAGAAATGCTCCCAGACCCCAAAACCCACCCCAATAACCTAGAAGCCCCCCAAAAAGCACCCCAAAAACAGGCAGGTGAGCAAAAACGGAAACACTTTTTCACCATGGATTTAGTCCGAAACACTTGATTCCGATATTAGACCTTCCGAGCTATGCCCCCAGACCCCTGCAGCCACCCGCCAAAAAGCAGAACGTCCCCAAACAGGCAATAAGCAAAAATGGGCCTACCTTCAATTCAGTCGAAATACCCTCTGCAGCTAGGCCCTAACTCCCCTTTTCCACCATGGATTTTCTGAAAAAAAATGCAATCAAAATTAGACTGTGCAAGCATGGCTCCCAGACCCCACAACCCACACCCAATAACATAGAAGCCCCCCAACAGCACCCCAAAAACAGGCAAGTGAGCAAAAATGGAAAAATGTTTTCACCATGGATTTGGTCCGAAACACTTGATTCTGATATTAGACCTTCCGAGCTATGCCCCCAGACCCCATGCAGCCACCCACCAAAAAGCAGAACACCCCCAAACAGGCAAAAAGCAAAAATGGTCCTACCTTCAATTCAGTCCAAATACGCTCTGCAGCTAGGCCCTAACTCCCCTTTTCCATCATAGATTTTCTGGAAAAAAAATGCAATCAAAATTAGACTGTGCCAGAAATGCTCCCAGACCCCAAAACCAACCCCAATAACCTAGAAGCCCCCCAAAAAGCACCCAAAGCAGGCAGGTGAGCAAAAACGGAAACACTTTTTCACCATGGATTTGGTCCGAAACACTTGATTCCGATATTAGACCTTCCGAGCTATGCCCCCAGACCCCTGCAGCCACCCGCCAAAAAGCAGAACACCCCCAAACAGGCAAAAAACAAAAATGGGCCTACCTTCAATTCAGTCGAAATACCCTCTGCAGCTAGGCCCTAACTCCCCTTTTCCACCATGGATTTTCTGAAACAAAAATGCAATCAAAATTAGACTGTGCAAGCATGGCTCCCAGACCCCACAACCCACACCCAATAACATAGAAGCCCCCCAACAGCACCCCAAAAACAGGCAAGTGAGCAAAAACGGAAAAATGTTTTCACCATGGATTTGGTCCGAAACACTTGATTCTGATATTAGACCTTCCGAGCTATGCCCCCAGACCCCATGCAGCCACCCACCAAAAAGCAGGACACCTCCAAACAGGCAAAAAGCAAAAATGCAAAAACTCATACTTAGAACATTTTCAGCCAACCAGTCAACATTGGTCCAAACGCGCTCTGCAGCTAGGCCCTAACTCCTCTTTCCCTAAATGGATTTTTTTCAAATCACTTCCAATCAAAATTATGCTATCCCAGCAGTGCTCCCAGACCCCCACACCCTCCCCCACAAATCTAGAACACCCCCAAACAGCCCCCCAAAAACATGCAATACTGGTATACTCAAAACATGCAAATTGTGCTGTTCACAAAACATTGTTGTTTTCAGCACTTCCACTACTTCGATCCTCTTGAAACTTACCTGGACAGTCACTTGTTCCAGTGATTCACAAGAATCTCAGCAAGGCAGAACAAAATCAAACCACTGCGCTCTTTGAAGAAGAAGAAGAAGAAGAAGAAGAAGAAGAAGAAGAAGAAGAAGGTCTACGGCTAGTTGTCACTTAGTTTTCACCCAAACACACGAGCCCACAAAACAACCAAAAAGGCCAAAATGGTGCCAATTCTGGACCATAGAACACCAAACCCCCCTAAAACATTGCCAACATCATTATGTACGAGCCTGCATCGGGTCCCGAGCCCTAGAATCAGCGTGAACCATGCCAACTTAAACCCAAAAACCTTAGTAAATCGCACTGAACCCTAAACGGTAGATATGCTTTGTCTGTCTGTGTCAAAGAGCCTAGGTATGCTACATCAGGAGGATGCTTCACTCAGTGGTGCCTGCCTTGACCGTCTGCATGGCCCTGCCGCAAGCATGGGCCAAAAATCCGTTCCGCTCAAGAATGTGCGATTTTTTAGTACTTTTGCGAGATTTGCGAAATACCGAAAAACAGCAAATTTTGCAAACATAACGGATGTTTGGCCCACGCTTGAGGCAGTGCCATGCAGAAGGTCAAGGCAGGCACCACTGAGTGAAGCAACCTGATGTAGCGTACCTAGGCTCTTTGTCAGACAGACAAAGCATATCTAATTGTATGCAGCAAGCCACATAGCCCCAATTTAGTGGCCCCTGAATTTGAAGTACAATTTTAATTAAACAAGGTAAAAAAAACAGAGTTGTTGACATGAGTTACAATTGTGTTAAAGATTAAATAATAACTAAGACAAGACATATGAATCATCATTTCATGCACAAAAAACAAACAGCAATTGGTTTCATCAGAGCCAGACAGCCATTGCTGTCCACTGCATGCCATCTTCTCAATTATTCATTACCTGTTCTACTTTTTGCCCGCATCTTCTTCGGAAAGTGAGGACCCACAGGGCAGCCTCTCCTGTCAATATCAGAAGTAACTCTGTCAGCAATCAGCAAGCATGTAGGCAGTAAGTAATTTCAGTCCCACTTGAGGGGACTCGTCGTAATCCATCCATCTGCCTTGAGGGAAATGGATAGGGGGAGTCTGGAGGAGGAGTATAAAGGAGCATGATTGAGTTGTGAACTTGTGAACCTCAGGAATGCAGACTGCGGCACCTTCAAATCAATAGGGAATATAAGATGAAGACAGTGCTGCTGATGGACTTGTTGTGATTAGGTGATTAGAGTTTTGTTGTGGTAAAAGTTGCAAAACGAAGAAAGACACACAGGAATAAAAGTGAATAAGGACGAAAAAAAGGATGTAATTTTCAGGGCTCACAGTCAGGGAAGTAGAGCTTGTCCTCAAACTCTATGAATTGAGACAGGAGTAGGTCAGGTAACAGAGAATAACTTCCGTCACCTAAGTCGGTGTCCTCTTCTTCCTGCGTGCATTCACATATTTTGTAATCTGGTGGTATCAAGTGCTGATTCATCTTGATCAGTGTTAACCTCTCCACATTTTTGGCCAAGAGACGGGTCCTTTTTGAAGTTACAATGGCACCAGCAGCACTGAAAACACGTTCAGAAGACACACTTGCGAGTGGGCAAGTCAAATAATTTATAGCCAGGTTGGTGATCAGTGGCCATAGAGCCATTTTCCTGTACCAATACAGCAATGGGTTTGTATTAAAAAAGACCTCTGTTGGGTCATCCAGATAGGCCTGCACCATCAACTCAAGGTTCTCCGCGGTTGCTCTACTTTGCGTACCATCTGTGGCCTTCGCTGCACTGGAACGAACAAACCCTTGCTGAGTTAGCCAATCCACTTCCGACAATATTATGGCTGGGCCGGGGGGAAAGGTGAGGATGATGATACGGTTGCTGCTGCTGTCGGTAACGGCTGTGAGGGAAAGTGACTCCCTTCGCCCACAGATTCAGAAGTGGAACTTGATGCTGGATGGCCTGCTGATTCAGTTGGACTTCTGCCGGCTCCTTGAATTTTCTGCCGATCTTTTTCGAACCGAGTGGCTGACACAGCTAGCCAATGTTTGTACTTTGAAACATCTGCTTCATCAAAAGGAATGAATGCTTTGCTGGCCACTGCCTTTTTGTACCGTGGATCCAGAATAGTGGCACAAATGTAATGTTGTTCTTTATGTATGTTTTTAAGCCTTTCATTGGCAACTAGGCGGCTTAATAAGCTCTCCGCCAACTGATATGCGTCTTGCTTTTTTTCACCAGCATCTCTGAACGTTGAAGACACCGCCTTCAGTTGGTGCTCTAGCATGACCAACAATGGGATAGCTTTGCCCAAAGAACAGTCCTCCCTGCTGACTTCACGCGTTAAGACCTCAAAAGGACGATGCATGTTTGTCAGGCTTTTAACTAGCTTCCATTCCTCCAACTCTAGCCTCATGTCTTTCATAGTAGAACCTAGTTGAAAGACATAGTCATTGATTACCATGCATTGCTCAGACAGACGCTCAAGCATGTAAAAGGTTGAGTTCTAACGTGTTGCCACCTCCTGGATGAGTCCTTTGACTGGCACTTTACGTTCATGTTGAATGCTCCTCAGCTTCTTCCGGGCCTTAAAAGAATGGCTGAAATGTGTGCAGATTCTTCGGCAGGTGGTCAGTAACTTCTTGACTGTGTTTTCAGTTTTCAAGAAATTTTGCACAACCAGGTTTATACAGTGCGCCAAACACGGCACTCTGAACTATTCACCTTGATGCATGACCTTAACTATATTACTGCCATTATCCGTGGAAACATAACCAACTATGCAATTTCTTGGTTGCAGCCATTCAGAGACCTTACTGTTAAACTCCTCCAAAATGTTTTTTGCAGTATGAGTTTTCTCCATGGCAAACATGGCTAATGTTGCATGTTTCCAGTAGCTTGAAAAAATGTGTCCAGGTCAACAACTGCACTTGACCTGTCTCTAACCCCTGCAAAAGACCCTGCAAAAGAGACCAAGTGTGCAGTGATGCACATGTAATCAAGGGACTTGGCAACTGGTCTACATGTCTGTTGTCAAGTGGATAGTGTGAACAGCACTCTTCTGCAAAGCTGCCCCAATCACCTCCAGCACATCTTGATGTAGTGCTGGAACCGCAACTCTGGCAAAATAGGATCGGCTAGGAACTTTCCATTTAGGGCAGACTGTTGCCACTAATTCTAGAAACCCCACCCCTTCCTCTGAATAAAAAGGGTGAAGGTCCAGCGCTAGCATTTTAGCCAGCTTTGCGTTATACATAAATGGCGCCTCCGACCACAACATTCCGCGAATGGTGGGCTGGATCATTTTACGTGATGATGATGATGATGATGACGTCTTCAAACCAGTTAGGCCTAGTGATGTCGTTTTTCGCATTTATGTCTCTCCCACACTCTTAGTGTGCCTCATAGATGTTGCAGGGGTAGAGGGTGTGGGCGATACCACTGCAGTGCTGCTGCCAGCAGAACTGTGTGTACCAGAAAAAATGTCTGTTGCTTCTTCACTTCCCCCCTGCATGATCAGCCTCTCGTCATCATCAGATGCAATATCAAGGGATACATTTGGATTTGTTTTTCTTTTGCCTTCCTCTATCTTCCTCATGTGTGCTTCCCAAATGATAGTGTGGTGTTGCTTGAGATGACCTCTCTGGCCTCCGGTACCATAGTTGGTACCAAGATTACCCTGACTAACGGATACTTTACAAATCGAACAAACAACCATGTTTTCCGCCTTTGCGCTAACAGTAAAGAAGTCCCAAACTGAGGACTGGTGATGTCTGCTAAAGGTGGAGGTGCTACTTTGACTTTCAATGCCAGATGAAGTGGAGGATGGGCATGGCTGAATTCATTTCTGTTGTTCCCTTACAGCACCACTACTTGAGGTCGAGCTGGATGGAGGTCCATGCCGGCCCTTCTGACTAAAAAAGATGGAAGCTGTAGGTCGTGTTCGTGTTGTAGTTAACGGTGGTGGTACCTGTGCCACGCCGCCCATATCCCGCTCAGCAGCCATTCGAGATAGGGTCAAAATGTGTGTCTGCTGCATGCCCGCTGGGGCTGGAGTGACGACTGTGATGACTGGGTCGTCGTCAGACTGTTCATCAGCAGCAGAAGACACCACTTCTTGTTCGTCGTCATCACCCATAAGTCAAAGCTTTGCGGGAGCCTTCCTTTTAGGCTTAGCTACCTTTGTCGGCTCATGGTGTGACTCACTCTCAGACTGCCTGGCTGGGTTCCAATCACGATCAAGGTCATCAGAATGAAGGGGGCTTGAAGAAGAACTTGTAGTAGTAGTAGTATCCCTCCTTGACCTTTTTCTTGCTGGGGATCTGGAAGTCAATGGATAATCATCATCAGGAGGAGTGGCTTCCTTGGATGATACCTCCTCTTGAATATCAATTTCCTGCTGTGCCCCTACTTCTGGAGGAACAAGCGTTGTAGGCAGTTGTGCCGCTCCATTAACCTCTAGTTGCACCTCTCCATGCACCTGTCCATGTGCCTCTCCTTTCGCCTCTACTTGCGCCTCTCCTTGCACCTCTCCTTGCTCCTCTCCTTGCGCCTCTCCATGCTCCTCTCCTTGCGCCTCTCCTTGCGCCTCTCCTTGCGGCTCTCCTTGCGCCTCTCCTTGCGCCTCTCCTTGCCCATGTACTTGCGCTTGTTCTAGTTGCACCTGTGTTTGTAGTTGTGGCTGTGGTTGTTGAACACTCGTCAGCTGAGTTACACCCGACGTTTATTGGATGGTACTTTCTTGTGATGAGCCAAGATCACTGGTCGATGGTGATTGAACAACCAAAGTGGCTGCCGCAGCAGCACTCATGTTCTTGGACCTAACTTGGCGTGGTGGCACTGAGCCCAATGAAGCGGGTTGCTGCTACCAGCTTGGTCCCCGGCGGACACCGCTGCTGCTGCAGGCATAGTTTATTTTCTGGCCAGGCCTCATTGATTGGCTGAGTTTGGTCCTTTTTCTTTTCTCTTTTAAAGTTGAACATGTTCCCACTTGTAAGTTGTTTTTTGTTATTCCTCACATCAAATGATTATGTCCAGTTAGACAGACTCTCTATATTTAGTCTTGTGACAATCTTTGCTTATTAGGGAACACTGTTCCTGAAAATACTTTGTATCCAAGGTCCCTGACCATATATTGTTGTAAAACACAGAAGGAGTAGGGTGAATGCACACAGGGGCCACATTTTGTGCCCTCACATGCACCCCATGGCCCTGAAGAACAAGGGGGCCCACTAGGCGTCTTGTTTACTCTATGTCATGGAAACAATGGTGGAGGTAAATCGTAATATGGTTAGCGGGCTGCCACAGCCTCCACTTGGAAGAGGTAACTCCAGAAATTTGAACTGTCATGGATCCCTTGGCTCACTTTAAAAATTCTTTACTGAAAACATTACCCAAGGGAAAAACAACAACATATATATGAGTGAACTTAATCTTGAGATGTGATGTAGAGATTAATATCCATAATAGGAAAAGGATAAACTATGCCCCAAATCGAATTATGAATGTTATACAAAATAATAAAGATTTCATAAGAAACTAAAAAAGCAATGTAGCAATATAACACAAAGAGCATTTTATTAATGTTTTATGCATTTTTGTGGCAGGGAAGGAAATGTAAAAGAGGGTGAGAAGCAATTAAATGATATGTGCCTAATAAAGAAAATGGAGGATAGATAAGAAATGGATGTAATATGAGAGCGTGAAGTGTACAGATGGCTATATAATGGGATAGGAAATGATACTGAGAAGAAAACCAGAAATAATACAGTTCAAGGGGGTTTAGTTACTTCAACATTTTGAACATCTTTAGATAAAGGGCAAGACATGTATTACATCAAGGGGAATCTCTCTTTATAGCTGTGTGTGATGAGGAGGATTGGGATGCGTTTAATGTATAATTATGACAAATCAGGTTCCACCGTGCCATGTGACAGACCTTATCAAAATATTTCCAATTTGAAGTAAATAACCTGAAAGTCAGCCTCCTGGAGAGGATCCGCTAACATGCCTTTGTTCTTGTCACCTGACCATATGTCCAAGCAACAGCCATTAAAATTTTTGACTGTGAACTGTAGGTTAGACTGAGAAGTTGATGGCTTGGGACATAGAAAGAAAATATGAAGACACTTGCTGTCAAAGTAAGCAAAAGCTCACCAATTGTTATCAGGTAAAAGTTTGAATAAGATGGAACGAGTAAGAAAAAATGTATTGCAGAAAAAACATGGTCTGAGTAGTACTGGACGCGCAAGAGTATATTGTATTTTCTTCCACAATTTATTCCATATAGTGATTGAAAAAGAGGGCTGAAGGTCCTGCTCCCAAGCAAATTCAGTTTTGGTTTTGACCCTATCTGGATCTTTGATAGAAATCTGTTTGTAAATGAAGGCAGCTTTACCTTCTGTAGAGAAAGTTTCATGAAGTATAGGATCCTTAATGGATTTACCTGGACTGGGAGAAGGGTTGATGTTTTGACGAAGAATATCTTTAAACAGCAAATGTTTATGTCTTTGAGAAAAATGATTATGAAAACTGCTGAGTAGTTCCTCAAAGGAGATAAACTGGTTATTGGAGAAGACTTGGGAAATTGATGCAACACCAGAGGCTAGCCAGGAGGGCCATTTAAAAACTTTATTAGATATGGTGATACCAGGATTGTAACAACATTGTTAAAATAACAAGAGTTGGGAAGGAGAATATATTTGGAAAATGTACCTTTTGGCAATGTAACAAGAATGGTTTAGTAAAGGGGAAGACATATGCCAAGGTTTACTGGGAAATAAAGACAAATTGAAGAAAAGAAAATATAGAAATAAGTTAAAGTTTGAGAGATCGCCAGAAGGGGAAAGAAGAAGAATTAGGAGAGCCTAAAGCAGACCAGATCTGCTTAAATACAAAAGTTCAATGAAAGTTAAGTCCATCATTAATTTTAAACTTCTTGAGTTTGGATAAATAGATTTGAGCTGTACACTTGTTCATAAAAACTTAGAAAGTAAACTATCAATGGAACAGAAGAAGGAGTGAGAAAATGAGGAGTATTTGTAAAAACAAATTACTGATGGACAAGAAAATTATTTTAATAGTGGCTAATCTACCCCACCAGGAAAGATATAGAGGAGACCATTTGTTAGAGAGGGTGGTTGTTGTAGAGCTTCTATATTAGCCTTCAACATTTCTTTAAGGGATAGGGAGTAGAGAATTCCTAAAGATTTAATCCTAGAAGGATTCGATAGGAAGCAAGTACCTTTGAACATATTCTTAAGACAAAATTGACATAACTTCAGATGTTCAATGTTAAACCAGGATCCCAACAGCATGGAGTAGTGGAATTAAAAGGCTAACAAACTCAGAGATAGAGGTGAGAGGGTAAGAAAAGTATATTAATATGTCATCTGTGTAGGCGGTACATTTGATATGCAAATTCTTATGTTTGTTGCCAGTGAGGGTCTGAGAAAGACAATTGGAATGTAAAAATGGTTCTAAAGCAAGGGTAAAAAGTAATGGGGATAAAGCGCAGACTTGTCTGGTGCATCTAGTAAGGGGAAAATATGATGACTGAAGGTCATTAACAAAGACGGAAGTAAAGATAAAGGCATATAGAGCTATTATAATGTAAATATTTGGGGCCAAAGCTGTGCCACTTAGGATCTCAAAGAAGAAAAATCCTGTTGACATGGTTGAAAGCCGTTTCGGCTTCCAAAGTGAAAGCATCCAAGGCTCTGTGAATAATATTTAAAAGGTGGGAGAGTTTTCAGAAATATTATGGCCCTTTACAGAACTGGATTGTTCAGTGCCAAAAAAAGAAGGGATCAAATTGTTAGCTTGCAGAGCCAGCATTTTAGAGAAGATTTTGCAATCTGTGTTAATAAGGGAAGTCAGCCTATAGTTCTTACAGTCTGGCAGGTCTTTGTTTTTCTTGGGTATCAAGCAAATCATGGCTTCCGTACAAGAGCCAGCCTTGTTGTCTGAGAATAGGATGTATTTAAAAAAGGAAAGCAAGTGAGAGACCAGAAGAGCAAAAGATTTAGAGTAGAATTTAACCGTAAAGCCATCCGGACCTTGAACTTTATCTTTTGGGAGTTTAGATATGGCAGTGCATATTTCAGCAAGAGAATGAACAGCTTTTGGTGGGGGGAAGTCAACTTGTGGGATTTATAGTTTTGGAAATTGTATCAAAAAAGATTTCATGGATTGTTTAGATTGTAAAGTATCATCAGTGCAGAGATGCATGTTTAATTCTGCAAAATGAATCATAATTTCCTGGTGTTTAAATAACGTATTATTGGAGGTATCATGTATGACTTCTATCCTAGATTTCTGCTCTTAAATAATGGGCCAGCCTCTTTCCTGCTTTGTTAGAAGCTCAATAATAATTGGTGTTTATGTTTAGATGAGCATTGTTAGCATTGGTAAAAGAAGATCTATTAAAATTAAGTTTGGTTTGGATGAGTTGGTCTAGAACATCTTTATGAGAGGACGAATAGTATGCATGTTCTTATTTTTTAATGTGTTGCAAAAGAGTAGAAGGCAACAGCCTTTTTTTGCATGAAACATAATTTGTGATATAGCACCTTGCTGTAGCCTAGAAATAATCTCAACATTGTGAAACTTGATGTCTGGGCCAATATTAATGTCTCAAACATTGATAATGAAGTACTCCAAATTTGAAACAAATTGCTGACCTTGGAGTAACCAATTGTTGAAGCGCTATCTGTTAGAACGAGTGGAAGAATTTGTATACTCTAAATCTGTATTCACCGGGACATGGTAGGAAATGAAGATTAGGTCTAGCTCAGCGTGTACAAGGTGTTGTGAAAGATTGTTGTCAAGAAAAATGTAGTCAATTCTAGAGAAATAACGGTGAGTAGGAGAGAAAAACAAGTATTCTAAATGATCAGGGTTATACAGACAGCAAGCATCAAGTATTACTCTATGTGTTATAGTTCTGTAAAAGGTCTTTTGTGTGTTGTTAGGGATGTATTTAAACTTAGATTTTCAATCTGAGAAGGGATCCTTGAGTTGGTTGCAACCACCCCTAAAAACTAAATTGGTATGCCTTAAAGATATTAGTCTAGATGAGAGGGAATCCCAACAGAAGGCATCTATACCAGTGGATCTGCAAACATTGAAGAAGGATTAGGAAAAACCATTAATATTAGCAGAAAGAAGCAACCATCTGCCATTGACATCAGTTTATTGATTTAGAACAGAAACATTTTGAGATTTGTGAAACAAAATAACCACACTAGTTTTATGAATAACTGCAGAAGAACAATAAAATGAACCAACCCAACATTTCTTTACCATAGTTATGTCCTTTCCAAGAAGATGAGTTTCTTGCAACATACCAACATTTCAAGATGACTTAGAAAGGTGAGTAAGAACCCTCTGTCTGATGACGTCATGTCCTTTAGGCTAGTCCTGTCATGTATACCACTATTACATACTACATCACACAACAATAATGATTCTAAATAGGTGTCCATTTACCTAGTAGCTTGCTTCTGTCTCTTAGACACCTGCCTCTCAGTACTCTATCACAACCCCAGCAACTGACATACAGAAACATGTCCCCAGGCACAGCAGAATTACTCTGTTTAAGGGTCACCACTTTTTTTTATCCTTGGCAAACAGCCAGTAGTGCATGACAACACTTGTTTGGAAAAGCATTAGTGACTGTTTTCAACACAAACTTATTGATTCTAGAAAAAACCCTGAAGTGACCACTTTTGTATAAAAGACCCTCACTCCCCCTTAAATAATAGAGAATTCCTTCCAAGCTGAGCTGGCATCCTGCACGCCGAATCTCTGACAAGCAGTAGTTTGACATCCTCGAAGCAGAGACAGGGTCCTTCATTGCAAACCATCAGGTGAGGGGCTGGTTCTCCCCTGGGGGTTTCATGGCGACAGATACACATAGCTATAAACACATACACCTACTTATCCAGGATAGGCTAGGTACATTTTAGCAAAATTACTTAGGGCGCGCATTTTATGAATATGCAAGTGCTACTGTTTTTATCTGAACTGCTTACGTTCATCTTATTACCACTATGGTAGAAAAGTATCTACTGTTTACTACATTGGTACTAGCCATCACCTTAGTATGCTTCTGTCTCCTGATTGCCGCAGCACATATGTTTTACACTAGGCTGTCGCTGGACCGATAAATACTTATTGAAACATCCTAATCACAATCAAGTGTATTTTCTGAGAGAAAGCAAGCACGAGTGTCTGAGCGAAACATACTGTACTGTTTACCACGATCCCTGAGTAATCATCATTGTCATGTTCCGTGGTTGCCAGAAACTACCTAAACCACTGTAGAATACAAGCGGGTTGGTAGTGGCACTGTAAAGCTAGCTTGTCTAATGGTTGACATATCCTGTGGGGGGGGGGCAGAGCCTGTTTGGCCACCCATCCCTCAGTGTAGGTCATCCAAAATGCAAAGGTCCTGGGGGACTCCTAGGAACTACACAACAATAAGTTTCTTGCAAGACAGCACCATTACAAGATAACTTAGATAGGCGAGTAAGAACCCTCTATTAATGGGAATTAGGAGGTCCCTGAAGTTCCAAGTGATAATTCAGAAACTATTCATAAGAAATGCAGAGAAACATTATATAAAAAAATGAAAAACCTCCTGATATATGACATGAGAAAATGAGCATTTGAGAACATAATAACACCAAATATCATATCAGGATACCCTCCAATATGAACAGACAAAACTAGACTATATGAAGAAGGAAAAGAAAAAGGGAGCACAGGCAGAGAGAAATGAGAGGAAGAAAATGTGAATCCAGGGGCTGTATTACACAAAGTACCTCGGAGGCGCAACAGATGTTTGCACTCACTTTGCGCATGCCGGGGCACTTTGGAATTACAGCAGGGGCCACATATGCTTGTGTGGCCCCTTTTGTACTACTGAAATCACAGGCGCATATACAGCATCAGTGCTTTCTCAAGAAAGCGTCCCCTCATTTGCATCTGTGTGTGCCCCATGCAAATGAGGAACCCCTTTGCCTCTGTGCCCATGCCGGATGATAGACATGGGCACAGAGGCAAAGAAGCTCTCAGTAGATGCACTGACAGTGCGCCACCTAAAATGTGGCATATTGTCAGTGTGCCCCCTGATAGAAGCCCTCTGGAGGGTGGAAAGGGAGTTCTATGTCCCCCCAGACATCCCCTTGCAGGTGGATGCAATCACTCACTGCACCCGCTTGCAAGAGGATGTGTAATCCCCTATAAAATATAAAAGTGCTGGCAGGTTACTGACTGCACAGTGAAACACAGAGCTGCTGCCTCAAAGCTGCTCAGTATTTCACTTAAATGGACTGCCCCAGGGCATAGTTGTACTGGGGTCAGCAAACTCTATGTAAGAAGGCTCATTATTCCTGTTTGCACCCTGGGCACCTGTTTTAAGATGTGCCAGGGTGCAAGCAGGGAAATTATACCCTTAACATAATAGGGCCCCAGGAAGACCCACAAAGGGAGAAACCATAGTAGTATGACAAATGATATAAAAGCCATCTGAAAAAAGTGAATAGGAATCCAAAAGTATGGATCAGAGCTCAGCAAGAGACAATGTGAGATTGACCAGCCGGGAATCCCAGTCTGGAGATGGACTTTAAATATATTAGAGAGACCAAAGAATAAGAATTAGCAAGGAATGCAAATCTAAGAATTCCTTGCGACAAGTTGCAGTTGTGGATAAATAATCTAGAGAGAAAAATCCTGTGGTCTGACCAAATCAGTTGCTTGTGCTGCTTAGAGGCTGTCAGGACCTGCATTAAATCTGAATGTTGAAGAAAAGAATAATTAACCCTTGAGGTTTAGTGTTAGTTAGTAGCTGATGCTCGATGGCCCAGGCAATGAGCTTTTTTATTGTTCAATGGTGAACATCGGGAGAGGCCAACTAACTAAATCATATAAACTCCCTCTGCCCCCTCCGGAATATAGTAAATGTGAAGGGTATTCTGCCTATTACGATTTTCTATATCTTCGGTGATTCGTTTAAGGATTCTATTTTCAGCACTGTTGAGGTGTTGTTGCGTGCCTCAGAAATTCAAACCTCAATGTCTGAGACCCTAGGCTCCATAGATGACCATTTTTCCGCACGACGCCGACAAGTCAAGTCAAGTCAAAATGTAATGTTATTTAGATCATTGATCTCTAAACCACAATGAATACACATTTAATTTAAAATTCTTTAAAAAATTACTAAAACCACATATCGTTTCCATAAGTACTTATGATGTTCCATATCCTCCATCATAGTTAAAACCAATTTCATACAGCAATAAAATACATTCCAACATCCTAAGGGTAGATCGACTTCACTAAAACCTCTTTTAAAATATTAAAAGAATAAAACTTAATTCTCTATTCCTCATTACTAGTCTAATCCTCCATTTCCTATTCCATGAACAACTTTTTAACAGCCTGGATAAACTTTGCCACCGCAATGGCAATATCAAGGTAAAACATATCTGTGAGGAGCTCAATTGCTTGCAGACTGGACCCAATGCTATATTTCACAAATATCGGTCGGAAAAACTGTTTTCGCGGGACTACAAATATTTGACAGTCTATTAATATATGCAAGCAATTACATTTCGTACCAATCCTACATGTGCATCTACCATATGGACCCAACAATTCCTTTTTTATTTTGTCATTTGACCGAGCTGGGTTAATCCTAGTTCTCACCCTTAAAAGTTCCATCCTAAATCCCAGATTTGGCAGGGTGTCTAAATAGGGATATCAATTTTCTTTCCTCCAGCTATTTATCAGGGGTTGAACAGACTCTTTTTTTAACAGATGCTCTATATCGTTTGATTTGGACAGTTCCTTCCCTAGGGGTTTAAGCTCACTCTTTGACTTTGCAATGTAGAGGGACAGCAAATCCATTTCCACTTTTAAATTATTACAGATGGAGTACAATTTCTTTCTTGTTTCATTCGCCCACCTAAGTTCACTCTTCTGGATCTCCTCCATACACCATTGTGACACTTTCACCTCTTCTCCTGTTCCCAACCGTTTCCAGAACCTTAACAAACCTACTTGTACCTGGACATCCCACGACGTCACAACTAGCTCTAATCTAATTGACTGTAACATAGATGAGCTAGGTAATGACAATAGTGCTTTTAAACATTTCCCCTCTTCTCTGTTCCGTGTACTTTTCCCTTCTAAGCATAATATTTCTGCACCATATTGCATTTGTGGGGGGATCATTGCATTAAATGCCTTCAACAGTGGTCTGTGGGACATATCACCATAGCTACTGTTGAAATTTTTCAGACCGCAAACTGAAGCTTTAACTTTCTGGGCCTCCTGGTGCGTAGTCCATTTTAGAGACTTGTCGAACCATATCCCAAGATATTTATAATGGTTAACAATTTCTAATTTCGTTTGCCCCAAAGTCCAATTACATTTTTGATTTCTCTTACCGAAGCACAGGATTTTTGTTTTATCCATATTCACTGTAAGGCGTTTAGATGCACAATATATATTGAACGCATTTAACTTTCTTTGCAGACCCAGCTCCGTTTGGTGTAAAATTACTAAGTCGTCTGCATACAGCAAACAGGATATATGCTTCCCACTAACTTTTGGACTTGCACTTCTATCGGTCATCAAGGAAGATGTTAGGTCTGCGAGAAATATCGAAAATAAAAGTGGGGCTAGAACGCAACCCTGTCTATGGCCATTGTTTATAGCTATTTCTGGGGTCAGACCCCCTCTTAAATCTTTAATGACCTGTGCCCAGTTCTGTTCAAGCAACACTTGAATTATTGCTAGGAGCTCCTTCGGAATATTATACCTTATTAATGATTCCCAAAGGCACTCCCTATCCACAAGGTGAAATGCTGCATGGAAATCAACAAAGCAGCAGGTTAAACTGCCCTGCTGTTCCATAGATTTACGCGCTAATGCCCATAGGGCAAAGCAATGATCTATAGTTGAGTGCCCCTCTTTGAAGCCTCCTTGTTCGACTGGTACGATCAAATGTACATCCACCCAGTCTTTTAATCTGCTCAAAATTATTTTCGAAAATACTTTCACTCCAATATCTAGCATATTAATTATTCTATAATTCTTAGGATCGTTCCTTTCACCTTTCTTGTGCAGAGGCCTAATAACGCCCCCCCTCCAGGATTTTGGGATAATCCCTGACTCCAAAAGAGCTAAGAACCTCTTGGAAAGAAAATGTGCCCACCAGTCTAGCTGAGTTTTAATGATCACAGCCGGCAAATTATCTGGCCCAGCCGTTTGAGTTAGATTTAGCTTCCTAGTTATTTCCTTCACTTTTTCTACAGAGAAGGATGGAATTAACTCTTTTACCTCCGTTCCTTTAGAGACCCTAGTCTTGCTTATTACTAGCACTTTACTAGCCATATATAATTGACCTAAATGCTCCTCCCATGCATCCTCGACAACTACACAGCTCAGGGTTACTGGAGTCCGACCTGAGGCATCCTGTATCAACTTCCAGAACCCTTTCACATTTTTTGTTTCTATTGTTCCCAGTAAATTCTCCCAGCATTTTTCTTTCATAATTCTCTTTTTAGTCCTTACCAACATTTTATATTCTTTCCTTAATTTATTTAGTTTAGTTAAAGTCTCCTGATCATACCTTAACCGTAAGGACCTTTCTACTCTCCTTATTATCCTTTTTTTTTCCCTGCACACAATCGAACCAACTAACTTGCTTTCTAAGAGGTGATCTTTTGTTTTAGCTTCCATTTTCTTCCTTTTCAGGTCAACTCTGAGACATTGTACAATCTGCTTAATTTTATTCTCAAACCATGAATCCTTCCGATCAGTAACTTTCTTCAAGATTACATTCTGTTGGAAGCTTGCTAATGTAGCTAGACATTCATCTGTTAATTTGGTAGTCAGACGTTTTGTTTATGACATAGTCTGTGGAAGTACTCTTTCACTATATTTTAAGGGCCCCCTAGTTAATTCGTAACATAGGGCATTACGGTCACTCTCCTCTCGCTGGGATAGCATGAATTTTTTTACCCTATCAAAGTTCCATGCATTCACAAACACATAGTCTATGGGGCAGTGTTGGTTACCTTTTCGAAACGTCTGCTTTGCCGGACGATCAGAGTCTACTCTGCCATTTAAACTGATTAACCCCTTTTTAACCCAAGAATTTCCCTAAGGCTTCATCTTGTTTAGTCATAGTACAAGTGGGGAATCGTGCTGGCATTAACTCGAATGCTTTTACAAATTTTTTTCGCCAGGGAACTAGTTTTTTAGGGTTTAATTCCTGGTTGAAATCGCCTGTAATAATTAGCAGATCATTCCCATATTTATCACACACCGAGTTCATTTCCTCAAACAGAACCATTTCTTTTTCATACTCCTCTTGAGAGCCCCATTGTATGTATGTATTCACCAGAATCAGTCGTTCATTTGGCCTTTCAGAGACACGCAGGGTTAGCTCACTGACCAAAACCCATTTACAGGTTGTAGTTAAAGACTTCACCTTTTTTACCATTCTAGTAGACATAAGTGTCATAATCTCCCCGGAAGGACAACCAAATCTTTTTTTACTAGCGGGTTTATGATGTTGCACAAATCCTTAAAATGTCTGGGTGTTGTCGCATAGCCAGGTTTCCTGCAGACAGATAATATCTGCCTGCTGGGAGACTGATTTTATGCTCTCAACCTTCAATTGCCCTATCAGCCCATTTATGTTCTAAGAAATTACTTTTGTGCTACGCGACAACCCGCCTCCCTAATCTGATGCTGACAAGAGAATGAATGTGGTCTTGTAAAGTGCAGACTTAGTCCAAGGGCATCAAGGCGCTGGTGCGTGAAAAACGGGACAGAGGAGAATAGAGCTTGAGATAGGGTGTCAAGGAAAAAGCCAGGTTTTTACTGCCTTGCAAAATATCAGAAGAGAGGCCTGGATGGAGATCTCTAGAGGGAGAGAGTTCCACAGTTTGCGCGCGACTGTAGAAAAGGCTCTGCCACCCCATCTGGCCTTCTGGAACCTAGGGACCACAAGAAGGTTTTTATGAACAGATCGAAGGAGTCTACTGGGGGCATAATGCTGGACAAGCGACTTGATGTTTTGGGGGCATAATGCTGGACAAGCGACTTGATGTTTTACGCGCCGGCATCATAGAAGGCTTTGTGGGTCAGACACAGGATTTTGAAAGTAATCCTGCGGTCCATCGGAAGCCAGTGCAGGCTCCTAAGCGCAGCCTTGGCTGAACTGTATCTCAGGAGATTCAGTAGTAGTCTTGCTGCTGCGTTTTGTGTCATCTGGAGCCGGTGGATAAGGCTCTTGTTAATGCCCATGTAAAGTGCATTGCAATAGTCCAGTCTTGAAGACACTAATGCCATAGTTGCCTGCTTGCCTGCATCGGGGGATAGATAGTGGGAGATCTTCTTGAGTGTCCTAATGATACCGAAACAGGTGGAAACAGTCCTGTTTACCTGAAGATCTAAAGAGAGGGCAGTGTCCACTAGCACACCCAAGTTTTTCCTATGGGTGCCTGGGCAAGGGCAATCCCCGAGCACAGAATTCCACCACCACTCGCTGGACCAGATTTTCTGATCTTTCCCAAAGATCAGGACCTCGGACTTCTCTCCATTCAACATCAAGAAATTCTCTACCATCCACTGGGAGACAGCCTCCATACAGTTCCTGAAGTTGAGGGCACAGTCCCTTACCGTATGTGTGATGGAAACCATAATTTGGGTGTAATCCGCATAGGTCAACAACTCCAGCCCAAATGATCTCACCACACTTGCAAGGGAGGCCACATAAATGTTAAAAAGCGTAGGGCTTAAGGAGGAGCCCTGAGGGACCCCACAATGCAAGGGTTTGGGGGCAGAAAGGAACTGGCCCATCTTCACCCTCTGTTCCCTATCACACAGGAAGAAGGCAAGGAGACTCAGAGCCGGACCCTCAACACCTATCTCTCCCAGTCTGAAAACCAGAATATGGGGATACAGGGTGTCGAAAGCCGCTGTAAGGTCCAGCAGAATCAAGAGAGTAGTATGGCCAGAGTCAACCTGGATGCGGATGTTATTAAGAACTGCCGTAAGGGCAGTCTCCATAGTATGATGTCTCCTGAAGCCATGTTGGGATCTGTCAAGAAGATGGGGTCCTTTAAATAGGTGCTGAGGTGGAGATTTAAATAAGCCTCCAGCATCTTAGCTGGGGCAGGCAGTAAGGAAATGGGGCGAAAACTTTTCAACTTGCCCGGATCCAGAGACGGTTTCTTTAACAGAGGCTTCAAAATCGCTGTCTTCCACATGGAGGGAAAGCCTCCCTCAGAGATGCCATGGTTCATGACCTCCATAGGATGGGGAATGACAGCTTCCCAGCAAGTTTTAAGCACCTTAAGAGGACAGGGGTCCAGGGGAGAGCCTGAGGTGACACTATCAAGAAGCCTGTCAACCATTTCTGGTGACAGCCGGGGAAACTTGGGAAGTCTCTGGGTCGGCCTCCTAAGCAGGCTCTCTCCTGGAATGGTGGAATGCCTGAGCTGATAAAGGAATTTGCTGTTTCAAGTGAGACGTAAATGTCTGAGATTTTCGTGTGTAAAAAGCTGGAGATTTTATCACAAAGTTCTTGGGATCCTTCTGTGGGGTCCGCTGCCTGTGGAGAGGTTAGAGAGTCAATGATCTTAAAAAGATCCCAAGTGAAGTTTAACGAGGCTGTAACCCCAGAAAAGTATGATCCATTTTCTTCCAGGATAGCGGATTTATATACTTTCAGACAGAGCTTATGACGTTCTTTCTCCAGGGGCTCTAAGTGGGCGCACCACTGCCTCTCCTGTTTTCGACATGCTTGTCTCAGTGTTCTAAACCTGTCTGAAAAACAGGGGGCAGACGGGCTTTTTCTAGCTGAGTAATGCCTCTTAACAGGGGCAAGGACGTCCAACGCTAGTGTAAGAGTGTGAGAAAGCTCCAGGGCCACAGAATTAGCATCAGACTGATTTGAAAGTTCCAACCTATTCAGGAAAGGCAAACAAGTGTCATTGATTATAAGGTTGAAATTCCTTCTTTCCCTATATTCACTACCACCAGAAATAGGAGGTAATGCTGCCTGATAATACAGATCAAACGGAACAGAAGAATGGTCAGACCAGGCCAGGGGGATAGGCTGACCCACCTTCAGTCTCTGATCATTGGAGAAAACCCCATCAAGGGTATGCCCTGCTGAATGGGTAGGACCTTTCACCAGCTGTTCCAGACCGCAGCAGCCCAGTGTTTCCAGGAGAGCTTGGGTGTCTCTACATGCAGTGTTCCCCAAATGAAAGTTAAAGTCCCCCAGAACGGTGATATTGGCCCTCTCAAGGAAATGTTCTATCACTATACTGAGGTCCTGGCTAAAGGAAGACCTAGGACCCGGTTGACTATAACATAAGAGGCCAGAAAAGCTTTCTGAGGGGTGGAGATTGATTGAAAAATAGCAGGCCTGATACGGGTCAGAGGGAGAGGTTGTCATATGGTTACTACGTTTCTATATATTGTGTTATGTTAGCATGTGCTTATTAAATGTTTAAACGCCATATTTTCTTTCTGCTTCAGTTTTGCACACGACACTTAATTGTTATTGCAGCTTTTAACCTAGACGAAAGATGTGTTTATTTGAGAATAATATGTTATTGCACTGATATCAGTCGTGCTTGGTACACTTGGTACAACTGTCTGCACACTGAGAACTGCACACTCTCAGAATAACCTAACACAAGGTTGCTGTAGGCCTGATCCTCGCACCACGTTAGTCATAACACCAATAATGTTTGTGCCAAATTATGGCTCTACGTGGGTTTAAGATACAGTTACAGGGAATGAATCAACACACTTGATGCTGAGCATGCTGAGAGCTGGTAGCTGTTGATGTGATCTCCTACTACTGAGAATTAGAGGTATGGGTCCGCCCTGCTAAGAACCCAGATGAGACCTTCTTAGATATAATATAATATGCTAATTAGGGTGCGCGAAATATAGGTGACACAGAATTCTATAGATTTTGCATCATAACATGTTATCACCTTTTGCTTACTATGGATTAGTGACGATGTTGCTGACTCTGATTTTTATAAAATGTATATTGATATTATACAAGATACTGCATTTGAGAATGCTGCATTGAAAAATAAACATTTCAAACTTGCACGTGTTTTCATTGCCTCCCAGTTTCGGTTTGGAATGATAATATAACGAAAGAGTGTTCATGTGTTCCACGATACCTGAGGTATTCTAAGTTCATGTTCTGGATTGTCTAAGTCATTGGGAAGTAATTACTACCGATGCAACACTGTAGCTAGCTAGGTAAGGGGATTTCTGAAACAAAGGTGAGTTGTGGGTCACCCTAACTCACCCAGGTTCTAGGTCTCTGTGCACAGTTCTGTGAGAGAACGGAAACCCTGCGACATGGCGCCCATACGTTGGTTGGCCTTATATCATGACACTCGAGTAGTATAACATTCAAACCCTAACGCCTTCATTCCCGTTTCCGGAAAACGGCAGTGTCGGAAAAACCTACCTATTTTTGAAATAGGTCTTTTTCAAGCTTGAATCTATCTGTAAAGGTTTCTTTGAATTACTACCCAGTTGTGCTACAAAGTAATCTTTGTGTTTTAACTTTTCTGTGCTGGCATGGCACAAGCCGTGGACATCCCGCAGCATAGTCGCATTGCGGTGCGTGACCATTTGCGGATGTATGATGTTCCTGTGGAAGGCTTGGCTGTTGTTCTGGTAGTGAGTGCGGAACATGCTTACCCGTACGAACTGTTTTATTCGTGGGTGACGTTTCCACCAGTGGACGCTAATTCTGGAGTGTTCCATTCATACACTGCTACAGCTGTACCGGCTGCGTACGCTCCGTACAGAGCACTGGAAGTACCTATAGACGCTTGGCAGCATGGAGTTTGGTTTGGTGGCGCCCTACCACACTCATTATCGGCTTCGAGGTTAGGTCCTTTGTCCATTCCGGGCACACCTTGGCCCGCTTTGGCTGGATTCACTCCTCACCCTCAACGCGCCACTTGTAACGTGGCTGATCTGCGGCGGCTTCATGAAGTCGCAGTAGCAGTGATTAGAGCGCTTGTTCATTACACTAGCCGTAATGTTCAGGACGCGGCCCCTAGGGGCGCACAGCTTCGTGTAGAACATGCTGGTCTGAAAATCAATCCGGTCATGGTTAATTCCGTGATGGGTAAGAAGCCACAAGAAAAGGATGATTTTCCTTTCTGGCTTGCTGAGAAATTCGGCCAGCTGGAAGCTGTGTTTCCCAATATGAGTCCGGGTGATAAGCACCGGATTCTTACACTAAGTTTGCCGAAAGATCTGGCTCCTGACCTTGCTGACTGTGAAACCTGGGGAAAAACTTTTGCGGCGGTCTATTCGAGGTGCTATGGCTCCCTGTCTGTGACCAATCTAGGTGGGGTCCTTAAACGTGTTCAAGACGAGCACGGACCAGAGGCGGCTGTTGAATTGGGCATGCGCCTGTGTGGCTCATTTGAAGTGGTTTGCAATCTGATCCTTGCGAATGTCAAGGGGGATGCAGTGAACTTTCAGGTGGCTAACGCGTTGGCGTTGGTTCAAGAGGCTGACCGACCCCGACAGTTGGCAAAGATTATTGTGACTGCTTACAAAATGGTTGGCCGCAATGCGAAGGGGGTTAAAGCTTCTCCGGATAAGGAGAAGAAACAGCCCCAGGGTCAGACATCGGAAGCTAGTGTTCAACAAAAGTCCAAAAAGCAAAATTGGCCTAAAAAGCAGAATCAGGGTAAGCAACAACAACAACAAACACAGGTTTCTGCTCCTGCATCTCCGTTGCCTGCGCAGTCGGATCGAGTTTATGATTTGCGCGACCGCGCGATGATTAAATCGCCTGAGAGGTTTCAGGCTTCTGACCAACGCTCTCCTCGTTCCTTTCAGGACTCATCGGCTCCGTCAACCGGTGGTGGAGGGGGCGGCAGGGGCCGGGGTGGCCAGCAAGGACGTGGTCAGCCCCGCCCGCGCAACGGTGGAGAGCAGCAGGAAGGCTCTACGCCCAAGAGACCACAGTTTGCTACGAAGAAAGTCGCCGCCCTGACCGCGCATCGTTATGCCCCAGATAGTGAGAACGCGGCTTCGGAATCTGACGTGGGCTCTGACCTTGCTGGACAGCGCAGCCGAGATTACCATAGTGAGAGAGGCCCTCCGTCCACTGTTGAAGGTGACAGCGACTGATTCTTATGTTGTAATTGAAACTGCTGATACGCATGTTGCTCCCCCTGAAAGACTTTTTGAAATTGTCCTGTTAATTGAAGGTGACATGCAGCGAACTGTAAAAGGGGTATTTTGGGAAAATCTCTCGTCTACGTATGACATTTTACTTTCGGAGGCTGACTGGCCCCCACCTTTTGTTCTCGCAGCTCCGCGAGGGGAGGAGGTAATCCTGCCCAGCTTCGCGCACACTGTGCCGAGGGTGGAGGCGCTGCATTTTGCAGAAGAGTGGGCTCTGGCGCTTGCGCCGGCTGTGTACCGCAATCAGTGTGGCTGGGATAAATTGTCACCAAGCCACGTGATTCCTTTGCGGTCACAGCCACAGCCTCAACCTCAATATCCCATACGGCGTGAAGCCAAAGCTTCCGTCGCAGCTATCCTTGAACAATTGGAATATCAAGGTGTAATTGAAACATGTGTGTCACCGATGAATAACCCCCTTTTTACTGTGAACAAGCCGGACGGCTCATATCGTTTGGTTTTGGATTATAGGCATTTGAACTCGCATTGCCGTAACTGTGCAGTACAGAATACGCATGGCTCTGCGTTAGTGAATAGTCTTGAGCGTAAACGGTTCAAAACCACGCTTGACATTTCCAATGGTTTTTATGCCCATAGATTAGATGGTCTAAGTTCCCAATGGACCAGTTTTACATGCGCCGGTGTGCAAAAAATGTTTAAACGACTCCCAATGGGCTACAAGAATAGTCCTGGAGTGTTTTCCGCACGCATTGTCTCTCTGCTGGAGAGCTTCGACCCAGTTGCTTGTTCGTATGTGGATGACATTTATCTCACAGACGACGATCTTTGGGAGCATCTGTGTCGAGTAAATAGCATAATTTGTAACTTTGCTGACGTGGGTTACAAATTTAACTTTGCAAAGTCGCACATTGCAGAGTACACAGTGTTGTTTCTAGGTAACGAGCTTAACAACGAAGGGAAGGGTTTAGCACCCCATTTCCTGGAGAAATGTGCACAATTGTGCTCTCCGACAACACTGAAAAAATTACAATCTCTACTGGGCTTTTTGAATTTCGGAAGGACATACATTCCGGAATATGCCCAGCGTATCAAGCCTTTGTATGCTTTGATACAACCATCTTTTTCCAAATCATGCTGGCTGCCAGAGCATTCGGCCATTCTGCAGTCTTTGCAGGCTGATTTGCTCGCTTCTGAATACTTACAGACTCGTGATAACCAAACCAACCTGGTGATAAGAATTATCCCTGGGGCGGTGGGTTTCACATACCTGACTTTTAATGAAGGAGACACAGTACCTATTGCTTACAAGTCACACCTGTACACTTCGGCTGAATTGCGGTTTTCCACTGTGGAGAAGGTTTTAACGGCTGTACAGATGGCAATTCTTAAGGAACGTGCCCTGTCACAAGGAAAGCGCATGTTGGTTGTTACCCCGTGTCCTGCCTTAGAGGCGGTTACGAAAGCCAGTGTACCTAATTCCAAAGCTTTGCACCCTCGGTGGATTCAATGGGCTGCATCCTTGACGTCCCAGGATGTCACGTTTATTTTTGACGCCACTTTAAGGTCGCAGGAGTTTTCACAGTATGAATTTGTTCATCCTGCTCCGTTAGCAATGCGGCCGCTGGAGGATTTCCATTGCATCATTTACACTGATGGTTCGGCGCAGGTTGCGCATGGCTCTAAACATGCCTACGTTTCCGCTTGCGCCATTGTGGTCGGTGCCATGGTGAACGATGAGTTCAAGTCCAGTGTCGTGCATACACAGACACTTGGGGACTGCACTGCACAATTAGCAGAGCTTTGTGCGCTGATGCTTGCATTAGAGTACGCAGATCCTAGTGTGACGACTTTAATCGTAAGTGACTCTTACTACTGTGTCCAGTCTTACAATGATAACTTGTTCTTTTGGATTCAGAATGATTTTCGTGACTCCAAAGGTAGCACAATAAAACACAAAACGATCTGGGTAAGAGTGGCGGAACTTAAAGAGAAGCTGCCACTTGTCTTTGTGATTCATACTCTCGGTCATCAGCGCGTGGGGGTCCACGCTGTTGGCAACTCGCTTGCTGATGAAGCAGCGAAATCAGCGGTATCGAAATACCTAGTTGCAGCAGTCACGAGATCCAAAAGCAAAATAGATGATGACATCTAGGCAGCTGTTGCTGCAACACAGAAGGGAAGTAAATATCCTTCGGGATTCCCTTCTAAATACACATACCACTTAAGTCCCGATAAGGTTCCTTATGTGAAAATCCCTGAAGTTGGCGAACGTCTAGTTCCCAACTCGGATCGCAGGGCTGCTTTGATTACAGCGGCTCATGAAGGTGTGGCGTCTGCGCATGCGGGCGTCTCGGCCACTGTAACTCAGCTACAACAGAGATTTTGGTGGCGGGGACTGTACAAACAGGCGCGTGAATATGTTCTTCAATGTGACATTTGCCAGCAGATTAAGCCTTCAACTGCTGCGCGTCCGCCTCAAACACAGTTGTACATCTCGAATAAACCACTTGGATGTGTTTATTTTGATCACTGCAGTCCTTTTTCTTCTGATACTGCATATAAGTACATCTTAGTAGCAGTTGATTCATGCACACGCTTTGTGTGGGTATGGCCGCATCGAAGCGCTGATTCACGTACTGTCATTAAGGATTTGCGAGTCTTTGTGGGAATTTTTGCCTGTGGTACCTTCCATTCGGATCAGGGTCCGGCATTTGCCTCTAAGGCGTATAAGGATGCTATGGTTTCGATGGGGGTCCAAGTCAAATTTTCGAGTCCCTACAGACCTGAGGGTAATAGTGTAGTTGAACGAATGAACCGCGACTTAAAGCAATCTTTGACAGCTCGAGTTATAGGCACTGGTAGAAACTGGTTAGCCCACATTGTAGGCGTGCAGCGTGCGCTTAATAATCTCCCTAGAAGGTCTCTGGGTGGGCGGACCCCATACGAAATGCTCTTTGGTATCAAGATGTATGTACCTGACCTCGATGGGCTAGACAGCAAGGCCCAGGCCACGTCCTTTGACGTAGATGAACATTGCAATGTTTTACAGAATCTACAAAAGACCAGAGACAGTCTTGCAAAGGAACATTTGCCCTCCACATCGGATGATGCGCTGCAGATCCCGGTAGTTGGCTGGCTACCCCAAGTTGGAGAACTGGTTCGAGAGAAGATCGATAAGAAGAAAGAGTTTGGTCCCTCCTATCGAGCACCGGTTCGAGTTCTTGGAGTGAAGGGCACAAGAACAGTCGTTTTACCACCACTTCCAGGTCGTAAGGAAAACAGATTTATTTCTATTGACAATGTCAAGACACACAGGGTGGCCGATTCTTCATAGCATGACACCGGCTGTATCCTGTCCTTCCATGGTGAGGCACTCTGTGCTGGCTATTACATCTGGTGCAGAACAGGAGGTGTCCCTCGAGATGCCTGCCATATCCAGTCCTTTATTAAATACTATTCCTGATAATAACATTGATGAGCTAAACTACACTTATCCTGCTGATTTATCGATGCCTGATTTACAGACCCGTTTGGCAGGCCAGTCCAGATTCTCTTTTGACTCTGTTTCGGAAACTTCAAAGAAACCCACAAACATTGCCAGATATGCCACATTGTTCAAAAAACATTTTTTAATTCCGCCTTGGACATACATTTGGTTGATCCTATTTTCATTTTATCTTTTTATGTCAATTGGTTTTGTGTTTTATTTTTTCCGCCTGATTGATGGTCACTACGTTAAAGAAAGAACAGGAATTCGGTACCTTAATGGAACATTGGCCCCTCTTTCCTCTTCACATTCAGCGCACAGACTGAAACGAAACTTAAATACAGTTAACATTACTGCTTGGCCTGTCCTTGATGGGATTGTGTGGGATGCGGTTAGGTTTCAGATACATGGGCCTACTGAAGTGATTAATGTTCCAAATGTGCTTAGAGTAAACATGGGAGATGTAATTAAACAAGATATACGCTCTGATGATTGGGATATTCAGGCCCTAGAAGCATTATTCTCTGATTTAAAGTATTATGCTGCCTTCGATTCTGAGGATCTGTACACAGATTCTATTAATTATGGTGATTTGTTTTGTTTTCAACACTATGGTAATCATTTTTTACATAAAACAAACTCCAGGAGGGTTGCTGTTAATTATACACAATGGGAACATTGCCCTACTCCATTTGGAGGCAGTTCCAATACGTTTCTGAAAAAATACACCTATTTTACAGACTTTAATCAATCTAATCCCGAGTCATTTTATTTTAAAACGACACAAATGTCCATGTCCAAAGTTAGACTTACCGATACAAAATTACTGTATTCGTAGTCCTTTCTAGACAGGTTGGCTGTAGATGGCTACGAGTTTTGGAAAGGAACAATTGACCTTAAATCGATTTGGGGTACCAAAGATTGGCAGGTACAAGGCACTGAGGCTTTGCACCGTGCATGTCTCATCCCGAATCACATGTTGTTTTTAAATTCATCCATTTTCCAAACAACATGCTTTGGATTGGCTACTTCTAAAAAATTGAATACACCAACCATCCCAGATTTGGAGGAATATACAGGTTGGGGTAATTTTACTGATTTGTCCATTCATGAGTTGCAAACTCTTATACACAATTCGTCCTTTAACATATCCAGTTTGGATTCGAAAGGTTGGCTGATGTGGCATAAAAGTGCTGATTCTTGCCAACGCCGTTTTCTGGGTTTGGCTAAGGGGTTCACAAAAGTCAGACTCGATCCCCGTTTTGAAGAAGACTACACTGTCACTACTTATTCTGTGGGGAAGCTGTGTCAGAATTGGTTACAACATTCCACTTTAGCTGCAGTTAAAATACATCTGTCTCTATTAAATGATAATGTGGATTTGAATGATTTTATAAAAGGCCCAGCTAAAGGTAGATCTAAACGATGGCTGTATGCGATTTAAATGAAATTTGGAAAGTTACCCAGGTTGAGGCTGCTAAACGCCTGAGAGCTATTGATCAAGCAAATTTAGAGAAGGTGCTTGCAGTTGTTGATAACAGCATTAACACGCTTTCTTCCTGAATTTACACGTTAAATAATATTGTGTCTTCTGTTGTTGACATTGTACATGATGAAGTGTCCGTGTTATATCATGGTCAAAATCAATTACGTTCTGTGATGCAATTTGCATGGACACTACAGACTCTTAAGTCTGGTCGAGTGCCATGGACTTTTATGAACGTCTCATCATTGTTTGCCCCTTTTAATCTGACTGAAAAACAGCGTATGCTGTCAATGAGAGATGCAACATTTTCTATGTTACATATTGAAAAATTAGAATCTTTGCCATTTTCTGTGGCTGAAGTGACTGCTGCGACGTGGCTTATTCATGGTGTTATAACATTACCTTTTGCTTTGTATAAATTTACAAATTGTATGAAATATATAGCCATTGGGCGATATGAACCATTAGGCAGTGCTTTTCTCCATGAGACATGGTCTTTACCATACACTTACAGATGCCTTAAGGAGGGAAATGAAGTGAATCTGAATGGTGAGGAATGTACACAGTCGCCTGACCGCTCACTAATATGCAGACACATCCAGTTGCATGGTTCTTGTAATCAGGACAAACCTAATTTGGCCTGTGTTTTGAAAGGGACACCAGTTCCTGCAATTGTTCCCACGTTCACGTTGTTGTCCAACGGTAGTTATTTACTTTTGAATAACGAGTTTTGTTGTGGGTTAGAGGCCGGTATCGCATATGTGGTTACCGTGTCAGAGAGGGTGGTTTGCTGCAAGAATGTGTTGTATCCACCCACGCATGGGAATTCAGAAGTTTTAATTTGGCCAAGAATACCAACCTTGAGAGCACAGTTCAATGGTTTAGGCCGTATAAGAGCCCTTTTGTCTCAAAAACAGGTGGCCCTGAGCTCTGCACGCGAAACATATGTCCTTCACATAGCAAACACGCGCACAGAAGTACAAGCACTTTGAAGTACTGATTTGCCTTTTCATTTTTGCGAGCTGGTTCATCAAATCTTCAATGCCTCCTCCACAACGAGCCTGGCTCATTTTTTTAAAATGGTTAGCAGTGGTCTCGTGACTACGTTTGAAAAAGTATTTGGTATTATCCCTGCGTTCTTTCACTCTATATTTGCTAGCCTGGTTGGCAGATTTCCTGTTTTGCTGGCTTTGGCTGCAGGCGTTCTGGTGATATTTTATTTTATAAAACATGGATGCCCATCATGCGCAAGGAAACGTACAGCGCCTACTGATGTGGTTTCGCAACCGGATGCTTGATTACTATGGATCCTTGCCGCTTGCGACATTGAGCACGGCTTTTGGATTATCCTTCAGATTTTCCTATTTTACCTGTGTCCAGCCTGTGTTTCATTGCCTGAGCTGTGATTTCGACTGGGTCATTGATTTGTGTCTCTGTTTACCGACTTCTCCTGACGTCAACTTTGATCAGCTGATGTACCCCGTAGTGGCTCACGAGTTGGTCTGTTCTGGCGAAAGGGTTATGGCTGTAGCAGCGATGCATGGACTAATGGGTCAGTGGGACATATTTGCAGCGGCGCATGACTTTCTGGCACAGAGCGTTCTCGAGAACCCACTGAGTTGTCCTCTGATGTTGCTAGAGGAATCAGTGTTGGAGGAGCACGTATGTTCTTTCCCATTGCTTAATTGGATGGCTGAACTGTTTTCGGATGATGGCAGTGATTTCAGTGTGAAGCTGTAGCAACCTATTTTGCATATACATTCAACGAGGAATGACTCTGAATACTTCCATCTGGCACGTGACTTTTTAGTAATTTTGAATGGTGCCTTTTTCAATACGAACATTCGATTTTTTCATATGTTCTAGGCCTGTTAATTGAAATTAGGCCTCAAGTTCGACTTTTTGTGTTTTGTGTGGCCACTATAGGCATTCATAAATACATTATTGTGTTTTTAAATTTTACATACATTTACATACATTTAGCTTGGCTCAATATCATTGAACTCTGCTTTCATGTCTTGCCTCTCATAGAGTATTGGCTTATATTTTTTAACCGTCCTCGGATCATTGGGGGGGTGTCATATGGTTACTACGTTTCTATATATTGTGTTAAGTTAGCATGTGCTTATTAAATGTTTAAACGCCATATTTTCTTTCTGCTTCAGTTTTGCACACGACACTTAATTGTTATTGCAGCTTTTAACCTAGACGAAAGATGTGTTTTTTTGAGAATAATATGTTATTGCACTGATATCAGTCGTGCTTGGTACACTTGGTACAACTGTCTGCACACTGAGAACTGCACACTCTCAGAATAACCTAACACAAGGTTGCTGTAGGCCTGATCCTCGCACCACGTTAGTCATAACACCAATAATGTTTGTGCCAAATTATGGCTCTACGTGGGTTTAAGATACAGTTACAGGGAATGAATCAACACACTTGATGCTGAGCATGCTGAGAGCTGGTAGCTGTTGATGTGATCTCCTACTACTGAGAATTAGAGGTATGGGTCCGCCCTGCTAAGAACCCAGATGAGACCTTCTTAGATATAATATAATATGCTAATTAGGGTGCGCGAAATATAGGTGACACAGAATTCTATAGATTTTGCATCATAACATGTTATCACCTTTTGCTTACTATGGATTAGTGACGATGTTGCTGACTCTGATTTTTATAATATGTATATTGATATTATACAAGATACTGCGTTTGAGAATGCTGCATTGAAAAATAAACATTTCAAACTTGCACGTGTTTTCATTGCCTCCCAGTTTCGGTTTGGAATGATAATATAACGAAAGAGTGTTCATGTGTTCCACGATACCTGAGGTATTCTAAGTTCATGTTCTGGATTGTCTAAGTCATTGGGAAGTAATTACTACCGATGCGACACTGTAGCTAGCTAGGTAAGGGGATTTCTGAAACAAAGGTGAGTTGTGGGTCACCCTAACTCACCCAGGTTCTAGGTCTCTGTGCACAGTTCTGTGAGAGAACGGAAACCCTGCGACAAGGTAAGGGTCTGAGTACGACAGATACGGGAGTCCTTATACAGAATACCAAACGCTCCCCCTCGCCGGCCTACTCTGTCGAATCTGGTAATCGAATAGCCAGTGGGAATTGCATAAACCAGATCCGGGCCTGATGAGTCCGTGGCCCAGGTTTCAGTGACAAAAACCCAGGTAGGCTGTCAAGCAGAGACAAAGTCTCTGAAAGCAATCTTGTTCTTTATCATAGATCTAGCATTTATAAGGAAATCCTGTGCAAGCCTCTGATTAGAGAGACAGTGGAATCTATCCAGTTCATATTTTCCAGTCTTCCACTTACATCACAACTTATACACCTTAGCAATGACTTGCCTGAGAGAGCCTCAGAATCCCAGGTGTGATGGCAGGTCCTGACTGCTGGTCGGAGGTGCAGCAGGGCCTCTCTCGTGTAGAGAGTCCAGGCCTGAGGAACAGTGTTAAAAGAGGCAGCATCCCTGGCCCCTGGTACGGACGGGCGCAGACGGATTCGCCTTTGGTACGCCTTCAGTGCGCCAGCGGCGCGCCCGCTGCGCACATCCGCTGCGCGACAAGCCGGCCATGCGCAATTCATAGGGGGAGCACTATAGCTCTAATCAGCCCAGTAGCTCCACCTACCAACCAGGAAGTGCCCTGCGATCTATGCCGGCACCCTCCACAACAAACGGGAAAACCCGTGGTGGACCGGGGCGCTGGCACTAAGAAAAATGACAGCAGCAGGTAAGAGATATCAGTACAGTCTTTAAAAGAAGTAGCAGCAGACAAGGGATAGTGCAAAAATACAACACGGGAGGGGTGCAAAGAAGTTAAAAAGGTTCAAATTCAGCCGCCAATGCGTTCGATAGCAAGTAGCGTAAACAGTGCATTCAAATTTTACTATGTCCGTGACCGCGGCGCGACGAGCCGGCCATGCGCAATTTATAGGGGGAGCGCTAGAGCGCTAACCAGCCCAGTAGCTCCACCTACCAACCAGGAAGTGCCCTGCGATCAATGCCGGCACCCTCCACAACAAACGGGAAAACCTGTGGTGGACCGGGGCGCTGGCACTAAGAAAAATGAGCAGCAGCAGGTAAGAGATATCAGTACAGTCTTTAGAAGAAGTAGCAGCAGACAAGGGATAGTGCAAAAATACAACACGGGAGGGTTCAAAGAAGTTAAAAAGGTTCAAATTCAGCCGCCAATGCGTTCGATAGCAAGTAGCGTAAACAGTGCACTCAAATTTTACTATGTCCGTGACCGCTGTGGTAATCATAAAAGGTTTCAACATTTTCAGTTCATCTATTAAATTTCTAGTGTAATAGGGGAGGAAAATTCCTTGGAGAAGCAGGATTTTTTGGGAGGTGTTTAACACCTCCACTGGTAGATTCCTTTCAAGAAACAGAGGCACCCCAGAAGTGAGAAATATTCTTGAATTGGTGTTCCCACTCTTTGCCATTGTGCCATATTGTAAAGCACTGAAAGGGGGCAGAGCAGCACTAGCAAAGAGGCAGGATTCAGGGATTCCTCGAAGAGCTGAAGAAGCTGGCAAGAACAAAAATAGTCAATTTTACAGGCGAGAAAAAAAAAGGAGAATAGTATTTGACCAAATTAGTATTTAAAAATATCTAAAGGCTGAAGAAAGCATTACATGGAATCTTCCAATATTGAGTTGAAGCATACCATGTGGTTAGCAAAAATATGAACAGGCAGGGGCTATACAAATAAAATGAGTTGCTTGTAGAAGGCTGTGCTGGTTAAAAGTGAGCACTCAGGATCCTGTCTGAGGCTGTCATGGTGAGAATTATGTTGGCTGTGCTCTGCTTTGGTGAAACACTGCTGTTTGCAGAGATAGGATTGAATTAATTCATAATAAACTCACCTCCGCTCATGACACTCATTGCTGGAATATGTCAAATGCAAGTGAGTCTCCAGTCACTGGATAAACTAAACAATTGGACGAGGAGTGAGAGCTCCCTAATCGGCAGTTATCTTGCAGGCAATCCGGCCGCATTCCCCCACCCAGCTCTTCTGACACCAGAGACAACTCCTACCCACAATGCAGTCTATAAGAATCTTGGAACTAAATATGACCCTCCTCTGGGTCACCTCCCCATACCACTCCAGGTGTACATGAGCCATGAGGCAGAAAAAGCCCTGCCCTGGACCTGAGTTACTTTACCCACCTGACTGGTGCATTGCTCTGGAGAAACCAGCCTTTCCATTTCCTTTGTCTGGCTAGTCCCAGTGTCCCTACAAGCAGTGACAGGGATCCTATTCACCTTTACCTGTCATCACTTCCATCCGCAGGGATCACAAGCTCTCCTTCTGAGTCTACCCCCCAACTAAGTGAGATCACAGCAGGGTCTGTGACCTGTCGCTGAGAACTATTGACCCCTAAGACCAGATTGACCATTCCTGTATAGTTTCGGTGCTTGTGTCCTAACTGAGAACATTCAAAGGAACTGGGTTTGGAATAAGGTACACTGGGCCACTGCCAACTAGAAACCCCCCCAATTTCTCAGAAGGTACCTGGGTTAGGAAAGGGTGGGTCAAGTTCCCCAAGCAGAGTGAAAGAGGAACCAAGGTGATGCATGCAGTAATTTTGAGGTACACTAAAAATCCCAAATAAATATTGTGAGACAATATCAAGTTTGTTTGCAATTCTCCTTGATTGGCTCCTTTCATTTTTCTAAATTCACCCACATCTAATCCGACTGTGGTGCCTGGAGTCACACCTGCAATGATGGAGTTGGAGCTTGCTAACCTGGATGGCTACACTGTGACTGAGCTCAAGAAGTTCTGCATGGAGAAGGGACATCCAGCCAAGAGCAACACCAGAAGGCTGGAGTTCCGAAAGGCAATGAAGGTCTGGGTGGACATTCAACAGCTATTGGCACCAGCATAACTAGGGAAAGAAGATGTGGAGGACCAGGAGTGACACCTATACACAGGTCTGGAGCAGTCTCAACCAGAACAGGGAGGCAACATTCCTACATGAGTGCTACCCAAGACCAGGTAGCAGTGTGACTTCCATAGACCTGTCCACAGAGGAGCTGGAGGAGGGGAGAGTTGAGCGAGGGTCTTAAAATTTAGCTGGTCCAGCTCAAAGTGAAGTTGGAGGGGAGGTAGTCTAAGCCTGACACTGACAGAGCCTTAACTAGAATGAAACTGGCTATGGAGGGAAAACCTTGTTTTAGACTGATTGGCTCATCAAAGGAGCCTTAAGGTGCTGGAAATCAGAGTCAGGCAGGCGGAGTCCAACAATAATGGTAGCCGCATACCTGCAGTACCTTCTGGAGACAAGTGGGTCCACATCTTTTTTTTTTTTTTTATTAAGCAACTCCAAATATTGTACAACAGATAATAAAAATATTCAAATACATCAACATAATTCATAAAGAAAAAACATGTATGATTCATAATATTAGTTCAAAAAGATGAAACCTTACATTATTACGATAAATATCATACGACATGAGGCCTAAGATCTATATAAAAGAGAAGAGCCAGAATAAAAATAAAAAAAACTGTTCATCTTTAAGCATTTCTTATATCGCTACTCCAGGCAGCAATTGGCAACCAAATTTTACAGCCACGTATTTTAGAATTTTCCCCTCTAGCTGCATAAATGGCTTTTTCTTGATTATAGATTCCCAGAAAACGAGTTAGCCACATTTGGAAATTCGGGGAATCCACCTCCTTCCATCGAGCTGCCAATATTATTCTATAAACTGCTGTGCCTAAAAATAAACATGTTTCCTCTTCCGTGCTATGTCCAAGAGTACTATCATAACCAAGTATATAGAGGGTGGGCGATTCCGCTACTTTATGGCCAAACACTTCCTCCCAAAATTCGGACAGCATTCTTTTAAATGATGTTAATTTTACACATTCATAAAACATATGTACTAGAGTTGCAGGGCCTATTCCACATCTCGGACATTCATCATTTAATCTTTTGCCCCAAGTATATAACTTAGCTAGTGTATAATATAGGTCGTAAATAGTTTTGTATAGGTGTGCTTTTAGAATAGATGATAGGAGTAGTTTGGATGTTAACAACAGAGACATATCAATATCTACATTGGTATTAATACGTTTACCCGCCCACGATGTCTCGATATGTTCCAGATCGTTCTTTTGTTTCTCCAATAACATATCATATATGGTGCCTATTCTAGTTGACCGTTTACCTATATTCTCAAGAAAAGGATTGCTCTCAAGTGTGATTCTTGGAGTTTTTAAATTAAGAATGGTATTGACTTGGATAAACTTAAAGTAATCGGTGCTAGGAATAGCAAAGTTTGTTTGAAGGTTCTCCACCAAGAAAGTCCCCCACTGTGGCAATCCCCACATGTTAAAATGATTTGGCAATATCGTCGTTAGGTTGCATTGACAATACTGAGGTGTGCCATAGCGGGGTGTATTTGATAAATTTTGAGATTGCAAGATGTCTGGAGGACTTCTTCCATATTTTCCAAGCACTATTGATGATCTTAAATTTAACTTTCTTGTAGTACGACAGTTCTAGTTGTCTCAGCAAAAGACCTTTTGCTTTGTTCCCAATTGCTAATTCTCGTTACTCTGTGTAGTTTCGGTCGATGATTTCATATTAAATAACGGTGTCATTTGATGGAGAAGAGCAGCCCAGAGGTATAGCATTATATTAGGAATCGCCAAACCGCCCCTATGTTGAGGTAGAGATAAATATGTCACAGCTCTCCTAATTGTTCTGTATTGCCAAACGAATTTGGACATTTGTGACTCTTTGGATGTAATGATATTATCTTCCACTATTAGGGGAATAGCTCGGAACAAATATAGTAACCTGGGAAGAATGTTCATTTTTAAAAAATTCCCCCTGCCAATAATTGACAGATGATGACTATTAACCCTAATGAGATCTTTCCTTATAGCCTTCATTAGGGGTTCGTAGTTAAGCTTGTTAATGTTTTCTACCCTAGGGGATATACATATTCCAAGATATGTGGCTTTATCTACTTTCTTTGGATCCTCATACTCAACATTATTGGTACATATGACCACTGTTTTATCGCGATTAAGCGAGTACCCAGAATAATGACCAAATGCCTGGGTAATAAGTTCAATTTCTACAATTGCAGGGTTAGGGGTTACTACCGCCACGTCATCAGCATAGGCCAATATCTTAGTTTCATGTATACCAACAGTAATAGGTTCTATTGGCCAAGATGTTATTAATTTTAGAATCAGGGGGTTAATATACATGGCAAACAATATTGGGGAGCATAGGCATCCCTGCCTTGTGCCTCTCAATATATTAATTGATCTAGATTCTACACCCATCACTTGAAGCTTGTCCCTTGGTTCTTGGTATATTGCTTTGATTGAATTAGCAAATCCGGGCCCAAAGTTATTCAGTTCAAGCACCTCCCATAAAAATTTCCATGAAACTCAATCGAAGGCTTTCTCTGTGTCGAGGAGAATCATCGACCTCTGGCCCCCCGTCCCGCTCATGATGTCAAAAAGAGAGATGACCCTGCAGGTATGATCCGTAGTGCCCTTGCCGGGAATAAATCCATGCTGCCAGGGGGAGACCAGATGTTCGATGACTCTCCCGAGCCGATTGGCCAAAATCTTTGCGTAGACCTTCGAGTCAGAATTGATTAATGAGATTGGGCGGTATGACGATGGAAGTTCTGGAGGCTTTCCCTTTTTGGGGAAGATGATTATATTAGTTTCCGTCCATGACTCAGGTGGGGTACCGCTCCATTGTATCCCAATAAATAGGTCTAACAGGTAAGGTGTTATTTGTTCTCTGAAAATTTTATATAATTCTAATGGAAGTTTGTCGGGGCCTGCGGCTTTCCCTGAGGCTAGGCCAGATAGGGCCAATCGCAGCTCCGTGACCGTGATTTCTTTTTCCAGATCTTCACTAGTGATGTCATCAATGGTCCTACTCAACCCAGTCTCAATTAACAATGCCCTTAATTATTCTTTAATTTCATTCGGATCAGTTAAATCATCATTTTCATATATCTTTTGATAGTACTGCCGAAAAACTTCCACAATATCACCCGGTGTTGTATGCTCTTGACCCTCAAATTCAATAGCAGTAATCATATTATAGGATAGTTTCTGACGGGTACCTAATGCCAGCTGCTTTCCCACCCTTTCCCCATTTTCATAAATGTTATTCTGGTTTGACTGAAAGGTCTCTTACGCTCTCTGGGTTAGCCCGCTATTAAGCTCTGTTTTAAAAACTAACATTTTATGCAAAGTTGTTCCACTGTCTTCACCCCGCATTATTGAGGTGGTATGCTCTTCCTCTGCTTTAGCCAATTCACGCATCCGTTGGTAGTTGGCCTTCTCTTGCTGTTTCTTACTTTTGGCCGCAAAACTAATTGTCTCTCCCCTGAGGGCGGATTTAAAACAGTCCCACACCACTCCCCTAGATGCGCTGTATCGATTGCAGTCAAAGAATCCCTGGGCCAAGGCAATTATGTACTTTATATATTCTCTGTTAGCCAAGAGTTTTCTATCAGATGTCCAATTAGAAATAGGCCTGTTAAAATTGGCTATATTGATTGTGAGGATCATTGAATTATGGTCTGAGATTGTCTTTGGGCACTTACCAATTTCTGCTTGAGTAGCGTAGTCTCTAGTTGTCAATATTTAATCGATTCTCACATATTTATTGTGGGGATACGAAAAATATGTATACCCGGGATCCGATTGGTATTTAGAATCCCGAAATCATGATCATATTAGATCATAACTACCCCTAAGTTGATTAATGGCTCTAAATACTTACGGTTTGCGGCCTGTGTATGTATCTTGTTTCTGCCTATTGCTTGTAGACCCAAGGGAGACATTAAAATCTCCACAAAATATTACTGTTCTAGGCCAAGAGGCCAATTCTAGTTCCAACTCTTCGAATATATGTGGATCATCCTGCTTTTAGCCATACACTGAGCAGATAGTAATACCCAGTTTTAGTTCTATGATAGCCCACCTTCCAAGAGTATCAACCACCTTGCGTGTAGTTTGTCAAAGGAAAGTTTCAGCTAAGATGGCTACCCCACAGGTTTTTGATGTTTGCATTGTAGACGCAAGCAGGTTATATCCGGGAACCCTTAATAAATCCCTTTTGTCCCAAGGCAGGTGAGTCTCTTGGAGGCAGAGTATATCATAGGAATTCTGTTTAATTATTTCATATAAACGGGCCTTCTTACCTGTATTGTTAAGACCAGCCACATTCCAGGAAATTAATTTTAGTCTCCCCATTGCGGTTTTTTAATTATCACGTATATGATATATGCTCTTCTCCTTTTAACAGTCAACACTGAAATTTCGATCTTTTGCATGTTTTTCAACCAATCTATTCTTATTATACATTTGAAGTTGCTTTTTTTGGTTGCTTTTTCCCCCTGCCTTCCCACCACCACTGCCCCCCCTCCAACCCTGCCCCCCCACCCTCCCCCAACACCCAAAGTGAGGCATTCAGACTCCGTCATAGTCTGTTGTGATGGATATGCGTCTCCTGACCAGTGCTTAATTTAATACTCTTCCTTCGACAAACTTGCAGATAAAGTAAACCTGTATATTTTTAATACACACACGTGCGGATTGATCCTAATCCCCAATATTACATATTTTCTCAATCTGTGCCCAAAATGATTTATTTATGCTACAGCGTGTAGTTATAATTGTTATCAAGACGTGTTAATTCTGCTCATGCTCTATTTGAGCTCATCAAGATATTCTTTCGCTTTAATTTCCGAGATAAAGAATTTTGTTTGACCCCCATATATTACTTTAAGCCGATTATTGAGATATGCCAGCGTCTTTTTTTCTTGACACGGTTTAATCAACTGGCGCAACCTCCACCTCCTTTCAACGGTGGTGTGGCAGAAGTCAGGGCGCACAAAATAGGAGATCCCACCTCTAGCACGTTTGGCTTCAGGTGTAGCTTTCTCAAATATTGCCTGTCAGAGGAGGAAGTTTTCCGAAGAAAACGATAATATCCTGTGGGTACCCCCCAGGTTTCACTGGATGTTTTATGGTAAGGGGAACGCGGTGGGTGCGCTGAATTTCCGTGTCCCAATTCCAGCTGGACAGCTCAAGCAGTGAGTCACGGAGAAGCTCTACCGGGATTGACCGAACATCTTCCCCCTCTGCTGCCTCCGGAACACCCAGTATGCATATTTTTTAGCAAGCGGTTTTCGAAATCCTCCAGCTTCCATCTGACATCCGCCAGCTCGGCCTCATGAGATTCAACCTGCTCATGGTTCGCGGCAATCTCAGATTCGTTGGTAACAATTCGAGACTCCAATTCGGTCATTCGATCTCCAAACGTATTGACGGTCCTCGTCAATTTACGTACCACCCCTTGCACTTTGCGTAGAGCTGCTTGGGCTTTGCGCCCATCTTGGGATGTCTCTTTGCAGTGTGCGGCAATGGCTTGGAGCCCAGTGTCAAGTGTTGGTATAGCTGGATTCACGCATACTGGGCAGTTTGGGTGCTGTGGGTCACTTGTCGAGCTGAATATCTGAGTATCCTGTTGTTCATTAGTCTCTGCAGCCCCAGCACCAGCTCCTGCCCTGTTGCAAATACTGGGTCTATTGCACATACTGCCCCCCCCTCCATCTCTCACATTAGTCTCAGTGTCAATGTCGGATACAAAGTCTGGTACAGTATTCCTATCAATTTCTACCATCAGGGGGAGCGATGAGGGGGGTATACCTTCCATGAAATCATCACATTGCGCAATTATGACCAAGTTCGTGCTCACCTCCAGGACCAGGCTGTTAGCTTCGGGGAGCGCTGGTTCAGGCCCCCCCGGGATGCCAGTAACACCAATGACATCAGAAGCACTGAGTGCTGCAACAGGGTGCTCGTCAGCCAGTGATGGGGTGGGAGCTTGTACGGCCGGGTCTCCTGCCTTGCTCTTCCCTTCGTGACCCGGAAGGAGTTTAACCTGCGTTCTCCGAAGCAAGTCAGCAACTGACGGGCCAGTCTTTCTCCCCTTCCTCGCTACTGACTCTCCTGCTTTGAGGTTCTGGAGCCTGAGTCCGCTTCCAACGTTGATCCGCCACACTGTTTGCCCACCTGCTCGCCGGCCCCTCGCTGAGCCAATCTTGCCGTTCTCGCCTTGGCAGCGGCCAGCCCCGCTGTATTTTTCGGAGCCATGTTAGCATCGGCACTCCACTCGGGGGTCATAGTGAGGTATGCTCTGCTTTCTGCTTTTTCACCCGAAACGTCGACTTCTTCACTTCGATACACAGCCTCCTCCTACCCATAATTCTTGTTTAGTATGGACTTTGGGGCATGTGTACTTTGAATTTTTGTGCTGATTTATGATCTTTATGTTGTCTTTCCGACATTGAACTCACACGAATGTTTGAACAATACGTGTTTTTATTATCACTATCCCTTCCTACACTACCCTCACGACTGCACGTCCCCCTTACCCCCAGGGGCACCAATACAACTGTAATTTGTGAATTTGTCTTTGATTACCTTTCCTATAATGTGAATTAAACATTATAGATGCATTTATTTTTTCATTTGCTTTATTTAAACTGTTTCTATCAATACGTTCTCGCCTTGGCAGCGGCCAGCCCCGCTGTATTTTTCGGAGCCATGTTAGCATCGGCACTCCACTCGGGGGTCATAGTGAGGTATGCTATGCTTTCTGCTTTTTCACCCCGAGTGGGCTGGGTATGCTCAGACGTGAGTCCCAGGCTCTCCACACCACTGGAGTCAAGCTATCCAGGCTGATGAAGGCTGATAGCCAGAAACCGGTCCTTGGATGCTTGATTCCGGTTTGGGAAAGACATGGCTTGGTAGTTCGGACTGGACTGTTCCCATGAGGCACAGGGTCCGAGCTGATTTGCATATAGCCAGTGTCTAACCCAGGGTGGTGTGGAGTGCAAAAAAACGATGGATTTAGGCCCAGATCCTTGTACTGGGGTGAATGTATGACATTGTTCTACATTCTGTCCATCAACTGTGTTTTTTGCAATTTTCACCCCGAGTGGGCTGGGTATGCTCAGACGTGAGTCCCAGGCTCTCCACACCACTGGAGTCAAGCTATCCAGGCTGATGAAGACTGATAGCCAGAAACCGGTCCTTGGATGCTTGATTCCGGTCTGGGAAAGACATGGCTTGGTAGTTCGGACTGGACTGTTCCCATGAGGCACAGGGTCAGAGCTGATTTGCATATAGCCAGTGTCTAACCCAGGGTGGTGTGGAGTGCAAAAAAACAATGGATTTAGGCCCAGATCCTTGTACTGGGGTGAATGTATGACATTGTTCTACATTCTGTCCATCAACTGTGTTTTTTGCAATTTTCACCCCGAGTGGCCTGGGTATGCTCAGACGTGAGTCCCAGGCTCTCCACACCACTGGAGTCAAGCTATCTAGGCTGATGAAGGCTGATAGCCAGAAACCGGTCCTTGGATGCTTGATTCCGGTCTGGGAAAGACATGGCTTGGTAGTTCGGACTGGACTGTTCCCATGAGGCACAGGGTCAGAGCTGATTTGCATATAGCCAGTGTCTAACCCAGGGTGGTGTGGAGTGCAAAAAAACGATGGATTTAGGCCCAGATCCTTGTACTGGGATGAATGTATGACATTGTTCTACATTCTGTCCATCAACTGTGTTTTTTGCAATTTTCACCCCGAGTGGGCTGGGTATGCTCAGACGTGAGTCCCAGGCTCTCCACACCACTGGAGTCAAGCTATCAAGGCTGATGAAGGCTGATAGCCAGAAACCGGTCCTTGGATGCTTGATTCCGGTCTGGGAAAGACATGGCTTGGTAGTTCGGACTGGACTGTTCCCATGAGGCACAGGGTCAGAGCTGATTTGTATATAGCCAGTGTCTAACCCAGGGTGGTGTGGAGTGCAAAAAAACGATGCATTTAGGCCCAGATCCTTGTACTGGGGTGAATGTATGACATTGTTCTACATTCTGTCCATCAACTGTGTTTTTTGCAATTTTCACCCCGAGTGGGCTGTGTATGCTCAGACGTGAGTCCCAGGCTCTCCACACCACTGGAGTCAAGCTATCCAGGCTGATGAAGGCTGATAGCCAGAAACCAGTCCTTGGATGCTTGATTCCGGTCTGGGAAAGACATGGCTTGGTAGTTCGGACTGGACTGTTCCCATGAGGCACAGGCTAAGAGCTGATTTGCATATAGCCAGTGTCTAACCCAGGGTGGTGTGGAGTGCAAAAAAACGATGGATTTAGGCCCAGATCCTTGTACTGGGGTGAATGTATGACATTGTTCTACATTCTGTCCATCAACTGTGTTTTTTGCTGCTTTCTGCTTTGGCCTGTATTTGAAAGTGATTAGGTCTCTCTCTCCATAGATAGCGGAGTACTGTGAGGCCAATCAGGGAGCCTTATGTGACTAGTTGATTTCTGGCCGGCTTCCTCCCGTCGGATCTGGTCTCCGCCACCATCTCCGCTCCTCCTTTATATTGTTTGTTTATTCTATGTTGCTGTGGCGCAAGATGTAGGAAATTCTAATTCCATTTTCTTAGCATATTTCTAGGCAGGCAGCGATCGGTATGTCGGCATAATCCGCGTAATCTGCATTTCCTTTCCCCAAAGTACTGATCTGAGCGCACAGCGGTTTCACACAACCGCCATCTTGCCTTGCCATCAATTCCCGTGGGTCCACATATCCAAGGAACATCTGCCTAGCTTTGTTGCGGGGGGTAACATTGATTAGTGGTGTAAAGCCTATGAGGTAGCTCTAGAGAATAGGAGGATTGGGGAGGAAGTCTCTGGAGGTATATGCTGTGTGAAGGGAGGGGTTCTCACTCACTTGCAAAGGTGGACCAAATTAGGTATACTGTGTGAGGAATTGGGTTGTTAGATGACTGGGGTGTAAGCCCTGATCAAGCAACCGAAGCAATCCCTGACAGGGACACAAAAATTCACTAAAGTAACCTGTACTTAACCCCGGTTAGATTGGTACAAAAAGTATTAGGCTTAACATTGAGACAATGTGTAAAGTACGTATGCATCATACAAACAGGACTAATGTAAAAAAAGAACATAGGAAAAATCTCACACCTGTTAAGAAAAATAACGTGAATTTTAATATATTATTTGACAAAACAATTCCAAAAATCTAATCAGTAGAACCGGAGTCATAAACTGAAAATTAGGGGCTCATCTACAAGTCCCTTTCCTTGCCGATGTGTCACTTTTTCTCACACAAAGCAGCACAAGGGGCTTCTAAAAAAAATCAAAGTGGCAACTGAGATCATCTAATCACACAAGACTGGGTCATAGTCTAAAATATGGCCTATCACAATGTAGCGCAGGTCAGATACAAGAAGAGGATTAGGCCCCATTGGCAATTACCTCCAGGCTTAGAAGAATTTTCAAGAAAAATGTTCAGAGAAGATAAAGTTCAGTGTGGAAAGGCTGGAGGCAGGGTCTGACGAGGGAGCGTTGTTATTGGGGAACTGCTGCTTGAAGTTGCGGTGAATATTATTATTTTTTAACTTCGCCACAAAGCAGGATGCTGTATCTGATAAGTTCCTGGAGGCCATATACCCTTTTGGCAAAGGACCCCTGAATAGGATTTGCTGCTGAAGGACGTCATTGAAGAAAAATGTCCCCCTAGGTTATATTCAAAAACTGAAAATGTTCTCATATATCATAAATCACTTCAACATAAATTGATCTTGTGATTCAAATATTACTCTGTATTCAAAATATCCAAGAAGATCTTCTTAAGAAGTACGATCTCACTTCTGAGAAGAACCCCAGAAATGTAGAGATAGCCAGAAGTCCAGGGTGGATTGTGTGGGTTCCTTTTGCAAGGCATTGAGTGGTTGGGCCATGGCCAGTGAAGTGAAGTATTACCCGGAATGTACAATTTGATTGCTAAAAGCACTTGTTCGGTCTATGTTTTCCAGATTTGCTCCACACACTTGATTAACAGTAAGCACAGGGAGATTGATAAAGATGCAGATGCTGTCTTAGCACCAGGGCCTGAAAGGAGGTATCTTGTGGCATAACCAAAAGGGTGGGCAGGGTCACCACAAGAAAAAGTAGGGGGAGATAAACATAAAAACGACGACTTCCCTAGAGGGTCTCAAAATAGGTTCCCAGGTCAGGACTCCCAATACCCACCAGAGCAGATAAAGAAATGGCTCTAAAAAAGAAGTTAGTAACGCTTAGGGGAATTGAACAAAATAAATATAGGAATTTTGGAAGTATCGTCATCTTTATAATATTGCATCTACCAATTATGCTTATAGGTAATTTATGGCAGTTTCTTAGCTTCTTACTAACATCTTGAAGCAGAGTATCATAGTTCAACCTTAATATATGTTTAATCTGGGATGTGACGCAAATTCCCAAGTAAGTCGCTTCAGGGCTATCGGCCTATCTGGTTTAAAATATAAAAGCACCTATGTTTTACTAGGATTTAACTTATACCCAGAAAAAGAACCAAAAATGTCAGCTTTGTTCACAATTGTTTCTAAAGAAGCAGGCAGGTATGTTGTAAAGATGGCAATATCGTCTGCATTAGCGGTAACTTTCAGATAATTAATTCCTGACCATAAAGGTGGAATGTTTTAATTAACAAGTGATACCCATTTGAAAAGCTCAATATAAAGTGACAACAAAAGTGGGAAAGAGGACACTGGTGCCTCTATGTATACGAAAAGATGTAGATTGAGTACTTGTATAGCACAGCTTAGCCTGCAGCATGTGGTATAAAGGAATGTATGTTGTTATATCGCGTACCAATACCACGCGTGCCATTACAACAGGGGTATTACTACGCAATGTCAATGACAATGACATGCCATTACATCGCAAACTTTTACCACAACTATGCCTTTTCCACGCATGCCATTACAACGCAAAGGCAAGCGTGGTAAAGTTATAGTCATGGTAAATGTTTGCAAGTTAAGTGACTTTACCCTGCCCTACACTAAACCCGACTCACCCCCAGTCCTATCCCTACATTTACACTACCCCCAGCACAACCCCCTACACTCCCCATCCTCTCCCTATATTTACACCACCCCTGCATGACCCCTACAGTACCCCCAGCACGCCCCCTTCACTACCCAAACCCCACTGCACTACCCTATACCCTAAGCCACTACCCACAGCACTACCCCCTACATTACCCAAACACCACTACAACAGCCCTAAACCCTAAAACACTACCCCCAGCACAACCTCCTGCACTACCCAAACACCACTACACTACCCTAAACCTTAAAACATTACCCCATAATGACCCCCTACACTACCCAAACACCACTGCACTACCCTAAACCCTAACACTACACCCAGCACAACACCCTGCACTACCCAAACACCACTGCACTACCCAAAACCCTAAAAACACTACAACACTACCCTAAACCACTACCCACACTCCTCCCACCCCAAGCACAACCACGTTTACCTCTTTTCCTCGTGGTTCCTCTCCAGTGTCACCTTCTCTGTTCCCTTTTCCTGCTGCCTGTCTCACGTCAAGGGGCAGTGCACGTCGTTGTGAGGAAACGGAAGAGCCTCTGTTTCCTCACAACGAGTTGGATCGCATGTGTTGTAGCAGCACATGTGATGTAAAAACATGCCTAGTAATGACTACGCGTTGTTACATTGCATGCGTTGTTATGCTTGTGATGTAATGGCATTGCGGGGACACAGCCATGTTGTAATGGCTGTTTCCCGGTATAAAGCTCATATCCATGTAAGAAATCTGCCCATTATTTCAAATGAGGCAAAAGTAGGCCATAGGTAGTTCCAAGCCACGAGGTCAAAAGCCTTTTCCATGTCTCAAAGTATCATACCTAATTTGCTAGTTGATTTGGCATAATCAAACGCAATTATGGCTGTATTTGTGTGTGCCGTAGTACCTCGACCTATTATAAAACCGTGCTGTTGGCTTGAAACCAAACCTAGCATCAAAGGAGCCAAGCGATTAGCCAAAATCTTAGTGTATATTTTGCCATTAGCATTGATTTGACAATACGAGCCACATTCTTCCGGCCGTTTGCTTTAAAAACAAATTTAAATACAATATTTGTGGTATCTCAGAATAATGCTGCTATCCCAGTATCGCTGCTCTCTTGTGTAACCATGGCTAGCAATGGAAGTATAATACGTCTGAATACTTTGAAAAACTCAGTAGGGATCCCTATGGAAGAAATGGTTCCTTTACAACAATTCCTTGGAGAAAGCATCCCCAAAGTTCTATGAGTGCCACCAGTTTGGGCACTACAAGCGGGATACCAAATGTCTCTAATGGGCACAACCCCCCATTAGTAGGCAGATAACTGGGCTGGCTAGTGTAGAGTGGAGGTTACCCAAGTTAGAGAGGGATGCAGTGCATAAGTTACCCTAGTGTCCTGGGTGATGGTGAGTTGGCTAATATGCTTAGCAGTAGTCACCATCAATGGGCAGCATTCGGAGGCTCTGAGAGACACAAGAGCCAGTATGACTACTATCAGGTGCCATCTGGTGGTGTCTTCAGAGCAGACATTCCCTGATGTATTTTACCAGGGGGGAATCTGACAACCATAAGAGCTATCCAGTGGCTTTAGTTCTCCTTGAATGTATATGGTGGTCTCAGGGTTACTGGGGATAGATGTGAGCCCATCAATGCCGTTTGATTGTCTGCTCCATAATAACATGAAGCAAACCATCTGGAAAGAGGTGGATTTCTTGTTTCCCTGGAGATGTTAGGGTCACCTGAGAGGGAGTGCCTGACAACACAGTCAATGACTAACCAAGAGGGCAGTCAGGAAGACCTAGATCCTGGAAGAATGTCTCTGGTATCTGTCAAAAAGAAGAAGGGTAAGGTGTTATTAATGTACCCCATAATCTATGTATGCATTGCAAGGTCAATGCCAGTAAAGACGATGCTAATGTACGCTAAATATGATATCGATGTCTGCCTTATTATATGTACACGTAATAACAAACTAGCAACATTGCTGACAAAGTCACCCTCATTGACCTCCCCATCAACCCAGAGTCAGAGATAAGTGGGTGGATAGACCCTGCAATCCATACCCAAGCCTACCAATTAATTGATCACAGGTGGGATTGCACTTAGAAAAATGCTCAAACAGGGAAAACCCTGATCGATCCCCCAGGTAGGCAGTTACATCATAAACATATCAAAGGAGATTGCCCCCAATAAAACTCATTTGGCCAAAGGCAAGCATTCCCAAAATGCCACAAAGGCAGATACCACATATACATAGGTACAAATGGGGGTGGGGTCGCACACTACTCACACACCGGCGGTGTCGCCCCTAAGGACTCTGGTCAATGTAGTAAAGTGTTTGCGATGCATCATCTTTCGATCTTCTGCTATCTTCGCTGTCTTCTCCATCCCTGGACACGTGTTTCGGGGTATTACCCCTCATCAGCAGGGATAGGCCATGTACTGGGGTTGCCGATGGCTGCCAATATCTGCCAGGTATAGTACCACTCAGGCGCGTATCTTCTGCTATCTTCGCTGTCTTCGCCATCCCTGGACACGTGTTTCGGGGTATTACCCCTCATCAGCAGGGATAGGCCGTGTACTGGGGTTGCCGATGGCTGCCAATATCTGCCAGGTATAGTACCACTCAGGCGCGTAGGTGCGGGATCCCAGGCTCGTCAGCCCACTGCTCACGGCAACCCCAGTACACGGCCTATCCCTGCTGATGAGGGGTAATACCCCGAAACACGTGTCCAGGGATGGCGAAGACAGCGAAGATAGCAGAAGATCGAAAGATGAAGCATCGCAAACACTTTACTGCATTGACCAGAGTCCTTAGGGGCGACACCGCCGGTGTGCGAGTAGTGTGCGACCCCACACCCATTTGTAACATATAAATAGGTACACTCAACCAATCAGAACACAGTGTGCACATCACACACAGTGATCATTCTCTCCCCAGACCGGACATATGGACACACACATTCGTCCACACTAGCTCTCCATGAGGTCAAGAGCCAACTTCGCACCCCCTTATAAGACAGTTATATATATGGTTCATGACTAGGCCTCTGTACATTGAGACTTTCTTTAGACACAACTCTGTTGATGCTCTCCCGACCGCTGCATTTAATTAAACCAACTTGCTCCTGTTTTGCCAAACGCCTCCAATCTTTTATTTTTTTCAAGGTAAATTCATGTCTGAGCAACATTTTTAGTGAGCCATCCAGGAGAGCTTGGTTTATTGAGCCCGACTGCTGCCAAAGGACAATGACTCCTTGACTGAACCTATTCACATCCATGCAACAAGACGGGTGAGCTGACATCATCATTTTTTTTAAAGTTCTGCTGAATCATCAAGTGCAGTTTCCAAGAAGGGATGAAGTATGTCACAACCTGGATGAGCAGCAGCTGCCTGAAGCTCAACTCAAAGAAAGCATAAGCCCTTATCCTCAGCTCCCCTCCTCAGCATGGGACAATACATCGGGGCCTCCCACCCATGGAAACTGACCCACCCCAATGTACCACACTCACAACCTCGGCATCTTACTCAACTCTTCACTCAAAATGAACCGCCAGATCAACGCAGTGTCCTTCAACAACCTCTGCATGCTTTTGTAGGTCCTACAAGTGGACCCCCTCCTGATGCCAGGGAAACCATCACCCACGTATCATCAGCAGACTACACTGCGGAAACACCCTCTACACCGGAATCAACAAAGAACTCATCTGCGAACTCCAGACCATCGCAAATGCCGCTGACTGACTTATCCTCGTCAACAAGACCATATAACCCAACACCTCTGCGAACTCCACTCGCTCCCCGTCAAAAAAAGGATAACCTTTAAACTGCCAACAAAGCCCTCCATAACACCGCTCCCCAATACCTCAATGAACAAATCTCCTTCCATGCCCCAAGAAAAACCTCAGCTCTGCTGACCTAGCCCTAGTTACGGTCCCCCGCATCCACAATACCAGAGCGGGTGACAGATCCTTCTCCTACCTCATGGCCAAGACACGGACCAAACTCCCCCTATGCATCAGATGAATCCAGGCAATGCACCAATTCAGAAAGGACCTCAAGACGCTTCAAAAATCCCTGATTGAGTGATTGAATTAGTGGGGTGGCAGTCTGTCTGAAGCCACTGTCACAGGATAAGAGACTAAATCTGATCCTTAGTCACAGCATGTGACGTATTTTAATCTAGGGCAAGCAAGGAAATCATTTTTTTCCTAGTAAGTACGATAGAGAAGGTTAAGGTAGTTTGTAGTTGAGTGTGTTTGGACTGCGGAGTGTTACACAGATGGTACGCATGGCCCAGGGAGATATAGGGTGACTTATTTATTCTTGCTTGGCCCATTGAAAGTCATGTAGATAGTCTTATTTATTTAGATTGTACTGCTGAAGGAGTTTTCTCAGGGACATTCAGTTTCTTTACACTGGCAGTGTCTGAAACAAATGGAGAGGTAGGTTTTTCATTTGGACCACTGATCGTAACATAGATGGCATACATGACCCCTGGGTGTGATATAGGGTGTCATTCAGATGTTAGGGTAAAATTAGGACCAAAGTGAATAAGGTTTAGCTTGTGTTTGGCCAGGGAGGGTCAGTAATTGTCTGGTATCTCCTTTTTCTCCAAACAAATCATTGCTGACAGACTCGGAAGCTAGAGAAACACTGCTGTGAGTGGCAAGCCCATACCAAAGCACACACATTCCCCTAGCCTGACTGGGGCACATTCAATAACAACCTAATAGAGCACACAAAAAACACATAAAGACCACACACGTAGGTTAACAGAGGGCTAAATGAGAGGCTAATAGAACTATGGTCCATCTTTGAGGTGGCCATGTTCTGTAAGGTTATCCTCAAGCCTGCAAACGAGGCATCTACAACCCCACCATCATACACCGGCAGGGAAGCACTCTCTCTGATGCCTGCCATCCCAGCTACTCCTGTGCTGGGTTATACAAAATGACTGGTACGAGATGGCCTGGTGGCACCTCACTGGGAAGCAGGTCACCAGACCCAGGTTAGGGAGACCACCAACCAACCAGCCCAGGTGAAGCAAGCCCTATCTCAGTCTGTTAATAGGCATCCTCAAAGATCGGCCCCTGTGTATTGGTGGCTCCCCATCAAGCCCCAGAGGAACCAGGAGCATATGTTCCTAACCATCCCTCCAAATGCCCTAAAGTAAGAGAGGGGTTCATAGTAGTTCTGGAGGAGGAAGCCACCAGTAGAGATGAAGATAAGGGTCCCACCATCCGCGGTTTGATGTTGAGGGGGGAGCCATAGGATATACTACCCCAGGTTATGATGTGGCTGTCGAGGAAGCATCAGGGAGTGCGCTAGAGGTGAAAACACTATCAAGAAGAAAAGCACACAGAAGAAGGCAGCCCAGGTGGGAGTTAATGGTGAGGTGCGAGTTGAGAATAGAGAAAGAAAGAGCCCTCACCTAGAAAGCCCAATGGGAAGAGAGAACAACACCCCCCCAGAAGAAGCCAGAGCTCGGTCTCCACATAAGGATGAGCTTGAGGAAGGATCAGTTGAGAGACTCCTAACAGAAATCCAACCTCCATTCAGTTGTTGGCATAGGAGAAGGGCCAACCAAGAAATAAGAAAATAGGATAACTTAATTCAAATGCAATTAATACATCGAAGGAACAGAATGGCGCCTTTACGTATGCACCAGGAGAGTGACAAAAAGGATGTTTGCCATTCATCCTTAACGAGTTGGTCAGGCAAATTGACACCTAAAGAGAGAGTGTTCAGAGACGAAGGTGAGGCCTTCAGGTGACCATTTTGCTATCTCCTCACCTACTCGACCAAAAAGCCAGTAAGATAGACTTTGGCCGGAGGACGGAACCTCCGAACCAGATAACATGGCTGTTGTGGAAGACTGCATCCAGCACAGAAGGGGAGATCCATGATGGAACTTCTCCTACATGCAGGAATGTATGAGAGGATGGGCGTTCTATGTCAGGGATAAACCGACTGAGTCATTCCATGGCAAAACTGGTTGGCACTACAGAAGGGTGTGTCGGGGACAATCTATGTGTCATGAGCACAGATGGACAAAGAATGGCACAGGAACAAACCGCCCCAATTGATGGACAGGGCAGAAAAATTGATCTCATGTTTTAGAAAAATACTACAGGAATCAACTTAGCCATAGGTAGCATTTAAAGTCTGTTCAGCAGCTTTCTCCGGGAGCACACCTATGAAGTGTTTTCCGGAGCCCACTTCCATGCAGTCATGCTGATCATTCAGACACTGGATATTGAGGGCCCTGAGGGAGATATTTCTGACTGCCAAAATGTAGGAGGATTGATGGCAGAGAGCATGAAGCCTTGCAAGACTGTGACCTAGATATAATGAGAGGGATCACCGACTAAATATCGACAAAAAAAATATAGAATGACAGAATATCGACACCAAAATATCAAATATCAAAGGTCAGAATATCGACTCCCTATCTACAAACAGATAAGTACAAAATTATCGAAGACAAAATATTGTTGATTAAAATATAGTTCGTAAAAAATACTGAATAAATAATCAATATAATTAAACAAATATTAAAATTAATAAATAATATATGTAATCTCTATAAATAAATTTACATCAGTGTTGGATAGCAGGAGGGTAACATTTACTATTCCCACTCCAGTGAGTGCAACAGTAGGGAAAGCGTTGGATAGCGGGAGGGTACAAATTACTATTCCCACTCCAGAGAGTGCAACAGTAGGGAGAGCGTTGGATAGCGTAGGGGTAAAAATTACTATTGCTATTCCAGAGAGTAAAATAGTAGGGATAGCGATGGATAGCGGGAGGGTAAACATTACTATTGACACTCCAGAGAGTGCAACAGTAGGGAATGTAATGATTTAATATTTAAATAAAAATAAATTAACTATCACTACCAATAAAAAATCAATTAAACTTCATTACAAATTACAACATATTTAATAATTAATGAATTATAAATACCAATACATATTATTTATTAAACATTAATTACCTATTAATAATTAATTAACAGCCAATTATTGTTCAATACCAAAATGGTTCAATAATAAAAAATACCAATTAATAATTAATTAAAAATAACTTAATTATCAATACACAAAAATAATTTCAATATTTACTTAATTACAATTAAAGTACTTCCCACCCTATTCCCCTATAAACCCACAACCCGCTCCGAACAATACTTTAATACAATTAACATAACGATCAATTAATCAATTAATAAAAATTAATTACCAATTAATAAAAATTCATTACCAATATCAATAAATAAAAATACATATTTACTTAATTACAATTAAATTACTTCCCACCCTCTTCCCCTATAAACCCACAACCCGTTACAGAACTAAAATGCTAAATTAATTGAAAATAATTAAGAATTCCTAAAAATTAATATTAAATTCACTATAATTAAATTACTTCCCAGCCTATTCCCCTATAAACCCACAACCCGCTACGGAAGTAAAATACGCAACAAATATTTTACATAGATTTCTTAACTTAAAAAAATAATTAAACATACATTACAAAAATAATGTACACTTTTAACATATATACTAACATACAAAACACTTAAAATAAATCGATATTATTAAAAATGTAATATATTTTAATGCATATATTATGTACTTTGATATTTTGACAGTCGATATTACTTACCTGCATTTTGATATTATTAACCACTATATTATATCCATTTGATATTATGTCCATTCTATATTTTGAATTTGATATTCTGTCCAATCTATATGTTGTCTAGTACCAGAATGAGTGACCAATGGGGAAAAGAGACAGGGCATCCCTTGACCAAAACGGGACCCCAGGTTGCATTCTTCTACAACATCTTTAAAGCTTGACTGCCCACTGAGATACAGACCGGGCTAGATGGTATAGTAGGGCTAGATACCAAGCCTTGATGAGAAGTACATGCCCACATATTACATTCGTACCGAAAAAGACAGGAGAACGACAGGGAAAAGCAGGAGCAAGCCCAACAAGAAACTTCCAAATTGGTCAAACAAAAATTGAAAAGACCACCCGTGAGGGGAATGTGAAAATGGCACCAGTCTTGAACGGAGCTTCGCCTCCAGACCATAGGAGGTATCTACCCAGTCCTAGTGTAGAGGTCAGGTAAGCTGGCTACCACCAGGCCTCATAGAGAGCTACTATTGTCACAGAATGGGCCACATGGCCAGCAGATGTCACCTAAATCACAAGCAGAAAAGAATAGTCCCAAGACAGATCCCACAGAATACCCATCCCCAAAACACAGCCTAGAGCAAACCAAATGCATTGTACCATCAGCACCAAGGAAATCAGGCAACAGCCACCCTGTCACAGTAGGGGCTGGTTAGTTGGCCAAGCACATAGCAGCCACAGCAGCAAACAGGGAGACCAGTCCAACAAGGACCAGGGCCACAGCCGCGGCAAAGAGGGATGACTGTCAGTGTTGGCAATGCCTTTACACAGTTGCAGACTACAGACATGCAGTAATTCCAAAATTACACCCCAACATATTGCATCACCTTAATACCACTTCCAGATGCATTTCCTTTCCTGCATTCACAACCAACTTTTAGGTCTTCAGTACTATATTGATTGGAAATTCACACTAGAGTTCCCCATCCTGGTGCCCACAGGGACCTGGGCATACTTTCACTGTTGATCCCTCGGGCGGGGTTGGCTGGCCACGTCCTTGGGGGAAGACATTCTGATCAGGAAGAAGGGTGGCCTCCAGATGGTTATTAAAGACTGACACGACACTGAGGTCCAGTCATCCAAATCCATCCTTGGGCAAGCATTAAATATCCACACACACTAACCTCAGCTTTCTTGCTAAGTGTGGGAAATAGAGGCACGGGGCCTAGGAGCAAGCCAGCCTCCACTATATTAGGAATACACAAAATTAGGCTGCCCTTAGAGTGTTCCTACATTTTCCTACAGAGTTCGAAAGAGATGCAGTGCCAGTGGGGGCATCTCATAAAAATGTATGGACTGGCCACACACACCTCCCGGTGTCATGCTTCATCATCGGCTGTCCTCAACCTCTAAAAACTTGGTTTGATAGAGGGCGGGCATACACCTGGAGACAGGGATCCACTTCTAAAGCTAAGTGATAGCCGTGGGAAAGTGATAAGTGACTTAAAAACCATAACATTTGTCCATAGACAACGTTTTATTCAGGGAAAAATGTATGGTGCTTTAAAGAAGTGACCGGTGATGTGGGACATTATTCTCCCTTCACCGTGTTAAATGTGGTCGACATGTTTCTGCATTCGTGTCCCCGAAGGGTACGTAGTATTCTTCAGGACCAAACGGAAGGTTACTACCTTAGGGATCACCTTCTCACACCTAGGGGGTTATTAGGATGACGGGTGGACTTAGTCCGCCCGCCATCCCATCGGGGGAAGGGACCACACACCATAAGGGCGGGGGTCCTGTGGGGGGTATTAGGATGCGCCCGCCACAGTGGCGGGCGCATCATGCATGTTCAACATTATGGTGGGCCGTGCTCTAAGCACCGCCCGCCACAATGCTAAAAATGCTTGTGATGCTTTTTCATACACAAAGCGGCAGGCACCGTTCGGTGCCTGCCTCATTGTGTATGCAAATGCAGGGGGGTACCAAAGGTACTCCCTATGTGCACACCCCACCTCGCCTTCATCATGGGGGCCCGCAGGGGGCCCCCAAAGTGAAGACTGCCTGCCTTTCTGTGGCGGCATTGCCGTCACAGAAAAGCAGCTCCCACAGCCCATGCTAATATGGCTGGCGGTGTCTGATAGGCACCGCCACCATATAAACCCTTTTCCGCCCCAGCCGCAAGGCGACCGGGGCGGAAAAGCGGCGGACGGTATTTCCGTCCGCTACGGACCCCCCAGCCATGGTAATATGGCGGGGGGTCATTCCGGGACAGATGGCAGGCCGTTCGCCTCCGCCAGGCCAGCGGTGGCTACCGCCGGCCTGGCGGGGGTGAACCGCCCGCCATCATAATCGGCCCCTTAGTGTGAAAAGAGAGAACCTACCGCTAAAGTGAAAAGGGGCTGTGGGTACCAATGCAAGTAACTCCAAAATCCTAACCTACTTTCTCCATACTTGTTCCATGCTTCTCTCATTCTCCCCATCAACAGGGAGAACGAGAGGACGCCTCCGGGAAGAAACGGCTGGAGGCACTGAAGTCAGACAAAAGTCAGAAGCAGGTCCTTCCACCTTCGCCCTCCCATGGAGCAAAAGGGTGTGTCCTGTTACCACAATTCAGAGAGGGTCGAGAGTGTTCTGAGGTGCAACTTCACTTGTCTCCCTGATAAGGTTAGAAGGGCAAATGAGGCACTATAGCTAATTGGACTCTGGATAATATATACCACTGTGGTATGCTGACTCAGACCCTACATTGTTGTAAACAAATCTAGGACCCTAGTGTAAGTTTTCCCGATTCATGCCCTTATATAGGTATGCTTTACCCTATCCTTATATAGGCATAGAAATCATTACCATATTTGGCCTGAGCCTTGCAGCCCAAATACGGCAAGGCTACTTCCACTAAGTTCCGATAATTCACAACGATTTCATGTAGAAACCTGCCTTCAGCAGCTAGGATCTTCCCCCTGCTTGAATATTAAGTTATCCAAGAAATCATGGAGTTTTCTAGGAATTGAACCTTTGAGTGACGTTATTAAGTAAAATCATGCGTCAAACTCGGCACCTTCATGGTATAAATATGCCTACATTTGCCCAAACTAACACACAGTGGTTCTTGGAGCAGATCGACTAACTACTTGCCCGATGCCCTGCAGCAGCAAGTGCCGAATGAAGCCGACCCTTCAGCAGACGCACTGAGAGACGCTGTTTCTTCTCTTGCAGAGAAATCCAGCTCCAGTGTTTCCAGCTTACCCATGCGGGTATCTGGGAGATCGAGTCCTGAGAGAGAGATACAAGACCTCCTTCATTCTAAACCAAGGTACGGAGCTGATTAGACTCTTGGCAGATTCTAGGCAAAGAATACTAAACTTAAAACTACTCCTAAACGTATTTCTTCCCTTGTGCTCGGCTTAGGTCAGGTTCACCGGGGTAGGCATATTTTAGAAGCACCAGTTGAGTACTTTTAGCCATCTCTTTTATCATTGTATGTATTTTATGCATTTTATCTATTTAAATCAACTTATGGCTTAGAAACCATATCATGCTTTTACAGTACTACTTTATAATACTGTTTGTATTATATGCCTTGTACTTTATAACCAGTATTACTATTGTAGCAGTACATTTCTCATGCTTGAGATAGAAAACTGTTCAATAAATACCTTTTATTGAAAACGCCTGTCTCTCTAATTTCTCAGCAACTCGGGTGAAACTAAGTATACACGATTGACTGAGTAAAATAGTTATCTATTGTTTCCACGACTCTGAAGATGGATTTCTTATTCTTGGGAAACAAAGTTGTCATGTTATATGGTTGTCAGAAACGAATCCCTTCTTGTACTTTCGAGAAAGTTTCAGTGACCTCTGAGCTAGCTGGCACACACATAATTAAGTCTAATATATTCGCTAGAGACCTAGTAGGCCTTAGTCCTACGTCTAAACTACAATATATATTATTCCAATGCGCAGAGCCTATTGGGAATATATGAACTACACTACAACATGCCAAGGTTCTATGCTTCCAAGCATAGTTCTGTTCCTGAACAGAATCGCTGCAACAGTAACAACTAAAACATCACCATTCCTCACAGAAACCCTATAAAGTATTAAGCATGGTCTTCCCCTCAAATTTGCATGCAGCATATACAGTTCAAAAGGACACGATGCACTGATACAATGACACACACACACATACATTTAATGGATCAGCCTGCAGATGAAAGTACTCTCCATGCCAGAGTGGAGAGGGTGGACTAAAGTACTTACACAATAACTCTATAAATACTTAAACTCACAATTCCATTAAAAGTGCCACCAATTCCTTCCGGTACCTTCCAGTACCCACTGAAAAGTTTCATGCACAGTGAAGCTATAGAGTGTACCCCTAAAAATTATAAAGTGTCTTTTTTTAGATAGGCACATAGCAGAAACCTCCGTGGTTAGCGATTTTTCAAAGGTCAGCACTTGGACAGGAACCAGGTGAGTTGGAGGATTAAAGGTGGAAAGGCTTCTGAAACCAGTGTTCGTAGGTCCCACTTCCGTGATTTTGTGAATCTTCAAAGAAAAAGTGCAACCAGAATTTCCAGAAGAACTGCCCCAATTCTCGTTGTATTTGGAAAGAATCACCTTAGTAAGTAGGAACAAATCCAATCTCTTTCCTTAGGCTATGAACCTGCATTTGTTTAATTTGTGTTGTGGCAAATGTATGCACCACATTTTTTTACACTTAAACTTTGCACAACTCAGTGCCATACAAAGTTCCACTTGAACTTGTCTATGAGGCCATGTACGGTACCAAGTATTCCAGTCGTACCGATTTTTCCAGATATGCATTCTCTGTCTTTACCGAATACACATTTTTAAAGCAATCAGCTTTAGGACAGTTGCCAGTATATGTTAATGTCTATGTATCATTTTGTCATCATCATGAGGGTCCGTCTATGGGCATCCCCCTTTCTATGACTGACTCGTCTAACAGGTTCTTAATTACAACTGAATGTTGCAGTTGTGTCTGACTGAATAGTGATATATAGGTCTGACAATGGCAAACATTCCTTTTTCCAGAGCGGTGCCTCCCATCCTGAGCTGTTGCCAGGCTGAGGTGAGGCCTCTGACTTGTAAACAACGGGTAAGATTACATTTACATAACCATGTATGTTTGCATATTGCACAGCATATTGCTGATAAGTATATATGACTTACACCATTTTCTTGTCCTAATCATACTCTTAGACACAAGCATTTGATTTCCTTTGTCCCTTTTATCTCTTTACAGGTTTATACCAGTTTATCATTGTTCACCACTACTGGTTTTGTATGTTGTATCTGTTCTGAATTTCTCAACACCAAATTTCTAACAAATGTTCAATATTTTTCACTATATCACTTGTTGTAGCATTTTACATCTAGGTTCTGAAGAAGGCCACGACACCCTTGTGGGTCACACTGGCCAAAACATGTAAACCTGTTTATTTGGACATGCAGTAAACATTCTTTATACTGCATATGCACTGTTTTTAATCCTTACACTAGCTGTGAGCCAATAAAGTTATTTTCACTCCTAGAAGTTAGTTTTAGTAGCACACACATCACTTGGTTAAGCAATTCCCTGCACTTTGCCCATTACCCAAACAGGGTAGCATTTCACATCTGATCCGTGCCTTTCAGTAGGCTGGGTCACCCCCTTGCTCCCGCCGCTTCCAGAAGATCCGCAGAGGACTGCCAAGGACTCCCGCCCACCTGCTCCTGACGCCGCTGCCCTCCCTGCACCCGAGCGACCCAGCCACAGCTGAGCCACCCGGCCGCCAGTTTTTTGCCGCCGCTGACCCCCTGCGGCCCCGCCCACTGCCGCCCATTGGACGCCCCGCTCCCGCCTACCCAGCTGACCCGCCCTCCCGTCCCCCTACTTAACACCTTAGCTGCTTTGGAACGTCCAGCTCCAGTGCTGAACGTTCCATTGCGCAGGTGCAGTTGGAATGTCCAACGGCCGACGGCAGCACTCCCGAGGTAGTGGTGCCGTCGGCCGTTGGTATAGGCGCAGCGCTTAAGAGGTTAAGGGGATCGCCGGACGCACTCGGGAGTGACCACCGTGCCTTTCAGTAGGCCGGGTCACCCCCTTGCTCCCGCCGCTTCCAGAAGATCCGCAGAGGACTGCCAAGGACTCCCGCCCACCTGCTCCTGCCGCCGCTGCCCTCCCTGCACCCGAGCGACCCAGCCACAGCTGAGCCGCCCGGCCGCCAGTTTTTTGCCGCCGCTGACCCCCTGCGGCCCCGCCCACCACCGCCCATTGGACGCCCCGCTCCCGTCTACCCAGCTGACCCGCCCTCCCGTCCCCCTACTTAAGGGGATCGCCGGACGCACTCGGGAGTGACCACCGCGCCTTTCAGTAGGCCGGGTCACCCCCTTGCTCCCGCCGCTTCCAGAAGATCCGCAGAGGACTGCCAAGGACTCCCGCCCACCTGCTCCTGCCGCCGCTGCCCTCCCTGCACCCGAGCGACCCAGCCACAGCTGAGCCGCCCGGCCACCAGTTTTTTGCCGCCGCTGACCCCCTGCGGCCCTGCCCACCGCCGCCCATTGGACGCCCCGCTCCCGCCTACTCAGCTGACCCGCCCTCCCGTCCCCCTACTTATGACGCCCCCAGAGCGACCGCGCGCAGCAGGAGCACCGATTGAGCACCGAAGGTGCGCCAAAGGTAAGCCCGTCTGCGCCCGTCCGCGCCTGGACCGCGCCCAGTGCCAGGACCCCTGGCCCCCGCAGTCACCAGCCCACCCGCTGGACCTACGACGCCACCGAACTCTACGCACTCAACGCCGGTAGAATCCCGGGCTGCTATCGAGCCACCCCAAGATGCACCCACGGACCCTTCTGCTGCCACTCCTGCTAGTTCACCTGCATTCGGACCTGCACCACACCAGCACCGACAAAGCCGAACTCCAGCAGCAAACACCTCAAGTGCATCCTGCTCAACACCCGCTCCATCCACAGACACACCGTCGAGCTCTGGAACCTGCTCGACACCACAGCCCCAGACGTCGCCTTCCTCACGGAAACCTGGATGAACGCCTCCTCAGCGCCCGACATCGCCATCGCCATCCAGGACGGCTAAAAGATCCTACGAAGGGACCGCATCAACCAGACAGGAGGAGGCATCGCCATCGTCCACAGGAACACCATCCGCATCACGACCAACACCGATGACACCCTCGCACCCGCCGAACACCTGCACTTCCAGGTCCACATCAACCCCAAGACCACCCTCCGCGGCACCCTCATCTACAGACCCCCGGGACCACGCACACAATTCAGCGAAGACATCGCCGACTTCATCAGCCCACACGCCCTCCCCTCCGCTGACTACATCCTCCTTGGTGACCTCAACTTCCACCTGGAGAACAACAACGACCGCAACACCACCACCCTGCTGGACAACCTCGCCAACCTCGGACTCAAGCAACTGGTGACCACCCCCACCCACTACGCCGGACACACACTCGACCCCGTCTTCTCATCCAGCAAGGACATCGCCTTCAGCCACGCCACCGGACTCCACTGGACGGACCACAGCTGCGTCCACTTCAGCTTCAGAAGGACCATGATCCACCACCACCAGCAACAGGTTGCATGCAGAAGCTGGAACAAGATCACAGCCGACCAGCTCGCAACCTCCCTGAGCATGAACCCTCCCACCATCGCAACGAACCCAAGCCAGGCGGCCACCAACCTCGCGAAGTGGATCAGCAACTGCGCAGACGACCTCGCCCCTCTAAAGACCCCGCCTCGCAGACCAGGCAGCAAGAAAGCCCCATGGTTCACCGACGAACTCAAGAGCTCCAAGAAGAACTGCCGAGCCCTCGAGAAAGCCTGGTGCAGAGACCCAACACCAAACAACATGACTGCCCTCAAGCTCACCACCCGAAAACACCACCAACTGATCCACGCCACCAAGAAAACTGCATTCAAGGAACGACTGGACAACAACGCACACAACAGCAAGGAACTCTTCAACATCGTTAAAGAGCTCTCCAACCCCAACGCCGGAAACAACGACATCACCCCTTCGCAAGACCTCTGCAACTCCCTCGCCTCCTACTTCCACAACAAGATCGCAGACATACACAACAGCTTCAGCTCTCAACCGACGCACGCCATGACTGAACCACCGCCCCCAACCACCACCCTCCGTGCATGGACCCCGATCAGCACCGAAGACACCATCCGCACGATGAACTCCACCCACTCCGGATCTCCGACCGACCCCTGCCCTCACCACGTCTTCAACAAGGCCGACGCTGTCATCGCACCCAACCTACGGGACATCATCAACACCTCCTTCGACACCGCTACCTTCCCGGAGAGCTGGAAGCACGCCGAACTCAGCGCCCTACTAAAGAAACCATCAGCCGACCCCACCGACCTCAAGAACTACCGCCCCATCTCGCTGCTCCCGTTTCCTGCCAAAGTCATCGAGAAGACCGTCAACAAGCAGCTGGCCGCCTTCCTCGAGACAAACGGATCCCTCGACCTCTCGCAGTCTGGCTTTCGGGCCAACCACAGCACCGAGACCGCCCTGATCACAGCTACCGATGACATCTGAGCCCTGCTCGACAACAGAGAAACAGCGGCCCTCATCCTCCTAGACCTCTCCGCGGCCTTCGACACTGTCTGCCACCGTACCCTAGTACGGAATATGCAAACACAACAGGTGATGGACCGAATGTGGATCAATGTCACACACTCAACCCAGTCCAAAGATCTGGGCCCAAATCCATCGTTATTTTGCACTCCACACCACCCCGGGTTAGACAATGGCGATATGCAAATCAGCTCTGACCCTGTGCCCCATGGGAACAGTCCAGTCCGAACTACAAAAGCCATGTCCTTCCCAGAACGGAATCAAGCATCCGAGGACCGGACCGGTTTCGAGGTAACACCTCTCATCAGCCCGGCCAGCTTGACTCCAGTGGTGTGGAGTGCCTGGGACCCACGTCTGGGCATCCCCAGCGCACTTAGGGCGGAATATGCAAACACAACAGGTGATGGACCGAATGTGGATCAATGTCACACACTCAACCCAGTCCAAAGATCTGGGCCCAAATCCATCGTTATTTTGCACTCCACACCACCCCGGGTTAGACAATGGCGATATGCAAATCAGCTCTGACCCTGTGCCCCATGGGAACAGTCCAGTCCGAACTACAAAAGCCATGTCCTTCCCAGAACCGTACCCTAGTACAGCGCCTCAGCAACGTCGGAATCCAGGAGAAGGCACTGGAATGGATCACCTCGTTCCTCGCCGGAAGGACGCAGAGAGTCCGCCTCCCCCCGTACAGATCAAAAGCCACCAAAGTCATCTGCGGCGTTCCTCAAGGCTCCTCGCTCAGCCCAACCCTCTTCAACGTCTAAATGAGCCCCCTCGGAGACATCGCACGCCAACACAACCTCAACATCGTCTCCTACGCCGACGACACCCAGATGATCCTCTCCCTCACCAACGACCCCGCCACCGCCAGAGCCAACCTACACGAAGGGATGACAGACGTAGCCAAGTGGATGATGAGCAGCCGCCTGAAAATGAACTCGGACAAGACGGAAGTCCTCATCCTGGGATCTTCACCCTCCGCCTGGGACGACTCCTGCTGGCCCCCCAGCCCTGGGCAGCGCACCCAAAGCAACAGACCACGCACGCAACCTAGGCTTCATTCTGGACTCCTCCCTCTCCATGACCAGACAAGTCAACGCCGTCTCCTCGTCGTGCTTCAACATCCTGCGCATGCTACGTAAGATCTTCCGGTGGATCCCCACCGAGACCAGGAAGACAGTCACCCAGGCCCTCGTCACCAGCCGTCTGGACTACGGCAACTCCCTCTATGCCGGAACCATCGCCAAACTCCAGAAGAGACTCCAGCGGATCCAGACCGCCTCAGCATGACTCATCCTGGACATCCCCCGTCGCAGCCACATCTCCGGACACCTGAGAGATCTGCACTGGCTCCCGGTCAACAAGAGAATCACCTTCCGTCTCCTTACCCACGCTCACAAAGCCCTGCACATCCAAGGACCAGCATACCTCAACAGCCGCCTCAACTTCTACGCTCCCACACACCAGCTTCAATCGACCAGCCACGCCCTCGCTGCCGTCCCCCGGATCCGTAGAGCCACCGCAGGAGGAAGGTCCTTCTCCTACCTGGCCGCCAAGACTTGGAACTCCCTCCTGACCCACCTCCGCCTGACCCAGGACCACCTCGCCTTCAGGAAGCAGCTCAAGACCTGGCTGTTCGAGTAGTAGCGGACCCCCCCTCCCCTAGCGCCTTGAGACCCTCCGGGTGAGAAGTGCGCTATATAAATGCTGTGATTGATTGATTGATTGATCTGAGAATCCCAGATGATGAAGCATGTCACCTTGCTGGCTGATTGAATTTCGTCCGAATTAGAGGGCTACTTTATTAGTGAAAAGTTTTCTTTGCTCGTGTCTGTCTATCTTGTTTTTTTAGCACATTAGAACAGTGGATACTTTGGGTTTAGCAGTAATTTACCTTAGGGAGCGTATCCACGCTGGTCTTAAAATCTCCCTTGGACACTCTACTCCCACTTTGTTTTTTCTACCCTGGAAAACCTACCTGATGTGATCAACTGGCACACGCAAGGGTGGAGTTGTGCAGAGTGCAGAAGGAGTGTCATGCTCTAGAGGGCCAACAGCAGCACACTGAGGACAGGTAACTGATTAGATCTCTGATGATCTCCTATTTCACTTGGAGGATGGTCTACTGTACACCAGCCTAGGATACCTGAGCCTGGTTCAACTTATGTGTTTGTGGCCCCCAGTGTTACAAGACCTTCCTTCTGGAGCTTGCTCATGATGCTGCCTTGGCAGGTGATCTAGGGCAGGGCATGGCATTTGGAAAGCTTGTCTCACCTGTAAGGCCAGTGAGAAGTCAAGAGAATAGCACAGGGCTCCCCTGGTTTCCCTTCCAATTGTTGGTACCCACTTTGAAACATTAGGCACTAACATTGTTAGGCCTCTGGACCCCAAGGCAGCCCTGGGAAATAGGTCCATCCTGGTCTTGGGAGACAATTGCCACTGAGGAGAGTGATGCCACCCACAGTGACCAGGGAACTGATGGGGATATTTACCCGATTGGGGATCCCCAAGAATAAAATCTGACCTGGGTACCAACTTTCTGTCTACGTACATGAAATCCATGTTGGGACGAGTGTGGGCTAACATAACATTTCTCCACACCCTACCATCCCCAAACCAATGGCCTTTTTCAGAGATTCAACAAAACTCTCTAAGGCATGATTAATAGGCCTGTTAGAGCCTTTGAGGCCGAAATGGGGTGTCCTCTTCCCATGCCTGCTGTTTGCTTACATGAGATACCATAGAATGGGATTCTTAGAACTTCAGTATGGGTACAATGTGAAAGGACTTCTTAGGCTGGTAAGGAGGATTGAGAGCAAGCTCCCATTAAAGCCCTTCTGCATGAGTTCAGTATCATGCTGGTACTCCTCTTCTTAAAGAAAGCAAAGGAGAATATAGAAATCAGCCAGCAGGTTATAAAACAGTGGTATGATCAGAAGGTCACTCTTATCGAGTTTCAACCTGTCTGGAAAGTATGGGTGATGGAGCCTGTGGAGCCCTGGGCCCTACCAGACTGATGGTCTGAGACCTATGAGATGAAAGAACACAAGGATATAGTACCCACATGTTGGATCTCAAGACCACCAGGAGCTGTTTACAGGTTTTGCATGTAAATCGCCTCAAACCCCACTTTGAGAGGTCTGAGGTTACCATGCTCCTGGTGATGGAGTAGAGGATGAGAGTTAACCTCACCTTGGCCTTCCTTTTTCCAAGGAGCAGGTTGAGTCGGTGGAGGGTGTCAACACCTCCCCACTCTTGACCACAGAACAACTGAGGGAGTACCACCAGTTTTTGGGGAAGTTTGCATCTCTTTTCTCTCTTACCCCATGGCTCACTACATGTTGAACCAATGGTATTGACACTGGGGACAGTATGCCTGTGAAGAATAAGATCTACGGGTTATCTGAGAAAGTGAGAGCCCGCATTAAGAAGGAGGTCTCCAAAATGCAGGAACTGGGGATTATTGAACCCACCAGCAGTCCTTGGTCCATCCTAATGGTGCTGGTCCCCAAACCAGCCCCCCCAGGTACCACTACAGAACTCTGGTTCTGTGTGTATTAATGACTGCTCAATGTAATCACCAAAACTGACTTTTACCCCATGCTGCTGAGCTCATTGATCAGTGGGGGGATGCACAGTTTTTTAGCATGTCTCATATGACATCACGTACAGGTAGATCCTCTGACTAAGAGGAGCAACGAGTTGTCTTTGTTCTGTATCCCAGAAGGCTGCTTTCAGTTTCTATTGAAAAACGTCCCTGCTACCATCCAGTGTTTGGTTTACCAGCTTCTGGCTGGGTTGGAGGACTTAAGTGTTGCTTTCCTATGTACCATTGAGCTCTTCCGCTGCAGCGGGGAGAACCATGTCTGCAACCTCAGAGAAGTGTTTCAAACTCTGAGAGGGCAGGCCTCGCTATCAGGGACAGTAAGTGCTGGATAGGGCAGGGTTGTGTGGTCTAATTGGCTGTAGGAGGAGGCATGGTACAGATCCAAACCATTCTGCCTTGGGAACCTCCCAAGACCATGACAGAGTGGAGGGCCTTTCATGGCCTCACCGGTTAGTACAGTAGGTTTGTCAAGTGGTATGACATTGTTGCTCCCTTAACAGAACTGACCTCAAAGAAAAAGCCTAGACAGGTGATCTGAATGGAGGTGTACAGCCCCTTTTTGACACCCGGAAGAAGGCCAAGTGCAAAGTACCTATGCTAAGGACCCCCAACCTTTCTCAGGAATTTCTCATGCAGAAAGATGTCTCAGACCATGGTATAGGGGCCCTGCTGTCACAGCTAATGTAAGAGTACCCATATCAACCAGTAGCCTTTATCAGCAGCAAGTTACTTCCCAGAATACAGAGGTGGAGAGCAATAGAAAAGGAGAAATTTGCAGTGGTCTGGGAACCAAAGAAGTTGAGACCAAACATGCTTGGGACTCACTTCCAATTTCAAACAGACTACAAACCCATCAGATGGCTAATGCAGATGAGGGGTCAGAATCCCAAATTGTTCAGGGGGTCCATCTCCCTAGATTACAGTGGAGCATCGCCCAGAAACACACCACACCAGTGCAGATAGTCCCTCTAGGATGCTGGCTAGTTCTTCTAACTTTCAGCTGGGGGCTACATGTTAGACCTGACATCCTCGTTGTGGTTTTGCACTAACGTTTTACCTTCAATCTTCTCGTTGTCATGTCTTCACTTTTGCTGGCTTTAGAACTCTGCAAATTTTACCACTGCTAACCAGTGCTAAAGTGCTTGTACTCACTCCTTAAAACATGGTGAAATTGACTTTAATCCAATTGGCTCACTTAAATCACTGGCAAAGTGCTACTACATGTACCCAGGGCCTGTAAATTCAATGCTACTAGTTTGCATGAAGAATTGGTTGTGCCACCTCCTTGCCACTTTTAGAAAGTTGGCTTTTTCTTGTCCCAACCAGTTGATGCCTGCAGCCTATATCCTGAGTCACATCACTAGCTGTAGGTGGCAGTGGATCTTGGTGTACTCTCCACAGGCTGTGAGACAAAGGGAGGCTAGGTGATGGCAGGATGGGACTTTCTCACCTAATGACGGGCAGAGCAGAACCATGTCAGCTGCTAGTCATACTCTTTTAAGTGGTGCCACCCCAGTCCTGGACATTTGGAAGGGGGCCAGTCCGTTTTTGATCCCCAGCAGACCCAAGGCAGAATGATGCATCACCTCGCAAGACTCCACATTGGAACCATTGTGCAACTCATCTCCAATGCAAGACATTACATCACAGTCCACTGCCCCTCAGAACTGTTTCTGCCTGACACATCTCCTCACAGGATATCACACCGTCACTGCAGCTCCTTATAACTGCTGCTGCGAGATGCAATCCCAAGCAAGGATCTGCATTTCCACCACAGCTCCTTGGATACACCCTGGGCAACACATTTCCATGCACGGATGTTGCATTGCCCCTGCAGCTCCCTTAGGAATGCCACTGCGTGATACATCTCCACATAAGAACCTTGCATCCTACTGCTGTGCAATGCATTCTTGACGCAGGACTTCGTACAGCTCCTCAACCAGGATTTAAGGTATTTTGCTCAGTGAACCTAACCTGGTCCCTGCATCTGGCCCATGCTCCATTGCAGTGAGCTTGAACTTGTGAATTTGTCCCAATCTGGCCCGATCAGATAATCATAGTTGGCGCTTTGTGTATTTTGCCATAATTTTCACTTAAATCTTTAAAATTGCACATCTTTGGTTTTACTAATTGGATTTTTGGTGTTTATTACATTTCACTCTGTTTTTCTAAATTGGTGTGGGGTTTTTCTTCTGCTGGGTTTTCTCTTTATGACAGTGTGAAGTGCTCCAAAATACTTTACACATTGCCTATAAGTTAATCTTGACTACTTTTAAAGTTAAGCTACCTGAGGTTAAGCACAGGTTACTTTGGGAGTTGCTTGTGACTGCACCCAGAAAGGATTGCGGTTGCTTAATGAGTAGGATGTCACCCCCCCCTCAACCAGTAGCCCCTTTTCTTACAAGTAGCATCACATATATAAGCCCTTTTATAACATGTGCAACTTAACATATTTTACCCCACTTTTCAAACACGTTTTTTTAGTACCCAATTTTCTGAGCTTCTGTTTTACAAAAGTACAAATGTTATTGCATAGTTAACAATCATCCTGAAATTGCACTGCAAAATGCATGAATACAAAAACATCGAAATCCTACTTTTTTCCTGAGGCCTTGCTTTTGAAGGCATTCTAGCACTCCTAATCACTAAACCAAACTTCAAAAAAACATCAATGTTTGTTCTTTCGCAGAGCTTTTTAAAATTTTATGTATACAATAGGGTTAGATAGTGGAGTAGCTAACAATGATATTCAACAATGATAACATTTTGTTTTCTTTATTAAATATGCAGATGTTGATCAAATATAGGTAGAAGACCCAGATCCAGTTAATACAATGACCACTGTATTGTGGGAGGTACATGTAGAAAAGGTCTTCCGCTGTCCAAAAAAGAATTAATTTTCTGAATGTCTGAGTTAATCTTGATGTAAGATATGATTAAAATGAATGATATTACCAACACAACAACACCAATTATGTAGGAAAGTGCCCCTATAATGCTAGTGCAAGAAAGTGTCATAGGGCACTAACTGGGATAGATTGTATGTGATTGTGAGAAAGCCATCCTTTTGGCCTTGATCACCCTCACTTTTTGCTTGGTATTGGTGCTAACTGACTGAATCTGCCCTGGGCTCTGCTTACCAGTCCCAGGGCCAGTGCTCTGCTGGAAAGGTATATGATAGTTAAGTATAATTACAATTGGAAGTGACAGGCCCCTGTAAATCCCTAGTAAACACTACGGATAGGGGGGTTCAAAAAATACCTATATATCACAAGTTTAGAGGCCAAGTAGATTTCTTACATTAGATTTTTCACTGCTGTGGTGCCTGCTGTTATTTTAAAGGCAGTCCCGCTTTGCAGACTGTCTTTGAAAGTAAAATTATATGCAAATTCGACCCTGGAATTAAAGGTACTTCAGAAGTAGTAATCAACCTTATGTTTATATATTGGTCGCCTCTAAGGACTCCCCTAGGTGCCCCAGTGGGAGGGTGCTATGTACCTATAAGCAGGGACATTATAAATGATGTTTTCTAAGCCCTGGTGAGGGACAAACTGACAAATGTGTTTTTACCCGTTGTAGATAATATTGGAATATTTTATTTAGGTGTACATATTGCGAGGAAAGAGCTAAAATATCATTCAGGGACTTAAAATGAATGTTATGATAAATCCAACAACTTCCCACTGTTAAAGGTATAATTACTATCACAGAATATAATGTATTAAACTTTATTTTCTGTAATCCAAAATCCAGCATTCCAGCTTGTCATGTAATTCTTATAAATCTATATATGATCTGCACGTTTGGACAACATACACTGCTGGCTTGGAGTCCAGACTGATTTCAGACACCCCCACCGGATATGTTGGCCTGTTATACCAGCTAGCTCACAGTGCCACTGGAAACTCCTCTTATCAAGGAGAGAATAGTTCTTGGCAACTATCGAACATGACAACCCTGATCCCTCAGGACCGTGGAAACAGTGTACCATTTTCGCTCAGTCACTCATGCTCACTACATCTCAGAGAGATACACAGAACAAAGGTTATGGACATTTTTCAAAAAGTATTTATTGAACATATGCCATTCTTGTGTACAAGAGGTGTGCTGAAACAATCATCCGACAGTAACAGATACAGATGATTAGAAGCACTAAGAAAGTGAAAGGACAGTAGATTGTTACCATTTTGCTATATTCATGAATACAGACAAGTATATAAAATACATGACAATAAAATACGTAATCCTATAAAGTAATCCTAAGTAGATGTACCTTAGTGTACCTAGCATGTATGTTGGTGTTAAGGTAACAATCCCTCTTGGATAAAGACAATCCCATTACCTGAAATGAGAGACTGTGGGACCCCTTTTTGGTCTCGAGTTGGACACAATATGCAGACCACTGCAAGCTGTATTTTCTGCATGCAGGAACCTCAGTGTCTCACGTAAGTGTGTCAGCATGGAAGTCATGATCTCCTCTGACTATCTCAGCAAGATGTGATGTTTATATACCTGAAGGTATCCACAGGGTTCTACCTTGCTATGCCACTGTTGGCCTTAGGATGATGTCAGGAATGAACAGTGTACATAGTTATTATGCAGGAGATGGTATAATGTGTGTATGTATGGACATGCCTAATGTATGAGGCTATTGTGATTGTGATGATTTTGCTGGTTTAGTGTCTCTGTGGACTTTCTCACTGCTGATCAGTGTTAAAGTGCAAGTGCTACTCCTGTAAATTGTGTTCATGGATTAGTATTTCCATGTTTGGCTTATTTGATCTACTGGCAAGTAAATAGTAAAGTGTACAAGATGTGCAAGGGCCTGTAAATCACATTTTACTTGTGGGCCTGCAGCACTGATTGTGCCACTCACATGAGTAGCCCTGTAAATGTATCTCAGATCTGCCACTGCAGTGTCTGCGCGCAGTTATGACTGTCATGTCGGACTGGCAAGGGCACCCAAATACAAGTAAGGTACCCCTCAGTCAGGTAGGCCCAAGGAACCCCATGGGCAGTGTGTAGTGTGTGCAAAAGGTAGGACATGTACTGGTGTGTGTGACATGTCCTGATAGTGAAATAAAGTGTATTTCATTTTTCACTATTGAAAGGCTAGCTATCCCATGGGAGATGCTATGTGACATCTTACAAGCATAACTTCACATTGGGACAAGATAGGGAAATAGACTGTGGGCTCTCTGAACCCAGAATTCAAAAACACATATTTTAGTACAGATGTTTTTTAAATTATGTGTTTGAAAATGCCACTTTTAGAAAGTAGCCGTTTTCCTGCTTAACCATCCTGTGTGCCTCTTCTGGATTGTGGATTAACTCTTTGGCTTTGGAGTGACAGGGACTGGGGATATGCATTCATTTTAGACAGCCGTTGGAGGGTTGAGGTGTGTCCTGCCTTTCCTGGATGAGTGAGGCTGGGCTGAATAAACCTGGGCTGCATTTAGAGTAGTGGCAGGAGATATCCTAGCATCTGAATATGCCTGGCCTTCCTAACACACTGCTGTCCTCACCTCCTGCCAGGAAGCTGGAACATGGAGGAGAGAACTGGTTTGGACTAAGCACAGACACTCTTTGCCACAAGAGAGCAAAGGGAAATGTGGTATAACTATTGAGGTCAAGACCCAAGGACTTTATTTATTTTTTTTTTTTTTTTTGGTAATCCTCATATATCACAGATGGAACTCTTGATGGGAAACTGGCTCCTCCATGCACTGCTGGCCATTCTGCATCGACCCTTGTTGATTTCGACCAGATGCAAGTTGGTTTACCCGTACCCTCAAGTAGCCACTACCTTCCCCTCCAAACTCCTTTTTTTCGCCGAACTGTGGGCGCCCCATGCTACTTAGGAGAACGGGGAACCAGCAGGGCTCCAGACAAATCATTGGAAAACCAATCATCGGGATTGCCATGCCACCAAGGCTGCCCAAACATTCATCTCACTTCTAGGATCACATGCCACATCTGATTTGCTTATTAACATAATCTGTCTCAGGCAGTTAGCAAAGGTAGGGGGAGATGGATCTTTCCACGCCCTGCAGATCTCGCGCCTTGCTAATAGAATAATATAAAATACAAATTTTGTGGGAAGATCATTCACCTGATAATTCGTGACTAGCCCAGACATTACTGTGAACCTAGAGACTGATATAGGCTTTAAGAGGACTTCTTCCAGGAATTCCTTTATCTTCCCCCAATAGTCCACCAATTCAGGGCAGTCCATAAACATATGTACATCGTCTGCCCTCAAGAGGCCACACCTTGGACAGTCGTAATCTATATTTGAAAATTTAGCCAGTTTCTTCGGAGTTATATACACCCTGTACATAGTGAATATGTGATTTCTTATCGGTGCAGCCGGCTTGATTACAGTGTTTAACACCCTGAAGGAGTCATGCCAAAAATCCATAAAGGACCCGTTAGCCGGAGTGAGAGCGTTACACCACAATTTACTGATTTCGGCCTCAGACACCTCCTCCCTCTCCAACATTGCCGAATACCAGAAGGATATTTGACTCTTCCACTTACCCCTTCTAGCGACAGCCTCGAATTTGGGGTTAGGGGGGTTATTGTCGTAGAGAGACGCAGGTCTCGTTGTCCACCAACCTGACAATTGATAATATTTAAACCGCGTCAGGGATCCCCTAGTTAGGTTCGACAATATGTCCCAGCTTAAGAGTTGGCCATCTTCCTGCAGGTCTCCCCACAACTCCAGCCCAGCCAGCTTCAAAGGTAATGATAATTGATCATTTAGACAGGCTGGAAGGCCTGGTGAATCCCATATGGGTGCCTGGGGCGCATAATAAGAAATGTTTAGTTTATTCCTTACAAATACCCAATTTTTCAGAGCTGACCTTAAAATCTTCAACCTCACTTTTTTAAAGAATTTTGGGTCCCCAAACTTGTACAGGAAGAAACTTAATCCCTGGGGCACCTCCTTTAATAGCGCGGAAAATAGCAAACCCAATGATGATTGGTCCATAGGGCACGCCATTGTTCTAAAATGCTTAAAATGAAAGGCGTGGCAATACAACATTAAGTCTGGAAAGGCTAGCCCTCCTGTCTTTAGACCTCTTCTTAATTTCTTCCACGCTATACGAGGGCCTTTGGCATTCCAGATAAATGAGCCCAATTTTCCTTGGAGTTTTTTGATTAATGGTACTGGAAAAGATAATGGGATAGCATTAAATAAGAAAGTCACCTTGGGGAGCACTATCATTTTCAGGAGGTTCACTCTCCCATATATATTTAAAGGTAGCGAGGACCAGCGTTGTAGTAAAGCTGTTGTGTCTTTCATGACCCTTTCTAGATTGATTTTGGGGATTTCTTCTATCTTATTAACCAAATGGATTCCCAGATACCTCATTTGATTCTTCTTCCCCACCGAGCTAATCTGCTGATTCCACTCCATTATTTCAGTCTTTTCAGCATTAATTGTATACCCCGAAATATTACCAAACCCCTTTGCAAGGTCTAATAGCCTAAGACCCCAGGACTTAAGAACACTTTTGGACTCAGAAACCTACCAAGAAGAAGTGCTGGAGAAGCTGTGAAGAGACAATACCACTTTGCTGTGTGCTTTGCTGTGTTGGCCTGCAGTGGCTGCTTCTGTCTTGGGAAGAGAAAGGACTGGACTGAACTTTCTGCAAATTCTTTGTTTGAGTTTCTCCAAGGGCTTGAGGTAGAGCTTGACCCTGTTCAATGTCTCTCAGAAACAGCAAAGACTTCAATTTCATCTGCTACCAGCATTGGGAACTTTGTGTTTTGTGTTGCAACAGATGAAAAAGCAACCTGATGCTGTCAGATAAGCCGCTGTCAGCTCTGTGTCCGCTAGGCTCCACAGGGCATTATCGCATTTTGCACCATTGCACTGATCTCACTGATGGCACCATCTGACTCTGTCAGTGAGCTGCGGCTTGCGCCGCGACCTCTGGGTACTGCAATTTGCACCTCAGTGCTTCCCAATGCCACCCTGGTATACCAGATGATTCCGGTCCATGAGTACATCGACACCGCTGCTTGTACCATGGTTGGCGAGCACTGCTCATAACCCAATCGACGCATCACCCTCATCCCACACTTTTAAAGAAATCTCCACATGTTTTGTATTTGCTCAGCTGTTGTTTTTTAATTCATGAAGGACGGCATGGGGAGTCACTCACAAGATGCACAATTGTCTATTTTTCTGCTTTTAAACATAAATACAGACAGAAAACAAATTTTTTTCTGTCTATGTTTATCTGCAAAAATCAGTGTAAAACAGAACATTGGGAGCCTTATTTATGATGGTTGTGTTACATAAGGAATCGCAGAAGGCCACCCAGCAATCATACGCCGATATAGAGAGCAGAAGAATTTCTGCTATGATTATAGACCCAAATAAATACATTTGCAAGAGACATTGAGTTAGAGAAAAGCACGTGCCCTCCAAAAAGAATTGGGGCAATATGTGTTTAATACAACTGAAGTGCAACTGATGTCAATAATGGACAAATGTTCAACGAAAGCAAATCTGGAAGTGTGCAGATAGAGGTTAAAATATATTATTACCATAGAAAGGAAGTTTCCAGTTATTGTTGTCAGGTAAACTAGTAAAAAATCAACAAAAAGTGGAAAATCTGAGAATCCAACAATTAGGACTTGACGAGGTTCCATTTGTCCAGCCATGTCGAAAAATAACATAAATATAACAGAAATATGAATGTATTAACTGTCAACTTGTTCACAGATGTGTGTTTGCTTGTCGGAAACATGACTCTTGCACTCATGTGGAGATCATTATGTTTTCACTGTTGCGGAAAAGAGTTCTCATAGATTATTCTCCATCCAGCTAGCCACTGACTGTATACATTTATGACCCATGGTAATATGCTGCATTAATTTTCCCTGGTGCTAGCACACAATATTCTTCCTAGTACTAATGCAGGCTCTCTTACACCATGGTGTAGGGTGATGCATCATAACCAGGGTTGTTTTTGTCTACATAGGGACTATTTCTATGTGTGATGCATAATACAAGGAGGAAAAAAGAGAAGGAATTAAGATTTTTCTCCTTGTTGTGCCTCCCCTGGGAAGGAGTAGCATTTTGGCACATTCACAGGTTCAGAAGTAATCATAAATCTGGTAATACACCAAAATCCACGGGTTTTGAATGCGAACATCCATGCAACAATCATGGAGCCCTTCCCTGGGACAGAGTAGCGCAATGCAGAAATTTACAGGGGATTGCATTACTTCTTCTCAAGCACCGTCGGTACCTTATGTTGCGAGTAAGAAACACGGGCTCAGAGCCCCCATACAGGCTGGAACAATGTAGCACAGGAACACCAGCAAAGCAGTAATACAGCATCATGGTGTCCTAGCTATTCATCAAATGTCTCACTAGAAAGATTGTTAATCACTTACCTCCTCCCCAGCACAAGCTTGAGGAGTGCTCAGCTGTACGCTGAAAGTAATTCAATGCATCATTTTAGCGTTCCTTAGACAAAAAAGGAGGACTATCAACAGACTGTCTGATCTACTGCCAGGCATGGAACAAGAAGGGGGAGGCCTCAGTGACCCATTTCCTAGCCCAATGCCCTACTTGCCAATGAATCTCCCCAAGACTCTGTGCACTCACTACACTAACGCCGCCTGACGGACACCATGTTCTTTGCTGAAACTCGCCCAGTTCCATGCATGAGTTAGGCAAAGTGGCAGCAGCATGATGAGAGAGCACTGGAGTGACCAGATGAGGGGAAGGCTAGAAAGAATGAGTGGAGTTACAGCAGTTTTTTCCCGCAGCAACTAAGGTCCATTGTACCAACAAAGATGTGATTCAAGAACACAGGCAAAAAAATAGCCTCCCGGCACTGCGTAGCTGATTGGTCGGTCCTGGCATGTCGTCTAGGACCCTCGTCTCTGAGTGGAGCGTGGATAGGTAATCAGGTGTCAGGTTGCTGTCCTAGCCTGTGGGCAGGCATGAACATTGCAGAACCCACTCTGGATTCAAGAAGGTACTCAGGACCACACAAGGTGGCCATGTATGGTTTGAAAAATTACATTTTGGTGTTGCATCTCACATGCATCTCCTTGCGTGGTGCAAAAGTAATGCAACACGTACAGATATATGGCCCAGTATATTTCCCCCTGTTTCCTGTTTCTGCAGATTTGCCCTGCCAAAATTGAACTGAAGTTGAGGTATTTAAAGTATACGATTTATATTTAATGCATTAGATACCTTCAAACTCGTACTTCCGACCCATGCATAGACAGGAGACTATGCCTCGGTCGTAATAATACGAGGAACTAGTAATCAGGCCCTAGATTAAGTTTTCAACACTCCATCCTTAATGTCTTAAGAGATGACGTAGCAGAAAAAGGAAACATTCAGAGAGGAAGCAGCATCATTAAATAGAACGGGCCTCATTTACAAGTCCAATACGCTGCTGGTGTGTGACTCTCTGTAAACACAACGGCAGCACAATGGGCTTGCCCATGTTTACTAGGCCATGTAAGGTCGCCCTGAGTGACTTTTCATGGCATTGTAAATATGGGCCCCTTTCATGCATTACTCTGCATGACATGGGCGTTCCATGAGTGTTGCTATGGGTGTTCATACACAACATCCATAGAACCCCGCACATTTCCAGATTTACAATATTTTGTAGAGCTGGGAATGCCTCAGAATCCTATGCCTCCCCAGGGGAGGTGTAGGAGCGGCACAACAAGAAAAAAAACTTTTATTTCTCTTTGTTTTTTTCTCTTTCTATGGATTCTGCATTCTGCAGCATGCATTGAAAGAGGAAAATGACAATTGTTGTTTTCTTGCACAAAAACAATCATCCACCCAATGCAGGCACCCTGCAACATGATGCAATGTTCCCTGCACTGATGCATGGCAGCCAATTGTGCACTGGCACAGGGACAGCGGTACAAAAGGGGGTTGGTGATGGACGGAGCATCTGAATCAATCAAACACTCACACCCAGTCAAAAGATCTGGGTTTAATCCATCACCGTTCTTTAGCCCACTCTGCCACCCCAGTTCAGACATGGCTATATGCAAATCAGTCTGACCCTGTGCCTCATGGGAACAGTCCAGCCCGAACTGCCAAGCCATGTCTTCCCCGGACCGGAAACAAGCTTTCGAGGACCGGTTTCTGGCATTCCAGCCGTCTTCAGCCCGGCTTGCTTGAAACCAGTGGCAAACTGAGCAAGGGACTCACGTCTGAGCACACCCTGCCACACTTATGGCGGCCAAAAGCGGTACAAAAGGGGGGCAAGCACACAGATGTGTTGTATTATTGCTAATACAACGTATCCCCTATGTTTTTAAAATGATGCAGCTAGGTGCAACAAAATGGCTTGCGACGCTGTGCTGCGTCATTTTTTTGTAAATGAGGCCCATTGGCTATAACAAGTCTAACTTAAGATGCTTTACCCGACACAAGAAACATATATCTCAGTTTCCAATTTTCTGAGCTTTTTTTTTTACAACACAACAAACGTCATTGCATAGTTAATAACAACCATCCCATTTTTTTTTTAAACGAATCCCCTCTTTTTATTGAGAACTTGCTTTTAAAGTCATTTTAACTCTCCCAAGTCATTAGACACAATTTCAAATGAAAGAAGTCTATATTATTTTCTATTGACCTATAATGTTTAACTATTTTGGATTATTTTTCTTTTGCAGTACATTTTTAAAGTCTGTGTTTTTCAGACTGTATATGACAGGGTTACATAGTGGAGTAACAACAATATACAACAATGACAACATTTTGTTTTCTTTTACCGAATATGCTGATGTTGGCCGAATATAGGTAGAAGACAAAGATCCAGTCAATAAAATGACCATGGTAATGGTAGCGGTACATGTAGAAAAGGCCTTGCGTCGCCCCATAGCAGACTGAATTTTCAAAATGACTGATATGATCTTGATGTAAGATGTGATGATTAAAAAGAATGACATTGCAAATACAAGAGCACCAAATATGTAGGTAAGTACATCTATAGTGCTAGTGCTTGTGCAGGAAAGCTTCATTATCGCAGCAAAATCACAGAAGAAGTGATTGATTGTATGTGACCCACAGAAAGAGAGCTGAGATATCAATACTGTGTGTGGAATTGCATCAATGAAGCCAACAGCCCAGCATGTGCTAGACAGACAGAAGCAAACAGCCTTATTCATGATGGTTGTGTACCGCAAGGGATGGCAGATGGCCACATATCGATCATAAGCCATGATTGATAGCACTAGGAATTCTGTGGAGATCATTGACCCAAAGAAATATATTTGCAACAGACACTGAGTTAGAGAAATGTAATGGCTTTCCCAAAAGAATTGGGCCAACATTTTTGGGAATACAACTGAAGTGCAACTGATGTCAATAAAGGACAGATGGGTAAGGAAGAAATACATAGGGGTTTGGAAACATGGGTTAGAATATATGATGAAAATGATAAGAAGGTTTCCTGTCAATGTTGTCTGGTAAGCTATTATAAAAACAACAAAAATTGGAACTTGAATCTCTGGAAAATATGAGAATCCAATAATTAAGAATATATCAGGCGAGGTTTGATTTGAAGGTTCCATTTGTCCAGCCATGTAGATTGGCTTAAATGAAGAAAAAGGAAAAGAAAATACAAGAGAACTGTGAATTTGCTGTCATCTGGTTCATCGATGGAAGTTTGCTTGTCAAAACACAACTCTTGCACTGTTATCTCTAGAAATCAATAAAACATTGTGGAGATCATTATGTTTTCACTGTTGTGGAAAAGAGTACTCATGGAGTATTCAAATTGAGATCAGAAGGCACACAATTAAGAGAATACGTAATATTTTGTTACAAGTTTTCAAACACACCAACCGTGATCCTGAAAGATGAAGTTGTGGGAAAAGGAAACATATTCAAAGAGTAAGTAAACAGTATCACTAAATATGTGGAGGCTGTTAAACATATTTTACCCTACAGGACAGGTTTTACAACAAACGTTCCAGCAAAGGTGATAGCAGCCATTTTAAAATTGTTAATAAACATGTACAAATGTAAAAAAAATGTGTGTTCACTAAAACTTTAAGGATCATATTTACAAGGAAAGATTTAGAGATCTGGGGCAACATTAAAAAGGAATGGGTGTTGCAGTGAAATGCCCACAGTAAAACCCATTGCATGCCAATTTGAGACCGAAAACTGCATGAAAGTGAGACATATTTAGAAAGCAGTGGTAAACCATGAAAAGAGGCTTAATGCCAATTTGTAAATATATAGTGCAGGGCACTGCACCGCTGGAGCATCACATAAAGTGATGTCCCGGTGACGCAATCCCAGTGTTAATATGCCTCTAAGTTTTAAAAAAAACACAACTAACACATTAATGGTGTTTTGTATCAATTATGAGAATAGGTACACAAGTTGGTCATAATAACATAGTTTCTTCTAATAGTGATTCAGAGTGAGCTCTGTCAAAGGGAGGAACCCCACATATACCTGTCAGATGTATCTTGTAGGATGGTGAGTGCTTCTCTACTTTGTTCTATTTCTTTAATGTCAAACTGGATGAAGTGAGTCTGGCTTAATCCTTTTTCAAAATTATTGGTATAGCCCAGTTAGATATGGTTGGAGGCAGTCTTTCATGTATGACGCTAGTAAGACATAATGTTTTGATATTTAAAAAGAAGTATTGTCCTTTGTCAAACAATGAGTGCACGGTCTCCTCATTAAAATTGTTTTGAAATGCTGCAAGGAGGCTGAGTACTCCCAAATTTTATGTGTGTGCAAAGGTCAAGTCAGCCTGAGAAAGCAATACAAAGCTTTGAATTTCTTGATGGACCTTTCCAATTTCTTATGTTGGTTTGTTTACAAAAGAGTTTTACCTTTAATGTTTACAGCTGATACAGCTGATAAAAAGAGCACATTAATCATAAGAAGTTTAAAACTGTACCTGCTGGGGTGTAAGCATGGGTGAAAGTGAAAATGAGTGCCATAATACACAGCAAGCTTGTTTGAACCATACTTGGGGAGTAGGAAGAGTCCAACATTTAATTTAGTAGGAATCTGTCTTAATATATTCAAATAAGCATTTTTCAAGAGTAACAGTATTCGTTAGCATTTTGCACCTCACATGGTGAGAAGAGCTTGCTTCTGCATGGACGCATCCCTCCCTGCTTATAAAAATCCTCAAGGTCAGAACAATTCCGAAGAAGAAGGAGGAATTGACTGAAAGGGATATTATCTTTCTGCAATTTGGGGTGGAAGCTGGAGTAGTGTAACAAAGTTACAGTAACATTCCCAGTTAATTGGAAGCTAGAATTAAAATGGACACGAAAGTGTCAATAGTATTTACATGTCCCTTTCTTCTGCCTCTAAAGTTTAATCGTGAATGTGAATCAGGTCATGTTCTTGTTTGTTTCTCTGTCGGAAATTCCCATAATGCATCAGTGTACATTCCCTTAAAAACGGACCTCACTAGCATCCATCAATCCATACAGCCCCGGTGGTAGCAGAGGTGGACTGCGGTGTATAAGTGTTACAACCCCTAATACTATCAAGTAATCATAAAAGAGGTAACCTTTATCGCTATTTAAAACAAAAAATATATAGCGCTAAAGCCAGTTTGCATCAAACAATGCGACCGCACATTAAGGATTTACAATATACATTAAACCCTTTGTTTAATTTGTTAGAACATTCTGCCCTCTAGTGGCAGAATGTTCTAATAGCCTTATAGCCCTTCGTAGCAGGGCTATACCGGCTATTAAAGTCACGCTGTCTCGTTAAAGTCCCTCGCCTTCGGCTCGGGCCTTTAACGATTCAGCGGGTCTTGAATAGCCGGTATAGCCCGCTACGGCGGGCTATAAGGCTATATTGTAAACGGGTCATATATACAGACAGGACAGAAAAAATGATGAGACAACTGTTAATAGGCTGTCTTCTGGCAAGAATGGTTTGACCTTTTTTCACAGTTTAAGGGAATGAAAGGTGGCCGAGGTTGTCTCGTTTATCTGGTGTTCATAGTTCAGTTTATTGTCCACTACAATACCTAGATTCTTTGCCTTCTTCGTGGGTCTGGGGAGGGCACCCAGATCTGATGGCCACCAGTCTGGGGTCCAGAAATTGCGTTATTACTAAACGTGAATACCTCTTTTTTGCCTGAATTTAGCTTCAGGCAGTTTTGTGACATCCATGCTTTAACTGCTACGATACAGTCATGGAAGTTCTTGCCGAGGCCTACTTCATGTCCTGGTAAAAGGGACACAACAGTTTGTGTGTTATCTGCATAAGACATGAGGTTGAAGCCATAAGAGCTAATCAAGGGAGCCAAATGTGCCACATACACATTAAAAAGGGTAGGGCTTAGGGACGATCCCTGTGGAACACCACAAGGCAGTGAAAAATGTTTAGAGTCAAAGTTCCCTAAGGACACGGTTTGTTTCCTGTCCGTTCGACACTCTTTTAGTAACCTCCATGCCTTTCCTTTGACTCCAATCTCGGACAGACAGTCCAGCAGAAGGTTATGATGGACTGTATCGAAGGCCACAGACAAGTCCAGCATGAAGAGGGCCACTTCACCACCTTGAACCAAGCCTTTCCTGATTTCTTCTGTTGGCTTTTTCAATGCGGTCTCCGTACAATGCCCTGCTCTAAAACCATACTGCGGGGGATCCAGTAACTTATTTATGGATCCTTCAGGGGCCTTTGTTTGTATTTCTTACTCTCAATTATTGTTCATCATGGAAAAGATGGGCATTTATAAGGCCATTATTACCTGCATAAGTCGACTGTATTCACAGGTTACAGCGTACATACGATATGGAAATAATAGAGAATGTACGAGGTTGTTTAAGATTGGAAGAGGGGTCAGACAGCTAGCGTCCTTGCTCCTTTCTTATTTGCCCTATATCCCAATGGTGTGGAAATGGCCCTGCTTGATCCTACCCTAGACGCCCCTACGATAAATCAGACTCGTATTCCCATACTCCTTCACGCAGATGATGCAGTGCTAATTGCCCTGATTGGCATGGCACCGCAGAAACTGATAACAGAGTATGTGAAATTCATGAAAAAGTTGGACCTACATGTAAAGGAGGCTAAATCTTTTGTTTTAGTGCCTGGCCAACGTTCAAAGAAAATCCCTGTCTTTCACATCGATGGCCGTAAAATTAAACAAATATATACATTTGTGTATTTAGGGATACTGTTTAATAAAACCACTTCTTGGAACCATATGGTTGCCAATAGAAGCTTGTTTTTAGAAAAAAGTATTAATGCAATTTTTATTTTTATAAAAAAATTGGGTTCCAATCAACTGGATGGTATCAAAAAATATATATAGGGCTAAAGCTACCTCTGTTGTGACATATGGAGCAGGATTATAGTGAAATGCAAATTCTGACTCACTACTATCGATAGAAGATACTTTTTTAAAACAATTAGTAACCCTCCCTATATGTTGTTCCTCCTTTAACTGTCACCGTGAATTCGAAGTATCTTATATATCTGACCAGGTTTGCTTAGCGCCAATCTTGCTGTTGCATTCAATATGGAGAAGGGCATCACTTTACCTAACTTGAGATATCATTAAAGGCTGTCTTTCCCTTTATAAATCTCGTAAAATCCCATTCATCTCGCATGTCCTTCACACCTTTAATACTTAAGGCTTAAATCATCTTTTTGAGACTCCATCCACATGTGAGTCTGTCTCGAAAAAATTCATTAAATTTTTTTTTAATGTAAAATGGAAAGAGAAAGTCATAACTGTGACCATAATAAAACAACAGATTCACTTTATTTGAATTTACCTGTCATCACTGAGGGATCAGTCTCTTCATTTTCATTGGTAACTAATTCTCAGCACCGATTTGTATTGCTAAGGTTCAGATTAAATCTTATACCTTGTATGTTGTCATTCATTCAATAATCTTTATTCAGTTTGAAAAAACCATAACAGATACAAGATAGCAACAGATGAACATTCTAAAACACCACAAATACAGTGATCCATTCTTTAAACAATCATTATGTACATTTTCTTCTTTCATTTAGTGTGAAGACTAAACTCAATAAAAACTATTAAAATGTACAAAAAAGAAAATATGTTTTTCTGGTCTATTCAACTAAAACTGAGGGTTTAAAACTTCCATGCATAGGATAAGGTTCACAATTGATAGAACATTTAGTTTAAGACAAACAAAGAGAATATGTTCATTGCAAGGGTTTAAGGTATGGTTGAAATGCAAGTACAATAAAGTGTAACTCCTGGGTAATTCTCTACAATCTCTGTCCAGGGGATAGAAGTGCAAATGCTATAAAGTGCCAGAGATATGTATGGTTTCTAGTTACTTCAAGATAGCCTCTATATAAGTAATACACAACAACTAAGAACTTGTAAAGTGCAAATAAATACAATTGCTAAAACATTTCATTTAAAACAAAGCATGTAGCTCCTAGATAAGTGGTATGATTTCTATCCAAGGAATGAAAGTGCAAGTGCTATAAACGGCCAGAGATGTATATAAATCATAGGTATTCCAGTGTAGCCCCAATACAATTATTGGGTAACCAATAAAACCTTGTAGGGTGCACGTAGATGCATTTAACGATCTCATGACAGAGTATTACATTAGAATGTCATGCCTTTTTTTCTTACTAAATTATTAGCAAATATTAATCTATTGACATTAAAACAATTTTCTGGGTGGTGTCAGCTTTGAAAATTCTTTTTGCATCAGAACGGGATCTAATTCCCAAGTTCTGACATATTGTCTTGATCCATTTTACCTGGGTTTATATAGTGCACAGCTGCCTCAGCAAAGATGCGTCCCGGCGCTGTCAGCAGCGGAAATTACCAAGGGGCTAAGAAACAAAACAGGGAAAAGAAAAGTTGTAATCGCTTTCCTGAAGTCCAACAGGTGGTCCAGGCTAAGGATCTGAAAAGGCACCTTGGAATATCATATGCTGGACAATAAAACAATATGTGAAAGTCATTTTCTGGTGTGTTAGATTGACACAAACAACAGCCATTGTCATTGGGCTTACCATTTTCACAACTCTATTTTGCTGTATTGGAGTGCACTTGCAAGTCACCATAATGGAACTTCATGTAAAATGATTTTGGGAGTTGGGGTTGAACTTCGTACAGAAGAGTGGAAAAGGTTATGATAAAACAAACGGATGTGTAAATCTACCAATTGCAGAGCTATGGGAAACGCTATTTTGCATATATGCCCAAAATGTATTTTTCAATATCTTTTTTGCAGAGGGTGTCATTAGAGCAAGGGTTTCCCAAAGGTGGTTGAGTCCTAGTTTGCAGAACCATATGCGCACATGTTTCAGCCACGGAAGACAGACAGATTGACTGAATCTTAGGATCTCTTCTAATTCTTCTTTATACCTAGCTACCTCTGGAGTGCTTCATAGGCGCACAAAGAATAACAAGGGTCTTAAAATTGCTTGATGGTCTAAGCACTTTAGATGCAGATCAATGATAATAGGAATCATGGGTGTTCTTACAGGGAAGCGTAATAATACCCTAAGAAACTTGTTTTCTTCCCCCGCAAAACGTATTCCTGCACAAAGAGTCAGCCTTAGTAATATTATTGTTATGTATTTGTAGTATCGGTGCAGGATTCTGGGTCAAAATGGTCCTGCTTCTTTCCAGATGTGGGGACAACATCAGTTTAGTATCTACTATAATGCCTAAATAGTTCAAATTCGGCAAATGTTCTTCTTGAATGGTTTGTGCGGTGTAATTGCCATATGTTCTGTTTTATTGGAGTTCATTTCTAAACCTTTTATAACACAATAGTCACTAAATGAATTCAATAGATTTTGAAGGTACTTCTGAGTTTGTGAAATTAAAATCGTATCATCGGCAATAACAGGACTGGAACAGGCAACCCACCTAACTTCAGAAATTCTGCACACCAAGATATATTCTGGGGTGTTGTTTACAAATAGTGAGAAGAGGGTGGGTGCCAACACAGAGCCCTGTCTTGTCTTACACCCCTCCTTATGGGAATTGTTTCAATTAATTCTCCCCTTGGTCTCCACCTGACATCCGCATAGTTGTCTTCATGTAATCTCATTATCTGAACAAGAAGATCTTTGGCGTTCGCCTTGTGTTTTTAAAGAACTCCACAGCAAATTTCTGAGGATAAGGTCAAAAGAAGGCTTTAAGTCTATATAAGCTATGTACATGTGCCCTTTCTTTAAAACTGTATGTTTCCAACCCATTCAAAGAAGTCTAAAAACCTGATTGATTGTACTAGTTCTAGCTCTGAACCCATTCTGGTATTGTGATAAAATATTGTTTCCCTCTAACCAGTCATTAAGTTTTGATGAACACTGTCTTGCTTAGATCATTTGTAGGGTGTCAATAAGGCTTATGGGGTGATAATTTTCCAGATCTTGATGCACCCCATTTTTAAAAATTGTAATAATTTCGGCCCCCTTCCTAGACTCTTGTAGTGAGGCTTTGTAAAGAAAATGTATATATGGCCCCCAAACAGCTTTATCATGTTTCAACAGGTCGCATGGAATTATATCAGGGCATGGTGCTTTCCCGGGCTTGACAGCATCTATAGCTGCCAGCATTTCCTCTAAACTAAAAAATAGAGTAGAGTTTTGGGAAGTTTTGGGGGATATAGGGGTGATTTGTGTGGTTCTATTATAAATATTAGTTGGTTCAGTAGTAACCTCAGTATAGAGTTTCGTAAAATGGTTCACTCAAGTTTTTGGATCACAAAAAAGATCCAAACTACTTCTTTCTGTTTTATTTCCTTTGGCTATTAGGCTCCAAAAGCACACATGATCTTTAATTTTAGCTGCTGTAATCAACTCCGACCATGTGTTGTCATCCCAGTTTCTCTTGGTTTGGATTAGTAACCTTTTATACCTTGACCTTTAATCTTTCAGTGCCTCAGTATTATTAGATTTTGCTGCCAATAACAGCTCAGTTTTAATTTGCGACATCCGCTATTGTACCACTGGTTAGAACAAGTTGTGAGCTTTGTTTTCCCCATCTCGTTGTCTCTGCGTACTTTTGTCATAATCAATTTTTGTTTATCTATCATGATTTTGTGTATATTGGTGAATTTCTGCCAGGGGCAATTCAATAAAAGGAAGAATTACTGCTGAAAAGATGTATATTTTTGTCATAATCTCATATTTGACCACTATTGACGGCCATTCCAGAGATCTTCCATTGTTACTGACTATGGGTAGGGTTGGAAATGAATCTTTATCATTAATTCTCCTGCTCGGGGGTTCAAAGAGAGTACCTACTATTGTTAGGCATAACAGTAGTTAATCACTGTTGTCTCTAACTGCAACTTTGTTACCAGGAGTTAACTGATACTGGTATATAATCAATACTACTTTTAGTAGGCCCCCTGATAAATGTAGGAGCACTCGGTCTGTCAGATGGCACCTTGCCATTACAGGCCCTTAATCCCTGCCCGGCAACAAGTTGAATGAGCTTTGCGGTGGCTACTGTGCAAGGTACTGCAGATCAAACCTCTAACAATGGTATATTATTTGCCATATCCTCTTCTTCAAAGATGTTACCTAGTTCTACTACAGGTTCAAATGTTCTATTAAAATACCCACCTATGATTTTAATGGTCTCTGGATCGATTTTACTTAAAAAATTCCAATCTGCTCCATCACTTGGGATCCCTTGCTACAGGGACTTGATCTGATATAGATGTTTAATATATATATTTCTGTGTTATCTTAGGTTAATACCTTTATCCCAAGTATGTCTTGTGAAGGGATGTCCAACCCTAACATTCCTACTTCTAAAGTGATTTTGATCTATGTGACAAGGCCACTAGAAGGTCTTCCTCTAAAAGAAGGTATCGCACAAGTGCTAAATGTTTTATATGTTTATATGTTTTTTTATGTGGGGTTTCAAGTGATCAAGTTTCTTGTAACAGGCATATTTCACTAGAGTTGATGTACTCTTGCCATTCTAAGTTTCTGTTTTAGTCCTGCTATGTTCCAGGAAATCAATCGTAGTTGGAAAGGCTGTGTTGATTCTCACCTAAATTGGATATTACCTTGATGAGAGTCAGTCCCTCTCTCTGCCTGATCTAAAAGTGTGGTATTAAGAGGGGATGTTAATGGGTTTACCATATGAGAGGTAGGAGATTCTTTACTTTGATTAAATGAGTGAGGCGGCATTGGCTGTCAATCAATTGCCTCGAAGGTTTTTGTTCGAAGCATCAGAGTTAGAAAGTTGTCTATGATTGAAAAAGCTGTGGTTGCTCCCTATTAGTATTTTGCCAGGGTTACATAATCGAAATGTCACTGAACTGCAAAGCTGTGGTCCTGTTCGCAGATCGAGCACAATTAACCCATCAGCTATGTCTTTTGTTCTTAATGTGAGTAGTTTGGTGCCATAGGATGAGTTTTTACTAGATAAGCGTACTACCTCCAGTAGGTCTGAGTGTATTACCGATAAACAATCGTGTTTATATCGAATCCAATGTATGACTTTGTTTTTCAATTACTTTTCATCCCCCCTATATAAGGAGAGGGTGAGTTTCAAATATTAGTTATAAACACCTTCCAACCAGTTTTACTATGTGTGGTATTGATCAGCCTATATTTCGCCTGGTTACTCGATGTATCACTCATGTAGGGTGCGGCTAGGTAATCCTGCTCCCAATCTCTTTTGGCCCTATCCATACTTTGGTAATTTGCACCTCCCCCTCCATTGTTGTTACTTTGTAGGTTTTTATAGATGTTCCTCTGTCCTCCCGACCTCCATGTGGTTGCTTTCTCTGATCAAACTCCTCTGAGAGTGCAAAATTATCTATTTTTTTATCCATGTTCATGTCCATTGATCTTACATAGTAGGACTGGTTTTGGGTCTTTTGTGTGTTTACCAACTCTTTGTCCTTCCAATTTACCACCTGCCTTAATTAGGTCACAAGGTCTACGTTTATTTGTTTCTAGGGGAGGAGGTGTAGACTGGTTCTTCACACAGCTCGAACAGAGTTCGGCTGACCTACGGGCATCATTGGAACTGGTTAAATTACATACGATCACCTTGAGGTTGGTGACCTCTTTAGTTAGCGAGTCTACTCTAACTAAACGATCTTCTATCAGTTGCCAGTTTCGATTAATCAGAGTACAATTGGCATACCCCCGGGTGACTACGCGCTTTATAACATTTTTTAATAATAATAATAATAATAATGTGTTACAAGTCCTTTTGAAGGGTCATGCAGTTCCCTAGGTGTTCCGTTTGTGTGGTCAATGTGTTGTGGTTGCATGTTTTTCTTGGGGGACAGTGACAATAAATCAACAATCTCAGTGTCTGACCCCTGGGCTAAGGCTGAAGGGGAGTATCTGTTTGAGTGCACAACTGATGTCAGGGACTCTACACTTTTATTGGATTAATTTATCTCAGCTAACAAATAATTATTCTGCTCATAGTGAAGATTATGATGGCTATTGCTGGTAGTCTCTTATTGTGGGGTGACAGTGTCTCAAATACAAGGCTGGTGCTTAATTATAACCATTTTCTGACCCTTTGTGATGGTGTTCTCTGCCTGGGGGTTTGTTGAACATTTATTGTCAAAGGTAGTAACTTTGTCTTTTTTCTTGTTCATTGATTAAGATTTGCTGTTTAGCAACGTTTTGACTTCTTCAATCAAATTATCAATTTCATTTATGGAGCAATTTTCTTCTGCACTCTTTCTTAAATTTGAGGATTTGCCTTTTACTAACCCCTCAGTGGCCTTTCGCTTTCCGATTATAGCAATTACATTGAATGGTATGGGTTAATAGAAGCGTCCCTTTCCCAATTATGTAACCACGTCTATTCTTAGATATTACATCTGTATCTCATTCATTATTTGGTACAGGGAAAAAATTTACCAGGTGCATCAGAGACGCTAATAGGAACACAAACTGATTCACACATAAAAGTAAGAGGTAGAAATCTTTCCGTACAGCTATCCTAGGTTGTACCTAGAGTATGTTAATTGGCACCAGTAGACCACCATATAACCCTCAACCCTAATAACCACAGGACATTATTCACTGCACAAAAACGCACAGTTTGATACTTGTCCGAGGGCCTTCCCTCACACTTTCAGAGCAATAATTATTAACCAGAAAGTTCTTTGTTACTTGTTGACAAGAACGCACAAACAGTTTCATCTGAAGTTAGGGGGTAGTGATTGAGCATCTTACCCAAGTCGAATGCGGATCCTAGCACCAGATGAAGGGGGTGGCCCTGCTCTGCCTCTTCCTGTCAATCACGGGCAAGGATAGGCTGCCCTTGGCCCGAGTGAATCCTGCGCGCTTCCCGCACCGCGCTGTTGAGGCTGCACTTTATGCGCGTGAATGGCTCTGGCACTTCCCCCTTGCTAGTGGTACCAGGCTGGGCAGCAGTGAATCCTGGGACTAGTAGTTCCAACCAGGGTGTTATGGGTGCCAAGAAGTATGTGCAGCAGAAAATGATGATAAACCCTGGGACTACAGTCCCACCAGGGTTTGTTAAATGCAGACAGTGCCCCAAATAGCGGAGATGCAAGAGAAATCAGCAGCAGCATCCGTATATCCCTCTGGTATTTCTCCACAGCAAGCTTTGCCTCCTTTCCCATGCGATGGAGTATTGACTCAAACTGACCTTCACTTTTTCTTTTTCTGTAAATATTATAGACCTTATTGGAAAACCTTTAATCTTTCAATCATGCACAAATATAATTTTAGGCAATGTCGGGCAGGTTTATATATCCTGCAAATGCTCCATGATCACTATGTTTGTTATTCGTAGAATCCTTATTATGTTTATCACTAAAAGCAAAAAGTATTTTTAAGTAACTATGAAATATCGTTATTTTTATGAATTTCTCTCTTAGGTGAGGGGGTTGGTCAGCTAAGAAGTGATGGTGCCTGGCTACTTCTGCGTGTAATAAGAATGGGTATCTAGTCAGTATGGTACAAACATGTAGGGGAAACACCCTATAACCCCAAAGTGTGTGAAGGTAAGGATCCTGCACAATACTTATGAACCAGAGTCCTGCGCACACATTAAATTGGCTTAATGAGAGTTCATCATGTAGTTAGAGCACTAAGGTCAAACCCCCCCCCCCAAAAAAAACGTTTCAGTGTCTTTTATTCCTTCAGATACCAAAAGCAACCAGCCAACACATGTATCGTCACAATGGGAATTATCCAGCAACTTCTTCAGGGCTGTACTTCATGTGTTTGGGTCCTAAATGATCACTCTGCCGGTTATACTTCCGACCTGGCTGTTCAAATATAAGAGTCTTTAGTGGGTTTGGGAACAATATAGTATACTATGTTACAGAATTGATGCACCTATGTGAAGGTGATCCAATGTGAAACAGTGCTGATATGACAGGGATGCATGCTATGAACAGCTCAATCAGTCCTTAGACCTGCAGTGAGTATGCTGGGGTCTTCCACGACAACAGGTGCGTTTTATGTTTCCTGGAGTTCTCCTCACAAGACGGAAAAACCAGGACAGACCATCAGCATTGGTGTGTTCTGTGCCAGGGCGGTGCTCCACTGTAAAGTCAGTTCCCGTACAGAAATGGGCCCCCTCAACAGTTTTGGGTTCTCACCTGTCATTCTCATCAACCATTTGAGGGGCCATATGTCTGTCTTTACTCAGAAGTTAATTCCAAACAGGTAGGGTCTTAGCTTCTTCAGTGCCCTGACCACAGCAAAAGCTTCTCTTTCTATGGCACTCCACCTTCGGTTCCCAGGGGAGTAGTCTTCTGCTAAGGCTGGTCTAGGCCCTCTTCGTTTAGTTGTGAGAGCACTGTTCCCACGTCATGCTCTGAAGCATCAGTCTGCACCACAAAATCCTTGGAGAAGTTGGGTCACTTGAGCACGGGTGCCATGCACATGGCTGCCTTCAAGGAATCAAAAGCTTTGTGGCAGGACTCAGTCCAGATCACCTTATTGGTCTGCTTTCTGGAAGTCAGCTCTGTTAAGGGATCCACAATTGTGACACAACCCTTAACAAAACTTCTGTAGTAACCAGTGAGGCCTAAAAAGGCTCTCACTTCTGTCGGCGTCTTAGGGGGCTCCCAAGCCAGAATGGTGTCAATCTTGGGCTATAGGGGCACTACCTGCCTGCTTCATTCCTGGTGTCCCAAGTACACCACAGAGCCCTGCCCGATCTTGCACTTACTGGCTTTGACCGTGAGACCTGCCCTCTGCAGAGCCTTCAATACTTCCCAGAGGTGCTGCAAGTGTTCTTCCCAGCTGGAATTGAACACTGCAATGTCATCCAGGTAGGGGGCACTGAAATCGTCCAGTCCAGCAAACACCTGGTTGACCAACCTCAGAAAGGCGGTAGGGGCATTTTTCAATCCAAAGGGCATCACCCTGAATTGGTAATTGCCCTCTGGGGTTGAGAATGCTGACCTTTCCTTGGCCCCATCGGTTAAGGCAATCTGACAGCACTGAGACATCAAATCAAACGTGCTGAGAATCTTGGCAGCTTCCACCCGATCAATGAGCTCATCTGCTCTGGGAGGAGGTGTGCGTCAGTCCTGGTGAGCCCACAGTAGACCAAACAAAACCGCAGTTCTGGAGTGGCACTGGGTACAGCAGCCTTTTGGACCAAGACCACTGGGCTGGCCCAAGGACTGCTAGAGGACTCTATCACCCCTAATGCCAACATCTTAGAGACCTCTTCTTTGATGCTGGCCCTGACCCGGTCAGTCAACCTGTAAATCTTGTGTTTTACAGGAGGGCTGTCACCAGCGTCCACATCATGGGTACACCAGTAAGTAACCACTAGTGTCAGAGAGGACAGTGTGGCAAACTGTTCCAACAACTGGTGACAGTCACCCTGCTGCTCTGGGGTCAGTTTAGGGTAGAGGATCACACCTTCCACTGAACCCATCATGCACCTTGGTAGACAGGAGGTCAGAGAGAGTTCACTCTCCTCTTCCACCCCATCATCTGTTGCGAAGAGCATGCTCACTTTGGACTTTTCAAAGATAGGCTAGAGACGGTTCACATGAAGGACCCTCAGAGGGTTCTTGGGAGTCTGCATTTTCACCAGGTAGGTGACATCACTTTTGCGCTCCACCACCTCAAAAGGCCAAGTCCACTTGTCCTGCAAGGCACAAGATTCCACTGGGGCCATAACCCACACTTTTTGGCCATGCTAAAACTCTGCTAGAGTGGCATTCTGGTCGTACCAGTGTTTAATCACATCCTGGCTTGCTTCCAGGTTCGTCTGAGCGAGTTCCCTGAAGCGGGCAGTTTGGGTCCTGAAGGCTAGCATATAGCTAAATACATTGTGGAGAGAATTCCTGGGAGTTGACTTCCAGCCTTCCTTGAAAAAACTAAGATGTCCTCCCACAGGGTGCCCATACAGAAACTCAAAGAGCCTGAACCCTACAGACTACTGTTGTACCTCCCTGTATGCAAAGAGAAGGCATGGCAGGAGGATGTCCCACTTACACCTTGTTGGTTCTGTCAGACCCTTGGCCATGCCCTTAAAGGTTTTGTTGAATCTCTCCACCAAACCGTTACCTTGTGGGTGGTAAGCATTGGTGAACTTGTAGGCTACACCACAGTGTTGTCATGTACTTAGATATGAAATTAGTTCCCCGGTCACAAACCACCTCTCTGGTGAAACCCATGAATGCGCCCCCACCACTGGTGCCGTCTTGGTCCTAAGAGGGATTGCCTCCAGGTACAGGGTGGAATGGTTCACCAAGATCAGGATGTTGTCAGAACCAAGCCACCAGTGAATAAGGTTTCTGTAAATTCAATTACACATGAGACTTACAGGAAGGTTAGAAATAGAGTAGCCTTTATGGGCACAGTTGGTGGAGAAATCCCAAGATGGCTGCCAGAAAGAAACTGTAATTCAGCATTCTAGATGAAAGAACTAAGGCAGCTTCAGAACGTTAGCAGATAAATAAGAATAATCTACACACTTCACCGGAGAACTTGGAGATATTGACAGCATAGTTATTGCTGCACACATAGTTTAGTCAGGGTAGCTTTTGTCGCTGTATTTCTCATTGTTTTAGTCTTTGCCGTGCATTTGGAGTAGGCTGATAATAGGGAACTAGTGCTCCATTTCTAAACAGGCAAGTTCATAGGGATACTTCATTGGTACGCGCATGACAAAATTGGCAGTACGTTTTTTGTGAACTAGTGTTCTGTTTCTGAGCAGGTGGGTTCATAAGAGAACTTAATTTTGAGCGCATGACAGAATTGGCAGTACGTTTTTTGGGAACTAGTGTTCTATTTCTGAGCGGGACAGTAAATAATATTTCTTCCTTTTGTACGCATGTCACAATAAGTAGTGCACATTCAAAGGGATTAGTGTCAGTTAAAAAATTGAGTTTGAGTTGGCGCATTGTGTGAAGAGTTAGTGTCAGCAGATGTTCTTAAAAAGAGTGCAGTGTACTCGATAGAAGTATATCAGTGGTGCTAGTTATTTGTGGACATTCGGTTCACATACATGCAAAATTATTTCCTACACTTATAGGCATGAGAATATTTTGGTAAAGAGTGTTTTTTGGCATGCATAGAAAAGAAAATACTTACACACTTAGTTGGTGAATAGTTGTTGCACAAAAGGAATAAATAGAATACTTACCAGCCAGTGTTGAAAAACAGTAGTCGCTCATCAGCCCTTTCACCATAATAGGAACCTGAAAAATAAAAATACCAGAGAGCTATAATTGGTTCTCATTTTACTATAAGAAAAACATCTTTTAAAAGAAAATTCTTACCACAAGAAGCACAATTAAACTCTACAATACAAGAGGCATTGGCTACAGCTAACTTGGGTAGTTGCACTAATAAAGAAATACTGTTACAGTTTAAAAAAATAATTCATGTTTAATAGGTACTATGAAGGAATTGTTATATCATAAGTGTTCTTTATTGCAGTTCTTAACTACCAAAATAGGAACAATTACTGAGTGGAACCAGAAGAAAAGCATAGTTGTCTCTTCTCTGTCCCCTATCCCTTTCCCCCTTCTAGGTTCTACAGCCACATGGTATACAGACAGAGAGTGGCAGAGAGGGGAATTGGGAATTAACGTTTTTCTGCTCCTGTGCATTTATTTGAATCTAATCTGACAGATGTACCTATTGACCATGGCTGTTTTGGGATCCAGTGGCCACACTATGTCCATCCCAATACTTTCAAAAGGGGTTCCAACAACTGGATAAGGTTGGAGAGGAGGCTTACTCTTCCTTCCACTCTCACCCCTTACCTTGAAAGTTTGGAAAGACCGACAATGTCCATCTGACTGGCTTTGAATTTGGGGACAAAATAAATGGGTGACAAGCCTGTCAAAGGTCCTGTCCTCTCTCTAATGTCCTGCCAAGGGCACGTCATGAGCCAGACCCAGTGTGAAGGTCCTGAAGTGATGGGGTACCACCAGCACACAGGCTGACCCAGACTCAGTGACCTCAGGTTCTAGAGAAGGGCATTCATTTTGCTCCCATTAGAATTCCTCCCTGGTGGGACCACCTTATTGCTGCCAATGGGTCAGCTCAGATAGGTCCCCCAGTTCAGCTACCTGCCTCCCTGTAGGTAGAGGGTCATCCCTTTCAAGGTCAGACACAGTGGGAACCTCATTGGCTGGTTTTCTGTGCCACCTGCCCTTTCTCTTGGCAGGGACCTGGGCCACTGTTTCGGGCTCCAGGTCTTTCTGTTCACCCTTTCTGGCCGCCATTGACGGATCGGTCATGCATGCTCCCTCTGGCAAAACAAGCATCTCAAAGTACTAACCTGAGACCTGAGAACTTCCCTCCACAAGTTCGTTACCTAGCAGACAATCTGACGGCATGGTAGGGCTCACAGTCACAACCACCCTCAAGTGCCCTCAGACCCCCCATTCAAAGGGAACATGCACCACCATAGACTGGCACTCTGAGTTGTCTACAGCACCTACTTGGTGGAATGCCCCAGGGACTACTTGCTCCTCAGAGACAAGGTGACACTGGACTGGGGTCACACTAGCTTCATTATCTCTGAGAGCTTCTATCCTTTTCCCATTGATGGTAACCCAGGTGCTGTATTTTTGTGTTTTTATCAAAAACAGTGGTCCCTGTGGAATAATACAATCTATTTTGATAATGAGATGCACAATCCCAATGAGAAGTGTGTGAGTAATGTCAGATGAAAAGAAACCACATACACCAATAATTCAGTATATCACAGTTACATTTTATATTTTTTTGAAGGGATATATACAATAAAAAAATAGAAAGGAAGAACATTTTTGCGTGGTGTCCCCAGTTCTTTGTGTCGTAAATGGAGGTCTTGGGAGTTAGCTTCAGATGTACACGCTCCTCGACTGGTGAGAGCTTTTCATAAAAATTTCCCTGCAAACTCAGAATGGGAGAGCCTCCTTTGCGGTGGGGTGACACACAGAAAAAGTGAACCATTAACCAGTGCATATCACTGTATATATTTAATAATGGTCTCCTTTCATAGAATTTTGGAAACCTGATAGAAAAAACTGTCACAAACTTGTCATTAATAACGTAGCTTACTATTTTCACTGGGGACACCACACAAAATGTTCTTCATTTCTCTTTTTCATTGTATATATCCCTTTTAAAAAAATATAAAATTTAACTGTGATATACTGAACCATTGGTGTATATGTTTTCTTCTCCTGCTGACATTACTCAAACCCTTCTCATAGCGATTGTGCATCTTGTTATCAAGATCGATTGTATTATTCCACAGGAACCACTGTTTTTGATAATAAGTTACATACCTTGGTTCCTTAGTGAGTAGGGTCCCCTTGTCGTGGGTTTCATACTTTTTAGTGTTAGCAGCTACCTGGTTTCCTGAGACCATCTCACTGTCCCCTAGAGAGACTTGGGTCATTTCTGCAGGATTCCCTTCATGTAGGCACCCGTCCTCCCCAAGCGCTATACTAGCCAACACCTGGGTCTGCACAACATTGGGTGGCTGTGCCCTCTTGGGACAATTAGGGTCCCCCTTCATGTGACCCACCTGCTCACAGACATAGCACTTGCAGTGCCAGTCTCGGCAGGATTTCCTAAAGAGACCACTGCTTTTTTGTCTCCTGGGCTATTGGAACATTTTCCCTGGGTATTAGTTTGGGGCCCGTTAGCAAACTCCTGTGCTTTACCCTTGTCTCCCAAGTCTTCTGCTGGGGACCCTGCCCACCTCTGGCTGAGTCTCCCCCAAATGCTTTATGTGGACCCTGGTACTCACCCAGCGGTCAGCCTCCAAAGCAAGCTCCCTGGGTAAGTCAGCTTACTGTAGCTCTGCAAATCATAGACTATACAAGTACACCCATGCAATCAAATTATAGAGCCCCTGGAAATCTGGGACATTACTGCCCATCACCCAGTCATACAGTGACCTGTAAAACAAATGCACACATTCCAACTAAGGGGTCAATTAGGATGATGATGGATTGGGGATCGGGGATTGGGATCGCCCGCCATAGGGGCAGGGGTCCCGTGGGGGGCATAAGGATGTGCCCGCCACCGTGGTGGGCACATCTTTTTCCCGACATCGTAATGGGCCCCTAAGTGTTGGCATCAGTTTTCTTACTGGACCTAAACTGTTCCCTATATTTTTCAGGAGTGAGACCATAACTGGTGCGAAGGGCTCCCTTCATGTCAGCATAGATGAGGTTACACCTCTTACCCAAAACAACTAAAATATCCCTTGCTTCTTTTGGGAAAAGAGGCCACAATCCTCCCCCCAATTCTTCTCAGGGACCCCACTCATGTGGATGGATGCCTCATAACCCTAAAACCACCTTTGTATGTCATCCACCTTCTTGAATTCCTTGCCTACATTCTTGGGGATGTGCACAATACTATCTGCCCGCACTGATAAATTGCTGCCATTTTTATAAGCTGGCCCTACTCCTTAGCTTGAGCTCCTTAACCCTGTCGCTGCTAGGCCGCCCTCCCTTTGCTAAGCCTTTTTTGAGGTATTTGGCGTAGTTTGCACTTAGGCACCTGTAACTTTTTGTACACACACGGTATCCCCGCCAAATTTGCGTCCTTTTTTCCCAATACCCTTAGGATTCTAAGGGTACCCAGGGTTTGTGGATCCCCCTTGAGGGAACCCAGAAATAAGCCAACATACAGCAATTTTGTTAAATGGGGAAAAAGTGCTGCAGTAGAAAGCATCTGTTTTTTTTCCCCGCAAATGTTATCAGCAAAGGGTTTGTGGTGCTCAAATCACCATCATCCCAGCTTTCACTGACAGACAGAATGTTGCCAGAAAACCAACATTTTTTACACAGTTTGGGCATTTTACTGAGACATAGCATATTTTTGCTATTTTTGTTTGCTTTCAACCTCCTTCCAGTTAGTGGTAGAAATGGATATGAAAGCAATAATGGACCCTTGAAAGCTATACATTTCAGAAAAATAATCACAATTTTGAATTCAGCAGGGGGTCATTTGTGTAGGTCCTTCAAATTTTTTTTGATAGAAACTACCAGTTGAAAATAGGAAAAATTGAAAAAGAGTTGACAAAAACAGGCATTTGTTTCAATGTTTTCACCTGTAACTTCTTCTAAGTATGACACATTTTTTAAAGCAATATGCCGTTACATCTGCTGAACCCACCCTTATGGTTGTGGGGATATGTAGGACTTGTAGGTTAACAACGAACTTTAGGAGCCAGAGCCAATAACTGAGAAGCATATTGCAATGGTTTTGCATTGTGTACTGGGTACATAGCAATTAATTTAGTAAAATATAAAGAGTGTAAAATAGGTGTTACCTTTGCATTTCCAAAATGGGAACAAATTATAGGGGCATATTTACAAGGGCTTAATCTCCACTTTTTTTGGCTTAAAAAGCAAAAAAATCGGAGATAAAACTATCACCCTATTTACAAGAAGGTGCTAACATGCATAATCGCATCTCTAATGATATGCAAAGTGGGCATCACTGGTGGACAACCTTGCAAATATCGCTGATGTTCACATTGCAATATTTACAAGGCTGCCCCAGCATTTTTGCACACGTTAGTTTTTGGAGAAAACGGCTGTTTTCTCCAAAAACTAACGTCTGCTAACATGCAGACTTACTGATCCCTAACATTGTGGTGGATTATGCTGATACACCCTGTCGGTCGTATCAGCCAGGTTATCGCCGTTTTGCAGTGAACATTGCTGGAAAACCAGTAATGTTCCCTGCAAAACGTCAATAACCTCGCTATCTCTGGAATTTTTATCGCCCTAGAGAAACGCGCTGTTAATAACGCGCTACCAGGGTGATAAATTCCAGAGATAGCATGCGATAATAAAATTATCGCTAAACAAGGCCAGCGATAATTATCGCTGGCCGTTGATAATATGCCTGTATAGACTTTAGAAACAGTAGATATTTGCACATCTCCAAAATTGTGGATACCCATACTAGCAAATGAATTATAGGACATTTTTCAAAGTGACTTCTTTTTTACACATTGATGTACTCTGTGGAAACACCAATGGCAGATCCACAACAGAGCCCTAAAAATGAAATCTAAAGAGACAGAACAAAAATAAGAGAAATGAAAAGTAGCCAAACATAACATAATTAAAAACATAAATCTTGAAGCTGCAGAATTGACAAAAACTTTAAACTCCTTCTGACCTAAGTTCTAATCAGTCTTGATTACCCAGAAAGGTGTAGTAAGTTGCCTCAAAGGATCTCCAAAAATCAAATCTCCATGTAAAATCAATTTGTTGGAAAGATTATTCAAAATTTCTCTTCATCAGTTACTACAGCATGAACAAAACATGGAAAAAGAATAATGAAAGTCATGAAGACTGCATGTCAAACATAGCAAAAACACTAAAGCCACCCCATATTTATCTGATTGTGCCGCAAGAACAAGAATGTAAACCAAACCAAAATATATACCAGGAAACAGAAAAATAACATGGAAAATAAATAAACAGCAACACAAATAAATTTACAGCAGTATTAAACCTACATCCCACGTTATTGACAGTGGTATTGAACCTGAGACCATACCATATTACCATAGAGCTACCATGGTGTCAATCTCAGTGCTTTACACACTAGAAGAAGGTAGGAGGTAAGGGCCTACTCCAACTCCTTGAAGCAAATGTCCTGTGGGCACAAAAGCAAAAACTCGGAGCTGAGAAGGTGAGTGAAGGCAGATGCTCATCTCCCTTCTCCAGACCAACTCTTCCACAACTATCCATATCATCCTTACTCCTGTGGAGACCAGTGTACTGTGTGAAAAAGTGGTTTCCAGCAGGCCAAACAAAGGCGCAAATGAGGAGGTAACTTCCAAACAGGACCAACTTGGCCCCGGGTTTTCAATGTCTCCTGGCCAAAGGTAATGATGCAATCTTACTCCAGATAGAACACAGGACTGGAGGCATCGTAGACAGAGATTGCAAGACAGCAGATATCATCCCATGTGTGATTTGATTTGATAAGGATTTATAATGCGCAAAACAATAACCCGCAGGTATCAAGGCGCCTAACAATAACATCTAAAAAATGGAAGCATCATCCTTACACATAGGCTTGCAGATAGAGGCGAGTTTTAAGGGCACTTCGGAATTTCTCTAGGGAGGATAGGGACCTGAGATCCAGAGGGAGATCATTCCACCATTTAGGGGCCAGGGTGGAGAAAGTCCTGCCACCCCACTTGGCTCTTCGTATGCGGGGGACTGTCAGGAGCAGTTTCCTGGAGGAGCGCAAGTCCCTTCCAGGAGTATAATGGGAGATGATGGAACCAACTCCCGTGTCGCTGTTCTTTGCAATGGCTCTATAGGTCATGCATAGGACTTTAAACCGTACTTGGTGCTCTACCGGTAGCCAATGCAGCACTTTCCTGGCCAACGTGGCCGAGGAGCGTCTGGGAACATCCAGAACAAATCTGGCTGCAGCATTCTGGACTACCTGCAAGCGCTGCAGCAGGCTCCTGTTTAGCCCCGCATACAGCGCATTACAGTAGTCCAGTCGTGAGCCGATAAGTGCAACAGCTATTTGCTTTCTGGATTGCTGAGAGAGATATTTCCTGATTCTTCGCAGGGTGTGGATTAAGCCCCAACAGGTGGAGATGGTTCTACTAACCTGTCTGCCCATATCCAGGGCAGGGTCTATCATCACCCCAAGATTCTTAGCAGATGTTGTGGGGGAAGGGCACACTCCTAGCGAGTCAGGCCACCAGCTGGCTGACCAGATGTTCTCTTTCCCTCCAAACACCATTACCTCAGTCTTCTCCCCATTCAGTTTGAGTGAGTTCTGGATCATCCACTGACCAACCGCCTCCATGCAAGATCTAAAGTTGGAGGCAGTTGGTACATCTGAATGGGAAAGAGAGACGAGGATCTGAGTGTCATCTGCATAAGAAACTACCTCCATCCCAAAAGTTCTAATTAGTCTGGCTAGTGGGGTCACGTAGATGTTAAATAGGGTCGGACTAAGAGCCGACCCTTGCGGGACCCCACAAAGCACCGGTCGGGATGGAGATAGGAACTCCCCCAGCTTGACTCTTTGTTCCCTTCCGTCAAGGAAAAAGGTCAGTAGATCTAGAGCTGCGTCCTTCACCCCCACTTCCCTCAGACGAGATGTGAGTACTGAGGGGGAGAGGGTATCAAAGGCCGCAGTTAGATCTAACGTGTGCAGAGTCTATCTAATGTGTGCAGAATTTCAAAACAATAGAATGCATTTTGCCCGCATATGAGATGTGGGCCACATAGAAATTGGGGGCATTCTTTTTTCTTGATCATCCAGTGGGAATTTAAGCAGCACCAACTAAGATCAATGCACGAGCCTAAATGTGCACTCAGCTAACCAGAAGTGACGAACACCTCTAGCTCAATAAAAAAATAATGATTGCTTATTTTTAAACCCTGGGGCCGGATGGGGGTCCTCATAAATATAAAAGAGAAAAAAAGACTGGTCCCCCCCAATAGCAATAAAGTAACAGGCAGTCATCAACATTGTGATGGCGCTTCCAAAGAGTGACAAGATCAAAAGCTATTGGACTGTGAGGAGAGGGATTCCAGTGGGGAAGGGATTCCTCGAAAACTGAAAAGTGGTATGATAAGTCCTTGCCCTGACCCTTTTCAGTCTCTATATAATGGGCTACTTAATTTCCTAAACTCTGCAAAGGATTTAGATGCACTTAAGCTGGCAGCTCACAATATCCCATGGGCATATAGGGGGTTTTAAATAATTGTGATGCCTTCTGTAAATATAGGGGGCTAGAGATTAATTTACAAAAACCTAATATATGGTATTTAACTCAGCCAAAAGTACTCAGTCAAACCCATGTTTGGATGATAAATCCCTAGAGATGGTATCCACCTTTGATTATCTCTGCATAACTATTACTGAAAACATGGATTGGGGAGCCCAAATGAATAACACATGTCTGAAATTAGTGAAAACAACAGGGGGTTTATCAAAGGAGTTTCGAAACTCCAGCCACAAACCGGTTGGCTCAGCAGTCAAGATATACAGTCAAAGGTCCATATGGAGCGGAAATATGGGATCACAAACGCACCGATAGACTGACCCAAACAGAACATGATTTCATTAGACAATTGTTTGGTCTTCCCCTCAGCACCCCAATCATTCCAATATGATTAGACTTGGGGGTTAGGTCGATTGCAGATAACATTTCTCTGAGACCCCTTCTATTCTGGAGGTGCCTATGGGCCACTCCAGAATTGCTTGAGGTCAGGGGAGAACTAAGAGAGGTGATGAGTCTACCAGGGGCACAGAAACTACCATGGCTCACATACATTAGGAAGACCCTTACATCTGTGGGTCTGGGAAACCTTTGGGACGACACAGAATTGATTTGTCTCACAGTCCCTAGGAAAGAGCTTAAGGGCCATTTCTGGGAGTAAAAACTGTCCCAGCTACTAGAAAATGTGTAGAAGCCTTTGGGTTACTGAAATACTAAACCTGCCTCCCTATAGTTTACTCAGTGGAAAGCTTTTCATTTTCTATGTGGTGCACCTGAAGAGTCTTCGTAAAAACATCCCCCCAATGATGGTGTCTAAATTTTCGTTTATCCTATTTTACTTTTAATTGATGGAATTTTAAATCAATTGTATGTCTGTTTTAGCAGTATTTCAACAATGTATATACTTAAGGTACATATCATTGGTTAATAGGAACATTCCAAAGTAGGACCGTTGCTTAATGATCTTTAATAACGTTTTTTTCCTACTTGATTGAAATAATTTTCTTAATATATGGATTTCTAACTATGAGTAAGGTTTTGCCAACTTTCAATTACATTACGCACAAGCACTTTAATGTTACCTGGTATGCTGCTAACAAAGGTATTTTTGACAGACACAAGCACTTTATATGAACATATGTACAAATATATATGTTTTTGGTTAGTGTGAATTGAACACCATGTATTAGCTATAATGTAATATGATGTACGCACACCTTTTTGCTTTTATTAGTTTTTTATCAAAATGAGATGATGAATTTTGTTTAAAATGCTTTTATGATCACACTGATAGAAATAAAGTTTTTACAAGACAAGGTATGATAAGTGATTATGGGGGAAAGTTGAGGAGATGTAGCTGGAGTGAAGAGAAGGTTGGTGTACTCTGACTTCACATAGATCTAGAGGGACCCAGAAAGATGTGTGTTCTGGTAGTGTGGGGGGAGAAGGATGAGAGACAGGGGGTGTTTATTTGGGAACAGTTTCCCATTCAAATGCACACTTTTTTACACTGATGCTAGTGCCATAACTTTACTAACATTGTGCTTCTTACATGCCCATGGGCACTAAAACACAATCTGTATAGAAGGAAGCAATCACATGGATACGTTAACAAGAGAGCAGCTCAGATACACATCACTTTCATAATTAAGGTTGTATACATGCAGGCTTAATAGCCTGTCTAAGAGGTTAGTAGTCCTCTTTGTGCTTCATGGGTGGAATTTCCTTTTGCCTGGTTCAAGAGACAGATTTGCAGGATTGACACCGGAGAGATGGGAGGTGAAAGGTAGGTCTTCAGCAGTCAGACTCTCTTTTTGTCCAGGACACTTTTGCCATTGCCAACATCAATGCCAAATAGCTTTCTAAAGCTGGTCATACCAAACATTCTTCAAACACCAGACGGGTAAATCTTGATTGGTGATACATTTAGTATAGTCATCGATGATAAAGTGGACAGAACAGCACAAAGGGTTTCTCAAACTGAAATGCTAAATCTGGTGAGGCAGTCTTCGCTCACAGAGATAGGACTGGTTGATAATTGGAGATCTAACTATCCAAATTCTATGGTAAGGACTATACTTATTACTCAGCTTCTGCTATGATGGTGGCTAGATCCTTTTAAGTCAATATCAGGGCAATGCCTATATTGGATCATGCCTCATTAGCCTTAGGACTGTATTTGCAGACCAGTCAAATCAAAATGGGCCAATTGAGACTCATTGGTATTGTTCTGCAAAGAGACACCAACATCACTGAATACTAAAATGCAATAACCTAATACCATCCGGATTCCGGATAACAATTAAAGCCAGTAAGCACAGGTTCTGGTGTTTGAAACCTTGAAATCGGTCATGGTATAAGAAAGCATGAAAAAAAGAACACACCCAGTTACAGACACAAACCACAGTCATAGTATGACTGCCTAACAAACAAACACACATAAACAGCATAATAAGTGAATTGGATGACAGACCTGACAGCACATTTGTAGAATACATTAGTGGAAAACATGACTGCCCTGTAGAACAAGAGCATAAAAAACTATTTTTGAATGTGTGCAGATGTAATATATCCTGCCATCGTAATATATCCTGCCATCATGTCCAATCCTGCAGCAGGCGGTACTCCCAGTGCCGCCTGCCACAGGATTGGACACAGACCCAGTTTCAGTGCCCAAAATTGATTTATTTGTCTGGCAACGTCAAGACGCATTCCGCAGCCTCAGCCACTTGTTGCACAGAACCGTGAGTCAAATTTAAAGTGACATACACTAGTGAATAATACCACGTGACTACCTGATACAATTAAGCTGGAAGACATACTTTCACAGTATCAGCACCACAGCGAATAATAAATGTAAAATACACCTTATAAATATGTTTTTTTTAAAAAAACATTCTCACTTCATGTTCGCTTGCTACATTGGGCAAATATGCAAGATAAATGCTCTTTATAATGATCCACTAAATGCATTTCATGGAGCATGTGCTGTGAGAAGGAAATGATGTTAAATAATATGTCTACCTTCTCAGTGTTTTCTCTCTTCCTACTCAGTTACCACTGGTATCGAATTAATGACTTGTGTCATGTGAAAAGAGACCAAATCTCTCTAACTGTGCTCTACCCATAAAGTGCAGTGTGCAACAGTGTGTTTTAAAATATAAAAATAAATTGATGTTGATAATACTGAAAAAAGTACCAAACCTCACAAGGAACATAGTATAGTGCGAAACAAGACATTGTTATCCACATTACTGATTCAAGATCGCTATTGGGGTACTAAGTAGTTACTCAATCCATAAATAAATAACCGTAAAATACATGATTCTTTGTTAAGCTCCAATTTCATACCAGACTTATATTCAGATAAGAGGCAGAATGTGTTACATCTCCAATGCAAGTGTCAATAAATCAATAAATAAATATATACAATACAATATTAAATATATGGAAACATACATCATAAAATCCATATAAATCTATATAAAAATAGAAATATATATATATATAAATACTCTGTTAAAATGTAATTAAATATGAATTAATCTATATACAAATCTTGCCCTATTGGAAGTAGAGAGGATCCTTCCTAATCTGTGAGTAAAATTGCAGTTCTTTGATAGCATAACCCCTTCCAGAAGTTACCCTAAGGAGAGACGACCCTGGGTATCCGGATTCAGGGAGTATTGGAGTCTAATGAGATTGGAGCTAAATTAGGTTTTTTAAAGAGAAAATTGGCAGCTACCAAAATTACCCCATAGAATTATGTGCATATGGGGTTGAGGAAAAAGACAGCGTAGAGATTTCAAAATGGTGGGACAATATGCTATATGAATACTGTATTAGAAATCCTTAGAGTTACAAGCATGTGTAGAAATCCTCCGTGATATTAAGACCGTTAGGCTGTTTAGTGTCAAGTTGTAAAATGTACCTTGTTTCGAGCCTCCTCAATTTTCTCTCACGGTCACCTCCTCTTCTACTCGGTGGTATTGCATCTATCAAAAAGTAGCAAAGGCTCTTATTGTCTGATTTACGGAAATCTTTAAAATGCCTCGCTACAGGATAGGTGTTGTCTGCGTTTGTTATAGCCCGGAGGTGTTGGAGGATTCTTTTGTGTGCCTGTAATTTCGTGCTACCAATGTAGTGTAAGCAACAAGGGCAGGATAGCATGTATTGAAAGTATTTGGTCTTGCAAGTAATGAGCTCAGTCACCTTATGAAGGCGATCACTAAAGGGAGTTTAAGACGTGGTGGTGTTCACCCCATGCACACATGCTTTGCATATTTTGCAACGTCTAAATCCCTTATGAGTTGCAGCCAAAGAGTTTTCTCAATAATTTCTGGATTGGTGGCTACCAGGCTGTCTCACATGGATGGTGCACGGCTATAAGTAATGAACACCCTCTGCGTAGCCAGTGAATGTGTGTTTATCTGAAAATTAAATATGTTTTACACATGTACATCTCAAGGTCAATTGAAGAATAAATGGGTATATAAGTGTCTAAACTGATGATTTTGTTTTGTAAATTGATTGTATAACTGACTGAATAAGTGTATCTTAGTGAATATATGGGTCAATGAGTAATGTTTAAATATGTAAATATCTGTATCAGTCTCTCACTTTGTGTATAAGTGGCTGCATAGGTTGGTGAGTAGCTACAGTAGTGTCTATTTGGGTTATTATTTGGTTTTTCGAGTATCAGTATGTGTGTCTTAGCGTCTATATGGTAAGGTGGGGGTATTACTTAGTGCATAGATGCATGAATGAGTGACTCACTGTTTGTATGTGTTGAACACAGCATGTATGCAGGACTATATGGGTAGATGAGTGTGTGTATGGGTGTGTTAGTGAGTGGATGACTGTCTCAATAGTGTATTTATGAGTAACTAAATATATTTTAAAGTAGTATATGTGAGTATTGGTGTATGTGAGAGTGAGAGATTGGAAGAGGTTAGGTTTTTTTTTTTTTTTAAAACACGAGTCCCGGGGGTGGCGGTCCCCGGGATTGGGGGGTCCTTTGAGAGGGTCCTTTGAGCCCCTCCACCCATTTATTTTACAAGCCCCGGGGGTGGCAGTCCCCTGGGCTGGGGGGCTGTGAGCCCCCCACAAATATCAGTGATGTCACTGACCATGTCATGAGTGATGTAATATGTGACGTCATCAGAAGTGCATTGCACGCGCAAGTTATAGTGAGTCCAACTAACTATAACGTGGGAATTTCAATGGTTTTATGCGAGTAAAATTTCCAGATAACTATAACTGATGTGAAACCTATGGTTTTTTCATTGAATTTAATAGGTTTTTTAAATGCTAATTCCTAACTATAACTGGTGTGAAACCTATGGTTTTTTCAGTGAATTTCAATGGTTTTTTAATAGCAAATCTCTATAGGTATGAAAAGTAATATTTTTTATAACAAATTTTATATTGTATAATTATGTAATAATATTTTTTATATTTTGACTTTTTTTTTTGCCCCAGAGCGCTCCCGGGGCGCGTACCGGGGAGCGCCACGGTCAGCGCAATTTTGCAGCGCGGCCCGGGGCGCGTACCGGGGAGCGTCCCGTTAGCGCTATTGCCGCGAACGTAAACAACATCGGGACGTTTTGCGCAGTCGCGTGATGCGTCATATGACGAACTGCGTAAGCGCACCTGGAAGCACGCGATCGCATTCGATCGTGCAACGTCTCGACGCGCTTATGCAGCGCTCCCCTGGGCGCGCCCCGGGGCGCGTAGCGTAAGGGTGTCAGGTCATGTGATCTGAAAATAACACTTTTTATTGGTGCAGATCAGTTTTGGTTTCCAAATGATGAAAGCCTGGGTCATGTGACTTGAAAATAACACTTTTCATTGGTCCAGAACAGTTTTGTTTTCCAAATGATGAAAGCCCCCACCTTTTTTCCTTATTCTGACTTTGTCTTTTGACTGAGGAAGACCTTTTTGGAGTTCTATCTCTACTCTTTACTAGTTTGAAATGGCTACATTAGTAGCAGCAGCTGGAGGATCTGCCCCACCACCACCACCATCTAAAAGACCACCAGAAGATTACATTGATGGTGAAGAGGATGAGGAGGAGAATGATGAAGAGGAGGAACAGAGAAGGGAATTCCTGCCTGAAAATAAACAGCCCTACCAACCAAAAGAACACTTTATTTGGGAGTTCTACAAAATCCCAAGGGGTTTTAAAAAAGTCAACGCTGCAAAGGTGACTTGTTTAATTTGTTATGCTGAGTTGTCCAGGGGGAACCCTAACAAAAAGTATTCCTTCGGGATTAATACAATGATTCGCCACATGATGCGTTTGCATCCAAACAATTATTCTAATGCAGAGTTAAGGGACCTCTGGAGTAAGCTACCCCCATCAACGTCTAGACCCTCAACATCAAAACAACCCACTCCATCGGGTCCGGGGGCAAGAGACACATTGGCTACTATTCAACCTAAGTTTGCTGATTACAAAATCGTGTGCAAATATTGTAACAAGACACTTTGGTATGGTGAGCAAAGTATCGAACTTATCATGGTTGCTGGTGATAACCGTAAGTGTCCAAGAAAACCCTAAATGTTCCTGATTTTTTTTTTGCTCCAGTTGAGCCATTTACATTTCCCTGTTTTTTGTTTCTCCCCATAAAAAATAAAAAAAAATATAAAAGTGTTCTGAAAAGCCAAAAAAAGTAAAAAATGTTCCAAAAAACAATAAAAAAATATAAAACAACAAAAAGAATAAAAAAACAGTTCTTTTTAAAACTACCTCCAATTTATAAAAAAAATGCTACATTTTTTGAAAACTGTAATTCTTTTTTCCCTATGGTACGCTCCCCCCGCGCAAATCGAAAACATTTTTTTTTTTTTTGCCCCGCAGGGCCCTTTTATGGCCCCCACATCAAACCTATGGGGTCAGGGGGGGTCTACTCTGCCCCTTTATGGTCATTTCCCCCTTTGTTTTTGCCACCTCTTGTGTCTCGATTTTACCGAGACACAAGATGGCGGCCGCTCCGGACTGTTTGGAATGTTTACAGACACCCGAGAGACAATCAGCTTTCCGTGCGCAAGTCACGTAGCGCGCCCGGTGTGCTCCCCGGTGCGCGTACCGGGACGCGCTTATAGATATATATATATTTTTTTGAACCTAAATTACTCAAAATCCACTGTAGCACACATCTTGAGTCATAGCAAAGGCACATCGGGCTACCAGTCCCTACAATTTTGCCAAGTTTGGTGAAAATCAATTCAGCCGTTCGGGCTAAAAGTGAGGCCAACCGCCCTATGGAAATTAATATGGGGAAAACACGTTTTGGGACCCCCCTTTTATCTCGGCCCCCGCTTGACGAATCCCCCCACATTTTCAGGGAAGGAGCCACGAACTTTAAGAAATTCGCAAAGATTCGCCCACCGGCGCTAAAGTTATTCCCAATAGAATGTTGCGGATTTCCTATGGAAACTGGAACTATGGAACTATAACTACCTACTGATGACCGCCAATAGGTAATATATATATATATATATTACCTACTGGCGGTCGCCAGTAGGTATATATAGTTAGGATTTTTTTGAATAGGGATTTCTGAAAATTCTATGTTGAATAATGGCTGAAATTTTCAGGAAAATTGCACATTTTGTTTCTGAGCGTCCCCTGAAAGTTTGGGGGGGGTTTCACCAGCAACACACATCAAGTTTAAAATACGCCAGACGCGTTTCGAGAATGAAAGTCTCTTCATCAGTGGCGTTCGTGCTCTGAGGGAAATGCAAGCGTCTTTCTCTGCTACCTCGATCTTATCACACCTGCTTCAGTGGGCGCGGCCATATCCATGGCCTTCTGGGATGTGTGTTGCTGGTGAGGGCGCCTGACAGCAAGCTGCCGGATTGAAATAAATGAGCTTCAATTTACCTCCGTGTGGCTCCAGTCAATTGGGTTCCTGTTTGTTGGTATTTAGACGGCCTTCCCGGTCGTGACTCGGAGCCCACTGCAATGCAGGTCCTTCAAGGTGTCATGAGGATGTTTTGAACTATGGAACGGAGCAAGCTGACACCTTGCAGGGTGATGTCAGTTTGGAAGCGGTCTGGCAGCTACAAAGCGGGGCAGGAGCCCGCTAGCAGGACATACCGACCCACTGTGGATTAATTTAGTGTAATTTTGGGGAAACACAAGCGCACCTACAGGGAAGATTATGCGGACTTCACATCCCAGAAGGCCATGGATATGGCCGCGCCCACTGAAGCAGGTGTGATAAGATCGAGGTAGCAGAGAAAGACGCTTGCATTTCCCTCAGAGCACGAACGCCACTGATGAAGAGACTTTCATTCTCGAAACGCGTCTGGCATATTTTAAACTTGATGTGTGTTGCTGGTGAGGGCGCCTGACAGCAAGCTGCCGGATTGAAATAAATGAGCTTCAATTTACCTCCGTGTGGCTCCAGTCAATTGGGTTCCTGTTTGTTGGTATTTAGACGGCCTTCCCGGTCGTGACTCGGAGCCCACTGCAATGCAGGTCCTTCAAGGTGTCATGAGGATGTTTTGAACTATGGAACGGAGCAAGCTGACACCTTGCAGGGTGATGTCAGTTTGGAAGCGGTCTGGCAGCTACAAAGCGGGGCAGGAGCCCGCTAGCAGGACATACCGACCCACTGTGGATTAATTTAGTGTAATTTTGGGGAAACACAAGCGCACCTACGGGGAAGATTATGCGGACTTCACATCCCAGAAGGCCATGGATATGGCCGCGCCCACTGAAGCAGGTGTGATAAGATCGAGGTAGCAGAGAAAGACGCTTGCATTTCCCTCAGAGCACGAACGCCACTGATGAAGAGACTTTCATTCTCGAAACGCGTCTGGCGTATTTTAAACTTGATGTGTGTTGCTGGTGAGGGCGCCTGACAGCAAGCTGCCGGATTGAAATAAATGAGCTTCAATTTACCTCCGTGTGGCTCCAGTCAATTGGGTTCCTGTTTGTTGGTATTTAGACGGCCTTCCCGGTCGTGACTCGGAGCCCACTGCAATGCAGGTCCTTCAAGGTGTCATGAGGATGTTTTGAACTATGGAACGGAGCAAGCTGACACCTTGCAGGGTGATGTCAGTTTGGAAGCGGTCTGGCAGCTACAAAGCGGGGCAGGAGCCCGCTAGCAGGACATACCGACCCACTGTGGATTAATTTAGTGTAATTTTGGGGAAACACAAGCGCACCTACGGGGAAGATTATGCGGACTTCACATCCCAGAAGGCCATGGATATGGCCGCGCCCACTGAAGCAGGTGTGATAAGATCGAGGTAGCAGAGAAAGACGCTTGCATTTCCCTCAGAGCACGAACGCCACTGATGAAGAGACTTTCATTCTCGAAACGCGTCTGGCGTATTTTAAACTTGATGTGTGTTGCTGGTGAGGGCGCCTGACAGCAAGCTGCCGGATTGAAATAAATGAGCTTCAATTTACCTCTGTGTGGCTCCAGTCAATTGGGTTCCTGTTTGTTGGTATTTAGACGGCCTTCCCGATCGTGACTCGGAGCCCACTGCAATGCAGGTCCTTCAAGGTGTCATGAGGATGTTTTGAACTATGGAACGGAGCAAGCTGACACCTTGCAGGGTGATGTCAGTTTGGAAGCGGTCTGGCAGCTACAAAGCGGGGCAGGAGCCTGCTAGCAGGACATACCAACCCACTGTGGATTAATTTAGTGTAATTTTGGGGAAACACAAGCGCACCTACGGGGAAGATTATGCGGACTTCACATCCCAGAAGGCCATGGATATGGCCGCGCCCACTGAAGCAGGTGTGATAAGATCGAGGTAGCAGAGAAAGACGCTTGCATTTCCCTCAGAGCACGAACGCCACTGATGAAGAGACTTTCATTCTCGAAACGCGTCTGGCGTATTTTAAACTTGATGTGTGTTGCTGGTGAGGGCGCCTGACAGCAAGCTGCCGGATTGAAATAAATGAGCTTCAATTTACCTCCGTGTGGCTCCAGTCAATTGGGTTCCTGTTTGTTGGTATATATATATATATATATATATATTACCTACTGGCGGTCGCCAGTAGGTATACATAGTTAGGATTTTTTCTCTATGGGATTTTTGAAAATTCTATGTCTAATAACTTTGGCGTTTGTGGACGGAATTGGCTGAAATTTTCAGGAAAATGGAACATTTTGTTTCTGAGCAGCCCCTGACAATTTGGGGGGGTTTCATCAAGGGGGGCCGAGAAAAAAAGGGGGTCCCAAAACGCGTTTTTCCCATGTTAATTTCCATAGGGCGGTTGGCCTCACTTTTAGCTCGAACGGCTGAATGGATTTGCACGAAACTTGGCAAAATTGTAGGGACTGTTAGTCCGATGTGCCTTTGCTAGGTGTCAATTTATGTGCTCCAGTGGATTTTGAGTAATTTAGGTTCAAAAAAAGATATATATCTGGGCGGAGCCTAACCACACATCTGATCTGATTGGCTGTCAGCACTTCATCCAAGAAGTGTTGGCAGCCATCTTGGGACCAATATACATGATAGCACCTCATTAAAAAGCATTGTAGTTAATAGAGGGTTTTAGGACTTTAGTTACATTATAAATCATTTGTTGATTGTACCATACTCGTTTTAGGAATTGTGGTGGGTTCTAAGGTGATTTTACCATGTGAAAAAACCTTCTGCTGTGATATCATGAATATTGTTTGAAAGAAAACTAATATTTCATGATTTTCCCACAGTGGTTTGGAAGGGGATCTATAAGCTAAACTGAAAGCATATTTTCTGTAAATTCACATTATCTTTCTCAGTCATGTGAAAATGAAGTCTGACATTCTCAGTAAAACATGTACATCCAACAAGGACAGAGACTGTCAGTTGATTCCTTTGTGCTCTACTGCAGCCTCCTAAAGTGTTCTAAAGAACAACTAGAGCGCTAACAGTCCTACGTATTACAAAGGTATAGCACACCTGGAGCCATCGTGATGGGAATAAAGTGGTAACTCTTAAAACATTTAATTTAAAAAGGAACAAAATGAGGGGGTATATTATGCAATAGAAGGTATTATTAGTGCTGCAGAAAGAAAAATTAGGGCACATTTTGAGTGACTTTTCAAATCCTCTTCTATTTCATTAAAAAATTCTGACATGCAGTCTCCCAAAATGGCCACCAGAGACAAAAGAGCCCAAATGTAGCCCACATATCACCCAGATGTACCCAAGTATAGCCCAATGACAGAATGTCCCAGAGTGTTCTAAAGAACAACTAGAGCGCTAACAGTCCTACTTATTACAAAGGTATGGCACACCTGAAGCCATCTTGATTGGAATAAAGTGGTAACTCTTAAAACATTTAATTTAAAAAGGAACAACATGAGGGGGTATAATTTGCCATATGAATTATGATTAGTGCTGCAGAAAGAAAAATTAGGGCACATTTTGAGTGACTTCTCAAACCCTCTTCAATTTCATTAAAAAATTCTGACATACAGTCTCCCAAGATGGCCACCAGAGACAAAAGAGCCTAAATGTAGCCCAAATATCACCCAGATGTACCCCAAGTATAGCCCAATGACAGAATGTCCCAGAGTGTTCTAAAGAACAACTAGAGCGCTAACAGTCTTACTTATGACAAAAGTATGGCACACCAGAAGCCATCTTGATTGGAATGAAGTGGTAAGTCTGAAAACACTCAATTTAAAAAGGAACAACATGAGGGGGTTAATTTTGCCATAGAAAGTATGATTAGTGCTTCAGAAAGAAAAATTAGGGATCATTTTGAGTGACTTCTCAAATCCTCTTCTATTTCATTAAAAAAAATTCTGACATGCAGACTGAAACATGCATTTTGAATACCAGCAGCAGACGTCCCTGGTGAGCAGTAGCTTTACTACAGTGATCTAATGTGCAACTAGAGTGCTAACATTCAGAATTTATGGCAAATGTGTGACACATCTGAATGCCTTCTTGATGGAACCAAAGTAAACAAGCATTGAAAATGCAATAGATCTCGCCCTCGTTTAAGTTAAAGCCATTCTGTTTGTAATGAGGTGGCTTTTTAGCTTTGCTTTTATTAGTGTTTTTTCAACTTTCATGTAAATAACATGCATCTGTATGCATATAAGTATATGTATGCATGCATTTATGTTTGTATTTATATAGATATACAGATGATATATGTTTATATATGTATGTATATATATATATTCACTGAAAAAACCATAGGTTATAGACCATATATAGTTAGGAATTAGCATTTACAAAACCTTGAAAATTCACTGAAAAAACCATAGGTTATAGACCATATATAGTTAGGAATTAGCATTTACAAAACTTTGAAAATTCACTGAAAAAACCATAGGTTATAGACCATATATAGTTAGGAATTTGCATTTACAAAACCTTATTTTACTCACACAAAACCATTGAAATTCCATATATAGTTAGTTGCACTAACTATATATCGCGCACCCGCAATCCACTGCTGATGATGTCACATATTACATCATTCATGACATGGTCAGTGACATCACTGATGACATCACTGATGACATCTCAAATGACATCACTGATGACATCACTGATGACAACATCCAGTGACTGTATGTTTCTGTAAAGTTAAAATATGTCTTACATATTGAAAAATGAGTGGATGTATAAGTGTCTGGATGAAGGATTTAGTAGGTGCATGACTGACTGTATGAGTGAGTGATTAAATGTGTCTCACTGAGTGCATGGGTTAGTGACTAAACTGTCTTAATTTGTGCATCATTATGTCTGTTGTTCTGTAAACTGTTGCATGTGTTGATAAGTAGCTATATGAGTAACTATATGGGTTATTGATTGGTTGCCCAAGTATTTGTATGGGAGACTGAGTGTGTGTGTGGGTGGCTGGGAGGTGTATGACTCTGTGCATAGATGTGTGAGCAGTTGATTCACTAGATGTATGGTTTCAAAAGTGCATGTGGAAACAGCTGCATGGGCGGTTGACTGTGTGCATGAGTGTATTGGTGAGTGAATGGATATCTCAGTGCTACATGTCAAAGTAAGTACATATGTAAAGCACAGTACATGTGAGAGTTGACATATATAAATAACTGTGCATAAGAGCCAGTGAATGTGTGAGTGGCTGTATGGATCATTGTGAACTTGTATCAGGGATTGTATAAGAGAGTAAATATGTGTTAGTATATGTTTGAATAAGTAAAGTTTGTATAACTGTATAGTTGAGGAAATGGAGGTGTGATTGATTCTTTGCATGACTGACTAGGTGTGTGAGTAACTCCATGGATGAGTGACAGTCTGTGAGTGTCTTTTTACACTGATTGTATCTAAGGTTATATTAGAGTCTGAAGAGGTTCATCGAATTATCACATGAATGATATCATCAGTGATGTGATCAGTAATGTCAAATGAGATGTCATCAGTGATGTCATCAGTGATGTCATTTGAGATGTCATCAGTGATGTCATTTGAGATGTCATCAGTGATGTCATCAGTGATGTCACTGACCATGTCATGAATGATGTAATATGTGACATCATCAGCAGTGGATTGCGGGTGCGCGATATATAGTTAGTGCAACTATTTATATATGGAATTTCAATGATTTTGTGTGAGTAAAATAAGGTTTTGTAAATGCGAATTCCTAACTATATATGGTCTATAACCTATGTTTTTTTCAGTGAATATATATATATATATATATATATATATATATATATATATATATATATATATATATATATATATATTACCTACTGGCGGTCGGCAGTAGATATATATAGTTACGATTTTTTTTCAATAGGGATTTCTGAAAATTCTATGTTGAATAACTTTGGCGTTGATGGACGGAATTGGCTGAAATTTTCAGGAAAATGGCACATTTTGTTTCTAAGCGTCCCCTGAAAGTTTGGGGGGGTTTCGTTAAGCGGGGGCAGAGAAAAAAGGGGGGTCCCAAAACATGTTTTTAACATTGAGTTTTCCATTGGGCAGTTGGACTCACTTTTAGCTCGAACGGCTGAATGGATTTCTATGAAACTTGGCAAAATTGTAGAGACTGTTTGCCCGATGTGCCTTTGCTAGGTCTCAAGATATGTGCTCCAGTGGATTTTGAGAAATGAACGTTCAAAAAAATATATATATCTGTGACAGCGTCCCGGTTAGCGCCCCGGTTCGCGTACCAGACGCGTAACGGAACTTCGCGAGGAGAAGCGGATTGGCTCTCCGGTGACTGTCAACATTCTAAACAGTCCGGAGCGCCACCATCTTGTCTCTCGGTAGGATCGAGAGACAAAAGGTGGAAATAAACGAAGGGGGAAATGAATGAAAGGGGGCAAGGTAGACCCCTCCTGACCCCCTAGGATTGATGTGGGGGCTATTAAATGCCCCGCGGGGCAAAAAAATAAAATAATTTTTTTTTCGATTTTTCGCGGTGAAAGCGCTACCCGGTACGCGAACCGGGTAGCTCACCGGGTCCGTAACGGGAGTCCGCCATCTTGTGTTTCGGACTAATTTAGTCACAAGATGGAGGATAAACAATGTTGAGAATGGGTATAAGGGGGCACGGGAGACATATCCTGACACCCTAGGTTTTCTGAGGGTGGCTGAGGAGGCCCATATATGTAAAAAAAAAACCCTTTTTTTTTTCAAATTTTCGCACGGTTAGCGCCCGGTCCGCGCAACGGGTAGCGTTCCGGAAAGCTTAACAAGGGGAAAACCAAGGGAAATAGTAAAATAATATTTTAGAGTGCTTTGAGGTAGGGTAGCTCTGAATAGAGCTGTTGTGTTGTGTGGGTGATGTAAGTACCAACATGTAGGTACCAATGAAGAGTCTAAAATTCAATGTACACCGTCTCCTCTGTAGATATTTTGTATGTTCTAATATGGGTTATTTAACCCTTTCGATGCTGATGACGAGCTCAGCTCGTCATGATGCACAGTTGAGCTGTGCTGATGACGAGCTGAGCTCGTCATGAATACAGCATAAGAGCAATTTCCAGCACAGGGGGGGAAAACACCTAGCAGCCAAGGTGTTAAATGTAAATGTGTGGAAAAGCACTTCATGCTTTAAAGCAATTGTATTTTTGAACTGATTGTTCTTTCCTCTTAGTCCTCCTCTTTGTTTTTTTTCCCCCACACTCTTCTTCAGCATGATACTTGATAAATTTGTTCCCTCAAAAAATTTATATACATAAAAAAATTATATTAAATACATATAAAATATATTTTTTCTTTAAAAGAAGAATACATCTTACAGCTTTTGATATTTGCTATTAAAAAACCATTGAAATTCACAAAAAAACCATAGGTTATAGACCATATATAGTTAGGAATTAGCATTTACAAAACCTTGAAAATTCACTGAAAAAACCATAGGTTATAGACCATATATAGTTAGGAATTAGCATTTACAAAACCTTATTTTACTCACACAAAACCATTGAAATTCGCATATATAGTTAGTTGCACTAACTATATATCGCGCACCCGCAATCCACTGCTGATCATGTCACATATTACATCATTCATGACATGGTCAGTGACATCACTTATGACATCTCAAATGACATCACTGATGACAACATCCAGTGACTGTATGTTTCTGTAAAGTTAAAATATGTCTTACATATTGAAGAATGAGTGGATGTATAAGTGTCTGGATGAATGATTTAGTAGGTGCATGACTGACTGTATGAGTGAGTGATTAAATGTGTCTCACTGAGTGCATGGGTTAGTGACTAAACTGTCTTAATTTGTGCATCATTATGTCTGTTGTTCTGTAAACTGCTGCATGTGTTGATCAGTAGCTATATGAGTAACTATATGGGTTATTGATTGATTGCCCAAGTATTTGTATGGGAGACTGAGTGTGTGTGTGGGTGGCTGGGAGGTGTATGACTGTGCATAGATGTGTGAGCAGTTGATTCACTAGATGTATGGGTTCAAAAGTGCATGTGGAAACAGCTGTATGGGCGGTTGACTGTGTGCATGAGTGTATTGGTGAGTGTATGGATATCTCAGTGCTACATGTCAAAGTAAGTACATATGTAAAACATAGTACATGTGAGAGTTGACATATATAAATAACTGTGCATAAGAGCCAGTGAATGTGTGAGTGGCTGTATGGATCATTGTGAACTTGTATCAGGGATTGTATAAGAGAGTAAATATGTGTTAGTATATGTTTGAATAAGTAAGGTGTGTATAACTGTATAGTTGAGGAAATGGAGGTGTGATTGATTCTTTGCATGACTGACTAGGTGTGTGAGTAACTCCATGGATGAGTGACAGTCTGTGAGTGTCTGTTTACACTGAGTGTATCTAAGGTTATATTAGAGTCTGAAGAGGTTCATCGTATAATCACATGAATGATGTCATCAGTGATGTAATCAGTAATGTCAAATGAGATGCCATCAGTGATGTCATCAGTGATGTCATTTGAGATGTCATCAGTGATGTCATCAGTGATGTCATTTGAGATGTCATTGGTGATGTATTCAGTGATGTCATTTGAGATGTCATCAGTGATGTCATCAGTGATGTCATTTGAGATGTCATCAGTGATGTCACTGACCATGTCATGAATGATGTAATATGTGACATAATCAGCAGTAGATTGCGGGTGCGCGATATATAGTTAGTGCAACTAACTATATATGCGAATTTCAATGGTTTTGTGTGAGTAAAATAAGGTTTTGTAAATGCTAATTCCTAACTATATATGGTCTATAACCTATGGTTTTTTCAGTGAATATATATATATATATAACTATATATGCGAATTTCAATGGTTTTGTGTGAGTAAAATAAGGTTTTGTAAATGCTAATTCCTAACTATATATGGTCTATAACCTATGGTTTTTTCAGTGATATATAAAAAAAAGGTGGGAAAGTAATTTACAGAAAAACTACTACAGACACTTTTATCAAATATAGAATAGGGCCTACTACATAGCAATCCCTACCATTTACCCAAATTTGATGGAATTCCATTGAGAAAATTATGCTGTAAGCCTGACTAAATATCCTGAGGTAAATTACCTAACAAAAACACTTATGAAGTGTTAGAATTGACAACAAATCAAAATGCTACTTTCAATATCTTCTATTATTTCATGACATTTGATTGGTTATGTACCTGAATATATATAAAGAAAGAGAGAGAAACACAGCCATTTTGACTACTACTTCCTGAAGTACATATCAAGTGCATTTCAACTGAGAACGTAAACTTATTTTTGATTGGTAAGATGATATTTTAAAAACTGAAGTATGTTCAGCACTTTAAGTTAATTAGGAAAACATTTTCTGATAGTTATATACTATACCTCTGTAATAGTTATAAAATAAGATAGACTTCTCTGTTTTAGTTATGGATGGACTTAGGCTGGTCTTGTATAATTAAGAATTAACTTAGGCTTCATCACATACATTTTTTTATATTTCTACTTCCAGTCTGATACCATACACTGCCCAAAGATAAAATCACTGTTTAAAAAAACAAACTACCTGTCTGTACTTAAACCAAACAGTGCCCTACCTGTACTGATATATTTTTTTAAAGTTCGTTTTACAGCACAAAAATGGAAGGAGAGAACAAAACTAACTTGGAAATTGTTGCAGGAAGCAAAACAGATACAGAAATTGACTGTGAATTCTATGATGATTCACAGGACTTTGAACTTCTGCAATGTGTGGAAGCAGTAGATTTCCTACTTGAAAATGAAAAAAAAACTGACAATGAATTATTAGAAGTTCTTTTTAATTTTGAAAAAGAATCAGAAAAATAAATTTGCATTTAATAATTCAAAAATTGTTTGAGACATTATTCATTTTTATATGTATTTTGTAAAGTAGTAGCAAATTGATTATAATGTAAAATCAGACTTTAAATATACTGTGAAACTTTTTTGAGTTACATAGTAACTTTGCTCATATTGACTTCCTTTCTTCCACTATATTATCTCCAAAGTGTATTTAACATCTCTTTATCATCTCCTGCCTCCATGGTGTTTCTGCTTTCCTGACAGGTATGAATTCCATATACCACAATAACTTCAGAAACGACATGCAACATATTTACAAAGAAAACGGTGTATTTTTATTTTTAGACTCTGCATTGGTACCTACATCTTGGTACTTAAATAAAAAAAAAAAAAGAACAATCAATAAACATACAATATTTGAACATTCTTTCATCCCATTTTCCCAATATTACGCTTCCCGGACCGCTTCCCGGTGCGCGTACCGAGCGCTCCCCCCGAAAAAAAATGATAATATATATTTATTTTTTTTGACCCGCGGGACACTTTTAAAGCCCCCTCATCAAACCTAGGGGGTCAGGGAGGATGTACTCTGCCCCCTTATGCTCATTTCCCACTTTTTTTTTTCTACCTTTTGTGTCTCGATCCTACCGAGACACAAGATGGCGGCCGCTCCGGACTGTTTAGAATGTTGACAGTCACCGGGGAGCCAATCCACTTCTCCTCGCGAAGTTCCGATACGCGTCAGGTACGCGAACGGGGGCGCTAACCGGAGCGCTGTCACAGATATATCTGTTTTTTAAAACAATAATTTCTCAAAATCCAGTGGAGCACATATATTGAGACATAGCAAAGGCACGTCGGGCAAACCATATCTACAATTTTGCCAAGTTTTGCGTAAATCCATTCAGCCGTTCGAGCTAAAAGCGAGTCCAACCGCCCTATGGAAAACTCAAAGTTAAAAACACGTTTTGGGACCCCCCTTTTTTCTCGGCCCCCACTTCACGAAACCCCCCAAACTTTCAGAGAACGCTCAGAAACAAAATGTGCCATTTTCCTGAAAATTTCAGCCAATTTCGTCCACAAACGCCAAAGTTATTCCACATAGAATTTTCAGGAATCCCATAGGAAAAAAATCCTAAATATATATACCTACTGCCGACTGCCAGTAGGTAATTTATATATATATATATATATATATATATATATATATATATATATATATATATATATATATATATATTTTTATATATTACCTACTGGCGGTCGCCAGTAGGTATATATAGTTAGGATTTTTTCTCTATGGGATTTTTGAAAATTCTAAGTCTAATAACTTTAACGTTTGTGGACAGAATTGGCTGAAATTTTCAGGAAAATGGCACATTTTGTTTCTGAGCAGCCCCTGAAAATTTGGGGGTGTTTCGTCAAGGGGGGGCCGAGAAAAAAGGGGGGTCCCAAAACTCGTTTTTCCCATGTTAATTTCCATAGGGCGGTTGGCCTCACTTTTAGCTCGAACGGCTGAATGGATTTCCACAAAACTTGGCAACATTGTAGGGACTGGTAGCCCGATGTGCCTTTGCTAAGTCTCAAGATATATGCTCCAGTGGTTTTTACAAAAATTAACTTTTAAAAATATATATTGGGCTATATATATGTTAGAGCCCAAATGTAGCCCAATGTAGCCCAAGGTAGCCCAATGTAGCCCAAAGATGGCCACCAGAGACAAAAAAAACCAAATGTAGCCCAAATATCAGCCAGATGTAGCCCAACTATAGCCCAGTGACAGAATGTCCCAGAGTGTTCTAAAGAACAACTAGAGCGCTAACAGTCTTACTTATGACAAAAGTCTGGCACACCTGAAGTCATCTTGATTGGAATAAAGTGTTAAAACTTAAAACATTTAATTTGCAAAGGAACAAAATGAGGGGTTTCATTTTGCCATAGAAATGTTAAATATATATATATATATATATATATATTCACTGAAAAAACCATAGGTTATAGACCATATATAGTTAGGGATTAGCATTTACAAAACCTTATTTTACTTGCACAAAACCATTGAAATTCCATATATAGTTAGTTGCACTAACTATATATCGCGCACCCGCAATCCACTGCTAATGATGTCACATATTACATCATTCATGACATGGTCAGTGACATCACTGATGACATCACTGATGACATCTCAAATGACATCACTGATGACATCACTGATGACATCTCAAATGACATCACTGATGACATCACTGATGACAACACCCAGTGACTGTATGTTTCTGTAAAGTTAAAATATGTCTTACATATTGAAAAATGAGTGGATGTATAAGTGTCTGGATGAAGGATTTAGTAGGTGCATGACTGACTGTATGAGAGAATGATTAAATGTGTCTCACTGAGTGCATGGGTTAGTGACTAAACTGTCTTAATTTGTGCATCATTATACATAATCGGCTCCCGCACCGCTACTTAGCGGGTCTGGGTTCTGTGGGCTCCTCTTCATTTCTTTGGCGCCATCTTGGGTGAGGACGCGCCGTCCTAGAGGCGCAGGACCGAGCGCTCTAGACCTGCGGCCCTCCTACGCCCGCCCTACTTAAGCTCTGCCGCAGCGCGCAGCGGTGACGCGCAGCGGGTCGCGCCTTCCCTGCGCCTGAGTCGAGCCAGAGTCCTGCCCGTCTGCGCCCGTCAGCGCTGAGGAGGCGCCAGGGCAGGGCTCTGTCTCTTGGCTGGTAAGTTTCCTCTGGTCTTCTATTCCCATGTATTCTAAGTCTGACCTACTCCGTCTTCGTCCTTCGTCAGGGCCTTGCCCTGCTCACTCTCTCCATCCTTTGTGTGGCCCCTTTAGATGCCCTGACTGCGCCTATGCGCTCCCTACCCCCACCCCGATCGCTACCCACTGCCCTACTCCTCGTTTGTCACCTAAACCTACAACTTTCAAGATATACCATCTCAATGTTCGCTCTTTGGTAAAACACCATCTTGAGGTTCACGATCTCCTTGATGAAGCCCCTGACATTCTTTTTATGTCGGAAACCTGGCTTCATAATGATGCCTCTGCTGCTATCAACTTGGCTCTTCCCCCTGAGTATACCATCTATACTCTTAACCGTGACTCCAGAGGGGGCGGCATTGCTGCCGCTATTAAAACTAGGTATCCCTGTACATGGAAACCTATGGATATTGTGGGTTGCGAAAGTGCCTACTTCTCTGTCTCCGTTAACTCGCATTTTTCTTTTTCAGGCTTACTTATCTACCGACCCCCGGGCCCTGATGCGGCTTTCAGGGCTGCTCTCCCTGAGGCTGTTAGTTCTCTGGCCCTAACGACGGCCAATTTTAACATACTTGGGGATCTTAATCTCCACTTTGATTCCCCTTGTCCTTCGGCGGCCAGTAGCACTTGTGCTGATCTGGAGGCTCTCCAACTTTCACAATTAGTTCTTCATGATACACACATTGGTGGTCATACCCTTGACCCTTTTTTTACTTCCCTTACATCGGTCAAAGTCCTGCCTCCTAGACCTATGGCTTGGACTGACCACCACCTAATTGAATGCCATCTCTCACTTGAAGACCCTCCTATAGCTGCCCCCAGTCCTACTATTTCCAGGCGCCCTTGGAAAAAGTTGAAGCTCAATGATTTCCATCTGCTTTTAGCTGAAGCTCCCCTGGCTCCTTTCACAGATGTGGAGTCCGGCTATAATCTATTCTGCCGCTGGCTCACTAATGCGCTGGACAAGCTTATTCCTTATGCCTTGACTAAACAACAGCGCAGCCATCCCAGTCCTTGGTATGATGATGCTCTTCGACTTTTAAAAAAATCTTGTAAACAAGCCGAACGAGCCTGGCGCAAGTCTTACGACCCGGCTAGGAAAGCTTTGTACCTCGCCACTATCAAGACCTATCATCGAGCCATCTGCAGGGCCAGGGCCGCCTACTTCTCACGTGAATTCAGTGCTAGTTCCAACCCTAGCAAACTTATTTTTAAAGCACTGAAAGATCTTACTGCTTGTAGAGCCTCTAACACTGAGATTTGCTCTGCCTCCCACTGTGAGGATTTGGCCGCTTTTTTTATCAATAAAGTGGAAGGAATTTATCGAGCTTTTCCCAGTTCTACAGGCCCCCGGCAGGTCATCACAGCCACTCCTAAAACTACTCTCTCGCTATCTTATCTTCCGGAGCTTTCTACGGAGGAGTTCGACAAACTCGTGATTAGGGTGAAATCGGGTTCCCCGAAAGATCCCTTGCGGCCCTCTCAATTTAGAGAATCCTCCGCCTGCCTTCCTCCGCTCTGTAAACTCATCAATCTATCATTGTCTTCGGGCTCTGTACCAGCTGCCTGGAAACAGGCGCAGGTAATTCCTATTCTGAAAAAACCTGCTCTGGACCCTAAAAAAGCTGAACACTATCGCCCCATCTCTCTCTTCCCGTGGGCTGCTAAGCTGACTGAGGCCCATGCTAACACTATTCTAGCAAACCATCTCCATTCTGCGAATATTTTGGATCCTTCGCAGAATGGGTTTAGGCCCGGCCATAGCACCGAGACGGCGCTCCTGTATATGGCCGAACATCTCCGCATGTTAGAGGATCCAGGTCATACGGCGGCACTTGTGCTCCTCGACCTAAGTGCCGCCTTTGACACTGTCTCCCATGACATTCTACTCCAACGTCTGGTTGAGGCAGGGGTGGATAAGCTGGCCCTTGAATGGTTCAGATCTTTTCTATCTGATCGCTCCTTCAGGGTCATCACTCCCCCCTTTGAATCCAAACCTCATGCGGTTGCCCAGGGCGTCCCCCAGGGATCGGCCTTAAGCCCCACTCTTTTTAACCTTTATGTCCAGCCGTTGGCTGATGTCGCCAAACGTGGGAACCTCTCCATCGTGTCCTACGCTGACGACACGCAGCTGGCGGTTGCGATTAGTGGGGCCTCCGATCTCGAGGCGGCAAAGTTCCGTGAGGGACTTATATCTGTGGCCCACTGGATGAATGATAATTTCCTACAATTGAATGCAAAAAAAACCGAGGTGCTCATTGTGGGGAAACAAACTCATCTGTGGGGTGACAGCTGGTGGCCATGCGAGCTCGGTCCTACCCCTACCCCTGTCACTGAAGTCAAAAACCTCGGGGTGTGGTTTGACTCCCAACTAAGTTTTTCCACTCACACTAAAAAGACCGCGGCATCTTGCTTTGGAATCTTGCGTCAGCTTCGGTCCACTTTCAAATACTTTGACGCTTCTACACGCCAACTCATTGTGCAAGCTTTGATCTTGTCTAAATTAGACTATGCCAGCTCTCTTTTTCTTGGAGTCAATCAGGCCCAGCTCTCCCGTCTCCAACGCGTCCAGAACGCTGCCGCCAGGGCTCTGGTTGGTTTGCCTAAATTCTGTTCAGCTAGGAGAACCATTTTTAATCTCCATTGGCTCCCGGTGGCACAGAGAATAAAGTTTAAATCTCTGATTTTGACATTCAAAATCCTTAAGCTTTCTTCTCCTCAGATCCTGCAGCAACTCATTCTTCCTTATGCTCCAGCTCGTCCTCTGCGGTCTTCTGTTCTCCACCTTGCTACTGTTCCCCGTTTCAAGAGATCCAGGATTGGCGGCCGCTCTTTCCGAGTCCTTGCCGCCAAACTGTGGAACTCCCTGCCCGTCCACATCCGTGCCATCGATGAGCTCCTTGCTTTTAGGAAGGCGGTTAAGACCTTTCTTTTCCCCATAGCCCCCTAGTTCTGTTGACGCTGTGTTGTGTTTTCCATCTCTTGTCCGGTTTCTGTTCTGCACTAGCGCCAGGACGCCCCTTTGCTGGGGCAGCTGTGCGCTCAATAAATCAGGATAACATAACATAACATAACATAACATGTTGTTCTGAAAACTGCTGCATGTTTAAATCAGTAGCTATATGTGTAACTATATGGGTTATTGAATGGTTGCCCAAGTATTTGTATGGGAGACTGAGTATGTGTGTGGGTGGCTGGGAGGTGTATGACTCTGTGCATAGATGTGTGAGCAGTTGATTCACTAAATGTATGGGTTCAAAAGTGCATGTGGAAACAGCTGTATGGACAGTTGACTGTGTGCATGAGTGTATTCGTTAGTGAATGGATATCTCAGTGCTACATGTCAAAGTAAGTACATATGTAAAACACAGTCCATGTGAGAGTTGACATATATAAATAACTGTGCATAAGAGCCAGTGAATGTGTGAGTGGCTGTATGGATCATTGTGAACTTGTATCAGGGATTGTATAAGACAGTAAATATGTGTTAGTATATGTTTGAATAAGTAAGGTGTGTATAACTGTATAGTTGAGGAAATGGAGGTGTGATTGATTGTTTGCATAACTGACTAGGTGTGTGAGTAACTCCATGGATAAGTGACAGTCTGTGAGTGTCTGTTTATACTGATTGTATCTAAGGTTATATTAGAGTCTGAAGATGTTCATTGTATTATCACATAAATGATATCATCAGTGATGTGATCAGTGATGTCATTTGAGATGTCATCAGTGATGTCATCAGTGATGTCATTTGAGATGTCATCAGTGATGTCATCAGTGATGTCACTGACCATGTCAAGAATGATGTAATATGTGACATCATTAGCAGTGGATTGCGGGTGCGCGATATATAGTTAGTGCAACTAACTATATATGGAATTTCAATGGTTTTGTGCAAGTAAAATAAGGTTTTGTAAATGCTAATCCCTAACTATATATGGTCTATAACCTATGGTTTTTTCAGTGAATTTTCAAGGTTTTGTAAATGCAAATTCCTAATTATATATGGTCTATAACCTATGGTTTTTTCAGTGAATTTCATTGGTTTTTTAAAAGCTAATATCTATAGCTGTAAAATATATTCTTTATTACGTGACGTATCACATAGCCCGTGAGACGCCTCATGACGCATTGCATAACCGTGATGTATCGTCTCTGCAGCGCAAACAAAACCCGTAACGTAAGCGCGCCGGAGCACGCTTACAGATATATATATATTTTTTTAACCTTAATTAGACAAAATCCACACGTGCACATATCTTGAGGCCTTGCAAAGGCACATCAAACAAACAGTCCCTACAATTTTGCCAAGTTTGGTGGAAATCTACTCCTTTAAATTTTATTTTACTGTTTCTCTTGATTTTCCCCTTGTTACGCTTACCGGAACGCTACCCGGTATGCAAACAAAGGCTCCAAAAACACAATATATCAGACTGCCGTTATGCTGCCGGTTAGCTGCCCGTTTTTTTTGCCCCGTGGGGAACTTTAATAGCCCCCTCATCAATCCTAGGGGTTCAGGAGGGGTCTACCTTACCCCTTTCCTTCATTTACACCTTTTTTTTTTTCCACCTCTTGTCTCTTGATCCCACCGAGAGACAAGATGGCGGCCGCTCCGGACTGTTTACAATGTTAACAGCCAATCAGCTTCTCCTCAGACTCCCGTTATGCTGCCGGTTAGCTGCCCGGTTAGCTGCCCGGTTAGCTGCCCGGTTCGCGTACCAAGACGCGTCTCTACGGCGGAAAAATCGGATTTTTTTTTTTTTTGCCCCGCTTGGCTCTATAATATCCCCCTCATCAATCCTAGGGGGTCAGAAGGGGTCTACCTTGCCCCCTTTCCTTCATTTCCCCCTTTGTTTTGGCCTCCTCTTGTCTCTCGATCCTACCGAGAGACAAGATGGCGGCCGCTCCGGACTGTTTAGAATGTTGACAGACACCGGAGAGCCAATCAGCTTCGCTTCGCAAAGCTCCGTTACGCGAAAAGTACGCGAACCGGAGCGCTGCCCGGAGCGCTGTTACAGATATATATCTTGTTTTGAACGTTAATTTCTCAAAATCCACTGGAGCACATATATTGAGACCTAGCAAAGGCACATCGGGCTAACAGTCCCTACAATTTTGCCAGGTTTCATGCAAATCCATTCAGCCGTTCGAGCTAAAAGTGAGGCCAACCGCCCTATGGAAATTAACATGGGAAAAACGCGTTTTGGGACCCCCCTTTTTTCTCGGCCCCCCCATGACGAACCCCCCCCAAATTTTCAGGGGCTGCTCAGAAACAAAATGTGCCATTTTCCTGAAAATTTCAGCCAATTCCGTCCACAAACCCCAAAGATATTAGACATAGAATTTTCAAAAATCCCATAGAGAAAAAATCCTAACTATATATACCTACTGGCGACAGCCAGTAGGTAATATATATATATATATATATATATATATATATATATATATATATATATATATATATATATATATATATATATATATTCCAAAAAAAGGGTTGCCCTCGTAGGAATGCCGCACATGAGGGGGTTCACACACACGGTCCACCGGCAGCAGCTTCGCAGTGAGAAACATTCAATCTCCTATGGTGCCATACGCGTTTCGAGCGTCCCTGCGCCCTTGTTCACTGGCTGCACAAACAGGAAAACAGTCAGCAGAATTACATGCACGTGTTTATTTGATTGATTGTTCGAGTCCCGCCCCAATGGGCTGTGGCAAAGCATTCTGGTAATTGCTGTTCTCAATGCCACCAACTCCGTGCATAACCCCAGTGGGTGCCCCTGTGATTCTGTTTTAAAATAATGTCCCAAGTGGGTGGAGAGAGAGGAACAGCACCGCTCCGTTGCCAATAATCCCAGTGGATCAGGCCCCCCTCGTCCTCTCTTGCCGCTCGAGTTCCTGAACAGCTGAGGTCCGCCTGAAGCAGCGGCGGGGCATTCCCGTGGCTGGACTGGCCACATAGTAATTCCAAAAAAAGGGTTGCCCTCGTAGGAATGCCGCACATGAGGGGGTTCACACACACGGTCCACCGGCAGCAGCTTCGCAGTGAGAAACATTCAATCTCCTATGGTGCCATACGCGTTTCGAGCGTCCCTGCGCCCTTGTTCACTGGCTGCACAAACAGGAAAACAGTCAGCAGAATTACATGCACGTGTTTATTTGATTGATTGTTCGAGTCCCGCCCCAATGGGCTGTGGCAAAGCATTCTGGTAATTGCTGTTCTCAATGCCACCAACTCCGTGCATAACCCCAGTGGGTGGCCCTGTGATTCTGTTTTAAAATAATGTCCCAAGTGGGTGGAGAGAGAGGAACAGCACCGCTCCGTTGCCAATAATCCCAGTGGATCAGGCCCCCCTCGTCCTCTCTTGCCGCTCGAGTTCCTGAACAGCTGAGGTCCGCCTGAAGCAGCGGCGGGGCATTTCCGTGGCTGGACTGGCCACATAGTAATTCCAAAAAAAGGGTTGCCCTCGTAGGAATGCCGCACATGAGGGGGTTCACACACACGGTCCACCGGCAGCAGCTTCGCAGTGAGAAACATTCAATCTCCTATGGTGCCATATGCGTTTCGAGCGTCCCTGCGCCCTTGTTCACTGGCTGCACAAACAGGAAAACAGTCAGCAGAATTACATGCACGTGTTTATTTGATTGATTGTTCGAGTCCCGCCCCAATGGGCTGTGGCAAAGCATTCTGGTAATTGCTGTTCTCAATGCCACCAACTCCGTGCATAACCCCAGTGGGTGCCCCTGTGATTCTGTTTTAAAATAATGTCCCAAGTGGGTGGAGAGAGAGGAACAGCACCGCTCCGTTGCCAATAATCCCAGTGGATCAGGCCCCCCTCGTCCTCTCTTGCCGCTCGAGTTCCTGAACAGCTGAGGTCCGCCTGAAGCAGCGGCGGGGCATTCCCGTGGCTGGACTGGCCACATAGTAATTCCAAAAAAAGGGTTGCCCTCGTAGGAATGCCGCACATGAGGGGGTTCACACACACGGTCCACCGGCAGCAGCTTCGCAGTGAGAAACATTCAATCTCCTATGGTGCCATATGCGTTTCGAGCGTCCCTGCGCCCTTGTTCACTGGCTGCACAAACAGGAAAACAGTCAGCAGAATTACATGCACGTGTTTATTTGATTGATTGTTCGAGTCCCGCCCCAATGGGCTGTGGCAAAGCATTCTGGTAATTGCTGTTCTCAATGCCACCAACTCCGTGCATAACCCCAGTGGGTGCCCCTGTGATTCTGTTTTAAAATAATGTCCCAAGTGGGTGGAGAGAGAGGAACAGCACCGCTCCGTTGCCAATAATCCCAGTGGATCAGGCCCCCCTCGTCCTCTCTTGCCGCTCGAGTTCCTGAACAGCTGAGGTCCGCCTGAAGCAGCGGCGGGGCATTCCCGTGGCTGGACTGGCCACATAGTAATTCCAAAAAAAGGGTTGCCCTCGTAGGAATGCCGCACATGAGGGGGTTCACACACACGGTCCACCAGCAGCAGCTTCGCAGTGAGAAACATTCAATCTCCTATGGTGCCATACGCGTTTCGAGCGTCCCTGCGCCCTTGTTCACTGGCTGCACAAACAGGAAAACAGTCAGCAGAATTACATGCACGTGTTTATTTGATTGATTGTTCGAGTCCCGCCCCAATGGGCTGTGGCAAAGCATTCTGGTAATTGCTGTTCTCAATGCCACCAACTCCGTGCATAACCCCAGTGGGTGCCCCTGTGATTCTGTTTTAAAATAATGTCCCAAGTGGGTGGAGAGAGAGGAACAGCACCGCTCCGTTGCCAATATTCCCAGTGGATCAGGCCCCCCTCGTCCTCTCTTGCCGCTCGAGTTCCTGAACAGCTGAGGTCCGCCTGAAGCAGCGGCGGGGCATTCCCGTGGCTGGACTGGCCACATAGTAATTCCAAAAAAAGGGTTGCCCTCGTAGGAATGCCGCACATGAGGGGGTTCACACACACGGTCCACCGGCAGCAGCTTCGCAGTGAGAAACATTCAATCTCCTATGGTGCCATACGCGTTTCGAGCGTCCCTGCGCCCTTGTTCACTGGCTACACAAACAGGAAAACAGTCAGCAGAATTACATGCACGTGTTTATTTGATTGATTGTTCGAGTCCCGCCCCAATGGGCTGTGGCAAAGAATTCTGGTAATTGCTGTTCTCAATGCCACCAACTCCGTGCATAACCCCAGTGGGTGCCCCTGTGATTCTGTTTTAAAATAATGTCCCAAGTGGGTGGAGAGAGAGAAACAGCACCGCTCCGTTGCTAATAATCCCAGTGGATCAGGCCCCCCTCGTCCTCTCTTGCCGCTCGAGTTCCTGAACAGTAGGTGTGGGCGGAAAATCCGTTTCGCTCGCGGATTTTCGGGAAATTCGCAATCCGCGAGATTCGCGAATCTCCCGCAAAATCCGCAAATCCGCGAGCAGCGGATTTTGCTCGCACTGCTCGCACTGTTCGCGTGAGTTCGCGGCTTCCCAGTACAACTTCGCGCCCCGCGAATAAGTGCAAAATTGCAGAAATACGATCTAATCAAAACTGAAACTACTTACCAGGTTCAAAAGTTCAGGCTCATCATTAGTAGCCATTTCCTGTAGTGCTTGCTGAGGGGCCCCTCCAGAGTTCAGTTGCCAGTTGCAACTATTATGTGACCCTGCTCTGAACCTCAGAATAGTTACACATATGCCACAAAGGTCCTGAATTACAGCTAAGGGAGACAAGCAGGAGCCAGGCTGGCAGTTCAAATCCATTAATCAGCCCCTAATTCATTATTGTCAGTTGGGGCAGGGCAGGTGTTGTAACTAATTTTGCAACAATGAAAGCACTTAGCAAGTGCAAAAGTTCACTAATCAGGAAGCACTAAGGAAGCAGGTGCCAGCTAAAAAAATATTCTGTGACACATTAATCAGCCCCAAATTAATTCAGGTCACTTGAGGCAGGGAAGGTGTGCTTGCGTTGCCACAATAATGTACACTGACTGGACAACCAGAGGGTGCTGTGATGAAACAGAGGGTGGCATGGGTGGGCCAGAGGGTGGCATGAGTAGTCAGAGAGTGGCAGTGGTGACAGAGAGTGGCAGTGATAAAGAAGAGTGTCCCAAACAGGCTGGACACGTAGAAACAACAAGTTCGCGAAACTTGCGACCCGACAGGTAAGTTCGCAATTTGCGACATTGTACAAAACCCTCCCGAACTGGCAGAAACCCGCGCAAACACAAAAAAAAAAAAATCCGCAAATTCGCGAGAATTCGCGGATTTTGCGGATTGCGAGTTCGCAAATCCGCAAAATTCGCAAACGCGAGATTCGCAAAATTCGCCCATGCTTACTGAACAGCTGAGGTCCGCCTGAAGCAGCGGCGGGGCATTCCCGTGGCTGGACTGGCCACATAGTAATTCCAAAAAAAGGGTTGCCCTCGTAGGAATGCCGCACATGAGGGGGTTCACACACACGGTCCACCGGCAGCAGCTTCGCAGTGAGAAACATTCAATCTCCTATGGTGCCATACGCGTTTCGAGCGTCTCTGCGCCCTTGTTCACTGGCTGCACAAACAGGAAAACAGTCAGCAGAATTACATGCACGTGTTTATTTGATTGATTGTTCGAGTCCCGCCCCAATGGGCTGTGGCAAAGCATTCTGGTAATTGCTGTTCTCAATGCCACCAACTCTGTGCATAACCCCAGTGGGTGCCCCTGTGATTCTGTTTTAAAATAATGTCCCAAGTGGGTGGAGAGAGAGGAACAGCACCGCTCCGTTGCCAATAATCCCAGTGGATCAGGCCCCCCTCGTCCTCTCTTGCCCCTCGAGTTCCTGAACAGCTGAGGTCCGCCTGAAGCAGCGGCGGGGCATTCCCGTGGCTGGACTGGCCACATAGTAATTCCAAAAAAAGGGTTGCCCTCGTCGGAATGCCGCACATGAGGGGGTTCACACACACGGTCCACCGGCAGCAGCTTCGCAGTGAGAAACATTCAATCTCCTATGGTGCCATACGCGTTTCGAGCGTCCCTGCGCCCTTGTTCACTGGCTGCACAAACAGGAAAACAGTCAGCAGAATTAAATGCACGTGTTTATTTGATTGATTGTTCGAGTCCCGCCCCAATGGGCTGTGGCAAAGCATTCTGGTAATTGCTGTTCTCAATGCCACCAACTCCGTGCATAACCCCAGTGGGTGCCCCTGTGATTCTGTTTTAAAATAATGTCCCAAGTGGGTGGAGAGAGAGGAACAGCACCGCTCCGTTGCCAATAATCCCAGTGGATCAGGCCCCCCTCGTCCTCTCTTGCCGCTCGAGTTCCTGAACAGCTGAGGTCCGCCTGAAGCAGCGGCGGGGCATTCCCGTGGCTGGACTGGCCACATAGTAATTCCAAAAAAAGGGTTGCCCTCGTAGGAATGCCGCACATGAGGGGGTTCACACACACGGTCCACCGGCAGCAGCTTCGCAGTGGGAAACATTCAATCTCCTATGGTGCCATACGCGTTTCGAGCGTCCCTGCGCCCTTGTTCACTGGCTGCACAAACAGGAAAACAGTCAGCAGAATTACATGCACGTGTTTATTTGATTGATTGTTCGAGTCCCGCCCCAATGGGCTGTGGCAAAGCATTCTGGTAATTGCTGTTCTCAATGCCACCAACTCCGTGCATAACCCCAGTGGGTGCCCCTGTGATTCTGTTTTAAGATAATGTCCCAAGTGGGTGGAGAGAGAGGAACAGCACCGCTCCGTTGCCAATAATCCCAGTGGATCAGGCCCCCCTCGTCCTCTCTTGCCGCTCGAGTTCCTGAACAGCTGAGGTCCGCCTGAAGCAGCGGCGGGGCATTCCCGTGGCTGGACTGGCCACATAGTAATTCCAAAAAAAGGGTTGCCCTCGTAGGAATGCCGCACATGAGGGGGTTCACACACACGGTCCACCGGCAGCAGCTTCGCAGTGAGAAACATTCAATCTCCTATGGTGCCATACGCGTTTCGAGCGTCCCTGCGCCCTTGTTCACTGGCTGCACAAACAGGAAAACAGTCAGCAGAATTACATGCACGTGTTTATTTGATTGATTGTTCGAGTCCCGCCCCAGGACTCGAACAATCAATCAAATAAACACGTGCATGTAATTCTGCTGACTGTTTTCCTGTTTGTGCAGCCAGTGAACAAGGGCGCAGGGACGCTCGAAACGCGTATGGCACCATAGGAGATTGAATGTTTCTCACTGCGAAGCTGCTGCCGGTGGACCGTGTGTGTGAACCCCCTCATGTGCGGCATTCCTACGAGGGCAACCCTTTTTTTTGGAATTACTATGTGGCCAGTCCAGCCACGGGAATGCCCCGCCGCTGCTTCAGGCGGACCTCAGCTGTTCAGGAACTCGAGCGGCAAGAGAGGACGAGGGGGGCCTGATCCACTGGGATTATTAGCAACGGAGCGGTGCTGTTCCTCTCTCTCCACCCACTTGGGACATTATTTTAAAACAGAATCACAGGGGCACCCACTGGGGTTATGCACGGAGTTGGTGGCATTGAGAACAGCAATTACCAGAATTCTTTGCCACAGCCCATTGGGGCGGGACTCGAACAATCAATCAAATAAACACGTGCATGTAATTCTGCTGACTGTTTTCCTGTTTGTGCAGCCAGTGAACAAGGGCGCAGGGACGCTCGAAACGCGTATGGCACCATAGGAGATTGAATGTTTCTCACTGCGAAGCTGCTGCCGGTGGACCATGTGTGTGAACCCCCTCATGTGCGGCATTCCTACGAGGTCAACCCTTTTTTTGGAATTACTATGTGGCCAGTCCAGCCACGGGAATGCCCCGCCGCTGCTTCAGGCGGACCTCAGCTGTTCAGGAACTCGAGCGGCAAGAGAGGACGAGGGGGGCCTGATCCACTGGGAATATTGGCAACGGAGCGGTGCTGTTCCTCTCTCTCCACCCACTTGGGACATTATTTTAAAACAGAATCACAGGGGCACCCACTGGGGTTATGCACGGAGTTGGTGGCATTGAGAACAGCAATTACCAGAATGCTTTGCCACAGCCCATTGGGGCGGGACTCGAACAATCAATCAAATAAACACGTGCATGTAATTCTGCTGACTGTTTTCCTGTTTGTGCAGCCAGTGAACAAGGGCGCAGGGACGCTCGAAACGCGTATGGCACCATAGGAGATTGAATGTTTCTCACTGCGAAGCTGCTGCTGGTGGACCGTGTGTGTGAACCCCCTCATGTGCGGCATTCCTACGAGGGCAACCCTTTTTTTGGAATTACTATGTGGCCAGTCCAGCCACGGTAATGCCCCGCCGCTGCTTCAGGCGGACCTCAGCTGTTCAGGAACTCGAGCGGCAAGAGAGGACGAGGGGGGCCTGATCCACTGGGATTATTGGCAACGGAGCGGTGCTGTTCCTCTCTCTCCACCCACTTGGGACATTATTTTAAAACAGAATCACAGGGGCACCCACTAGGGTTATGCACGGAGTTGGTGGCATTGAGAACAGCAATTACCAGAATGCTTTGCCACAGCCCATTGGGGCGGGACTCGAACAATCAATCAAATAAACACGTGCATGTAATTCTGCTGACTGTTTTCCTGTTTGTGCAGCCAGTGAACAAGGGCGCAGGGACGCTCGAAACGCGTATGGCACCATAGGAGATTGAATGTTTCCCACTGCGAAGCTGCTGCCGGTGGACCGTGTGTGTGAACCCCCTCATGTGCGGCATTCCTACGAGAGCAACCCTTTTTTTGGAATTACTATGTGGCCAGTCCAGCCACGGGAATGCCCCGCCGCTGCTTCAGGCGGACCTCAGCTGTTCAGGAACTCGAGCGGCAAGAGAGGACGAGGGGGGCCTGATCCACTGGGATTATTGGCAACGGAGCGGTGCTGTTCCTCTCTCTCCACCCACTTGGGACATTATTTTAAAACAGAATCACATTGGCACCCACTGGGGTTATGCACGGAGTTGGTGGCATTGAGAACAGCAATTACCAGAATGCTTTGCCACAGCCCATTGGGGCGGGACTCGAACAATCAATCAAATAAACACGTGCATGTAATTCTGCCGACTGTTTTCCTGTTTGTGCAGCCAGTGAACAAGGGCGCAGGGACGCTCGAAACGCGTATGGCACCATAGGAGATTGAATGTTTCTCACTGCGAAGCTGCTGCCGGTGGACCGTGTGTGTGAACCCCCTCATGTGCGGCATTCCTACGAGGGCAACCCTTTTTTTGGAATTACTATGTGGCCAGTCCAGCCACGGGAATGCCCCGCCGCTGCTTCAGGCGGACCTCAGCTGTTCAGGAACTCGAGGGGCAAGAGAGGACGAGGGGGGCCTGATCCACTGGGATTATTGGCAACGGAGCGGTGCTGTTCCTCTCTCTCCACCCACTTGGGACATTATTTTAAAACAGAATCACAGGGGCACCCACTAGGGTTATGCACGGAGTTGGTGGCATTGAGAACAGCAATTACCAGAATGCTTTGCCACAGCCCATTGGGGCGGGACTCGAACAATCAATCAAATAAACACGTGCATGTAATTCTGCTGACTGTTTTCCTGTTTGTGCAGCCAGTGAACAAGGGCGCAGGGACGCTCGAAACGCGTATGGCACCATAGGAGATTGAATGTTTCCCACTGCGAAGCTGCTGCCGGTGGACCGTGTGTGTGAACCCCCTCATGTGCGGCATTCCTACGAGAGCAACCCTTTTTTTGGAATTACTATGTGGCCAGTCCAGCCACGGGAATGCCCCGCCGCTGCTTCAGGCGGACCTCAGCTGTTCAGGAACTCGAGCGGCAAGAGAGGACGAGGGGGGCCTGATCCACTGGGATTATTGGCAACGGAGCGGTGCTGTTCCTCTCTCTCCACCCACTTGGGACATTATTTTAAAACAGAATCACATTGGCACCCACTGGGGTTATGCACGGAGTTGGTGGCATTGAGAACAGCAATTACCAGAATGCTTTGCCACAGCCCATTGGGGCGGGACTCGAACAATCAATCAAATAAACACGTGCATGTAATTCTGCCGACTGTTTTCCTGTTTGTGCAGCCAGTGAACAAGGGCGCAGGGACGCTCGAAACGCGTATGGCACCATAGGAGATTGAATGTTTCTCACTGCGAAGCTGCTGCCGGTGGACCGTGTGTGTGAACCCCCTCATGTGCGGCATTCCTACGAGGGCAACCCTTTTTTTGGAATTACTATGTGGCCAGTCCAGCCACGGGAATGCCCCGCCGCTGCTTCAGGCGGACCTCAGCTGTTCAGGAACTCGAGGGGCAAGAGAGGACGAGGGGGGCCTGATCCACTGGGATTATTGGCAACGGAGCGGTGCTGTTCCTCTCTCTCCACCCACTTGGGACATTATTTTAAAACAGAATCACAGGGGCACCCACTGGGGTTATGCACGGAGTTGGTGGCATTGAGAACAGCAATTACCAGAATGCTTTGCCACAGCCCATTGGGGCGGGACTCGAACAATCAATCAAATAAACACGTGCATGTAATTCTGCTGACTGTTTTCCTGTTTGTGCAGCCAGTGAACAAGGGCGCAGGGACGCTCGAAACGCGTATGGCACCATAGGATATTGAATGTTTCTCACTGCGAAGCTGCTGCCGGTGGACCGTGTGTGTGAACCCCCTCATGTGCGGCATTCCTACGAGGGCAACCCTTTTTTTGGAATTACTATGTGGCCAGTCCAGCCACGGGAATGCCCCGCCGCTGCTTCAGGCGGACCTCAGCTGTTCAGGAACTCGAGCGGCAAGAGAGGACGAGGGGGGCCTGATCCACTGGGATTATTGGCAACGGAGCAGTGCTGTTCCTCTCTCTCCACCCACTTGGGACATTATTTTAAAACAGAATCACAGGGGCACCCACTGGGGTTATGCACGGAGTTGGTGGCATTGAGAACAGCAATTACCAGAATGCTTTGCCACAGCCCATTGGGGCGGGACTCGAACAATCAATCAAATAAACACGTGCATGTAATTCTGCTGACTGTTTTCCTGTTTGTGCAGCCAGTGAACAAGGACGCAGGGACGCTCGAAACGCGTATGGCACCATAGGAGATTGAATGTTTCTCACTGCGAAGCTGCTGCCGGTGGACCGTGTGTGTGAACCCCCTCATGTGCGGCATTCCTACGAGGGCAACCCTTTTTTTGGAATTACTATGTGGCCAGTCCAGCCACGGGAATGCCCCGCCGCTGCTTCAGGCGGACCTCAGCTGTTCAGGAACTCGAGCGGCAAGAGAGGACGAGGGGGGCCTGATCCACTGGGATTATTGGCAACCGAGCGGTGCTGTTCCTCTCTCTCCACCCACTTGGGACATTATTTTAAAACAGAATCACAGGGGCACCCACTGGGGTTATGCACGGAGTTGGTGGCATTGAGAACAGCAATTACCAGAATGCTTTGCCACAGCCCATTGGGGCGGGACTCGAACAATCAATCAAATAAACACATGCATGTAATTCTGCTGACTGTTTTCCTGTTTGTGCAGCCAGTGAACAAGGGCGCAGGGACGCTCGAAACGCGTATGGCACCATAGGAGATTGAATGTTTCTCACTGCGAAGCTGCTGCCGGTGGACCGTGTGTGTGAACCCCCTCATGTGCGGCATTCCTACGAGGGCAACCCTTTTTTTGGAAATATATATATATATATTTATATATTACCTACTGGCGGTCGCCAGTAGGTATATATAGTTAGGATTTTTTCTCTATGGGATTTTTGAAAATTCTATGTCTAATAACTTTGGCGTTTGTGGACGGAATTGGCTGCAATTTTCAGGAAAATGGCACATTTTGTTTCTGAGCAGCCCCTGAAAATTTGGGGGTGTTTCGTCAAGGGGGGCCGAGAAAAAAGGGGGGTCCCAAAACACGTTTTTCCCATGTTAATTTCCATAGGGCGGTTGGCCTCACTTTTAGCTCGAACGGCTGAATGGATTTGCACGAAACTTGGCAAAATTGTAGGGACTGGTAGCCCGATGTGCCTTTGCTAGGTCTCAATATATGTGCTCCAGTGGATTTTGATAAATTAACGTTAAAAAATATATATATATCTGTGACAGCGCTCCGGGTAGCGCTCCGGTTCGCGTACTTGACGCGTAACGGAACTTTGCAAAGCGAAGCTGATTGTCTCTCCCTTGTCTGTCAACATTCTAAACAGTCCGGAGCGGCCGCCATCTTGTCTCTCGGTAGGATCGAGAAACAAGAGGAGGCCAAAACAAAGGGGGAAATGACCATAAGGGGGCATAGTAGATCCTCCCTGATCCCCTAGGTTTGATGTGGAGGCTTTAAAAGGGCCCCGCGGGGCAAAAAAAATAAATAAATCGTTTTTTTGCGTGGGGAGCGCCCGGTACGCTTTTGTGCAATGGGCGGTGGTAATCTAAATGATGAGGGGGGGGGGGGGCAGCGTTCAAAGCACATCAGCGTGCATAAACACGAAAATGTTTTTATCTACCACGTACTTGACTTATCTCTCTGAGATGCATTCCCTTGTGTTTCAGCAATGGTAGTCTGTTCATTACATAGATCGCCCGAGGGCGGTAGTACAGACCGCGCGTAGGAAAGGGTCAAAAGCCAGGGGTATAGGAGTATGTAACAAGCGAGTCATTTAATTGAAAAAACTAAACGTGACAAACGGTTGCAGGATCAGTGAAGGTTGATTTTATAATTGAAAGTATAACAGGATCAGTTACAATGAAATCGTCCATACGCACACCATGGGCGAGTATCATGGGTAACATTATTTCGAAGCTTTATTAATACAATAATCAATAATGAAAAATCGACATCAATAGGGTTGTCCGTATTCCCAGTCAGTACCCTTCCCCGCCCGCCATGTGCACAAAGACCGCATACATCCCCCATAACGTCAAGGCTAAGTAACTAGAACGTCATAAGGAGTTGCAAGTCGCTCCCATACTGGCGCCATTTTGGTCGAGGCCAGGCAGGTCCAGAGTATAGTTCAATGTCTCCAATAAGTAGCGGCAGGACCAGAATCGCTTTCGGCAGTTCTGGCTTCGTCATTACGAGCACTAGAAAACAAGACATTCTGGGCAATACCACCCTTGACGCAGCCCTTTATTCTACAAGATGGTGTCTTTCAAAAGCCAGGGGTATAGGAGTATGTAACAAGCGAGCCATTTAATTGAAAAAACTAAACGTGACAAACGGTTGCAGGATCAGTGAAGGTTGATTTTTTAATTGAAAGTATAACAGGATCAGTTACAATAAAATCGTCCATACGCACACCATGGGCGAGTATCAAGAGTAACATTACTTCGAAGCTTTATTAATACAATAATCAATAATGAAAAATCGACATCAATAGGGTTGTCCGTATTCCCAGTCAGTACACTTCCCCGCCCACCATGTGCACACAGACCGCATACATCCCCCATAACGTCAATGCTAAGTAACTAGAACGTCATAAGGAGTTGCACGTCGCTCCCATACTGGCGCCATTTTTGTCGAGGCCAGGCAGGTCCAGAGTATAGTTCAATGTCTCCAATAAGTAGCGGCAGGACCAGAATCCCTTTCGGCAGTTCTGGCTTCGTCATTACGAGCACTAGAAAACAAGACATTCTGGGCAATACCACCCTTGACGCAGCCCTTTATGCTACAAGATGGTGTCTTCCATTCAGAAAATATTGTTGGCAGCATTTTGAAAGGAAAGATAAACGGCCGTTCTCCTAGTGAGTCTCACATTGTTACATTTATGAAGAATGTTGAAGAGTAGTATGTTGAAAATCTGAAGCCATCGTTCTACAAACTCTCAACCAGCCTTGGATGGAAAAATCCTGAAGAATGTACAAACTGAAAACCAGTTTTTGTCTGCATAGCATCAGCAGCAACACTTGAGTCAGCTTTGTGTGATGCTGCCATCTTGATCCAATCAATACTGTCCCCCTGCACACATTCAGGGACCAGGCCGCAGGACGTGTCTTCAGGTCAAACGGATTGTGGGACAAGGTCCAGAATGGAAGAGTCACCAAAAGGCAAAAAGTTCCGCCGGATCCCGGGAGCCGGCCGCCTATGTCGGGGGCGATCTCAGGCCACACCAGGGCAACAAGACTTGGGGAGGGGGCAGGAGCCAAGCACCCCCTCCCAGTCCGCGCTACCACACCGCCCCTCGGGGGTCTCCGTCAAGCGGTTCAGGGAGGCACCGCAGGCAGCCGTTCTTCAGATCAGTGGCTCTCACCGGCAAGGCTCCCCTCCGTTAGCAGCGATCGTTGGCGCTGTGGTTGCGGCCGGAGGCCCCGCCTAGTCAACGCCCCGGCCTCTCCATGTCGTAGGCCGCAAGAGTGGGCGCAACTCAGCTGGCCGAGCGAGACTTGGGGAGGGGGCAGGAGCTAAGCGCCCCCTCCCAGTCCGCGCCACCACACCGCCCCTCGGGGGTCTCCGTCAAGCGGTTCAGGGAGGCACCGCAGGCAGCCGTTCTTCAGATCAGTGGCTCTCACCGGCAAGGCTCCCCTCCGTCAGCAGCAATCGTTGGCGCTGTGGTTGCGGCCGGAGGCCCCGCCTAGTCAAAGCCCCCGCCTCTCCATGTCCTAGGCCGCAAGAGTGGGCGCAACTCAGCTGGCCGAGCGAGACTTGGGGAGGGGGCAGGAGCCAAGCGCCCCTTCCCAGTCCGCGCCACCACACCGCCCCTCGGGGGCCTCCGTCAAGCGGCTCAGGGAGGCACCGCAGGCAGCGGTTCTTCAGATCACAACAGAGTCTCATGCTCGATCGATTGAGCTGGCCGAATCAGGCAACAAGAAGGTGTGGGGGGGGGCACCTCTTGCTCAACCACCACCTGAGGAGGTGGTACTCTCTTCCTAGGAGGTGGTGGTGGTGGTGGGGATGCACCAGCTGAAGCTACAACACTTGCTATTGCTAAGTGATGAAAAAAGGTCTTCCTCTCACAAAGATTAAAGTTAGAGTGAGGAAACAAGGAGGGGTTTTCATCATTTGGGACAAAGAATAGTTCTAAACCAATGAACAGTGTTATTTTTAGGACACATGACCTAGCCTTACATCATTAGAAACCCAAAAGTGAAATGAACCAATGAAAAGTTTTATTAACAAGTCACATGACCTGTTATGCTTACGTTACGCGCTCCCCGCCGCGCCCCGGATCGCTTCCGGGAAGCTGCGCTTCTCGCCTCGCGCACCGGAGCACTTCCGGGTGCGCTAACGCGGCGCGTCATATGACGCATTACGCGACAACGCGATAGGTCGCGGTTACGCGACGCGTCACGATGTTGTTTTCTAACGCGGCAGTTGCGCAAACAGAACGTTTATCGGCCGGGCATATGGAATACATACACATTCATACCATACAATCAGGGTCTTCAAGGCTGAGGGAACGCTTTTGGGAATGGGGCCCATGCCCTAGCAGTCAAGCGTCCGAGTTCCAGGGTTGCATAGAGCCATCCTTGCAGGCCAGGCCCAAGTCTGTGGAGCCGACCGCCATTTCCTGAGCTCCGTGGCAGCCGCCTGTCGCTGTACCGCAAGAGTGGGTGCAATTCAGCCGGATGGCGGGAGAGACGCTGTAATAGCAAGAGCAGGCGCAATTCAGCTGGCCGAGCGAGGCACTGTGCCGCAGGAGCGGGTGCAACTCAGCTGGCCGAGTGAAGCGCTGGGGTGTAGCTGAGAAACCTCCATCTGGGGAGGTGGGGGAGGCTCGTTCGCACCGCCTCTCCCTTCCAGTGCACCCCACGCCGTCTCCTGGCGCAGGTATATGGGATGGTTGGACCAGGGCACCGCAGGACGTGTCTTCAGGTCAAACGGATTGTGGGACAAGGTCCAGAATGGAAGACTCGCCAAAAGGCAACAAGTTCCGCCTGACCCCGGGAGCCGGCCGCCTATGTCGGGGGCGATCTCAGGCCACACCAGGGCAACAAGACTTGGGGAGGGGGCAGGAGCCAAGCGCCCCCTCCGAGTCCGCGCCACCACACCGCCCCTCGGGGGCCTCCGTCAAGTGGCTCAGGGAGGCACCGCAGGCAGCGGTTCTTCAGATCAGTGGCTCTCACCGGCAAGGCTACCCTCCGTCAGCAGCGATCGTTGGCGCTGTGGTTGCGGCCGGAGGCCCCGCCTAGTCAACGCTCCGGCCTCTCCATCTCGTAGGCCGCAGAGTAGTCGGGGAGAAATCCCGGGAACGGCGGCATGCATTTGGATCGATGTTGCAGCAGGCTGCCATGTAAATAGTTATTTAATAAAACGTTTTACCCTGTTACTTTGCTGGTGTGTTGTATATATTTATAATATTTGCATAGGGTTTGTCGTTATTTTGGACGGGGTGGGCGGCGGAGCCGAGCTGTCTTGCAGCCATCATAGCGTCGAGCTCAGTTCCTCTCACTAGTTTCATATTTCTCATGAGGGGTTGTTCCTAATGTTTCTATTTTAGCAAGGTCAAAAAGAGATCCCATTAGTGCCCTACTGATTTTGTTTGATTCCTTTTGTTTTTTCTAACGATTTTTCACTATCTGCAAAGACTAAACAGAGTATTGCGACTCTGTGCTTGTTTGTAAATAGAGAATGAACCAAAGAGAACCAATTCCAAAACAGTAAATGGTTGGATAACAATCAATCAAATGGAGAGGGAAGCAGGCACGATGGATTACAACGGGGGCAAAGGCCTGCGTTACCTACCCTTCACTATCTGCAAAGAGAGAATACTCCTAAAAGAAAAGAGGGGGGGGGGCAGCGTTCAAAGCACATCAGCGTGCATAAACACGAAAATGTTTTTACCTACCACATACTTGACATTTTAAAGCTTTTGATATTTGCTATTAAAAAACCATTGAAATTCACTGAAAAAACCATAGGTTATAGACCATATATAGTTAGGAATTAGCATTTACAAAACCTTGAAAATTCACTGAAAAAACCATGGGTTATAGACCATATATAGTTAGGAATTAGCATTTACAAAACCTTATTTTACTCACACAAAACCATTGAAATTCCATATATAGTTAGTTGCACTAACTATATATCGCGCACCCGCAATCCACTGCTGATGATGTCACATATTACATCATTCATGACATGGTCAGTGACATCACTGATGACATCACTGATGACATCTCAAATGACATCACTGATGACATCACTGATGACATCATCCGGTGACTGTGTGTTTCTGTAAAGTTTAAATATGTTTTACATATTGAAGAATGAGTAGATGTAGAAGTGTCTGGATGAAGGATTTAGTAGGTGCGTGACTGACTGTATGAGTGAGTGATTAAATGTGTCTCACTGAGTGCATGGGTTAGTGACTAAACTGTCTTAATTTGTGCATCATTATGTCTGTTGTTCTGTAAACTGCTGCATGTGTTGATCAGTAGCTATATGAGTAACTATATGGGTTATTGATTGATTGTCGAAGTATTTGTATGGGAGACTGAGTGTGTGTGTGGCTGGCTGGGAGATGTGTGACTCTGTGCAGATCAATGTGTTCTTGTATCAATGATTGTATAAGAGAGTAAGTATGTGTTAGTATATGTTTGAAAATGTAAGGTACTCTATGTTTACTGTATTGATTAGAAAATGGAAGTGTGATTGATTCTTTACAGGACTGACTAGGTGTGTGAGTAACTCCATGGATGAGTGGCAGAGTGTGAGTGTCTGTATAGGTGTATGAGTGCATATGATAGTGTTGTAAAGATGAGTGATTGTATGTATGAATGATTGTATGGGTGAATGAGTGAATCTGTGTGTAGACATAGGAATCAGTGAGTGCGTATGTAGTAACTAGTATTGGTGTGTCAATGGTTTAAAAAATTATATTCTGTATTTTACTCTGGATGTAACAGAGGTTATATTAAAGTGTGAGGAGATGCATTGTATTGTCACATGAATGATATCATCAGTGATGTCATCAGTGATGTCATTTGAGATGTCATCAATGATGTCATTTGAGATGTTATCAGTGATGTCATTTGAGATGTCATCAGTGATGTCATCAGTGATGTCATTTGAGATGTCATCAGTGATGTCATCAGTGATGTCACTGACCATGTCATGAATGATGTAATATGTGACATCATCAGCAGTGGATTGCGGGTGCGCGATATATAGTTAGTGCAACTAACTATATATGGAATTTCAATGGTTTTGTGTGAGTAAAATAAGGTTTTGTAAATGCTAATTCCTAACTATATATGGTGTATAACCCATGGTTTTTTCAGTGAATTTTCAAGGTTTTGTAAATGCTAATTCCTAACTATATATGGTCTATAACCTATGGTTTTTTCAGTGAATATATATATATATATATATATATATATATATATTCACTGAAAAAACCATAGGTTTCACACCAGTTATAGTTAGGAATTAGCATTTAAAAAAACCTATTAAATTCACTGAAAAAACCATAGGTTTCACATCAGTTATAGTTAGGTGGAAATTTTACTCGCATAAAACCATTGAAATTCCCACGTTATAGTTAGTTGGACTCACTATAACTTGCGCGTGCAATGCACTGCTGATGACGTCACATATTACATCACTCATGACATGGTCAGTGACATCTCTCATGACATATCTATAATTTAATTATGCTTTTTATTTGCAAGTTGCCATATTTAAGCCCCAGTCAGTATATTTTATGGTGCACATTATTAAATCCTGAATTTCTATCATTAGTCCCTAAATGGGACTCTAGACAGTGTTACTTCATTTAAATATATTTCTATGTTCTACCCAAAGGGGCATGTTTCTGTTGTCGACTCCTTTCCTATTACACAATTCCATTTAAATAAACAGTGCAAACTAAAGTGAGATGTGCATATTAAAGATCGTATTATAAATATTAAAAAACTTAAAACTTATATTTATATTGTTATTATGCACATAGCACTTTGATTTGCAACGTTTAAGTCAATGGGATAGCGTAATAAGAAAGGAGTCAACAACAGAAACAGGCCCACAGGCTTCATTCCAATGCATATAAAACTGAAAAATGCCATTTATGTTGCGTTTAAAAATCTGGAATTAATTTGAAATAGTTATTGTGATATGTATTTAAACAGTGAATTGTGTCTCGGCATGTCAAACAATGTCTTTAAATGCATGAGTGGATATTTGTATTTTAACACACAACTAAATCTGTTGTCTCTTTCTATGATAGAGGAAGTAATGTGCACTCTAAATGATATGTCTAAACATGGTGCCTCTGTGAGAAAGACTTCAGGACAGGCGAAGAGCATCAACAGGAGTATGAGAGCACTTTAGAGCACTTTAGAATAATGTGACACTAAGATGGCGGCTGTGTGACCGCTGCGAGAGTCACTCCCTGACAGCTATGCATTGAAAATGTTGTGAACCCTTGCCAAAACCTTTTTTTGAAGAGTTCCACATTTAAAGCTGTGTGCAGACGCTGATCTAGAGCCTGGATGAGTGCGCAGCAGTATTTTAAAGCATTACTGCTACGAGCGGTGGAGGTTTTTGCCAACGGTGTGCAGCGATTTAGAAACCGGACGTACCTGTCGGCTGTGAGGGCTCTGCCTGCAGGGAATCTTTTGCGGAGCACTCGCTTGGGCAGGATGGCCCCACGGAAAATTGTAGTAAAGGAGGGAGCAACCTCCTCCTGCTCTTCCTGCTCTTCCTGCTTCCAAGAAACCGACCGTTCCAAAGGGGGACGCTACTCGCACGCCTAGCCCGGAGAGGGCGGAGAGTATCGGCAGTACTCCCATAGGCAAGCAGTGTCTCAATGAGGTAGCAGTGAGACCAAAGGTACAGACGGTGCCCGTAATGTTCTCAGGAAAGGGGGCAAGCGGCAGACAGGCTAAAAACTTGCTTAAGGTAAATATACCCTCAGTGCAGGAAGGAGACTTTGACACAGCAAAAGATTTACCAATGATACCGCCTGGGAAGATAATACCCGAAGCCTCTAGTGCTCCCAATTCTCCCAATACCCAGTTGGGGAATGCTCACAATACCGGGCTCAATGAATCTGGGAACCAGGAGGGGATGGCACTCAGTGATATAGCACAGAGGGACAATACGTATTTGGCTGCATTGGCAGAGCCCAACGATAATAGTACTGACCTAACCATTACAGCCACGGTAGAAGATAAAATCCCAGGTACATCCGACGGGGAAAATTTTTTCTCTTCAAATGATGAATCGGATTATATTAATGGTAGTGATCCTGATAACAACGAGCTTGATGCTTCTGGGGATGATAGTGACAGCCCCCCCACAACAACAGATAGTCTGAGGAGGGTAGTTAACCGAATCAAGAGAAAGAGCTCTAATGGTTTGTACCGCTTTTGGCCACCATAAGTGTGGCAGGGTATGCTCAGACGTGAGTCCCTTGCTCACTTTGCCACTGGATTAAAGCAAGCCGGGCTGAAGACGGCTGGAATGCTAGAAACCGGTCCTCGGAAGCTTGTTTCTGGTCCAGGGAAGACATGGCTTGGAAGTTCGGGCTGGACTGTTCCCATGAGGCACAGGGTCAGACTGATTTGCATATAGCCATGTCTGAACTGGGGTGGCAGAGTGGGCTAAAGAACGGTGATGGATTAAAGCCAGATCTTTTGACTGGGTGTGAGTGTTTGATTGATTCAGATGCTCCGTCCATCACCACCTCCTTTTGTACCGCATTTGGCCGCCATAAGTGTGGCAGGGTATGCTCAGATGTGAGTCCCTTGCTCACTTTGCCACTGGATGCAAGCAAGCCGGGCTGAAGACGGCTGGAATGCCAGAAACCGGTCCTCGGAAGCTTGTTTCCGGTCCAGGGAAGACATGGCTTGGCAGTTCGGGCTGGACTGTTCCCATGAGGCACAGGGTCAGACTGATTTGCATATAGCCATGTCTGAACTGGGGTGGCAGAGTGGGCTAAAGAACGGTGATGGATTAAAGCCAGATCTTTTGAATGGGTGTGAGTGTTTGATTGATTCAGATGCTCCATCCATCACCACCTCCTTTTGTACCGCTTTTGGCCGCCATAAGTGTGGCAGGGTATGCTCAGACGTGAGTCCCTTGCTCACTTTGCCACTGGATGCAAGCAAGCCCGGCTGAAGACGGCTGGAATGCCAGAAACCCGTCCTCGGAAGCTTGTTTCCGGTCCAGGGAAGACATGGCTTGGCAGTTCGGGCTGGACTGTTCCCATGAGGCACAGGGTCAGATTGAATTGCATATAGTCATGTCTGAACTGGGGTGCACAGTGGGCTAAAGAACGGTGATGGATTAAAGCCAGATTTTTTTTTTACTGGGTGTGAGTGTTTGATTGATTCAGATGCTCCATCCATCACCACCCCCTTTTGTACCGCTTTAGGCCGCCATACTTTTGGCAGGGTATGCTCAGACGTGAGTCCCTTGCTCACTTTGCCACTGGATTTAAGCAAGCCGGGCTGAAGATGGCTGGAATTCCAGAATCCGGTCCTCGGAAGCTTGTTTCCGGTCCAGGGAAGACATGGCTTGGCAGTTCGGGCTGGACTGTTCCCATGAGGCACAGGGTCAGACTGATTTGCATATAGCCATGTCTGAACTGGGGTGGCAGAGTGGGCTAAAGAACGGTGATGGATTAAAGCCAGATCTTTTGACTGGGTGTGAGTGTTTGATTGATTCAGATGCTCCGTCCATCACCACCCCCTTTTGTACCGCTAATGGTTTGGACAGCAGAAGTTGTCACTCTGATACCAGCCAGCATGAGCATCTTCAATGGGACTATGCTGCCACCTTGCTTGATGCAGGAGGTGAGGAATAATGCACGAAGGGGTCTCTGTTCAAGTACCCAAAAGCTGGATCCTGACCCCTCTATTGGATTAATCTATGCCACACTTAAATCAATGCAGGTAGAGGCCCGCCAGGAGCATAAAAGAGCACAGCTTGCAAATAAAAACATTTAGGGTGCGATTCACAAGACAACAACAGTTTTTACAGAAATTGTCGAACAAACCGCTGCCTTGGAGGAACGTGTGGTGGGGTTAGAGGCCGGGCTAGAGAGTTCTGAGCAGAAAACCTCCGCAAATTATGCTAGAATGGCTGATATACTCTGGAAATTGGAAGGATCTGAAAATAGGCAGCGAAGAAACAATTTGCGATTGCTGGGCGTAGAAGAAAATACAGAAGGGAATAATATCGTTTGTGTTGAAACTATTTTAAGCCGCCTTTCCCGAACTATCACATTGGAACTGGGAATTTGAACTTCAGCGGGTACATCCATTCCTGTTGATGCTAACAAAAATAATGCTGGACCAAATACGAAGCCTTGTGCTATCTTAATGTTTTTGGAGAACTTTTTATTGCATCAGGCAATATTCAAAAAAGCAAGACCAGATGCCAATGGATCGGCAAAGGGAAAAACTTTTTTTGTACAACCGGATTTCTGCCACACAACGGTAGAAAGAAGATGGAGGCTTTGTCAAATGATCTGTCCCTTCTAAAATCAGGCCTGTGAAGTATATCTAATGAACCCAGCAAGTTCAAAAGTTATCTATCACGGAGAAGTTAGGTTATTCACCTCAGAGATCCAGGAGCAGAACTATTTGAAGGAACTTAAAGGTGGCTGAAAAAGGTGTTATTATGTCAAAAGATGTTAATATACTGTTTATGGGGTTCTAGCATTTTGGGGGTTTTCTTTGTTGTTTCTGGTCGGGGAGTGACATGGGAGCACAGCAGAATGCATGAGGCATCACAAGGATCTGAAGACCTTTTTTCCTAAGTCAGGGGTGGGGGAGGAAGGGTCGATCCAAACTATATAAAGGGAATTTTAGACGGGGAACATTTTTTTCCAGATTCTTGAGTTGTGTTAAATATGTTTTTAATGTATTTGGATCTGTTTTTCATTCTTGATGGGGAAACTTAGAATTGCTTCTATTAACATATGTGGGTTAAAATATCCCACTAAAAGGCATTGGCTCAATCAGGATCTTTGGTTCTTGGAGGCAGATGTGATCTGCCTCCAAGAGAGCCACATAGAAGCTGGTAGAAGCAAGGTAATGAATTGTGATGGGTACCAACTGATCTCATGGACTACACAAGATGTTAGAACTAGAGATGTGGCAATATTCTCCTGGCAGGATTTTGCTAGTTTTCCATGATCCTTTGCGGATAAATTTGATAGAAGGGTAATTCTTCAATGTACAATTGATAATAACTCATTTACACTATGTTCGGTCTACGGACCGGTACTAGATGACCCAGCAAAATTTAACTGGTTGAACACAGAACTGGTGGGATGGCCTCTACCAATTATCTTCTGTGGGGATTTAAATTTAAACTTGAGCTGCTCAATTTCTAACTATCCTGAGATAGCTTATCTGGAGTGGAAGCCCAAAGTTTATACATCTCTAACCCAATTAAAGCAGCTTCATGGATTAACATACCTGGGGGCACTACTATAGGGAGACGACCCTGGGTTCAAATACTTTTCTGCCCCACAAAGAACCCATGCAAGACTGGATTATTTCCTGGTCTCACAATGCATGGCCTAGGGCAGTAAAATCTCACCATTTCCGAGTCTAATGTCTGACCATAACCCTCTGGTATTGAAAATCAATAGCAAACGCAAAGCTCAAGCTACATGTTGGACATTTAACAGTGCTCTGTTAAATGATAACGCTTATACTCAGCATATGGCGAGTTGGATTCCTAGGTTTATAGAGGAAAACTTGGGCAGTACTAGTATTTCAAATGTCTGGGATACTTTCAAATCCAGGATCAGGGGTGAGACATCTAAATTTGGCTGGGAGACCCAAAAAGAGGAAACAAAAAACCTAATATATCTTATGACACGTTAGGGAAGGCTGAAACTCATTTGGTTAAGGTTCTATCTGAGGGTGGGGGATCAGATACTGCACAAACAAGGATTACAATAGCCAAATCCGCTATACCCGAAATCTCACTCACTAAGTCAGCCGGTACTTAGCTTGGCGGACGAAACTCCATGATAGTAACGAAAGGGTGGGACATATGCTGGCAGTACGTGCTAGAGAAAAGGAGGCGCAAACACATATTACCGAGATCTTGGACCCAGATATTGGCTTGGTTAATGACCCAGAAGCTATACTTACAGTATTTCAAAAGTTTTATCAAAAACTATATATTGAAGATATAGAAGATAACTGTGGGATACAAGAAGAGACCGATAGATAATTAAAAGAGAGTAAACTTTAACAGCTTACCCCCAGGACAGAAATATGCTAGAAGCTCCAATTAGACTGGAGGAAATACAGATAGCTATAGAATCTCTCCCCCCTGGTAAAGTGGTTGGAAAAGATTTTTTACCAGGTGAATTCTATAAGACATTTCGGACTCAATGATCCTCTCTAATGCTCAAGATTTTTAATATAGTGCAAGGTGGTGAAGTACCTCCAGATTCTTGGAAGACTGAAAAGATTGTAGCATTCCTGAGAAAATGTAAACTGGCAACTGACCCTGGGTCATCGAGACCTATTACATTGATCAATAGTGACAAGAAAATCTACTCAAACATTTTTGGGAGTAGATTGGCATTGGTTATTATAAAACTAGTTTCTCTGCATCAACATGGCTTTGTTCCTGGCCGGGAAACTATTGATCATATTCGCAGGACAATTGCCCTTTTCGACTCCACTAAGGTTACAGGAGACCCTATGGCACTAATTCTGCTGCATGCAGAGAAAGCATTCAATAGGGTCTCCTGGCCTTTTCTATGGGCTGCCATGGAAAAAAATGGTTTAGGAGAAGGATTCATCAAAGCTATCCAAAGTATGTATTAAGAGCCAATTCCTGGGATAGCTGTGATGGGGGCTTTGTCGGGGCTTATCAAGATATCACGGGGCACGAGACAAGGGTGCCCGTGGTCCCCTTTACTATTTGCTACCTATATCAATCCTTTAATCAGGAAAATCTTGGAAGATCAAAGAATTCGACCAGTATGCGCTAACGGGGTAGGGGGTAACATTCTAGCGTATGCTATTACTTAGCTATCATCACACCTGCCCCCTGCATTGCCCTTGCGGAAATAAATACCCTAACCATCCAATTTGGTAAACTTTCCGGTTATCATCTCAACGAACATAAAACCCAAATTGTAATAAATGAAAAAATTACTCTAGATGATCATCGAATAGTTCAAAGTGCCAGATATCTGGGTATGAAGATCAGCTTGAAAGTGGAAGATATTGTTGATATCAATCTCAAACCACTGATACAAAAGATAAAGCTTGATTCTTACAGAATACATAACTTACATCGTGCCTTAATGGGGAGGAGCAATGTAATCAAAATGTTATTTTTACCTAAAATTCTTTATTATTTGAGAGCAATCCTGCTAGAGATAAGCAAGTCATAGTTTTTAAAGCTGAATCAGTTAATCTCATGGTTTTTATGGGCCGGACAACGTCCTCGCAGGGCTCTTAAATACATGACCTTAACTATAGATCGGTGGCGTTGGTCTTTCAAATGTAGTATTGGGCATCAGCTTTGAAACAAATGACTGAGCTGCTGAAAGGAGAAATTCTGGGATATGGCAAAATATCTATTAGTTGCCTAATCTGTGGGTTGGAAGCCAAAGGATTACTTATGCGTCAAATAGACTATGCCGACTTCAAGAGGGTTAAGTTCAATGTGTTGTTGGGTGCGTTCATGGTCTGGACTACTGTCCGGAAAAAGTTCTCGATTGGTCGGATTCATGGATATACTCCCCTCGACAATAATAAGCTACTCCAGGAAATATTTCAGGATGAATATTTTTAAAATTGTAATAAAAAAGGGGTTTCATTTATAGGAGACCTACTGTCTGATACCGAAATATCCACATTTGATGTAATAAAGGAAAAGTTTGGGATCAGAAATAATAATTTTTTTAAATACCTGCAGAGAAGGGATTTTCTATCTAAAAAGCTACTTTCTCATAATAGAAGTCCTTTGCTGGATATGGCTTTGGGGGGGCGATCAACAATGTATACGCTATATAAGCTTATTAATAAAGGGATGGGGGATGATATGTCCAAATATTTTAATAGGTGGCAAGAGATGCTACAAGCAGTGGGAGGAATGTGAAGACTCTCTTCAACTTAGTCAGACAGCCTGTATTTCAGCAAGCTTGAAAGTACAATGCTTTAAGACATGGTGTAATCTTTACATCACTTCGGCTCGAATCAATAGATGGGGTGGGACCTCAGGGATACATTGCTCTTGATGTGGGTTCCTTACAGCGGACAGTATTCATATGTTTGCCACCTGCCCCAAACTCGTCCAACTGGTAACCAAAATTGGACAACCTCTTGACTCCAAATTGGATATTCTGTTATACTTACCCTATAGACTATTTTATTAGGGATTAGCAATCAGGAAATGGAAGAAAGTGATCGGAAATTTGTCTATATAACAATAACAGTATTTCGGCTATGTATGTCCAGTGTATGGCTATATCAGAATCCTCCTTCTGTATATGTCTGGTTTGGTAAATTACTTTCTATTTATAAATGAGAGACTTTGGTGTTTAGAAGAAGGGGAACTAGAGCAAGGGCTAGGGGGTTAAATATATGGGAACCCTTAACTAGATGGATTAATATCCGGGAGGATTATTAGGTATTTTACCCCGTGGTATGCTAGAATAACATAGGGCCATAGTATATGTATTTTGATGTGCAAAACTGTCTCTTTATCTTTTTCTTTGTATTGTATTGTTTTGTCGGGATCCACCGGGGTGGGGGATGTGAGGGATACATTTATAAACATGGACTTCAGTTATCTCGGGTATTGAATAAATTGTAATATTTTGTTTGTTCTGAGGTCCAAATAAAAATTTAAAAAAAGAAGAAAGTGACACTGAGCATCACTCCCTTGTCATCAGCATCATTTGCCAATTCTGCAAAGTAGACAGTATAATCTATCTATCTATCTATCTATCTATCTATCTATCTATCTATCTATCTATCTATCTATCTATCTATCTATCTATCTATCTATCTATCTATCTATCTGTCTGTCTGTCTGTCTGTCTGTCTGTCTGTCTGTCTGTCTGTCTGTCTGTCTGTCTGTCTGTCTGTCTGTCTGTCTGTCTGTCTGTCTATCTATCTGTCTGTCTGTCTATCTATCTATCTATCTATCTATCTATCTATCTATCTATCTATCTATCTATCTATCTATCTATCTATCTATCTATCTATCTATCTATCTGTCTATGTATCTATCTATCTATCTATCTATCTATCTATCTATCTATCTATCTATCTATCTATCTATCTATCTATCTATCTATCTATCTATCTATCTATCTATCTATCTATCTATCTATCTATCTATCTATCTATCTATCTATCTATCTATCTATCTATCTATCTATCTATCTATCTATCTATCTATCTATCTATCTGTCTGTCTGTCTGTCTGTCTGTCTGTCTGTCTGTCTGTCTGTCTGTCTATCTATGTATCTATCTATATATCTATCTATCTATCTATCTATCTATCTATCTATCTATCTATCTATCTATCTATCTATCTATCTATCTATCTATCTATCTATCTATCTATCTATCTATCTATCTATCTATCTATCTATCTATCTATCTATCTATCTATCTATCTATCTATCTATCTATCTATCTGTCTGTCTGTCTGTCTGTCTGTCTGTCTGTCTGTCTGTCTGTCTGTCTGTCTGTCTGTCTGTCTGTCTGTCTGTCTGTCTATCTATCTATCTATCTATCTATCTATCTATCTATCTATCTATCTATCTATCTATGTATCTATAGCATGCTCCCTCAAGCAGTATGTGAAGAGACACAAAAGAGACCAGGCTCCTGGTTGTGCGGAGAAGCTGCTTTATTCATGGTAATGATTCAGAAAAGGGGGTGGTGATGAACAGAGTGTCTGAATTAAGCAGACCACTCTAACCCAGTCCAAAGATCAGGGCTTGATCCATCACCGTTTTTTAGCTCACTGCACCATCCCAGCTCAGAACCGGGCCGAAGACGGCTGAAATGCCAGAAACCGGTCCCCGGTAGCTTGTTTCCTTCCCAGTATAAGAATTGGCTTGGTAGTTTGGTCTGCCCTGTTCCCATGATGCACTGGGCCAGGGTCAGACTAATTTGCATATAGCCAAGTTCTGAGCTGGGATGGGGCAGTGAGATAAATAACTAATCGGAAAGTGCAATGTTGTTGGGAAAAGGAACTTGGAAAGGAAATTGATCACTTCCCCAAATGTCAATAACTTACATATTCACATATCATTTTGCAAAACCCGGGTTTAACTGGAGAGGGGAAGCTACATTGGAAATGTATGGCACTTTGCCATGTGTTAAAATATATATGCGATACATGGTGTGCTATTACATATGACACAAAGTACCCATGAAGTATAATATTAGGATATTGCAAGTTTACTGAGGAGTTTTGTGACCATATAGAGGAACAAGGTCGAAGACTAACTTTTGTGCAAGAAAACTCACAAAAAAACGTATAGGTTGCGGAAAGATATTAGTATCACATTTAGTCAAATTCAAAAAAAGCCCTTCAGCCCAGAATGTGCAGAAGCAGGCAGGGAAATGTTGTCTTTCCTATTATTAGTAAACATGTGCAAAATAAAAACATGTTGCCATAAATAGCTTCAATCAGTTTATCACAGAAGACCACAGATTAAGGAAAAGGCACGTTCAGTTTCCATGCTCCCTGTCCTGCTTTTCAAACAGGCTTCTGGTGCTGGCAGCAGGCATTGCGATGTCAGAACTCAAATGTAGTAAGTTATTACAGTTGAGCAGCTACTTCATTTATACAAGTGTTGCATGATCCATTTTACTTTCAGCCTTGCCAAGTTTAGACGCATCAGGGGTTAGACTAACACATTTTATTCCTGGTATCTACATCACCACACTAAAATGCATCAGGTAGTCAAACAGCGCTCCTTGACACTGAGGAGATAATCATTAAACACTTTAAAAGCAGCCTGATTGTGCTGCCTAATATATGCACTGCTGCTTTGCCTCAGCCTGCATGAGAGCTCATTGCATTTGTGATCCCTGACATAGACAGTGCGGCACCATGTTTCAATTCCTTCTGTGGAGAGTGGCAAAAAATCAGACTGCTGTCTGTGCAGCAGTTGCACCTACACAAACATTATGGATTCATGTATACAAATGCTGAGTGTGATCCGCTAGTGACAGGCACCTTATGCAGGGGGCCAAGCGGTCAGTAAGGGCACTCTCGAACGGGGTGCAACGAGACCTGTACAGCACCTTTGAAGCCTGCCAGTGCTTTGTCTATAGAGCTCGACCGTTGCCTGGCAGGCCCTCTCTTTACAGAGCTCACCAGTGGTAAGGACTTTATTACTCATCTGGTTGATAGTTCCAGCAAGCACTGGCAACAGCAGCAGGTCTGCCATATTTGGTTTATGTTCATTACTGTGTAATGAATTTGAATGCAATAGCAAAAACCTCACTGAGAGGTACCCCAATGCTGGTTATTGGTATACTTTTGGGAAACTGTCACTCTAAGTGTCATACGTTTGTCAGTAGAATGTCACTCATACATACAAAGAAACTGTCACACATCAGCTGAATGAAAACTATGTACTATAGATGTATTACTGCACTACTCTTAGGAAGGGTGTTGCTAATGCACTTGAAAGGACGCCCATTGGCATTCAGTCAGGTCTTGAGAAATAAATAGTTAATGCTTTCCTATATTTTTTAAGTCAACACTAGTGGAGAAGCCCCAAACACAGTAGCCAGGTGAGCAGGTTGGTAATGCCTGAAAAGTAGATACAGTGCATACTCCTCTGACACAGGATTTTCAACACCAGTTTTTCTCAAGAACAGAACCAAAATAAAGACTTAAATAACGTAGACATGTAGGTCCAAAGGTGTGTGCACATTTGTCCAGGGGTGAAGCAAAGTAGTTATGGGCCCTAATGTGTGCTGGGACACGCGCCAACACTTGTGTAAAAAATAGAGCTATATTTGGGGTGTAGTGTGCTCTCCACAGTCTGTGCACTGGTGCACTGTACCTGCTGCACCTGCTGCTCCACCTCTCCATATATCTGGTATCACTGAAAACAAGTACAAATCGGAAAGTGCAATGTTGTTGGGAAAAGGAACTTGGAAAGGAAATTGATCACTTCCCCAAATGTCAATAACTTACATATTCACATATCATTTTGTAAACCCCGGGTTTAACTGGAGAGGTGAAGCTACATTGGAAATGTATGGCGCTTTGTCCTGTGTTATCATTATTTCTCCTTGCAGTATTACCACACTCAAACAATAAGGACCTTGGAAATGAAGGCCTTAGTGTCAGACAGAATAACACACCCACCTCTCCTTTTTATTGTCAAGTCCACCATGCCCAGGTGTACAGACACCATAGCCACATGCGTCTCTCTAGACTGGCAATGTCTGCTGGTACTTTGCAGCAAGAGAGAATAGCCAAGACTTACAAAAGGTTTGGAGTCAGGTTAGTGTCACTTTTTAATGCAAAACTGACAATAAATCTTTTGGAGGATTAACAAACTAATGCAAATTTGTACTTGCATTGGTTTGTATGGAAAATTATTGCAAGCAGTGTGAAACACTTTCTTGTATTCCTTTGCACCAAGGGGGTGTTACAAGGGTGTTCCCATGCTAACTCAAGCTCTTTGTTGCTAAACCCTCTCTGCTAACATTAGTAGACAGGCATTAGGTTTTAGCTCCAAATATTAACGTTGCTGAAAAACAGGTGTACAGCACCCGGACAAAGACAGAAAAGGTTTCTAACTTGTCTAACCATAGTATTTTGTAGATCTATCATTATATGGCTCGCCATCTGAAAAAGATATTGAAATGGCAATTAAGGAGATGCGGTCCTCCGGGGCGATGGACCGGATGAGCTACCAATTACGGTTTTAAAACAAAACAGTAAAGTGTGGAGTAAAATCCTCTATCCAGTGTTTAACTACTGCTATGCAAACAAAACGGTCCTCCCATCTTGGAAAGGGAGTATAGTGGTCCTCCTTTTCAAGAAGGGAGACCATGATGCCCCAAAAAATTATCGTCAAATTGCCCTTTTAGATGCAGTAGGTAAAGTGTTTGCTAAATGCCTCTTGCTGTAAATAAATGATTGGGTGATAAAGTAGATCGATCATTGCTGTGGGGAAAATTGTCGAACCTTGGTATGCCAGCCATCCTCTTGGAGTTAGTCTGTGCTCTTTATACAGATACCTGGTGCAGAGTCTTATTGGGAGTGGAAAGAGGTCTCTCCCAAATAATACCCACTGTAAATGGCCTAAACAGGGATGTTTATTGGCCCCTCTACTTTTCTCTCTTTATATCTCTGATCTTCCCTATGTTCATTCTCAAAGTGAAGGCATTGCTCCATTATTGAGGGGAAAATCAATTGTTTGTTTACTCTACGCGGACAACATTCTAATATTGGATTTAATGCCGAGACGATCAAGTGCTTCATGAATATGCAGAGGCCCATTTTTTAAAGATAAATGTAACTAAAAGCAAAGTAATGTGCATGCATGGTAGAAAAAAGCTGATGTATGAAAACTTTGTTTGGTCTGTAGGTGGGCAAAAACTAGAACTTGTAAAATCTTATGTTTTCTTGGGAAAAACGGTGTGCAGCAACTTAAGTGATAAAGCACATATAGAAAATAATATTCTTAAAGCAATTACACAGGGGAAAAGTTTAGGTTCCCTCTACAGGTGAATTGGAAGGAGACACTTTGGAATGTCATTGGAGATCTTTTGTGCTAAAATTCCTGCCTCTTCGTTATATGGTATGGAATTACTTGACCTAGGAAAATGGGTTTCATAAACATAACAGAAGGCAAAAGGCACCCACCTGTCTATTGATTCCTGTATGATAAACAAAGCACAGGCATATATTACTTGGAACCTGCCTCATGGAGTGCGCCGTTTTTGGTTATTAATGAGGCAAGGTCTTCTCCCGTTAAACAACTTACTATCTAAATGGTATGGTTCCTCCCCAGCTTGAAATTTGTGCAATAATCCTGTACAGGACATTATGCATGTACTATTTACTTGTCCTGCTCTATTATCATGTCATCGTAAATGGATAAGGCCTATCTGTTTATCTTTAGCTATTCTCTCTGCCTGGACCCTGACAGATTCCATTTATGTACCACCAAATACAATATTTTGTTATATAATTTTTAACTTTTTTAAGTGCTTTTTAGATATATATTGAAACATTTATATATGTGTACTTTAGGGTAAAATTGGTTTTAATCTGATGATTTTATATTTATAATCATTTGTATATCATTGCTGAATGTTTCAAAAAATGTAAATTTTATATTTTATGTGGATCTCTTCGGAGTTCCAAGATCATAAATAAATAAATTGTCAATTGTCATAGTATTTTGTACTGGAACCTTTGGTAGAGGAAGACACGCACCTTAGCACTATTGCACTAATGGGTGTGCATGTCACATATCAGCTGAAATCAGTGCCGGACCCACGGTATTGGAGGATAGAGTCATATCTCGGTAAATATGGCGCTCTCCTGCTCCCTCCCTGTCATCTAATGCAGCACAGCAATTTTTGCTGCAGCAATGCAGCCTTTGAGCTTTTGAGAATCTGGTCCTCTGTGGCAATTGCATCGACTTCTTCAGTGAAGCTAAAGTGAGCAAACATGCCTGGAGTTGTGATTGTAGAGGACTTAGTCCTTGTTAAAGTTTGATCTCGAGCCTACTGCCACCTCCAACCTGAAAAATACCCCTGCAAAGACAATTACACATGTAACCACTTCACCATCCACAGAAAAAAACAGGTACTTGACCTAATATGCTAACTGGTTGACTAGAGCAGAAGCCATACATTGCACTTCAAGCTGAGGGCTGGGTACCCTTGACACAAGTTCTACATAATGAAGCATCCATATCACCACCTGTTTGAACGAGCGAAGCCCAGATTTTCTAAACAATCACGGAAAGCAAATCATCAGCCAAAAAAAACTGCTACGTTGACTGACAAGGAGGGAGCAGGAGAGCCCCATATCTACAAAGATATGGCTTCCTCTTCTCCTCTCTCTAGTGATGGTGCAGCTTTCAGCTGCTGTGTGCCAGGCAGGCACCTTAGAGCCATAGAGTGTGCGCTTGAGTCTTCACAGTTTAAAACTTTTCCTACTTTGTATGTGTGCAGGGGAAGGAGGATTGAACAAGGTCCCACCTACCGGAAATAGTTTGAATGCAGCATGTCCGTTCTCAAATCAGATTTCATTTAAATATCTTTTATCGTGCAAATAAAATGTGACAATCTTTCCCTGAGTCGTGTTCTAATTTTAAAGTGTCAATCAATGGTAATTTCTCATTTCACTGTAATTTACCATGATGTCAGAAGAAAAACCACATAGGGCAAGTGAAGGTGGGAATTTACCAATGTATAAACAGCAAGCATTTGCAATGCAATCCGTCTCGCCTTGGGACCTTACATGTATTTAGCTATGCAGCACCATAGCCTGGGTGATGAAACATCTACTGTTCTTTAACATGAAGGGAAAGTAAGCACCAAACTGCGTGACACACCAGGTATAGGAACACATGGAGAGAAATATTGCCTTACAGCTGGAAATGGTATAGTCCAAAGCTCTGTTTTAAATAGAAAATCTGGGCCTTCGGTGGTCATATCACTGAAAATACAAGATTTGAAAAAAATATTATTGCCTACGGGTGCTCGTGGAAGACAATTTCAATAGACTGTAATCTAGAGAATGCTAAAGTGATTCTGGAATTTTAACGACCTCTGCTGGTTGTTTTCTATCAAGAAAGTAAAATAGAGGCAGTTGCCAGAACATATTTAAAAAAAAGTACCTCAGCAGAAAGCAATTCTGGTATTTTACTGACCTCTACTGGTCGTTTTCTATTAAGACAGTTATATAGAGGCAGTTAAACTGAAAAAAGGCCCCAAAGCTGAAGCAGACAAACACTAGGGCTGATCTCCAGAGCCCACAAAGTACATACACATATAAGTATATACTGATATACAAGTATATACAAGAGGTCTTGAATGCTCACCCTAAAAAATGCGAACTCTATGGCTCAATGGTGCCTTAATTATGAGAACAGAATAAATATGTGGTTAGTATTTTTTAGACACTGCATTTGATTTGCAAAGATTTGCAAAGATCTTTCTTCCTGCTAGGTTATGCCTTCTACGCGTGTTTTGAAGCCTATGTTCAATTCATCAATTGTTATTTCCCACGATGTGCGTTCTGATTGGTTAGCCACACCTTTCTTTTAGGTACCAGTTCTCTATGACCATGAATTCTTGACACTATCGCAGATAATTTAGCACAGTCAGGAAAGTTCTTTGATAGTGAAACACCTCTTCCAAGTGATGCTTTCCGCCGCCTCCGTGTGCAACCCTTATTAGAATTGTGTAAAACATGCATCCTGATGTATTTGGGGATTTATGTGAGTCAGAAGTGCCAATACGATCCTTTATCACTGATACCTGATAACCTGGTTAGCCTGGTTTCAAGCGCTTGCACAACTCATTTCAACATGTGTTTTCTGTCATTAGATTCACTAATATGACATTTATCAATATATCAGCACAGTTACAAGTGTTAGAAGATAAAAAATGGATTTTCAAAAGTAGTTTTTTAATTTCTTTACTGAAAAGGTGAACAGCCTTGCTTCATTATTCATGCCCAACTGCAAGGATGTAGTGAAGTAGTGATTTAAAGAAAAGTCTATGGATGTTAGCACACCCCTCCTTTTGTAGGTGAACACAAGGCGTCAGATCACAAAACACGTTTGCCTGGTGCGTTTTCATGTCCTTGGTGGTAAATTAAGGCAGTGATTGGTACAAACACCTTTTACCAAAGTGGCAGTGTAACAGGATGCCCTGGGTGGTACATTGTGACAAAAAGCTGTGCATATTGCTTTTTTGTTTTTCTTTATCATACTGTGCTTCTTTGCTGCATTATTGTGATGTGATTTTGTTGTATTGTTCTGCACTATCTATTCCTTTTAAACTGCTGTTTTGTGATTCACTCTGTTATGTTTCAAATGTGTTGTCTTGTTGTTTTGTGTACATCTATTGTGTTACGTTCTGTTGTATACTTTAGATATGTCAACAAATGCTGTTACATTTCCAGGCAAAGCAGCACAGTAATTTCAAGTTTCCTATGACAGGCAACCATTTAGCAATGCCTATTGTGGTAAAGAAAAGTGCCACTCCAGCTCCTTTACTACTTAGGATACCAGACTGCACAGCACTGTTACAGATAGGATATGGTAGATTTACTAACATTTTGCACTGCGTTTGCAATGGAAAAGTGATGGTAACAAAGTGCAAAAGTTTGTATTAGGTGTACTTTCCACCACAAAATGTGTTTTGCACTGAAAGGATGCCTGGATTAATGCACAGATTTACAGCAAATGACCTTCTATGGATGATACATATGCATTCCTACAAAGCCATCCATGGCTTTTGATGAAAATGTGTATTTATAAACAGTGATAGGCAGGCTTTTGAAACAAAGGGCCATAATATTAAGAAATTATCGCCGCTTTTATTGGCAGGAAACTGTCGCTAAAGCGGCGATAATGGGCTTGATAATATGCCCTTGTGAATTCCCATGGAAGCCCAGGTTAAAGTGCACACTTTAAATGATAAAGACTAGCTCCAGTACCATGCTCACCCAGTCAGGTAGTACACAGGGCACATTTAGAAACTCTATTCTGCATGGTGTTTCTAGTTGTCCTACTGGCAGCACAAGGTGAGTGGTAAATGTAGCAGTACTCACTTTCATAGCTTCCTCGTACACTTAATCTGATCTAAAGCATTTGATGTTTAAAGTGAAATGACTTGATGGCTGATTGAACCATATGTACAAGACATTTGCAGCATAGGTAACGTTCAGTGCAGACAATAAATCGGTGAAACCAACTAAACAGGAAGACCAGTTTGTCTTTGAAATACTGCATTCATGAAACAACTAAAGAAAAGAAAATTAAAGTAAACGAACAACAGTGACTATATTCATTTCATGTCTTCCACAGATGATCTCCTTACCTTTAGGCAAACAATAAAATGAGTTTATATTGCAAAAGCAACCCCTGCTGAGGATATCCCTGAAATTGTTATGCCTGTCACTGTAAATCTCCATGTACACATAGAAGAGAGGGGAACACTCAGCTAGAGATGATACACCTGGAGACACTTTATTTGAATTAGCTTAAGCTATACAAAGAAGAACAACAATTCATTGTTGAAAAAAAAGTTCCTAGTCCCAGTGCCTTGTTCACTGGCTGTTTATAAACCCTTTATCCATGTGCTGTTGTGAAGTGGGATGTGATCCCTGATGGTGAACGTAGAACATGTATCTCCATGGAGGCAGAGGTTAAGCCATTAAAGTTGGATGTTAATCTGGAGACATGATCTCCAAGGAGTACATAAACTAAGAGGCAAATATTGACAGGGGAATAAATGGGCAGCTTTAATTCATTTAATATATTATGAATTAGTATTACAAGGTGTGAAGCAAAATCAAAAGGAAGAATTAATACACGCGCATAATATACAAATACAAAGTCAAATAGCCTTTAAAAACGTATCCAATGGCAGATTGAACACTAAAGCCATAAGAATGAAACAAGAGAATGGGTAGCAACTCTTAGGATCATGGGGACAAAGAGATGGTTCACTCCTCAAAAAAGGTAGGCCCCCCGAATGGTGACTGTGAAGGTAGTATTGGAAGTCAGTGTTTTGTAGAAATTATATAGTGGATAATTCTAATCTCAGGAAGCAGCCTGCCCTTAAAGTGAAGACAGTGGTGTCCATAGACCAATGTAGGCAGAGGGCGCATAATCTGGACTAGACACTACACCAAGGCTTACAACACTTAAGGAAAATTGCTATCTCCAATCAGTGAATTCAAGCAGTGTGACAAGCAGAAATGTTTTTGTATTATACTAACAATTTTATTAATATGCAGTGCCAAGCACAATGACATTGTATTGTGTGTTGTTGGCAAATGTGTCTGCAGTCTCTAAAAAGTTTGATTGTCCATCCAAAATGTCACTCTTATTTTTTAGCAGAATCTATTTTAACATGAACTCTTGTCCATACTGTCTTATCTTACTGCACCTATTGAGCCCCTACTTCTAATGTATTTCTATTTAATGGCTATCCACCCGGGCATTTAAAATTCACAAGCCAACATTTCCTGTTTTATGATAAGATTAGCCAAATAGATGAGCAGTAACTGCCCTAACCTTAACATTGACATTATTGAAATAACCCTGTTCCATCAATCACAACTTTCTGTTCTAACACCTGTTGGCCTGTTGATCAAGGGCCCCTCCTCAGCTGGCTCCAATCACTAGGAACTGAGGCATCATTGTAGACAGCCAGCTTACAATGACAAACCAGATGATCAAGGTCTCATCCTGCTGTTTCAGCATCCTTATGATGCTCAGAAATATTGAAGTGATTACCACTGGACTCAATATAGTCACTCAAGTGCCTATTACAAGGTGGCTAGATTACTGTAATGCCCTTTACGTGGGTTTTGTAGCCTTTCTCCTCAAGTGGCTACAGTTGGGTCAGAACATCACAATAGGACTAGTACTAAATCTTTCTCATCGTGCTTCAGTCTCGAATCATCTTCCAAGCCTCCACTTGCTTCACGTCCACAAGTGTGTTCTTTTTAAACTTTTCTGTCCCAATAAACTTGCCCTCCTCTGCCTTAGTAACAGAATACTCTTTGATGTTCCATCCAGACACCAGTGATTGGCCCCTCTTCTGCTTGCTCAGATGCTTTGCATACACAGCATAAAAACTGTAGATCACTTCTTCAACTCTCTAGCCACAATGGCCTGGGTAAAGCTTCACTAATTCATCCTCTCTGCCGATTATCTTTGTGAATTCAGACAAAAATTGAAAACCTGTGGACACTGCAGCTCGGAAGGCACAGCACTATTTAAAATTACGGCTTTGCCCACATTAATATATGCGCCGCAGATCACCCCTTACAGGATACCAGCAGAATCTGTCCAGAAACTGAAAGCAGAACTGAGGTTGCTCGTCTTGAGTGGAGTCTCTATGCTTAGGACTCCAAAATCTTACAAGGGGATCCTATGGTGTGGGACTAGCTGTGCCTGACAATAAAAATACTACTGGTATGTGCAACTAGAAACCATTAATGACCGGGTCTTTGCACCCAAGACAAGCTAGCACTAAGGGCAGATTTGCACACCACGGCCACCAAAGGATATCCCACACTCCCATACAGGTTCCAGTCCCTGGATAAGCTGCCATTCTACACAGACACAGTGGTCTACATATTGAGAAAAGCAACAACATAGAAAACATTATAAGATAACAGATGGAATGCTGGAACTTTTCAAACACTCAACCCCAGTCACAGATCTGAGTTGAAACCATCATAATTGTTCTGCTCACTAAGCCACCCCAGTTTTGACAGACATATGCAAATCTGTCGTGACCTTGTTCCTCATGGGAACAGTCCAGCCCAAACTGCTGGGCTAAATCCACCCTGGAACAGAAACATGCATCCTGGGACCGCATTCGGGGTAACACCTCTCATCAGCCAGGCTAGCTTGAATCTAGTGGCAAAGTGAGGAAGGGGACCATATCTGGGCATACCCTGCCAACTTAGGGTGAACAAAGTAAACACAATATGATGATTGAAGGGGCACTGAAACTTTTCAGACACTCACCCCCAGCCACTTTTAAATCTGGTTTGAATCCATCATCGTATGCTGAGATGTTGTCAGAGGCCATGCCCCCTATCCCCACTTCTCTGCAAACCTTCCTGACAGTGCACTACTAGAAGGTTGATAAAGTCACTTTGGCTCCAGAGGGTCATTGCAGGCCAACAAGCACTCATGTTACCTCCAGTAAGTCCTACAAAGGAATTCATTCACCAACCAGAAGTGTGCTGAGGTGCGTTTGCAGAGTGGGAGAGTAGGGAGGCATGGCAATCAAGTCCTCTCAGCAATCCCTCTGTCTGGGACTTACGGGACATAGGAAGAGGTCTTCTTGGCCCCCAAAAGACCCTCAGCATTTAAGGGGATTTAATTCCCAAACAACCACTGTGCCAGGAGGTGCATTTGTTAAGTGGTGGTGAAGAGGTCATGGCCTCCGTGACTTGCTGGAGTTTTATTATTAAATATTTCATTCTTAGGGAAGCAGACTGCGTAGCCCCCCTTCCCTTGGTCGATTTTGGCCTTGGGGACCCCATCCCCCTGGCCAGCCATTTCCTTTTTTTTTGTACAAGGTAGGGGGCTGTATGCCCCTCTTCCCTGGGCTAATTGTGAGCCTGGGGACCCCATCCTCCGAGACCAGCCCATTAGTTTCTTTTAATGGAAAGGAAGGCATGCTGCAACCCTCCTGAGGCCACTTTTAGCTCCGGGGACCCCATTACCCTTCTCTGAGCTGATATTGCACCCAGAACCCCATCTCCTGGGGCAAGGCCACCATGTTGGGGACCATTGGGGAGCAAATAAACAAAAAAAGAGAGGTTGAAGTATCAAAAAGCCACGTAGATGGAGCGAAACAACTAGTGGAACTCACACCCTATTTGGGTGGAGAAGAAAGCCCTCACACACCGACCTAGTCAGTGTCATGCTTCATCATCGGGACCCACCAAAGAGGCTGAGTGCCTCTTTGGTGTGCTGCGACGCCAGAAGACTGCGGAGCTGGTTGTGTGAAATGGGCGTGTTGTGAGGTTAACTTAAAATTAAAAGTTTCTAAAGGGTATCTACAAAAAAGTTTAATAAATGATCCCTAGGACACAGGTAAAAGGTTTATGTGTCTGAATTTAGTGCCAAAGGTAATGGATGGTTAATTCAGAATTAAATCAGTCAACATGTTTCAGCCTTAAGAGATGGTTTCAATTTACCTAGGCATTCGTCAGGACAGAAATAAACCCCGGCGGTATGGACTCTCTAATCGTCCACCCTAACCTGGGGGCGTGAAAGTGAAAAACTAATAAAAAGTGATAAAGTGCATAAAAAAGTGGAAGAGCGGCATGCTCATTCCAAAAATACTCCTAGTTATGGAGTGTATCAGCACTTTAAAATAGGATCGTCCCAAATGCAAAAATCGCTATTATAGAATTCGCAAATTTGCGAGGAATTGCATTTAAGGAATCTCTATTTGAGATTCCTTGAATGCAATTCATGAAACAATTAAAAATTGCGAATTTGCAATTTTGGGCTGCTATTTACCGCGAAGTCAAACCTCGTGGTAAATAGCGGAACCTTAGAAAAATGCACTGAAGTGCATTTTTCTAAGTTGTATGTTACACACACACATGTCCTTGGGACATGTGTGTGCGTAACACCAGCATCCAATATCATTTCAGGGGTGCAACAGGGTGTCCTTTGGACACCCCTGTACCCTTGAAATCGCAAACTCAAAACATGTCTTCCCATTTATTCCTATGGGCCTTTAGGCCCATCGGAATGAATGGGGAGTTATTCCTTATTTGCGATTAGCAATTAGCTAACCGCAAATAAGGAAGTTGTAGGAACTGCAATAATATTGCGATTCCTACCTGAATCCCGTTTTGCGAGTCTGTAATAGCGATTCCTTATTAATCGCTATTACAGACTCGCAAAAGATGCCGATGATGAATCTAGGGGTTAGTTTCAAGCACACATATCAGTATGTACAACCTAATTGCAATCTACTTTTCTGCAGAGAGTAACATACAGCTTACTACATTTGGTAAAGTTTTTAAAGTCACATTTCTCTAATGCTTCTCAATTTTTATAAATACTCATCTCAAAGTTGAAAATTAAATTACATTCACTGAAGTACTCCTACACCATACATCACACTCCTTGAATATTTATAACCTACTTCTGAAATCCAGTTGTAGATTATGAAAATATCAGAAATTCTTAAATAATTTTCTTTCCCACACAATAAGCATAATGGATCACTCTGACAAAGAAAGAACTAGTAATGGCAAAATGTCCCTCTCAATTTCCGCAGAAATTAATGTTATTAACAAATCAAAATATTCCTTTCATTTTTTCAAACTGCAAAACCACTTCTTATTGGGTAGTTATATTAACTATTTCCTAGTCTGTGCTAAAGATCCTGATCTGGTTGTGTAGATTGCTGGAGTCTCGACTCTGCCGCAGTGCCCAGCGTGAGCTCCGGTGTAACGTCGCAACGCAGTCGTATACCATTATGAGACTTCAAAAACTCATTTACTATACTACTGCAATTACATTTTTAACAAGATACTATTTCTAAACATACTACTGAATCGGAAAAACAAATACCATATATTTAACACTACATTTTATATTTTAAAAGTGCACTTTAATTTAAACCCATCCCCTACAGTGCTTCAACTTAGTCTCCATGGTAAGTATTTCTGTGGAACTTTACCAGTAGGTCAAACGTTTGCAATATTGTTAAATGCAACACACCAGCTTCCATATCCACAATACCAGGTGTGGTTGACTTCTGCAAAATATTAGCCTATCCAGTCTATTGTTGCTTTCAAATATTTCTTCATAACCAATCTAAAAGAAACTTTTGCACACTAACATGCAACCTATTATTAACAACAAAACATTTATGAACACCCAATGATGTATCTGGGTTTTGTTCAACCATATTCTGTGCAAAATGTTACATACCTTTCATTATACCAACTTACATATTTAACTATGGAAGTATTTTGATTCCTTGCACACATCGCTTTAAAATGCTTACAGTATGGATTGTAGGCCACAGCTGTTTTCTGGGGCAAAAAGTATGCTGGAGACAGATATATTGACAAAGACCTGGGTGTGCATAATGTGGACAATAAATGGTTTGTGCAGATAGAATTAAAGTGGCACCCATTGCTACCTTTTGTTAAAACCATTTTGACTTTCCAACACCCTGACCTCATGATTGTGCACTGTTTTGTCAATGACCTAGGCACACTCACTTACTTTTCGCAACTAATTTCACCTTTCTCTTTACACTATCTTTGTGTAGTCTAATATATGCCAAAGACAGAAATGGAAGTGTTCAAATTAGTTCTGTCTACAGATTGACAAAGCAAGGAAGCATGTTAATAAAGCTGTTTCTGCATACCTCAGAGACCATAACACGGTCTTTATCTACAACAACAACCTGCGTTTTAACATGGATAACATCTACAGAAGTGATAGAATTCACTTCACAGATGAACAGGGTGTTTCTCAACTACATCAAGCTGTGCATTTGCTCATACATGTAGCTGCAACAAAGTCACAAGGAACACAACAGCTCTTCTCAGAGCCACCCTATAACCCAATAGTGAAAAGCATCTTTTAAAAAAAGTATTGTCTGGATTTCCACACCCATCGCAAATTTGCAAAACAAAAGCACCTATTCAATTATAAACAACACATTTAAAATGTTTAACTATATTATTAATTCTATACATATTATGATGTTTTGTACCTTTGTAAATGTGTACTCCACTCTGAATAGCTCCTTGATAAGCTTAACAAGTGTGTGATTGGGTCATTATTTATTTATTTACGTTACATGGGGTCCCGACTCCTACCATGTGACATAAAAAATATCTGGCAATATAGCAATCACAATGCCTTAGTCTTAACTCTAAAGCCCGGGTCCTTTGGAATAACAAACCCTGAGCCTAATCATAATACTGTGGCCACACCTATTATGCTAACGAACAACAGGCAAAGGGTTAAATGACCCTATTTCCTGGATTCCCCTAGCAGGCTTGCTAAAATATACCAGATCGCTGTTCCTCGGATCATCGAGATGGGTGACTCGGCCTTAAGCCATCAAGCCGTTGAAATACATAGGCAGTTAGCCGTGGCACTTGGGGATGTGTTTTACCCAGTGGGTGAAAATAAACGGCGTGGGGATAAGACACACCCCTGGTTTGATGATACCTGCAAGAAAGCAAAAAGGGATCTCCTAATGGCAGTTAAATCCAAAGGCAGGGTAAAAATTAGGTCATCCAGACTGCTCTACAAAAAAGAAATCATTAGGGGTAAGAGAGAGTGGGAGGAAATGAGGTGGGAAGAGCTGAGATCCGTGCTCCTCCTAAAGGATGGAATGTTGTTTTGGGCCATAGTTAACTCAGGTATAAGAGGGGAAGGTGAGGCCATTTCCCCGAACATTGCTCCCGCAGTGTGGGAAGCACATTTTGGTGAACTGTACACATGCCCTGAGTCTGACGATCATGTGACCCTTGGTCTGGATCAGAAGTTAGATGGGGCCACGGCCCCTCCGTTTTTCCCGGCCCTAGACCTCTTGTATGAGCATCGACCACTGGGGGTCGTGGGCACAGGAATACGGTTGGACCACCTAGATAAGCGGGAGGCGATCCCCACTGAAATTGGAGAGGGTATTTCCCTTAAGGAAGTGGAATCTGCAATTGAAATACTTCTCCCAAACAAACCCCAGGCCTTGATAGATTGCCAGGTGATTTGTTTCTCTCCCAGCCTAAAATCTGGGCACCCTACCTTGGAATCCTCTTCAATGCGGTCCTTAGGGGGTCTGACCTACCAGAAATCTGGTTGGGAGCTGAGATCGTCCCCATCTATAAGAAGGGTTGCCCGCTAACCCCATCTAACTATAGCCCCATTAGCCTTATAGATACAACTCAAAAACTAATGGGTAGGGTCATATTGGACAGGATACAGGGATGGATGGAGGAACATGAAGTACTGACTACTCTCCAGGCCGGATGTAGATCTGGCATCTCGACCCTGGACCAAATTTTTAGGCTCCAGTTCCTATTCTGGAAAACTGCAAGAGTGGAGAGAGGCAGCCTCTACCTTGTTTTTGTGGACCTGCGGGCCGCATTCGATCTTGTGCCCAGGGAAAGATTGTGGAAGGTGTTGGAAGAATTTGGCCTCCCGTCGTACCTACTCGACGTCTTGATTAGATTCCATGCAGGGAATTACGCCCAGGTTAGGTGTGGAAGGAATAGGGACTTTTCGGCCCGTTTCCCAGTATCTAGGGGTGTTCGCCAGGGTGGCGTCCTGGCTCCAACATCATTGAGCCTCTACATCAATGGCTTGATGGATGCCTTAAATGGTGTCAAGGATAACAACGCTCCCAGGTTAGCTACTGGTCGGGTGCCCACTCTGATGTTCGCGGATGACACTCTGCTGCTATCCCGAACGTCAACGGGCATCCAGCGGGTACTAGACGGGTTTGTAACTTTCTGTGCCTCGCGGGGATTGGAGGTAAACTTGGAGAAAACAAAGTTTATGATCTTCAATCCCCCGAGGCGCACCCGTCCTAACCCTGTTCTGAATGGGTGAAAACCTTTGTCTATCTTGGTGTTACGTTGACAGAGGACTTTGATGGGGGCCACCAAATATCTAAATCTGCCCTGAGACTCTCCCAGATTATAGGGGGTATTGGTAAACTTCACAAAACATCGGAATTCAAACCTGTTGCTCCTGTCCTTGAGATATATAGACTCCAGGCCAGGACAGCAGCTGTATATGGCGCAGAACTCTGGGGACACAAGAACATACTGAGCCTCTTAAAGGTTGAACAGTCCTTTATGAGAAATCTGGTGGGCCTTCCTCAGAGTACACCGCTTATACCTTTGCGACTGGATCTGAGTCTGGAGTCAATTAAGGAATTGGTAGCCGCACAACCCCTGCTCTACTGGAGAAGGCTTCGGTCTGTACCCGAGCTCTCAGCCTATAGAGCGGAATTTCTTGAGATTTGGGGACAAATAAAGAACAAAAATATTTCCTTGTTATCCCACATCAAGGCTCTTTCCCATTCCGTAAGCTTGCCCCAGCTATGGGAGACCCCCGAGCTGAGTTGCCCGAGGATATCTAGATCAGAGTTGCTGGCCTATATGGGATATCAAAACACCCATGCACTACAGTGCTCGACAACCCTGGGCAGGCTTTCTACTGCATACCTGTTGGTAAAAGTTGATTCAACTGCCGGCACCTATTGAATCCTAGCAAACCTTAACATTTTTTCAAACTAGACATGCAGGGGAACCTAGGATGGCGTGACTTCACAGTCTCCCACTCGGTTCTCTTACCCAGAATCCCTTGCAAATCTCAACATTTGAAAAAAACAAACCGATTTTCCTCATTTTTCTGTGGTGGAAAGTTCTGAAATCTGCGTGGATCCAGATAATTCCCCTTACTCCGCATTACCCAGAGTCTTCTGAGAAAAATGGTCCCTCACTGTGTGGGTAGGCCAAGTGCCCGCGACAGGAAATGGCCCAAAACGCAACGTGGACACACCACATTATCACAGTGAAAACAGGCCCTGTTTTTGCAAAGTGCCCAGCTGTAGACTTTGAAACCTAGCTCGGCAGGTTCCTAGGGAAACCTAGCAAACCTATATATTTTGCTCATATTTCTGTGTTGGAAAGTTCTGGAATCTGTGTGGATCCACAAAATTCTACCCACCCTGCACTCCCCAAAGTCTTCCGAGAAAGATGGTACCTCACTTGAGTGGGTAGGCCTAGTGCCCGTGACAGGAAATGGCCCAAAACGCAAAATGGACACACCAAAGTGAGATTTTCACAGTGAAAATTGACCCTTTTTTTTGCAAAGTGCTTAACTGTGGATTTTGAACCCAAGCTCTGCCCGCAACTAGGGAAACCTAGCAAACCTATACAATTTTGAAAACTAGACACACAGGTAATACTGGATGGGGTGACTTGACTGGCTCTCATCAGGTTTTGTTACTCAGAATCCCTTGCAAACCTAAACATTTGTAAACAAAAACACATTTTCCTCATATTTCTGTGGTGGAAAGTTCTGGAATCTGTGTAGAGCCACAAAATTCCACCCATCCGCATATCCGACAAAATTCCCCTTACTCCACATTCACAAAAATCTTCCAAGAAAAATGGTGCCTCACTTGTGTGGGTAGGCCTAGTGCCCACAACAGGAAATGGCCCAAAACACAACGTGGACACACCACATTTTCACAGTGAAAATGGACCCTTTTTCTGCAAAGTGCCTAGCGGTAGATTTTGAAACCTAAGTCTGCCGGTAACTAGGGAAACCTAGCAAACCTATACATTTTTTAAAACTAGACACCAGGGAAATTCATGATGGGGTCACTCACCAGGTTCTGTTACCCAGAATCCCTTGCAAACCTCAAAATGTGACCCAAAAAAAAACAATTTTCCACAAAATTCCACCCACCTTACGTTTCCCAAAGTCTTTCGAGAAAAAAGGTACCTCACTTGTGTGGGTAAGCCTAGCGCCCGTGACAGGAAACGGCCCAAAACGCAACATGGACACACCACATTTTCTCATGGAAAATGGACCCTTTTTTTTTTAATAGTCACTAGCTGTGGATTTTGAACCCTAACTCTCCTGCGACCTAGGGAAACCTAGCAGACCTATATATTGTTGAAAACTCGACACCCAGGGAAATCCAGGATGGGGTTACTTGTTTGTCTCTCACAAGGTTCTGTTACCCAGAATCCCTTGCAAACCTCAAAATGTGTACCAAACAAAATATTTTCCTCACATTTCTGTGGAGGACAGTTCTGAAATTCGCGTGAATTCACAAACTTTCCCTCACCCCACATTCCCTAAAGTCTTTCAAGAAAAATGGCACCACACTTCTGTTAGCCAGAATCCCTTGCAAACCTCCAGATTTTTTAAAATAAACACATTTTCAGCACATTTCTGTTGTGAAAAGTTCTGGAATCTGCAAGGATCCACAAGATTCCACCCCCACCTTGCGTTCTCCAAAGTCTTCAGAGACAAATGGTACCTCACTTGTGTGGGTAGGCCTAGTGCCTGTGACAGGAAACGGCCCAAAACGCAATGTGGACACATCACATTTTCTCAGTGAAAACTGACCATTTTTTTGCAAAGTGCCTAGCTGTAGATTTTGAACCCTAACTCTGCCAGCACCTAGGAAAACCTAGCAAACCTATATGTTGCTGAAAACTAGACACTCAGGGGAATACAAATGGGGTGACTTGTCATGCTCTCACCAGGTTCTGTTAACAAGAATCCCTTGCTAACCTCAAAATATGTCCCAAAATAAACACATTTTCCTCGCATTTCAGTGATGGAAAGTTCTGGAAACTGCTTGGATCCACAAAATTCGATGCAGCCTGCCTTCCCCAAAGTATTCAAAGAACAATTATACCTCACTTGTGTGGGTAGGCCCAAAAGCAACGTTGACACACCACATTTCTACAGTGAAAACTGACTCTTTATTTTCAAAATGCCTTGCTATAGATTTTGAACCCTAACTCTGCCAGCACCTAGGGAAACCCTGTGAACATATACTTTTTTGAAAACTAGACAACAGGGGAATCCAGGATGGGGTGACTGTAGATTTTGAACCCTAGTTCTGCTGGCGACTAGGGAAACCTAACAAACCTATACATTTTTTAAAACTAGACACACAGAGTAATCCAGTATGGGGTGGCTGGACTGGCTCTCACCAGGTACTTATACCCAGAATCCCTTGCAAACCTAAAAATGTGTCCTCACATTTCTGTGGTGGAAAGTTCTGGAATTGGCCTGGATCCAAAAAATTACACCCACCTCGCGTTCCCCAAAATCCTCTGAGAAAAAAGGAACCTAACTGTGTGGGTAGGCCTAGTGCCCGTGTCAAGAAACGGCCCAAAACGCAACAAGGACACACCACATTTTCCCAGTGAAAATTGACCCTTTTTTTGCAAAGTGCCTAGCCGTAGATTTTGAACCCTAACCTTGCCGGCACCTAGAAAATCCAGCAAACCTATATGTTGCAGAAAACTAGACACCCAGGGGGATCCAGTATGGGGTGACTTGTCTGGCTCTCATCAGGTTGTTACCAAGAATCCCTTGCAAAACCTCAAAGTTTGTTGAAAAAAACACATTTTCCTCGCATTTCTGTGGTGGAATGTTCTGGAACCTGGGTGGATCCGCAAAATTCCCTTTACCCCACATTCCCCAAAGTCTTCCAAGAAAAATGATACCTCACATGTGTGGGTAGGCCTTGTGCCCGCGACAGGAAATGGCCCAAAATGCAACGTGGATACACTACATTTTACAGTGAAAACTGAAACTATTTTGCAAAGTGCCTAGCTGTAGATTTTAAACCCTAGCTCTGCCAGCACCTAGGGAAACCTAGCAAACCTATACATTGTTGAAAACTAGACACACAGGGGAATCCAGGATGGGGTGACTTGTCTGACTCTCATCGGGTTCTGTTACTCAGGATCTCTTGCAAACCTCAAAATGTGTAAAAATAAACATATTGTCCTCACTTTTCTGTGGTGAAAAGTTCTGGAATCAGCGTGGATCCCCAAAATTCCCCCCTCTCAGCATTCCTAAAAGTCTTCTGAAAAAATTGGTACCTCACATATGTCGGTAGGCCTAGTGCCAACGACAGGAAACAGCCCAAAACACAACGTAGACACACCATATTTTCATAGTGAAAATGGACCCTATTTTTGCAAAGTGCCTAATGGTAGATTTTGAAACCTAACTCTGCTGGCAACTGGGGAAACTTAGCAAACCTATACATTTTTAAAAACTAGACACCCAGGGAAAGTCTTCAGAGAAAAATTGTACCTCACTTGTGTGGGAGGCCTAATGCCCGCTACTTGGAAAGTGCCAAAAAGCTTGAGTGCATATTTATGAACACACACTGTCAACCTATGTAATGCCTTCCTCGTGCAGAGTCATTGGCCTTCTCGACTTGCGTTACTCTGGATTTACCAAACTACGTAGGGCCGCAAGACGTGGTTTAATCTGAATTAAGCCTTTACATTGACTTGCGTCCCCTTGCATTGCTATGGCAACAAAAGGACTAAGTAAATATGGCCCACACATTGTCAAGCCGATTGAGACCACAAAGGCAAACTATTTTTTTTTTTATTTCCAAGGTTGGGGTGAAGTGAAGATGTTGTGAAGCAGCTTGTGGACCCGTGCTATCTGTAGATTGTCTACATCCCAGGATCCATTGAGCAATACAGGATAGTCTGTATGGAGAGGTGAGTGCTGTGTGTCCTGGGGTGGTGGGGTGAGAGTTCAGTGCATCCTATGGCAGAGGACAAAACCAGAACCCTCACTCATCCACACATCCATCCATCGATACACCTGTCCGTCCATTCGCACACACTTACAATGCCATTCATTCAGCAATTCATTGATCCAGGCACCAGCTCTATTTATCACTCACATGTTCAATTATCCAGCCATCCTTCCATTTAAATACTCAATGAGCTGTTCATCCATTCATGTGCGCAATCACAGGTCCATTAGGGTACTCGCTCGTTCATGCACCTGTGATCTGAGTCATACTGGTAAACCCATTGGCCTTGCATTGCTTGGTCTTGTAGCCTCTGGATGCATCAGCCATAATATCACATCATTTAAAGGTCCTTGGCACATAAATAAAAGCAGGCACAGATTGAGAGGCTGGGCCAGATCCAGTTAGCCAGGAAATCCTGGCCACGCCCCTTGCTAGTGTTCCTTTACCATCAACAGCGCCTAATCCTCGGCTTTGTAACACTATCTCCGAGTCTTGCAAGCCCGGCTGCTCGCAGCAACACAGCGCCCTTCTCATGTATGGCGGTGGCATACGGTTCTCCAGCGGGCAGCTGGCCTTTTGTCTACCTGCCTTCGGCGCCTCCACCCGGATCCCGGGCCGTATGTGCCCTCTGCTCCGGCGGGGGCGGGCAGGGCAGCCTCCGCAGCAGAGCGGCGACAGAGACATACATACCCCCGACAGAGCACGCGCCGTGCTCCAATGGAAACGCCACACCTGCTTTGGAAAGCTCGTGGATTGGAAACACACGTTGTGACGGTTTGTAAAATGTGCATCTTAATAATGCTTTTTAAAGCCTTTTTTCTCTTTTACTGCACTGTATTTGCTTCCTTTATTATTTTGTCTGTGAATAGGGAAAGGGCGAGGTGTACCAATGAGTGTGTTTTCTTTCTTTCCCAAAGTAAGATACCAGCCATGTGTTGTAGTTTCAAGAGTGTGCAAAGGCCTGGACATGAATACAACGAAATGTATTACTTTATAGCATACCTCTTGTCTAATTTACTTCTCTGATTAACCACGAATCTTTGCAGCTGTAGAACACGTTTAAATTTGTTTTCTGTTTATATTAGATGTTTGAAGTATGTACAGATAAGTGCTAAAAAAACGGGCATTAGATGATTTTCTTTGTTTTTGTACCGTCGGGACTTTAAAATACAGGTGATGCCGGTAGAAAAAGGGGCCAGGTGGCAAACTTACGCAGGAGTCATTGAGTAACCTCTAAAACACACTTTAAGGAGCATTCAGCCTGATTCATCATTCCCCCGTTTTGCGAGCCCCTAATAGCGATTCATAGCGAATCGCTATTAAGGACTCGCAAAACGGGATTCATGTAGAAATTGCATAAAGAAATGCGATTCCTACGTATTCCTTATTTGCGATTAGCAAATTACTAATCGCAAATAAGGAATAACTCCCCATTCATTCCTATGGGCCAAAAGGCCCATAGGAATGAATGGGGAGTATTCCTTATTTGCGATTAGCAATTTGCTAATCGCAAATAAGATAGCAATTTGAAGGGTGCCAGGGGTGTCCAAAGGACACCCTGTAGCACCCCTCAAATGAAATTTTACACAGGTGTTGCACACACACATGTCCAAAGGACATGTGTGTGTGTAACATGCAACTCAGAAAAATGCATTTAAATGCATTTTTCTGAGTTTTCGCAATTTACCACAAGGTCTGACCTCGCGGTAAATTGCGGCCAGAAATTGCAAATTCGCAAAAAAAATTGGATGATGAATTGCATTTAAGGAATCTCAAATAGAGATTCCTTAAATGTAATTCCTCGCAAAATTGTGAGATCGCAATTAGCGATTTTTGCATTTGGGATGCTTAATCCCAAATGCAAAAATCGCACTCGCAAAGGGCCAGATTCTAAGAATCTGGCCCTTTGCGAGCGCAATTTTGTTTGATGAATCGGGCGGATTGTTTTTATAAATACAGTCTAACTTATGCATTGAAAACGGGAAAACAATGGCAGCTTTGCTTGTTTTTTTTGGCGTGTGTACTGTGAGAGACATTAAACTATTCACGTGTCAAGAAAATGACCCTGTGGCAGCCCTTGCTGGTGCTGAGGCAAGCTGCGGTTTATTTAATGCGATTTTATATAGCGCGAACTTTACCCGAAGGTGTCAGAGCGCTTTACGTAAGAACCAGTTGCAAAAAATAAGATACAAACAGAAAAAATTGCAAATGTACAAGATGTAAAGTCACGCAAATTTGCGATTCCTTAAAAGCAATCGCATTTTTGGAATTCGCTAAAAATAGGGATTTTCCAAAAATGCTTGATGCATCCCAGAAACCAATTTAGGAAGTGCAAACGGCCGTTTTTTGTGATTCGCACCGTTTGCACTTCCTAAAAAGGTTGATGCATCTAGGCATAAGAGTCACATAGGAATGGTAGAGAGCACAAATGTCTACTGCATGTACTAGTGATTAGAGTTGTCTCTATATACATAGGGAAGGGATACAATGGATATACTCCAAGAGTCACATAGGAATGGTAGAGAGCACAAAGGTCTACTGCATATACCAGTGATTAGAGTAATCTCGATATACATATATATATACAAGTAGAATTGGGTGGGAGTAGGGAGGGTGGGAGGGATACTGAAGTATGGAAAAAAATGCAAATCAGAAACATTTGAGGATCGTCGAGGGGGAAACGAGGGAGAAGGGAAAAGGCCAAGGGAACAGATAAGATGGTGGGCCAGGGTAGGCAGAAGGTAGCAGCTGAGAGCAGCAGCAAATTGGCAGCCATATAGGAGCAGAGCAGAGCAGAGGGGGGCAGCCACAGGAGCAGGGAGGGAAAGGGACCAGGGCCCAGGACTTGGAGCGTCTTTCTGAACCTCAATTTTGTCTCTTTCTGTCTGTGGGTTCTGAGATTGTTTATGTATTTTCGTCTGTATATGGTGCGTGCAGTCATTTGTTGCAGGATGGGGCAGTGGTTAATTTGTATAAAAAAGTGCTGGGGCTCTCGTCAAGAGGCAGCTTCGAGCAGCTCATGTCTCCTGTTACCGCTGCCTAACACAGAACCAACAAACCCTACGAGTGGGGAACGGACGGGTGGAATGGCTAGGGCACCAGAAACCCCCGGCTCAAACTAAGCACTGGGATGGGGCATGCAATATACTATTCAGATAGTGTCAGTGCATTCCTCATTGGATAATCAGTCACAAGGGAATCATAAAAATCCGACCATTAAATAAGAGTAAATGTGGAATTACAATGTATATTAGAGTATGAGTGTCTGTCTAATGCTAGATGCTGTGGTAAATTAAATAGCCAGTTTATTTTAGGTAAAATATTGTGTAGGGATCAATTTATTCTCATCAATACAGCAGGGTTACAAATGTGAACCTTTCATATTCTGCTATATCATTGCAGAACATAGCATATTCCTAGCTTATAGTCCGCACCATTGGAAAAATGTATTTGCCACATAATCAACTATCCAATGCATTATCTACAGATCTATAAAAAAGATTGTAACTCAAACAGATCAAAAGTTACTAAAATTGCTGTAACTTGTGTTACCGTGCAGTTAAAGGCCCTTCGCAACGGTTGACTTCTCACCTTTCTGCTGCTTATTACTCTTTTCGGATGTTAAACTTCAACTAATGAGGTGCAACCTATCCTCAGACAATGATAACAAGTGTAAAAAAGTCAATAAAACGAAATGATACCATCAAAAAATGTGATGTATTATGCCACATATTTTACCTATTCTTGCTGCACAATTTATTTGACCCTACCACAAGATCTGGTTCTCCCATGCTGCATACTTTCAGTTGCCCTGGTTATAGTGATCTTACTTTAAAAAAAAATGGTATTGAGCAGAGCAGATTGGCAATTACTACAATAAACAATAATCAATGATCGGGAATAAAAAAAAACTTTAGGAAAGACAAGCGAAGTCTAGAAAGATCATTTGGTCAATAACATTATAAAAAATAAAAAAAATAAAACAACATAAAACAATGCTCCATAATTTCCAAAGTGCTAGCAGGATTGCCTCTTCGAAATTGACCAGCGGAAGCACGTCCAGTTTTCAATTTGAGTAAAGAAACAAACCAAGACTTTTAGAGATTCTCCGTGAATACAGCATCGGTCCAGAGAAAAAGGAGCCTGATCCTTAAACACCATTGAAATCGTGCAGTGATAACTTGCTACAAATCGAATCCATGAGACTGTCTGTTACAGCGGACTTTGAATCTCCACAAGGGTCATCGGCTCATATCCATAAATTCGTCCTGATGATGGTCTTTTAACTAATCCTGACAAGACCGAAACGTCGACTTTCACGTCCACTCCTGCTATCATTGACATTCTGCATTCAGTACCTCACTGCAAATATAGCAGTAGCCACTGTATCATATGTAATAGGCGGGACGTATTCTTTTGTACTGTTGGATCAATTAATGTTTTCCTTGTACATTTGAATCCTTTATGTTTTATTCTGTAAACTGATGAAATAACCCTTATAATTATCTTAAAATAACAACAATTTTGATACATAATTATTTTGTGTTGCTTCTTCTTTTCATTGTTTGGCTAGTGTGGTAGCTTCTTAGTGTGACTCTTGCACTGTCCAAAATAATTGGACTGTCTAATATAACACAGCTAGTGATGATTACAGTCAGGGTTTAAAACTCTTTTGATTAGAGATCCTACATGCTGCGTAAAATAGTGTGAAACAAATCCCTTGCTGGCATCTTTTTGTGATATACTATCTGACCAAGCCCGCAAGGTTTATTGGGTCACCCACCCTCCTCCTTACATGTTAAAATACGGCAGGGTTGACCAATAGCTTACATTATTGTTGTTGTTTACCTTTACCCCTCAATATAGATCGTATTCATTAAATGAATAAACAGTCTATCTAGTTAAACAGCCCTGCTGCATTAAAATACAGTTATGTTTTCCCTTAAACATATATGAAGAAAGTGCCAAGTGCTAACGTTTCCGCCATCCTAGTTTCAAAAGTGCTAACAGTTCTAAATACTAAACTATTGCAGGGTTAGACAACAGCATACATTATTATTATTGTTTGCCTTTGCCCCCCATTATGGATCATATTAACTAATTGGGTAAAAATTCTATCTAGGCAAAGAGCCCTTCAGCATTAAAGTGCAATCAATACTATCCTTGAACATACAAAATTAAACTTCTGAGTGCTAAATTGCTAAATATCAGTCATAGATTCCCAGACATCGGAGAACTTCCAAACATTAGTAAACTTTTTCGTTGCCCCGACTCTCTTGGCGTCGGCCTCTTCAAACCTCCTTGTCTTTGGCATTTTGTTCGCCCATTTTGAGTAAAAAGGTACATCCACGGACCTCCAATTATGAAGGATTAGGGAAAGAGTCACGGAGGAACGGATCGCCATGTATGTCTCTTTGGCTTTGGTCAGGTCATGCCTTTTAATTGAGATGCCGAAAAGAGTCACCTCGGCCTCGGGGCCAAGCGTCTTATTAATGGCCTGGTTTATTGATGCGAAGATCTTATGTCAAAATGTTTCAAGTTTTGGACATGTTAAAAATATATGGAGGCAATCGCCCCGCCTCGAGCCTGGCAACAAAAACATTTATTTTCCACTCCCGAAAAACGTTTATTAAGAGCTTTCGGGGTGAAATAGGCCAACCACCGAGATAAAAAGGTCATCCTTTTAAAATTGGCTGCTCTAAGGGCCTTACTTCCTAGCTGGACTTTAGCCTCCCCCTGCTGATCTGAGAAGGAACAGTTGGTTTCACTGGTTATTTTGGCCAGAACTTCTTCAACCAGGGGGGACTCGTCACCCTTTCTCACTAAGGTATACAAATTTCCCACCCCCTTCAATTTGGCTTTGTATAAGGCGTTAGGCTGTACTCATGGCATCCCACATGATAACAGATTATATATATTTATAAAGTTTACAACCTGGAGATATTCCAAAAACCCAGGTTTTAGTTGATTATCAGACCTATCTAAGACCTCTTGCCAGGCACAATTCTCCTAGACCGTAGTCCTTCCATCTTTTGAGCCTGCTAGAGTGGATTTGAAGGCCAAAGATTGTAAACTCCTCTAATTTCAAATAATAATAACAAAAACTGGCAAATCCAGCTTGTTTAAAAAAGGGCTGTAGTCTATTGGAGAAATCTCGGACAGTCTTGTATCAGGTCTTCTTTGGTAATTTAGCTGTTTTTAAAAATATAGGGACTTGCGATCCAGACTCCTGGATCATTCTGTCATAAAAAACATATCTAACAGACCATTAGGTTCTAGTAAATGTGCCAACATATCCAAGGTCGCTGCCATATAATAAGTGTGAACATTTGGTAGCGCTAGACATCCTGAGCGGTTCCCAACTGTAATATGGGCAGCTTAATCCTAGAAGCTTTCCTATTCCATACAAAGTCCCTGATCATCCATTCAATCTCTTTAAAGTAATGGGAATTAATCTTAAGCGTTACATTTAAAAAAAGAAAAACCAGTGAGGGAAGAATAGACATTTTAATGAGTGATACGCGACCAATCAGAGTTAAAGGTAAAGAGTCCATCTGTCTAGAAAAGTTTTAATTTTGTTGCGCATCAATAAATAGTTCAAACTGAATAATTGTTCAAATTGATTGGAGATGTATCTACCCATATATCTAATAGTTTCTGCCTTCAGGGCTTGGGATTTTAAATTTAAGGGTAAAAAATTACAGTCCACATTCAGTGTTAAAACCTCAGTTTTGTTTTGGTTTATTTTATATCCGCGTGGAGCCTGATTGAGATTTTGTTTGTCAGGTCGCATATATAGAATTATAATATCTGCTAATAATTTTAATTTTGACATTCCTTCTATTGGCGGTTCGATTTCAGGGTTTCCATGAATTCTTATAGCTAAAGGCTCGATAAAAAGGTGAACAGGAAGGGGGACATCAACTAGCCTTGTCTGGTGCCCCCGATTTATATTTATTGCCACTATAGTATTGGCATTTACTACCACCCGGGAGTGGGCACCTTGATAGATGTTGTTCAACATATTAAATATCTGAACAGGAATGTCAAAATTTTACATTCCATTAAAAAGTACATCCCAATTTTCTAGGTTGAACACTTTTTCAGCATCGACCATCGTAACTAGAGTTGGTATTTTGTTGTTTGTTGAAAAATCAAGGGCCTGGATTAAAAACCCAGTATTAGAGGATATTGACCTCCCTGACACAAACCCGGACTGATTGGGATGAATTAAAGCCTGGGCAATCGGGGTAAAACGTTGAGCCCATATTTTCATTAAAATCTTAAAATTGGCGTTAAGGAGGCTAATTGGCCAATAAGAATTTACTACCCTTTTTTGACAAAACTAATAATGATAGACTCCTTATAGCTAGGGGTAACAGTGCCTCCCAGTCTAACTATATTGAATAATTTCGCCAAAAGGGAATCAGTTCTTTGGAAAAGATTTGATAAAATTCAATTGGGAGCCCATCTGCTCCACAAGCCTTGGCCCCTGCAATAGATTTCACCACATCTAAGATGTCTGCACACAAACTATCATGCTCAAGTTGTTCCGCTAATGGCCTTGGTGAGACTGGGAGATCTACTTCATCAAAATATTTGGGAATTTTGCCCAGTCCTACCCCATATTTTCAATAATAAAGCTGTGAGTAATGTTCCATAAAACTAGAGCTATAACTTCTTTATCCCTTATAATATCTTGGGTCTTTAGATCAATGATTTCCAATATCAAGGCTTTCTCCTGTTTGTTTTTTGTTAACCCTGCAATCCTTTTTCCTACCATTTAACTCTCCTCATAAACTTGTTGTTGGTATGTTCTGCAGCTATTTATTTCTTCATTCAAGAAGAACTCTTTTAAAGCAAGCTTCTCCCTTTCTAACTGAGTCCCGGCAGCCCCATTCCCCGGGGGCTGAGTGTCTCTGGAGCTCATTGCAATGTCTACCGCCTGTTGGAGTTGTTTAATTTTATCCCGCCTTTTCCCGACAGAGCGGCTGAGAATGCGATCACCTGCCCCCGAATGGATGCCTTATACTTGGCCCAGACTGAAAAAATGTCTGCCGTATTTTCATTTATTCTAAAAATCTCCAATATCCACTTTTTGGTTTTGGCTACCCACAGAGGGTTTTGCAGGAGGAGACGATCCATCTGCCACCTGGATTGAATCCTTCCTCCCCTTTCAATATCTAACTCCATTGTCACAAGAGAATGGTCTGAAAATGAGTTGGCCCCTATTGCAGCGCCTGTGTACCTTAAAGATTGTGATATTAGGAAAAAGTCCATCCAGGAGGCTGTGTGAAATTGATTAGAGTAGTATGTAAATTTAGAATCAGTAGGGTTAGATTGTCGCCAGGGACCTACCTTCCTTAGGGCCTCCATAACATTCTTTGTTTGGGGTTTCAGCTCTTTTTTATTTTTGTTCGAGGTATCTTTCTTAAGGTTTTGAATAAAGTTGAAATCCCCACCCAATATTATCTTTCCCGGGACCCCTTTAAGTAGCTCACTGATCTTTCTTTTTGTCTAATCACATCTTTTGTCAATGAGACTGATCATAATTAAATTTAATGAATGGCTTACATAAGTTTTGCAATGTGGCAATAAATACACACTGTAATGCTAATTATCCAAAGTTATCTCAGAGCTAAATTATCAATTCAACAGTTATATTTTAAAATGGACATCTGCACACATGCACAAAACATGATTTTCAGATGAAAGGACAGTTTATGTATACATTGTGACATATCCCTTATACAGCTATTGTTAGACCTGACATCATTGGCGTGAGTCTCCCTTCTATTTTGACGGATTGCCTCCTCTGTTTTTGATATGTTTTTGATGGTTATATGCTTTGTGCACGGTGCCACTGCTATTCAGTGCCACAGTGCAAGTCCTCCCTATGTTAAATTGATGCACTGATTAGTGACTCCATGATTTGGTTATTTGATTTACTTGTCAGACCCTAGTACAGTGCACCATGTGTGCCCAGGGCTGGTAAATCAAATGCTGCTGGTGGGCTTGCAGCACTGGTTGTGCCACCCACAGGATCTGCCTGTAAAGTGTGTATCATGTTTGCCATTGCAAGGCCTATGTGCAGTCTTGTACTGCCATGTTAACTTGGCCGGTGCACCCACTTGCCAGTTCCTAAAACTTCCCTTTGCTTCATATCAGACACCCCTATGGTAGGTCCAAGGGCACGTGCATTGTAAGTATAAGGTAGGACATGCCCTGGTGTGTGTAGCATGTCCTAATAGTGAATTACAGCCTTTTTATTTTTTCACTATTGCAAGGCTACCTGTTCTCGTAAGGCCAGAATGGGCAGTTAAATTATTACATTCTTATAAACCTAACTGACTCAGGGAACATGGTAGAAATTCGAATTTAGTATGCCTGAACTCAGAATGATAAAATACATCTTTTAATAAAGTTGGTTTTAACATTCTGTGTTTGAAAATACCACTTTCAGAAAGTAGGTATTTTCTTGCTAAACTGTCCAGGCCTGCCTCTGATAGGCTGTGTATTCCTTGTCTGGGTTTGTGAGTGACAGAGCTGGGGGATTCCACGAGACAGGCTGGGGCAGCCCAGTGGTGAATAGAGAGATCTAGATGGGAGGGAGGAGTTGCACCTGGGACCTGAAGAGAGCTGTGCCTTCCCTCTACAATGCTGGATCCACCTCCTGTGGTGTGTCTTAGGTCTCTGCCCTACACTGTGAAAGGAGAGATGGAATCCTGTCAACAAAGTGCTCCATGGCTGTGCATTCCATCTCCTGTGATGGCTCCACCTCCTGTGGGGCGTTTGATGTCACTGCCCTGCACAGTGAAAGGAAGGAAGGAGTCATGTAAACAACGTGCTCAGGAACTGGTTTGGACTAGGCATAGGCCTTTCTGCCTTCAGAGAACAAATGATTTTGGGGTATAAATGTTGGGACTCAGACCAAAGAACTTTAGATCACTTCTGGGAACAAGAAACCTTTTGCCAAGGAGAAGAACCAATAGAATCTGCAGGAGTTGGACTGCCCCTCTGCCTGTGTGCTGTTTGCTGGGTTGGCCTGCAGTGGATTCTTCATTGCCAAGGAAAGGATAAGGAAATTTGTAAGGACTTTCATCATCTACAAAATATTCTCCAAGGGCTTGAACTTGTGCTTGCCTCCTGCTGAAGTCTCAGGGACAAAAGACTTCACCACCAGCTCCCCCTGTGAATTTCCTTGCTGGGAATTCTACCTGCAGACATTTGCGTGCCTCTGGGAGCTGGCAGCGCGACGCATTGAGAAAAAGTGTGTCGCTGCCGTAGCTGAAATCGTGCCGCTGCCGCATCTCCCCAGAAGCGTGTCTTCATCAAAGCTGTCTGCTGCTGCATCACCGAAGAAGCGTGACGCCATCGAGAGAGTCAAAACAGAGAATTATTCCCTCATGGCCTAAATTACTTTACAATTGTCAACATTTATACTTCCAAAGAAGACCTTCAACACATGGTGACCACATGTATTTTTTCATATTTGTAGCTTTTATTATTTCTTTTTATATTCTTTTTTACAAAATTATTATTTTTTACTGTGTTTCTCCAAGTTCATGACAATCATTTCACAAAAAAAGTTACATTCATTTAATTAACAATACATCTATGAGCAATAAAAACACCATACAGAGAACAATTCTAACTCACTCTCACCAATACCTCATACATACACTCTCATACCCTACACATTCAATCTATATTCTGTGTCTGAGGAGTCACAATTGTGTGAACTATCACGCTAGGTCGACGCGTTTCGGTGGGATGGGACCACCTTCCTCAGGACCTTTAGCAGAACAAAAGCTCTTCTCAACAATTTTTTGGACTCTGTATGGATATCCTAACAACAGTTCTGGGAAGGATCGTTATCTCAATTTTCAACCAGCAGTAGGTTGAGTGGGTAATCCTAATATAAAATCTCCTCTTACAATCTCTTTGTCTCAACTCAATATTTGATCATCCGCTTCCCATATTATATCTATATTTTTGTATGGAAATCACGTCTCACAGGTAATCTATTATTCAGTGGCGGGATAACTTCTGTTGTTCTCAGTTTTTGTATTTTTCCAAATTTGTGCATATAATTTGAAGCAAACCTTTGATATTCAGTATCCAACAGCAAACTGCGTCTCCCGAATCCGTGGACTCATCGAGAGAGTCGCCATTGCATCACCGGGAAAGCGTGTCGCAGGGCCTGTCGCGGCTCCAAAGAACCGAGTTGTCGCAGGGCTGCCAGGGCATTTTTGCATCATCGTTGCATTGTTGCATCACGGGCGGCATCTTCACGCATCACAACCCGATCATCCCATCGCATCAAGGTGCCATCTTGCGCACTGCAACGGGCCCGCAGGCCGAGAGTCTACGCATCACCTCCACACTGGTAAGGATCACAACGCATCCCCTACTCTGCGCAATCATTGAGGCACGACGCATCCTTTCCCCTGGGTCACGGAACCGATGCATCTCCCCTTTTGCGAGCCTTTTGTTCACTTTGCGTTACGCATTCAGCTACATTGTTGAGAACTTTGTCGCATTTATCATCAACTTGAACTAAGCAACTTTACGCATCTTTAAATAAACTTTAAGCATAGTATTGTGGATTTTTGTCATTTGTGGTCTTGTGTTAGGTCTATATAAAGAATACTTATTTTTATAAAACCTGTGTTGTGTTCATCTGTTGTTTTTTAACGTTATTACTGTGTATATTTTTAAATGCTTAACACACTGCCTCTGAGTTAAGCCAGTCTGCTTGTGCCAAGCTACCAAGGGGGTGAGCAGGGGTTGAGGAGTGTAATCCCCTTATCCTGACTTAGAAGTAAGGGTCCCTATTTGGACAAAGGTGCATACTGCATACCATTGCCAACTAGAGACCCCCAGGTATAACATCTATGTTAAAATCGAATCTCCAATATTTTATTTAAATAAAAATGAATCTGTTCTTTTGCTCACATTTCCTAAATAGTGATTGTTTACTTTTAATATTTCACAGCATAAGACTAGCTTTGATAAGGTTCTGTGTTACAATGAGAGGTCACAGAACTGATAATCCATGCCCAGGAGCTGCAGAGCATGTAGTCCCTCAAACCCCAGAGCATACAGCTGCATCAGATACACATTCAGAAAATACATGGGGGCAGATTTACAAGCCTCTTGTGTGACTTTTGCTCCACTTTTCCCATGTTAAAAATGACGCAAAAGTCAATCATTCAATCAGGAGTTTGTTAAAGCGCGACTACTCACCCGTGAGGGTCTTAAGGCGCTAGGGGTGAGGGGGAGGGGGGGGGGGTGCAGGTTTCATTCCATCAAGGAGGGGGTCAGTCGAAGAGCCAGGTTTTGAGGTTTCTTGCGAAGATGGGGAGCGATGTTGTCTGTCTGAGGTGGAGCGGAAGGGCGTTCCATGCTTTGGCCGCGAGGAAGGAGAAGGAACGGCCTCCTGATCTGGTCTTTCTGGTGCGAGGGACCACGGCGTAGGAAAGCTGGGCTGATCGTAGGGTCCTTTGGGGTGCGTGGAATTTGAGTCGGCTGTTCAGGTATGCTGGTCCGGTGCCGTGGAGGGCCTTGTGTGTGTGGGTGAGCATCTTAAAGGTGATTCTCGCCTCAACGGGGAGCCAGTGGAGTGTGCGCTGGGAGATGTGGCAGTGTTTTGGCAGGTTGAGGACCAGTCTTGTGGCGGCGTTCTGGATGTTCTGTAGCTTGCGGATGAGGTTTTTGTTTATTTCGGCGTAGAGTGCGTTGCCATAGTCGAGTCTTCTGGTGACCAGGGCGTGAGTGACTGTCTTTCGGTGTTCGAGGGGGATCCATTTGAAGGTCTTACAAAGGAGGCGGAGGGTGTGGAAGCAGGAAGATGAGACAGAGTTGATCTGGCGGTCCATTTTGAGCTCGGAGTCCAGGATGATTCCCAGGTTGCGTGCGTGGTCTGTGGGGGTTGGTGGGTTTCCGAGAGCGGTCGGCCACCAGATGTCGCTCCAGGCGTCGGGGTTTGGGCCCATGATGAGTACTTCCGTTTTGTTGGTGTTTAGTTGTAGGCAGCTGTTTTTCATCCATTTGGCGACGGCTTCCATCCCTTCTCGAAAGTTGCGTCTGGCGGTGTTGGGCTCGTTGGATAGGGAGAGGATGAGCTGGGTGTCGTCTGCGTATGACACGATGTTGAGTCCGTAGGTTCTGACGATGGGGGCAAGTGGATCCATGTAGACGTTGAAGAGCGTCGGGCTGAGGGAGGAGCCCTGGGGGACTCCACAGGTGGTAGGTGTGGGGTCCGAGAGGAAAGGGGGGAGTCTGACCCGCTGCGTCCTGCCGGAGAGGAAGGAGCAGATCCAGTCGAGGGCCTTGTCCTGGATTCCTGCATCGTAGAGTCTGCGTAGTAGGGTGCGGTGGGAGACTGTGTCGAACGCCGCTGATAGGTCGAGGAGGATGAGGGCTACTGTTTCTCCTTTGTCCAGTAAGGTGCGGATGTCGTCTGTTGCGGCGAGGAGGGCAGTTTCCGTACTGTGGTTTTTTCTGAAGTCAGATTGGGAGGAGTCGAGGATGTTGTGTTCTTCAATGAATGTGGCGAGTTGGCTGTTGATGGCTTTCTCGATGACTTTCGCTGGGAACGGGAGCAGGGAGATGGGTCTGTAGTTTTTGAGGTTGGTGGGGTCCGCTGAGGGTTTCTTCAGGAGGGGGTTGACCTTGGCGTGTTTCCAGTCGTCGGGGAACGAGGCGGTCGCCAGGGAGCGGTTGATGGTGTTGCAGAGCATGGGTGCGATGGTGTTGGCGGCACTGTTGAAGATGTGGTGGGGGCAGGGGTCCGTGGGGGCCCCTGAGTGGATTGACTTCATTGTCTTCAGTGTGTCTTTGGTGGTGAGGGCTGTCCAGTCATCAATCGCTGGTTTCCGGGTGACGGGGGTGGTTGGTGAGGGTTCAGTGTGTTGGTTGTCTTCGTCGAAGTTGTCGTAGATGCTCTTGATTTTGTGGTGGAAAAAGATGCTGAGTTTGTCGCAGAGGTCTTGTGAGGGAGGGATGTCGGTAGACTCGCTGGTGGGTTGGGCGAACTCCTTGATGATGCTGAAGAGTTCCTTGCTGTTGTGTGCGTGGGTGGAGATTCTGTCTTCAATCGCTTTTTTCCTCGTTTCTCTGATGATTTGATGGTGGGCGTTGGTGGCGGCTCTGAAGTTGTTGTGGGCTTCTGTGGATTTGGTGTTTCTCCAGGTCTTTTCGAGGTGGCGGCATGTGCGCCTGGACTCTCGAAGTCCGGTGGTAAACCATCTGGCTTTCTTGGCACGGGTATTGTTGTTTTTCTTGAGGGGGCTATGGTGGCACAAGGGGCTGGTAAATTTGCCCCATGCCGTCTCTCTTCCTCTGTTTCTCATCCCTAATGCAGGGCGGGCACAGAGGTCAAATGGTTCCCTCATTTGCATGGGGTCACGCCCCCTTGCAATTCGGGGACTGCCCTCTAAAGATAAGGCTGGTTCTTCAGATAGACCTGCAATATCAGAATGATAGAAGGGGCTGCACAAGTGTCTACCACAGTGCAGCATATGTGCTGCACAATACAGCACACATCAAATGTTAACGGTTTTAAAGTTTGTCTTTGCAGAGTGTTTTGTACTTTGTAAATTGTTTTTATTTTTTAAATTATTCAAAATTAAATATATTTTCATCTCTTTATGTTTATATATGTTTTATTTAATTTACTTTCAAAAGTATTTTGTTTTGTTTAAGATATTTTGTTATTTTTTGTTGGAGTTGGAAAAGTACATTTTACTTCTCCGCAATCCAACACTTTCCCACAATTGCTTTGACTGGAGGAGAAGTAGTACATTTTACCCCTCAAATATCCAACACTTTCCCTACTGTTATACTAACTGGAGTGGTAATGGTAAAGTTGACCCCTTCACTATACAAAACTCCCCCTACTGTTGTGCTCATTGGAATCGGAATAGGAAATGTTATTACCTTACAATCCAACACTTTCCCTACTGTTGTTCTGTGTAGTTCCGACTAATTCATAGGATCTGCACATTGTTTGAACAACAGAAACTAGGGTCTTAATGCCCAGAATGATTTTGGACACCCTGCAGGATATGTAGTCCAATAGACCCCCCTAACCTTGCCAGGAAGCGAATGGGCTCTGGTAACATGACTACCCTGGTCACGCACATATCATGGAAACAGTAAAGAACATTTTGCTCAGTCACTCATACTTACCAACTCTCAGAGAAGTACACAGAGAATACACAATGAGACCTTTTCAATATATTTATCGAACCAACGTTATTCTTGTATAGAATACATGTGCTGCAACGATTATTATACAGAAGCAAATTCATGTGATTGCAAGCACCAAAAGAGTAGATACATTTCTTCCAAGGTGCTAAAGCACAGATTAAATGTCGACATGTATGCAAAGCAGTAATCTAGCATACTCCTACAATGTGGTACCTAGAGGGTGAGTGTAGGTGTAGAGCCAAGAACCCCCCCAAGGGACGATCCAACCCCATTACCTGATGGGCGAGTGAAGGACCCAGCCCTGGTCTCGGTGGACATCCCTCACGGAATGTCAGCCCAGTGCGTGGTGATTTTTCAGCATGCACGGAACTTTGGTGTCAGCTGATGTGCCTCCTCTACCAATCCATCTAGATGCTCATTATTTATAATAAAAATCAGCATGGTGATGTGCATGTTAGATTAGCAATGTTAAGTATATGTAAATAGTGTTCGTGCCTCCTGGATGAACATAGGACGACTTTTGTGCATAGTGCGTAAAGAGGCCTTGTACATGATGTTCAAGGCATAGTGATAATGTTGTGCGAAGCTGGATGTTAAAACAGATTAATTTAAGAGAAATGAAGCCAACATTGTTGAGCATGAAAATGTCTGCCAAATTTCACAGCTTAAATTGTTTTTCTAGGGCAATGTAAGAAATAAGTTGCCTCGCTACATGGGCCTAACAGTTGTAATTGATAAAGTGGCAATAACTAATTTTACCCCTCTGCTATCCAACACTTTGCCTACTGTTGCATTGACCGGAGTTGGAATAGTAAATGTTTCCCTTCTGCAATCCAACACTTTCCACACTGTTGTATTGACCGGAGTTCGACTAGTACATTTTACCCCACTGCAATCCAACACTTTCCCTACAGTTGTATTTTCTGGACTGGGAATAGCAAATTTTATCCCAACACTTTCCCTACTGTTGTTTTGTGTAGTTCTGACTAATTCATAGGATCTGCACATTGTTTGAACAACAGAAACTAGGGTCTTAATGCCCAGAATGATTTTGGACACCCTGCAGGATATGTTGTCCAATAGAACCCCCTAACCTTGCCAAGAAGCGAATGGGCTCTGGTAACATGACTACCCTGGTCACGCACATATCATGGAAACAGTAAAGAACATTTTGCTCAGTCACTTATACTTACCAACTCTCAGAGAAGTACACAGAGATTACACAATGAGACCTTTTCAATATATTTATCGAACCAAAGTTATTCTTGTATAGAATACATGTGCTGCAACGATTAGGATACAGAAGCAAATTCATGTGATTACAAGCACCAAAATAGTAGATACATTTCTTCCAAGGTGCTAAAGCACTGATTAAATGCCGACATGTATGCAAAGCAGTAATCTAGCATACTCCTACAATGTGGTACCTAGAGGCAGTGGCGGCTGGTGACATTTGAAAGTGGTGAGGCAGAAACTCGGCAGCATACTGCACCGTAGCGAGCGAGCGCAGCGAGCGAGCCCGAACCCCCTAAGGAGCGTTCGGGGTGAATTCCCCCCGAGAAAATTTTGAAAAAATAGTGAAAAAATGGTGCATTTTCAAGAAAATTTGAGGAAGCAGGAAGGTTAATAAAGCAATTGTGAAAGTGCAGGTATTACATTATTAAAGAGCTGTCATATAACATAGGTAGCTGCTTATTCAGTATAACCACAGAGCTTTATAACAGACTTCAAGCAGTATACAATGCTGAGAACCTCACAGATTGTTTTTATTTGAACTGCAAACAAAAGAACCAACTAAACAGGTCACAAACTATCACCATTCAACATATTTACTTTTTGTATCTAAATTCAGCACGTCTGTCTTTAAGCGCAGCAAATTTTTCAATTACTTGAATGTTAAAGTCAGCAATATTTTGAACAAGCTCGCTCTCTATAGAGAGCATTGCTAATGCATTGAGTCTTTCCTGAAGCATGGTGTTCCTCAGGAATGTCTTAATCCTATTTAAGGTGGAAAAAGATTGTTCTGCCTCTGAGGTGGTCATAGGAGTGGTAATTACTATTTTTAGTAAAGCTACTGTCTCTGTAAAGGTCTTTTCCATATGAAGTTCATGAATTAAAGACAGCAAAGACCTGGCATTTGTGGCCTTCTGGTACACAGGCATTGAGTACATTACTGTCAACTCACTTTTCAGGTCCTCTTGGTTGAGCATCGGATAAGCTTCCACAGCCGCATGCAGAGCATGCTCAGGGAAGGATTCATTATATTTTGCAAAGTATGTACTTTCCAATAATGCGGCACTCTCCAAATGTTTTGTGAAAGCAAAACGGTCTTGTGCATGTACAATTACAATGTCACATATCTCTTTTGCCTTTCGTACCAGAGTGGTGATGTTTGTCCTGTGGTTTGAAAAAATTGAACTGGCTGGCAGTTGGCTGTCTAAACTGTCAACCTCATCTCTCACTTTGTTTATGCTTGCGACAAAGTCAGTGGTACATCTTTTCACAAACACAGTATCTATGTCTCGTCCTTGTAACTGATTGTATAAACTCTCGACATTTAACATTATCTTTTCAAATAAAAATAGAAAGAACTGAAACTTTCTATCATTTAGTGTTCTAGCAAAGCCACGGGCTTCACTGTGACTTTTGAAATCAAAGGTTTCATTGATTTGTATGGCTTGAAAACATTTCACAAGGTCCTCCCTATATTGAAATATTAGTTGGACTGTACGTATGTTATAGTTCCAACGAGTTGAGGCTCCCCTCGGAACCCTTTTGTCCACAATCTCCTGAAGTGCTTCCATTCTTTTTGGGGAATGTGAGAAGAATGCTGCCATGCCTCCTATATCCTGAAAGAAAATTCGTGTCTCTGGGATCTTCGATACTGCCTGTTGCATGATAAGATTAAGCTGGTGGGCATGACAGTGCACATAATAAGCATACGGGTAGACATCTCTAATTCTTTTCTGTACGCCACCATGGCTTCCACTCATTACGGACGCACCATCATAGCTTTGTGCAATAAGTTTTTTTCTTTGATGCACCTCTGGGAAAATAAAGTTGAGTTGATGCAGTATAGCAGCAGTAATGGTTTCTGCAGTGGAGTTTTTTAAATGAGTGAAACTATAGAACGGCTCCACAACATTATAGCCTTTGTCCAGGTACCGAAAGACTAATACGGACTGCGTTTGTGTGGCCACATCAGTGGTGTCATCAGCCTGAATAGCCACAAAGTCTGTGTTTTGCAACTCTTGGACAATATGGCTTCTCATAATTTCTAGCATACACTCCAGGAGTTCATTTTGTATCGTTTTAGAGGTGCCCTTAAAGACTGTAGCACTTGCTAAATGTGATTCCATTTCCTTGTCTATGCTTGCTACTAAATCTACAAGACCCATGAATATTCCAGGATTTGTGGACCCTTCCGATTCATCATGGCCTCGCAATGCCAGTTCGAAAGCACCACAGAAACGAATGCAATCAATTATTTTTGATAGTATGTGTCTATTTCTATCAACTGTTTGATTGTGTTTCTGTATTGTTTGTCGATATGCATCGCTGATGTGCTGCTCAATCGGTGCGTCTCCTAACATTCCCAGTCTGGTCACGTTTTCCATATGCTTTTTTGAGTGTGCATGCTTCTTTATTTTTTCAGACAGATGCTTCAAGTCCAACACGCCTTCTTTTGTCCAAGTAAAGTCACCATTAAACAGCAAGCAGGGGAAGCAGAACAGTCTGTTTTTTGAAGGGCACCCTGTAAGCCAATCAGCTTTTGTGTACCAGGTTTTTGAGAATGTACGATTGTAACATTTTCCTCTGTCCTTGGTAACTTGTTGGAGTTGAAGGTCAGGTCGATGAGGTCCTAACCTCTTTATCTGTAGTTTATCTTCTAGTGGGCGTGCATGGAATGACCGTGTAATTAACTGTTGTACCGTATTCATCTTGCCGATGCTGTCCGTACCAATATGAAAGAAGCCTGTCAATAGTCAAAGTACAACGTATAAGATTTGGTGCAATAATATCAAATGTCAGTACAAATACATATATCTTGTGCATGACAGCAAGTGATATAGCTCCAACAGCTCATTTTAATGGCCATCCAGGGGTGGCATAATACATGCTCCAGCCCCTGGTAGGCCTTGGGTGCACCTATGCCCTAGGTACCTATGGTACACTATACAGGGACTCACAAGAGTGACCCAATACCCAATTGGCAAATGCACCTAAAGTACATTGTGTGAATTTAGAGAGAGGACAGCTGTGCTGTGGGTCTGATTAGCAGGCCCACAGCCTTTCTAAGTCATAAACCAGTAAAACAAAAAGCAAAGAAATGGGGTGACCATAGGAAAGCAGACCCTACTCTCCTACATAACGCTCCCCTTTGGACAACAGGATAGGGAAAAAAATACAGCCTGACTGCCTGCTTCCTCTGTGTGCCATAGTGGCACTGAAACAGACACAGTTTGAGGGCCTTTAACAAGGCAAGGATAGATAGTGCCTTTAACAACCGTTATTGCCCAAAGCAAAGGGCTAAGGGCAGGCTCAGTATTATTAAATTCCATCCAGTCAGGGTACAATGTTCAGAATGTGCACCCACCCCAACCACCATGTAGAGTGAGTGACCACAAACATAGCCCTATCTCCAAGCTACAAAAAAGTATCATCAGTTTCCTTACCTTGAACACGGTTGTTTGCTGGGTCGTAGCCGGGATGAAAGAGCAGCAAGGAGGTTGGGCCTCTTGTTCTTTCTCCAAAAATTGCCCAAAAAAGTTGGGTAAAGGTTCAGGTTGTCAGGCTTTACCAGGTGCTGGAAATAAAAATATAACAATTTTTTTTTGAGACATTAGGGTAATCAAACAAAGACTGGGGGGGGGGACATAACAGTACAATTTTAACCTTGCAGTTTTCAATAGTTCACTGTTGTATGTTAGGATTTTTACTTACGAACTGCAAGTGAAAAAATGATTTAACTGAGAAATGCAGTGACTCACTGACCTATTTACAGCATTTTGTGATCTGCATCAGGTACATGTTCTTTGCAGCAGGCGCATTAACCTTATCCGCTACCTTTCCATGAGTCAAAACTTTCATTACACAAAACTCTGATCTCTCTCTCTAGGAAAAACATTAACAATATCCTTGGTGCAACAACAAGTGTTGCATGGCTAAACATTTATAAGGTCCCAAAGGCGCGACCTGTAGGCTATGCCAATGAAAATACTGGCTGGCAAATTCGAATAGCGGCTGCCCAAATCTATCTACAAGCCACAGGTAAGAGTGCTGGAAAATTCAAATGCTTTAGACGGTGGGCGAAAACATTGCGAAGAGAGAGAAATTGCACCCCTTATGCTAACACCTGTTTGGCACCTGTTCATGAGTGCCCTAAACTTAAATTGCTGTCTAACGTTTGCTCCTCACTTTGCTCACCAGTGTTATTTTTGTAAACTGCCAACTACTCACATTTCCCACCAGTAAACACTCTTACCTATGCAATTTGCCTAAAATTCCCTGCTGCTTATTCAGCCCATCGGTGGACTTTTCTCACACTGCTCATCTATGGCTGTTTCTCACACTGTCTATTAGTGGTGGCTTCCACACTACTCACAAGTGCCTGCTACTCATATGTCCAACTAAAGCTAGCTTCTTGTAATGCTGACCAGTGTTAGCTTCTCACACTTTGTGCCAACGTGAATGTGCACTGCTGACCAGTAAAATGAATGACATGTCTTTCCGGTGAAATACAGAGCTGGCTCAATAGTAACATACAAGTGACTATCTAAAGCGGAGTCTACAAACAACATTCATTATGAAGCACGTGCAATAGCTTTACACTAGTGGCATCAACAACCATAGGCCCTGTGCAGTGGCACAGCCAAGAGCAAATAAGGCTGCTGAGGTTGGCCTGAACGCACAGGAGGCATTCTGTCCTTTTGTGTCCCTGTGAGGGAATGGAACCCGTGACTGCTGCAGTCTCATCACACCGTTCTGAAGGGAATTAAGTTGCCAGCCTTGTGTAAATGTTTCTTTTGGCATGCAGTATGTGTGATTGGTATGCACCTTACATTTATGTAAGAAGTGATCTCAGGGATTAAGATTTACGGTCCTAGCGAAGCTACAGGAAAGGGTGGCAGAAAAATGTAGACCAGGTACAAAGGGGAATTTAGGGCCATTGAACCCCTCGAAACTTCCCAATCCCTTTCACAGATTATAACCAATAACCATACCGACTGGGGCATGTATTAAAGTAATAGAAGCCACTGGCAAGGTATTTTTTAACTCAGAAGAAACCCCTCCATTGCGTCATTTCAAAAAACATTCATCTGTTATAATTTAGTGCTCCAGCGTGCATGTGTTTCTAGGTTGTCTTCCCCCTGGTCACTTTCTTTCTCTATTCCATTCTATCCTGTTCCCTTCCTTCGTGTGCGTGTCCGTCACTCAGATGGGCTGAGCTGAGGCCTGCTGCACTATCTATACTAAATGGGCCTGGGAGTGGGACCCTTCTTTCGTGTGCGTGTCCGACACTCAGATGGGCTGAGCTGAGACCTGCTGCACTAAATGGGCCTGGGCTGGGAGTTCTACGGCACATATGAGCTGGGGATGCAACAGGCAATGCTGTTTTATGGCAGGCTTAGGCAGAAATCTGCAAGTCAACAAAGGGCAAATCGGATTAATCTGTCAGTGTTAGTGAAACGTTACTCTGCAGTAATATATGCATATGTATTAAAGTATAGAGGACAGTCTATTGACAATTCAAAACACTCCTTGGCTCATTTAATCGAACTAATGTTATCTCCGTGGGCGAAGAGCAGAGAAAAAAACGTATTAACTTCAAAAGACCATAAAGTGGCAAACAATTGATGCTAAGTTATTTTGGCTGTATTTCTCAAGCCGCGAAAACCATTATTACAAATCAAAATAAAAAGAATGCCGAGCTCGATATTACCCAATTTACCAAACTGGTGCAACATAATCCAATTGAAATGATAATATGTAGTATGGATCTATATTAAGCATACATTCCGATTAAACAATGGAATATAAACTGTTGACAAAGCCTCGATAAAAAAACACGCTTTGTCATACAGAACACAGTACACATAGAGAACATGTACATGCAGGTAAATATTCCAGCACTACAAACTAGCACGTGCATGAAATTAACAAGATACATGCTAAGCGGGAAAATGATCAGACAGACTGTGTCATGGACACAGCAGAGACACCTTTACCACATAACATTTATTTGATCTTGTGTGCACTTCTGATAATAAAGGGAAGTACATGAAACATACACATGCATTATTGTTCGGGTATCAGATACAGTGCTAGGGCATGCTTCATTACACGGGAAAGGGAAAAAAAGGATTCATATTCAAGGCATCCCACACAGTTATCCTGAGCTGAAAATTGGAAAAAGGTATAGTCATAAGTAAAAAAAAAAAAGATTTTCTCTTGTTTTAGAACTGCGATAGCATACAAAATAGAGTCCCTCGTGGTCAGAGACCTAGTGATGCAATAATTACTCATAGTGGGGCCTATTTTCTTATGCATTTTTTAATAGTGCTTTGGATACCCACACACATGCTATGCCTATTCGCCAAGATCTTGAAACAGATACACCAACACTGTAGAGAGTAAGGGGGGCATGCAGCCCTCAGTGTGCAATTAATACACCTGTCAGTCTGCAGGGCCGGTTCTGCAGACGCCCCTCGCCACTACTTAAGTGCACACATCTCCCATGCTTTACAGCTGAAAGGTCCCCAGTCGGTCACGCTAGTTGTTTACAGCCCTCAGCGCGCACCACTGCCTGTGCACACAGCCCTCAATATGCGACACTGCCAGTGCACACAGCCCTCAATATGCACAACTGTCAGTGCATGCAGCTGTCGTTGTACAACTGACAATGTAGGCCTCGCTTTGCTTTGGTGCACTGAGAATGTGTATGTAGCCCGCAGTGTGTTCCACTGACAGTGTTCTTCACAGCCCTCAGAGAGAACGACAGTCAGTGCACTGAGCATTCGTGCGGCCATCAGTGCACGGTGCAAACGTTCTGAGAGCACACTCGGCCCTTGGTGCTGCACTGCAGGTGACCGTTGACACGCCTCCCGTGAGTGCGTGTGACAGTCGGCACTGCCCTTACAGGCGGTGCACAGAGCCCTCGTAGCGCACAGAGACAGTGCAGCACGGCTGAGGAACGTGACAGCTTCTATGATGAATTGGGTGCGACGGTACAATTATGCGTTACGTCCTGCTGCTTTATTAAAGTAACCTTTTGTGAAACTCGAAAGGGCGTCCATGTGGTTTCTGCCCGATTACCAAATTACACCGTCTTTGAGACCAAAGTTACACAATGACGCTCTTGTAGCTACAGGGCTCTCTGCTTGGTGCTTTCATAAAATGGCGCAGCCCCCCTCTAAACCCTGCTTCCTAAGACCCGAAAAACAGCACAAATCACTGCTTTATTTTACCTTGCCGGGGCCTGCTCACCTAATTTTAATATCAATTTGAGGGGCCAGAATATGCTTCCAGGTGGCATTGTGTGATTAATTGGAAAGGAAAAAGCGCAAGACAGACTGACAACGTGTTTGCAAAAGACCTTTGAGGGGTTGCGGCTGGCAAAATTCTAGTGCTAATATGCGGCATTATACAGATGACTTTCTGAAAGAAAAAAGCAGCCGGTAGTTTGCACGCGCGTTGCCTTCAACCTTTACTTAACACTGTCGGCAGAAGACACGCACATTCATTCTGAGAATCTGACACCTTCGGGTAAAGTTCGCGCTATATAAAATCGAATAAATAAATAAATAAATGTAGGCCTCGCTTTGCTTTGGTGCACTGAGAATGTGTATGTATCCCGCAGTGTGTTCCACTGACAGTGTTCTTCACAGCCCTCAGAGAGCACGACAGTCAGTGCACTGATCCTTCGTGCGGCCATCAGTGCACGGCGCAAACGTTCTGAGAGCACAGTGGGGCCTATTTTCTAATGCATTTTTTAATAGTGCTTTGGATACCCACAGGCCACACACATGCTATGCCTATTCGCCAAGATCTTGAAACAGATACACCAACACTGGGACCCTTCCTTCGTGTGCGTGTCCGACACTCAGATGGGCTGAGCTGAGGCCTGCTGCACTATCTATAATAAATGGGCCTGGGAGTCGGGGACCCTTCCTTCGTGTGCGTGTCCGACACTCAGATGGGCTGAGCTGAGGCGCCCTGCAGTGCAGGCCCATTTAGTGCAGCAGGCCTGAGGCCTGCTGCACTAAATGGGCCTGCACTGCAGGGCGACAGGTCGGACAGGAGAGAGGGTGTAAAAAAAGATTAAACTGCATTAACATACAAGTAGTACTGTAATAAGATAATACCGTTGCACTTACATTAATTTGCCATACGATACGACGAGTCAGGACAGGAGTCAGTCACCGTCACGCGCTTGGATCGACTGGTCTGTCTCAGTGGTCACCTAGTCTGGAGTTCAACGTCTTCTAGAACCTTCCTTCGACTTTCAGTTGCTCACGCGCGGTCACGTCACTGTAGCTTATTAGCTTATGGCCAATCACCTCAACTTGGCTTGATATAGCCATATGTGATTGGCCATTACTGAACTAGCAGCAAACACCCAGGCGCGGCACCATGATCCTGACCCCTGCTCTACTCAGCCAATCCTGGCGCAGGCTTAACAGCGCCACTGCGCCAGGATTGGACTACGAGCAGGAGAAAAACTGCCCATATTGAAAGCGGGGCCCCGGGTCCCTGCCATGTCTCTCAGTGCTACAGGGGGGGGGGGCGAGGTTTATTCGGTACTACGCATGCGCAGGCCAGTCTCAATTATGAGCACTCCTGGCTGTTACATGCGTAGCTAGTCACCCCGACCCCGCTGCAGGTGCTTACGCTCTGGCTGCCTGCCTGTGTGCGCTGTCAATCACTCTCTGCCGCAGCCCCGCCCCCCACGGCCCACTTCCATACGCAATGCCCGATTCTGTCGGGCTCGTCCCGGCCCTGTAGCGCTGTGCGCTCTGATTTATTTTACACACAAAAGGAACTTTAAATAAAAATACTCATACTGTAAATATGTTGCTGGCACCAGCGGCGGGCGTCCATGGCTAGTGGGGCAACGCCCCAACGCCCCCAATGGACGCACCGCCACTGCCTAGAGGCTGAGTGTAGGTGTAGAGCCAAGAACCCCCCCAAGGGACGATTCAACCCCATTACCTGATGGGCGAGTGAAGGACCCAGCCCTGGTATCGGTGGACATCCCTCACGGAATGTCAGCCCAGTGCGTGGTGATTTTTCAGCATGCACGGATCTTTGGTGTCAGCTGATGTCCCTCCTCTACCAATCCATCTAGATGCTCATTATTTATAATAAAAATCAGCCTTGTGATGTGCATGTTAGATTAGCAATGTTAAGTATATGTAAATAGTGTTCTTGCCTCCTGGATGAACATAGGATGACTTTTGTGCATAGTGCGTAAAGAGGCCTTGTAAATGATGTTCAAGGCATAGTGATAATGTTGTGCGAAGCTGGATGTTAAAACAGAATACTTTCAGAGAACTGAAGACAACATTGTTGTGCATGAAAATGTCTGCCTAAGTTCACAGCTTAAATTGTTTTTCTAGGGCAATGTAAGAAATAAGTTGCCTCGCTACATGGGCCTAACAGTTGTAATTGCTAAAGTGGCAATAACTAATTTTACCCCTCTGCTATACAACACTTTGCCTACTGTTGCATTGACCGGAGTTGGAATAGTAAATGTTTCCCTTCTGCAATCCAACACTTTCCACACTGTTGTATTGACCGGAGTTCGACTAGTACATTTTACCCCACTGCAATCCAACACTTTCCCTACAGTTGTATTTGCTGGACTGGGAATAGCACATTTTACCCCACCACTATCCAACACTTCCCCTACTGTTGCATTGACTAGAGTTAGAATTCTAAATTGTACTCCTCCGCAATCCAACACCTTCCGTACAGTTGTACTGGCTGGAGTAGGTATAGCAAACTCTGCAATGCAATACTTTCTCTACTTTGCAATGGGAATAGTAAATGTTAGCCCTCCCCTATCCAACACTTGTCCTAGTGTTTGTACTTAGGAGAGTGGCAATAGTAAATATTACTGTTCCGCAATCCAACTCTTTTCCAACTGTTGTTTTGATTGGAGAGGGAGTAGTATATTTTCACTTTTTGTATTTCAGCAGTTTTTTTGTTGTGTTCTTTGTGGGAATTTAGCGAGTTTGAAAATGTTTGCATTGTGTGAAATAGGAATTTATTGTTTTTTAATATATTTATTGTAATAGTTTGCATAGTTTTAAATAAATTGTAGTGGGAATCGTCTATGTATAAACGTTCATATTTTATGTTTTATTGTTATTGTTATAATTTATATTATCTAATCTATCTATCTATCTATCTATCTATCTATCTATCTATCTATCTATCTATATATCTATCTATCTATCTATCTATCTATCTATCTATCTATCTATCTATCTATCTATCTACTATCTGTCTGTCTAGCTATCTATCTATTTATCAATCAATCTATCTATCTATCTATATATACTATAATACTATAATTATGTTAAATTAGAAATATATATATATATATATATATATATATATATATATATATATATATATATATATATATATATATATATATATATATATATATATATATATATATATATATATATATATATATATATATATATATAAATATATATATTGATTCCAAACATTCCAGAACCTCCTGAAATGGCAAAAAGGAACGAGCGAACTCCTCTTAGTGGCAATAAAGAATAATTGTATTTCGCTCTTCTGCCTGCCATGACGCGTTTCGACCGGTACAACAGCGTTGATCCCATATATATGTAGAGAGATTCCACATGAAACTGTATTCCGCCGTTCCCTGCCACAAATTTCTGTGTAAGCGCCCCAATCTGCGATAACACAAGAGGCGGCACACCAGGAGAAGGCACAATGATTTATTGTGCACTAGGTGAAAGACAACGCGTTTCGGCGTTAGCCTTTATCAAGTGTTTTTTCTCATATCGAATTCCTCTACAAATACATCCAATAGTACATAGACATAGAAGAGTTATCCCATATGTTTTCCAGCATTTTTCAATTTAAATAAAGTGATGCAACAATGAATATAACATAATTACACAATGATTCGTATCAACTCAGGCTGCCACTGTGATTAAAATGCAAAGTTCATATCACATCGTAAAAAATTATAAATTGACGTTGATAGCGTTCATCTGGGGACATACCAGTGTCAATAAAGTTTTTCAATTTCGAGACAAACGAAATGGTAAATCGCTTTTCACAACATTCTGCTAATTCCATATTTGGCCGGCAATGCGTCTGGCATTAATATTATTGCATCAGCTAGTGTTAGAAGTTATATGCTGTGGTTGTCATTTCAGTACCATATTCATAGCATATCAACATCCCTCCACTTTATGCGGATATTTCTGCTGACAATGTTTCGGTCTTACAGCTGGTATAATCTATTATTTGATTAAATACCAAGTATCATGAATCAATACTATTGATTTGTAAACCTTGGCTGCAAAATGTTTTTTAGCGGAGTGCGATTTGGGAGATAATCCTCGCACTATAAGCAAAGCACATTCTCAACAATTTACATGCTATTGTAATCAGACATTTAGTTCCTCTTGTTTGTCAGAGGTGCACTACAAGAAGTCATGAGCAAGTGCCAAATTAATAGCAGATGGCAAGTGCCTTATGCATGTTCAATTGCATTATATGAAAAGGCCCTATTCAAACGTGGGTGGCGAGTGCCTGATGTATGCCTATTGCCGTTATATTACATAGTGAATGTTGGAATACCATTGGTTCTTTGTATGTCTAATAGATATGAGAGAAAAGCCTTTTTCTGGTGGAAAGATGAGATGGGAGTGTGAAATGTGAGTGCCCCTATCAGTGATAATATAGTGTGAAAGTATGCTGGGAGTGTAAGTATTGATAAGATGACAACAACATAAATTGTGCGGCATCCAAGTAATATATTTGTTAATGCAGCTATTTACTCAGGCAACATCAAGAGGAAGTTGTTAGTACAGTACTGCCCCCTACTTCATAGCCACCTTAAAATTGTGAAGTGATACAGACAAATTAAAACTGAAGAATAAAAGATAAATTTGAAATTCGGAATGATGTAGTTGCAGCTTCAAAATATATATCAGCGACCTATGTTTGTGGCTAGCTCCTCACCTCCATTCAGGCCTTTTAGTGTTTTGCAGTCCAACTCGATGATATATTTGGATTCGAGAATCCTAAGATTTCTTTCTATATCACCTCCTCTTATGTGTCTGGGAATTAGATCTATCCCATAAAATCTAAGACTGCTATTATTGCTTTTGCGCTTGTCAGCATTTTTGTTTGGGAAAACGGATAGTTAAAATCACAGTTGGTTATAGCACAAAGGTGTTGCAGAATTCTCATTTTTAGCGGGAGTTTGGTGCTGCCTAAGTATTGGAGGTCACAAGGACATTCCAATATGTAGCCAGCAAAATCGCAATTGCAGTTAATAAGAGGATTTATCTTTTTCTGTTCCCCTGCACCAGCAAGGTACCCCTTACAATTCCTCCCATTTCTACAGGCCTTGCTTATCCAACATGTAGTGAAGTCATTTGTTGCTTTAACCCACTCAGATCCTGCCTCTCCTTGATCATAGCTATGTACCAAACGGTCTTTGAGAGTTTCGGCATGTCTATAGGTTATCTGTGGGCCTCCTCCTATGGGTTTCCCTATTCTGGGATCTGTTGTGAGAAGATTCCAGTGCGCTCTCATAGCTTTCTTCAAGGCCCATGCCCCCTACTGAAATTCGTTATCATTCTGGTTATTTCCTTGCCCGCCTGTGAGTGATCATGGGTTTTTCCGGTATGTGGATTGAACAGTAATTAATTTTGGGTTTTACCCTCCATTTTCTTTCTCACTCCCATTAGTAGCTTCTCTCTGTACCCCCTGTTTTTTAAACGAGTTAGGATGTTACATTGTTCAGCCTCAAAATCTTCATTAGGAACTCACAATAACTAGGACTTATTGAATGGGTAAATTTAAGATTTAGATCATTCTCCCCCAACTTATCAATGAAATATTTGGCTAGGGGTTCTGGTCCGTTCTATAGTAGGAATACATCATCAATATGTCTGATTCATACAAGTATGTGATCAGTTTATTGTTACATTTTTTCAGTACAGACAATTTGTTCTTCCCACCAGTCTAGGTACAAGTTCACTAGGCTGGGGGCAAAACAAGTGCCCATTGCCGTCCCAGACCACTGTCACTAAACAGTATTCTCAAACAGGAAGATATTGTGCTGTAGTCATAACAGCATCATTTCCTCGAACATCTTATTATGGTGCCAATGGTCAATGTGTCTGCTTCTAAAAAAGTACGCAGAGCTCTGCGAGCTGTGGAGTATGTTCAAAGAATGCAATTTGTGGTAATTTTAAGCATCAGGTGTTTCTCTGTCCTGTGAAATTATAGCAAATGGCACCATGCACAGTGCAAGAGGGTGCAAGCAGGGAATGCTTTCTTTCTGCCGCTCGAGTGGATTTTCATACGAGAGGCAGCTTTTTCAACGCGAGCGGACAGTTTCTCAACATGAGCGGTCGCAAGCATATGCAGCCACTCGCGTTGAGAAACATCGCCAGAAGGTTGATTTTCCTCACACGCGATCGGCAACTTGATGTTGCCGAGCGCAAATGAGGAAAAATCTCACCAGGAGATGGATTTTCCTTTGCTCTCACTCGTCAACTAGGGGTTAACAAGCGTGAGCAATAAAAAACTACGCTCCACAAGTTTTTAGGAACTCCCCAAGCTCCGCGTAATGAAGAGTGTGGAAAACTCAGCAAACTCTCAAACAGAAACCTTTCTCCTTATTGTTTATATCATAAGCTGCATGGTATTTACAAGTAGGACATGTATAAGGTTTATGTTCTAAATGTCCTTACGGTCAAATGGTGCAAAAAGTTATTTACGCTGTAGCAAGGCCTTCTAAACAGCGGGCTACATTATTAAATTTAATAAATGCTAACTTTGTTTTAGTAGATGCTACAAAAAGATTGCAATTTTAATAGTTATTGATAATCCAATTTTTTTATTTATTTATAAAGTTTTATATAGCGCGAACATGAACCAAGAGGGTTTCAGAGCGCTTGAAATTACACTGTTTTGAAACATTAAATGATTGGGGTAATATAAATACATTCAAAATTCGACAGTCAATACAAAAGAGGTAGACAATGGTATATAGGGTAACGTATAAAGAGGTAGCCAGTGGTATATAGGATAACATATGTGGGTAATAGTCACATATAAGTGGGTAATAGTCACATATAAGTTAAAGTCTTAGGATGTGAACTTGTTTCTTACAAGCATTTTTACTTCCTTTTTGAAGGAGGAAAAGGAAGAAATTCTGCATACATCTGGAGCTAAGGAGTTCCAAATCTTCGGTGCGATACCTGAGAATGCTTTGCAACCAGTTTTCATTTTGTGGAAGGATAGTGGTTTCAGCAGTAGCCAACTCACACTTTGTGATTGTCAGCATCCTCCTGACTGCTATGCAGGGCTTTATGGGTCATGCAGGCCATCTTTAGTTGTTTTCTTTCCTAGTAGGGTAGCCAGTTCAGATCTTTCAAGTTTGGAGAAATGTGGTTATTTCTTTTTGTCCCAGAGATCAGTCTGGCCACAGTGTTGAGAGATGCCCTCAACTTGGCCAGCTTGTATTTGGGAAGTCCACATACAGCGGAGCTTCCATAGTCCAATCTTGGTAGCACTAGGGCTTGTACTGCCATTTTTAAGTCGGTATGTGGGAGGAAGGGTTACGTTTTCTTAGGATGCACATCTGAAGATTAGCTCCTTTGGTGGCATTACTTATAGGAGCCTGCATATTGAATTTTTTGTCTAGGGTGATTCCCAAGGATTTTGCGCAGTCAATGATGTGGGGAGAACAGTCAAAGGAAGTTAGATGCTTCAGCCACAGGTCTATCTTGAGAGTGAGATTGGGAGGGGGAGATGAGGAGGAATTCTGTTTATTTGGTGTTAAGCATTAGGTGGTCGCCAGTGAGCCAACTTTGAGTATTATGTAGAATAGGGAGTTGAAGTCTTCTGTGGAGGAGATTTTCATATACAGTTGTGTGTCATCCTCATACAAGTGATATAGAATGTTCACAGAGTTCAGCGCGTTTGCCAGGTGTTCCATGGTTATATTAAGAAGAATGGGTGATAGTTCTGAGCCCTGTGGAACTCCTAAGGTGACCATGGAGGATTGAGAAAGTGATTGCTTCATCCTGATTATTTGGGTTCTGTTATTTTGGAAGGAGGTAAACCAGTGTAGCACGGGGCAGGATAGGCCAATCCTTCCTTTCAGTAGGGACAGTACGTTGTCTTGCTTAAAAGTGTCTAAAGTGGAGAATAAATCAAGAAGTATCTAAAGACAATATTTGATGGGTTTAACAGTTTTGAATTTGTCATCCAGTATGTGGGTGAGTGCTGATTCAGTGCTATGACCTTGATGGAAGCCGGATTGTTGTTTGTTTAGGAGGTTGTAGTTCTCGATGTGGTTGCATAATTAAATTTGTACACATTTTTCCAGCATTTTGCCAGAGTGGGCATGTTGGATATAGGGCGGTAGTTGTTGAGGTCTGAGGAGAGGGAGTTGACTTTCTTTAGTATGGGTGTGACCTGCCCTACTTTAAGACAGTCCGGTATAGTGTCTTGCCTAAGAGAGGCATTTACAATCTTTGACCATAAGGGTAGTATAGATGTTTTTATCATTTTAAATAATGAAGGAGGTAAGGGATCGTAGAAGTGATTGGAGGGGTTAATCGCTAGAAGAGTGTTATAGATTTCGTATTCAGGGATGGACGAGAAGGTGTGCCAAGAGGCATTGTTTTTTACAATTTCCATCTGTATACTGAATTGGTTCTTGATCTGTGACTAAAATGTAGACTCATGAGCAGTAGATTGCGGAAGGGCATTCTTAGATTGAATGTCGTATTCAATGGTATTTGTCTTTTCTGGGAAGAAATTGGCTAGCTCATTGCTGTTATGGGTATCTGATTCGCTTAGATCCATAGCATTAGGAGTGGTGCGCGATTGTTGTTTGATGATTTCAAATAGTTTTTTGGGACTATAAATGGTTTGCTTCAGCTGGGATTTCAAGAAGTCTGCTTTGGCCTTTAAGATGTTCCTGCTGTATGTATTCCTCAGTGCTCTAAGGTGATATAGGTGTTCAATGGAGGGTACCGGTTTCCATATTCGTTCAGTTGATCGTAGCTTGCGCCGATCAGATTTCAGATTCTCATTGATCATGGTTTAGAGATTTTTGTGGAAACGTTTTTTTCGGGGAGGGGCGCTGTTGAGTCAAGTATTTCAAGCATAGTGGAATTGTAAAAGTAAGTGAGGTCATGGACATCAACCATGCCTGTCGTGGGGATCAGATCAGATTTGCATCAGCTTACCGGGGCGATAGGGTTGGTATTTTAGATATTCCCTTTCCATTGTTTTGTTTTTGTAAGTTGGCATCATTTGGGAGTTACCTCAATATTGGTGGATAAGAAGATGCTGTAATGGTCAGTCCAATCACATTGGATAGTGGATTGTAATGAGACATTGTTCGTTTTTGCTATGATGAGGTCGAATGACTCTCCCTTGTTGTGGGTTGGACTGTCTCAGAATTGGGACCTATCCTGATCTGACAGAAAGGATTTAAGACAACTAACATCATGATCGCTCGTGTTGTTCCAGTGGGGATTGAAGTCTCCCAGAAAAATCGGCAGCACTTGTGAGTTGTCGTTGGATGTAATGACTTCCATTAACTCATTGATGAATGACAGATTGTCACCAGTGGGGTGGTATATTATATGAATTTGCTAGTGAGGCACTTGTCATTTGTGGTGTTGATGCAGAGATATTCACAGGAGGATAAAGAGACAGCGCCTGCTTGATTAATTAAGATTGTGTTTTGATAAAGGCAGGCTAACCCACCACCAGGTTTCATGGTTCTTTCTAGGTGGAGTATATCGTGACTAGGAGGTACCAGTAGGTCTAGGATGGGAGAGGAGGAACTATTTTGCCATCTTTCAGTAAGGACGATAATGTCAAGATCATTCGAGAATTTCAGATCGGAAATGTCGGGAGCCTGTTTGCTAGCTGATCTGCAATTTATTAGTGCACATTTCAGTTTGCTAGTCGAATGGGCGAGAGCAGTCTGCACTAAGTTGATATTTGTGAGGTTTTCGCGATTAATGGGTTTGTAGTTGTAAGTGGTTTCTCTGTAGGGGTTGGCTTGAATAGTTTGAATCCTGCCACATAGAGACTTACAGTTGACTATGGGACTGGCATAGGATAGGAGGAGGTCATATATCTCATTGTCAGGTAGCTCAGCAATTAGATGGGTTGTTGGGGGAAGGTATCTTATTCACTCAGGGTGTGGATTCTTGGTGATGTATCTGCCAGTTTGGTTACTAATTTGGTTCACTGTGGCACTAGTGGCTATGTGCGAGTTTAGGAGTTCTTTGGTGATGGTTGATAGATTTTGCATTTCATCCTAGAGATGGGATAGGCCGATGGATAACTCCTTGAAGCGTGTGATCCAATCTGAGTTAGGGTAATTAGTTATGTGTTTGGGCGTGTGTTCTATTATAGGGGGAAGTCCGCAAGTTTGATCTGGCTGCATGAGGATAGCATTAATAGGTTCCAATGGGTTTAGTTGATCATGGAGGGTTGTCGGTGGGTCCGTATGAGTATGGGAGAAGGCCTTGTGAGGTGATAGAACGGTAGGGGCCGATGCATGTGAGAGGGGTATTTATTTATTTATTTATGAGCCTATAAAGCACACTTATGCCCAAAGGTGCCCTGGCGCTACCTACTGACTCCTGAACAAGACAGGGGTTCTATTCCATACATAACCAAGTCTTAAGCCCCTTGCGAAATGAAAGTAGCTCTGAGGCATTTTGAAGCTGCACCGGCGAATTGTTCCAGGCTTTTGTAGCACAGAAGGAGAAGCTATTTCCTCCCCATATGGCCTTTTTTACTTGTGGAACCGCCACTAATCTACCTTCGACTGATCGAAGCACTCTACCTGGCCCATACCACTTCATACAGCTGCTCAAAAACTCTGGGCCAATGCCCATCAGTACTTTAAAGACTGTGCACAGAGCTTTAAACTGAGCACGTCTTGATACTGGCAACCAGTGTAATTGCCTAAGACCCTCGCATACTGAAACATATCTAGGAATCCCTAGCAAAAGTGTAGCTGCCTCATTTTGAACCAGCTGTAGTCTGTATCCATGCTTCTTTCTCAAATGCAGGTACTGACTATTACAGTGGTCCAAGCGCGACAATATGAGGGCAGTAACTGCCGTCCTGAAACCCTCAGCTGGAAGGAAGCAGTTAATTTTCCTTAATATCTTAAGGATATGGAAACAGGAAGACACTACTCCAGTAACCTGATCTCTGAAGTCCAAATTTTGGTTAACCATATTTCTGGCTTTTCCAGTAGGGATAGGTGGACTTCCCAAGGCCGCAGGCCACGTATCACGGGTCCATATATTAGGATTATTTTCAAACAAAATGACCTCGGTCTTCCCGGCGTTCAATTTGAGACTGTTGGAGGCTATGCATTCTGCCACGTTCTTTAGACAGTTGTGACATCTCGCTGCCTTATCCACTTGAGACCCACGTTCTATAGATAACACAATTTGAGTATCATCTGCATACGATGTAAGTTGTAGGCCAAAGAATCTTATCAAGGCCGCCAGTGGGCTGACATAAATATTAAAGAGCGTTGGGCTCAAGGAGGACCCTCCTTGAGCCCTACGCTCAAGGTATGGTCGAACAGTGGTGAGTTTGGATGAGGGGAAATGTTTTGAGAGTGCTAGGGGTCAATCAAAGAGCAGACTAGATGGCAAGTCATGGAGAGCTTTTCAGGATAGCTCAACTGCAGGTGGTACACGTGGATTGTTGGGGGTGGAGTCCTTGTTGGTGGATTCTTCAAAGGTCATCAAGGATATCAGGAGTGTGTATGCAATGTGATGGACAGTTAAAAGTGTAATCCTGTCCATTCTGGTCCTGGGGACCCTGGTGTGGTTGAAACCGTTGTGACGGACAGGTAGCGAGCATTGGGGGTGTGGAGAGATTAATGTTCAGTTGAAGTCGTTATGGGATTTTGTAAAAGAGTTGAAGTATCGTCCGGATAATCGGGATGAATAGTGATGGGGATTGTGTCATTCTTGCTGTTCAATGCTATGTTAGCGAGATTGCCATTAGAAGCTTGTATAAGGATATTACCATTGGTGTATATGGATATGATAGCATTTGCATTGCAGAAATCTGAGGGGTTACCAACAATTTGAGGGCATGTGGGGTTTTTCTGGGATTGGAGGTTCGAAGAATGGAGTAGAAGATATTCCTCCCTGTTCACATATTTATGGTGTGGAAGATGAGGTCATTCAATAGTATGTCTTTGTTGATGCAAACATAGTGGTCTGAAATAAAAGTCTCAGTGAGTTTTTATTAGCTTGTGCTTAAACTTCTTGGCTGCATTTTTGGATAGATTGGGAGGATAGGTAATGGTGAAGGCATGGAAACCTAAGGGTTCTAGGTTTGAATGAATGAATGAATGAATTAATGAATGAATGAATGAATGGTTATTTATAATGCGTGGACTTAACCCAAGGGCATCAAGGCGCAGACTAAAACAAAGAATATGACTAGACAGTTACAGATACAGGAAAACAAACAGCAGCTAAAATTCATTCAAAGGCCTGGGAGAAGAGCCACGTCTTCAAGAGCTTCCGAAAAATAGTGAGAGAGGGTTGGTGGGACAGTTCTGGGAGGTTGTTCCACAATTTAGGAGCCAGAGTGGAAAAGGCTCTTCTACCCCATTTCGCTTTTTTGAATCTGGGGACTGCCAGAAGATTTCTTGAAGATGATCGGAGATGTTCTCTTGGGGGAGTAAAGGTTAACTAGAGCCTGTATGCCTTCGGAGCGGGAGCCGAACACGGCTCTATGCACCAGACATATGATTTTGAAGGAGATCCTGTGATGAATGGGCAGCCAGTGGAGGTCCTTTCTGGCCTGGGTAGCAGACAATAGCTTTGGAAGGTTTAAGACCATCCTAGCAGCAGAATTTTGAATCATCTGGAGCCGATGAAGGGCTTTCTTATTAATGCCCCCATACAGTGCGTGGCAGTAATCGAGCCTGGAAGATACCAGGGCAACGGTTGCCTGCTTTCGTGCTTCAGGTGACAGATAAGGGGCAATCTTTTTAAGTATGCGGATGGTATTATTGCAGGTGGATACAGTTCTGTTTACCTGGAGTTCAAAAGAGAGGGCCGAATCAAAAAGAACACAGAGGTTCCTGGCCGAGTTGGTAGGTTGAGGACAATCTCCTATAGCGGGGGGCAACCATTCCTTGGACCAGATGTCAGGGTTCCCACCAAAGACTAAGACCTCAGTCTTCTCACCATTGAGCTTCAGGTAATTGCGCACCATCCACTCAGAGACCGCTTCCATACAAGTTCGAAATTTGAAGGCGGCTTTGGTGGTTGGTGAGGTGAAGGAGATGATAAATTGGGTATCGTCAGCGTAAGATAGTATTGGATACCCAAAGGATCTTATTACCTCGGCAAGTGGGGTTACGTAGATGTTGAATAGCAGGGGACTCAGGGCTGAGCCCTGAGGAACCCCACATTGCACCTCTTGGAGGGAGGATAGAAAGCTGCCAAGCTGAACCCTTTGCTGTCTCTGCGAGAGAAAAGAAGACAGAAGCTTAAGGAAACTTCCCCTCACCCCTATCCCCTTCAACCGGTCGACCAGGATTTATTTATTTATTTATTTATTTTTGCGATTTGTACAGCACGCAACTACCCGAAGGTGTCTTGGCGCTTTAAGATCAAAAACTACACGAACAAGGGCATCTATAATGCAAACAGCCACGTCTTAAGTTGTTTCCTGAAGCTGAGTTGCGTGGGGCAAGTCTTAATGCCCAGGGGAAGTGAGTTCCACAGTCTGGCTGTGGCCACTATGAAGCGTCTTGTACCCCAGTTGACCTTTTTTGCACGCGGGATGTTCAGGAGGTGGGCTGAGGATGAGCGGAGAGTTCTTGGTACCTCTAAAGGTCTGAAAGCTAGTTTGAGGAACTGAGGACCAGTATTGTTAATGGCCTTGTATGCTATGCATAGAGCCTTAAACTTTGTGCGGCTTCTCACAGGAAGCCAGAGCAGTTTACGAATGAAGGGGGAAATGGAGTTGTGTTTTGGAATTTTGAGCAGAACCCTGGCTGCAGCGTTCTGCACCAAATGGAGCTTATCAAGCACCTTTGCCTGAGCATTGAGGAGGAGGGAGTTGCAGTAGTCCGTTTGTGAAAGTACGAGGGAGGTGATCAGGGTCTTTGCAGCTGAGATGGGAATACATGTAAAAAAATATAATGTAAATTGATACTTGTATCGGGCACTACTCACCCGCAAGGGTCTCAAGGCGCTTGTACGAATACCGCTGTGGAACCCATCCTGGCTTTCCCTGTGAGGCGTCCACTCCTGGGTACCCCCAAGGTGGAGGCTAGGCATCCTTAGCGTTGTGGGGGCCGTTGTGGAGATTAAGCAAGCTATTGCCCAGAGTTGCAGAGTGGGACTCCATGATTGGAATAGGCACTGAGGCGAGAATTATCAGATCCGTGGAATTTTGAGCCCAAGACCCGACGAGGCGAGGAATTGAACCCTGGTCCCGGGCTAGACCTCTGCATCAGGGTCTGCCACTCCGATCATTGAGCCACACTTCTCCACTCATTGAGCCACACTTCTCGTAGGTAGGATTTTTTAAATTTTCCTTAAGGTGAAAAAGAATGAGGAAACAACATTGTTTACATGATAATTGAAGAGAAGCCGATCATTGAAGATGACTCCGAGGTTTCTTACTTTTGTGACAGGTTTGGGCGGGGGGGCCTAGTTCGCTTGGCCACCACTGAGGGGACCAGCAGGGCTCTAGTTTGCCAAAAAGCATAATCTCAGTCTTGTTGGAATTCAGTTTGAGACAGTTGGCCTCCATCCAGGAGCTGATGGCGAAACATTCCCTCCTGGAAGTTGGCGGCCATAATGTCTCCGTCCCTGTGTATTGAGAGGACTAACTGAGTGTCATCAGCATAGAGGAGGGGGATAGTGATGTTGGCGTCTAATATAGAATTGCAGGATTTGAGGGAGCTATAGATGTCCTCAATTTTAGAGTGGAAAAAACCTGCAATGTCGTTGCAGAGTTTTTGGGAGTCATTTACTGATTCTGTTCTTTTGGGGGTGGCCAAAGTATCAATAATTTTAAAGAGTTCCCTGGAAGATTTCAAGGAGGAGGTGATTTTGTTGAAGTAACTCTTTTTTCCTTCGTCGTTAGCTTTTTTATATTCTTTCAGGACGGATTTATGTAGATTTTTTCTCAGAGGGTCCTGATGGGCATACCAGGCTCTTTCTTTCTGTCTGAATTTCTGCCGTAGAGATCTCAGTTGTTCCGAGAACCAAGGTGAAGAAGAGCTCTTTCTGGCTGAGCAATGTTTTTTAGATGGTGCTAGCGAGTCTAGGGCATGAGTAAGCGTGGCCGACAGAGCCGCCGCCTCATTGGTATCAGTACAGGGGAGAGGATGAAAATCAGTCAGGAGAGGAGCAAGCGTAGCATTAGTAACATTACTATAGTTCCTCCTAGTCTCCCATCCTTTGGTATTAGAGAGATTGGAACCGGGGAGGGTAGATGTAAGCAGGAAGGAAATGGCCAAGTGGTCGGACCAGGACAGGGGAATTGGGGTGTCGATCCCCATTCTGGTATCGTTAGTAAAAATGCCGTCTAGAGTATGTCCAGCGGCATGTGTAGGACCCTCGACTAGTTGATTAAGCCCACATGCAGTTAGAGCCTCTGTTAGAGCCTTGGTATGGTTATCCTCAGGTAATACAAGATGGAAATTAAAGTCACCAAGAAGGGTGAGCTTGGGTTTGCTATCGAAAGGTTCAAGCAAGGTAAGTAAGTTGTGACAGAAATCGGTTTTAGGGCCAGGGGACCTATAACAGAGGATACCAGTAAAAGAGGCAGAAGGAGCTAATTGAATTGTGAAGTGAAGAGCCTCATATTTCTCCTTATGGGATGAGAGGGGGTCGATCCGGCAGGTAAACTGGTCTTTACACAGTATGCCCAGTTCTCCACCCCTGCGATCGGTACGGTCCATTCTGGTCAGGGCATAGCCATCAGGAATAGTATCCACCAGGTCAGGTCCGGCCGAGGTGGATCCCCAGGTCTCTGTAATAAAGACCCAGGCAGGTTTCCTTTGTACAACAAAGTCATTGAAAGCAATTTTATTTTTGACCAGAGATCTGGCATTGATGAGAAAGCCAGTTAGATTGTTCAGGTGTTCCAATGATTTAGCCTTTTCTGGGAGGTTTAGGATGGGGAGGAGTAGCAGCAACAAGTGAAAAGAGAGGTTTCCTCTGGAGGTAAAGTGTGATGACAAGGCATAGGTGGCGGACTTAGTGAGAGCAAGGTGGTGAGCAAGCCTGAGTTTTGAATGGCGGTGGGGGCGGAGAGAGAGTCCATCCCATCCTGCAGCGCGTCCTCAGCGTGCACGGGTGTAGACGGGCAGGACTCTGGCACGACTCCGGCGCGAATCCGGCGCGTCCGCTGATCGCGTCCGCTGCACGGAGGAATGGACGTCCCCTTTTATGCACAACTAGAGCGCGAGAAATCACAGCCACACACAATATGGCCGTCGCTAGTCTGTACCCGGGACCAACTCCACAGCGTCAATACGCGGCTAAGAGTGGCCCAGGGCAGCGGGGAGGAGGGGGAAGGAGTCAGCAATAAAGAGCTTATTCAGTCAAGCAATTTAAGGCAATGTTGCAAATCAGAGTAAAAAGCGCCGTTTTACGCAGTAATTTGATTTACAAGTACGTTTAAAATACAGAGCAACACAACCTCCCGGCTTCCGCCTCAGGAGGGACACAGACACTCAATCTCTCTTTTTAAATGAGAAACTCTTAATTTGTGTAACTATTAGGCAAAATACCCTTTTTAAAAGTAACCCTATTCCTGCCTAAAGCCTCTGAAGGCATTTCTGTAAGTTTTCCAACTACCATATGGCAGCTGGATGACGCCCCTGTTGTGAAGTGTGAATTGCTCCCTGGAAAGGGATAAAAGGCCTATGATGTGGAGGGTAAATGGGGTGTGCTGCCCTTCACTAGATAGGAATGGCCTGAGGCCTGTGCCCAGTAACTTGATTAACTTCAAAGAGGTATTTTTCAACAAAGTCAAATGTAGATGATACCTAGGCCTGCCCACTTTTTTTTACCTCTAGCCAGAAAAGCTCCAATCCCAGTGAGGTAAGGCGGCTATCAAAACAGGTTTGGAGTGGCACAGAAGAGGGACTGTTCTTTTCCATGGTCACATGGGTACCAGAGCTATGCAGAGGGAAAGAATGTTTTTATTTTAACATGTTGGATTTAGGCCTAAAAGGGGACTCAGGGATTGCTTGCAGCAGAATACATAGGAAATGCTGCTACAGTGGGCTGTGTTGTCCCCGGAAGTTTTACCTTATTGATTCAGAATCCTCCAGAAGTCTCCCAACTGCCAAGATTGTGACATGTCTAAGTGTGGCATGACTGGGGAAACTGAGGAGGAGCCACACAGCAGCAGGACATAGGTGGGATATGCATGACTACATGGCAAGGGAGGGCTCTTGCTGAGACCCCATCTTTGCACAGTCTGCTCCATATCTATCTTATCCCCTGGCACCCTCTGGTGGGTGGTGCACCAGACTTGCAAGCAATCTGATATTGCTGGCAGAGGTGCCTACAGTGCACCCACACCCCACACCCATTCTCATTATACATGCTCTTGCGGTGCGTAACTGTACTCAGCATGACAGGAGAACTCAGGGGCAAATTAGAGTGGTACCTTTATAGCATTGTTCGATTACTGAACCTCTACAGGGATGGAGAACTGTTATAATTCACAGACTTTTTGGAGTCCCTTGAGATACAGTTGGGTCAATTATTTCTGCATTTTGCGGTAGTGTTAACAATAAAGGATCACTGAGGTGGTGCTGAGGCTGAGCCACTGCTTCACCGTGGTATCCAGTTATCTTTAAGACTATGGGTGGAATACAAAAGGTCATGCTAATATATCAAGCTTTCGGAAACTGTATTTGTTTGCCTCTAGATGGCCTACATCTTTAATGGGAGGAGAAACTGGTGACTCCAATTCAAGAGAAGCAGTGGGAGTCTATATTGGCACCCACATACATGGTCCCCTTTAAGCTCATAACCTTTTATTTTCTTCACAAAGCATATCATCCGCCTGGTAATATTATGTGACTATTTTGTGTACGAGGGGTGAGATGGGCCAGATGTCTGTTAAGGGGGCTGAGATGCTACATATGGTTTGGAGTTGCACTAGGTTAAGAGACTTTTGGTAGGTGGTCATGGACTGTATCACAGAAGTCACAGAAAGGCAGTTTCCCCAAATCCCTATAGCGTACTTGTTGCATGGCTTTGCCCATCCCAATAAACTTAAAATAATGACCAAATTCATAGACTTAGCTATGGTCCTTGCTAAGAGGGAGATTACTCTGAAATGGGAAGCATCAGCAAGTCCCCAGGTAAATATGTGAAGTGAGGATATGATTCAATGGTATAAAGTTTAAGTTTAAGTTTAAGTTTGGGGGATTTATAAAAGCATATGGCTACCCTTGGGCATCCCAGCGCTGAGGTGAAACAGAACACGCAGATGTTAGCGCATGAGTTTAGGTGAAAAGCAATGTTTTGAGTCTTTTTTTGAAGGACGCTTTGTTTTCAATTAGAAAGACTTCTGGATCCAAGCTGTTCTACAGTTTAGGTACCAGGTGTGTGAATGACCTTCCACCCCACCTAGATCTCTTGATTCTGGTAGTATTTATCAGAAAGTTAGAGCCTGACCTAAGGTGGCGACAGGGTGAGTAATGTGAGACCACCTTTTGTATCAGAGTGGGGCCTCTCCCATACATTGCTCTGTGAGCCAGGCTTATGGACTCAAATTTGATGCTGGCTTGGACCGGGAACCAGTGAAGCTCCCTCAAGAATGGCACGGCTGATTGATGTCTGAGTATGTTCAGAAGCAGTCATGCCACTGCATTCTGTACCACTTGTAGTCTGTTTGTGAGTGTATTTAGGAGAACCCAGATAAAGAGAGTTGCCATTTTAAACCCTTGATACCACCAAGGTCTGCACTACTGTCTTCCTGGACTTTTCTGGTAGTAGGGACATTACTTTTCTGATCATATGAAGTATCCCAAATCAGGTACTTGACAGTTTTTTGGCATGGACCTCCATTGTCAGGTTCTGGTCCAGCCACATTCCTAAATGTTTTATGGATGTTTTAGGAGGAGGGGCGGCCCCCAATTAGCTGGCCAGGGTATCTCCAAGTGATGGCTGAAGTTGCTGCCCAGAATCATTAGCTTGCTTTTGTCATCATTCAGCTTGAGGCTACAGTCAACCATCCAAGATCCGATTTTTTCCAGGCAAGGGAACAGTTGTCTATGGTCTGAGTTAAGGGAATCTGAGGTTGAGACCAGTAGTTGTGTGTCATTGGCATATGACACGATAGAGAGGCCAAACTCCTGTATTATGTGAGCCAGGGGACTAAGGTATATATTAAATAGTGTTGATGTGTGGTATTCTTCCAGAAAGTATGAAAGGGACATACTTTAGTTGATAAAGTTAGGGCTTGGGATGGGGTGGTGGAATGCCTGAAATATTTGCATGCAGAGTCTCCTACGAAATCCATACTTTCAGAGCAAGGGCAGTTAGAAGACCCAGTGTGACCAAGTTCCTTGACGAAGTCTGGTCAATACTGTCTGTACTATTGTGGTTACTGCTAGTCGGACATATTTGTTATTAGGCTGTTTTTTCTATCATTTCAGAATGTACGGGCGAAGAACTGGGGGGGGGGGGTTAAAAAGTTTCCTTTTTGGTTTTTTAACCAGTTTGGAAAAAGCATGTGCTGGTAGAGAGCTGATAGTCTTATCATCTATCTATTCAGTTGCCATTTAACCTTTGGACTGCATGTTCAATTATTTAATTGCCGAGAAATTGACTTACTAATGTATGTATGATGTAAACAACTTAGGGATTGGCATATCATGGATCATGACTGTAAAAAAATTATAAAAATGTTGGTAAGAATAAAATAGGTAAGTGGGAGAATTAGCTTGCTGGCTCTTGTGCCCGTATTGGATAAATCTTGTCAGATGGGGATATGTCTGGAACACATGGGGGAGGGCTCCCAACACTGCCTAGGGTGCTCAATGAGGATTTTGAGTCTGTGGATACCACTGGTGGTACCGGGGCACACAAACAACAAGTACAGATTGCAGTATATTGAAGTCAAATTTAGAGGAGGCCATTGGTTACTCGTCAACTCCCGCCACTATTGCTAATGAGAAGTCAAGGGTGACTGTCTTCTACCTGGTTGACAAAAAATTAGTTCTACATTTGTAAGTCTTCTTAACAGTAAGGTATACTTGTACTGTACAACATATACACCCCTGCAAAGAGCCCACTCTGCAATCTCAAAAAGTAAGGAATATAATAGCTTACCACTGCCCGCCACTACCGTGGCATCCCCCACAGCAGTTCCTGCTGGCTGTGGCACCGCATCCGACCTTGGAGTGCCAACCTCCCCGCCGGCCCCGGTACTGGTGGTTCACTGTGCCGATGGTGTTACGCCTAGAAAAAACATTCAATATTTTTAGATGCCATATACAACACTCCCTGCTTTGTCTAGGAAAGACAAAATGTTACTAGTACTACATGAACAAATTTAATAATTTGTGACTCTCTAGTCTAAACTAAAAATTTCCCTTTCTTCAGGGAAAGGTGTTTTTTATTTAAGCTTATCAATAACATGTGATGCTACAGTTTTTGACACAACTGATGAATGCTTGCTTTTTCACACGCACCATTTTTATCATAACAGACAGAAGCTTCCCTTCTACGAACAAGAGCAAGAACATTATCATTTGTTAGTCGGAGTTGTCAACGATTCATCACCAGCAAGACTTTAAGTTCCAACCAGGTGAGGGCTCTCCTATAATTAATGTGTGAAATCAGCCACTTTTCAGTCTTTCACCGTTTGTTATATGACATTGATTTTAATAAATGTGTTTATGTAATGCACAATTTGAATTTTTACAGGGTACACACAGAGGTACTTCTTTTACTTTTAATAAAGCTTTAAAACTTACATAGACTCTGTGTTTTTTGGTCATGAGTGAGTGAGCGAAAGGGTTTGCAATTTGCAAGCATGAGTCCGTGACCTGAGAGGTCCGGACTCTGACTCCATAGTCTTATGTTCTAATGTAATAATAATGTAATGTTTTACTTGTAAAGCGCACTGTTGCCAGCCGGCGTCCTGGCGCTGTATACCGCTGGGGAACCCGTCCTGGCTTCCCTGTGGGATGGTCCCTACTGGGAGTCCCCAAGGTGGAGCCAGGCATCCCCGGCGTTGATGGGACCATTGTGGAGATTAGGCAAGCTAATGCCCAGAGTAGCCGTGTGGGGCCCCTGGTTAGAGTAGGCACCGAGGCGATAATTATCGAGTCGCTCCCCTCACCTCCTCCACACACTTCTGGGCACTGTATTGGGCACTGTATAGCTTGTGAAATATTGCATTGCTTGTGATATATTTATTCGCTGAGTGCGTCTCGACTGCTTGTTTGTCGAATAGTTAGTGCCGAGTGCATTTGGGAGTGCTTTTGATCTCGATTGCTGCCAAATATCATAGTGCTTTGACTGTGCGCTTTCAACCGCTAGCCACTGCTGCAGAAACTTTAATCTCCCCCATAGCACCCCATTGTTCCCACTGCCTGTGCCCCAATCTCGCCCTGCCTTGCAGCGTTTGTTATTGTTGCGTCCATTTTGTTTGTTGTGCCGTCCCAGACCGTCCCTCCACCTCGCTCCCAGCTGCCCCTCCCACGTTCCGCCCCCTCCACTCTCCATTTATGACAGATGAACCAACGCGCAGCGTCCACGCGCAGCGGACGCGCCGAAGGTGCGCCAAAGGTAAGCCCGTCTACGCCCGTCCGCGCCTGGACCGTGCCCAGCGCCAGGCCCCCTGATCCCCGCAAAGTGCACCCCCACAGCATAACGTATGACGCCGCCACCCTCCTAGCCCTTAACCCAGGACGCACACCTCTATGCTGCGTAGCTGCCCCAGGACTCAGCCATGGACCCTTCGCCTGCGACTCCTGCAAATTTACCAGCACCAAGACCCATACCACAGTTCCGACTCTAACCACCTGAAGTGCATCCTGCTGAACACCCGCTCGGTTCAAAGACACGCCACCGAACTCTGGGATCTACTCGACACTACATCACCGGACGTCGCCTTCCTCACTGAAACATGGATGAACTCATCATCAACACCCGACATCGCCATAGCCATCCCGGACAATTACAATTACAAGATCATCCGAAAAGACCGCACCGTCCAAACAGGAGGAGGCATCGCCATCGTCCATAAGAACACCATCAAAATCACGACCAGCTCCGACGATAACCTTACAACCGCCGAACACCTCCACTTCTAGATCCACACCGACCCTAGGACCACACTCAGAGGCACCCTCATCCACAGGCCTCCAGGAACCCGTAAACAATTCAGCGAAGACATCACTGACTTCATCAGTCCACATGCCCTCGCCTCCGAGAACTATATTCTACTGGGAGACCTCAACTTCCACCTGGAAAAGAAAAACGACAGCAACACCACCACCCTTCTTGACAACCTGGCAAATCTCGGCCTCAAACAACTTGTTGACACCCCCACGTAGCCGGACATACGCTCGACCCAATCTTCTCCTCCAGCAAACACATCTCCTTCGATCACACCACAGCTCTCCATTGGACGGACCACAGTTGTGTTCACTTCAGCTACAAAACCACCTCGACCCACAACCCCCCTCAACCTATTCCCCGAAGAAAATGGAACAAAATCACCACCGACCAACTCCTCACATCGCTCAACCAAAACCCACCCGCCCTCTCATCGGACCCAAACCAAGCTGCCATCAAATTCAAACAATGGATCACTCACAGCGCTGACGAATTAGAACCCTTGACAAACCATCACACCAAACAAGACAGCAAAAAGACCCCCTGGTTCAACGATGACCTTAAGAAATCCAAGAAACTATGCCGTACTCTCGAGAAAACATGGAGAAAAAACCCAACCACCGACAACATGACCACCTTCGAGGCAGCCACCCGCAAACACCACCTGCTAATTCGATCCACCAAGAAATCAGCATTCAAGACAACAACGGCCATAACAGCAAGGAACTATTCAACATCGTCAAAGAATTCACCAACCCCACCGCAGCCTCAAACGACATCACTCCCTCTCAAGACCTCTGCGATTCGTTATCCTCCTTCTTCTACAAGAAAATTGCCGACATACATAACAGCTTCGAAAACAGTTCCAACAAACAATCCTCCCCACCCCCCTCAGATCCTAAACCGACCTCTAACAACCTCAGCGCCTGGAACCCAATCACCACTGAAGACACCATCTGCCTAATGAACTCCATCCACTCTGGCGCGCCAACCTACCCATGTCCCCACCACATCTTCAACACAGCAGACTCCATCATCGCACCCCATCTCCGTGATGTCATCAACTGCTCCTTCAACTCTGCTACCTTCCCAGAAAGCTGGAAACATGCCGAAGTCAGCGCCCTCCTGAAGAAACCCACAGCAGACCCCTCTGAACTTAAAAACTACCGCCCCATATCCCTCCTCCCATTCCCGGCCAAAGTCATCGAGAAAGTCATCAATAGCCAACTCGCCACCTTCCTCGAATCCAACAACTCCCTCGATCCCTCACAGTCTGGCTTTCGAGCCAAACACAGCAACGAAACCGCCCTCATCGCAGCAACAGACGACATCCGAACACTACTGGACAACGGAGAAACAGTGGCCCTCATTCTACTCGACCTCTCCGCCGCCTTCGACACTGTCTGTCACAGCATCCTCCTACAACGTCTCAGCAACATCGGCATAAAAGGAAAAGCCTTGGACTGGATCATCTCGTTCCTAGCTGGGAGAACTCAGAGAATCCGACTTCCCCCATTCAAATCAGAGGCCACCGAAGTCATCTGTGGTGTACCACAAGGATCATCACTCAGTCCCACCCTCTTCAACGTTTACATGAGTCCACTCGCTTCCATCGCGCGTCAACACAACCTTAACATCATCTCCTACGCTGACGACACCCAGCTGATCCTTTCCCTCACCAAAGACCCCAACACCGCCAAAACCAATCTTCACGAAGGCATGAAAGAAGTAGCCGTATGGATGAAAAACAGCCGCCTAAAACTTAACTCAGACAAAACGGAAGTGCTCATCTTAGGATCATCCCCCTCTGCCTGGGACGACTCATGGTGGCCTTCGGATCTGGGCTCAGCACCCATACCCACAGACCACGCACGTAACCTTGGCTTCATCCTAGACTCCTCACTCTCGATGACCAAACAAGTCAACGCCGTCTCATCCTCCTGCTTCAACGTACTTCGTATGCTCAAAAAAATCTTCCGCTGGATCCCCGCAGAGACAAGAAAGACTGTCACCCACGCACTGGTTACGAGTCGACTAGACTACAGAAACACCCTATACGCCGGAATTACAGCCAAATTACAGAAAAAACTCCAACGCATCCAAAACGCATCAGCAAGACTCATTTTGGACATCCCTCGCTAAGATCACATTACCGGCCACCTGAAAGACCTCCATTGGCTTCCCGTCAACAAGAGAATAACATTCCGTCTCCTCACCCACGCACACAAGGCCCTCTACAAACTAGGACCCGAATGCCTCAACACTCGACTATCCTTCTACACACTCACTCGCCAACTAAGATCCTCCAATCAAGACCTTGCCGCAGTTCCGCGTCTCCAAAGATCCACCATGGGAGGTAGATCCTTCTCCTACTTGGCAGCCAAGACCTGGAACTCACTCTCCACTCACCTCCGCCTTACTCAGAAACACATCTCCTTCAGAAAAGAACTTAAAACCTGGCTATTCGATAAATAATGAACCCCCTCCCCAAGCTCCTTGAGACCCTATGGGTGAGTAGTGCGCTATACAAATTCCTGAACTTGAACTTGAACTTGAACACGGACAGACTAATAATAATCTAGTAGTAGCACAGAGAGTCAGAGTAGAGACAGGATAAGAATTTAGAAACAGTCTACAAGAAGATCAAATACAATTTAGGAAAAAATTGAATTATGAGGAACATTTGGAATACATAGGTGCTGTAATAGATAGGGAAGTATAACTAATAATATTAACAGGAAAACTTACTGGGGCCAGCAGAGGAGCCCCAGAGGAGCCGTCGGCGGACCTATCCTGGCCTTCCTGTTGTTCCTGCTCCGCCGGCGCTGCTGCCTCCTCCTCTGTCCTCTTGCCCCTGGGGGGAGCTGATGTACAATATGAAAGAAAGACAGAAACATGGATGATTGGTGTCAACCAAATCAAACATTTAAAAAAAAATAACAAATTATTTCGGGGTAATAGACAACAATTGCACAAATGTATTGACCTATCTGATGTGGTCTCCTAGGATATTAGCATTGCTGGATTCACGGACCGTCTACTTGGAAAGGTATGTAACTCACTAAACCAACTACAAAAAGGTTCTACTAGGACTGGCAGGCAGCACTCCGCAGCATGCAACGTGACAGACACAGTCCGTCATGATTGCAGACCACTAAACAGTTTCCTACTGATTAACCAGTCACAATATACTCAAATTCTCAGTCCACCACCACTATCTCTTCTTAGTGGCAGGAGTACAATGGAAAGACTGGACATGAGTCTCTAGTGTCTAGCATTACGCAGTTCTGTAAAGTACTCATACATAATCACTCAGGCCAAATGAGCACAAAATTGAAAACAAGTAAGCATAGTATCTTCTCCAGTGAGCAGGCGAGCACCTGCAATCACAGAAGCTTTTGAAACATAATTTACCTGCAATGTTATGTACCCTCTAGTGTCTAGCATTATGCACTTCTGTAAAGTACACTCATACATAATTAATCACCCAGGCCAAATGAGCACAACATTGAAAACAAGTAAGGATAGTAGCACCGCCAGTAAGCAGGCGAGCACCTGCAATCACAGCAGCTTTTGAAACATAATTTACCTGCAATGTAATTGGCAGCATTCTTGCTCTTCGGAAAAAACAAATTGCAATATTTGAACACAGATCAGGAGAAAACAAAGTAGTGATTAAATACTAGCTACTACTACTCATCAAGCCCGGGGATCTCGACGCCAAGCAGGTTGAGCAGGTCTTGTTTCAGGTCCAGGATGTCGGAACACCGGTGCGTTGTCTGGTTGTAGGTGCGCTGGACCCCTGACTCCTGATACATGGCCTGGCACCCCTTCCCCATAGCTGGCGACGCTCCCGGAGCCTGTACCTGGCCCCGGGCCTGCCGCCTGCCGCTATGGTCTTGGGGAGGTTGCGCTGTACAAAGAAAACCAGTGCGGCCACCTTCACCGCGCTGAAGATCTCCCGGACAACTACTGCCTCCCCCCTTAAGCGCCCGCAAGGGAGCCGGGTACGGGGTGCGGGACCCTTCCCCTTCATGTTCTTCCCGGCTCCTTTTGCCATGGTCCTGGACAGGAAAGGAAAATAAAATAGGAAAGAAATAATAGGGAAAAAGTAAATTAAAGAAAAGAGTTTAAAAAAGTAGTTTTACAGTAACCAAAAGTAGAAAAAACCACAACATATAGATATAGAAACATAAAGAGATAGATAATGTGTAAAAAAAAAAAAAGTTCAAAGAAACAAAGGATTGCAAAGATTAGGGGAGGATTGAAAAAGCATGCCCAGAACCATAGCAATGAATGAAAAATAAGATGGTCGCACCCATTGGGACCGCGTGGGTAAGTTTTCCCCGCGAGCACGCAAAAACGGACGCGAACACATAATTGCGGTCCGCACGTAGGAAATGCACAAGGCGAGCATGCAACTGGCGCCCAGAAACGGAAATACGCAACGCAAACACTGAAAAAAAGATGGCCGTGCCCATGTACGACCGCATTCGACTTCGCGGTCGCCGCGCAGAAAAAAAGCCTGCGAACACGCAAAGCGCCCCACGAACACGCAAAAAAAAATCCGCAAATTCGCGGATTTTGCGGACCGCAAATTTGTGCGAATTCGCAAATTTTCCCTATACTTAGTTGACAGCAGTATAAGTTTATAAGCACTCATGTGTCAACAGAGAGATTAAATAAGGACATACTTCTGTCGGGATGATTGTAGGAGTGGACACAGACTCACAGTGTGATTCCAGACAGGCATGACTATTCCCTGGACTTTTGCAGGAGAGACTCAGTAGTCTGGAAGGGGTTAGGGGACAGCATACATTGTGCACATTTGACTGTACAACTGCTTGTCTGAATGCCTGACTCATTTTGCAAGTGCATAGACAGTGACTGGGTTCTCATACTACTAGTAGTTGACAGCAGTATAAGTTTATAAGCAGTTATGTGTCAATAGAGAGATTAAATAAGGGCATGCTTCTGTCAGGATGATTGTTGGAGGTGGCACAGACTCACAGTGTGATTCCAGATATTCATGACTATTCCTTGGACTTTTGCAGGAGAGACTCAGTAGTCGGGATGGGGTTAGGGGACCGCATACATTGTCACATTTGACTGTACAACTGCTTATCAGAATGCCTGACTCATTTTGCAAGTGCATAGACAGTGACTGGTTTCTCACACTACTAGTAGCTGACAGCAGTATAAGTTTATAAGCACCTATGTGTCAACAGAGAGGTTAACCCCTTCGATGCGGATGACAAAGCCAGCTCGTCATGGGCGTTACCTGCGCTGCGCGCATGACGAGCTGGCTTTGTCACAAAAGCCGCGATTTTCAAAATTCAGCGCACAGCGGGAAAACCCGCTAGCGCGCATGCGGTTAAATAAAGACATCCTTCTGATGATTGTAAGAGTAGACACAGAATCACAGTGCATAGAGAAATACAAAGTACATATATATTACTACACTAAATGAATTAGTATATGGTTTCAATGGGTATTTAGAGGAGTGTTTCACTACTAACAAGACATTAACTGCTCAGTAAACAATCTCTTTATAGAATAAAACTATGGCATGAAGCTCTACTGCTAGATTACCTTTCTACAACTACCTTTTTTATATAACATGTAGCTAAATGCAAATCAGAATCCTTTCACAATTCTCTACTGTAACTCTCACCGTATCACTGAAAAACATAAATGTGTATGTCTATACAGAACTCTATCTAGACCAAACACCAAAAATGATGTCACATATTTTAACTATACCTCCGTAGACATATACATTTCCCATTTCAAATCAACACCTAAAATGATGCACCATAATACAAGTGTACATATGCACACATTAAAACTGTCAGTCAAAATCAGAAATGTCTATTGCAAAACATACATATTAATATACAAACTGTATAAAAAATAACATTAAAACACATTATAAAAGAACTGTAATAAATATGTCTTCATTAGAAAACATATCACTAACTCCAAATTTTATTAATTATATGTTATGATGAAAAACAAAGGCACAACATAGAACACCTCACAAATTAATAACTAACATTTCAAATTGATTTGTACATTATGAAGTATCGGTATCACGTACCAGATTTTCTTATGGACACAATGAATGTTGTGCACTGCTCTTAGCAAAACCAAAAGAATTGCAAACTTTCCCTCTCATTCTGCACACATATACATGTTTGTAACAAATCCCATTGCTTCCCAGTTGAATTCAATTTCTAACACCAATTTCAGTTGGTTATACATATCATCCCTTTCCAACTGACCTCTAACTGAACCAAAATTGTTTCTGTATTTTTTTGGAGTCGTGCCTGGTCCATGCACCGTAAGCGATGGAACAGCGGATTCAGACAAGACTTCAAAAGTATATGACAAATATTTTAAAACAATGTTTTTCATAACAGACTACTTTTAACTATAGCAGTGACTTGGGAAATTTCACTGCAATTACATATTACTGTATTATTAAGAAATACACATTTTGATGACACACATATCTTCCAACTCTACCCACATTCTGCCTAATGCCTGTTACCATAGTAACCTTTCATGGAACACTCAACTGAACACACAGGTCACAAGTTCAGCACATAATGTTGCAAATTCAAACAGCAAGTGTGCTTGACTTTCCAAAGTACAAGCTTATCATATCTAATGTACCTTTCACACAGTTTTTACTAACCAATAAGAAACATGCCTTTTAAACACAAAGACACGCACCCCATTTTTCATTGTATAATGTTTTCAATAAGTCAATGATTGCTCTTCTTTTTTTAAAACTGCATCTTGGCCACCATTTTAGAAACATCTTATTTTACAAACTGCCTACATACATCTTCTGAGTGCATCCAGACTTCCCTTCAAGACACAACTAGATTTTCTGGTGCAAAAGGTATGCTGAAAGCAGAGGTATTGACAAAGACCTAGCTTTGCAAAATGTAGACATTAAATGGATTGGACATAGAGGATTAAATTGGCACCAATTGATGCCATTGGTTAACTCATTTTTCCATCTCCAACATCCTGACCTCATAATTGTGCACTGTGGTGGCAATGACCTAGGCACTTTGACTGGGGTAGGTCTGGAAATGATAATGAAGGACACCTTTGTCCACAGATTCAGAACGGTAGGAAATATGTCAATAAAGCTGTTTCTGCCTATTTCTGAGATTGTAGGATGGGGTCCATTTACAACAACAATCTGCGTTTTAATATGGGTGACATCTACAGGAGAGATGGTGTACATTTCGCAGATGAGGGTAACAGAGTCTTTCTCAACAACTTTAGACTCTGCATAGGTACTTACTTGTAGGTATCAAAATCTCCCAATAAACACATGGGCTCTTTTTAGAGCCACCCAAGATGTAAACATATAAGCTAGATTTATATTTAAAAAATATTAAATTTTTTTTTGCTTGGTGTCGTGCACCCAGTACGTTTTGGAGTCACGTACCCAGCGCGTTCCCACCAGGGTCCGGCACTTGGAGTCGCTCACCCAGCGCGTTCACAACAGGGGGCTGCACGGGGAGTTGTGGCTTTTTTTAAGTTTAAGTTTCCGTGAAAAAAATATTCTTCTACCACTAATTTCTATTCGCCCCGGGACCCCATCCCCCGTGGCCTATACACAAAGATAGGAACCGTGGGGGAGCCCCAATGACCCCAAGGTCCCGCCAGCTCCCCGCATCCTCTGGGAGCCAGCATTACTTTTCCACATGGGGAGATGCTAACATTGTGCTTTGAATTTTGGAAGAGAGAGCAGGTTTCCCTGCTCTCTCTTCCAAAATCCAAAGTAGAGTTTGCTACGGTAGCAAACAACAGTGTTACGGGAGTGGGCACCCCGGGACACTGCCGGTGCCCTAGGGGGTGGCGGTCCCCAGGGCCATCGAAAGCTCCAGGAGGGGGTCCCGCGGCCCCCTTCTAACATTTATAGAGCCCCGAGGGATGGTGGTCCCCGGGGCATTACAGACCCCCCATTTTTTATAATTAGAGACCCTGGGGGTGGCCATCCCCGAGGCAGCAGGGGGGCTGTGTGCCCCCACAACTATATTAATAAAAGGGTTGGCGGTCCCCGGGGCTTGGATGCCATTCATGTTAAAAATCAAAGCCCCTGGGGGTGGTGGTCCCCGGGGCAGTGTGGGGGAGATTGGGGCCCCCGTCACTTTTGTTTTTTTGCCCCGGGACCTGGCCCACCCGGGGGCTTTATTTAAACGAAGTGCGGGAGCCAGCGCTTTGTTTTTTTTCATTTTCGCGTCTGGATCCGCGCACCCAGCATGCATTACGCTCTTTAAAAACACATATATATGCTTTTTTGGCCCTGGAGGTCCTTGTGGCACCCCCTAAGTAAGCCTAGGGGGTCAGAGTGTTTTAACCCTGCCCCCTATTCTTGTTTTGTCCCTTCATTTTACTGTTTTCTTGTGCCTCGCTTCTACCGAGGCACAAGATGGCTGCCAACAGTTCCTGCTTTGGAGTGTTGACAGCCAATTAGAATGCAGCTCGTGGTCGGCAGGGTGCTCGGATCCTAATCTGCAGGGTGCGCAGATCCTGCACTACATTAGATATATGTTTTTCATTTTCATTTTATCTGCAACTACTGAACAGATTTACACCATTTAACAAAAAGAGTTGTTTCTGAACCATGGGCTACCTTTTTGCCAAATTTGGTGTTATTCCGTTCAGTTGTTCGGGCTGTAGCTGTGGCTAAAGTTTCCTATTGGGAAAACACGTTTTGGGACCCCACTTTTTTCTCAGCCCCCGCTTGCTGAATTACCCTGAAACTTTCAAACTAGGAGAGGACCAGAGCGGGCCATATGTTTTAAAAATTTCACGAAGATTCGTCAATCGGCGCCAAAGTTATTAGCAACAGAATGTTGTGATTTTCCTAGGAGCCAGCTCTTGCAGTGTCCTAGGGTACCCACCCCCGGGACACTGCAGTTTGCTATGGCAGGGCGGGAGCCTCGCGGCTTCCGCCCTGCCATAGCAGTCTCTGCTTTAGTTTTTGGAAACCTGCTCTCTCTTCCAAAAACCAAAGCTGATTGCTTCTCCACACGGGGAGCTGCATCTTAGCAGCTACCCATGTGGAAAAGCAACATCAGCTCCTGCAGGACTCGGGGAGCCGGCGGGACCGTGGAGGGATTAGGGACCCCCCATGGTCCCCAATGGAGAGGGCCAGCCCCGGGAATGGGGTCCCTGGGGCCAGAAAAGGCCCAGGAAGGGGCTCCACTCTGCCCCGTCCTAAAAAAAAATAAAGGATTTTTTTTTTAAAACAAAGGCCGGCCCCGGGGGATGGGGTCCCCTGGGCCATAAATGGCCAGAGGAGGAGGGCAATGCAGCCCCCCTCCATATAAATGAAGATAAAAAATGGCCATGCCCTGGGGAATGTGGTCCCCGTGGCCTATTGTGGCCTCGGGAGGGGGGCCGCACGGCCCCTTCCAATTTATTTTGAAGAAATAAATAAAATTGGGGTCAGGCCCTGGGGGATGGGGTCCCCAGGGCCAGTAAAGTAGTAAAAGAAGGGGGTCACACAGCCCCCTTCTTAAAAAAATAAATATTAAAAAAGACCGGCATCACGCCGGAGGCCCCGGCTCCTCCCTTCAGCACTCTGCAAATGCTCCCCCTGGTGCATTTGCAGATGAGGAACTAATTTCCCTTGACTACTGGGGGCCCCTGGGGGCCAACTAGCCCACCAGGAACCTCCAGTATGCACCAGGGAGATGCGTTGCAGAGAGGTGTTCAGAGGCCACGCCCCATTTTACACCTTTCTGCAATGCAGCTCGGTGGCACTTAATAGAGGTACCTGGTGGGCTAGTTGCACCCCAGGCACCCTCTGGATTCAAAAGGAGTTAATCCCCCAACTTTAAACGCGCCACTGCGTGCGTTTGCACAGTGGTGAAGGGAGGGGGCGGTGCCTGAGGTGACATGTGTGAATCACACCCAGTGGCACGTTTTAAGTTGGGGAATAAATTCCTCTTCAATCCTGAGGAACCCTGGGGCCAACTAGACCACCAGGTGCTTCCAGTAAGCACCACGGAGCTACGTTGTAAAAAGGGGCGTGGCCTCTGAACACTTCTCTGCAACACTGCTCCCTGGCTTATACTGGAGGTACCTGGTGGGCTAGTTGGCTCCCAGGGACCCTCAGCATTGAACAGGAATTAATTTCCCCAACTTAAAACGTGCCACAGGGCATGTTTGCAGGCATGTCACCTCAGGCCCCGCTCTCTTCCTTCACCATTGAGCTAACGCGAGTTGTAAGTTGTAAGTTGGGGAATTAATCCCCCTTGAATACTGAGGGTCCCTAGAGGCCAACCAGCCTACCAGGTACCTCCAGTATGCGCAATGGAGCTGCGTTTCACAGAGTTGTTTAGAGGCCACGCGCCTTTTTACACCTCTCCGCAACATAGCTCTGTGGCGTTTACTGGAGGTACCTGGTGAGCTAGTTGGATCCCAGGGACCATCAGGATAGAAGGAGACTTTTTCCCCCAACTCAAAACGTGCCACAGGGTGCATTTTTGACCAGTGGTGAAGGGAGGGGGCGGGGCCTGAGGTGACAGGTGTGCAAACACACCCTGTGGCACGTTTTATGTTGAGGAATTAATTCCTCTTCAATTCTGAGGGTCACTGGGAGCCAACTAGCCCACCACTTACCTCCAGTAAGCGCCACTGCGCTGCGTTGCAGAGATGTGGCCCAGGCCATGCCCCTTTTTATAACACTCTGTAATATAGCTCTGTGGTGCTTACTGGAGTTAAGTGGTGGGTTATTTGGCCCCCAGGGACCCTCAGGACTCAAGGGGACATAATCCCCCAATTTACAACACATCAGGGGGTGCGTTTGCGCAGTGGTGCTGGGACTGGGAGGGGGCCTGCCCTGATGTCACAAGTGTGCAAACGCACCCTGTGGTGCTTTTTAAGTTGGGTAATTAAGTCCCCTTGAATCCTGAGGGTCCCTGGGGGCCAGTAAGTGCTACAGAGTTGCATTGCAGAGAAGTGTAAAATGGGGCATTGCCTTGGACCATCACTCTGCAAAGCAGCTTTGTGGTACTTACTGGAGGTACGTGGTGGGCTAGTTGGACCCAGGGACTCTCAGGATTCAAGGGGAATTAATCCCTCAACTTAAAACACGACACAGGGCGCCATTGCACAGTGGTAAACGGAGGGGGCGGGCCAGAGGTGGCGTGTTTAAACTCCTGAGGGCCACCGGGTACCTCCAGTAAGTGCTACAGGCCTACGTTGCACAGAGGTCGTCCAGGCCATGCCCATTTTTACACCTCTGTTCAACGCAGCTCTGTGGCACTTACTGGAGGTACTTAGTGGGCTAGTTGGACCCCAGGGCCCCTCAGGATTCACGTGGACTTAATATCTCAATATATATATATATATTCACCCAATGTTTACATATTTGCTTGACTTCCTATCTTCAACCCTAAATGGGGACCGATTTTCAATCGCTCTCAACTCACACCAAATCTGGAAAAGAACTTACTATTGGTTTTACTTAATTTCTTTGAGACCTCTGTATCTCAAAAACAACAATGTATTTTTGGCTGAACATATTTCTTAAGTTGTGGTGTGTGGTCCAATTTTCCACTCTTATAAAGTGTATTAGTGCAGGTAAGAAAGCAATAAACAGGGGCAGATTATATGTCTTTTCTGAGATGTTACCCCCCATTTTAGAGCATACGATCCTTCTATTTAAGTTATTGCTGTGCCATCAAATCATTATTTTATAAAACATTGAATATGAATATGATTACATCATGAAATCCACAGGAATATTCAATAATTCATATTACTAATTAACACTATTTTTAATCATATCATTGTTTTAAATGTTATTTTTTTAAATAAAATGTTAAACAGTATAAATGATATATTTTTTCAATATACTGACTTTATTTTCAACACCATACTATTCCACTATTTTTGACTTAGCATTATGGTAGGTTATAGTATTTAAAGTATATATTAACTTGATATGCTTAAAGAACATACATAACCTTCTGCTGTAACAATATTGTTGGTCTTGTTTTTCTGTCATACAACCACAGCCTTATACAGTAAAACAAACATTTGGGGCTGGTGGCTGTAGACTATGTCAGACCTCATTTTTTATGTGTAGCACTTTTAAGTGCTGGTCACCCTACCTAGTGGGTTACAAGGTCTACTTAGATGTACATTATGTTTTATTTCACAGTGTAGTTTTTATTCTGTCATTAAGAGTTATTTTAAAAGACCCACCTGCAGGTTTAAAAGTTGCGGCAATCAAGCTACACATGTAGGATGAAGCAAAGTTTTCCTTGCAAGGCTTGTGGATGACACAATACTTAATGCATTCACACAAGTGGCATTTAACTTCCATGCTATTGGTGTATTTTCTCCATCATATAATTGGGCCTTCATGGATAGATACATATTCCCATTGGGAATTAGCCAATATATCCATGATTTAGGTGTCACTGCACAAACACTGACAACTAGACAGCAGTACTACAATTTTTTTTAGTTAAAAACCATCTGGATAACTACTCAAATTTTTTGTTGTTTTCATACTTTTGAAGAATGTTGGTATTTAAGGGTTATTACGAAATCAGGCGGACTTCATCTGTCATGGGACTGGCCGACACCCTGTCAGCTGTCCTGACCTCTCCATTAGGATGCATCAAACACTGTTCTGTCGTATTCCTGTATTTTACAATGGGATCATGCATTCAGGCTACAAACCTGCGGTAATGCATTCTCCCACAGTACAAAAGGAGGTGCGGTTCATCCCTGGACACCGTGATGCAGGGATCAACTGTGGGGTCTTCAACCAGAGTCCGTGCACCCAAGGGGGCCCTACTGAAGGCCCCAAAGACACTTTCCAACATGGTTTCCATATTGGGTATGCCGGCATTGAAACCATGTCGTAAACCGTCATTGTAATCTCAAGGACAGAAAGACCCTCCATCAAGATTACAGGCCGCATTCCGACTGGCGGACAGCTTCTCCAAGCCCATCGGAGGCCACCCAGAATGAGCAGTCGGTTTCCTTTCCGGCCGCTTTATTCAAAATGAGGTGGTCCGAAAGTAATCTGAACAGCCCCCATTACAATGCTCTGTATCAGAGCCTTTACAGCTGGGTCATCATCCGACCATATATAGAAGAATTAGCAAAGTGAATATGAAAAAAATAAAGGCAGTGCATTTCAATTTTTGGTGACAGGTGCTATTGCCACAATGTTGATTTTCACACCTTAGTAGGATTTATTAGTATATGTATATAATAAAAATGTGCCTACAAGGCTAATCTTTTCTGTTGTGCTGATTAATGTGCTATGAGCAACACTGTCATGTTGAAAGATTGTTTTATTTATCAGAATTAAACAAGAGAATCAATGTTGGGTTAACTGTCAATGTAACTTTTTTTAGTTGTTTAGGGAACCTAAATATCCTGCATCTGTAGTCAACATTTTGAATTAAAAAGCAATAATACACAGTGAAGACATTTTCTGTGAACTTACACCTTTGGAACCCGTCTCAAACTGTTAATATGAAGGTTTACTCATGTAATATGTAGTATACATTCAACTGCACACAGAATAATATTCTATGTCTTACTATTGTTCAGTAAATGAGCCATAAGCCATGGTAAGAGAAGCCTAAAATGAGTCAAGAGAGCCTTACCGACTTTGTGGAACGTGAGGAATCGAGGTGCCTTGCCGCCACGCTTGCCGTCCTAGTGGGGAGATTGTTGGGGAGAGCAGCAACAGGGCATTTGGTCCCCCCCGCCGCCACCTACAAACCACGGCTGCCGAGCGGGGGACTACAGCCCCCACAATCCCTCCAGGCCCCGCCCATTGACGCCGTCAGCCGCGCCCGGAGGCGCAAAAAAAGAACTGAGCTCCGCTAAGGAGCGGGAGAGCCTTACTGACTTTGTGGACCGTGAGGAATCGAGGTGCCTTGCCGCCACGCTTGCCGTCCTGGTGGGGATATTGTTGGAGAGAGCAGTAACAGGGCATCTGGTCCCCCCGCCGCCGCCTACAAACCGCGGCCGCCGAGCGGGGGACTACAGCCCCCACAATCCCTCCAGGCCCCGCCCATTGACGCCATCAGCCGCGCCCAGAGGCGCACAAAAAGAACTGAGCTCCTCCCGCATCGCGGGAGCGCCGGGCTAAGCCCGGGCAAAGGGCGGGCCCTCTGTGGCCAGAGGAGGCTAGAGGAGGCTGGGCTGGGCCCCCCCTTTATTCCAAAGACGAATCCACGCTCTATTTATGCTACATTCTACATTCCAGTAAGCAGACTCATTTAAGTACTCTGTCCTTGGTAAATGCATACTTACTGACCGTTTCGATATAACTTTCTCTTTTCTTTGGTAATCAAGATGACGTCTCTTCCCAAGGATAAAACATCATTTCCAGGAGGGGTACATCAAGGGACACTTGACTTGAAATATGTTATCTGACCCTGCCCACTACTTAGTAGACAGCATCTAAAACTTTTCCCCGCTCACGACAGTGTCCTGATCAGATCGAAAAATAACATGCAACAAAGGGCTAACTTCCATGCATCTTACTGCTTGAGCAATCACTTTTGTAATTGTGACTGGGAAAACTTGCACCTAAACAAAATTACATTTGAACTAATCGGTGTGCACTCAGCCATTTCATAATATTTGAATCAATTTTTACGCTGCAGTAAGTCCATAAACAAAAGTATTTCAAGGAGTACTAATTTCAGTTCAATTTCAAACTTTTGTTTCATTTATTTAACCAGAAAATATAGGCAAAATCATCCATTAAAGTTATTGTTCAACAGCTGATGTGTTTCATCCCAATATGGAGTTTATAAAGGCTCCAAATAAAATGAACATATGAAATTTATTTTAATACAATTTGGGTTAAAAACAACATTACATAATGTGTGTTACACAATTCTTTAATTGATGCTCTATCTGGAAACACAGAACAAGCAGAAATGACCCATGTCTACATTTCAGTAACCTCAGCTATAAATCATTCTCAAAGAATTACTAGTATTTTTATCATTGAATGTTAAATACACATAATCATCCTTTTTGCAGGTTTTCCAGTTGTGCTAATATAAATGGTGAATTTTTCATACAGTGTTTTCTTAAAGTTTAATTAAAGTATACATGCTGCCACTAATGGGCAATTCAAACCATAATCATAGTACATCTCTAATAGAGTAGACAATCCACTTTTAAAGTAACAACGTATGTAGTCCTTTCCAAATTATTAATACTTCTATCTATTAAAATAGAAAGGTGATCAATATTGTTTAATTTGATTCTTCCATAAAGTCTTTCAGGGGTCCAATGGTCTACACAAGGCACTCTAAAAAAGTCAAACCAGACATCAGTTATCAAGCTGATTATAGGAAGAAGGTGTTTTGCACAGATGGTCAAACATAATTTCCTGAAATAATACATATCTCATATAAGTCATTGTAAATATGCTAAGTTTAGGAGGTTCTATAACCATGAAGTCGCCATAATGTGGTTCATACCAATTGGTTAGGTTTGAAACTGATGTAAAACTAAACATGTAAAAAAAAAAATAGAAGGAGAAGAAACATGAAATCGAAGAAGGGAATAAAGCTGTATTCACATTCAAGTTATAGTGATATGATCAAAAGAGCACCAAAAAGTCAATCTTTTTTTAAGGTTATGAGTATATTCTGATGCACATTGACCAATACTTCTATTAATTAAAATACTGCTGTCAAGAAGATGTTGATTTCAGAGTGATTGTGCCATTGTGTGTTGTTTAAATGATAATTGAACTAAGATAATATGCCCATAATTTATATGCCATACTGTATTGCTAAAAATACAAGCTGGTTTGAGAAATTTTCTAACAAAAAAATCCTATTTACAGGTATGATCAACAGTGAGCACGTAAGTTATTTAAAAACGCCAATGCAATTGGCACATGATACATGTAACATGCACAGCGATCAAAATGTATCAAAATACATATACATGATTGCCTTTGTTATCGCATATTTTGCGTCACACTGCATGATGCATTTCAAAGGCTTGTTTTTGTGGAAGAGTCATGTGAGAAACATTAGCATGTAGAAAATTAAGATTATGAAGTTCACACTCATTGCATACAGTTATGAGAGATAATACCTGAGTGAACGTCTGTAGGTCTGAAAACAGGTTATTAAAATAGTTTTTCTGTGGAGTACAAGCAGTATAAAATGGTGTTTAAAAAAAGTTGCCTGATAATCTTTTAAATAGACTAAGATAAGTAAAGTATGGGCTTGCATTATATGGTTTACGTCAAACCTGTGCATGTACTAAGATCTAACTTAGATAAGATTTAGGGGCATATGTATCAAAAAAGCTTTTTGCGATTCTCAAATTGCGTTTTTTAGTAAATCGCATGGATCGATGGATGTAGGATTTGCTAAACATTTATCAAATTCTACATATTCCTTATTTGTGAATCATAAATTGATATTCGCAAATAAGGAATACCTTCCCATTCATTCCAATGAGCTAGGAGGCCCATTGGAATGAATGGGAAGACATTCTCAATTTGCGATTCGCAATTAGAGAATCGCACTTTGAGAATGCAATTTCAAGCGTGCCAGGGTGTCAAAAGGACACCCTAATGCACCCCTGAAATATGTATGTGTGCACATAAGGTGCACATACATGCCCTAAGGGCATGTATTTGCGCCACATGGCACTTTGAAAAATGCAAAAATAAATATTTTTCACAGAAACCGGAAATCCACCAACCTGAAGTTGGTGGTAATTTGCGATTCCTGAAGCCAAAATCGCACAACTTGCGTGCTTCCTACATTGCATTTAAGGAATCGCAATTTGGGATTCCTTAATGCATTCGCAAAATAGGGAATCACAAATTTTGCCATTCCTTATTTTGCCAGGGCCTTTTGGGATGATACATCCCAAAAGGCTTTTTCCCGTTCGCAAACGGCCCGATTCTGAAAAGCGGCCTGTTTTGCGAACGGGAATGGGCTTGTTACATATGCCCCTAAATGTCAAATTATAGAGGTACAGTAGTATAAATGCAGACATTCAGTGGTGGCCATATTGAATGTGTCATAATATATGCACCTAACTGATAAACATGTTGACATTTGATGGGGTATTTTCAAAAGGCAGTGATTCTTATTAGCATCATTTTAATTTAGGCTGCAACAATTGCTTTAAATAATCAATGTACTCTCCAAATGAAAAGGCCTTCACTCATATCATAAATATAGTGATATTTTATAGAATTTTCTGAAACATACAGAGCAAAACGGCAACATCAAGTGCCCCATGTGAAAGAAGAACCACCCTATAACAGGAGTAGTAACAACTTTCCACAATACCAAGGAAAGGGTGTTCCATTGACAGCAAACAACCATGTAAAATAAATAAGTCCAAGGGGTCTAAATTAGGCTAGGTTTGAATAGGTTTGTTTGTATGTATCATGTTGGAGATTTGTCAACGATTTCAGGAATGGAGGGTCTGATCAGGACCAATTAATAAGAGAACATTCTAGAAAGAGGGAAATCATACAATTAGAATTATGTAGAGAAGGCTGAGTATGTATCAAGGTGGCTCCATACCTTATTAAGTAGGCTTCACTACAATCATGACACAATATAGACCATACCCGGTGTGCAACACCACTTGTGTGATGAAAAGGAAACATTACATACATCAGGGAACACGTTTGGTGTTCTGAAAGTAAAACAAAACAGAAAGCGTTAGATCCGATAGACATCATAGGATCTAAAATATTGGCTATTACCAAACAAGATAAAAGCATGGGCTTTTTATCAGACAAGGAATTCAAATTCCTGAATAGAGACAATCAGCATACATCAACCTTGTATACCATTCCCAAAATACATAAAGATCTGAATCACCCTCCACGGTGGCCCATTCTATCAGGATGTGGCTGTGTTCTAGAACCTTTGGGAGAGTATATTAATGTTCTTATCATAGACTATGTCCCAATACTTGAGGTTTACGTGCAGAATATCACCTTTCAAGGATGTTTCCTTATCAATTGGTCCTGTTGGGACGCTTCAGTTCGAGCATCGTTGAAACATTGTTGACATGATACATACAAACAAACCTATTAAATCTTTACTTACAAAAAGTCTTGGGTTTATTTAAACCCTTTGAATTAGTTATTGTATGTGGTTGATTATTGTCAATGGAACACATGTTCTTTCTTTGGTACTGTGGAAAATTGTTTCTACTCAGGTTATAGGGTGGTTATTCTTTCACGTGGGGCACAGTGCAACTGATCTTTCTGTTTTGCTTTGGATGCTGAAGAAAATGCTATAAAATATTACTATATTTATGGTTTTGGATAGTGGCCTTCTAATTTAGAGAGTACATCAATTGTTTACAGCTATTGTTGCAGTCTAACTTGAAATGATTCTGTAATGCAATAAGGAAAATGAAAACAAATGTATTTTGAAAATAGTGTCTACCTTGGTTCCCATGACAGTAAGGAATGCCCTTCTTTTAAAATGAGAGACATCTGATGGGGGCCATGTTGTAGGTACCAAACTTTATATGTAATTATATATCATGTTGAAGTGCAGTAGTATAAATGCACCTAGGTAATAACGAATGCTGCCATTCAACATTCAGGCATAATGGATACCAAGCTATACGTGCAATTATGTCTAGTTGGTGTTACAGATACAACTTTTTTCCTAAGTAACTTCTGTCATATCCTATGGATTGGAAATGTGCATGTTGTCTTGGTTCTATGGATGTCCTTGCTACTTCACTAAAACCACATTAGTTACGATTAGGTGTATTCCATGAGTATATTTGCGAGGATAGGCAGTATCAAACTCTCATCCCGACCCAAATGATGTAGTTAGTATGAACAGTGTGCAAAATGACACTAGTGTAAGTCAAAAATATGTGAATTAACTTTTGCCAGCATATGACATTATCCCCTATACAGATATCTTTAGTCTCTACTTTGCACCAACAAAAATTCAATACATCATAGCAACATGCCATAAGAATAATATTTGCAAGAGGCATGCCAATTTAGATGCATACAGAACTTTAAAAAGGAGTCTGATACATTGATTTACATCAAAAGCGCCCACATATGATCACAAATATCTATACACAAAACCTGCAGTGGTAAAAAATGAACTTTATTTACCCCAGCCTATATGTATGTTCTGATGAGCAGAGAAGGGATTCAAACATTGGGCCTCATTAGGATGGCGGGCGGACTTTGCTTGCCCGCCATCCTCGTGGTAAATGGCACCGCCCGCCATAAGGGCGGGGGTCCCGTGGGGGGTATTAGGATGTGCCCCCACAGTGGCGGGCACATCCTGTATTTTTAGTATTGTGGCGAGCGGTGCTCTCTACACTGCCCGCCACAATACTAAAAATGCTTTGCAGCATTTACATAAACAAAGCGGCAGGCACCGCGCGGTGCCTGCCGCTTTGTTTATGTAAATGTGGGGGGTACCACAAGTACCCCCGTGTGCATGTCCCCACTCTGCTTCAATCTGGGGGCCGGCAGGGGGCTCCCAGAGTCAACACCGCCTGCCTTTGCCGCCACGGAAAAGCATGAAACGCAGCCCATGTTAATATGGCTGGCGGTGTCTAATAGACACCGCCACCATATTAATCATTTTCCGCCCCGGCCGCAAGGCCACCGCGGCGGAAAACAGGTGAGCGGTGTTTTCTCCCGCTGTGGTTCCCCCCCCTGCCATTGTAATATGGCCGGGGGAATTCAGGGAAGGATGTCTGGCAGATTGCCTCTGCCAGGCTGGCGGAGGCAATCCGCCAGACATCCTAATGACCCCCATGGTACCATTTTCCATGGCTTGTTATGTGCCCACTGCCATAGTCATGTGACCTGAGAATTAAAAACATTCTTGAGCTGACTATATGTGGCAGCCTTCTTGAATGTAGCAAAAAAATAAAAATATCAACTACAAAGTATAACATAATGGATTTAATCTCACTATAGAAAAGTTGATGATAATCAAAATCGCTACATAACTTAAATTACTGCATGAATAGGTGCAAGTCTAAATTATATGGTATAGAGTGCAGAAAACATTTACTGGACATTTACTAAAAACATTAGTTCAATATGTTATATCACAGCTTGACTCCAGAGACTTTGAGTATATCAAAATCATTATGTTGTGTGCAGATATATTTTACATATATTTTATGAAATTGGGATCCCATTACATAAGCAATATAAGTTTAATTGCAATTTAATACAGTGTATGAAACCCACGTGGCTGGATGTAGGATTTAGACTCAAACCCCAACCCCTCGGTGGATGTCACAGAGCTGCGGAATACTAATGTTGATCTAATATGATCCCTACTGCACTCAAAATATAATGTTTTTATATGTAATATGCTTATCTTCCAAAAATCTGACTAAAAATCAGACTGCAAAAATAGGGAAGTCTGAAAAAAGGGGTAGAATAGCCTCTGGTAGTAAAAATTACCAAAATTGGTATACTACTTGAAATGATAGTCAGGCCTCATGAGCTTGCACCGAAGGGGATTTTTCCTCAAATGAGTCAATGAAACAGGATATGCCCTCTCCTCGAAATACCTCTTTTGCAGTCTGATTTTTGGAAGATAGGCATATTACATATAAAAACATTATATTTTGAGTGTAGTAGGGATCATATTACGTCCAGATGAGTAAAGCAGTAGGGACTGCTTACGAAACATGTTGACCCAGTAAGGGGTATCACATTAAAGAACACCCCCTTCAAAACCCCTTTTTAATCTTTCTAGCTAGGGAAGTGAATACAATTTTTTTTTCCAGTAGCCAGGGAATTTTTAACCCCTACTTTGTCTCTTTCACAGACCCTACCACTCTCACTCCCACTCAACAAATAGCCTGTTTTCATAAAACCAAGTGCTCCCCGCGTATTCGTAGGTCGTAGCACACCCCGCCCCGTAAAGGGACGGGAATACCCCTATGATGAAGCATGACACTATGGGATTCGTAGTGTGTGAGGGGTATTTTAAAAACACTTAGTGTTTTTCCTGGACATTTCAAGGATCAGCAACACACACTTGTTTCTGGATCACGAAAAAACAAAAAACAGAAAATAATTTATTATACAGGGTAGAATCATATTGTTTATGAATAGTTGTACAGGAGGTAGAGTCTATCTTGAGACCTCTTCACTCCCCCCATTTGTTATTTTTTCATATTAATAACAGTAGATTGAAATTCCAAATCATCCTCACCATTTCTCTGTATGCAATGCTGTTAATGGCGGTGGTGTGATGGGCAGTGGAGACATGTTAGATTCTATTACATGAAGTTCTTTTTTTTGTATATTTTTCAGTTTTTTGCGTCTGGTTATGCATTAGGGTTGTGCAGATTTTGTGTCACAGCATCAACGCAACTTGTTTTTAGCCTTTATTAAGGCATGCTCGGCAACTTGCGAGGTCTTTATGTGGTGCAGTAAATACAAATGGCTCAATTACGAGCCGGAGTGTGGCGCTGGCAGTCTTCTGACTGCCTTATTACAATTAAGGTGGTCAAACCGCCATTGCCTTGCCACGGCCACCAGGGATCCTCCATTCCTTGGCAGTGTTGTAGCGGTTTAGAGGCTGCAATATGCTTGGCTGGACTGCTGCGGTCCCGCCAAGCATATCAAAAGTTTCCTACAGTGCCCCCTGGTACCTCTGTGCCATAGGGTGCATGCAAGGGGGAATATTATAAAAAGCCCACCAGACACGGGAAACACTCATAATCTGGCGAACAGCCTGACCACAGGTTTATTGGTGCGGCGGTGAGGCAGACCCAGCGCCACACCGCCAAACTTGTAACTAAGCACACGTAATGCAACACAGTGCAAAGTGCTGCCTTCCATTACTGTACATCATTTAGGAGTTAAATGGGTGGACTGTGGGCATTCTCATACATTCAACCATGTATTTTTATGCTAACCCAGATTTTTTTAAAACCTGGGTTTGCTCTAAAATAGAGCACCTACCCGTGAGAGGTGTAAAAAGGAGAAATATCTTCATTGCTCATTGTTACTTCCAGTTTCCATGTGTGACACTTAGAAAAAGGAATATGACTCTAATGATTGTTGTTGTGCAGGAAGGTCTTCCTTCTTCCACAAAATCCTTCCTGCTTGTAACACAGGCACCAGTGCGCCTTTGCAGACAGCTCACTCACCCTAGTGGGTAAAAAGATACGCATGTATGCTCTAATCGCATTGTTTTCATTTCTGTTTTTACCATGTCTGGTCATGTTCCTCTATCTGTTTTGGGGAACTCTGGCAGATATAATACATTGAAGTGGCTGATGCTAGGGGTATTCCAATCAAGCCTGTGAGGGTGGTTTAAAGCTCAGCATGGCCAGAGCCTAGAAATCAGACATGCAGGGCCACAGGTCAAGGGGTCAGTCGACTGAAAACAGCTTCTTCCTGGCCTGGGGCTCAGTGAGTCTGGGGCAGATTGTTTGTTTACAAATGACACCCTTTTGAGATATTTTATTACCTGCCAATCGTGTACACCAGTATCTATACATTCAATATTAATGCAACATTTAAAAAAAAAAGTTAGGATATGTAATTACTTTTTTCATTGTAGATTCAAGTTGAAAGCAGGGTCAGTGACAGTCCTGTGTGTTGCATAAGGATAATGTCAGATAAAAAGAGACTACCTTCAGACCTACGAGCAAAGGCTAAAATCCTCCCCCCCATGCTACCCCCTTCAAAAGCCTGTATTATTTTTGGCATTAAAATAAAAGCATAACATGTAGATTGACTGTACTAGCAAAACACTTTCATGTAAACAGTGTGTACCGCCATCATCAATTGGCTTAGCTATATTTTAGTCAATGGTTGTAGAAACTTTTTTTAATCCCTATGTATTTCTTTTAACGAGGAGTTCAATTAAGACCAAGTAACTTTACTTTCCTAAAGGGTCCTAATTAAAGGCAGCGTGTCTTTGTCTCTTGCCACTTCTAATTTCATGTCATCCTAATATTGTCATTAAACCTGTCTGGAAGTTCGAGTCCAAGGGACTAATTAGAACAACCTCTCCCTCTGCTGTGCCAACAATGATTTCACTGCAATTAAATGTTGCTAACCATTACGACATCATCTTTAGAACTGTTTTCGTAACTCTGGTGCTCAAGGGAATTTTTAAAAAAACTACTGTACATTCAAGAATCTCCTTTGTGGTTTATTTGATTGTACCACAAGTTAGCAAAAAAAACATGCTGGACTTTAGGATTCGTTTCTAGTGGGCAGCCTGGATTGTAAATGTCCTATTTCATTTTGTTAAAGCCCAACTAAAGCTGCAGGAAAAATCAAAGAATGCGTTCTATGGCTCTGATAAATGCCACGTTTACCTTGAATAAAACACGAGCAGGCTTCCTGTATGCCAAGCATGTTTCCATCCGTCTTTATTACTCAGCCTGAGTGTGGGCTGAGGATTGCAGAGACCACAGACACTCAGCAGCTCCAGCAGTGGCTCTCTGCCTTCTAGGAGAGTCTTAAGAGGCTGTTGCACTCAGTCCAGCACCTAAGGCAAGAGTTAGCATTACATATAGGCATATTTGGGCAACAACATGCAAGGTGCAGATGTTTCCAATACAGTGAACCATCTTTTGGTCATTGTTTCATGCGCACTTCCAGACTCAATGATGCCCCCCTCCCGCAAAAAGCTGTGTGCTGTGGTTTATGATCACGCAGTGGATAGTTGCTTGACCGCTCTAAATGACATAGAGGGCCTCATTGACTATATTTTGAAGCACAGCAGTGCAGCAAGCCTTCCTGCTGTGCTGCCTCGCTTCAAAATAAAAGGCCAGGAACGCCCCGTATTCACGAGATACGGTGCATTCCTGTCATTCTTCCCATTCTTGATCGAACAAGAATATTAATGTTGTAAATCTGAGAATGTGTCAAGTTCCATGGATGTTGCCTGGGAACCACCACAGCAACACCCACAGCAACACCCATGGAATACCCCTTTCATGCAGAGTAATGTGTGTGAGGGACCCATATTTATAAGACCCTGAAAAGTCACACAGGGTGACTTTGTGTCCCCTTGTAGATATGGGCAAGCCCATTGCACTGCCAGTGCATCAAAAACAAGTGGCACACCTGCGGCTCAATGGGTTTGTACTGAGGCACAAAGTAAGAACACCGGTTCATGTCCACTCTATCGCTGCGCGCAGGGCAAGGCCAAAGCCTTTTAACCCTTTAAGTGCTGCCGTCGGCCAACGGTCGTCGCAAGCACTACCTTGCCAGTGCTGCGCACGACCGTTGGCTGACGGGGCCGCACCCGTTATTCGAACGTTCAGCACTGGGCTCTGAACGTTCGACACTCCTAAGGTGTCAATCTTCAAAACACCAAGGACAAGTTGTGGTCATATGAACTTGCCAAAGGACAGGTCTTAAACTCAGGCCTAGCTTAGCATTAAAAAGGCTGGATCCATGCTTTTGTCCACACGGTCGCTAGGGGCAGGAACTCACTTTAGGTGTTTTTATCATGTGCTATTTAAGTTGCTGGATTATTGTATGCCATACTGTTTTATTATACTGATTTTATTATATTTGTAATGTTCTTTTCCTGTTGTGTGTTTCCAACTGTATTGCCATGTTTTGTTCATGTGTTCGTGTTGTTGTTTATTTTATGGCATTTTTTGGAATGTGCTACATGTGCTGTCATGTTGAGTTGTTCCTTTAAATTGGAATGTGGCAGTCTGTTAAGTGGTGTGCTGCACCCTGTTGTTGGTATTACATTCTGTTGTGATAAGGTGTTTTGTTATTTCACTGCTGTACTTTTGTCATGATTGTATTTTTCTTGGTGCTCTTACTTTTGTGGAGCAGATGTATGCTAAAGTTCCACCATTCTCAGAACATTATCTATGACTTCTGAACTACTGAGTAACGTGACCACACATCAAAAAACCTAGGACAAGCCAACATTCTTAGTGTGCCGCGTAATAGAAGTGGTGATAATAAATCTTTAGTCACCGTTAAATACACTGCATTTAGGGAATGCATTTTGGGATTTTGAAGAGTTTCATGAAGGTGCATCAAGGGAGGAAAAGTTAACCAAATGTTACTAAAAGTACAGCACCCCATTCCAATCCACTACTGACAAACACAACAATATATGATAGAAGGGTTTTTAAAAATGTGGCTGTTTATATATTTTTTTAATTTTTCACTGAAAGTTTTTTTTAATTCCTCCTGACCCAGTTCCAGTTTTGTTACCATGAAAAAGAATAAAAAATAACACTTCATAAAAAGCAGTAGAACAAAATCAAAAACAAAATGGTTCCTTTTGGAACAGCTATTTACAGTTAAAAAAGATAAAGTATGCATGTTTGTTGGAATGAGTGTATGAGTCTTATCTGGATGATTGAATGAGTGCATTACTGGTTCATGGATGTTAAAATGAATGCAGCAGTGGTGCCTGACTGAATGTATGACTGCAGGGGTAGTGCCTGAGGGTTTGGATGAGGACATGGGTGCTGCCTGGGTAATTTGATGAGGGATGGGTAGTGCCTGAGTGTATGTATGACTGCAAGGGTAGTGCCTGAATGATTGGATGAGTATATAGATAGTGAGAGGGTGATTGGATGAGTGCATGGAAAATACCTGGTTGATTTCATTAGAGCATGGGTGGGAACATGGGTAGTGTGTGAGTGAATGCATTAGTGTGAGGATAGTGTCTGGTTCACTGGATGACTACATTGACACTGCCTGGGTGAGGGTATGAATGTATGGGTAGTAAATGGTGATTGCATGAGTGCATAGGTAGAGTCTGAGTGAATGGATGAGTACAAGGGCAGTGCCAGGATGATTGGATGAGAGCATTGGTAGTACCTGGTTGATTTGATACGTACATGGGTGGTGCCTGGGTGACTGGATAAGTACATGGGAGGTGCCTGAGTGAATGGATGATTGAAAGGGTAGTAGCTGGGTGACTGGATGCATACATGGGTACTGCCTGGGTGATTGGATGAGTCCATGGGTAGTGGCTGTTTGATTGGATGAATGTAAGTGTACTGCCTGGGTGATTTGATGAGTGCAGGTGTACTGCCTGGGTAATTGGATGGGGATACATGGGTAGTTCTCAGGTGATTTGATGAGTGCATGGGTGGTGGCTGTGCAATTGGATGAGTGCATGGGTAATGTCTGAGTGAATGGATGATTGCAAAGGAGGCACTTGAGTGATTGGATAGGTGCATGGGAACTGCCTGTGTGATTGAATGTGTAAATGGGTAGTACCTGGTTGGTTACATGAGTGCATAACTAGTGCCTGAGGGAATGGGTGACTGCAAGGGTAGTGCCTGGGTGATTTGATGAGTGCATTGGTAGTGCCTGGTTGATAGGATGATAGCATGGGTAGTGCCTGGTTGATAGGATGAGAGTATGGGTAGTGCCTGGGTGAATGGAAGAGAGCATGGGTAGTGCCTGGGTGATTGGATGATTACATTGGTAGTGCCTGGTTGATTGGATGAGTGCATGGGTGGAGCCTATGTGATTGGAGAAGTGCATGGGTAGTGTCTGAGTGAATGGATGACTGCAAGGACAGTGCCTGAGTAATTGGATGAGTACATGGGTACTGCCTGGGTGATCAGTAGGGCTGGGCGTAGTTCGCAAAGTAGCGCTACGTGTAGCTACGCGAAGTGCACTTCGTACTACGCAAACTACGCGTAGCACTACGCGAACTGCGTAGTAGCATGTCCGCACTGTGCAAGATGCCATTTTCAATGATTGCACAGTGCAGACAAGCATCCAGCACTGTGCAATCATTGAAAACAGCATCTTGCACAGTGCGAGCTGTAGTTTTCTGCAGCTCAAGGAGATTTGTACTCGAGCAGCAGCTTTCTCAACGCGGACTGGTAGATTCTCATCGCGAGCGGTTGCGAGCATACGTGACCACTCGCAATGAGAACCCTGACCTCCCCGCGTTGAGAATCTCGCCGGGAGGTTTATTTTTCATGCTTGCGATCTGCAACTTGATGTTGCTATTCGCGAACGAGGAAAAAGTCGCACGAGGATGTCATTTTGCTTTGCCTGCGGTCGCCAACTTGACGTTGAGGACCGCGAGCAAGCAAAAAATGACCACTGCACTGCGCTACGCATGTTCGTACTGTGCTATGTGCAGTTCGCGTAGTGTGAAGTTGTGCAAACTACGCAAGCATAGTGTAGTGCTTCGCCCAGGTCTAGTGATTAGATGTGTTCCATAGTACAGCCTTTATTGATTGAATGAGTGCATAGATAGTGCTTGCGTGAATGGATGACTGTAAGGGCAGTGCCTGGGAAATTTAAGGAGTGCATGGGTATTGGCTGGTTGATTGGATGAGTGCATGAATAGTATATGTGTGATTGGATGAGTACATGGGTAGTACCTGGGTGATTTGAATAGTGCATTGGTAGGGCCTGGGTGATTGGATGAGTGCATGGGTAGTATCTGAATGAATGGATGACTGCAAGGGTAGTGCCTGGGTATGTGGATGACAGCATAGGTAGTGGCTGGGTGATTGGATGAGTCCATGAGTAGTGCCTTGGTGACTGAATGAATGCATGGGTAGTGCCTGAGTGAATGGTTGACTGCAAGGGTAGTGCCTTGGTCAAGTCAAGTCGAAAACATTTGTAGCGCGCACATATCACATCCCAAAAATCTCATGGCGCATGCAGAACGGCTCTGATGAGAGGGCTGAAAAAAGGCTTAATTCGCAAAAAGCCAGGTGTTCAGCAACCTCCATTTCTGGAGGTTTGTATTCTTAATGGGGTGAGCAGGGTTCGTTACTACATCTTAGTTCTCTTCGGGGCAGATACCATGTTAGCTTTTGAGACCAGTATTTTGGACCATTTACATACATATGTTTATGGACCAAACATAAGGTTTTAAAAAGGATTCACTTTTTCATCGGAAGCCATTGAAGGGTTTTTAGACAGGGGGCCGATGGGGATCCACATGGTAAGTTGAGGACCAGCCGTGCTGCGGTGTTCTGAAGGACCTGGAGCCTATTCAGATGGTGCTCGTTTATGGCTAGTAAGAGCGCATTCCCGTAGTCCATTCTGTTTATAATTAGACCCTGAACTAGGGGTTTCCGTGCCTCAGCAGGGATCCACTTAAAGACCTTTCTTAAGCTTCGCTGTAGTCTAAAGTAGGTGCCTGTGATGTGATTGATTTGGTTCTTCATGTATATTTTATTATCCATGTAGAAACCTACGTTTCACACTGATTCCTTGGGCATTGGACAATTGCCCAAACTGGTTGGCCACCAGTCATGTGCCCAGTGTTCCTGCAGCTTTGCCAAAGAGCATGATCTCTGATTTGCTGCTGTTTAGCTGAAGATGATTGACGCTCATCCATTTCTCCACCTGGATCATGCAATTTTTGAAACGCTGTTTCGTTTCATTAGGATCCGGACCAGAGTGATTAAAATCTGGGTATCGTTGGCATAGGACAGCACATCAAAGCCGAAGGCTCTGATCATTAAAACAATAAAAGCGTAGGACTTAAAATAGAGCCCTGCGGAACACCCATCTTAACAGGCCTTTCACCTGCTATGATTTTGCCAATTTAAACAGCTGTTACCCGATCGGATAAGTAGCTGGTGAACCATTTTAGGGCGGTTCCTCTGACACCATTCTCCCAAAGCTCTTGAATTAAAATGCGATGGGAGATGGTGCCAAAGGCCGCAGACAGGTCGAGCAGGACGAGGATGGTTGATTGGTGATTATCTAAATTGGTGATTCAATGAGTGCATGGGTAGTGTCTGGTTGATTGGATGAGAGTATGGGTAGTGCCTGGTTGGTTGGATGTGTGCATTTGAAGTGCATAAGTGATTGTAATGGTGCATGGGTAGAAACTGGGTGATTGGATTAGTAAATCGGTAGTGCCTGAGTGGGTGCATGGGAAGTGTCGGAGTGAATGAAAGACTGCAAGGATAGTGCCTGAGTGATTGGATGGGTACATGGTTACTGCCTGGGTGATTGGATGAGTGCATGAGTAGTGCCTTGTTGATTGCATGAGTGCATGGATAGTGTCTGATTGAATGGATGACTGCAAGGGTAATGCCTAAGAGACTTTATGTGTGTATGGGTAGTGGCTGGTGATTGCATTAATGCATGGGTAGTGCCTGAGGGTGTTGTAGACAAATCTAGGACTATAGTGTAATTTTCCTGATTCATGCCCTTATGTAGGTATAACTTATCATATCCTTATATAGGCATAAGAATCGCAACCATATTTAGACATAGCCAATGCAGGCGAAATATGGCATGGCTACTTCCACAGGTTCCTAGAATCCACAACGAATTCTTGGAGAAACTAACCTTCAGCAGTCCGGGACTTCCCCCTGCTCAAGAACTGATTTGTCCAAGAACTCATGGAGTTTTCAAAGAACTGTGATTTCTTAGTGACATTATTATTTCCACCCTTAGGTCAAACTCGGCACCTTCCAGGTATAAATATACCCGCATCTGCCCTAGCAAGCACACGGTGGTTTGGAGCAGATCGACAAACTACTTGCCCGACGCCCTGCTGTAGCGAGTGCCGAAGGAAGCAGACCCTCCTGTAGTGTAGTTCCTATTTTCCCTATAGGCCCTGGGCATTGGAATAGCATAAACAGCAGTGTAGACGTAGAAGTGCGGTCTTCCAGGTCTCTACTGACTATGCTAAACTTAATTGGGTTTGTACCAACTAGCTCAGAGGTCACTGGAAACTTTCTTGACTGAATAGGAAGTGATCAGCTCCCCTGGCTCAGACAAGAATGGATTCAGTTTTTCAACAACCGCATAAACATGACAACTTTGCTCCTTAGAATAAGAGTCAATCTCTAGAGTCGTGTGAAACAATAGACAGCTATTTCACTCTGTCAGTCAGTTGTGCAGATTACTTTCACCAGGATGCAGAGAATAGAGAGTCGGGCGTTTTCAATAAAAAGGTATTATTTATTGAACAGTCTTTCTTCTCATGCAAGAGAAATGAATTGCCACAATTGCAAGACTTGTTATTATAAAAAGTGCGTATAGTAAAAGGAGTATTGCGAAATAATACTGTAAAAGCATTGATATGGTTTCTTAGCCATACGATAGTTAAAATGAATAAAATATATACATTAATATATACATTTAGCTAACATCCTCAACTGGTGCTTCTAACTACACCTACCCCGGTGTCCCTGACCCAAGCCTAATACATGGGAGGGAGTAAGTAAGTAGCAGTTTAAGTTAAGTTGGCTTTGCCAAGGGTTTGCTTCAAGAATTCTCTCTAAGGGTTTAGTCAACACTGTACCTCTGGAATAGAATGTTGGAGGTCTGGTATCTCCCCTCAGGACTCGATATCCCAGTTACCCGCAAGGGTAGGCTGGAAACGCCGGAGCTGGATTTTCTCGGCAGGAGAAAAGACAGCGTCTCTCTCAGCGCTTCAAGGAGGAGGAGGGGCAGCGTCTGTGGGCTTCTCGCATCTGCTGGCCTCTGCAAGGGACAGCTGTTCTGCTCCTGTATTCTCTACCACCATCGCTGTGTTTGCTTAAGGCAACGTTGGTATTATTTATACCTGGAAGGTGCCTTGTTTGACATACGTTTTTGGACATAAGACGTCAATAAAGATGTCACTAAGAACCGGTCATTCTTACAGTGCTCATTAGAGTTCTATTACTAATCAAAACATAGCAGGCGGGGCTTTCCTAGGTTGCTGGGGGTTTTATCTGTTGAAAGAACTTGGTGTGTAATCTAGGAATCTTAGATAGTGGCTTCTGCTGTGTCATATACTGTAATGAGCTGCAGAGGCGAGTTTCTGAAATATGGCTCTGATCGTGTATGCCATTACAGGGGTATGGATGGATTATAGCCTTATTAGGGGCATAGGATCACAATATTGATCGGGGTCCTAGATAGAACACGATACTCCAGCTGACGCACTGAGAGAGACGCTGTCTTTTCTCCTGCCGAGAAATCCAGCTCCAGTGTTTCCCTGCTACCCTTGCGGATTACTGGGAGATCGAGTCCTGAGAGAGAGATACAAGACCTCCTTCATTCTATAACCAAGGTACGGAGCTGATTAGACCCTTAGAGAAATCTTGGATAGATTCTTGGCCTAAACTATTTAACTTAAGCTACTCCTCACTTACTTCTTCCCTTGTACTATACTTAGGTTAGGTCCACCAGGGTAGGCGTATTTTAGATGCACCAGTTGAGTACTTCTAGTCATTATTTATCATTGTATGTATTTTATCCATTTTATGTATCTTATGGCTTAGAAACCACATCATGCTTTTTCAGTATTATTTCATAATACTCTTTTTACTGTACGCACTTTACTTCATGACAAGTATTGCGATTGTAGCGATTCACTTCTCTTGCCTGAGAAAGAAGACTTCTCAATAAATAACCTTTTTGTTGAGAACGCCCATCTGTCTATTTCTCTGCAAAACCCTGGTGGAAAGAAGCATGCAAGATTGACTGAGTGAAATAGCCATCTTTTGTTTCCGCAACTCTGGAGATATATTTCTTATTCTTAGGGAACAACGTTGTCATGTTTATGTGGTTATCATAAACAAATCCCTTCTTGTGTATTCGAGAAAGTTTCTAGTGACCTCTGAGCTAGCTGGCATTCACAATTAAGTCTAACATATTCAATAGAGACCTAGTCGACTTCATTCCTACGTCCAAACTATTGTTTATTTTATTTCAATCCAAAGAGCGTATTGTGAATATTGGAACTACACTACAAGGGATTGAATGAGTGCATGGGTAGTGCCTAGGTGATTGTATGACAGCATAGGCAGCGCCTGGGTGACTGGATGAGTGCATGGGTAGTGCATGGGTGCTGGCTGTGTACAAAAGTAGTGCCTGAGTGAATGGATGACTGCAAGATTAGTGTGTGGGTGATTCAATGAGTGCATGATTAGTGCCTGGTTGATTGGATGAATGCTTGGGTAGTGTGTGTGAGGGATTGGATGAGTGAATGAAGGTGCCCGGATGATTGGATGACAGCATAGGTGGTGCCTGACTGATAGGAGGGGTGCATGGGTGGTACCTGGGTAACTGGATGAGTACATGGGTAGTGCCTGGGTGAAATGATGACTGCATGGGTAAAGCATGGGTAATTGTATGAGTAAATGGGTAGTGCCTGGGTGATTGGATGAGTGCACCAAGATATTGTATGAGTAAATGGGTTGTGCCTGGGTGATTGGATGAGTGCATGGTTGGTGCCTAAGTGATTGGATGAGTGCATTGGTACTACCTGAGTGATTGAATGAGTACATGGGGAGTGCCTTGTTGATTGAATGAAGGCATAGGTAGTGGCTGAGTTAATGGATGACTGTAAGGGTATGGGCTGGGTCATTCAATGAGTGCATGGGTAGTGCCTGGTTGATTGGATGAAAGCATGGGTAGCACTGGGGTGAATGGAGGAGTGCATGGGTAGTGTCTAAGTGAATTGATGACTGCAAGGGTACTGCCTGAGTGATTGGATGAGCACATGTTACTGTCTGGGTGATTGGATGAGTGCAGGAGTAGTTCCTTTGTTGTATTTTAATTGAGCAAGAAAAAGAAACAGGTCATATAAAAATAATTACAGTAGTGTGAAAACAGTGAGTATTGATCAGAAAAAAACATTCACAAAACCTAATTCTTTAGTTCATTTAACCCCTTGGCTGTGGTGTGTTTTCCCGTTTTCTGTGGGGGGGGGGGGCAGTGCCCCCAGGCTGGTGAAGTCATGAGGCACAGCAGAGCTGTCCTCATGACATTTTTGGAACGTTCAGCACAGCAGGGAAATTATCCCTGCGTGCGAATATTCAAACGGCTGTGACAAGCTCAGCTCGTCATGAGTACAGCTCAACTGTACTTCATGACGAGCTGAGCTCATCACCAAAATGGGAGGGGTTAACAGCACATACCAACATTCATAATACAAATAGTAGCAGTTCCTTAAAACATTTTATCAAAACACATAGTGCATCAAATACCTGCAACAAATACCTCTAAAAAACAGATACAATAAATATGCATTACTGTTATCTTTTTTTCCCCAGTAACAGTGGGTTGCCATTCTCATATTGAGGAAGAAACTGCAGAGTTTCCTGCCCACATAGCCTTAAATCGATGGAGTGCCCCTATTCTCTTTGCGTATGCCTCCTCAAATAGATAAGTCTGATCCAGCTTTGTGAACCGCTGCCCCATTGTAGGTACCTTAGGTGATTGCCAATCCTCAAGTAACAAGGACCCCCTACAGCTACTGCAGAGGAGATAAAATATTGTTGGTATTTTGATAGCTGTAGTTCTGCTTGACAGAGGCCAAATAGGACCTCCTGAATTGATGGAAGAATATTTCTAAAACATTGATTCAGAGTGGCTGAGAACATTTTATGCAGCCTCAGAGGTATATAATATGACAACTATCTAGATAGAGAAGTCATCCTCTTAAAATGAGCGGCTCCAATGTATCTGTGACCAATGTAACACAATAGTTTCCATTTTCCAGTTCTAAAGCTACTAACCTTGTTATTCACACTTTGGCGTAGCAGCCAACACCAGTTTCCTATACCACATATTTCAAGTCATTAATCCCTTTTGCTATTATTTTGGCTACATCATTGATTATTGTATAATTATCTTTAAGGAAATGCATCATTTGGATAAAACTTCACCATAAATTGATTTTTGACTTCCGAATTACTGTGGAAATGCTTCCCAAGTTATCAAGCTAGTATTCTTATAAACATCACATATTTTCAGAAATCCTAGATCTTTCCAGGACTGCAGTGCCATTTGTCGGAATCTGTAGGCCCCACAACCCTCCGTCTTGAAGTGCAGAAAATGCATAGCATGCGAGAAGATTATATGCCTTATAAAGTCGCTGACTGGGTCTTGCTATAGTCATTATATTCTTAGATCTTGTTTTCTTAGGTAATTTCATTTACCGGAGAAAAGCTAGTTAATTAATCACACTCTCTTTTTTTAACATTTAATTTAAAGTAAAATTATCATATTTTGAAACAGGAGCTGCTAATTGAGTTGTCTGGCTAACCAAAGAGGTCTGATAATATGTGTGGAAGTGGTGTAGCGCTAGCCCCCCATGCGCATTGTCTAATAGAAGAATTGTTGATGTTACCCATGCTTGCTCCTTTGCCTAGAAAAATTCACAGATAACTCCATTCAGTTCCTCAAAAATAAGAAATTGGCACTTTCAGAGGAAGGTTCAGAAACAGGAATACAAACAAGGGGAGTACTGACATTTCAATTGAAGAAACTGGACCCACTAATGTCAGAGGTAATAATGTCTATCTATCTAAAACCCTTTTAGCATTTTTAAGAGTGTTTCCATAATTTAAATGGAACAATTGAGTAATATTAGCTTTTCCATATAGCCCCTGGTATCTTATTGGGCGCTGTACCAAGGACCATACGTCTGCTGGCAACTGGGCTTCTGAAGAGTTAAACAGAAGAATCTCTGTATTTGACCAATTGGCTTCATAACCCCACAGGTCTGTAAAGTCCTAGATTTTCTTCAGCTCACCCTGGATATTCAACCTTTCTGCCTTCAAATATAGGATTCTATCATCTGCAACAGTTGAATGTTTGCCATCCCAATTACTGTGTAACTGAAATGACGCATGAATAAGTGCAACACTCAAATTTGTTTACTCCCACTGGGATATTTCTACAAACTGTCTGCTAGGCAAATTTTGCCTGGAACACCTCACCTATCCAATCAGAACAGGTTTGCAGCTTTGAATGACCTTGACGCCCAGGACTGACTGGTTCCAATGGCTGATGGGGAGGGGGTTTTACCATCCGCATGTTCACCATATTCAACATTGGTGTACCCCTTGAAGGCCATAGCAGGGGACCCAGTACACCACGGCCAGGTTCTGAAAATACTAAGCTGGAACGTGGCTGACCTACAATCAAAGATATTCATAATTGACTGGCTTCAGTTAATTAGGCAATATAAGCTATATATATATATATATATATATATATATATATATATATATATATATATATATATATATATATATATATATATATATATATATATATATATATATATATATATATATATATATATATATATATATATATATATATATATATATATATATATATATAATATATAGGCTTCATTACCCAAAATGGGCTGACCTACTGGCGGTCTAGAGATATGGGTGAATATTATCGAAGTGGGTTGAACCAAGATTATACCCACCTATAATGATAACTTTTAAGTTTAAAGATATAAAAGAGGCATAACACTTTATCTGCTAAACGTTTACAACAATGACTTTCATAACAAACATAATACTAATTTTATCAATCTTTTTGATTATATCACTGACCTAAGAAACTTGAACAATTTTGATAATACTATGGGCATTTGTCTAGGTGGCAATTTCAATGTTGAACTGACAGGAACAGAGTCTAGTTTTAGTAGCTACAGTAGAGCCTTAACTAGTAACAGGGGCATAGAGTTAATTTAACACCTGTTAACCCAAAACGTGAGCAATGGAGGATGGGGCTGCACTACATCAGTTGATTATATTTGTATCTCCCCTAAATTGGAGGATTTTTATTGTATGGCAAAGTTGCGGCAACACTGCATAACGACCATAATCCAATAGAAGTGACTTTTAAAATGGTGCCTAAGCCTGTGTATGTGTTGTGCAAGGATTTTGGTATCATTCACAGATAACCTCTGATTGGTGTGGCGAGGGGTTGACCCTGACCAGGTATCTAATAAAGTGGTAAAGGTGAACCTTGCATTGTTAGAGGTTTGTCTGAAACCGGCTGATTCTAATCCTGAATTGGTCACTGCATTCTATAATCTCTGTTCCACCATCAGGACTGAGCTTAAGAAACCCATTTGCCCCTCATCTAGCAATCCTAAATGGTTTAATCATGAATGCTCATTAGAAAACCAACAGCTGCGTAGGGCTCTGGTGGCGAAACTGCAGTGTCCACAGACAGGACAAATGTTGAGGAAAAAATATAAGCAAGCAGCTTCATCAAGGAGGGAAGAGTTACTGATCTCCTGTTGGGACTCGCTTGCCAACAATGTATGCAAAAAGAAGGGTAAACTCTTTTGGACCGCCATAAAAGAAATGCAGGAGGTGGGCCAAATTCTTTCACCGATAAGCTGCAAAGTTACCAGCTAGCCCTGGGAGGTGCATTTCTCAGAAAAATATACAGATCCACAAAATGATTTGGATATACCAGAGCTGCCAAATCACAAGGGAGTTGTAATTTCTATGACAGAAGTAGAGGAAGCTGTAACTTAGAGCATAGGTAGCAAAGCCCCAGGACCAGATGGGATTGCTGATAGACCTCATAAAACTGCTATCTGCCCCCCCCTCCTGATTAATGTTTTTATAAATGTACTTAGCTCCCCATTGCCAAGCACATGGTTGACTTCCATCATTGTACCAATCTGTAAATAGGACAATCACTTGCAACCAAGTTGTTATAGCCCCATTTCTCTCATAGATACAACGCTGAAAATACTCAGTAGGGTCCTATATGATAAGATCAAAGATTGGGCAGAGAAGAATACTATATTACAATTTAAAATGATAACTGGGAAATATTCAATTGCCAAGCGCTCACAAATATACCTGGTGTTCATGGATTTCACCTCCACATTTGATTTTGTTAACCACTTGCGACCATAGTCTGTCCTATTGGAAACTGGAATGGGTGAGACAATGGTGAATTTCCTAGCCTATTTACACCAAAATTTGAAAGCTAGAATCAGAATGTATGTATGTATGTAATGTATGTATGTAATATACAAGGGGAAGTTTCCAATGATATTAGTGCTTTGGTGGGGTATGGCAGGGTTGTGTCTTGGCCCCATTACTTTTTATTCTATACCTTAATATTTACATAGGTTTTTATTACACTCACTAATGATGTCCCACGAATCAATGCATCTATAGTCCCATACCTATTTTATGCTGATGATGGATCTTATTGAGCTGCACCCCTAATGCCCTGCATCTCCTAGTGCAAGGCTTTGTTGATTTTACGGCCTCTTTAGATTTGTGTACTAATTAAACAAAATTATTTATAATGGCCTGCAGACCTAGGAAGCATGCGCTGACCAATCTTCATGTTGGCGACCAAAGTTTATCTAGCACAATCACTTTTTCATACCTAGGTTTAGTTTTTGCTGCTAATGGTCTGTGGAAAGAACATATTGATTACTGTAGGTCCAGGTTTTCTAGGTCAGTTAACACATTACTCAGCCTGCCCCAACCCAGGAGGGAGGGGGTGTTATTTTACCCATTAAAAAATGAAAAAAAGCCAGTGTATACCAACAGCTACATACGGTGCTGAGATTCGAGGCATTGCTAAATGTCATAATTTACAGCTTGAGAAGAACAGATGTTGTCAAAAGCTTCTGGGCACCCCCATCTCATCTTCTCAATATGTGTGCCATAGCGAACTTAAGCTATGCTATATTGAAGATATTATTAGAGCACCCCCTGCCCTATTTTGCCTAAGCATATGGAAAAACAAGGCAGAGTCCCTCAACATAGGTATAATATCTGACTATCTTAAAAGTGAGAAAGGTATGGAAATCCCATGGTTAGCGGAGTTAAGATCCAGTATATGCAGGAAAAGTAATGAAGATGTTTTTGATAACCCAAATAATCTAGATACTGAAACAAAAAGGTGCTGCTGGCGGGCCTGTGTTGGGGCTATACCAAGGAAAGACTGGCCAGACAGTCCAACAAATCTAGCACAGTTAATTACTCGAATATTGAGAATAATTGATATGTACCTAGCTATTTGACTAAACCAATGGGTTGATGGGAGCGTGGCCTCCAGTTTCATCTAAGAGCTGATACTGTCAAGTATCAACTATGCTTTCCTCTGGGCTTCCAAACAAATATTTATTCTATCCCTTGCCCATGTAATGGGCAAACAGGGCCAAACCATATTACACTTTTTGATCTTGTATGTTTTATGAACAATATAACAAATTTATCATGCTCCCTTTTTAAAAAAAAATCTTATGTTGATTTTAGAGTTGCCTACAAAACCCTCCTCGTATCGGGTGAGGATGAGCTGATAATTCGTGTGGGCACATTTACGAAAATTGCGGTTAGACCTCGTACCTCAATGAACTCTGTCTAATTGCATTTTATAGTCTGTAATATATTGATGAATTATGTGTTTTATAATGTTATGACTATGCATGTATTTATTTATTGTATGTGTTTGACTTTTCAATGGATATGTATGTGCTTGCCTCTTTTATGGATAGGTTTTTTATCTGAACAAAGATGATTGTATTGAATTGTATTGAAGTGCAAAACTAAATTGCATAGTATTGAATGCACAAAGAACATAATAGATGTGATGGTTCACAGTGTTTTATAGTAGGGATACATTTGGCACATACCTGTATAGTACATGGGTCACTCTTTCTTCAATAACATAATGATGATGCCAATTGTAATTAATTTCATATCGGGAAAGAGAGATGGCAATCTTGAATCGCCATAGATAAATAAGACATACGTCATAGTTCAGCGATAGTATGTATTCAGTTTTCATATGTTTTAGCCTATGATGCAGACCAAAACTAATGGGTTCAATATGTTGTATTACAGCTTAACTATAGAGACGTTGATTATACCAAAATCATCATGTTGTGTCATGCAGATATATTTTTACATATATTTTCTTAAATTGGCATCCTATTACATAAACAAAATAAGTTGAATTGTAATTTAATAAATTTTTGATCTCATATTAGATTTGTGCATTGTAACTAATCTGATGTTATCACAACTCTGTTAGCAAACATTACAGTGTATAAAAGCCCTGTGGCTGAATGGAGACCCTTCCAGACTCAACCCCCAACCCCCCTGTGGATGTCACATAGCTGGGGCATAGCATTTCCCTGAACATGTGGAATCTGCGGTAAACTATTTTTGGTTTTGCGGATATCTTATCCTTCAAATATTTCAATATAACACTCTGTTACAATGTTTATTCTGGATGTTGGAAATGTGTGCATTATACTTATTATATTCTTTAAAGAAATCTGGCTAGAGAGCTCTACTCTTCAGTTTTTTAGACTTTTTCAAAGTACATCTTCTCTTAAAGTGATTGGTTTAGTAAGGGGGACGGTGGCAGCTTCCTCCCGACTCCGTTTGGCGCCATATTCGAGCTTAGCTGCTCTTCATTGTTTTACTTGTTAAAAACAGCTATCTGAGCATTTTCGTACATTTCATGCTAATAGTTGCATTTTTAATTTCATTTTTAAACTACCTGAATAATACTGGTTTGAATTTATTAGAAGCACGCTGTCAATAATATCCACTTACTTACACGCATTGAGGGACCTGCATTTTCCATCAGCTTGACCTGTGCCTGCCCATCCGACCCTCCAACCAATCACGGGTGCGGAAGGCGGGGCAGTGCAAGGCACAGTCAGGGAGGTGAGCGGTTAGCGCTCTAGCTCTCCCCTACTCGAGGGATATAAAGGTAGCAAGGAGGCACCGGAATTTGCGGTAAGGGGGATGGTGATGGACAGCCTGACCACAGGTTTGGTGGTGCAGCAGCACCAAATTCATAATCAGGCCCAAAGTAATGCAGCATAGTGCATAATAATGCCTTGCATTAATGTACAGCAGTCAGACATTACATGGGTGGACTGTGGGAATTCTCATGCATTCACACATGTATTACTATAACCCAGATTTAAAAAGAACCGCGGTTGCACCTAACTGTGAGTGGTGTAATAAGGAGAAATATCTTCATTGTTAATTGTTACTTCCTGTTTCCATGTGTGGCACGTAGAAAGAGGAATGTGACTCTAATTATTGTGTTTGTGCAGGAAGGTGTTCCTTCCTGCACAAAACACATCCTGCTTGTAACACATGGACCCTTGCACCTTTACAGACACCTCACTCTCCCTAGTAGGTCAAGGGTTAAGAGTTTATACTTTAATCACAATGTTTTCATTCCTGTATTTACCATGACTGGTCATGTTGCTCTCTCTGTTTTGGGGAACTATGGTGATATAATAAATTGAAGTGGCTGATGCTACATGTATTCCAATCATGGGTGTGAGGGTGACCCGAAGCTCAGCATGACCACAGGTCAAAGGGTCAGTCGACTGGAAACAGATTCTTCCTGGTCTGGTACTGGGTGACTCTGGGGCAGATTGCTTGTTTATAATTGACACCAGAAAGTCCTTTTGATATATTTTATTACCTGGCAATCTTATACACCAGTATCTATAAATGCAATATAAATGATTTTTTTTTAATTGTTAGGATATGTAATTATGTTTTTTCATTTTTGTTTTAGGTTGAAAGCAGGGTAAGTAACAGTCTTGTGCGCTGCATGAGGATAATGTCAGATAAACAGAGACTACCTTTAGACCAAAGGCTAACATCCTCCCCCCCATGCTTAAAAAGCCTGTATTATTGTTTTTGCATTCGAATAAAAACAATAACATGTAGATTGACTGTACTGGCATGACCCTTTCATGTAAACAGTTTGTACCGCCATCATCAATTGGCATAAATAAATGTTAGTCAATGGTTGTAGAAACTTTATTTTTTTAATCACTGTGTATTTCTTTTAATGAGGAGTTCAACTAAGACCAAGTAACTTTTCTTTCCTGAAGGGTCCTAATTAAAGGCAGCCTGTCTCTGTCTCTTGCCACTTCTAATTTCATGTCATCCTAATAGTGTCATTAAACTGTCTGGAAGTTCGAGTCCAAGGGACTAATTAGAACAACCTCTCCCTCTGCTGTGCCAACAATGATTTCACTGCAATTAAATGTTGCTAACAATTACGAGAGCATCTTTAGAACTGTTTTCGTAACTCTGGTGCTCAAGGGAATTTTTCAAAAAACTACTGTGCATTCAAGAAACTCCTTTGTGGTTTATTTGATTGTACCACAAATTAGCAAAAAAAACATGCTGGACTTTAGGATTCGTTTCTAGTGGGCAGCCTGGATTGTAAATGTCCTATTTCATTTTGTTAAAGTCCAACTAAAGCTGCAGGAAAAATCAAAGAATGCGTTCTATGGCTCTGATAAATGCCACGTTTACCTTGAATAAAACACGAGCAGGCTTCCTGTATGCCAAGCATGTTTCCATCCATCTTTATTACACAGTCTGAGTGTGGGCTGAGGATTGCAGAGACCACAGACACTCAGCAGCTCCAGCAGTGGCTCTCACACTTCTAGGATAGTCATGTTTTGGTCATTGTTTCGTGTGCTCTTCCAGTCTCAACGATGCCCCCTGCAAAAGCTGTGTACTGTGGTTTATGTAATCAAATATGGCAGAGAGCAGCTAGGATCCATTCAGGTTCAATATTTGTATCAATTGATCAGGGGAGAATGGATCATTTGTCCTGTTTTTACCAGGGTCTGGTGTTCTTACAGTCTGGAAAACCCTCATTCACATATTACTTGTAGTAGCGGTACATCTTGGTTGTCCGGTTTTGTTTCTTACATGAAAAGCATCATCATTGGGTCTTATTTGTGCTTTCCTCACCCAGGAGGGAGACCAACAGGTTATTCACAGTAGTGCAAAACAACAGTTGATGGAGAGAATGCAGAACAATGTTATACATTCACCTCAGTACCGAGATCTTGGCCTAAATCCATCGTTTTTTTTGCACTCCACACCACAGGGTCAGACTGATTTGCATATGGCCATGTCTGAACTGGGGTGGTGTGGAGTGCAAAAAAACGATGGATTTAGGCCCAGATCTCTGTACTGGGGTGAATGTAAGACATTGTTCTGCATTCTGTCCATCAATTGTGCTGTTTGCAATATTCACAGTAGTGATCGGGGATGGTGCTCAGGAGTGGTGAGGGTGGGAGTGGAGTGAACTTAAAATTGCCTCCTTGCCACTGGTTCAAATGTATTTTGTCTGGGGTGGGGCAAGATTAAAAAACAATTGTGATGTGTGAATAGAAGGGCTACTGATCTATAGCACCTGTGTCAAGAAATGGGTGGTTTTACTGTGGTTTATGGTCATTTGGTGGATAGTTGCTAGGCCAGTCTAAAGAACATAAAGAGGATAATTTACTATATTTTGAAGCACAGCAGTGCAGCCAGACTTTCTACTGTGCTGACGCCCATCAAAATATAAAGGGCAGGAAAGCCCCATGTTCACGAGATACGGAGCATTCCCGTCATTCTCCCCTGCACCGTCTGTGCACCAATGCAGATATCCTCGCATCATGTTTCAAAGGCGCCTGTGTTGCGGGAACAACTTTCTGCACAACAACAATCATTTGTGGTATTTTCCTCTATGCACCATGGGTTAAAACAAGGAGAATCAAAGGTATTTCTTCTCTTTGTGCGTCCTTTATGCCTACCCCTGGGGAGGGGTAGGATTCTCACACATTCCCAGCTTCACAAAACATTACAAATCTGAGAATGTTTCAAGTTACATGGATGTTGCATGGAATCCACCACAGCAACACCCATGGAACACCCCTTTCATGCAGAGTAATGTGTGAAAGAGACCCATATTTATAAGACCATGAAAAGTCACACAGGGTGACTGTGTGTCCCCTTGTAGATATGGGCAAGCCCATTGCACTGCCAGTGCATCAAAAACAAGTGACACACCATCGGCTCAATGGGTTTGCACTGAGGCACAAAGTGAGAACACCAGATGATGTCCACACAATTGCTGCGCGCAGGGCAAGGCCAAAGCCTTTTAATCTGCAAAACACCAAGGACATGATGTAGCCATATGAACTTGCCGAGGGACAGGTCTTAAAATCAAGTCTTGCTTAGCATTGAAAAGGCTGTGTCCATGCTTATGTTCTCGCGGGCGCTAGGCGCAGGACCTCACTTTAGGTGTTTTTATCATGTGCTATTTAAGTTGCTGTGTTATTGTATGCATTGCTGATTTAATTTATATTTGTAATATTTGTACCTGTTGTGTGGTTCCAACTGTATTGCCAAGTCTTGTTTATGTGTTAGTGTTGTGGTATATTTTAGGGTATTTTTTGCATGTGCTACATGTGCTGTCATGTTGAGTTGTTCCTTTAATTTGGAACGTGGCATTCTGTTAAGTGGTGTGCTGTATCCTGTTGTTGGTATTAAATTCTGTTGTGACAATGTGTTTTTTGTGATTTTTCATTTCATTGCTGTACTTTTGCCATGTTTGTATTTTTCTTGGTGTTCTTTACTTTTGTGCAGCGGATTTATACTAATGTTCCACCATTCTCAGAACATTATCTATGACTTTCTGAACTATTGAAAAACTTTTTAGTGTGCCACCTTCCAGAAGTGGAGATTATAAATATTTAGTCCTAGTTAAATACACTGCATGTAGGGAATACATTTTTGGATTTTGAATAATTTTAGCACTGCTTGATAAACTCCATGAAAAGTTTCCGAAGTTTGATTCAACCTCAGCATTTTAATCCTGGAAATTTCATGAAGATGCATCAAGGGAGGGATAGTTAGCCAAGTGTTACCAAAAGTACAGCGCCCCTATACAAATTCACTACAGACAAACACAGCAATAAATGATAAGAGGGCGTACAAAAATGTGGATGTTTATAATATTTTATACATTTTTCACTGAACGTTTTTTAAATTCTTCCTGTTCCAGTTCCATTTTTGTTAACATGAAAAAGAACAAAAAAATAAAACTTTATAAAAGCCATTAAAAGAAATCAAAAACAAAAAAAGGTCCCTTTTGAAACCGCTATTAACAGTTAAAAAAAGATAAAGTATGTATATATGTTGGAATGAGTGTATACGTTGTGAATGGATGATTGAATAAGTGCATTACTGGTGTGTGTATGTTACATTGAGTGCAACAGTGGTGCCTGAGTGAATAAATGAGGACATAAGTAGTGCCTGAGTGGTTGGAAGAGTGCGTGGGTGGTGCCTGGGGAATTCAATGAGTGAAGGGCAGTGCCTGAGTGAATGGATGACTGTAAGGGTAGTGCAAGAGTGATTTGATGAGTATATAGGTAGTGAGTGGGTGATTGGATGAGTGCATGAAAAGTACCTGGTTGATTGCATGAGAGCTCGGGAGATTGGATGAGTGCAGGGGCAGTGCCTGAATAAATGGATGAGTGCATGGGTAGTGTGTGAGTAAATACATTAGGGTAGGGATAGTGTCTGGGTCACTGGATGAGTACATTGGTAATGCCTGGGTGATTGGATGAGTGCATGTGTAGTGTCTGGTTGATTACACAAGTGCATGGGTAGTGCCTGGGTGAATGGCTGAGTGCATTGTTATTCCCAGGGTGATTGTATGAGTGCATGGTAAGTGCCTGGCTGATTGAATGAGTGCAAGGGTAATGCCTGAGTAAATAGATGAGTGGAAGGGCAGTGCCTGGGTTATTGGATGAGTGCATGTGTAGTGCCTGGGTTATTGGATGAGTGCATAAGTAGTGCCTGAGTCATTGGATGAGTGAAGGTATGGTGCCTGGGTGATTGAATGACTACAATGATATTGCCTGAGTGATTGGATGAGTGCATGGGTAGTGCCTGGATGGATAGATGACTGCAAGGATAACACCTGGGTGATTGTAAGTGTGTATGGGTAGTGCATGGTGATTGCATGAGTGCATAGGTAGAGTCTGAGTGAATAGACGAGTACAAAGGTAGTGCCAGGATTATTGGATGAGAGCATGGGTAGTGCCTGGGTGACTGGATGAGTACATGAGTAGTGCCTGAGTGAATGAATGAGTACATGGGTAGTACCTGGTAGATTGGATGAATGTAAGGGTAGTGCCTGGGTGATTCATGAGTGTAGGTGTAGTGCCTGGGTGATTGGATGAGGGTACATGGGTGGTACCTGTGTGATTGGATGAATGCATGTGTAAGGGGATTGTAAATAAATTGATACTTGTATAGCGCACAACTCACCCGCAAGGGTCTCAAGGCACTTGTATGAATACCGCTGTGGAACCCATCCTGGCTTTCCCTGTGAGGCGTCCACTCCTGGGCACCCCCAAGGTGGAGGCCAGGCATCCTTAGCATTGTGGGGGCCGTTGTGGAGATTAAGCAAGCTATTGCCCAGAGTTGCAAAGTGGGACTCCATGATTGGAATAGGCACTGAGGCGGGAATTATCAGGTCCATGGAATTTTGAGCCCAAGACCTGCCGAGGCGGGGAATTGAACCCTGGTCCCGGGCTAGACCTCTGCCTCAGGGTATGCCGCTCTAACCATTGAGCCACACTTCTCCACGGATGACTGGGATGACTGCAAGGGTAGCACCTGAGTGAGTGGATGGGTGCATGGGTACTGCCTGAGTGATTGGATGAGTAAATGGGCAGTACCTGCTTGATTGCATGAGTGCATAGGAAGTGCATGAGGTAACGTATGACTGCAAGGGTAGTGTCTGGGTAATTTGATGAGTACATGAGTAGTGCCTGGTTGATAGGATAAGAGCATGGATAGTGCCAGTGCGAATGGAGGAGTGCATGGGTAGTGCCTGGGTGATTGGATGAGTGGATATGTAGTGCCTGGTTGATTGGATGAGTGCATGGGTGGAGCCTGTGTGAACAAATGACTGCAAGGGTAGTGCCTGAGTGATTGGATGAGTACATGGCTACTCCCTGAGTGAATGGATGACTGCAAGGGCAGGGCCTGGGTAATTCAAGGCGTGCATGGGTATTGCCTCGTTGATTAGATGGATGCATGCATAGTATCTGGGTGAATGAATGAGTTCATGGGTAGTGCCTGGGTGATTTAAAGAGTGCATTGGCAGGGCCTGGGTAATTGGATAAGTGCATGGGTAGTGCCTGAGTGAATGGGAGACTGCAAGTGTAGTGCTGGGGTGATTTGATGAGTGCATAGGTAGTGCCTTGTTGATTGGATGAGTGCATGGGTAGTATCTTGGAGATTGGATGAGTAGATGGGTGGCGCCTATGTGAGACCATGGGACATGTCTGAGTGAATGGAATACTGCAAGGGTAGTGCCTGAGTGATTTGATGAGTACATGGTTACTGCCTGGGTGATTGGATCAGTGCATGAGTAGTGCCTTGTAGATTGCATGAGTGCATTGGTACTGCCTAAGTTGAAGAATGAGTCAATGGGTAGTATGACAGCATAGGGGTGCTTGACTGATAGGATGAGTGAATGGGTAGTAAATGGGGGATTGTATGAGTGCATGGGTAGTGCCTGAGTAGAAGGATGAGTCAATGGGTATTTACAGGTTGATTGGATGAGTGCATGGGTAGTGCCTGGGTGGTTGGATGAGTGCTTGGATAGTGCCTGATTTAATGTATGACTGCTAGGGTAACACCTGCATGATTTTATGTGTGTCTGGGTAGTGGCTGGTGATTGCATGAGTGCATGGGTAGTGCCTGAGGGATTGAATGACAGCATAGGTGGTGCTTGACTGATAGGACGAGTGCATGGGTAGTGTCTGGGTGACTGGATGAGAACATGAGTAGTGCCTGAGTGAAAGGATGACTGCAAGGGTAGTGTCTGGGTTATTGGATGAGTGCATGGGTAGTGGCTGGTTGATTGGATGAATGCATGGGTAGTGCCTGAGGGATTGAATGAGTGCATGGGTAGTGCCTGTGTCATTGTACGACAGCATAGGTGGTGTTCGACTGATAGGATAAGTGCATGGATAGTGCCTGGGTGATTGGATGAGTGCACGGGTAGTGCCTGGAGGATTGGATGAGTGCATGGGTAGTGCCTGGGTGATTTAGAAGAGTGGATGGGTAGTGCCTGGTTCATTGGATGAATGCAAGGGTAGCACCTGGGTCAATAGAAGAGTGCATGGGTAGGGCCTGGTTGATTGGATCACTGCATGGGTAGTGCATGGGTGATTGTAGAAGTAAATGGGTAGAGCCTAGTTTATTGGATGAGTGCATGGTTGGTACCTGGGTGATTGGATGAGTGCATGGGTAATTTCTGAGTGAATGAATGACGGTTTTAGATGCAAGGTTGGGACCATCGAACAATGCCTAAATCTAAATCTTTTAATCAGTAAATATAATATAGCTAAGGCATCACCCATCTACCTTGCATTCATGGATTTATCGTCCGCATTTGACCTGGTAAATAGGTCAAAATTGTGGTCGATTCTTTTGTCGTACGGCCTGGATCCCCCCTGGTACATTTCCTCGCCTACCTGCACAAAGATACAAAGGCGCAAGTACGGATTGACATGGAGGGTACAGTTTCTGGGCCAATTAATGTAGAAAGAGGTGTGAGACAGGGGTGCGTTTTAGCACCCCTGTTATTCATAATCTATATAAATGGCCTGAGCAACTCTCTCAAGAAGGCTACCTCAGATGTTCCCAAAATTAAAGGAGGCCCACTTCCTTGTCTATTGTATGCGGATGATGCTGTGCTCATGGGATTAACACCTAATGCCCTACGTGCACTAGTCCGGGAATTTTCATTTCATATGGGGAATTTGGATCTTAAAGTAAATTTTAAAAAATCATTCAGTATGTCTTGTGTGCCGGGTGCCAGGCAACTAAACTCTATTACGATAGGAGCTGATAAGTTGCTCTCAACTAAAACTTTCCCATACTTAGGTATAGTCTTTGCTGCGAACGGCCTGTGGAGTGGGCATATTGCCCACGCCACAGGCAAGTTCTCAAAGGCTATAAACTCAATTTTATCCCTTCCCAGACCGAGGAAAATTGGAGCAACTAAAGCAATCTTAAAGATATATAGGCTTCAATGTACACCAGTGGCAACCTACGGCGCCGAAATTTGGGGTTCAGTAAAAAACCCCATACTACAAAGAGAAGAGAATCGGCTCTGTAGGAAACTACTGGGGGTTCACATTTCATCATCAGGGTACATTTGCCACTCCGAGCTGAATATACCTTATATTAGTGATTTTATTGCTGCCAGGCCCGTACTATTTTGGTTGGCTATTTGGGCAAATGACTATGCTAGCCTAACACAGGACATCCTAAGGGAATACTTAGCCTGTGACAAATGGAACAAGATCCCATGGCTTCGTGGTATACAAGAAAGTTTGTCTAGCATAGATAGAGGTGACCTCTTTGATAATCCATCTCACATTAAGAGGACCGATAAAAAGGAAGTCCAACTTGAATTATATGCCACCTATAATGGAAAAAGACTGTCAGAAGAGATGCGAAAACAAACTGTTGTGTCCTATATTAACAATGGGTTATCAATTCAACAACTTCCATTGTATTTGCTACTACCAATGTGTAATTGGGAAAGATCCTTACTCTTCAGAATGAGAGCAGGAACGATAAAGTTTTCACTTTGTTTTCCTTTGGGACACAGCTCAGATGGAAATATTCCGTGTCCTTGTGACGGAACCAGTAAACAAAATGATTTACATTTCTTCTTCATGTGTAAGTTTTATATGAAATATATTAAATGGTTTTTAGCCCCATATTTTAAAAAACATAGACCTCTCTCCTTGAACCAGTCCTATTTCATGCTCCTAAAATTAGAGGACGACGAACTTATATTCCGCACAAGCACTTTCCTAAAAGTTATTTTTAATGTACGTAGAAGTATGGAATGCCCTTGATTTATTTGCACTCCTCATGATTATTGACCTCCTTTGCACTTTAGACAATGGAAATGTGTGACATTGTAATTGTACTCATATGCACTTTATAACATCTATTGCATCTACTGTAACTGTAATTGTAAATATGTTGAATTGTATTTTAAACTGTGCTTTTATGGATTTCTTGCAATCCGAATAAAGATTTTGAATCGACTGCAAGGGTAGCGCCTGAGTGATTGAATGAGTGTATCGGTACTGCCTGGGTGATTGGATGAGTACATGGGTAGGGCCTTGTTGATTGCATGAGTGCATAGGTAGTGGCTGAGTTAATGGATGACTGCAAGGGTAGTGCCTGGGTCATTCAATGAAGGCATGGGTAGTGCCTGGTTGATTGGATGAAAGCATGGGTAGCACCTGGGGGGAATGGATGACTGCAAGGGTACTGCCTGAGTGATTGGACGAGTGCATGGGTAGTGCCTGGATGATTAGATGAGTGCAGGAGTAGTGCCTTTGTTTTTTTATTGAGCAAGAAAAAGCGACAGGTCATATAAAAAATTGATTAAAGTAGTGTGAAAACAGTGAGTATAGATCAGATAAAACAATTCACATAGCCTAATTCGTTATTTCATTTAACACCACATACCAACATTCATATCACAAATATAATAGTAGTGCCTTAAAACATTTTATCAAAACACATTATGCATTAAACTACCACCTATGCAATAAATATGCATTACTGTTTTCTAAAAGAACACCTTTGACCTTTTGCCTTTTTTGCCTTTTTTCCCCAGTAACAGTGGGCTGCCATAGTCATATTGAAGAAGAAACAGCAGTGTATCTTGCCCACGTAGCCTTAAATCTCTGGAGTGCCCCTTTTCTCTTTGGTTATGCCTCCTCGAGCAGATATGTCTGATCCAGCTTGGTAAAAAAACTAAGAACATAAGAGGATGTCCCCAAAATGTATCAAAAATTGGGCAGTAGCTCCAAAGATAGATAGAAATCACCCACAGATCAGTTCTCAAACCTTGTATTTATTTGTCATCATTAGTTTTTTTTGTTTTAAGAAGTGGAAAAGTTAATTTTTTTCAACATATAAGACAAAAAATGTCAACATACAAACTACATAAATACTCATGAAACAGAAACACAGCCCCCAAAATATCATATATAGATATAAATACACTATATACACGACAACCTAGATAGCAGATTATACCAACACAAACAAAAAAGATCAAAAACTGTAACAAAAAAAGAACATATGACACAATACATAACAATGGGTAATAGAACAACCATATTTACAAATCACAAATAGGACATTAAAAAAAAACAAGATAGAAAAGCACAGATGGGCGTTTCAGAAAGTACCACTGATTAGAAATTCCTTCATCAGGATGCAACCTTCATGCTTTTTATTTTCATAGTGGCCAAACACTGGCCATCAAACAGAATAATGCGGGAAATAATTTGGAAGCAGGGCTGAAGGAACTGTTTCAGTAGTAAAAATGGAAGCACTATCCGGCAAGCAGGATGCAGTAGACACTGAATCAGACTCCAAACATACAAGGTTCTGAAAATGTAAAGTGGATATAGCCTAAATGAGGTGACGGACGCAGAGAAAGTAAAAGGTCCACGATGAATAAAAGAGACCCAACCTGTATTAGGTATAATGCAGTAATTCCTGTCTCAAAAGAAATGGCGGACAGGCAGTACCTCCTGTCAAAGTAGGTAGTAAAGCGGCGAAAAGCCACAGGATTCCGGAACAATCCAAAAGAATCACTTTAGCAAAGTGCAGAAAGTTAAAGGATTAGGGCAAGGCAAACAGCTACACAGAACACAATCGCAGCAATCAATGGTTCCACACGTGGCCAAATTATAGATCCAGAGGGAATTCGGAAGGTCTTCTATTTATATTATCAAGATTCATATCATGAGACCTCCTCTGGTCACTTAAAAGATATCAATTGACGTGAGTTTGCGCTTGTGTGAGCTGTACCCTTGTGGTTGTCTGTCTCTGTAACTTTTTTAAAGATTGATATTTGCTGCTAGCACCTTGTTTTTATTGTAAAGCTGACTGAAAAGCTGCCTTCACATTTCTTACCTGTGCCGCACGCCTCCCCTCCGACCCTGGTCCACCACAGCTGAGGCTGATTGCGTGGAGGGCGGACCGGGCAGAGCGAGACACACCCCCTGACACCGCCTTCCTGGTATATCTTATGAATAAGCCATAAGCCCTGCTAAAAAGGACCACGACATGGGGAGGGTGAGTTACTCCACAGAGGAGTTAATTTCCTTAAGACGCAGACCCCGCTGTCGTCCGCTTTCTCCTCTATTAGGAACTAAACACTGCGCAAAGTGTCAGCTCAAGTTTGAATATACACACTGTAGTGGTATGGCGCTATGATCTCTGCATGCTATACCGGAAATGAAATCTTTTAGAGCTGGACTCATCAACGCTTGATCCTTAGTTAAACATAACTCCGAAACGGCAGACCTTATCGATACAAAAAGATTAGACCTACTTTTCATTACCGAAACTTGGGCAGACGAAGCCTCTGATACGGACTTGTAATTGGCAATCCCCGAAGGATACACAATAATCATAGCAGATAGGAGAAACGGGGGGGGGGCTTGGCTATCATTGCCAGACATGTACTACAGATGAAGGGCTGCGATCTAGGTAGCACCCCAGACTGCAAAACTCTGTGTTTCCATATCAAATTAACAAAGAACTATACCTTCAACAGGTTTTAGTTTACAGACCACCCAAAGCCAAAACCAACTTGACACTTTCACTAAACTCCTTTTTAGAATCCAGCGTGCAATACCCTGACTTTACCATCTTGGGGGATTTTAATCTCCATCTTGAAAATAAGGACAATACGGGAGCAGTAGTGCTGACCGATACACTGACTAATCTGGCCTTAGAACAGTTAGTGCATAAGGACACCCTCAAAGCAGGGCACACTCTTGACGGAATCTTTACCTCTAACAAAAACATTAAAGTAATTGATTGTCTCCCCGTTCCTTGGTCAGATCATAAAGTTATAATGTTTTCATTGAATTTGGATAATACAGAAGGGATATCGCTGCCCCATATACATGATACGCCCATTTCATACCTAGATTGGTCTAGGATAGACACACATAAACTACAAGAACACCTTGCATCCCATGTACCCACACTAGCTCTGGAAAGTAATATAGCCACTGACCAAATCTCTAAGGATACCAGCGGCCATAAAAACAGCAGTACAATTAAAAAAGGCGACCTTTAGAAAAAAACAGCCATCCCAACCTTCGTTTTCTGAAAATCTTAGGGCTCAGAAGCGAATATTCAGAAAACTTGAAAGGGTATGGAGAATTAGCTATGACTCAGACAGTAAAATCATATTGTCGTAAATATTTAATTTACCGTCTTAATTTCTATGCAGGTAAGTACTTAATCAATAATAACTCGATCGGAAAGAAAAAAACAGAGTCCGTGGTGTTAGAGTTCTTAGGGGTTTTATTCCTTAAAAAGGAATCGTTCCGGAACTGGATATCATGTTCCTGCAACCACAAGGGGTTCAGGAAGGGATAGAGCAATATTTTATTGACAATACATAGCTTATATACTTAAAGCACATCATAGAAACTAATATAGTAGGCAGCTGAGAGAAGACAAGATAACAGCATCCACGTGTTAGGAGTACGTAATCAGAAGGCGTGAACTAGGCGTGAACTAGAGGTGTGTGCTAGAAACGTCACAGGTAGGTGTCATAAGTGGGTGGCACAAAACAGAAATGTTGCAATGTCAGCAGAAATCGGAGGCTTGGATGCGCGCGCAGCTGCATGACGTGTGATTGACGTGAAACTGGAGGGTGCAGGGGACTTGACATTTGCACTAGCGGAAAGAGACAGAAGTCTGGCATGTCAGATCAACTCGTACTTCTATCATATCTGATATCTGATGTTTGGGAACCATATTATCTGAACGGAAAAGGTCTCTGGGGCAGAAGCTATTCTATACTGACTGTGAGTGCGTGTATAAGCGCCTAAGTGTCTGCATGAGAAGCGTGGGGGCATGGGCCTTCCATGGGAGCATGGTAACAGAGGCTATGAATTACTTGCACGGAGACAGTGAGGTCGGCCCTTCTGCTCTGCAGCTGGGGGAATGTTTACTTAAACTAGTAGGCAGGAATGTATTTTCGAGGAGCGGAACAGATAATTCGAAGGTTGTAGTCAGTCTTGGCAGGCAGCAGGCTGAGCTAAGCGCGGTGGGCCGCGCTGGAAGTAAGTCAGAGTTCACGGGTACAGAGACAGCCTGGGCTGAGGCTTTCAGAGTCAGAAGCCAGAAAAAGGCTCGATGGCAGAAATTCAGGGCCTACTTTGCCAGAGCTGAAAAACGTGTAAAGTACACTACAAAAAGACGTTGGCATAGCATACTTAGGAACGGACTATTCAACCCATTCAGGGTGGGTCTGAAAGAAGACATGTTATCGTTGGACGCAAATGTATTTGCGTCTTCATAGCTGGCACAGGAGGGAAGTTACATGCACTTTAAGCTAGTACATAGAGACGGTGGGGTACACGATAGGGAACACAACTTGACCATAAAATTTATATTTCCTCATTCCCTCCTTGTTCCCTACGGACCCTTCATGATATATCGATCCTCATGAATTGATCAGTTTGTTCTTGTAACATCATTTGCTCTTCTTTCTTTCTTTGACGTTGTGAGAGAAAACTGGAATGTTCAATGCATGATGTGGCACACAGTCCACAAATCGCTGGCCCACACTGTAGGCACAGGCATCAACTGAATATTAGGACTAGGCCAATGCCTAGGAAGGATAGGATCTTCCATCCCCAAGCAGTTATCGTTGTCCAGAACCAACCGGACCAAGTCCAGGTGCCTGGATTCTGATGTATCAGATTGGCAATTTTATGAAGACGTGTAATAGCTTTGTATACGGATGGCGCGTTTTCTGGAATGAAAACACAGCAACTTGACCCGATGACCTTACAGGCTCCACCTCTATCTGCCAAGATGACGTCAATAACAAGACGATTCTGAAGGACAACAACCCGCATGGCGGACTGCTCTTCGGTTAAGTTACCTAGGGCGGAGGCAGTTTCATTCACTACTGCTTCAAGTGTTCTAGTTAATCTGCGTATTAGTTTACTATTTTGGACGGGGCCTAAAAAGAAAAAGAATCCTTTATTAAAATCGGTGTATTGTTCCCATGCCGTTTCTGTGTAGTCGACAAGCGGGAGATCTCTTCGGAGCCTATTCTTTACTAGATTTGTATTTCTGTGATAATCAGGAGGGGCTAGAAAAACAGGTGGCAGAAGGAATGCAATATAACAGGTACCATCCCAATCTGGAGGTAAACGTATGTATGCGGTATGACCACAAACAAAATAGGAATGACGGGTAGCTCTAAAGGACGATTTACCTTGATCACTGAATTCGACCACAGTAGTACATTTACTATGACCTAAGTGTACTGAACCTTTCTTACTGACACATAATTCACCAGTGACTGGTAATACTGACATAGCGGGCAGAACTGGTGCAGCTTCGGATTCAACAGTATAATCATAAGGTTAATTGTGTAATTACCTAATCCATATACTTCATTTTCTAGATCAGTTCCTATTCTAGTGGGGAGTCCCTCCTTATCAGGGTAACAGACATCGAGCAGAACTAAGTTCAAGTTTCCCCAAACCCAGCTCCCTTTGAAAACAGCAATATCTGGATCTAAGGAATTAATTATTTTAAACCATGCACCACAGGAGCCATTGTGAGTGAACGGGTACGGAAAGAGGGGCAGAGCTCCCTTGTATTTCTGGTAGGGAGGGAGTCGGCCACATATCCAGCAGTTTGTAGCATTATTAGTCTGATGGGAATGATGTAACATACTAATGAATGTGTTGTTGCGCAGCGCGAGTCTGTAAGAAAGTTCATGTGGAGGTAACTCACTAAAAGAATGTTCAGCAGAAACATTGTAAGCAGATTGTTCACGCTTGAAAATAGGGTAATAGATAGGAAGCAGTATACTTGCAACACTAATCAGAAGACTTAGAAAAAACATAATTAATAATGTCACTATACAGTGACTACGCAGTGATTTGCAATATGTACGTTTCTTGAGTTGTCTCTCTCTCTCTCTATCTCGATCTAGGGGATACATGTCAGAAACTATTTAACCGATTCACCTAGGGGAGGACTTAAACAATTAAACTGTCTGACTTGCTAGATCGGAGTTTTAATTTATACTCCTCTTGGGGAGTTTTCTCTCGTTCGGAAACTTTAAAGTCACTAGGCTCAATACAGTCTTTGGAAGGGGTGGACGAGTCTGGGTCTGGTTTCAGTTCATTGCATTGTTTAATATGACTCGTGTGTATCCACCCCTTTCTGCCTTCGACCTTTACTGCGGTCCTCGTAGTAAGAAGGACGGTCTTCGGCGCTTTCCAGCGGGGCTCCAACGGACTTTTCCTGTCGAAGTTCCTAATCAAGACCAGGTCCCCGGGACGGACATCATGCGGCTTTACATCAGTGTTGTCAGGGAAGGCTGCGGCAACCTGTGAACGACATGATTGGAGTGCAGACATCAAGGAGGCAAGGTAATCTGTCAACATGTTACAATCAACATCAGTAATTTTCTTAGGAATGGGCGTCCCCACATATTCGGTGGTCTACCAAAGACCACTTCATACGGGGATAGTCCTGATCTCGAGCGGGCAACCATTCTCATGTAGAACAGTGCAACTGGCAGGGCGACTATCCAGTCGACCCCTTTCTCTTGACATATTCTAGCAAGGCGGGTCTTTAGTGTCTGGTTATGCCTCTCTACAAGGCCTGCGGCTTCGGGATGTCGGACACAATGGAATTTCCACTGATATCCTAGCAGCAAGGAAACTTGTTTTATTATTTTGGATGAGAATGGCTGTCCGTTATCTGAGTACACGACACGAGGCAAGCCGTACCGTGGGAAGAATTCTCGAACCAGCTGCTTGGCAGTGGTCGGAGCAGTGTAATCTGGGACTGGATATGCTTCGGTCCAACGGGAAAGTGCACAAACAATTACGAGGACATATTTGAATCCTCGACAACGGTCCATCTGGATATAATCCATCTGGAGGACTTCAAAAGGGTGATCGGGAGGATGAAATCCACCTTGCTCTACAGGGACGCTTTTACCTGGATTGAACTGACAACAGATCATGCAAGTACGCACTTTCTGTTTTGCTGCTGCTCGTAAGTGTTTATTGTGCCAGAGATTCTGTATACTGTCTAACATCGTTTTCTCTCCTAGATGTGCTGGACTATGTGCTGTATTGATTATGGCTTGAACCATAGAGTCAGGGAGAAACCATGTAGATTTTCCCTTCGTCATCCAACCTTGATCTGTCTGGATCCCTCCTAGTTCAGTCCATTTCTTTATTTCATCTGGGGTAGCATGTGTCTGAATATCGATTACATCTAGTGTGGGATCCCTGACTGTCATACAATTTGTCGGTACTATTGTCTTTGTCACGTCAGTTGTCTGAGTGTGAGTCAATGCTGTATGTTTTGCTGTCTGGTCTGCCAGGTCGTTACCCTGGGAAACAGAATCTGTAACTTTAGTATGTGCTTTACACTTCATGACGGATATGCCTGAAGGCAGATGTATTGCTTCTAACAGTGCTTGAATGAGCAAACCGTGTTGAATCTTGGCACCATGAGAGGTCAAGAAACCTCGTTCTTGCCATAACATTCCGAAGTCGTGTACAACTCCGAACGCATAACGGGAATCAGTGTATATGTTAACATTTCTGTTCTTGGCTAGTATACAGGCTCGGGTCAGAGCAATAAGCTCTGCCGCTTGAGCGGACAATGTGTCAATACGATGTGTTTCTTTAACTTCGGTTTCAGTGGTCACTGCATACGCGGCCACTAATTCTCCTGTGCTTGTTCTCATACATGAACCATCCACATAAAGTGTCAGGTCTGGATTTGTCAGTGGAACATCTGTTAAGTCTCGTCGAGGTTTTGTTACTGCATTAATGATCTCTATACAATCATGCGGGGCTGGATCTGTCATAATTGAAGGTAACAATGTTGCGGGGTTCAGAATGCTGCAGCTTCTGATTTCTATGTGTGGCTGGAATAGCGTTAATTCGTAACCTGTCAGTCGTGCTATAGTCAAGTGCTGAGTCTGGGTTCTGTTTAAAAGAACCTCTACAGAATGTGGAACTTGTACTGTTAATTGATGGCCTAAAACAATTGAATCGCTCTGTCTGATTGCTAATGCTGTTGCTGCTACTGACTTTAAGCACGCAGGGAGTGCCTGGGCTACTGAATCCAATGTACTTGAAAAATAAGTGCAAGGCTTATGTGAACCTGCTTGGTCTTGAGTGAGGACAGACAATGCTGTGCCATCACGTTCTGTAACAAAAAGTGTAAACGGTTTACTGTAACATGGTGTCGCTAAAACTGGTGCTTGGCATAATGCTTTATTTAATTCCTCAAAGGCTTGTGTGTGTTCCTGAGTCCAAGGGAGGACAGTGGAAGTCGCTGCCTCCTGTGTTGTTAACTGAATGAGCGGTTTAGCTAGAAATGCATACTGGGGGATCCATTGTCTGCAGTACGAGGTGAGGCCTATGAAGGCCCACACTTCCTTTTGTGTCTGAGGTTGTGGCATATTTACAATCAACTGAATGCGATCGGGAGTGAGCTGTCTCCCCACTTTGGACAGCAAGTGACCCAAGTACACAACTTGCTGAACACAGAATTGGAGCTTCGAAGGAGACACCTTGTGTCCCTTGTCGGCCAGAAAATGTAATACTGTCAGTGATGCTTGTTCACATTCGGGCTCACTTCGTGCGGTGATCAGCAGATCATCGACGTATTGCAGTAAAGCGGTGTTAACTGGTATTTGAATACAATCTAGTTGTCTTTTCAGTGCTTGACTATAGATGCTGGGGCTTTCTGTGAATCCTTGAGGTGCGCGAGAAAATTTGAAACTTCGTCCATTTAAACTGAATCCGAAGAGGTATTGGCTCTCTGGATCAATGGGTACACTAAAGAAAGCGTTCTTGAGATCAATTACAGTAAAGAACGTTGCTTCAGAATCAATAGCAGTCAATAGGGAAGAGATATCGGGGACCACAGGGTACTGTGGTACAATGCATTTATTCAGTTCTCGCAGATCAATCACCAGCCGATATTCTGGCGGTGCATTGGGATCAGTACGTTTAAGAATCGGAATGATGGGTGAATTACAGATATTGGAGTCGGTCTCCACGACCACTCCTTGGGCAATGAGCTCTTCAATGATTTCCAGTAAAGCCACTACAGCATCAGGTGGTAACTTGTATTGTCTGATTCGGGTAAAACAACTCCTGGCTTGAGTGTAACACGGTATGGTGTGATATGCATACAACCTACATCAGTTGGGCCTTTTGCCCACAAGTGATCTGGTACATTTTTCAATCTGACATCAAACTCTCGTAATACATAATGACCCTTGAAATCCCGCAGAAAGAGTCTAACTCCCTCCGGGGAACAACATATTATGGCTCCTAGAGCCTTCAATGTCTTTATTCCTAACAGATTTTCTGGACATGATTTCGTAAGTAACAAGTCTGTAACACGTGATAACGGACCCACAGCCAGGGGGATGGGTTCTGATACCTCATTTACAATGGGCTGTCCTGAAAAACCAAGGGAAACATTCTGTGAGCCTGAGAGGGGTGCCCCTGGGACTTCGTCATGGCTTATTGTGGTGCGGCTTGCCCCTGTGTCAATTAAAAACTTTCTGTCTTTTCCCAATACTTGACTGTGTACATAAGGACCTTCTTGATCTACAGGAATTTCAATAAGAGGCAAGCCCAACTCCCTCTCTAGGCTGTTTCATGCGTATCGTTGGTAATCGGGGCAAGCAGATTGGGCATACTGGTACATCTGTTGGGAAACTTGTTGAGTCGCGGCAATGGGCTGTGGCTGTGATACCGCTACTGTCTGTGTTGTATGAGATGAAGCATGCATAGGCTGCGTATTCTGCATGGGCTGTACGTTCTGTGAGGTCTGTTGTTGGGCCTGGTCCTGTCTCGGTGGATGCGGTCTCTCTTTAGTTTTACCTGTTGCTATGTTATGTTTCAGAACTGGACATTCATGTACGTAGTGACCTGGCTGCTTGCAATAGTTGCATGTCCCTTTAACGGGAGCTGCGGTGTGACCTGTCTGGGTCGTACCCTTTCTTTGGCCGTCGGCTGGAACTGATTGGGCTACTAACATTTTCATTTTCGTGTCTTTCATACGTTTCTGTTCATGATCTTGTTCTTCTCTAATTCTGTTCTGATGGTATTGTAACATTTGTAACATCTGTGATGGCGTATTTGCTTGCCATGTACTCTCAACCTTGTATACACGGTTTTTAACTGCTAACAGGGAATTCTCGACTAACTTTGATACAAAAAGATGCGGGTACGACTCGCTACTTGGTTTAAGACCACTATTAATAATAAAACATTTCTCGAATCTTGAATAGAAGTCACTAGTATCTTCATCTGGCTTCTGTTTACATGCTGAGATTGCATCCCAGTCTTCCTTTCTAGTTGTCAATAATCTTGGCCTACCCCTGGGATACGTTTGTTCTCTTCGTCTTCTATTTCTGCCCATACAATCTTTTTCTCTCCCACCTCCCATTCCTTTTCCTTCAGTTTCTCGTAGATGCCCGTGGGCAGCAGTACCTTTAACATTTTCATGATATCTTCATATGTGTAATCCCCCATCAGTAACATGTCTTTAAGTTCTCTGTGAAAACCTGCAGGGTCTTTATCATGACAGGGTACTAGTTTCTTCATTTCTAACAGTTCTAACTTAGTCAGAGGCGTGTGTACATACACACGTTTCAAGTTGTGATCGGCACCCATAACTGGATGCACTTCTCGTAAGGGGTTCTGACTTTCAATGCCATGCAGACGTTCCATATGATACATTTTCCTTTCTGGTGGCGGAGCGGGAACATATTCGGAGCTTACGAAAGTGTTATATCTATGTCGTTGTTCTAGAATTATTTATATTAACTTGGTACTTAGACCTCTCCATCTATCCATGAGTAGTGCTTCTAATGTATCGTGTAAGGGACCTGGATCAGAATGTTGGTTTCTGTATAACGTGAGGAGGTGCTGAATCATGTATACACCTGCTAATTTCTGCTCGTCTGGGGAAAGGTTCAGGAATGCCTGCGCTACGGTGTCATCATTGTATATATCCGGATTGTCAGCCCATAATACTGCTGACCGGGCTAGTTCTTGTTCATCCATAGAATTGAGTACATGGTACCCTATTCGGTCTCGAAGCCTTTTATCAGTCTCCTGGAACTGATGTTCAGGAGAATTCGGTTTTGTTAAGCCAGAGAGAAAAACTCTCTTGCTTTCTGGACGAATGCCTTTCCTAAGGTAAGTTCCCTTACCTACATACGCTATCGTATCTGTAGTCTTTTCTGGTTCTTCAAGTTCTTCTTCCCCCTCGGAGGAAGCCTTTTCTTTCTCTTTTTCGTGTATTTCTATCACTGCTTTTCTTATTCTCTTGTACATACTGGCTATACAAGTCCCCTTATCATGTTTTCCTTCAGATATATTTTGGCCCCACTTGTTGAGTGCATCTAATTCATCCTGTTCTGTTTCAGGCCTGTCTCGTTCTCTTATTAGGCAATTTATAAAAAAACGTAGTATATATGCTTGAGTGTCAACTTTCTGATGCTCCATGGCATTCTTAATACTTTCAGGGTCTTTCCCAGTCTGAACAAAGTGATATATTCTATCTAGGTGCTCTTTCATTCCTGCAAATAACAGCAGGTAATCGGCAGCATATCGTAACCGTAGTGATGCCATCATCATTCTATCGTCTTTGCCGGGTACTGGATCATATCTGCAAACTGCAAGTGGTTCTTTGAGTAGGTCGAGACGGGGTGATTTGAACGTGAAAGGACTCTGCATATCCCTAAGGTGTATCGCACCTCCTGAGGCGGAAGCTTGGACATTATCTCTCTGTGGAGTCTGAATCTGTACTTGGATTTGTCTTTTAGTAGGGTCAGGTAGAAGCGGTTTCGGTAGATCAACTTTAGGTGCGGGAAGTGGTGGAGGTGGAGGAATGGTGGGCGGTCGAACGGGGAAACCTGGTTGCAGTTGTGGCGGGTTTTGGTCTGGAGGCGGGTTGACACCCCCGGGACGCGAACAGGCAGATTGGTGTAAGCGGGTGCTACATCCTCTAGATAGGAATTCAGGAATATGTCTTTAGTGGTCCTGTGAGTTACTTTAGTTGGAACCAATGGTGGCGGCAGATTTTTCGGTATTTCTGAAGTGGCCTCAGGCGAACCCTCGGCCGCGAGATACATGCCATTTACGAGATTGTTTCGTGCGCGGTCTATTTGCTCTGATTTTACTCGGATCCCTTCAGTAACTAATTCGTTTTCTTGGGCTTTATCTGATTCTATAAGTCTGTCTTCTCTACGTAGTGCTTTTTCAGCACGCTTATGTGATTCCTTACGCCAAAACTCTATGGCGTCTTTCTGAGATTGTCTGGCTTTCTTTTTCCATAGTGCTTCTTCTACTTTCATGATGCACTCGGCATCCCATGTTCCGGTAACAGGCCATCTGTGTCTTTCGTCTAGATGCTTAGTATAATCGGCCCATAAATCTAGATACAATATGGCATCTAAGCCATGCTTGTGGTACATAAAATTTCCAGGAGTGTCCCTAGGGGGGATAGGAATTTCTTCCTCTAGTATCCCTTTCCTAGTTCCTATCTGCTTTAACTTGTTGAAAAACGGCATCTTGTTTACTTAATACTGAATGCTCAATCCTTGCTACTTAATTCTGAATACAGTTAGTTACACAAGAACACAATAATGCACATTAAAAACAGTCACACTCATACCACAACATTAATCACATGAAAGACATTTGAGACATATATGACTACCCCCTATACCGGATGTACTGCTAAACAGCACAGATACACTGTCAGAGACAATGCAAAAACTTGAATAACTGATGTACCGCTAAACAGCACAGATACACTGTCTAAAACAGTGCAGACCGAATTTGTGTACCCAAACCCGTCTTGATACGTCCCAGCAATGGTACTCACCGGGAAGCACAGAAACAGAAGGCCTCGGAAAACTCGACTGGACTGGACCGGACTCGACTCGACTCGACACGTGGATACTTCGGAAACTGGTGGGCCTCTTGACACCTCGGACCTTGCTTCTTTCGGCTAGGCTCTGGTCGGGATCCTCCGCACTCCTCACCGCCTCGTCTGGGTGCTGATTGCAGTCTTCGTCACCTCCGTGGGCCAGAGGGAGATACAGGAAATCCTGCCGGTACGCGTAGTTTCCGTCTAACTGATGGCAGGGGACAGAGTTTGCAACGCACCAACCGGCGCGTGGGGTGGGGGAGGGGTCCCTATTCGGGCGCCAAAATGTCGTAAATATTTAATTTACCGTCTTAATTTCTATGCAGGTAAGTACTTAATCAATAATAACTCGATCGGAAAGAAAAAAACAGAGTCCGTGGTGTTAGAGTTCTTAGGGGTTTTATTCCTTAAAAAGGAATCGTTCCGGAACTGGATATCATGTTCCTGCAACCACAAGGGGTTCAGGAAGGGATAGAGCAATATTTTATTGACAATACATAGCTTATATACTTAAAGCACATCATAGAAACCAATATAGTAGGCGTAACAGCTGAGAGAAGACAAGATAACAGCATCCACGTGTTAGGAGTACGTAATCAGAAGGCGTGAACTAGGCGTGAACTAGAGGTGTGTGCTAGAAACGTCACAGGTAGGTGTCATAAGTGGGTGGCACAAAACAGAAATGTTGCAATGTCAGCAGAAATCGGAGGCTTGGATGCGCGCGGAGCTGCATGACGTGTGATTGACGTGAAACTGGAGGGTGCAGGGGACTTGACATTTGCACTAGCGGAAAGAGACAGAAGTCTGGCATGTCAGATCAACTCGTACTTCTATCATATCTGATATCTGATGTTTGGGAACCATATTATCTGAACGGAAAAGGTCTCTGGGGCAGAAGCTATTCTATACTGACTGTGAGTGCGTGTATAAGCACCTAAGTGTCTGCATGAGAAGCGTGGGGGCATGGGCCTTCCATGGGAGCATGGTAACAGAGGCTATGAATTACTTGCACGGAGACAGTGAGGTCGGCCCTTCTGCTCTGCAGCTGGGGGAATGTTTACTTAAACTAGTAGGCAGGAATGTATTTTCGAGGAGCGGAACAGATAATTCGAAGGTTGTAGTCAGTCTTGGCAGGCAGCAGGCTGAGCTAAGCGCGGTGGGCCGCGCTGGAAGTAAGTCAGAGTTCACGGGTACAGAGACAGCCTGGGCTGAGGCTTTCAGAGTCAGAAGCCAGAAAAAGGCTCGATGGCAGAAATTCAGGGCCTACTTTGCCAGAGCTGAAAAACGTGTAAAGTACACTACAAAAAGACGTTGGCATAGCATACTTAGGAACGGACTATTCAACCCATTCAGGGTGGGTCTGAAAGAAGACATGTTATCGTTGGACGCAAATGTATTTGCGTCTTCATAGCTGGCACAGGAGGGAAGTTACATGCACTTTAAGCTAGTACATAGAGACGGTGGGGTACACGATAGGGAACACAACTTGACCATAAAATTTATATTTCCTCAATATATAAAACCTCCCTGAATATATATAAAAAATGATCTTCACAGCTAAAAACCAATACTTTATTCAGAAAATAGAGGAGTCAAACAACTCTAATCGAGAACTTATTTCCACCGTAAAAAAACTATCCAAAGTAAATACTAACATCAACATGCCAGTCAGTATGGATTTTTGCAATACTCTGGGTCAATTTGTCATTGACAAAGTGACCTTGGTCTATGAATCCTTCAAATTGGCCAAACCACAAAACCCCACCCTAGAAAGAATTGACAAAATTAAGGAATTAGGTCCTAGCATAGTATCTAAACCATTATTCAAATTCTGCCTCCCAGAGCTGGAACAGGTCTACCAGATAGTTATAGCAACTAAATCAGGGGCGTTTTTAGACCCATACCCAATGAAAATATTTCATCACTTTCCGGAGCTGCTCAGCGAGCAAATGGTTAGGCTTATGGGCCTTATAGTGAACTCAGGTATCTATCCTGCCCTCTGGAAATCAACATCAGTCTTACTCCTTCTAAAAAAAACTAACATGGATCCAGAAGAACCTGGAAATTACAGGCCAATAGCTAGGATTCCCTTTGGTGCCAAGGTAATTGAGAAACTACTAAATAAACAGCTTGCCCAATTTATTGCTGAAGTGGATATCCTTGACCCTCACAGTATGGTTTCTGTGAGGGGCACGGCACCAAAACAGCCTTGTGGATGGCGGTGTACTGGACACCGGGGGGAAGGTCGCCCTGATCCTACTTGATCTCTCGGCGGCCTTCGATACGGTGAACCATGGTACACTCCTGGAACGACTAACAACTGATGCAAGAAAACGGTTGGCATAATTCCTGGATAATAGAACATTCACTGTGGAATTAGGAGAGATAAAATCCCTTTAACTCCCCATGTGGGGTTCCGCAGGGGTCATCGTTGAGTCCAACGCTTTTTAATCTGTATGTAGCACCGCTAGCTGGAATAATTAGGGCATGTGGTTTCCTTCCTGTGTCATATGCAGATGACACACAAACTGTGGTCTCAATCAAAGATGACATCTCAGAAACTGCAGATATGTTAAAAAATTCCATGAAGCGGGTTAGCCTGTGGATGGAGCAAAATTGCCTAAAGCTGAATGGGGACAAAAGCGAGGTCATGTTATTAGGAATAAATACAGGAATCTGGTCCCCAGAATGGTGGCCTGCTGATCTTGGTAACTGTCCATCTCCGGTGGCTAAAGTAAAAAATCTAGGCATCTTGTTAGACAACAGACTCACTTTCGATGCCCAAACCAACAAATTAGTATCCACTATGTGGTTTATTCTAAAAATGATCAGGAAACTATTGCCGTACATCCCCATGGATTACCGTAAAACTGTGGTGACCACCTTAGCTTTGTCAAGACTTGCCTACAGGAACGCGCTATATGCCGGGATGCAGGCCCAACACCTGACCAAATTACAACGCCTGCAGAATTCGGCAGCAAGGTTAATATTAAATATCCCGAGATCAGAAGATATATCGCACCATCTGGACACTCTACACTGGCTCCCCTTGGCAAAGCGAATTAGGTTTAAATCATTGTGTCTAACATATAAGGCGCTCCAGGGTTCAGGATCCTTGTTCCTTAGGACCCATCTCAAGCCATATGTTTCCAAAAGAGAACTACGGTCCAGCCAGGCAAAACTGATAAAGGTTCCTAGGTTCAAACAAGCTAGATGGGGGGTAGAAGCTTCCTACTACATGCAGCTAAAGATTGAAATCGACTCCCCCTTGCTATCAAGAACAGTACTTCCCTGATGTCATTTAGGAAATCAGTAAAAACATGGCTGTTCAACCCTCGATAAATCTGCTCTCACCAGCTGTACAGGGTACCATGTCTTTTTCTGCAGCGCCAAGACGCCTAAGGGCATATGCGCGCTTTACAAAACCACAAGTCAAATCAAATCAAATCAAATCAAAATATATCTTAATCAATTTCGAGCAGTACAATTTTAAAAGAAGTTTTCAACCGAGTTGAAAGAGGGTATGCATCAATTATTTGCACGTGTATTTAAGGGGGGTGACCACCTGAATTTTGGTCTCAAGCAAAAATAATAGTCTTCCTGAAAAAGCATAAAACAGCGTTAGAACCTGCATCCTATCGTCCGATAACCCTGATAAGTGCCAATAGCAAGATTTATTCAAAAATCTTAGCTGTTCACTGGGGCAATCCACAAAGTAGTATCACCTAGACAATATGGATTTATCCCAGGAAGCGGCACCACAGATCACATCAGAAGAGCTAACTCACTCTTTGATGCCTCCAATATTTCTAGGGATCCAACAGCCCTTTTTTTGCTCGATGCTCAAAAGGCCTTTGACAGGGTTTCCTGGCCTTTCTTATGGGAGACCCTGTCACGGGTCGGAAAAGGCCAAGGATTTATACAAGCATTCATGATGCTCTATTTTCAGCCCACCGCAAGACTATATTTAAATGGAATAGTCACAGATTCATTTAAAATTATTATAGGTACCCGGCAGGGATGCCCGAGTGTCGCTGACGCTGTGGCCGCCGTCCAACCGGTCGCAGCAACACCAGGATACTGGTGAAAATCTTACCCGGCGTTTTAACCTCAAGATGGTGCCTGAGAAGGAAAGGATCTACTTTTAAAATGATTCAAAGCGGATCCATGGGAACTTTTACTGAACTACCTACCCCCTACCCCTACCCACTCTACTCTTCTCAACTTTCCTGCTACTGACCTCTGCCCTCACCTGTCCTGGCTCTTAGTCCCCAGCCTGGTTATCTGTGAATTTTTCCTCATCAATTGAGATCTAGCTATTTTGTCTGATGCCCGATAGAGCTACCTGGTTTAGCTATAGGGGAGACAGGTCAGGGATTCCCTCCTTGGACATCACCTACCCAGTCGGTCTTTAGCCAGACGTCTTTTTGTCTCTCCTGTCGTCTCTTTCCACATCCTCCCTCTAATTATGTCTCTCCTTCTCTCCTCTCTCAATGTATTGAAACTAAACTATTTTGTCTGATGCCCGATGGAGCTACCTGGTTTAGCTATGGGGGAGATGGGCGGTGGACTCCCTCCTTGGCCGTCACGTACCCAGTCGGTCTTTCTCCTTGTTGTCTCTTCCCTTATCCTCCCTCTCTCACCTTCCATGCCCTCTCCACAACTTTTCTCTCTCCTTTCCCGCCTCTCCTAATGTAATGCCAATTTTTTGGATGTATTGTATAATTGTTGATCTTTTTCTGATACACTGTTGATTCTCTTGTAAAGCGTTCTGATACCTTCGGGTCTTGCTAGCGCTATATATAACTCCTTAAATAAATGTAGATCCTTTCCTACGACAGCTGGAGGCTAATCGATATATTAATTAATTAATTAATTGCAAGTTTATATAGCGCTAGGATCGACTCCCGGAGGAGTATCTCCGCGCTTCGACCGCTGCGAAACCCTTCCTGGCTTCCCTGAGAGATGGTCCCTTAATGGGTATCTCCAGGGTGAGACCAGGCATCCCCGGCGGTCTGGTGGGGCCATTAGTGCAGATGAGGCAAGCTTATGCCCAGAGTTGCCGAGTGTGATCGCTGATCAGAGTGGGCACCGAGGCGAGAGAATTATCAAGTCCGCTGACCCTGGTCCAGAAACCTGCCGCGTCGGGAATCGAACCCTGGTCCCGGGTCGTCCTCTGCTCTCGGGTCTGCCGCCTCTAACCAGTGAGCCACACTACTGCATATCAGCCCCATTGTTTCCCATGGCTGGGAATCTAAAGTGTTGGCTTATGCCAACAATATTGCTTTAGTAAATTCTAATCTTGGAACATCTATGTTTGAGGTTGAAGAAGATGCGGCAAGATTTTGGACAATTATCAGGATATTCCCTTAATAGTACTAAAACTCAAATCATCTGTAAGAATGTCAGTATGGACAATGATATTAGACAGGTTGAAAAGACTACGTATCTTGGAGTAGATATTATGTTCAATATAGAAAATGTTGTTGATGGTAATATTGATCCCTTGATAGCCAAAACCAAAACTGAGTTAATAAGATTACATCATTTACATTTATCAATAATAGGCAGATGTAATATAATTAAAATGCTTTTTTCCCCAAGTTTTTGTATTTTTTTTTTAAGGGCTATTCCGTTAGAATGTACTACCAACTGTCTGAAGAAAATTGAAGATCTGTTTTCTCGCTTTATCTGGGCATATGGAAAGCCCAGAGGAGCATATAAATATATTTCTCCTCCAAAAGAAAGGGGTGGGCTGGCTCTACCAAATATAAGATTTTATTACTGGGCAACTACTCTTTTGTGCAACCTTAGTCTTATTTCTGATAAGTCAATAGATAATCCTTTAGAAGACATACCTACACCGATCAAACTTATAATGGGCAAAGACGCATGGGGATGGGTTTGGAGATTCTTGAACAAATGCCATTATAAGAAGGTACATTTTAAGACGTTGGTTGGAGGATATGGAATTATGAAATCGGTTCGTAAAATGTTGAGATTGGGCCATCTGAGCTGTTACACACCGATTTGTAATAATTCTAATCTGTTGGGAATCTTTAAAGATTCAATACTCAAAAAAGTGGCAAGACATAGGTCTATCCAAGCTTGGAAATGTTTACTCTTTAACTGATATAGTTTCTTTTGAAAATCTCAAGGAGCGGTATGAGTTAGATCGGAGGCATTTTTATAAATACCTCCAAATACTTTGTTTTTCTAAGTAAAAAAGGCGATGGCCCATCTGGATTTGTTAATAATCATATCATAGACAACCTGGGACAGAATGGACCACTATCTATTGGAGCTGTGTATGATTCTTTTAATTCATTAATGCCGGATGATCTGGATGCACTAGCCATAAAATGGAAAGAAGAGATAGGAATTTCGGAAGACCTATTTTTTCTAGGGTAGCGATGTTTCTCTCTCTCCAACCCTGACTGGACTTGGGGTGGACCAGGATTTGCAAGGGAAGGCAGGAGAAAAACTGTTTTTTATTGGTATGGCGATACTTCGACTGTGTCTGTCATCAGCCTGGTTAGATCCAACTCCCCCAGGCTTTCACCAATGGTTGTCTCATCAATTGGCTAATTATAACTTTGAAAAGCTATTTATGAAAAAAGTGGGTTACAGTCAGGATCGAAAGGCATTAAAATTTTGGAGCCACTGACTAGTTGGCTCGAGAGGTAGAGGAAACCCCAAATTCCTCTCGGAATCTTTTTTTTCTTTCTTTTTATCATATTTCTTATTTGTTTTTCTACAAACTAAAGATAAGTGTGATTGTCCAACTCCTGGTGGTTGGGAATAAACTACTAAAATTGTGCATTATGATTCTCATATTTCCCTTTTGCAGCACTAATGTATGTTTTTTTCTTGTAATCGTAAACTGATAGTTGGCACATGTAGTTGGGAATTTAATGTCTTGATATATGTTATTTCTGCTTAATTGCTAATTGCTAATTAAAGATGAAATTTGATATATGTAACTTTGAAATCATGCACTAATAAAAAAATATTTTTTAAAAACATAAGGGCGGTCGCCAGTAGCTCATTTTAATTCTAAATGAAAAGCATTTATTGTTTTGCCAATAACTTTAGTACCACTTGACAAGTTCGGGGTGATCCATAAAGCAAGGGCCAAGAAAAAAGGGGGTCCGAAAACTTGTTTTGCCCATGTTAAGTCCATGGGGAATTTTCATTTTTTTAACATTATTACAGCCTGAACTGCTGAATGGAATCAATAAGTATGTGCTGAGATATCCATCTTTAAAAAAGATAGACACAAGTCTAGGGATGCGAGTCTGTGCAGTGGCTTGTGAATCCAGCTAAAATTTGATTTGATGCCAACACTTCAAAAAAAAGGAAAGCAATGCAAAAAGCTGATGATTTCTCCTTTCCACTTGAGGGCCTTAGGGTTAAAGTAGACTTATTTCCCCAACAAATAATGCACCAGGAGGTATGTTTGCAGAGTGATGGAGAGAGGGGGCCTCGCCTCTGATGACCTCTCAGCAATCTACGTGTGTGGGTCTTATTGGAGGTAACAAGAGGGCTAGTTGGTCCTCAAGGGCCCTCAAGAGCCAAGGGGGCTTCATCCCCCAACTACTAGTGTGCCAGAAAGCACATGTGCAGACTGGTGGAGAAAGGGGGTGTAGACACCTAAAACATCTTAGCAAATCTACTCATCAGTGATGTTATCAGTGATGTTCCTGACCATGTCATGAGTGGTGTAGCATGTGAGGTAATATGTGGTGCATTGCGGGGGCACAAGGTATAGTTAGCTAAGTAAAATCTAACTGCTGAATTTCTCTTTGTCTACAAATGAAACCTGAGCCTAACTAACGTCTCTGTTTCCTTTGTTTTTTTCAGTGATTTTGTAGGGTTTATTTTATTTCATTTCCTAACTATAAGGTCCCTGTATGTGAATATGTAAATATATGTTTGTAGAGGTTCAAGTTTTTTAATATAGGTTTTGAGTGGTAGAGTTTAGAATGTAGAGAGATATTGGATATTGATAACAATTATAGCTTTAGTACAATGACCATATTCATCTTGCAAGTCCAAAGGAACACTGAATGGCAGTCTTCACTGCGGACAGCAAAGCTCACAATTTGAATTCAGTTTTGATTTATTTATTGCAGAGTGAACTGTACTGTGTGTCGTTGAATTTTCTCAAGAGCATTCCTCGATGTCTGTGCTGACTACTGCCTTTGATCGACCCTGCGTACAGCAGGGCTCACAATTCAGATGGAGTCACGATTGAAGATGACGCATTCCAGTAGGGAAGAGACATTGCTCCCACTGCGGCCCGCCCAAAGCACGCATCATCGATGGAGAAGGAATTATTGAAAAAGTAATCGGACCTCGTGGACTTACGTCAATGGAACATAACAGTAAGCTCTAGGGAGAGGGGCAAATAATGGGCTTCTACCACTCTCCCAATTCAAAGAGTGAGAGAGAGAGAGGAAGAGAGAGAGAAAGAGTGAGAGAGAGAGAGGAAGATAGAGAGAAAGAGTGAGAGAGAGGAAGAGAGAGAGAAGGAGAGAAAACGTGTGAGGGAGGAACAGAGAGAGAAAGAGAGAAAGAGAGAAAGAGTGAGAGAGAGAGGAAGAGAGAGAGAAAGAGAGAAAGAGTGAGAGAGGGATAAAGAGAGAAAAAAAGACAGAAAGAGGGTGAGAGAGAGAAAGGAAGAGTCAACGCCACATGGCTGTGGGCCCTTCCTGACCAATGCCTCCAGTCTACACTCACAATTCAAGATTAGTACAGATGCAAATTGTGTAAGAGACTAAAATCGGTTAAGAAAACCAAACGCTCCCAATCTGTACAGCTAAAGCCAAAGCCCCATGGCTATGGGCCTTTACTGACTGCTGCCTCCGGCCTACACTGTGGTCAGCAGGGCTCACAATTCAAATTCAGTCTTGATTCATTAATTTCAGAGTCCAGTAGGCAACTAACTATAACGTCCCCGAAACCTACACATTTCGAGAATGTATTCCATACATATTTCATCTTTTATTACCTACACTGCGGTCAGCAGAGCTCACAATTTGAATTCAGTCTTAATTTATTACTTGCAGACAGAATTGTACTCTATGTCCTCAGATTTTGTCAAGAGGAAGTGACAAAAAGCATTCCTCGATGTCTGTTCTGACTACTGTCTTCCATCTATATTGCGGACTGCAGGGCTCACAACTCAGATCGAGTTGCGATTGCAGATGACACAGTCCAGTAGGCAACAGACATTGCTACCATTGCGGCCCTCCCGGACCACGCATCATTGCTAGCTGTGAACACACACAATGATTCAGATGCCCCTACCTCAGTGCACCACAAACACATGGACCCTTTATGATAGAATCTTTAGTGTATGATTTCAGATCTGCTGCCCCTACCTCAGTGTACCTCAAGTCATAAACCCTTTACAATATAATCTTTTGTGTATTATTTCACATCTGGTGACCCTAACTTAGTGCAGCACAAGTCATAGACCCTTAATGATTGAATCTCTGTGTGTGATCCGATGATTACTGTTGTACTTGTAGCAAGCACCAGCCATTCCCTGAGGGCTGGTTTACACTCCCCCACACGCATCCAGCACAGACGTCACTGGACATGTAACCCCGGTAATAAATAGGGTCCGAGCGCACGTGCCCATACGCAGTTCCACTTTCTATCTAACTGTGTCCAAAGAAGTGTGCAGAAAGAGGCGAGAGGGTTGAAAACAGTGGCAGGAGAGGTGCAGAAAGAGGGAATATGGATGCAGAAAGAGGCAAGAGAAGTGCAGAAAGAAGAAAAACAGGTGCAGAAAGAAGCAGGAGAGGTGCAAAAAGAGGGAAGGGGTACAGGCAGAGGTAGGAGAGGTACAGAAAGAAGTAAGAGAGGTACAGAAAGAAGCAAGATAAGTGCAAAACGAAGCACTAGAGGTGCAGATAGAGTTAAGAGGGATTCAGCAAGATGCAAGAGACATGCAAAAAGAAGCAACAGAGGTACAGAAGAAGGCAAGAGAAGTGCAGGAAGAGTCAAGAGAGTTGCAGAAACAGACAAAAGAAGTATAGAAAGAAGCAACAGCAGTTCAGAAAGAACCAACATAGGTACAGCAACATGCAAGAGGGGTGCAGAAAGAGGCAAGGTAAGTGCAGAAATAAGCAACAGAGGTGCAGAAGGAGACTAGAGAGCTGCAAAATTCGACAAGAATGTTGCCGAAACAAGTAAGAGAACATTAAGTTTTTTTTAACTTTCTTTATTGAACTTTTATGGTATAATTCACATGTTTAAACAGTTACATCACATGCACCACCCTGAACAGTAGGCATTACAATCCCTGGTCAGAAGCTATTGACCCAATGTGGATTGCCATTGAAGTAGGTACCAAACCGACAATCAATTCGAGCATTATCATTCATTATCTCAGTAACTTATAACTGAACGCCCCCCACCTGACCCGCCACAGGGCCCACCCACCTAGAGATCCATCCAACAGTCATTTAATCAGGGGAATCTTCTCGTCTCTTCTCCTGTCTGGGAGGAGGCAAGTCCCATGCGGCTATCCCAAATCAAAACTGTCTGTGTAGAAATAGGGGAGCTTCTCCCTATTTCCTGGACCATTAGCCCCCATGCCTGCAATACTTCTGGGAGTTTGGCATCCCTTCTAGTGCTACATATGTGCCCCTCCCCTGCCAGTGCCCATGTCCGCTTTCCAGTTCACTATTAGCGGCCCATGTTGTGCCAGCCAGTGGATCTCTATACGCAGCCAAGTTGTCACAAGCCCCAGTACCAGGAACTTCTTGCTGGTTTTGCATTTAGGGTCTCAGGGAATCAGTCCAAAGAGACAAGTATGCCTCTCTAGGGCAACCCTCCATCCCGTTATTCTATGCAGGTCCTCCAAAATGGCTGTCCAGAATACCTGGATTGTCAGACATGACCAAACCATGTGTGGGAAATCTGCCTTTGCACAGTGGCATCTGGGGCACCTCAGGTCCCTTGAACCATCAATAGTATGTAGGCGCTTGTGTGAAAGGTATGTCATGTGAACCATATTGTATTGTATCTGCTTAAACCTATTGTAGACCACCACCTTGCGTACTCCCTCATGAATTTTTTCCCACTCCTGTGGTGTAGTCTCCTGCGGGCTCACCTCCTGCCATCTACCTTCTACTTTGAGAGGTGCGCCTTTCTGTCTTCCCGTAATGCCCTATATCAGCCAAAAGTCCACCTCTGGGGCAAATGGTCGTGACTGGATAATCCGTTTAACCACCCTGGCCCAGGTGGCAGCCAACAATCTGCCCAATGGAGGACATTCCTGCTGGTGCCCTCTCGTGTGCCATAAGAGCACGCCCAGCTGTCGGTCTGCGTATGTATCAGCCAGGAGAGAACGTTTCCACGAAGGGTCCGTGTCGAGCCAAGCCACTGCGTGTTGTAGTTGGGAAACAAAATAATAAAGTTCTAGGTCAGGGATTTCCAAATCTCCACTAACCCAAGTGCGTTTCATGACTTCCAGGCGCACCCGACAACACTTTCCATTCCAGAGTAGTTGTATAAGCAGTCCATCGAGGTCCCTGAATACCTGGTGTGGGAGCTCAAAGAAGGAGCTCTGCATTGTGTAAATACATTGGGGCAACACCACCATCTTTATCAAGGTGATCTTCCCCATCAATGATAGTGAAGTGAAGAGTCGTGGTCCAGAAGCGTGAATAAGGTAGGTTTATTCAATAAATACAGGAGTACAAGTATAAGCTATCCTGCCTCAGCAACCGCCAGGATCAGAATAGAGAACATGGAATACACACAGGTAAGAGGACATGGAATTAATGCCAGCTAACACTCTAAGAACATAAACAATGATGATGACAGTATGATGAGAGGCACAACATATCTCCTCCCCTTAAAGAGAAAAAAAAACACACAAAAAAAAAAACAAAGAAAGGGAAAAGGGAGAAAAACAACAAAGGAAGAAAAGCAACAAAGCAAAACACAGTAGAATATCAATATCTAACAAAGTCATTAAACTTCTTAGGAACACAATGAGTTCTCCCATAGGAAGTCCGACCTAAATTAGGAGTGGCTCCTTCTGGTGACTCAGGTACAGAGGAAAATTTCTTGGAACAGTTGGGTGTCAGTAGGGAAGGATTGGGTGACGGAAAAGTATCCTGAGAAGGATCTGGAGCAAACTGAGATTCCTTGGGAAGAGAGCGCCCCCTCAAGGACACATCCCTGGAAGACCGCTCATCCAAACCCCCATTCGAAACACCCTTCTTAGCATACAAGGCAATCCTGCGGAAATTCCAATTCTGCCCATTCTCCAGCACAACATGCCACTTATGAACCTCCTTAACTTTCATGGGATCAGAAAACTTATTCATGCCAAACTCTCTACGGCCAAACTTAATTTTGACCAAGTCACCCACTTCAACTCTAAATACCTTTCCAGGAACAACCTTAGAAACAACAGTTCCTTCCCACAACCATTGTGGGACCAACTTAGTTCTGGGAATTCTACCACGCATGCATTTAAAGGAACTTGATCAGTAATCCCATGAGCTGTGGTATTGTAAGACCACACCATATCCTCCACAGCCCTGCGTACATCCTTTTGTCCTTGCACCGATAACTGTATAGTTCCTTTGACCAAACGATTCATTCGCTCAACCATTCCATTACCCTGGGGGTTGTACAGGGAAGTGCAGATGTGTTTAATTCCATGATTGGCTAGAAAAGAATGCATAGAGGAAGACATAAGTTGAGTGCCATTATCTGTGATTAGAACTTTCGGAAAACTTTCCTTCAAAAACATTGACCTCAATTGTTTAATAAAAGTGTCAGTGGTAATATTCCTCATAAATTCTACACACAACCACTGAGAAGACACATCTACAAGAACCAAAGCAAATCTACAATCAGAAGGTAAAGAATCCATGGGACCAATAAAATCTAAACAGATCTTATCCCAAGGGAAATCGCTTGTGCTAACAATGGAGCCCTGTGAAGGAGAAAAGATCTTCAACCTCTTTTCACTCTCTTTACACAAAAGACAAGACTCAACCCACCTACGCACATCATCGTCAACTCCAGGCCACCAAAAGTTTTTTTTAAGCCGCTTAAGAGTCATGTTTTGCCCAAGATTCCCTTCATGAGCTAAACGGAAAAGTTTCCTCCTGAGAGAGACAGGTGGAACAAACCTCTCACCACGCAACACCAAATCATCTGAAACACCCAGACTAAGTTCTTCTTGCAATTTAACAAAGGAACGCAAGGAAGGCTTAACATCCCTTTCTCTTCTCCAACCTAAACGAATAGCATCAACCAGCTCACCAAAGTCAGAATCCTCTAAAACAGCTTGATGCCATTCTTCTCTAGAAATGGAATGAAACTCAGAAGAACAAACATCCTCGAAAGCAGCAATCAGGCACACACTTTCATCTTCAAAATCCTCATTTACATTCTCAGAAGAAATAGGTAGGCGTGACAAACAGTCAGCTTGGGTGTTTCTCCAACCTGAGATATGCTCTAATTTGTAAGTATACTCTTGTAGCTTGGCTGCAAACTTCATTAGGCGGGGAGAACCATTATTAGCCCCACCTGGTGACAGGATCTTAAGGAGGGGCTTATGGTCAGTCCTTAGACAAAACTGCATACCCCACAAATAGGTGCAAAAATGGGAAACGCCCCACACAGCAGCTAGAGCCTCTCGCTCGATAACAGCGTAGTTACGCTCAGAGGAATTGAGACAGCGAGAAGCAAATGCTACAGTCTTCTCAATCCCACCACATCTCTGAGACAAGATGGCACCAATTCCATATGCACTTGCATCAACAGTAACGTAAGTGTCTCTACCTGGTTCAAAAGTTGTTAAAATGCCCGCATTTATAATGTCACTCTTAACCAATTCAAATGCTTGAGATTGTTGAGTTTCCCCTTCGAAATGCACACCCTTCCTAAGTAACATTCGTAAAGGTTCAGTTTTGTGCGAGAAGTTAGGTACAAATTTGGAGTAGTACTCCACTAAACCAAGAAAAGATTTTAGTTGGTCTTTATCAGCAGGAATTGGGGCACACCTAATCGCTCTCAGAAGATCCTCTTTGGGTTTAACTCCATTTTGTGAGCTTGTATACCCCAAGTAGTCAATCTCAGTTAACAAGAACTGACATTTGTCTCTTCTCAGGGTGAGACCAGCAGTAGATAACATTTGTAAAACTTTAGACAAATTGCAATTGTGTTCAAGCTCATCTATACCTGTAATTAAGATGTCATCCTGGAAGAAATGAACATGCTTCAAGTCTTTGAATAAGGAATGCATCATACGTTGGAAAACGCTTGCTGCAGAGGCTAAGCCGAAAGGCAGTCTTTTGAACTGAAACACTCCCTCAATGGTAACAAAAGCAGTACATTTTTTGGAGTCAGGGTGTAACACAACTTGATGATACGCGGACCTTAGGTCCAATTTGCTAAAGAATTTAACCTTGTCCATTAAGAGAACCATTTCTGAAATGTTGGGCAAGGGAAAATTATCAACTATAATGTTCTGGTTTAGAGGACGAAGGTCGACACAAAAACGGAGCTTACCATCCTTTTTCTGTGTGACCACAAGGGGCGAAAGCCACTCAGAAGCTTCCACCGGTTCAATTGTGTCCTGCTTTTGCATATCATCAAGCATTTCTTTTACCTCTTTCCTAACAGCAATGGGAATTCTTCTTAGAGAGTGCCTAACTGGAGAAGCATTTTCCTTAACCTTAATCTCATGTAAATAACCTTTCAGTTTACCTAAAGTAGAACGGAAAACATCAGAAAATTTAGAAAGAACATTCTCAACATTGTGGAAATCTTCAACTACCAGTACTACATCATCAGACCTCGGGTCAAGAATGATGTGTAAATCATACTGTTGTAACCACCCAAGAATAGCTGGACCCTCTTCAGAAATATAAACCTTGCCAACAGCAGATCTCCCCTTAAATTGAAAAGAAGTATCCATGACTCCCTTCAATTTAATAACTTTCCCTGTATAACCTTTTGGCAGAAAGTCACTGTGTGAAAGTGGAATTGATGGCCAATACTCTTTATACATACTGTACGGAATAATAGAAAACATTGAGCCAGGATCAACCATAAGTGTAACAGGAATATCGTTGAGAACAAAGGAAGCTCTTGGCCTTTGTAAAACAAATTGAGTATTGTCATCAGTATCACCATCCACACACCGGGACATTTCTTGAGCAACGAAATCATCTTCAACAAAATTGACTCTATTAAATGCAGGAGATTTACACACTTTGCTGATGTGACCACGCTTACCACATTTTCGGCAAGTTTTGTCTCTTGCAAAACAACCCTGAAAGTCAGCAGCATGAGACATGTCACCACAACGAAAACACCCCACAAATTTCACCTTCCCCCCAGGATTATTAGAAAAAGGCCTAGATTTAGGAAGGAAAACTTTTGGTTTAGAGTTAAATTTGTCTATATTTGAAGAAGATTCTTTGTCAGTTTTGTTGACAACGTTAACAGTCTCTTCCTTCTTTATTTCAAGAAGCCGCATCTCTTCCATGCATTTGTCAGATTCTTCGACATTTTTTGCAATTGTGATAGCTTCCAACAACGTAGGATTTTTAGCTGCCCAAAGTTTCTGCTGCATCCTCTTGTTTTTACATTGTACTATCAATTGATCTCGAATCATTTGGTCAGCCATAGCTCCAAAGTCACATTTTAGAGATAACTCCCTTAAGCGAAGAACCATTTGATCCACTGTCTCTTTGCCCTTCTGGGGAGCAGTGTAAAATGTATGTCTTTGCATGACGATGTTTGTTTGCTTTCCAAAATACTTTTCCAACCTCAATTTTGCTTCATTGTAGGGGTTATCAATAGGTTCACCATCTGCATTAAGAAGTTCTGGCAGAAATTTGAAAATGTGTTGTCCAGCTTTCCCCAAAGAGTTTAATAAGATAGCCTTCTTTCTAGTTGCAGGAAACCTAAGACCATCTATGGCTTCAAGATAATTTTCAAAGAATCCTAACCACTCTTCCCATTCAGTGGTCGGAATTTCTCCTTCAATCAGAAAGGCAGGTGGAGGAGAAATCGTGTGATTAGCAGTAGTTGCCATGTAAATATGTATATATGCCTTCACTATGTACTTATTGCGGAATTAAGCTGAGGCAGGTAACAGAAAAAAAAATAAAAAAATAAAACAACTTGAATGCACTTGTAATAAAATGTACTTTGAATGCACTTGTAATAAAATGTACTTTAAATGCGCTTGACAACAAAGGAAGTACTTAATAGGCACGATTTCACTGATTTAAGTCATTCGCCGGTAGAAAGAAAAACGTGGTTGGCAAAACGACAATATTTTAAAGAGTCAAGTCAGTTTGCCGGTTGAAACAGATGCGTGGTTGGCAAAGTGAGGGAAAATCCAAAATGGCCGCTAGACGCTATGCGCGATGACGTCACAGCGCATACAGCGTCCGTAACAGCGCAAGAGGAAAGCTCTCGGGTAAGTGCTCGCGCTGAATGATGGGCGCGAGAGGGTTGCTCACGAGAGAATGCTCGCGCTGTGTGCCCTTCCACGCGCAGTGAACCGCCCACTGAAGCACAGGGCAGCCCGCAAAGATGAAAAACAGTACCTTGAGAGTGCCGATTCCGAAGGCACTACAGAGAACAGCAGGTGGGCGGACAGCGACGGGTAAACAGGAAAGCAGGAAACCAACAGGCAAACCGGTAAACAAGAAAGACATGCAGACCAGCGCCTTGGACAGGAGCAGCTGAGACTTTTCAATGACGTGGAAGGCGAAATCGTCGCCAAAATGAAGTGAAGAGTCGTGGTCCAGAAGCGTGAATAAGGTAGGTTTATTCAATAAATACAGGAGTACAAGTATAAGCTATCCTGCCTCAGCAACCGCCAGGATCAGAATAGAGAACATGGAATACACACAGGTAAGAGGACATGGAATTAATGCCAGCTAACACTCTAAGAACATAAACAATCATGATGACGGTATGATGAGAGGCACAACAGATAGCTTGAGCGTGTTCCAGAAAGCAATACTGCCTCGGAGACCCATAAGTATTCTCCCGATATTATAATGATAAAAAACTTCCCTGTTCCTACTTATCCAGATCCTGACATAGCGCAATGCATCAGGCACCCGAGGGCTCCCCATCTCGGGAGTTGGGCCTCTCCCCTGTCATCCTCCGAACCCCACCAAATATAGATGTGATTTAGTATTAATGACATAGAGTCCAGAGGCCTCAGCAAACTGACCCAGAGCCGTCATCAAAATTGTCAGCGAGTTGGTTGGCTCCCGCAGGTACACCAGCGCGTCGTCTGCATACAGTGATACAATATGTTCCAGGGCTCCAATTTGAATAACCCGCCCCTGAAGGCCCCCCTGAAGATGGCATGCTAAGGGCTCCATTGCCAAGGCGAACAGCAAGGGGAAAAGCAGACACCCCTGTAACGTCCCCCTGGCTATTGATATCGCATCCGAGACATAGCGTCCCGTACGGACCCTTGCCACCGGCTGAGTATAAAGGAGTTTCACCCAGTTCACAAACCCCTCACCAATCCCCATTTTTAATAGCACCTGCCACAGATATTCCACCCTGAGCGAATTGAACACCTGTTCGATGTCTAGGAATACCAAGGTATTCTGCTCGGCTCTTCCCTCTAGTGATTGCATGACATGAGCCAGATGACGGATATTCCGCAGTGAGTTTCTTCCCAGAATAAAACCTGATTGGTCGTCATGTACCAATTGTCTAAGGTACGGAAGTAATCAGGTAGCCAGTATCTGACTAATGATCTTTAGGTCAACATTGAGCATAGAGATTGGCCTTTAGTTGGCCGGGAGCAAGGGGTCCTGCCCCAGCTTGGGGAATCATCACGATCAGCGCTTCACGCACGGAGGCAGGCAATATGCCCGTCTCACCGGCCTCCATAACAATATCCAGGAGCCTAGGAACCAGGACTCCAAATTCTTGATAGCTCCGCCGCCAGGCCATCCATCCCAGGGGACTTTGCTCTTTTCAAATGAGCAATTGCCGCTCTCACCTCCTCCCCTCTAATGGGCTCCCCCAAGGATTCCTGACTTTCCGGGTCAAGGCAAGGCAAGTCTAGCTCAGCAAGGTGGGCCTCCAAAGCCTGTGAGCCAGCATTAGGCTAAGGCTCGGAATGTATTTTTGGGAGGTGTGTGGCGAATACCGTATTTATCTCATGCTGGGTATATACCAACAGAACTTGGTCGGATTTGAGGGCCAGTATCGGGGTAGGCTGAGTCTCTTCCCTAATCAAGCGCACCAGTAGGCGCCCGGCTTTGTCACCCTCAGTGTAGCAGCGATGTCTACTCGTGGACCTATTGTATTTGCCCGAGGACTCCCAGAGATCCCCTATCTTTTGTTTTTGCTCCGTCCATTTAGCCGGTCAACCCGGGTCTGTGGGAAGGGCTGTCTCTAGAGCCCTTAGACGGTGCACCTGATCTGTTAGGTCCAGTTCTATCACTCTCCTCACCCACACCTCCGTGGACATACATATTACCCTCAACACCACTTTCATTGTGTCCCATTCAAATGCCCTCAAACTGGCTATGTTCCAGTTCACCTCAAAATAGCCATCCAGCCCTGTCCCGATCATCTCTTTATAAACCGGGTCCGTCAAAGCCTCGGTGTTAAGTCTCCAGAACTGTATTTTAGAGCGCGGGTGGCCCAAAGTGTAGGCCACCAGCAGGGGAGAGTGATCAGACAGATAGCGGGCCAGATGCTGTGCCTCCAGAATCCGGCTGCTGCTTCCTGCACAAAACAGTAGTCCAGTCTGCTGTATGTCTTAGCTGCCGGATTATAACAGAAGTACATCAAGCTATCAGGGTTGAGGTGCCGCCAGTTATCTAGCAAGCGCCAACCATATAAGTGCCCCCCTGGCAAACTCTGAGTAGGAGGTCGCAAAAAACTGGCCCCTCCACCGCCGGTGAACATATTTCAGGCAATCTCCCCAAAGATGTGTCTCTTGTAAAAAGGCCACACTTATCTTGTACCGCCTAAGATATGTTGCTATCTGAATTCGTTCGATTCTATTGTTGAGCCCCCTAGCATTCCATGTTATAATTTAATAGGTCCGCTGATCACCTGCCATAAGTAAAGAATTCTGAGTGATCATGACCCCTGGTGTAGAAGGGGGGTGAACTGTAAGGCGTAGTGTTGGGGACCACCCGCTCCCTCCCGAGAGGTCTCATGACCTCTGGTGACCCGGCACAGAACATTCCCCACAAAAAACAGTAAAACTAAATTATATAGACATTCTCCCCCCACTCCCCAGGCCATAGAACTTCATTCTCATAGCCCAACCGTGGTCTGAGGACTCAGGACTCTGCCCCATATCCGCCATCCTTCCCTTAAACTCCACCACAACCTTGTAAGCAACAATAACAATCAGCAAAAAAGCAAATCCTAGTCCTTGTTGTACAACCAAACTGCCTGGCACTGTGCAACCCCACCCAACCAACGGCCTAGCCAGGCCTGAACAGCACACTACAGTTGGAGTATCTAGACTGCAGTATGGCGGAAAAGCGCCCCGAACCGTCAGCTATACTCCCCCCCTATGGTCCCTGCAACTGAGGATCCCCCTTCGGGCACCTCGTAGCAGAGTCAGGCCACAGCCCCGATGAGGTCCGTACTTAGAGTGTCTTAGGAAGTCTCGCCGACCAACTGGCTCTCAAAGTCCCCTTACATGTACGTAGGCGGGTCAGGAGCAGCCAGCTATTTGGTCGGCAGTGCCTTCCGGTTCCGATTGAGTTTTCTGGATGAGGCACAGTGGGAACAACTGGTTTGGTGTCGGTATGCAGCCCAACTCTTCCCTCAGGGTGCCATCCGGTCCCACCATGATGCGACCTCCTTCTGGTTCCCCCTATGACCTGGATCGTTTTCCTCCAGTGCGCTGATGCTGATTTCATTGTCGACCACTCCCTCTCCTCTGTTCCTGCCATCCGTGCTGGTGATTCCGCCCTTCCAGGCCCATCGAATGCATCCATTCCGTGGACTCTTATGGGGCTTTGAAGAAGTGGACCCTGTCCGCATATTGTACTCTGAGCCGTCCCGGAAACATTAGGCTGTACTTTATATTGAGATCTCTCAGCCTCCGCTTGACCCTCAGGAAGTTGTTCTGTAGGTCTTGCACCTTTTTAGTGTAGTACGGGTAAATATGGATCTCTTGGTTTTCAAACCTGAGGGGGCTATTTTTGCGGATGTACTGCAGGATCATGTCCCGGTCCCTAAAATTAAACAAGCTAGAGATCAGAGTCCTAGGCGGCAACCCTGGTTTCAGGGGCGATCATGGGAGCGGTGGGCCCGTTCCACCTCAAACATCTTAGATAGTCGAAGACCCGGGAGGGCGGAACTGATTCATTCTTCCAGAAATAGGTCCGCCGCCGGTCCCTTTGCCTTCTCCGGAAAGCCCAAAAAGCGGAGGTTGTTCCTCCTCACTAGCCCCTCCACGTCTTCTGCCCTGTCCTCGAGGCGAGAGGTATGCTCCTTGAGTGCAGACACCATCGCTTGCAAGTGTTGGACCTCCGTTCGCTAGGAGGTCAGGTCCCCCTCCGTGGTAGTGACTCGATCTGCCACCTTCCGTAGGTCCAAGCGCAAGTGATTTATGTCCATGGCCATGCCGCTAGTGAGTCTCTAATGGTTACTACGATTTCCGCCTTATCTTGGGCCGCCGACCCCTGCGGTGGCCCCGGCTCAGGGTTTGTTCTGATGCGCTCCATCGACGTTGGGCCCGGCACTGTATACTGCATGATATTGTTTGCTTTTGCTCCTCTAAGGGGCCTAACTTTCCCCTTTTCCTGTGCAGGCATACCAGGGTAGTTTCCAGGGCTGTTGCACTCTGCCACCCCAGGCTCAGAAATCTATCACAGGTCAATCCGGGCCCACGAGGTATGTGTGTGGGTCTCCCACTGCTCCTTAGTTTACGGGTCAGCTGGGTGACACCCAGAAAAGCAGTCCACTGTGCTCCCCACGTCAGGCCCCAAAGCTATCAAGGGCCGTTGCAAGAGTCGCTGTCCGGCAGGGGTCCAGCTGTGGCCTCCGAGTCTTCTCACCGTGCACTCAAGGTGATCGTCACACCAATCTCCAGGGCGGTACACAGACAAAATATCGAGTTTTAAATTTCGATATACAATTATATCGAAGTTTAAATATCGATGGGACAAAATATCGAAGGTAAGTAATATCGACAGTCTTAATATCGATATTAGTATGATATCAGTAATATCGAAGTTTTAAATATCGATGTCAATAATATCGAAATAAATAACTTCGATGTTACTAATATCAATTTTTAAATAAATTTTGTGTATATTATATTGTATTTATTATGTTTTATTATTTATTTTTAATGTAATTTAATTAAATATTGTCTTTTACTACTGTAGCGGGTTGTGGGTTTATAGGGGAATAGGGTGGGAAGTAATTTAATTATGTTAAATGAATTATTAATTAGTAGGAATTATTAATTAATTGAGAATTAATTTTTAATTAATTTTAATTAATTGATTACTTGATAAATATGTTCTGTAGCGGGTTATGGGTTTATAGGGGAATAGGGTGGGAAGTAATTTAATAATAACAATTAATTAATATATGTTTGCACATATTTTAATTAATAATTAATTGGTAATTAATTTATATTAATTAGTTAATTAATTAATATAATTGTGTACATATTTTTAATTATTAATTAGTTGGTAATTAATTAATATTAATTAGTTAATTACATTAATTAGAGTCATTTTTTAATATATAATTTTTTGTTATTCTTAATTAATTAATTGGGAAAAATAATATTAATTATTAAATTACATTAATTACAGCTAATGTGCTAATATATTTACTTTATTGTTATTGTTAATTAATAATTAATTGTTAATTAAATAATATTAATTAATTTTGGGTAAAGGAGTATTTTTAGGGTTCAGGGTCAGTTGTCAGTTTTTGGGTAAAGGGGTATTTTTAGGGTTCAGGGTCAGTTTTCAGTTTTTGGGTAAAGTGGTATTTTTAGGGTTCAGGGTCAGTTTTCAGTTTTTGGGTAAAGTGGTATTTTTAGGGTTCAGGGTCAGTTTTCAGTTTTTGGGTAAAGGGGTATTTTTAGGGTTCAGGGTCAGTTTCAGTGCTTGGGTAAAGGGGTATTTTTAGGGTTCAGGGTCAGTTTTCAGTTTTTGGGTAAAGGGGTATTTTTAGGGTTCAGGGTCAGTTTTCGGTTTTTGGGTAAAGGGGTATTTTTAGGGTTCAGGGTCAGTTTTCGGTTTTTGGGGTACAGGGATATTTTTAGGGTTCAGGGTCAGTTTTGGGTTTTTGGGGTACAGGCGTACAGGGTAAAAATACATTTTTTTTACATTAAATCAATTAAGTGTTTTGAAATTAAAAAAAAAATTACATTAAATTATTAAGTGTTTTATTTATTTTAAATGTATATGTATTAGTTTTAATTTTGTTTTAATATTTTTATTTAATATTTGTAAAATTATATGTATTTTAAAATTATTTTTACATTATTAGTAATACATTTAAAAAAATGATATTTTTAATTTCGATATTTTTGTACTACGATATTATTTTTTCGATATTTTTGTACTTACCTTTATGAAGATATGACTCCGATATTTTTGATGTCGATATTTTTGTGCCGATATTTTTGTATTTCGATATTCTGTCTGTCGATATTATGTCAGACATTCCTCCAGGGCGGCACCCACCATCGAAAGCTGTCCCAAGAGTGCAGGAATCGGACCCCCCGGGAGCCTGCCCGCAAGGAGAGGCCCAATCCCCTTTGGCCAGCAGTCCACTCTCTGAGATCACACAAGGCCGATAACCGTCCTCCCAGGCAGGCACCAAGTCAAGAACTTATGTCCGCGTGGAGTGTGCCCCCGGGCACAGTCAACCGCACCAGGTCTGCAAGTCGTCATGCCACACTCCTCCAAATATCAAGTCCCCTCCAGATCTCCCCACTCCACAGGCGGTATTGGGTGTCCGCCGGCTCTGCCCCTCTGGTGTCTCCAGCAAGGCTCTGCCCTGCCTCCATCTCGAGGAGCATGGCAACAGCCTCTCTGTAAATGGGACCCCCATGGTTTGCAGGCTTTTACATCATCAAAGTCCACCCCGTGGACCGTGGCACTGCAGCCGCAGACCGCGCAGTAAGGAGCTCAATCGACGTGGGCCTACCTCGGCCCTCCCAAAGCCCCAAGGTTGTGTGGGATCCGTCCCCGGGGACTTCAACAGGCAGCAGCAGGCAGGTGTTTGCGGAACCACACCCCTGGGTCAGAGTCCCCCGAGGTCCCTTCTTGAAGCGCCAGAGCCTCAGACTGCAATCAGCCCCACCGCGCAGGTCTCCGCTGCAAGGCTGACCCGTAGCAGGCGAGCGGAGGCAGGCAATCAGTCGGACGGAGTCCGCGCTGCCATTTTACACAGAGTGCAGTCGCCACCATACCAGGAAAAAAAAGCCGGTTTCTAAGTCTGCTAGCAAGTGGAACCTCACTCGGTCCAGGTTCTCTGGACCAGGGGGGGCTCCGACCCCCTTTTGTGCATGAATGGCCACAATTTTGCCAGGATATCAGTAGGATTTGGACTTATGGGGCAGGAGCTGCTCTAACTAGCGTCTAGCCAGCCATGCTTTCAAGTCATGCCCCCCGAAACAAGCAAGAGAGGTGAAACAAGGGAACAGCTTTGCAGAAACATATAAGAGAGATACAGAAAGAGAGAAGAATGATGCAGAAAGAGCAAGAGGGGTGCAGAAAGAAGCAAGTGAAGCACAGAAAGAAGCAGAAGGGTGCAGAAAAAGGCAATAGAAGTGCAGACAGAAGCAACAAAGGTGCAGAAGGAGGCACGAGAAGTGCAGAAAGAGGCAGGAGAGTTGGTGAAACATCCAAAAGAGGTTCAGAAAGAAGCGAGAGCAGTGCAGAAAGAACCAACAGAAATGCAGAAGGAGGCAAGAGGGATGTCAAAAGAGGCAAGAGGGTTGCTGAAATATACAAGAAAGGTCCAGAAAGAAGAAAGAGAGGTGCAGAAACAGATAGAGGTGTGCAGAAAGAGGAAAGAGAAGTGCAAAAAGAAATAACAGAGATGCAGAAGGAGGCATGGGAACTGCAGAAAGAGGAGATAGAGTTACAGTAACAGGCAAGACAGGTGCAGCAAAAGGGAACAGGGGAGCATAAAGATGCAAGAGAGGTACAGGTAGACAGAAAAAGAGTGAGGGATGAGGTAAGAGGCGAGCAGAAAAAAGCAACAGAAGAGCCAAAAGAAGCAGGAGAAGTACAGAAAGAAGCATCAGAGGTGCAAAAAGACGCACGAGGAGTACAGAAATATTCAAGAGAAGTGTAGAAAGAAGCAACAGATTTGCAGAAGGAGGAAATAGAATTGTAGAAGGAGGCAAGAAAATTGCACAAACAGGCAAAGAGGTTTCAGAAAGAAGCAAGAGCAGTGCAGAATGAACCAACAGAGGTGCAGAATGAGGCAAAAGGGGTACAGAAAGAGGCAAGAGGGGTGAATACATTTGCAAGAGAGGTGCAGAAAGATGGAAGAGCAGTGCATAAAGAAACAAACATATGCAAAAACAGGCAAAAGAGGCACAGAAAGAGGCAAGCGGGATACAGAAAGAGGCAATAGAGGTGCAGAAATATGCCAGAGAGGTGCACAAAGGGGAACAAAGGGTGCAGAAGTGGCAAAAGGCAAGAGGGTGTAGAAACAGGCAAGAGAGGCACACAAAGAGGTATGCTTGATACAGAATGAGCCAAGTTAAGTGCAGAAAGAAGCAACATAGGTACAGAGAGAGGCAAAAAAAGTACAGAAAGATGCAAGAGAGTTGTAGAAACAGGCAAAAGAGGTGCAGATAGAAGCAATTGAAGTGCAGAAAGAAGAAACACTCATGCAGAAAGAAGCAAGAGGGGTGCAGCAAGAGAAGTACAGAAAGAAGCAACAGAAGGAGGCAAGAGAAGTACAGAAAGAAGTAAGAGAGTTGAAGAAACAGGCAAACATGGTACAGAAACAAGCCAGATCAGTGCAGAAAGAACCAACTGAGGTGCAGAAAGAGGCAAGAGGCATGCAGAGAGAGACAAGAGAGGTGCAGAAATGTGCCAGAGTGGTGAAGAGCAGTGCAGTAAGAAACAATAGAGGTGGCGAAAAAGGCAAGAGGGATACAGAAAAAGGCAAAATAAATAGAGAAACAAGCAAAAGAGCACATAAAGAGGCAAGAGGGGTTCATACAAAGGTAATAGAAGTACAGAAAGAGGCAAGCAAGGTGCACAAAGAGGAAAGAATTGTACAAAAAGAGGCAAGACGGGTGAAGAAAAAAAAGCAACAGAACTGGAGAAAGAAGCAAGAGAGGTGCACAAAGAAGCAACAGAGGTACAGATAGAGGCAAGTGGGCTGTAGAAATATTCAGGAGAAGTGCAGGGAGAAGCAATAGAGGTGCAGAAGCAGGCAAGAGAAGTACAGAAAGATGCAAGAGATTTGCAGAAACATGCAAAAAAGGGCAGAAAGAAGCAAGAGCAGTGCAGAAAGAACAAACATAGGTGCAGATGGATGCAAGAGGGGTGCATAAAGAGGTAAAAGGGGTATAGAATTTTGCAAGAGATGTGCAGAAAGAACCAAGAGCAGTGCAGGAAGAAACAACCGAGGTGCAGAAGAAGGCAAGACAGGTACAGAAAGAGGCAAAAGAAGTGCAAAACAAGCAAAAGGGGTACAGAAAGAAGCAAGAGGGTTACTGAAAGAGGCAAGAGAGGTGCAGCAAGAGGCAAGCAAGGTGCACAAAGAAGAACGGTGCATGAAGAAGCAACAGAGGGCAGAAAGAGGCAAGAGGCATGCAGAAAGAGGCAAGGGGAGTGCAGAAGGAAGCAAAAGAGGTGCAGAAAGAGCCAGGAAAAGTGTGGAAAGAGGCAAAAGTGTTGCAGAAAAAGGGAAAAGATGTGCATAAAGAAGGAACAGGGGTGCATAATGAGGTAATAGTGGTGCAAAAAGAAACAAAAAAGGTGCAGCAGAGTAGCAGACAGAAGCAAGAGCAGTGCAGAAAGAATAAACAGAGGTGCATAAAGAGGCAAGAGGGATGTAGAAAAAGGCAACAGAAGTACCGCAATTTGCAAGAGCGTTGCAGAAAGTAGGAACAGAGGTGTAGCCAGAGGCAGGAGGGGTGCATAAATAGCAGAATAAAAGCAAAAAAGGTTCAGTAAGAGACAAGTGTGGTGCAGAAAGAGGCAAGACAAGTACAGAAATAAAAAAACAGAGGTGAAGAAAGAGCCAGGAGAAGTACAGAAAGAAGCAAAAGAGGTTCAGAAAGAGGCAAGAGGGTTGCAGAAAGAGGCACAAGAGTTGCAGGAACAGGCAAAAATGGTACAGAAACAAGACAGAACAGTGCAGAAAGAGCCAACTGAGGTGCAGAAGGAGGAAAGAGGCTTGCAGAAACAGGGAAGAGAAGAGCAGAAAGAGGAAAGAGAGGTGCAAAAAGAGGCACAAGGGGTACATACATTTTCTAGAGAAGTGCAGAAAGAAACAACAGAGGTGCAGCAAGAGGCAAGAGGGGTACAGAAAAGGCAAGAGACGTGCAGAAAAAGGAAGAAAGGTGCAGTAAGTAGCAAGAGAAATGCAGAAAGAGGCAAAAGAATGGAAAGGGAAGACCACTCGGTCCCCCCGAACATATAGATGGATGGGTGCCCCGATCCCCCAGGGAAGCCGTTGTGGGCGGGGGGCATGTTTCGGCTGGTATGCCCAAAGCGGCGTAGCCGGAGCACGCCCTTCCTGCCCAGAAGGGGTTGTCCTAGACACCCGCCCAGAAGTCTGCGCACGGATGGGCATACCTGAGGCGGGCTCCCGCCCTCCCGCAGATGGATAAATAGAGCGGGAATCCAACAAAGATTCCACTTGTTCCAGTGCTCTGAAGGCTGCACCACTCGTCGCTCGTGAGCCCTCGAAGGAACAAGCGGCAATTTTGTGAACTTGTAATCTTTGTTGTTTCTCTTTCAGTGTCAGGCATGTAGAAGATCTAGTACATTGTGGATCAAGTTGGACGGAGTAACCAAGATATGTCTGGCAAGAAAGCGGGAAAGAACTCCGAGATGGAGAAGATGCTACGCACCCTGGTGAACCAAGTAGCGGTGATGGACCGAAAAATGGGTAAAGTGGATGCGATCGGTCGGGGCTTAGCGGATGTCAAGAAGCAGATAGCAGCACAAAACAACCTCTCGGGCGGCCTAAAAATGTCATAGGGCCGGCCTTGCCGGATGTCGCCCCAGAGGGTAAGGGGAAGGGGAATAAGAGGAGGGCGGGCTCCAGGGAGGGCCCAGCCCCAGAGGTGCCCCCAGCGAGCCCGGGCGCAATCAACCCAGTCGCACCGGTGGATAGCCCGGTGCCAGGTCCGGACGTGGGTTTACCAATCCCCGTAGTGATAACGCCAGTTGAGGATGACCAGATGCCTCCAGAACTGGCCCTTCCGTTAGCTGCAGTGTTACCTTGGCTAAAAAAGAAAGCAGGGGGAGCAGTGGCTGCGGGTGATCCGGCCGAGGAAGCCAGACTAATAATTGAGCAGTTGCGGCAGTCAAGGGAGGCCGGGACAGCAAATGTACCTTATATTCCCCCACAGGTAGCGACGGGGGTCACAACGGATGGTCGAGCGAAGACAACGGACACGGCGGCTGAACCCGGTAAGAGTCCATTGCCATTGGTGGGGGAGAGTACAGTGCCTTCAAGGCGGGAAAGGTTGTCTCAGCACATTCCGGCAGCCATGAAGGAAATGATATGGGGGGAAAAATACATTAATATGTTTTCACTGTTGACCGACCATCGTGAGATAGAATATGCGAAGACCCAGAAAGATTTGTGGCACCCCAGCGTATGGCGGGCCAAGATGGCGGAATTTAGGGTCGATGAGACCATGGTGAACTGGGTCAAGGCCTTTTCTATTTTTACGGCAGTAATGGGGGAGCGTAAACCTGAAGTGTTGCCCGACTTATCATGTTACCAGAACAGGATCATGAATTTCTATGCAATGTACGGGGGAAATGAATGGAAGGGTTATGATGTTAACTTTGGAAAAGCAAAAGAGTTTAACGAGGCTTTAACATGGGATTGTCTGGACATGGTGTCGTGGCATAATCAGCTTTTGCCGGGACCGGCGGGTACGTCGGCGCCAAGCACAAGCGGGTCTGGGACATTCCAGCAGAGACCGGCACAACCCTTTCGGGCGAGCGCCGGGGGGGAGTCACATCCCAAGTCCGGCGGGAATGGAGGCGAGCGTGGGGTGTGTTGGGGTTTCAACAAAGGAAACTGTAACAGGCCTCAAGGAACATGTAGGTTCCGGCATGCTTGTTCGGGCTGTGGGAATTCCTCACACCCAGAACTTAGCTGTAGATCCAAGTAAATGGGGGGGGAGGAAAGGGGGGATCCAAGTAGGATTGAAGTGGTGCCTTGGAAGCAAACATCTTCGCCCATCGATATCTTAGCTTTGACCCCCTGGCTGAACCAATACCCAGATCATGTATCCGCCGGGATTTTGAGGAATGGCTTTCTGTATGGCTTCAACATCCCGGCGGGGAATTTTCGGGGGAGCCCCTTCTGTAAGAACCAACTATCTGTTCAGCATAACCTGGCGGTGGCCGCCAAGAAAATAGCCAAAGCGATCAGCTTGGGACGGGTAGCGGGGTCGTTTGACTGCCCGCCAGTTGCGGAATTTGTGTGTTCACCTCTAGGAGTGGTTCCGAAGAAGGACCCGGGGGAGTATAGATTCATTCACAATCCATCTGCCCCGAAGTGGGCCTCGGTGAATGAGGCTATTGACCCTGAGGTATGCTCAGTTCGATACGCATCGTTCGACGATGCCGTCGATCTACTGAATCGCCTGGGCCCCGGTGCACTGATGGCGAAATCAGACATCGAATCGGCATTCAGGTTGCTCCCGGTACACCCTCGGGACCAGCGCTTGCTGGGATTCACGTTCCAAGGGAAGTATTACATGGATAAATGCATGCCCATGGGTTGTTCGATTTCATGTGCCTATTTTGAAATGTTCAGCTCCTTTTTGGAATGGGCGTTCACCGAGGCCACTGGGCATAGACAGGTGATGCACTATTTAGATGACTTCCTTTTCCTGGGCCCGGCAGACACTACGGAATGTGCACAAACACGGCAGGACTTCTGCACACTCATGCGGGAGTTTGGGGTCCTATTGGCGCCAGGTAAGACGGTGGGGCCATCTACCTCACTGGAGTTTCTTGGAATTGAGCTCGACTCAGTGGAGGGGTGTTTCCGTCTGCCAATTGAGAAGGTGGCCAAGTTCAGGGCTTCCTTAATACAATGTCTCAGTAGGGGCAAGGTGACCCTACACCAGTTACAACAGACAGTGGGCCAGCTTAATTTTGCCCTATAGGTGATACCGATGGCTCGCCCCTTCTCACGTTCCATTGCACAAGCAATGGTAGGCCTCAAGGAGGGACACAACCGCACGAGACTGTCGGCAGAGGTTCGCCAGGACATGCGCATTTGGTTGGCATTCCTGGTGGACTTCAACAGTCGAGTGGCGTGGAACAAACCCCCGGCATCATCTGACGAACTGGGTTTGTGGACCGACTCAGCTGGGAGTGTGGGATTTGGCGCAATCTTTGGTAACCGATGGTCAGCGCAAGTATGGCCAACGTGGTGGCACTCCAGTGGTGTTTTGGTCAGACAACATGACGGTGGTCGAGTGCATTAATCACCAGGCAGCACGCTGCAAGTGGATCAGAAAGTGGAAAGAGAGGTGCACAAAGAGGCACAAGGGGTACATACATTTTCTAGAGAAGTGCAGAAAGAAACAACAGAGGTGCAGCAAGAGGCAAGAGGGGTACAGAAAAGGCAAGAGAGGTGCAGAAAAAGGAAGAAAGGTGCAGTAAGTAGCAAGAGAAATGCAGAAAGAGGCAAAAGAAGTCCAGAAAGATGAAGAAAGGTCAGGAAAGAAGCAAGAGATGTGCAGAAGGAATGAACAGAGGTGCAGAAAGAGGCCTACTTTGACTGTGTCTTACAACAGACTCATACAAAGTAGTAACACTGGGCAGAGACCTCTGCTCTGCCCGCAGAGTGTGTGGAGATTTGCCTACTCCACGTTCTGTGTGAACACAGAGTAGGCAAATGTCTGCACACTTCACAGCGGTGCAGAGTTGGCCAGCCCCCACCTCCACCTCCATTAAACAAATAATTATACTACCTAAAACATGTAAATTAAAACCGTTTACCTCTCCTGTGGCGTCCCCAGGCTGCTCCCCTCCTCTTCCTTGCTGTCTCTGCAAATCCTTGGGAAAAGTGTGCATGCGCGCGCGCCCGTGCATGCACATTGTTTGTGGGAAATGCACGCCTACGCTTTTGTACTTTTCCCAAGGATTTGCAGAGACGGCGAGGAAGAGGAGGAGGGCAGCCGAGGATGCTGCAGGACAAGTAAGTGGTTGAAAATTCACTTGTTTCAAGTAGTATAATTAATTGTTAATAATAGGGGGTGGAGGCTGGTGGCGTAGTGGGCTATGCAGAGGGTAACAAAGTTTGTTGGCAACTCCGTGCAGAAAATGGCAAGAGAGTTGCAAAAAGAAGAAGAAAGGTGCAGAAAGAAGCAAGAGAAATGCATAAAGAGAATACAAAGTCCAGAAAGAGGAAGAAAGGTACAGAAAAAAGCAAGAGATGTGCAGAAAGAACAAACAGAGTTGCGGAAAGAGCCCTTCTTTGACTGTGCCTTACAACAGACTCATACAAAGTAGCCTAATCAATAATCCTTCTCCCAAGATGTCTTAAACATCACTTTTCTCTTGAAGGTTCTCTATTAATCGACTGCTCAGAATGTTAGCTCTGCCAAATATAGAAAAGCAATCCTAAGCATGTCACTGTTTTAAGTCTGACCAAGTTTGTGAGGATATGTATGTGGAGTAGGGTGTGGAAAAAGGCTAACGTAGTACAGAAACAAGCAAAAGAGGCACAGAAAGAGGCAAGAGGGAGCAGAAAAAACAAGAGCAGAAAGAAGGACATAGGTGCAGAAGGAGGCAAGAAAAGTGCAGAAGGAGGCAAAAGAGGTGCAGCAAGAAGCAAGAGCAGTACAAAAAGAACCAAAATAGGTGCAAAGGAGGCAAGAGGGTGCATAAAGAGTTAAAGGGCTACAGAAATGTGCAAGAGAGGAGCAGAAAGAAGCAAGAGCAGTGCAGAAAGAAACAACAGAGGTGCTGAAGTAGGCAAAACATGTACATAAAGAGACAAAAGAAGTGCAAAAGCAAGCAAAAGAGGTGCAGAAAAGGCAAGATGGTTGCAGTAAGAGGCAAAAAGGGTGCAGAAAGGGGCACGCGAGGTGCACAAGGAGGGAAGATGGATGAGAAAGAAGCAAGAGTGTTGTAGAAAGAAGCAAGAATTTTGCTGAAAGAAGCAACAGTGGTGAAGAAAGAGGCATGAGGGGTGCAGAAAGAGTCAAGAGAAGTGCAGAAGGAAGCAAAAGAGGTAGAAAAGAGGCAAGACAAATGCAGAAAGAGGCAAAAGAGTTGCAGAAACAGTGAACAGAGGTGCAGAAAGAAGGAACAGGAGTGCAGACAGAGGCAAGAGAGGTGAAGAAAGAAACAACAGAGGTGAGGAAAAATGCAAGAAGGGTGCACAAATTTGCAAAGGAGTAGCAGACAGAAGCAGGAACCATTTCAGAAAGAATCAACAGAAGTGCAGGAAGAGGTAGGAGGGATGCCAAAAGAGGCAACAGAAGTACAGAAAAAAGCAAAAGAGGTGCAGAAAGAGTAAAGAGTTTTACGGAAAGGGACAATGGAGGAGCAGAAAGAGGCAAGAGAGGTGCAGAAAGAGGCATGGGGGTGCAGACATTTGCAAGAGAGGTATAGAAAGTAAGTAAGAGAAGTGAAGAAAGAAGCAACAGAGGTGCAGAAAGAGGCATGAGGGGTACAGAGAGGCAAGAGATATATAGAAATAAGCAACAGAGCTCTAGAATGGAGCAAGAGTATTGGAGAAGGAAGCTAGAGAGGTACAGAAAGAAGAAAGAGAAGTACAGAAAGAGGCAAGAGATGTGCAGAAAGAGGAAGAAAGAAGAAAGAGCAGAAAGAGGCAACAGAAGTACAGAAAGAGACAAGGGAAGTGTGGAAAGAAGCAACAGAGGTGTAGAAGGAGTCAAGAGATCTACAGAAAGAAGAAAGAGAGTTGCAGAAACAGTCAAGAGAGATATAGAAAAAGGGAACAGGGGTACAGAAAGAAGCCAGAGAGGTGCAGAAAGAGGAGAGTAGTTTATAGAAAAAGGTTAACAAAGTACAGAAACAAGCAAAAGAGGCACAGAAAGAGGTAAGAGGGGGCAAAAAAGCAAGAGAAGTGCAGAACAAAGTAACATAGGTGCAGAAGGAGGCAAGAAAAGTACAGAAGGAGGCAATACAAGTGCAGAAGGAGGCAAAAGAGGTGCATAAAGAAGCAAGAGCAGTGCAGAAAGTCACAAGAGCATGCATACCTTTAAACTGGACCACTTCCACTTCCCATTTGAGTGCAGAAAAAGATGAGAGAAGTTCAGAAAGAAGCAAGAGAGTTGCAGAAACAGGGAAAAGAGGTGCAGAAAGCAGGAACCAATGTGCAGACAGAGAAGAGAGAGGTGCAGAAAGAGGGACGAGGGATACAGAAAGAGGCAAGAGGGATGCATACATTTGCAAAAGAGGTGAAGAAAGAAGCAAAATTAGTGTTGAAAAAACAGCAGATGTGCAGAAAGATTAAAAAAAGGTTCAGAAAGTGGGAAGTGGTGCAGCAAGAGGCAAGAGAAGTGCAGAAAGAAGCCACAGGGGCAAATAATAAGGCAAGAGAAGTGCAGAAAGAGGCACAAGAGTTGCAGAAACAGACAAAAGAGGTGCAGAAAGAAGCAAGACCAGTGCAGAAAGAACCAACGGAGATACAGCAACAAGCAAGAGGGGGCAGAAAGGGGTAAGAGAAGTGCAGAATGAAGCAACAGAGATGCAAAGGAGACAAGAGAAATGCAGAAAGAGGCAAAAGATTTGGCAAAACAGGTAAGAGAGGTGCAAAAAAGGAACAGTGGTGGAGAAAGTCACAAGAGACTTGCAGAAATAGGGAAGAATTGTACAGAAAGAGGAAAGAGGGGTACAGAAGAAGCAAGTGAGGTGCAGAAAGAAGCAAGTGGGGTGCAGAAAGAATCAACAGACGTGTAGAAAGAGGCAAGACGGATGCAGCAAAGACAAGGAAAGTGCAGACAGAAGCGACAGATTGCAGAAGGAGGCAAGAGAAGTACAGAAAGAAGCAACAGGGGTGCAAACAGAGGCAAGAGGAGTGCAGAAATACACCAAAGAAGTGCAGAAAGAAGCAACGGAGGAGGCAAGAGAATTGTAGAAACAGGCAAAAGAGGTTTCAGAAAGAAGCAAGAGCAGTGCCGAAAGAACCAACAGAGGTCAAAATGAGGCAAACAGGGTACGGAAAGAGGCTAGAGGGGTGCAGAGATTTGCAAGAGAGGTTAGGAAAGAAGCAAGAGCAGTAAAGAAGGAAACAACAGAGGTGCAGAAGTAGGCAAGAGGGGTACAGAAAGAGGCTATAGAGGTGCAGAAACAGCAAACAAATCACAGAAAGAGGCAGGGGGGTGCAGAAATAGGTAATAGAGGTGCATAAAAAGGTAAGAGAGGCATACAAATGCAAAAGAAGGGTGCAGAAAGAACCAAAAGGTGTAGAAAGAAGCAAGAAAAGCGCATAAAGAAGCAACAGAGGTGCAAAAAGTAGCAAGAAGGGTACAGAAAGAGGCAATATAAGTGCAGAAGGTAGAAACAGAGGTACATAAAGAGGCAAGAAAAGTGCAAAAAGAGGCAAGCGAGTTGCAGAAACAGGCAAAAGAGGTACAGAAAGAGGGAATAAGGGTGCAGTCGGAGTCAAGAGGGGTGCAGAAAGATGCAACAGAATTGCTGAAAAAAGCAAAAGAGGCAAGAGGAATGCAGAAAGAGGCAAGAGAAGTGCAGAAAAAAACAACTGATGGGCAGAAAAAGGCCAAAGAAGCACAGAAAGAAGCTAGAGAAGTTCAGAAAGAAGCAAGTGAGGTGAAGAAAGTAGCAAAACTGGTACAGAAAAAGTCAAGAGAATGCAGAAAGAGGCAAGAGAAGTGCACAAAAAGGCTAGAGAGGTGCAGAAAGAGGCAAGACAGTGGCTGAAAAAAGCAAGAGAGAGGCGCAGAACTAAGTAAATGTGGTTTTGACACCATTCGTCCCAATTTAATGTAGCAATAAGTATGAGGTGACCATTCTAGGTTTGCAAAGGGCTTTCCACCACTCTATAACACTTGTCACTGGATTTTTGTAAACGTTTGAGCCGGTTGAGCTAGAAACCAGGGTTGTTTTGATCAAGTCTGCAGATTATGCAGTAGATGATGGATTATGTGGTAAATGCAGAAAATGGAGTGCGAAAGTTGGTGCAGCCAAACAGTCACATAATTCCAGTGACCCTGCTCATCCCTCGGATAAGGTCCAGAAGTGCTCCTCCGTGGTTCCATCTTCTGTTAAATGTAAAGTTTGTGATGCAGCACGCTCCAAAAATTAACATGCTGGAATTGGAGAATGTGCATGATTATGGAATTTGTACGGAGTATGGTTTGTAAAGGCAAAGTGTATATCATGATGCCCCTGATGAAGACATTTTAATATCCCAAAATGCATTGTTTTAAAAAAAAATAAACATCATGATATGGAATCTACCTGTGCTTTGGAGTTTGTGTGAATGTTCCTGTAACTGTAAGTGTATGGATAAAACTAATTGAACTAATGGTTAAAAAGGATCAAGAATTTCCCTTGAATGTGATGATTGCCACTTGTTTTGTCATTTGTTAATAAAAAAGAATTTAAAAAAAAGGATCAAGAATCAAATGGATAAAATTAAAATGATCAAGAAGAAGATTAATGTGGTTGATTTTTTATTCATACCAAGGTTATGGCTGTGCAACTTGGTGGAACCTGTAAACAAGTTCCCCCCTGTTTTTGTTTTGATTGCAGTGCAGGAGGCAAGGCGCAAAACAAGTTTGCACGCTTACAAAGTGGAATCAGATTAAACAGGATAAATCGTGGATGGAATAAGGTGTGCATCTTACCACCATGAATTTCGTTCTTTTTTGCCTCATTGAATTTTTGTTTAGCTTCTATGGAAATGAGGAAGACTAAAGCTAAATTTACCACTCCACTCCACAGACTACCATAACACATAATCCCACTCTACATAATTCCTAACACTAAATACCACAGACTTTCTATCCACATAATTTCACTGCACAACATACCACATACATCCACTCCACTCCAAAAACTTTAGAACGCCAATAGCACTAACTCACACAAATGCAAGGGGGCTGAGCCTATGACAAGTGCTCAGGAATTCTGCTGCATTGGACTTAACGGAGGCACCAGGAGGGCTTCTTGGCCACCAACGTCCTTTAGGAGTAAAATAGACTTCATCTTCCAACCCGTAGTGTGCCAGGAGGCTCGTTTGCAGAGTGGTGGAGAAAGGGAGTCATGGCCCTCAAAGACCTCTTATCCATCTAACTGTGTGGGACTTACAGGAGGCATAGTTGGCCCTCAAGGACAACCTTTGTGGCCAACCACCCCTCCTATTACCTCCAGTATCTCCCACACAACATCATTGGTACGTTCCCAAGCCCCCTTTCTCCACCACTCTGCAAACACACTCCCTGGCATGCTCTTGCATGGGATTAAAGTCCCCTTGGCTCCTGAGTGTCCCTGGGAGCCAACTAGCCCTCCTGTTATCTCTAGTAAGCCCCACACAGCTGGATTGCTGAGAGTTGTCTGAGGTCATGCCCCCTTTTAACAACACTCCACAAATGCGCCTCCTGGCGCACTGCTGCTTGGAGGATGAAGTCCACATTAGTCTTGAGGTCATCAGGACACAAGTGAAACTCCTTGCCCCACCAGCAGTACACCAAGAGGCGCGTTTGCAGAGTGGTGTAAAATGGGGTGTAGCCTTGGACCACCTCTCAGAAATCCCACTTTTTGGGGCTTACTAGAGATATCTCTCAGAAATCCCACTTTTTGGGGCTTACTAGAGATATCTGATGGGCTAGTTGGCCCATAAGGACCCTTAGGATTCAAGGGTACTTAATATCCCAACCCAGAACATGGCAGGAGGTGTGTTTGCAGAGCTGTGCAGGGCTTTTCTTTTCTTTTTTTTTAGAAAGAGAGTTGTGTGCCCCCCTTTCTCTTCATTATTTTTAGGCCCTGTGGACCCCATCCCTCAGGGACCGTTCCCCTCCCAAGGCTGATTCGCCCCTGGGGACCCCATCCCCCAGGGCGTGGCCACTTTAAAAAAAAAATATATATATACTACATTTAAAGGGGGCTGTGCGGCCCCCCTCCTAAGGCCTTTTTTGGCCCCGGGGACCCCATCCCCCATGGCTTTGCCTCTTTTAAAAAATGTTTTTTTAAACAGGTGATGCCCTTTCCTTGGCCATTTATGGCCCCAGAGACCACATCCCCCAGGGCCTGGCCTCACATTTTAGACCACTGCGGGAGCCTTGCCAGCTTCCTGCCTCCTGTGGGAGCTGGCATTGCTTTTGGACATGGGGAGCTGCAAACATGCATCTCCCTTTACCCAAAAGCAAATCTTCTTTGCTTAATGGAACCAAGGCAGTTTTTCTGCTCTCGCTTCCATGAAGCAAAGCAGAAGTTTGTAATGGCGAGGGGTGGGCACCCCAAAAAATGACTGAATCTGGCCCTGGGGGTCAGTGGTCTGAGGGCCAAGGAGGGCTCCTCGAGGGGGGATACGTGCCCTCCACCCAACTGTTTGGAATCCCCGGGGAGGTGGTGGTCCCCGATGCAGTTTGGGGGGATGAAGCCCAACATTTTCAAGTAGGCCCAGGGAGGTGGCAGGCTCCGGTGCTTGGGGGGACCTGTGAGGCCCCCAACCCATTATAAATTCAAGCCTTGGGGAGGTGGCAGTACATGGGGCAGCATGGGGAGAAGAAGATCCCCACACATTACTTTCAAGAAGCCACAGCGAGGTGGTGGTCCCAGGGGCTGGGAGGGTGCTTGCCCCCAGCGTATTATTAGCAAAGCCCCAGGGAGGAGGCAGTCCCATGGGCTTAAAACAAGCAAAGTGCAGGAGATGCCCTTTGTTTTTTTTTTATATTTTCTGCCAGATTCGCTAACCCAACACGAATCCTGCTGAAATGATTTACAAAAATGCTTTTTTTGGTTTTGGGGGTCGCTGTGGGAATTCCTGAGCAGGCCTAGGGGGTCAGGTCGGTTCTACCCTGTCCACTTATCTTGTTTTTTACGTTTTTTCTTGTGACTCAGTTCTACAAAGTCACAAAATGGCTGCCAACAGTTTCTGGTTTGAAGTTTTGGCAGTCTATAAGAATCAAGCTCATGCTCAGGAGGGTTCGCGGACCCACCGCGGTCACCAGATATCGATATTTTTTTAATGTATATATTATCAGAAACTAATGAACGGATTTATGCAATTTAAAAGAAAGAACACTTCTGAACCAAGAGCTACCATTTTGCCAACTGTTATGTAATTCCATTCAGCAGTGTGTGCTGTAGTTTTGTGTAAAGTTTCCTTTAAAAATTAACATGGAGAAAACAAGTTTTGAGACTGCCTTTTTTGCTCACCCGCCGCTTGACGAATCACCCAAAACTTTCAAAACGGCATCATTGATATTGGCAAATCAAAAATTTTTCTTCCTATTGAAACTATATATATATATATTCACTGAAAAAAACGTAGATTTCAGACTTGTTATAGATAGGAATTAGCACTTAAAAACCATAGAAATTCACTGGAATTCACTGACTGGAGCAGGGCATTTGTTTTGAAAATTTCACAAAGATTCATAAAACAGCATCAACGATATTGGCAAATCAAAAATTTTTCTTCCGATTGAAACTATATATATATATATATTAACTGAAAAAAACATAGGTTTCAGCCACGTTATAGCTAGGAATTAGCACTTTAAAACCTTAGAAATTCAGTGAAAAAACCATAGGTTTCAAGCATGTTATAGTTAGCTGGACATTTCACTCATACAAAACCATTGAAATTCCCCTGTTTTAGTCAGTTCAGCTAACTATATCTCGCGCGCCCTCAATGCACTGCTGATGACATCACATATTACATCACTCATGACATGGTCAGTGACATCAGTCATGACATCACCGATGACATCTCAAATGACATGACATCACTGATGACATCATCCAGTTAATGTGTGTCTTTCTGAAAAATACATATTTTTTATATATTTATATCTCAAGGTTGATGGAAGAATAAATGGGTAAATAAGTGTCTAAATGGACAGTTTTTTTGTAAAATTGATTGCATAACTGACTGATTATGTGCATCTTAGTGAATACATAGGTTAGCGAGTAATGTTTAAATATTGCAAATATATGTATCAGTCTCTCACTTTGTGTGTAATTGGCTGCATGGGTTGGTGAGTAGCTACATGAGTGTCTATATGGGTTATTACTTGGTTTTTTGAGTATCAGTTTGAATGTCTGAGTGGTTTGTTGGGGGTATTACTTATATATGCATGAAAGAGTTACTCACTGTTTGTATGTGTTTTGAAGACAGCATGTGTGCAGGACTGTATGGGTGGATGAATGTGTGTATGGGTGTGTTAGTGAGTGAATGACTGGCTCAATAGTGTCTTTATGAGTAACTACATATGTTTTAAACTAGTATATGTGAGTATCAGTGTATATAAGTGAGTATATGTGAGAGTGAGATTTTGGAAGTGTTTCTATACGTGACTATTTAAGAGAGTAAGTATGTGTAAGTTTCTGTAGAAGTAACTGTGGTGGTGTGTGTATAACTGTATATGCAAGTAAATGAATGTTTGATTATTTATTAGCATGAGTGACTATGTGTGTGAGTAACTCTATGGATGAAAGGCGGTGTGTAACAGGATGTATGGGTGTATGAGTACATATGATGAGTGAGTACATGTGTGAGTGACTGTATAGATCTGTTGGTGAATGAGTGGATGTGTATGAGGAACTTGGAATTACTGAATAGATTGTTGTAACTGGTATTGGTATGTCCATTCTTTTGAAAAATGTTGTTTCTATTTTTGAATGTGTGTGTCAAAGTTTATATACAAGAATGATGTCATCAGTGATGTCATTTGAGATATCATCAGTGATGTCATGAGTGATGTCACTGGCCATGTCATGAGTGATGTAATATGTGACATAATCAGCAGTGCATTGCGGGCGCATGAGTTATAGTTAGCTGAACTAACTATAACGGGGGAATTTCAATGGTTTTGTTGGAGTGAAATGTCCAGCTAACTATAACGCCTCTGAAACTTATGTTTTTTTTAGTAAATTTCTAAAGTTTTTTAAATGATTATTTCTAACTATAACATGCCTGAAAACTATTTCTTTTCCAGTGAATGTCAAAGGATTTTTAAATGCTAATTTCTTATTATGTCTACAAAGATAGGACATGTGAAGAAAGAAGTGAAAACGCACAGAAAGAAAAAAAAGAAAGGCAGAAAAAACAACGGAAGTTCTTAAAGACGAAGAAAAGTGCAGGAAGAAGGAAAACGTGCAGAAAGAACAAACGGAACAGCAGAAAGAAGCCTTGTTTCTAAATCATCCTGTACCCTCAACTTTTTCAGATGGAGACTGGTGGTAACAGATTCTGACTAACCAGTCCTAGAGCCCGTGCTATGTTAAAAGACACTTACAATATAGTGAAAGCACCTACATACACTAGAGAACACTATGCGTTGGGGTCTCCCTGTGATTAGCATGACCTCCTCTGTAAGCCCCTAGTATATAATAGGGCAGGGGAAAAAAAACTACCTCTTAAAATGCACCACTGTGCAAACACGCTCTGTGGCCATTTTATGTTGGGAGATTAAGTCCCCTTGAATCCTAAGGGTCCTTAGAGTCCAACTATCCCACGAGGTACCTCCAGTAAGCGCCAAAGAGCTGTGTTGCATAGAGTTTTAAAAAGGGGCACAGCTCTGCAACGCAGCACAATGGCGCTTACTAGAAGCACCTGGTGTGCTAGTTGACCCCCATGCGCCCCCAGGTTTGAAGGGGAATTATTTCCCCAACCTAAAATGCGCCACAGGGAGTGTTTGCACATGTCACTTTAGGCCCATCCCCTCCCTTCCCCACTGTGTAAACACGCCCTTTGGCCATTTTAATTTGGGAAATTTGGTCCTTTTGAATCCTGAAGGTCCCTAGGGTCCAACTAGCCCACTAGGTACCTTCAGTAAGCCCCACATAGCTGCGTTGCAGAGAAGTGTAAAAAGTGGCACGGCCTGGACCACCTCTCTGCAACGCAGCGCAGTGGTGCTTACTGGAAGCACCTGGTTGGTTAGTTAGCCCCCAGGGTCCCTCAGGATTCAAGGGGAATTATTTCCCCAACTTAAAACGTGCCACAGGGCGTGTTTGCACACGTCACCTCAGGCCCCGTCCCCCCTTCCCCACTGTGTAAACATGCCCTGTGGCTGTTTTAAATTGGGAGAATAGGTCCCCTTGAATTCTGAAGGTCCCTAGGGTCCAACTAGCCCACTATGTACCTCCAGTAAGCACCACATAGCTGCGTTAAATATAGATGTAAAAAGTGGCATGGCCTGTACCACCTCTCTGCAACGCAGCACAGCGGTTCTTACTGGATGTAAGTATAGATGAATTTTGCGAATTTGCGGTACGCGAATTCACTCAAAAGCGTACTTTGCTGTTCGCAAAATTCACAAAGTTTGGCGAGATTGCAGATTTATTTTTTTTCGAGAATTTTTGTCAAGGCCCGACTCTCAGGATCCGGTTGATGAATATATGGTTCCACCTCCAGCTGTTACCAACACCCCGAATGTAAATCACAGGGTGTCCGAACCAGCAGGTGAGGGAGAAATGATGAAAAAAGGACCGGGGAAGGGAAGGGGTCATCAGGGACAAGGGTTCTGAAATGACAAAACACAGGACAAGGATAAATATTAGGCAGCATACAACACTACACTCAATAATTCTCGCTAGAACTCCTATACCTTATCAAGCTGTAATTAGTCTTCCAGCACTAACAAGTAAGTCTCAGTTCAAACTCCTGTAAATAAATGCACATGTTATAATATTTCATGGCAGCACCATACAACACATATGAATCCTTTATGTGTAATCACATACCATGTTATGAGGAGATGAACTTCTAAATGACCCCTTTATCAAATAATCCAGTGTGTGTTCCGTGTAAGTCTGCTTCCCCAGTTCAGCAGGACCTAATGAGTTAGAGATGAATCTCTCGTAGCACTCTAAAAGGTATAACCAATACGTTTAACGCAGTATAGAAAATAGTTCCCCTAAAATTGTAAAGGCAGCATGAGGTTGCGTCCACCTCTAAGCTCCTCTAGATAGCTATCCAAATGAGAAACGCAAGAAAACGGCAGCATGGAGTTGTGACCACCCCTATGCTCCGCTTGAACAATATGCCCTATAAAAACACAAACGACTATCCGGCAGCGGGAAGTTGCGACCACCTCACTGCTCCAGACCTGAAAACAAACAACACATGGCAGCGTGTGGAACACCACGACGCTCCGCTGCTAGTCCTCTCTAAATCTGTTAGACTCCAATGCCAGAGCTTCCAAGGCAGCGCGCAGCACCAGCCACAGCGCTCCTTAAGCAAAACAAACGACAGTGAAAATCCCAGCTCACATCAGCCGATAGGAGTAAACACAAAAGTACAAAGATCCAAGGCGCAGGGAAATAACGCCAGCTACGGCTCCCAGCGATATAACCCCAAACAGTACCTTTCTATTCCCTTGGCTCCGCAACCGCTTCACTCCGTGGCAGAAGCAGCCGCTCCTGCAACCGACGAAGGCTGGAACTAGCCTCCAAGACTGACGACGGACTCAGAATTACGAGCACCTTCATCCAGGCACTTCCCATCATATACTTCCTACAGCAAAGGCTCATGGAAGTTGCAGTTTATTATTAGTCTAGGCAGGCGCGGTGACGAAAACCTCACAATTTTTTCATCGCGGCGATCGAGAAGTTACCCATGCGGTTGCATATGGGCGCGCCCATCTTGATTTTTCACTGTTCGTGTTGCGTATATTTCCGTTTCCGGTCGCGAGTTACATGCTCGCATTGCACATTTCCTCTTCCGGGTCGCATGTTGTGTGCTCGCGATCGTTTTTCCTGTTCGCGACCGCTCACTTCGTGTTCGCATCCGTTTTTGCGTTCTCGCGTGGAAAATATCGCGCAAACTTACCCACGCGGTTGCAATGGGCGCAGCCATCTTGTTTTTCACTGTTCGCGTTGCGTATTTCCGTTTCCGGTCGCATGTTACATGCTCGCATTACACATTTCCTCTTCCGGGTCGCATGTTGCGTGCTCGCGATCGTTTTTCCTGTTCGCGACCTCTCACTACGTGTTCGCGTCCATTTTTGCGTGCTCGTGAGGAAAATATCGTGTAAACGTACCCCCCGCGGTTGCAATGGGCGCAGCCATCTTGTTTTTCATTCATTGCTATGGTTCTGGGGATGCCTTTCCTATCCTTCTTTAATCTTTGTAATCCTTTGTGTGTTTGAACTTTTTTTTTATCTCTTTTACTATTTATCTATCTCTCTATTTTTGGACATCTATATTTTGTGTTTTTTTCTACTTTTCGTTGCTTTAATAACTACTTGTTTTAACTCTCTCTCTCTCTTTTCTTTTATTTGCTTTTTCCCTATTCTTTCGAGTATTTTCCCTTAAGCCCAGGACCATGGCAAAGGGAGCCGGCAATAACTCCAAGGGGAATAGTTCCGCAACTCGCAGCCGGCTCCCTTGCGGTCGTTTAAGGGGGGCGTCTGTAAGTCCCAGGGAGATATTCAGCAAGGTAGAGGTGGCCGCACTTGTCTTCTTTGTGCAGCGCCACCTCCCCAAGACCATCGCAGCAGGCAGCAGGCCCGGTACCGGGTACGGCCTCTGGGAGCGCAGCCAGCTATTGGGTAAGGTGTGCCGGGCCATGTATCGTAAGTCAGGGGTTCGGCGCACCTACAACCAGGGGACGCACCGGTGGTCCGACAATCTGAACCGGGAACAAGACCTGCTTGGCCTCCTTGGCGTCGAGATCTCTGGGCTTGGTGAGTACTAGTAGCTATTTAATAACTACTTTGTTTTCTTCTGCTCTGTGTTATATTGCAAATATATGTTTTTTCCGAAGAGTAAGAATTCTGCTGATTACATTGCAGGTAAATTATGTTTCAAAAGCTTCTGTGATTGCAGGTGCTTGCCTGCTCAGTGGCCGTACTATAATGCTTACTTGTTTTCACTTTTGTGATTATGTATGAGTGTACTTTACAGAACTGCGTAATGCTAGAGACTAGAGACTCAAGTCCAGTCCTTCCTTTGTACTCCTGCCACTAAGAAGAGATAGTGGTGGTGGAGTGATAGGTTGAGTATATTATGACTTGTTATTCAGTAGGGCATTTTTTTAGTGGTCTGCAATCATGACGGACTGTGTCTGCCACTTCGCCTGCTGCTGAGTGCTGCCAGTCCTAGTAGAACCTTTTTGTAGTTGGTTTAGTGAGTTGCATAACTTTCCAAGTAGACGGTCCGCGAATCCAGCAATACTAATATCCTAGTAGACCACATCAGATAGGTCAATAAATTTAGTGCAATTGTTGTTTATTCCCCCAAAATAAGTTTTTTATTGTTTTTTTTTAAATGTTTGATTTTGTTGACAACAATCATCCAAGTTTGTGTCTTGCTTTCATGTACATCAGCACCTCCCAGGGGCAAGAGGACAGAGGAAGTGGCGCCGGCGGAGCAAGAAGACCAAGATCGGTCCACCGAGGGCTCTTCTGCTGGCCCCAGTATGTTCTCCTGTTAATATTATTAAATATAGTTCCCTAAATTTTGCAGCACCTGTTTATTCCAAACGTTAATCATAATTCTATTTTTTCCTAAATTGTCTTTAAACTTCTTGTGGACTGTTTCTAAATTCTTATCCTGCCTCTACTATGACTCTCTGTGCTACTACTATTTATTATTATTAGTCTGTCTGTGTAGCTAGCTAAGCTTGCACAGTTGGTAAAAGGTGTTAAACAAAACTCCAATTCAGTAATAGCTCTAGGCACTGAGTGCAGTCCTCAAATGTTTATGCTTTGACAATTCCCAACAATAAAATGTCAATGGCCACCAAGAATAAGATACTAGTTTACTTTTTGATTGGATAGGATGACATACTACTACTGTTGCAGGGACTATTCTGCACATACAGAACTATGGACCAGAAATAGGGCATTGGTGATAATAGGCGCAGTTAGACTTTCCACATACCTCAGTCATAACAGAAGTTGAACCCCCAATCTCCATACTGACTAGCTAGTGTGTCAGAGTCATTATTTAGCTCCTGAAAGCAGCGATGATCCCCAATGATTATACAACCCAGAACATAAGACTACGGAGTCAGAGTCCCGACCTCTCAGAGTCACGAAATCATGCTTGCAAATTGCAAACCCTTTCGCTCATTCACTCATGATGAAAAACCACAAAGTCTATGTAAGTTTTAAAGCTTTATTAAAAGTAAAAACAACTAGCTCTGTGTGTACTCTATATATTAATTTTCCATTGTGCATTATATAAAAACATTTATTAAAATCAACTTCATAGAAGAGAAACAGTGAACTCATGAAAACTGAACAGTGGCTGATTTACACATTAATTGAGGGAGACCCCTCACCTTGTTGGAACTGGTGTTGATGATGATGAGAAACATATTGCTCTTGTTCGTAGAAGGGAATCTTCTGTCTGTTATGAGAAAAATGATGTACGTTAAAAAGCAAGCATTCATCAGTTGTGCCAAAAAGTGTAGCATGTTATGGCTAAGCATCAATAAAAACACCCTCCCCTTCCGAAAGGGGAATTTTTAGTTTAGACTAGAGAGTTACAAATAATTAAATTTGTTTATGTAGTAACTTTTTTTTCATTCCTAGACAAAATAGGGAGTGGTGTATATGGCATCTAAAAATATGAAATGTTTTTTCTAGGCGGAACACCTTCGGCACAGACAACCGCCAGTGCCAGGTCCAGCACGGAGGTGGTCACTCCAGGGGCGGATGCCATTCCTCCAGTGCCAGCAGGAACTGCTGTGGGGGATGCCTCGGTAGTGGCGGGCAGTGGTAGGCTAATATATTCCTTACTTATTGAGATTGCAGTGTAGGCTCGCTGCAGGGGTGTATGTTGTACAGTACAAGTACACTTTACTGTTAAGAAGACTTACAACTAAGTTTTTGTCAACCAGGTAGAAGACAGTCACCCTTGACTTTGCATTAGCAATAGCATTAGCAGCGGGAGTTGATGAGTAACCAGTGGCCTCCTCTAAATTTGACTTCAACTCAGCTGTGAAAGTTTGATCGAGAAGCCAAGTCAGATCAGAGATGAACTTGATGAATGTGATGAACGAAAGGGGAAAGAAGGGTGTAAGGAAGGAGCAAGGACGAGCGAGTTAAACTAATGACTGGCAAAGAATAATACGTGTTTTTGAATGCAGGCAGAGGTCGGTGGTAGGAATCTGATGCATGGCCAGTTGAAGCATGGATGGGTGGAAGGAGAAAGAAAAGAGGACTGCATGGGTGGGTGAAACAGAAACTGTATGTGTGCTCAATATATCCTTCGGGTCAAATTCAATGCAAGTCAAGCACGGATGCATGGGTGGTGGTTTACAAAATAAAATAATGAAAAGGGTGTTTGTCGGTGAGAAAAAGTAAGGTTTGTCCAGTTGATACATTTAGAAGAATGATTGACATTTACTTTGAATGGATGGATGCCTGAATGGTATCTTCCTCATAGAAAGCATAGGTGTATGTAGAGTAGACAGAGTAGACGGTCACTGGATGAAGAGTGTTAGTTTGAAGAGCATGTCACACCGCACGTCCGTGCCAGAGTAGCAAAGCTGAGGTAAGTAGAAGGTGTTACTTTTCAGAATACTCCCTTGACTAACAGTAGTTTTCAAGCACAGCATATATTGTGTATCTATATTGTATAGTTCACATTATCAAGTCAAGTCACAAGTGCCTTCATCAGGCGTTTACGTGGGCAACTCACTGCCTATGTTATTAATTTTGTTTCAACTCTCTCATTCATGTGTGGCCTATCGGTGTTCAGTCACTCAATCAATAAAAACAAAGGCCCTAAAGTCATCCCTTATATAAGCAAATATCATGTGAAGGGATATATGATCCCTTCAGGTGTCAGGGGCTGGGCAGGGTGAAAGTTAATATAATTGAGCAGTAGCCCTTGTTGTAACAGAGTATGGCCAGTGCCACATGTAATAGAAAAGTAAGAGCTGCACCTGCATTTACTGGTAACAGTAACGCAAATCTGCGTCATCATGGCTTGCGTCTGTTTTTCTTGGGTGCAAGCTGACTGCGCTGGCATTATGCTGGCTTCCACAAGTTTACGTAGTAATTTCGCTAAACAAGAGAGAAGAAGAAGACTGGTGTACTGTCTGAGTCTAATGCAGTGAGTCCATAGTGCTAGTAGAATTTCTGAAACTCCCACTAATGTTAGAGCAGAGGCTGACGAAGTGGGAGGTTAGATAGATACATGCCACAAATGTTATGTACTGAGCTTGCAAGTTGCAATAGGTATTGTGACACAACTTTCTGTTGTGATATTTTGTGTTAATCTTAAAGAGTATTGGTTACAGTATTTTTTTCTTTCTTCACATAGATACTCCTTCTAAACCATCGAGGAAGCAGTTGGCTATCCGGGCCAGGCACCGGAAGCTGTAGGCAATTGTCGCCGAATATTGGTGGCTGGTGGCCCAGGAGGAGGAGGAGGAGTCTGCAACAACAGCTGCATCCTCCTCCACTGCCCCTGTATCATCCAGTCAGCACAATCCTCCAGCAGTACGGTGCTGTGGTCCAGCAGCTAACAGCCGCCGCCGAGCAGCGCAACAAACAGCTGCCTACCCCACAGTACCTGCAAGGCGCATGTGCACCCCCTAACCCTTTGAGTGGCCTACCTTGAGCAGGAGGTGGAGAGTCAGAAAGTCCTTCTCAAGGCTCTCCGGAAAGAGCTGCGGGACCACCTGGCCACAGAACAACACCGGCAAAAGTAGAGACTGTCCCTTGCCCCTTTTTTAAAGACTTTTGGGGGGCTGGGAATTGGGCGTTGGGGTTTTTTAACTTTTGGGGACATTTATTTAATGGACATTGGTTGGGGTTAGGGAGGGGGGTGTGTCGGGTTTTGTGGGATAGTTTATTCTAGTTAGGGTATAAATAATTATTTATTTTCCACTTAAACATAGCATACGCCTTTTTACTGTTTTGTGGAGGAGGCAGGGGGGGGTTAACTGTACGGTTGTTTTCCTGAAACTTAACTGGCTGGTTGATTCAAATTGTCTAAGTAATCACCCAGATTTGTACAAAAGTACCACTGACAGAGTTATTGAATTCAATTGTCCTACTAATTTACTAGTACTACCGTCAGTCTCTCCTCTCCTCCTACTCCATTATTCCTTCTCCCCAAAAATGCTTATCTTACCTGTGATTCGTGTTTGAGACTAGGGCTAGGCACAGGGCTGGCTGCATGGCAAATGGCGATTAAGGTTGGCTATGGAATCCTGGACGGATGAAATGGCATTTTTGTGGTGGTACTAGTAGTGGTACACACTGGCAGTAGCAGCATATGAAAAAAAGGAAATCAGACATTGAGTGGCCTGAGACGAGCATTAGAACAGTACGATAGTACACTACACAAGAACAGTGCCATAAATTGTAGCCTAAGCAATGGTAAAGCAATTCAATCATAAGTTAACTACTAGTTGCGTGGATTGTGGCTACTAAAAGAACTAGTACTGAAGGACACAACAGTGTAAGCTTTAGTCATGTGTAGGAGGATGTTGTTGATGATGAATCCACTCGATGGCGGACATGAAATCTGAATTGATTTGCACAAACTCATGGGTGTGAGTCAGACAGAATAAGAATATATCCTTGGATTTCTTGACCTGCCTTGAAATTGATTTTCTGTTGCTTTTGACCTTATCCTCCCCAGCAAACGTGTGGAATTATTGGTGTAATTTAGTCACCTCTCAATGAAAACCACACAGCCCGGGGGAAGATGGTTAGGGTTTGAAAAATGGATGGGAATGGGGTTTTTTGGGAAAGTTTTTTGGAGAGAGAAAAAAAAACAGTACGCATGGACAAACAATAAATGAAGAAAAATAAATCTTTGGATGCGAATATATCCATAAATCTTTTAAGGGACAGAAAGTGTATGCATGAAGTTGTTTGCTAAATGGGTGGTTAGGTTACTGAAAAGGAGTACTTACTACAACTTACTAATAAGTACCAAACACTTAGACAGTACAGGCCTGCAGTAATTGCGCAATTTCACTTGCCTATCTGCCATCAAAGAGAATAAACACTTAGTAGTACATTACATTAGTTTTAAAAATAGCAAAGAAACTTATCAAATAGCTGTAGGGATGAATTTGAAGCAGAGAGCAAACGCACAGAGTCGCACTCATAGAAGTTCACAACAATAACATTATTTTAAAGATAAGGACAAGTGAAGTGGATACTATAACTGTATATTGTAGATGTCCTGGTCAAATTGGGAAGTTGCATGCATCCATCCATTCCTCTTATTCGCGGTACTTCTCCGTTCCATCGGGTGCTCCGTCGATCAATCTTGGTGACCACACTGTTCACTGCCTGCCTTGGGGATGTGGATATGCGGATTGCTATGGTAAGCCTGAGTTAATGTTTTCCCATTGCACTGGGTAAGTACTGGGCTGTAATTGTGGATGAAAAACCAGAAAGGGATATTAAAACACCCCAGAGGAAAAATATAAGGTACGGTGTGTAGTGCAAAAATAACACTTTCACTTTCAGAGGCGACAGTATTACATACATGCATCATTTCTAAAGTGCCTACTCTGAGTCTCTTTTTCCAGGATAATAACTAGCACACAGCAGGCCAGGGCCATACAAACGGTCAACCTCCATGTAGCATACCTCTTTGACACAGACAGACAAAGCAGATCTAATATTATACAGCAAGCCACTTAGCTGCAATTTGACATGAACCGCTGTCTGGACTCTGGCATAACACTACACTGGCTCGACCACTCCACACTACGACTAGACAGACATGTAGTTCTTCTGTGGTTGTTGTTGACTTGTTTACCTGTTTGCCACTCACGAAATGGTCATAGTTCTTCCGTTAATCAACGATGATGATCCATCCATCCCAGTGAGTGACTGTGAAGATATTATGTAACTTTGGTCATTATGACTCATCATCATCATGGTGTTGGCAAACTCAATGTTGTTCATGCAGTCACAGTCTACACACACAGTGAGTCCAAAGACATTTTCCATATCATATTAAAAAATGCAACGTAGTGGCCCCTGCAGTAGAAGTGCAATTTGTATTAAACAAGGTAAACAGAGTAGACTTGAGTTACATTTAGTGTGTAAAAAATTAAATAACAACAGAACACATAGGATTCATTTCATGCACAACAAACAAACAGCAATTGCTTTCATCAGAGCCAGACAACCAGTGTTGTCCACTGCATGCCATCTCATCATTCATTACCTGTTCCACTTTTTGTCAGCATCTTATTCTTAAGTGAAGGGCCACAGGACAGCCTCTTGTGTCAATTTCAGAAGTAACAGTCAGAATAGTCAGTCATTCCAGTCCCACTTCTTTTTAGGGGACTCGTCTACAAAGTGACACTTTCTTGATTATGCGTAATCCAGCCATCTGCCTTGAGGGAAATGGATAGGGGGAGTCTGGAGGAGGAGGATAGAGGAGAATGACTGAGTTGTGAACTTGTGAACTTCAGGAATGCAGACAGCGGCACCTTCAATATGGAAATAAGACGAACACAGTGCTGCTGATGAATTTGTTTTGATTAAAGTTTTGTTGTACTAAAAGTTGCAAACAAAGAAAGGCACACAGACATAAAAGTGAATAAGGATGGAAAAAAAAGTATTTCAAGCCTAGGTGTCAAGGAAGAGGAGCTTGTCCTCGAACTCTGTGAATTGACTCGGGAGTAGTTCAGCTAACAGAGAAGAAATTCCGTCACCTAATTCGGTGTCCTCTTCTTCCTGCATGGATTCACGTATTTTGTAATCTGGTGGTATGAAGTGCTGATTCATCTTGATCATTGTTAACCTCTCCACATAATTGGCAGAGAGGCGAGTCATTTTTGAAGTTACAATGGCACCATCAGCACTGAAAACACGTTCAGAAGACACACTTGCGAGTGGGCAAGCCAAATAATTTATAGCCAGCTTGGTGATCAGTGGCCATTGAGGCCTTTCCCATACCAATACACCAATGGGTTCTGATGAAAGAAGACCTCTGTTGGGTCATCCAGATAGGCCTGCACCATCCACTCAAGGTCCTCCAGGGGTGCTCCACTTTGCGTACCATCTGTTGCCTTTGCATCAACACTAGAACGAGCAAACCCTTGATGAGTTATCCAATCCGCTTCCGACAATATTATGGCTGTGCCTGGTGCAGTTGATGATACGGTTGCTGGTGTCGGTAACAGCTCTGAGGGAAAGTGACTGCCTTCGGCCACAGAAATGGACCTTGACTCCGGATGGCCTGCTACTTCAGTAGTACTTGTGGTGGTGGTTCCTTCAATTTCCTGCCGCTCTTTTTCGAACTGAGTGGCTGACAGAGCTAGTCAATGTTTGTACTTGGAAACATCTGCTTCAGAAAAAGTAATGAATGTATTGCTGGCCAGTGCCTTTTTGGACCGTGGATCCAGAATAGTTGCATAAATGTAATGTTGTTCTGAATGTATTGCTTTAAGCCTTGCATTGTCAAATAGGTGGCTTAATAAGCTCTTCGCCAACTGATATGCGGCTTGTTTTCAGCATCAATTCGGAACATTGAAGACACCGCCTTCAGTTGGTGCTCCAGCATGAGCAACAACGGGATAGCTTTGCCCAAAGTACAGTCCTCCCTGCTGACTTCACGCGTGAAGACCTCAAAAGGACGAAGCATGTCTGTCAGGCTTTTAACTAGGTCACATTCCTCTACCTCTAGCCTCATGTCTTTTATAGAAGCACCCCGTGCATGAAAGACATACTCATTGATTACCAAGAACTGCTCAAACAGACGCTCAAGCATTTAGAAGGTTGGGTTCCAACGTGTTGCCACCTCCTGGATGAGTCCTCTGACTGGCACTCTACGGTCACGTTGAATGATCCTCAGCTGCATCTGGGCCTTAAAAGAATGGCTGAAATGTGTGCAGATTCTTCAGCAGGTGGTCAGTAACTTGCTTACTGTGTTTCTTTTTCCAAACACGGCACACTGAAATAGCCACCATCAGCCAGGGCCTTAACTATATTACTGCCATTATCCGTGGAAACATACCCAATCATGCTCCTTCTTGGGTGCGGCCATTCAAGGACCTTACTGTTAAACTCCTCCAAAATGTTTACTGCAGTATGTGATTTCTCCATGGCAAACATGGCTACTGTTGCATGTTTCCGAGTAGCTTGAAAAATTGTGACACTGTCAACACCTGCAGCTATCTTCTCTCCAACCCCCGCAAAAGAGACCCAGTGTGCAGTGATACACATGTAATCAACGGCTTGGCAACTGGTCCACATGTCTGTTGTCAGGCGGATACTGTGAACAGCACTCTTCTGCAAAGCTGCCCCAATCACATCCAGAACATCTTGATGTATTGCTGGAACCGCAACTCTGGCAAAATAGGACCAGCTAGGAACCTGCAACTTAGGGTAGACTGTTGCCACAAATTCTCGAAAACCCACCCCTTCCACGAAAGAAAAAGGAGAAGGTCCAGCGCTAACATTTTAGCCAGCATTGCATTATACGGATGTGCCGTTGGGTGGTTGCGTTCCAATGGCGCCTCCGACCAAAACATGCTTTTAATGGTGGTCTGGACCGTTTTTTTCATATGTGATGATTATTCAGACTTTGTCGACCCAGTTAGGCTCATTGATGTACTTTTTCACATTGGTGTCTCTACTACACTCTTAATGTGCCACCTAGATGTTGCTGGGGTAGAGGGTGTAGGCGCCACCACTGCAGTGCTGCTGCCACGGCTACGGTGTGTACCAGAAACATTTTTGCCCAATTCTTCACCTCCCCCCTGCACATCAGCTCATCGTCATCAGATGCATTATCAATGGCTACATTTGGATTTGTACTTTTGGCTTTCCGGATGTTACTTAGGTGCGCCTCCCAGTGGATGTTGTAGTGTTTCTGGAGATGACCTCACTGGCCTCCGGTACCATAGTTGGTACCAAGCTTATCCCGACTAACTACTTGTTTACAAATCGAACAAATACCTTGGTTTTCCGCCTTTTTGATAAGGTGGGTGCTTTTCAGCGGACTTTCCACTGCGCCAAAGATTGCCTGAGACGGTGATTCCTGCCTGACTGCCCTTCACCCTCGCATTTACCTTTCGCGACACCCGCTGCGCGGGTGCCGCTCAGCTGTTCCCTGGGCTGGTCTCCTGCTGGTGTGAGCGGCTCTGTGGTCGGCAGAGAGCACACGCGCTCCCAGTTGAGGAGAGGCCGGGTGAGCATTCCAGAAGCGCCAGCAACGCGTTGAGCCTGCCGGGGGACTGCGAGGTCCAGCAGCCTCTGCTCTACACAGCTGGTGCCTCTTCCCCCGGCGGCCACGCCCCCAGCCTCCAGCATTTAAATCGCTGCTCCCATCAGCTGTGGTGGGTGCTTTTCAGTGGACTTTCCACTGCGCCAAAGATTGCCTGAGACGGTGATTCCTGCCTGACTGCCCTTCACCCTCGCATTTACCTTTCGCGACACCCGCTGCGCGGGTGCCGCTCAGCAGTTCCCTGGGCCGGTCTCCTGCTGGTGTGAGCGGCTCTGCGGTCGGCAGAGAGCACACGCGCTCCCAGTTGAGGAGAGGCCGGGTGAGCATTCCAGAAGCGCCAGCAACGCGTTGAGCCTGCCGGGGGACTGCGAGGTCCAGCAGCCTCTGCTCTACACAGCTGGTGCCTCTTCCCCCGGCGGCCACGCCCCCAGCCTCCTCGTATATTCCGACTAGTCCACTTCCGCACCGCGGGACACACGCGGGACGCAGGCCGGGGCGAAGACCGGGCAAAGAGCGGGCCGTTTGAGGCCGTTCGAGTACGGCAGAGTCCGGTCCGGGCCCTTTTTCTTGCCTGCCATACTGAGGTGTCTGATAATACTAAAGAAGTCCCAAACTGGGGAGTTGAGATTTCTGGTGGTGGTGGAGGTGCAACTTTCAATGCCAGATGAAGTGGAGGATGGGCGTGGCGGAATTCGACTCTGTGGTGCACTTACAGCACCACTACCTGAAGTAATGGAGGTCGAGCTGGATGGAGGTCCCTGCCGGCCCTTCTAAAGAGAAAATATGGAAGCTGTAGGTCGTGTTGGTGTAGTAGTTACCTGTGTTGGTGGTGGTACCAGTGCCACACCGCCCACATCCCGCACAGCATTTCGGATAGGGTAAAAATGTCTGTCTGCTGCATGCCCGCTGGGGCTAGAGTGACGACTGTCATGACTGGCTCGTCATCGTCAGACTCTTCATCAGCAGCAAAATACACCACTTCTACTTCTTATTCTTCATCACCCATAACTGAAAGCCTTGCGGGAACCTTCCTTTTCCCTAGCTTTGTCGGCTCATGGCATGCCTCCCACTCAGACTGAATTGGTGGGTGCCAATCAAGATCTAGATCATCAGAAGGAAGGGGGCTTGAAGAAGAAGTTGTACTAGCCCTCCTTTTCCTTGCTGGGGATCTGGAAGACAATGGATTATCAGGAGTGGCTTGCTCGGCTGATACCTGCGCATGAATCTCAATTTCCTGATGTGCCGCTACTTCTGGAGGAACAAGTATTGTGGGCAGTTGTGGCTCTCCTTGTGCCACTCCATGCGCCTCTCCTTGTGCCTCTTCTCACGCCTCTTCTTGCGTCTCTCCTTGCACCTCTCATTGCGCCTCTCTTTGCGCCTATCCTTGTTGCACCTATGGTTGTCGTTGCGGCTGTGGTTGAAAACTTGTCAGATGAGTCACACCCTGCATTGATTGGATGCTACTTTGCGATAAGTAAACACCAACATCAGTGGTCGATGGTGAAAGAGCAATCACAGTGGCTGCCTCTGCGGCACTCATGGGCTTGGGCCTAATTTTGCGTGGTGGCACTGAGACCAATGAAGGGGAGGTGCTGCTCCCAGCTTGGTCCCTGGCGGACACCGCTGCTGCAGGCATAGTTTTTTTTTCCCAAAAAAGTGGCGGTCGGCACACAAGTCTCCTTGGTAAGTGGCGCCACTTGCTTCTTCTGCTCCTTCTTACTGGCAGTGGCAACTTTCTTAGTAGAGGAACTATGGCTACCTTTATTTGGGCCCATCTACTTCAGATGTAAGAACAGCAGGACGCAGTTGCATGAGTTGCAGAGTTGACTGTGGCCACACGTGACGTCACATGACGTTGCGCACAGACCGCAGCAGGACTTCTTCCTGGCACTAAAACAAGTGATGATGATGAGGATGATTTCTGGTTCTCAGTCTTTGTGCACCTAAAAGCAAAGAAGCCAGAGGAACATCAGTTAAATAAAGGTTGCATATGTCGTGCTTCAATTAATACTATTGCTACTAGGCATTTATTATTATTAACACACCCAAAAACGGAAAGACCCAAAATAAAAATTGCAATTCTAATCAAAAATGGATGTTTAAATTAATAGAAGAGAGACCACACAGAGAGAGTTGTTTCATGCACCCATTCGTAATCCTAGGCCTACTGGCCCACAGGCTTGCTAGCCTAAGGCAAAAACTGCCTGGCCTCAATATCCCCCTGTAGGAAGGGGGAGGCTCTAGTTGGCGCAGTGCAACACTAGCGACAAGCAGGGACTCTCTCTTCCTCGTCAGGGCTGAGGGTTACCTTCCAGACAACCTCTGCTTACCCTCTAGGTAGTGTGGCTTAAGCAGTCGTAGGCTAATCTTTGGGGCACATTGGGTTAAACACTTGCAACAGTACACCTTTACAACCAACCCACCACACAACGAGACTAGACTGTATTCTTGTAAAAAAAATATCTCTTTATATAGATTTTAAGCAGGCTTGTGAATACAGTCAATAGCTTTATGAAGATGGTTGCAAGTTACGTAATTCGGGTTACCACAGTTCTTATGGAAGTTCTCTTGAGGTCCGTAGACCGGTGTTATTCAAAGTTCTTGTGGAGCCGGCGGCTTCCAAGGGATCTGTCCCACGTCGCGTTGCCTTCCCGGGGTCGCTGATCGTTGCGGCTCTTCGGCCGAGCAGGTCACTGGTCGTCCGGGGCAGCGGTGTTCTGTGGCGGCAGGGTCCTTTCCTCGTCGTCCGCTCCGACCCTGGAGGTGGCGGCTGTGCGGTTGTGACAAGTGGCAGTACGGTCCCCAAGTGCAGGACGTACCCAGCCAAATGTCGGTGTAGCTGTGGGCTCACAGCTGGGCTGTCGGGCAGGCTTACCGACCTTGCGGATTCTCGTAGGGCAACTGTCCGTCCTTGCAGGTGAGTGACTGCTCGCTATGCAGTCCCCTCGATAGCTCGGACCGGACGGGTCCTCCTTCGCTTTGCTCTCGGGCTCCCGGTGCAGTTGCGGTCACGGTGTTCGGGCCAGCGGAGGCTGGTCCTCACTTTGCTTCTGCTGTTGCTTTGGGCCCCGGTCACGGTGGTCGGGAGGAGGTTGATACCTTAGAGGAGATTCCTCCGTCAGTGCTGCGGCGATGGTCAGCCCCCGCAGTCGCTTTCCAAGGGGGTAGCGTCCACTGGTCCTGGGACGCTGGTCAGGGGGCAAGTTCAGTTGCAAGCCCTTGGAGATCTTCTTTGCAGAGTTTGGCACAAGTAGCACAATAGTCTTTTCGTAGTCTTATTGTCTTCCTCTCCTTCAGCAGCAAGGCACCAGACACAGGCAAGAGTCAGCACCCTTCCTTGTCTCTCACGGTCCTTCTCGTAGGGCTGAGTCTTTCTGTGGCCCAAACCGGATCTAATTTTCAAGGAGCAGGGCTCCGTCTTTTATAGGCCAATTCTTTTGTTCTCGCAGGCCAGGGGGGCCTTTGCATAGCCACTTTCAGTTCTGGAGTACCCCCGCGGGTGTACTCCGGCTTCTGCTTTCAGTGTGAGGGGCAGGCGCATCAGACGCCCCACAGGAGGTGGAGCCAGCATTGTCCGGACAGGAGTGGCCAGAGTACCTTGTTGATGGGAGCTTCGCCCGTCCTGGGCCAGGTGCCGGCAGAGTCATCCGCCGCTCCCCAGGAGGGTGGAGCCAGCATTGTGGAGGTCGAGCACAGTGACAGCTCGAGTCAAGAGGCACTCCTACCTCCCACTAAGGTGTAATCTGCGCATTCACCACCTGTCATCCCTCCAGCCCTGTCACTCACACATCCCAGACAGTCAGATACACACCAGCAGAGGCGGCTGAAATGGTTAAGCAAGCAAATGCTAACTTTCTAAAAGTAGCATTTGCAAACCCAGGGTACTGAAATAAACTTGACTACAAGAAATATCTCCTTATCCTGAGTTCAGGCATACTAAACATGACTCACTACCATGCTCCTTGAGCCTGCGGGGATTATAGGGTGTAATAACCCTCGCAGCTCAGTCTGGCCTATGGAGCAGGTAGCCTTCAGTAGTGAAATACGGTCTTCGTTGTAAGTCACTACTAGGACATGCCATGCACATCAGGGCTTGTCCTACCTTGCACCTACAACGCACCCTGCCCGTAGGCCTACCATAGGGGTGACTAATATGTAGTCAAGGGAAGGGTCGGTGCTGGCAAGTGGGGACACTTGCCCAGCTAGCGTGACAGTACGAGACCGCACGCGGGTTCTGCGGTCGCAGTTCCCAGACACATCTTTACGGCTGCTTCGGTGGGTGGCGCAACCAGCGCTGCAGGCCCACCAGCAGTATTGGCATCTACAAGCCCCGGCACTCTCTCGTGCGCTTTACTAGGGACTGACAGTAAATCCAATGCACCAATCATGGATACCAATCGTATGTACAATTTACAGTAGGGAGCACTTGCACTGCGGCACGGATCAGCCGTGGCGCAGTGCCCTGAGTATCGGAAAACCAGCAAAACATCGGAGGCACATCAGCAAAAAGTGGAAGGGAGACTCACGCCAAGGTGCCAGGTCTAACACCCCCCCACCCACCCACATGGGGAGGCCAACAACAACTACAGGAAGGCTAGGCCAAAAGGAACTCCAAACAATCTAAATACCCACAAAAATCACCTCAATCCAATGGCATGGTAAAATTCAAGAGACCCCACAGAAAGACTTGGTCCATGCACCACTGAGTACCCCTGGGCATAATGGATGAAAGCAAGGCAGACTGGGTGCAGGCCTATGTCACAAAGCATACTGCCTGGCTTCAAAATGGCCCCTAGACCCCCACCCACATTGCCAGGCCCTGGGCCAGGCCTCAAAATGACCCTCACCCACATGGCCAGGCCCTGGACCATCCCCCAACAACACCCAAAAAATCGAAATACACAGGAAAATCACCTCAATCCAATGCCATATATGCCCTAAATGATGGTTAAATTCAAGAGACCCCACAGAAAGACTTGGTCCATGCACCTATGAGTACCCCTGGGCATAATGGATGAAAGCAAGGCAGACTAGGTGCAGGCCTATGGCACAAAGCACACTGCCTAGTTTCAAAATGGCCCCTAGACCCCCATCCAAATGGCCAGGCCCTGGACCAACCCCCAACAACACCCAAAAAATCAAAATACACACAAAAATCACCTCAATCCAATGCCATCCATGCCCTAAATGATGGTTAAATTCAAGAGACCCCAGAGAAAGACTTGGGCACTGCACCGCTGAGTACCCCTGGGCATAATGGATGAAAGCAAGGCAGACTGGGTGCAGGCCTATGTCACAAAGCACACTGCTTGGCTTCAAAATGGCCTGTAGACCCCCACCCACATGGCCAGGCCCTGGACCAGGCCTCAAAATGACCCACACCCACATGGCCAGGCCCTGGACCAGGCTCCAACAACACCCAAAAAATCGAAATACACACAAAAATCACCTCAATCCAATGCCATCCATGCCCTAAAAAGCGAGCTGTTCAAATATCCCTCCGGAAGTCAGCTGCCCTTCGCATCTACGTATTCACAATTGTTTACTCTTGCGATATGTGATCGCGGGCCCTTATGACGTATAGGCGATCTCAAAGTCTCGCAGTGCAAGATGGCGTGACTCCATGACATACTCATGTCCGGAAAAGTCTTGCGCGATCACGCAGCTAGAACCAAAATGGTGCAGCTCGTGCAAACCGGGAGGAAAACAACTCGGTGAACTCAGAATCATGGTAAGTCAACACCGCCGCGCCAGCGAGATTGTATTTTTGAAGCGCAAACAAGCAAAACAAAATTCGCAAACTCGCGAATTGCGAGTTCCTTGGCAATTTCACGCGATTCGCAAGCGGAACACATTTTCAGCCCATGCTTAACTGGAAGCACCTGGTGTGCTAGTTAGTCCCCACGGGCCCTCACGATTCAAGGGGAATTATTTCCCCAACGTAATAGGTACCACAGGGCGTGTTTGCACATGTCATCTCAGGCCCCGTCCCCTCCTTTACCCACTGTGTAAAAACGCCCTGTAGCCATTTTAAGTTGGGTTAATAAGTCCCCTTGAATCCTGAGGGTCCCTAGGGGCACATTACCCACTAGGTACCTTCAGTAAGTGCCATTGCAGAGAGGTGTAAAAAGGGGCACGGCTTGCACCACCTCTCTGCAACGCACTGCAGTGGAACTTACTGGAAGCACCTGGTGGGCTAGTTGGCTCCCAGTGTTCCTCAGGATTGAAGGGGAACTATTTCCCCAACTTAAAATGCACCACAGGGCGTGTTTGCACTCGTCACCTCACGCCCCGTCCCCCACCTTCACCACTGTGTAAACGCGCCATGTGGCCATTCTAAGTTGAGAGATTAAGTCCCCTTGAATCCAAAGGGTCCCTAGGCTCAAACTAGCCCACTAGGTACCTCCAGTAAGCACCACAGAGCTGCGTTGCAGAGAGCTGTAAGAAGGGGCATGGCCGCTGAACACCTGTCTGCAACACAGCTCCCTGGCGCATACTGGAGATACCTGTTGGGCTAGTTGGCCTCTGGGACCCTCAGTATTGAAAGAGAATTAATTCCTCAACTTAAAACATGCCACAGGTTGTGTTTGCACACATGTCACCTCAGGCCCCGCCCCATGGCGCATTTTGAGGGTCTCTGGGATGCAACTACCCCACCAGCTACCTCCATTAAGCGCCACAGAGCTGTGTTGCAGAGAGGTGTAAAAAGGGGCATGGCCTCAGAACACCTCTGCAACACAGCCCCCTGGCGCATACTGGAGGTTCCTGGTGGGCTAGTGTTGTAAACGAATCTAGGACCCTAGTATAAATTTCCCTATTCATGCCCTTATATAGGTATACTTTATCATATCCTTATATAGACATAGAAATCACTACCCTATTTGGCCTAAACCATACAGCCCAAATACGGCATTGATACTTCCACTAAGCTCCAAGAATTAACAATGATTTCTTGGAAAAATACGCCTTCAGCAGCTCGGGACTTCCCCCTGCTTGAATATTAAGTTCTCCTAGAACTCCCGCCATTTTCCAAGAAACTAGCCTTTGAGTGACGTTATTAAGTCCAAACATGCGTCAAACTCGGTACCTTCAAAGTATAAATATGCCTTGATTTGACAAGACAAACACACGTTTTTTTGGAGCAGATCGACTATCTACTTGCCCGACGCCCTGCAGCAGCAAGTGCCGAAGGAAGCCGACCCTCCAGCTGACGCACTGAGAGACTCTGTCATTTCTCTGGCAGAGAAATCCAGCTCCAGTGTTTCCAGGCTACCCTTGCGGGTATCTGGGAAATTGAGTCCCGAGAACGAGATACAAGACCTCCTTCATTCTAACACCAAGGTAAGGAGCTGATTAGACCTCTTAGAGAATTCTTGAAATAAGATTCCTGGCAGAGAACGCCTAGACTTACGCTCCTCCTCACTTACTCCCTCCCTAGTACTAGCCACAGGTTAGGTACACCGGGGTAGGCGTATTATAGAAGCAACACTTGAGTACTTTTAGACATCTTTTATTACCGTATGTATTTCATACATTTTATGGCTTAAAACTAAGCATGGGTGAATTTTGCGAATTCGCGATCCGCAAATTTGCGGATTCGCGAATTCGCGATCTGCAAAATTCGCGAATTTGCGGATTTTTGTTTTTTTGTGTGTTTGCGGGGTTTTTTGCGTGTTCGGGGTTTTTTTTGCGTGTTCGCAGGGATTTTTGCGTCTTCGCGAGCCGCTTGCATAGCGAAGTTACCCATGCAGTCGTTTATGGGAGAGGGGGAGAGAGATAGATAGATAGCTAGATAGATAGATAGATAGATAGATAGATAGATAGATAGATAGATAGATAGATAGATAGATAGATAGATAGATAGATAGAAAGAGAGAGAAAGAGAGGGAAAGAGAGAGGGAGAGAGAGAACGAGAGAAAGAAAGAGAGGCCGGATCGCTGAAGGGCCAGATTCCTGAGTTGCCCCTACAGAACATACAGCTTTTTATTTTTAGCAAAATGCATATGAAAATTGTGCTGTAAAGGTCTCTTTTAGTTTAACCCCTCCTGACAACTCAAAATGGGTGTATTTGCCATCCTCTCCCTTCTTCCTGTTTTTTTATATCTGTAAGTGCTTCCTGATGAGGTTTAATTCCTTGGACAGGTGCCTCGTTGCCTACTTGTAACTATTCTCTGACCCTGCTTCAAGGGTCAGAGCAGGGTCAGAGAATAGTTACAAGTAGGCAACGAGGTGCCAGGAAGCAATTAGCAGCAGGTGTCCAAGTTGAAGTTAATTTGTTTGTAACCCTTTTGTAAAAGGTTACAAAGAAATTAGGTTAAACTTTTGCACCTGCTGCTGTAACCCTTGCTTGGCTGAAAATGTTTCCCCGCTGTTTTGTGGATTTTACCGCGATTTCACGAGATTCGCTGATCGCGAAATCGCGGAAAATCCGCAAATTTGCCCACAAAACGGATTTTACGCCCACCCTTACTTAAAACTCATATCATGCTTTTAAAGTACTACTTTATAATACTGTTCATATTATAAGCCTTTTACTTCATAATAAGCTTTACTATTGTAGCAGTTCATTTTCAATGCTTGAGAAAGAAGACTGTTCAATAAATAACCACTTTTATTGAAAACGCCCGTCTCTCTATTTTCTCAGCCTCTCTGGTGAATGGAAGCATGCACGATTGACTGAGTGAAATAACTGTCCATTGTTTCCGCGACTCTAGAGATTGCTTTCTTAATTATTGGAAACAAAATTGTCATGTTTATGCGGATGTCAGAAACAAATCTCTTCTTGTTTATTCGAGAAAGTTTCTAGTGACCTCTGAGCTAGCTGGCACTCACTATTAAGTCTAATATGTTCGGTAGAGACCTAGTAGACCTCAGTCCTACGTCTAAGTTGCAGGATATATTATTCCAATGTGCAGAGCCTATTGGGAATATAGGAAATACCCTACACTAGTTTGTCCCCAGGGATCCCCAGTATTCTAGGGGAATTTGTTCCCCATCTGCAAACGTGCCAGGGGTGGCATTTACAGAGTGCTGCAAGAATGGGGTGTGGCCTCTGGTGCGATGCTGGTCTTTTCTTTTTTTTTTAAGAAGGGAGCTGTGTAGCCCCCCCCCTTCTTTTTCTCATTTTTTGGGCCTGGGGATCCAATCCCCCAAGGCCTGCCCCCTAATTAATTATTTTTAATGAAAAATTCGGGAAGGGGGCTTCGTGACCCCCCTCCCGAGGCCATAATCGGCCCCGGCATGGCCCTTTAAAAAAATATATTTTTCATATTGGAGGGGGGCAGCCTTGCCCCCCTCCCAACGCCATTTATGGCCCCGGTGACCCCACCCCGCGGGGCCGGCTGGCTTTTTTTTTTACATTTTGGAGAAGGGGTGTATGGCCCCCCACCCGGGCCACTTGTAGCCCCGGGGACCCAATCCCCCGGGCTGGCCCTCACCGTTGGGGACCGTGGGGAGTCCCCATTCCCCCCACGGCCCCGCCCGCTCACTGCCTCCTGCGGGAGCCGGAATTACTTTTCCACATGGGGAGCTGCTAAGATGCAACTCCATCTGTCTGTGGAAAATCAATTTGCTTTGCTATTTGGAAGAGAGAGCAGATTTCCTGCTCTCTCTTCCAAATAGCAAAGCAGTTTGCTGTGACAGGGCAGGAGACGCGAGGCTCCCGCCCTGCCATAGCAAACTACAATGTCCCGGGGGTGGGCAGCCCGAGACACTGCAGGAGCCGGCCCTGGGCCATTAAGGGCTCCAGGAGGGGGGCCACGCAGCACCCCTCCCAACATTTTCAAAGCTCCAGGGGGTGGAGGTCCCGGACCCCCCATTTAAATATTTAGAGCCCCCGGGAGATAATATCCCCAGGGCATGTGGGGGGGCTTGATCCCCCCCCCACAGGGGGTATGTTTAAAAAAAAAATAAAGCCCCTGGGTGTGGCGGACCCCCAGGGGTGCGGTGGCAATGTGCCCCCCTCAATCAAAAAATAAGCCGAGACCCAGGGGGTGGCGGTCCCCGGGGCTAGGGGGGCCTTAGAACCCCCATTATTAAATTTACAAGTCCCGGGAGGAGGCGGTCTCCAGGGATGCACGGGGCCATGTCCCCCCCACAACTATTAATGCTTTGCCCCAGAGTGAAAATCCCCAGGGCAGTGTGGGGGGATTGGGCACCCCCACACTTTTATTGATCATGCCCCCGGGACTTGGCCCCCCGGGGGGCTAATTACCAATGAAGCGCGGGAGCCTCTGCTTCATTTCTTTTAAAATTTCAGCCGAAATTTCCACTGGGTGCGCGAATCTGGCAATTTTCTTGTTTTTTTTTAATCCTTTTTGGGGCCTGGAGGTCCTTGTGGGACCCCCTGAGCAGGCCTAGTGTGTAAGGGTGTTTCTACCCTCCCCTCTGTTTGCGTTTTTTGAGGGTTTTTTCTGCTTTCTTGTGCCTCGTTTCTACCGAGGCACAAGATGGCTGCCAACACTTCCTGGTTTGGAGTGTTGTCAGCCAATTAGCATACAGCTCGTGCTTGGCAGGGTGCGCTTAGTGTGTGCAGATACACCACGGCCATATATTTATATGTGATTTGAATTTTGATTTTCTCAGGAACTACTGAACGGATTTACACCAGGCAGGACTCTGAACCAAGGGCTACCTTTTTGCCAAATCTGATGTATTTACGTTCAGCAGTTCAGGCTGTAGCTGCAACTAAATGTTCCTATGGGAAATTGCATGGGTAAAATACGTTTTGGGACCTCCCTTTTTTCTCGACCCCCGCCTTACAAATCACCCCTCAGGATAGGAGCGGACTCAAGCAACCCAAAAGTTTTGAAAATTTCACGAAGATTCGTCTCCCGGCGCCAAAGTTATTCCAAATAGAATGTTGCAGATTTCCTATGGATAATAGGTCCGAACTATAACTACCTACTGGTGATGTGTGGAGTATTATTTGATGACAAAGGTTCCTTTTGGAGTGTTATTTGATGAGAAAAGTTCCTTTCACCAGTATAGGTTGGGCTTGCAGGTAATGCTTTGCTTCTCACATACCACACTTTACAGAGATAGCTGGATGGTCAACGTTAATTGCTGCTGCTAAAGATAATAGCAGCAAAATTATCACCACACATCTCTCATGGAAGTGAAGCGCTTCAAGGTGGAGATGCAGCAATTTCAGATTTAATCATGAAAATATTCATATCGCTTTTCTATCTCCCTCCCAATGCTTTGTCGGCCCAGATGAGGCTTGAGTTTTGTCTAATTGATCACTTAATTGCAAGATAAGGGGGCGTATGGATACAAAATTCTCTGTGTTTTAAGACAAAGAAGCTTGATTGACAAAGATCTCATACCTGAATAATCTAAAATGAATATAAAACTCTGAAACCCCAGCCTTACCTTGGACCGAGGTGGTCCAGAGAGCCCTCTATCAGATCCCGCTTTGGCCTCCTTCCAGGCCACACTCAAATTGTGCCCTGCCACTGTGACACTAAAAAGGCTCACTAAGGACAGTGTAATACTGGGGAGGAAAACATTGTTCACATATCTTGTGTGAGCCCTGGTTTACTGAACGAAAACAGGGCATTAATAGTATTTTTTACCCAACATGGCATTCACTCATGCAGGTAGGCGATAATTTCATGCTTTCTTTGAAATGTCATTTTTAAAAAGTTTTGAAGCTGTCGACAAAAATTTGGAATACTGTCAGGTTACATCATTTTATGTTTACTGACGCCTCATTGAACTTCCCTTTTCAACCTAGGTGACATACAATTGTAACTCTTCGAATTGTATTTTCATTTGTGTTTAGATACGTGTTACAGAACATTGTTGTAGTGGTTTCAAACTGAGGTAATGTATGTTACGTTTTTTAATACCTATGCATAGTAAAAATCTATCTATCTGCCACTCATGACATGCACATTGACATCATTAATGACATCAAGGATGACATCGAGGGCGTGGGAGGGCAAATAGCAGAAACATCCGCTCCCATTAATTTTAACCTTTTGTATGCCGACACTGTTTTTAACATTTGAAACATTACCTTTTAGTGAGCTTGCACTTAGCATTTTGTAAGACTGCCTTCTGGACTTTCCCACTCTCCGATCCACTGCGGAGGGTTCCATTTGTGTGGAGAGAGCAAGCAAGACTTGAATTTCCGGTTTCTTGTGGGGCTGCTCTCCCAGTTCTCTACTTAAGGCTCATGTCACCACTGGTGCACCGAAGGTATGCCAAAAGCAAGCCTGTCTGTGCTAGTCTTCGCCCAGTTGTTGCCAGAAGACAGGAGCCAGGACCTCTGCCTCTTTTACCTCAGAACTGTCTCTAGTACATCCAAACTCTCATACTATCATACTAGGTGGAGGAATTTACATGTATCACATTCCAAGGCAAGGTTCTACACTCTGAAATATAATGCGGCAATCCAATATCTCCTTTCATCCCTGAAGGTCCATTTACTTGTATACATTGTTCATTTCAAAGCCTCTCACTGAATCAGGAGGGAAAACTCACTCCAAATCCCTTTGTGGAGGTCCTGAACCGGGATTATGATGCATCTCTACTCCCCCTAACAACCTTCCCCTTAAACCTGTACAAATGTGGAATGGCATTTCAGGCATTGTTAGATCATTGCCCAAGCATGCTTTTCCAATATGGGACTTGTTGACTTCTGAGTCACCTGATCTTGGTTTCTTTACAGAAACATGGCTGAAACCTATCTTCACAACCTCCATCGCTCTAGCACTTAAAAGTATTTCTAAATGAAACCCTGTCTGAGGATGTGACAGAGATATGTGTTTATAGAATTGAACATTTGCCCTGGGACTGCTGGAAGGGAGCCCTTGTATATCAGTCCCTGGGTCCCTTTTGAGACTCCAATCTCAAATTGATAGAACTAATTGACACCCGCATCCTTTCCTGAAAACACTTTATTTTATTGTGGAGACTTTAAAATACACAGTGAAGATCCCTCAAAGATGGAGGCAGCTCAAATCCTCACAGATCTGGCCATATTAGGCCTGAATCAGATCAACTCTGGCCCCACACACACACATGGCAAACCATACGTACAATCTGATTTTCACCAACTCTTTTATTTCTTCAGAGTCCCCTTGCCCTTTACCTTGGATAGACCACTTCCTGATTGTATTTTGGTTCTCTGCTACTCACGCTGTCACACCTGCAAATAATCCTACTTACCGCCTGCTGAGACAATGGTGTAAAATCACCCGGACACCATTATTAAGGAGTTTATTGCTCCGACGATAGGGGAGATGGGGATGTCAATTTGAAGCTAGCAGACTATCATGAATCTCTAAAAACATCTATTGAAAATCTAGTCCCTCTAAAATATCAATACATAGGCAAAACATGGATTGCATACTTCTTGGTACTCTCCTGCACTGCACAAGGAGAAAGCTCATTATTAAAAAGTAGAGAGATGTTGGCGTAAGTCCCACAAACCCAATGATAGAGAAACCTACCAGAACATATTACTTTACAATTTATCCAAGAGCGGAACTCTTCCAAAGAATTATAGAAATTTCTTAAATCCTTTACCAATCTGATTGAATGCCCAAATCATACCCCTCCCTCTCAAGCTCTATGTGATGCCATTGCAAACCATTCCAAAGACAAAGTAAATCAGATCTACAATAAATTCACTGGACCAAGTGATCATTATGAGAAGTAACTCGCTGCATTCCATCAAAAGCTGATAATGCGTTTATCCTTGAGAGCCTAGTACCCCTTAGAGCTTACTCCCTCTGTGAAATGTTGAAGACCCCTAAATCACAGTCCCCTTTAGATATATTGTCGACCAAGATCTCATCCATTCTAGCTAATCGACTTGTCCCTTCCATCTGCCCTTCACTAAATCTTAGGATTAGCAAATGATAGCTTCCACTAGACTGGAAGGCTGCACAGGTGATTCCCATTCATAAGGATGTAAACCTCCCAGCATCAGACTGTTTACATTATCATCCTATTTCTCTTCTTCCCCTGATGAGAAAACTTTTAGAAGGACACATAAATAACAACTCACAGAGCACATAGAATCCAGCAGATGCCTGGATCCCTGGCAACCCGGCTTTCAACCTATGTATAGGACTGAATCAGCACTAATAGCTGTAAAGGACTATATCAGAAATTCCATAGATGGTATTCATTCTGCTCTACTGGTGCTGTTAGACCTGTCAGCAGCCTTCGGCACAGTCTCCCATTCTATACTGCTCCAGAACATAGAAGACATAGGTATTCTGGGCCTAGCTCTACAATGCATCTCAAGTCCTCCAACTCACCGCACACAGACAATCAATCTTGGTTCTTTCAGATATCTCCCTAAGAGCTCAACAAGGGAGTGCTGCAGGGCTCTAGTCTTAACTCCACTTTGTTCAACCTCTGTGTGCCCCCTCTTGCCAAAACCATCAGAGATTATGGTTTCACCCCTCTCTCATACGCAGACAATACCCAACTTCTCCTATCTTTCAATACCAATATTATTACTACCAAAGCACGTTTCTCTGAAGACATGAACACCATCTCATCTTTGATGGCAAAGAATTTCCTCCAGCTGTGTCCTAGCAAGACGGCAATTATGCTTTTCCATAAAGCCCAACTGCTCTGGTCCCCGGAGTGGTGGCCTACAGACTTGGGCGCAGCACCTGCTCCAAAGTCACTGGTAATAATATGGGCGTTCGCCTGGACCAGAGTCTTTCTATGAAAGATCAGGTAGTGGCTACCACTGGCACCTGCTTTCATATGATGAGTTTTCTGCTTAGAGTTTTTCCATTTCTCCCACTCTTGGTGAGAAAAAACCCTGGTTCAGGCACTGGTGATCAGCCTCTTGGACTATTGTAATACTCTGTCAGCCGCCTCTAGAGAGCCTTTACTTCACAAACTCCAAGTGGTCCAAAACACAGCGGGCCGTCTAGACCAGAAAATTCCTGCCAGAACTGCTCAATCCCCCTCTTGCGCTCACTCCTTTGGCTGCCTACACAAAAGAGAGTCAAATTCAAGGTGGGTTGCCTACTGCACAAATAATTCAATGGCAGAGGATCTAGTTATCTGACAGAAAAACTGATTCAGTACCTGCCTAGCAGATCATTGCGATCTAAGGAAAAAACCCTTCTCACTACACCTTGCTTTAGGGGAATACATTCCGGGGAAAAGCTTTCTCTTATCTGTCTCCCCTATATTGAAATCATTTACCTTCCCACCTCTGAAAGTGCATGGACCACCTTCACTTTAGAAAGCTTCTCAAACCGAGCTCTTCAGAGACTAACACTGAATGCCTGCGGTTCACTGCAGCACAGAGATACCCCTTCCAGGGTGATTCAAGCATTATATAAATTATATTAACATAATATCTCAAATGTCATCAATAATGACTTCATCGAGTAAGTGTAAGTGTTTCAAAAACTGCTGGTAAAATTACTCTATAAACAAATACAGTATTTCAGATATGAAAGTAAGTACTACATTGTGCAGAATCATTTAAACCATATATTACCCTTCAGACACACAAGCCCCCTTAAGTAAACAAAGCTACTACTATGCACAACTTTCACCCTATACTAAATACTTTATGGATAGCTGAGCTGGTATGTTCAATCAAACAGAAATTGGTGGGCAACCCCCTTCTACACAAGGTATTCAGCATCTGAACAACTCTTCATGTAGAACTCACTCCCTCCAGATACCCCAGCCCTATTACGTTGCCAAGCCCTACTATGCACAGCCTTTGCCCTATAACAGACTGTTCACAGACAGCTGAGCTCTTGCGCAAAATGACCCAGACATGGTTAGGAAAGTACGTTATGTAAACATTCTTCGCCCTTTCCAGAATATCTCCATAGAGAACCCACTCCCTCTAGAAGACTAAAGATCCTTAGATGGTGAAAGCACTACTAGGCATAGCTTTATCTCTGTACTCAACACTTTGCATATAGTCAACCTTTTGAATGTAATCAGATATGCATGTGTGGCAAGTACCTGGTGCATAGAGTCTTCACTCCTATGCACAACTTCTCAGGCAGAGCTCAGTCCCTTGAGACACTCAAGGTACCTTGTAGAGTAAGTACCTACTACAGTCAACTTCGCCCTGTATTAAAGTTTTTACAGCGACCTCTTGTGGGAATCAACGAGACATGACTTAGCAAGTCTCTTCTGCACACGGTCACTGTGACCAACCATTCACAGAGGAATCATTCCCTTCACACAAACAAGACCTATTAGAATGCCAAACATGTTGTAAAAGCTTAAAGCATTAGTAGTAAAGAGGCCGAGGAAAACTAGGCCTAGTTGTCCACCGCCTCCAGGTCACATCTGCAGGTAGGGCCATGAGATATATTCCTTATGCTGCACTTTGCTTGCTGTAATCTTTTTCCTTTAGTGCTCTCCTTTCATATCTCAGACTGCATTCCAAATACTAATTTACTATGTTTTTAGAATGAGGGAAGACAAGCTCTCTCTTTTAAGTCCAGTTCCAACCCTCATGTTTTGTTTTTCATTAGACCCTGCTGTACGGCATCTCTTTCTATAGGTAGTAGTCCTGGGTTTGCTAAACTTCCTGGATCACTCTTTTTTTCAGGTTAACTTTTCTTTGCATTCTGATAAAAAGAATCAACATTACATAATGCCTAATATTTGTACTGAGGGCAATGATGCTACTGAGGCCAGTGATGCTCTTTACTGTCTAGGGCAGAACATAATGATTGCTGGGGAACAATTGATATATGCGTTGTTTGGGGCCATTGATTCTCATCAATAAAGACAATTTGACACATGGGAGAGCAAGGGCCATCATCCTCGTTGACACATACAAGATTCATGTGAGAAAAAGTGTCCGTGGGGGCAGTGACAGGTATTGCAGTAATAAAATGTTTCATTTGCTTTGCTCCTGAACAGTCAAGTCAAGTCATGTCAAATGTTAATGTTTTCGATTATTTAAAATCATTACAAATCGCAATAGAAAAATAATCCATAACATTCAAACCATTTATAAAACACATTTCATAAAATTATCATCTGTTTGCCTTGTCGATTATCGTATGCTGTAATCATGAAAATCGTGGGGGAGGCTTTATTTTATGCAATGATAAATAGTTTGCGAATAGTGCATCAAAGTTTTGAGCTGGCCATCTTAATTGAGTAGTTAATTTTAGCCCATTATTAACATATTTTACAAACTTGCTAAAATTATCTGTCACTTTGAGGATACTATTTTCCTTCTTTTCTTGTTTCCTCAAGTTTGGCTTATCGTAGGAGAGATTGTACTTTTCTCATGTATTTGACCCCCCTGCAAGCCAACACAGGAGACGATCCCTCCAGCCATCGAATTACAGCTTGCCTGCATGTGCGAAAGTGATGGACTAATTCTCAACACAAGCTTGCTCGGTTCAGTTTGGGGCTGAGATGAACATTTTACCAGGGCTGTTTTTTTTTCTCAGTCTGGCCAGTCAAAATCTTCCTCAACAGATTCCCTCTACACATTGATTGATCAGCAGGAGGTCACTTGACTAAATGCAGGATACATTTCCACTCATTGCTCATTCTTGATTAATATTAGCTTGGCTTAAAACCTTTGCTGGCTCTGCCCCAGATATATGTACAGAAATCCTCCAGCGTGGATGCGCACCTGCAAAGTTCATTGGTAGATCAATAATCAACAATAGGCGCTTCGGCGTACCTGGAAGCGCATTCCACTTAGTACGATCAATGATCCACTTAGTTATATTCCCTAGTGCTCATTGCATACATGTGTTGAGCACATCTTTAGAGGAACCATAGTGCCTGTCTGATCTTCTAAGCCTTATCCTGGGTGCCAACCTGGTGGGGTAAACTGTTTTTGCAGCATCTCAGCTATTGCCAAATGTTCCTGCTGAGTCGAGTTTCTTGTTGTTGTCAAAACTCATGAAATAAGATATGAACTAATTGCAACTACAGCACATTATTTTGAAATGTTAATGTGAGAAAGAAATGTTGAATTTAAACTCTGTTGAGGATAATGAGAACTGTGTGAAGTTGTAAGCATTACTGCATACTACACCATGGACATTGGCATCAATTTCTGAAACAGGATCAGAGGGTGTGAGGTAGCATCTATCCTGTAGCTGAGGCTTCAGTCTCATGCCACTCTAAAGGTACCACGCATGCCCTTTTCTACACCCTTTCACCTGCTGCAAAAGGTGCTCTTCCTTCCTGTGTGGTGAGGAGAGCCTGCTGATCCCTCTACCAGTCTGAGGTAATAACCTATGAACCTCAAACATGAAGCCAGCAGGGAGAAATGCAGAGACACCTGTCAAGCTTCAAAGGCACATTGGATCACAGTGGACCAGCCATCACTCAATAAACCATCCAATGGACATAACTCAGCATTGTCCACCATGTTATCTGTTAGACATTATTACGCAAACAAGTACATCAATAACAATGTCCCTGCAGAGAAAACACACAGACCATTTAATGATGATGACAGAGAATTCCCTTAGGTTCTGCATCTTGTTCTCCCTGTCTTCATTCAGCTCTTTGGAGGATGTCCCAGCAGGCTCACCACACACTGCCGCCTGCCTATATTAGCGTCAGCACACAAGGAAGTTACTGAAGGTGGTTTTTCAGTTGAAGTGTTCATTCTCTCTGCTTATTGGCAGATCCTAATGCTTAGATTTTTGGAAGAGTATGCAGATCTAGTTTACTTACCTTTCTTTGGGGCATCTCTCTCTTCTCTTGCACTTCTCTGTCCACTTCTGAAGCAGTTAACAAAGCCAGTGTGTTTGGTGTTTGTTTCCAGGTGTTTGTCTTTCGATGAAGTTCAACACTCGTGTGCTCCCGGTGAGTACAATGCCTAAAATAACAAGATGGATGCCTAACCTTTGATGGAAGTTACCTAAATCTGATAGATTCCTGAAAACTCCAGATCCTACCCCATATTCATTTTGTTTACATGCACTATGAAATACATAAGGATGGTTCTGCCTCTTGTGGTACTTTGTGTCAAGGAAGGATTCCATGGGTGGTCTGTGGTCAGTACTGTGCATGCACCCATGGCTTTTGATGCAAACACATATAAACTAAGAGCTGTAGAAATGGGTTGCATCAAAACGGTGGGCCTTCCTATGAAAAATTGTACTGACTACAATGCAGACACTGTCGCAGTATGTTGCGGAGGTGCCGACATTGGCGCTAGGCAGCACAAATGTTGCCACAGCATGGAAACAACAAAACAGTGCAATTACTTTGTAACTATGGCGTAGCTCTGCTCTCTCCAGTTCATGCAGCGTAGTGACGCAGCTTTGCTTGCTGCACTGCATTGCATCAACTCTCAGTAAATCTGGGACTAGAGTTTGAATATGAGAAGAAATACCCACCAGAAGATCAATAAAGACATAGAGGTTGAATGAGTGAATGAATGAGTAAATTAATGACGGTTCTCAAATTTTTCGCTAAATTCCACTGGAGTGCACCATATATTTGCGCTATATTTCCATCTGCCTGTCCATCGTGATTCTTTGTCACTGCATGTGGTTTCCTTGATATGGAAGTGATTTAATCTCTTGAGTAGTATCTCAGGTACTAGTAGTGGTTTGCTGTGCGCTGGTGGAGGGGGCGAGATATGAAAACTAGTGCCAGAAACACTGGGCTAACACCCAGTGGAGCCACAACAATCTTCAAAGAGGAGGGGAGCGGGGGGGACTGCCATCAATGTAACAACTTGAATGTATTGGCCTTGTGAAAAATCCAAGTGACACTCAAAGAACAAGTGTAGTGGTAAGGGTGTCTTATGCAGCTGGTGATGACTTTAGAGCACATTGTGCATATCACATATACATTATTAAAGCATGGGGTGATAGCACACTGCCATTTGTAGGAAAAGTATTCTATCCTGATGTAGGCACTCATTTTGTGATGACGTAATTTACTGATAAAACTGTGTAGTACACAGACGTTATTGTTACAGCAAATAAAGACTCTTAATGTGTATTGATCTGATGAAAAAAAAAGAAATTACCCTCAAACTTCGTACTTACAAAACAAAATTATAAAAAACATTTATTTTGTTCTTTCAAGTCTGCTCATGCATTTTTGATTATTTGTACAGTTCATTTAAAGGTATTTTAATTTGGTTTTCTGTTTGTGAAAAATGGCATCTTGACACGTTTCCTTTCGCACCAGCAAGATGGATCACGTTTCAGGGTCCTCTTACTTTACAGTCAGAGAAAGAAAAGTAAACACCAATTTTCATGTTAAAAGAAGAAGCAGCAATTTATCATATGACATAGCCTGACACTGGACCTCTGTCTCTGAACACACAGCAAATGTGACAAGATAAACAAACAATTTTGAAGGTTTCTTTAGTGCTCATTCACCTTCTGAACTTTACCACAATTATTTTGAGGGTGCGGCTGCACCCCCACTCACCCTCACCCATACTTCCAGCAGCTATGTGACAAGTATCACATGTACAAAATGAGGAGGGGTCTTGGGGTCTGATGTTCAAGTGAGAGCAGCTACTCATGAAGTTGTGAGTGCCAGGACTGCAGTGAGGCACAGACTGTGCATGGCTTCCTGCAGCACGACTCCTGCTCACAGCACACCTGATGCATTCCCTTAAGACGGGTTAACTACCATGAAAAGAACTTTTCACATGTTGTAGGAGGCACTGTGAATGTTTCAAGAATGTGTCAGGGTGCAGAGACACTGATTAAGGAAGAGGACATTCACTACAGTTAAGAACTAAAGACGCCAATATTACTGAAAGGTTGAGACACAGCTGTGAAGTGGTTCTACTGCACAGAAGTAGGCTGCAGACCCACAGAACAGTGAACACATGGCAGCTGCCTTACCTGTCCAGACACTTAACATTCTAAGTTCATACCTCAGCTAAAAGGGCGGATGGGAGATCTACTACTTTTTACTGTGCAATGATTACGGGCAGAATTACGTCACAACAATACAGGAAAACTCTGCTGTCCTAGTCGATGCAGTCCTCAGATCCATGGGCCAGAGAATGTAATGCTCTGAGAGAACAGGCGACAATGCAGGGCTTTTGGAGTAACCATAGAGGTGGCCAGCAGAGGGTACAGAATACCTTATGGTACTCTGTGATTGGATGAAAGTTCACGCCATCATTTCATGTATCATGGATGCAATGATCTGACTGGCCCGGGAGACCCTCCATAGGCACCAAAAACACTCACCAAAGTGCCCTTGTCTCATTCTGCAGTGAGCCAGAACTTACTCTGTGGAAGACTTGAGTGCTGTAAATAGGTAAATAGATGGTGTATGTGTTGAAGGGTAGATGGATGGGTAAAAGGGTGGATGGATTAGTGAAAGGATGGATGGATGAATGAAAGGGTCAATTGTGTGCAAGTTAATAGATGGATGGATGAGTGAAATGATGGATGGATTGATGAATTGATAAGTGAAAGGGTGAATAGATGGATGGATGAGTGAAAGGGTGGATGGATGGATGGATACGTGAGTGAAAGAGAAGGTAAATGGACAAAAGGATGGATAGGTGAGTGAAGGAGTATAAGGGTGGATAGATGAGAGAAAGGATGGATGGATGAGTGAAAGGATGGATGAGTTATGGGGTCAATGGAGGGATTCATGAGTGCATGAGTATATGGATGGGTGGGTGGATGGAAGGAAGGATGGATGGATGAACTGAAGGGGCCAATGGAGAGAGAAAGGGAGGATGGATGGTGTTAAAAATGGCCCTTTTTGCAGGGTTATTCCATATGTACCTCCTATTTATTTCCTGACCTGTGGTTATTGGCTTTAGGACTCTGGGCACTTTAACACTGCTGATCAGTGCTAAATTGCATATGCTCTCTGTGTAAATTTTGAACATGATTGTTTAGCCAAGATTGGCATATTTGATTTACTGGTAAGCCACTAAGTGTTCCATGGCCTGTAAATGAAATGCTACTAGTGGGCCTGCCGCACTGATTGTGCCACCCACATGAGTAGCCCTGAAAAGCTAACTCTGACCTGCCACTGCAGTGTCTGTACACAGTTTGTTAACTGCCATGTCGAAGTGCAACCACTTGGCAGGCCCTAACCTTTACTTTTCTTACATGTAAGTCACCCATATTGTAGGCCCAAGATACCCCTCTGGAGTGGATGTGAAAGGTAGGACATGTACTGGTGTTTGTGGTATGTCCTGATTGTGAAATACTGCCAATTTAATTGTTCATTAGTAAAAGGCTATCTTGCCCCATAGGTTAGAATAGGTGTTCATTTATAACATCTTATAAATATATCTTCCAATTGGGACAAGGTGGAGAAATAAAGTTTAGGCTCTCTGAACTCAAAATTTAATAGGACATCTTTTAGTAAAGATGTTTTTGAAATTGTGTGTTTGGAAATGCCACTTTTAGAAAGTAGGCTTTTTCTTGTTTAAACATTCCATGTGTCTCTGCCTGTTTGTGTATTGACTGTCTGGTTTCGGAGTGACAGGGGCTGGAGAGGTGCATTCTCTCAGACAGCCACGGGGGTGATGTTTGTCCTGCCTTTCCAGAAGGAGTCAGGGCTGGGCTGAATAGAGCTTGTCTGCATTAGGAGTAGGGGGAGGAGTTCTCACAAGCACCTGAATAGGCCCAGACTGCATTTAGAGTTATAGGAGGAGATTTCCCTTGCACCTGAATAGGGCCTGTCTGCCTTACACAATGCTGACTCCTCCTCCTGCTGGGCAGCTGTGCCAGATAGGACAACACTGATTTGGACTGAGCTCAGAGACCCTTGCACAAAGAGAACAAATACATTTTGGATATAAGTATTAGACCTAAAGCCCCTGAATTTTAGATCATTACTGGAATCTAAGAGGGACATTTGCCAAGGAGAAGAGCTGGAGAAACTGAAGGAGAAGTACTGCCCTTTGCTGTGTACTGTATGGGGTTTAACTGCAAGTTGCTGATTCTGCCAAGGAAAGGATAAGTACTTTGCTGTGTGCTGTTTCCACTGCTTGAGGAAGATCTCCTAGGGCCTGTGTGGGTTGGCCTCCTGTTCTGAAGTCTCAGGGACACAACAACTTCACCCCCAAACTCCCTTCACCTCCTGGCTGAGAGTTCTGACCTGCCAAGAGGTGCCTGTGACTCTGTTTGGCCTCTGGAGGTTTTGCCTGCTGTTCGGAGCTGGAAAAGCAACACAACCACAAGAAAATGGATGAATCGCTCTTCTTGCAGCAGTTTTCGCAACTCAGCACGGCTGTCTGAGTAGAATCTCCATGCATCACTTTGCCACTGCCAAAACTGACACTGCCTGTCAACATTGCAGGAACTGATGCATCAAGAAATCACGACCAAAGGAACCGACACAGCGCCGCTCGACGCCACCGCATCGATCGCCACCACATCCCAAATTTCCACGCATCGTACCTGTGCGGCAAGTTTTCCCAACACATCACTCGCGAACCAGTATCATGTTGGAGTCGATGCATCACTTCCCCCTACAGACCGGCCATGACCGGCCATGACGCATCACCTCTCCTGCATGCAGTAGAACTGTTGCATCGCCTCTCCATGGTCTCAGGAACTGGCGCATCTTTTTGTTTTTCAACGCTTCCCATCTCTGCCACTGTTTGAGGTTGTGGATTTTGTCACAACTACAGGTACTTTGAGAGAAATCATGCATCCATAGTTTTCTATGAGTCACGTTGTTTGAAACCTTTTTAAAGTCATATTCTTATTACATGTACATTGGATGTTTGTTGTTTTGGTCTTGTTGAGTTCAAATAAAGAAACGTTATTTCTCTAAACTGGTGTGGTGTCCATTTGTGGTGTTATCACTGTATTACTGTGTGTTTTGAGTACAAATTATTTACACATTGATTTTGGAATAAGTCTGACAGCTTGTGCCAAGCTACCCAGGGGGTGAACAGGGGTTATCTAAAGTGTGTATCCCCTTATGCTGACTAGAAGCAAGCATCCCTATTTGGACAAAGGTACCTACCTCTGCCAACGAGGGGCCCACATTTATAACAGATGGATGGATGACTGAAAGGGTGAATGGGTGGAAAGATGAGTGACTGGGTGGATGGATGAGTAAGTGAAAGGATTGTTGAAAGGGTAAATGGCTGAATGGATGAGTGAATGGACGGATGGGTGAAAGAGTGGATGGATGAGTGTGTGCAGGGATAGGGTGAAAGGGTGAAATGATGGATAATGAATTGATGAGTAAAAGGGTGGGTTTAGGGGTGGATGAGTGAAATTATGGATGGAAGGATACATGATGGATAGGTTTGCAAATAGTTGAATATGTTTGGGTATGGATTCGCTGCAGCCTATGCATGCCACTTTACATCTCACAATGTCTATCTGAGCAGATCTTCAAGACCATTTCTCTCACTGAACATGCCTGCTCAGGACCATGAATTGTAAACAAAATATCAGGCTGGACGACCCAGTGCATTAACCATATACATAGATTATTATCATATGAAATACCACAAAAAGACCTGCACAGTTGATCAAAGCTGCGTGTATAGTGAAAAAATGTGAAGTGCACAATTGTTTCAAGCTAATATAAACTTATTTTGACTTACTTAAGTGGTTGTCTATTTACTTACTTATATACTATTGCGCAACCTCCTCTGATGTGTCTGTAAAGCTTACCTTTTGTCCAGATGTGTTGTCCTGAATTCTGACCCTTTACTCTGAATTTTTGTCCTGAATTGGTTGCCAGTTGGTCACTCTAACAAGTCCCTGCTTTTCCTGTGCACATGCAGGTGAGGCGACACACTAGAAGCAAGGTTTCAGAAATGTCTTTATATGTTTCTATTGTATCAGCTTCTTGAAGCGAATAGGTGCACATACTTGAGACTTCAAAGCACAGATTGACTTTCCCTCTCATACCAGGGTAAGGTGGAGCTCTGGCTGGTCACAATCTGGCAGACACATAAAGTCCAACTGGATCTCTGGCATAAAGGCACTGTCTTCATCTGCCTCCCTCTGCAAAAAGGAGACATCTTCAAGCTTCCAACTCAGTGATCCGAGGCAAAGGTTAGTAAAGGTGAATGTGGTAATGACATCAATGTGAAATGATGTGCCCTTCTTGTAACACAGTCATCTCACCAAAATCTAGAGAGAGCTGGATTCATGACACTATAGGTTAATCTATATGTTTCTGTATTTCAAGATGCTTGTCAGTCCACATGTTCCACATTTTCCCTGTACCTCAAACTGATATTGTGTTTTGAGGATGGGTGGACAGAAGGATGAGGCCCAATTATGAAGTTGTAACCACCACGGTGGCCCCACAGGCAGTAATAGTTAATGAGTTCTCACCTTCCTATTCATTGTGAATGCACACAGTTTCATAGCTAGACCATTGGCTGCACGGTGCGTCCCCAGCATTTGCTGCCCACAGCAACATGTAAGAGTGGGTGGGTGCTGATGGATTCCTGTGACGGCCAAGGGGGGGCTGGTGGGGTGGCGCAAATTGTGTACAGCTATGCAACACCCGCTGGTACGAGCAAAGGGGTGGTGGGAGACCACCGCCCCCAAAGCACATGATGCCCGGAGCATTCCGTACCCTGCCCCCCTTACTACGCCACTGAATGCACCTTTGTGTGTGTGTGTTATGTGCAGGGGCTTAACTAAGACACATGATGTCCAATAACCATCCTGTTCCAAGAAGGTGTGGTACCACAATAGTGTGGTTATAATATTTTCTGACATACAAATTGACCCCTACATTTTGTTTCCAAAATATAGTTACAGTAGTTAGTTTACACGGAACTGGACAATTCTTTGTATAAATGATATATATGTCAGACTACATTTCAGTATGAATATTCTGACACTCAACCACAGAGAAGGCTAAGGCAGGCAAACACAACTCTTTTACCATTGCAAGGCTTAACGTTGACATATTATCTAACATTGCAACTGTCTTGTGAGTGTTGCCAAAAAACAATTTTTTGTTAGTTTCATCTAAAGTACATATAGGTTTCATTTCTCTGTACACAACCAGTAGGACTGACTAGCCCTGGAGTCAGTGAGAAGTGAATGTGAGGAAATGTTTGGGGACATTATTTTTTATAAAATTTGAAAAACATACATATTGTAAAGAGAATGAACTGAGTCACCTCATACTGTCATAGCAGTTTAGGGAATAACATAATTTTCATGAAATGCGGCAACATTCGTTGCTATGCTCACACATGTCTTTGGCAGTACTTTCGTACCAACTTATTGACAAAATGGTACCTGTTTGCACTCTTGCAGATATTTTCAGTTTAATCACTTATATGTTGGTGTATTTGATTGATAGAGACTCATTTTCTAAAGAACAACATCAAATAAAATGTTTATTAAACACTAAGAGCCGATAACCTAGTGCTTAAGTCTATGATTGTTGATCCATCTCGAATAAAACCCCATTACCGCCCTTTAATAATATTGGTTGATGATAGAGCCCTCATTTCGATGACCTTTCCCCCCCTCATGATGGCCTCAGAAGCTGATAGGCACCTTCTATCATATTGTGGAGAGGCTGCCTCAGTCAGTATCATCAGACTGAGTATAATTGTGACTATAATATACAAATTAGCAATAAAGCACATACACCCTCCAGGTCTGAAAAGCTAGGCTCTTGATTGTCTGGGTCTGTGGTTTATAATAGCCCGGACTGACCCTCTTTGGGTTCACACTCTGCTGCAGTCTGAAGAGTGCCGGGAATGAGTGACATTAGAACTGAGCTGTCTTTGCATGAAGTGAGGTCTGACGGATCTAAGGCACATGTTCAGGCACTTGGGATTGTGTGAACTGTGGAGAATTGCTAAATCAGAACAGATATTAATTCAATTGATAATTAATTATAGCATGGAAATGTACCGGACCACCATTAATGACCCTCTAGTGCAAGGCACATGGCAATGCACTGCATATGTGAATAATACACAGCCTGTTATATACCTAGCCCTCCCCAAGTTCCCAGCATGCCATCTGCCAAGGATAACTTTCGAACCTGAGTAGTGAGATTTTTAAATTTAAAATAAAAATAGTGCCAAAAACAACTAAGTGACGACCACGGGTATCTGGGGATCTGAGACCCGGGCAAGGTCGAAAGTTAGGACCAACGACCGCAATGGAGTACAGTTCGGATACAAGCAGTGGATTGGGCCACGTCTCTGCTTACTTTAATAGCCGAATTCATTCAGGAGTGTTTGATTCAAATTACCTATGTGTGTTTTTCATGTAAACATAGCAGTTCTGCTACAGATACATATATATATATATATTCAATGTTTTTTAGTTTAAATATGTACTGCTTAAAAAAAAAGTTTTTAATTGACATGTTCATCTAACAATGTCACTTTCACCTACATTTTGCATATATATATTTGTGTGCAAAATAAGAAATACGTTTACAGTGCTTTATATTTAGATTCGGATTTTACACACACCAAACCATTGATTTTCAGCATTTATAGTCACACTTATCTGAAGAAACTATAACTCGTGCCCTAAAGTATGTTTAACCCGCTCCCTGACATGCACTATTTTCTCATCATTACTTTTATTGCAAATGTTGCAGTGATATTATCAATAATGTCTTAGAATATGTCATTACTGATGTAACATGTGCGATAATTAGCAATGCATGGCGAGGGCGCAAATTATCATTGCCTTAGGGCATGAAGTAAGTGCTTCTGTGTCTGGTGGATATGTCTTCATATTCCTCCGCATCAAGAACACATTACCAAAATCAGCGGAACATGCACTGGGGGACATTTTGGTAAGTTACCATCATCATGGCAAAAGGCGGGAAGACCATTGCATAGAACTAAGGTAGATGAGGTTTGGACAAATAGGAGGAGCTTCTAAGTGATTTTGCACCCTTGCATACTCGTAGTAATTTAAAGGGAGGACTATGGACTATACTCTCAACAGGAGAGGACAAGAAGGAACCCGCTGATCACAAACACTACAGATTGCGCTCTGATAGGTCAACAATGTATTCACCTCCATCAAGGATTTCCAATCATCTTTCAGTGTGAAATTGCAGAGGAAACACACTTGCTGGGGGACTTTTGGTAAACTGTCATCATCCTACCAAAAGGTAAGAGGACCTTTGCATACTACTAAGGGTAGATGGGGTGCAGCTAAAAATCGGAGAGCTTCTAGGACATTTTACACATTGCGTACTACTAGTATTTTAAAGAGACAACCATTGACTCCTCTTTCTCCAGGAGAGGAGAAGAAAGAACCCATTTGTCACAGTCATTACACATTGCTAAATAATCCCAGAACATTGACAATGGAAGTGAGCTGAAAAGTGTCTATAATACACTGTTGCTATAGCCCAACTTTCAGAATAAAATCATCTTGCCTACTAAATGGAATGCTGAATGTTCTTAGTTATCTGCAAGGACAAGTGTTCATCATCAATCAAAGACATTTATAGAGCGCGCTACATACCCGTAGGGTCTCAAGGCGCTGGGGGGGGGGGGGGTGCCGCTACTGCTCGAACAGCCAGGTCTTCAGCTTCTTCCTGAAGGAGAGGTGGTCTTGGGTCAGGCGCAGGTCGGTCGGGAGGGAGTTCCAGGTTTTGGCGGCCAGGTAGGAGAAGGACCTTCCTCCTGTAGTCGCTCTTCGGATGCGGGGGACGTCGGCGAGGGCATGGTTGGCTGATCGGAGGTGGCGTTTGGGAGCGTAGAAGTTGACTCGGCTGTTGAGGTAGCTCGGGCCTTGGTCGTGTAGGGCTTTGTGTGCGTGGGTGAGGAGGCGGAAGGTGATTCTTTTGTTGACGGGGAGCCAGTGAAGGTCTCTCAGATGTCCGGAGATGTGGCTGGTTCGTGGGATGTCGAGGATGAGTCTGGCTGAGGCGTTCTGGATCCGCTGGAGTCTCTTCTGGAGCTTGGCGGTGGTACCGGCGTAGAGGGCGTTGCCGTAGTCCAGTCGGCTGGTGACGAGGGCCTGGGTGACGGTCTTCCTGGTCTCGGTGGGGATCCACCAGAAGATCTTCCGTAGCATGCGAAGGATGTTGAAGCATGCCGATGAGACGTTGTTGACTTGCCTGGTCATGGAGAGGGAGGAGTCCAGGATGAAGCCCAGGTTGCGCGCATGGTCTGTTGGTTTGGGTGCGGTGCCCAGGGCGGGAGGCCACCAGGAGTCGTCCCAGGCGGAGGGTGAGGAGCCCAGGATGAGGACCTCCGTCTTGTCCGAGTTCAGTTTCAGGCGGCTGGTCGTCATCCACTCGGCTACCTCTTTCATCCCTTCGTGCAGGTTGGCTCTGGCGGCGGCGGGGTCGTTGGTCAGGGAGAGGATCAGCTGGGTGTCGTCGGCATAGGAGATTATGTTGAGGTTGTGCTGGCGTGCGATGGCCGCGAGGGGGCTCATGTAGATGTTGAAGAGGGTGGGGCTCAGAGAGGATCCTTGAGGGACGCCGCAGATGACTTCGGTGGCTTCTGACTTGTACGGTGATAGACGGACTCTCTGTGTTCTTCCGTCGAGGAAGGAGATGATCCATTCCAGCGCCTTGTCCTGGATTCCGACGTTGCTGAGGCGCTGTACTAGGGTGCGGTGGCAGACAGTGTCAAATGCCGCGGAGAGGTCTAGGAGGATGAGGGCCGCTGTTTCTCCGTTGTCCATCAGGGCTCGGATGTCATCGGTGGCGGCGATGAGGGCGGTCTCGGTGCTGTGATTGGCTCGGAAGCCGGACTGTGAGGGGTCGAGGGATCCATTCGTCTCGAGGAAGGCGGCCATCTGCTTGTTGACGGTCTTCTCGATGACTTTGGCTGGAAACGGGAGGAGCGAGATGGGGCGGTAGTTCTTGAGTTCGGTGTGGTCCGCTGTGGGTTTCTTGAGAAGAGCGCTGAGTTCGGCGTGCTTCCAGCTCTCAGGGAAGGTGGCGGTGTCGAAGGATGTGTTGATGATGTCTCGCAGGTGGGGTGCGATGACAGCGTCAGCCTTGTTGAAGATGTGGTGAGGGCAGGGGTCAGTCGGTGATCCGGAGTGGATGGAGTTCATCGTGCGGATGGTGTCTTCGGTGCTGATCGGGGTCCAGGCGTGGAGGGTGGTGGTGGGGGGTGGCTGTTCGGTCTTGGTGTTCGTTGGTTGGTTGTTGAAGCTGTTGTGTATGTCCGCGATCTTGTTGTGGAAGTATGAAGCGAGGGAGTTGCAGAGGTCTTGCGATGGGGTGATGTCGTTGTTTCCTGCGCTGGGGTTGGATAGCTCTTTCACGATGTTGAAGAGTTCTTTGCAGTTGTGTGCGTTGTTGTCCAGCCGGTCCTTGAAAGCAGTTTTCTTGGCGGCGCGGATCAGCTGGTGGTGCTTCCGGGTGGCCTGCTTGAAGGTGGTCCTGTTGTCTGGTGTAGGTTCCCTTCTCCAGACTTTCTCGAGGGCTCGGCAGTTCTTCTTGGAGCTCTTGAGTTCGTCGGTGAACCACGGGGCTTTCTTGCTGCCGGATCTGCTGGGCGGGGTTCTCAGCGGGGCGAGTTCGTCCGCGCAGTTGTTGATCCACTTCGTGAGGTTGTCGGCGGCCTGGCTGGGGTTCGCTGAGTTGGCGGGAGGGTGCTGGCTCAGGGAAGCGGCGAGCTGGTCTGCTGTGATCTTGTTCTAGCTTCTGCGGGCGGCCTGAAGCTGGTGGTGGTGGGTCGTCGTTCTCTTGAAGGTGAAGTGGACGCAGCTGTGGTCCGTCCATTGAAGCTCTGTGGCGTGGCTGAAGTCGATGTCTGTGCTGGAGGAGAAGACTGCGTCGAGTGTGTGTCCGGCGAGGTGGGTGGGGGTGGACACCAGCTGCTTGAGTCCAAGATTGGCGAGGTTGTCGAGCAGGGTGCTGGTGTTGCGGTCGTTGTTGTTCTCCAGGTGGAAGTTGAGGTCCCCCAGGAGGATGTAGTCAGCAGAGGGGAGGGCGTGCGGGCTGACGAAGTCGGCGATGTCCTCGCTGAATTGGGTGCGTGGTCCCGGAGGTCGGTAGATCAGAGTGCCTCTGAGGGTGGTGTTCGGGTTGGTGTGGATCTGGAAATGCAGGTGTTCGGCGCTGGTCAGGGTGTTGTCGGTGCTGGTCGTGAGACGGATGGTGTTCCTGTGGATGATGGCGATGCCTCCTCCCATCTGGTTGGCGTTGCGGTCCCTCCGGACGCTCTTGTAGCCCTCTGGGATAGCGATGGCGATGTCGGGAGCTGAAGAGGCGTTCATCCAGGTCTCCGTGAGGAAGGCAACGTCCGGGGCAGTGGTGTCTAGGAGGTTCCAGAGTTCGATGGCGTGTCTGTGGACGGAGCGGGTGTTGAGCAGGATGCACTTGAGGTGGGTGCTGCTGGTGTTCGACTTGGCGGGTGCTGGTGCGAGGCAGGTCCGGATGCAGGTGAACTTGCAGGCGTGGCAGCTGAAGGGTCCGTGGGTGCGTCGTGGTGTGGCTTGGTGGCACTCTGGGCGTCGGCCGGTGTTGAGTGCGCTGAGGGTGGCGGCTGAGTACGTCCTGCGGGTCGGTCGGGGTCTTCGGGGTCCAGGGGTCCTGGCGCTGGTCGCGATCCGGTCGCGGACGGGCGCAGACGGGCTTACCTTTGGCGCGCCTTCGGCGCACAATCGGTGCGCCCGCTGCGCGTGACCGCTGCGCGTTCGCACGGTCACCATTTAAGGCGAAGTGCGCGGGTGGGCGGGGCAGCTGGGAGGCGGGAGCGGGGAGGGAACAGAAGGGAAAAAGGGGCGTGGTCAGCGGTGGTGGCGGGAAGCGGGGAGCGGGGAGGGAAGGCGGAGGGCGGCGAGGTAGGCGGGCAGACAGGAAGGAGAACGAGAGTACGGGCAAAAAGTGACCAAAATACAACAGGCACAAATGCTAAACAAGACACTGACACGGGGAGAAAATACTGAGAAAACAAGCACAAATGATTTACAAAAACAGAACAAAACAGACGGCTCAAATGCTAAACAAGACGCTGACACGGGAGGAAAATACTGAGAGAACAAGCACAAATGATTTTCAAAAACAGAACAAAACAGACGGCATTGCCAGCAAGATGCCTTAAACGGCATCGCCCATGGTCATGCACCAACCAGAAAAACTGCACTGGGACAGAAAGAGGAAGCCGCGGGACGGTCCCTGTACTCTAGATCGAAAAAAGCAGAGGCGACGAAGCACCTGAGGCTGAGATGTCCACCGAGGAAGTCAGAGTACTTCCAACGAGGGAGTTATGATGCATGGAAGTGAGTGATCTCTGTCTCTGTGTCAGGAGCATTACAGAGTGGGACGCCGCATTAGGGCACTTACCAGTCCAAGCTAGCAACTAGGACGAGGGTTAATACACTTTACACTTAAACAATGACTAACATAGCAGCATTGGTACTTGCTACAAGATAGCAACGGTCAGCTACAATGTTCAGCAATACAGGGACACAAACTGGAAGAAAGAACATGAGATCAGCCACCTCTAATGTGAACAACATTTAATATAACTTCAAAACTCTACCCTGCTGGTTGTGTACAGGGTTTTGGCAACAATGAAAGATATATGTACTTTAACCCCTTCCCTGCGGGGCTAACTCCCCCAGATTACAGGGGGGGTGAGCGCAGCAGTGGAGCTGTGCTCATGACGGCCTGGTTCTTCATGACCCCACCCACTCATTAATTCTCCCACACAGGTTGGGAATTAACCTCGCGTGGGCAGAGCAGCGCAGTTATGGCGAGACCAGGCCGTCATGAGCACAGCTCAGCTGTGACTCATGACGGCCTGATCCCGTCATTATCATACTAGGGGTTAAATGAGACTTTAAAAATAACAAACAATAGTTGTTGGGCAACACTCACAATGCATAGCTTCTAGGTATATAAAGTGGTCCTAAAATGTTAGAAAATATGTAAAAGTTAAACCTGGCAATGGTGAAAGAGTTGTGTGCGCTTGCTCAATCATTCTCTGTAGTTGAGTATCAGAATATATATACGGAAATATAGTAAGATAAAATGGAATTAACCTAGTGGTGAGAATGTGAATCCTCCAAAAACACATAGATGTGGGCAGAATACCAAGAGGACTCCGTATGTTGACTATGCCCAAATATGAGGACCCTCATCCAGAGAGGCCAAAAGAATGGGCTAAACATAGTGCCACGAATTCAGCCAGAATGATGCGAACCCTGATTAAATATGCACTGACTGACAGAGAAAGAATACCAGCAGAAGTCAAAGAACTAAGACAAATCATTGACAAACAAGAAAATCAAGAACTGGGGCAATCACTAACAAAAACTATGATGGAAAGACTGAATGAGGTGGAAGAAAGCATTTAATTGGAAGAGATTAGGCCAAATATATACCTTTTCTAGAATGTTTGATAACTTACAGAAACTGAGACTGGGTGACGATAGGAAGATCCAACATGAGCCTATAGCAAGCGGCACAGGCACCAAAGACACTGACTATGATGAGGGGAAAAAATAGAGGCCAAACAACATTGCAGGATAAATGTGATCAAACCACAGAGCTTGGAGAGGGTGTACAAGGCAAAGTGAAAGAGGCAGAGGGCAAAAAGAAGAGTAAGTGACCAGGACCAACAGGAGATACTGAGAGATACCAGGACGGTAATCAGCCTGCCTAATGAAGAACTTACAAAAGAACTTTATAAGAACTTGAGTTTAGGGCCTTCATACTGCCAAACCAAGAACTTTGACTACATTGAGAGCAAAATATATCTGTTTAAATTTACTAGGAAACAAACACTTTTTACATTGTACAATATGAAAGAACATAGATGTCCTATACTGTTAACTCTAATATTATTGACATTGGTGTGAAACCAATAGTAGGTGACGGACCAGTAATGCAGGAATTACTGTAGTTAGATGGTAATTACACCAAAAGTGCCAAACTGGTAAATGTGGTCGAGGGACTAGAAAGAGGAAAGAGTGTGAGTTTCATAGAAAGGAGGTTCTCCCATAAAGCCTAAGTCCAATGCCATGCCTTCCACTATGGTCTAGATACATTTTCAGACATAGTCATAAAATAACTAAGAAAAGTGGGAATTATGAACAAGAAGAGTGCAGATAATATTGATTGCAGTCACAAGACCACACTAGAAAACCTAGCAAAAACCCCAGAATTGACAGTTAGGGGCGACGACAAAGGAGGGAACATTGTTCTCAGGTCCGTAAAAGCTTATATGATAGATGTTTACGGTCAACAAAGGGACACTACCTGCTACAAGAAAACAGACAAAGTACACTATAGAGAATTAAGACAAGACTTCAATACAGCCCTCCTTAGATGGAAAACAGAAGGGCTTCTCAGTAGCTATGAGTATAGCTTCCCTAAGACTGAAAAACAAAATTAACTGGAATTTAATCTAATACCTAAGATACACAATGACCCCAAAAACCTTCAGGCAGGCCAATCAAAGCAGCTCAAGAAGATCAATAAAAAATGTATCTAAGTACATATATATATTTCAGAGACGCTTTGTGGCGATGCTACATTTGTACATTAAAGATATCACTTAATATCTGAAAACACATACATGACATACAGTGGGAAGAAGACGTTATACTCATGACATTAGACGTACAGTCCCTTATACCAGTATTCACAATGAAGATGGGTTAAGCACCACTGAGCAAAGACATAAGATTTTACAAGCACATCCTGATGCTATTAGAAATGATGAGTTGGTGCCTCAAACACAATGTATTCTATCTCAACCATGACATCTTTGAAAAGAAACAGGGAACTGCTATGGGCACATGCTTTGCCACTACTTTTGGAAACTTACATTTGGGTTGGTGGGAAGGAAAGGATCTAAATAATCATCCACTAGACAAATGGAACAGCCACATTTCTTTATGGCTCCTTTTTATAGATGACATTTTCATAATAGTGAGAGGAAGCAATACACAGCAGAGTTATTTCTAACTGAAACCAACTCTAATTCTATGAACCTGAAGTTCACCAGCTATATTAGTCTTATTGAAGCAGAGTTCCTGGATGTTCAAGGAGAGGTGGCAGAACATCAACTGGTTGCTACATTGGTCAGACTACCTATTGCATTTAGCAGCATACTGTATGCAAAAAGCTTCCACTCCAAAGCACTTATAGCTTTCCCTATGGCATGTTTCTGGGAGCCAGGCAGATATGCAATACCAATCCAATCCAAAGAACTTTATTTGGGCCACTAGGGCCGTCAAAGTACAGTTCACTGTAAAACAAGTATAATACATTTTGTTGTTAAAAAAGTATACATTTCTCCAATTCATATATTAAACAAGTCATGCAGAGGACATACACAAGTTAAAAATCTCACAAATAGTTAAAAAAAACTCATGATACAATTATCAGACGATTAAAAAGATACAAGAAAGAAGCAGCTGAATAGGGGAAAGCAGCACTCAAGGATTACTACACAGCTAGAAATGTGGGACTAGGGCACTAAACCCAGAGCATGCAAATAATTAACAAACCTATCTAAATTCAGTGCATTTCTACAGCCCCATGGTTCTGCTTTAGAATAGCTCGTCGAATGTGCCACATAATATTTAGGAATTGAGATACAGCAAAGACTATTGGTGGATGAATGTCATACTTTAAAACTCTGTAGGCCTCTGTGCAGCGCACAAAGCCTAGGTTCTTGCAGAGTTGTATTAACCAGCGCTTGCGTGGCAACAGATATGCTGGACAGAGGAAAAGAACATGTATTTCGGACTCCACCTTATAATTACATGCAGGGCAATCCCCCTTTTGTTCTTTGACCCGCTTGCTGGTAAATGCTGGTAAGGGGAGGGTCCCTATTCTAAATTGCACGTAACGTTTTCTAGCCAGTGGGGATTGAGTGAGGTCCAGAAACTGTTCTTTACTGTACGTATTTTTAACTAGCAAAAATTCTGCTGTTAAGCGACCACGGGAGGCACTTTCTTCTAGGGACATTAGATTGGTTTGTCTGAAACATTTGACTAGTTCATGCCTCGATGTCATGGCACATGATGTTTTGGGAGTTCTCCAGAGGCCCTGTTTACCTAGCTTGGTGGCTATGTCCCTTATGTGACGGAACCACTAGAGCTTTTTAATAGTACTTAGGGTCAGAAGCTCCTTTAGCTCGGCCCTATAAACAGACAGCTCTGGAGTCACCAAAAGCCTCCTCCAAAATGTTACTGGTCTCAGGTAAATCTCTTGCTCAAGGGGCATAATACCCATGTCCATGCCGAGGGGAATGAGAGGAGTACTACCGGGTAGGTCCACGAGCTGCCACACACAGTTGTTCCTGACCTTCGCTAAATTGAGGTGGAGCAGTGCCCCCACAGCTCCACCCCATATAATGTGGTGCCCCTTGCTTGAGCTTTGTAAATTTCCACCACATGGGCTACTGGTTTAAAAACTGAACTTCTGTACATCTTCATTATACCATTTTATGGCTTAACCAGAGACTTGCTTTGGCCATAATGGATGAAAAAATACTTTTGTCACAGGACCCGAGAATCTTTCTGATGTCAAAGATAGCTCTGCTGCGCGTGTTGGTACAAAGCCATTTTGATCCTGCTCAGTGGGTTCAGGCGCATGAAGCTGCTGCTGCTGGTCAATGTCCCACCTCATACTAAACTGCCTCATACAGACATAAGCTGGCGCTGGGCAGTAGGGTGCAGTGGCATGTGGGTGCTCCACGCCTGGTACATGCGCATACCGGTGGCAGGGAGAACACGTGTTTATTGGTGCTGTGTAGCAAGTTATGACTTTACATTTTGACTGCACCAGACGGTGGTAACACCTACACGGTTCAGGAGCATCCAGGCACCAGACTTCATCGTGCAAGAGCATAATGATGCAGTGCGGTATGGGTATATATGTACTGGGGGCAGGGGGGGCACTGAGTACAATGTGTGCTCACACCCAGAGGGCTCCCAGGCAATTGAGCACAAATGATTTTCACACTGTGAGGGCTCCGGGGCAGTTCAACAGCACGGGGGCTCACATCCACTGGGCCCCGGGGAAGTTCAGTAGCACGTGGGCTCACAACCCATGGGCAGCTCAGCGGGATGGGGGCTCACACCCACAGGGCTCATGGGCAGTTTAGCAGTGCCACCCTCTGGTTCATCACAGGCACCCTCTAGTTCATCACTGCCACCATCTGGTACACCACTGCCACCCTCTGATTCATCACTGCCACCCTCTGGTTCACCACTGCCACCCTCGGGTTCACCACAGTCACCCTCTGGTTCATCACTGTCACCCTCTGGTTCATCACTGCCACCCTCTGGTTCATCACAGCACCCTCTGGTCCACCACTGCCACCCTCTGGTTGCATCACTGTCACCCTCTGGTTCATCACTGCCAACCTCTGGTTCATCATAGCACCCTCTGGTTTGCCACTGCCACCCTCCGGTTCATCACTGCCACCCTCCGGTTCATCACTGTCATCCTCTGGTTCATCACTGCCACCCTCTGGTTCACCACTGCCACCCTCTGGTTTATCACTGCCACCCTCTGGTTCACCACTGTTACCCCCTGGTTCATCACTGCCACCCTCTGGTTCATCACAGCACCCTCTGGTTCACCATTGCCACCCTCTGGTTCATCACTGCCACCCTCTGGTTCATCACTGTCACCCTCTGGTTCATCACTGCCACCATCTGGTTCATCACAACACCCTCTGGTTCACCATTGCCACCCTCTGGTTCATCACTGCCACCCTCTGGTTCATCACTGTCACCCTCTGGTTCATCACTACCACCCTCTGGTTCATCATGGCACCCTCCGGATCGCCACTGCCACCCTCTGGTTCATCACTGCCACCCTCTGGTTCATCACTGTCACCCTCTGGTTCATCACTGCCACCCTCTGGTTCATCACAACACCCTCTGGTTCACCATTGCCACCCTCTGTTTCATCACTGCCACCCTCTGGTTCATCACTGTCACCCTCTGGTTCATCACTACCACCCTCTGGTTCATCATGGCACCCTCCGGATCGCCACTGCCACCCTCTGGTTCATCACTGCCACCCTCTGGTTCATCACTGTCACCCTCTGGTTCATCACTCACACCATCTGGTTCACCACTGCCACCCGCTGGTTCATCACTGCCACCCTCTGGTTCACCACTGCCACCCTCTGGTTGATCACTGCCATCCTCTGGTTCATCACAGCACCCTTTGGTGCACCACTGCCACCCTCTGGTTCATCACTGCCACCTTCTGGTTCATCACAGCTCCCTTAGGTTCACAACTGCCACCCTCTGAATCATCACTGCCACCCTCTGGTTCATCATAGCTCCCTTAGGTTCACAACTGCCACCCTCTGAATCATCACTGCCACCCTCTGGTTCATCACAGCACCCTTGGTTCACCACTGCCACCCTCTGGTTCATCATTGCCACCCTCGAGTTCATCACTGCCACCCTCTGGATCATCACTATCACCCTCTGGATCATCACTATCACCCTCTGGTTCATCACTGTCACCCTCTGGTTCACCACTGCCACCCTCTGGTTCATCACTGACACCCTCTGGTTCATCACAGCACCCTCTGGTTCACCCCTGCCACCCTCTGGTTCATCACTGCCACCCTCTGATTCATCACTGCCACCCTCTGGTTCACCACTGCCACCCTCTGGTTCACCACTGCCACCTTCTGGTTCATCACAGCACCCTCTGGTTCACCCCTGCCACCCTCTGGTTCACCAATGTCACCCTCTGGTTCATCACTGTCACCCTCTGGTTTATTACAGCACCCTCTGTTCCACCACTGCCATCCTCTGGTTATTCACTGTCCCCCTCCGGTTCATCACTGTTACCTTCTGGTTCATCATAGCACCCTCTGGTTCACCACTGCCACCCTCTTGTTCATCACTGTCACCCTCTGGTTCATTACTGCCACCCTCTGGTTCACCACTGCCACCCTCTGGTTCATCACTGCCACCCTCTGGTTCACCACGGCCACCCTCTGGATGATCACTGCCATCCTCTGGTTCATCACAGCACCCTCTGGTTCACCACTGCCACCCTCTGGTTCACCACCACCATCCTCTGGCTCATCACTGCCACCCTCTGGTTCATCACAGCTCCCTCTGGTTCACAACTGCCACCCTCTGGTTCATCACAGCACCCTCTGGTTCACCACTGCCACCGTCTGGTTCATCACTGCCACCCTCTAGTTCATCACTGCCTCCCTCTGGTTCACCACTGCCAACCTCTGGTTCATCACTGTCACCCTCTGGTTCATCAATGCAACCCTCCGGTTCATCACAGCACCCTCTGGTTCATCCCTGCCACCCTCTGTTTTATCACTGCCACCCTCTGGTTCATCACTGCACCCTCTGGTTCACCACTGCCACCCTCTGGTTCACCACTGCCACCCTCTGGTTCATTATAGCACCCTCTGGCTCACCACAGCCAACCTCTGATTTACCACTGTCGCCCTCTGGTTCATCACTGTCACCCTCTGGTTCATCACTGCCACCCTCTAGTTCACCACTGCCACCCTAGGGTTCACCACTGTCACCCTCTAGTTCATTACTGCCACCCTCTGGTTCACCCCTGCCACTCTCTGGTTCATCACTGCCATCCTCTGGTTCACCACTGCCACCCCCTGGTTAATCACTGCCACCCTCTGGTTCACTACTGCCACCCTCTGGTTGATCACTGCCATCCTCTGATTCATCACAGCACCATCTGTTTCACCACTGCCACCCTCTGGTTCATCACAGCACCCTGAGGTTCACCACTGCCACCCTCTGGTTCATCACTGCCACCCTCTAGTTCATCACTGCCACCCTCTGGTTCACCAATGCCACTTTCTGGATCATCATTGTCACCCTCTGGGTTATCACTTCCACCCTCTAGTTCACCACTACCACCCTCTGGTTCATCACTGCCACCCTCTGGTTCATCACAGCACCCTCTGGTTCACCACTGCCACCCTATGGTTCACCCCTGCCACCATCTGGTTCATCACAGCACCCTCTGGTTCACCACTGTCACTCTCCGGTTCATCACTGCCACCCTCTGGTTCATCATTGCCACCCTCTGGTTCACCACTGTCACCCTCTGGTTCACCCCTGCCACCCTCTGGTTCATCACTGCCACCCTCTGGTTCATCACTGCCACCCTCTGGTTCACAACTGCCACCCTCTGGTTCACCACTGCCACCCACTTGTTCATCACAGCACCCTCTGGTTCACCACTGCCACCATCTGGTTAACCCTGCCATGATCTGGTTCATCACTGCCACCCTCTGGTTCATCACGGCCAACCTTTGGTTCACCCCTGCCACCATCTGGTTCATCACAGCACCCTCTGGTTCACCACTGTCTCCCTCTGGTTCACCACTGTCACCCTCTGGTTCATCACTGCCACCCTTTGGTTCATCACTGCCACCCTCTGGTTCACCACTGCCACCCTCTGGTTCACCATTGCCACCCTCTATTTCATCACTGCCACTCTCTGGTTCATCACTGCCACCCTCTGGTTCACCACTGCCACCCTCTTGTTCACCACTGCCACCCTCTGGTTCATCGTAGCATCCTCTGGTTCACCACGGCCAACCTCTGATTCATCACTGTCACCCTCTGGTTCATCAGTGTCACCCTCTGGTTCATCACTGCCACCCTCTGGTTCATCACAGCACCCTCTGGTTCATCACTGTCACCCTCTGGTTCATCACAGCACCCTCTGGTTCACCACTGCCACCCAATGGTTAATCACTGCCACCCTCTGGTTCATCACTGCCATCCTCTGATTCATCACAGCACCATCTGGTTCACCACTGCCACCCTCTGGTTCATTACTGCCACCTTCTGGTTCACCACTTCCACCCTCTGGTTGATCACTGCCATCCTCTGGTTCATCACTGCCACCCTCTAGTTCACCACTGCCACCCTCTGGTTCATCACTGCCACCCTCTGGTTCATCACAGCACTCTCTGGTTCACCACTGCCACCCTCTGGTTCATCACTGCCACCCTCTAGATAATCGCTGCCACCCTCTGGTTCATTAATGGCACCCTATGGATCATCACTGTCACCCTCTGGTTCATCACTGCCACCCTCTAGTTCACCACTGCCACCCTAGGGTTCACCACTGTCACCCTCTAGTTCATTACTGCCACCCTCTGGTTCACCCCTGCCACTCTCTGGTTCATCACTGCCATCCTCTGGTTCACCACTGCCACCCCCTGGTTAATCACTGCCACCCTCTGGTTCACTACTGCCACCCTCTGGTTGATCACTGCCATCCTCTGATTCATCACAGCACCATCTGTTTCACCACTGCCACCCTCTGGTTCATCACAGCACCCTGAGGTTCACCACTGCCACCCTCTGGTTCATCACTGCCACCCTCTAGTTCATCACTGCCATTCTCTGGTTCACCAATGCCACTTTCTGGATCATCATTGTCACCCTCTGGGTTATCACTTCCACCCTCTAGTTCACCACTACCACCCTCTGGTTCATCACTGCCACCCTCTGGTTCATCACAGCACCCTCTGGTTCACCACTGCCACCCTATGGTTCACCCCTGCCACCATCTGGTTCATCACAGCACCCTCTGGTTCACCACTGTCACTCTCCGGTTCATCACTGCCACCCTCTGGTTCATCATTGCCACCCTCTGGTTCACCACTGTCACCCTCTGGTTCACCCCTGCCACCCTCTGGTTCATCACTGCCACCCTCTGGTTCATCACTGCCACCCTCTGGTTCACAACTGCCACCCTCTGGTTCACCACTGCCACCCACTTGTTCATCACAGCACCCTCTGGTTCACCACTGCCACCATCTGGTTAACCCTGCCATGATCTGGTTCATCACTGCCACCCTCTGGTTCATCACGGCCAACCTTTGGTTCACCCCTGCCACCATCTGGTTCATCACAGCACCCTCTGGGTCACCACTGTCTCCCTCTGGTTCACCACTGTCACCCTCTGGTTCATCACTGCCACCCTTTGGTTCATCACTGCCACCCTCTGGTTCACCACTGCCACCCTCCGGTTCATCCTTGCCACCCTCTGGTTCATCACTGCCACCCTCTGGTTCATCACTGCCACCCTCTGGTTCACAACTGCCACCCTCTGGTCCATCCTTGACGAGATTTTGCAGATGTTTTTGCAATTTCGCGAGATTCGCGGACCGCGAAATGGCACAAAATCCGCAAATTCCGCGAACGGAACGGATTTTACGCCCATGCCTAATATATATATATATATATATTACCTACTGGCGGTCACCAGTAGGTAGTTATAGTTAGAACCTAGTTTCCATGGGAAAAACGTTTTTTGATTTGCTAATAACGTTGGCTTTGTTTGACAAATTCTCAAAAAAAAAGGTCTATCCAGGTTAGCTCCTATCCTGAAAGTTTGGAGGTGATTCGTCAAGTGGGGGCTGAGAAAAAATGGGGTCCCAAAAATAGTTTTCTCAATGTTAATTTCCATGGGAAATTTTATTACAGGCTACAGCCCAAATTGCTGAATGGAATTACACCAAATTTGGCAAAAAGGTAGGTCTTGGTTCAGAAACGGACCTTTTTTAAATGGTGTAAATCCGGTTAGTAGTTGTTGAGAAATTAAAAAAGTAGAACCGAGTCACAAGAAACCAGACTGAAAAAACATTAAAAAAGAAGAAAAGGGGGCAGGGTAGAAACACCATGACCCCATACTCCTGCTCAGGGGGTCCCAGGCAGTTTTTTTTTACGTCTGAATGGGAGCTGGGTGAGCGGATCCGGATGATTTTTTTTTTTTTAAATGAAGCAAGGGATCCCTTAACTTCATTTAAATGAGCCCCCGGGTGGGTGAGGTTCCGGGGACAATCCTATAATTATGTTGCGGGGCCTGCTGGGCCTCTGCAGCCCTGAGGACCGCCAGCTCCCCGGGGCTCTGTAAATTAGATGCAGGAGGGCACACTGCTCTTCTGGAGCCCCTGGGACCGCCACCTCCCCAGGGATTTGAAAATAGAGGGAGGGGGGCTGTGAGGCCCCACTTCTGGAGGAAAACCTGCTCTCACTTCAACAAAGCAAAGCAGGATTACTTTTGGGCAAGGGGAGCTGCATGTTATTAGTTCCTCTTGCCAAAATGCAATGCCGGTTCCTGCAGGAGGTGCAGATCCAGTGGGACCGTGGGGGCAGTGGGGCTCCCCCCATAGTCCCAATGAAGAGGCCAGGATCCAGGGGATAGGTTCCCTGGGGCCAGAGGTAGACAAGGGAAGGGGGACCATGTGGCCCCCCTTCCTTATGATTAATAAAAACATTCAAGAATTGGGTATGCCCCAGGGGATGGGGTCCTCAGGGCGAATATAAATGAATGGAAGTGGACCATTTTTTTAGAAAAGTTTGGAGTGGCAATCCTAACACGGCACTCAGCACGGCCCCCTGATGTGAACGCGCTGAGTGCGCGGCTCTCAGCATGACCCCCTATTGTGAACATGCTAGGTGCGCGGCTCTCAGCGCGGCTCCCTAGTGTGAACATGCTGGGTGCACGGCTCTCAGCACGGCACCCGAGTACTTCACAGGTCTTTAAAAGACCATTTACCTGTTATTGAGACTTTGTTGTGTTTTCACCCCTTCTTAGAGCCCCTACATCTCCACTGTGCCTATGACTGGAAGAATTAGCCCACCCGGAAATGTTTATCAGCCTCCCACAAAATTTGTCTCTATTTGTGCCCCTGACTGGTGTACACCAGCTCTGCGCACTCCACTTTTAATTACAGATTTTCCTAGATTCTATCTGCCGTATGTCAATGATCCAGCTGTGAGGCTGGGAATATCTTGCAGACAGGATTCTGGGCCTTTTATTACCAGTGCTCCACAGACCCAGCAGTTCACTTTAGTGGATCCAGTGGAAGGGACTCTTGGGATCCAACTGTCAGAATTCCTTGATCCAGAGATCAACGACCTGGGAGGGTATCCACTGAATGAGAATGCAGTATGTATCAACAAAGAGAGAGGTAGGGAGATTTCAAAGACACTCTCTTAGTCCCCGGTTAAATGTTAAACAACAAAAAAAGAGAGAGGTCTGAACTGGTCAAGCCCACGGCTACCAGAAATGTGGAGCAAAAAGATAAGCGGATAGTATTGATCACAGTCACTCTAGTTGAGTGGGATCACAGTCACTCTATTTGAGTAGGAAAGCCCTCACACACCGACCTAGTCAGTGTCATGCTTCATCATCGGGCCCCACCGAAGAGACCGAGTGTCTCTTCGGTGTGCTGCGACGCCAGAAAGACTGCGGAGCTGGTTGTGTGGGGAGGATGTGTTGTGAAGATTCTCAAATTAAAAGTGACTAACAGGGTATCAAAAAAACTTTAATAAGTGATCCCTAAGACACGTGTAAGTGGTATATGTGTCTGAATTTAATAGCCAAGGTTTAGGGTTTAGTTTAAATTCAGCTAAATACCACAAATTTATTAAAATCAGTCAACATGTTTCTGCCTTCAATGTGGTATATATTCACCATGGCATTCTTCAGGACTATAACCCCGGCGGTATGGACACTCTAATAGTCCACCCTGACCTGGGGGCGTGAAAGTGAAAAAAGAAAAGTGAAAAAAGTGCTTTAAAAATTGGGAGAGCAATTTGCTCAATCCAAAAAACCCCAAAATTAGGGGTGTATCAGCACCTGTAGGAAAGGATATACAAACAAACACATAAAGACATACATACAATTAGTATATGCCAGCGTACACTTATCGTAGTGCTCCTAAGATGGTGGCAAACCTATGTGTGCACACAATAACAGATAACTTATGCACCATCCAAGTAGCCCTTTGGGAGTATTAGTATTTGCTAGGAGGTGAAGTGCTAGAGGTGGTTAAAAACTACTATTGTAGTGAAGGAGATAAAAACGCGATGTGAACTCTCCATGAGAAGGGATCAATTTGACCAAATGGTCAGTGACCCCCACAAGATGGTGAAATATGGAGAACATCTCACTTTAAAAGTGGGCGCTACTTGCACCATGGGTCTCGGGAGGGGGGTTGGAGCGCGCTTGGCACATCCTAAGAAAAAGTACAGAGTCGAAATGTCAGCATAACCCATACAGCACACAGGCACTTAGCTTTGTTAGTCGTAGTAATCGTTCCACTGTAGATGTAGACTCACGCCCTCAGCGCTCACAGCCCGCTTTTAAACCTGTTGCGACCCTCTAGACCGGACCCCGACGATGGGAAGCGGGGCCGGTGAATGCGTATAAGAGCGCTTTGTTTACGCGCTCGATTCCGGGTTTGGGCGTGCCTCGCTGTTTTCGCGATGGGCGTGTCTCGACGAAAGCGAGGCTTGGAACGCACACGCCCACTAAGGCGGATGCGCGTTACTGATCGGACCGAGGCTTGAATTAAGAAGCCTATCCCTGCGCTAAGCCTCAGGGGGGTGTGTACACGCTGATAGTTGTTATGACGACCAAGGGCAAATATTGTCTCTCGGAAAAGGGAGCGAGGGATTAGCTATTTCGGTCGGCAAGATTTACTTTGCTTTCAGGAACTCGGAACTGCTATAAACCAGTGGGTTAATAAATAGGGAGGGACAGTGTGAAAGAACACATTTTGGCAAAAAAAGAGATTGTGATTTTGTACACATAAATTGATCTGTGGACTGAGATGTTAATGCACACAGAGTTTTTTTGAAAGATAAATCAATTATTGCACGTTTTCAAACAGATCAGTTCTGTGTAGTATTTGACAGCCATCTGGAGTTAAGGAGTTCATGTTAGGACTGTATTCCAGGGGATGTCGTCATTGAGCCCATTGACATTTGTCCCCAGACGGTATACCCAACGCTGTTCCTTTTCGAACAGTCTATTTTGTATGTTCCTTGCGCCATCAATTGCTTCAATGACAGTCCACGTCATGTCATTAGTGGTATGATTCTTTTCTAGGAAATGGCGGCTCAGCTTAGTGGTTACTTTCTTGCACCTTATGTTACTCCGGTGTTCGCAGATCCTTTGTTTCACTTTTCTAGTGGTCATGCCAACGTACCGAAGGTTACAGGAACATGTGATCAGATAGATCACATTGCATGAGTTGCAATTAGTATGAACACGTTGCGTCCACACTTTCCCTTCTTCCAATGTCAAGGTTTTTGTAGGCTGTGTTAAATGGCAAACACTACAATCCGAGCAGGGATAATGCCCGGTGATTTTAGGGAGTCCCCACGATGTTGTTACTGATGGTGTGATATTCAGTGGATTCTCTTTTGGGCGTGAGTGGACCAGCGTATCTCTTAGACTGCGTCCCTTTTTAAAGGAAAAAAGGGGTTTTTCCCAATCCTTTTTAAAGGTTCTTACAATACTCCAGTGTTTATTCATACTCTTTTTCATGGTGTTGGAGAGGCTGCTGTATGTCGTGACACAGGTTAGTGGAATCTGATCTGAATTATTTGTTCTTTCTTCAAGGAGAGCTTCCCTTGGCTGATTTTTAGCTCTTTTAAATCCCTTGTTTAGTGTGGAGTTAGGATAGCCTCTATTTCTCAATTTTTCGGTCAGATTGGCTGATTGACTTTTAAAGTCTGTGGTTGTGCTGCAATTCCTCCGCAGCCTGAGATATTGCCCGTAAGGTAGATTTTCTTTTAACGGGCGCGGGTGAAAGCTGTTAAATTGCAGTAGATTGTTTTTTGCAGTAGGTTTATTGTAGGTTTTTGTAGCCAGTGTCGTTCCGCTGATTGAAATAACCACATCTAAGAATACGATTTCTTTTCTGCTTGTGGTGTTGGTAAATCTTAGGTTAGGGTCTAAGGTATTGATCCATGTGAGGAAATCTTTCAAGTCATTATCACTACCATTCCAAATGAGTAGGATGTCGTCAATGTAGCGTTTCCACAAAAGCATTGACGCAAAAAAGGTAGCAGTTGGTGGTAGGATATGTTTAGCCTCAAAATCTGCCACATACAGCCCCGCCACGCTCGGCGCGAAGGTGCTGCCCATGGATGTCCCAGAGCATTGTAGGTACAGTTTGTTTTTAAATGAGAAAAAGTTTTCTTTTAGTGCTATGGTGGCACAATCGATGATGAATTTTTTTGGGGTCTGGAATTCCCAGTCGGTTGAGTCTAGGGCCTTTTTAAGGACCTCGATTGTGTCATCCTGCGGAATGCTAGTATAGAGGCTTTCCACGTCTAGTGTTACAAGGGTAATAGAGTTTTCAGGAAAGTTTATTTCTGTCAGAAGTCGTAACAGGCTCTTGGTGTCCTTCAGGTAAGTCGGTGTGGACTGGACTAATGGTTTTAAAAAATAATCACAAAATTGTGATAGCGGTTCCAGAAGTGACCCTATGCCAGAGACGATTGGGCGTCCTGGTGGAGGGAGTTTGTTTTTATGCATTTTCGGCAGAGTGTAGAAGTAGGGTATTATGCTACTTGTATTGTTCAAAAATGCAGCTTCATTCTTGGAAATCTGGTTTCGGTCCTCTGCTTGTTTTACCATAGAGCTAATTCTTTTAGCAAGATCTGGGGTTGGGTCCAATGCCAGTGGCGTGTAATTTCTAACGTCACTGAGTAGATTTTTACAGGTGGTCTCATACGTAGTTGTGTCTTGGATGACGATCCCTCCGCCCTTGTCCGCGGGTTTTATGGTTATGGAGGCGTCGTTTTTTAGTTGTTGCAATGCCTCAAATTCAGCAGTACTGAAATTCCCGAATGTTTTCGGGTTCTGGCAATGTTCTAGGTCCTTAAATACCGCTTGCTCAAAAGCAGTTATGGCTGCCGGTATTGTATGTGAGGGTGGGATGAAGGTGGAGTTAGGTCTTAAACCTGTGTCACCTTTCCTGATTGATTCTAGTGGGTCTATTTTTCCATCAAAAAAGGCTTTCAGTTTCAATTTGCGAAAGAACCCTGCTAATTCGCAGTGCATTTTGAATTTATCGGGTTTGGCTGTGGGGACAAAACCCAGCCCCTTCTCCAATACTTTGATCTCCACAGGAGTAAGTACTCTAGTGGATAGGTTTGTCACTAGACTTAGACTCCGCTCGGACCCGGCTGCTGGTTGCTCCGGGTGTGGTTCGCTACTGAGTCTTCTTCCTGCCAGGTTACTCTGGTGTTCCCTCTCCTCTTGCCTCGGCCTCTCCGGCCGCTCTCTAAAAAAGGCTGTCTATACTGTTGTTGGTAGTTGGCCGGGGGCATGAAGCCTGGGTTCCAGCCCATAAAAGGAAAAGGTGGCTGTTGGAAAGCATATGGGTGGGCACCCATCCCCATTTGTGGGGGGTACCACTGTTGGTGATTACCTTGATTTCCATGTCCACTTCTGTTCGTTCTATTGCCACGGTTACCCCTTCTTTTAGTTTGTTTGAAGGAGTTATTACTAGAACCGCTGCTATTCGATGAGTCATCATCTGAGTAGTCTGGGTTGTTGGCATTACGTGCTGGTGGAGTGAATGAGGCCGCAGAGTAGGGATATACTTTCTCAAACTCAAATTTCTTTTGGTCTTTTTGAAGTTTTGTCACCTTTGATTGCATTAGGTTGTCCTTGTATTCGCTCATCTCCTTGTTAAGTTCATCTAGTCGTTTTTTATAGCCGGTGATAGTGGCTTTGAAGTGAGTCTCTGTTTCCCTGATTTCTATCATGATGGATTCCGAGAGTCTTAAGGCTGTTTTGATTATCAGGACCATCCAATCGCGTGTGCAGTGCCATGCGATTGCGGCCCAGTCTTTCCGGAAGGCAGCATCATTCAAAAAGATGCGTGGGGCATTAGGCACCAAAAGTCCTTTCGGTGCTGTGTTGGTTGTTAAATAGCCCTTCATGATTGTACCATGAAGGACGGTACAAATGTGCTCTTTCTTTTTTTCTGACAGGCTGTCCCATTCAGCAGTGTTGGCTATCGCCTGTGATATGTGAGGGTCTGCAAAGACTGCAGCATCTGACATCAACTCCTCGATTTCTGCCTCAGAGTATGTCAGACCCAGGTTCGCCATAGTGAGATGTAGGTTAAAAGAACAAGCAACAAAGGAAGCTGTTGTTGTCTTGCTCACAGTAAAAGAAAGCTCTCACAGCTGTGCGCTGCTATAATATGTATCAACAAAGAGAGAGGTAGGGAGATTTCAAAGACACTCTCTTAGTCCCCGGTTAAATGTTAAACAACAAAAAAAGAGAGAGGTCTGAACTGGTCAAGCCCACGGCTACCAGAAATGTGGAGCAAAAAGATAAGCGGATAGTATTGATCACAGTCACTCTAGTTGAGTGGGATCACAGTCACTCTATTTGAGTAGGAAAGCCCTCACACACCGACCTAGTCAGTGTCATGCTTCATCATCGGGCCCCACCGAAGAGACCGAGTGTCTCTTCGGTGTGCTGCGACGCCAGAAAGACTGCGGAGCTGGTTGTGTGGGGAGGATGTGTTGTGAAGATTCTCAAATTAAAAGTGACTAACAGGGTATCAAAAAAACTTTAATAAGTGATCCCTAAGACACGTGTAAGTGGTATATGTGTCTGAATTTAATAGCCAAGGTTTAGGGTTTAGTTTAAATTCAGCTAAATACCACAAATTTATTAAAATCAGTCAACATGTTTCTGCCTTCAATGTGGTATATATTCACCATGGCATTCTTCAGGACTATAACCCCGGCGGTATGGACACTCTAATAGTCCACCCTGACCTGGGGGCGTGAAAGTGAAAAAAGAAAAGTGAAAAAAGTGCTTTAAAAATTGGGAGAGCAATTTGCTCAATCCAAAAAACCCCAAAATTAGGGGTGTATCAGCACCTGTAGGAAAGGATATACAAACAAACACATAAAGACATACATACAATTAGTATATGCCAGCGTACACTTATCGTAGTGCTCCTAAGATGGTGGCAAACCTATGTGTGCACACAATAACAGATAACTTATGCACCATCCAAGTAGCCCTTTGGGAGTATTAGTATTTGCTAGGAGGTGAAGTGCTAGAGGTGGTTAAAAACTACTATTGTAGTGAAGGAGATAAAAACGCGATGTGAACTCTCCATGAGAAGGGATCAATTTGACCAAATGGTCAGTGACCCCCACAAGATGGTGAAATATGGAGAACATCTCACTTTAAAAGTGGGCGCTACTTGCACCATGGGTCTCGGGAGGGGGGTTGGAGCGCGCTTGGCACATCCTAAGAAAAAGTACAGAGTGGAAATGTCAGCATAACCCATACAGCACACAGGCACTTAGCTTTGTTAGTCGTAGTAATCGTTCCACTGTAGATGTAGACTCACGCCCTCAGCGCTCACAGCCCGCTTTTAAACCTGTTGCGACCCTCTAGACCGGACCCCGACGATGGGAAGCGGGGCCGGTGAATGCGTATAAGAGCGCTTTGTTTACGCGCTCGATTCCGGGTTTGGGCGTGCCTCGCTGTTTTCGCGATGGGCGTGTCTCGACGAAAGCGAGGCTTGGAACGCACACGCCCACTAAGGCGGATGCGCGTTACTGATCGGACCGAGGCTTGAATTAAGAAGCCTATCCCTGCGCTAAGCCTCAGGGGGGTGTGTACACGCTGATAGTTGTTATGACGACCAAGGGCAAATATTGTCTCTCGGAAAAGGGAGCGAGGGATTAGCTATTTCGGTCGGCAAGATTTACTTTGCTTTCAGGAACTCGGAACTGCTATAAACCAGTGAGAATGCAGTATACCACAATGAGAATTACAAGCACCTGGACTCAGTTTTCCAGGCATCCATGCGGTACTCGCTCTAGCCAGTGGCCCAGATTTTAGTGGGCAGGAACCCAGGGTACTAGAGCAAATCCTGTGGGGATCCATTATCAAAGAAGGCAGGCGCCTCAGTAACCGACACAGTGCTTACTCATGCTCCGTGGGTAGCGTTGGCTCTCCCGAGGCTTTGTTTGCAATCCTGATGCTCCACTGGGTTGCCACTGTTTGGCAGTCAATTATAGGCAAGCTTGTGCCTTGGGGTTAGGCTCCGCCAACATATGTACTGATCCAATCCCTCTGCCAATCCCCAAGCACTTATAAATTCACCACACACTCTCCTTGCAGTACGCTAATCATCCAGTCTCTACCCATGTACTCATAGAATGGCCCAGACATAGTTGCATAACCAAGGTCTTCCCCACTGCCAGAGGTAACATGGTTGCGTGCGCAATCAATACCACAATGTAATGTGGTAGGGCCCAGGGCCATCATGCATCCATAATGAACACATGGACACAGTTAGATAGATAGTGAAACTGGCTACGGACACGTGCTTGACTGCTTTTTATTACCAGGGTCACATGTCCAGTGACGTCTGTGCTGGATGCGCGTGCGGTGAATGTAAGCCAACCCTCAGGGAATGGTTGGTGATGGAAAAAACTATAACAGTGATTATCGGATCACACACAGAGATTCAATCATAAAGGGTCCATGACTTGTGGTGCACTAAGGTAGGGACACTTCATATATATATATATATATATATATATATATATATATATATATATATATATATATATATATATATATATATATATATATATATATATATATATATATATATATATATATATATATATATATATATATATATATATTCACTGAAAAAACCATAGGTTATAGACCATATATAGTTAGGAATTCGCATTTACAAAACCTTATTTTACTCACACAAAACCATTGACATTCCATATATAGTTAGTTGCACTAACTATATATCGCGCACCCTTAATCCACTGCTGATGATGTCACATATTACATCATTCATGACATGGTCAGTGACATCACTGATGACATCTCAAATGACATCACTGATGACATCTCAAATGACATCACTGATGACATCACTGATGACATCTCATTTGACATTACTGATCACATCACTGATGATATAATTCATGTGATAATACGATGAACCTCTTCAGACTCTAATATAACCTTAGATACAATCAGTGTAAACAGACACTCACAGACTGTCACTCATCCATGGAGTTACTCACACACCTAGTCAGTCATGGAAAGAATCAATCACACCTCCATTTCCTCAACTATACAGTTATACAAACTTTACTTATTCAAACTTATACTAACACATATTTACTCTCTTATACAATCCCTGATACAATTTCACAATGACCCATACAGCCACTCACACATTCACTGGCTCTTATGCACAGTTATTTATATATGTCAACTCTCACATGTACTGTGTTTTACATATGTACTTACTTTGACATGTAGCACTGAGATATCCATTCACTCACCAATACACTCATGCACACAGTCAACCGCCCATACAGCTGTTTCCACATGCACTTTTGAAACCATACATCTAGTGAATCAACTGCTCACACATCTATGCACAGAGTCATACACCTCCCAGCCACCCACACACACACTCAGTCTCCCATACAAATACTTGGGCAACCAATCAATACCCCATATAGTTACTCATATAGCTACTTATCAACACATGCAACAGTTTACAGAACAACAGATATAATGATGCACAAATTAAGACAGTTTAGTCACTAACCCATGCACTCAGTGAGACACATTTAATCACTCACTCATACAGTCAGTCATGCACCTACTAAATCCTTCATCCAGACACTTATACATCCACTCATTCTTCAATATGTAAGACATATTTTAACTTTACAGAAACATACAGTCACTGGATGTTGTCATCAGTGATGTCATCAGTGATGTCATTTGAGATGTCATCAGTGATGTCATCAGTGTTGTCACTGACCATGTCATGAATGATGTAATATGTGACATCATCAGCAGTGGATTGCGGGTGCGCGATATATAGTTAGTGCAACTAACTATATATGGAATTTCAATGGTTTTGTGTGAGTAAAATAAGGTTTTGTAAATGCGAATTCCTAACTATATATGGTCTATAACCTATGGTTTTTTCAGTGAATTTTCAAGGTTTTGTAAATGCTAATTCCTAACTATATATGGTCTATAACCTATGGTTTTTTCATTGAATTTTCAAGGTTTTGTAAATGCTAATTCCTAACTATATATGGTCTATAACCTATGTTTTTTTCAGTGAATATATATATACACATACATATATAAACATATATCATCTGTATATCTATATAAATACAAACATAAATGCATGCATACATATACTTATATGCATACAGATGCATGTTATTTACATGAAAGTTGAAAAAACACTAATAAAAGCAAAGCTAAAAAGCCACCTCATTACAAACAGAATGGCTTTAACTTAAACGAGGGCGAGATCTATTGCATTTTCAATGCTTGTTTACTTTGGTTCCATCAAGAAGGCATTCAGATGTGTCACACATTTGCCATAAATTCTGAATGTTAGCACTCTAGTTGCACATTAGATCACTGTAGTAAAGCTACTGCTCACCAGGGACGTCTGCTGCTGGTATTCAAAGTGCATGTTTCAGTCTGCATGTCAGAATTTTTTTAATGAAATAGAAGAGGATTTGAGAAGTCACTCAAAATGATCCCTAATTTTTCTTTCTGAAGCACTAATCATACTTTCTATGGCAAAATGAACCCCCTCATGTTGTTCCTTTTTAAATTGAGTGTTTTCAGACTTACCACTTCATTCCAATCAAGATGGCTTCTGGTGTGCCATACTTTTGTCATAAGTAAGACTGTTTGCGCTCTAGTTGTTCTTTAGAACACTCTGGGACATTCTGTCATTGGGCTACACTTGGGTACATCTGGGTGATATTTGGGCTACATTTAGGCTCTTTTGTCTCTGGTGGCCATCTTGGGAGACTGTATGTCAGAATTTTTTAATGAAATTGAAGAGGGTTTGAGAAGTCACTCAAAATGTGCCCTAATTTTTCTTTCTGCAGCACTAATCATAATTCATATGGCAAAATATACCCCCTCATTTTGTTCCTTTTTAAATTAAATGTTTTAAGAGTTACCACTTTATTCCAATCAAGATGGCTTCAGGTGTGCCATACCTTTGTAATAAGTAGGACTGTTAGCGCTCTAGTTGTTCTTTAGAACACTCTGGGACATTCTGTCTTTGGGCTATACTTGGGCTACATCTGGGTGATATTTGGGCTACATTTGGGCTCTTTTGTCTCTGGTGGCCATTTTGGGAGACTGCATGTCAGAATTTTTTAATGAACTAGAAGAGGATTTGAAAAGTCACTCAAAATGTGCCCTAATTTTTCTTTCTGCAGCACTAATAATACCTTCTATTGCATAATATACCCCCTCATTTTGTTCCTTTTTAAATTAAATGGTTTAAGAGTTACCACTTTATTCCCATCACGATGGCTCCAGGTGTGCTATACCTTTGTAATAAGTAGGACTGTTAGCGCTCTAGTTGTTCTTTAGAACACTCTGGGACATTCTGTCATTGGGCTATACTTGGGCTACATCTGGGTGATATTTGGGCTACATTTGGGCTCTTTTGTCTCTGGTGGCCATTTTGGGAGACTGCATGTCAGAATGTTTTAATGAAATAGAAAAGGATTTGATAAGTCACTCAAAATGTGCCCTAATTTTTCATTCTGCAGCACAAATCATACTTTCTATGGCAAAATATACCCCCTCATGTTGTTCCTTTTTAAATTAAATGTTTTAAGAGTTACCACTTTATTCCAATCAAGATGGCTTCAGGTGTGCCATACCTTTGTAATAAGTAGGACTGTTAGCGCTCTAGTTGTTCTTTAGAACACTCTAGGACATTCTGTCATTGGGCTATACTTGGGCTACATCTGGGTGATATTTGGGCTACATTTGGGCTCTTTTGTCTCTGGTGGCCATTTTGGGAGACTGCATGTCAGAATGTTTTAATGAAATAGAAAAGGATTTGAGAAGTCACTCAAAATGTGCCCTAATTTTTCATTCTGCAGCACTAATCATACTTTCTATGGCAAAATATACCCCCTCATGTTGTTTCTTTTTAAATTAAATGTTTTAAGAGTTACCACTTTATTCCAATCAAGATGGCTTCAGGTGTGCCATACCTTTGTAATAAGTACGACTGTTAGCGCTCTAGTTGCTCTTTAGAACACTCTAGGAGGCTGCAGTAGAACACAAAGAATCAACTGACAGTCTCTGTCCTTGTTGGATGTACATGTTTTACTGAGAATGTCAGACTTCATTTTCACATGACCGAGAAAGATAATGTGAATTTACAGAAAATATGCTTTCAGTTTAGCTTATAGATCCCCTTCCAAACCACTGTGGGAAAATCATGAGATATTAATTTTCTTTCAAACAATATTCATGATATCACAACAGAAGGTTTTTTCACATGGTAAAATCACCTTAGAACCCACCACAATTCCTAAAACGAGTATGGTACCATCAACAAATGATTTATAATGTTACTAAAGTCCTAAAACCCTCTATTAACTACAATGCTTTTTAATGAGGTGCTATCATGTATATTGGTCCCAAGATGGCTGCCAACACTTCTTGGATGAAGTGCTGACAGCCAATCAGATCAGATGTGTGGTTAGGCTCCGCCCAGATATATATCTTTTTTTGAACCTAAATTACTCAAAATCCACTGGTGCACATATATTGAGACCTAGCAAAGGCACATCGGGCTAACAGTCCCTACAATTTTGCCAAGTTTCGTGCAAATCCATTCAGCCGTTCGAGCTAAACGTGAGGCCAATCGCCCTATGGAAATTAACATGGGAAAAAACGCGTTTTGGGACCCCCCTTTTTTCTCGGCCCCCCCTTGATGAAACCCCCTCAAATTGTCAGGGGCTGCTCAGAACCAAAAGGTTCCATTTTCCTGAAAATTTCAGCCAATTCCGTCCACAAATGCCAAAGTTATTAGACATAGAATTTTCAAAAATCCCATAGAGAAAAAATCCTAACTATATATACCTACTGGCGACCGCCAGTAGGTAATATATATATATATATATATATATATATATATATATATATATATATATAGCAGAGGAAACTGTGACATCGGTACCACTGTGGGGTTACTTGTAAACCCAGTATACTGTGTAGTACTCACCTCTGTTGTTTCACCTGCAAAGCGTGCAGTAACAATTCCTGAATTACTGTCCCTTCAACTGGATGTAAGAGACTGAAGTCCCTCTTCGCTGTTTTAAGAGTTACGTTATTTTAAAAACCCTAACGAACCCACGGACATGTTAGCTGATGGCATTTGAGAAAGAGTTATTTTGAACTCGAAACGCGTTATGCCTGCAATCTTCTTGAATAAAAAGAACTATGTCAAGTTTGATGGTGTGGTCTGTGTAGCGTGCTGAAAGGCGCACGTTTCCTGGGTTGGATGTAACAGAGGTGCCTGACACACCTCAGTATGGACCCCGACCCACGAGGATGAGGCGCCCTTCTTGTCGGGACCTTGGACTTGAAGTGTGGAGCTTCCTTAAAGGCTGCCCTCCGGCTGCCGAGAGTTCACACTACGGAGTTTGCATTGGAAGGGGCCCCAGGAGAGGCCCGCCCGAACTTTGGATTGTTATTTGGTGCAGCAAGGGTTTGCTGGGGACTTCTCCCTAGCACTACAGACTTGAGGCTTCAATGAGGACATTTGGAAAGCCACATGATTTCTACGTGGTAGTGAAATTCCGATAGCACAAGGATAACCGAGGTATGGAACTCTTTCCTTATAAATGCCTGATGTGCACTCGGGATACTTTTGCTAATTGCAATTTTGCCACAATCGACAGTGAAGACCAGCATGAATTTGAAGGGCCGTAAAGGAGCATTATGGGCAATGTAGTCCCTGTGAGCACATATATTACATTTGAAGCCACAACAGCAGAGGAAACTGTGACATCGGTACCACTGTGGGGTTACTTGTAAACCCAGTATACTGTGTAGTACTCACCTCTGTTGTTTCACCTGCAAAGCGTGCAGTAACAATTCCTGAATTACTGTCCCTTTAACTGGATGTAAGAGACTGAAGTCCCTCTTCGCTGTTTTAAGAGTTACGTTATTTTAAAAACCCTAACGAACCCACGGACATGTTAGCTGATGGCATTTGAGAAAGAGTTATTTTGAACTCGAAACGCGTTATGCCTGCAATCTTCTTGAATAAAAAGAACTTTGTCGAGTCTGATGGTGTGGTCTGTGTAGCGTGCTGAAAGGCGCACGTTTCCTGGGTTGGATGTAACAGAGGTGCCTGACATACCTCAGTATGGACCCCGACCCGCGAGGATGAGGCGCCCTTCTTGTCGGGACCTTGGACTTGAAGTGTGGAGCTTCCTTAAAGGGTGCCCTCCGGCTGCCGAGAGTTCACATGACGGAGTTTGCATTGGAAGGGGCCCCAGGAGAGGCCCGCCCGAACTTTGGATTGTTATTTGGTGCAGCAAGGGTTTGCTGGGGACTTCTCCCTAGCACTACAGACTTGAGGCTTCAATGAGGACATTTGGAAAGCCACATGATTTCTACGTGGTAGTGAAATTCCGATAGCACAAGGATAACCGAGGTATGGAACTCTTTCCTTATAAATGCCTGATGTGCACTCGGGATACTTTTGCTAATTGCAATTTTGCCACAATCGACAGTGAAGACCAGCATGAATTTGAAGGGCCGTAAAGGAGCATTATGGGCAATGTAGTCCCTGTGAGCACATATATTACATTTGAAGCCACAACAGCAGAGGAAACTGTGACATCGGTACCACTGTGGGGTTACTTGTAAACCCAGTATACTGTGTAGTACTCACCTCTGTTGTTTCACCTGCAAAGCGTGCATTAACAATTCCTGAATTACTGTCCCTTTAACTGGATGTAAGAGACTGAAGTCCCTCTTCGCTGTTTTAAGAGTTACGTTATTTTAAAAACCCTAATGAACCCACGGACATGTTAGCTGATGGCATTTGAGAAAGAGTTATTTTGAACTCGAAACGCGTTATGCCTGCAATCTTCTTGAATAAAAAGAACTTTGTCAAGTCTGATGGTGTGGTCTGTGTAGCGTGCTGAAAGGCGCACGTTTCCTGGGTTGGATATATATATATATATATATATATATATATATATATATATATATATATATATATTACCTACTGGCGGTCGCCAGTAGGTATATATAGTTAGGATTTTTTCCCTATGGGATTTCTGAAAATTCTATGTCTAGTAACTTTGGCGTTTGTGGACGGAATCGGCTGAAATTTTCAGGAAAATGGCACATTTTGTTTCTGAGCAGCTCCTGGAAATTTGGGGGGGGTTCGTCAAGGGGGGGCCGAGAAAAAAGGGGGGTCCCAAAACGCGTTTTTCCCATGTTAATTTCCATAGGGCGGTTGGACTCACTTTTAGCCCGAACGGCTGAATGGATTTCCACGAAACTTGGCAAAATTGTAGGGACTGTTAGCCCGATGTGCCTTTGCTAGGTCTCAATATATGTGCTTCAGTGGATTTTGAGAAATTAACGTTTAAATCAAGATATATATCTGTAACAGCGCTCCGGGCAGCGATCCGGTTAGCGAACTTTTCGCGTATCGGAACTTTGCGATGCAAAGCTGATTGGCCCTCCGGTGTCTGTCAACATTCTAAACAGTCCGGAGCGGCCGCCATCTTGTCTCTCGGTAGGATCGAGAGACAAGAGGAGGCCAAAACAAAGGGGGAAATGAAGGAAAGGGGGCAAGGTAGACCCCTTCTGACCCCCTAGGATTGATGAGGGGGATATTATAAAGCCACGCGGGGCCCCAGAAAAAGAAGAAAAAAAATCCGATTTTTTCGCCGTAGAGACGCGTCTTGGTAAGCGAACCGGGCAGCTAACCGGGCAGCTAACCGGGCAGCTAACCGAGAAGCTAACCGGCAGTGTAACGGGAGTCTGAGGAGTAGCTGATTGGCTGTCAACATTGTAAACAGTCCGGAGCGGCCGCCATCTTGTCTCTCGGTAGGATCAAGAGACAGGAGGAGACCAAAACAAAGGGGGAAATGAAGGAAAGAGGGCAAGGTAGACCCCTTCTGACCCCATAGGATTGATGAGGGGGATATTATAAAACCACGCGGGCCCAAAAAAAAAAAAAATCCTGAGGAGTAGCTGATTGGCTGTCAACATTGTAAACAGTCCAGAGCGGCCGCCATCTTGTCTCTCGGTAGGATCGAGAGACAAGAGGTGGAAAAAAAAAAGGTGTAAATGAATGAAAGGGGTAAAGCAGACCCCTCCTGAACCCCTAGGATTGATGAGGGGGCTATTAAAGTTCCCTGCGGGGCAAAAGAAAAAAAAAATTGTGATTTTTCGCGGTAAAGGTGCTTCCTGGTACGTTAACCGGCAGCTAACCGGCAGCGTAACGGGAGTCCGACATATTGTGTTTTTTGAACGTTTGTGATATGTGCACGTGTGGATTTTGTCTAATTAAGGTTAAAAAAATATATATATATCTTTAAGCGTGTTCTGGCGCGCTTACGTTTTGGGTTTGGTTTGCGCTGCAGAGACGATACGTCACGGTTATGCGATGCATCATGAGGCGTCTCACGGGCTACGTGATACGTCACTTAATAAAGAATATATTTTACAGCTATAGATATTAGCTTTTAAAAAACCAATGAAATTCACAGAAAAAAACATAGGTTATAGACCATATATAGTTAGGAATTTGCATTTACAAAACCTTGAAAATTCACTGAAAAAACCATAGGTTATAGACCATATATAGTTAGGGATTAGCATTTAAAAAACCTTATTTTATTTGCACAAAACCATTGAAATTCCATATATAGTTAGTTGCACTAACTATATATCGCGGACCCGCAATCCACTGCTAATGATGTCACATTTTACATCATTCATGACATAGTCAGTGACATCACTGATGACATCACTGATGACATCTCAAATATATATATATATATTTCTTTATTTGTTTGATTAATTAAAAACTTACAAAAAGGCAGATAAAACTTTACTAAATTAAAATTATAAAACAATTGAATTTTCAATCAGTTTTCAAAAGTTAAATATATATTATACACATTAAAAAGGAAAAGAGCTGCTTTGTATAAAGTCCATATTCACGTAGACTGTTGTTTGGTCAATCAAAAACATCCAATTTCTTCTGTACCGCACGAAGGAATTTAACAAGCGCAGAACTCATCGGCAAATCTTCTGGTTTAAGACTTGCGATCAGTGCCTGTCTGCATGTCCTTACACTACGCATGTTAAACATTCTTTTAATTGTAGTTTTTCTTTCAATTTCCAGACCAGGGCAAAGACACAATAGGTGTAAGATGTTTTCTTCTCCTAGGTTACAAAGCCTGCATATGTTATTTCCTTGTGATCTCTTCCATGGTGGTAAGTGGCATATGCCTGGATAGAAGCCAAATCTGGCATTAATAAAAATGTGTTTATTTTTCTTAGACCATGCAGTTTCTAGATAGGTTTGAACCTTTTTTTTCTTATATCCAGGGACAATTGACCAGGCGTGGCTACGTTTGACCAGAGTATCTTTATCCATAATCATGGAGAGGTAGTTAGTAAGTTTGTTTATTGTTTTTTTGAAGCTCTCCAACGTAATTGTGGTTTCCCATATTGGTGTTATACCAAATTCTGCAATAGCGCTGTTTAAGCAGGAGCTGACATTTGTGTTTGTTTTGTTGTTCACTTCCTGCCACAATAAGCGGGACATATCATTATCCTAGTCGTTTTTTATTCAATTCCATACTTTTAGTATGTGCCCTTTCCTTGCATAGCATTGATTGTTTAGCCCAAACTCAAGTCTCACCTGGGCTTGTGCGGCATTCTTCGGGAGAGAGAATAAGGATCTGTACGTTTTAGCTACAGCTATATTAAGAATTGTTCAGAGCTGGAGAAATTTGATCATCATGGATTTAAATTCTGCGATGAATTGATACAACGAGGATACCCCAAAAAGCTCCTTAAACACTCTTTTAAAAGAGCACGTTGCACTCCAAGAGAAAGCCTCCTGGAAACAAAGGTTAAACGCGACCTTGAGAACTTGGTATGCGTAACGACATTCTGTGCCGAAACCCACAACATTCGCCAAGTGATACTAAAAAATTGGCACTTGTTGGAACAACTGGAGACACCTATCCCCCGCCCAATATTCGCCTTCAGAAGGAATCAAAATATTGGTCAACAACTAGTCCGTGCAGACATCAGACTAGAAAAACCGAAAAGTGACCTGATATCTAAATGGGGCTTAAAACCGATCGAGGGACACCGCAGGTGCGGGAATTGTATCGCTTGTGATACAACCATTGAGGGCACGGTCTTCCAACACCACAACATATCTTGGTCGCACACCAATTTGACCAATTGTAAAACAAAAAATGTCGTTTACGCTATAATTTGTCCTTGCAATAAAATCTATATTGGCAAGACCACGCAGCAGGTTAATACCCGTATGACACAACACAAATCACGGGTCAAAAACAAGGTATTAAACGCGCCCCTTGTGCAACACTATGTTGACAAACAGCATGGCGACAATGAGTTCAAATGGACCGTGCTCTTTAGTATCAATCAACTTAAAAAAGGAGTGAATGTTGACCAAATACTACTGAAAAAAGAAGCTTACCTAATATTAAAATTCAACACTACCCAAACGGGGTTAAATTCACTCTCCGAAATTTCGAGGCTATAATGTATCCCCGTTGAACTACAACTCCCAGAATGCCACGTACCCGGCTCGCCATGATGTAAGCGCCCGCTACAGCCACCAGGCGTCTCCAACGTAAGCAGTCCCTGGTTCGCCTGTGCGAGAGGAAGGTTAGTGTAATCCATGCTCCGACGAGTTAACTCTGCTCTACACTCGCAACCACAACTGAGTTAACCCCCACCCTCCCACTCTTGCTTTACAGCGCGAGTAAACAGCGCTGCTGAAAAGGACTGGGAAAACTCATTCCCGCTACAAACAGAGACCGGGTCCAACAAAAGAAACACACGGCATGGCGACCGCCGCCTTGTGCCAAAACCCGATACTCTAGGTATGTGCTTTTCAAATAATTTCACTTTGTCCCACTAATGTCCTAGTGTTCTGAACTAGAATTATGACCAAAACTGAGCGCGACCTCAATTTTTCCTTAGGTCGCACAAACTAAGTAGGACGAGCCAAATGAGGAATTGAAGTAGATATCTACGCTTGACTCAAGATAAGGTATGAACATGCTGCCTTGGGGTCTGTAGTAGTCACTTTGTTCCACTCGAGATGGCCTTCTAAGCCCGTGAACTAATGTCTTACAGATTTAAACTTTACTCCAATCAATTCGCGATGCACAGTGCCATGTGCCCAATCTAATCCACGAGAGCCCTCCGCTCCGGATACAAAGGTAAATCAACCCACCTGAACACAGCAACAGTGGGGAATCTTTTAGAAATACAAAATCTTAAAACAAACTTCGTTTCTTATTTTTTGTGCAGAATCATAACACTGAGAGAGCCCTGAGGAGAATCTGCAATTATTTACAGATTCGAAACGCGTCGGCAAGACGGCAGACAAATTCCAATATCAGTACCCCCTTTGTGTTGGGTTTAAACATTCGTTGGTTTGAAATAATTTGATTGGTTTTTTGATTACTGCCTTTTACATCCTTTGTTTACCAATTTTCTGGTTAACAGTGCCCTGACTAGCTCTCAAAAATCAACTATTGTTTATAGAGTCAAGAAATACAATTTTCATGAGAAGTTTGTTGTGTATAGTATATGTGATACATGTCCAGTTGGCGTAAATATGTGTAAATGTTTTTGTATTCTTTTGTGAATTCTTTTGTAAATATTTTCTCTGCAAGTGATTATAAAGTGTTCTTCTTGCCCATGAAATTGTTACATTCCAAGTAAAAATATATGAATAAAAGGGTTAAATAATATTACCCATACAAACAAATTGACCCGGCCTTTTGTTTGTTAGTCTCATTAGCTTGTAGCGAGACGAAATAAGTGGGAGGGCTAGCAAATTGTCTTTTGTAATATTAATAATCTCAGCATCTTGACCATTGAGTGCCTCACTACCTTAGGTTAGAGCAGGCAATAATTTTGCGGCAATTATTTTTAATAAAGGGTGAAAAGACAAATCTCCCGTTGATTTCTGAATGATTTTAAATGCCCCCACTAGGGAGTTTGCCTATCTTATAATGTCAGTTTTTTGTGTCTGAAAGTTGCCTTTGTCATTAAAAGTAACTCCCAAGTATTTATAATTTGCTACTTGCTCCAATTTTTTCCCATTTAATAACCACTTATGTTTGGATTTAAAATGAACATTTTTTGAGATGACCATTACTTTGGTCTTAGCTTCATTTATTTGCATGCCATTTTCCTGTGAATACCTAAAAATCCCATCGATTAATCGTTGCATGCCGACTTTAGTTTTGCTTAAAAGTACAACATCGTCGGCATATAATAGGTTAGATATCAGATTGTTTGCTAGCCTTGGGGAATGTGCATTGATTTCATTTAGGTCTGTAGAAAGATCTGCTAAGAATAAGTTAAAAAGTAAAGGGGCCAGAACGCACCCTTCTTTTAGGCCCCTCGATGTCGTGATTTTTTTAGTTAGTGTATTTCCCTCACCTAACCTTACCTTTACCCAAGTTTCTGTGTGCAGGAGCCGGATCAATTGTAAGAGATTATGCGGAATTCCTTGTTTGTTAAGCTTTTCCCAAAGAAGTTCAATACAATACAGTCAAAAGCTGACTTAAAGTCTACGAAACACAGATATAGCAGTTCTTTAGATGTAATTGCTTTATCTATTAGTATTGATATGACTTGTGGTGCACTGAGGTAGGGGCAGCAGATCTGAAATCATACACAAAAGATTCAATCGTAAAGGGTCCATGAGTTCTGGTACACTGAGGTAGGGGGCACCAGAGATGAGCATGCTCATCTGAAGAAATTGTTAATGTCCTTTCAGAATATTCCTGCTGCCTGAGGTGACATTGTTGCAGTGTAGATCGGAGGCAGCGGTCAGCAAGAGCCCTCAACCATGTGGTGTTGACTTGTGCACTGACTCAGCAGTCAACAGTGGCTCTCAGCGTGTGAGCAGCCAGCAATGATACGTGGTTCAGGGGGGCTGCACTGGTAGCAATATCCTTTGCCTAATTCATTCTGCCTTTATAAGGCTATGTGGCAGTGACTTGTGGTGCACTGAGTTAGTGGCATCAAAAGCATTCAGCTTGTGCGCTTCCAGCCCTGATCCATGGTGTGGGAAGGCCGCACTGGGAGCAATATCTGTTGCCTACTGGACTGTGTCATCTGCAATTGCGACTCGATCTGAATTGTGAGCCCTGCTTTCCACAGTGTAGATCAAAGGCAGTAGTCAGCACAAACATCGAGGAATGCTTTTTGTCACGTCCTCTTTCAACATCTGAGGACATAGAGTACATTTCACTCTGCAATTAATAAATTTGAATTGTGAGCCCTGCTGACCGCAGTGTAGGCCGGAGGCAGAGGTCAGCAAGGGCCAATAGGCACCTGGCATTGAGTTGAGCTGCACAGTTAGTGGTACCTGAAGCACTGAGCGTGTGCACAGCCAGCGATGATGCATGGTCTGGGCAGGCCACACTGGTAGAAATGTCTGTTGCCTACTGGACTGCGTCATCTGCAATCGCGACTTGATCTGAATTGTGAGCCCTGCTGTCTGCAGTATAGATCGAAGGCAATGGTCAGCACAGACTTCGAGGAATGCTTTTTGTCACTTCCTCTTGACAGAGTCCGAGGACATAGAGTAAAATTCACTCTGCAATTAATACCTCAAGACTGAATTTGAATTGTGAGCACTGCTGACCGTAGTGTAGGTGTATGGAACAAGAGAAGAAATATGTATGGAATACATTGTCGAAATATGTAGGTTTCAGGGACGTTATAGTTAGTTGCCTACTGGACTCTGAAATTAATGAATCAAGACTGAATTGAATTGAATTGTGAGTCCTTCTGAACACAGTGTAGGCCGGAGGCAGCAGTTAGCAAGGGCCCACATGCACGTGGCATTGAGTTGTACTGCACAGTTAGTGGCATCTGAAGCACTCAGTGTGTGCACAGCCAGCGATGATGCATGGTCCCGGCGGGCCCCACTGGGAGCAATGTCTTTTGCCTAATTAATTCTGCCTTAATAAGGCTATGTGGAGGTGACTTGTGGTGCACTGAGTTAGTGGCACCTGAAGCACTCAGCGTGTGCACAGCCACTGATGATGCGTGGTCCAGGTGGGTGGCACTGGGAGCAATGTCTTTTGCCTAATGTAATGAATTCTGCCTTAGCAAGCTTATGTGGCAATGTCTGTTGCCTACTGGACTGCGTCATCTGCCATCACGACTCAATCTGAATTGTGAGCCCTGCTGTCCGCAGTGAAGGCCGGAGTCAGCGGTCAGCAATAGCTCACAGCCATGTGGCGTTGAGTTGAGCTGTACAGTTAGTGGCACCAGAAGCATTCAGCGTGTGCGCAGCCTGCGATGATGCGTGATCCAGGCGGGCAGCACTGGGAGCAATGTCTTTTGCCTAATGAATTCTGCCTTAATAAGGCTTCATGGCAGTGAGTTGTGGTGCACTGAGTTAGTGGCACCTGAAGCACTCAGCGTGTGCAGTCAGCTATGATGAGTGTTCCAGGTGGGCTGTACTGGGAGCAATGACTTTTGCTCAATGAATTCTACCTCAATAAGGCCACGTGGTGGTGACTTGTGGTGCATTCAGTTGGTGGCACCTGAAGCACTCAGCATGTCTACAGCCAGTGATGATGCGTGTTCCCGGTTGGGCCGCACTGGTCGCAATGTCTGTTGCCATTCAATCTGAGTTGTGAGCCCTGCTGTCCGCAGTGTACATCGAAGGCAGTAATCTGTACAGACATAACTCTGCGGTGCAGTGCTGCTGGGTTCGCAGGGGGCCTGTGTCGAGGACGCTGGTGGTAACAGCTACATGACAGAGATCTTCCCCACTGCCTTAGGTAACATGGTTGAGTCCACTGTCCCCAACACTACAAGCACCAGCAGTAAATGTTCACATGGAGAGGTTTGTGCTCTGCATAGTGAAGTCTGTCCAGCACATTACCGCTACACTTTGCATTGTGTGCATTCTTATTCATGGCTGACTTGCCTCCTTCACACATACTTGGTTCCCACCCCTCTCAATATTCAGCTGTTCTGTGGCGGAGGGTCCATGCCGTTTTTAGTAGGTCCGCTGTCCTGTTCTGCGCTGCCTCGGTGGTAGTAGGGGGGGTGGTCTTGGGGGGAAGTCCTGGGGGTGGTGGTGGTGGGTGTTGTGGAGCTGCCTGATAAGTAACTCTATGACATGTATTGGTCTTGAGATGTGGCTCTGGGCTGGGCTCCCTTTCATACTGTAGGTAGGTATCCTGCTTTACATCAGTAAAAGGCAGATGCTAAATTCTTACTGCTAACGCAGCCTATTGCCTGTCTTTGGATCGCATCGCAGTGTTGGCTGGTCGTTGAAAATATCGGGAAGTGGTGTTTTCATGTTTTCTGCACAGGAACACCTACTCTGCATATCATTAGTGTTAGTTTTTGCTCTCATTCGTGGCGATGTTTTTTCAGAAGCTATCGCTGAAAACTGGTGATATTGGCAGTTTGCACAATGTTGAGAATGGGATGATAATTCTTTTGCTGCGCTAAAGTGCTGATAACTCAGCGATAAATCCTTGAGAATACGCCCCATTTATTTATTTATTTTCATCCGGATTCGCACACCCAGCCACTTTAAAAAAAAAAGAAAACATTTTTTTGGGCCCTTGGGGTTTTTGTGGGATCCCCTGAGCAGGCCTAGGGGGTCAGAGTTTGTACGTGTACCCTGCCTACTTTTCTTGTTTTTTCATCTTTTTTCTTGTGATTCGCATGTAGCTACAACAAAGTCCTAATAAACACAAGGGCTCATTTTAGAGTCACCTTATAACCCAACAGTAGGGATTTATCGCCGAGTACTCAACTCTTTAGCGCAGCAAAAGTGGCGAAAGAATTATCGCCCCATTCTCAAGTTCCTGCACACTGACGCATTGCCCACAGACTGATGGAACCAACACAGCGGACAATCAATAACCTTATGCAGACAAAGCTGCTTGCTGTGCACCACCTGTTGGCCTCTGGTACTTTCTGACTAACAACTGCCAGAGTTGGAGGAGTCTCACAGCCAGAAATATTAAACTTCCTAACATATCTTGTATGCAAGTCCACAAAAGCAGCCTAGGGCCCCTGTATCCGCACCACCCGCTCATCACAATTCGTAGTATTCAGGCACAACCAACTCCAACCCCATCCCTTGCTTGACGCCTCGGTGCTCCAGGTCTAAGATTGTAGTCACTGAAAAGGGGATGCACCAGGTCATAAAGTCTTGTAAATAACAGTAATGGAAAAACAGTACTTTATTAGAAAAACATAAATTAACAACACAAAAGCATCAAACAACGAGTGACATTCCCAATGGGGAACATCTTTTGGGCAACTTGTGGATCGAAATAACTGTAGATCGTCCTGGAAACCCCAATACTTTGTATTCAGAAATCTGTTGACTAAATGAAGACAATGGTCAAGAGTTAGTATGGTCACAAACGTAATATGGTACAATGTATTGCACTTGGACAAACTGGAATGCTAACAGGTATGATCAATCCTGCACAAAATGATCATAATAGAAGTTCATGTGGTCGTAACCTTTGTAGGAAAGAAAAGGAAGGTTACAACCACACAAACTTCTGTTACGGTCTCAATATGCAGGATTTATCATACCTGTAAGCATCTCTGTTCGTTTCAGCTTGATACACCTTGATGTTTACTTCACCCACACTGAGCAGGAACAACGGGAGACCAAACAAGGTAACCACACCATAGCAGGCTTCCTGCACGTGTTGGGGCAATTGACGGCACACAAGTACTACTTGTGCCCCCTGTCGACGCTTCACACGCTGAAACCACACGCATTCCAACAATGTGCAGGCAAAACTGGACCACCGGGGCCTGTACACTAATGTTGTCACAAACTTCTTAGAAAGTTTGCATGATTCCTACATCTTTCGCAAGCATCCCATCCCTGGTCCCCAGATCAGTCCGCTGCCCAGCGATGACTGCCGACCCTGCTCTTCCAGACCTCAATGCTCACCTGCCGCCACCAGCGTGTCTCCAAGAGGGCCCACCGCATGCCGGAGCAACCTCCTCAGCCGTCGCTGGATTCCGCAGAACAGGCCCCCAGCCATCCTGCTTTACTGCGCCAATGAGGCATGTCTGTACAGCCAGCTGCTTTTGGCGTGCACTTGGTCCAGCCGAGCTCATAATTCAAATTGGGTCTTTATTGCCTGGATGGCGTATCGAGGCCTGCTCATCATCACCGGCTGCAGCTCTGGTGGTACTAACTCAGTGCAGGTCAAGTCATCGCCACGTGTCGGGGAAGCCAGTGTCAGCCAAAATGCCTCGGCTGCCACCAATTCTGTGCACCTCAAGTAATTGCCATGTTGCAGGAGGCCCGTGTCGGCCAAAGTGCCATGGTTGCCACCAACTCTTTGTACCTCAAGTCAACTCCACGTTGAGTGAGCCCTGTGTCAACCAAAGTGCATTGGCTGCCACCAACTCTGTGGGCCTTTTATGATTGAATATCGTGGTGCGGACGCCATCATGTCACCTCCGGCAGTGGGCAATGTGATGTTGTATATCCCTAGGCCCTCATGCATAAACAATAACCACCTGGACACAACAAGAGAGTGGAATTTGTGTCGAGCACGTGCACCAGGCCCTTTTTATCAGTTGACTGTGGGTGAGTGTGGGTGAGTGTTTGATTTGCTCAAACACTCTGTCCATCATCCCCTTTGGTATCGCTTTGTTCGCCCTGAGTTGGCAGGGCATGCCTAGTCCTGGGTACCTTGCTCACTCTACCACTGGATTCAAGATAGCCTGGTTGATGAGGATTATAAATCCGAAACCGGTCCCAGGATACTTGTTTCCGGACCAGGGAAGACATGGCTTGGCAGTTCAGGCTGGACTGTTCCCATGAGGCACAGGGTCAGACTGATTAGCATATGGCCATGTCTGAACTGGGGTGGTGGAGTGAGCTAAAGAATGATGATGGATTAAACCCAGATCAGTTGACCTGGGGTGAGTGTTTGATTTGCTCAAACACTCGTCCATCATCCCCTTTGGTATCGCTTTGTTCGGCCCTTTTTATTGGCAGGGTCACATGTCCTGTGATGCCTGTGCTGGATGGGTGTGGTGTGGGTATAAACCAGCCCTGAGGAAATGGCTCTGGCATGCTGACAACTAGATCTGTGATCAGCTGATCATTACATGGAAGACCTTGGACATGTAGTGTTGTAGTTCCCTCCCTGTAAGCATAAGTGGAGTGAGCTGGCTGAAATGCGCATCTTTCACTACTTTACCAATATGGAGGTTTTCAATCCACGCACCCACTGAGGTACACGATGGGTGCGCGACAACTTTAAATTAAAAAAAACAGATATTTTAATATTTAAGAAAACAGAAGACATTATATTATTTTAATAACAAACACAAAAAAATACCATAGGTTTACTGAACATTATAATTCAAAATTAGCATTTAAAAAACCTTTGAAATTCACAAAAAAACATTGGTTTCAGGCACGTTATAGTTAGAAATTAGCATTTAAAAAACGTAATAAATTCGGAAAAAACATAGATTTCAGGCATGTTATAGTTAGTTGGACATTTCACTCATAGAAAACCAGTGAAATTCGGCTGTTATACTTAGCTGCTGATGATGTCAAATATTACATCATTCATGACATGGTCAGTAACATCAATTATGACATCACTGATAGCTCAAATGACATCTCTGATGATATCACCAATGACATCATCCACATGATAATCTGATGCACCTCCTCATACCCTAATATAACCTTTCATACACCCACTCTAAAATACAGACTACCATTTTCAAAAATATAGACACACAAATACCAGTTATTACATACCCACTCACTGATTCCTAGGTCTACACAAGGTGTATCAAAGGTTATATTAGGGTATGAGGAGGTGCATCAGATTATCACATGGATAATGTCATCAGTGATGTCACTGCCCATGTAATGAATGATTTAATATGTGACGGCATCAGCAGTGCATTGCGGGGGCACAAGTTATAGTTAGCTGAACTAACTATAACGGCCAAATTTCTCTGGTTTTGTACAAGTGAAATGTCCAAATGACTTTAATGTCCCTGAAACCTACGTTTTTTTCAGTGAATTTCTAAGGTTTTTTAAATGCTAATTTCTACATATAACGTCCCTAAAACGTATGTTTTTTCAGTGAATTTCAAAGGTTTTTTAAATGCTAATTTCTAACTATGCCTAAAAAGGTAGGACATGTGCATAAAGAGGAATAAGCAAGAGAAATGCAGAAAGAGGCAACAGAAGTCCAGAAAGATGAAGAAAGGTGCAGAAAGATGCAAGAGATGTTAATGTTAATGATATTTATACAGCGCAACTGTTTCCCGGAGGTGTCCTGGCGCTAGTTACATCTCCTGCGGCCAAAAATGGAAAAAATTATTGGGCAAAGAGCCATGTCTTTTATTCTTTTCCTGAAAGCTAGGAGGTTTGTGATGTGTCTTAATTGAAACGGCAGTTCGTTCCAGGCTTTTGCCGCCTCATAAATAAAACTTCTGCCTCCCCATAAAACGGTTTTATGCGTGACACTGAGACCAGCTTTGCCCCTGGTATACTCTTTTGGAGTATACCAGTGGAAATCCTTTTTTAAATAGTCAGTCCTGAACCCTGTAGGGCCTTAAAAACTAGAGAAAGGGCTTTGAAATGAACTTGGTTCCTTACCAGAAGCCAGTGCAATTCTTTATTACCTTGGCAATATGCGCAAACCGAGGTGTGCCTGAGAGCAGTCGGGCTGCTGCATTCTGCAGTACAAGAAGTTTATTCAGGAGCCTTTGTTGAACATCAAGGTGCAGACTTGTACAGTAGTCCAATCTCGACATTACAAGACTCGCGACCATTGTTTGCCAGCTGCTCGGGGGCAGGAACTGCAATATTTTCCTGAGTGTTTTGACCACATAAAGGTTTTAAACACCACTGAATTCTAATAAGACTCTCGTCCATTATCACACCCAGGTTCCTAACCTTATTAGTGGGTGAGGGGAGATAACCCATCGATCTGGCCACCAATTTGGAGTCCAGAAGTTAATATTGTTGCCAAAGAAGGGGTGCAGAAAAAGGCAAGAGAAGTGTTGAAATGAGAAAGTGAGGTGCAGAAAAGAGCCAACAGAGGTCAACAAAGAGGCAAGAGAGGTGCTGAAATAGGCAAGAGAAGTGCACAAAGTGGCAAGAGAATTGCTGAAAGAAACAACTGAGGTGTAGAAAGAAGCAAGAAAAGTGCAGAAAGAGGATAGTGAGATGCAAAAACAGGCAGGAAAGGTACAGAAAGAGGGAAGACGAGTACAGAAAGAGACAAGATGAGTGCAGAAATAAGCAAATGAGTTGCAGAAAGAGGCAACAGACGTGCAGAAAGAAGGACGAGAGATGCTGAAAAAGGCAAGAAAAGTGCAGAAAGAGGAAAAAGAGGTACACATAGAGACAACAGGGGTGCAGAAAGATGCAATACAAGTGCAGACATAATGCATAGACAGTACAGAATGAAGCTGCAGGGATTCAGAAAGAGGCAAGAGAAGTGCAGAAACAGGCAAGAGAGATGCATAAAGAGACAACAGGGGTGCAGAAAGAAGAAAGACATGTGCAGAAAGAAGCATGGAAAGTGCAGAATGAAGCAACAAGGGTGCAGAAAAAGGCAAGTGAAGTGAAGAAAAAGGCAAGAGAAGTGTAGAAAGGAGCGAGTGAAGTACAGAAAGAGCCAACACATGTGCAAAAAGAGGCAAGAGAGGTGTTGAAACAGGCAAGAGAAGTGTACAAAGAGGCAAGAGAATTGCTGACAGAAGCAACAGTGGTGTAGAAAGAAGCAATAAAAGTGCAGAAAGAGGCAAGTGAGATGCAAAAACAGGCAGGAAAGGTATAGAAAGAGGGGAGAGGATTGCAGAAAGAGACAAGACGGGTGCAGAAAGAAGCAAATGAGGTGCAGAAAGAGGCAACAGACATGCAGAAAGAGGGAAGAGAGGTGCAGAAAAAGGCAAGAAATGTGCAGAAAGAGTCAAAAGAGGTAAATAAAGAGACAAGAGGGGTGCAGAAAGAAGCAAGACAGGTGCAGAAAGACGCATTGAAATTGTACAATGAAGCAACAGGGGTGCAGAAAGAGGCAAGAGAAGTATAGAAAAGAGCAAGTAAGATGCATAAAGAGCCAACAGAGATACAAAAAGAGGCAGGAGAGGTGCTGAAACAAGCAAGAGAAGTGCATAAAGAGGCAAGAGAATAGCTGAAAAAGCAACAGAGGTGTAGAAAGAAGCAAGAAAGGTGCAGAAAGAGGCAAGTGAGATGCAAAAACAGGCAGGAAAGGTACAGAAAGAGGGAAGACGAGTGCAGAAAGAGACAACAGGGGTGCAAAAAGAAGCTCGGATGATGAAGTCCACTTGTGTCCTGATGTCCTCAGGACACAAGAGGACCTCATCACCGCACCAGCAGTGCACTAGAAGCCGCGTTTGCAGAGTGGTGTGAAAAGGGGGGTGGTCTCAGACCACCTGTCTGCAACGCAGCTCTGTTGGGCTTACTGGAGGTACCTGGTGGGCTAGTTGGCCCCAACAGACCCTCAGGATTGAGGGGACTAAATCCCCCAATTTACAACGTGCCAGGGGGTGGTTTGTACACATATTATATCAGGCCCGGCCCTCCCTGCACCACTGTACAAACGCCGCCCCCTGGCGCACTGTAGCTTAGGGGATTAAGTCTCCTTGAATCTTGAGGGTCCCTGGGAGCCAACCAGCCCACCATGTACCTCTAGTAAGCCCACAGAACTGCTTTGTAGAGAGGTGTAAAAAGGGGCGTGGTCTCAAACCACCTCACTGCAACACAGCTCTGTGGCGCTTACTGGAGGTATCTGGTGGGCGAGTTGCCCACAGGGACCCTCAGGATTGAAGGGGACTTAATCACTGAGTCACAAGATGGCTGCCAATACTTCCTGGGTTGGAGTGTTAGCAGCCAATCAGAGTGAAGCTTGTGCCCGGGAGGGTGCACGAACCATTCAAGGTGCTCAGAATCCGAAACATTATTTTTCTAATTCCTCAGGAACTACTAAACGGATTTACACCATTTAAAAAAAGGGCTCTTTCTGAACCAAGACCTACCATTTTCCCAAATGTGGTGTGATTCCGTTCAGCAGTTCAGGCTGTAGCTTTGACTAAAGTTTCTTATGTAAATTAACATGGGGAAAACATGTCTTGGATCTCCCCTTTTTTCTCAGTCCTCGTCTGACAAATCACTCCAAAACCTTAAACTTTGACAGGAGCTGGCCAGTAGTTTTGAAAATTTGACGAAAATTCATCAACCGGCGCCAAAGTTATTGTGAAAACAAAAAATGCTTTTCCTATGGAAAGTAGCTCCTAACTATAACTACCTACTGGTGACTGCCAGTAGGTTATATATATATATGAGTTTGATCTAATGGTTCGAGCAAGGTGATGGAGCCATATGTCAAAATTACAACATAAAAGGCAAACCGAACCTCTTTAAATACAGAGGGCAGAGTACTCTCCTATGGCAGGACTAAAGTACTCCACCACGCCAATGGCAATTATTCCATCAGACAAAAAATAAAAGAGCCTCTAAGTGTCTGATTTATATGTTGGCTGAAAGGAAACTACGTTGCAATCAGAGTTTCCTTCCCACAAACATGAAGGTCTGCCCACCCTAATTAGACTGGACAGACAATAGATTTGATGACAGTGGAGACTTCCTCTCTCTGCTACGGTCAATTCCCATCAGTGCCCCTTTGAGTAAGGGTCCACTGAGATTTGGCTAAATCTAACTTAGATGAGTCAGACACACAGCCAATGTTCAATGCTGTCACCAAGAGGAAAATCCTGGCAGTAAGGGTCATTGAAAAATGTTCAATGCCGCCATCCTGATGGGAGGAAACTTGTATGGTGAGGGGTGCATTTTGTTTTATTTTCAAAAATAAAATCACACTTGGGGTTTTGTCTTTGAATAGAAAAAAACACTGTGGGGCTTATTTACAAGCCTCTTTCACTGTCGGTTCATCACTTTTTTTGATGCATCAGAGGCGCAGTGTGCTAGCCCATATTTACAAAGCTTTTCATGGCCTTGTAAATACGTCCTCTTTTAATGCATTAATTTGCATGAAAGGGGCCTGCCATGGGTGTATCTGTGGGTGTTCACTCGCAACACCTATGGATTTTCCTACATTCCCAGATTTACAACATTTTGTAAATCTGAGAAAGTGTCAGACTCCTACCCTCGTATTTTGCTCTTTCTATGTGTGCTGCATTCTTCAGCACACATAGAAATAGGAAAACGCGATCAATTATTATTTTTAGGCAGGAAGGTGTCACTTGCAGCACAAAAACAATCATCCTTGCAATATGATGCAAGGGTGCCTATGTTTGCCCATTTCAGACAATGATGTGCCAGTGCAGGGGAAAGAATAGGAATGCATCATATTGTTGTTAAAATGACTCATCTTGTAGTGTAGTTCCTAGTTTCCCACTAGGCCCTGCGCATTGGAATAACATAAACAGTAGTATCGACGTGGAACTGCGGATATTCCAGGCCTCCACTGACTATGCTAAACTTAATTGGGTTGTGTTACCAACTAGCTCAGAGGTCACTTGAAACTTTCTTCTCTGCATAGGAAGTGATCAGCTTCCTTGGCACAGACAAGAAGGGATTCAGCTTTCCAACAACTGTGCAACATGACAACATTGCTCCTCAGATCAAGAGTCAATCTCTAGGGTCGTGTGAAACAATAGACATGTATTTCACTCAGTCAGTCTAGTGCAGTTTACTTTCACGAGATGTAGAGAATAGAGAGACGGGCGTTTGTCAATAAAGGGTTAACATTTATTGAACAGTCTTTCTTCTCGTACAAGAGAAATGTATTGCCACAATTGCAATAATTGTTATTATAAAAAGTACGTACAGTAAGATAAGTATTGCGAAATAGAACTGTAAAAGCATTGATATGGTTTCTTAGCCATACAATGGTTTAAAAGTAATAAAACATATATACAGTCATATATACATTAGGCTAACATACTCAACTGGTGCTTCTAACTAAGCCTACCCCAGTGTGCCTGACCTAAGCCTAACACGTGGAAGGGGAGTAAGTAAGTAGCTTTAAGTTAAGTTGGTTTTGCCAAGGTTTGTTTCAAGAATTCTCGTCTAAGGGTTTAGTCAACACCATACCTCTGAATAGAATGATGGAGGATTGGTATCTCCCTCAGGGGTCACTCTCGATATCCCAGTCACCCGCGAGGGTAGACCGGAAACGCCGGAGCTGGATTTCTCTGCAGGAGAAAGGCAGCGGGTCTCTTCAGCGCGTCGAGGAAGGAGGGGGGACAGCATCCGCGGGCAGCTGGAATCTGCTGGATGTCTTCGCAGAGGACGGCTGTTCAGCTCCTTAAGCGTACTGCACCATAGTTCGCGCTTTAGCAGCGATAATGGTATCAGCAGCTTCACCACCACAGGGACAGCAGGCTGCAGCGACAGAGTGCTAGATTTACCAACACGGGGTCTTGCAGGCAGCTGGCATCAGCAACAGTAGCTTGCATTGCTTAAGGCAACGTTGGTAATATTTATACCTGACAGGTGCCGGGTTTGACGCAAGTTTGCTGGACATAAGACGTCAATTAAAGATGTCACTAGGAAGTGATAGTTATCAGTTGCTCATTAGAGTTCCATTACTAATCAAAACATAGCAAGCAGGGATTTCCAGGTTTGCTGAGTTTTTATCTTGTTGAAGAACTCGGAGTGTTATCTAGGAATATCAGATAGTGAATACTGCTCTGTCATTGCACTAATTGGTCGCAAAGGAAGTGGCAGAGAGAACTATGCTGGAATGTGGCTCTGTTCGTGTGAGGCCAGAGATGACTTTTCAGAAAATCGCACTTGAACGGTTATGCCAATATAGGGAATAAATGGATTTATAGCCGAATAGGGGCATAAGGTCACAGTATCGATCAGGAACCTAGATAGACACGCAACACCCACTCCACGGGTTAATGTCCATCAAAATTACTAAAACTAAAGCAATTAGATGCATGTGTAACATTGCCCACCCCAAAATACATAAATGCATTCGAAATAGGCGTACTTGTAATACATGAATTTTAGGTACTGTACGTTTTTTTTAAAGCATAGTAATCATTCAAAAAATTATTGCATATGAAATCAATGAACGATTATGCAAAAGGAATTACACATGAAGTATCTCTGACAGAAGAAGGGCGAGATAAATCATCACATAAAAATGCATTGTAATAACATGTGCTAGAGGCTGGTGTAATGTTGATATGTCTCTAGATGTGTTTAGAAATAGAAGTGTGAAGCTTCTGTTCTCTAAGAATAGTTTTTACGTTAAGCAAAGAATTGTTCGTTCCAAAAAAGGTCAATATTAGAAAAATTGTCCAATTCAAAGAATTATTGCTTTAATGGGGAAAAATAGATTTCCAAAGCTCTTGGCAGTTTTTGTTGATCAAAACTGAAGGCCGAATTCAGAGTTCATGGGAACGCTGTGTGTCGGAAAGCTTTTAAAAAGTTATTGTTTCTGTACGGGTGAGAACATCGTATCAGACAGGCTCTCAAAGAATTGGTCTACAAAATCAGGTGATAGTTCAACCAAATTAGATAGCGCTGTAACTTGGCAGGTGTGAGAATGATTGCTGTCATCGAAGGCAGGACCAGCAATGCTCACAGAACGTTGTACCTGGATGATGTTGCTTTTGTCACTCGCTCCACTGTTACCACTTGGCTGTAGTACAGGAGTCTCCACGAATGCCGTCATCAGGATTGGTAGCCGCTGGGGACAACACAATGCGTGAGCCGTTATTGGACTGAGCAAAGTATCGACGTCCATTGGTACTGCTGATGGAAGTGAAAGACAGATGTCCAACACGCATTCATCGCCGCAAAGCATACACCGTAGCACATGTAAAATGCACTTTTGCCATATCGGTCTGAATGAAAGGAACCAGGTCATGTTTAGATCTCTCAGCCTGGCCAATCCAAGGACGTTAGTTATCCTGTCCCGGTAGCGCATTGCTAGGATTGTCTCTTCCATTCCCATGGGAGCTATGTCTGAGCCGAGGTTTGCCATAACGCAGCAGGAGGGTCAAAAATAGAATCCCTGCGACGAGTCCCAAAAATAATGGTATGCCGCCAAAAATGGAGTGCACAAAATTAGGAAAGATTCCCAAAATTGCCTGGAAGGGTGTTAGCAGTCCCGTAAAGACTGTCTTAAATATGCCTGGGATGCTTGTTGCACTAGACATGTTAAGGAGTTGGCTGAACATTTCTACGAAATGCACGGGGCAATTTGTTGATAAAAGGTCATGAACTTCAGTAGCTGTCCTTGCAACTAGAAGATCATACGTCTCTTTAGATGACGTTATAGGCACTGTTGTCTGTAAAAGTACAGATTTCATTTTGCTTAATGTATCAATTCGTATAGAATAGAGATTCAGACGAGGCCAGATGGGAGTCACTATGTCTGGAGGCCCACTCGGAAACAATGCTTGCATACAGCATTTGACCATGGATGTTACTTCTACTAGATAACTTTTCCCTGGCACGAGGCCACAACATCTGTGATCCGTTCTAAGAATGTAACCCCCGTTCGCGAGTTGCATAAAGAAGGGCTCTATTTGAGTTGCAGGTGTGACTAGCTGGTGGCATGAAAGGTTGTTTGAATTTCCATCACATGCTCCGTGTAAATTAATACCCTGACACAAAAGTATACCGCTTAGTGAATGTTTACAGTTTTCACCACTAAGAAATACATTTTTGTCGCTGTCACTATAGCAAGAATGAGTGTATGGTAATTTCCATTCAGATTTTACATATCCTTTACCCAATTGTTCATATTGGCCAGCAGGTATGTACTCAAGGCACTTTTTAAATCGGAAAGTTGTTATCGGAATTGTGATAATTCCGTGTATTATCCATTCAATGACAGGACTCTCTGACATTGTCAATGGTAATCTCTCGAGTTTTTCGATGCTCAGGATTGTATAGTCTGCTCCTTTCTGTGCCAAACTGATCTGTTTATCAGTAAGGTTAAAACTGGAAAATAATGACGTCGTGTTGATTAAACGCCAAGGCACATAGCCTGAACGAAGATTTTGCAGCGTCCAGCCTAATTCTATAATAGAGCGTAATTGAGATTGGCCATGTTGTAACATTAGCAAATCTCAGTCTATCACATCAAAGGCAGAGGATACAATATTGTCCAACGAATATATTCTGGAAGACAGAGTCGTTACCCCATTGTCTACCACAGAAAGTGATTTCTCCAAATTAATACGATCAATTTCTCGTATTTTTTCAGCAGTTTCAATTTGCTTTACTTTCCAAGCCTCGTTGTAAGCAGCATAGATACTGGTCGCTATGAAACGCTTTTGACGCTGTTTGCGTGGTCCAAGAATGAAATCGCGCAAATCAGCACCATCTTTTAGTAAAGACAAGTGTTGCTTAATTTCAGCCAGTGTGGACGAAGTTAGCCATTCAAGGCAGAGTTTCCCTACACTGTATGTTGTTATAATCCCTGGATGTTGTCTCTGGGAGTATCTAGGGTCTAATCTGGTAATTTTCAACCCCTGTGTTTTATTCAGGAATCTATCTTGACAGCTATTTGTGTCTGTAGGCCAGATTAACCACTTTTTCCAATCAGGATGTGTTCTCTTGAAATGTAAAATTTGTGACACGTCTAACTCAATATCTGTGGTTGTATTCTCAGGTATTGGCTTCGGAATAGACGGTGTTTTAAGGTCTTTGATCTTAGCTAGGCCAAGACAAGATGTTTGGTGTATTGTGTCATTTAAAAATAACATTTGTTCAGGTATCATGCAGGTTCTAAATAGTGCTTCAATGCCTTGCACCTGCCAATCTTTTGTACCCCAAATTGTTTTCGTTTCAATATTATTTTTCCAATAATCAAAACCAAATGTCATCATTTTGTCATAAAATGCTTCTGAATATATCAATTTAGAATTTGTCAGCATTGTTTTCATTCCTGTTTTATCTAACAGTTTGTAATAAAACGTTTCTGCATCACTGGTGTTAAACCCTGAAAAATATTTGAATTTCTCAAAAAATGCTTTAGAACTGCTTTTAGGTGGTGTAGAACAATGTTCCCATTGATTATACATAAAAACATTTCTAGGCTGTGCAGATTTATGCAAATAGTGATCCCCATGGTGGGTGTAACAGAATAACTGCTCATAACTAGATGAACCTTGTAAATAATCATGATCTGTGAATCTAGCTGACATTACTAAATCAGACATCATGTCATTAATACTGTTAAAGTCCCAATCATCAGAGAATGTACTTGGTGTCACAAATAACAACAACGAGAGAGAGAGGGAAAGGACACTCTCGGTCCCCCACGAAGTAGTAATAAACAACAAAAGAGTGCCCACTGAAGGGTACAGGTGTCCAGCACAGAGACAAGGAAAGTTAGAATCTACCTTCGTAGGAATTTCCCAGGGATTCTTTTTAAGCCCTCACTCACCACCCTGGGTGGTGACATGCTTCATCATTGGGCCCACCGGGAGAAACCGAATGTCTCCCCGGTGTGCTGCGACGCCAGGTTACTGCGGAGCGGGGTTTTTTTTGTGACAGAATGTGAAAAGGTGAGTAATATTAAAAAATACCGGCAGCACTTACCACACAAAAACTTTATTCCGTGGTTGGCTGGGTATTAGTTAAAAAGTATGTGATGGGAAATCTACCAACTATTGTGTTGGGTGTTTTCCCTCAAGGTTTACAATGGGGTCAACATGTTTCTGCCCTTTAAGTGTACATGTGTTACTGGGCATTCGTCAGGACCATGTAAATGTGTACCTCGGCGGTATAGGCACGCTAAGGCCTACCCTGACCAGAGGACGTGAAAGTTAAAAGACCGATTATGTGTCAAAAAAGGGGTGCAAAAAGAACAAACCAAAAAGGGGGTTCGAGCTAAAGTATGCGAACCTGTGGTCTGAAAAAGATTGACAAACACACATGAAAAGACAAAACGTAAAGGTTACTGGGTGGACTGGAGCGTCTTTCTGCTACAACTGTAAATGGAGCTCTGTGCTTGGACTAAGGATGAGAAGCGTGCCCACGGTGAATATGTTAGTTAGTATGTTACCGCCTGAAATGGTGGAGGCCAGGCTGTCACAGGGCATTCAGCTAATGAGCACAAAGAACGGTCGCAACACAAGCAGACGTACCATTCGTGCTAAGACGATCAATGCGCCCAGAAAATTGGGCTAGTGACTATGTTGGACCCTAGTGGTTCAACCAGTGTCTACAGATTAAAAAGAGTAAAAAGGTAAAAAAGGCAAATTTCTCACTTGTGTGTTAAAAGATCCACACCTCATGGGTCTCGGGAGGGGGGTGGTGGCGACAGTGGCACACCCTAAAGGAGTGAAAGGGCACAGTTATTTTAGCGGTCTGAGCGGTACTTAGCATACTTAGCTTAATGTTAGGCAGAGCCTGATGGTATAAGCAGGGATCCTTACGCCCGCAACGCCAAACACCCGCTTGGCACCTAGCGCTCTCCTCGAACCGGACCCCGTGGATGGGTGTTCGGGAAGTGAATGGCATAGAAGTACTCTCTCCTAGGTAAAGCGCGCGAATTTGGGCGTTGCTACCCAGGGAGGTGGGTGTGTCTAAGGGTAGGGGGGGGGCCCAATCGCAAAGCCGTCTGAGAACGAGTCTTGGAATACAAGCCCTCGTGTTGCTATGATGACCGATTGGACGCGTGTGTGTCAGAAGGCCTGGTAGTTAGAACGTCAAACCACAAACATTAGTGTTGTCATGGTTGGTTTAAATGTCTAACACGAGTCAGGAGTGGGTGGGCTCTGAGCACACGGAATGAAGGGGGAGGGGGAGAAACTCGTCGAGACATAGAGAGTCAGAGATTAGAGCATCAGAACGAAAAATGTGGATACGTGTAATGAACCCAGATTTGCGGCCGATTATCTTTTCAGAACAGATGACCATGGGATCTGGTCGTTTAACCCATTAATGTGGGTGCCCAACCTATAAACCCATCGTTGCTCTTTCTCGAAGAGAATGTTGGTAGTATTTCTCTCCGTGGTTACTTGCTCAATTATTGTCCATCTGAGGTCATTGGGCGTGTGGTGTTGCCGCAGAAAATGTTCGCTCATTTTGGTCGCAGATTTATGACACCTTATGTTGCTGCGATGCTCGCAGATTCTTTGTCTGATTTTGCGTGTTGTCATCCCGATGTACTTTTTGGAACAAGGACATGTTATCATATAAACGACATTGGTCGAATTGCAATTGGTATGATTCTTCTGTGTCCATGTTCTCCCCGGTTCAAGGGACAGTTCCTTAGTGTGCGTGGTGAGGTGACAGACACTGCAATTGGCACATGGGAAGTGCCCTGTCACGGGTGGCAGACCCCACGCTTCAGTGATGGATCTAGTACCGGAGGTGGAGGTATCGACCTTCGGGCGTGTGTGGACCAAAGAGTCTTCAAGGATATTGCCTTTCTTAAAAGAGAATAATGGTTTTTCCCAGTTTCTTTTATTGCTGTTTATGATTCTCCAGTGTTTGTTGACAGATTTTTTCATCGCGTCTGAGATGGTGCTGTATGTTGTTACGCATGTTAAAGGTATTTCAGTTGGAGCTCTGATATTCTCTTCCAGTAAGGCCTCTCGTGGTTGGTTCCTGGCGCGTTTGTTCCCTTTTTCCAGGATCTTTTTTGGGTAGCCACGCTTTTGTAGTTTCTTTGTCAAGTCGGAGGCCTGAGATTTGTAATCTTTGATGTCCGTACAATTTCTTCGTATACGGAGATATTGCCCATATGGCAGATTTTCTCTCAACGGTCTTGGGTGAAAGCTTGAAAAATCAAGGAGATTATTTTTAGCCGTTGGTTTGTAGTGGGTAGTAGTTTTCAAGGTGGTTCCACTCACAGAGATGTTGACATCAAGGAATACCACTCTCTCTTTGCTGTAGTTGTTGGTAAACTTCAGATATGGGTCTCTGGTGTTTATCCAGGTCAAGAAAGTTTTTAGGATGTCTTCATCACCTTTCCAAATTAAAAGTATATCATCAATATACCTTTTCCATAAGGTAATTGATGGGAGGAAAGGGTTGTCTGCTGGCAGAATGTGTTTTACCTCGAAATCATAGACGTACAATCCAGCTATGGACGGAGCAAACGTGCTGCCCATCGATGTTCCGGTACTTTGTAAATAGAGCTCCCCCTGATATTCGAAATAATTTTCTTTAAGTGCCATTGTGGCACACTGGACTAGAAAATCCTTGGGGGTTACATAATTCCATTCAATAGAATCTAGGGCTCTCTCCATGACCCTTAAGGTGTCGTCTTGAGGAATGCTCGTATAGAGACTTTCAATGTCTAGTGTGACAAGGATGATTGAATTTTCCGAAAAGGTCACTTGGCCTAGCAGCTGTAGGAGGTTTTTCGTGTCTTTAAGGTATGTTTTAGTGTTCTGTACCAGTGGTTTTAGGTAGAAATCACAAAATGTCGAGAGGGGTTCGAGGACAGAACCGATTCCGGAGACAATAGGTCTTCCGGGTGGAGGATTGATGTTTTTGTGGGTTTTTGGTAGGGTATAAAAATACGGAACGCTACTGCCGCTGCCAGTGAGAAATGCTGCTTCATTTTTTGAAATCTGGCCATTCTCTTCTGCTTCTTTAACGAGATTGGAGATACGTTCTTTTAGTTCTGATGTCGGGTCTGCAGTTAACCATTTGTAGTTGACTGTGTTGTCCAAAAGGGTGCGACAGGCTTTGTCATAGTCAGTGGTGTTTTGTATCACTATCCCTCCCCCTTTGTCGGCTGGTTTGATAGTAATACTTTTGTCTTTTTTCAATTGTTCTAGCGCTTGGAATTCTACTCCTGAGAAGTTTTGGAATGTGGTCGGTAGTGGTAGAGATTCCATATCATTAAAGACCGCCTGTTCGAAAGCTGTTATTTCTGCTGGGATGCTGTGAGGCGGTGGTACAAAGGTCGACTTCAACTTGAAGTTGGTATCATAAGGTGGAGGTTCAGTTTCGGTTTATGTCCTGGCTTCAAAAAAGGCTTTAAGCTTTAGTTTGCGAAAAAATTCCGCTAACTCGCAATGGAGTTTAAACTTATCCGGTCTCGTGGTGGGGACAAAGCCCAAACCTCTTTCTAAGACTCTCTCTTCCACTTGACTGAGAGGTCTGTCGGATAAGTTGGCGATTACACTCCTTGACCACTGGTGCTCGGTGTCACTGTTTTGCTCCGCGTGTTGTCTCCCACTCGGTCCTCGGTTTGCCAGGTTACTCGTTGGTTCTGGTTGTTGTGATTCTTGCCTCTTCTCCTTCCCCTTCCCCTCCCGCCTCTCTCTAAAAAAGGCGTCTGTTGTTGATGGTGTTGGGGGTAGTGGGGCTGCATGTAAGGGTTCCATCCCATTAGGGGAAATGGAGCATGCTGTGGGAACCAACGAGTAACCTGGCAAACCGAGGACCGAGTGGGAGACAACACGCGGAGCAAAACAGTGACACCGAGCACCAGTGGTCAAGGAGTCTAATCGCCAACTTATCCGACAGACCTCTCAGTCAAGTGGAAGAGAGAGTCTTAGAAAGAGGTTTGAGCTTTGTCCCCACCGCGAGACCGGATAAGTTTAAACTCCATTGCGAGTTAGCGGAATTTTTTCGCAAACTAAAGCTTAAAGCCTTTTTTGAAGCCAGGACAGAAACCGAAACTGAACCTCCACCTTATGATACCAACTTCAGGTTGAAGTCGACCTTTGTACCACCGCCTCACAGCATCCCAGCAGAAATAACAGCTTTCGAACAGGCGGTCTTTAATGATATGGAATCTCTACCACTACCGACCACATTCCGAAACTTCTCAGGAGTAGAATTCCAAGCGCTAGAACAATTGAAAAAAGACAAAAGTATTACTATCAAACCAGCCGACAAAGGGGGAGGGATAGTGATACAAAACACCACTGACTATGACAAAGCCTGTCGCACCCTTTTGGACAACACAGTCAACTACAAACGGTTAACTGCAGACCCGACATCAGAACTAAAAGAACGTATCTCCAATCTCGTTAAAGAAGCAGAAGAGAATGGCCAGATTTCAAAAAATGAAGCAGCATTTCTCACTGGCAGCGGCAGTAGCGTTCCGTATTTTTATACCCTACCAAAAACCCACAAAAACATCAATCCTCCGCCCGGAAGACCTATTGTCTCCGGAATCGGTTCTGTCCTCGAACCCCTCTCGACATTTTGTGATTTCTACCTAAAACCACTGGTACAGAACACTAAAACATACCTTAAAGACACGAAAAACCTCCTACAGCTGCTAGGACAAGTGACCTTTTCGGAAAATTCAATCATCCTTGTCACACTAGACATTGAAAGTCTCTATACGAGCATTCCTCAAGACGACACCTTAAGGGTCATGGAGAGAGCCCTAGATTCTATTGAATGGAATTATGTAACCCCCAAGGATTTTCTAGTCCAGTGTGCCACAATGGCACTTAAAGAAAATTATTTCGAATATCAGGGGGAGCTCTATTTACAAAGTACCGGAACATCGATGGGCAGCACGTTTGCTCCGTCCATAGCTGGATTGTACGTCTATGATTTCGAGGTAAAACACATTCTGCCAGCAGACAACCCTTTCCTCCCATCAATTACCTTATGGAAAAGGTATATTGATGATATACTTTTAATTTGGAAAGGTGATGAAGACATCCTAAAAACTTTCTTGACCTGGATAAACACCAGAGACCCATATCTGAAGTTTACCAACAACTACAGCAAAGAGAGAGTGGTATTCCTTGATGTCAACATCTCTGTGAGTGGAACCACCTTGAAAACTACTACCCACTACAAACCAACGGCTAAAAATAATCTCCTTGATTTTTCAAGCTTTCACCCAAGACCGTTGAGAGAAAATCTGCCATATGGGCAATATCTCCGTATACGAAGAAATTGTACGGACATCAAAGATTACAAATCTCAGGCCTCCGACTTGACAAAGAAACTACAAAAGCGTGGCTACCCAAAAAAGATCCTGGAAAAAGGGAACAAACGCGCCAGGAACCAACCACGAGAGGCCTTACTGGAAGAGAATATCAGAGCTCCAACTGAAATACCTTTAACATGCGTAACAACATACAGCACCATCTCAGACGCGATGAAAAAATCTGTCAACAAACACTGGAGAATCATAAACAGCAATAAAAGAAACTGGGAAAAACCATTATTCTCTTTTAAGAAAGGCACTAGCCTTAAAGACTCTTTGGTCCACACACGCCCGAAGGTCGATACCTCCACCTCCGGTACTAGATCCATCACTGAAGCGTGGGGTCTGCCACCCGTGACAGGGCACTTCCCATGTGCCAATTGCAGTGTCTGTCACCTCACCACGCACACTAAGGAACTGTCCCTTGAACCGGGGAGAACATGGACACAGAAGAATCATACCAATTGCAATTCGACCAACGTCGTTTTTATGATAACATGTCCTTGTTCCAAAAAGTACATCGGGATGACAACACGCAAAATCAGACAAAGAATCTGCGAGCATCGCAGCAACATAATGTGTCATAAATCTGCGACCAAAATGAGCGAACATTTTCTGCGGCAACACCACACGCCCAATGACCTCAGATGGACAATAATTGAGCAAGTAACCACGGAGAGAAATACTACCAACATTCTCTTCGAGAAAGAGCAACAATGGGTTTATAGGTTGGGCACACACATTAATGGGTTAAACGACCAGATCCCATGGTCATCTGTTCTGAAAAGATAATCGGCCGCAAATCTGGGTTCATTACACGTATCCACATTTTTCGTTCTGATGCTCTAATCTCTGACTCTCTATGTCTCGACGAGTTTCTCCCCCTCCCCCTTCATTCCGTGTGCTCAGAGCCCACCCACTCCTGACTCGTGTTAGACATTTAAACCAACCATGACAACACTAATGTTCGTGGTTTGACGTTCTAACTACCAGGCCTTCTGACACACACGCATCCAATCGGTCATCATAGCAACACGAGGGCTTGTATTCCAAGACTCGTTCTCAGACGGCTTTGCGATTGGGCCCCCCCCCCCTACCCTTAGACACACCCACCTCCCTGGGTAGCAACGCCCAAATTCGCGCGCTTTACCTAGGAGAGAGTACTTCTATGCCATTCACTTCCCGAACACCCATCCACGGGGTCCGGTTCGAGGAGAGCGCTAGGTGCCAAGCGGGTGTTTGGCGTTGCGGGCGTAAGGATCCCTGCTTATACCATCAGGCTCTGCCTAACATTAAGCTAAGTATCCTAAGTACCGCTCAGACCGCTAAAATAACTGTGCCCTTTCACTCCTTTAGGGTGTGCCACTGTCGCCACCACCCCCCTCCCGAGACCCATGAGGTGTGGATCTTTTAACACACAAGTGAGAAATTTGCCTTTTTTACCTTTTTACTCTTTTTAATCTGTAGACACCGGTTGAACCACTAGGGTCCAACATAGTCACTAGCCCAATTTTCTGGGCGCATTGATCGTCTTAGCACGAATGGTACGTCTGCTTGTGTTGCGACCGTTCTTTGTGCTGATTAGCTGAATGCCCTGTGACAGCCTGGCCTCCACCATTTCAGGCGGTAACATACTAACTAACATATTCACCGTGGGCACGCTTCTCATCCTTAGTCCAAGCACAGAGCTCCATTTACAGTTGTAGCAGAAAGACGCTCCAGTCCACCCAGTAACCTTTACGTTTTGTCTTTTCATGTGTGTTTGTCAATCTTTTTCAGACCACAGGTTCGCATACTTTAGCTCGAACCCCCTTTTTGGTTTGTTCTTTTTGCACCCCTTTTTTGACACATAATCGGTCTTTTAACTTTCACGTCCTCTGGTCAGGGTAGGCCTTAGCGTGCCTATACCGCCGAGGTACACATTTACATGGTCCTGACGAATGCCCAGTAACACATGTACACTTAAAGGGCAGAAACATGTTGACCCCATTGTAAACCTTGAGGGAAAACACCCAACACAATAGTTGGTAGATTTCCCATCACATACTTTTTAACTAATACCCAGCCAACCACGGAATAAAGTTTTTGTGTGGTAAGTGCTGCCGGTATTTTTTAATATTACTCACCTTTTCACATTCTGTCACAAAAAAACCCCGCTCCGCAGTAACCTGGCGTCGCAGCACACAGGGGAGACATTCGGTTTCTCCCGGTGGGCCCAATGATGAAGCATGTCACCACCCAGGGTGGTGAGTGAGGGCTTAAAAAGAATCCCTGGAAAATTCCTACGAAGGTAGATTCTAACTTTCCTTGTCTCTGTGCTGGACACCTGTACCCTTCAGTGGGCACTCTTTTGTTGTTTATTACTACTTCGTGGGGGACCGAGAGTGTCCTTTCCCTCTCTCTCTCATTGTTGTTATTGTTCTAGCAGCGCACAGCTGTGAGAGTTTCAAAACTTTCCCTAGGTGACGTCACCACGTCATCCTTTTTAAAAAAAACATGGCAAATTTCGGTCTCACCTATACAGAACAAGAGGTAGACGAACTACTAGCTGATCCTAACCTTTTTGCGGACCCTGGAATATCCCAGGCTATTTCTCATACAGCTGAATGGGAGAAACTCACTGAGCAGAAACGAGATCGCATCAGAACTATTCTTCATGGCACCATCCTGAAACACTACTTGACATCTAACACTGCACCAAAGGGCCTAATAGTTACGAACGCCCCGCGAATATTCCTCAATGACGCCACATTCCGGAAAGAATGGGCAATGATTGCCTGGCACTGCACCCGTGACTGGCTGGTGCTCATTATAAAAACAGCTCTCCGCTTATCTGAATCACTCATGGTAGAAATCCAACAAACAGAAGCACATTTCAAAGCCACAATTACTGGCTACAAAAAAAAAGTTGGAGGAAATCAATAAAGAGATGACAGATTACAAGGAATCTCTCATGCAGTCTAAAATAACGAAATTCCAGAAAGACCTTAAAAAATTTGAGTTCAAGACTGTTTACCCCTACTCGGAACCTGATTACGTACCACCTCGTAGGGATTCCAACAAGTCAGATGACACTGACAGCGATTCCTCCAACAGCAGCAACTCAAGCAACCATTCAAACAAACAGAGAGGACGTAGAGGCGGTAGAGGAAGGGCGATTTTTCATAACCCACCTCCTGGTTGGGCACAGTTTGGACCGCCAGGGAACGGCCCACCCCCTTTCATGTTCCCACAGCATGCTCCATTTCCCCTAATGGGATGGAACCCTTACATGCAGCCCCACTACCCCCAACACCATCAACAACAGACGCCTTTTTTAGAGAGAGGCGGGAGGGGAAGGGGAAGGAGAAGAGGCAACAATCACAACAACCAGAACCAACGAGTAACCTGGCAAACCGAGGACCGAGTGGGAGACAACACGCGGAGCAAAACAGTGACACCGAGCACCAGTGGTCAAGGAGTCTAATCGCCAACTTATCCGACAGACCTCTCAGTCAAGTGGAAGAGAGAGTCTTAGAAAGAGGTTTGGGCTTTGTCCCCACCGCGAGACCGGATAAGTTTAAACTCCATTGTGAGTTAGCGGAATTTTTTCGCAAACTAAAGCTTAAAGCCTTTTTTGAAGCCAGGACAGAAACCGAAACTGAACCTCCACCTTATGATACCAACTTCAGGTTGAAGTCGACCTTTGTACCACCGCCTCACAGCATCCCAGCAGAAATAACAGCTTTCGAACAGGCGGTCTTTAATGATATGGAATCTCTACCACTACCGACCACATTCCGAAACTTCTCAGGAGTAGAATTCCAAGCGCTAGAACAATTGAAAAAAGACAAAAGTATTACTATCAAACCAGCCGACAAAGGGGGAGGGATAGTGATACAAAACACCACTGACTATGACAAAGCCTGTCGCACCCTTTTGGACAACACAGTCAACTACAAACGGTTAACTGCAGACCCGACATCAGAACTAAAAGAACGTATCTCCAATCTCGTTAAAGAAGCAGAAGAGAATGGCCAGATTTCAAAAAATGAAGCAGCATTTCTCACTGGCAGCGGCAGTAGCGTTCCGTATTTTTATACCCTACCAAAAACCCACAAAAACATCAATCCTCCGCCCGGAAGACCTATTGTCTCCGAAATCGGTTCTGTCCTCGAACCCCTCTCGACATTTTGTGATTTCTACCTAAAACCACTGGTACAGAACACTAAAACATACCTTAAAGACACGAAAAACCTCCTACAGCTGCTAGGACAAGTGACCTTTTCGGAAAATTCAATCATCCTTGTCACACTAGACATTGAAAGTCTCTATATGAGCATTCCTCAAGACGACACCTTAAGGGTCATGGAGAGAGCCCTAGATTCTATTGAATGGAATTATGTAACCCCCAAGGATTTTCTAGTCCAGTGTGCCACAATGGCACTTAAAGAAAATTTTTTCGAATATCAGGGGGAGCTCTATTTACAAAGTACCGGAACATCGATGGGCAGCACGTTTGCTCCGTCCATAGCTGGATTGTACGTCTATGATTTCGAGGTAAAACACATTCTGCCAGCAGACAACCCTTTCCTCCCATCAATTACCTTATGGAAAAGGTATATTGATGATATACTTTTAATTTGGAAAGGTGATGAAGACATCCTAAAAACTTTCTTGACCTGGATAAACACCAGAGACCCATATCTAAAGTTTACCAACAACTACAGCAAAGAGAGAGTGGTATTCCTTGATGTCAACATCCCTGTGAGTGGAACCACCTTGAAAACTACTACCCACTAGAAACCAACGGCTAAAAATAATCTCCTTGATTTTTCAAGCTTTCACCCAAGACCGTTGAGAGAAAATCTGCCATATGGGCAATATCTCCGTATACGAAGAAATTGTACGGACATCAAAGATTACAAATCTCAGGCCTCCGACTTGACAAAGAAACTACAAAAGCGTGGCTATCCAAAAAAGATCCTGGAAAAAGGGAACAAACGCGCCAGGAACCAACCACGAGAGGCCTTACTGGAAGAGAATATCAGAGCTCCAACTGAAATACCTTTAACATGCGTAACAACATACAGCACCATCTCAGACGCGATGAAAAAATCTGTCAACAAACACTGGAGAATCATAAACAGCAATAAAAGAAACTGGGAAAAACCATTATTCTCTTTAAAGAAAGGCACTAGCCTTAAAGACTCTTTGGTCCACACACGCCCGAAGGTCGATACCTCCACCTCCGGTACTAGATCCATCACTGAAGCGTGGGGTCTGCCACCCGTGACAGGGCACTTCCCATGTGCCAATTGCAGTGTCTGTCACCTCACCACGCACACTAAGGAACTGTCCCTTGAACCGGGGAGAACATGGACACAGAAGAATCATACCAATTGCAATTCGACCAACGTCGTTTATATGATAACATGTCCTTGTTCCAAAAAGTACATCGGGATGACAACACGCAAAATCAGACAAAGAATCTACGAGCATCGCAGCAACATAAGGTGTCATAAATCTGCGACCAAAATGAGCGAACATTTTCTGCGGCAACACCACACGCCCAATGACCTCAGATGGACAATAATTGAGCAAGTAACCACGGAGAGAAATGCTACCAACATTCTCTTCGAGAAAGAGCAACGATGGGTTTATAGGTTGGGCACCCACATTAATGGGTTAAACGACCAGATCCCATGGTCATCTGTTCTGAAAAGATAATCGGCCGCAAATCTGGGTTCATTACACGTATCCACATTTTTCGTTCTGATGCTCTAATCTCTGACTCTCTATGTCTCGACGAGTTTCTCCCCCTCCCCCTTCATTCCGTGTGCTCAGAGCCCACCCACTCCTGACTCGTGTTAGACATTTAAACCAACCATGACAACACTAATGTTCGTGGTTTGACGTTCTAACTACCAGGCCTTCTGACGCACACGCGTCCAATCGGTCATCATAGCAACACGAGGGCTTGTATTCCAAGACTCGTTCTCAGACGGCTTTGCGATTGGCCCCCCCCCTACCCTTAGACACACCCACCTCCCTGGGTAGCAACGCCCAAATTCGCGCGCTTTACCTAGGAGAGAGTACTTCTATGCCATTCACTTCCCGAACACCCATCCACGGGGTCCGGTTCGAGGAGAGCGCTAGGTGCCAAGCGGGTGTTTGGCGTTGCGGGCGTAAGGATCCCTGCTTATACCATCAGGCTCTGCCTAACATTAAGCTAAGTATCCTAAGTACCGCTCAGACCGCTAAAATAACTGTGCCCTTTCACTCCTTTAGGGTGTGCCACTGTCGCCACCACCCCCCTCCCGAGACCCATGAGGTGTGGATCTTTTAACACACAAGTGAGAAATTTGCCTTTTTTACCTTTTTACTCTTTTTAATCTGTAGACACTGGTTGAACCACTAGGGTCCAACATAGTCACTAGCCCAATTTTCTGGGCGCATTGATCGTCTTAGCACGAATGGTACGTCTGCTTGTGTTGCGACCGTTCTTTGTGCTGATTAGCTGAATGCCCTGTGACAGCCTGGCCTCCACCATTTCAGGCGGTAACATACTAACTAACATATTCACCGTGGGCACGCTTCTCATCCTTAGTCCAAGCACAGAGCTCCATTTACAGTTGTAGCAGAAAGACGCTCCAGTCCACCCAGTAACCTTTACGTTTTGTCTTTTCATGTGTGTTTGTCAATCTTTTTCAGAACACAGGTTCGCATACTTTAGCTCGAACCCCCTTTTTGGTTTGTTCTTTTTGCACCCCTTTTTTGACACATAATCGGTCTTTTAACTTTCACGTCCTCTGGTCAGGGTAGGCCTTAGCGTGCCTATACCGCCGAGGTACACATTTACATGGTCCTGACGAATGCCCAGTAACACATGTACACTTAAAGGGCAGAAACATGTTGACCCCATTGTAAACCTTGAGGGAAAACACCCAACACAATAGTTGGTAGATTTCCCATCACATACTTTTTAACTAATACCCAGCCAACCACGGAATAAAGTTTTTGTGTGGTAAGTGCTGCCGGTATTTTTTAATATTACTCACCTTTTCACATTCTGTCACAAAAAAACCCTGCTCCGCAGTAACCTGGCGTCGCAGCACACCGGGGAGACATTCGGTTTCTCCCGGTGGGCCCAATGATGAAGCATGTCACCACCCAGGGTGGTGAGTGAGGGCTTAAAAAGAATCCCTGGGAAATTCCTACGAAGGTAGATTCTAACTTTCCTCGTCTCTGTGCTGGACACCTGTACCCTTCAGTGGGCACTCTTTTGTTGTTTATTACTACTTGGTGTCACAAAGTCACTTAAGGAAACCTTTAGTTGATGAGGATACTTCAGGATTTCGACCATACCATAGATCTTATAGTCTGTTTTCTCCCATACTACCCCACCAGGTATTGGAATTGCTGTGACATTTACTGTTGACAGTTCTCTTTTCTTCACGTGGGATGATCTGTGTGGTTTCAGGACTAGGTTGATGTTCTGACTTGCTGTGTCCATTCAATTGTAATAAACTTTCCTAAAATTAAAACTAAAATTAGGCATAGTAGGAGTATGAATACCCCTGAGATAATCCAATGCTCAATCAACGGTGAATCCAGATATAGTTCTTTGATTTGTTGAAGGAGTCCTGTTGTATTTTCTTTAGAATACTTTTTTGTTTCTGGCATCACTTCGGGGTCGTTTTGATCTTCAGAGAAGTTGTCGAAGTTGATGAAATAACCAGAGGCAGTTCTGTCAATTGATGGGATTGTTCTTTCAATCTGTCTTTCGGTAGCACTTTCTGATGCCACATCATTGTAGACTGGTGTTGTTTCTTGACGAACTGTTTCAATCTGTGTTTCAAGAGGCACGAGTTCCATGGCATTATTGCATAGTCCTTTATTGTGCACTGCAGGCTGATCGAATGTGATTAGTCTTTCAGTTTGAACCTCTTGGATTGTTGCAATTTGGGGTATTCTGTTGTTTCTTGGGAGTCCACTGGGCCTACTGTTGATTATAGGCCACATGCTTGTGCTTTTACCAGATCGATAGACACGACTCTGTTCTCCTTTTTACCAGCAAGGGGCGGTAGCACAACTGATCTTGTTCCGGTGACTGCCAAGACAGGTACTGCTTTTCTGTAAGAAGGCCCAAATTCCTTCTTAACCGCGATCTTTTCTCTGACTAGATCCCCAATCTTTGGAATCCAGACAGGCCTTGCTGGGGCTGTTGCGGGTGGTGCCTCGTCAGTGGTACTTGGCTGTTGTTTTAACTTTATGTTGCTTAATGATTTTCTTGTTTCATTCAGTTCCTGTAAAACAGCCAAACGATCTTTGATGTCAAAGTCTGTTGTTTTTTCTTGTACCACTGACATCTGACTATCGAGGTCCTGAACTCGCATTCTAATTCCGAACAATAGTTCGTATGGGCTGAAACCTTTTAGAGAATTTCTTGGCATGTTGTTAAGACTAGTCTGGACACTTATTAAATGTTTGACCCACCCAGCGCCTGAACCTAATACCTTCGCTGTTATAGATTGCTTTATGTCACGGTTTTTTTCTTTCTACCACACTGTTCCCTTCGGGGTGCGACGGACAAGAATACCGCAACCCAATTCCCATGCTGGCCATGGCCTCCCTATAAGCTCGAGAGCTGAAAGCAGGACCCTGGTCAGAATGGAACGTGGTAATTGCGTATGTGCCGATATTGACTCGCAAATCTTTTATAACCGTTCTAGCGTCAGCCGAGTGCTGGGGGCCTCATTTTTTAAGTGCTTTTCGTCTTAACTGTTAATAGGACGCAGGATGGGGTCTGACTGGTAGCCGGTAGCAAGGTTCGCTACTGCGATCCCTATTACAGTTTTCACAGTTGTTTGCATATATTTGGTGTTCTACACTCATTCCCGGCCACCAGAATACTGATTGTAATTCGTTCAGTGATTCCTTGATCTCTCTGTGCCTTAGACCCAAACCCATGTGTGCGTCTGCTATTAAAAATATTCTCCTGTTCATGTTTGGAATTACTCTGTCCCCCACTCCAGGGATTCGAGCAAAAGGAACGGAGTTTGCATCGATTATGTATGCATAATTGAGTGGATAGTTTACGGGTAGTGCTGCACAGTCGCCTTTTATGGTCGTTTTTACTGCCAGCATGGTTTCCCCGTCTATGTATTTATCTGTACGCTTTTTTGTGGCTACGGAAGCCGGTTTAGTTGCTTCCGCTATGGCTGTATTAGCCAATGAATTCCCTGCAACGTGAACGCCATCACGTCGAAGACTCTGTGCGTGAATCACGTGAGTCTTTTGTAGTTCTTTACCTAAAAGAGCTACCTCGTTCCAGAGCAATTTATGCTTTATTGTGGCACCTGTGTCATCTTTGTAGTCGTTTTCGATCCAACTCTGCAGTTTATTGTTGTAAGAGTTGACGCAAAAATGAGAATCGCACACTATAAGTGTCGGGAATTCACGTTCTGCATTTTCTAGCGCCATCTTTAAAGATCTGATTTCAGTTCTCTGAACCGAACAGTTTCTTACAGATTCCGTTTTTGTTACTTTCGGTCTGAATATACCGCACAGCCAACGACCTTTAATAATCGCACATGCTGCATCGTAGGATTTTCTCTCTACATTGAAATGCTGTACAAAGCTATCTGTATAGATTATACAGGCATATAGTGGGAGAGGCAGAATTTTGATTGGCAGAGGATATTCTTCTTCATATTCTAAATCATTCAGTTCTTCAAATTGCGGGGCGAAATAGTACTTCACGTCTTCCGCTCCTAGAGAATCTATGCACTGTATCCATTTCGGATCCAGTGACACTGTAGGCAGGTTTACTGGGCTGAATAGCACCTCGAAGGCGGATTCCGCTGTAAGGATATTAATCCGTTTGCCGTGTGCTAGTTCTCGTTCATTTGCTAATGCGATTTGCACTGCTTTCACAGTTCTTTCTGTGTGACTGAATGTTTTTTCTGCTTGTGTGTACAAGTGAGATTTAATTAAAATTGGTACCTTTTCTCCCTCATTAGAGGTTAGGTATGTGAATCCGCATCTTCCTGGGATGACTCGGATTACAAGATCACGTGTGTTATCACGTGTATCTAATTTAGTTTTTGCTAACATGTCTGTTTGCAGTGATCTCAAAATTTCTGTGTGTTTTTGAGTCCAATTGATTTGTTTAAAATCAGGTTTAATTAGTTCATAGAGAGGTTTAACCCTCTCTGCGTAATTTAGTATGTAAGTTCTCCCGAAATTCAGAAAACCTAGTATGGATTGTAAATTCTTCAGCGTTTTCGGAGCTTGGAGTACAGCGCACTTCTCTAAGAAGTTGTCCGCTAGGCTTTTCCCTTCACTTGATAATTCGTACCCTAAAAACAGTACTGTCAGATGGGCAATTCGAGACTTTTTAAAGTTGAATTTGTAACCCTCTGCCGCGAACCCAAGTATAATGGTGTTCACTCTTTTCAAGTGAGTATCCAAGTCGTCGTCTGTGAGATAAATATCATCTACGTAAGACAATGCTTCATCATCATAGATTTGTAGTAACTCTGTTACCCTAGCTGAGAATAGTCCTGGGCTGTTCTTGAACCCCTGTGGGAGTCGACAGAATTTTTTCTGTGACCCAAATGCAGAGAAAGCGGTCAAATATCTGCTTTCTGGTGCAATGTTTTGAGAAAAGAAACCATTAGAAATGTCTAATGTCGTTTTATATTTTTTCCTAACTATGTTATTCATTAGGGCTGCACTATGTGAGTTTTGTACTGCAAAAGTTTTGCAACATGTATTAAGGTGTCTGTAGTCCAAAACTAGACAATATGAATTGTCTGGCTTGGAGACAGGAAACAAAGGATTGTTCATTTGAGAGGTGCATGTTTCAATCACCCCCTGGTACTCAAGTTGATCTAAGATCTCCCTGACTTGTTTTTTAGCTTCTTGCTTTATGGGATACTGCCGTTGGGCAGTTGGTTCAGTTTTTAATTGGATTTTGTGAGGCGGTGAATCCTCATGATTTTTTCTATAATGCAGGTGCCTGGGCTACTGCCCATTTCCTTGCATATGTATATTTTTTGTGAATCGGAATGTGATTCGAGAAGGCAGGCATAATCACTTCTTCGCCACGAGGGCACTCCCTGACAAACTCTGGGGGCCAATCTTTTTCAGCTAAAAGAATATCATAGCCTTTTGAGAGCTTATCCCAAAATAGACCCTTAATTTTCCTAGTCTTATCACCCTCTATACGCAATGTTATTTTGTATATTTTATGGGGCTCGCTAAGTCTGGCGTCGGCAGTTTCAACCTGAATGTATTCATTCGTGTCCACTGTCTCCAGATGACTCATCAAGATCTTGTGCGCTATACTGATTTCTGCTGCACTGTCCAACATTGTCAATGCCCACTCCCCGTTTTTCAACTGTGTCCTCAGTATTCTCGGCATGGTTGATTACTCTAATACTGGCTACCTTTTTTTTCTGAAATTGAGATTTCTTATTTTGAGCAGGTTCCTTGTCTTTGGACTTGGTGTGCTCTCCTGGGTCTGACCGTCCTCTTCTTTCCGAATTCTGTGGAAAAGATCGAGAGGGACGTGTATCAATACTTTGATATCTATCAGGTTTTTTCAGATTATCCCTATTTCTAAGGTTATATCTTTTCTCAGAGGGCTCCCTCTGGGGAGACTGGCGTTCTCGAGTCGGAGTTCTTTCCCTCCGTCGAGGAGACCTTCCTCTGGACTGGAAAACTTTTTCCTTGGGAGTGGATTGTTTATTTCCATCCCAGCTCTTTTTAGGAGTGTTTAAATTATTTTTAATAAATAATTTTTCAGGATTTTCGAGCAGTTGGGGCTTTACCGGTTTTCCACCCAAGCTGTCTCTACCTAATTCTTCATAGCACTTTTCTATGATTTTTGCAAGCTCAACAGGATCTTTTATATCTGTTTCCTTCAACTTCTGGCGAATCGCCACAGATGCTGCTTCTCCTCTTATGTTGGGTAATAATATAGCCGTGACCTGCTTGAAGTCTTTCAGTAATTTCATACCTAGATTTAAAGCGGGATCTGGACCGAATTCATTTTGAATCTGTTTTAGCACTTCTGGTATTACCGCCATAGACGGAACACCGTGTGTTTTTGTGTAAATGGAAGCAAAGACTGTACCCCAAGTGTCGCAGTCCTCCTCGTGTGGTGCGATTCCCATAGGAAGGCAGATTGTCAAGATTCTGTGTTTCTCAATAGGGGTAGTATCAGGAAATACTGCCTCTATTTGAGTGATTTTCTGTGCTAACCAGAAAGGAATTTGTTCCCGTTTTACGGGTGTTTTACCAAGACATGACTGTATGTTCTGTGGTGTAATTTTATTTGTGTTCCCCTGATGAGGGGTCAGCTGTGGTGTATTAACAGCTGGCTGGACTGTTGCAGTCCGCATTACATATTGGACTAATTGCCTATGTATTTTTATTAATGTGTTTAGCTGTACTAACAGATCTTCCTTAGACATTTTTACAATGTCAGGATGTGGTGTGTAGCTGGCTAGAACCGGCCACGTGGCTCCAGGTCTACCTAGTGGACCGAGCCTAGTTATGTGATCATTGTGTTTTAGGGCGCCATTAAACCAGAGCAGGTGCTCTTGAAATTTAAGTGGAATTTCAATCTCCTCGAAAGGAGCGTACTCTTCCGGAGGTTTCTCTATTTTGTAATAGTGAAACTCTTTTGTTCTAGCGTTTACCGCTGGAAAGTTTATCCATGAATAGAATACCTCTGTCTGCCGATACTCGTGAGCCTCTATCACGAAAATTACTGTACCACCTTGAGGTGTCAGTCCGTTTTCTATAAGTTTTAAAGTTATAGATTTTCTTAAGTGGACCGGGATGATAATAGCATCCGGGTCTGTGTATTCGGGACCCTGCTGAGTCGCATCTACTGCGGCCCCAGGGGTTCCGTTTTCTGGCATTGTAAAAATGCAAGGTTTGCAGAGTAGGTCTCCAAGGAGACAAAGATTAGGTGCACAATATTTTGGAACACTGTATCCTTCAACGTTGAATAAACCAGAGCTTTACATAGGAATCTCTTCCAACTAAGGTCGGGCGGATTTTAACCTTTCACCCACTCCAGACGTCTATTGGAGTATTTACGGGAGAAAGGGGTGTGAAATATGCACGACTGAGTTACTCTAAAAGTCTTGCGTTAGTTTATCGCCTTACCAAACGTTGGGCGCCATGTAGTGTAGTTCCGAGTTTCCCACTAGGCCCTGTGCATTGGAATAACATAAACAGTAGTATCAACGTGGAACTGCGGATATTCCAGGCCTCCACTGACTATGCTAAACGTAATTGGGTTGTGTTACCAACTAGCTCAGAGGTCACTGGAAACTTTCTTCTCTGCATAGGAAGTGATCAGCTTCCTTGGCACAGACAAGAAGGGATTCAGCTTTCCAACAACCGTGCAACATGACAACTTTGCTCCTCAGATCAAGAGTCAATCTCTAGGGTCGTGTGAAACAATAGACATGTATTTCACTCAGTCAGTCTAGTGCAGTTTACTTTCACGAGATGTAGAGAATAGAGAGACTGGCGTTTGTCAAAAAAAGGGTTAACATTTATTGAACAGTCTTTCTTCTCGTACAAGAGAAATGTATTGCCACAATTGCAATAATTGTTATTATAAAAAGTACGTACAGTAAGATAAGTATTGCGAAATAGAACTGTAAAAGCATTGATATTGTTTCTTAGCCATACAATGGTTTAAAAGTAATAAAACATATATACAGTCATATATACATTAGGCTAACATACTCAACTGGTGCTTCTAACTAAGCCTACCCCAGTGTGCCTGACCTAAGCCTAACACGTGGAAGGGGAGTAAGTAAGTAGCTTTAAGTTAAGTTGGTTTTGCCAAGGTTTGTTTCAAGAATTCTCGTCTAAGGGTTTAGTCAACACCATACCTTTGAATAGAATGATGGAGGATTGGTATCTCCTTCAGGGGTCACTCTCGATATCCCAGTCACCCGCGAGGGTAGACCGGAAACGCCGGAGCTGGATTTCTCTGCAGGAGAAAGGCAGCGTGTCTCTTCAGCGCGTCGAGGAAGGAGGGGGGACAGCGTCCGCGGGCAGCTGGAATCTGCTGGATGTCTTCGCAGAGGACGGCTGTTCAGCTCCTTAAGCGTACTGCACCATAGTTCGCGCTTTAGCAGCGATAATGGTATCAGCAGCTTCACCACCACAGGGACAGCAGGCTGCAGCGACAGAGTGCTAGATTTACCAACACGGGGTCTTGCAGGCAGCTGGCATCAGCAACAGTAGCTCGCATTGCTTAAGGTAACGCTGGTAATATTTATACCTGACAGGTGCCGGGTTTGACGCAAGTTTGCTGGACATAAGACGTCAATTAAAGATGTCACTAGGAAGTGATAGTTATCAGTTGCTCATTAGAGTTCCATTACTAATCAAAACATAGCAAGCGGGGATTTCCAGGTTTGCTGAGTTTTTATCTTGTTGAAGAACTCAGAGTGTTATCTAGGAATATCAGATAGTGACTACTGCTCTGTCATTGCACTAATTGGTCGCAAAGGAAGTGGCAGAGAGAACTATGCTGGAATGTGGCTCTGTTCGTGTGAGGCCAGAGATGACTTTTCAGAAAATCGCACTTGAACGGTTATGCCAATATAGGGAATAAATGGATTTATAGCCGAATAGGGGCATAAGGTCACAGTATTGATCAGGAACCTAGATAGACATGCAACAATCTTTTTGCTTTGAACATGACGCAGTGCAGTACAGCAAGATGGCTTGTGGCACCGCGCTGCATCATTTTGTTGCAAAGCAGGGATTTCTTCATTAGTTGGGGGCAGCTCATCAGGTATTTAAATTAGACCCCAAGTCCAAATGTAGAAATCATTGTAAGGCCAAGGTGTGGAAAGTATCTGCCTTATACAGGGACTTCATCGGTTGTGAAATTTAAATTCCTTCCAATCTGAGATTTTCCAGCTGAAAACACCATCTTTGTCTGGTCCTTGTCCAGCACCAATCTGAATTCGAGACAACTTTGACAGGTATACCCTCTAACCTTGCCCCACTTCCATTTTAAAGACAAACAACCTTATTACAAGCACCATTCTTGAATTGGTGGTCTGACTACTGACACACTGTGGGCCCCCAGCAGTAGTATGAGTGTGGTGGTCAGACTGCCACAGCACCGCTGTGTCAGTCAGTGATCCGGGATGCTGTGGTGGTTGCCCTGCAGGAATATGTTGGCTGTGCCCCTGCAGCACAGTCGAGCATATTTTGAGTTGCCTGTCCACAGCCCTTTTCATGTGGTGAGACCACCATAGAAAGGGCAGTTGAGAGGCAACTTAGGGGACCCTAACAGCCTGACAAGATTATAAACTCAATACTTGTGGTGGACGCACATCTACTCACATTTAATAACTCACTTTCTTACTAGTATAAACTATTTTTAAGTGAAAACTCTGAAAAACCCAAATATGTAATGACATCATAGAATGCATTTGAGTGTTCAATGAACTATTTGAGAAAAAATCTGTCATCAGTGTCTAATTAATAATTATTGCATTGACATTACTGCTTTTTTTTTCAGTCTGTATAGAAACGGCTGCATCATTGGGAGAATGAAAGAAGAAAATCAGAGCTCAATAAAGGATTTCCTGATTGTAGGATTTTTGGATCTTCCACAACTACAAGTTCCACTTTGGGCTGCATTTTCAGTGATATACCTCTCAATACTTGTGGGAAACCTATTAATCATGGCAACTATTCACTCAAAGTCACAGCTGCACACACCTATGTATTTCTTCCTCACAAATTTGTCCTTTAATGACATCTGTTACACCTCAGTCATTTTCCCACAAATGCTGGCCCACTACTTTATGGGGAATACCCATGTTTCTTTTACTGCATGCCTAATGCAAGTGTACTTTTTCATCTTTTTTGTGTTTGTAGAATATATCCTCCTCTCAGTAATGGCTCTTGATCGTTATGTTGCCGTCTGCAATCCCTTGCGCTACCTGTTTATCATGAATAAGTCTGTTTGCTTTCGGTTGGCTGTGGGAACCTGGGCAGTAAGTTCTCTGATGCCACTACCACATACTGTTTTACTGTCTCACTTCTCCTTCTGCAAATCCCACACAATCAACCACTTTTTCTGTGATTTGTCAGCTCTCATGAAGATATCCTGCAGCAACACTCACACGATTGAGACACTAACCTACATTATAGCTGCTGTAGTGGCTTTCTTTTGCTTTAACTTAATCATTATTTCTTATGTCAAAATTGCCTCGTCCATCTTTAAAATTAAATCTAAAGGTGGGAAGCACAAGGCCTTCTCAACATGTGCATCTCATCTCACTGTTGTTGTTATTTTCTTTGGTTCTGTTTTTGGAACCTATGTGCGTCCCACTTCAACATATTCAATGAGAGATACTAAGATTTCATCTTTGTCATATATTGCTCTTACTCCACTTTGTAACCCCATTATATACAGCCTGAAAAACACAGAATTTAAAAATGCTCTGAGAAAGAAAAAGAATACATTGTAGACTCTGGAAGAAGTACTCACTTGAGCTGGCAAGCCATTGTTTCATTCAAAAAGGGCAACACCTGTTTAAACATAGTGGTCAGGAAATGAAACTGGGCTTGCCACAAGCATTGCATGATAACAGTTTTTTATCAAGAGATCATTTTTATTTTGAATCATTAGCTTTGTAATAACAACACATTTTATCCTTTTTATTTTTGACATGATCACAAAATGTTTGGCGATGGGAATGGTATCTCTATCAAAAACATGAAAAGAAATCATACAAACATGTAAATGACATAAATGATTACTAGAAGACAATGTGGTGCACAAATAGAACCTTCATCGTTTTTTGACTGTTAAATTTCAATGGCTACTTGCAAAGCTACGCTTAGTGGGGCTTATTAACAAGACAATGACGCAGCGCGGTGCTGCAAGCAATTTTACTGCACCGAGCAACATCATTGTCTGAGTGCAGGAATGCGCTGTGTTTACAAGACAATGGCACATTCCTGTTCTCACCCCTGTGCCAATGCACAAACAGCAGCCATGCACCAACATAGGGGAATGCCCACAGCAACACCCATTGCACACCCCTTTTAACTCAGTAAGCAATATTTACAATGCTGCGTTGAGTCACACAAAATGGCTTACCACTGCCTTGTAAATATGGAGCAGGACACAGCACCACCAGAGCTTCACAAAAAGTGATGCTCCAAGTGGCGCAAGGGCCTTGAAAACTTGACCCATAGTATATGTGAAAGCAATTAGTTGCATATATTATGTTTAGCATTGCACTAATATTATGGCATGCTTTGTTATTTTTTATAGTTTATTTCTGTAAACTTTTGTCTGAAATAAAACTCACTAAAACTATTTCACCAACCTTTTTTCTAATCATTCTCTGCTTAAAATGAGTGCGCCGAATAACATGTGGTGGTGCTGTTATTTATAGAGTACTGTTACAGGGTCTTTCATTAAAAATTTTGGGTGGTTGGAAGGAAATGGTATTTTTGTTTTGAGGTTACTCTGTCACAATTTGTAAGTCAGTTCTGTCTGCCTCCTATCTATTTTTCATATATGAATTTACAATGTGAACGTCAGGTAGTAGTTCTTGCCAGCATAGTGTTGTAGTTGTTGAGATGGCTTCCTTGGATCCTTTTTCATGGAGTTCATACACTACCCTTGGCATCCCAGCAGTGTGGAAAATCTCACAAATGCTGCTGCATATTATCACCTTTGGCCAGCGGTAATTTGGTGCGTTCCTCTATTTACTGCACCATACGGGCTAGTGTAACATTGTGGTTAAATCATATGACCACAGTAGTTCTCACAAGCATCGTTTATGTCCTGTAGGCTTTCACTTCACTTTCTTTCATGATTGGCAGCAAGCCTCATTTTACATATAGCTTTATTTTCTTCTAGTGTATGTCTACTATTTAAATTTCACCAAGGCCCAGATTTACTAAGATTTTGTTCTGGGATGCATCAGTTTTGTGTTGTAGCCTGATGAAAAATCAATGTTGGCATTTACTACGACGAGCAAAGTTGATTTACATGGCTTTCCGTGGTTTAGTAAATGCAAGGTAATGTAATGCAGGAATTAGATGGGTAGAGCATGAATAAAACCTGTACATGCATGGGTATATATATATATATATATATATATATATATATATATATATATATATATATATATATATATATATATATATATATATATATATATATTCACAGAAAAAAACATAGGTTATAGTGGATATATAGTTAGGAATTTGCATTTACAAAACCTTGAAAATTCAATGAAAAAAACATTGGTTTTAGGCCAATTAGGGATTTGCATTTACAAAACCTTATTTTACTCGCATAAAACCATTGAAATTCCATATATAGTTATAAGCGCTAACTATATATCGCGCACCCGCAATCCACTGCTGATGATGTCACATATTACATCATTCATGACATGGTTAGTGACATCACTGATGACATCACTGATGACATCTCAAATGACATCACTGATGACATCACTGATGACAACATCCAGTGACTATGTTTCTGTAAAGTTAAAATATGTCTTACATATTGAAGAATGAGTGGATGTATAAGTGTCTGGATGAAGGATTTAGTAGGTGCATGACTGACTGTATGAGTGAGTGATTAAATGTGTCTCACTGAGTGCATGGGTTAGTGACTAAACTGTTTTAATTTGTGCATCATTATGTCTGTTGTTCTGTAAACTGCTGCATGTGTTGATCAGTAGCTATATGAGTAACTGTATGGGTTATTCATTGGTTGTCCAAGTATTTGTATGGGAAACTGAGTGTGTGTGTATGGGTGGCTGGGAGGTGTGTGACTGTACATAGATGTGTGAGTAGTTGATTCACTATATGTATGGATTCAAAAGTGTATGTGGAAACAGCTGTATGGGCGGTTGACTGTGCATGAGTGTATTAGTGAGTGAATGGATATCTCAGTGCTACATGTCAAATTAAGTACATATGTAAAACACAGTACATGTGAGAGTTGACATCTATAAATAACTGTGCATAAGAGCCAGTGAATGTGTGAGTGGCTGTATGGATCATTGTGAACATGTATCAGAGATTGTATAAGAGAGTAAAGTAAATATGTGTTAGTATATGTTTGAATAAGTAAGGTGTGTATAACTGTATAGTTGAGAAAATGGAGGTGTGATTGATTTTTGGCATAACTGACTAGGTGTGTGAGTAACTCCATGGATGAGTGACAGTCTGTGACTGTCTGTTTACACTGATTGTATCTAAGGTTATATTAGAGTCTGAAGAGGTTCATGGTATTATCACATGAATGATATCATCAGTGATGTTATCAGTCATGTCAAATGAGATGTTTTCAGTGATGTCATCAGTGATGTCATTTGAGATGTCATCAGTGATGTCATCAGTGATGTCACTAACCATGTCATGAATGATGTAATATGTGACATCATCAGCAGTGGATTGTGGGTGCGCGATATATAGTTAGCGCTTATAACTATATATGGAATTTCAATGGTTTTATGTGAGTAAAATAAGGTTTTGTAAATGCAAATCCCTAACTATATATGGCCTAAAACCAATGGTTTTTCCATTGAATTTTCAAGGTTTTGTAAATGCAAATTCCTGACTATATATCCACTATAACCTATGGTTTTTTCTGTGAATTTCATTGGTTTTTTAATAGCAAATATGAAAAGCTTTAAAATGTCAAGTACGTGATAGATAAAAACATTTTCGTATTTATGCACGCTGATGTGCTTTGAACGCTCCCCCCCCCCCTCCCTTCTTTTCTCTTAGTAGTACTCTCTCTTTGCAGATACTGAACGGTAGTTAACGCAGGCCTTTGCCCCCGTTGTAATCCGTCGTGCCTGCTTGTCTCTCCATTTGATTGATTGTTATCCAAGCATTTACTGTTTTAGAATTGGTTCTCTTTGGATCATTCTCTATTTACAAACAAGCACAAAGTCGCAATACTCTGTTTAGTCTTTGCAGATAGTGAAAAATCGTGTAAAAAAATAAAAGTAATCGAGCAAAATCAGTAGGCCACTAATTGGATCTCTTTTTGACCTCGCTAAAATAGAAATATTAGGAACAACCCTTCATGAGAAATACGAAAATAGTGAGATGAACTGAGCTCCACACCATGAGGGCTGCAAGACAGCTCGACTCCGTCACCCACCCCGCCCAAAATAACGACAAACCCTATGCAAATATTAAAAATATAGACAACACACCAGCAAAGAAACAGGGTAAAACATTTTATTAAATAACTATTTACATAACTATTTTATACTTTTTATTGCCCGATCCGGCTAGCTCAATCAATCGAGCATGAAACTCATGCACTCTGATAGCAAGCGTTGCTACTGATGCTATGCAGACCAAAACTGGTTTTCAGTTTGTACATTTTTCTAGATTTTTCAATCCAAGGTTGGTTGACTTTGTAGAACGATGGCTTCAGATTTTCAACATACGGTGTGGTGGCGCGGACTGGGAGGGGGCGCTTCGCTCCTGCCCCCTCCCCAAGTAAGTTTTTCATACGTGAAAGTACGTTAATGGTTTTGGTCCCTGAGTTGCTTCAATGTCACTGCCATTCTCAAATGGCATAAGTTATGGATGTTGGGTGCCATAGTTAAGAGTTCTGAGCAGTGCTTGTAACACTGTCTGAAGCTTATTTCCACCTACTGCAGCTTCACTATTCTCAAAGTAAGTGAGTGTCGTTTGTGGACCTGACTGCATTAGAAAACAATGTGATATGTTACCTTCCTAAACAGCTTGACGGAGGCCCCTGAGGGGCGGTGTGATGGCCATGGACTCGGAGAAGACGCTTGGCTCCGACACCCTCCCCAAGTCTTATAGCACTGGTGTAGCCTGAGATCGCCCCCGACATAAGCGGCCGGCTCCGGGGGTCCGGCGGAACTTTTTGCCTTTTGATGACTCTTCAATTCTGGACCTTGTCCCACAATCCGTTTGACCTGAAGACACGCTGTAGTGGGGCGCCCCTTTACCGTTTCAGTTGCCATTCCGCCCGCTTTTGCTACACTGTGCCTCTTCCGCCATTCTGCTGTTTACCGCCCGCTCTTGCGACTACAGCGTCTCGCTCATCATGTAGTTGAGTTGCTCCTGCTCTTGCGGTGCAGCGATAGGCGGCTGCCACAGGACTCTCAAAATGGCGGCCGATCAGTTCCGGTAGCGCCCCAACATGACCCGGAAGAGAAGAACTTGCCCTCCCCTCTTTGACTGATGGTTCTTCTTGCCTGTCCCCTCTGTTGTCATTTAACAGAACTTTTTGGACTGCTGAAAGGGGTTGTGTTCCGAACGCTGGTTGGTGGAGACATTTTGACTATATTCTTGACCTACGTTGTCGCGTAATGCGTTATATGACACGCCGCGTTAGCGCACCCGGAAGTGATCCGAGGCGCGGCGCGCAGCGCGTAACGTAAGCATAACAGGTCATGTGACTTGTTAATAAAACTTTTCATTGGTTCATTTTGCTTTTGTTATTTTAATGATGAAAAGCTTGGTCATATGACCTAAAAATTACGCTTTTTATTGTTTTCGAACATTATTTTTTTTAAAACATATATGTTATAATATTCCAGGCTAATGTACTTTCCCGGAAAATTTACAACTGTCCTGCAAGTAAAATATATTCCTTTTTCGAGAAAAAGGGCGTTTCTTCGTTCCATGACGGAGCCGTTGAGTAAAAGAGACTCGGCCTGCTGTCTTAGTCGCCGATACGCCTGATTATCAGATTCTTATCGATCACTTTATGTTGCAGAAATGAAAAACACAACTGCCCTTGACCATTTATCTTTACTGCGTTCCTACATATTATACCTTTTATCCGTCATGTAATTGGACTGCTTTATTTCACTTGCCTTTTACTGATTCGAAAACAGTGACTAAAAGTAAAAACTTTACCAATGTAAATACTACTATCGTGTTTTGTTTTAAAAACCTTTATTGTGAAAATGTCAGTATACAAATACGGGCCTATAACCACGTGGGCCGGCCACGGAGCAAACTGAAATCGTATATGATGAGGAGACATTTACACTGAAGAGGAACGTAACGAGCGGGCCATTAGGTTGCAAGAACAAAGGTGTCTAACAGTTGCGGAATCGGTGGACGTACATTTTGTAATTAAAATACGACAGGGCCACTTACAATAACATTTTCTAGATATACATTTGCGGGCAAGGAGTTACGAGTCCCATTTATACCGGCGCCATTTTGTGCGAGGCCGGGCAGGTCCAAGATATAGTCAAAATGTCTCCACCAACCATCGGCCAGACCAGAACCCCTTTCGGCCCTTTATGCTACAAGATGGTGTCTTCCATTCAGAAAATATTGTTGGCAGCATTTTGAAAGGAAACAGAAACAGCCGTTCTCCTAGTGAGTTTCACATTGTTACATTTAGGAAGAATGTTGAAGAGTAGTATGTGGAAAATCTGAAGCCATTTTTCTACAAACTCTCAATCAGACTTGGATAGAAAAAAAAATCCTGAAGAATGTACAAACTGAAAACCAATTTTTGTCTGTATAGCATCAACAGCAACGCTTGAGTCAGCTTTGTGTCAAGCCGCCATTTTCATTCAATCAATAGCGTCCCCCTGCACACATACAGGGACCTGGTTGTGTCTTCAGATGAAACGGATTGTAGGAAAAGAAGCAGAAAGGAAAAGGAAAAAAGTTCCGCCGGACCTCGGGAGCCGGCCGCCTATGTCATGTGCGACCTTTGGCCACACCAGGGCAATAGTGAAGCTGCAGCAGGTGCAAATAAGCTTCAGACAGTCTTACAAGCACTGCTCAGAAATCTCAACTGAGGCACTCAACATCCAGGACTTGCCATTTGGATCTTGGCGCCTTGTGCTGGTTCCGACCTATTCACACATCGGTCCACTACTGACATCACCTCATAAGCCAACGGGGCACCCCACGCCGACTTTCGGCGCAGCATTGTAGGATGGCCACACCAGTGCGGCAAATTGCTGGACACAACCTCGGTGCCATCCGGATCTCGGCGCGTTCGACTCACTGTACCGCAAGAGTGACCGCAACTCAGCTGGACACGCCGTCTTTCGGCGCAGCATTGTAGGATGGCCACACCAGTGCGGCAATTTGCTGGACACCACCTCGGTGCCATCCGGATCTCGGCGCGTTCGAGTCACTGTACCGCAAGAGTGACCGCAACTCAGCTGGACACGCCGTCTTTCGGCGCAGCATTGTAGGATGGCCACACCAGTGCGGCAATTTGCTGGACACCACCTCGGTGCCATCCGGATCTCGACGCGTTGTGCTGCCTTCGGCCTATTCGCACATCGGTCCGCTACTGACGCCGCCTCACGTGCCAACGGATTTTCTACGCTTTTTGTAGCCCTATGCCGCATAACAGGTCATGTGACTTGTTTATAAAACTTTTCATTGGATCATTTTACTTTTGGTTTCCTAAAGATGGAAGGCTTGGTCATATGACCTAAAAATAACACTTTTCATTGGTTTAGAACATTTTTTTTTCCCAAACGATGAAAGCCCCACCTTGTTTCTGGATCATTCAAACTGAAGCTGGCGTCAGCATGAGATCACCACCATCTCGTGGCTCCGTCGTGGTCATTCCGCGAGCAATCATGGCAGCGGCTCCCCACCGGAAGCCTGCGGGAGTCGGGGGCCCCCAAGACTTTTGTAGAATCTTCACGGCTGAGGGGACGCTTTTCGAGAATGGAGCCCAAGCCCTAGCAGGCAAGCGTCCGAGTTCCAAGGTGTCTCAGGGCCATTTCAGTGCACCAGGCCCAAAACCGAAGAGCCGTCCGCCATTTTAAGAGTCATGTGGCAGGCGCCTATCGCTGCACTGCAAGAGTGGGAGCAACTCAACAACATGGTGAGCGAGACGCTGTAGCCGCAAGAGCGGGCGCAACTCAGCTGGATGGCCGCCACCTGCGGAGGCCCGTTCACGCCGCCTCCCCCACGCCCCCCCCCCCCCCGGGCCGCCGCACGCAAATTTTCAGAGCAGCATTGTAGGATACCAAAACCAGTGCGGCAGTTTACTGGACATCACCTGGGTGCCATCAACATCTCAGCGCGTTCTGCTGCCTTGGGACTATTCGCACAACAGACCGCTACTGACGAGGCCTCCCCCCGCCCCACCCGGGACGCCCCACGCCAATTTTCGGAGCAGCATTGTAGGATCCCAAAACCAGTGCGGCACCCAGGCGACATCACCTGGGTGCCGTCCAGAACTCTGCACGTTGTGCTGCCTTGGGACTATTCGCACAAAAGACAGCTTCTGACCATTGTTGCTTTTTTGGGTGAAAAATGTTTAAATGTTTTTACAGTTTTTGTTCCGTTCATTATAGTTAAATGTTAATAAAGTTTTAAAATCTAACTTTGTTGGAGTGCTATATATGTTTAAAAAATCGGGTGAATGGGGCCTTGAATCGGGTTATTGTCATGTGTGGACTTTGCAAGTGTACTGCTACAAGATCGGACATTTCAAACTCAAATGCACGTTCTTTTTCTTACCTTTCCGAAGCATGGAGCGCAATAGCAGGCAGAGAAAGGGTGATGCACGTGTTGAACACTGCCTGGCCTGGCAAGTTGCTGGCAGTGCCCCCCCCGCCCGCTCCTAAAAGAGGGCACACACACACCGCCGCCCCGAGTACTTCACAAATCTTTAAAAGACCATGCGCTTGTTCATGAGGCTTAAATGGTTTATCACCCCTTCTAGAACCCCTGCATCGACCCTCTGACGTTTCCTGGAAGAATTAGCACGTAACACAATACCAAGCCCTGTCAGCTGAAACCCCCGAGAAATCATGGGGAATATTATCAAGGGGGTTTATTTCCGCTTTTTGGGCTTTAAAAGCCAAAAAAAAAAGAGATAAAATTATCCCCCTATTACCAAGCTGTCGCTAACACCAGTTAGTGACAGCTAAAAGGTGATAGCGACCATCTTGGGCCCCGCTTTGCATATCAGTGATATTTATCACTAATGACATGCAAAGTGGGCGTGCCAAGATTTTAACGACTGGAAACAGTCCCTAACCATCGCTATCTCCTATTACCAACTTTTGGAGATATTCGCGCTAAGCGCGAATATCTCCAAAAGCTAACACCTGCCCTGAGCAGTTTTAGCCATGTTATCCAATGGGAAGTGGATAACATGGCTAAGAGCATTTGCTGGATAATGCATGAATATCGCTGACTTTTCAACGATATTCATGCATTGCGGCCGTTTTTTATCGCATTTGCGATAAACCTTGCTAATAGCAAGGTTTATGTGCGATAAAATTCGCCGATGTTCGGCGATAATTTTTGTCTCTAAACAAGTTAGAGACAAAAATTATCGCTAGTTGTTGGTAATATGCCCCCGGGTTTTTGCTTGCAGGAATCGGGAGGCGGGAGACTAGCACTGAAATCAGTAGTCTCACGCCTGAATCGGGAGGGTTGGCATGTCTGGATACTCTACAGCTGGGGCCATAAACTACATCCGCAGGGCTAGGTGATAGCCTAGGTCCGGCCTGGACAATCGGACACAGAGGAAGAGGAGTGTCAGAGGGTGCGGTAGTGAATAGGGTGAAAGGGAGGTGTCGGGCGGGCACAGGGTGTGATTCTCAGAGAAGAGCAGCGCAGATGGGGGGAAGTATATGGCCCATGCATGAGAGAAACAGCGGGGGTGACCAGTGCGTGGGGGAGATGCTTGCGAGGGTGGGGAGCCATGCTGAGGATCGGCGGCGTGCAGAGAGTGGCCCTGGTCAAGGCATCTAAAATGGCTGCCGTGCACGACAAAATTGTGGCATTGGACAAAAACGCAAGATGGCGCAGACAACCTTTATCAATAAGGATACATTTATAACAAAATATTTACTCGCAGTGACAAAATGGTGGTCGACACTTCCTGATTTCCATCGAATCGAACGTTAACAAACGTCACGCAGCAAAAAAAAAAAAAAAAAGCTCACGCACAGAGCCGTTTTTAGCCATGTTATCCAATGGAAGGTGGATAACATGGCTAAGAGCATTTGCTGGATAATGCATGAATATCGCTGACTTTTCAGCGATATTCATGCATTGTGGCCGATGTGCGGTGATAATTTTTGTCTCTAAACAATTAAAACGAAGCACAAAATGGCGAATTCCCGTTTCGCTACCAGTTTGCAGCCCAGTTCGCGGCCCGTGAAGCGCTTCTACCGTGAAAAATCATTTTTTTTTTATTTTCCCCACGGGACCCTTTAATAACCCCAACAACATTCCTAGGGGGTCAAGAGGGGTATACCTTGCCCCCTTTCAATAAATTCCCCCTTCGTTTTTCACCTCTTCTTCTCTCTCGATCCTACCGAGAGATAAGATGGCGGCCGCTCCGGACTGTTTAGAATGTTGACAGACACCGGAGAGCCAATCAGCTTTCTGTTATCCAATGGAAGGTGGATAACATGGCTAAGAGCATTTGCTGGATAATGCATGAATATCGCTGACTTTTCAACGATATTCATGCATTGTGGCCGATGTGCGGCGATAATTTTTGTCTCTAAACAATTAAAACGAAGCACAAAATGGCGAATTCCCGTTTCGCTACCAGTTTGCAGCCCAGTTCGCGGCCCGTGAAGCGCTTCTACCGTGAAAAATCATTTTTTTTTTATTTTCCCCACGGGACCCTTTAATAACCCCAACAACATTCCTAGGGGGTCAAGAGGGGTATACCTTGCCCCCTTTCATTAAATTCCCCCTTCGTTTTTCACCTCTTCTTCTCTCTCGATCCTACCGAGAGATAAGATGGCGGCCGCTCCGGACTGTTTAGAATGTTGACAGACACCGGAGAGCCAATCAGCTTTCTGCGCGCAAAGTTCTGTTTCGCGAAAAGTAAGCGGACCGGATCGCTGCCCGGAGCGCTGTTACAGATATATATCTTGTTTTGAACGTTAATTTCTCAAAAACTACTGGAGCACATATATTGAGACCTAGCAAAGGCACATCGGGCTAACAGTCCCTACAATTTTGCCAAGTTTTGTGCAAATCCATTCAGCCGTACGAGCTAAAAGTGAGTCCAACCGCCCTATGGAAAAATGAATGGGAAAAACGCGTTTTGGGACCCCCCTTTTCTCTCAATCCCCCCTTGACGAAACCCCACCAAATTTTCAGGGGCTGCTCAGAAACAAAATGTGCCATTTTCCTGAAAATTTCAGCCGATTCCGTCCACAAACGCCAAAGTTATTAGACATAGAATTTTCAAAAATCCCATAGGGAAAAAATCCTAACTATATATACCTACTGGCGATAGCCAGTAGGTAATATATATATATATATATATATATATATATATATATATATATATATTACCTACTGGCGGTCACCAGTAGGTATATATAGTTAGGATTTTTTTGAATAGGGATTTCTGAAAATTCTATGTTGAATAACTTTGGCGTTGATGGACGGAATTGGCGTAAAGTTTTCAGGAAAATGGCACATTTTGTTTCTGAGCATCCCCTGAAAGTTTGGGGGGGTTTCGTCAAGCAGGAGCCGAGAAAAATAGGGGGTCCCAAAACGTGTTTTTAACATTGAGTTTTCCATAGGGCAGTTGGACTCACTTTTAGCTCGAACGGCTGAATGGATTTCCACAAAACTTGGCAAAATTGTAGGGACTGGTAGCCCGATGTGCCTTTGCTATGTCTCAAGATATATGCTCCAGTGGTTTTTATGACAATTAACTTTGAAAAATATATATTGGGCTACATTGGGCTATATATATGTTAGAGCCCAAATGTAGCCCAATGTAGCCCAAAGATGGCCACCAGAGACAAAAAAAAACAAATGTAGCCCAAATATCAGCCAGATGTAGCCCAACTATAGCCCAGTGACAGAATGTCCCAGAGTGTTCTAAAGAACAACTAGAGCGCTAACAGTCTTACTTATGACAAAAGTATGGCACACCTGAAGTCATCTTGATTGGAATAAAGTGTTAACACTTAAAACATTTAATTTGCAAAGGAACAAAATGAGGGGTTTCATTTTGCCATAGAAATGTTATATATAGTTAGGATTTTTTTGAATAGGGATTTCTGAAAATTCTATGTTGAATAACTTTGGCGTTGATGGACAGAATTGGCTGAAATTTCCAGGAAAAAGGCACATTTTGTTTCTGAGCGTCCTCTGGAAGTTTGGGGGGGTTTCGTCAAGCGGGAGCCGAGAAAAAAGGGGGGTCCCAAAACGTGTTTTTAACATTGAGTTTTCCATAGGGCGGTTGGACTCACTTTTAGCGTTTACAAAACCTTATTTTACTCACACAAAACCATGAAAATTCGCATATAGAGTTAGTTGCACTAACTATATATCGCGCACCCGCAATCCACTGCTGATCATTTCACATATTACATCATTCATGACATGGTCAGTGACATCACTGATGACATCACTGATGACATCTCAAATGACATCACTGATGACATCTCAAATGACATCACTGATGACATCACTGATGACATCTCAAATGACATCACTGATGACATCACTGATGACATCTCATTTGATATTACTGATCACATCACTGATGACATCATTCATGTGATAATACGATGAACCTCTTCAGACTCTAATATAACCTTAGATACACTCAGTGTAAACAGACACTCACAGACTGTCACTCATCCATGGAGTTACTCACACACCTAGTCAGTCATGCAAAGAATCAATCACACCTCCATTTCCTCAACTATACAGTTATACACACCTTACTTATTCAAACATATACTAACACATATTTACTCTCTTATACAATCCCTGATACAAGTTCACAATGATCCATACAGCCACTCACACATTCACTGGCTCTTATGCACAGTTATTTATATATGTCAACTCTCACATGTACTGTGTTTTACATATGTACTTACTTTGACATGTAGCACTGAGATATCCATTCACTCACCAATACACTCATGCACACAGTCAACCGCCCATGCAGCTGTTTCCACATGCACTTTTGAACCCATACATCTAGTGAATCAAGTCATACACCTCCCAGCCACCCACACACACACTCAGTCTCCCATACAAATACTTGGGCAACCAATCAATAACGCATATAGTTACTCATATAGCTACTGATCAACACATGCAGCAGTTTACAGAACAACAGACATAATGATGCACAAATTAAGACAAAACCTTGAAAATTCACTGAAAAAACCATAGGTTATAGACCATATATAGTTAGGAATTAGCATTTACAAAACATTATTTTACTCACACAAAACCATTGAAATTCGTATATATAGTTAGTTGCACTAACTATATATTGCGCACCCGCAATCCACTGCTGATCATGTCACATATTACATCATTCATGACATCTCAAATGACATCACTGATGACATCACTGATGACAACATCCAGTGACTGTATGTTTCTGTAAAGTTAAAATATGTCTTACATATTGAAGAATGAGTGGATGTATAAATGTCTGGATGAAGGATTTAGTAGGTGCATGACTGACTGTATGAGAGAATGATTAAATGTGTCTCACTGAGTGCATGGGTTAGTGACTAAACTGTCTTAATTTGTGCATCATTATATATGTTGTTCTGTAAACTGCTGCATGTTTAAATAAGTAGCTATATGAGTAACTATATGGGTTATTGAATGGTTGCCCAAGTATTTGTATGGGAGACTGAGTATGTGTGTGGGTGGCTGGGAGGTGTATGGCTCTGTGCATAGATATGTGAGCAGTTGATTCACTAAATGTATGGGTTCAAAAGTGCATGTGGAAACCGCTGTATATACAGTTGACTGTGTGCATGAGTGTATTGGTTAGTGAATGGATATCTCAGTGCTACATGTCAAAGTAAGTACATATGTAAAACACAGTCCATGTGAGAGTTGACATATATAAATAACTGTGCATAAGAGCCAGTGAATGTGTGAGTGGCTGTATGGATCATTGTGAACTTGTATCAGGGATTGTATAAGACAGTAAATATGTGTTAGTATATGTTTGAATAAGTAAGGTGTGTATAACTGTATAGTTGAGGAAATGGAGGTGTGATTGATTGTTTGCATAACTGACTAGGTGTGTGAGTAACTCCATGGATAAGTGACAGTCTGTGAGTGTCTGTTTATACTGATTGTATCTAAGGTTATATTAGAGTCTGAAGATGTTCATTGTATTATCACATAAATGATATTATCAGTGATGTGATCAGTGATGTCATTTGAGATGTCATCAGTGATGTCATCAGTGATGTCATTTGAGATGTCATCAGTGATGTCATCAGTGATGTCACTGACCATGTCATGAATGATGTAATATGTGACATCATTAGCAGTGGATTGCGGGTGCGCGATATATAGTTAGTGCAACTAACTATATATGGAATTTCAATGGTTTTGTGCAAGTAAAATAAGGTTTTGTAAATGCTAATCCCTAACTATATATGGTCTATAACCTCTGGTTTTTTCAGTGAATTTTCAAGGTTTTGTAAATGCAAATACCTAACTATATATGGTCTATAACCTATGGTTTTTTCAGTGAATTTCATTGGTTTTTTAAAAGCTAATATCTATAGCTGTAAAATATATTCTTTATTACGTGACGTATCACATAGCCCGTGAGACGCCTCATGACGCATCGCATAACCGTGACGTATCGTCTCTGCAGCGCAAACAAAACCCGTAACGTAAGCGCACCGGAGCACGCTTACAGATATATATATATTTTTTTAACCTTAATTAGACAAAATCCACACGTGCACATATCTTGAGGCCTTGCAAAGGCACATCAAACAAACAGTCCCTACAATTTTGCCAAGTTTGGTGGAAATCTACTCCTTTAAATTTTATTTTACTGTTTCTCTTGATTTTCCCCTTGTTACGCTTACCGGAACGCTACCCGGTATGCAAACAAACGCTCCAAAAACACAAGATGTCGGACTCCCGTTACGCTGCCAGTTAGCTGCCCGTTTTTTTTGCCCCGCGGGGAACTTTAATAGCCCCCTCATCAATCCTAGGGGTTCAGGAGGGGTCTACCTTACCCCTTTCCTTCATTTATACCTTTTTTTTTTCCACCTCTTGTCTCTCGATCCCACCGAGAGACAAGATGGCGGCCGCTCCGGACTGTTTACAATGTTAACAGCCAATCAGCTTCTCCTCAGACTCCCGTTACGCTGCCGGTTAGCTGCCCAGTTAGCTGCCCGGTTCGCGTACCGGGACGGGCCTCTACGGCGAAAAATCGAATTTTTTTTTTTTTGCCCCGCGGGGCACTTTAATATCCCCCTCATCAATCCTAGGGGGTCAGGAGGGGTCTACCTCGCCCCCTTTCCTTCATTTCCCCCTTCGTTTTTCACCACCTCTTGTCTCTCGATCATACAGAGAGACAAGATGGCAGCCGCTCCGGACTGTTTACAATGTTGACAGCCAATCAGCTACTCCTCAGACTCCCGTTACGCTGCCGGTTAGCTGCCCGGTTAGCTGCCCGGTTAGCTGCCCGGTTCGCGTACCAAGACGCGTCTCTACGGCGAAAAAATCGGATTTTTTTTTTTTTTTGCCCCGCGTGGCTCTATAATATCCCCCTCATCAATCCTAGGGGGTCAGAAGGGGTCTACCTTGCCCCCTTTCCTTAATTTCCCCCTTTGTTTGGCCTCCTCTTGTCTCTCGATCCTACCAAGAGAAAAAATGGCGGCCGCTCCGGACTGTTTAGAATGTTGACAGACACCGGAGAGCCAATCAGCTTCGCTTCGCAAAGCTCCGTTACGCGAAAAGTACGCGAACCGGAGCGCTGCCCGGAGCGCTGTTACAGATATATATCTTTTTTTGAACGTTAATTTCTCAAAATCCACTGGAGCACATATATTGAGACCTAGCAAAGGCACATCGGGCTAACAGTCCCTACAATTTTGCCAAGTTTCGTGCAAATCCATTCAGCCGTTCAAGCTAAAAGTGAGGCCAACCGCCCTATGGAAATTAACATGGGAAAAACGCGTTTTGGGACCCCCCTTTTTTCTCGGCCACCCCTTGACGAACCCCCCCCAAATTTTCAGGGGCTGCTCAGAAACAAAATGTGCCATTTTCCTGAAAATTTCAGCCAATTCCGTCCACAAACGCTAAAGTTATTAGACATAGAATTTTCAAAAATCCCATAGAGAAAAAATCCTAACTATATATACCTACTGGCTATTGCCAGTAGGTAATATATATATATATATATATATATATATATATATATATATATATATATATATATATATATATATGTATTACCTACTGGCGGTCGCCAGTAGGTATATATAGTTAGGATTTTTTTGAATAGGAAGTAACTGAGAAAAGGAAAATGAATAAGGGAGCAAAAGAAGAGATGAAAGATGAAGAAGACTAAAGCAGAGGTTCTGGGAGAATGTGAATGGGTGATGAAAGTAAAAGGAAGGAGAGTAAAGGATGGGGAATGACGGGTAGTGACGGAACCAGAGAAAAGGAACAGCGGTGACGGAGGGAAAGAAAATAGCAGTGAGTGTAAGGAAAGAGGAGTGAAAGAGGGTGGATAAAAGTGATTAAGGGTAAGACATGGGGAGTGACAGAGAGAAAGAACAGAGAGGATAAAGGATGGAGTGTCAGAAAGGGACTAAGTGAACCAGAAAAAAAAGGTAAGTGAGGCAGTGTGGATGAGCAGGGGCACTGAAAGAAGTTGAATGTGGTAGGAAAGTAAGGAAAAGAGAAGTAAACATTGAGGATAAGAATAAGTGAGGGAAGCAGAGTAAGGAAACAGGGGTGAGGTAGGGTGAGAAAAAAGTAGTAAGGTTAAAGCAAATGGTGATGACAAACTACATTTTGGAGTCACACTTACCATATAATTAATGAAAACTTAATTGCATGTTTTAAGTACACTTTGTATCTGTGAAAGACAAAAGAAAAAACAAGTTATAATTAGTAAAATATATATTTTAAAATAGAAGAAACAGGTCAAGAGGTAAACAATCAAAAAAGTGTACTCAGAAATAAAGCAAGAGTGAAGGATACAGAAACAGAAATAAAGAAATGTAGAAAGACAAAAAAGAGGGAAAAAGAAATAGAAGGAGAACAAATTACTGAAGATAATTAAGATACTAAAAGAATGTGAGATACCAAAACGAAATCAGGAAAGAGAAGAAAGTAAAAGGAAAATGAGTGAAAGGGAAAGGAGTCTAAATGAGGATCCATTAATAAGAAAGAGGAATGGAAGATGACTGAGAGTGAGTAAAGGGGAGTCACAGAGTGAAAGGATGAAAGGAATGAGGTTAATATAGAACAATAGAGGAAAAAGGAGTGAGGAAGTAAGTACACAGAAAGACAAAGGGAAGGACTGAGTGAACTGCAGTACAATGAGTGAAGAAAGGAAAAAGAGTAAAGGAGCAAAATAAGGAAAGAGAGGGGAAGAGAACTAAAGCAGTGGTACTGAGAGAATGTGAGAAAGCTGAAAAGTGGTGCAAGGGAGAGAGGAAATGCAGACAGTTGAAATTGGATTGAGGAGTTGTGAAAGAAGTGGAGTAAAGGAACAGCGATGAAACAAAGTAAAAGCAAGGCAGTGTAAGTGAGTAAAGAGAGCTGAATAAGGGTGGAAAAGGGAAAATGAGTGTGAGACAATGGGAATACAATATAAATTACACAATGCAAACTATAGAATGACTTATACAATATGTTACATTGTTTATTTTTGCTGTTCTCAGAATATATTGAATTTCACTTAAAACAGTGAGTTCAAACTCTTCATCATATAACAGCCGGAAAAAAAACAAAATCTAAAAGATTGTGTTTAAAAAAAAACATATAAACTTACAAATCATATATGTACACTAATCTTTGATTCACTTACTTTTCCTTGAGGCCAAATAGTAGATAGTGAAGGTCCTTTTGGTAGAAAAAAAGTCTGCTGTTCTCTAAAACTTCCATTTCATCGACTTCCTATGAAAAAAGATCTAAGAACATCTGAAATAATTCTCAATGTTTTCATTTTCCTCCTTGTGTTAAGTTATGACTTATTACTCATACCTTGGACTTTTCATACGGCCAAATAGTGTCATATATATATATATGAGTATATTTTGAATTTTCTCTAATTAAACTCTCAAATTACAGTTTACCTGAAGTTTTCAAAGAAAAGCCCATATGACATTTTCACAATGTTTAAAAATTCATATTCTCTTTTTGGATCACTCATGTTCATTATTTCCTATAAAACTGATATCACTTACTATGAGATCCGCTTACAGTACCTATATGAGATAAGTAATTTTAAACATTAGACTAACTAACTAACTAACTTTTATTAACTAGTCCCGTCTTTAAAGGCCAATTAACTTTACTAAAACTTTGGTTTTAAAAACACTAGGTAAGAATTTTTAAAGTCATAAGGCAAACGTTGTTTATAAGTCAAATGAGAATCATTGCAGTAACTCCAACCTTTTTGACATTTTAAGTAGCATGTATAATGTCCTGATGTTTTCGAAGGACCGTCATGATAAATAATAGCTACAGTTGTAAAGGTTCATCCTGAAATTGACGACTGAGAAGCCACAAAATGTTTGATACAAGTTGTCAATTTAGTTCCATCAGGTCTACATCGTTGGAAAACTAAAATGATATACTGTCCATAATTATGTATAAATAATGTGGACAGCATTGGACACTTACATTGGGAACACACCATATTATGATCTGCTGCTTTAACTAGATTATTAAATGACACTGATTTACAGTCTGGTAAAGTCAAATATATAAACCTTTCAGTGTCTATTCTAGTAGTACTTGATGAACTACAGTTCTGGCAGTCATGCTGCCATTGATAAGAAAGGCTAAAAAGATTTTCTACATCTACACCTTCATCTTCCAAAACACCAAACAGATACATTAAAAATACCTGACAATCCTGCTGAATGTTCTGTGAAAATTTATCTTGACCAGAACACATGTCTAAAATATTTCGAATTTCTGTTACACTTTCTATTTTTGCTCTATCACTGCTACATTTCTCAAACACAGAATTCAATAAACCACACAATCTTTGATCCCGATTTTCAACAATCTGTTCTTGTAAAGTTTGAAGAAAAAAAACAACATTAACCACTACATTAGCATAGCAGTTGACTGTTTTCAAACTGAAATCCAACATTTTCATCAGAATCCTTTTTCTTTCTGTTTTGAATTACATTTTCATCTACTTTTTGTCTTTTTGCTACTACCTCACTCCAATTATTCTCATTTCTTCTTTTTCGGCCTACCACACGTTTTTCAAACAGAGGATATTGAGGCAAATGTGGAGCATACTCTCTTCTTAACCTATTGTATTCTTTAACACAATCTAGATCTGTACAAATCTTTGTCTCATCACACTCAATCAAGTACAATCCTGATAAAGTTCTGACTCGTGATAATGCCACATATGCCATACCCTCTTTAAACACAGATCTTCCAATGTTCACCAAAGCACTATCTATACTTAAACCTTGGGATTCATGAATTGTCACCGCATATGCCAAACAAACAGGAAACTGTTTCGGCGAACATATAAGTCTTTTACAAGCAAAAATCTAGCAGAACAACGACTGATTTGTTGTACTTGCTCAATGCCATCAAATTATATTTTAAAAATTCAATTCCATCTCTATTTCTATAATTCACAAAATCAACAACATAACCCATTGCTCCATTTACCAGACCTCTTTCAAATTCCTTCTCAAAATGATACGACGATTTAAACACACATTCAGAGTCTTTTCAAAACCAGCTGTTTTAGAAAAACTTTTCTCTAATGATTCCAATTTTGTTTTCAAATTTTCTGACAAAACAATTGTTGCACCCATATGCTCTATTTTATTTATTGCTTCCAGTTTCACAATTTCTTCATTTTCTAACTTTAACATTTTGTTGTTGAAGATGGAACATTCTTGCAGAGTTGGCAGAGTTGGCATCAAACATATCCCAGATTTCTTCTCAGTCATTTTTTAAAAAATATTCTCTGGTAGAATGTTTTCATTTGGATACAAATTTGAAATTAATCGAGCATGTAAAGCTTCTTTCCCAAGCTCACTTACTTTTCCGATTCTTACATCTTGTAGAATATTTTTATAATCTTCATCCTTTGCCTGTCGCATATTTTGAAGAAGTTCAGCATATTTAAAATTTAACCATATATTAACGTTTCCAATGCTTCCAAGGGACTTCGTGGTATCTTCATGCGTAAGCATTTTAAACACTGGTTGTCCTTTTACTGGAGTCAACTGCAGTAGATCTCCAAAAACAATAATGTGTTTTCCTTCAAATAACACATCATACTCTGTTCTAAAAATTTCTTGCATTCTCAAATGCACAAAAGCAAGCATTAGATTTGAGACCATGCTTACTTCATCAATGATAAGAAGTTTCATTTTCTTCAAGACTCTGGAAACTTCAGAACACGCATCTCCAGATAGCTTGTTGTAATGCAATTTATTATCATGCTCAACTGGCAGCATCAGTAAACGATGTAGAGTAATCCCTTTAATGTTATGTGCTGCCAGTCCAGTTGGAGCGGTTACAACACAAGACAGCTGTGATTCAGTCCTTTCTGCAAATAAGTTGCAATGGCTTTAATCAGAAAACGTTTTGCTGTTCCCGCTTCTCCAGTTACGTACAGTCGAACAGGCTTAAATGATGTACATGAGCACACTTTTTTCTCATGTCTGAATCCATGTTCAATCTGTTCTGTGACTTCGTCATATATCTTTTTCTGCTCAACGTTTAGTTGCTTTACCAAATCTTTTAAGTTAACTACATTCTCTTGAGCTTGTTCCATAGCTCTTTCCACCTTATCCATGGCAGTTGCAGCTTCATTTTGGATAATTTGTCCTCCTAGTGGATCCTGACTCAATGAAGTAGAACTCTGACTGTCTTGAGAACTGTCTCTAACAATCTCTTCAGCAATTGTGGTTTCTTGCTCTATTTCTTCGTTCAACATTTGCAGATTATTTGGAAAAACAGGACATTCTATGGTATCCTTAGTTGCATTAAAAGAGTCTTCATAACAGAGAAAATCTCCAAGTAGTTCCTCTTCTGTACGCCATGGCTTAAAGAGTTGCAAAAGAGCTAAATAGTAAAATTCTCTTTTGTCTGGAGCTTCGCAACTCAATTTTTGATGATTAATCAATTGGCCTTTTCTCTGCTTCACTAGACATCCTTCATACCCAATGACAGCATATTTTCCATTATTGATATCTTCTGTAATGTTCCTCTTATAACTGTAGTTTTGCAGAACTTCATACAAACAAGTGTTCTCAAGGTGAGTACTTCTATTTGGATAGTATGTATCCAACATGTTTGTCTTCAAAATATCTGTACTATTTGGTTCTTTCTCCGCCAAATATTCAATTTCTTGTACAGATTTCAAAACTCGGTTTCATGTTGCAGCAAGACCTAGACTCACCCAAATGATTGTTCTTGATTTGGCATATAGACTTGCTGATGATAACCGATCAGAACATTCATATGCTCCAATTTCTCGATGCAACAACATCTTCAGACTGAAACTGTATAATTTTTTACTTATACTCTTTTCATGCTAAATGTCTTCCCACATTTCCTTCAGTTCAGTCTTTTCTTTTTTTGTGATGTAAGATGTCACATATCGAGCCACAGCAATAGAGTTGTCAGCAACAAACTGAATATCCATGTTAGCATTCCACATGGATAAAATCACTGGGTTGTAGTCATTGATATACTTGGACTCTTTGTTTCTTTTTAAATTGTATGTATTTTTGGTGATTTCCTTGTCACAGTATGTCGCAGAGAAGACATCAAATTATTTACTCTTCCTTTAGAAATCACTGGTCGTGGAAACGCAAAACAACATTTTGTGTAGAATTTCTCCTTGTTTTTAAATTTTCGACGACAGTACTTTCCACAACGATGAGATTGAAAACGTAAAACTTTTTGCCTTAAACTGTTTTCTTCAGTAGTTTTCGGAACAGCACATGTTGAATATTCTTCAATGAAACTCATCACTGTGTCATCTGAATCAGTTCCAAATTTGGGTGCATCTTTAATACATAACAACATATGTATATGAGGAGCACCTCTCGCTTGATATTCCTTGCTCCAAAAGAAATCCAATACCTCTCCAAGGGGAGGATTTTTTTTGTTGGTAATAAAAGACATCATAGCTTCAAATCTATTATTAAAATATCTGCAAACATTCACTGGATCTAAAGAACACAGTTCTCCAGGTGTTTTCAATTCTATATTTTGTATGTTTCCATTTGCCTCTCGTAGAAATTGAAGTAAGTCGTCCCATGCATACTCAGCACAGCTAAGAGTGAGGAACCATGTAGGAGTTCCTAAGTTTCTTAGCATACATTTCAATTCCCCATGACAGCGGAACTAATACTCGTTTGTTCCATGCTGACATGCCATGAGATTGATTAGCTGAGATTCCAAAATACTGTCTTGCATATTGACATTCTCCATAAAGTCCCTCGCCAAAACATTTTGCAGATTAGCTCCACTTTTCAGTATATGATTAACTGCATAAGAAAGCCCAGACAAATCACTTTCATACAGTAGATGAAACAAATACGGAATGCATTGATGAAACCTTGGATCTCCAGTATATAATCTTAAAGTCTGGTATTCAGCTGCAGGAATTTGAACTGGTCGATCGTCATATCATCCACCTCGACCTGTTGGAAATAACTGTGGAAAACAACGAGCTTCCAAACTTTCTTCCCATACACTAATAGGACTTCCTTTTGCTGCTTTCATTTGAAACAAGTCAATTGCATCCCCCATTACTTCTTTGGAATGTAAAGGATGAACAGTATAATGTTCATATATTTCTTCACTTCTAGACACATCAACTTTTTCAATTTGGCAAACTGAACAATCACTGTCTTCTTCTGTAGCTGTTTCCTCTGCTCCAACACTTACATTTTTATAGTACTCATTGTTTTTGACCAAATACTACGTTGCCTTTTTGACTTTCCTAACATCCACTAAATCTTGCCAGATTTTCTTACTCTTTGTCAGAACCCCATTAATTAGAATAACCAGAGGATCCTCTTCTACTCTTTCTACACCAATTGTATCAATATTTTTCTTGACATCTAGAGGCAAATAAACAATTCTTCCCTTTAATCCTCTTTGTAAATCTGTAGGAGGTAATTTCCCTATCTTAGGCTCCATGCGAACAATAGCTTGAAAAGGATGGACACATTGAATCAAAATTGATTCATAAGTATATAAATCCATCAATTCAGAAGGAATATCTATCAACTGAAGATTATTATGAGCAGCTCTGGCAGTCATTCTATTTTCATTTAATTTTTTCAAACAATAATTACAAATACGCTGATCAAAACTCAAATCAAAAGAATTCTCCACCAACAAATAACTTACAAAATCCTTCCATTCACTATTATTTTCCAATTCACATTTTGCATATAAATCAACTAACCTAGTCTGAATCTTATAATGAGTCCATCGACAACACACACAAGTTAAATTAGGCCTTTCACTTGATTTCACCTTAAACTTGGTAATTTCCTCGTCAAATGTTTCTGTACTTGAAATCTGTACATTGTCTTCCACATTACCATCCATTACTATATCCATTTCTACACTGTCCTCTTTGTTCCCAAAATAGCAAAACTCAATTTCTTCACAAATAGTCTTCATATCTACTTCAGATCCATGCAAAAGAGCACTGTTTAACTGTTTAAGCTTTAGTGCTGGACTTTTTCCATAATACAACCTTCTCACTAATTTCCTCACCTTATTATGATGCACTGCTAACATCCTAAAATGATGAAAAACACTCTGACATACTTTTCTAGAAAGACAAGCCAGTGAATGCCCATGCAAACCTGTGTTTTCTCTCACTCTGCAAGGATCTAACTCTTGCAAGATCTTCACCTTCTGTTTTACACTTTTCTTACTATATGTACGTAAGAAATTTCGAAGCAAATCGATTGAATCCTGTTGCACACTACAAATACTACTGGAAAGGGGCGACCACTCGGTCCCCCCGAACGTATGGTGGAGTACCCCGATCCCCCCGGGAAGCCATTTTGGGCGGGAGGCGAGTCTCGGCTGGTATGCCCGAAGCGGTGTAGCCGGGGCGCACCTTTTCCCGCCCAAGAGGGGGTTGTCCTAGACACCAACACCGCTAGCCACGCCCTGGAGGCGGATTGTAGGTGGGTACACGCCCGCCCGAAGAAGGATAAAAGGAGCGACAAGCCAAGAAAGCATCCTCTTGTTCCTGTGCTCTGAAGCTGCACCTCCCCGTTGCACGTGAGCTCGAGACGGAACGAAGAGCCATTTTTGAGAATTAATCGTGTGTTTCTTCTTTCAGTGAGTTCGGGGCTTTCTGCTTAGGACCTTTGAGGAGTATACGTGGACGATGCCTAGCAAGAAGGTCGGAAAGAGGATCGGGACCGATCAGATGCTCCGTATGCTGATGAAAGACATGGCGGATATGAAAAAGCAGATGGCGGTAATGAATGGTGTGGGCCTAAGAGAGTCATCGGACCAGCATTGCCGGGAGTGGTCCTTAGCGGGAGAGGCAGAAGGGCCAAGAAGGGAGCGTCGGGGGGGAGGCCCCGGTGCCCGAAGTACCCCCTGCGCACCCGGTCACCCCGATCGAGGCCCCGACTCCGGTCCCAGACGTGGGCCAACCGATCCCTGTGGTAGTCACTCCGGTGAATGGGGAGGATATGCCTCCTGAGCTGGCTGACCAGTTGGCGGCATGGTTAGGCAAAGAAAACGAGGGGGCCACGGCTGAGGAAGCCAGGGCAATAAGGAAGCAGTTGCGGCAATCGAAAGATGCTGCGAAGGCACCGTCTCCTTTTGTTTCCCCGCAGGCTCCCGTGGAACAACCAGTATCGGGCGTTGGTTCGGCAGGAACTACGGTCACAGTGGCCGGTTCAGGTAAGCAGCCATTGCCGATTGCGGGGGAGGGATCGGTACCTTCAAGGAGGGAAAAAGTTGTTCAGCATATCCCGATTGAGGTAAAAGAAAGGATATGGGCTGATAAATATGTGAACATGTTTTCCTTGTTGACCGATCACTATGAGATTGAGCATGTAAAAAATCAAAAAGAGTTTCTGCATCCTAGTGTATGGCGCGCCAAGACGGCCGGTTTCAGAGTTGATGAGTCGATCGACAATTGGGGCAGAGCGTTTGGAATGTTCATTGCAATCATGGGGGAACGTAGGCCCGAATTATTGGTGGGATTAGCCGTGTATCAGACACGTATCATGGAATTTTTTGGAACATATGGTGGCAATCAATGGTTGTATTACAATAGCATATTTCGTAAGTCCAAGGAGCACGACTCATCCCTGACGTGGGATTGTTTCGACTCCATTTCCTCGCAGAAAATGGAGAAGTCAGGCACGGCGAAGTCGCCATCTTTAGGGGGGGGTATGGTCGAGTTTTCCCGCCATTCGTCTGGGGCGCCCTTTCGGGCAGGATCGAGCAATGATCAGCACACAAGGAATAATGGCAACTCAGGTAAAAAAGGGGTCTGCTGGAGCTTTAACAGAGGTAAATGTACTAGGCCGCAGGGATCTTGCAGGTTTAGGCATGAATGTACTGGGTGCGGGCAGTCCTCTCACCCCGAGACCATGTGCAGAGCCAAAAATGGTGATCCGGGAAGTAGAGGGGGCGCCAAACAGGTCTGAAATAGTCCGAGGGGTGCCTCTCCCTACCCCGATTGATATCATGGCAATGATTCCTTGGTTGAACGAATATCCGGATCATATCTCCGCTGGGGTGTTGCGAGAAGGTTTTTCATATGGTTTCCGTATCCCGGCGGGGGATTTTCAGGGTAAAGCGCAATGCAAGAACCAACTGTCGGTTCTGCAGAATACGGCGGTGGTACAAGCTAAGATTGGGAAGGAGGTGACCCGAGGTCGGGTTGCCGGCCCATTTGACATGCCGCCTGTTGCTAATTTTGTTTGTTCGCCTCTGGGAGTGGTCCCCAAAAAGGACCCAGGGGAATTCAGGTTGATACATAATTTGTCAGCCCCAAGGGGTCTTTCGGTGAACGATGCGATTGACCCGGGAGTTTGTTCGGTGCGGTACGCATCTTTTGATGAAGCTGTCGCCATGTTGAATCGCCTGGGGCCCGGAGCGCTGATGGCCAAGTCGGACATTGAGTCGGCGTTCCGGTTGCTCCCGGTACACCCAGATGATCAGCGTCTCCTTGGTTTCATGTTTCAGGGACGCTATTACATGGATAAATGTATGCCAATGGGTTGCTCCATTTCTTGTGCGTATTTTGAAAAATTCAGTAGTTTTTTACAATGGGCGTTCACAAGAACAACAGGGTTTACAAATGTTATGCATTATCTTGATGATTTTCTATTTCTGGGGGCAGCCGGGGACATGGAATGTGCACAGGCTTTGAATGAATTTTGTGATCTCATGACCCGCTTTGGCGTGCCATTGGCACCAGGTAAGACAGTGGGCCCGGCTACTTCGCTCGAGTTTCTTGGAATAGAGCTCGACTCCGAAGAGGGGTGCTTCCGTTTGCCTAAGGAAAAGGTAACGAAGTTTAAGACATCACTTGAAACATGTATTAGTGAGACGAAGGTAAAGTTGCATCAGTTGCAGCAAGCTGTGGGTCAGCTGAATTTTGCCCTTAGAGTAATACCGATGGCTCGCCCCTTTTCCCGCTCTATTGCTCAAGCCATGGTCGGCCTTAAGGAAGGGCACCACCGCACAAGGCTCTCGGCAGAGGTCCGCCAGGACATGCGCATATGGTTGGCATTCCTGGCGGATTTCAACGGTCGTGTCGTGTGGACCAAACCAGCGGTCTCCTCCGTGGAGCTGGGGTTGTGGACGGACTCGGCAGGGAGCGTGGGTTTTGGCGCCATATTGGGTAATCATTGGTCGGCACGAACCTGGCCGCCATGGTGGCACGAGAATGGGCTGACAGGTAACATTGGGTTTCTCGAACTGTTCCCTATCCTGTTGGCCTTGAAAACATGGCCTGAGGATTTTCGTGATCGCTCTGTGGTTTTCTGGTCTGATAATATGACCGTGGTTGAGTGTATCAATAGTCAGGCAGCACGCTGCAAATGGATCTTGAGACTGTTGAAGGAAATTGTCCTGCTGTGTATAAGACTAAACGTCCACTTTAGGGCGAGACATGTGCCAGGGGTGTTAAATCAGGCAGCTGATGCACTTTCTCGTTCCCGTATGCAGGCCTTCTGGGGTTTTCTGCCCTCAGCGGACCCGGTGGCGGCACCATTTCCCGAAGCTCTCTGGTCTCTCGGTGCCCCGGACTGCAAGACCTCGTGGGAGAGAGTTTAGCACCCAGGACAAGGAAGGCTTATGAAGGGGCGTTCCGTTCTTATTTGTCCTTTTTAGGTTCAGCTAGGGGGGAGCTGTGGGGCCAAGAAGAGTATGTCCTGAACTTTTTGTTATCATTACATCAGGCAGGCAAATCAGTGGCTACGGCCAATAGGCACCGGGCCGCCATTTCTTTCATGGCACGGGCCAAAGGCATACAGGATCCCACGGCGTCTTTCTTGGTGCAGAAGGCGCTGCGTGGGTGGCAACGCCGTGAGGGTTGCAGAGTGGATGAAAGACATCCGATAGGTCTTGAAAGGTTGGCCCTGTTACTGTCCGTACTCCCTGCGACATGTTTGTCTCAATCAGAGACAGTGCTATTCCGGGCCGCTTTTGCATTAGCATTCCATGGGGCTATGCGGGTAAGCGAGCTGGTAGCGAGGAACAAGCAGGATACGGGGGAGGTCTGTGCCGTGAGCACATTCAAATTAAGGGGGAGACAATGGTAGTCTCATTTGTCAGGTCAAAGACCGATCAGAAAGCGATCGGGGACAGTGTAGTGGTTCAGCGGATTCCAGGATCTCCCATGTGCCCGGTAGCATGCGTTGAGGAGTATTTGGCGCAGAGGGCGGTATCATGGGAGGGAAGCTTGCTGAGGCACGCCGACGCCACCCCGCTGACTAGGTTTCAGTTTCAGCGGGTGCTAACGATGGCGATCGCAGCGGCGGGCTTGAACCCGTGCAAGTTTGGGACCCATTCCTTCAGGATAGGGGCTGCTACAGAGGCTACAGCCAGGTGTCTGAGTGTGGAAAAAGTGAAACAGTTGGGGCGTTGGTCCTCGAATTGTTATAAAAGGTATGTGCGGTTGCACATGTTATGAAGCCTATGTCTTGCACTCACGCTTCTTGTTTTTGTTTGGTTTACAGTGTCGCGAGCTTACGAAGCGGGGCGGACTGTGCAGTCGACCCGACACCTGGGAACCAGCGGTCAAAGATCACCGGCTGAGGAAAGAGTGTTGTGGGTCGTGGGCCACTCATACGTGAGGCGTGCCGCAGACGTATTCAAAGCAGGTGACATGATTCACATGGCTGGGGAATACGGGTACAGGGTGACCTTCTACGGAAGGGGCGGCCTCTGTATTGACCAGTTTCAAAGTTTTATCGAGGGTTTGTTAGGGCGGACAAGGTCACCGCCATCTGTAATCATAGTGCATCTTGGGGGCAATGATTTGGTGACCACTGGTAGACGAATACTTCTCGAGTTGATACTATCCACAGTGAGTTGGTTGGCGAGAAGGGTTCCAGGGTGCACGATTGCATGGTCCCATATGATTCCACGAAAAGTGTGGCGGGGGGCTATTTCGGTGGCTGCTGTAAATCATTCAGTGAAGAAGGTGAATAACAAGCTTGGTAGATTGTTCCGTACTAGTACATTGCAATCTATTCTGCATGGGTGTATCAGGGGGGACCAAATGTATCTAGAGGATGGAGTTCATTTGTCCCGGGTGGGGAATTCTTTACTCATAGGAGACTTCGTAGCTTGGTTAAAGAGTTTGCAGCCATGACCTTTAAGTAGGAGTTTTTGTGGGGGGTCCGGATAGCCGGTCAACTATCCGGCCTGTGGCGGTAAGGTCATGATCGGTGAGCAGGAATTATGTTATGTTATGTTATGTTAACTATTTTTTATATAGCGCGCGGATGCCGCAGCCAAGAGGCGTCCCGGCGCTTGGAGATCTGAATAACACAACACGATTAAGAAAGCTGGACAAGAAACAGATAAACTGTGGAAAAAAGAAAAGTCTTCAAGGTCTTCCTAAAAAGAAGCAGATCTGAAATTGAGCGGAGTCGAGCTGGAAGAGAATTCCAAAGAGCAGCCGCCAGCACTGAAAACGAGCGACCACCCACTCTAGCCCTTTTAAAACGAGGCACTATGGCAAGGTTAAGACTAGCAGAGCGAAGAGCTCTGGCAGGAGCATAGTGCAGAATAGTATGTGCAAGAATCGGGGGAGAGGCTAGGTTGAGGATTTTAAAAGTTAAGCAGAGGGCTTTAAACTTAACTCTTTGCTCAATCGGAAGCCAATGAAGATTGCGGATGGTTTGGCGAGCTGAGACAAATTTCGGGAGGCCGACAAGCATCCTAGCCGCCGCGTTCTGAACCCTCTGGAGACGGGACAGTTCGGCCTGGTTTAAGCCCAAAAACAGAGAGTTGGCATAGTCCAGTCTGGTAAGAACCAGAGCCT